>NC_052626.1:57775148-60275148 GCF_016161935.1 Mauremys reevesii
CATAGAAGAACATAAATTGTTGGGCAAAAGTCAACATGGTTTCTGTAAAGGGAAATCATGTCTTACTAATCTGTTAGAGTTCTTTGAAGGGGTCAACAAACATGTGGACAAGGGGGATCCAATGGACATAGTATACTTCAATTTCCAGAAAGCCTTTGACAAGATCCCTCACCAAAGGCTCTTATGTAAATTAAGTTGTCGTGGGATAAAAGGGAAGGTCCTTTCATGGATTGAGAACTGGTTAAAAGACAGGGAACAAAGGGTAGGAATAAATGGTAAATTCTCAGAATGGGGAGGGGTAACTAGTGGTGTTCCCCAAGGGTCAGTCCTAGGACTAATCCTATTCAACTTATTCATAAATGATCTGGAGAAAGGGGTAAACAGTGAGGTGGCAAAGTTTGCAGATGATACTAAACTGCTCAAGATAGTTAAGACCAAAGCAGACTGTGAAGAACTTCAAAAAGATCTCAGAAAACTAAGTGATTGGGCAACAAAATGGCAAATGAAATTTAATGTGGATAAATGTAAAGTAATGCACATTGGAAAAAATAACCCCAACTATACATACAATATGATGGGGGCTAATTTAGCTACAACGAATCAAGAAAAAGATCTTGGAGTCATCGTGGATAGTTCTCTGAAGACGTCCACGCAGTGTGCAGAGGCAGTTAAAAAAGCGAACAGGATGTTATGAATCATTAAAAAGGGGATGGAGAATATATTATTGCCCTTATATAAATCCATGGTACGCCCACATCTTGAATACTGTGTACAGATGTGGTCTCCTCATCTCAAAAAAGATATACTGGCACTAGAAAAGGGTCAGAGAAGGGCAACTAAAATGATTAAGGGTTTGGAACGGGTCCCATATGAGGAGAGACTTAAGAGGCTAGGACTTTTCAGCTTGGAAAAGAGGAGACTAAGGGGGGGTATGATAGCGGTATATAAAATCATGAGTGATGTGGAGAAAGTAGATAAGGAAAAGTTATTTATTTAGTCCCATAATACAAGAACTAGGGGTCACCAAATGAAATTAATGGGCAGCAGGTTTAAAACAAATAAAAGGAAGTTCTTCTTCACACAGTGCACAGTCAACTTGTGGAACTCCTTGCCTGAGGAGGTTGTGAAGGCTAGGACTATAACAGCGTTTAAAAGAGAACTGGATAAATTCATGGAGGTTAAGTCCATTAATGGCTATTAGCCAGGATAGGTAAGGAATGTGTCCCTAGCCTCTTTTTGTCAGAGGGTGGAGATGGATGGCACAAGAGAGATCACTTGATCATTACCTGTTAGGTTCACTCCCTTTGGGGCACCTGGCATTGGCCACTGTCAGTAGACAGGATACTGGGCTAGATGGACCTTTGGTCTGACCCAGTACGGCTGTTCTTATGTTATCCTTTAGGCACCATCCTGTGTATTAGAAGGAGCGCTAAGGGGATGCACAGCATCCAGAGCCTACAACAGGCATTTTGGCTTAAATAACCAAATTATCTTCTGTGATCTTCCAGGTAGCACACGTTAGCCCACCTGCTGTATTATTATTGAAGAGTTTACAACATACGTCTCTCTCTCTCCACCTGGCCAACATTGCAGGACCTAGAAAGTAGAAGGGGTAAGAGCAGATCCAGCACCCTGCCTGGGTGCTGGATCTGCCCTTACCCCTTCTACTTTCTAGGTCCTGCAAAGCAGAGACTATGTTCCCCATTAGGATTCTGGTCAGACTCTGTGCAACAATACAAAGGAGGTGGGAGTGGAAGTTCCTTACACATCTGTGCAGGCTCTGGACAGAATCTGGCCCTCTGTTAAAGTTGAATATAGAACAGGGATCGGCAACCTTTGGCATGTGGCTCGCCAGGGTAAGCACCCTGGCGGGCTGGGCCGGTTTGTTTACCTGCCGCTTCCACAGATTTGGCCGATCACAGCTCCCACTGGCTGCGGTTCGCCGCTCCAGGCCAATGAGGGCTGCTGGAAGCAGTGGCCAGCACATCCCTCATCCCGCGCCGCTTCCTGCAGCACCCATTGGCTTGGAGCGGTGAACCGCAGTCAGTGGGAGTCGCGATTGGCTGAACTTGCAGACCCTGGAGGTAAACAAATTGGCCTGGCCCACCAGGGTGCTTACCCTGGTGAGCTGCGTGTCAGAGGTTGCCGTTCCCTGATATAGAATATAGCTGAATATAGAACCTGGTTAGGAGAGGGGCAGTGAGTGAATAGCTCCGCTGTGCACAGGGTTTTGCCTCCTTTGTTAATGGGGAAAAAATAACATTTGTTTTACTGCAGGTGCAGTTATAGTGACTCAGCCCACATGTTTTTTTTCCGTTTTACCAAGAACTTTATCAGTTCCTCAGCTATACGGTATTTGTGATTGGATTGCGTGTGAAACATGAGTTTGACGTGCTACGGTAACTGCAAACTTGTTAACAGGAAACTGTGTTCCAAACAACAGCATTTGAACCTCTCTAGGTAGAAAATATATAGCCTGTTGACCAAAGAAGCCTGTTGCTTCTTGAAAAGAGCAGAAGCAACTCCCATGACTGCAGCAGAGTCACATATTCTTATGCAAGTGCACACATTTCCATTTTCAGTGTAATTCTTCCCTGATTTTCAACTATCTCTTTGAGTCAGAGATCTTGGATTTGATTTCTTTAAAAGCTGGGCACCCAAAATGTATGTGCAATTGTACACCTAATCTATGTGACTATATAGTTTGGACACACAACAATAGTCATTGTGTGTACAAAATAAACAAGCAATTGCACACACCCAACTTTTTAAGAAGATTGTTTCCTGGAGCCTATTTTCCCTGCAGGGTTACCAAAATGTTAGTTCTTCATCTAGGAAAATATACATATAAACACCTGGTACCTGAAAGTGCTTTGAAGGATGAACAAAATTGTTTTTCTTTACTGTGTGTCTTAAAAGCAAGGTGTATGAGACTTAGGCATCTAACTCCCTTAGGCCCTTTTGATACTCCCAGCCAAATTCAATAAAGAATGCTTTAATAGAAAAGTTAATTAGGAAAAATATTCTTGACATTTGTCTCTTTGCTGGACTACCAAACATGCCAGGAGAAGAGCAATCTGCAATGCTCATTGGGTGGTAAAATCATGAAGGTCAGTAGAAAAATAATTATGAGTAGAGGAAGAAGGTACTGGGTTAAGCAAGGATGGGGTAACATAAGTTACTTGCCTGTTAAGTTCGGCTTTAAAGCTTTTTTGCATTTTGATTACTCTCAGTTCAGTCCAGCAAGAATTCCTGTCTAACCAGGTCATTGTACAGAACATAGTGACTGTTATGGTTCAGACACCAGAGGGTTTTTTTTTAATGTGTAGTAAACCAAAAGTCCTTATATGCATGCTGAACAGCACTGCATGGCACATATTCTTTAATATTTTCCTTACTGTATAATTGCCTGGCACCTAGCACAACAGGACTCCAGTCTTCATTGAGGCCTCTAGGCACTAGTGTAATATATGTAATAAACATTTAAGTGCGGAGTGGGCAACGATGCCTATAGTTAAGGTACTTAACATTCTCCATAATATGATAATTCTGTTCTCCAATTAAGAAATTTTTCAGGAAGAGAGAAACTGACTAGAAGAGAACAGAATAACTGACTACACAGGAAGTGCTGTCACATGCAGAAAAGGCAACAATCTGAAAAATAGAATTTTTTTGTGTGCGCTAACTTCTATCAGAATCTTTTAATTATAGTGGGTACAAAATGTTCAGGAACAAAATGTGATCATCAAATTGATGGTTTCCCTTTAACATCAGTCTCTACAAGAGTTGGCCCTGAACTTGGTCCTGAATGTCCCTGAACTTTGTGGGGAAAGGGATGGGGCAGACAGCAAGAACTAAAACTGAATCCACATCCAAATTTTGTAAGTGGCCCCTATTTTTATATTGAGCTAAGCCATATCTCAATGACTCCAGACTTTGGGGTGTTGGAAATCTAGAGATGGATTCAGATTTTGTTGCTTGAGCCAATTTTCCATCACTCTGAGGGCCTGATCAATTACATCACTCTGATAGTATAAAGAGGCTCAGAACCAGAGTGACTGTTCACCTCCCTTGTCTCCTGGTACGCTTACCGAAGCTTCTTTATTTTCCGCACTGCTGTGTGTCTCTGGTGTAGCCTGTCTCCCCCATGCCCTGCGCAATTTTGGCAGAGATGTTAGTCTTTCCTCTGCTGGGTTGGAGCTCTGCCTGCACAGACTCTTCTCCCCACACAGCAATAAGATCACCACCTCCTGTGTGCTCCATCCTGGAGTGCGTCTGCAGCCTGGAGCACCCATGGCTAGCTATGCTGACGAGCTATCCATGCCGATCAAACAGGAAATGAAAATTCAAAAATTCCCAGGGCTTTAACAGGTGGGCGGCTATTTCCTGGCTGAAGTGCAGTGGAGTTGAAAGTGCTTTCCAGAGTGGTCACAGCAGAGTACTGTGGGACACCTCCTGGAGGCCAATTCCTTCGAATTACACAGCCCAGTGTCTACACTATCCCCATGTCAACGCGTGGTTGTTGACTGAAGTGCTACGCATCTCATGGAGGGGGAGTACAGAAATTGACTTTACAAGCCTTTTAGGTCGGTGGAAGGGACTCGGTAGACATGTACATTATTAACTCGACCTAACATGGCATATGTTGAGCTAACTTTGTAGTGTAGACAATGCCATACTATTTGAGTACTAGCTGCACTCACATCCTCCTCTGCCTTTGTCTCTGCCAGCAGATCAGACTCATGGCCAGATCCTCAGCTGATGTAACCTGGCATAGATCCATCAATTTGGTGCAGTCCCTCATTGCTTTACATGAGATAGTAAATTGGTTGCAGCAAACTGGAGTGATGTTTTTGATTACCCTGATTTCATTGTTGTTGAAAAGAGGTAGTCATCCAAAATCATGGCTTCTAAAGAGCTAAGGATATTTTTCCAAGAAAAATACCATACACCATATTTTATTCAAGGGTGGAGGTTGTTAAATATCTGCCAGATATTATTATAATCTGATTATAATCAGAATAGATTTTATATATTGCAGTTCATTATATGTGGCCGTATGGAAGTTAAATTGGTTTCTGAAAAGTGCTGTGGATTGTTGCAGATCAAATAGCATTCATTACAGAACTTGATATGGAGATGACAAAGCCCATTAAAAGAGTGATGGCATTGACTACATGCCATATCCACCACAAGTCCACAACATTTTTCCAAATTACAATTCCAGGCATACTTTGGTTTCTGAGCAAGAATAACTGCTACAGGAAACTATCAGCTAGTGATGACTAAAAAAAGAATGAAATGGGATATATTTCCCCATTTTGAGTAACTCATGCTAGCATGCATTAAAATATTGAGTATCACTATAAAAAAACCCTGTTAATTTGATCCAAGAGTTTTCAAGGCAAAACACAAAGGACAGTATTAGAGACTGGCTTTCTAGTCTCAAAGTATCTAAAATATAGTGGCCTAAGGACACTGCTGCCCAACAACTTGTACTGACTATTCTGTGTCTCAGAATGGCCAGGGCCTTTAGGGCCCTCTCATTACTTCATGTTTTTTTATGTTTGTTCTGATACTGGTTTCTACAGTTGGGATTTCAGTATGATGGGATACCTGCAGGTGGGTGATAGAGAAAACAAAAATGGAGCAGTTTGAGGCAAATAGTTTAGTTCTTTCTTTCTTGCAAATTAATGGAATGGAAATCTGTTGAAAAGATGCACCTACAAAGATTAATACCCTTAAAGCTAAAAGCACAGCTGTGCCAACACACTGTTGAGAATCAGTGGGCTGGGAATTAAAAGACAATGCTAAATGAACCAGGTGTGTGCATGACTGATATAAAGGGGAAGAGGGAGAGAGAGAGAGCATATTTGAAAGTTCCTTGCTGATTTAGCCTGGGTAACCTCGAGTGCAATAGTGTGGGGTCTGCTTATCTTGGAAAATGTGTGTTACAGCTCCCATTAAAGTCAATAGAAATTGACAGGCCAACTCCAGGGGTGATATCATTGGGATACAGTAAAATGTTTAGAAATGTCTGGATTTTATTCCTGAAATTCTGACCATTTAAATATAACCTCATCTTCACCCTGGGTCTACTGTTACTGTTTCATTTAAGAGGCTGCTACAAGCTGTGAAGCTGTTTGCACATCAATAATGTCAGAATAGTAATTCTCTACTAGTGAAAGCACAGTTTAAAGTTCAAGTCATTTGTTCATCTAAGTGGGTCTCTCAGGTTGTGGTTGTGGAGCAGATCACAGAGAATTTAGAAGTTATGGAACCTAGGTTACACTTTGTCTAAGGGAAACTAGATTTGGATCTAAGTTTTACCAATGGCCCATATCTAACTGGGAACCAGGAGTCTTGTATTGTAGTCCTGGCTCTGACACTATTGTTAACTGCAGTGGTAGAATTTATAATGGGCTAAACTAAAATCCTAGAGCTTGCAATTTCTGAACTTTAGGGGTGTTGCAAATCTAGACTGGAATCTAGTTCTGAATTTTGCAACTTTAACCCATCTCTGTTATTTATATAACATCCTAAATGTAAGAAAAATGTGCTAAAGAATTAACTGAATCCCTGAAAACTTAATGGGATATCACACATGCAGTATTATGACTTCTCTGTAGGACCACACAGGGAATAAGCAGAGCTGTTGGAATACAAACAGATATATAAACACATACAAATAATTGTGATAAAGAGTTTACATGGTTAAAAATGCTCCCAGCAAATAACTGTGTTCATTATTATATTACTGTTATTTATTATTTCTATTGCAATCATTCCAAAAGGCATGACCGGTTGTGGGGCCCCATTGTGCTAGGAGCTGTACAAACACACAGTGGGAGGAAGTCCCTGCACCAAAGAGCTTACAGCCTTCATTAAGACTTAATTCTCCATCCCATTTCTGAGACAAACTGGCAGCGAGCACTGCAACTGCTAATGTAAACACAGTAGTTCTTTATGAATAACTTCATTGAACTTCTAGTCAGTACTTCTAAATGTGAAGCATGACATTTAAGACTTAAGTAAGAAAGAAAGGAAATGATAAACGGCAGTTTTTAACTAGGGTACCCATCAAGCTTCAGGGGACGATAGAGATAAGCATGAGGGGTTAGGGTTGAAGGTGATAGGTGCTAAAAGCAAGGTGATAGAAAGTGGGTGATTGGGAATGGAGTAAAGATGGCAGAGGGCATGAAGTACGGGGGAAGGTTATAAGTAACCATATACTCTGAAACCTCAAACCTGTGGCAGCCTGGTACAGCAGACAGGAAGTTTTGTGTCAGCATCAGTTACATTTTTTAAAAATACATCATTTATTGGGTTAAATTTTGAAAATGTCATCAATACAATAGCCCCGTAGTTGTTATGGAGGTAAATGTAACACATCCATAGTTAAGGTTGTGTTGAGACTTCTACTTAATGCAGGAAATCCCTCTGTTTCAAAGTTATGGGCCCCAATCCTGTAAATGGATCTATTCAGTGGGATTCTGTGTGGGCACAGAAGTCAGGCATATGGAACTGACTGAGGAATTGGAGATGTAGTTTTCAAAATTAGCATAACTGCTCTTCTGAAGCCAACTGAATTTTGTGGGAGGTTTTCTGGATGAAGTACTTCCTTTAGTTTCCAGAAGAAATATTTTTAAATCATCATTTTTTGAAAAGCAATGATTTCAGTTGTGTCAGATGGTCTTTTGAATTTATAAAGACACTACCAACCTTAAGTTTTTTTCCTCCACCTCTGTATGGCCCAGAAAAAAATATTTAAAAATAGTTTCTGGATCACTATTTTGTGCATAGATCCTGTAACAAATTCAGTAACCACTGGTTTTGAGAATACCCTGGGCCTGGGCTATGAGTGAAAGATAATCACGAGAGAGACAATTGCAGCTATGAGGTAATAAGCAAAGGCTAGGAATTGAAGGTGAAGGTTAGATTGTTGGCTTAGTGTAGGAGAGAGAATTTTCTCATACCCACATCACATACCTTTCTCTATTACCCACCATGCTTAACTTTATCCCTCTCTTAGACCACACTTTCACACTGTCCCTTTACTTTTACTCTTCCCGCCTTCAAACTGCACCCCATCCTTAGCACTTCCTTCAGTCCCCATTTTTACCTTTCACCCTCATCCTGCAGCCACATCCTCCAGACTCACAGCTTCCCCAGACACCAGTATTTCTCTCACACAAAATAGTGTAAATCAGTAGCAATTCTATTGAAGTCAATGGAGCTGATGTAAAACTGATGTGAGAGGAGAGTTTGATCCCCGTGTTTCACATTTTCACAGTATCTGTAATTAATGAATAGCTTCATTCAACTTCCTTGCTCTAAAGCATGTGACTGTGATCCACTAGGTCATAGAAATGGAGTGTTCTTTTAGTTTGTTTTGGAAGCTTGACATTTTTTTTTCTGGCAGGAAGATATTTTCTGCTCCCTCATTAGCTTAATAACAAAAAAAAGCAGCAACATGTATTTAGCGAGTGTTTAACAAAACATTTTACTCCCAACTGTCAAACATACAAACAAGATGGCTTGTGTCAAATTTTACTTTATAAAAATAACTTAATTGAAGTAATATAGTCCAACTCTGTCACAGAGTTTGGGAGAATGAAAAAAACAGTGAGGATAGAAAGTTAAACATTTATATTCATAACAAGAAAGCAAATAAATGAGCCAGCTATTTGGCATTTTTACTGGAGTTCTCTTACCTGCGTATTCAAACATATATTAAAAGGGATATGAAAAAGCAGCATGGAAGAAGTTTTGCTGAAGTTGTACTTATGTTAAATATTGAAATAATGGTCTAATTTTCCTTACATTTACACAGGAATATACTGCCGTACTATATCAAATTCAGTGGAATTATTCTAAACCTACCCCAGTGAAAATGAGATCAGACTAATACTCTATATCTTCTCATGATGAAATATTACATTTTGCTCATACACCTAAAGTCTATCTTCTACTATTCCTTTATGCTGAATCATAATTGCGTACTAACCTAGGCACTTGTTCAACGAAAAGCTTTATTAAGGATGCTTAAATTTTTCTGTCATTGATGTCACAGGTCAAATCTCAGACCTTATTGTATAGCCACGATAAATTACTTTCCAAATGACATGACCCTTTGCCTTTAAAAAATCTTGGAATAGGCCAACTGTTCATGCATTCAGAATGTGAAAATTATATTCAAGAGGAGTCAACCACAAAATAAAAAAATGTTACTCATTGATAAGAATAAATTTTAATACACTTCTGTCTGAAATCAGGGATGGAAATCATATGGATTTCAGCCAAACTTGGGAGGAGAACCTTGCGTATTTGAATAACTCCCTGAATCAGCTACAAGCAGCAGAGCTCACTTTTAAAGTGGGTAAATGCGAGAGATTCCCTGTATCTTGGGAATAGAGTACACGGGAGATCTGTTAGGCCAGACACTGCAAATCTGGAGGCTGGTCTGGCCTCTAGTGAGCCACCACTGG
The DNA here is from genome assembly GCF_016161935.1 of Mauremys reevesii. Lineage (NCBI taxonomy): Eukaryota > Metazoa > Chordata > Testudines > Geoemydidae > Mauremys > Mauremys reevesii. The sequence goes on from NC_052626.1 coordinate 57,784,637, forward strand.
CCCCGTCTCAGGTGCACTAAGTGCTGAATTCACACACTTGAATATTTAATCCAATATTTGGGTTCCAGAAACAGACTTTACAACACTTTATATCTTTACAAACTCAGACTAGGATTTGAAGTTGGTTGTATACATGGACACTTCCAGTTACAGTCTGGGGCAGTGCCTAGTCAGGCAACATGCAAGAAAAGCACCTTATAATATGTAGTGACTGATGCTGCTAGATGAAAGGAGTATCTGGCCATAGTGTACGCCTTACATAACCTCCCATCGTATGTATATGATGGATTGTTTGTTGTTTGATAACAGATTGCAATTCCATGGCATGTTTACAGTGCATGAGTGCTGGAAACACAACGTTTCTGCTCTTGCAATTTGATATAACAAAACTGTTTATTATAGGGAGTGTCCAGTACTTGAAGAGTGTGTGTCATGGCAAGTCATATAGTTTCTCACACCAGTTTAGATAGTAGCCTGTTCTGGTCATCTCAGTGCTGGCTCAATATAGTAGACATACATTTTAAAAAGTGGTTAGCAGGGTGCAGTAGGGTGGCCAACTTGGGAATTGCAATTAGGGGCTAATGGGTTTTTTACTGGGCACCCAGGCCTTATTCTCCCACCACAGGATTGACTTCAAAAGAAATTACCTGTATCCTGAAGTGGGAGAATAGGGGAAATAGTATTTACTCACCACTCATAGGCATGGTCTGTTGTCTGCTTTCTAAAGTTAACCATCCTCTCTTTAAAAAAATGTTGAATATTGGTAGGTTAAATTGCCCCAAATCCACCTCTAAATTATCCCTAGCTGAAGGCCATTGAAGTTAATAAATGTGTATAATAAAAAATATCTACCTAGGTACTCATATTACCTCTGTGACATTGGCAGGTCAGGTGCCAGCTCATGCCAAGGCCAGGGGCCTCACTGAACACTGACAAATGCATGGCTGGAAACCAGTCTGGCTCACCAGTGGGTTGATACAGTTAAAATAGATATTAGTGTTATAAGAATGTGGTTAGTATTTGAACTTGATGGAAAGCTTGTAGGATGCTGCATATATTAATCCTACTTATAATATCTGTAGTCTATGGTATAATGTCATAGGGAGCGTTTGCATTGTAAACCTGTGTAATTGTGTAACTCACCAAACAAGAAAAGAAGCATTCATTGGTGTAAAGTGCTGGTCCTGCAGACAAGAGGGCCCTTGAAACTAAATGAACCATTGTAAAACATTTATAAGGACAAATAGTCTGTTGATTGCCCTCTCTACAGTGATGCAGCTGTAGTGGTACAGCTGTGCTACTGCAGTGCATGTGGTGAAGACATTCTATGCTGACAGGAGAGAGCGGTCCCATCGGCATGAAAAAACCACCCCCATAAGCAGCATAAGCTATGTCGTCAAGAGAAGCTCTCCTGCTGACATAGTGCTGTCCACACTGGTGCTTAGGTCAGTGTAACTTACGTTGCTCAGAAGGGTGTCTTATTCACACCCCTGAGTGACATAACTTATATCAACATAAGCTGTAGTGTTTACATTGCCTAGATCTCTTTATGCTGTCTGGACTCTGAGGGGTAAAGATTCCCCATGCTGCTTTGCATGGGTCAGCCCTAAAGGACATATAGAGCTGCTTAGCTTATATTACCTGTTTAAATATAAGGCTGTAACTCACTTATGTGTGTATGTTTTCTGTTTTAATCTTGTAAATAACTCTCATTTCTTTTCTTAATTTAGTTTATCCCAGGATTGGCTACACACATTGTCTTTGGTTTGAGATCTGAGTACAAATGACTTGGGGTAAGTGATTGGTCCTTTGGGACTGGGAATAACCTGAATATCATTGTGATTTTTGGTGTAAAGTGACCATCTTTCACATAGTCCTGGGTGGCAAGTTAGACTGGAATGCCCGAGGGGACTGTCTGGTAAGATTGTTATAGTGCTTTAGGAGTTCACACTTATTACTGGGTTGGTGAAATCGAATTATAGAATGTACAAACAGTTTGGGCTTTCTGCCCTGTTTTTGACAGTCTACCCAAATGTTGGCACTCATGGTCATGACCCACTCCAGACAGCATGACACCCTCATCACAGTAATGCAAATAGGAAGGAGACAGGCATCTAGTACAGAGGCAAGAGAACGTGACTGAATAATGGAGAGGGAGGAGGTAAGGTGGATGTTTTGCATATCCAAAGATTAAAAAAAAAAAACTATAAAAAAGAAAACCTAGGTCAACCTGGAAACAAGACAATCTGAACAACTAGGTAGTGAGCAAAGCTCTGTTACAGGTTAGTAAGGTTGGGGAAGAAGTTATTTTGGAATATGCATTGCAGCCAAACACCACAGATTTATGATACAGGTCTCACACCAGGGCCTCAAATGTTCCACTTTCACTTGTTTATTTGATTAATATTTGTGTTTTATTTTTCTTTCACCTCACAATAAACACACTTAAATTTGTGAACCGTATTTTTCATCTGTAATTGATTTCTCAGGATGCTGGTAATCTCCCATCATTAGGGAAGACGTCATGTCCTGGGGCGATGTATTTTGGAAAAATACATGAAAAACTTCTATGTCAAAAATATTAAGAATTGAATGAATGAGTTTTATATGAATACTTCTCACAAGGTTATTGCCCATGGAGAGAGCCCTTCCCTGTACTGAAAGTAGCTTTCAGCAATGGAAAAACAGATATGTAGAATTTGAATAATGGATGCTCACCCAAAGAGCAAGATGTATATACTTTGTAAACAGGCATCAATGAACCTCAGAGACAATGGCTAACCTAGGTGCATAATGTGAGCAGGACGGCTAAATAAAAGAACTGGAGAAAGGCAGTGTATTAATCTCCATCTATGATGATTGTGATGGGGATTTGATAATAGGACTAAGCATCACAGAAAGCTCAAATTAATCTTCCTTGATAGGAAAGGAAATAGAAGGGTGAAGTGGTACAATTTTCCTTTGGGTCTTCATTGAGAGATAGCAGAATGCAGCTTCTCCATTAAGGGAATGAAGAGTGAGAGGTTTCCTGCCTTAGGTTTTAAAAACAGAATCTAATATATTCGCTTGCAGTTTGTTAGCTTCCATTTTGTTGCTGAGTGAATTTCTTTTCATCATGAGGATGTTTGATTTTTGTGAATATTCATAAGTATTATTTTAAAGGGATTCCCAGACTTGGCACTGTAATTCAGTAAAAGCCTGTGTGTGTGCAAGCAGTCTCCTGAAAGAAATTATATAAAGGCTGTGATGATTCTCGGGTACCCAGGACTGTTAGTCACTTTGTTTCCACCCTTCCTCCAATGAGAGGGAGACTGGCTTGTGCTTAACTGGGTGTCAGTTTCCTGACACCACCAGCCTGTTAGCCACCCAAGCACTCTCCTCTGGGCTGTGCCAGCCCTTACTTTACCTTTCACGTTAACACTAGGTGTACTCTAGTCCCGGAGTCTTTTGAAGCATTTCCCAGTAGTGTCCAGCCCCTTATCCACTGAACTCTCACACAAGTACCAGGTCTGCAGTTCCCAAGGCAACAGTGTACACACCAAAGTCTATGATTCAACTGAAGACCAGCATCTTGCTTTGCACCCTGGCACTGAGATATATTTATAGTGAAAACATCCAATAATGTAGGATGATGGGATGTCGTCTGTTCCCCAAATATAGTCCATCATACCTTTGAAGTGTATCTCAAGTTTAGGTTCTGTTTTCCCGCTGTGTTTCTATACTTGTTAGTTCCTTTCTGAAATTCTTATAATACTTCATATGTATTCAGTTTAGATAGATTATGTGAATGAGACAATACTTAATTTACATTTCAACAGAGAGACCAGTGGATAAGCATCCCTTGTCTGACAGAAAACTTGTTTAGAGAGACAAGGTGGGTGAGGTAATATCTTTCACTGGACCAACTTCTGTTGTTGAAAAAGATAAGATTTAGAGCTATACTGATCTCTGCCTTCATACAGACTTTAAAATATATTTTCAGTATATATACATATCTCCTTGCGTAGTATCTGTACATAGATTTCCAACTACATTAATTACTAGTGACTCAGGCTTTCATTTAAGACCTCACATGACATTCTTTGGTGAACCAGAATATACATAACAGAATCAGGATATTCTTGTAATTCCCTTGCCAGTTGGCACTGAGGGGTTCTTCGGTCACAAAAGACCAGATCACAAGGTCCTTGAGTCTGCAGAATCTGCTCTTGTAGTGATCAGAAGAAGTTTGTTGAAATCAAGCTTGTGTGAGTTGAATGTCTTAGAGGCTAGTTCTATACAGAATATGGTTTTAGGAAAGGCTGCATGCTCAATATAAACACATCTAGAATAAAATTTGCCACTTTCCTATGAATTAGCATATTAAGGTCATATCCATCATATACCAGTTGGTCTTTTGACTTTCCCATGTATTTATTTTATTTATATATAGATAGATAGATATATAAATGTGGATATGTGGAGCATACAGTTCAATCCAGTACATAAACCAACATGCCTTGCCTACCTTCATTTAATTTCTTTAACCTCAGCCCCATGGATGTAAATCTGTTTAGTGGCTAGACTTCCTTTAGCTACTTGTGGATTCTGCAAGGCCTTATCACAGCCGTCTTTGTCCTCTTGCCCCAAGGAAAGCTGCAGCAACATTGACACCAATAGCTACAAAAACATTTGCATGTGCGTTACATTTGCTTCCTCAAGTTCAGCTCAGCTAATGAGCTGGCTGCTTCCGTGTAAATCAAGTCAACCAAAAACAGTTCATGCTTTCATCAGGTGAGCACTGGTCTGAAATCCCTTTGAAGGTGGGGCCTCATTCACTGCAGTGACTGAAAGTTGCCCATATAAACACCCCATCTCAAAGATGTTGTTCTGTTTTTCGGACAGGCTTACAGTTGTTGAGAGGAAGTGTGCCACTGTGCCAGGTACCAGAAGTCAGACCAATTTACTGTGAATTTGGAAAATAAAAAATAAAAACCCAACACCAGTGTTTTAGGAGACATTAGCAAAATAGAAAGTATTAAAAGCTGAGATCACATCTGGGATTTATCACTGTGTTTTGATAAACCTTTGGGCTTTGCCAGAACTCTGTCCTTCACTAGAGAGTCAGCAAAATTACAGCACATATGTTCTCACCGGAATCTGTCAGATAGACTTTATACTTTAACATTTTTGACTGATAAATCATCCACATAGACTAGTGAGGAGTTCAGAGAGAGGTGAATATTTCTTGTTAGAAAAGTTAAGCAATAGATCAGGGGCCAGCAACCTTTCAAAGTGGTGTACCGAGTCTTCATTTATTCACTCTAATTTAAGGTTTTGTGTGCCAGTAATACATTTTAACAGTTTTAGAAGGTCTCTTTCTATAAGTCTATGTTATATAACTAAACTATTGTTGTATGTAAAGTAAACAAGGTTTTCAAAATGTTCAAGAAGCTTCATTTAAAATTAAATTAAAATGCTGATCTTACGCCGCCAGCCTGCTCAGCTCGCTGCCAGCCTGGGGTTCTGTTCACCTAGGCCGGCAGTGGGCTGAGCAGGGCCTGCGGCCGAGACCCCGGCTGGCAAGGGGCTGGCAGCTGGGACCCCAGATCGGGGTGGGGAGGGGTCAGGGCAGAGGGCTACAGGTGTGGGGGGTTTCAGGGGTCAGGGCAGAGGGCTGGGGGCTGTAGGGAGTGCAGGGCAGAAGGCTAGGTGTATGGGGGGGTTCAGGGCAGAAGGCTGGGTGTGTGTGGGGGGGTTCAGGGGCCAGGGCAGAGGGCTGGGGTGCTCGGCTTGTGGGGGTGCTCCAAGCCCCCTGCCCTGAGCGGCTCACGGCAGGGGGCTGGAAGGGATATGCCCTGTTCCACCTCCTTCCCCAAGACCCCATCCCTACCTCTTCTCTGCCTCCTCTACAGAGCAGCGAGCATGCTACCACTCTTCCCCCCGCCTCGTAAGGGCCATCAGCTGATCGGCGCAGGGAAGGAGAGGAGGAGGGGAAGGAGAGCAGCACACTGGAGGAAGCTTGGCTGCCACAGGACCAAGCTTCTGCCTCCTGCCCCTGCAGGGGAGAGTGGTGGGCGGGGGGGCTGAGTGGGGCTGGAGGCCGGGACCGTGGCAGGCAGCAGCGTGCCACTCAAAATCAGCTTGCGTGCCGTGTTTGGCACGTGTGCCGTAGGTTGCTGACCCCTGCAATAGATATAATACTAGGAAATATGTACGTAATTATAATATTTGTAATTATTCATTTGTACAAATCCTAATTAAAAACCCCCAACAACCTCTAAATCTACCATCAAGTCTGTGGGTTCAGTCCTTCTCACAAAAAATTCAGTGACAGTCCTGCTGATCTCAGTGAAAGCAGGATGAGGTTCTCTGTGTAATTAGAAAACAAAAGATCTAGCAAATCTCATGGCTCTAAGAACCAATATCAGAGCTCCTATACAAAGAAGTTTAATAATACTGACAGGTGAATGGGAGAGAAATAAGATTTTAGCCCATTTCTCTGTGAAGGTGTTTTGCTGCTATGGAGTAATCTGGGAGATTTAAAACTGGTTGGTTTCTTGTTGAGCATGTGCACATCTTTTGGATGATAATCACTGAACATTTATCTCAGTTCAAGGGCTTAGAAGTGGGTCGGATGTAGGTGTTTCTTGACATTCATTCTTGAAGAGAGAACTGTTCCATTTTCAAAAAGCTTTCATATAATCACATACTGTCTGTTACAGATTGTCTAGTTCCACATTAGACTGTGGGTAAAATGTTCAAAAGTACATGTGCCATAGGAGGCTAAGGCCCATTTTCAAAAGTGTAGGCACTTTGGGCTAGATTCACAAAGGCAATTTTGGCATTGCAAAGCCTAACTCTCAGGCACCCTGTCACCTAGTGCAGTGGTTCCCAAACTTGTTCCATCGCTTGTGCAGGGAAAGCCCCTGGCGGGCTGGGCCGGTTTGTATACTGCGGCTCCCAGTGGCCACAGTTCACTGCTCTAGGCCAATGGGAGCTGCTGGAAGTGGCGTGGGCTGAGGGAAGTACTGGCTGCCACTTCCAGGAGCTCCCATTGGCCTGAAGCAGCAAACCGCGGCCAGTGGGACCCGCGATCGGCCGAACCTGTGGATGTGGCTGGTAAACAAACCGGCCCAGCCCCCCAGGGGCTTTCCCTGTACAAGCGACGGAACAAGTTTGGGAACCACTGACCTAGTGGAATACACATCCCCAAGTTAGGTGCCGAGGCACTGTATGGGGAGAGGTAGGTGCTCAGGAAAGGGATTCTCAGAAGCCAGTAAGCTGAGTGGGGAGCCGCCTAAGCTAGCCCTGAGTGAAATATAGAGAAAAGGGATGAGCCATAGGGCCCAGATCCTCTAAGTTACTTCAGTTCCTCTCTGATAGGCCAGAGGAAGGTGCCCATCTCCATTTGTGATTCTCCGCTGGAGTTAGGTGCCTACACCAAGTCAGCCCTTTCTCATGAAAAAAGAGGGTTGCCTACCCCATTATTACCAACAGTACAGTAGTTTGGACACTCATCTGAGATGTGGGAGACCTGTTTTCAAGTTCCTGCTCTGTCTGATATGGAACAGGGATATGAACCCAGGTCTCCCATGGAAATACCCTATCAGGCAGCGCGTGTTCTTGGGTGGGTCTCTGTAAGTCTCTTGAAGTTTTTTTCACTTTGTATAGATAATTAAATATTCATTGAGACAGAGAGAAAGCAAGAGATTGACCCTATCACATGATGGTTGGAGCATTCACTGGAGAATGAGGTTCCTGTTCCAATGTATATTTAATTATTTATATAAAGTGGAACAGCTTCAACAGGAGAGACTGAGAGACCTTCCCCCCAGAATACTCAATAACCTCATGCTTAGGGCACTCAGCTGGAATATAGGAGACCTCAGTTCAAGTCCCTGTTCTAAATCACACAGAGTGGGGATTTAAACCTGGGTCTCCCACAACTCAGGTGAGTGCCTGAACCACTGGGATATTGGATATTCTAGGGGACACAGCCAGCCCCCAACATTTCTGACTTGTTCATCATTGGCTATCTTTTGTGTGGGTTAGGCATGCTCAAGGCATGCCTACCAGATTGGGCCCTGACAGGGAGATAAGCAAAGGAATGTCTAGTTTGAGAATCCAGTTGAGGTTTAGGTGTGAGTGAGGGCTCTGAGTAGTCTATTAGCTAGCAACTTTGTTCATGGCCACCAGGGGAAAATTAACTGCCTATGGAAGGATAGGGTTAGGTGGCACCTAAATATCAGACATAGGTGCCTGAAGAGGCAGTTGGGTACCTAAGTCTCTTTTTGAAACTAGCCCTTCAAAACCTAAGTCCTATTGGCTTTTGAAAAATTTCCCAGCTCTGCCTGAGTTGACCTTGTGCAATTTCTCACTACCTTAACTCCAAAATATGAGGACTGATACTTGCCTCCTCTCAGAGTAGGGGTATGAAGATTTGGTCAAAAATAAGAGCTACGAAATACACAAATTATTACTTCATTACCAGTTTGAATTTGGATTGATCTTGTTATGTCTCTATCTGCTCAATTAAGGAGCTGTCCACTGTCTGGTATCCTCATGTGTAGGTAGGTACTTATAGACCATGATCAAATCAGCTCTTAACCTTGTCTTGGATAAGTTAAATTAGTTGAACTTAAGTCAGGTTCTGCAGACTTCAAATCATTTCTGTGGCTCATTTCTAAACCCTTTTCAGTGTTTTCAATTTCAACATATTTTCATCAACCTTTTAAAAATGTGGAACCAGGACTGGGAGCTCATGTTCATTTGATTATCTATGATGACTCCTAGGTCTTTTTCAGCATCATTGTTTTCCAAGACATAGTCTCCCACCCTGTCTGTATGAGCTACAGTCTTTATTCCTAGATGCATGAGCGTGCATTGGCTGTATTACAACATGTTTTTTTTCAATTAAACCAGCTTAAAAACCACCCAATAATAATAGTAACTGACCTGTCATTATCAGTGTTTACTACTTCATCGATCATTGTCTCATCTTCAAACTTACCAGCCATTTTTATGTTTTGTTCCAGATCATTAATATTTCATTGAGCAAAGATATTAAAAAGTATCGGGCCAAGAACAGATCTCTGTGAGAGCCCATCGAAAACTCTCATTTGATGATGATGATTCCCCATTAACATTTATATTTTGAGATCTAACACTTAGCCAGTTTTTAATATGTTCTCCATTGATTCTGAATAATGCCAATCCAAATGTTCAGTGGCTAAGGCTCAGATTTTTAAAGGGATCTAGACATTGCTGCACTCAGCAACACCTAGTTAGGTTGCAACACCTAACTGATTTAGGAGCTTAAATATCATTTTCAAAAGGGAAGTAGACACTTTTTGTAAAACAGATTTTATAAAATCCACTAAACACATTAAATCGATTTCTGGAGCGTTGCACTGTGGGTAGCTATTGAACTTCGTTGAGATCCCAGTGCCTGATGGGGCAAAAATCATTGTCGCGGTGGTTCTGGGTAAATGTCGGAAAGCAACGGCAGACAAGCATTTTGTGCCTTTTTCCTGGGATTGCCTGGCAGATGCCATAGCATGGCAATCATGGAGCTTGTTTTGCCGTTTGTGACTCTCAGCGATTCAGCAGCGCTACACAGAAGCATGCTTTTTTTTGCATGACAGCAGAGATGGTTACTAGCCATATTGCACCATCCAAACCCTTCCATAAATTGGAACTGAGGATGATCATGGCTACCAGTCCCCTGGTCAATCAGCCAAGCCATATTGTACCTTCCATCGTTTTGTACCATTGGCTGCCGATCAGCCAAATGACTCCTGAGTCAATTATCTAAAAATAGAATCTGTGCTGCCTAATATAGGCAAGTGTGCTAGAGAACCACCTGCTCTGTGTCAGGAAATTATCTGTATGCTATTCACAGGGGTGCTCCTGTAACAACCCCACCTGTTGATTCCGTTCTTCCCCAGCCTTTCTTGGCTACCGTAGCATTGTCCCCACTTGTGTGATGAATTAATAAAGAATGCAGGAATAAGACACACTGACTTGTTAGTGAGAAATGAGTGGAAGGCAGCCTCCAGCTGCTATGATAGTCCAGACAGGACATTAAGCAGTGTGTAGAGAGAAGCCCAGCATCCCACTGCTAGTCCAGGGGCAACTGAATCTTTCTTTACACATGAAGGGTGGGGGCTGATGGAGCTCAGCCCCCTGTTGCTATGATGAGGATGGTTACCAGCCATATTGCACCATCCATCCACCAGAAAAAATTAGGGCCAATAGGCTGATGACGAGGATGGTTACCAGTCCTTTTGTACCATCAGCTGAGGCTGATGATGAGGATAGATTTCCATCATTTTGCACGATCAGCTTATGCTGATGATGAGGATGGATTTCCATCTTTTTGTACCATCAGGGGAGCAAGGATGTTGGTGTTGAGTGCTGCACTATCGCGTCTATCTGCAGCATTCAGTAAAGATAGGGTGACATGTAAAAGAGTCAGAGGATTGTTTTACCTTTCGCTTCTGGGGTGGGTGGGGTGGGTGAGTAGATTGCCAAGCTATGCCTGACCCACGGGCACTGTGTTTGACCCTAGAAGCATTTGGAGCTCAGCCAAGAATGCAAATAATTTTAGGAGGCTGCAGGAACTGTGGGATAGCTTCAGTCCTCCAGTCCATGCGCATCCATTTGATTCTTTGGCTTTCCGTTACGCTTGTCACGCTGCAGTGCGCTGAGTCCCTGCTATGGCGTCTGTCTGGAGATTTTTAAAAAAGGATTCTAACGGAGCGCTGATAGAACGGATAGAACGGATTTGCCTGCCCTTACAGCGATCACATCTGCATGGTCCATGCGGGAGCTCTATTTTTTATTTTGATTTCGGCTGGGCAAACAGGAAATATTCAAAAGTTCGCGGGCTCGCTTTCCTGTTTACCTGACCACTGCATCCGAGTTCAGATTGCGGTCCAGAGCGGTCACTGGTGCACTGTCCTAATCCGATATGTTAATAAAGAGCCATTAAAATCGATATAAGGTGCCTGCTAGTGGCCTAGTGTAGACCAGGCCTTACATCCAGATTTTTAAAGGAATTTAGACATTACTGTGCTCAGTGTTGCAACTCCTGACTGATTTAGGAGCCTAAATCTCATTTTTGCTTTCTGCCTTGTAGAACTCTAAATAAATTGTGTCAAAACAATGGCTTGTATCATCCAAATTTGTAATCTCATACAAATTATTTCAAATTCATTTGACAAGACCTATTTTCCATAAAGCCATGTTAATTGGTATTAATTAATTGTCCTTTAATTCTTTACTAAGTGGATCCCATCATTCACTGGAATTTACCTGGAAGCATGTCACCTGTCACCAGTAAGGCTTTGGATCACAAGTCTTTTCTAAAGTTGGGCTCACTGTTGCACATTTAAGATATACCAGATTAGGTTGTTAAATAAGGTACTGTGGTGACAAATATTATGAAATGCCATATATATTTACCTGCAACTGTACACATTTAATTACATGTGCTATTTTTCTTCCCTTAAGTCAAAGAGCGTTTATGATGAAAGAAAAAAAGGTGTCAGTCTACCATGCTTTCCAAGGGAAGTGAAAAATAGTGAGTGGAAACATAGGCTCTTTGTAACTCCAGGCACTATAATATGAGCTACCTTGTGTGTCTGGCAATGGGCAAGGCTAAGTGACAGAATACAATGAAATGTTAAATTAGCCTATATGGGGTTAGTGAGGACAGAGGATACATTTTATTTAAAGAAAGTAACATTGTACCTCATGCCAAACTGAGGTAATTTCCTTCCCTTTTCTATACTTCCTAGGTTTCCAGATTTATAATTTTTATGGCGTTTACCAGAGCTCACCTGAAGAAAGCATTATTCAAATAAAATCTAAAGGAAATATTTTTGTTCAGGACCCAGACCCATAAAGAGTAACTACTATATGTTAAAAAAGCTGTATAATTTTACTATTAATTATACACATAAACCAAATAAATAGACCAGTGTTTCTGTGTTGAATAGAAAATTCACACATTGCTGCTTAGTGCAAAGCACTGGGCTTGCTTTCTACATCACTAGCCTACTTAAGGGATTTCTTACCATGTAAAGTTGTTTGTCTTTTCTTGGAAGCCAAAGTATATTGTGTTAAGTAGGCTATACACACAATCCCATTGACTGGAAGAATTATTATTTTAAGTGTCTGCTTTAGTCAGCTATTCACCTTACTTGCCTTAATCTGTTATTCACAAAATGAGCTATTTCTTGTTTGGAATAAAGACTCTTTAATTGAATTGAATGTATGCAAAATATATGGTTTCAGTGGTGCCAGGAGAATTACTGGCAACAATATTGACTTAATAGCTGCTTCCAAGATCAAGACGCCCCAAACTTATCTTCCCTGTTTTGATTTGGAATATGACCTAAGTATGAACTATTTAAAAGAAAGCCTGCAAAGCTCTTACAGTATTACAGTGTTAATAACCTCTCCCATTAGCCTGAGCACACAAGCAAAAGAAATAACAAGAACAGGACGACGAGTCTGTTGCACTCATAAGATAGCTCTGTGTGTGTGTGTGTTTTTGTGCGCCATGAGTGCATGCATATTCTTTGAGCCCAAATCTCCATTGCCTTGTATTTCGTGTAATCATTTCCTCTTGTGCCAAGTGAGTGCTACCATTGTGATAGAGCAATGTTTTTCACCATCTTGCGCAGGTAGAAATAAGTACCCAAGAAACAAGGGCATTACGTCACTCCTCAGCATTGTTCTTCTGGTATCCTTTCAGTTTTAATTTCCTGACAAGGAGGGCAGATGGGACAGTACAAGGAGCACAAACATATGCTTTACCAATCATCAGCTGAATAAACCCAGCCTCCCAGGTTAATTATATTTTGGATCATCTCTCCTAAACATGTAGCTTTTAAGATGGCTGCAGTCCTTGTTTTGGAAATAGTGTTAGGGCTTTCTGAGTATTAGAGATGTGTTTTTAAGTGGGTACATTTACAGTGGAGCGGGGAGGGATAGCTCAGTGGTTTCAACATTGGCCTTCTAAACCCAGGGTTGTGAGTTCAATCAATCCTTGCAGGGGCCATTTAGGGATCTGGAGCAAAAATCAGTACTTGGTCCTGCTAGTGAAGGCAGGGAACGGGACTTGATGACCTTTCAGGGTCCCTTCCAGTTCTATGAGATAGGTATATCTCCATATATTCTTAAAGGATTCTGGAACATGGGAAGGCAATGCAACAATAACACCTTCACTGACCACTAAAAATAAGGACCAGTTTGTGTGTGGCCTGGGTACAAGTCAGAGGCCAGAGAAAAAGATGAGAAACAAAATGGGAAATGACTGCCTAGGAAAGAGTACTGCAGAAAGGGATCTGGGGGGTCATAGTGGACCACAAGCTAAATATGAGTCAACAGTGTAATACTGTTACAAAAAAACCAAACATCATTCTGGGATGTATTTGCAGGAGTGTTGGAAGCAAGACATGAGAAGTAATTCTTCTGCCCTACTCTGCACTGATTAGGCATCAACTGGAGTGTTGTGTCCAGTTCTGGGTGCCACATTTCAGGAAAGATGTAGACAAATTGGAGAAAGTCCAGAGAAGAGCAACAAAAATGATTAAAGGTCTAGTAAACATGATCTATGAGGGAAGATTGAAAAATTGGGTTTGTTTAGTCTGGAAAACAGAAGGCTGAGAGGGGACATGATTCCAGTTTTCAAGTACATAAAAGGTTGTTACAAGGAGGGGGGAGAAAAATTGTTCTTCTTAACCTCTGAGGATAGGACAAGAAGCAATGGGCTTAAATTGCAGCAAGGGCGGTTTAGTTTGAACATTAGGAAAAACTTCCTAACTGTCAGGGTGGTTAAGCACTGGAATAAATTGCCCATGAAGGTTGTGGAATCTCCATCATTGGAGATTTTTAAGAGCAGTTTAGACAAACACCTGTCAGGGATGGTCTAGATAATACGTAGTCCTGCCATGAGTGGAGGTGACTGGACTAGATGACCTCTTGAGGTCCCTTCCAGTCGTACATTTCTATGTTTCTATGAACCATCTCTATTCTGTAAAAGCACTCTTAGGCAAGAATGAATATTTAACAATAAATTATAGAGCCAGCTGAGTCATCTGCTTCACCACTTACTCAGATCTGCTTATCATCTGGTCTGTAGGAGTGTTTTGTCTATTTGTCTATAGCTTAAAGTGTATTTTCCTGTTCCATAGATTTAAGACTCTTATCCAATAGACTGTCTCCTTTCACAAGACTGTGGTGTGAGATTGATTGATACTAGGATCACATCACAATTCAAGTGGGTTTGAAACAACCTGAAGATGCTGCTTATTTCTTCTGTACTGAGTATCTTGATCAGTCTGATCCATGAAAGAGCTCATAATGCACCTAAATCCAGTGGGAACTGCTGCAATTCTCCAGTTTTATTTTTCATGCCATTTTATCAGGACTGAGTCATTGGGTTTCAGTTTGAATAAGCTTTACATTGCAATGGTTAAAGACAACTATCTGAAACTTCTTAGACTGGCATCTCTGTCTCACATCCTTTATTCAGAGCAACATAGAATGAACTGTTAACCTCTACATTTGGCAGCATTATTCTGATCTGTTGATCCATATGCAGCTCATCTGGGCTTACACCAGTGGCTGACATGGAGGCTGCTGTCTAGATCAAGAGAGCTAATATTGGGTCTTGTTGTTGTAGAATTCTCTTTGCAATCTGTAATGCTCTCTCTACCAATCCATTCCCGTATGTGTAGGGGTGTGGGGCCTGGAAGTAATATACTTGAAATCATTCTATAACTGGAAAGCTTGGAATTCAGAGGTGGCCAGCAATGACTCATTGTCACAGATTGTTTTTTCTGGAATGCCAAATTGATACTTGAACTTTTCTATGATTTGCTTACTGTGCATCCACTAAGAAATAGAATTTCAACAAATCTAGAAAAATAGTAAGTGGCAGACATACCACACAGGTATGTTCCTATTCTTCCGATTGGTCCAGTGCTGTTCTGTCTGAATGTAATGCTAGGTATGAAAAGCACTTTGAGTTGCCTTTCTGATCATTCTGCAGGACTTGCCTAGTTCCAGCTTATCTTTCAGGTACTACTCTACGCTGTGCTGTCATCCTGGCGTGTGGGGTTGCTGCTGGTATATGTGAGGCCCTGGTGTCCCTCATATGTCCATTTTAATGTCATTTTGTAAGGGGACTACAGTACAATTGTCATAGGTAAAAATATCTTAACTTAGAATAATTCTCCCTTCATTATAGAGGGATCGTAGAAGTTCCATAGTTAAGTTGCATTAAGAGTCTCTTTAATTAGGGACTGAGGGCTTCTCTACCCTGCCCTGCAGTTCAGACTGCCCCATAGTCCTTTTCAAACAGGATTACAATAATGTTAACTAGGAGCCTTTTCATCCGTGCCTGCAGTGTTCACACAGGGGAATTACAGTGCAGCAAGATGCTATTCACACCCCCGTAATTCGAAGTGCAGGACAGTGTAGACATAGTCTAAATTTCTCAATTAGATTTCTCTTATTTATACCATTGCTTTGTGAGTAGTAAATGAATTTTCTGAGCATATTCAAATAAATCTGTTAATTGGTTTTTAAATGGGCCCTTCAGGATTTTTTCTCCTCCCTGATTCTAGTGTTTTCCAGATTATTTTAGGAAGTAATTTGGTTATTTAGACTCCAGTCTTGCAGACACACATGCAGACAACCTTATGAATCTGAGTAGTCCCATGAGGCAATGCTTTGTATGTGGAAAGCAGGGATATTATTGGCTAGAGTTGAGATGGTGTGTGGAGGCAGAGGAAATTAGTAGAGACATGAGAAGGGAGAGGAGGAGCAGAAAAATGGGGGTGTTAGGTAAATAAGGGGTTAGTTTGGGGTGACACTGGACTGTGGGATTGCATGGTGTGGTGGGGGGGTGGAGCTGGTCTCTTTGCATTGCATCAGTATTTTCATTGTTTTCTTCATAACTATGAGGGCTAGGGATATAATTAAAAATGATTCTGAACCATCCATCTGCAATTAAATATATTTAGCAGTGAAAATATTAAATGAAGACTATTGTTAAACAGAAAGTAACCTACATTGTGACATAGATGGCAGCATAGCTTCAGTCCCAGGGAGCTGGGGCATGGGAGGGCATCAGGGGAGCAGGCGCTGGGTGGCGCTTACCTCAAGCAGCTCCCGGAAGTAATGTCACATCCTCCCCTCTGCCTCCTATGCAGAAGGTGGCTCTGTGTGCTGCCCTGTCTGCAGGTGCCGCCCCCGCAGCTCCCATTGGCCTCAGTTCCCGGCCAGTGGGAGCTGCAGAGATGGCACTTGGGGTGGGGGCTGTATGTGGAGCCCCTTGGCTGCCCCTATGTGTAGGCGCTGGAGGGGGCCATGCTGCTGCTTCTGGGAGCTGCACAGAGCAACGACAGGCAGGGAACCTGCCTTAACACTGCTGTGCTGCCGACTGGACTTTTAATGGCCCCATCAGCGGTGCTGACTGGAACCGCTAGGGTCCCTTTTCGACATTTCTTCAAATGTTGCATATGCACTAGTTTTCAGTGAGTTTTAACTATATGGAAAGTATGAAGAGTAATTAATAAACTGGTAGAAAGATGCAAAAAAGGATAAGACACACACACAATTTTTTTAATATGTCCATTGTAATTTAAGTTTCACTTCTAAACTAATTAGCACATTTTCTGATAAATTCTTACAAAAATCAAACATGTACTCAAAGAATCAGTGCTGTAAGTCAAGGGAGAATACACTATATATTACTGATATATAACAGAGAATGAACTCCTGCTTTAAAAGCAAAACTGGACCTTAACTATGGAAGCATCATTAGTCCTTCAATAATATTTTAAAATATCAGTTTAAGATTAAGTTAAATTTAATTTTTTGAAGTTGCAAGCCTACTATAGAAATTCAGATATTCACAGACAACAAATGATTCAGTTAAACTCCAGCACGTCTCTGCACAGTGTTTGGTCTTTGTATATCACACATTAGTGTTGACATGTTTTATGTGTTCGCCTCTGTACTTTAGATTTTTGCTTCAGACAGGTGAGTTGCTGAACTCTACAGCCCTAGTTTAAACTGTCTAATTAATTGGCTGTTTTCTTTGAATGCAGCCTGTGCACACTATTTTCTTTTATAAACGTTAATATGTACTGGTCTGTACTGCTTCAGTGAAACTCCTGATACAGCTAATAAAACTAATATATTTAAGACATTACAAACATGATTTCTTACCAAGGAAAAGTCTGGGGGAGATGGATTTCATGCACTTACTTTGGTCCATTCAAATTCTGATTTTAAAGTTTTTTTTTAAAATGTATAGTACACCGTGTGTTAATTTTTCCAGGTTTTATATTGACTTATGAAAACATGGGCAACTATTTATAAATGATATAAATCCCATAAGTCACCTTTTAAAAAATATAAAACATGGAGCCTTCTCCTAAAGCCCTTATTCCTGGGAGCAGTCTCACTGAAATCAATGGGACTGCAGCATATAACAACAAGCACCCCCTGTGAACAATCCTCCCCCAAACAGAACCCCCTTGATTCCAGCAGACCCACATGTCTTGGGATCTGCAATTTTGCAGGTGGAATTCCTTACCTTCCATGGTACAAGTGGGTAGCAAAGCCACTTCGCACAACTGATTCATTCAGAGGAAAATCTGGGAGTTGAAACTCTGAACTCAGAATTTCCGATAATGAGAATGTATAAATATCTAGTGGATATATAGGCTATTCCCTTGTAGGGGGAGAATGGGGATTTAAATGCAGTCTGCTTAACTTTTCCTTTAATACTTACTTGTTAATAATATTAATGTCTCTAAAGGTAGTAGGTATAATGGTCTCAGACCAGTCAGTTCCAAATGGACAGGTGTCCACATCTCAAAAGGCAGTACCAGAATAGGAGTGAATGGGCAACTCTGTTGGCAGTTTCAGTGGAATGAGCTATAGAGATTAATTAACATCTCAGCACCTGAGGTACTCCTTGCAGGGAGTGTGTGGAAGCATCCACCACTCCTACCTATGCTGTACCTATATCACAGGTAAATAGAGGATTTAGACTCCATGTGCACACCCACCCAATCACAGAAATAAAAAGCCATGAAGCAACAATATCTACTGCTTTATTCAGAGCACCTAGTTTAGTAGCAGGCATATTTAGTAGACAAGTTGGCACTCTGCATTAAATGGGAAAATAAAAATAAAATCTGGAATACCTGCAATTTACCAAGCGGATCAGGAGACAGAGTAATGCAAATGAACTTTGTCTTCTTCATTTCTTATTTTTCTACTCTTTATAAACACTTCCACTATTTCTGTTTAATTTAAGCCACAGAATCTTCTTGTCACAACAGGATGAAAACAAGCATTTGATAGTGAGTGTGCATGTGCATGTGCATGTGTGCATAGGACTCAAAACAGTATTTTTGGCTCAGATCCTCAGTATTTTTGGGACATCTTTTCCTAATGCTACTGGCTGACAGAAAATCACACAATTGTGTGTCAAAAATCTATATACAGCTCCATGATCTTGGTCTATAATGACAATTCCTTTTCTTTGGATAAATTGGTAGATCTGTAGAACAATAGGGCGTCATGTAACCAGCTACTTTCAGCAAATTTAACCCGTAGATTTGGTTTGCTTCAAATTTCAGCTTCTAATGAAAACCAATTATTGCAATATGTCTCATGCCAGTTGCAGCAGTTTCATTATGAAACTTTTCTAGTTTAGGACCCATACTGCAATGCAGGAAAGTTCAGGGAATTTCAGGCTGCTAAGAGAACTTAGGGTATGTCTACACTACCAGAGTAGTTCAATTCTACTTAAATCAAATTTGTGGAACCGATATTACAAAGTCAAATGTGTGTATCCACACTAAGGACAGTAATTCGACTTTGTGAGTCCACACTAACGGGGCAAGCGTCGACATTGGAAGCGGTGCACTGTGGGCAACTATCCCACAGTTCCCACAGTCCCTGCTGCCCATTGGAATTCTGGGTAGAGCCCCCAATGCCTGCTGGGGAAAAAATGTGTCGAGGGTGGTTTTGGGTAACTGTCGTCATTCAACCGTCACTCCCGCCGGCGGGCAATCAGTTCGCGCACTTTTCTGGTGAGTGACAGCGCGGACGCCACAGCACTGCGAGCATGGATCCTGCTGTGATCATTGCTGCAGTTATGGCCGTTGTCAACTCCTCGCACCTTATCATCCACCTTTTTCACAGTCAGATGCTGAGAAATCGGGCGAGGAGGCTACGGCAGCGCGGTGAGGACATGAAGTCTCAGAGTGGCACAGACCTCTCACAAAACAAGTGACCCCACGCCGTGGACATCATGGTGGCAATGGGTCATGTTCATGCTGTGGAACGGCGATTCTGGGCCTGGGAAACAAGCACGGACTGGTGGGGCCGCATAGTGCTGCAGGTCTGAGATGAATCATAGTGGCTGCAAAACTTTAGGATGCGTAAGGGAACTTTCCCTGAACTGTGTGAGTTGCTGTCCCCTGCCCTGAAGCGCAAGGACACCCGGATGCGAGCAGCCCTGACTGTGCAGAAGCGAGTGGCCATAGCCCTCTGGAAACTTGCAACACCAGACAGCTACTGGTCAGTAGCGAACCACTTTGGCGTGGGCAAATCTACCGTGGGGGTTGCTGTGATGCAAGTAGCCAACGCAATCATCGAGCTACTGCTCTCAAAGGTAGTGACCCTGGGAAACGTTCAGGTCATCATAGATGGCTTCGCCGCGATGGGATTCCCAAACTGCGGTGGGGGCTATAGATGGAACACACATCCCTATCCTGGGACCGGACCACCAGGCCAGCCAGTATATTAACCGAAAGGGCTACTTTTCAATGGTGCTGCAAGCACTGGTGGACCATAGGGAACGTTTTACCAACATCAACGTCGGATGGCCGGGCAAGGTTCATGACGCGCGTGTTTTCAGGAACTCTGGTCTGTTTACACGCCTGCAGGAAGGTATTTTCTTCCCAGACCACAAAATAACTGTTGGGGATGTGGAGATGCCTATAGTGATCCTCGGGGACCCAGCCTACCCGCTAATGCCCTGGCTCATGAAGCCCTATATAGGCGCCCTGGACAGTGACAAAGAACTCTTCAGCTACCGGCTGAGCAAGTGCAGAATGGTGGTGGAGTGTGCTTTCGGACGTCTCAAGGGGAGATGGAGAAGCTTACTGACTTGCTCAGATCTCAGCGAAACCAATATCCCCATTGTTATTGCAGCTTGCTGTGTGCTCCACAATCTTTGTGAGAGCAAGGGGGAGACCTTTATGGCGGGATGGGAGGTTGAGGCAAATAGCCTGGCTGCTGATTACGCCCAGCCAGACAGCCGTGCAATTAGAAGAGCCCAGCGGGAAGTGCTGTGCATCCGGGAGGCTTTGAAAGCTAGGTTCCTCAGTGAGCAGGGTAACCTGTGACTATTAAGTTTGTTTACAGAGAAGCTGAACCTGCCCCCGTTTCTTTACCCAGCTAATGTTGACTATCCTCTGCAGTTACATACCCCATTCACCCCGTTCCCCCCCCTTCCAATGCATGCTTAAAAATAAAATACATGGAACTTTGTTAATTAACACCGTTTTCTTTATTACTGATTTCGCCGTAAAGGGTTGAAACTGGGATGCAGACTGTGGTGGGTAGGGTGTGTAGTGATGTAAAGACCGCTTCTAAACTCGAGGAATGACAGGCTCCTGCTCCTAGAGCGGTCCGCAGTGGCGGACTGGTTGTTTCAACGGAGCCTGTCACCCCTCCTTTTCGGGACTCTGTGTGTGGGGGCTATGTGACTTTGTGGCGGGGGAGGATGGTTACAGATCCCCTGCTGCGTGGCTCTGTGATCCAGGATAAGGACCGCTGCATAAGATCTCTAACCGCCCTCCCCCACCACAAAGTCACATAGCCCCCCCTCCCCCCACAGAACATGAAAACCACCTCCCAGACTGACCAGGGTGCCTAGTGACTGCACTGTGTGTGTGACCTGCTGCTGAACCTGCCCCCGTGTCTGTACCCTGGTAAAGGTGACTGTCCTGTCCAATTACCAGCCCCCTTCCCCCCCTTCAAACACAGTCTCCTCTAAAAGAACATGACGGAAACAGTAATTAACAGAAAAGTATTTTTTATTATCAACTAGACAGGGGATGAAACTGGGACGGGGGCTTGGGTGAGGCAGGAAGGAAAGGACTTATCAAAATTTTGGGAATGACAGCCTTCCTGTAACTGAGCACTGTGCAGGGGTGGAGTGACAGTTTTCACGGCCCCTGCTGCCCCTCCTTCTTGGTACCTTGGGTGAGGGGGGTATGGGACTTTGTGGTGGGGGAGGGCGGTTAGACATAGACTGCAGTGGGGCTCTGTCCTCCTGCCTCTGGTCCTGCAGAACATCCACAAGGCGCCGGAGCATGTCCGTTTGCTCCCTCATTAGTCCAAGCAGCGTTTGAGTCGCCTGCTGGTCTTTCTGCCGCCACCTGTCCTCCCGTTCGCTGTGTGAGCGCTGGTACTGCGACATGTTCTCCCTCCACTGGGTCTGCTGGGCTGCCTCGGCTCGGGAGCAGCCCATAAGTTCCGAGAACATCTCGTCCCGTGTCCTTTTCTTTCGCCGCCTAATCTGCGCCAGCCTCTGTGAGGGGGATGCCGGGGTAGGTCGGGAGACAGTCGCAGCTGTGTGATGGGAAAAAGGGAGTGAATTCCTTACAAAGATACATTTTTGTGAACAATGAACATAGTCTCTGTCTCTGTGAATAAGACCATGCACAGCACCTATCTCATGCGCACTCAGGACAAGTTAGAATTTTCGGCCTTCGCATTCAGTGCCTGGGGTCTTGCAGTGGAGATCAGACAAGCGGGGCAGGACAGCAGAATTCGTGTAGCAGGCAGACATGGTAAGCCGTAGACTTTTGGCTGCTTAAAACTTAATTTATAGCAGTGCCCTCCTTTCACGGTCAAAGCAATTCTCCTAGCGTTGGCCAGTTCCTGCTGCCAGCAATCCGGAAAGCATGAACTCTGCCCCTGTCCCACCCCCTCGCAGCTGTCCCTGGGAAAGATCCCTGTATGCTGCCCCTATCCCGCCTCCACCACGTGGCTGTAAACCACCGGTTATAGTTATGTAAAGGAACAGGCAAGCAGTCCCAATACTAACATTCCCCTAATTCAAAGCAGGTCACCATGAGCGAGATCACCCTGCTGAGGATCAGTGACACAGATAAAGACCACATGCTGCGTGAAAGCCAGCAAAAACCAGGGCCCTATGCCGCCATGCTCTGCGAGGCAATGATACCAGAGTACCTGAGGATAGCCTGGCGCGGAAAAGTGTGCTACCACGGAGGCCGCTCTCCCCAGGAACATCGTGCGGAGGCTTTTAGATTACCTCCAGGAGACCTTCGTGGAGATCTCCCAAGAGGATTTCTGTTCTATCCCCATTCATATTGACCGTCTTTTCAGATAGTTAATATTCCTGTTCTGTTAAAAATAAATGTTTACATGTTTAAAGCACTTACCGACTGATCCTTCCCCTGATTCAGGGTCCGGGTTAACGGCTGGGGAGGGTTGGTAGGGGATCTCCGTGAGGGTGATGAAGAGATCCTGGCTGTCGGGGAAATCAGCGTTGTAAGCGCTGTCGACTGCCTCGCCCTCCTCATCTCCTTCCTCATCTTCCCCGTCCGTGAACATCTCCGAGGAAACGTCCATCGACACTATCCCATCCTCAGAGTCCACGGTCAGTGGTGGGGTAGTGGTGGCGGCCGCACCTAGAATGGCATGCAGTGCCTCGTAGAAGCGGCATGTCTGGGGCTGGGCTCCGGAGCATCCGTTTGCCGCTTTGGTCTTCTGGTAGCCTTGTCTCAGCTCCTTGATTTTCACGCGGCACTGCGTTGCATCCCGGCTGTATCCTCTCTCTGTCATGGCTTTGGAGATCTTCTCGTAGATCTTCGCATTCCGTTTTTTGGAGCGCAGCTCCGAAAGCACAGACTCATCGCCCCACACAGCGATCAGATCCAAGACTTCCCGATCAGTCCATGCTGGGGTCCTCTTTCTATTCTGAGATTGCATGGACACCTCTGCTTGAGAGCTCTGCATCGCTGCCAGTGCTGCTGAGCTCGCCACGATGTCCAAACAGGAAATGAGATTCAAACTGGCCAGACAGGAAAAGGAATTCATATTTTCCCGGGGCTTTTTCTGTGTGGCTGGTCAGAGCATCCGAGCTCGGACTGCTGTCCAGAGCGTCAACAGAGTGGTGCACTGTGGGATAGCTCCCTTAGCTATTAGCATCGAATTCCATCCACACCTACCCTAATTCGACATGGCCATGTCGAATTTAGCGCTACTCCCCTCGTCAGGGAGGAGTACAGAAATCAAACTAAAGAGACCTGTATGTCGAACTAAATAGCTTCGTTGTGTGGACGGGTGCAGGGTTAATTTGATTTAATGCTGCTAAATTCGACATAACCTCCTAGTGTAGACCAGGCCTAAGTGTGTTTTGTTACACCTCTACCTCGATATAACGTGATCTGATATAACACGAATTTGGATATAACGTGATAAAGCAGTGCTCTGGGGTGCGGGGCTGCACACTCCAGTGGATCAAAGCAAGTTCAATATAACGCGGTTTCACCTATAATGCGGTAAGATTTTTCTAGCTCCCGAGGACAGCATTATATCGAGGTAGAGGTGTATATAAGTTGATATAAATGCTATTATATCAGATTTTCCATAAGTGCTTTAAGGGCTCCTTCCTTGTTCATATCAAATTTTATTCAGGAAAAAATTACACTTTTGGCCCATTCCAGCTACAATTTAAGTCAATAACAAGATCCCTTTAACTTAAGTAGGAGCAGGATTCACCCTTTGATCTTTATCATTTGATGAAGATGAATCGCTAAACTCCTGTGAAGTTTTGTATTACAAAGAATTAATTTTCAGGAGAGAGAGAAAGTGTGTGTGTGTGTGTGTGTGTGTGTGTGTGTGTGTGTGTGTGTGTGTGTGTGTGTGTGTGTTGGAGCCGCTCACATCTAAGTTGCCAGTTAAAATGTAGTCCATCAGAGTAATGACCAAAATCTGTTATCACCAGTTGGTCTCAGTCCTGTTCCCTGAGGGCAAGTGACCATATCACAAAAGGACTATCAGAATTAGATTGGCATCCTTGTTGGCAGACTCAGCGGAGAGTCCCAGGATTGACCTGGAAACTGAACTAATCTCTTACTGTGGCTTGGGCTTGAGTCACATTGGCAGGGCACTAGGGAAATTTGAGCTGCCTCGCTGCTTTTTCTATAGATACAGAGGCAACTTCAGTCTCCAGGGCTGTTAATTAGACATCTTTTGGGAGAACTAGATTCACATTAAAGAATAATAATAAAATTAAAGACAGTGCCATGCTCAGTTTTAATTTTTAAAATCCATTATCTTAAATCTTAAAATGAAACTAGTTTGTCATGGATATGGTCCTACTCCCATTAAAGTCAATGGCAAAACTCTTACTGATTTAAATGTTGTGGAATCAGGCCCCTAATCCTTACCATGTTTGCTTAAAGTTATATTTAACCTTGATACAGAAGTCCTCCTTTGATACAGAAATCAAAGAAAAACTGTATAACTTAAATAAACGTCTTCAAAGGAATACTGGGAAAGGAGGAGAGTAGGGCACTACATTTCAATCAAGAGCTAACTCCCAAATATTCTACAAACAAGCTTGGTTTATTACCAGCTGGAAGAGAAGCCGTTTCCCTTATGATCCACTTTCTATGTCCTCAAATTACAGCATATGGAACATTCTGTAGGATAAAACACACTTGTTAGGAACTCAGATGACTCAGAACTAATAAGCTAATATTTCCCACAAATCAGATCCATGAATTAACGACTATAAAGTAGAGAAGAGGCCAAATACATGCCTGGTGTGTAACATTATTAAAGGTAATTGAGTTTCACCAGGGATGAATCTAGCCTAATGTTTCAGGTACTGGTTGTAAACAAGCAATAGAAGAAAACTGGTTAAAGCAGGTATTTTTGGAAAATACAAGTCTAATAAATGACAGTTTTTAGTTTAAGTAGTTAGTACTTCATTGTACCAAAGTCTGGGCTGCAGCTCAGGCTGTTGCCATGTTTGTGTTATGAGTTATGATGTAAGGGCCATGTTTTGACCTCAGCTGAATCCTTGCAATCCCACTGATTTCAGCCAGTGGAGCTGATTTCAGTGGGATTGCACAGGTATAACTAAAGTTACATTTTGGTCCAAACACCGAAACTTGTATGTTAAGTAAATAGATACCAGCTGACAACTCCCCTGATACTGTAGGGACTTATAGGTGCTCAGCACCTTTGAGAATCAAGCCCTTAGTAAAATATTGTAAAATACTTAAAGCAGGAGGATAAAGCCATAGCATATTGCTATACCACGTGGGTATAAACGGGTGCAGCTCTATTCACTTAAACTGAGATGCACCCACTTAAATTAGCAATGAATTTGGCCCTATGTTATGTTAGATTTCATGAACCAATATTTTACATATTAATACTTAGAACAGTCTTTAAAAATTCTTTATTTTTCACTCTGAATGTAATGCACAGTTTTACAGTTGAAGATTGAGAACCTGCTCCCTCACTTTCAAATTGTCCCCCATCTCTCTTCTTTATTTTATTTTCCAGCTATGAGATCTTTTGATGAGAGGGCCTATATAGCACAAAGGTAGGACTCCACCACCTTTAATGCATGGGTGCTCACTGAGGAGGTTGAGGACCTGCACTTCCCAAATGAGAGTTGTGAAAGGCACAGTGCTTCATGGACATCCATGGGTTCTCAGGCAGGCCTTACACATATGGGAATTACTGCCAGCGCTTAGCCTTCTGAAGGACGTGTAGCTTGCCCTTTCTTGGAAAAGGGCAGGTTTCCAGTTCTGTCTCCTTCCCTCTCCTCTTTGGGTTGACTAGTTTCACTGAATTGTCATATCTGGAGAAAAATGTGATCTACATGTGTGAACAGATGATGAAAGGTATCTTCCTTCCTTTTATTTTACTTGATGTAGCTGGAAAGCAAAAAATATATATTAAGCTGAAAAAATCAAATGATTCTAAGGATTGATCTTTACATTTAGAACTTTTCTTTAAGGAATAGATTATAAACTGCTATAGCATAATAAGATATTTTCAAGTGAAGTAAATGCCAGAGACTAAATTGTCCCCTCCCCTGGAAAAGTTGCAAGGTAAAAACAGGCAGAAGGCAGGTCTGGGCCAAGCTATATATACA
Organism: Mauremys reevesii; assembly: GCF_016161935.1. Classification (NCBI taxonomy): domain Eukaryota; kingdom Metazoa; phylum Chordata; order Testudines; family Geoemydidae; genus Mauremys; species Mauremys reevesii. The sequence continues at coordinate 57,810,876 of NC_052626.1, forward strand.
CATTAATACACACAAACCATATACATATACATAGAGTTTGATCACATTAATTGAAAATATTGCAGACATATCAAAAACATGTAGACAAATGGTGATCAACTAGGTATGTGATTTATTCGGGGGGCACTGGTTAAAAGGGAATTTTGGTAAAGTGGATGAGTGGGTGGGGGCTGTGTAAATGAGGCTGTACTGTATACACAAATACGTCTACAAAATGTATACTATTAAAGGACGAATGATGAGATACTGAAAATGATGTGTGTTTTTAACCTTCTCCAATTCCATTCCAGTGGTTTTAATTTCTAAGAGGCATGTTTGCACAACTGGTTGGAGTGGAGAGATTAGGCTGGTAGGACAGAACGCCTCTCTAACCATCATTGAGGGAGGAAAAACCAGAGCACTTCTAAAAACATACTGAATAAATTAGCCATATGGTTTCAGTACATGCGTTCATTTTTACAGGCAGAAAACACAAAACCTCTTTTATAGCCCAACACTCAGCTCAGGGAGTTGGAGACATTAAGTGTAGAAAATATCAAGTAATGACAAAATACAGCGCAGGCAAGGTGGGTAGAATAACCTGAATAATGCCTGAACATGCCAGTTTACTGTATTGCACCTGGCATTTGGGATTCATCATGAATTTCCCTTCCCTTATCATAATAATGGTTTACCTGTACGTTGACTTCATTTGATATTACACCATAGAGCGTATTCTTCCCTTCAATGCTCTTGTTTGTCTCCATTTGTTCTCAGTGGAACCTATAAGAACGCACCCTGGAGATATCCCCATTTATTTGGGAAATCAAAAGACAAAAAAACAACAAAAACACGCACTGAAGCAATATGTGACAGATGGAGTGGGGGTATTGTTTAAAGCAAATGGTGTGCAATTTTTGTGTGTCTATGCAGAAGCCCAGCAGGAGTAAGAAACAGTGACTTCATTCATTTAGGATTTTGCCTTTTGTTTCCTCAAAATTATACTTAAATGCATCCTTATTGCTCTCAACCTGCCTTACACTTGGCTTCTTGCTAAAGGTCAGTGGCCATTCCACGCATATGGGTCTATTCTCTCCTTGGTCCACATATTGAACTTCTCCTGAATTATACATACACAAGAAGGAGTGACTAGACCCCTGTAATATTGATTGAAACCTGCTTCTTAACATTCGCTCTTAAGCTATTTGCTTTTAAAACTATATTCTCAACAGAGTTGGAAATGGTCATTTGGGCTGAAATTATTGACACAGGGAGCCAAAGTATGTTTTCACTCAAACTTACAATAAATCCAGGAAAATTATACTTCCATGAAATCTGTATATTTTCTCCTTCTTACACCAGCCTTGTGACTAGAGAGCCCTCAGTTATTTATTATGGTACTTCTGGAGAAGGGAAGCACAATGTAATGTGTTAGTCCAGACTCATGAGAGCAGTAGTCCTGGCCCCAATCTAGGTAGAGTGTAAAGCCTTAGGAGTCATCTCATGCTAACCAGAAATGATTAACTAAGCAGTGTTGGTTTCCAAGCTGACCAGGTTACATTGAAACATGTTTAATCCAAATAACAAAGGATTTTTATAATTTCTCTTTACTCCTTGCTGTGCAATAGCACCTTAGAGCATTTTTCACTGAGCCACAAAGTATCATATCATGCTCATCCTTCCTCCCCTTCTCTCCTATGCTTGTTACACTGACTTCTTGCAGCTTTGTTTCAAAGTTAGTGGTAAACTCTTTGGGACAAGGTCGTCTTGTGTGTTTTTCCAGCATGTAGCAAAACAAGGTCCTGATTCTGACTGGGGCCTTTGTGTGGTCACATGATACAAATTATAATTACAAAGAAATAATACATGTGTACATGTTCTGACTGTAGTATCTGCCTGATGGGGTTTCTAAAGTCCACACAAGCCCTGAAAGGGTTAAAGAGAGCTTTGTTAACTTTACCTGTTCCCCTCCAGGTTGAGGGAAGAATTTAAATGAAAGAGTGCAGGGCAGTCAGGGGAGGCACAGGGAAGTGTGTGGGTGACATTCCTCTCTTGGGAGGAGGGGATGCTGGGATAAGGAAAGGAGAAAAAGAGGTATAGATACAATCAGCCCTTGTAGTGGGCTAATGTATGTTACCTTTTCCTAGAATAGGACAGCTGAGACGCTTGGCATTGTAGTAGTCTGGATTGAGAGGATATGGTTCAGAGCCCACCAATAACAGCTGGTTTTACCCTTCTCTGCAGTTGCATGACTCATGGCTTTGTATCTAAATGTTTATCAGTTGCCCTGAGGTGACGGTCGGGGTAAGGTTTAGGTCAGTCTTACCTCTGTCTAATATAAAATGACTTTCCCAATCCTAGGAAAAATACTTTCTGTGCAGCTGTTGAATTTACAATAAATGATTTATAAAAGAACACATGCAGGAATCAGAGGAGTTGCTACCACCGAGTTGAATTGATCTTTTTAGTCAATACCCTGTCTTTGGAAGTTACATATACTTTATGTATTCAAAGCCATTTTGTGCTTGGTCTTGAAAATATAGGAGCCTGGGCCACAAAGTTCAGATCCACACCTGTATCTGGAGATCAGCAAATTTTGAGAGAGGAGATTTCTGGGTCATCTCTGGCCCCATAGATTAGCTTGATCCTACACATGCTTACTAGCAAGAGCAATGCTCATTACGCTGAGTCATTCCATTGAAATCAAGAAGCATGGCACCCAGAGGTAGGTGTACATGAGATCAGGCCCTCTGTTTGTAACATCTCTGTGTGCTGTATGCACCGCCATTTATGGTAGTTATAAGCGGAAAAGAATTTGTATACATGCCATTATCCATTCTGATGATGATAATGTAGTCAGGAAAGATCACTCCTGAATACTCTACTTTAGAATAATTTTGTAAATAATAATGGACTGCATTAACAATTACCTAATTAATCTAATAGGGTTATAAAGCTTTTCTTTCCCCCACCCAAACTTTTTGGTTCCTTCATTAAACTAAAATAAAATATTGAATTTGTACTGAATAACTTAAAAACATTCTAAACCCCATGGAATTCTAAAACAAATGATCAGACTTTTTTTTTCTGTCTTTTTAGAATCACAGTGGTCTAATGATCATTCCTGTAGAACTATTAGCCAGCTGGGCAGTATTTTCGCCACCCTTGCAATGGAAAGTAATATTTAAAATGCATTAGGGTGAAATTTGTCTCCCCCACATAAAGCCCAAATAATCTTAATCTGATAATTTAAAAACATTGTACAGATATATACAAGTGTTTTAAAATAATGCTATTTGTCATTTTCCACCATTCATTTCCTAGCTAAAAACCAGATCTTGCAAAATTCCATGATAATTTCTAATTTCTATAAAAATGAATTTAGATCCGATTCATTTATGTTGATTTTTAAAATGGATCATGTACTACTAATGGAAAAAGTAAAAAATGCTTTGTAAATTGATTATCTTTAACAATTTTATGAAATTATCAGGTGTCAATTATATTTATTGCCAAAGGTCTCATAAATGAACACACAAACTATGCTTTATCCATATAATACCCTTCTGTGCTCTGTGTTTGACAGCACTTGAAGCAATGCAGTAAAAGTAATAGAAGGTTCATTTCCTCATCCCTAAAATGTTCAGGCTGCAGATGCTACTGTGTAAGATGCCTTAGAATAGTGTGAAACACAGCGTGGCCATTGTGTATTTTTATATAAGGTTCTTTATTTTTAAAGCCTAAAGAAAGAAAATAAAGATTCCCTGTATTCCATAAATATGTTTAGGTGGCTGGATGGTAAAACCTTGTGGTTGTCAAAGAGGAAATTCCAAGTATGTTCATGTGATTAGAGTCCATGTCTCCACTTGTTTTTATCATCTCATGGAAGGTTGCTAGGAGCAGAGTGAAAGGTTGAAGAAGATTTAGGGCTCAGGCTTGTGAGGTACGGTGTGCTTCCCATGCTTCTTGTGTCCAGTGAAGTTTACTATAAGCTGAGGTGCTCAGCCCCTCACAGAAGGCACTTGGCACCTCACAGGATGGCAAATTTATCCATCATGAAGCTTTCACTCTGGTCCTGGTGACCTTACATGAGATGATGAGAAGAAGTTGAGAGATGGACTCATTACAGAAGCTATGCTGGATAAATAATTGGATGAGAGACCTCCTCAGAACATTTAGGTGCTGTAGGTGGTGGTTTTGGTAATTCAGTAGGTGTCACTCCTGCCTCTGAATCAGTTCTGAACTAATGTCCCAGCAGGATGCTACAGGGCACTATATTATTGGAGGTGCTATCTTTTAGCTTAAAATTTAAATCAAGGCCATGATTACTTGCAACTCTGAAGGGCCCGTGGTAAAATTTTCTAAGAGTAGGTTTGATTACCCTAATACCCTAGCCAAAAGATAATTCTGGTAATTACATTCTGCCTCTCTAAATTCCCCCTGCAGTTTTCAGTTGGATCTGATACAATATTCTTCATGTCCTTGTCTGATTACTGTTGTGTGTTGTGGCTTTTTATCTCAGAGGCAGGTAGCTGCACTTTAGTGGCAGGTGATGTAATCCTCAGGGTGAAATCCTGGCCCAGTGAAGTCAGCGGGAGTTTTGCCGTTGACTTCAGTGGGGTCAGGATTTCATTCTAAATGTTTAGAAGCTCTTATCATTGGATCGATTTCTTCTTATTATGGTGGATTCAAATCTCCCAGTGTGTGTAGTCTGTTGAACATAATATGATTTGGATGAATACCACTCAGCAAAATGTTCTCTGCAGGTATTTTATATTCAAACTAACTGGTATTTAACCTAGCCTGTATGTAGAATATTTAAATTTGATCCTATGACAAAAATGTAAAACAGTTTTGTTCCAGTATTTAGCATTATAATTTAACCAGAACACTGAAATTAGCTGTCAGTCATGAAAGATAAGAGATACAAGCAGTTTTTATTATTCCAACAAGGTATTCATAATGCAGTAAATAAGCTCATGATTTTACAGATAAGCTTACAGATAATAAGTTTGAGTTTATCAAGCTGTCCATTATCTTGATATTATTGACATTCCTGCTAATGTCTCTCCTACAATTCATTTAAAGTTTATCTGATATAGGCTGATATTTAGCAATCTGGCATGTTTCAGTAATGTTGGTTTTGGCAGCAAAAATCATAGTCACCAATCTTTGTACTTTACATACACGTATGTGTGTGTAGGCAGCAGTGGTGGGGGTCATTTGGGAAGAGCTTTTGGATTTATTTCAGTAGTTGTTCAGGACTGGCAGAGCATCTGTCCTCAGAGAAAAACAAGTTGAGTCAAGGTGATTTCTGCTTCTGGGGTGGGAGAAGTCATATATGTAGGTTGCTGTTTCTAAATAGTTGGGTATTTTTATATAGCTAGGGAAGCAACTCCAAGAGGAAACCACCACTCCAACTGAGGATAAATAGGAGCTAGGATGGCAATATCAAGCAGACAGCAGGATACCTAGGGCACCACTTGATACCTAGGGCCTGGTACAAAGCCCATGAAGTCAATGGAAGCCTTTCCATTGATGCCAGCAGACTTGGGATCGCTCCATGTGGAATTAATTGTTCCTCTACAAAGGTGACAATATTAGACAACAGTTGCTTAAACTTTCTCAGTACCCAAAAGACAGCTGTCCTTATTTTACACAGCACAATGTGATGGACATTCACAGGGTGAAAAGCAAGTAAATGGTTTATTATAGTGGAAGGGAAAGTGTTAGTAAAAGCTGCTATTTATGATCTATCACTTAGGCATAAAGCAACAAACCAAACAATATGTTGATTAATTTTAAACAATTTTAAACACCAAAAACTAGATTCAGTGGACTTCCAAGAAGAGATAAATTTGGCCCTTTTAATCTTTTATTAAAGTATGAAAAAAACTTTTGTTAGATTCTTAAAGATCACAAAATGATCAAGCAAAACAAAAACAATGCATTATATGACACAAATGAATCTTGAAAAGTAAAAGAAAATTCATGACACAAAGCGATTCTGACACTGCCTTCTCTCATAAGACAAATATATCATTTACTGAAAATACATTTAAATTACATACTAGAATAGCTTCCAGCTGGGGTTTCATTTCAGAATTTACTCTACAGAGTACATTATGTTTAGGAAGCTACTTGAAATAAACATACAATGATTGCCATTAAAAAGTCAACAGTTGCCAACAGTTACCATAAGAGGTAACTGAGATTACCGCTATTTCCTCCTAAAATTAGGTTAGGATATATATTTGTGGTAACAGATGAGAATTATGTTTTTAATGGCTTCCACAGTAATTGGATGCTCAAACTGAAAATACAAAACAAAAGAAGAAACCACACTTAAAAAACCAATTGGAATAATAATAATCATCCTAATAAAAACCAAATAAATATATTTAGCTAGCTAACAGGTCACTAACAAAATTATGGGAAAAGTTCCCTTCCTTTAGGAAGGTCTAAATCCTGCCCCCACACATATACAGATGCATATGTACCAAAATGAAGCAGAACCAAGAGGCAGGATGTGTAGGGAATCTGCATATCCTGTGTGCTATGGAACCGTGCTCCACAAGGACTAAACCCTTTGTGAGACTAAATCCCCTCGTTAGCTTTTATGGAAGAAACTTTCCCATGGAAGGAAATTTGAAGGTCTGTAGGAGATGTAAGAGCATGGTAGATAGATCCACTGGTCAAATCCTTCTGGGAAAGGGGATCATAGCAGCTATAGTGTCTCCACAGCCACTTCCTGTGTGCATACGGGGGAAGTCAGAGATTCTGTCCTCCCATCTCTAATAACCTGTTTTCAATGGCTATTAGCCAGGATGGGGAGGGATGGTGTCCCTAGCCTCTATTTGCCAGAAGCTGTGAATGGGTGACAGGGGATGGATCACTTGATGATTACCTGTTCTGTTCCTTCCCTCTAGGGCACCTGGCATTGGCCACTGTTGGAAGACAGGATACTGGGCTAGATGGACCTTTGGTCTGATCTTATGTTTATGTGTTATCAGAGATGTGCCTTTTTTTAGAAGTTGAGTTTATCACCAGGAAAAGTCTCTTCTCTCTGCTTGAGTCCTTCTGACTAAAAATGTTTGGTTTTTTTAGGTTATATCCAAGCAAGCAAATAAAAACAGCACAGGGGGTCATGAGAATAGATTTCTGAGGGGATTCCTGGTACCTCCAGCTTCTTGATGGGCCAGAGATACCATGAAAGCAGCCTCTTTGAAGACACCTGCAAGTGAAAAATAATGGGGGAACAAGTTTAATAAATTCAAATAGTGGGTAAAGATTCAGATCAATCCTCATTTTATCTCAATCATTTCACCAGCTCTTCTTAGCTATCAGGGTTGAACTGGTAGATGCATATCTCCCATTGTATGGCACTTGCAAGTTCAGTTGATGACCTTAAAACTAAGGGATATGATGGGATGTACCCCCGGGGTGAAGCCTGGAAGCCATTGGGAACCCTGTGCCCCCAAACCATTTAGCTCGGTTGGCCTTTCACTGTGCTCTGCTGGAGACATACAGCCAGCTCTTCTGGGCCCTGTTATCACCCAGCACGACAGCGGGTGGCACCACACACCCAACTGAGTCATCTGAGTGCTTTACCTAAGCCACTCATTGACCAACAATGGAGGCACCAGCCAATTTCCCAGCTCCCCAGCCTTGCACCCCTACTAGAGTACAAACCCAGAATGATACCATCTTGCACTGCACAAGGTTCTGTACGGTGCAAGCTCATTAATTAGTGCACTCCCCACTCGGTGTGGGGAAGATAAGCACCAGCCTTTGTTAACAGAGCTAAGATTCCCTAATGCATCACTCTAAAACACACTGGTTAAAATAAAACTTTAAAAAAGTTTATTAACTACAGGAAGATAGATTTTAAGTGATTATTAGTGATAACAAATAGATCAAAGCGGGTATCAGAGGGGTAGCCGTATTAGTCTGGATCTGTAAAAAGCAACAAAGAGTCCTGTAAAAGCAGCAAAGAGTCCTGTGGCACCTTATAGACTAACAGAAGTTTTGGAGCATGAGCTTTCGTGGGTGAATACCCACTTCTTCGGATACAAGTCTATAAGGTGCCACAGGACTCTTTGCTGCTTTTACAGATCCAGACTAACATGGCTACCCCTCTGATAAAAGAGTCCTGTGGCACCTTATAGACTAACAGAAGTAATGGAGCATAAGCAATGCTTATGTTAGTCTATAAGGTGCCACAGGACTCTTTGTTGCTTTTTACAGATCAAAGCAGGTTACCTAGGAAATCAAATAAAATCACAATTAAAGACTTATACAAACTAGATAGGATTTGAATCAGCAATATCTCACCCTGACTGATGATACAAGCAGGCTTACAGATTCTTGAGGCACAGGATGCATTTGTTTTGCAGCCTGGGTTCCCCTTCCCCACTCAAAGTCCTTTTTTCTTCCAGAGGTTCTTTCAGGTGTTGAGTTGTGGGGGAGTGAAGACAAATCATGATGTCACTCCTCATCTTTTATAGTTTCTTGCAGCTTGCTGGAAAGTCTATGTATGTGACATAGGAGGTCCACCCCCTTTGGCCAAACATTTTCTATTGTCTCAGTGCTCCCTTTGAGGAGGCTTCCTTATTCAGAGTTCCTGTGTTAGTGGATTCTTCCATTGTTTACAGTAATTAACACTGTCTGGCTACTCCATTGTTGTACCTGAAAGGCTGGTTTTGGGTGTTTCCAGCCTCACATCAGACTTTAGTAACCCACACATATCAAGATTTCATAACTTTACATATGATGATAGCACATACAATCCCCTGAGATATTAATGTTTAGCAGATCAGGACTTTTAGAACAATACCTCACAAAGCATACTTTGTACAAAACATATAATTATATGGCAATGGTGAATATGGAGGTGGCAGGGTGTCACACTATGTTCTAGGATCTATTAACATGTCAATACTGCCATAACAATCACGCTGCAAACTTTGCAGTCTGAGACATGCAGCTTAAGGATACTAGAAAATCTATATATTTGCATTTGACCTGACATTATCATAAAGGTTATGGGAAGAAAAAAGAGAAAGAGAAAACAAGCTTTTACAATAGTGTAACATACAATTATCACAGCTTATGAAAATGACATATGATCTCGATTTTCAACAAATTTTATTAAGTGCCAAATTCATCAATATTTAAAATTAATAATAATATCAAAGATAATTCAAATGAGGTCTTTCTGAAATATGAGAGGCCACATTGCCAACAATTGCCATAGTTTTTGCAGACAAAAAAAAATATCTGGCACCCTCCAGAGAACAAAAGAAATGTGTGAGAGCGAAATTCCACCCTGACATAAGTGGGATGGAGAACCACCGCACTCAGAACCATATTTCAGAATCCTAGCTTTGTAATAGCAAAACTCTACTTGCTCTTAAGGAAGGACTATAATTTATTTGACCGACCAGTTACTGCTGGGACTTTGTTCCTCACTGAAACAGTCACAAGTATATGATACAAATTAGTCACTCTAGGTGTTATTATTATCTACCGTATTTTGAAGTCAGCATATTTCACTTGAAACTCAACTGCTTCTGACCGTTTTACTAGCTTACTCTGAAGTGATGGCTGTTTCTAAAGTTCAATCACATTTGGTAAGCAAAGTAAAACAAAACAACAAATGGTATGGAGAAAGGACTAATATCCTACTGTGTTTGTCATGACCTGGAGATACACACCAGATTCCATTATCTCAGCCAGTCAGTGGCCATTATGTAAACATACATAAAAATAGCTCAGAAGCCACATAGGGTGAATTTTATGGTTCATATTATTTGGCAGAATTTCACTGTATGAAAGACCTTCAAACCGCTCTTGTTCAAACCTCATTGCAGAAGTGCAACTGCATGTATGTATCAGATTTATTTTCACCAGTTGATTTGCTATTTTTGCACACTGAAGTTTTCTATTTATCTGCCAGCCGGATAAAATACATACAAGGGCAATAACTGCCCCTCCTACTTCTAAAGCTAATGAATATAATATATAGATTCAACAAAGTGGCACCCTGCCTCTCTATGGCCCTGCAGATACCTGTAATACTGTACAGTGGCCTTAATACAGATGAGCCATATGTGTATAATTAATTTCATATGCCTCTAAACATGGGTCTCACCCACACATACTACTTGTTTACTGCTTGGGTTATTAGGATTATTGGTTTGTGCTACTCTCAAAAAGTTTAACACAAATGGGAAGCCTTTGGTTTTAAAGTTCAGTTCTAATCTGATAAGCAACTCTGTAAATAGCATTGTAGTGCTTCGAGTCTATGTCTCAATAGCTTGCATGTAACATTTGCTCAGTTTATAAACAGAAAGTTGGTTTATTCGAACTACTGTGCCTGCAAACTCAACCTGGGAATCTGAAAGTCAAACTGGGCTCTTTTTAGTTTATGTATTATTGCTGTTATTAAAGATTTGGTGGACAAAATTCTCTTTACATGTATGTTCCTTTGAATGGATTGGAAATACCATGAGAATAGTCTCTCTCTCACAGTATTGTTGAAAGGCATTAATACCTATTATTTATAGGTATTAATGCTACATAGTGGATTTTTGTTGAAATAATCTCTTCATTCTAGTTCCTCCCTAAAACATTTTAGGACATCTTACATGTTGCCTTTCAACATAACTACACAAAACTATTTTCCTGGTATTTCCACACCAGTGAAAACCAAGAAATAGTAGAAATCTGCCACCTCCTCCTCCCAAATAAACAAACAATTATTTTCCTTTTGAAAATATGTCTGCTGTATGAATGGACTTAGGAACACAAGAATATAATCTTTGGTGTGTTGTGGTTGTGAACCTTTTAAACAAGTGAAGCTACACAAGTGAAAATCAAAGGGAGGGAAAATATTCCACTGACCTCTTACCCTAGCATCAGATCAGTCTTACTCAATTCTATAGATATGGATTTATAAATTCAACCCAAGCTAGAAAAACAGCCCTGACTTGAATCGATCTATTCCCTCTGTCTCAGATGGAAGGACACTTTGTTTTAAAAAACAATTAGCTTTTAAAAATATGGTAGCCAGTAACATACAGTCTGTATAGATAAGTAGAATATCAGAGGTGTGGTTGTTAAGTTAAAGGAAGTTTATGTATCCAATTAAGTACAGTTCTTGCTAATGTACATAGCTTATTGTACATCAGGACAACTAAGGGCTAAAAAAAGTGTCATTTTTCTTATAATTAAAAAAGAGCAAATTTGTTTTAAAAATCAGAAGTAACATAAATGGTCAAATTGTGATAGCCTGAGTAAAGTGAAGTGCAGAGCCTGCATGCCTTTGAAGGAGAGAAGGCTTGTGCCTCCAAGAAACAAAATCCTTCCTCAAGTGACCTGGTGTACAACCCCACCATACTCTTCAGGGCCCCAAGTGCTACTGGAAAGACACCGAGGCCTGTAAAAGCTGGAACAGTCTGGCCCAAATAATTTTATTCCTAAATGTCTAACTCAGTCCCAAAGTCACAGCATCATACAACTTTCAACAGGCCCACAAAATCTCTATTATCTAAGAGATAGCTCCCAGTAGAACATACTGAAACACAGCAAATTACACTATGGACTGAGTTCTAGTCTTAACTCTGACTGTCTTATGTGGACTTCTAATAATGTATACCCTTTGCCATTGTCTGAATATCATTTTCTATCAAATTAATTTCTGATGTGTTTCCCCCAGCATTTTTAGAATGGTTACTTGAAAATGATAATTCAAAACACACCATCGTTAAAAGTTACAATGCCATAATCAAAAGCTGCAATAAGTTTTTATTGTTATTTGAACATTTTGAAACCACTACTACCAGTGTTTGGGCAGCAGGCATAACTGATTCCAAATCTACCTTTTCATGTACAAGGAATTGTGGTCTGTTGGGTAAAGGGATTATGAAAAGATCATTAACATGCATCTTGGCCTCCACTTATGGGTAATTAACTGTAGTGAATATTATCCTGAGGGACAATCTGAGAAAGACATTGGGCAATAACTCCTGACTTGTCTTATGCAGGGATTCCTCACTCTTGTTTAAAAACCAAAGCTATTTGTCTCTAATATTAAGGAATCAATGTTGTTAGTTACCACCCCTCCCTTCTTCCACTTAAATAAATATGGTTAAAGGCTTCTAGACAGAACTTTATTAAGAAACCAAATTAAAACCTGAAAATATGCATTTAATTTGGTGTCCAGTAGAAATGAAGTGTCTGTGGATTACCCTACAACATGGTAGATGCTTGAGAATGCATGGTTAAACCATGCATCCTCCCTCCCCAGCCAAACTAAGTAATATGAAATAGCCATCAAACCATAGTTCTCTTCACCCTGTCTCTGTGGAAAGAATTAGGCATGATAAAGGGTGAACCCAATACTGAGACAATGACAAGCATTAGGGGACTATCACCCGTATAGACTTTCTGCTTGTGCATTTGAGCATTTTTAGACTGGATTATTGATACTGGTCAAAATTAAAACTTGAACCCACTTCAAAACCCTCGCCCACAAAGTTACAACAAAATCCCCAAATAATACAAGCAGCTTCTGCAACACACTAACTAGCTGAACAAATTATGACAGCAACACAAGAAAGGACTCCACAGATACAGAAAGGAAGAAAAGCAATCAAACCAAAGAAAATACCAGAAGGGAGCAAAAATTCCTTGCGGATACCAAATTATCATACAATCATAGAAATGTAGGGCTATGTCATAACTATAAAGGGAAGTGTAACAACTCTCCTGTGTACAATACTATAAAATCCCTCCTGGCCAGAGACACCAAAATCCTTAAGAAGGGTTAAGAAGCTCAGGTAACCTAGCTGACACCTGAGGTTTGAGCATTGGTCTGCTAAACCCAGGGTTGTGAGTTCCCTCCTTGAGGGGGCTATTTGGGGATTGGTCCTGCTTTGAGCAGGGGGTTGGACTAGATGATCTCCTGAGGTCTCTTCCAACCCTAATAATCTATGATTCAAAGGACCAATAAGGGGACAAGATACTTTCAAATCTTGTTGGGGGGAAGGCTTTCATTTGTGTGCTTGTTGTTTTGGGGGTTGTTCATTCTTGGGACTAAGAGGGACCAGACATCAATCCATGCTCTCCAAATCTTTCTGAACAACTCTCTCACATTTCAAACTTATAAGTAACAGCCAGGCAATGCATGTTAGTTTTATCTTTGTTTTCTCAACTTGTAAATATTCCTTTTGTTACAGGGTTTACCTCTGTTTGCTGTAACTTTGAACCTAAGGCTAGAGGGGGTTCCTCTGGGCTCTTTGAATCTGATTACCCTGTAAAGTTATTTTCCATCCTGATTTTACAGAGATGATTTTTACCTTTTCTTTAATTAAAATTTTTCTTTTAAGAACCTGATTGATTTTTTCATTGTTTTAAGATCCAAGGGTTTTGGATCTGTGTTCACCAGGACTAATTGGTGAGGATATACTCTCAAGCCTTTCCTCTTCACCCAGGAAAAGGGGTGTAAGGACTTGGGTGGGGTGAGGGAGGAATTAGTCTCAAATGTGCCCAGGAAAGAGGGGGTTAGAGACTTGGGAAATATTTGAGGAAAGGCAGAATTCCAAGTAGTTCTTCCCTAAGATTTGGAACACACTTGGTGGTGGCAGCTTACTGTAAACCTAAGCTGATAAATAAGCTTAGGGGGCTTTCATGCGAGTCCTCACATCTGTACCCTTGAGTTCAGAGTGGGGAAGGAACCCTGACAGGCTGGAAGGGACTTTGAGAGGTCATCCACTCCAGCCCTCTGCACTGAGGCAGGGCCAAGTATATAGAGACAATATCTATGAGATGCTTGTCTATCCTATTCTTAAAACCTCCAATGACAGATAATCTACAGCCTCTCTTGAAAGCTTATTCCAGAGCTGAACTATCCTTATAGTTAGAAAGCTTTTCCTAATATTTAATCTAAATATTCCTGGCTGCAGATTAAGCTGATTACTTCTTGTTCTATCTTCAACAGATATGGAGAAAAATTGATCACCATCATCTTTGTAATAGCCCTTAACATATTTGAAGACTGTTACTAGGTCTTCCTTTCTCAAGACTAAACATGCCTGGTTTTTTTTAACCTTTCCTCACAGGTTATGTTTATCTAAACTTTTTGTAATTTTTTTTCTCTCCTCCAGATAATCTCTAATTTGTCCACTTCTTTCTTAAATATGACACCCAAAACGGAACTGGTTGACTCTCCAGTTCTGGCATTTGATTTCTGTCTTTCTGATACTGATCCCTGGCTCTGCCTCTGGTTTATGACTCCAATTGACCCCTTGACTCTGGCATTTAACTTCTGTCCCTTTGGTACATGGGCAGCAGGTACAAGAGGTTTGGGGAGGCTAAGCCTTCCTAAATGGGGCAAGAAATGCCGGATGCAGCGCATCTCCCTTTGGAGGTGTGCCGGCCTGCCCACCTGTAGAGTGGTGGCAGCAACAGAAGCTCCTGAGATGTTGAGGGACCCCCGATGCCCAAACCGTGGCCCCTCCTGTGCTCTGTCCTGGATCCACCCTAAGGCCCTACTCCCACCTGATCTCTTCCCCTCAAGGCCCCGCCCATGCTCCACCTCTTCCCATCCTTGCTCATTCCTCTCCACCCCACCCCCCGTTGCTTGCCATTAAGGTACGATGAGGTGAAGAGGAGCGAGTGGTGGGCTGGGGGGGGCTTGGGGGGGGGGATGGAGAGTGGCAGGCAGGGGGAACCTCATGGGAGGGGATTTAAGGAAGGGGCAGAGAGGAGCAGGCAGGGGCCTCAGGAGAGGAGCAGAGAGGAGTGGGTGGAGAGTGGCGGGTAGGGGGGTGCCTCAGGGGAGGAAGAGGGAGGGGTGGGTGGGGGGAACCCTTGGAAGAAGAGGTGGAGCAGGGGCAGAGCCTTGGGGGAAGAGTCTGGGGCCATGGTCTGGGCGCCAGTGGCCCCTCCGACTTCTAGGAAGCTTCTGGGGTTCATGGCCAGCCTCCCCAAATGCAAGAGTTATGCGCCGCCTATGCTCTGGTACTGATTCTCAGCTTATTTCCTGGACTCTACCTGCCCTGACCCAGTTCTAACTGGTTAGCTGAACTCTCACTTCCACCACTAAGCCTGACCGCCCACAGCCTGATTGGCTACAGGACTAAATTCTCATGTACCATTCTTAACAGAGCAAAAAACCCACACTGCTCCAGTGTAAATGCAACAACAATCCAACATGAGGGAAAAGCCCCAATTTGATTTGTGAAATAGGAATGCTCTCTACCAGGGAAGTTAGCACCATAAAGGCCCTCCTTCAGATCCCAGCCAGAAAATCACAGTGAACATCAGGTTGCAAGCCTTTTAATCCTGTGACAACTGGCTTGGGCATGCCCTCCACATACCTACATATCACTTTGTTTCTGGAGGGAGGTGGGAAGGATGAAAATGAGGGTGTGACAAAGATTGCCCCCCCCATAATATTTTTATTAAATATATATTTTAACTGATTGGCAGAAGATATAAAGTCAGATCGAAATCTGGGTCTGAACCTCTCCAAGAGTTTCAGTTTTGGGATTTTTTGTTCAGGCTTATCTGCAATTTTTTTCATAAATACCTGAACCATAAGCATTCTGTCCTTAATTGAACAGGCAAATATCTTTGGTGCTGCTTAATAGGCAGCACAAGAAAACCAAGCCACACTGTGCAATTGTTCTGTATTCATTAGTGTAAGTCTTTAATAGGAGTCTGGTACAGTGTCACTTTATATTAGGTGCCTTTAAATATGTGGTATTTACAATGTAGTACTGTGTAAATATTTATGTAAACAACATTTTTATGTAACCATATGGTTTGCATGCTTGATTTAAAAATTCTTTGTCAAATCATTTCATCATGGAATATCAGAAGCTTCTGACTATAAACTTGTTTTTAAAAGATTTATACACATTTCCTGTTACATACTCTAAAACAAAGTGTGGAACTGTATGTCTTTTGATAGTGTTGGGGTCACTACATTAAGGACAAGTAACTTTAAGTCAGCCATTAACTTCAGTGGGATTACTCCCATGCTAAAAGTTGGGATGTGCTTTTCTGAAAAGGAGTGCTTTCCTAAATCAAGGCTTTTGAGCACAAATACATATTTTCATGGCTACAGTGGGTACACATGCATTCTCTCAAGGTCATCCATTGTGCTCTCCTATGACAACTTGGCTTCCAAATCATGCATAGTTGTTTCTTTCAACTGTGAAATGCATAAAGACTAAAATATTTAGTGAGAAAAACAGAAGTGGAATATGTGCTGAGGTATTTCAATGTCACTGATGAAAAATTTACACATCACAGTTAACATACTGTACTTTATTGCTTTGGTCATGCAGTGGTGGTAAATTATTTCTTCATTTTATTATCAGTGATGGGTAACCATTCATAGTTTCAGAGCTTCAGTTCAGTTTGTTTTCTTAAAACTTAAAGGACCTACCTATTGTGCTACAAATCCCTATTTCCCCCCCCAGGAGTCATTTGCCTTTGATGATCTACCAGTCCTGTGTGAGGGTCTCTTTTAGTTTGGGTGGTAGTGGGGAACCAAAGTGTTTATGCTTGTTCCCAATGCTTGCAGCAGCAGCTTCATGGAAGAACCCACATTTGAAGATGCTAGGGTGTTAATCCTGAGAGGTGTTGAGTGTCCTTATCCCCATTGACCGAAGCAGAAATTGGGGGTGCTCAGTATCAATCGGAATCAGGTCAATAATGAGAAGCAAAAGTGAAGAATGTCCATACCTAGCTTTAACTCCTGCCCATTGAGTGTCTGGCAAGAAATTGCAGCTGGCTTAACCAGCTCAAGTGTACCCCACAGGGCTGCCCAGAGGATTCAGGGGGCCTGGGGCAAAGCAATTTCAGGGGCCTCTTCCATAAAAAAAGTTGCAATACTATAGAATACTATAGTCTTGTGGGGGCCCCTGCAGGGCCCGGGGGAAACTGCCCCACTTGTTCCCCCCCCTCCCGGGGGAAGCCTTGGGAAAAATAGCAAAGAATCCTGTGGCACCTTATAGACTAACAGACGTTTTGGAACATGAGCTTTCATGGGTGAATACCCACTTCGTCGGATGCAAGTGGGTATTCACCCACGAAAGCTCATGTTCCAAAACATCTGTTAGTCTATAAGGTGCCACAGGATTCTTTGCTGCTTTTAGAGATCCAGACTAACACGGCTACCCCTCTGATACTTGGGAAAAATAAACATTTAAAAACCTTTCGCATCTCGGCACAAACCCAGTTTTGAGAAAACTTCTTTTCAAGTCACCTTTACAAGGTATTGCTGGTTCTCAGCATCAGCTAGTGCTAAAAGGCACTAAAGCTCATTAAAAGGGTTGGACAAATATTTTCCATCAAAACTTCTTTTGGATCGAAAACTAGGGGTTTTTAAAAAGCAGAAAAAATCATGGACAATGTCTGCTTTCCTTCAAAATTTGTTGTGGGTTTTTTAATTGAAAAGCTGAAATTAGTCTGCCAAAACCTGAAGTTTGGGGTTTCAGAAGTGTGTGACCAAATATTTGCTGCTTGCTGTGTTTGATTGTTTAAAGAAACAATAAAAAAATTCTGCTTAAAAAAAATCCAAAACTTTTGAACCACCTCAGCTTGTGACCAAACGCCTGAGCCCATCCAGTCAGAGATTTTTTTCCAGGTTTCTGATACTCTGCTGGCTTCCTTGACTCATATCTGTCTCCATAACTTTGGGTTCATTTAGGTTAGAACATAATAACATAAGAATGGCCATCCTGGGTCAGACCAAAGGTCCATCCAGCCCAGTATCCTGTCTACCGACAATGGCCAATGCCAAGTGCCCCAGAGGGAGTGAACCTAACAGGTAATGATCAAGTGATCTCTTTCCGGCCATCCATCTCCACCCTCTGACAAACAGGGGCTAGGGACACCATTCCTTACCCATCCTAGCTAATAGCCATTAATGGACTTAACCTCCATGAATTTATCTGTTTCCTAGAGACTGGCTCCATGGGGTCCCTCAGAAACTGGAGATGGTTACTGTGGGTTTGTCTTTAGTACAGCTTATGTACATACTCCACGAACTGAGCATTTGAGCTTGTTCCAGAATCTGGGATGAGCCTATGTTGTGAAAACTGAAATGCTCAAAATAGCACATGCATGTGAATGGACACAGGGCTAAAATTAAATTAACCCAGGGGGTCGGGACTCCTCGGGGTCACGAGGTTATTACTGGGGGTCACGAACTGTCAGCCTCCACCTCAAACCCTGCTTTGCCTCCAGCATTTATAATAGTGCTAAATATATAAAAAGTGTTTTTAATTTATAAGGGGGGGGGGGTTGCACTCAGAGGTTTGCTATGTGAAAGGGGTCATGAGTAGAAAAGTTTGAGAACCACTGAATTAATCCCTCTGGAGCCTTGGGGAATGCAGTGGAGGGGGTCCTCCCTTGGTAGGGTTGGGAAGGAGGTAGGTGGTGTAGGATATTGCTCTTCTCATGTGCTCCCTCCCCCATGGCTCTCTTGGCTCTATCACTGTTAATCTAAAGTGGCTAATTTTAAATGAAGCTACCCTCCCCTGACATGAATCTCCCTATGGCACTGAAATGAAATGTAGACTATAACTTGGCATTTGAGAAGTGAAAGGGATGGTAGCCCTAAGGGAAAAGATAACAGCTTGGCTCTTTGTGTTAAATAGCTGTCTGCAAGCCTCGAACTGCTGAATGAGCTTTAGGGTAGGGAAGGCTGTGCCTTCCCAAACATCCTGGCCCTGCCCCCTATCTGACCCCCACCCACTTCCTGCCCCCCGACTGTCCCCCTCAGACTCCCCGACCCATCCTGCTCCTTGTCCCCTGAACGCCCCCCAAGACCCACCCAACCACCACCCCAGGACCACCCCCCTCTGCTTCCTGTCCCCTGACTGCCCCAACCCCTAGCCACCCCCATGCTGAGTCCTGACAGACCCCGGAATGCCCACAATCCAACTCCCTGTTCCCCATCCCCTGACCGCCCCGACCACTCCCCCAAACCTCTTCCCCTCCCTGTCAACTGACTGTCCCTGGGACTCCCTGCCCCTTATCCAACCCGCCCCCGGCCCCCTTACCATGCCACTTACCCGCGCCTTCCCCCTCCCCCACAGCCTCAGTGCACCGCATCCAGGAGCAGCTCTGGACAGCACTGCAGTGGCCTAGCTCCAGCGGGGCCTAAGCTCTCAGCCCCGCCCTCTTACCATACAGCTCTAAACCGGGGGAGCTCAGGCCCTGCCCGAGCCAGGCCACTTTAGCTCTGTCCAGGGGTGCTCCTGGACACGGCCCGCTGAGGTGCTGGGGGATGGGGGAAAGTGAAGGTGGGGGGGAGCCTCCCACATGCTCGTGGGGGCCCCTGCGGGGCCCATGGTCTGGGGCAACTTGCTCCCCTTGCCCCCCCTCCAGGCATCCCTGGTACCCCAAGTCTTTAATGTCAAGAAATAGGTCAAATTCTGCTCAATTTCAATTAAGCAATTCCTATTGACTTCAGCGGGAGCTGTGGCATATAACTGAGGGTGGCATTGGGTTTTAAGTTTGAAGTTGCCCTTACCTGCAACTTTCCTTGCTATTCACAGAATGTGGCAATGGTTTGCTATGCAACTTGCTTTGCATAAAGACGATCATAAAGCATTGAGCAGGCACTGCCCCCTATGCTAAAATTCCTTATGCTATTTTCAACAAGAACTAAAGGAAATGTGGGTAAAGGGAGGTTATAGGATGGAATACTTTGGTGGGATGGAGTGTAAATAGATACAGAAGCTTCCTAAATATGTTTTTACACCTCAGTCCCCATTCTTACATTGTGTGTTTGCAAATAACTAGCTGATGGGTTTTATTAATGCAGCATAGACACACATTTATATACAGTATTTTTTCCTGAGCATTTATTATAAAAATCAGTAGAAAAGGTCCAGAATTTGCGTAGTACCCTACTTTAAGATAAACTGTTTCAGCATTACAAATGTAATGTCACATGAGAAGAATAATGCATTTTTAAAAAATACAGTCCAGTTTTAGATATTTAGAGCACACACAAAAATACTAACACAAAAACTTCACAGTTTTAAGTAGCCATGTCTTCTTTCCTTCCTTTCTCAAACTATCAAACACTTTCCCCCAAAATTTTGTCTAAAAACTCTGTTCTGGGCTAGCCATTGTGTGTACCAAGGCTCTGGGACTGAGGGAATGTTAGTGACCAAATTATAAACCCTTGAGAATAGGAGTTCATAAGACAAACATTAAAAGAGCCTTAACTACAGTAGCGCAAACCATGATGCTATAAATTACTGGGTGGTGGTGTTAAAGGCATTGGCCTCTTGGTTTCTGGCACCAGAAACCTGTTCATTTGGGTATATATGGAGCTGCAAAAGGGTTGCCACTTGGCACCTGGCCAATGTTCAACTGGCATAGTCATTTGTTTAAAGTTCAGGGCAGTTGATGACTCTGGCCTCTAAATGAATGTTTTGTTCTTATGTCAGAAATATTTACCTTTGCTGTTTCTCTTCCCTTCTCCCATGCCCCCTCCTGCTTAGGATTTCTATCTGAGAGAATCATTGTTCATAGCTGACAAGTTTTGTAACTATATATATGAAAGATTATGCGAATTATTTAATGAGCAAATTTGAATCTTTGTGAATAATTTGCCTGCACAACTCAGAAAAGTTGCATGGCTTTCTTGCTGGTGAAAGACATCAGCCTACTTGTGTATATATCTTAAGATGTAGTCTTTAATTACATGAGTGCATACTAATTTTTCTGCCAGGGTCAGTGGTAGGCTTTCAGCACAGGATTTACACATCCACAGTACAGGCTTCTTCCTCTTGAGCTAAAGTACTAACTAGTAATAGAAGTGAACCATTATCCTTTTCATAAACCAGTACCTAGAAAGGGACACAACATACTTTGCCAGTGGTTTCCACAACTATTGGGCAGCTGGGTTCCTGGGTTTGGTTCCTGGCTGTGGGAACAGTGTAGTCTAGGATAGAAGACAATATAGCCAAGCACACTGATTTTGGCACATTCTTTCTGAATGTCAGTGGAGCTGAGTGGCTAAGGGCCCAAGGTTCTAGTCTCAGCTCTGCCTTGTTTGGCTTTGTGTAACCTCTATTACCTAATTTGTAAACTGGGAGGAAATGATAGATTCCAGCCTTCTAGGGGAAGGAACTGAGGCCCTTATTAATGGAGGGTTGTGAACGGCACAGACATATTAACACTACGCTGTAGAAAGCATCAACCAGAACTCTTGGCCTACTACCTCCACCCTTGTGCAAAGAGTCCTTGGAGAGCATCTCTCTCTGAGCTATGGGTAGGCTTGCCAAATGCATGAATTGATTGATACTTGGCAGGTCTGATTGTTGATGTGAAATTGGCATGGCTGATTGTTGGTCTTTTTTAGCCCTGCTGCTCATCACAATGGAACAGTGTGATGGGGAATGCAGATCCTACACTGACTAAGAAGGGGTTAATGAGAGCCTGTGGGCGCAGTCAGCCCCACCCCATTATACCTGTGCAAGGTGTTTAGCCTGCAGTGATGATAAAAGAGGAAAAGCCCAGCTCAGTGGTGGCTGACAGAAAGGGAGTAGGCCTCTTAAGCTAGTTTTGTGAAGAAATATCTGGCTGGGGCCAGGGCCTAACCAGAGACTGCGTTGAAGCTATCAGGAAGGAAAAACATGGGAGTTAGAACCAAACTAGACTTGCCTAACTGTCAGAGCCTCCAGAGCCTTGGGGCAGGTAGAAGTGGTGCAGAACCTTTTTGTTTCTTTTGGTTCCTCAACTAGTTTGGCTTTCCCTTGTTTCAGACTTGCAGAAGAATGAGTTGGGCATAGGAACGAGATTGTGAGAAAGGCCTATCTGCAGGCCACAGTATGAAACAGTGCAGGGATACAGCAGAGGGTCTAAACAAATGTACCTCATCTGCTTCATACCATGTCTCTGTGGCTGGAACCCAGAGTAGAGGGCAGGCCTGGGTTCCCCTACAGTCCCCTGGAGGATGGGGGCATGAAGACCCCACACCCAAAGCTGACAGGCCCCAAAAGCCTGAAGTTGGACCAAAGCTCTGGTGCGATGCTGCCATAGTATTGGTGTGTTGGACTTGGGTTTTCCCAGGAGGGGCATGAGTAGAAGTGACCTGGCCAGAGGCTGGGTCACAGGAAGAGGCAGGACAGAGGGGGTGCCAAAGGAGGAAAAAAGCTGCTGCACCAGGCCCAGCCATGAAGGGGTGCGTTTGCACTTAGTAGACTTCCACAGATAGGTTCTTTCTGACCCATATATGGGTCTACATTGCGTGGCTGGAGTGTGCAAAGGGCGATCCCTACTCCCAGTCACAGCACCCAAAGAAGGCCTGTGGATAGGGTTGCCAACCCTCCAGGATTGTCCAGGAGCCTCCAGGAACTAAAGATCAATCTTCAATTAAAGATTATGTCATGTGATGAAATCTCCAGGAATTTGTCCAACCAAAGTTGGACCCTACCTGTGGGGAATACAAGAATTGCTATTTTCAGTTTCTCATGCTAGTGTTTCTGCACCTACATATTCCTCTATTTCATTTAGCATGCAACACACCAACTATGAAATTTGTTGCTATATTCTGGTGGGAGGAGAGAGGAAGATTCAGCTTCCTCACTGTTGGCACTCTAAAGTTGCCATCCTTTCCCTGACCTAACACCTCACCCCCCAAAAACTGTTTGTTACTGGCAGCTACCATTCCTCCAGATAAGATCTGGGTGAGAATCTTCCATTAGTGGAATTCCTGTCTCAGAATGTGAAAGGTTCCCTCTCACAGTGGCTGAGAATGAGGCCTCAGCAGCATTTCCAACAATTCCCAGGGAGCCAACAGTAACAAGAACTGAACAAGTGCTTCTCACATGGCGGTGCAGAGTGCTGCACTGAGCACCAGTGGAGGAGCTGGTGACAATTTCCTGCTACTTCACTGGCTACTCAGCTGGGATTCTATACATCCTTCCATAGTCAGCAGCAGGATGCACAAAATTGGTGCATGCAAGTGGAGGATTCAAATGAGATTAAGGAATGAGCACAGACCTTATTATTGAAACAAAGTAAGTCTCAAACCCCATTGAACACTCACTCTCCCCTCCCCCTTTTTTAACAGGTATGTAGGGTAAAATAAAATGGGGGGATTAGGTGGGAAAAGTGTTTCTGAAGAGATGTGGATTCATTCATCCTCATTGCAATAATGAGGTGCTTATCTAAGTAGGTTGGAGGCACCAGTGCTCTCACTATGCAGGACTAGGTTTCCCTGTTCTACCTATTCTGCTCATTACTTTATGACTGTGTGCCCAATGCTGCGCTTGCACTAGGCCAGATGAAAACCTCTGTGGAAAGAACAGAGAAAATATTCAGTCAGACCCACTTAATACTTTGCATATAGGGCACTGGATTCTAATAAAAGTTGGGTCTGCAAATAGGAATATGAATGAGATACATACCCACCCCAAAAAGTCATGAACATTAATATGTGGGTCAATTTGAATTTGGTCCCAGGATCCAAATATGATAGATTCTGTGTTCCATGCCGCCAAATTATGTGTCCTCAAAAGTCCTTCCTTGCATGAACCCATTCAACGTTTCTTGGTAGTCTAGTATTTAAATACTTACCTGAGGTTGAAGCCTACACCAGGGAATTTCTTTCCCTAATTTTCCACTATGTCCAAATCTAGTGGCATCCACAGATTGAATTTAGTGGAATGAAGAATCCAGCCTTTCTTATCTCTGAGCTTCCTGCTGATCTCTTTCTAGCTGGAAGCATGCAATACTAAGGCACTTAGGTTCTTATTCTCCATGTAAAAACTGTGAGTGACAGTAATGTGAGATTATACCCCATGGCATGACATGAAGGAATATGAGCTACTCCACATTTTCTTTATTGCTAGTATAGGGGACAACTGTGAAATCTCAGATACCAGTGTGTGATAATGGTGACATTTAAATGGGGAGTATAAGGCTCACCATATTCATATGCAAATACAAAGAGTGTAACCAGAGCTAAGGGGATGAAACTGAACAAAACAAATTTAGCCTGAATATTAGGAAAACATTTCTTAACAGTAAGGGTCTATTAGTCTGTGGATTAGCCTCCCAAAGGGAGATCTGGAAGTCTTATTACTTGAGTCATTCAAAAAGTAGCTTGCACGAAGTCCAGGAAAGCATAGTGTAGTGAACAATGCTGCTTTGGCAGGAGATGGACCTCTTTGCTTAATATGCCACTCCTCTCTAAAGTCTATGCTTTTATAATCTGAAGCCAAAAAAAATCTGTAAATGAAGGCTAATAGTCTCAATAACAAAGCCCTATAATTGTGATCTTCATCTGATTCCAATTTAGGTTCTGAAATTAGAACTGCAGCATTAGAGCTACATTCAACATTCATAATCAAATTCAAAGCCAGATTTCCAAACCCCAGATTTGGGCTAGGTTCTGCTATAGTTATATGCACCCCATTTGGGCTGGGACAGTTCCCCTTGTAAACCCTATCCCAGACATCCCGACCTTTTTTTGGTAAAAATCATTAGTTGGGAAGAGCAAACAGGACAAATGCCCAGTTCTGCCAAAAAGAGTGGGGCATGGCCCCCTAATGATGTGTAGAGGACCATTTGTGGGGGCGTGTGGCGATGCCAGCCCTGCGTGGTGGGGCTTGGGCAGTAGTCGGGGAGAAGGAGCTTGGGCCAGTCCCGTGTGGTGTTCCATTTTCACTTTAAGAAATATGGTCACCCCTCTATAGTCTAGCTAGATTGTCAGGAAACCTGAGCTGAATCTGAAGCGAGTTTGGGCCGAGTGTGGAGCAGGGCTGGGAGGTTTTATGGATTTTGGTAGAAACCATGCAAGACTCAGTTTCAGCATGATTTGGTAGTAATGGCTGAGTTTTGCTTTCAGGTTTGTTCCAATGTGTAACTCGGGGGTGGGAGTATGAATGAACATGGAACAAAATGGAAAAAAGGTGTCTACAAAACACTGAAAATACAAACTGCTTAATTTTGCCAAGCTGCAGTCAATATTTATTTACTTTTAATATAAATTGCACCCATGGCTCCTTCTTGCCAGTAAGTCTGGACGTAATGGTTTTTTAAAAAATACATAATGACCTGAAAGTTGGCCCAAAACTCAAAATAAACTGAAGTCATAAGAAGTTTGGTTAAATTTTCTTTCCATTGCATTTTTCATAAACCCAGAGTCAACAGTACCAAAATAGAACAAAATACCCTATTTATGTTATTTCTGAACTCTAGTCAAAATTGGAAGGTTCAGAAATCTCATGAGTTCCTGTGAAATTTTCACAATTTGATTTCTAGATCATTAAAATGATCTAATGAATTATTATTTACTTTACAGAGTTCGGTAGCATGCTAGGCACCTCATCATACTGCTAAAACGATATGCTCATTGTTCCAAAGAAGGTACAATCTAACTGCAGACAATAAATGCCAACCGCCTGAAGCTACAGGTGGGAGAAATTGTTTGGGCCAGCAGCGAAAACGTGGAAAGACCCAGTAGCAAGGGAGGGAGACACTTGCCAAATGGCATTAGGTAGCTCCTCCCTCTGGGAGTCTCTGGCACCAATTGACAGCTGAGAGAGAAGGGTGCTGATTAGCCACCATTCCCCAGATCCCAGGATTTAGCTCAGTGCAGGGCCACGTGGAGCCTCTTTTGGCTCCATTTCAGTAGCCCACCCTACCCACCCGAACTAGGAATCGGAACCTGGCCTGACAGATGCTGCAAGTCTAGCTGATCACCTGTTTAGGTAGTCAGGAAGGAATTTTTTCTCCCCTTGGCAGAGAACCAGGAAGTTTTTTGCCTTCTTGCAGCACGTTCAAGTCACAGTGGGTGAAGTAGGAATGTGCTTAGTACCTAACTAAAATACCGGGGGGTGGGGACAGGTGGTGTTTATTTGTAGTAACTTGAGACCGATTTCCAGGGTGGTTAAGAGAATAAAGTGAGCAGGGATTTTGGTGATGGGCGTTGGGCCCTGCTTCACCCCTTGTCCCCCTTGCAGGGAAGAGGGTGCTGGCACTCAGTGAGCTGAGTCCTGGGGGGGTAGGCTGAGGAAAGCCACCCCACATTATGGATTATATGGTAAGGAGCCCTGTAATCCTGGTGCTAGTTCTGGGTTATATGGTAAGGAGCTTTGTAACCACCGCACTGGAACCAATTCAGTGCCTGGCATACGAGAGTATGGGTGATGGGCAGGTAGTGCCCCTCCCCTGTGTTAAATTTTAATAAAAGTTGCTGCCTGCCGGTTAATTCCATGTAGGGGGTCTGTCCTCATTTTGCTGTTGTGTCCACATCAATAGAAGGAGGGGGAAAGCAGAAAACTGAGCTGAGAATGAAAAGAAAGGGTAGGGGTTTGAGAGAGATTGTGCAGTTATTCAGTGAGGTCATAGGCACAACATGATGGAGCATTTTTCCCTTTTAAAAAATATGGAAGTTCTGGCCATTACCGTACAGCTAATATTGTTGAAAATGCAGCTAAAAATGGAGCCCTTTTACACAGTTTTGTGTTAAAAGACCAACAATACATTTCCTTCCTCAATGTACAACACTTAATATGGGGGTATTGATTGAAAATTTTCAGAAATGCTTAATTTTTGAAGTCTTCTAACCTGTTCACTTGAAACTTTGACAAAAATTCACAGGTTTTATATGGTTTCTGTGATTCCCTTTAATTTAATCCTAAAGCTAAGTAATGTCAAACGTGCTAGTTATTAATAGTGTCTGCAGTATAGGGCAGAGGTATTTAAATTTTACATAATAAAGTTTAATTTTTTTTGCCATAACTTTTCACTTATGCCAAGGTATACAACAATGAATATGTTTACACTACGGGATTATTCCGATTTTACAGAAACCGTTTTTTTAAAACAGATTGTATAAAGTCGAATGCACGCGGCCACACTAAGCACATTAATTTGGCGGTGTGCATCCATGTACCGAGGCTAGCGTCGATTTCCGGAGCATTGCACTGTGGGTAGCTATCCCGTAGCTATCCCATAGTTCCCACAGTCTCCCCCGCCCATTGGAATTCTGGGTTGAGATCCCAATGCATGATGGGGCAAAAACAGTGTCGCGGGTGATTCTGGGTAAATGTCGTCACTCAATCCTTCCTCCGTGAAAGCAAGAGCAGACAATCATTTCGCGCCCTTTTTCACCTGGATTGCCCTGGCAGACGCCATAGCATGGCAACCATGGAGCTTGTTTTGCCTTTTGTCACTGTCACTGTATGTGTACTGGATGCTGCTGACAGAGTTGGTACTGCAGAGCTACACGGCAGCATTCATTTGCCTTTGCAAGGTAGTACCATCCCTATTGCACCGTCTGCCATTGTAAATTGGCGATGAGATGATGGTTATCAGTCATTTTGCACCATTTGCATTTGGAAATTGGTGATGACAGTTATCAATCCTTTTGTACTGTCTGCTGCTGTCATGGGTGCTCCTGGCTGGCCTCGCTGAGGTCGGCCGGGGGCGCATGGACAAAAATGGGAATGACTCCCTGGGTCATTCCTTTCTTTATGTTTTGTCTAAAAATAGAGTCAGTCCTGCCTAGAATATGGGGCAAGTGTACTAGAGAACCAGGGAGCACAGCCACTCTGTGTCAGAGCCCCAGAGATCCTGCAGAAATGATGAGCTGCATGCCATTCTAGGGGGTGCCCCTGCAACAACCCCACCCGTTGCTTCCCTCCTCCCCCAACCCTCCTGGGCTACCGTGGCAGTGTCCCCCCATTTGTGTGATGAAGTAATAAAGAATGCAGGAATAAGAAACACTGACTTTTAGTGAGATAAAATGAGGGAGAGGCAGCCTCCAGCTGCTATGATAGTCCACGCAGGACATTAAAGGGTAGTGGGGGAGAGGAGTGCAGCCTCCCGCTGCTATGATAGTCCAGGCAGTACAGAATCTTTTCTTTAGACATGAAACGGGGGGGGGGCTGATGGAGCTCAGCCCCCAGTTGCTATGATGAGGACGGTTACCAATCCTTTTGTACCATCTGCCGGGAATGACCGGGAGTCATTCCTATTTTTACACAGGCGCCCCCAGTCGACCTCACCGAGGCCAGCCAGGAGCACTCACGGGCTGATGATGACGATGGATAGCAGTCATATTGTACCATCTTCCACCGGGAAGGGGATGCTGGTGTTCAGCGCTGCAGCACCCCGTCTACCAGCAGCATGCAGTAGACGTAGGGTGACATTGAAAAAAGGTGAGAAACGATTTTTTTCCCTTTTCTTTCGGGGGGGGGAGGGTGTAAATTGACGACATACATCCTGAAACACCCGGGGAAATGTTTTTGACCCTTCAGGCATTTGGAGCTCAGCCAAGAATGCAAATGCTTTTCGGAGACTGCAGGGACTGTGGGATAGCTGGAGTCCTCAGTACCCCCTCCCTCCCTCCATGAGCGTCCATTTGATTCTTTGGCTTTCCGTTACACTTCTCA
The DNA here is from genome assembly GCF_016161935.1 of Mauremys reevesii. Taxonomy (NCBI): domain Eukaryota; kingdom Metazoa; phylum Chordata; order Testudines; family Geoemydidae; genus Mauremys; species Mauremys reevesii. Next base: position 57,839,300 of record NC_052626.1, read on the forward strand.
CGCAGCACTGTGCTGAGTCCCTGCTGTGGCCTCTGTCTGTCATAGCCTGGAGATTTTTTCAAATGCTTTGTCATTTCGTCTTCTGTAATGGAGCTCAGATAGAACAGATTTGTCTCCCCATACAGCGATCAGATCCAGTATCTCCCGTACGGTCCATGCTGGAGCTCTTTTTGGATTTGGGACTGCATCGCCATCCGTGCTGATCAGAGCTCCACGCTGGGCAAACAGGAAATGAAATTCAAAAGTTCGCAGGGCTTTTCCTGTCTACCTGGCCAGTGCATCTGAGTTCAGATTGCTTTCCAGAGCACTGTGGGATACCACCCGGAGGCCAATACCGTCGATTTGCGGCCACACTAACCCTAATCCGACATGGCAATACCGATTTCAGTGCTACTCCTCTCGTCGGGGAGGAGTACAGAAATCGGTTTAAAGAGCCCTTTATATCAATATAAAGGGCCTCATTGTGTGGACGGGTGCACAGTTAAATCGGTTTAATGCTGCTAAATTCGGTTTAAACGCGTAGTGTAGCCCAAGCCTGAGTTTGATTTATTGTCAAGGTGAAGCATTTTCGTATAATAAAATCAACACAGACTGCATTAAACCTGAGATAAATAACTATGTGTTCCATTGCAATACTAATTGTTAATTTGTGGCTTAGGAAGAAAATATATTGTCGGTCTTCCACTGAAAGAAGTGTTGACATACAGTTAATGGTGTTGATACCCATTCTTAAACAGACACTAAAACTACAGGAAATTCCTAATCCTACCTTCACATGGTCAAGATGATGCAATCAGACCCTGATTTGCAGTTCAGAGATCCTACTGCTAGTGCTTGTGGGCTGTCATGCTTCTTACCAAGTATGAGGGTAGCAGCAGAACTTTTCTGTGCCAGTCAAAATAAGTTCTTTACCACCATTTATCCTGATGCTCACTTAACTTTGCCTAGGTCAAATTCCTTGGCTACATTAATCAGCATTCCTGCTACCCATCTTCTTACTGACCAGAAGTCAATAATCAGAGATCAGGAGTAGGTGTATCATACAATTTTCCTTAAAGAACAACTACGTGACTGCCTGGAGTTGGCAAGTAGTACCGGAATCATTTGGTCTTGATGCAAATTCTTAGCTAGGGCACTAGAGGAGGAGGAAAAATGTACTCAACATCTGGAATGTGTATTCAGTTGGGAAGCTTATCTACATCCCTTAATACAGTAAAATTGGGCTTAAAACAGAATAAGAATAAGATTTTTCACAAGTTTCCTTTCACTTATGCTTCTGGTCTCAGTCAGGAATATCACAAGAATAGCTGATCCAGTGGTAATGTCATACTTCCATTTCTGAACCTAGCCAGAACCAGAAAGTACAAGGGTGCATAAATATGAAAAAATAAGATTATCTAGCCATTCCAGAATGTCTTGAAAGGTTTGGTTCTCAAATAGATGAAAGTAAGGGTGTGAGAGAGCTTTCTGAATTTATTCACCAATATTTAAATTATACCCAGGAAATGCCTGGCATAGATTGTTCAGCTCTGGCCTCTGCTGAGCATATTCTGAGAACTTATTTTATGAAAACCAAGTATCTAGATGTATATTATGATTTATATTTGTAAAGAACCAATAATGTTTTAGGTGCTTTACTGACTGATATGAAACAAGGTTACCTGCCCCAAAGAGTTTACAATCTTGCATCAATTAATGTTGTTTTTTTGCTGAGTGGATTAGCCATTTGAACCACTCTAGCTGCTCTGTTACATCTGATGTATCTATTCTGGGTCTGATGTTGTTTAACATCTTTATTAATGAGCTGGATGTAGGAATAGAAAGCGTATTGATCAAATTTGCAGATGGCACAAAGCAAAAAAAAAGGGGGGTGTGTTGCCAACACTTTGGAAGATAAAGCTAAAATTCAGAGGGACCTTGATAAATTGGAGATCTGGGCTGTAGGCAACAAAATGAAATTCAACAAAGACAAATGTAAGGTGCTAAACTTAGGGAGGAGAAATCAAATGCACAAATACATAATGGGGGATAACTGGTTTGGTTACAGCACTGCTGAGAAGGATCTGGGAGTTGTAGTGCATCACAGCCTCAACGTGAGTCGGCAGTGCAATACTGTTGCAAAGAAGGCGAATGCAAGAGGTGATAGTTCTGTTCCATTTGATGCTGGTTAGGCCAGAACTGGAATCCTGTGTCCAATTTTGGTCACCAATGTATAGAAAGAATGTAGAAAAACTGCAAAGGATCCAGAGGTGAGTGACAAAGACGATCAAAGGGTTGGAAGGCAAGCCATATGAGCAAAGGCCGAAGGAACTGGGTATGTTTAGCTGGAAAGGAGGAGATTAAGGCGAGGAGGACATAATAGCGGTCATCAAATACTTGGCAAGGCTGCCATAAAAAAAAGATGAGAAAAGTTGCTCTCTCTTGCCACAGAGGGCAGGACAAGAGGCAATGAGTTCAAACTACAGCACAGCAGATTTAGATTAAATCTCAGGAAAAACTTCCTAGCTGTAAGAACAGTAGGACAAAGGAACAGACTGCTTAGGGAAGTTGTGGAAACCCCTTCACTGGAGATTTTCAAAAGGAGGCTGGATAGTCATCTGTCTTGTATGGTTGGGACACAACAAATCCTGCATCTTGGCGTGAGGTTAGACTTGTGGTCCCTTCTAATTCTATGCTTGTATGTTACCTAACAGTCAAAACATGTTTTTAAGTCAATGGGACTTGAGCTCATGCTTAATTCTAAGAATGTTCCTAAAGTTAAGCATGTGTTTAAGTGCCCTGCTGAAGATAGATAGATCAAAGCAAGTGCTTTCCTAAGGTGGGGTTACAGGACTGGATGCTCATTGCTGCTTACTACACGTGGTCATTTCAAAATAAACTTTTTAAAGGAAGGATTTGAATTAGAAGAAGGTAATAGTTTAGAGGATTGGGATAGGATTTGAATATTAATGTGCTTTGATAACTTCTGCACAGATGGAATAGGAAAGTCCCGAGTCATTCTGGAACATTACATCTGGCAGGGGAGTTGTGTGGGTAGAGAGATCAGGCACTTAGTTAGTGAAACACAAGATGGGAGCATTTTTCACCAGAGGAATACTCTTACTGGGGGAACATATGGCTGAGGACATGACACTGCATCCTCCACAAATCCTTATCTTCAACTTGAACTGTTCAACGTTTCGGTATCAATACCAGGTTGAGGGTAGTTGAAACATCCCTTTAGTTTATAACTACACTTCAAAACAATTCACTCCATGTGCTGGTGCCAGAGAGTAGCTAAAACAAATATGAATGATAAAATATTAAGAGGGAATTAATTTGTTAAATGAATTTGGAATGGTACAGTATTTAATCCCTCCCTACGTTGTTCTGTGTATTCTTTTCATAGTAATACACATGAGGAAAGCTCTTACCAAACCTAACATTTTCAGATGAACTCAATGCTAACATTAGAAATGTAGGTTTTGGAATGATATGGAAAAAATGATAGAGTTGATGTGCTTTTAACATCAAGTTTCTAAAACCCAGCAGTTTGTTTCTCCAGCATTGCAGCCAAGAAGGCAGATTGGTGCCCAGTTTCCATGATCTCCTGGGATAATATGGCAACCATTTACAAAGCTCAGAGTTCTTCTGACTGCTGCTAACAAGAAGCCACAGAGCACAGAAGGAGGGTAGATCCACAAAGTCACCTATGGAGGAAAGTGAGGAAGCTTCCATGCACTCCAGCTTACAGAGCAGAAAGTTACTAAACCAGCTCTTTGTTCAATCTTGACATGGTGCCTAATAGCATAGCAGTAAAGTTTGCAGGAATGTTTTTTCTGTCACATGCATATAAATATCTACTTCATACCAAAAGTTAAAAAACAACTCCAGGCTGTAATTTAAATATAATGCACTTATACATCCTTTGGGAGGGAGAGGAAGGGAGGCTATTTTACATGCACACACTTTATTTTCTTCTTATGAAAAAGCAGTAGGGGGAGATTTTTTTAAAAACAGGCACTATAATGGGTCAGAGGGGTAGCCATGTTAATCTGCATCCACAAAAACAATGAGGAGTCTGGTAGCACCTTCAGGACTAACAGATTTATTTGGGCATAAGCTTTCGTGGGTAAAAAACCCACCTCTTCAGATGCATGGAGTGAAAATTTCAGATACAGGTATAAACATATATTGGCACACAGAGAGAAGGGAGTTACCTTATAAGTGGAGAACTAGTGTGAAAGACCAATTAAGTCAGGGTGGATGTAGTCCACTCCCAATAATTCATGAGGAGGTGTCCATACCAAGAGAGAGAAAATTGCTTTTGTAGTGAGCCAGTCACTCCCAGTCCCTATTCAAGCCCAAATTAATGGTGTTAAGTTTGCAAATGGATTGTAGCTCTGCAGTTTCTCTTTGAAGTCCGTTTTTGAAGTATTTTTGTTGAAGGACGGCTACTTTTAAATCTGTTATTGATTGTCCAGGGAGATTGAAGTGTTCTCCTACTGGCTTTTGTATGTTACCATTCCCGATGTCTGATTTGTGTAAATTTATTCTTTTATGTAGAGACTGTCCAGTTTGGCCAATGTACATGGCAGAGGGGCATTGCTGGCACATGATGGCATATATCACATTAGTAGATGTGCAGGTGAATGAGCCTCTGATGGTGTGGTTGGGTCCTATGATGGTGTTGCTAGAGTAGATATGGGGCAGAGAAGGCAACAGGGTTTGTTACAGGGATTTGTTCCTGGGTTAGTGTTTCTGCGGTGTGGTGTTTGGTTGCTGGTGAGTATTTGCTTCAGGTTGGGCGGCTGTCTGTAAGCAAGGATTGGCCTGCCTCCCAAGGCCTGTGAGAGTGGGGGACCATTTTCCGGGATAGGTTATAGATGGTTGATGATACTCTGGAGAGGTTTTAGCTGGGGGCCGTACATGATGGCCAGTGGTGTTCTGTTATTTTCCTTGTTGGGTCTGACCTGTAGTAGGTGACTTCTGCGTACCCATCTTGCTCTGTCAATCTGTTTCCTCACTTTGCCAGGTGGGTATTGTAGTTTTAAGAATGCTTGACAGAGATCTTGTAGGTGTTTGTCTCTGTCTGAGGGATTGGAGCAAATGTGGTTGTATTTTAGGTCTTGGCTGTAGACAGTGGATTGTGTGATGTGTCCTGGATGGAAGCTGGAGGCATGTAGGTAAGTATAGGGGACAGTAGGTTTCCAGTATAAGGTGATGTTTATGTGACCATCACTTATTTGCACTGTAGCGTCCAGAAAGTGGATCTCTTGTGTGGACTGGTCCTGGCTGAGATTGATGGTGGGATGGAAATTGTTGAAATCCAGATGGAATTCTTCAAGGGCCTCCTTCCCATGGGTCCATATGATGAAGATCTCATCAATGTAGCATAATTAGAGAAGGGGAACTAGGGGACGAAAGCTGAGGAAGCATTGTTCTAAGTCAGCCATAAAAATGTTGGCATACTGTGGGGCCATGTGGGTACCCACAGCAGTGCTGTTGACTTGAAGGTATAAGTTGTCCCCAAATCTGAAATGGTTGTGGGTGAGGACAAAGTTACAAAGCTCAGCCACCAGGTGTGCCGTGGCCTCATCAGAGATACTGTTCATGTGGAATATTGGTGTAAAGAGCTTCTACATCCATGGTGGCCAGGATGGTGTTTTCAGGAAGATCACCAATGCATTGTAGTTTCCTCAGGAAGTCAGTGGTGTCTCAAAGATAGCTGGGAGTGCTGGTAGCATAGGGTCTGAGGAGAGAGTCCAAATAGCCAGATAACCCTACTGTAAGAGTGCCAATGCCTGAGATGATGGGGTGTCCAGGATTTCCAGGTTTATGGATCTTGGGTAGCAGATTGTAACAAAGTGGCCTTTGGCGGGACATTACTGAGAGTATCAATTCAGGACAAATTGCTTAGAGCAGGGCAGTCACAGACCAAGGCTGGGAGTCCTTCACTACTAAGGCACACCAAAGCAGCCAAACAGAGAAGACTTTGGCTTTACCCCACTGGCTAACCAGAAGTCATACAAGCAATTCCCTCAGACACTCCAGTTTTCCAGTATCACCACCAGCACCACTTCTTATGGGAATGAATGTTTATGAAAACCAATACCCCAGTAAAAGAAAAATGGTTCTCCCGATCCCAAAGGACCAAGCCCCAGACCCAGGTCAATATACCGTCAGATTTTACCCACAAATCACACTGTTGCCAATCCTTTAGAATCTAAAATCTAAAGGTTTATTCATAAAAAGAAAGAAATATAGATGAGAATTAAAATTGGTTAAATGGAATCAAATATATACAACAATTGCAAAGTTCTTAGTTCAGGCTTGTTTCAGGCTTGATGGGATTACTGCTGATTTAAACCAACCAAGTCTCTGGAGTACAAACATCCCAGCTTGGATGGGTCGTTCAGTCCTTTGTTCAGAGCTTCAGTTTCAAACACAGTTCCTTCAGAGGTCAGAAGCAGGATTGAAGACAAAATGGAGGGGTTTCCAGGGCCTTTTATGTCCTCTGCCATGTGGAAGGAAACCTCTTTGTTGTTACTGTGGAAAATCACAGCAGCAAGATGGAGTTTGGAGTCACATGGGCAAGTCACATGTCATAAGAACAGAACATCTAGCCCAGTATCCTGTCTTCCGACAGTAGCCAGTGCCAGGTGCCCCAGAGGGAATGAACAGAACAGATAATCATCAAGTGATCCATCCCCTGTAGCTCATTCCCAGCTTCTGGCAAACAGAGTTCATCACCACCATTCCTCCTTGCTCTCCACTTCCATAGAGTCCTACAGTCTCTGAAGGTACAACTTCTTTTGGTTATAACAAAGATAGCAACCCCAAGTTCTACAGCTGCAGAAATCAAGCAGGGGGTGAAGGAAAGACAAATCAAAAACATCAGTCACCACTTTTGAAAGACCTAAATATTTTCTTCTTCCCTCTCATGGAAGGGCAGGTGTGTGTGTGTTGGGGGGGAGAGTGGCTGTCTGTCTAATCTAAACTAGCTCTAGCATTTCTAAGGCACCTATCATTATTGTACTTTCGTCTTCACTTCAGGAGAAGTCCAGTAGTGCTAACTTCTCGGCATGATAAGAACATAAGAACATAAGAACGGCCGTACTGGGTCAGACCAAAGGTCCATCTAGCCCAGTATCTGTCTACCAACAGTGGCCAATGCCAGGTGCCCCAGAGGGAGTGAACCTAACAGGCAATGATCAAGTGATCTCTCGCCTGCCATCCATCTCCATCCTCTGACGAACAGAGGCTAGGGACACCATTCTTACCCATCCTAGCTAATAGCCATTTATGGACTTAGCCACCATGAATTTATCCAGTTCCCTTTTAAACATTGTTATAGTCCTAGCCTTCACAACCTCCTCAGGTAAGGATTTCCACAAGTTGACTGTGCGCTGCGTGAAGAAGAACTTCCTTTCATTTGTTTTAAACCTGCTGCCTATTAATTTCATTTGGTGACCCCTAGTTCTTGTATTATGGGAATAGGTAAATAACTTTTCCTTATCCACTTTCTCAACATCACTCATGATTTTATATACCTCTATCATATCCCCCCTTAGTCTTCTCTTTTCCAAGCTGATGTAGAAATCAGTGCTCTTGTATATTCTGCCTGGGTGTCAAGTGGTGCAAAGCCTTGGGGTCATTTTTGACTGGTGATGAAGATTGGATTACTTTGTAGTGTTAGTATCTATGCACTTGTCTGGGCTTGATCAACTCATCACTGGGCCCAAGGCAAACATACACTTCTGGGGCTCTACTTTCTAATATGAACAACAAACAGCCGTACAGTGCACTCACTGCAGCCGGTCTGGCCATGCTGTGGAATTGCTGGGAATCATTTGCTCATCCTGCTGCTGCTGCTACTCAGGAGAGAGGGGCAGCTGGGCCAAGTGTGACTGGTGCTACGACCCCAGGCACCAGCTTGAAATGCCATTCACTCAAGGGAGTGAAGTTCTTTCAGTTCCTGCACAAATCCACATTAGTTAAAAACAAACAAAAAAACCCATGCTGTGCTGTCATGTTGCTTTAAATGTTTGAGCACTCTCCCGTCCCCAAAGCCTCATTTTCATGTTAGTTTTAGTTTTCCAACAAGAACAATAAAGCTACCACCACAGCAGACAGCTGTGTGTTTCGATATGCTCCTTCTGTGGCTATCTCCCTCCTCCTCTTTTGGGTCCAGATATAACACTCACCAAGTTTGCATGTGCCTAGTTTGCCTATGCATTAATCAGGCCCTGGGATTGTCTTCGCTTCACAGTTAACTTGGGCTTTTAATTTGATGATGCCCCTAAACTGGCTCTATTCACACAGTAAAATCACTCACCAGAGTGTAGTGGTGTTTCACACCTGAGCTAGTTGGACCTGGCCTCTAAGCCAAAACCCTAGTGCTGCTTACACTCAGGCTGGTAACCAACCCACTTTGCAGTGAGGATGCAGGCTAAATCACTTGAGTGCTGATAACCCCCCAGTAGTCCCATGATTCCTCTCATGTGCCCAAAAGGACAAATGAGTTCTCCCGAGAAAGATCCTAAAGTGGTTTGGCTTAGAGCTGTGCTAAGAACCAGGAGCTATTACTCCAGAAGGCCCAGCACCTCACACCAGTTGTATACAGTCGAATGAACACACTTGTGTGGTTTTGCAGTGTTTACATCTGAGGTAGGGACAAGCCATCTGGGGCGGCAAGCTGGTTGCCGCGAGGGCGGCGGGCAGGTTGCCTTTGGTGGCATGCCTGCGGAGGGTCCCTTGGCTTCAGCGGACCTCCCGCAGGTGTGCCGCCGAATCCTCGGGACCGGGGACCTCCCGCAGGCAAGCTGCCGAAGGCAGCCTGCCTGCCGTGCTTGGGGCGGCAAAATACCTAGAGCCGCCCCCGGCGATGCCCATACTAGGATGCCGATACCTGAGTGAACTCTGCAGTGAAGACATAACTCTGAAAATACCTTCTTTCACCTCCAGCTTGCCTAGTAACTTTGTCCCTTCCTGCTGGATGAGGGCCTGGCCACAGTGATCCATGTATTCGGCACCTCCAGGCTAGATGACTGAAATTCACTGTATTGGAAGCGGAGAGTAAAGAAAATGCACAGCCTCCCACTGATATGCAGTGCAGCTGCTTGCCTCCTCCATGGTTTAGGCCATCATGAGCACATTAGGCAAAGCAGCTTGGGGGTGGGGAGGGGTGGGAGAGTTCATTATTGTCAGGGCTGGGCTGTGGGCAGCCAGTGTGCACTGGTCAGTTACCAAGTTGCATTCAGGAGACAAGTAGCAGTAGGGTGACCATATTTTCCCAAAGGGAAAACAGGACACCCGCGGGCCGGCCCCAGCCTCCCCGCCACTGCCCTCCCACGTGCGGGTCTGGGGGCCAACCCCAGCCCTCCCTGCCTCCTGCCTGGATCCAGCCTGAGATCCCCGCCCCACTGGCATCTAGGGCAGGTCCAAGCCCCCCTACTGCCTGCCTGTGGGGTTGGTCCTCTAAGCCCCTCTGCCACCAGTGACTCCCCCGCCACAGCCCGCTTCCCCCCTGCACGCGGGGCTAGTCCAAGCCCTCCATGCCTCCCACCTGGGGCCAGCCTGAGGTTCCCCTCCCCACTGGTGCCCAGGGCCAGCCTGAGCCCCTGCCACTGCCCACCCTTGACCCCCCCACCATGTGGAGGGGCTGGTCCTCTGAGCCCCCCCACTGTCAGCCCATGGACCTCCCCCGCCAGCTCCCTTCACAGTGGGGCTGATGATCAGTTGGCAAGAGCAAATGGGACAAATGCCCTAAAAAGTCAGACCAGCCTTAAAAAGGGACTGTCCTGGCCAAAACGGGACATATGGTCACCTTGTAGCAAAGTCGAGTCAAGCTGGGTCAGGATACCAGGAAGTCAGGGTCAGGTACCAAGCTGCAAGCAATAATCAAGTGGTAGGGTCAGGATCGAGCAAGGTCAGGAGATGAAGTTTGAGATTCACAATAAGGCGAGGTCTGAACCAGAAGCAAGCGGGCAGTCTGCATCATTGCTCAGACAGCTCCTTGTGAAGACTTCCTGGTTTATATACCTGCATGGACTGATCAAGAGGGCTGTAGGGGTGGGCTACCACACAAGCCCTGCTCCGTGGTACTTGCTGCAGCATCTAGCATCACAGGGTCCCCCAGCAGACAGCTGGCCCAAGCTCCTGTTGTGATGCAGAAGCATCAGCAGCCCAGAACCTCAATGTTCCTTGATTTCTAGGAGTATACAGTTATGTCAGGCTGAGATTACATCAATAATTCTACCAAGGAGTGTTTGATCAGAAGTACTGCCTGAAGGTAATGCCCCTGTCACCCACACAAAGACTATTGTTTCCTCATTATCTCTGGGAGGTTCCAACACCTCATTATCTCTAAGTCCAGCACATTACAAAGATCACTCTCTTGTGAGTCTGTTACAGCCACCAGCTACTGCTCTTTAACTGAAACTGTGGCCTTGTCTACACTTACAGCATTGCATCAGTGCATCTGTACTGCTTAGAGAAGATGCTACTGACACTAACAGGAGAGAGTGACCTCTCAGCATGGGTACTCCTCCTCCTCCAGGAGTTAGGTCAGTATACTACATCGCTCAGAGGTGTAGATTTTCCAACATAAATTAGTAGTGTAGATGACACCTGTACAGACTGATACTTTTAGCTGTGAAGATCTCCAATTTAATCTCTGATGTCAGTCATTGGAGTCCAAAAGATGAAACTGACAACTTGTCCATTTGTGGTTAGTAAAGACCCTATGGAATGTTTTGTAAGAGCAGGGGTGGAAATCTTAGTGTGCCGCATACATTCCAGTTCAGGTAATTACATCCAGCTTACCTAAGACACCCATTTATTTTCAATTGGAGGAAGTTATTCGTCACTTCTTTCTATTAATAAAAATATAAATCACTTCTGAGGCATGCTGACTGAACATGGACAATTGTGTTCCCCTCAGAGATGGCTGGTGAAAGTGAATTGCTTCAAAACACTCTCTTTCTCTCTCTCTCGGGTTTTGAAAATTTTCTGGATGACAGATTCTATATAAGCATTATTGTAACAACCTATTTTTATCATATCAATACTGATTACATTATCTGAATGCTCAAACATCTTAAATCAGATTAAACTCCCTTTTTCTTAGCTAATAAATCAAGTCCAGTTACATTTTTGGTTTCAATATTTGGCTGCTTTCTTCATTGAGTTAATTGCTACGACTGCCTCTGGATCATCTACAGTACTTCAGCATAGTGCTTAGTCTCCTTTCCTTCCTCTTCTTAGTCTTTTACTTTCAGAGCCAAATTTCCAGCTATTTCCATACCTGCCCCACCTCAGATATTAACATTAACCTTCAGTGTGGAACTGTGACAAGAATGCTTTTCTAAATCAAACTGTGTAATGCTGGACAATCTGTACTGATGCACTATATTAATGGCACAGCAAAAGGCCTTATCTGAATTCTTAACTAAGATCAAGGAGAGAGTTTAGGGTGGACTCTCCTGTTAGGGCAGGGTGAATGGTTTGGACGGGCATCTGAGCCCACCCAAATGGGCTACATTTTAGCCTGCTACACTGAAGCCAATTATATGCAAGTTCATATGGTACATGCAGTACTAGAAACACAAATATTTTCATGCCATCATCCCAGCTCAGAAAAACCTTGTGCGCTGGGCTCTTGCTTCCAGAACATGAGCTAAAGTTAGGGTTTTCCCAACTTTGTGTTTAGAACTCAGTTTGCTTGGGGTCCAGATGCCTACTCCTTATGTCTTTTTTTAGGCCACCCCGATCTAAATAACTTTTAAGCATATAATGAATTTATTTACCAAACACCTGGAATAGATAGGAGTGGTTTGTAACCTTACAATGCCATGCAGAGTTGCACTATCCCAAGAGCAGGTATGATGGTGACTTAGTTACTGTTTGCTTTGGTAGACACAGACCTGACATTAGCAGCTCTGTACATTTCATAACTGAGCATGTTTTCCACAGTGGTATTTATTATTTATTTGCATTTCAGTAGTGCTGAGAGCCCCTGATCATGGACCAGACCCCATTGAGCTAGGTTCCGTACAAGCACAACACAAAAATAGAGTCCCTGCCCCAAAGAGTTTACAATCTAAGTTTGTTAGTACAAGACCTAGCTGTGACTCCTCATGTGTATTAAATGCCATTCTTGGCTCAAAGTACAAATAGTTTTCTGCATACTTTGAAACATTACAAGAGCTAGCACTTAAATGTAAGAAAAATGAGGTTCTGGATCAGCCTTCTAATAGGCAAGAAAATGAATGGGTTTTAAGACAGATCTTGAAAAGTTAAAGATTACATGACACAGTTGCCTCTAATAGCAGGAAACTGGACTTGATGACCCAGGAGGACCCTTTCAATTGTACATTCTCATGTTCTTATGTGGGGTGGAGGGATAATGTATTCCTCTGGCTTTTTCCTCCTCTCCTACACAAGGCTCTGTGAAAGTAGAAGGCTGTCAGTTGGGTGTTGCCAATTTTGGTTGGAGAAATTCCTGGAGATTCCATCACATGACATAATCTTTTATTCCTGGAGACTCCCGGACAATCCTGGACGTTGGCAACCCTAGATATAGAACAGGGGGGGTGATGGTGCCGTGAAGGTGGCTGATTCCCCCTCTCACATGGACAGGGAGAGATCAGCATATGGAAGGCCCTTTCTGCACACAGGGTATGGTCTGGCTCTGAGTTAGAGTTTAAATATGGTTCCCTAATACAGTTATAAATCCTACATAAATAGGGCTTAATACTCAATAGTGAAATACTGAATACAGTAAAGAACTGAATGCATGCTATCTGGCTGCATGCCTGCACAGACTTAATGTAGACTCTTGAAGATCTACCCCAGCATAAGTACTGAGTTTCTAATCTGCCAGAGGGTGCTCCCTCTGGCTCCACCCAGGCCCTGCCCCCACTCCACTCCTTCCCCCAATGCCCACCGCCCCCAACCCACCTCTTCCCACCCTGCCTCTTCCCCACCCAGTTCCTTCCCCTCCGCCAAGCACGCTGCACCCTCATTCCTCTCCCCCTCCCCCCCAGCACCTCCAGATGCAGCAAAACAGCTGATCTGCAGCAGGGGGTAGGCGCTGGGAGGGAGCAAGAGGCACTCATCAGCGGGGCCCACTGGTGGGCAGGAGGCACTGGGGGAGGGAGAGGCATTGATGGGGGGCTGCCAGTGGGTGTTCAGCACCCACCATTTTTTCCTGTGGGTGCTCCAGCCCCGGAGCACCCACGGAGTTGGCACCTATGTACACTAGCATGCATTCGTCTTACTCAAAACCTGAAAAGCACCAACAGCTATTGCACCTGCAGGATACAGCATCTGCATGAACAAATAAGGTAATCTAGTGTGCAATTTTCTGATTTAAGCAGAAGAATATCCACTTGTGGGTATGTGCACATGTGGGCTTTTCTAGGCACACCTAGCATATGCATTTTAGTAGATCTACCCATTGTGATTGCTTTTGAAAGTTTAACCTCTAGTATCATTTGACCAAATTCTGTAGCCCTTAATTGGGCAAAATTCTCACTGATGTCAATACAAGTTTTTGCTCGATTAATCTGGCCCATAAATTTTAAACGTCAAGGCTTGTAAACAATGAAAGGAAAATGTATGAGACTGGTGAATTTAAAAACTAATGGAGGTAGTGTGAGAGAGCATTATGCTCTTTCACAAACACTGAGCTACTGAAGAAGCGATGGAAGGGATTAGCATGTACAGTACAGCAGTTTTGCCTGAGGTGTTATATGGCATGCCAGATGTTTGAGTTGCAGAAATGAAAGACAAAGAACAACATTCAGAACTCACTGAATTACTAGGAGCCTTCTCCAGTCTTTGCTCCCTAAAATGATACTTTGTGGACTAAAGTATGAGCTTGATTACTTAAGCATTCAGGATCATAAATGATCTGGAGAAAGGGGTAAACAGTGAGGGGGCAAAGTTTGCAGACGATCCTAAACTGCTCAAGATAGTTAAGACCAAAGCAGACTGTGAAGAACTTCAAAAAGATCTCACAAAACTAAATGATTGGGCAACAAAATGGCAAATGAAATTTAATGTGGATAAATGTAAAGTAATACACACTGGAAAAAATAACTCCAACTATACATACAATATGATGGAGGCTAATTTAGCTACAATGAGTCAGGAAAAAGATCTTGGAGTCATCGTGGACAGTTCTCTGAAGATGTCCACGCAGTGTACAGAGGCGGTCAAAAAAGCAAACAGGATGTTAGGAATCATTAAAAAGGGGATAGAGAACAAGACTGAGAATATATTATTGCCCTTATATAAATACACCCACATCTCGAATACTGTGTACAGATGTGGTCTCCTCTTCTCAAAAAAGATATACTGGCAATAGAAAAGGTTCAGAAAAGGGCAACTAAAATGATTCGGGATTTGGAGAGGGTCCCATATGCGGAAAGATTAAAGAGGCTAGGATTCTTCAGCTTGGAAAAGAGGAGACTAAGGGGGCATATGATAGAGGTATATAAAGTCATGAGTGATGTGGAGAAAGTGGATAAGGAAAAGTTATTTACTTATTCCCATAATACAAGAACTAGGGGTCACCAAATGAAATTAATAGGCAGCAGGTTTAAAACAAATGAAAGGAAGTTCTTCTTCATGCAGCGCACAGTCAACTTGTGGAACTCCTTACCTGAGGAGGTTGTGAAGGCTAGGACTATAACAGCGTTTAAAATAGAACTGGATAAATTCATGGTGGTTAAGTCCATAAATGGCTATTAGCCAGGATGGGTAAGGAATGGTGTCCCTAGCCTCTGTTTGTCAGAGGATGGAGATGGATGGCAGGCGAGAGATCACTTGATCATTGCCTGTTAGGTTCACTCCCTCTGGGGCACCTGGCATTGGCCACAGTCGGTAGACAGGATACTGGGCTAGATGGACCTTTGGTCTGACCCGGTACGGCTGTTCTTATGTTCTTATGTAATGTCAATATACCCAAAAGTCAGTTTTACTAAACAGTGTTTTTATTTAAAATTTAAAAGAAAATCTTTAATATTATCACAATGGTATGATCAACACAATACACTTTTTCTCATGATAATCCTCTAGATCCACTACAGAAAATCTCTGTTAAAAGACATTGATTACAGGGCTAGGAAATATATAGAGCCTTAATGCAGTGTCTTCTACCTCTGGATACAGGGTCAAAAATCTTAAGGTCACAAATGCACAAGACTTTGTTGGTCTCAATCTAGTCTCTTTATCTGCCCCCCCATCACAAAATGGCCACACAATATTTACAAAGTATATTATGACTGCCCTTCCCTGATTAGAGAATCAGGTATGGAATAGCTCAGATAAAGAAAGATACCTTAACTGGGCTATTTGGGAAATCTGCAGAGTATCTATTGGACTTGTGACTAATTCTATGCATTCGGTCCTAAAATGCACTCCAACCCCAAGTGAATCCTGAAAACCGTAGTGTTAATGGCACAGTGGGTGTAAATGAGGGAAGAATTTGAGCCACTGAATGGTAAAAAGGGGAACACAATTGCTCTTTCAGATGACCACATACTGCTCTACTCAAGCATTGCTACATTAGATGAGTTAGGGTAATCAACTTGTACTGAAAACAAAATGAACGGTCAGCTTTGTCTTTATACATACAGTGTAGTTCACAAAAACAGAACCACCACCAACCAGAGGCACACAACAGAACACGTGCTTTGGCAATTTAAGTTCACATTCAAATTGTGCCATTAAAAATAGGTTGGTAATCACTATAGTATATAGGCAATGCACTCTTTATGATGTTAAAACTGAATAAACCTGTTGCTATCTTTAATCATCCATAAATGGCCACAACATGCACAGCTTTCAACGTGAAGCATTCACACTGAACTAAGGTGATGTGCTGAGGAATTTCCATTTGTGTCTTAGGAATGCATGACTGGAAATATCATGAAAAATTCCTTGACAGTTCATCTTCTACTTAGAAAATGTGTTAAAAAGGTGTACAGTCTTTTAAACCATGCTCTTCATAAAATCCTCTGGGATGTTTCAAATGGAAATCCATTTCCTTACCACATTTCCGCCTTTCCATCCCTCCTGCATACTGATTTATTATTGTAGGGTTATTCTTGAATTCTAGGCTGCTGACTGACTGTAAAAACAAACAAACAACATAACTGAAGCATTTGTTTGAAAAAAACACAGATTTAAAATATTTTTGCAAACAGACATAAAAAGTCAGCATACTTTTTGATGGAACGTCCCTTCTATCTCTGACTATGAATTTGTTGTGAAGTGAACAAAATTAAAGTAAGCCGGGCAGCATTCTTCATATTTTTATTTGAAAAGCTTTGTAATTTTCATAAGGATAGGCAGTTTTAAAAAACTTCCACCTTCCTCCAAAAATCTCTCCTTAATAGCATAAGATCTCATCATCACATACCTCAACCAAAATTCCCACAAATGCCCTCCCTATCCATGCTAGGAACAGAAACATGCTAGTTACCAAAATGTTCTACAGATGTTGACCAGCACAGTTCTTGCATGACTTGGCATGAAAACCATTTCCAAACATACTTGTAGCTAGTATGCATACTTGTAGCTTTGCTGCAGTGTCCAGTGTGGACAGGGACTTTTTTTAAAACAAAGAATAGTGTAATCATAGTATGGTATGCCATAGAACAGGGGTGAGCAAACTTTTTGGTCTGAGGGCCACATTGGAGAAGAGGAATTGTATGGTGGGCCATGAATGCTCACAAAATTGGGGTTGGAGTGCAGAGGGGGTGAGGGCTCTGGGGTGGGGCTGGGGATGAGGAGTTTGGGGTGTAGGAGGGTGGTATGGGCTGGGACCAAGGGGTTTGGAGGGCAGGAGGGGGATCAGGGCTGGGGCAGTGGTGCGGGAAGGGGTGCAGGTTCCGGCTGGGGGTGCAGGCTCTGGGGTGGGGCTGGGGATGAGAGTTTGGGGTGCAGGAGGGTGCTCCAGGCTGGGATCAAGGTTTTCAGAGAGTGGGAGGGGGATCAGGGCTGGGGCAGGGGGTTGGGGTGTGGGGGGAGGCTCAGGGGATGCAGGCTCCGAGAGGCGCTTACCTCAAGCGGCTCCCAGAAGCAATGGCATGTCCTTTCTCTGGCTCCTACGTGGAGGCAAGGCCAGGCGGCTCTGCACGCTGCCCCATCTGCAGGCACAGCCCCTGCAGCTCCCATTGGAGCATGTAGGAGCTGGAGCGGGGCCATGCCACAGCTTCCAGGAGCTGCATGGTGCAGCCCCCAACCCAGCGTCCCGGCCGGAGTGGGGTTGAGCCATGTGGTGCAGTTCGTGGGCCAGCTTAAAACAGCTCGTGGGCCGGATCTCGTCTGTGGACCGTAGTTTGCCCACCCCTGCCATAGAATGATCTATACCATATAGGCTACCTCCACAACACGTCTATAGCACTTTTGTGTAATGTGACTTTTAGTTGCCATACTTATGTTTGCAACTGGTTTCAAACATAATTTAAAAAGCCTTAATGTGGCTTGCTTCTTATGTTCCACCTCACTTTGCAACTCCAGTACTGTTCTTCCAAAGAACCAAATCACATCTCTTCCTCCCACCCCTAGTTCTCTCTAGGGCCTCACTGTTATCTCCTTTATCATTTAGAAACCTTCTCTCTCATAATTACTGGAGGGTATTTCCAGTCTCCAAAACAAGGACCATCCTGCTAATCTCAAATTTGTTATTTTTAAAGCCTCTCTATTGCTGTCACTGTCAAGTTAAATTGCCTGATAAATCCCTATTGTTATAAACAGCAGGAATTAGCCTGTACATATTCCCCCCTTTCCCTTTTGACTGTGATTCCTCTTTATTCATCACTCTCTGGCTGTTTTCAACTTAACCATCGGGAGAAAAAAATCCCATGTAAAACTAAAACAAAATAAGAAACAAAACATACACAACTCCCCATCACCACTCCAACAAAACCAAAAAGTCCTCATTCTCAAATCTTTCTTAGGTCCACAGAATGCCTGCTGGGGAGGAGTGGTTTGTATGATGTGACTTTTAGCTTTGTTCCATGTGCCTAGACCTTTCACATCCTGTTGGAGTCAGGGGCGGCTCCAGGCTCCAGCACGCCAAGTGCGTGCTTGGGGCGGCATGCCGTGGGGGGCGCTCTGCCGGTTGCCGGGAGGGCGGCAGGCGGTTCTGGTGGACCTCCCGCAGGCATGCCTGCAGAGGGTCCACTGGTCCCGCAGCACGTCCGGCACGTCTGTGGGAGGTCCACTGGAGCCGCGGGACTGGCGACCGGCAGAGCGCCCCCCCGGGGCGTGCCACCGTGCTTGGGGTGGCAAAATGGCTAGAGCCGCCCCTGGTTGGAGTCATTCTGTTGGGGTTAGTTGTAAATACATTATTCATTGTGGCCTAAGTTTCGAGGGCGTGTGTGTTTGTGCATGTACAGTAGCATCACTTACTATTGGTTTCTGATATTGTTGATTGTCCTACTTTCTCGTACAGTGGCATTTTTTCCCAAAGAGCTTCCAGCCTCTGATTTTATTCCTACCCACATCTGACTCAGTGTCTTTCACCTATTTAGGTAGGAAGGCTCTTTTGAATTTATTTTCTTAGAGCACCCCAATACCTTTGGTTGCTAGTCTCTAGATGAATTTACTAAGCAGATGGAGAGTGCTACCTACCTTTTAAGGATATGCTCCTAACAGAACAAGGCTATGGTAGGTTAGTGTCAGCACAGGTTTAATTTACCAAACCTTATACCTACTTCAATTCTCTTCAGATTTTCTTAGCTCTATCATGGTGATAGGTGCTACAGAAATCCTGTAACATGACTGGCAGATAGAGTCTGTTGAGGCAAGTTCTTTTTATACTCATGTATCAGCTGAGAAATTACTGCTCTCAATTCCAAGAAAGTTTGTGTGGCTAGATTGGTGTGATAATTTGGGGAGCTGTGTGCAATTTGGGAATTCAGTTTGATGTTGGAGACTCTTTGGCTATGTCTACACTTGGAGCTAAGGGTGTGATTTCCAGCTTGTGTAGACATACTTGTGCGAGCTCTCATTTGAGCCGGCAAGTTAAAAATGTAGCATAGCCATGGTATCATGAACAGTGGTAATGGTAGCACCATGCTAGCCATCCAAAATACAAACTGTCCTGAATCCCATAGGTGTGTACTCGGCACAGCTAAGCCATGCCACTGTTGCCCATGCTACTGTGGGTACACTGCCATTTTTAGCTTGCTAGCTCAGATGAGCACTAGCACTAGTATGCCTACATGAGCCAGGAGTCACACCTCAACTTGAAGCATAGGTATAGCCTTTGTGTATCTGTGTCAGACTGCGAACTCCCTTTTGATTGTAAGGCTGGTCTTTGCCTTCTGGCTGTCCTTATATCTCCATCTTGAACTAAAATTCCAAGGATGGTAGCACAGAGATAACAATGGAAGGTTGTTAAATGTTGATGATTGTCCAGTAAAATGGAGCACCCTTGGACAAAGAGGGGTACTGTTCAGGGCAAACCAGTTTTTCACATCTGAACTCCAGGGGATGGTAACCACAGCAACAGATCTCATGACAGAGGACTTGGCTCCACTGATGGGACTGAGTAGGGAGTCACCTGACAAAAAGAGCTGGAGGTTCTAAATGAAAGGGTCTTTCACTGGCTATTTTAGAGAGAGATGGAAAAGAGGACAGAGAGACTCCATGTTCCAGAAGAGAAGACATATGCAGGAAGGCAGGGGAGAGGAAGGCTTCTTGGTTCCTTAGATTATCCTGAGCTATCCTCAGAAAATGCTCAGGAATAGTGAGAAAACCGAGGCAGGGAAATGCATAATTTGTGTTTAGTATTTGGTCTAGATCTGCATGTTTTTGTGTGCTGCTAAAGTAAAGAATGATTAGTATTTGGGACATAGGCACTGACTTCCTCTGTTTCTGGGGTTGCTTGACCTGTGCTCTGCCCCAGGCCCCGCCCCCCCTCCACCCTTTTCCCCAAGCTCCCCCCCCCTGCCCTATTCTGCCACTTCTCACCCCCACTCCACCCCTTCCCGCAACCCCCCATCCCGCCTCTTCCCACCCCCTGCCCTGCCTGCAGGAGGCACTGTGGGGAGGGGGAGTAGCTGATTGGCGGGGCTGCTGGCAGGCGGGAGGGGGAAGGGGGAAGGTGCTTATCTGCAGGGCTGCCAGTGGGTGCTGAGCACCCACTATTTTTTTAATGTGTGTGCTCCAGCCCTGGAGAACTCATGGAGTCAGCGCCTATGATTTGGGAACCCTTACAAAGTTTGTGTGACTTTTTTCTTTTTTAAAACTATCATAGTCCCGGAAGAGATCATTGTAATTGCAAAGTGCCTACAAGATGGTGCACTGGGAAGAGATGTGTTTAAGCTACTGTGCAGTCTGGTATTGAGGCCAAGGGCAGCTGGGCTGTGTAGCCTCGTTTCCATGAAGGGGTAACAGATAGAAAGCCTGTGCCCTGAAAGCATGCCAGAAAGGCCAAGAGAAAAGACAATGCTGCGGGCTCCTCAGGCCAACGGAAGCTGACGAGTACTCCTAAATGCATATTTAGTGACCAGATTTTTCAGAGATGCTGAGGCGCCCACAACTCCCCCTGGAGTCAGAGAGACACAGGATGACTTTGTCAACTAATTTTATGTTCCAATTATTATGAAACAGAAGATGTCAATTTATGACAGACATGAGTCCAAACAAGGCCCTAGAGACAAAACCCCCCAAATTTGGGGATTCACTGCTAAGTTACAACAAGGCCTTTTACAGTGTATGCAGTGTTTATTTGTTAGAATTCTCAGTGTGAATTTCTAGAAGTGGAGACTGGGTTGCTCATAACAATGATGGGAAATGAAATGCTGTGAAATCTGTTTCAAGTGACCACTTGAGGCACTGACAAAAACAGACAAAAAAAACCTAACAGTTGGTTTTCTTAAAAAATGGAGCACCACTAAAAAGATTTACAGGTACTTTGGAGCAGTTACTTAAGACAGGAGATTGCCCAATTGTTTTCAGTACAGGTTTCATTGTGTATCATAATTGTTTATTGTAATTTATTTACAATTATTTCTCAAGATTGTTCAGTAATTTGCGAAGATTATATGTATAAAGCTACCACCTTAGGCCTAATTCTGACCTCACACTAGTTTTATACCAGTTTAACTTCAGTGAAGTTATCCCTCATTTACATTAGTCAGAATCTGGCCTATTGGGCTTACATTTTATAGCCCAGGGACACTGTAAAACTTCTATTTAATTAGGAATGCAGGATCAGGCCCTTAGTACTCAGTTCAGAAGTGTAAGAGGGACTCATATGATGTATAGTTTCAAGTTCACAAGATAAGACTGAAGTGATCTGTTTTGCCCAAGTCCGAGTAACACCAACCATTTCCTGAGTTTTATAGTTTATTCAGCTGTGCTCCTTGGTCAGACCGGTGTGCCTGGCTGGACTGAAGTGAGTGGCCTATTGAAATAATTTATAACAAGACTCTTTGTGCTGTATTTTCTCCCAGGCTGGAAGGCAATACATTTCTGTTATTCTGAACCAAACTTGCAAAGTAAAGCTGAAGGAGCTAAGTCAAATCAAGTTGAATACAATGCTCAGTTGCTTGTATGAATGAAAAGACATGGGCCACATTATTAACCTTTTTCTTCAAACTAAATAAATTTCAATTTTTACAATCACTTCAGAGGAATACCCGAATTCCTTCTCTCCAACCTGCTGTTTGCTTTATGCTCAACAGTTTTATGCTTCAGAACAAGCTGATCACCAGATGGCATCAGGATGAAATCCCGCAACCCTTTATGGCACAATACTGCAGTTAGGTGCCATAGAGAGCTTTGCATCTTCCCCAAAGCATCCTGCAGCAGCCACTGTTGAAGACAGGACACCAGCCAAGATGGAATATTGGTGCAGCAATTCTTATGATCATCACAGGGGTTCTACCGTTAATAGCATTTACAGCCATTTGTGGTATCCAATAGTCATTGCTGGTCTTTAGCAACTATTTTATTGAAAACGGATCTGCTCTGAAATCCCATCTGAAAGGCATACATAACTCATTCTGGATTTTTTATGCCCTATAAAAGCTCCAGTGAATGCCAGGTTTGAATGGCGCAGATTATTTAGACCTGCTGGGGAATGCTAGACCTGCTGATATAATTCACTAAACATTACACTACAGGCTTTAGGTCTCTAAGGTAGGAGGCTTTTTGGGGGATGGCGTTAAAGAAAAGGAGAAGAATCTGGTTTGGATTGGAAGGAGAAAGGAGGAAGTGGAAGGATCTTTCACACTTAATTTTTTGAAACGTCTGAGGATGGTCCATTAATGTGCATGTTTATTGCTATACAATAAAGCCTGAAAAATATAACTATGAAGATTGCATTATTTCTTAAATAAACCATTGTAAAACGTGAACTGTGTAGCATTAATTCACACCTAGCATAATGTGAGGCACAAGGTTGAATGGTTAGACCAGTGGTTCTCAAACTATGGGGCGGGAATGTGTCAAGGGAGACACGAGCTGTGTGTGTGTTTTTTTTTTTAAGAGCTCTGGCTGTCAGCCCTGGGTGGCTGGGGCTCATGCAGAAGGGCAGTGCACACCTGGGAGGTGGGGATAAAGGGGACAGCCAGCGCACCACCACCCAGGCTCAGGTTCTCCTTCCTCCCCACTCTCAATCTCTCACTGGGAGACAGCCCAGGCTTTGGATCTTCTCCAGCTCCCACCCCCTTCATTCCCTCACTGGAAGGCAGTCTAGGCTTGTGCTCTCCTCCCTCACCTGAAGGCAGAGGGACTCTGACTGTTAGCCCCAGGGTGGCAACAGCAGTGCAGAAGTAAGAGTGCAATGGGGCACTAAGTCGAATATCACTTTTCACATTGCCACCTTTCTGTGCTGCTGCCTTCAAAGCTGGACACCCAGCCAGCAGCCACTGCTGTTCTCCTCTCTGCCTTCAGAGCTGGGTGGCAATATATGTACTGGGAGGTGGGGGAGAGGGGTAAATGACACAAAGAAGGGAGGCCTGATCAAATAAGTTTGAGAACCATTGGTTTAGACTGTAAGCATTTGGGAAGAGGCTACATCTTTCTTTGTGTTTGTACAGTATCTAGTGCAAAGCTTTACTGGGTACTTTGGGAGCTACCTTTATACACTACATAGCCAACAAAAAAGGCTTCTTTGTATTGTTAATTAATTTTTTGACTGTAATCAGCTACAACTCAGCTCAGATCTCTGAACAGTTAACTCTAATCCCTCCAGCTGCAGCTCAGAATTCTAATCAGCTCATTGAAATTGCTTGGGAGTTTTCCTGACTATTTTATAATTTGTAATAAATTGTCTATCTGTACACTCATCTGAAAACAAAAAATTGCACTTTATCTCAGGGCAAGTAGATTTTACTGGACCGGAGTAAAAATGTATTGACATTAATAGGCAGCAGGTTTAAAACAAATAAAAGGAAGTTCTTCTTCACGCAGCGCACAGTCAACTTGTGGAACTCCTTACCTGAGGAGGTTGTGAAGGCTAGAACTATAACAGTGTTTAAAAGAGAACTGGATAAATTCATGGAGGTTAAGTCCATAAATGGCTATTAGCCAGGATGGGTAAGGAATGGTGTCCCTAGCCTCTGTCTGTCAGAGGATGGAGATGGATGGCAGGAGAGAGATCACTTGATCATTGCCTGTTAGGTTCACTCCCTCTGGGGCACCTGGCATTGGCCACTGTCAGTAGACAGATACTGGGCTAGATGGACCTTTGGTCTGACCCAGTACGGACGTTCTTATGACATCACTGTACTTCTAACTGTCTGCAAGGAAAATTTTTGCTCCATTAAATCCAGTCTCTCAGGTTTAGAAAAAATATAGCTAAGTGTAGAAAATGCAAATACTCCTTTAATCTTGGGCACTTGTAGATCAGTTAGTTTAAGCACACACAAATTATTCCAAATATATTTTGGAAAATTCTTGTCATATTAGGACTATTTAATAAAAAAAAAAGGCTGGGACAGATGAACCTGTCCCTGTATGTTTTATGATATGTGAAATCTAAAACTGTACTTTGATATTTTCATCACAAAAATATGCAGAACATTTAAAGAAATGGACTCTCTCTCAGCTTGACCAAAATTGGTGTAGAGTTCTTGCATTACACAATGCAGCACACAAACAACAAAAGCATTACAGTTTCTTAGCTGCTTAGACAACTGGAAAGCTGGCATACAACGTGCACAGCTCAAGATGTACCATAAGCTGATTCCAGAAGTCTGAAAGTCCAAAATATTATGCCAAATTATATATATGTTGCAGACCTTCAAGCATAGTTCTAAGTGTGGCTCAGATAATGATAACACTTAAGATAATAAAAATATTTAGAGCTTAGATGGTGCTTTACATCTTCATAGTGCTGTAAAAACATTTTGCCTGATTCTCATCTCACATTTTACACGCATTAACTACTGATTTCATTGTAGTTACACCTATATGATACCCTTGTAAGTGAGAGGAGACTCAAGTCCATTAACTAATTAATCCTAACAGAAATGCCTTATGAAGATGGGAAAGTCACAGAGAGGTTCTCTGTGTTGTTCAATGCAGAACATTCAGTTAGTGGTAAATCAAGGATTAGTCCTTGGCTTCTAGCCCGTTGTTCAATTCATTATGCCACACTGCCTTCCTCTGATGGATCCTTCTATGATTATACCTGCTTGCACATGTGATAAAAGTAGAAAAACGTTATTTGTTCTATGTTTGGCATTGGGAACAAACCACCATGAAATGTAGACACCACAGTATATAACTAGAATAGACTAGAACAAAACTAAACTAAGGACACACATCTAAATCTAACCTGAGGTATGGGGCTGGCTATTTTGTTGTGAATAGTGTGAATCTGGAAACTCCTCCATAGTGATATCTGTATTGCAGGCAGAGCAGTGTTGACTTTGATATTCCCTGCCTTGCTTGCATGTATAGACCAAATAGCAATCTGGAGATCTCCCCAGAGGGGAAATTTAGCCCTCAGGCCCTGTTTATAAGAATGAAGCAGCCAAAACAATACAAACCATAATGTTGAACTGTTCCTGTTCTTTCAAATACACCTTTTTTCTTCACATGGCCATATTTGAGAAGATAGTCACAAAGCAGTAACAAGCTTCTGTAGCCAAAGAGTTAATGCTTGACTTTCGTAGGGTATGTCTACACTTGCAAAGAAAAACCCGCAGCACTTTCAGAGCCTGGGTCAATTGACTTAGGCTCATGCCACAGAGCCAAAAATAGCAAGCACCTCCCCACCCCCTTCAGAGTCCAGGTTCCAGTCTGAGCAGGAAATGTTTACACCAGTGGTTCTCAACCTATTTACCAGTGTGGGCCACATATGCAGCTCTCTGTTTTATATGTGGGCCTCATCCACACACAATATGGATATACACTACCTGTATGGCCCTGAGGAAGTCACATGCAGTGGTGCTAGAACAATTTGTATGGTGGGGGTGTTGAGCTCCATTGAACCAACTGTAAACCCTGTATATGGTGGAAACTACTTCAAGCCAGGGGATGTGGCAGCACCTCCAGCACCTCTAGTTCCAGTACCTATGGTCACATGGGCTACAGTTGTGTGCTGATTAGGCCACAAGTGGCTCATAGGCCATGGGTTGAGAGCCACTGGTCTACACTGTTATTTTTAGCTCCACCAGCCAAGCCCCATGAACCCCAGTCAATTGATCCAGGCTTTGAACCTTGGTGCTGCCTATTTTTCTTTGCAGTGTAGTCATACCCCTAGATGCACAACAAAGATATATTTATTATATTTTGAATCTGGGGTAGCTCTGTGCTGCTACAGGGAGTATTATTGCTGCGGCTGCTATTTTATTTTTATATTTTTGCCCCATCAGGGTCCAAGACCTTCGAGCTTTGTGTGGTTCTCCACAAATTTTTAAAAAATTTTCTTTATTGAGCAGGAATACAAATTATTCAATTGATTTTAAATTTAGAAACACTTGACAAAAATAGAAATTCCCTAGTCCTTTCTCCCTTGATGGTGTGCAAAGTATCATCAGAGTATAATGTTTTTGCCTAATGTTATTTAGATCAAATTTCATAGGCCAGACAGGATGAAAGAAGCCAGAAAATGAGTATCCTCATGCTGCTTCATAAACAATATCACACATAACTTGGAAAGGCAGTGGTTGTAGGAGTCTTGGTTTCGACCACATGTCCTCATTTCCCCTTGTTTTGTTGCCCAGGATTCTTGTTGTGATGTGAAGTTAAATGGAACCTCAGAAGTAGTTGGTGCAACCCTGTCAACACATGGTTCTATTATACAAAAATTGTGTATGCATAAGAATGTATGTAAGTAAAACTATGAAAGAAAAATTGGCCCAGTGCAGAAAGGTCACAGGAGGCTTAGCCTTTGAAGTGAATCTATCTACTCTCTCCACCAAAAGACCCAGACTGTGCATGGCCTTTGCTTGGGTGTGCAAAGGAAAGGGAATGTGGAGTCTTTTCTCTTTTGCTCCCTCCCTGCATAGATTTCAGCCACAACTGCAGTTTTGCTAGGCTCCTGAGCACAGGGACTGCTCCGAGATAATCTCCTTTAGGGGACTTAGAATGGATGGAGAAGAGTAGGCCATGGCTCTGCACTCTGCTTCAGCAGAGCATGTCAGAGGAAATGTACACTCCAACTTAGTAATGGGTGGCCCAGTGAATGTCTCTTTGGGCACCAGGGAGCTCTGGAAGGAATTGTGACAATGCTGGGGTGGAGTGACTCCACACCTCCGCCAATGTGGCTCTGTGTCTGAATGGCACAACACTACCCACCATGTTACAAGTCACTGGCACTGTTATGGTAATGGCTAACCTACCATTTCCACAATAATCTTTGAGAAATTTTCTGGATATAAAATTTGCTCCAGGGTATTTAGCTAATCATGTAAAAGAATTAAGCGCTTTTGGCATTGCAACTGCTTCCCTCAGTGTTGTCTAAAAAGAAAATCACATTACGGAGTATTTATTGGAATAATGCCCTCAGATAATCAAAGGTGGTTTGGATGGGTTTAAAAGATGGTGTTACATTTCTGAAAATTATTTCATTGATTTATTGGACAGAGGTGTTTTTGTGTCTGTGCTGTTTTGTTTTGACTTATTCCTTTTTCATTTACTAAGTTTCATGCACATATCCATTGGAAAGATGTTCCTTGACAATTCTTCAATTACACAACTCTAAGAGCAGGGCCAGCTCCAGGTTTTTTGCTGTCCCAAGTGGTGGGAAAAAAAAAAGCAGCGTTCGTGATTAGCGGCAGCTCCACCGCGCTGCTTTCTTCTTCAGCAGCACTTTGGCGGCAGGTCCTTCCCTCCGAGAGGGACCGAGGGACCCACTGCCGAATTGCCGCCAAAGAGCCCGACGTGCCGCCCCTTCCCTTTGGCCGCCCCAAGCACCTGCTTGCTGAGCTGGTGCCTGGAGCCGGCCCTGTCTAAGCGACCACTTCTGTAATCCCCGTCAAACAACCAGCATATCCATAACAACCAGTAATAACCCAGCAACAAAGGACATTTAAGATTAATCTTGCCAAATTGTTCTTGCCAATCCTTCTAGTAGATATCTTCTGTGACTGTGAAATCATTGATCTAGGCTGTTCTAAAATATGCAGTGGCAAACAGGAATAGTCAATGAGGGTGCTAGATTTTCTGGAATGTTTGAGGTAGCTGTTTTGAAAGATGCTGGCTAGTGTAGCCAGGAAGGTGGATCTGCTGATGTCACCTATCCTGCTAGGTATCAGTGTAACTCAGTAGCACTCATCTCCAGGGTCATACCCAACACTGCAGTACAAGACAAAATCATCATAAACATCGTTCTTTGTTTGGAACAGTCAGAACTGGTCCTCCTTGTTCTTCCCTGAGCTACTTCCTACCCTGGTAGTCTTTGCCCAGCTTCTTGCCCTGCTTCTCTTTCTTTAGAGGGTTGGTTCATTCGGTAGCTTCTCACCAGACTGCTGAAGAGATCCTCTTTCTGCAGGCCCCCAATCTCTGCAGCAGCTCACTCCACTGCCTTGCAGCTCTTTTATCCTCACAGCTGCTGTGGGGCTACCAATCAGCTAAGCTGCTAAACAGGTAGGCAGTTACTTTGTTAACCCTTTGGCTTAGGAACCAGCATGGGGTATATAGGCTCCATAATGACTCTAATGACTACGCCAATGACTACTCCATTTGCTTGCATGATTACTATGCTACCGGTACCTCACTATAATGTACAGTAAAGTACTGAGGTATCTTGAGTATGAATACAATTAGATTTTACACAGTTCCAATCTATCAAATGCAAAAAAGTGACATGGTCCGCAGTAGTGTATTCTATTTCCCACTCAGCAGTTTCTTAGACGCCTGGAATGCGGAACCTACAACAAACAAGATTTGGGAAGCCCCTGGCAGAGATCCATTTTCTAACTAACCATATCCTGCTCTCTCAAACAAACAGTCACCCAAAGCTCTCTATGGTGGTATGGTCACGTAACAATTTCCCTGCAAGAATTGTCTTCAACTTTGACCCAGTGAATGCAGAATGGAAGAGACCACCTGGAATACCTAAAACACGATGGCCAGACAGCATCAGACACTTGTTCCTCACAGGCATCCTTTCTTGTAATGCCCCAAATTTGGCTCAGGATGGAACATCATAGAGGCATATAACACATTGGGTGCCCTCTTCATTGTCCAACCAACAGCTTGAGACCTAACCTAACCTAACCTAGCAGCATGGCTTCTGTAAGTACTTTATCATCCAGAACTGGCAGGCAGCCAGGAGGCCCCTTGCCTGTAAAACTTTCATAAAATTTGTGCGGATAGCTCTATGGGGAGCAGTGGTTTTGGTGGTGGTAGAAACCCCAGACTCTTCTGTGGGAATAGGGAAGAATTACACCAGTGGAAGAATTTCACTTCTTTATGGGGGTTATTTCCACACTGAGAAGACTGAATTCCCCTGCCCCGCCCCCAAAAAAAAGAGAGCAAAAGGGGGAAAATGTCCTTTGGTCCATAGCTACCAAGGCACACTCAGCAAGTGACAGATGGTATCTTTCACAGTCCTTTCCATGCTGCACTTGCATATCTGGCACTTGTTAATATTCTGAAACAATCTTGCACTTAGGGCTAAATCCTCAGTCCTTAGGAAAAGTTCCATTTGAAAACAACATGATCTTTCTCTGAGTAATGGCTGCTGGAGTTGATCTTTTCATAGCTATGCAAGCTGCTCGTGATTTGGGAAATCTCCAGCATTGTGAGTCAAAAGTCTCCCAAGATTAACTAATTTGATTTTAGCAATGTTGAATCCAAACCCAAATCTTGGCCCTCGATCAGTCTCTGATCCCAAATCCTGCCCCAAACACATCTTCCTTTGCCCATCTCCACTTATCATTGCATTAATGTTACATTCTTTGTGCTTTGGTGATACTAAAATGAGATTGGTTTAGATTATCATTTCATGCACTTAAAGGAAACTATTCAATTGAGAAATCTAACAGATAAGCTACTCATGTTTTTGCCATTGAGTCTATTTGCTCAGTTCTTGTATGCAGACGGTAAAATAAAATTTGAAAGGTTTCATCTTTGCCTTCTAAATCTCACTTTACTACCTACAGATGAGCACTGTAGGGATAAACATGTGATCTCATATGCACTCAGCTTGACTTTTGACTTGGCCTGGAGTGATTTGCAATGGCAGGAGCAGCAAAGGAGCTGTTCACAGCAGCTATTTCAGCCAAAGCTTGTCCTGATGAGAAAGCTGGGTTGGGTTAATTTAAAACTGTTTTTAAACTGATTTAGAGCTTGTCCTCACTGAAAAGTTAAAATTAATTATGTCAGTGTTGTCCATAACTTGAGTTCTATCCACACACAAAAACCCTTGAGTGCAGTGGTGCTTTTAATTCAAGTTGGCTGGCCCAAGAGGGGGCATAGGCTATAACCTCCTTAAGCACAACTCATCAGCTGCTAACATGAGCATTCTGTAATGTGGAAACAAGCTATTGCCATTCATGTACCACTTCTTTCCACAATTTCCCCTGAGTAGCCAGTGAGGAAAGCTGAGTTCTCCCACAATTCACTGGGAAAAAATTCATAGAGCAGCTCAGCTTACTGCAGCACTAAGAACCATGGGATGTGACCCCTGAAGTCTTAGTGCAACACACAAGAGTGCAGGGCCAATCTGGACACAGTAGCTCACGTGTTATTTTGCAGTATGGCCACAATCACTTGAGCAAGGCTAACTCAAGAAAATAACTCAAGGGTAGGTAGCTCAAATTAACTCTGCAGTGAAGACATAACAGTCAGACTGATGAAAATCCCTGTGTAGACACCCTTGTTTCGGTTTAAGAGTGGTTTATATCAATTTAGCTTAAACTGATTTGTAATCAACAAAAGGTAACCCAAAATAAACTATTCTTAAGATAACTAAGAGCATCCACACAGGGGTTTGCACTGGTTTAACTAAATAAGTGTTATTTTAAACCAATTTAAACTGGTACAACTTTCTCATGTAGATAAGGTACCACAGACTCTACAATTATACCTAGTGATGTATCCTTAGCCGTCAGTTCTTGCCCTCCCTCGCCCCCAGCCCACCTTTGTTCTGCCCTTAATGCTCCTCACCATGCAGATGGAGTACACATTTTATTTGGCCTCAGCAAACCCTGACTTCTCTCTCAACTAGTATAGCTGAACTGCAGCACTTTGGCTGCAAGAGGGTCATCTGAATCCACAACGGATGGGTCATGATTTTCCATTCATTGACTGATCAAGACCTTCCAAAGTGGATCATTATTGTTTTAGGATGCATTTCAGCAGGTTCCTCCTACTCAAAAAACCCCAATGCACTAAATGGACAATTTTTCCTTGAACTTTGTGGCAGATACTGTTTAGTGTAATGAAAAAAGAGCACAGCTGTTATGAATTTAACTAAAGACTTATTCCAGCAAGTCACAAAAAGGTTTCTACAGAGCTGGATTCCAATCTTAACAAACAAGTTAAATAAAACCATATCTCCCAACATTTCCAGTAGCTAAAGTGGGACGCCCCCAGGGATGGAAGGCCAGAGTGAGCCCACCCAACACTCGTCCTGCAGCAGTGACTGCTGCAGCTCCTGTGCCCCAGGGCTGGCTGGGTTTGGCTCCCCTCTCCAGGCACTGCAACCTGGCCTCCATCACATAGGGTTGCAGCGCTGCTCTGGTTTGGCCCGGTCCTCCTTATGGGGGGTGGCGTGGCCAAATTTGATGGAGTAGTGCTGAAAGCCTGGAGTTGCAAAATGACTTACTCATATTTGCCCTGGATAACTGCCTGTTGGAGGGGGTAGGGCCAAACCTGAGCTGTGACCTTGCGTGCCAGAGGCCAGGTCACAATGCCTGGAGTGGGGAGCTGAGCCCAGCTAGCCCCACAGGACAGAAGCCACTTCAGCCAGGACAGGGGATTGTGTGTATCAATGTGGGGCAGTTCCACAAAACCCAGGACTGTTGGGAGATCTGTAAAACCTTCTAGATACTCCCTCCTATCTTAAATGTACATTCTTATCTTCAGGTATGCTCAGAAGTCATGCTCTTCCCCTTACAAAAACCAACAACAAGACTATGTTCATGTATACTGGGCACTATCTGGAGCTTGGCGCCGTCTAGAACAGGGTTTCTAACATTTTTCTTTTTGAGGCCCTCCCCACCTGTCCCACCACAACTGTTTTTCTGCATATAAAATCCAGGGCCATCATTAGGGGGTAGCAAGCAGGGCAATTGCCTGGGGCCCCACGCCACAGCAGGCCCCGCAAAGCTAAGTTGGTCAGACTTCAACTTTAGCCCAAGGTGGCAGAGCTCAGGTCCCCAGGCTTCAGCTCTGCACAGTGGGGCTTCGGCTTTCTGCCCAGGGCTACAGTGAGTCTAACTCTGGCTCTGCTTGGTGGACCCCCTCAAACCTGCTTGTGGCCCCCCAGGGGCCCCTGGACTTCTGGTTGATAACTGCTGATCTAGGAGTCACTGAAAGCGTATTTGATATGATTTTGGAGTTGGTGACACGTGAACAAACAATGCTGTTCAGGTAGCTATTTTTTACTGAGATGTGAAGACTATCACAATTCCTGCTATGCCAAAAAAAAATTGCTTTTTTGGCCAGTATAAAAGAATAATTGCACAACACAGGTTTGTTTGTTTTTTTGCCACCGCATTCCCTTTTTGTTTCAAGTCACTGAGTGGTTTCAGGACTCGGTATATTGTCTCTGCTATAAAACTATCAAAACAAGTTGCCAGAATGGGCCTCTATAGCTTATAAGATTAACTTCTGCCTGTTAGAAGTAAAGGTTTCCTTGCACCAGGCATATGCATTTTCTAGAGCTGATAAAAATCAGAATTTCCAGCTAGAGGATGAAAATCAGGATGAAAAGTTAAAATATCAATTTTTTCATGGAACCAAAAGTTCTGAATCAAATTTCTTCTGAAGTGGTGAATTGTTTTGTATTGGCATTTTTCATCAAAGTGAAACATTTCAATATTCTTGAATCAAAATATTTCATTTTGGTTTGTTGAATGGATCCTAAACATTTTGTTTCAAGTCAGCTCAACATTAAACTGCATTTTCCTAGGGTGGTACATTGTCTTATGGGGGCTATAGTCTGGGTGCCTGCTGCCCCGCTCTACCTTATGGGCTGGGCTCCCTAGCTGAACTACATCTCCCATGGCACACTTGTAGCCGTGTGACTGCCATGATGCACCCTGCCAAGAGGGGAGAGTGCATTATATCAGGGGAGATGTAGTGTAGCTGGCAAGCCCACCCAGTAGGAGAGAATGGGGACATCAGGCATATGAATTGCAGTTTCCCATGAAGCAGCATGCCATCATTCAACAAAACAATGAATTAAAGTAGCTCATGGTCACTAAACTTCCCTATTACTCTGATCTTCTTGGTTAGTTCCTTTTTGTTAGTGAAATTAAGAAGTATTTCCAAAGTTGCATTTTCTCTTGTTTTATTTCTTCTTAATGAAAAAAAGAATTTGCCGTGTGTAACTTAGGAACTGTCACTGAATAACCATGTTTGGTTGCATTTGTTACCAGCAGATATTTGGGTTAAAGTTCCCTCTGAATATGACATCCTGTGATCAGATTTTGTCACTTTTTTGTTTAACATTACTCATATATATGGTACAATCCATGATGACACATCTGTGATAACTTGTTCTATGGCTTCCATTGCACTTTTGTGTGCATCACCCTGCACATCATTTCTTTTCCTCTTCTTGCAGTATGGTACTCAAGTTAGTCTCTAAGGGGCCACAAGTACTCCTGTTCTTTTTGCGGACACAGACTAACACGGCTGCTACTCTGAAACCTACAAAGGACTGTGTATTGTCAGGTGTTACAGCTGCAACATTAATGTGACATTGTAGCGGCCATTACATTTATGTGACTGCCACACACATGTGTAATATGCTAACAGCCACAAACTTATCAGAGAGTTGGAAACCACACAGACATAGAGCACATTACACACATGTATTTGAGCTAAGCTAGACTTGTTATTAGATGTTCCAACGTACAGAAAAAGACAAATTGTCTAATGCTAAACAACACTTATGAGTAAAGTCATACAAAACTTGATTATAGGAGAGGTAGGACTGAAGAACGTCTTATCAATACTTTCCAAAGGACTGGTCAGCATAGAAATGTGCTTGAGCCTGACCATGAGGGGCTTCTAAGTGAAAGCATATTTACAGAATTAGGGTAGTTCAGGTCACTCATTTTTAGAATTAGACTTTGCAAAAACAACTATACAATGCAACTCCCGACTTCTTAAAACATCACCTTATCACTATTTCCTCCCCGGACCTTGCTGTATCTTTTATTGAAATAAACGAGCTTATGCCTCCCTCTGGTCATTGATTTTGCCTGCATTGCAATATGACAGGGACCATCTGATAGGGCTGACCACCACAGAGCCCATCTCTTTAAAAGCAACAAATGCTGGCTTTGGCAAATGAGGACAGCCCTTTACTGTAACTGTCCACATGCCGTACATTCACAAGAGTTAGTAAATCTTCCACATTTAAAGTACAGATGCTGTTCCCACCTCTCAATTACTTTTTTCCTCATTTACATTAAAATGAATTACTGCTGGGTTTTGTCTCCTATTTTAATCCTTTACATGTGTAGTATGTTCAGAAACCAGTATTTGCCCATTTTATTCATAATTACACTATTAATTCCATTAAGGATTCCATCTTTCTCCTCTTGAATCCTAGGTAACAATAATAAACATTATTGTATCACTAGTGTGTGCACAGAACTTGGGACAAGAGAAATATTCAGCACATTTCCTAAAGGCCACCAATTCTATGAGACTCCTTTGGAAAAACTGAAAGTTATTTGGTCCCATGTATAGCAGAGGCAAAAAATATGGTCAGCCCTTATCTGCCTGGACTTGTCCAGGAAACCTAAAGTTCCACCAGCTGGAGGAGAGAAGGTACAGAGGCTGTCAGAAAAGTTTTGAGATATGTGGCACCTGGTCCATTAGGGCTATAAGGTTAAAACTAAGGCCCTAGTCCTGCAAAGAGTTATATACATGCTTAACTGTAAGCACTGTGAGGAGGCTCATTGACTTCAATGAGCCGCTTCACAGCATGCAAATTATTTGCAGGATCAACGCCTAAAACCTCAAACTCCCAGGCTGAATCCTTTGCTGTGCCCAGACTCTGCTGGATACAGCAGATAGGGGTAAGGGGACCCAAAGGAACTGATTGTCTCCCTGATTCCAGGGGCTGCTCCAGAATGCACCCAGCTGCAGTGATCCCCTTGGGGCTACTTACTAGCCAGGCTGCTTAAAAGCCACATCTGGCCACTTCCCTCTATTTCTGTGCCAAGCTCATTTTGGGAAGAATGGATAGTCTGGGTCCAAAGGCCTACATTTACTAATTGATGACATTCATCGAAAGGTATCTTGCCTTGATCTCTTTACAATTCTAATTTTAAAAAGTTCAAAACTTAGTCTTTAAAAAACCCTATCAGCTATGAAATACCTTTCGTGAGGCTTGCTATTTTAACATAAAACAATCCGGAGGGAAGGCTTTTGTTTAGAGACATACACTAAGTTTGTTGTCACCCACTCGCTAACCCCTTTTTCCCCATTGCCATCTTTGGGACTAACATTAGATTATAACACTTGTGTCTTTCACTGCACAAAAGGAATAGGAGATCTACTGAGCATTTTTATTGTCAATGTAAAATATTCTGATTATTTAGTAAATCTGACTTACATCTTCCTTTATGATAGAAGTATTGCAGCACATAGAACCATATAAATAAGGCATATATTGATGAGTATCTAGAAAAATGGCCTGGTAAGCAAACTTAAAAAAACCTTCCACAAACAAAACATTATCCAAGTGCTGGAGCCTAAAGAGAAATTAAACAAAAGACAAGATCCGGTTAGTCACCAGAAGAGGAAGTGTTCATTCCCTTTCGCTGGTTTAACTTCACTGCTTCTTTCGTTCCCCTTGCCCCCGCCCCCCGCCCAATTACTAAACAAGGATGCTAAAAAATATCCATCCTTTAAGATAACAAAAATCATGCCACTGTCACAAATAAATTGTTCATTACAAGTAGTCTAACAACTGTAGCCCCTTTTCTGGAATTTATTGACAAATGGTTCCTTCTCACACATTTCAGCCTATGGATTGCTTGCAAATGCTTCACCATGAATTTTGCTTCAGACATTTGCTATTCTCAGTTTGCTATTCATGTAGTGTATTGTAAGTAAAATGATATTGTTTCTACTCCTTGACTGGGTGACTCCCAAATCCACAGAGCTTTGAGATAACTGCACATTATTTGCACCAGAAATATTCAGCAAATATATAGTCACATTTGCAAAAATGTTGCTTTCCATAAGCATTCTTATGAACAAAACTTCTGCTGCAGGAATGTTTGCAGGAAGTGAATGAACTTGACAAACATTTTCTTTAAAGGAATCTGAGAGAAATGGTGCTATTAAAACCTCAAATTCAACCTTTTATTTTTTTGATGTCTGGAAATTATCATCATCATCGGATGAAAATATAACCTTAATGTAACAACACAATTCACTCAAGAATGTGATGATATTGCCTTAAAAGGTTTCATATTAGAAACACAGCTCACAGGTAGGTGTTTAACTCATTGAAGAATAAATATTGTAATCCTCTTATACAGGGGTGGCCAACCTGAGCCGGAGAAGGAGACAGAATTTACTAATGTACATTGCCAAAGAGCCACAGTAATATGTCAGCAGCCCCCCATCGGGTCCCCAATCCCGCTCCCAGTGTCTCCCACCCACTGGCAGCCCTGCCGATCAGCACCTCCCACTCCTTCCAATCAGCTGTTTCATGGCATGCAGGAGGCTCTGGGGTAGAGGGGGGAAGAGTGGGGGCATGGCAGGCTCAGGGGAGGGGGTAGGAAGGGGTGGAGTGGGGGCAGAACCTGTGGCAGAGCCAGGGGTTGAGCAATGAGCACCCCACAGCACATTGGAAAGTTGGCACCTGTAGCTCCAGCCCCAGAGTCGGTGCCTATACAAGGAGCCACATATTAACGTCTGAAGAGCTGCATGTGGCTCCGGAGCCACAGGTTGGCCACCCCTGCTCTTATTCCTCTTAGTCATGGTCTCTAGGAACTATTCATAGACTTTAAGCCCTGAAGGGCCATCTGATCATCTACCAGGGGCTCTCAGTCAGGGATACATGTGCCCCTGGGGGTACGCAGAGGTCTTGCAGTGGGTACTTGACTCATTTAGATCAATGTTTATCAACTGGAGGTTGACACCCCCAGGGGGATTGTGGGACAGTTTTAGGGGGATCACATGTGCAGGGCTGGTGTTAGGGGGTGGCAAGCAGGGGAAATGCCCAAGGCCCCATGCCACAGTGGGCCCCTCAAAACTAAGTTACATGCGTCAACCCCGCCGCCTTGGACTCAGGCTTCAGCCCTGCCACCGGAGCTCCGGCATCAGACAAGGCTCACAAGTGAAAAACAGGCTCAAGTATCACACTGAATGTAAATACAATATTTATATTCCAATTGATTTATTTTATAATTATAGGGTAAAAATGAGAAAGTAAGAACTTTTTCAGTAATAGTGTGCTGTGGCACTTCTGTATTTTTATGTCTGATTTTGTAAGCAACTAGTTTTTAAGTGAGGTGAAACTTGGGGTACACAAGACAAATCAGAGTCCTGAAAGTAGGCTGGAAAGCTTGAAAACCACTGATCCAGTCTGCCCTCCTGTATAGCACAGGCCACAAAATTTCACTCAGTTATTTTTCCAGAGGAAGACACATAAAAGCTCATCTGTTTTGAGAATAATTTAAATTAACAACAAATGCTGCAGTAGTAGCCCTACCATAATACTGTAACTTAAGGTTTGTGACCTACATGGTGTGTATGAATACTACACTGACAGTTTATATTAAACAGTAAGACCTTGAGAGCAGTTAGGTGAACAATACAAAAAACCTCCAAACAAAACCCCACAATCTATTTTCAAGAATATTTTTTGGGGGAGGAAATATTAGTAGAGCTCATTAAATGCAAAAAGTAATTTGAGGAAACCATCAGCAGAAAAGGAGTATATTTAATGTCAGCAAATATGTATCGACTTCGTGAGTCTTCTTATTTATTGGCGCCGCAAGCCTGGGAGGCAGGAGAAGTGAAGCAGCGATGGCGTGTTCGGGGTGCTCGTGCGCAGAGCAGGGGTGAGCTGGGGAGCTGCCGCGGGGGGGGGCCTCAGGGTAGGGGGACGAGGGGGTACAAGGTGGAAGTTTCGCCTAGGGCGCGAAACATCCTTGCACCGGCCCTACCGGCCCTGCCCATGATACATGGGTTCCATGCTTACTGCCTCACATTCCCACAATCTAGGAGTGATAGTGGGAATCCTTGTCCTTCCTGATCTCCCCTCCAGTGTCTATCTACTCAGTAATCCTGTGCCAGGGGCCCTGATACCTCAGAACCTTTTGCTCATGGGCCTCCTTATGGTATCTGAGTGAGAAACACACTGAACATGCATTTTCTGTCTGAGGACACTATTTCAGGTGAATATCAGGCAGGGAAAACACTTCTGGGTTGGAAAAACCAGACTTACTTGTAGATGCTGCTAAAAAACACTGCATTCCCTTTGAGGGCAGATGTTCTGTATACTGCAGCTGGCAAAAATCACTGAAGGATATTTTCAAAAATATATATTTTTTCCTTTTGAAACTGACCAGTTCTTTAGAAGAATGTGATATGTGTTCACAGGAGAATCTGGCCTTCTGCCACCACTACAGAAGTTGAAACAATTCTTTCAGATTAAAAGTGGGATTTTGTTTTTTTAACATTAATAAAATATAACAAAGGAAACTCTTACATTAGAACAGGAGCTTATTTTTAGATAACTCACTGCTGAAAATGAATTTCGTATGCATAGTAACCAAGTTTTAGCTCTGTGTGTGTCTGTGCTTGCTTGGATCTAAATACAAGTGGCCATCTGCATTATAGTTTTGTGTTGATGGCAGCCACGCTTGCATCCTTTTGCACTTTAATGATGAACTAGTGGAATGCTAATCCCCAGTGTCTTAGACATAAGCTCAGATCATGTTACGGGCACTGGTTTCTTAGACATTTATTGAATTACATTTGAAACGGAATAGCTCTTGCTTGCTGCTACCTTTTGTTTTTTTGAAATACTGCTGAACTATTTACATAAAAACCATTACGCAACAGGGGACTTTTCTTTTCCATCATAGATGCTTGTAAGAATGGGGAAGAGACTCTTGTAGAAATTTACAGTCCAATAGATTGGCAGCACAGAGCAACATTCAGCTTGTTTATGTTCTGGTTTTGTGCATCAGATAACACTGATCTGCAGAGTAGCCCTAAGATACCATTTCACAGATTTGTAACACAAACTATAAAACACAATATTTATTTTCCATTAGTCCAGTGAAGAGGAGAGCTCTTTCTATTGCAATTCCAAAACCACAGAATGTGTCAAAGGTTTGGAGATTAAATGATATTACCTGGGTTTATCTATCAGTTATTCCACTATAAACCACTATATTCAAGGGTTTATAACTTGGACATGAATATTTATTTTGACCTTTTTTCTGGCTTTTCCCTGTCTGCTTTAACCCTAATTTAAGAATAATGAAATTCAACCAATAAAAATACATTGGAGTATGATTTTTTCCTTTCTAATTTAAAATGGATTTTTTGTTTAGATATACCTGTTAAAGATGCTGCATTGGCAGCCTTCTAGACTGAAGTCCTCTAACCACAGAAGAAGGCACTATATGAGCAGTAATAGTATAAGATTCAGTTCTGTCTTATAGGTACCATCAATTAGCTTCAATCCTGTCAGTTGTATCTCTACAGCTGAGCAGGTAGTTCACTGGTCATGTCCATTCAACCCTTACCCTCTCTGCTGTGGCTGCCAAAAGGGGGTGCCAATTAATCTGAATTGATGAACAGTACAGCAATGATGTGCAAACCAATAAAAGTGGACAAAGCCCTGTCACTGGAGTCAGAGCACTGGAAAATACACTACAGGTAAAACATCCTACAATGCCAGTCACAGTAATGAAAATTAACAATGCAGTAGCCTACAAAATGTGCTAGGTGCTATACGAACAAAATCCTTGCCCTGAAAAGCTTACATCCTACAGAGTAAAGGGTGGGGGAAGGGGTACAAGGTGTCAAGAAAGTGGTCATGAATTGAAAGAGGAATCAGCTACATTGTATCTGCAGTTAAAAAAAATACACCAACACACATTTTTGAGCTCTGCTGAATCTGCAACCTCAGCTCAGTGGGAAGTAACAATTATCACCTGTAAAGTTTAACTTTAAGGTGCTACTCTGGATAAACACTGGGCCCATCTTGTTAGTTTAGTGAATTTTACCCTATTTTTCAAATAATAGCATTTTACTGAATAAATCCCATACATCAGTCTCTGCATATTAATGTCAGGATGAAAGATTGACTCAAAGTGGAGTCCGAGTCCCAGTCTCAGTCACAATTCATTTCCTGGTCTGCTCCTGTGCCAATACAAATATGCAAAGTCACAATCTGCTCCTGAGTGGATTGTCTGTTTCCACTCTTAGGGCTGGATTCTATAAACTCTTCCTCTCATGAGTCGACCTGCTTCTTGGAGTTTCCTGGCTCACAAAGGGAGTGTTCCTGCTCCTATATCCATTAAGGATGAAATCATGGCACTGCCTCCCTTCGGTCCCATATGCCCCGGCTATTGCTATTAAGGACCAATGAATGTGGCTGGGTAAAAATACCAATGTTTGAATATGCACAGGTCCTAGAATGTACAAAGATGTTTGTACCTGAAAGTGCAGCTGTGAGGTTGTACATGGACAAGCTGTGTGCACACACCATAGGAGACTGGGTAGAGGCAGAGGTGAATGGGAATAGCAGGAGGCTTTGAGAGCACTATTATTTAAAAGGAATCTTTCCTCCTGTGCAGTAAAACCCCGAATGAGGTAATTAAAAAATACTTATTTCTTATGTAACTCATCTGCCAGGTGGAGCTGGCAGCAACCAGGGCAGGGTTCAGTATCCAGGGGTTCTTTTCCAACAATACAACAGTCCCCACCCAGTAACGTGGGAAAATCATGTACAACCCCTGGGCGCCACTCACAAGCAGAGTCTGAGTGTAGAAAAGAAACTTTTAATGAACGGAGAGAAGTCAGCCAACATTAATTAGGGAAAATGCTGCAAGCAGGATTCATAATCATAAAGCTGTGAGCAGGATGCCCACTCCAGAGTGCATGGGGCAGGTCACAGTCCTGTGCTATAACCACTAGAAGACACGTCTTACTTTCTCATCTCCAGCTGTCTAATTTTTCATGATATAGGGTCTGATCCTCTAGCTCAGGCAAGTAAGTGTTTGCAAGATCAGATCCTTACATGTACAGGTGAAATCCTGCATCAATGTCAATAGGCTGGGGATTTTATCCACTGTATCTAGATTTCAGTGAGTAAAGGCATTTCCTTCTGTTTCATCCAGGGCTGTGGTGCTGTAAGTTGCTTACTTGCTGCAGCTCTGAGAAAGTTTATCTTATTTACCAAATTACACAGATTGTTACAAACCATACGTAAATGTGCACATCCCCAAGCTGTTGTATCACCCGCGCTTAGAGAATGTTGACTGCAATGTGGCCTTTTTTAGGCTCTCTAATATAAACTGCATGTTTGTCATTACTGAGATGTTTTGGATGTTGTAAAAATATTTCCATCAACAATGTTAAAACATTTTGAACGGTAACTAAGGGAGTACACATGCTATAATGCCATAAATATTTGTTTAATTTATTATTAACTCCTATAATATTTACAGAAGTAGTAAGAGTCCCTACACAGTTCTTATAGGGATCACTTGTGTCTTATAGGAAGTGCCCTGGCTTGGGGTAGTGAGACCCACCCTACCCCGGAGAGCTCCATGACAGACTGACTCAGGAAGCCAAATTCCCTCTTAGAGCTCCCCAGTGCAAAAAGAGAGATCATGCTTCCTCTTGTTCACCCTGTCAGCATATGAATTTGCCTCTGACTAGCCCTTGTGGG
This sequence comes from Mauremys reevesii, assembly GCF_016161935.1. Taxonomy (NCBI): domain Eukaryota; kingdom Metazoa; phylum Chordata; order Testudines; family Geoemydidae; genus Mauremys; species Mauremys reevesii. Next base: position 57,880,824 of record NC_052626.1, read on the forward strand.
GTGACTAGAAGATCCAGCTACCTACTACCACCTTGCTAAATGAAAGGCCGGTGACTTGTTTTGACAGCTCCATTCCTGCAAAGGGGCAATGTGGGAGCAGTCATTCAGTGCCTCCCTGAAAAACCTTGGAGAGGAGTAGAAATCTGTGGACCTCTCTCCAAGAGGACATTAGTGGTGAATGGGGGCCCCCAGCAAAGGAAAGGTGCTAGGAACATGGAGGCTCAGCCCTGGGCCTGTTTTTTATTTCCGAGTCTACAAGCTGCAATTGTTTTCTTCTGCATTTTGAATCTGGCTGGATTCAGATCTAGCACTGCAGATCCAAACATTAAATTATCAAACTTTAGATCCAGCATTCAACCTCAGATTCATTTCTAAATGGAAAGATTGAAAAGGAAAAAGATCAATATTTATTTTGCTGGAAGAAGCCCTCTAGAAAAAAAAACCAGCAACTAGAAAAAAAATAGTACCGCAGACTGGGCATGTGTTGTCACAGCCCTCATGACCCACTCTTTCCATAAGGATATGGAAGTCCCCAGTCTTTTCCTCATTTCCTTCCACCAGTCATAGTTTTGTCCAGTGTTGGGCACATGATTTGACCCAGTCTCTAGCCTTTGAGAGATCTTCTATGAGTTGTCTATGGCTTCCGGTATGTTGTTCTGGGTGCTAACTTTGCCTTTTGTCTTCTCTACCTGTGCCTTGAAGGAGAGAGTGTGGTCTAGCTTCACTCCAAATTAGACAATGGGAAAATGATACCCTTTTCCAGATGACATTTAGCTGTCTATTTGCCTTACTCTTCAATTTTCTCTCTCTAGATTGAATTTCCATCGCCCAGTTTTTAAGCATTCAGTAGTAAGATTAAATCAAATACGCTATATTTTTGCTCCAAGGGTTCTATATTTTTTTAAACTGCTTCCTTTCTGTTCCTTTTGATCATCAATTTGAGGTTCCACCTCAAAGAGCTGATGATGGAAAACATTTTTGAGATGCTATTTCCTCCTCTAATGCACACACAACTTCCATTACACATGTGCTTTAAGGGGAGCATAGACCTCTATTTAGAGAATTATTTGTTTATAATTCACTCCTACTTACAGTATATACTAGATTTCTCTTGCTTGTTTTTATTACTCAGCATATACATACATACACCTGAGAACATGATCCCTGCTTTCTAAGAGTTTTTAATCTGTTCCTATGTGCTCTTTCCTACCTGATGTTCTAATTCTTTACTGGACACTTCACAATTAGTTGCAGGGGAAATTATTAGTGCCACAAAGGATCAGGATTTAAGTGGGAATGAAATAGTATAAAACAGATTTTATAAGAAATAGAGGATTTATGCATCTATTCTTAATAAATGAGGGAAGAGAAATATATCTGGATGTCTTGAAATTAAAAGAGAATTGTCCCTAAACAGAAAGTTTTGCATACATTAATATTAAGCAAGAACAGCTTTTGGGGACTGACTCATTCTAGTCTTTAAATTTGCACCTAAAATATAGCATGCAAATTCATTTTGGCCACCAAAAAAAACTGAGGACACTGAACAATGACCTCCCTGGAGCTAAGATAGTTTATACCATCTGAAGATCTGGCCCTGAATGCTCACAAAAGGCTTATTTGCATGTACAAACACTGCCATTTTTTATTAATGTGCTCTTAATGACTCCAATATTAACACTTTGAAATTTAAAATACTCTCTCCTGCATCCAGTGACTGTTCCACTATGGATAAGGACTTAAATAGTCAGTGGGATAGAGAGAGAATGATTCTGTAGTCTAGTGATTAGGGCCAGCACGTGGAAAGTGCAGGGATCAGTCCTGCTCTTCCAATCACTTCCATTATTTATCTAAAGTGGGACAGTTTCAGGAGAGACTGAGAGAGCCCCTCATCAGAAATATTCTGTATCTCAGTGGTTAGAACACTCTCCTGAGAGGCAGAAAACCCCTATTCCAATTTTTTCTCCCCCACAAGCAGAGGAAGGAATTGAACCTGAGTTTTCCACATCCCAGGTAAGAGAGTCTAACCTCTTGTTTATAAAGTGAATACCACCACCACCACCTCCAGCCAGGGGCGGCTCTACAAAGTAGGCTACCCCAAGCAGCGCCGGAGCGCGCCGCGCCGCCCCCAGTCCCGCCCGCGCCCCTTCCGCTCGGCCGGCATCCTGGGAGGGCGGAGGCGGTCCCTGAGAGCTCCCCACGCCCGCGGGGAGCTCAGCCCGCGCGGGGGCACCGGGACGGCCCGCAGACGCCGCCGCGCAGGTCCGCTCGTCGGGTCCCGTGGACCCGCAGGCATGCATGCGGGGCTCCCACAGCCAGCCAAATGCCGCCCTCAGGATGCCGCCCCGCCCCGTGCTGCTGGTGTGCCTAGGCTGAGCCTCCAGCCACTTTGCATGGAGTGAAGCAGGCATTCACCCGACTCCAGGAGACACCTTCCTGTTCATGGATTGCTAAGTAAAGATAGAGGCCTCCCTGCATCAGCATTGGCCTGCTAAACCCAGCGTTGTGAGCTCAATCCTTGAGGGGGCCATTTAGGGAACTGGGGTAAAAAACAAAAAACCCACAACTGTCTGGGGCTTTGTCCTGCTTTGAGCAGGGGGTTGGACTAGATCAGTGGTCCCTAATGTGGTGCCCGCAGGCATCATGGCGCCCGCTGGGGCATTTATGTGCGCCCGCCTAGTGCCCAGCAGAGGAGAGCAGCCGCGGCCCGGCACCTGATGGGGACAGAGAACTCCGGGGCTGCAGGCTGTGGGTGCCGGTGTTCAGTCCCTGGCAGGTGCAGGGCCTTGGCGTAAACCAGAGAGAAGCCACAGCCCCGCGCCTTCCGGGGACAGAGAACTCCGGGGCTGCAGGCGCCAGTGTTCTCTGTCCTCGCGGCTTATCTCCGGCTTCTCTCTGGATTCATATATTATATTATATTAAATATGATATTTTTTGTATTATTTAATGTACAAATACAAAATAAACCTTGAAAAATTGTTGGCGCCCACCAGACTCTTCTGAAAACATGAATGTGCTATTGGCCACAAAAAGGTTGAGGACCGCTGGACTAGATGATCTCCTGAGGTCCTTTCCAACCCTGATATTCTATGAACTCAGGCACCTATCTCCAGTAGAGGGGCAGGGCTTAGCAGACACCACTTCTGTTGGCATCTCCCATTAGCTAGTTTAGGCAGCTCCCTGCCTAGCATGGTAGCTTGCGTGGATTGCATGGTAAGGTGCCTCTCCCTTCCCATTCATTGCCTAGGGAGCCTAGCTGTCTAACTCAGGCTTTGGGAATTGCAGCATTGTTCCTGTGATTTTCTAGGTGCCTAAAAGTTAGGCATTGTGATGCTAAGTCCTTTTGTAGATCCAGGCCTCTGTGCCTGATCCAGCAAAGCACTTAAGCATGTGTGTAATCCCATTGAAGATAATGCAGGATTGAGCCCTAATGGAGTAAGGTTTGTAATTGGTTTAGTTATTTTCAATGGGTTTGGGCGAGTTAATCTTCCATATGGACTAGATCCAGCTTCCACTGAAGTCAGTGGGAGTTGGACTGGATCCTGTATATGTGTATGCTACAGGCAAGATTGTTGCTTTAAAGTGCTGCTTCACTGAGGAGGAGACACAAAAGCAGCCACTCCCAGAGGCATTCAAACTGATTTTGTCATAATAGGGCAAATTCATTGACTTCACTGGTGTTATGCCTGGAATTTGTCCCATATGCCTCCAGGAGAGTGGGCCTGAGTGGCCATTGCAGACTGCAGCATGTGCTTCCCCCTCAACTAGCTCTGTAATATTTCTGTAGAATTCAGAGTTGTAATGGATGTATGTTCTATACATTTTGTACTTTCCATATTAGAATAAAGGCTCCTAAAAAGAAAGCATGAAGAATGAAAATCATGCCCTGTATTTTAACTGAAAATGTAAATGCAGTGGAAGAAATTAGTTACCCATCCATAGGTTTAATTTATAAAATGTAAAGATTCCTAAATATTTCTTGAGGATGTAATTTTAAATAGCAACGGAGCCAAAAACTAATTTTAATCAGGCAATACATATTATGTAGTAAAAAAAGGATCCCCAAATAAAACCCAAACGCATTGAAGATTGGTTGAATTCTAGTTGATGACATGGATCACTTTCAAAGTGTCTCTGATCTACTCTGCTTAAATTAGAATTATTTTAGTTTGTCACTATTCTGTTCATATTTCCTTACTTTTCATGCCATTTGTAAAAAGTTAGTTTACTTGTATTCTCCTTTCCATAAGGCTGTCAAAGATCTTGTGGCCACAGTTGCTTATATACTTAAACATACAGACTACATTCCTTGATCACTTGCCCATGCCACATTCGACTTCATGATGAAAGCCAACACCTTGCAGAGCAGTCTCTTCTCTACTTCTCAGGAAAGACAGAATCCAGTCTCTGTGCCCTCACAATCCTGACTAGTTTTTCTGGTGTGGGCATATGCAGAGTTTGCCAGAATCTGGCCCTTTAAAAGTGTCCTGGAAAGATGCAAAACAGCTACTGAAAGTGATAAATTAGTACAGGTTAAGTAACTTTAGTATGTGAGAATGACAGATTAAGCTCTCCTGGTTATTTTTATTTCCGATCTACTTGTCTTTCTTGTGTTCGTTGCCTGTAAAGCTAGCTGGAAAGTTTGTAAATATATCTTTATAAAACAGAAGAATCTACATATATTTTAAAGACATGTTTGTAGACTCTTTAAATCACTTGTTTAATTTATTTCATGAGTTGGATGTGAAATATAAATTGGATGGTGAAGCAAATTCATGTTCATATTTTCTTAAGACTCATGGGCACTCTGGGGAGTTCTGGTGCATACAGCTTATTTGTGTGTGGCTGGTGTGTCAGAGGGTATGTCCAGACTACCCGCCGTATCGGCAGGTAGCGATCAATTTATCGGGGATCGATATATTGTGTCTTATCTAGACACGATATATCGATCCCCGAACACGTTCCCCATCAACTCCGGAACTCCACCAGAGCGAGTGGCGGTAGCGGAGTCGGCGGGGGAGCCGCGGACATCGATCCCGCGCGGTGAGGATGGGAGGTAAGTCGGAATAAGATACTTTGACTTCAGCTATGGTATTCCTGTAGCTGAAGTTGCGTATCTTACCTCGACCCCCCCCCCCCCCATGTAGACCAGGCCTGAGACTACTATAGCAATTTAGGAGAGCATCTCTTGACTAGTGGCGGCTGCTTCTTCAGGGTACTCAGCACCTTCTGAGGGGTGCTGAGAGCTCTTAATTGTCATTGACACCTTTAATGAGGATGCAGGAACTGAGTCATGATCAACCAAAGCATGTGTAACTTAAGCATATGAGTAGTCGCAATCAAGTCAATAGGTCTACTGATGTGCCAAGAGTTAATCATGTGCGTCAGTGCTTTGCTCAACTGGGGCCTTGTTGAGCTAAACAATTCTGATGCAGAAATTCAGACAAGGCAAACCAGCTTTTGGCCAGACAGAAAGCTTTAAATAGTCAAAAGCATATATATGACTAAGCTGCTTTCGAAAATTTTACCCAAAAGTTTCAGACCAATATTTTCAAACCCAGATGCATAAAGTTAGGTTCATAAATCCATATTGAATCATTTGCATAGGCATGGTCTGATATTTCAGAGGTGCTAAGCCCTTACAGCAACCATTGGCTTCAAAAGTGCCTCCCACACTTGTGGCTCTCTTTTTTTCCCCAGTTCTATTTAGAAGCCTAAACAAGTTTCCAGCCCAATTTTAGGCACTCAGGTTTGAAAAATTGGGTCTCAGGTAAAGTTTACAAATTAAATTATTGTCTGGTGCTGGAGCTAAGTAAATTTTTTGCATCTGCCACAGATTCTTTTCCTAGAACACAATTCTATAATGACAGGCAGTTGAATTAGGGCCAGACTGCCTGTTTGGTATAGCCCTGCCCCTGTATCGGTGTGGTGCCAAGCTGCACTAGCTCAGGGGGATCAGCTGGAGGCATTTTGCGTCAGGGATGCACAATGCGTTCTGGAGTTCCCATGTGCACAGGGTGGTATAATTGTTGCTACATCCTGTAAGGTAGCACCATTTACTCTTCTGTATTGGGCAGCACACGGAGAAGGCAGGTCCATAGCCCTGACACCTGTCAGTCCCTTTCTATCTTTTTCTGGGAGACTGTATTCCCAGGGGAGTAAGGCTGGAGTATCCCTTTTCTCCCATGAGTACAGGGACTACAACTCTGCCTGTACCCAATGTTAGCTGTGAGCTGTTAGTGGGGGGAGGAGAACCTTCTGCCCTCTCCCCATCACGAAACACTCATAAGAATCAGACAGTATGTGGCCCTTAATTATAGTATTGATGAAAACTAACAAGCTGTATCATAGCATAAAAAATTATGCACTTTTCCACTTCCATTAGTATATTCTAATACATTTATTATTGTGGACATTAAACATCTGCAAAAGAGGAGATAAAGATAACTGAGAATGACTGGAGAGGATTGTGTTGCATCTAGAGAGGAAGATTTTCTTACTGTGCTACTATGAGGCTTTTTTTATGGGGGGACTGAAAGCCAAAAATCTGATGTCTAGCTACATTTTACAGCCAAGTACCTATCTTTGCATGCAGGTAGGTTGACAATAATGCAAGATTATGGATTGAAAGACATTGAGCAAAGAGCAGGTTTTTCCCCTTTATGGTATGATTTTAGCAACCAGTCTGGCAACAGCCAAATCACTCGTGGGATTTTGATGATACACAGAGCCAGTCCAAAGTTTTTCATCTAAATGGTTGTTTTGTTTTTCAAAAGCTGTTTTTGTCAAAGTCATCTAGTTTTGACATTTTTGGAATGAAAGGTTTCAGTTCTTTGTATCAAACTGATTTTCAAACCAAAAATTGTTTGTAAATGCTTTAGACAGAAAGTTTGAAAAAGGTCAATATCAGAACAAATATTTCAATTTTATCAAAATGAAATGTTTCAGTTAACCCCAAATTAGCATATTTGTTTAAACAAAAATCACAGAATTTCCCATGAGATGGAAACCCTGTTCTTACCCAGCTCTAGTGCTAGAGCCCCCTTGTGGTGGCCTTCTGCATAGTTCACCCTAGGTTATCTAGAATAGAGGACAACATCTTAAATTATAGTTGAGGAGTCTGTGCAGTTCCAAGCTAAGTTCTGCTCTACAGGAAGAATGGAGGCTTTGAATATGTTGTCATATACCCATAAGCAAGTGTTGCAAGGATTGTAACACATGAATTACTACAGTAAGACTTTATACCAGCTCCCATTGCAAAGAAACTAATTACAATAATTGTCCAAGTGAACCAAATCAAGTGAGCAATATTAAGGTCTTTAGAGAGCTACTAGGACTTATTTGCTAGTTCATAAAAACCATTTGCTTAGGGGATATGTTTGGCTGTGGCTTTCAGGAAAATTTGAATTAAGATATAGCTCCACACTCTATAGCTTCCCAAATTCTTGGTTGAACCACCATTGCTAGAAGTTTTAGACGAGATTGAAGAACTGTGTAAGAGGAATGAAAATAATAAGCTTAAAGCAAAGGAATTTATAGGTTATATTTTGATTAGTGTTGCCTGATTTGGGGAGGGTTAGTAGGGACAGTGGAATTTATCCACTTAATTTAGTTTTATTTATTAATTAATTTTCTAATTTAATAAGAATTAGTAAAATATAAATAGATATAAAAAATATGGTATGGGCTCGCCAATATGTGTGGTCAGAAGATAAAAAAGTCTGAAGAATCAGGCTTCAGAATTTAATACCAAGAAGGGAGATTGGGGTACACAGGAATTTTGACAAAAGTTTTAGTAAAAAAAAACTTTTATTTTAAATCAATGAAACAAAGAAGTAAATGTAAAAAAAAAAAAGCAGTATGAGATTACAAAGTATCACAATTCTTTAAGAGATATAATATGATATTATACAGTCCTAAATGCATCTGCAGCAAAAGTACTAAGTGAATTTCACACACACCTGCTAGAGGAAGTATAGTTATAAAAAACTGGTTGTAAAAAAAACCTTCTTAGCATAGATGCTTAGAGAGAAAGTAAAAAAATTATTAATTATTTCACAACTCTTTGAAAAAAATTAGTACTACGACTAGCATTGACAGCTTTAGTAGGAAGGAGGAGGAAAGGGGGTTGAGAGAGGGAGGAAGAGAGAGAGAGAGCCTGCCCCTTGGCCCCTGCCTAGTATCACACCTTTTATAGGTAAAAATCCTTCCTTTATGCCCCAAATTGTCTTTCCCCCATGAAAGGTGAGGGGTACCTGTTTTCATAGGCTGACCTGTGTACGCATTTAATGACAACAACTATCTCGTATTTTAGACTAGACTTATTTATTGTGTGTGCAGAAATATACTTTTTTTACTAACACTAGGTGAAAGGTTAGCAGATATCAGAAAAGTCCTAGACAACAATTTTGAGGTTTTTTGTTTAGTATCACTTTTTTGAGTAAAGGGTCTTAAAGGTTGCTTTCACAGAGAGGGAGAAAATAGGCCAGATGTCTGGTTTTAGATCTTTCATTATATTTTATTTTTATATTCTTTTAATATTATCTATTAACACCCAGCACTTTTATCAAAAAGACATTTTATACAGACCAACAGATTAATCCTCAGGGCTACATTAGTGACAGCTCCTGGACACCTTGAACCAAAACCATCCCAGGAGAATAGAGTTATACCAGAGAACAGTTTACCCCATTGATTTTTAAAAGCTTTATATACTGGAAGACTATGCAAATCCCTTCATCTAACTAGCTAAGGTTAAAATGCTTACACTCTTAAGAAAAACTCCTGTTATCCTCCACTGACCACACTGCACATAGGTTCCCCATCCCCCATGGCAGCACATGGGAATGGCAATAACCCCTACAAACCTGCTGTGTGTGGGGTGGAGAGAATAAGCGTACCCTTCTGAGTGGAAGCTGTGGGTGCGCAGCACCTCCACCATACCAGCTTCTGTGCTTCACCTTACATAGCCATGAAATTGATTCAAAATACTCCTGCCTTCACTCTCAAAACACTCTTGTTATGTTTAATGTAAGAGTGTTTTTTGATTCTCCGATGAAAGGTACCAGCACACCGACAGGAAATATTCTTAATCCTGGATTGTCTTCAAGGGTAAGTACATTTCATTTGCTATCCAGACTTTTCTAAGTAGGAGCAGGCTATTATGCCAAATTACCTGAGACAGGTTTATCCAGAGTTTATGCAATCAGCACAAAGCTTAGATCACAAGTCAATTCACATAGGTGTTCAAAATGGCTGACACTTTTGTTGCATATATACACAACTGTAAACATGTTAAAGTAAAATACTTACACATGTAGTCTTATTTTCAAAGAAAATGAGCATGTAAAATTGGCATATGCTCCTTTTGCCCATGTTTACACACAAAATGGATAATTACATGTTCTGAGAAACCCATGGACACTCAGTTACCTATTAGCAGATTCAAATTTTGTACACAGTTGTGAACCTGAATGTAATGAATATTGCTTGGGATACTATAAGATAGGCTAATTAGAATCCAAAAGACTAAATTCCACAGTAGTCATTATGCTGAAGCCATGAGCAATTAAAAACACCTGAGCTGTAATTTTCAGAAAAATTGTTTGAAAACATTTTTGTACAGCTCAAATGTGCAAAGAGAACAATGGAAGCAAGATCTCTGATCTCCACTTGAGGCCCTTGAACAGATGTAGAGTAAAAGATGTGATGTATTTTCCTAACCACTGAATCTGAGGCAAGAAAATTAGTTAATAAGCTTAAAGAGATCGGACAGGGCTCTATAGAAACATAATATAGCCAAGACTGGACTTCAGCCAATACAAACATTGGCTTAGTCAAAATGTTAAAGTTTCTAGCTTGCAAGTAATGATCTTTTAATTCAATTAAAGTTTTTATTGGCTATTTTGATTTGTTTCAGGTTTAGTTTTATGAAGCCAGTTGAAATATCAGGCATCAGATAAGCATGAGACATTACACTTTTAAAGTCAGCAATTATATTTTGCTAAATAAAGATTAAACTTCAGTACTGGTTTTTCCTTTCCAGCATCCTACATGCTTTTCCATGGCTAATTGTGACAGATTTTATATAGTTAGTCACTCATCCATAAAGAGAAGGGACTATATTAGAGTGTCTCTTAAAATTCCGTCCTGTAATGGTATAAGTATTTTTTCAAGTACAAGATATGGGACAAAATTTCCCTCCTGGTTTGACATCTAGCACAAGGCAGGTTTGGAATTGGTGCATGCTTGCTATGCTACCTCTGAGGGGAGCCATTATCCAACAGTTCTTGTTAGTGAAAAGAAAATCCTGTATCTAGTTATCCCTGTAGCATTTAATAGGCCTGATTCTCCTCTCACCTATCCAGCATGAATCAGAAGCAAGTCCTTTAAAGACAGTGGCATTACACCTCTATAAAACTGGTGTAAAGTAAGATGGGAATCCAGGAATGTTCCTAGGTTTTCAATATGATTCAAGGATGAAAAGTGCAAAATGAAACTTACAAAAAGGCAACATTCAATTTGTGATTTGTATTTCATTCATTCTGTCACCTGGTTTGATAAAGCATGTTCAAGAGATAAGGCACCACATTCTCACCTCAAAATGAGCACAGTGGGACAAAGGCTGATCATAGTTTCACCAGTGTAAGTCTAGAATACCTGCATGGATTTCAGCATTCATTTTAACAGTGCTTATCCCATTTATCAGTTTGATCTTTTGTATTTGGCATGCTTGTCAATTTCATTTGCCGCTACAAAAAAGCCAGCCTCACCTTTTATGACCATAGTGTTTTCATAGAAATAGTTAGATGTGGGGAGGAGATTAAAACAGAATTGAATGAACTGCCAGAGCAATGACATGGAATTATTGGTAAGTGGTGCCCATCATTTACATTAGAAATGAAATAGTGAGTTCCTATAGTCTGCATTATTACCTAGCACTCTGGAGTTTGGTTCACTGGTGTTCTTAAGTGCTGGAACCTCCAAGAATATCTATGCAGCCCACACAAGCACACCACCCAGCCTGGGTTGGCAGACTTGAGCTTGCAGGGCTCATGCTAGCACTCTAAAATAGCTGTATAGACTGTGCTTTGAAGTTGTGGCTTGGGCTGGAGGTTGGGCCTACCCCTCTTCCTAGGCTTCAGTGCTCAACTTTCAACCTGGACTTGGAACTGTGTAGACATACACAAAGTATACCTTGAGGAACTCCATTTATTTCTTGATACTGCCAGATGGAAAAAAGATGCAATTCATATTCATTTCAGGACCTTGAGAGATCTGAAAACATGCTACAAGGGATGGGTGAACTGTACAGTTCAAAATTTGATGAAACTCCCAAACTATTGTGGGTTACATTTGTGAAAGTTTTTCCTGTACCTTTAAGCCATGGGGAAAAATATAAGTTTTTCAGTTTAACACACACAAAACATCTTTTCTAGTTATAGTGAAGTCTGGACTGCATATGAGGGATAAAAACACCTTCATGCCATCATAGAAATGAAGGGCTGGAAGGGTCCTCAAATCTACGAGTGCTGAGGCAGGATTAATTATACCTAGGACCATCCCTATTTGTCTAACCTGTTCTTAAAAACCTCCAGTGATTGGGATTCCACAACCTCCCTAAGTAACCTGCTCCTTAGATATTAGAAAAAAGCTTTCTAACTATAATCTAAATCTCCTATGTTGCAAATTAAACTGATTACTAGTCCAAGGTTTCTCAACCTCTGAGTCAAGACCCAAAACTGAGTCGCCAGAATGTTTCAAAGGCTCTGTGGCAGCTCCTATCCCATGGGGCTGGCTGAGCTCACTTCCCTGTTTCTGGCACTGCAACCTCTGGGGTCCCAGCGTCACTCAGCTTTGGCTCAGCCGTCATGACGACAGGACTATGGGTAGGCCTGATTTGAGTAAGTGTCACTGCAACCCCATGAGCCAGGTCACAACTCCACTCACACAAATTTGGTCTGGTCATGGGGCTAGGGACCAAACCTGAATGGTGTTGCAACCCCATAGGTTGCAACGTCTGGAGTAAAGAGCCAAGCCCAGCCAGCCCCATAGCACAGGAACTGCAGGAGCCACAGGTCTTGAGGAGGGACCACCTCCACCCCCTGAATTACCTCAGCAGGCCACCTGAGGTGTCTGGGTTGGGCATGTGCAACAAATCTGGTGGGCACATGACCCTGTGTGCCCCCCACATTGATTCTGGCAGGGGGCGCAAATATCCTTGCTGGCCCCAGTGCTAAAATGCCTAGTTACAGCTCTGCTCCTTGGTCTCCACCCCCCACACTATTTACTGGGTCGTGACAGGCCATAAACATTTACAAATCAGTCCTGAGCCCCAAAAGGTTGAGAACCACTGTAATCTATACACACACTCTGTCAAGGATGTGACAAGTAGTGTTTTTATTTTTTCCATTAGAAAGTATTTCTCTGCTTTCTCAGTATTTCTCTGTATTAACCCTATTTTTTCATTAGAAATTATTTTCATTCACCTTCCCCCTCCTTTTCACTCCTAGTAAGACATAACCAAATGGTGTTTCAGTTTTAATAAACCTTTCAGTCTAATACTGCTCAAGCAGCTTCAAAATAAAGCAAACTAAGTTGTCCCATCCCTAAATGCTACTCTGCAAAGCACTTTGACTGCTTAACCTGTGCAGAGTGAGACAGTACTGAGACTTAGGGCACTAATTCATCCCCTAATTTGTACTGATTCTCTCTCAGCTCTGAAAATTCTCTAGTTTATGCTGAAGTTGATTAAATTCAGGCCAGGAATAAAAGAGGATGAAGATTGTACTTGCAGCTGCTTTTCTTAGTAAATTTATATTCTCTTAATAGTGATGTGGTGCTTGAAAAATATTCCAGGCATGCATTCCTGAAAATTGAAGTCACAGAAAAGGTACTGCATGGGCAGCAGCAGTGTCATCTTCCTATTATCCTGCCAATTTGCCTCAACTCTGACATAAGGGCGAGAGAGTAGGGATAAGAGTTGAATTCATTCTCCAGGCCAGTTTTCATTATTGAAGCCATTCCCTTTTCTCCATCTTAGTGAGGCAAAGGGATGGTAAATTAGGGCAACTGGGGATTCACCTGATTGAGGCCCCATGTAGTTGGTTCTGTACCACCCTTCCACTCCCCCCAGGTCAGGGGTGAGTTGGATAAAGCCCCAGTAATCCTGGAGATTTGGGAAGGAAAATGTGTTTGGTATGCTGCCTCCCACCTTCTCAGATTTACTGAGACACAGTTCAGGATCTAGCCCTGGTCTCTCAACCAGGACTGCCAACAAAGGTGCTAATTGTGGGTTTTTGGAGGGGATAGACACCCATCCACTATGACTCACACTGAAACCACCAACTCATTTCACATAGGCTATCAAAACCCAATCATGTTGGGTAACAATTTTTGGCTGAATCCCATACCAATTTGAGCTGATTCAAACCATATTTTAGTTTAACTAAATCCCCATCAGTCCTTGCCTTCAAATGACATTTCATTAATTATAAAAACCTCAATATTCTTTGGGGTACATTTAAACCTAGTTGCACTGGTTGACTCTAAAAGATTAAATGATTTAAGAGAAAAGATTTGAGTTACTGGTTTCATAGATAGAGGGTGAAGCTGACTGAATAATAGCCAAGGGACTGTCCATCATATGTTTCACCATATCTCCATTGATATCCCAGTGGGTACATGATAGATTAAAACCAGGAATCCAGATCAGTAAGCATCCATCAAAAAAGAATGGAAAAGACTTACCACTGATCATAGAAATCTAGGTCTGGAAGGACTTTGAGAAGTCATCTAGTCCATCCCCATGTGCTGAGGCAGGACCAAGAAAATCTAGGCCATCTTGTTCTTAAAAACCTCCAATGATGGGGATTCTACAACCTTCCTTGGAAACCTGTTCTAGTGCTTAACTATCCAACCTAAGTCTATTGCTGCAGATTATTGATCACCATCTTCTTTATGACTGCCCTTAACAACTTTTATCACATTTGTTGCTCTCCTTTGGACTCTTCAGTTTGGCCATGTCTTTGCTAAAATGTGGCAGTCCTATTATATGTGACACTCCTGTTAATATACCCCAGAGTGATTAGCCTTTTGAACAAGTGCTCACATTGTTCACTCATACAGTTTTTTATCCACTATAACCACCAGCTCCTTTTCAAGGGTACTACAGCCTAGTCTGTTGTTCTAGATTTTGTAGTTGTTCATTTGATTTGTTCCTTCCTATGCATAGTACTTTACACTTGTCTTCATTGAGTGTCATCTTCTTGATTTCAGATCCATGATGCCAAGGTCACTTTGAATTCTAATCCTGTCCTCTGAAGCACTTTCAACCCCTCCCAGCATTGTCTTATCTGAAAGTTGTATAAGCACACTCACCACTCCACTATGCAAGTCATTAATGAAAATATTAACGAGTAACTGACCCAGGACAGAACCCAGTGGGACCCTATGAGAAACATCTCCTCAATTTGACAGGAAATTGTTGATAACTACTCAATGATCTTTCCAGTTGTCCAATGTTACCTTAGAGTAATGTTATCTACACCATATTTCTCTAGTTTGCTTATGAGAACATCACTTGGGATTGCATCAAGAGCCTTAATAAAAATCAAGGTGTATCATGTTTACAGCTTACTCTCAATCCACTAGGCCAGTAACCCTGTCAAAGAAGGAAATGAGGTTGGTTTGGCATGATTTATTCTTGACAAACTCATGTTGGCTATTCCTTGCACCCCTATTAGCCTCTAGGTGCTGTGACAAGATGTCCAGTGTTAGTATGGTGGGTCCTGCACTTTTCCTGGCAAGGGGGGCTACAATGCCACCCCTTGCCCCTGCTCTTAGGGCACCAAGGGCCCCACTAGTGGCCCAGGAAGGTAGCAGAGGAGGAAAGTGGGGGAGAGGGTCTAGGTTTGCTCCTCACTCTGAGCCCCAGCCCCTCTCAATCCCTGCAGGTTCTTACCCTCTTCCCCCTTGGGTGGAGTACCTTCAGTCCTTAGACAGTGGTGGAGAGTCCCTTACTTCAGTTCTCTGGTCTTTCAAATGTCACAACACACCTCCAAGCTCCAGTCCCCTCACCTTCCTCCTCCTTGAGGACCTGAAGCAGGGGGGTTTTATTAGGTCCCCGATAGGGCCTTAATTGACTGCAGGAGCTCCAATTAACCTGTAGCCATGCTCCCTAGTCTACAGGGAACCATGCCTTAATTAGTCTAGGGTTTAGATATTTCCCCTCTACCACTCTTCCACTGCTCGCTGGCCTTCCTGTATCACAGTGCTTATAAATTGATTGTTGAATACTTTGTCTCAGTATCTTTTCAAATATCTAAGTTAGAGGACCTGAGGAATTATAGGTGAGTCAGAATTCCCTCTCCTCCATTTTTCAAGATGTGTATTATGTTTGCTCTTCTCCAGTCCTCTGGGATCTCACCTGTCCTTCATGAGTTCTCAAAGATAATTGCTAATGATTTATAATCTTTTGGGGCTTTAAGGAATAGATTGTTGGTCAGCTGGCTCGGGGGGGGGGGGGGACACGACATTGCTTTAGTAGTACTCAAGGGACAAGTTTGCCCTGAATCTCAATAAGCAACCTTCTGCTTATGACTATACAGTCATCTGCTGACAGATCATGCACTCAGAATGTGGGCAAAGGTTTGCATGACAATATAGCAAAACAAATTGTGCTTCAAAGGCATAGAATTATGCTCTTTTGATGTGCTCAGATAAAACTGAATACAAACCTAAAGCCTGGTTCCAATATATTAAAGTAAAGCCTTTATCTTGGGATTTAGATCTAGAGGCTGGGCTTTAAAACCTATGTTTCTGTTGTATTAAGTGTTTATCAGTATAGTATAGTATAGGAAACCTGCAGAATTTAATGCAAAAAATCACTGCCCAGTCTACAGGGACAGTCTCTTCCCTCCCTTCCCCTGTAACTCCACACTTCCTGCAGAGCCCTGTTCCATGGGCATTTCTGTGAGGGAGTCATCCAGACTTCAATATTTAACCTGTAATGGAATAGATATGTGCCCATGATGTGAGCTGCAAAGCAAAATGCCAGCTGAAACATGCTGGTACTGATCAAGGTTTGAAGGAGAACCCTGGACTCTGGACTGCAAACAAAAGAGAAAAATCTCTCAAGAGACTATGGTGATTAGATTGTAATTACACGTCAATCTGTTTTGAAAGTACTCAGAGCTTTTCTGTTTCCATTTCTCCAAGCACAGAATCTGAAGTTGAGAATACTTTTCTGTTCTTAAACCTCAGGATAGTTCACAGTTTAAGCACCCAACCCAAATTGGGACAGATGGCAAAAAAAAATCTACTCTGTTCCCAGTCCATTGAAGGGGAGTTCCGGCAGCTGTTGAAGAGGAAACAAAATAAGTGACGCTTGAAGCGTGGAAATAGTATAAACCCAGACTTGGAGCCATTACACCCTTTGGTTCTTTGCCTTTTCAACCCCAAATAGAGTTTCTTTTCTTGGCAATGTGTTACAGATATTTGAAAAATATGTACTTGCAGAATCAGGTCACAAATTGCAAACAGCCAGAACTGTAAGCCAAAAGGAAACATTAACTTTTACATGTAGTGTAATGAAGCACTGTTGTCTTTAGAGGAGGACAATCAGGATCAGGTCCTACCCTGCACAGTTAGAACTGACACTTTGCTGAGGCAGTTACAATATTTGTGATCAATTAAATAAGGTAGGGCCTAGTGTGTTATGAACTATGCTGCATATTCTTGAGCTCCATCTACTGGCATATTTACATACAGACAGACAGACATCTCTTTAATAGACTATTGTCATATCAATGAAAGTTACTTCTGGTTTTGAGTCAGTTTTTTCACCCCTCCTTTCCTGTCTCCCTTTTCTGTTTTTAATCCTATTTCAGTGGCAAAATGGGAAAAGGAAAAATGGGGCAAGCTGGACAAAGAGAAAAGGAGAGGAGGAAAGATAACAGGAGAGGAAGAAAGGAAAAAATAACTGAAAAGCCAGAAACTGGAAAACATTTGGTTTTAAAAACATCACACATTTTGATTTCTCATTGAAAAAATAAAAAAATGTAGAGAAAAACCACCCTTTTTGAATTTGTCATGAACATTCTTGACATTTTTCTGCCCAGCTTTTCTGCTAACCTTCTGATTATGAAGACCAGCCAGATTTTCAGATATAGCCACAATTGTGCATTCACCAAAATATGCATGTACCCATTGAACCTGAAAATCCACTAATTTACTGAAGAGCTCAGGTGAATAGGCTGTCAAATTATACATGCAAGTTCAATAACTGTATGCCTAATTATCAGTCTGTCCATGGTACTGTGGTGGTATTTGGGGCAAATACATTCTTTCAGATAGAGCAATTTTGTCCACAACAGAAATTCAGCTCTACAACATATAATTAATCTTAGCTATATAAAATAAACCAATTGTCCTGTTAAGGTACTGGTTATTAGCATGCAGAAATAAAACCTTGCAATTTTCCAAGAATACATCTAAGAAGGAAAAAGAATTATTATTTTGCCCAGCAGCTACTTTGACTATTTCTCCTTTTGTACTAGTATCTTGATTTTTTTTTTTTTGCATGCAGGCAGATGATCATAAAGAGAACATCCATCTGTAATATTTACTGTAAGTATTAAGACCCATAGGATATTGGCCAGACATTATTAGTGCTGTGAAATGATCTCATCATCAGTTTTTCTAATAAAGACCATCTGCAAACAGATCTATTTGGTACCAAGGGACAAGTCAAATTGTGTTGAATCCAGCTGAACTTTGAGGGGTTAGTTATTACTTTGTTGTTATTGCTTTCACTAACAAAGGGTGGAATTACGCCTGAAATCCACTACAAGAGTCCATATATTAAAAATGCAGAGACATCTTCAATTAAAAGAAATCTGCTCTGCTGTAACTAGAGCTTTAAATAATCTGAGTATGCAGGTGCAGCCCAATAACCTATTTAAGAATTATTTGCATACTTTGTGGCTTCTAGGTAGAGTATTTTCCCACTTTTTCACACCCAAGTGGAGGGGGAAAGGTCTTTGGAAGAATCTAAAGAATGCTTGCAGTATTTCTTGTTGATTCAATATTATGCTTCATGAATGTGTTTCATTATTCTTAAGATTTTTTTTAATTTGGAGAACATCTTAGTAAAGCTAGAAAATTATGTAAAACAGGGGTTATTAACCTTAACCTAGGGCCCCCAGCATGATATAAAACTCCACAGCCCAGCTGTGCCATAACCGTTTTTCTGCATATAAAAGCCAGGGCCAGCATTAAGGAGGAGCAAGCAGGGCAATTGTCCAGGGCCCTATGACACAGGGGGCATCGCAAAGCTAAACTGCTCAAGCTTTGACTTCAGCCCCGGGTGGTGGGGCTCGGAGCGCCAGGTTGCAGTCCTGCATGGTGGGGCTTTGGCTTTCTGCTCTTGGCCCTAGCAAGTCTAATGCCAGCCATGCTTGGTGGACTCCCTGAAACCTGCTCACGGCTCCCCCAAGGACCCCTGGTTGAGAACCACTAATGTAAAATACATATGGAAAGAAAAACAAAATCCGCTTACATTTTCATGAAGACTTTGAAGGAATTTACCTTAAACCAGACTTTGGAATGGTTTGACTACTATTCTGAAGGATTTTATCTTCTATAGCAAGTTATATCACTGTGTTGATTCAAATTGTGCAAAAGAAATGTGGTTTTCCAGCAGGAAGCCTATGAAATACACTAGTTACAACTGACGTAGACATATTTTCCTTTTGCCTTTTGACTGGCATTCCATAAGGTTGCCATGCTGAAGTAGTTGATTTGAGAATCTTGATTCAAAAGTAACACTCTTTAATTAAATCTGTGTCCATTTTCAGATAGGAGGTCAGACTAGATCATAACAGTCCCTTCTGGTTTAAAAATCCATTAATTTTAGCTCTAACTACTATTATACCAGCAAAGAGTTCTGTGGCACCTTATAGACTAACAGACGTATTAGAACATGAGCTTTCGTGGGTGAATACCCCTTCATCTGATGCATTTTGTGGGTATTCACCCACAAAAGCTCATGCTCCAATACTGCTGTTAGTCTATAAGGTGCCACAGGACTCTTTGCCGCTTTTACAGATCCAGACAAACACGGCTACACCTCCGATACTATTATACCATTTGTGGGGTTCTGATGTGGAATTTTACAGTATATACAGCATTTCAAAATAATAACTTATTGGCACTTTTATACTTCGGGCCACATTGTCATTAGCTGTAAAACTGGAATAAGCAAATTGAAGCCAAATGGAGCTAAACTGATTTACACCATCAGAGGATCTGGCACTTTGTCCTGAGATGAAGTGTAAATCAATACAAATAATATTGATGTTGGCATGTTCACTGTTTTAGAAGGATCAAAGTAGAAGGATCATACCTAGTTGCCTCATGATGCTTATTGGTCAAATGCATTTCACATTAATGTGATGGTCAACGCATTAGGTACAGCCACATCAAATCAAAGCGGGATGGGTATCACAAAGCAGTAATTGTCAATCTGATCTGTGTAGTTCCTGTCAAAGTCTAGATTTCTATGGTGAGTTCCCAAACCATACAGGACAGGAACAACCAGAGCATGCCATTCATCAATACAGCATGAAAGGGATGAGATAAAAGCAAAGAAAAGCACACACACGAGGATTCCTGACTGTGCATGGGGCTGACTCATTTCTATTCTCTCTCTGCCTGATGCTCCTTTTCAAGTGGCATAGTAACTAGATTAGCAAAGCCATATCTCAAAGTAGCTGTTCAAAGTGCTGTTTGTGAGCCAATAGTAGCCAGAGCCAGAATTTTTTGTTTTTGTGGGGGAAGGCAGGTACAAGGGGGAAGGAAGTCACCCACCCACCCACAGTTATTGCATCAGGCAAAGGATAAAGTAATCCCTGTTCACCGGCACTAATAATCCTCCTCCCTAGCAGGCTGAGTGCCTGATCCAGAGGTCTGACTCTTACTTTCCCCTCCCTGTCTCTGAGTCACACTAGCATTCTTTCCTTCTCCATGACTAAGTGGGAAGTAGAATGTCTAACACATATATAGGTGGCGTCCCTTGGTCATTTAATAACACTTCTCACATTAGAGAGGACTGAGGAAAGAATGGTGGATATTAGATTTGCTAAAAGGTTCAGTAAATTAGAGATGTGTCTGATCAGGAACCTCAGACCCAGATCATTCCTCCCACCCCCGGACCTTAACTTTGAGTATAGTAGGAGTCAAAACTGGAGCCAACCCTAGTGGTGTCTCCCTGTAATAGGCCCTGACTGGAACTTTGAGTGTGAACATTCTTTGCAAAAGCTCCAGTTCAGAGGTGAACTTTGTACTTTTAATGCATTTCTACAATCAGTGAAAAACAGGTGAGATAATGACTTGTCTCTCAAGCATCAAAAGCTGCATTCCTTGCAACTCTAAAAACTGGCATGGACAAAACACTGGAAAATACACTACAAGGAATACTCACACGTTGGCAGTGGGCTGGATTAGGTGATGTAATGGGCTAGATTTTCAAATACGTTAAGTATTCAAATGAGCACCACCTTTGTGCATGCAATTACTGCAACAACATGCACCAAGGATCAAAAACTAACTCTTTATACAGATTTTCATGTGAAATTATCGGAATTTCATGGACAAACTGGAAATGTAAATCTAGCCTAACAGCCACTTCCCATCTTTAACTTCTAGAATTCTATGCCATTCCAATACAAATCATGCATTTTAGTGAGATAGAATTCTAAGTATCAAGAGAAAAATGTCATTTAATCACAGAATTCCCCATGTTTGCAGAACAGTACTGAGCAGCACTAGGGCTGGATTCTCACCCTCCGTGCCCTCTCCTGTTCAGAACAAACTGTAACAAAGCAAGGCAAAAAGCTGCTGCAGAGATTGTGAAAACTAAACAATTTGCAACACCTGTGCTTATGTAATTCCATCCAAAGCAGTGAAACCCCAGTGTAGGAAGAGGCTGGAGAATCCTACAGTGACTCACGGCAACAGGAGGAGGAATGGAAACAGTGAATTTGGCTTAATCACTGAATCAGTTGTAGTGCCAACGAATGCATGTTCTCTCTGTGATCCAATTTCCCATCAAATGTATTGCTGCTGGCTAACAAATTTAAATATTTGCACTTGATGCCCTGTTGATTAATTGGCCTATGAGCTACACTTGCATTTTATGTCCTTTTGGTACAGGTACAGTGAAGAAGGAAGTTTTATTAGGGTCTGATCCAACTGCCATTGTAGTCAACTAGGAAATAGATTTAATGAGGGCCACAAAGAGTCATATGATGGTGGTAGTTATTTCTAATTGACCTGTGTCAGACTCAGACTGAGAAACTAGAGAGAGCTACATTTCCTGTTATCAACACCCTGGCCTGTCAGGCTCACTTTTCCAAAGTTCTTATTAAATCAAAGGGGGTACATTTATAGCCAATAAAAGGAAAGACTTATGCAGGATATAATTAACTTGTGGCATTCACAGTCACAGCAAGTCATTGAGACAAGTGCTGTGGCCCCATTTTAAAAACAAATTGCAAAATTTGTCAACAATTGACAATTTTTGGTATGTAAATTAAAGTAATTATATTGATAACTGAACCGTACCTCACACTTCAGGATGCAAAATGATTGCTTGTGGGGGCTGGGGAGGAGGGCAAACAGGGAATTTCCCCCTCTCTACCATTCCAGATATACACCGTTGTACAGGTAGGTAGGTGTGTTATAGGATTGTTGGCCTTCCTCAGAAGCAACAGGAGGTGCCCTTGCTGAAAACAGGAACCTGGACTAGATGAGCCTTTGTTCTGATCTGACATGGCAGTTGTTATGCAGCATGAGTATTATGGGCCTTTTAATTACACCAGTGTAAATTAGGACTAGCTCCACTGAAGTCAATGGAGCTGCACAAATGTAACTGGTGCAAGTCAGAAGAGAATAAGGTCCAATGATTCTGGGTGCTCCAGCAAGGTGTGTGTGTTTTTTATTTATTTTTTAATGTGGTGGAAAAGAGGAATCTCTCAGTCTTTTCTTTCTTCCCACAATACCCCTTTATCTCTCCCCCTTTAATTAACTTATCCCCTTTCCTCCACTCACTCTCTCCCTCATCCCACTGCATAGCTGAAAGATGATGGAAATTCTCTTCCCCTTCCCATATATTGTATTTGGGAGGGTTCAGTGGATCTTTGCTCTCCTCTTCTTTCACTGGTTGGTGGGGAAGACAAAAGGTGACATCTTTCTCCACATGGTTCAGGAGGGATTATATTACGTTTGTCAGTTAGCTCTGCCTAAGAGTTAGTAGAACCAGCAGGGTGTTGATCAATGCATTTGGACAGCACCAAGCTAGATCTGTTCCAACTCTGAAGGATTCAGTTCACATGCAGTTCACAAACTGACCCTGGAGGGTCCATTCACAAGGAGCCAACCCTCACAGGTTTCCTTGGAGATCCAGGTCCCATAGAACTGTCCCAAAGCTGCTTTTAACAGCCAGATTTCAGGTCCCTTCAACTTATTTTCTGGAGTGGTTCCAGTGGTCCTATTACGTCCTCCTGGAAAGAAATACCTTTCGCCTGCTCTACTTCCCAGATGTTCATGGGGTCCTAGTTGGCTACTCCCTTCAGCACAGTCCTTATTGTTAAGGCCATTTAATCCAAAAGGGTCTTCTGGTGGAAGACAGAATGAGAAAAAAAGTGCCTGGCTCTTTTCACAGAGCAGTGAGAGTGGCTAAGAACTCCACTGACTACCGGGGCAGAAACAACTCATAATTCTTATTTTATCATCAACTCCCATTAATCAAGGCTTCTGCTTCAGTGGTTAGTTTCGTAGATCTCAAAAGCTAGCATCATTCCTTGGATTTTTACTGAGCAGAGGTAAAAACATCTGGTAGCCTACAGGAAAATGACAAAGCTGTTACAGAGACAAGGTGGGTGAGGTAACCTTTTTTTATTGGACCAGCTTCTATGGATGAGAGATAGTTTGGACAACAGATGTTGGTCCAGCAAAAGAGATTACCTCACCCGCCTTGTCTCTGTAATATCCTGGGACTGACATGGCTACAATTACACTGCATAAAGCTCTTACAGCTCAGCCATCCTCGTGATCTTAAAGGAAGGTAAATTTAAACTGCCTCTAACCTAAATAGGATTCAAAACTTATAAATGTTCTTCTTGAATCCAATTTAAAATGGTAATAGATTTCTCCCAAATGCATTCAGAATAAAGTATATTCTCCTTCTGCAACTCAGATAAAGAGAAATTTCTGACCACAATGTTTCTGAACCAATCCCTAGAGTCAAATTGGAATTTTTATTGCTTGCCTTGCCGTTTTAGTCATGCTACATTTTAGCACTTTTAGTTCTAGAAGTACTAAATATATGACCAAAAGTTTTTGAACCAGTTAGAAAACAGACTTCTTGTCTTGTGGTGTTTATGAACTGGAAGTCACTCCCATTCTCTTTTACATACCCTCATAGCTAAAACTTCCCAGAAGGCATTCAGTACTTCTGTGCTGCGTAATATATTGTCAAAATAGAATTCATCCTTATTTCTGTTTAATGGCCTCTGTCAGTGACTGCATAGTCTGTCAAATAAGTAAAATGTTGCAGGTGGAATTGGTCCAAATGAAAATCACAGCCAGCCCAAAACAAAAAACTTTGCTCAGACACCACAACCTTACCTCATCAGCCAAGGGACTCTGCGAAGATAAGATTTATTTAGTAACAGTTTACATTTGATGATGTACAAATACATGACTCAGACATTGCATCTTAGCATCTCCATAATGGGTTCAGCCACAGCCTACCGAAAAGGCAGCATTAGTACTTCCTCTCCTTCAGGCAAGCATCTAGAATGTGTACTTTGTTTTCTGTTACATTCCTTTGTTAATGAGAAAGATCATTATTTATTGTGTGTATTACAAGAGGACCTAGAAATCCCATCCAAGATCATGACTACATTGTGCTATTCATTGTACAAAACATAGCTGTTACGTTCATGATATACACACACAGAGAAGTTAGCTAAAAGACAGAATATTCTGCATAGGAGGTTGTAACGTAACACTAGTTTATTTCTTAACAGCCATAACTTTAACACCATAAGAACAAAAACAGAGCGAGACAAGGCAAGCTTCTCCCTAAAACAGAGTCCTGAAACCCACATTACTGTAAGCTGGTCGTCTAAAAACTGATTGTTGCTAGGCCCAGATTTCACACTTCCATATAGAACTGCCTAGCCTGAAATCAGCATTAGGAAATCCCCCTGAAATTTGAAGTGACAGCCTACAATTTTTAACATAGTTGTCAATACACCCTAATAGTGAGAGACAGTAATTGCCCCAAATAGCTTACAGTCTAGATGGCCAACACAGAAAGAGAGTGTTGTGGGGGAAATGACTTGTCCAAAAATCATTTTTTGGGGGATTACTACTCAGGTCTCCTGCAGCCCAAGCCTGTGCCCTACTATTGCACCACACTGCTTCGCTAATCATGTCAGAACAGGAAGACATAAATTCTTCTGCATTATTTGTAAGTCCAATAATTATTAGTGATGGCAGAGACTTACAATATTCAAAAGTTGATTCCATTCGGATAAGTCCCCCTACAGATCACACAGGAATGACTCATCCCTGCATATGGCTTAATCAGGTTCTAGTTCAGGGATGACTCCTCACAACCGTCTCTCACCACACACAAAACCTAAATAAACAAATGGGATTTATATTGTGCCCTGTAAGTCAACAGAGTCAGGCTGTCACAGACCAGAAGGGAACATGAATTCCAGACATGAGGGCTCTCTGCTGAAAGTGTCCTGTCTTCCATGTTCAGGTCTAGAGACTGTGAGCAAAAGCTAATCACCTGATCTCAACTTTCATGATGGTACAGGGCATGAGAGTTGGCCTTTCAGGTTGCTATAACCTAAGCCATGATATTTAGGGCCCGATCCAAAACCCACAAAGTCAGTAGAAAGAGTACCATTGACTTCATTAAGGGGATTTATTCAGAGCTCATTGATCAGTATGAGGGCCTTGAATTGCAGATGAAAGTAAATATTTTTCAAAGCTTGTTGTCGTTAAGTGCATGTAGATGTCAGAAGCACACCCATACATTTAGTAACACACACAAAAAGAGACTGAAAGACAACACACCTGGTTGGAAGACTTGGACATCAGACAGTGCTCATCCTATTGCATGCCTTAAGTTTTGATGGCAGGATATTGAGCAATGGAATCAGTCCACTTCCCACTCTGGCCATTGGCAACCCTGCAAATGGTGTGACAGATGAATTTTTGCCTGCATTAAATTAGCCTGAGAATACTTTGTGATTAAAGCACCTCTGGTGACTGTGGATATACACACACAGCTCATGAATTGTGTTGTGTATACACAGCTATAGCATCCATATTTTTTTCACTTTAAAGTGCATATCAATGTTTTTCAGTCCAGCTGGCTATAGCTTCCACATATTTATCTTCAGGATGCTAAGGACGAATTGAGGGAAGTGTTTCGAGTATAAAAAAATACTATTATAAAAACAATATTAAGAAAAACAACCTCACAAGAGGAAACTATGAAAATGTATCATCAGAATCCATGTCCTACATTTCTGGCACTAGAAAGATAAACCAACCATAATGTACGTGTTGATTACAAGACAATGTCAGACATGTCAGAGTCTAAAATTATCACCATAAGACACACACACAAAGTACGCAAGTCTATATTTGTAAATAAACAGTAAGAGACATTTAAAATACGGTTTAATAACATTTTAGGATACGAATGGCAAATATTTTAGCAACCATGTAATGAAAAGTCTTAGGCTCTCTTTTGGTTTTTGAATAGAATACAAAATGTAAATGTAAGAGAGTATAATGTGCCGTTTACACCTAACACCACCATATTAATTATTAAGAATTATATTAAATAAGGCTAGATTTTGGAGTTAGCACAAGCCCTGTGTCTGGGGCTGTGTGTAGTTGCACTGTCCCAGAAGCACACCAGAGGCCAAACTGTGACTTGGAGAACCACAGTACAGTATCTACCGCACCATGGCTGGCCATACTCCAGGAGGGAAGTGATCTGCCACAGCCCTGTGCCTGGCACTTCTTACTTCCTCCTCTATACAGGCTCAGCTGCACTAGCTGGCACATTGTGGGTGGCAGGGGGAGAAGAGAGTCAAGTATTCCCTGTCCATATGCACAGGAGGGGAGTAGTGGCCTCACGGAGTGTTCTTTTTGCTCCTGCTCCACACTCCCTGTGCTACAACCCATGATGAAGACAGCTTGCATAATGGACAAAGAGAGAGCCAAATGATCCTTTCCTCTGCTGCTTGAGCATATACTGCTGGCCATAATGTGACCCAAAGAAAGTGGTATTACCTATAATGCCAAGTTCACTTCGCATTAGGTTCTGGAGACCAAATTCTCCTGAGGAGAATCTTCCATTTTGCATCCATCCATATACAATGTTAATTTGTTGCAAAGCCACAAGTCACCTGGCATACAGGATGGTACTATTACAAGAGAATAAAGGGTCTAACATTATAAATTAAAAAAATGTGTCCTTGGAAAAGTATTCATATATGTTTTTCGTTAGGCCTGACAGATAATTAATCTATTGCTTGCCTTGGGTTCGTCATCTCAAGCTGATTTTACTGTACTTCTAACCATAGACTGACTGGTCTTAGAAAATGATACCTATTTTCTGTGTTGATATTTTCAAATATATGCCAATCTGAATGTTTCTCATCCAGTACCAATATCTGCAAAGCTCTCTCTGGGCTCTTTGAACCCTGTGGAAAAAAAAACACACCCTCTTCTCAGCAGGCACCGGGTGAATCTATACTAGCCACCCCAAAAGAGACAGAGGGGATCAGGAAAGAGGTGAAGCTATGGATCTACCCCTCCTCCTCCGCACACCACAGCTGGGATTATACACTGTACTCTCTCAATCGTATTAAGTACCTCAGAGCTCCAGCAGTCTGTGTCTTCTTGAGATTCCTCTGGGGCAATAAGGGTCTTTACTCCTCCCCACAATGGGCCTTTATCTTAATGACACATTCTGGCTCTGTTTGTGGCCTTTGAGGAACCTGGATCCAGAAGTCAGAAATGTATATAAGGAGGCAAGAGGGGAAAGCAATTTCCATATGTTGAAGGGAAAAAATGATTGAAATAGCACATATCCTCATGTCCTGATTTATTACAACTAACTTTGCAGTTACAGGCTTGGTAAACTTCCTCTCCTTAGCCTTCAAACAAACCTTCCCTTTAAAGCATGTCAAATGTTCTAGTCCAGCCTTCAATTAAAGATACCAAGCATCGAAATAACATGCTTCCTCTTTCAGTCCCTGTCTTTGTAAATGTCAGGTTTGTGCTCCCTCTTCCTGACAGAGATAAGAAAGCATCGCTTACTCTTAAAATAAGCTTCCACTTATTTTGGTGGATTTAGCTCCTGTCAACATATGAGTAGGAGCTTTCATTTAGTGACATCAATAAGGTCAGACCTATAAGTGAGAGCACCATTTCAGGCAGTGGTGGTGCTGGAGAGTTGGAATGCAACATCCAGCCATTCCTGGTAATGGTAAAGAGATTTTTGAACTGTTGAGTTAAGGGTATGGGGTAAGGCTTGTAGAAAACGCTCTCTCAAAACGGTTTTTGGATGGAAAATTGGGCATGCAATTGGGCATGGAGAGATAGTTTAGCCTGGGACCCCACCCCATAAAGGAGAATGGGGGAGGGGGACGACATGAGGCATCCAAACTACAAATCCCATAAGGCACAACAGTGGCTTTTTCCAAATCAAGATGTTCAGTTCTCTGTTGAAAGTTTTCAATCAAAAAAATCTGGTTCTCCTTTTTTCATCAAAGAGTCAAAATTTTCTATGGATGAGTTCAATTTAAATAAAAATTTTTTTTTTTTAATTTAAACAACTGTGTGAAAAAATCTCCATTTCCCAGACAAGCTTGAGCCTCTAGTGTGGGATACTCAGCACATTCTACTTTGATTCTTAGCGACTGTAAAGTGTGAGGTGCACCTTCGCTTTATCAATAAGTTGATGCTTTATTTATTTTTAAAAAGCATAATGACCAGGTATTCTCTCTCCCTCTTTTTGCCTTGCTCCAAGCCCCTATGTTGCAAAATGGTAAGGCATTACTAGGTATGGAAGTGGAAAACACGTTATGGCTTTCAGTTCAACATCTCCACAGTTCCTAACATGCTTTTGTCCTGTAAATATTAATTCTGCTGGATCTGGTGACTGGAAACCTATGAAGAACCCTGGGGATATTCTTTTCCCCACTGCTGCTGCTGCTGCTGAGTTTTTCTTTACAAAGTTCATTCTATATTCTGCCAAAAGACTGCTGGCAAGCACTCTTTACATGAAACAGACAGTCTGTAATTAAACACTTGTAGATGGCTGAACCCAGTGAGTTATGGTTGCTTTGGGACATATAAACAGTCCTCAGACAGGAATCGCTGCCATAATTTGATTCTACAAAGTGAATGCACCTTTAAGCACATTTTAATAAAATCTATAAGATTACACAACCACACTTCTCTCTCATTAAAAGGCTATTGTGAGTATACTATGCTTCCACCACATATTTTTATGAAGGGGGGAAGTTAGTATAAAGGCAGTGTTCTTTATGCTCCTGTTAAGATAATGAAGAGGTGATGTGGCTCACAGCAGAGTTCAGATGACAACCCAGAGGTGAAGCCTGTAGAAAATTCTTGTAAATGTTCTCAGAGGCTGGGTCTGAAAGTTGGCTTATTTGCCTGGAAATAATAACATTCCTCCTCCCTCATTCCTGCAAATCCTAAGGGACCCACTCATCACAGCTATCCAGCTCTGCACCTAACTAAATCACATTGGATTGGTTGGTTTGCAGTGGGTTGATGAGCTGGTACTTTTCCTTGGTGGTTTCCCCGTGTGCTCCAGAATCCAAGCTTCCCTAAAATGGATGACTGCTCCTGATTCCAGCATCTGAGCTGTTCTTTCACAAACTGGAAGTTTGTAACTTCATACTCTTGGTATGAGTGCCTGGACAGAAACCTCATAAAATAGAAAGATCTCACTACAGGAGAGTCTCATCTTACGCGGGGGTTCTGTTCCGTGGTTAGCGTGTATAGCGGAAACCTCATATAGTCAAAATTACATTGAGTTGAATGGTGCGCGGAATCACCCACACTACAGATACAGTATTAAAATTGTTATTTTTCTCTCTTTTTTTTTTTTTTTGGTTTTTGCCAACTGCGTAAAGCTGAAATTGCGCATGTTAAATGCACGTAAGATGCGACAGACCTGTACATTGTGCAGCTTTGGAATGAAGAAAGGAGGAGGACCAGTAATATATGCTCAACCTAGACACATCCTCTAAGCTTATCAACGTGACACAGCCCATCAGCTTTTATTTCTTCTTTTACCAAGACTTTTTATAGGTTACTTCATTACTGGCGCATACTGTGAACCATGTAAAAAAAACCCATATAATTGGGAAAAAAATGTAAAGTTGCTTCCATTTTATATGGCTCAAAATGGACCACATTTTTAAACAAAATGTTAATGAAAATCATTTTCAAATGTTTTGTTTACTGCAAACTAAATTTTCATTAAAAAACATAATTGATCATTTCAAAGATAAAAAATATTTTGGAAAATGAAAAGTTTCAGTAATTGTCAGCAATTTTTCAGTAGTTGTCAGCAATTTTTCCTCAAAAAATTATTTCTGTAAAAGGATTAATCAATTATAAATGGATAAAATTTTAAAATGAAACAATGGAGTTCATTGGCAATTGCCTGTTTAAAAAAAAATCAGTGGAAAATAGTTTGTGCAAATTTTTTTTTTCAAATTTCTATCAGGAGAATCAAAACAAAATATTATGATTCATGTAAACATTATTCTGTCTGCCTGAGCTACATTGGTGCCTCATGTGTGTTATAGGTAGGGTGTCTAATGCCCCCATTTTCTGCAATGGTTTAGGATCCCTAGCTGGACTGCATCTTCCATGAGGTACCACAATCTTCCCTCTTTTTGAGCCACAGTAGTGCATCCTGGGAGTCATGTGAACATTGTGCATCATGGGAAATATAGGCCAGCTGGGAGCCTGGCCCACAGAGGAGAATGGGAGCGTGATGCACCCAAACTATATCTTTCATGAAGCAATGCGACAGCTCAGAGTTACACAAATTGATGTTTCATTTCATTTGGATTTGGGAATGTTGAATGTTTTCTTTCAATCAAAAATATTGAGTGAACCATTTTGACATTTTGAAATTATATTTTTTCAGAACATTCTGGTTTGATTTATTTTTTATATTTTATCCTTATTCAGGATGAAAACAGATTTTGGATTACTGGAATGTCTCGTAGGATGAAAATTCCAATTTTCAAGCAGCTCTACTAAACAACAAAACCAAAAAAGGAGTTGGCAGAAAGCAAGTGACCTAGGCAAGGACCCCTCTCTCTGTTTCTGTGCCCAAGATAAGTAACTGAAATGAGAAACCTTTGGGCTGGGCCACATGGCCCTGTCATAATGACTTGATATTGTAGTGATAGTAATAATGATAACAATTGAAGCAAAGACTCAGAACTAGTAGATTCTGCCTATCAGAAGTGAGTCCAGATTAACCCCCCCCCCCTGCCACACCCTACATTTTGAGGAAGTTTGACTATGGAACTGTACTTTCTAGCTTGAGCTCATTGCTAATACCTGTACTTATTTTACACCATGTATATGGTCATCACAAGCAACTATTTAGATACATAGGCTGGGGAAGTCAAGAGAAACAGAGGCAAAAGAGGCTTTAAAGCCACCTTTATGCTCTCCTGATTCTGGCTTCAGCAGGGGTCGAAGCAGCCCTGGGGTTAAGTAGAGCAATCCTTAGCTGCTCTGATTTACTGAATATGGGCCATTCTGCAGCCTGCAGCAACCCAGAATTCCAATAGCAGAATGCACTACAAGGGCTCCACTCCTACCTGAGACATGTTTTCTATGCCAGGGCTTGTGAGGGGACCCTCACAGGACCTCTGATTGCAACTCTGTACTGTGTCAGCTCCAGAGGAATTCTCCTCCAGCCATTTACATGGTGTTTAGAGTCCCTCTACATCAGTGCAGTGAAATCTCACCCCTTAATCTTACATTGTAGCTATTGTATTGCTCAGGTCCATTCAGACTCAGCTAACATGGAAACCATTTTGCCATAACATTCAAGGAAAAGTAGAGCAAGAATAAAAATGGAGAAACAGCAAACAAAACTGATTATATTTGGTATATACAAAGCATGGGATTGTGTGAGAAGGCATTCTAATATTTTAATGCCACCTCCTGGGACCTCTTTCTGATGGGTTTCTGCACTCTAACACATCTGACTTTTAAGGTTCCCATCATTGTGCTTTAGGCTGAGAGGGAATCATTCTTTTTCCTGCAGACTCCAGAGTGTGGCACTTGCTTTCCCAACCCAGTATGCATCTCACTTAATCTCTTCCCATTTTTAAGAAACACATCAAGACTTTTTCATATCAAGGTAATTTTCTATTGCCATCAATTTTGGCCCTCTGTTTATTTTCTTTACCACCATCCCTTCCCAGGCTGCTTCTTTCATTGAGCTCCTTTGTTTGTATCTTTCATTTGAATTTTAAGACTCTGTATTTATATTATAGTATTATTATTATTTGACTATTATATTTTGATTGTATTATGTTTTGTCATTATGCAGTTATACAGTATGCTGAATGCTTTGGCTGAGGGCTGTGTGGAAACACATTCAACATAAAATAAATACTTATTGTTAGAAAAGAACTGCATGCTATGCTTTGGCAGAACCGTGAGTAATGTGATCTTCCCAAACATTTGGAAAAAACATCTCTATCACCTCCCAGTCATCACATATTTGCTTCTTACAGAATGTAATTTAGTAAAACTCTGTCAGATTACAGCCCAAACTGCAGTAGGCCTATGAGATATAGAAACCGCAGGACTGATCTGCAAGCCCTGCTTATATTTATAGAGATTAAATATGTGTGTCATCCCACTGATGCCATTGAGACTGGTCACATCAGTAAGTATTTCTAGGATCAGGCCCTAAATGAGTGTAATAAAGGGAAAAAACAGTATATTTCAAAATAACAAATCTCCACTAGGACTGAGATTGTACATATATAAAATTTGGGATGAACTTCGCTGTATCTCTGCCCTCAGGAAGGTAAGGTATCTCTGCCTGGAGCAGAGTGTAAATCTGAGCCTGGAATGTGATATTAAATTGCTAACAAACTACATTTTAAATACAATGCCATTACACAGTATTTCTTCATATGTCAGTCTGGTCTCATATTGTTTCCATCCACTGTTCCCAGGAGGCCTGCTCCTTGTCTTTGGGAACAAAGAGAAGCAAACAAAGAGGTTTTGAAACTTGAAATGGCAGGTGAACTATGCTGTGATGAGAGAGAAAAAGAGAGAGAGAGAGAAAGATTGAAGGGGAGTATGGCTGCAGCATAGCCTGTTCTCAAAGAAACAAATAGCTCAAAAACAGCTCAGTGAAAAATAATTGAAGAGGAGCTAAAGTGTGTGAGGGGGGCAGGAGTTCTCATTTTCTGCACAGCTTCTGAAGCAAGAAAAGAAAATGCAAATGAAATACTTGTATGAGGGGTGAGTTTTTCTACCTCTCCTGGGAAATGGGGAGAAATGGAGTTTGAACTGCTTGTTTGAAACTGCATCATCTATAAAGGAGCAGAGAAAAATGTTTCAAGGGACGAACTGAAGTTGTGATGGATGATTTGTGGTAGTGACATTTCAGTGGAGAGAAGGAGGGGATATTTTTAATTTCAAGTTCATGGAAAATTCTCATAACGGAAGGAAGAGGTTGTTAAACATGAATATGAATACGACTCTGGGGGATTTGAAAAGTAATGCAAAGCCTAGAAACTGTGACCAGTGACAACCAGGCAGTCAAACTATAAATATATGTAATCATGAGAAGTTGGCTTGATGTAAAAGACCTTAAGAATTTGAAGGGGAAAAGTAAATTAGGTTTCAAGTATTGAACCCAAAGTCCTAAGTAAATGTTTTGTACAGCACACTGTGCATTTATATTTGTTTTCATAGCTTTCATTGCCAGAAGGGGCCATTATGATCAAGTCCAACCTCCTGCATAACACATGCTATAAAGTATCAGAGGGGCAGCCGTGTTAGTCTGGATCTGTAAAAACAGCGAAGAATCCTGTGGCACCTTATAGACTAACAGACGTTTTGGAGCATGAGCTTTCGTGGGTGAATGCATCCGACAAAGTGGGTATTCACCCATGAAAGCTCATGCTCCAAAACGTCTGTTAGTCTATAAGGTGCCACAAGACTCTTTGCTGCTTTTACATGCTATAAAAATTCTTCCAGTGATTCCTGCATCAAACCCGATAGCGATTGAACTAAAGCCTATTTTTAAGTAAGTCATGCAATCTTGATTTTGAAGACACTAAATGAAGAAATCCTTGATAACCTGTGCCAATGGCTGTGTACCTTCACTATTAACAACTGATGTCTTATTGCCAATTTTAACGTTGCTAGCTTCAAATTCTAGCCACTGGATTTTGTTATGCTTTGACTGCTAAATTAAAGAGCCATCTAGTTTCAGCTATATAACATATAGTGACATATCCTGTCGATAAGGATATTTGAATTGGCCTTTGGCCTTCCACATTCTACTTAATGAATAAATGACTGTATGGGCCTGCTTGTGGGTGGTGCCAAGCACCCTCAATTCCCCTTGTGATTTAGGAGTTTGGCCTGTTGCAAGATCTGGTTTAATATGCAGGGACAGTGGGCACACTTAAAAAGATAATTATTCCAGCTGTGGAAATGTTATAGGTTTTGGAGATACTCCCTATATTTAAAAGAGGGGATACCATGAGAACCAGTAATCTCTGTAGATCCAGAACGACTTTTCAAAGTGTGCCCACTGTATGGGAAGTGATTCCACTTTTATATATTATCCTTTCACTGTTTTGCCCTGTGACCGGGTGCTGTAATCATAGCTAGGATGGCACCTCCTCCTGGCCATTCTGGGGATTAGCTTCACGACGCCAATGCCCCTTCCCACAGTTGCACACCTTCTCTCTGCTTCTCTCTCTCTCTGAAGAGCCTCTCTTGTGCCACAAGCTGCTGCTGCATCTTCATGACTCAGCCCTCTGGGCAGGTCACGGTATGCATTTTCCCCTTCCAGGGTACCAAAGTCTTCCTTCAGCACTCCTGGGCCATCTTCCCATTCACTGCTCAGTGCCACAGCTTCTAAATTAACCCTTTCTTCGCAAGTGTGGGGGTGAACACTCCATCACATGCCCTCTCCCACTTCCAAAGACACACTATGTAGGTATGTATGTTCCTTTTCTAGGAACTTACTATATAGTCCACATTGTTTTAAAAAATAAACATTTAGAAAAAGAGGAAAAAAAGATGGAATTATGAAAGTCATTGAAATGTGGTGGTTTGCGTTTGCAGCACTCCATGAGAATCTTATACTTTCTATTTCACTTTGCACAGGTTTGAACTTTTGAATTTTAGGTTCAGATTTACTGAAAAATTCATAGGGAACCTCTGCCTCTTAGAAAGTTGTTGTATGAAAAACTAGCAAGTTTTAAATATCCACTTGAAACCAAAAATCAGCCTAGGATCAGTCAAAATACAGCCAGTCAGGGCCGGTGCAACCATTTAGGTGACCTAGGCAGGCGTCTAGGGCGCTAGGATTTGGGGGGCAGCATTTTCTTCGGCAGTGACCATGGCGGCCGGATCTTTGGCCACCCCAGTTGCCGCTGGCATTTAGACGGAGGGAGCTGGGGCAGGGGAGCGCGGGGAGGGCTGCCTGCAGCGAGTAAGGGGGGGGCGGTATGCAGGGGAACTCCTCGCCCCAGCGCACCCCTGCCCCACCTCCTCTCTGAGCATGGCGTGGCTGCTTCACTTCTCCCGCCTCCCAGGCTTGCGGCACCTAAGCTGATTGGCGCCGCAAGCCTGGGAGGTGGGAGAAGTGAAGCAGCAACGGCGTGCTTGGGGAGGAGGCGGGCAGGGGTGAGCAGGGCGGGGGGGTGCCTCAGGGCGGAGGGGGGGAGCTGCTGCGGGGGGGGGAAGGCGCCTCAGGGTGGGGGCTCGAGGACAGGGGAGGGCGCAAGGTGGAAGTTTCGCCTAGGGTGCGAAACATCCTTGCACTGGCCCTGCAGCCAGTACTGACCTGACACTCAAATCAGGCACACTTTAAAGACTTGCAGAAAATACCTCCATGATCCCAGTCTGAGTTTTTAGTTTTGTAGTGGAACTGAGTGCAGAGTTTCATCTGGTTTAAGATTTTATGAAAACTGTGGACATCTCTAGGAGTAAATTCATTTGCAAGATATAATCATTCCAGTCAAAGTACTATTAAAAATGCTCAGTTGCGGGGTTTACTGTTACAGTTCTCCTCTATGATCAGCACTTATCTGTCTTTGAAATCTCTAATGCATATTGTGTGTTCAGAATTTGAATACTATTGAATTCAGAAAGACAGATCAGATCAGAGAGGAGTAGTTTGGTCTCGGTCTATGGAAATGGCTGATTGTAACATAAAAAACATTAACAAAGAATTATAAACTAGTCTGTCTCAGAAGCAGGAAAGATGTTACAGGATTTACAGCTGCCTGTACAACTGTGGATACGTTCTCTGACGAATCAGTATACTACTTCAAAGTAATTTGAAACTGACATATAGCATGGTATCACTGGATGCCCACAGCTGGTGGGACATAAAGATTAAAAGTAAAGTAATCACAGGAACATTCAAATGAAGAAATACAGAGAGTATAAATAAAACTATAGTAGTGGAAATGTTTATAGAAAATATGTCAGCTGGACTATAAAGATAACTGCTTATGTCTAGTTATAACAGTAACTCTGAATCAATTTGTGCTGTTTGGGGGTAAATATCTTTGAAGTTTTCTCTCATCTCTAAAGAGAATTTCCGCTCTATGGAGTTCATTATTGCAAGGTGCCCCCTGCAGGAACTTTTCATTATTCACCCCTGAGTACCCTCTGGAAGATCTTCCCATCAGCATGTTATCTATTGTAAGCTTTCACATAGAATGAAATGTGGGAATGGGTAGAAACACTTGCTTTTGCTCAAGGTAATTTATTCAAATTCCACAGTCTTACATCTTATAGAAACAGTGTGAAAATCATTCTTATGTTACATATAATGCGGGATGACATGATAATATATGAGATGTGGCAAAACAATCAAGATCTCTGAGTGGGGACAGTATGCTTAAAATCTCTCCTAAATGCTGTCTTGATGTCTCAAATGACATAAAGGTTGGTAAGCAAACCAACGTTCATTTCACAGTCTCATTGCTCGCCTTTCTTAACGCTTTGGCAGAGTTGTTACAGGAATGAAAACTTAGGAGAGTTTATAAACTTAGGGCTCTTAAGCGATTAAAAAATTAATCTCAATTAATCAGGCAATTAATCGCACTGTTAAACAATAATAGAATAACATTTATTTAAATATTGTTGGTGTTTTCTACATTTTCAAATATATTAATTTCAATTACCACACAGAATACAAAGTGTACACTGCTCACTTTATTTTTATTACAAATATTTGTGCTATAAAAACAAAAGAAATTGTATTTTTCAATTCACCTAATACAAGTACTGTAGTGCAATCTCTGTATCATGAAAGTTGAACTTACAAGTGTAGAATTATGTACAACCCCCCCTCCCTGAAATTCAAAAATAAAACAACGTAAAACTTTAGAACCTACAAGTCCACTCAATCCTACTTCTTGTTCAGCCAGTCACTCAGACAAACAAGTTTGCTTACATTTGCAGGAGATAATGCTGCCCACTTCTTGTTTACAAGAAGTGAAAGTGAGAACAGGCATTTGCATGGCACTGTGGTAGCCGGCGTCACAAGATATTTACATGTCAGATGCGCTAAAGATTCATATGTCCCTTCACCTTCAACCACCATTCCAGAGGACATGCGTCCATGCTGATGACGGGTTCTGCTTGATAACGATCCAAAGCAGTGCAGACTGACACATGTTCATTTTCACCATCTGAGTCAGATGCCACCAGCAGAAGGCTGATTTTCTTTTTTGTTGGTTCGGGTTCTGTAGTTTCCACATGAAAGTGTTGCTCTTTTAAGACTTCTGAAAGCATGCCCCACACCTTGTCCCTCTCAGATTTTGGAAGGCATTTCAGAGTCTTAAACCTTGGGTCGAGTGTTGTAGCTATCTTTAGAAATCTCACATTGGTACTTTTTTTGCTTTTTGTGAAATCTGCGGTGAAAGTGTTCTTAAAACAAACGTGCTGGGTCATCATCTGAGACTGCTATAATATGAAACACATGGCAGAATGAGGGTAAAACAGAGCAGGAGATATACAATTCTCCCCCAAAGAGTTCAGTCAAAATTTAATTAACACATTTTTTTTTAACGAGTGTCATCAGAATGGAAGCATGCCCTCTAGAATGGTGGCCAAAACATGAAGGAGCATACGAATGTTTAGCATATCTGACACGTAAATACCTTGCAATGCTGGCTACAAAAAGGCAGTTCTCACTTTCAGGTAACATTGTAAATAAGAAGCTGGCAACATTATCGCCCGTAAATGTAAACAAACTTATTTGTCTTAGTGGTTGACAGAACAAAAAGTAGGACTGAGTGAACTTGTAGGCTCTGAAGTTTTACATTTTTTTGTGTTTGAGTGCAGTTATGTAACAAAAAAAAATCTGCATTTGTAAGTTGCACTTTCACGATAAAGAGATTGTACTGTAGTACTTGTATGAGGTGAATTGAAAAATACTATTTCTTTTATCATTTTTGCAGTGCAAAAATTTGTAATAAAAATAATAATATAAAGGGAGCTCTGTACACTTTGTATTCTGTATTGTAATTTTAAGCAATATATTTGAAAATGTAGAAAAACATCCAAAAATATTTAATACATTTCAATTGATATTCTATTGTTCAACAGTGCAGTTAAAACTGTGATTACTTTTTTTAATCACGATTAATTTTTTGGAGTTAATCACGTGAGTTAACTGTGATTAATCGACAGCCCTATTATAAACCATTTGAGGAACAGAAAATGGTCATTTACCCCAAACATATTGACCCTTTTAATGATTTTGGAAGCAGATGAAGGCACAGTATTAGCACGTTTGTCTACAAAATATTACCTACTTGTCCATCATTCATTGATTCTCCCTGTTATATAGTCACCTTAGACAAAAAGAAAACAGGAACAAAGGGAAAACTGTTCAGTGATTGCAGTTTTATTCAGGTGCAGCTGCACTCCCATAAAAACAGAACCAGATTTTCTTCAGTAAAGCATCTGTAGTGGATGTAAAGCTGGAGGGACTATTGATTATGAATAATATTGTTATGGCAGGCATCAGTAGGTGTTGCTGTTACCCACAGTCTTCCAGATTATTTTCTTAGTGCAGAAGCAAATTTTGACTCTTGGGAAGACAGGCTGTGGTGTTAGTTTTTGTGCTGTGCAAGGCAACTTCAGAGAAGAGGAATCTGTGCAAGCAGAGAAGAGTTTGCTCTCTGCCTTGGGGTCTAAGACTCAATTTTCAGGTACTGGTGTTGGGTTAAAATTCCTGAAAGAAAGGATTGCTCTGCATCCTGTTTGATCATCTCGTTTTTACTGAAATGTACTGGCTTCTGGGGCACTTGGTGTAGGTGTAGAGAAGTCTGGTTCAGGCCTTTTTCATCCAGCTGCACGTCAGTGAGATATGTCTTTGGTTGGTGAGGAAGGCTGTGGGCCATCAGGAGATTCATTGTTTCCAGCTGCCTGGTGTGTGTCAGAGTGCTGGCACTGCAGAGATCCAGAAAGTGACCATGTTTTTGCTATAGAAATTTGTATTGAGAACTGCAATGTGCTGATGACAGAAGAGCTGTACCAGTGATGGTCCTGTCTGACTAGTGAGGGTCTGTTAGATCTTCCTTTTCAGTCTATGAACAAGAACCAGCTCTATAAATTCATTCAGAGGCCCAGCCTTCCTTGTCCAAATCTAACTCCCTCACCCTCATAATATTGTGGTGCACTTATCCTATAGGTTAACATATTAATGCCTTTAGCTCATAATCATATATGGCACCTAATGCTAAAGCAAGTTTGTGGTTAAATTTACAATTTTCTAAGCTACAATAGACAACATCTATATTTAGGGTTGCCAGGAGTCTGGTTTTCTACTGGAACACCTGATTGAAAAGGCATCCTGGTGGCTCCAGTCAGCACCGCCAACTGAGCCATTAAAAATTCAGTCGGCAGCGCAGCGGGGGCTTAGGGTTAAGGCAAGCTCCCTGCCTACCTTAGCTCCACACAGCTCCCAGAAGTGGCCATTTGGTCCCTGCGGCCCCTAGCCATATGGGCAGCCAGGGAGGCTCTGTGCACTGCCCCTGCCCTGAATCCCAGCTAAGCAGCTCCCATTGGCCAGGAACCACAACCAATGGGAGCTGCAGGGGCGGCACCTGCAGATGCAAAGGCAGCACGAGGTGCCTCACTGGCCACTCATGTACCTGGTGGCTGCTTCCTGGGAGCCACGGTTAGCGGTTAGCGCTGCCAGGACCCTGAACCTCAATTCTCTGCCCCAGCCCGGCATCCCCTCCCGGAGCCTGCACCCACCACACCCCATCCCTGAGTCTGCTCCTTCACCCCAAAAACCTCATCCCCGGCCCCACCCCAGAGCCCATACCCTCAGCCGGAGCCCTCACCCCCCTGCCCCGCACCCCAACCCCCTTATTGGTTTCATGGAATTAGAAAGCCCTATCTGTATTAGTATACAATTGGCTCCATATGGATAGGCCCTTATGCCTGTTCAGAACCTTTATTTAAATCAGTAGCTCTCCACAGGGGCACCAGGCTCCAATTTCAGGATCAAAGCCTGATGCTGTTAGGTTGTATTTGTAAAGCGGCACCTTGAAGTTGAAAAGAAAGTAAAGTAGTAAGCAACATTATTAATAATTTTTTAACTGGAGCATGCAGAAGCTAGACATCTTTATTTGCTGTGAAATGTTTTTGTATAAAAAATTCTATTTTAAAGTAAATTGTATCACGGTCCTTTGACATCTCTTTCTAAAGCCATATATATTAATAGCTTATGCTTCTGAGAAAAACTTTAAACTTCTGAAATTCTTAGCAGCTTGAAATAACTTCCATCTTAATTAAAAAAAACAACCGTGACACTGGCAGATCAGGTGCCAGCTCTTGGCAAGACTGCAGGCATTAGCTAAGGAATGACAAACTCATAGCTGGAGACCAGACCAGTTCTCCTCTATGTTAGTTTTGCTCAAAATTGGTATTAGTCTTATAAGAATCTATTGAGGGTTTAGACTCTATGAAATAAGTTGCTGTGTGGATTAATATCACTTGTAATGTCTGTATTCCATGCTATAATGAAATCTGTAAGTTTTGCTTTATAAATTTGAAAATGTTTGCTCTGAACTTGTGAACCCAGGCATGGGAATCATCTTCCCCCTCCCCCAGTCCAGGAGGATATCAGCATTTAAGTGTGCCATTATAAGATAAAAGCTTTGTTAATTGCCTCATGGAGAAGTACGTGCATTTGCTTTGAATGCTTTGGAAGAGGGAAATGCTGGAAGAGGGAAATCAAAATAGTTGATGTGAAGACTTTTCATGTCTTTGCTGTCTGAACTCGCACAGGGCCAGAGAAACCAAACTGAAGCCAGAGCTCCCCAGGGGTTACCTCCTGGGTCCACCCAGAAGACACTTTGAATTGACAGACCACTACAACTCTGTCACTCTTAAGATTTAGATGGTAAATCATTTGTGTGTATATGTTTGCTTGCCTTAAGCTCTAAAAAACTTTCTTATACCGTTTTCCTAATTAATAAACCTTTAGATAGTTTATTACTGGCTTGGCTACAGGTGTTGTCTTTGGTGTAAGATGTAGGCTACCAATTGATCTGGGATATGCGACTGGTCTCTTGGGACTGGAAGCAACCTGAATATGCTGTAAGTGACCAGTCATCACTAAGTCCAGTCTGCCTGGATGGCAAAATAGACTGGAGAATCTAAGGTGTCTGTCTGACTCCATGGTGAGATTGTTACAGTGATCCAGGAGTTCACATTTGTTACTGGGTCAGTGAAATCCAATTATAGAACATACCACCAATTTGGGGTGTCTACCCTGAGGTAGGCACTTAGGGTCTTGAGCCACTTCAGACAGTGTGACAGCTACAACAAAAACAATAATGACAAAACAGAGTCAGGAAGGGTAGCTGCCAAATTTAGGGTACGTAGGATTACATCATTAAAAGCCCATCAAATGAAGTTTAAATGCATTCTGATCCTACCTAGGGCTTGGGAGAGAATGGCGTCTATGTTCAAATAATAGCATTGAATAGTGGCATGAAAGTGCTCTTGTGTAATGTCAAAGTCAGAGCTCAACTCGTTGATGAAACTCTGCAGAAAGAAGGAGGCAGTCATTACATAATTGATGTGGGCTAGATTCACAATAGATGGATCCTCACCAGTAGCCTCTCTCCAGGAATGTGAGGAATGCCTTCAACATTTATTCAGAATGGGAAAACTGCTGGCTATAGGCACAAGACAACAATTGCATGTGTCAGCTTTAGTAAAGGAACTTTGACTCTTTCAAAGCAAATAGATGTCTCTTACTATTTAGGTAGATGGGTATTTGTTTTCAAAGACCCTAAACTCTGCTAACCAGCCACTGATATTTGCATATCTGTCACCATTTCTTATTTGCAAATTATATACAAATTAAAATTCTCTCCTATTCATTGTCTCTTCAGCCAAAGGCTCTGGTATTCATTTCCCTGGCAACTTTAATGTATTGCAATATTCCTGTGATTCACAAAATGACATCCTGAAAACAAGTCAATACTGATATAGCAATGGTAACAATGAGGGGTTTGGTACCCTCTAGAACCATCTCATGGGATGGCAGATCAGGATAATAAAAAACCATCAGTTTAAAGAGCAACTTTGTGATGCTCATAGTCAAATATCTGGTAAGCAGTTGTGTATATTCAAGACTATGTACAATAGCTACAAGAGGCTAACAATTTGCTTTTGGGTTCATCAGTCTGTGGTCTACTCAGAATCTGAGTTTGGTTTGATAAAATGTTAACTAGAAAAATAATCCCTGAGTATTTTAAGTATTTTAAGACAGTTTGTTTGCATTAGAGTATGGTAGCAATTAGAGATATGACTGAGTTTTCTAGGTAATCCATTAAAATACGCATATTCAGAACTGCTCAAATGAATGCACCTTGGATCTTTAGGGCTCTGGTTCAAGCAGCTTCCTTCCTCCAGCTCACTTACAGCTTGAGCCTATAAAATACTGAGCATGCTGTCTTCGTCCAGCAAAATACTTAAGTACATGCTACACTGTAAACACATGAATCATCCCATTCACTTTAATGGGATGACTTATAGGCTTATAATGCAGCATATATTTAAGGGCTGTGCAGGGTTGAGCTAGAGTGCTCAGCACCTTGTGGCTGCTCCTGTACCATCTACAATGCATATCCCAAACACAGTGTTTCTCTGTTATTCAGGACTCTCCACAAACTGGGTAAATGACTTTCAAAGAATAATTCGTTTAATGAATTTAGTCCTTATTTGTGTTTGAAAATTAGCTACTAAACAGATACAGCAGGCCTGCACAACTCGTAAAGCAGCGAGGGCCATATTACTCCAAAGAAAACAGCTGAGGGCCGAAACCCACCGCCTCCCCACCCCGAAACACCCTCCCCAGCACCACCAAGTCCCCCCCAAACCGCCCCCCTCCCCCCGCGCCGCCCCCCCCACCGAAACAAACCCTCCTTCCCCAGTGCTGCCCCGCCAAAACAGTGGTATTGAACCTTGGTAATATGTTATAGCAGGCCCCTAAGGTAGTATAATTAAGGTAAAAGAAAAATGTCTTTTTGCTAGAAGTAGAAGATCTTCCCCCAACTTTGTAATCAATTTCCCTGTTGAATGAATGAGGTGTGAATGAGGAAAGTGTGGAAGGCAGCACCTCCAGACAGCTGCAACCCGTGGAGAGGGGCTGGGAGCCAGACCAAGGACAATCAAACTTGTCAAGTGGGCTGACTAGAGAAGAGCAGACATACTGACGGCCTAGGGGGTTAGGAACAAGCACCTTCCTTTGGGAACACCCTCTTTGCAGCACTGGGACAACCCCCAGCTCAAAGAAAAGCAGCAAAAAGGACCAATTTTTATGAGAGACAAGATCAGTAGAACAGGTCAGCCACCGACTCGCCACTTGCCTCCTCACCCCCCCCCAAGTATAAAGCCCCCCCGCCACTTCCAGCCTGCTCGGCTCGTCATCCCCCTTCCCCCGCCGCCGGCTTGCCTACTCACCCCCCGCCACCCACTCGCCTACTCAGCCCCCCTCCCT
The DNA here is from genome assembly GCF_016161935.1 of Mauremys reevesii. Classification (NCBI taxonomy): domain Eukaryota; kingdom Metazoa; phylum Chordata; order Testudines; family Geoemydidae; genus Mauremys; species Mauremys reevesii. The sequence goes on from NC_052626.1 coordinate 57,924,247, forward strand.
CGCTGACGCTGCCAGCTTACCTGCCTGTCTACTGCCAGCTTGCCTGCTCCCCCCGCCACCACCTCACCTGCCTGCCCACCACTGGCCTCTTACCTTCTGCCGCTGCCCCCGCCCCCTGCCGCTGGCTCACCCTCACTCTCCATCCTGCCACTGGCCTCTTCATCACCCCGCCCACTGGCCAGCCAGCCGTTGGCTTGCCCCACCCCACCGCTTGCCTACTCACCCCCTGCGGGCCACACAGTGAGCCCATGCAGACCTGAGATGTATGTTGTGCAGGCCTGAGATACAGATTCTATTAATGGATTATTAAAAAGTGATTGATGAATGGTCTATGCATACATATATAGCAGCCTCTGGATTGGGTGTCCACTGTTCACCATTACTATTGCATCAGGTATTTGTCATTTTACAATGTGATTGGACACCTAAATCCCATGAATCATTTTACTCCCAGAATTGAAAAGAGCTTTCAAGATGGCTACACAAACAGATGTGCAGACTCATGCAAACACATTTATGTGTGTATTTCAACATTTTCTCCTTCTGGGGATGGTTTTGTGAACAAAACTTCACTTGTGTGACTGTTTACCAAAAACTAATAAAAAGGAGTTCTGAATACACTGTGAAATGAATTTTCTTATTTTTATTCAAACAAAAACTTATGAACACTTTCTTAATAGGCATCCAGATATTCTCTTTACTCTGGCATCAGGACATAGAAGTCCTGTGCCCCATTTGGCAGATACCCTTGGTGAAATCCTGACTCCATTGATGTCAATAGCAAAACTCCCATTGACTTCAATGGGGCCAACTCGTCCAAAGGCAACATATATTAAGTATTGCTTGGGTACACTTCAGATGGGTTGGATGAAATTCAGTTAGAGGGGAAAGAATGCAGTTTTTAAAGGTTTGGACTCACTATTTTAAAAATTAATGTGAAATAATGTTTTTCCAGGACCCCCATTGTAGGGGCCTCAGGTGCTGCTACACCTCAGTCTCTCCCTGTGATACACAATAGTTTAGTTTCCTGAGACCTATAGACCTTTGGTCTAACTGTTGGTGTTGGGGGTGGATGGGTGGTGTTTAGTGGCCTGTGATATACAAGAGGTCAGATTGGATGATCTGGTAGTCCCTTCTGGCATTAAACTCTATGACTCAAAACGTTTCAGGAAATATTTAAAGCAGAATCACACTTCTGGCAAAATGACTCAGCTGAAAGAATTGTTTACTCAAAATGGTAAAAAGCATTAGTAAGATGCCAGAGATGAGAATTGTTCTTAACTCAGCTACATATTTTAACACATTTTTTGGTTAACACAACTAATGCTCATAAAAGGTAATAGTCCTTGACACTGAGACTTCTATTTAATCACAGAAGTAGTACAACATGGACAAGAACAATATATGCTTCCCTTTTACTATGCCCCCAATTATGCCTCAAAACTGACCGGGAGGGATCATCTAAATCCATATTAGATTTAGGCACCTAAATAAATGCCTAATTGGGGACCCCAGTCTGGACATTTTGGCCATTAAATAGCAATGACTTTTGATCACTAGCAAAAAATTAATCTTGTTTTTTTTCAGGTACAGAAGCAGTAAGTATTTTAGCGATTGTTTTGCTACTGGTGAGTTTTCTCATTCAGCATGATACAATTAATTGTTGTTTCTCTCTCTTGCCCCAGATTTTGAACAACTAGTGTTTTGAAAGAATTGATTCTTACTCTTGGCATGAAACCACACATTTCAAGTCTCATCTCCTACAGATTTTTTCTCACCCAGTGAAGAATCTCTGATTATAGAGACTTCATGATTAGTTAGTAGATCCTTAATGACTGCAGTGATATTGACTATGCCATTAGGATAATAAAATGTTCCATTACTTTTAACTTCAGATGTACTATTCTAATAACTATTTACTTTGGCAAGCTGAAAAGAGACATAGGGAATTCGTTATTTTTATTTATTTATCTAACTATCAAAGAGGATGCTGGGATGTGTTATATTTCCCCTCTAACTTTTTATGGGTAGAAATGAAAGCTTCACACTGTTTCTGAATTATTAAAAAATGGGGAAGAGTTAATAATTCTTCCACAGTATAAAAGCCTCATGTGTTTTCATTTACTGATTTTGAAAAATTCCCTAAAAAGTTAACATGGGCATGTTATTAAAAATGCAGATATGCCTGTGAAGTACAGACTTTTGATCTAGCAATATATGGAATTAATTGACTTGATGGATGTTACATTTCTCTTCTTGCATCAGATCTTGCTCTAGAAATTGTCCTGTCAGTGCTTACTTTGTGCCAAGGCTTGCCAGGGTTGAGCCCTGGCCCCTCTAGGCTTGCCTGTTTGTAGCCCTGGAACTTCTGGACTTGTTGCATCAGTTCTGAATGTAAAAATATTGCTTGATCCCCAGCACCTAACTGCTTGAGCCCAGGCACCTCTTTCATTTCAAATCAAGCACTGACTTCTGTGTAATTTAAAATATGGCAATGTTTTTCCTTCTCTCTGCTCAAAGGCTACATAATATAAATATATGTATTCGGGGGAAAAAAGTTAAAAAGAAAAACAAGCTTTGTCCTGAATTTTCTGTACTGTTGGTCTTTATTTCCTAGAAATGTAGGTGGTCCCCCTAACTGTATGCTAAACAACAGTTACTGAAAACATCTGCACATGGTTTCAAAAGCACACTGGTATTTAATTAACATACAGTAACTGTATTACTCAAAGGGATAATTATTGTATTGAAATGTCACGTATTACAATTATATTTGTTGAGGATTAATAGGTAATGTATATTTAATCCTCAACACATTCTTTATAAAAAGTTAGCATCTAATTCTGATGTCTGTTATTGCTGAGTAAATCTGTAGAAGCTGCACACCCCATTAATGTCATGTACTTTTCTCTTTGGGGTTGGCTTTAAACATCTTTGCTGAGAGTCGGGACCATCTCCCAAAACTGACATTATATGGAAGTCCAATAACTAGATGCTAACTTCTTTAATGCTGTGCATAAGGCAGCCAACATTCCCTGATTAAATGTGTCAAGTGATTGTGTGGGGATGAAGAGCAGCAGTTCTATGGCATGCTCCCTGCACTCCAATTTTCACTTCTCCCTCCTTCCCTGGAAAGAAGAACAAGGTGTTGTTTTTGTGCTGTCCACTGTCACTCTTTTTCCAGGAGCTTTTTCCTGCCTGGAGGACGTCACATGGAATGGGTGGTCTGATCCCCAAGAAAGCAGCAGCACAGACCTCCTAAAGGCTTACACTACAAGCAAAATGTTCTCTCTATTCCTGTGGTTTGTTGAAGATTATTTTTCATGTTGCTTAATACAAATAATTTCCATGGCATTTTACTCTGCCCCCCGAATAAACAGCTGTAATATTTTTATCCTCTTTAGATGTCAATGACTAATGCTTTCTGTGGATTCACGGAATTTGTTGTAGTCCACAACTCCAGTAAAAACAACTTTCAGTCGAATGCCTTAGTTCACTAGGTATTTAATAACTCCCCCAAAAATATTTATTGTCTCACAGGCCGATGCAATGAACATTGCCCAATAATTAACTTGCATATTGGCAAATTCCAATTTAAAACATTACTCCATTCCCTAAACCAATAAGAAGTAAACTTTAGTTCTTAAGTGAGTTCACTGCAACACAAATTATTAACAATTTTCTCATACAACATGCCTCTCATTTTTAAAATAAACTGTTCAATAGGCCAAGATCTGCTGTCAGATACACCAGTGCAGAGCAATTAGACCAAATTCATAGCCATTCTGTGACATTATATTCAGAGCAGAGTTGCCTATTCATTTCAGTGGGCAGTCCAATTTAAAGACTGACAGCATGATCTAGTCCTCAGGAGTGATCTAAGTAAGAACAACTCATAAAACTCTAGGCTAAATTAATCAGTTAGGTTAGTAAGTATGACTTACTCGTGGGGTGTTAGTGAGTCAAGATACAGGACTAAGTGATAAAGTTGCATAACATGCAAAAATCTGGCATCCAATGGATCTATCTGCAAAATGAGTGCAACCTGTATGCTGAGGATGTGATGTGGCCACAGCACCCAATTGTTATGCTGATTTAGTGTGGCCCCTTTGCATCTTTCACTGGCAGTTTTACTGTGGAGACTCTGTGATAATCTACAGCTGTCCCCCCCATGTGGCACCACTGTCTGCTCCTCCTTGAAGTGAATTTCTCCAAAGTGAATGTGCTCCTACATGTTCCAGATAATCAGTTAGTGATAAGAATGACTCTTTCCTAGACTAGTTTCATAGATGTATGAGTTCTGAAGGAGGAATTTAACACAAACCAGAGCTGCTAACTACTCATCAGGGAAGCATCTTATACAAAGTCAGGATTCCTTTACCAAACTTTACGCAGCCTTTATTTGTGCTTAAGGTTCAATTCCCAAACATTATATAATCCAGTGCTATTTGCCTGACCTAGCTTTTCTTTAGGGATATAATGAAAGAGCAAAACTTGCTTCTACTTTTTATTATCCAGCACATCTTATACCGCATATCCTTTCCTTATGGAAACTGGCTATTGGCTTTCATGGGAGTTTGCATCAGTAAGGATTTAGTAAAGGACATCAGTGTCTGAACCAAGGAAACTATGTCTCCTCTTATTCTCTGTGCCCCAATGTCAACGATTCATTCCTTAATAAATACAGCTGCAGAAAAAGTTTGAAATTACTCAAATGAAATATCTTTGCCTGCTTCAGGTCTCACCCCATTGTAACTCAGGAATAACTCCACTGAAAGAAATGAAGTCACACCAGTATAACAAGTGTATGTGAGATTAGAATCTGGCCCTCTGTGCCTATATTAATATAACTATTTCTATATTCCCAGGTAACAGTATCCCAGCACACAACATACAGAAGAACTAAAAAATTACACATTAACTATATTACAAATAGAGATGAGCAAACTTGTTTTGTCTAATTTGGAACCCTCTCAAACTTCATAGGTTCAACAGTTCAACTAAAACACAAATAACAGTTGGTTTCTTGCAGCATTTATGAAAGATCATGTAGAAGGAGCAGAGAAGGGGGCAAGATATTAAAATTCTAATGAAATATAGCTAGAGTAGGCCTGCAAACTTCTGCAAGATTTTAACTGTATCATCTCAGGAAAGAAACCTGGGTATTATTGTGGACAGCTCAATGAAGATCTCTGTTCAACATGCAGCTATGGTTAAAAAAGGAGACTAGATATTACAATGAATAAGAAATGGAATGTAGATTAATATGAAAAATTGTAATGACATTATATAAACCAATGCTATAGCTTCATCTGGAATTTTGTGTGCAGTACTGGTGGTACCCCATCTCAGATAGCATATTACAACATTAGAGGAGTGTCAAAGAAAGGGGGCAAGAACGGGCATGGAAAAACACCTCTTTCTAGAGAGATTGAAAACAAATTGGGATTGTTTGTCTCAGAATGAAAATGAAGAAGAGGCACCATGATAAAAGTATATAAAATAATGACTGATAATGCAGGACCTTCTGTTTTCTCTGTCGGAGAATACAATAAAGAGGGAACATTCCGTGAAATTGAAATTGAAACTGAAAGGTTACAAATACCAAACTGATAAAAGGCAATATTGATTCAAATAGCATATACTTAGGCGGTGGAGCTCAATGCCACAAGATGTCATTGGGTAAAGACTTTAGCAAGCTTCAAAACATATTACGTGGATAACATGAATATCCTGAGTTACAATAGTTAATACTAACAAACAGAGAGTATTGGAAGGGAAATAAAACCTCATATTCCATGGCTTAAAATGAAGTCTAACTGTTGGGTCTCAAGATGAGACATTTATCATGGGCAGATTACCCCCACATTTTCCTTGCATTTTCCTCTGAAGTATCTAGTTTTGGCCACTATCAGAAACAGGATTCTGAACTTGGTGGACCACAGTTCTGACCCGGTATGCACTGATGTTATCTTTTATTAAGATGCACATGATTAACTGAGGGCAGAATGTGCCTCAAATATAGCCCTTATGTAGGACACTCTCTTGTTCTAGTGCAGCTTCTGTGGGATGTTCTTCTAGTCTTCCATTCCCAAAGACTAATATAGGCTTTCACATAGCACTAAACAAACAACTGAATCACCCACAGAAGAAACAAGTTTAAATTAGAAGAGAAAATATCTGAATCAGTTTCCTTACCTTAAAAACCCCAAAATAGTTTATGAGGTCTGCGAAACCTCAAGCTTCATAATGTTTGCCCATCCTTGTGAACTGCTACTGCAGAAGATGCATAACTTAAAGGAGGCTGCATACAAGCGGAGGATAAAGTGCTCCCTATACAATGGAAGGAGGCCTGTGCCACAAAGTTTGGGTCTGGATCTAGATTTCATCTTCTCTAAAGTTTGGGGCATGTTGAGGTCCAGTGTTGTGGTTCAGGTTATTAGAGAGAGAGGAACCAGTTGCTAGATACGCACTTTCCCAAATGTGTGGGTATTTGGATCTGGAGATCTGGCTTGGGCTCTTCTCTATAGAGTTTGTACATCAGTTTGGCAAGAGCTAAAAAATTCTTCAGGAATCCTTGGGGAAAAGGCGTTATATGAATGTAAGATGGTAAACATTTGCTGGCAGTAATAATTAACTGTCTCAATTTTCTCATTCTTTAGCTTTTCATAGCCCAGTTGCTAGCAACTATGTTCCATCCTTCCTTTTTCTGAATTTATAGGTTTAACTCTTCCATTTAATTTCAAGGACCCACAAACAGAATAGGACCATTCAGAAAAGTATTGATCCCCTAGATTCTCATCTTAAATTTCCTGCTTACTTTATTTTTCAGATTTTACTTGCTTGAACTTTATTCCAGTCCATTTGTTTATATATACTGGGCTGCCTTGTTCCAGCCAGCACTGAGTCTCTTGTGGATTTTACTAACAATTTGTTTGCTGCTGCCATCACAAATGAAAGCATTGACAATATAAAATCAATTAATTCCCTTCTCCACCTGCTGCAGTGATGTACCGTAACTTCCTGGCATAAAGAAGGACTGCTGAAAACTGCTCTGTAACTTCAACAATATTTTGCTGATAGAGACCAAGTTATTTGGGTTATTCAAATAGATTTCCTTCTACAATTCTGTGTCTCAGTCCCTATAAATTAAATCCAGCCAAAGCACAGTTAAGAAATATTTTCTCTCCTTTTTTTTCCTAATGAGCTAATCAATAAGGGTCGTAGCATCTACTTCACCAAAGATACAAGGAACATCTCTTTTCTGAACTTATTAATAGGTATCTAATGGAAGTTAAGTGCTAGCGTTGGAAATAGTTAAGGAATCTCATCAGATTCTATTAGTTTGGAATAAGGAGAAAGCAACTTTAGTAGATCTGTATAATTTTCCTTAAAAACAAGTAATAACTTGTGGTTGTACATAACACTGTACAGTGAGATATGGGGGCCCATTTCACTTGAAATCTTTGCAGATGTAAATGATGCCATAAAAATTCATCACAGTAGGAATCTTAGTGAACATCTGTTGTACTTCGGACTTGAAGTCAGAATTCAAAAACATCAGCGCAGCTGTAAAAAGTCACTTAACTGGCAGGCCCTTCAGCATAGATTCTTTTCTAGCTGAGTCACTTAATAAATAGGTAAAGTTTGCATATTTAAGCATAGATTCAGAGGTTGTGTTTGACAAACAAAAGCCAGTCCCACAGGGAAAAAAAAGCTTACAACAGGGGGTAGTGAAGAAATTGTTCACTTTCTAAATTCCGAGTAAGTCACAGCATTTCCAGTAGGGAAGAGTATACCAGATCTTCTAAATAAAAAATGACGCAGATATTTTCCCAAAACTCAAAGAGAACAAAACCAGCCACCCTTTTTCTTTTCTTTTGCGAGAGGGACAAAATTATTTTTCTTTTCATTTTCCACATTTATTTGCTTCTGTATTTTCTGGCTTGGGTTGGCAAATACTGTAAAAGAAGATAATCTTATGGCATTTCCAGCCCAACCCAGGTAGTGAAAGTAATCTTAGGCTGCTCATGGAAGAGTTCCACACCAAAGGGTAGAGAAACTCTCTCTTATAGAGCTTATGAAGATTTTCATGGAGGAGAGGGGAGAAACAGAAAAGTGTTTGCAGTATCATGGCACCAGATAGTTATACACCATTTCATTTCTTGTGCTGTGAATTGTGGGGCCTAATCCCCAAACTGAAAACATCTTCAGTTCATCATTCAGAGGAGGGAGGGGCCACACAGCAGACAAGGAAACAGTAGTAGATGGAATGTGTAATTGAAATATTTGTTTAAAAGAGAAGTCAACTCAAAATCTTTAATACAGTAAGGGAATAAAACTAGGAACATTAGTTAAATATTATTGAATCTGCACCCATCTTCTGGTCCTCCACCAGGCAAGGGGAAGATTATGGGGGAAATTATTCTTGGGGAAAACTGGGGATTTCTCCTGTGGTGCTGTTCCAGGACTCCCTCAGGCTCATCATTCACCTCCTAGACACCCAGGAGGATCCTCTGCATGCTCAGGAGGTCTCTCTGCAAGGAGTTTCAGGTGCCAGTGGAGGGTGAAGTCCCAGGAGTCCTGAAGGTCCCTCGTTCTCCTCCCAGTCACTCTGGATGTGAGTGGTTGGGGGATGTCCTTGAAAGCAGATCCTTCAGCTAGGCAATTCAGCTGGAAACTGACTGTATTCTCAGCAATCAGACAAAGTTTCCTTGCAAAGGGAGATGCAAACCATGAACACTGCCTCCCACATCCCATCCCTTGCATCACCAGAAAATCCTGCCCTGTGCCTGCCTAACAATGGTGAAATGGACAGGGAATGAAAGAGACACACCACAATTTGATATGGTTCCCTTACATTTCAGATCAGCATCACACGCCCCTTGCCGCTCTTCGATAAAGGGACACTGCAGAGTGTTTAATCAACCACCAGACTGTATCCTTCTCCCACCTGTTTGTAAAGCATGGCTCAGTGTGAGAAGCGGCCAGACTCCAGGCACAGGGATAGTAACAATTTTTAAATTTTATTAGTTTTCTACAGTGATTCCACCCCAAACCAGGATCTTTCTAACCTGCCCTCTTAATTCCTCCAGTCTGCACAGCTCTAGGATCATTGCTGCCTGTCTGCTGGCCAAGAACTGAACAGATGCAGGGGCACAATGATTTTTCATTAATAATCTACGTTAGACATAGTAGCATAATAGTGGTTCACCAGAAATCAATAAAGTCATTGATTTGTAACGGTCTTGCTTGGAGGGCAGTGAAATGGGGGCTGGATGGAGTGAAGAAAAGGGATGGGGGTGTGACAGTGCCCTGGCTTCAGCACTGCAGATCAAAGTCACAGAGACACAGCAATGCATGGCATGGGGAAGGATAAGTCACATTCTGCCCTCAGTTAATCATGTGCCCTCAGTTAATCATGTGCCCAGTACTTCAAATATCCTGGATCTTAACATCAGGAATTTAGTTCCAGAGCAAGAGGGGATATTGGCAGGGAGGGGACAGGTCTCTTCAGGTTTTCAGGGGGCACTTTCTCAACTGTCTCCTGTAGATAGGGATGTAGAATCATATGCTTCTTGTCCTCCAGATCTTCCAGGACATCCTCCACAGGCCCTGCTGCCTCCTCACCCTGGCCCTGATCTGCATCCCATTGGACAGTGGCAGGTGGGCTTGCCGAAGGGATCATGAGCCAATTTAGGCACTTTACTGGGATCTGTGGACAGCCCCCAGTCAAGCTCCTCATAGAAAGAGCATGTACGATGAGCCCTCCCAGAGCAACTGTTGGAGCCTTTTGCCCTCACATACAGGAGTCTCAAGTGCTTGATGAGTTCCCAGCACTTGATGAGTTCCCACTTAATGCCCACCTGCTGCAGCGTCTGTGAAATTTCCTGCTGCAGATGTATGTTCCTGTTGCTCCTGGGGAAGTTGTGGAGATGGTGTACTTTGACCACATATTGTTCAGCACCTGGGCACAGCTGGTGGGCCAGGCAACTGTTCTCAGAGCAGGTTCCACGTTCACCTATATTAATTTGTAAAGAGTGCAGCAGAAAACTATTCTGATGCAGTCAGCAGAGCTCACTACCGCTGGTGAAAACAGGGGGGACAGGGACCTTTATTCATTGGTAAGGCTCAAGAAGAGAAGGGTTCAGTGCACAATTGGAATGGGGGTGAAGATCTATTGAAACCTGAGACCCAGTACACAGCCCTTATCCCTGGGGGGAGAGGTAGATATGCTGTAGGGTAGGGATAGAGTTCAGAGTGACCCAGACAAATTGGAGGATTGGGCCAAAGTAAATCTGATGAGGTTCAACAAGGACAAGTGCAAAGTCCTGCACTTAGGAAGGAAGAATCTCATGTACTGCTACAGGTTGGGTCTAAGCAGCTAAGCAGCAACTGGCTAAGCAGCAGTTCTGCAGAAAAGGACCTGGGGATTACAGTGGATGAGAAGCTGGATATGAGTCAGCAGTGTGCCCTTGTTGCCAAGAAAGCTAATGTTATGTTGGGCTGCATTAGTAGGAGCATTGCCAGCAGATCAAGGTAAGTGATTATTCCCCTCTATTCGGCACTGGTGAGGCCACATCTGGAGTATTGCGTCCAGTTTTGGACCTCCCACTACAGAAAAGATGTGGACAAATTGGAGAGAGTCCAGCGGAGGACAATGAAAATGATTAGGAGCTGGGGCACATGACTTATGAGGAGAGGCTGAGGGAATTGGGCTTATTTAGTCTGCAGAAAAGAAGAGTGTGTGTGTGGGGGGGGGGATTTAATAGCAGCCTTCGAATACCTGAAGGGGGATTCCAAAGAGGATGGAGCTAAGCTGTTCAAAGTGGTGGCAGATGACAGAACAAGTAGTAATGGTCTCAAGTTGCAGTGGAGGAGGTTTAGGTTGGATATTAGGAAACATTATTTCACTAGGAGGGTGATGAAGCACTGGAATGGGTTACCTAGGGAAGTGGTAGAATCTCCATCCTTAGAGGTTTTTAAGGCCCAGCTTGACAAAGCCCTGGCTGGGATGATTTTGTTGGGGTTGGTTCTGCTTTGAGCAGAGGGTTGGATTAGATGACCTCCTGAGGTCTCTTCCAACCCTAAACTTCTATGATTCTATCAGGTAAGTTTTAAATAGTCTTCATGAATTTCTGAATGAACGATACGGTACTTCATGCCAAAACATTGAAATAGCCCTAGAAGTTAAACAGACACCATGGGTGAAATCTAGACCTACTGAAGGCAATGGCAAAACTTCTATTAACTCCAAGTAGGCCAGGATTTCACGCCTCATCTTTGCATTTTGGTTCTTTGCCTGCCAACTGCAATATTTATGAGGAATCCTACTGGTTTAGATTAAAAGCAACATCAGAGATATTAAACAACTGTAAATAAAATACACCTGAAAATATTTAATATTTAAAAGATATGGGAGCTCATCTCTGGCAGTGTGGTAAATTTTGCAATATACAGTAATTTAAAAAATTTAATATATGTGAAAACTTGTTTCCCTCCTAAAAAGTTAGTAAGATTATGGCCTAAAGAAACATATTCCTATTCTAAAACCTAAGAACAAAGCTGGGTCCTTCTATGAGTAAGGGTGGGGAGACATAACACTGAAACAAGATGCTAATGGGCACAGAGACTGAATTATTCCCTTACTCATAGAATGCCCCAAATCAACCATGTATCCTGGTATAGAAAAACACTCAAACCAATGCTTAACTCTGAATATGTGTTTAAGTCCCATTGAAATCAAGCTTTGGAGGAAGAAAAAAATTATCACGAATCAATGTTTGAAACTTCCAAAAAGTGACCTAAAATAGCTTTTCCATGGATAACAATGTCACAGTCTCCAAGTCTGATAGTTTGTGACCTACCAGGACCATAATCAAATCCCTCCTGACATTCATGGCAGGGAGAAAGTCCATATATAGGAGTATGGAGAGGAAGTAAACTCTCGTGGGCAGGTTTCTTTTTTATTCCCCCCACCTTTCTTTTCTTCCTTTAAATGGTGGGTGTTCAAAGATTTGGACTATTAGGAGTCCCAGCTGAAATGAATTAGCGAGCAGAGTGCAGGTCAGGTGGTCAAAGGTGCATGATAAATAGCCATCTGTGGTGGATTCTGAGCTAAATTTCACTGGTAGAAATCAAGAGTAGCTCCATGAAACCCAGTAGTGTTACTCCGTAAAACCAAAGCAAGTGAACCCATTATCAGGCCAAAAAAGATTTAGCAGTTATTCAGATGTCACAATATTAACCAGTGCTCCAATGCACTGTTCAGGGGGCCAGCGAAATGATGTTTTGGCACAGGCCCTGTGTGGGCGGCTATCTGTCAACAGCAGCTGTGTAGTGAAAGGTTTGGAATGTCCTCTGAGTAAGACTGGTTGCAGAGCTCTGGGGACTACAATAGTGGGAGGTTCTTGAAATATAAAAGTATCATTCGGTAATGAAAAAGAAATTTCGCGAATACTTAGTCATACAGCAAGGAAACATGAAAATAAACCAAAACACTGTTGCTATTTATGACGTTGAAAAAAAATCCCAAAACAAGATCAGCATGTTTCACAAATATTTCGCTTTTTCAAATGGGTTGTTTTATGAGAAGAACTTAGACTACTGGTCAGAATGTAATAGTACAGAGTACACTGGACTGTAAACATCCTTTAAAAGAGCAAGCACTTCAGTTTTGCTTAGAATTGTAGATTTCAATATGCCTCAGAAGCGGTATTCACTTGAATGAGATCCTGTGACCAGTTACAATGGGTCACTGTGAAGTAACAGTGTTAATTACAATAACATGGGCATATCAGTTGTTTCAGATGTTCAAAAAGCACAAAACCCTTCATATAATGCCCTGTTTTGTTTTGTTGTTTTGTTTTTTTAGCATAGCAAAAGGATATGGATTCCAATACAGCCTAAAGAAATTTTCAAAAACTGTATTGAACTTCCATGACATCCTTTCAAACGAAAAGAACAGAATTAACAAGGATGATTTTACCTGGAATACTTCAATAACTCCTCTGTTTACCAGTATGGAGGTACTGTACATGTTTAAAAATGAAAATGGTGGCAGTGAACTCTCTAAGAAAACATAGTAGACTAAAGATGTTAAGAATTAAAAGAGGAGTCTGAGAACCTGAGAGGCACTGAGAATCTTCCACTCCCATTGACTGAGCTGTGGGTTCATTGCCCACAAATTCATAAGCAGTCATCATATGTATCAGACACAAGCTATTTCATTTTAGGAACATATAGTAAAACCTATAAGTGAGCAAGACTTCAGCAGGAACTCAGGGCAGCACCTTTGAAAATTAGGCCAGATTTATTTAAGAACCCCGATTTTGATTAAGGAGTGTAGGCACCTGCCTTTGATTTAAGTGTAGGCACCTGCATTTGAAAATTTGAGGCACAATTTAATAGAGAATGATCTCCATTCTGTAGGTTTATTTTGAACCATCCTATAAAATTTTAATGCAATAATTTAATTTTCTCTTAAATGTTACAGTATGGTTTTTTAAAATGACTGCAGCAAGATTATCTTTTTCTCTTAAATTCTACAGGACTTTTTCATAAAGACTCCTTTCAGGGTCTGCAGATTCATCAATGCCACCTCATGGTCAATTCCCAAGAACCCACCACTCCAACTGGCTGAGCTGTAGGTTAGTTGCCCAAACATTCATAAGCAGTCATCATATGTATAACAGACAAGATATTTCACTTAAGTGAATCATCACTCCACTCAATGAATGTTATGGCAAGGGGCATATCCTAATTTAACAATACAGGCATTATTTTAAACAACTAAGAAAATAACGGCAGAGAGATCTTCAGCATATTCACCCAGATTCCTCCATCCCCAGGCATCCTCATCAACCAATGCCACCAGAGCTGTTTCTGGATTATATTAACAACATATTGGTTGTCATCAAAGAGACCTGAAATTTAGTTTATTTTTTTTTCTTTCAATAATAAACATATATTATTTATTTAGAGATTATTCCCCCTTGAATTCACGTGTAAAGACATTAAAAACTCATAGAAGTTTAACGCTAGTAATTTCACTCTGGAGGATTGTCACATTTCTGTTTGCTTTCCCATTCTTCAGTCAGAAGGCCAAGAGACAGTCTTCTAACAGCAGGGAAACTATTTTCTGAGAATGCCTGTACATCATAAAACAGTCATCAGAACAGAGGAGCAACACAGTGTAGAAAAGATATAATTTTAAGTAGTATGTGGGAACAGTACAAGGAGAGTAAGTGTCACCTCTTGATCTAGGTATGGGGAAAACCCAGATATAATGCATGCCAATTAGATTATGCCACATTAATAGAGTATGCACTACCAAGGAAACAACAGAAAGTAAAGGATCACCCTAATGATGTGGTATAGAACATAACAGAAAAAGGAATTTCTCTTTGGATCAAGGTAGCTATTCTAAAGCCTTGAAAAATTTGCTGTTATCGTAAGTAAGAACTCTTATTAAACCTGAGGAAGCACACACATTTGTAGAACAATGTTTGCGGCCCTTTCCCCCTCTTGCTCTCACAAACACTATACACAAACACTACCTTAAGTTAAGGATCATTAACTATGACATAAACCTAATGCAAACTGTTAAAAGCAAACAAACAAACAAAAACAAACTCACCAAACTATGGGAGTCCTCCTAACCTTACCCTGCCCACACAGCACTTTTCCAGTGACAGTGATAAATTGTGCACTGAGACCTTCCTCAGGCCTCCAAAGAATAAGGAAACACACAATACACAATCCCCTTTACAGTATAATCCCACTACTAAATACAACCTCAGCAATTTCAACAAATATTCAGCACTAACCTATCTGAACAGGGTGTGTGTGTGGTGTGTTAGGTGGTTGTGAAGGAAACATGAGTTTGTAATTAGAGGTGGTCAGAGAGGGATAATTCCATTTAATACAGGATTTCAATCTTTTCATTCTGACTTTGAACAAAACCCAAAAATTTAGAAATTCTCAACAAAAGGGGATAGAGTCCTGGCTCCAGGGCAGTCCACCTGGCCAGCTGCCCCAGAGCTGTCCATCCTGGAAGCCCTGTGCTCCCTGACTCCCAGGGAGTCCAGGTGGCAGTCTACGTCGTTGCCTACATTTGGTTGGAACTTTGGCAAAATTGAACCATCTCATCGAAAGATTGTGATTTCACCAAACTGGCAAATTACAATAAAAAAGAACATTTTTCATTCAAATTTTTCTCACCAGCTGTAGTCATAATTAAGGGTTTGTGTTTGTCCTGTGAGGAGGAGTAGTGTGTAGCATGTTATCGGGCCTTTATAATAATCAGGTTTGAAAAGCTTTTTTTTTTTTTTTTTTGGCTTGGGTCCTTTCCCAGCCCATCTTCTAAATAAGTAATATGTCACATAAATGAACTTTTTCTTTGAAGTTGCATTCTATATATTTCATAAGGATAAACCTTGGTAAATATCCTACACTAACAGATGTCTGAGAGTGACTACAAAGACAATAATGGGAATGGTTCAAAATTGGCTGGTTAGGAAGATGTTGAGTGCTGGTAACACTGTTTAATTTTTCTAACATGCAAACTATAAATATTTCCCCACTGGTGACAGATGAAAAATGTTCTATTGTATCAAAAATGATAAAAAAACAACATTGATAGACATATTTACTGGTAGTTTCATAATCCTCAGTGGCATGCCAATTTATATTAACTATTATTACACAATGACGTTATATGAACACTTGAGTGTGTTTTTCTTCTTCACAGACTACAAAATTGGCAAAGCCCCGAATGATGCAGATTGAGAACTATGATCTATATCAGACCATGGGCCAAGTTTGGCCTTCAGAGACATATCATGTCTTCTATAGTCTCTTTAAACTTAGGGAAAATGGAGTGCGAAGTGCATAGCCCTTCTTTGGGATATACAATAAAATACTCAAGACAGTTGAATGATTTCCACTTCTTTTTTCTGTTTTCTATTTCAAAAGTAAGAGAAGAGACAGTTTGGTAACAAGGGCAGAGATGACGTGATGGGAAGTTCAGAAGAAAAATTCAAGAGGGAGTTTTTTTTCTCGCTTGTTGACACTGCTCGAGTGTCTATCAAAGAAATGTTTGGACAAATGAAATACCATGAAAAGACCCAGGGGATTTTGTATGACCTTAGTAAGCTGCCAGTGGACAGGAAAACACTCTTGAACAATTGTACAGACCTTCACCAGATGCTGACACATGGCGAACGTTCAGGTATCAATGATAAAGACCTCTATGTCAAATTGGACAAATTGGACAACATCCGTCACATTTTGCACAACGGGAAGCACTATCCAATTCATATATGATGCAGAGCGGAAGGACACTTTTCCTAATGTGTGGATAGCTTTGAGGATTTTGCTCGTGCTGTTGGTCACAGTTGCAAATGGTGAGCATGGTTTTTCAACACTCAGGCTCATTAAAACATATCTTCAGTCGATGATGGCCAATCAGAGACTGACATCACTTGCTATTTTATAGTTTGAAAATGCCATTAGCCAATCTTTGGATCTCTCTGATGCTGTGTTTCAGTTTGTGAGGCCAAAGATGAGAAAAATGACTTTTTGAACCAAAGGACTAGGGTTAACATTTTAAGACTGTCATTTACTTGTAATACTATTTAATAATTGTCCACTCACTGTGGGTGCATAGTTCAATTTCTTGATGTTAGTATATTTCAGTTATTCTTAAAACATTTCTATAAGCTTAGAGGAAATGAAGTTTTTTGTTTGCTTATATATGGCATGAATAAATACAGATTTACAGATACTAGCGTGCAAATTATTGTCTTAAATGACAGAGATAACATGCATGCAAATCATGCATCAAAGTTGTGAAATGGGCTACAAATGCAATAAAAATAAGGTATTCGAATTTTTGACAAAAGGGGGGCACTGTAGACACTCCTTGGCTGGGATGCCATTTAGTCTAGGGCCAACCATGGGTACTTTTAAAACAGTATGACTCCATCTAAATTAGGGGTGGCGGTTACTGCTTTAACTATAATGGTATAGTTAGAGGTAAAACTTTCTAGTGTAGACAAGCCCTGAATTGTGGCAGCCCATGCTATTCTGAAGTGCCTTATGTGGACAGCATGGGAACGTGTACGTGGGGTGGGGGTAGATGCCATTTGTTGAGCTTCTAGAGGCAGATACGTGAACCATGTATATATATTGTTACTCCTTTTGATGTGAGCAGCAAAAATTCAGTCTTGCAGGTTGTTCCACTCAGGAGGAGAAATTGATCATACAGGTACTTCTGCTGTAATCTTATTTACAAAGAATGTACTAAGTCCTGTTTTCCTGAACACAAGAAGAATCAAACCAAAGGAAACAGTTTCCTTGCTCTGAGCCCCAAAACTCCTTTAGCCAATGCCAAATCTAGAAGCCCTGTCAGGGCTGGGTCAAAGGCAGCCTGTATGCACTAGTCAATTAACAACCCATCATTGGGACACAAGTAGCTGGGTCAGGGCTAAACTGGGTCAAGATACCAGGAAGTCAGAGTCAGGCACCAAATTTCAGGCTGGAGGCAAGTAGCAAAGTCAGGGATGAACCAGGGTCAGAAGCCAGAGTTTTGGGTCCACAGCAAAGTAAGGTGTGGAGCAGCTTCAAGCAAGTAGACTGCTCAAACAGCTCCATATGATGGCTTCCTGGTTTATATACCACTCCGGCCATAAATCAGTGCTTATTCAGTCTGTGTCTCACTTTCTGCTTCTGTCTTTTGAGGGTTTCTCCCTTGAGACATATCCACATTAGCTCAATCAGAGCTAGCACGCTAAGAATAAAATGTAGCCACTAACAGTGCAAGTGGTTGGAGGGGCTAATCACCTCATGTATTTATCTAGTGTCCTGGAGTATCTAGCCCCTCCCACCATTCATGCTGCTGTGGCTACACTCTATTTTTAGTGCACTACCTCGATCAGAGCTAGCATGAGTATGTCTCCTCAAACAGCAAATTATACTTCCAGCTGGAAATACGATGAATCTCCCACCCACCCACCCCCTTACCAAAAACAATACCCAGGAAAGCCCTCTGCCCACATACTGCTACTTCCTGGAGAGTCATATGCCTTTGTTTTAGGTGGGGGCTGCTATAATGGAGCTAAACTGTTTTGTACGGCTGTCTCAAATAAAAGATGGCAATCACACCTCCAGTTCCAATGCCATTCCACCCAACCCACAACAATATCAACGAGATGGAGTCATTGTCAGGGTATGTAACGTTTCCAACACCATTGTACGTAGGGCTGGGTGGGAAATGCTATTCCTGTCCCATGACAATGTTCAATATGTCAACATTTGTTGTGTCTGAAATGAGGGAAAAAAAGTCAAAATCTCAAAAAAAAAAAAAAAAGTTGTTAAATGAAAAATCTGAAAATGTTTTTGGTTCAGGTCAATTGAAACATTTATTTTGTTTGTTTTGTTTTGACCTTTCCCATTTTAAACAACATGTTTAAATGTAAATTTACAACAATTTCTAAATGAAACATCTTTTTGCCTCAAAATCTCTGAAACTTCGGGGTTGGACAATCTCAAAAGTTTTTTTTTAACCAACAATTTTTCAAGTCGGGTGTTTCATTGAACCTGATACTGTTTCATAAACAGTTTGGTTTTGATGAATCTGCATTTTTCTGTGGAAAACCGTTTTGTCAAAATTCCCAAGTTACAAGTTTATTTGTCAAACTTTACTATAAATTGTTATGACTGCTGGTAACATCCATTTGCTGACTCCCATACCTTCAATACCATATCACACGCCTGTAGGAGAGTAGGTGAAAGGAAATCAAAGGGTGTGATAAATGAGTAAAAACACCAGTAATCGAATGGAAACAGGGTGGAATTATCTGATATTATATCAATGATGTTTCTCTGTAATCTATATTATTTGGACAAATTTTGCTTTTTTTTATTGCTCTTACAAACATTAATGGTAGAAGGGAAATGGTGTTCCTGTATCCTCAAAGTATGACAGCAAAGCACATACTTAGATATATAACCTAACAAGAACTACCTGACAAAGCATGTACCAATATCTGCAAGGCAAAGGTTTTTCTATGTTGCTTTAAAAGCAGAAGAATGGTGATGGGGGTAAAACATGGAAGAAAGTGAGATGAGTGTAATGTCTGAGAGGGAAAAAAACGCAAGAAATGAAAGCTCTACATTTGGCTTGCCCTGTGTAATGTCACTGACAATATAAATGTAGTACAGATGATGTCAGGCTAACAGTAAAGTAAATTTGTTCACAGAATGATCATAACATTACTACTTTGGGAATCCAGAACAACAGTGAGTCACTGAGAAAAAAAAAAAAACAAAAACCCAGTGATGATGGGATTAACTAAAGGGAAACTTCCTTTCTTATATTTCTTAGTAATTTAATGTGGGAGGATAGCGTAATCCCAGAGCATGAACCATTGCAAACTCTAAAAGGGAAAAATGAGAAATGTTTATACAGCAAAACCCTTTTTATGGTGAATTCATGTTTGGTATTTTAAAAAAAAATTCCTCTATGAGAGAAGAACAGTTGTTCTCTGATTTAGATCTATGAAAAAAGGAAAAAAAACATCAAGTAGAGAACATAAAGTCCCACGTTCTTAAATAATTTTGGACTAGTTCCAAGAAAAAATCTTATTGGCTTTACATTCTGAGTCCCATATAAAGTCATGAAACCCTCCTCATCCCGTAACAAAAGAAAAACGTTCAGGGTTTTTTTTTTGTGGGGGAGGGCATAAATATTGATTTCTGCATCTTGGAAACAAACTGCATTTGTTATTGAATTAGGTGTGTGTCTCTTTGAATACTAGTATTTTCCAGATTTATAAACAAATGAATATTTAGAAGGACATGTACAATACAGTTTAGACAGTTACATGCACTAAAAACTTGACAATAATTAGGCTGTTGGTTTGCTGAGACCGCTGCCAATCATGCTGATTCAATATTTTTTCCTATATTTCCACATCTATATTTTTGGGACAGGGACAATCTTTTTGTTCTGTGTTTGTACAGCACCTAGCACAATGGGGTCCTGGTCCATGACAAAGGCTCCTAAGCACTATGGTGGTAGTAATAATACATAATGAAAGAAAATAATATCATGGGGCACAGGTAAACATGTGTATTCTACATTGTTGTTCACCATCATGCAGGGGGATGCACTATGAATGTTATACTTACTGTACAGGCATACAGATTTTTGCAAATATGATTGTGTCCACATACACTGCCATTTAGATTGAAAATGAGGTTGATATGAACATGGTACATGAAACCCCTCATAAATGCTGTTTGCATTGATCATCTGTCCCTATGGAAGTGTTTTCTCTTATTTGTGTTGCTTATTATGATCGATCTGAAATGGTTGAAGAATGGCGGTATATGTTTTGTAGCAATACTGAAGTATTTTGGCTGAGATTTTAAAGGCCACCTAGGAGGTACAGATATATGATTCCCATTGAAATTAATGAGAATTGTGTGTATCAGCCCCTAGGTGGCTTTGAAATCTCATTGTTTTTGCTAAATTTTATATACTTGCAATTCTCTCTGGCAGTTCCTTTCCTTAAATGTATAGTTTGTTTTCTGTTCTGTTTAGTGTTTTAGCTTCTGTGTGTAAAGCCACTTTTGCCCTGCTCCCCCAAGCTGTGCCAGCCGCAGTTGAGGCATTGTACCAGGATTTTTATTTTTTCCTAAATTCCCACACACAACAAACAACCATATACTTATGAAAAGCAAAGTCTGTGCAGGGCAGGGTCAAATAGCTTCACAGGTCTTTGGGGATCACATTCACATCCAAATTAGTTTTCACTTCTCATGTTGGTTCTTACATCTGCTGAATTATTTTTTTCTATTATGGCTTTGGAGAATTTCCATTTACTGTAAGTTACAGACGGTGTTGATGAGGTCACTATTTACTTTGAGTGGCTCCTTTATGGAGTAAAGCTAAGACAATAGCATTCAGTGAGCATTGCATGTAATATGTTATTAAATGAATCGTATCACAGCTGTGTAGAGAGGTAGCTTTAGTAGCCATAGGCTAAAAAGACAGCTGTCTAAGGTTCCACATGGAAGGGAGCACGCTAATATCATTGGAACCAGTGAGGTCACTCAGCAATCGATAAGTCCCAAACCACTTTTCTGTGGTTACAGGGAGTCTGCTTACCATCATTGCTGCATGCAACTGAAC
Organism: Mauremys reevesii; assembly: GCF_016161935.1. NCBI lineage: Eukaryota > Metazoa > Chordata > Testudines > Geoemydidae > Mauremys > Mauremys reevesii. The sequence goes on from NC_052626.1 coordinate 57,945,446, forward strand.
AGAAACAGGAACAATATATCGGAGGAGAAGTGATTGAAGGTGTTGGCACCTTTATTAGGGTGTCAATGCAACTAATGCTTGTGCTGCTGACATAAACGTTTCCTGTATTAAATGATAATGGATGAAACTCAAAGGATTTAGAGATTACATTCAGATGAGCACCCCAAAATTTGGATTCTTATCCATTCCAAACCTTGCCCAATCCTCGTTGATGAGGAACTCAGGCTGGCAACCCTTTGAGAACAGGCTTGCATTATGATCTCAGTATATTCCTCAAGTATCAGGGGGTAGCTGTGTTAGTCTGTATCTACAAAAACAACAAGGAGTCTGGTGGCACCTTAAAGACTATTTTTTTTAGTGTATTCTTCAATTCTCTGAGGCCAGGTTTTGGTGGTGGTTGATTTCTGAGATTTTAATTATGTCATAATTATGCTAGAAGGTCATACTTCTTTGGGAAAACAACTCTCTTGCTCACTCACCAACTGAATCAAAGGCAATTCTTAAGGAATAAAGCACTACTGACATTAAGAATGACACAATCTGCTCCTAAATACACAACCCAGATGTGGGAATTAGTCACAGGAAGAATCCCATGCACTGCTACAGAATAGGGACTGAGTGGCTAGGCAGCAGTTCTGCAGAAAAGGACCTAGAGGTTACAGTGGACGAGAAGCTGGATATGAGTCAACAGTGTGCCCTTGTTGCCAAGAAGGCTAACAGTATTTTGGGATGTATAAAAAGGTGCATTGCCAGCAGATTGATGGATGTGATCATTCCTCTCTATTTGGCATTGGTGAGGCCTCCTCTGGAGTACTGGGTCCAGTTTTGGGCCCAACACTACAAGAAGGATGAGGAAAAACTGGAAAGAGTCCAGTGGAGGGCAACAAAAATGATTAGGGGGCTGGAGCACATGACTTATGAGGAGAGGCTGAGGGAGCTGGGATTATTTAGTATGCAGAAGAGAAGAATGAGGGGGGGATTTGATAGCTGCTTTCAACTACCTGAAAGGGGGTTCCAAAGAAGATGGATCTAGACTGTTCTCAGTGGTAGCAGATGACAGAACAAGCAGTAATGGTCTCAAGTTGCAGTGGGAGAGGTTTAGGTTGGATATTAGGAAAAACTTTTTCAGTAGGAGGTGGTGAAGCACTGGAATGGGTTACCTAGGGAGGTGGTGGAATCTCCTTCCTTAGAGGTTTTTAAGGTCAGGCTTGACAGAGCCCTGGCTGGGACGATTTAGTTGGGGATTGGTCCTGCTTTGAGCAGCGGGTTGGACTAGATGACCTCCTGAGGTCCCTTACAACCCTGATGTTCTATGATTCTATGATAATGACATTGAAGGGGATGTTACTGTATTTTTTGCAGATTAAAAAAATGCTAAAGAAAACATATTTCATGCAAACACATCAGTAACTCAAAATAATATTAGGTGTGAATATAGAGCAACACTTAACCTCCCAGTGTTTAGCAATAACATTTCGTTCTTCTAGTAATGAAATAGAGTCACTTTACCTTTCATCCAGCCTTCAGATAGCCAGCCCATCATAAAAATAATCTGCTGTCTTCCTATCAATAGTGGTTTCTATTTTTTGGCTAAAATGAAATTACCAAGCATTCTAATGGAAACTGACCTTAGAAGTGTAAACAAATCTTATTGCAGGAAAAATTATTAAATCTATGTTCCTTTTGCAGTGCGTCTTTGAGAAAGTATTTGAGGCATTTCTAGTAACTTGTTTTTGTTTAATAAAACATATTTTATGGCAAATAGCTATTTGATTAATTCATTTTGGGCATAAGAATTTTTTTGACTAATATAGACTGAACTTATTAAATGGCCTAAGTAAACTTCATCTCCAGCCCTTGCTTCATAAGATTCTGTCAAAAATATGTTGATTTTATAATATTTTCTTTGTGCCCTGCTTGGTGGACTCTTTAGTCAATGTCTAATGCATATGTATACACACAACTCTCAGAAATATATTTACTGATGCACAAATGCATAAGTTCATACCTCTGATTTATGATTTTTGATCACTATGCATTGCTCCTCTGTAAGCATTACTGTGTCTGGTTCAAAATAAGAAAATGGAGTTAGAGATTTAAGTTAGCAGTAATATGAAAATAGAAAGGCAACATTAAATTGTAGCTAGGAACACCAAAACATTCCTAAACTACAATACAAGAAAAAGTGGTATAAACAAGAAAAAACCCCAACTGTAATACTGCATTCATTTGGGGGCAATTTTGCTCAGTAAGAATGTACACATTCTTGGAGAAGCTGAAAAGAAAAAACTTATGGGCCAAATCCTCAGCTGGTATGAATGGAAATACCTCCACTGAACTTAGTTTTAGAGGAACTGGGGGTTATTCTTCAAAGTCAAAAGCCCACCCTATATTCAGCTGATGTGTCATGTCAGTTTCCATAGCCAACAGTACACAAAGGAATGATGTGGCTAACACCATGTCCAACCATCTTTGACTCCCTTAACACAACAGATTATATACCCATTCGCTGCTGAATGGACTAGAGGCAGCCTTTCTGTGTGAGACTGAGCAAGACTCAAACCCACAACTTCCAGGATTATAGCCAAGCAACTGAACTACTCAGCCATCAGACCTCACTGGGGATTAGTTTTACAATCCAAAAATTTGAAAATACAGCTTACTATGAACAGGGATCTTCCTAGGAACAAACTTTGCTGTACTTGCTTCAAATGGTGTCTTTAAATCTGGAAGCATGCTCTTATACATATACACATATGCACAGGCAGATCTGATTACGTAATATGGAAGAAACGTCAACTTGAAATAGCTTCAAGAAAGATATTATAAGCAGGGAGCTTGGTAAACATAACAATAGATGGAAACAATTAAATTTCTGGTTGTACATCTTAATTGTATATCTTGGCAATGTAATACATACCCTTTTCAAAAATATGGCAGTACATGTTCACCTTCAAAGGATACACTTACATGAGCAGAAAATATTATATAGTAATCCTAAATGATTCATGACTTTCATCTGTCATTCAGGTCATGGGATAGAAAGAAAACTGGTGTGTTTAACAAAATTTGGCTACATGGGTAGGAAATGTAGAATAATCATAAATGGAAAGTATTCAAGCTAAAATGTTATTAGTGGAGTATGACAGGAGTCTGTGTTAGGGGTCCAGCTTTGAAATATTTACACAAATATAACTTGTATAGTGATGTGGAAAGCATAGACTTCCAAGTTTGCAGATGACACTTAATTAGTGAGTACAGCAAATAATGAAGTACCACACAGCCGGAAATGAGACATTTGGATGGAATGAAATCTTGACAGGAGAATTAATCTATTATAGCAAATTTTGCAGGAGAAGGCAGAAGAAAGTTTAATTTTTTGAAAATATTAAACTTTCTTGGAAAATAGCAAACCTTTAAATACATCAGCAACTGTTTTTTGCATAGCTTACTGATGTTTCTCAGAGGACTCAGCATTTAAGATGGCAAAGAATTTGCTTCTGATGAATGAGTCACTGCACCAAAATCACTTCACTGCTGCTCATAGGAGCTGTACATTCAGAGTCACTAAAAGGAAGATGGTGAGTGCATTTCAGAGCTGCGCTTGATTAGGTTTTATCCCCTGAATTACTACAGTCTGTGAATGCTGAAAATGAAAAACCCACATTGCAAAAGGACAACAATCAAAAGACATTGCAGCATTGCATGGGATCCACACACAAAGCTAGGTTTGGACTAGAAGACTAGAATCCTCTCTCCCCTCAGTGACGTGCTTGATAGAGGAGGGGGAATTTTTGGAAAATATGTAGTTATTGAAAAAGTAATTATATTTATTTTCTTATATCTGCCTACAAGTTAGGCACCAGGGCAACAGTGCCAATGTCTTTATTCATTCAAATGCCACTGTTTAACAAGAAGATTTTTCATTTAATAACAAGTTTTCAGTAGTTCTAAGACAGCAGCTACCACTGGGAACTCAAAAGAAGAAAAACCACAAAGAGAACACTTACTAGGTAGCGTGACTGGAGGAATTAGACCTCACCTAGAATCCTGTTTGTACTTATGGTATCAACCTGAGATATGGCACATCTTCCCAAAGGCAATGTGCAGTTCTGTAACAAATAGCAACAAGAATAAGCACAATTTTAAACTTAGAGCATGACATTGACTCAGATCAACTCATAACAGTGGCTAAGAACACTGACGCATAAGTATTTGAGCATTGGTACTGGGTGCTTGAGAATTGCTGGTAGATCCAATAGATGATGAAAAATTAGCATGAGCTTAAATGTAAGAAGTTTTTAACAAAAGATCCTGGTCTAGACAGTCAAGGAATGATGTAGTTAACAGTGCCAATAAGGGCCAGTATAGGAAAGATTATGCAGCACAAAAGGTAATGGACATAAGCAGTATTGTAACCGCCCCCCCCCCCCCCGCGGGTGTGGTGTTCTGTCCTATCTAGTGGCACCGAGACCACTGGGGTGGGCGGGGAGAGAGAGCGAGAGATTAATGAGTCTTCTCTATATCCTTAGGTAATAGCCTGTTGGCTTTTAGCTCATGCAGTAGAGTCTCATGCACTAAGCTCTAAAGGTCCCAGGTTTGATCCCACCCACTAACAAGCGGGATCTGTCTGTGTTACAGTGTCACTCGATTTCTTTATATATTCTGATTACAAATCAATTTATGTATATGTATCAGATCAGAAATCTTGTGATTAATCAGTGCATTTGAAGACTCTCAAAGGGCTTGGAATGATCAAGTTAAAAGATAAGCCATGACACATCTTCCGTATGTCCTACTGTGCCACATAAAATCCTATCCTCACATGCATCCTACCCTTCATGTAGTCATAGGCCACAATGTTTTACCTTGGTATCTAATTGCCTAAGAATTTGTCACAACAATATCACTTTACTGTTAAATCTAACTTTACCAGATGAGATCTCCTGTAGTAAAGTGTCTGCAACATTTCATATAACAAACACAAATAATTTATACTTTCTCTTACATTGGGGACATACATTTGCTCTGTTTAGTGACTTTATCTCAACTGCCTTGAGTATTACCCTTTAATGTGAAGTTGCACAGTTGACTGGCAGGTCATTAAGTAGGCTTTTCTTACAACTACAATGTTCTATATTCTTACAATTTATCATGTATTATTCAGAACACGAGTCTGATACTCCTCTAAGTGGTAAATCAGGAGGAAGTCACTTGAAGTCAAAGGATTTGCCCCAGAGTAAACACAAATGAGATGGAGAAATGCGCCACATATTTCCATACATTAGTAAAATATGCATGACATCTTCCATTGTCTTACCTTTATGAGGAATGAGTAAACTGGAAAGGTGAAATCAATCACTGGGCTATAATTATTAACCTTCATCAGGCTAAATGCAAAAAATAAAATAAAATATAAAATAGGGAGGATTAATACTTCATTCCCTCAAGCACCACCATCTGATATTAACTTTATCTTTGGCAGAAGTGGGGAGTTGAGCAACCTTATGTGGGAATACATATAGTGCTGCTTTCCAATAACAAAAACAACAAGGAGTCCTTGTGGCACCTTAGAGACTAACAAATATATTTGGGAATAAGCTTTCATGGGCTAAAACCCACTTCATCAGATGCATGGAGTGGAAAATACAGTAGGGAGGTATAAATACACAGCATATGAAAAGATGGGAGTTGCCTTACCAAGTGGGAGGTCAGTGCTAACGAGCCAATTCAATTAAGGTGGAAGTGGGCTATTCTCAACAGTTGACAAGAAGGGGTGGAAATCACTTTTGTAGTGCTAATGAGGCCAATATAATCAAGGTGGCCCATTTCAAACAGTTAACAAGAAGGTGTGAGTATCAGTAGGGGGAAATTAGTTTTTGTAGTGACCCATCCATTCCTAGTCTTTATTCAGGACTAATTTGATGGTGTCTGTGACGTTGCACCCCATAATGCTTTATAGAAATATGCTAGATATGCCATGTAACATATCTCTGCAAAGGTTATGATCTACTGAATATATTCATCCTATTTGTATGCATGTGTCATTTTTTTTATTCCAAGTTATGAATATTGGCTATGTACTTGTTTGATTTTAAGTAGCCTCAGTAAAGCATTTGGTCAGCTTCTTGAGAAAAGACTATTCTCAGTAAGTGCCCAATCAAGAAACATTTAAACTGACGATGGACTTTCATAGATGCCAGTCCACATCTGAGCTTTCCTGGGAACCATGGCATCGGCCTGTAAAGAACTGAGTCATACATACACATGTGACTTGCCCATGTGACTACAAAACTCCATCTTGTAGCTGTGATGCTGCATAGGAAAACACAGGGGGTTTCCATCCACAAGAGGGAGACTATATAAAGCCCTGGGAAATCCCTCCATTTGTCTTCAGCTGGCACCCCAAGGAGATGCCTGAAAGAAACTGGAACAAAGGACAGTAACTACAGGGATGTGAGTGATTGCTGGAACCAGACTAGGAGGAAGCCTAGTCTGTCAAAGAAGCTTATTGTAACATCTCTGAGGGTGAGATTTACCTGCATTTAGTTTCTTACTGTATTAGGCTTAGACTTGTATGTTTAATTTTATTTTGCTTGGTAATTCACTTTGTTCTGTCTCTTATTACTTGAAACCACTTAGATCCTACTTTTTGTATTTAATAAAATCACTTTTTACTTATTAATTAGCCCAGAGTAAGTATTAATACCTGGGGGGTGGGGGGAAACAACTGTGCATATCTCTCTATCAGTGTTATAGAGGGTGAACAATTTATGAGTTTACCCTGTATAAGCTTTATGCAGGGTAAAATGGATTTATTTGGGGTGTGGACACCATTGGGAGCTGAGTATCTGAGTGCTGGAGACAGGAGCACTTCTTAAGCTGTTTTCAGTTAAACCTGCAGCTGTTGGAGGACGTGGTTCAAACCTGAGTCTGTGTTTTTAGCAGGCAAGCATGTCTGGCTCAAACAAGGCAAAGTACCGAAGTCCCAAGATTCCAGGGAAAACAGGCTCAGAGGTAGTCCTAGCACATCAGGTGGGAGTCCCAAAGGGGCTTCTGTGATCTAACCCATCACAGTGTCCAGTTTGAAAATTAATTCCAGTTCTGCAGTTTCTCATTGGAGTCTGTTTTTGAAGTTTTTTTGTTGAAGAATTGCCACTTTTAAATCTGTTATTGAGTGTCCAGGGAGATTGAAGTGTTCTCCTACTGGTTTTTGAATGTTATCATTCTTGATGTGAGATTTGTGTGTATTTATTCTTTTGCATAGAGACTGTCCAGTATGGCCAATGTACATGGCAGAGGGGCATTGATGGCACATATCACATTGGTATACTAGTCTCTAAGGCACCACAAGGACTCCTCAATGTTTTTGATGATATAGACGATCACGGCTACCACTCTGAAATCTTTCCAATAACACTAATTCTAAAAGACACAGCTGGACCTAACAAATGGCTAAACAAGTCTTTCCCTATGCATATTGTGAAATTTATAATCCTGTGACCAAAAAACACATTTAAAAGATTAAAAACTGGTACTAACAGCAATCTCTCTATTACTGACAGAATAGCCCAAATACTGGTAATTAGATTTGTTCAGCAAGACTTCACAATAAACACACTTTATATTTTCCTTTAATAATATAAGTGCTTATAGTGTATGTCCAGTTTCACATGAGGGATATTGGGGTAAAATCCTAGCCCTATTGAAGTTGATGAGAGTTTTGCTATTGTTTTCAACGGGGCCTAGATTTTACCACAGAAGTGGGATATTTGTTCAATTATCTGATTTTTTTTTCCAGCCAGTAACATTAAGAACAAGCTCAACCACTAGAAACTAAAGTACAAAGTGTATATATTATACAGTCATACACAGCTTAGGAAAACTACTGATGAGTAAAATGTGGATTTATTGTGATCGTCTATAGTTTGGTGAGCGCAAAATATTTTAGTTGGTTGTGCTTCCAGAGGAGTTATTTTTCTAAAATGGTAGAGTGCACCAGTCAGGTTGCAAATGCAACAGTATTCTGACTAGATTATCATAATGGTCCTTTCTGGCCTTAATAGCTATTAATCTAACTCTTGTTTACAAAATTCAGAACAGTCAAGTTCATATTTATTCAAAAAATGTAAACATTAATCATAGGTAGTATACTATTAATGTGGTTATGGAATGAGATACACTCTTATGCTTGGGCATCTTCTGATAAAGACTTAACCTTTAAGCTGTGGAATCTCTTTCCTAAGAACTCCATAGAAAATTTGGCTTTGAAACGCTAAAACAGATGCAAGAACAGTGCACACAGTTGTGATAGCTTGTTTTGTTTTTTCAGTTGAATTAGTATGACCCAAGCCCTATTTAGGGCAAAGCTTCCTTGAATGAACTTGGAAAGGTTTTGGACCCTGTCACGATTCCACTATCTTTTTCCTCCAGTGATTAATGAAAAAAGCCTTTTTTCAGGGTGGAGTATAAGGAGTGTTTTAGAGCTGTATTGGCAACAACCAATTTCCATTTTCTTTCTATTTTGTTCAGCCAGATAACTTCCCCAAGAGAAATTGGACTGAAGAACAAAATGCTAAATGGTATATGCAGTCAATTAAAGTTAGTAATATCAGCCCAACACAGTTGAGGGTAAGAGCCGTACCTTTTTAAAAAAAAAAAGTAGAAGTTTTAATACTGAAATACTAATGGTTTCCTTACTAGTCGATATCTTACCTCCTTCAGTGAACTCTGGATAGAACAGCAGTACCTGCATGGCCTTATGTCACACATCCTCATGTTGCCATGGAGAATTGTGCAGCTCATCTGTACTTCAGGGAGGTTCCACATCTTCTGAGTGCACACAGTATGCTGTCAGTAAAGGCACACAAAGAATTTTTAGTCAGAGACAAACTAGTGGGCTAAAGTAAAATTAGTAAAAAGCTACCACAGATAGGCAGATCCTGATTCACCACCGTGATACTCCACGTTTACACCAGTGTAAGCCCATTGATTTAACAGCATTACACTGGCTTAAAACTGTAGTCATGCAAAGGCCCTAGAGTAGGTTAATAATTAAAAATCTAGGTTTGTGAATGGACTCGTGAATCCAATTCCTGGGCCTGGTATGCTAGTGTTGATTGCTCATGAATATTGGCACAATCAGCAGGTATTTATGAGAAAGTTTGTACATATTTTGCAGATTATAGCATGACTTCTTATTATCCAAAAATTCTTACTGGAGATTTGTTGTTCATTATTCTCTAGTTGAAAAGAGTTTCAATCGTCCTCTCAAGGACCGGGATAAACTATATCATATTAACTCAAAAGGAAACATATGGTCACTCTCACATTGGGTTAATCAGATCTAGAAGTGGATCTAATGGTCTTATCTGATGTAACCCAACAAATCTAGATGATCTTCCAAATGTATTACAAATAGCTTCCTCAACAGATAATGGTTAACCACGTAGAAAAAAAGAGATCACAAAAAGTGTAGTTGGCCAATTTACAGACAATTGTTTTTTAAACAAACCAATACTGGCTCATAAACAGAGGACAAACTCTCATCCAGAGTCTCATCATCTCATGTCTCAATTATTGCAACATCCTTTTCTCTGACCTTGACAAATGAAATCTTACCCTAATCATATCCATTCAGAATGCTGTTGCAATTATTATTCTCCTAGCCCATCTCTTTGATCACATTATCACTCTCTTTGAATCCCTCCGCTGGCTCTCTCCTCTCTATTGCATCAAACATACGTTTCTTGTCTTCACATTCAAGTAGGGTGACCAGATGTCCCAATTTTATAGGGACAGTCCTGATATTCAGGGATTTTTCTTATATAGGTGCCTATTCCCCGCCCCCTCCCTCCCCCAGCACTTCCCTCCCCGCACTCTGTCCTGATTTTTATACTTGCTATCTGGTCTTCCTACATTCAAGGCCATTTATGGCCTATTCTCCCCTACGTATCATCTCTCATTTACTATTGAACTATTGACTCCTGTCTCTGATCAACCCATGAGGCCAGCCTCCATCGTCCACTTGTTAAATTTTCAAACAAGCACCTTCACGCTTTCTCCCATGCTGCCTCTCATGCTTGGGAGGAGCCACCTGTAAACATCTTCAAAACTACCTCATTATCCACTTTCAAATCTCTCCTTAAAACGCTCCCACAATAAACTTGTGGTGTGCTGCCCACAATAAACGTGACAATGGTTCGGCTGCTGATGTGTTGCAAACACTGCCAGTCATGCTGACTGATGTCTCACTGTTTCCTTGTACTCCGCTGTCTACCTGTGTGTATCCATCTGTTCTTTCTTGTCTTATGCTTTTTGTTCTGTGATCATACAGGGCCTAGAACAGTCAATGAGTAGGAGTCCTACATGCTATGGTAATACAAAACAATAAAGATAATAATTAGAATATTTTTCATTACTATTAGTGCTGTTTATTAACAGCAACAATAAAACTACCTCTGATGTGGAGTGCAATCATGACTTGGCTGAAGATTTTCTTCAGGTCTAAGGGTCATTGCATAATTTGAACTTCAAATTGTATGCTGGCACAGGGTTAGGTACACTGTGATTAACAGAGTTCTAAGACTTCTGATGGAGACTTTCAAAATAAGGATAGTTAATTACACAAACAAAAACAAACAGAAGCAGACATAAAAAAAGATTTCCTTTTCAAAGCATGGGGACAGCCATTCAGGCTGACACAGCTGGCAACTTTACTGAGCCCTTGGCCTTGGGAGGCTAGGTTTGTGTATTCTTGAGCTTTGGTCTATCTAATCAAGTCACAGGGCTAGAGGCAAACCCACTAATCAAAGGCAACTGCTTCCTGGTGGTGCCTTTCATCTCCACTCTACACCACAATTCCCCACCCTTTTCCCACAAACCGAAATGATAAATAGGTACCAATGTTGAACAGCTGGGTGGACCAATTCAAGTAAAAAAATTAACAAAATGAACCTTCACCCAAAACTCAGACTGAATCCCAATGGAACCTTTTCTGAGATTTGAAAAACAATGTGGTTTACTTTCTTTCCCTGTTTTTGCAAGGTTCTGCAAACACTTAACTCCAGGTGGGACTTTAAACTGAAAGTACCCATATACCTAAAGAAAGAAGTTTTGTCACTGGAAAGTCTGCCCTAATGAGATGTTCAGGCCAGTTTTTCATAACAAAATACTGTTCTGTAGTTTGGATAACATCCAAAATGTGGGTGCTAGTCACAGGGGAATTCCAAATCTCTTCAGGTGATCACAAACCTTTCTCAAAGGTGATCTGTTTTGAAATGCTCTTTTGGGAATGAACTATCGTTTGATGGTCTCTTGTGCCCTTCATCTGAATCAGCCTCACTGCTGGGAACTTTCTTGATATTGAATGCATGTGCCCATATAAAACAGTGATAGAAAAGTTCATATAAAATTGTAATAGCACCATTTTAAAAAGGGAATTTTAGTGATGGCAGTAAGACTATATTTATACACCTTGCTTACTAAATGAGAAAAATATGAAATTTCTAGTCTTCTGCTTTCCATGAATAATTGGCAACAAATATATATTTTTCTCCTTGTTTAGTGTTTAAATGAAGGTATGTGATAAAAAAAAGGAATTTGTATATGTCCTTGTTTTTATTTAAAAATCAGGAAAATAAACAAATAAAAAACAGTGCTTGGTTGCGTCATATGTTCTCCTGTATTATGAATGCCAACTGAGAAACAACCTGAAATTCAAAAACTGTTGAACCATTGCTGCACCACCTGTATATAAGGAAGACAGGTGAAAGGAGTCAGGCATTCCTTCACTAGCTAAAAGTTATCTTTGAGTTAATCAGATGTGTACAATATTTTCCTTAGCAATAGTAACTAATTTCATGTTGAGGGCACAATGTTATTTTAGTTTGTGTATTTAAAATGGTATTTTTAAAAAATTGTTTATTGGCTCCAAAGTTTTAGACTGATGCAAGCTCCAAAAAGGGCATTTGTGCACATACTTTCTGACTGACAAACAGAGAAAGAGAGAAGAAAAAGGAAGAGAGATGAAGAAAATTGTCCTGATATGGGGAAACGATCATTTTGAGGAAGCTTGCACTATGCCTGCTCATGCTGTAAGCGTTTTGAAGAAGCACTCTGACAGTGGTTAGCATTTAATGGCCTGTGTGGAATGAGTTCAGTGGTCTCAGTTTTGTTCTGAGTGGATCTTGACCCATGTTAATTTCAGGGAAAATACGGAAAGCAGCAGTAAAATTAGATCATCTCATATCTTTTGCTATTAGATTGAATGCATACTCTTACAGTTATAGAATATTTTTCAAAATGTTTACTGAGGACATGCAATCTTAGGAATCAACATCCCCGAAGAGTATGTAAAGACATGTACAAACAGAAAGATGTTTCTAAAATCTTAGCTTAACAAGTGAAGAAGCAAGGAATAGCCAAAGCAAAACTTTGTACTTCAGAGCACATGGAAAATATTAAAAATATTTGTGCACTATGGATATTACAATATGTTCTATAAACAGAGAATTAATCATTGTGTCAATAGAGCAAAGGGATCAAGGGATTTCACAGTACAATGTTTGCTCTCTGTTTACTGATGAACTATTTATAACCAGACAGCAGGGCCAGACTTTTAGGTGAAGCTGTTGTCAGCAAGCAAAGTTATTTAATAAGTCATCTGAGGTTCTGTGATAGAGTGACCAGATGTCCCAATTTTACAGAGACAGTCCCGATATTTGGGGCTTTTTCTTATATAGGTGCCTATTTCCCCCCACCCCCTGTCCTAATTTTTCACACTTTTTATCTGGTCACCCTATTCTGTGACCTCCTGCTACAAAAATAAGTCAGATTAAATTGCATGTCACAAAGAGAGAGAGTTGCAATAATTCTATTAAGCCAGTTAATGCATTGGTAGCTAAATTTGCTGTCTTATGTATCAGTTAACAACTAAGAAGTATTCTGGGTAAGAATGCTGCCCAGGAAAACCACTGCTGCACCACCCAGTATATAAGGAAGACAGTTGAAAGGAGTCAGGCATTCCTTTACTAGGCATTGTAAAGCAATTTCCATAAAGGATATCAAAGACAGAGAAAAATCCCTCACTTTAGCCTTATACAGAAAATTTACTTTTCAGTTTTCTACACTGTATGTCCAATGGAGGAATTAATCTGATCAGCATATCATGATAAAGTGCCATTCTCTAATGTTAGTGCAACAAACTTTTAAATTTTCTTTTTCTGCCTTTAGAATATTTAAGAGTTGGCAGACCCTCAAGAGTGGAAAATAAAATCTGTAATATATGGCTTCAAGCCAAATTCAGTACAATGAACCTCTGCTTTATGCTGACCCACCAATCACCTCCATATTGAGCTGGCACAAATATCCCCTCAAGGCAATTCAGTTTTGTACTGGCTTTCAGCTTCAACAAAACAACACAGAGAGTATGGATGACTTATGGGCTGGGTGTCATATAGCATTCTCAGTACATCAGCCATATTTCATTTAAATCCCCAGTGGAAGTGGATGAGGAATTCCAAACATTCATTTTCAAGTCACCCTAGCTGCTTCATCATGAGATCTGTTGATGAATGGTTAAAGAAAAGCTATAAAATTGATGTTTGTGACCATAAGCATAATACCTTAATTTTGCAGAATTATCTTCCAAAGTTTCAGCCTCATCCTTCCTACCCTCTTGACATGTGGTGGCTTCACAGCAGAGCAGAATACATTTGAATGCAAATCTCTCCCAAAATGCTCTGTTGTTCAAAACACAGGCCAGTCCGTTTCATTTGCATCTGATAGTGAGGAGGACTATCTGGGGAAAACATTGCCATTATGCTTTCATGACAATTTCAGCTTCCAAGCAGACTGATTAAATGTCTGTAAGTTAGCCTGGTTTCAAGTCACCCCATCACTTCCACTAAGTGGAGCAGATTGGTCAGCAGGATGAGAAACTTGATCAGGTACCTTTACCAACTAAAAACTATTGAAAGCTGAGATATGGTTTTATTTCTATTGCATTAGTTGATGTTTTATGTACTGTTATAAAACTCCTCATCAGTAGAAAATACGGACAAATATCAGAAGGGGATATTTAAGTTACACAAGTTTTTTGTTACAAAGAGCAGGCTGCTGAAATGATCATCCAAATGGAGACAAGGTCTTGTCCCTGTTAAGTGGATTTCTCTCTCACATTCTTTTAAGTCAGCTCAGAAAATCAAACTCTACTCTCACTTTCACTGGTGAGCGAGTGCTGTTGAACTGGTGCAATTCAAACCAGAATTTGGCCCATTGCCTCGCTTGATATCTTTGCCTTCCTGCTGTGCTGAGGAGGTCAAGCATTTAACCTCCAGGGTCAGAGATCAGCTAAGACTTGCCCTGGCTTGGCCCAAGTGAACCACAATAACAGCACATTTCCAAAAGTCTTCTCCCTAGCTACCCAGCTACAATGATAATTAACTGGGTACTTGGAGAGGTTTAAAGCCATATAGAAATCTGCACTGTGCCTGAGGAATTTTAATAGAAGCACAGCTGCTTTCAGGAGTCTCATGCTTTGTGTTTCTTCTCTTTAGAATTTGACCATTCCATCCCTCATTGTTTGCTGCCTTTTTTCCCCTTCCATGACACAATATATAAACGGATCTCTGACTTAGAAAAAATGCTTCTTGCAGAAGGAGTAAGTTCTTTAAGGAAAACCATATTTTTCAAAACAGTAGTAGAAGATTTTGTGAAAGGGTCTAATTTAGAACCCTGAGCTTTTTTGGTTATTAATTATACAGAAGCAGCTTCAGTTAATGATTTAATATGATGGTTCAGAGTTTCTGCAGCACGGTGTTTCTGCTCAGCACAACAGAGAGCGGAGGCTGTCAGGGAGCCAGTTAAAATTATCAGAGTGGATCTCCACTGGCCCCAGCATAACTCTCAGAATGGTAGTCCTAACATACACCAGATACCAATGGTCCCTAAAGAGTATACTCTAACCATACCTCCTCTCCTCAAACAACATGAGTCCTATGCTGGGGCCAATTGGCAGGTAGTGCAGGACCTTAGCATTACAGATGATAGCTCATCCACATGGAGAGAGGCAAAGGGCCAGAACACACCGGAATCTATCCTAAAATACTTATTACCCAACTTTCTACCCAGAAGGAATCCCAAAGAAAGGGCTTTGCAAACTCATTTACAAAAGTATGTACAATTATATATACAAAACTATACATAAACTGGCCTCCTCTAAAAATATCTTTACCTTTTCCCACTTCGCAAGAGGTGGTATTCCCACATAAATGTATATTAGTCTGAAGTTCAGGATGGGCAATATTCATTCTGACACCAGTGAGATGGTAAAGGCTCAATCTTACCTGCCAGAAGGACTTATATGAGAGTGTCATATAAGTGGAAAGAGAAGATTTACAGCTCATCTGAATGCCTAGATCACTCTTCTCTTCTTGTCATTTATCTTGCCAACAGGATTACAGGAACTCACATCTCCAAATAATTTCAGAATTGCAATCATACCATATAACATTGGTATGGAAGAAGTTTACTAACATGTTTACATAATTTTAAAATGAATTTAGCAGTAGTAAAAGATTGATAGCTCTGGAAAGTGAAGTCCTCTATTTTTATCCACTGAGCAGGTATAAGCAAAGACAGGGGGTTCTAAAAGCATCACTTACTTAGTGTTATATTGATGTACCTTAACTTTCACCTGAAAGAGCCACTTTTAGGGATGAGAGGATAGTTCAGTCTCCATGTCCAGTCACCACTTCTCCTCTCTGCTGAGACTGCACACAGAGGTGCCACACAGTGTCAGCTTTGTTGGTGGTACTGTGGTATAGTCACTGTTGAATGGGAACTGGAATGTGAGTGCCATCTGTTTTTTTAATAGACCAAACAGCCATGGCAACAGCTTTCATTCATTACTGAGCTGAGGTGGAGTTAAAAGTAAAATCCTTCAGTTATCCAATTAATAATCCCTGACGATATTCAGTGTCCTGTAACAAGCTGCTAGAGCCTATTTAAAATGTTTTTGCTATATTTAAAAAAATTGAAATTATGAAGAGGCAAAAGTTTCTCAGAACCTATAGAAAAGAACTTCAAGTGTTTCTGGATGCTATTTGTTAAATAACAGAAAGAGAAAGCTGGTGCAGAACCTACCCTTGGTCTGGGAATGTATTTGCATATTTTCTGAAAATGTGAACACAATTTCCATTACCCCATCTGCACACAGACCCCATATCTCACCCTTCTTAGCTCCCGCCTGTAGATTTGGAACTTTTCAGCATACCACAGGGCATGGACTTTAGAGAGAAAAGAATGTTTGATGAATAGCCAGTAGCAGCACATCTTACCAGTGTTCTTGCCTCACCAAGTTTGCCAATGAAGGGGGTACTACTTAGACAAGAAACAGTTTGTGCATCTGGCAACACCATCTGGAATCAGTTTTGGTTCAATGAAAATTTTAACATGTTCCATCACTTACTCCAAGTACTCTCCCAGAAAGAAATTGTACAGTTTTTAAACTGGAAGATCCGGGAGGTGTTAATGATGAGGTGCCCACAGTAGGTCAAAAGGAACCAAGAAAATGTGATAGCCTGTGGGGATAGCCTGAACTTCAGCTGGTACCAAGAACAAATTAATGAGATGAGGATGGAAAAATTGAAGAGTGAGCTTATTGACGTTACCAAGGGCACTTTTTGCCATATACTAGCTATGGTTTCAGCAAATTACAATAGCAGCCAATTTAGATAAAAGGATCAGAGGCTGAAATACAGGAGATAGAATTAGGAATAAAGCACAGTCTTAATTGTCTCCCTCTCACCAAGACCACTCCACCCACAACCTTCCAGCAGAGAGCACTGCATACTCTGAAATAGAGAGACATGCTTGGGAGATATTATCATATCTAGGCTGAAAAACATATCAGTTCTCTAACATCTGAAGCATGTTCCTTTAGCACTTAGGGCCCAATGCTGCATCCTTACTCACACTGAACATTACTCTGCAAATAGTCCTGTTGAACTCAGCAGGATTACGCATGGACAGGGAGGCAGAATTAGGCCCTCAGTGAAGCTACAGGATAAACCATAGACTGCTGCTTCCAAAAGGATGAAATAGGATGGTGAGTAAAGTTTTCAAAAGCACCTAAGTGTTTTAGGAGCCTAGGATTATCATCAAAAGTGACATAGGTATTTTGGAGCCAAAGTTCTATTGACTTTCGATGAGAGTTAAGCCTCAAAGTGCTGAAGTCATTTTTGAAAATGAGAGTGAGGATCCTAAATCACTAAATCAAAAGTGATGTCATCATTTAGGAGCTTAAGTCTCATTGGAAGTCAAAAGAAATTAGACTCCTGGGTATGCATGTCACTTTTGAAAATGCGACTCAGGTGCTTTCCAAATTTTTACCCTTTATTTATCGTGTTGCCCACTTTTCACCACCCTTGTCTATATACATTTTTATCTGATTGTCTTGCCACATTAACAAGAGTATACTAATTTGCCAAGGTCAAATTGAAAATAGCACAAAGGTCTTCTGGCAAGGCCACATAAAAGTTACAAAAATTGATATGGTCTAACTCACACATGCAATTCTTACTCATGCAGGTCAGTGCATTGAAGTCACAAGGTGAAGATTATGCAGGATCAGGTTCTAAAAGATTTACCGTATTTGGAGAAATCCATTCCAGCACAGAGCTGAAATGGACAGGGATCTTTTGGCTCTAGATGTGTCAGGGCTATCTAGAGCAGCAGTGATTGTGTTTTTTACCTGTAAGCAGAACCTGTTAAAAAAAATCTGAAAAGTTATTTTAAGTAGGTTCGTTTTTCAGTAATGACCAAGAGTCACTAGCATCTGAGCGCTGTTGGGTCTGGTAAATAAGTCAATAATCTTAGGTCAGCTACTAGCAGACAGGTCTCTGTTTTACATACAAAAACCCCACCCTGTACAGCATGCTTGTAGGCAATTTTAATTAAGACATTGAATGGGCCTAGAAGTGGTCCCTACAAGGACAGGTTAGGCACATCCCTGGCCATTGCTATATCTCTTCTGTGGATTAACAGCATTCAGTTTCTGGGATTTTTATGGAGCCTTTTCATAAATCCTTTTTTTTTTAAATGGCTTCAGAAGTCATCTCCATGCTACACTCTAAGTGCTACACACACCAGTCTCTTATTGTCAAATATACACTAACATATCCACTCTGATAACATTGATATAAAAAAAACAGGAGTAGCTTCTGATGCCTCAAATTACAGAGAATTCTTCCTCTTCTCTTGAGTCACGTAGCTAGCTGCAGTGCATGATCTAGATCAGTACAAGGTAGCAAACTATCCTCTACCTCACCCACCCAAGTTCTAATCTTCAACATTAAATGGATTAAAACCGGTGTGTTTCCAGTGGGGGTATTGCATGGATCAGTTCTTGGCCCTATGCTATTTAACACTTTTATCAGTGACCTGGAAGAAAACAAAATAATCATTGATAAAGTTAGCAGATGACACAAAAATTGGGGGAGTGGTAAATACGAAGAGGACAGTTCACTGTATCAGAGTGATCTGGACCACATTGTAAATTGGGCTCAAGCAAATAATATGCATGTTAATACAGCTAAATGTAAATATATACACCTAGGAACAAAGACTGTAGGCCGTGCTTACAGGATGGAGGACTCTGTCCTGGGAAGATATGACTTTGAAAAAGATTTAGGGGTCGTGATAGATAATCAGCTGAACATGAGATCCCAATGTAACTCTGTGGCCAAAAGAGCTAATGTGATCCTGGGATGCATAAACAGGGGAATCTCATATAGGTGTAAAGAGGTTATTTTACCTCTCTATTTGGCACTAGCATGCCTACTGCTGGAATACTGTGTTCAGTTCTAGTGCCCACAGTTCAAGAAGTATCTTGATAAATTGGAGAGGGTTCAGAGAGGAGCCATGAGAATGATTAAATGACTAGAAATCATATATAGTGATAAATACATTAAGTGCTATAAGTCTAACCTAAGAAAGAGAAGGTTAAGGGATGAATTAACTACAGTTTATCAGTATCTACAGGGGAAACAAATATTTCATAATAGACTTTTCAGTCTAGAAGGGAAAGTTGTAACATGATCCAGTAGCTGGAAGTTGAAGCTTGATAAACTGAGACTGGAAAAAAAGACATAAATGTTTTAACAATGAGTGTAATTAACCACTGGAAAAAGTTATGAACGGTCATGGTGGATTTTCCATCACTGACAATTTTTAAATCAAGATTGGATGTGTTTCTATAAAATATGCTGGAGGAATTATTTTGGGGAAGTCTTCTGGCATGTGTTATACATACAGGAGGTCAGACTAGATGATCACAATGGTCCCTTCTGGCCTGGGAATCGCTGAACCATTTCTTTTTAATGATCTAAAATGAGCATCCATCTAGATTTATAAAAGACAGCTGCCATGTGGACAAGGATTTGGGAATGACAACCTACAGATGGTGTGGTTTATGAAAGATTGATCATATGATGTGACAATCATTGAGAGCATGAATCTTACTACATCTAAATGAAAGGGCTTATTGTACTTGAGGTGCTAAATTTCAAGAATTCCACCATTCCCATCCTCTCAAAAGTCCATGCACTGAAAGTCTCTGAATCACAAAAGATACATAAGCAGATATAAGCTGTTTTGAAAATGCCAAATTTGATACACTTAATGACACAGCTCAGTTTGTTGATGTGTGTGTGAAATCAAAAATTGATCCAAGTTTGAATATAATTAATGGCTTTGGAAGAAAGAGGTGGGAGGGACAATAGGAAGGAATGAGAAGCGTGGAGTTCATTTTTCTACTTTGGGCTATTACCAATAGAAAATGTCATTTCCACAGCACCATCTTGACTCCCCCTATTTATTATTTGAATAAAGTTCTTTAGCAGCCTCTTGCTTTGCAGTTCAGCTTAGGCAGGCTGACTTATGTTTTTGCTGGACAATTTATCAGATAACTCAGTCCATAAAACTAGATCTGCCATTTTAATGTTCCACCAAGACTATGCCAGAAGCTCAGGTAATAAAACCACATACTATCAAGGTAAAAATCAATGGAAACAAATGTGGTTTCACACCCAGACATTACATTCCTTCAGCCTACTTGCTGATCCGTACCCTGCCGTGGTGTTTTCAAGCCCACTCGTCTCCTTCACACATTTCTAACTGTTAAAACATAGCAGAAATCCATTTCCTCCCATTTGTTTTCCTTAATACCAGTCTTTTCACAAACACTGAATTGTCTGTCCTCACTTTCTACACAATCCTTGCTCGCTGTATGGACATTGAACTCAATGGGCCCAATTCTTCTGTGGCAGTTGAGGGCACGCGGCATTTCGCAGGACTGGGCTCAATAGGAGTTTTTCCTAAATAAAGATTAAATGAGTTCAGGATTTGACTCAGTTATAAAAATGCTTGATATCATTCATACTCTACTGGCTGTACTTGTCTATCTTTTTAGTGATATTTCAAAAAGCAAAACAAGTTATGACTGCTGCACATAATTTGACTGAATTTTATATTGTAACCAGAACTATAAAGTAGCATATCTTCCTGTGCAATAGAGGAAATGAGTTGGAAAATGTTTAGCATGGATTGAGTCACATTTTCTAGGACTGGAGCAAGCCAGATTGTGATCTTACTTTGTGCAGTGTGGTGCTGATTCCTTCGCAAAATCATTCACAGAGCAGGTCTGAGGGATGAGAGAAGTGTGGCTGGTAGAATGTGGTGCCCTCTTGGCATGACAGCTGAAGCAATTCAGGACATTCTCTTCTCTTGGGAAAGATGGGAGCAGCCAGAGCCCCATGGTAGCAGAGGAGATGTGAATGGTAGGAATTTCCTGGTGCAGCAAAGGGTGAAGGATATTGAAGGACATTCTCTTCATATAGCTGTTTTTACTTTTCTTTTAGAAGCCTGTAAGACTAGCCATTAATCAGTAAACACAGAGATTATTGGGTCCAGCATAGCCGCAATGGCAATGCTTATATTTGACTAGAGCAAGTCTGAGTTTATATAAATTCTGAACCTGCATGAAGTTTATCTGTGTAAAGATGAGCTCTGAAGTTCATTTGCTAAAGCTGTTGTGTGTGAGTGTTTGTGGTGTGTGTGTGAGAGAGAGAACACAGCCCCTTACACAGTGAGCATACCACCAGTGCGCTTGGCCTGGTCATGTATCTGAAGCAATGGAAAGGCATGTTACATATGACAAAGTCACTGGTGATAAAAACTGGGAAGGAAATAAGAAATCCATAGATTCTGATTATGGAAGCTGAGGATCAGGTACAAGACTGTGGCTGTCTCACTTTACACTCTTCTTTGTGATGTTATGATAATTCTGAAGAGGTAGAGCTGGTTTAATTTTAGAATACCGTATCCCTGGGTTGGGGAAGGGTCTCTCTCCCTCTCTCTGGAAGCTGAAACTGTTTTTTAGAGTGGTTCCAAAGAAAGCAGGTATTTTTCTTGAAGGGTTGAATTTCAGATCTGTCATTTGGGCTAAAGGCAGACAGCCTGATTTTTGGAAGCATGGAGCACCCAGCTCCCATTGACTTGAAATGGAGTTGTGGGTGC
The DNA here is from genome assembly GCF_016161935.1 of Mauremys reevesii. Lineage (NCBI taxonomy): Eukaryota > Metazoa > Chordata > Testudines > Geoemydidae > Mauremys > Mauremys reevesii. The sequence continues at coordinate 57,967,025 of NC_052626.1, forward strand.
TCAACACCCCTGAAAAAACACAACTTTTTTCCCTCTAGCCACTCTGCTCTGAATGACACTATTACTGTAGTGCAAAACTGACAGATGTGTGTGTCTCACCATAAAAAAGAAAATTTGCCTACAAGTACCCCACAGTCATGTCCAACTGGATCATAGGGAAAATCTGTGCCATGTTGGATAGGATTCTGTACCAAATACTGATTTCTTCAATGGCAATCAATGTCAGGAACAGCCCTGAGAACAGAGGGTGAAATCTTGATTATATTGAAATCAATGGCAAAATCCCATAGTCTTCAATGGGCCCAGGATTTCACCCAAAGTTCTTAGAGAATTTAACTTTATATGGTGGCGTTATCCAATTATTGAATTATTTTTGAGACAAATCGCCTTACACTGTTCTAATATATTGGATACGAGAGCATAGTTATCTCCTGGACTCATAGTATTCAATATCAAAGTTCACCAAGCCAGACCCAATCCTAGCCTGGCCTCCAGTTATTTTCCCTTACAGTCCAGATTACCATCAGAGCAAAACAAGACCTCTTTCCATATACAAGTGACTCTCACAAATCTGAGACATCCTCTCCATGAAATATTAAGCAGGCTCAGATGCACAGGAACTGTCTACTATTCTTTGCTTATACATCACCTACCACAATGAGGCCCTGATTATGATTGGGGCCTCTAGGCAACACTATAATACAAATAATAAATATTAATGAGAAGATGATATCTGTGTTATAGGCAATGAGGTTTGCTCTTACAAAGACAGGGAAATGTAATAACACTTCCTACCATTTACAATCTACAACTTCTTTCCACATTGAAACATTTGTATCAATCTTTAACACACTTTGTTCTGTGCATGTGAATGTTCTGTTTCCTATAGTAATTTGTCACTGTACTTCAGTGGGTCACAACTGAGAATACCAAATTTAGGACAAACTGCTGAGCAATAGAGTAGGCACATCCCAAAATGTTGGTGGTTATTCTTCTATAAGATATACCTCACCAGCAACAAAAGTAAACTTCTGTCTCACCACACTGGCTAATAAGAAGTCAGAAATGCAGCCTCCGTAGGTATTCCAGACCCAGATTCAACATCCAGACACTAGACTTAATGATGAGCAGTTATTTAAAACCAGTTTTGTCAACCAAAGGGTTCTTCTGATCCCAAAGGACCAGCCACATACCCAGGTCAATATATAACTCAGATCGTACCCAGTAATCACACTGTTGCCAATCTTTTAGTATCTAATATCTAACCATTTATTTATAAGAGAAGAGAAAGAGGTGAGTTACAATTGGTTAACGAATCAAATAGATACAATAATTGCAAAGTTCTTGTATCAGGTTTGAAGCAGTGATGGCATAAACTGCTGGCTTGTTAAGTCTCTGGTTGCTTCCAAAAGATTGGAAGATCCTCAGTCCTTTGGTTAGAATGCTCCCATTAGTATAAGTCCATAGTCCAGAGATCAGAGCAGGAAAGAGGCAAAATTGAGTTGTTTCAATGTGCCTTTTACAGCTTCTGCTAGGGAAACCCATTGTCTCAGTTTGTGGAAAATTACAGGCACAAGATGGAGTTTGGAGTCACACGAGCAAGTCACATATCCATGCATGTTTTGATGAGTCATAGCAGAGGCCATTACTCATACTCTAGTTAGAACATTCACATGGAAGTCCATCAGGTGTGGCTCGGCTTCTTACATGGTCCACTATGTTCATTAATGGGTCATCAACTTGAATACTCTATTCACAATGTGTTGACCAGACTGGATGCAAATTACCCTGTGGGTGTTACCACAAGAGCAAACACATTTGAAATACAGGTACATAGTCAATATTCATAACTTCAGATACAAAAATGATATACATACAAATTGGATAATCATATTCAGCAAATCATAACTTTTTCGTTGGCACCTTACATGACATACTTTGTACAATATTTATTGCAATTATATAACAGTGGTAGCAACAATGATCTATATGGTCAGATTTTAATCATATAACATCACATAGCTGTTTATATTGTCTCTGGTTACATTTTCTGCTGGCTTTCCAAAGAAGAGCATGGATGCTGGCAAAGGTGTCCTCTGCTCTAGGAAGCCTGAGATCTAAGGACTAATTACAAGGGGCATGCATGGGGATATCCTTTGGAGCCCACTTCACTGCACAGGAGCAGCATGTACTCCCAACTGCAGCATATGAACCAGCCATCAGAAAAAGCTGACATCCCCTCCTTGCTAAAGACAGTGCCCTCTTTGGATCATTATGTGGGACCAACTTGATTGCTGGAGCATTCTCCCAGTATTTCTTGGAACTCTAGGGAGAGATCCTGATCCACTGTTCACACAAGGGGATAGAATCTGGCTATTCTCTCTTTTCACCTTGTCCACCAGGACAGCAGAAGGAAAGGTCTAGCCCTCAGTAGTTAGCTTCCACATCCACCTTGCCTTCTGTTCAAAAGCAGAACCACAAAGTCGACATTGCTTCAGGCTTTTCAGTGCCAGAATTTTCTATTGAAAGTAAAGTTTTCATTGTTTTTAGCCTCTGCTTGAACAGTAAAACAGGTTATATTTGGAAAAGAAAAACTGTTGCTTGGTGTATTTTTCCCTTCTCATCCTGAAGACACTGTTAGTAAATCAAATGGGAAAAGAGTTATCAAAAGGAAATAGACTTTTGATTGAAAAAAGAATGTTGCAAACCCACATTTCATATGTAAATTACATTTTAATGGCATCTACTGTAGCACCATATCTAGACTTAGCAATTTTCTTATAAAGTATAAAACATACTAGTTTCAGGGCTGAAAACAGATACCAATATTTTATTTGAGTCTGAATATATCATATAACGTTTCAGTGTGTAACTGGAAAAAATTATGTAGGCATGCATTCACACATTTTCAAATACATCTGTTTACACATTTTTGCCATAGCACAGAAGAGAAAGGAATAGATGTTTACTTATTCCATACACAATTTGCACTTAAGCTCAAATGTTCAAATGGAGCTATTTAAATTTCACCTGAAACATGTATGCATATATCCGATTGTGCATGAAAACCCCATACTTGCATATGTAAACAGGGATTTACATGCATAAATAGATGCATGCACAGAGTTTGTGGAAGCAATTTATGAGAGACGTGAAAATTTGGGCCTTAATGATTTCAAGGTAGCTTGAGGCTGGAAGGAAGGCAGAACCCATATACATTCATTTTGTGTGTGTTTGTGGAGGTGGGAAGAGGGTTGGGTGTAAGAACTAAACACTTGACTCAGCCTTTGTGAGACACCACGAGGATGAGGTTATAGTTGCTCACATGTATTCTGGCAACACAGGGATTTCACCTCTGGCTCATCTCTATTATGTGTGGAAGGGAGAAATCTAAAATGCTGCAGCTGTGAACTGGAGTTAGAGAATAACATTGATGGTCATTACTGAATTGACCTATGTGACTTCTGGAGTTTATTCACTGCCTAACTATTCATTCCTTTTCCTGTTTAGGTTTCATTATGCTAACCTACAGGAAAGGTATGGAAAGAGCAGACAGTAAAATATAAAATGTAGCTCCCAGTCCTTGTGTCACTACCGTAAACAGAAAAGCAGCTATATTTTTGGTTTTATGAGAGATTTGTTCATAACAATCTATTTTCACCATATATGCATATAACAACTCTTATTAAGAAATTTTGAGCACATGTGAAAGAAACTAGGGTCCCAACCTAAGAAACAAACACTTCTGTACTTTGCTGTTAGTAGACCTATGAGGATAGCAGTCTATGAGCTCATAAAAGAAGAAATTTAAAAACAGAGGGTCAACAGACTCTCAGTCTTTCCTGTTTCCTGCCTAAAAGCTCTCCTATAGGGGCTAACCATTGCCCCTAACTGATTTCCTGGCTTGCTGTAACCTAATTCCTTTGCTCACTCTAGCTGTCATATAAGCTGATGGAGCGGGTTCTCCCACTGGAGTTCTCCCTTGCTTGGTTCTGCACTCCTATGCCAAACTAAACTTTCGTATAGCCTTTCTCAATTTTCCTTACTACTCTCAGTGTTTAGTGAACCCATGAATGCTTGGCGGAGCAACCACTAATTTGACCCCAATTACATTAATATGTAGGCTTGAAAAATTAATGGCTAGTGGGCTGTTTACCTGTTCTTCACCTATTTTTCTCTTTTAGAAGCCTGCCAAGGGTCTGTCATGGACTAAGCTGCTTAGAAGCTGATTTACTGATCAGCAGCTTCTGTTTGGTTCTTCACCATATGCAGGTGATAGAGCCACAAAGTAAGAAAATTAAAATGTTAAAAGTCAAGAATCTTCTTAAAAAAAACAGTCCAGCTCAGTAGTGACCAACAGTTTAGGCCAGCTAATGGCTGTTCAATATCCTTTGTGAAAATAGATGGATGGACAAAATCCAATTCCTAGGTAATACCCTCTACCTACAAACACACACATAACATATTAGTTGGTATGCTCAGCAAGGAGGCCAAGCATTCTATGTGCCTGTAGAATGAACTACCCTTTTATTTGCAGATGTGGTTTCCTCCACAGCAGGGTTTGGACAAACTGTCAGCGCCGTATAAGAAGCTTGCACTGCCACTGTTCATATCATATTTGTGCAGTGTTTTGATCAGGGCCAGCTCCAGGCACCAGCATTCCAAGCAGGTGCTTGGGGCAGCAATCCGCAAGGGGCAGCAGTCCGTGTGTTTTTGCTGCCCCAAGCAGCGCGCCGAATTGCCTCTGCGGAGGGCGGGGGCAGTCCGCATGCCATTAGGGCAGCACGTACGTTTCCACAGTGGCAGCAATTCGGCGGCAGCTTCTGTGTTCAGCTGTCTGCGGCAGCACATCTTCTATCTTCCAGTTGAAGACAGAAGCTGCCACCGAATTGCCGCCGCCGCGGAAACGCACATGCCACCCTAACAGCACACGGACTGCCCCCGCTGTCTGTGGCGGCAATTTGGCGCACTGCTTGGGGCGGCAAAAACAGTAGAGCCGGCCCTGGTTTTGATACAGAATTTCAAATTTGAGGGCTGGCAGTCAAGTACTTTTCACAATTGACTAAATTTACTTTTATTTTTAAAAAAAATCCTTGTAGACTTCCCCTTCCCTGTGGATTTTTTCTGCCAGAGACTTGACCTGGGCCCATAATATATTACATTTCTTAATTTATACAATTAATTTTTTTCATAAATTATAGTGAGGAAACTGTTGTATTTGTCAGTTTAAAAAAATGTTTTTCTTTCACTTTTTAGAAACAGCTTTAGTCCAACATAATTATACCTAGTACTTTCATATGTACATTTTTAAATAAAGCTCCTATACATATGGAGATACTCTGGAATTCAATGGTGTCTCAAATTTTATGTTCAGATAGTATCACACAAACAAATGTCACACAGGTACCAAAACATGAAAAATCATTTTGTGGGTTATCACAGTCACTTGGTACATCTCCAGCTGTAACAAAAATTAGGAAGCAATCCAGCCAATTAATTTGAATAAAAAACTTTCATAGAGATGATTCATTTCCACAAATGCAACATTAGAATACAAACAAAAACAGACCCATGACTATCTCCACATTGCACATGCATATGTACAGATGTGAACGAAATGACAATGTACAGAGACTAATTCTCTTATCAAGATGGCCGTTGTATTCCCATATGTGTACTCCCATACTGACTACTCTGTTAGTGTGCTCAGTATCCTATGGATTGGCAAGATCATCCCAACAAACACTCGAACAAAATAGCCCAGGTTATAGCCGTGAAGAGGCTATTCCTACCTGCAGGAGTAGTGGAACTAGGTATTCTGGGGGTTAGGCAGCACACCCTGGCTTGAAGTAATAATAGCAACCAAATGCATGGCTTCCATCATATAAAGCATTTACAGTTTCATTCAATAGCTTTCAGCACCTCCACCATAAAAGCTATTCCATAGCTCCTATCTATCTGTTTTGCCAAGGCTGAGAAGAGAGATCATAGGAAACGCAAAATCATTACTGGACCCCCAGACCTGGAAAAGGGTGTGGGTTGAGTGAATGGTCAGAGACTGGCCAGTGTGTTAACTGGGGCTGAAAGGTTGGCAGGGAAACACACAAAAAAGCATGTTGCGAGCAGGACAGTATGTTTCTCCCAGAGATGGAGTTTAGTTGGGCCCAGGGGAATTTACACCTTAATCTTTTCTTGCCAGCTTGCGTAAATAAGAGCCATGTATATATAGCTTTTATTATTTTTACCCTTGGCTCCATGGGCTTTGTAGCTTTAGGGGAATAAATAAACAACACTTTCTTTGAAATGCTGTTTTTGAGTCTCTTTAACCAACTCGCTGGTCACAGGTTCCCAGAGTGAAACAGTGCCTGGGACCTGTGACAAGTGCCTGGGGCCTGTCTCATTAGCGTGTTTGGGAAACAGAAGGGCTGCAGGCCAGAAATCCCTTCTAAGGTGGTTGGACTATATGATTCCACCCAGAGTGAGGTGCAGGAAGCCAGGCCTGTCAACTCAGGGGTCCACTTGAGAGAGGGACTAAAAGGGGGGAGTTTGATGCACAATTCATCGTGACAACCTCATTGCCAGAATTGTTTACTATGGTCCAGTTTTAGGGCTAATCATTTATGGCCCTGCAAGCCCACTGATGCAAAGGGACTGCAGAGGTGTCATCACAGGCATGTCATGTTGGTTGACGTCAACACTGGTGCTGACACAGAAAAAGGAAAATCCATCCTAGATTGAATTTTCAGAGCTGGCAGTTAGGGAAAAAAACTTGTAAACTGAGCAGTATTGGTCCACAAATCAATGCAAGATAATACTACCTCACAATGCCATTTTACAGTTATTTTTCAGAGTAGAACCATGTGTTAAAGTATTAGAGACTTATAGAGCCTGAAGCTGAAAGGTGTTGAGCACCTTCACCTCTGTTGAAATCACTGAGAATTAAGTACCTCAGAGAAAGACTTAGTACCTTACAGAATGTGGTCTTATATTTTTATACAGGAAACAGATTGCTGTTAGTCTGAGCAGCTACTAACAGACTTTGTATTACTTACCATAACACTCCCTGGTTATCCAAAAAAATGAAATGATCATATTGAGCCAACTGTATTACAGCTTGAGTGCAAGGATTCAGAGTGCAGGGATTTGCAGGTGCCATTACAGGATGGAGTTCACAAGCTGAGATGGGTCCGGTTGGTGACCATTTGGATTAGGAGTTTTGAAGGCAATAGTCTATCAGAACATAAAGTTTTATAGTAGTAACAGCAGAGCACAGAGATGTAAAGAGGGAGAACACATGTCCTGCTTTGAGCAGGAGGGGGTTGGACTTTAGATGACCTCCTGAGGTCCCTTCCAACTCTGATATTTTATTATCTCTGTACTGTAGCAACAACTTGAGAGTGTGCCCTGTTAACTCAGTAACAGCAGTTGTATTCTGGGCTTATCAACTCCTGGGCCTTCAGTTACAGGATTTATTTCCTACAAAACCTCAGCCTGTGGCCTCAGTGTCTATTTAGCTCAGAACATGGTTATTAAGTTGTAAGCAGAGAGAACTCTTCAGTTACCTTTTAAATACAAAACACCAATACAATACATAGGATCAGACGCTGATCTGACTTTAGCCATACTGAATAGTTCACAGGTAGTCCTAATTAAGTAGTACACCTTGAGGAGTGAGGTACTACTCAGTGTGTGCAAGGGTAGCACAATCAGGCTGTAAAGAACAAGTAAGTGAAAGAAATGATGATTTGCAGACTGAACAACTGTGATAGAATAGTTTATTACCTGCACTCTAAGTTAGGTTGACTGTTTGCAGTAACTGAGCATGTTTTTGTGAAAAGGTGTAGTTTGGTTTTGACTCTGACCCCTCCCCCAGAAATATCTTCTTTTAAAAATGATCGCCCACTCGTCTGGATTGCAGTGGGGAATTCATAAAGGAAAACACCACCTATGGAGAACTGAAAAACTAAAAATTACCCTCTTTGTTTTTTGTTATTGTTGTTTTTAAATGCATTTAGTATCTTTTTCTGAGTGAATTAACTGAAAGCCTATGTGACTTCTCTTTTGCTTTGGGGTGAATTTGGCGTCCATTAGAGTGCTTACTACCTAAACCCAAATGTATCCAGTTACTTACTTTGACAAATGGCTATACCACCTAATTTGTTTTCCTGACTGTACACACTTAAACACTAGCTCTCTGAGTAGAATGCTGGCCTTGTGCCATTTACTCATGTAAAGGCACCAAGACTTTGGGAAATAAATAATCCTAATGATTTTATCAGGCATCCTATGTTACAGCATGTTGAAACCTACAAAAGGAAACTAGATTAATGAGGTTTTTTTTAGCTGGCTGTTTTGAAAATAATGGCAGCGTGAGCCAAGTAAAACGAAGGTCCCATCTGAGAAGACTACATTGATGTAGCCTGTATAGCTGACAACATAGAGCCACTGTTCTGCATAACAAGGCCTTCAGCAAATTACAGCTAACTTATTCCCTCAGAAAATACTGCCCTTTTACGCAACTGGAGAGCCAGGGTTCAACCCTCTGCCTGGCTGCTTTATGCCACTCAGGCAGTGCAAAGTGGCCAGAAAGCTGCTCTAGAAGGTAGCCAGGCCACAAATGGTCACATTACTCCTTGTCCTGCAATAACAGCAGTCAAACAAACAGTAGGTAATAGCCCAGGAGCTAACTTTAAGACTACATCAGACTTTCTTTGGCAATTAAATAATTATGCAAAATACAAGCACATTTTGATACAAAATTCAGTTTGCATTTTCATATAAAACCAATCTAGTCAGCTTAAATACCATAAGAGCTAAGTTACAGTAGTGTAATTCCACTGACTCCAGTTTAAGCGTGACTAGAATCTGACACAGAGAATACAAAACAAAAAAAGAGACAGAGAGGCAGACCCAGGACATTAAAAAAAAAAAAAGAGGATAGCATCACCTTAAGTGTCCTAAATATAGTGAAGGGCCCATTGAAACCTCATGAAAAACTTTAAAAACAATCTTTTCAGAGACAACTGGGCTTATCCGTATTTTCTGCATCTCTTCCCCATTCTACTTTAAAAAAATCTGCATAAGAACAGGATCTGAGAAATTCATCTGTGTGCATTGCTTCTCTTTTAACTGATGTCATAATCCTATGATGACATCATTATTTTTACTGCAATTATTAGTAAATCACAAAGTCTATGGCCTGATTCTTATCTTACTTCTACCAGCTTTGCACAATTGACTTCAGGAATAACTCCACTGTTTTACACTGGTGTACGACAAAACAGTATTGGTAATGTACATTAAGGCAAGCGTGCATTGATGCAGGATGGGGAAACTTAGTGTGCCAATGTCTGTGCCTGTATCTATTCATCCAGGAGTATTTTCATCCTGACACTTCATTCACTTTAAAAAACACAAATAAAAACCTTTATGTAGTTTTAATTCCAGAAAAAAATTCACTAAGTACCACCCTAAAGCTATTTTTGAAAAGTATTTTCTATTCTTTTGCCAGCGAAAGCCTCGGATTCCCAGAGAGACCATGCGAAGAGTTAGAGAGCTAAATTCTGTTTCAGTTACATCAGTGTAAATACAAAATAACTCTGATAAAGTACATTGAATAACACCAGATTTATGCTGGTATAGCTGAGAAAAGAATTTGCTCCATAATCTCTAAGGAGAGCTAAGAAAAAGGTGATACATAAAGCATAGAGATTCATCCAAAAAAAGCTGTTGCAAACTGGGAAATAGCCGTATTATTTTTATGAATATGTTGAGGGTTGTAACAGTGAGGCCCATTGATGCCAATGGGCAAAGGATTCACTGTAATTTACAAGCAACTCCGTATTAGACCTGACAAACTCACTGCACCACTTTCATGGTATTTACGCATGAAGGGGAGCATGTGCCGTCTCTGCTGAAAGCTTGTAGCTTATTGATACTCAAAATCATTGTGTGTGTATGGGTAAGATTTAAGGAATAATATAACTATATTGAAAACGATGGCTTATGATCTTGGAGTAAAACTTAGGCACCAGGAAGTCATATCTCTGTGATGGCCCATTTAGCTGGGAGGGAGTTTACCCCTCTCTAGTGAGCCGGTGATGTAATATAAGGTTCAGTTGTCTGCCCTTGCTCCATCCCAGAACTGTCAATGGAAAACCACCAAAGACAACTGCAAATGATTTGAAGGTAAAAAGGAACATCATAACAGACTGGGAATCACCCTACCTGTCAATGAAAACAAAAGACTGATTCAGTATATCCCAGGGTCGAGAAAGATACTCTGCAGCCTTTCACTGAGGTGAGGTGACAGTTTGTCGAGTGGGGGAGTTTCATGACAGATTGGATTCTGGTTTCTGAGAAGCCAGCCAGTTCTGCAACAAACTGAATTTTGGGATGGAGGGTAGGGAACCTACTTTATTAGATAGGAAAGGTAACTATTCATAAGTGTGGGTTCTAGTTCATATTTTATTATTTTGTTTTGTATTATAACCATTGGTTTCCATCACTCTCAAGTGGAATCTCCATTCTTAAATAAACCTTCTTTTGCTTTATTATAAGTGCTTACTGGTGCTGTGCATCATACAGCAGTTGGGACTTAAGGCAAAGCTAGTAAGCTGGGGTACTCTGCTCCTTTGGGAGCAGAGATTCTGGGATTTCTGTGAGTAGCCAGTGCCAGGGGCTGGGTAGCACAGAGGAATGCTCTAAGGGGACTTGCGTACACCTCATGTTAACCTACAAGGCAAAGATAGGGTACTATAGGCCAAAGTAGAGTCCCTGAATGGCTGAAAGGCTGGTGGTGTTGGGAAGCTAACCGTCAGCTACCACAGGCAGGACTCCCTACTCACAGTCCTGGGTACCCCAAGAACCATCACTCTTTGTGTTTGGTTACAATAGGTCACTTGCTATGGGGTTAGATCAAAATGGGTCATTAAAGAAGCCAAGCAGGAAAGGTAAAACAACGACACAGAAAAGAGGAAACAATGAAAACACTGTTTGAAGTACTGCCTGTCTAGAATGGATTACGTCTCCTAAGGCTAAAGCCTGGGATCAAGGGGCATCCTAAACCTCAAAAACCTCTCAGAAAGGGAGGTGGGTGAGCTCCAAGAGGCTGTCCAGGGTGTGTCAGTGAATAGGGGATGTCTGCTTCTCCCTGCCAAAGGTGGTGTTAGCAGGGCTGAGGGGAACTTACAAAGGTGTAAATATTACCTACGTATGGAGGCCTTTTATTGTTGCTACTCTCTGCTCCTTATGAAAAAATAATGCTTTGTTTTGAAAACACTGTTTCCGGAGCATGGTTAACGTATATAGGATATTGTTAGCCTTTTTCCAGAGGGTATAGCTGGAGAGTCTTGCCCGCATGCTCGGGGTTCAGCTGACCGCCATATTTGGGGTCGGGAAGGAATTTTCCTCCAGGGTAGATTGGCAGTGGCCCTGGAGGTTTTTCGCCTTCCTCCGAAGCATGGGGCAGGGGTCGCTTGCTTAAGGAGTGGGTGGATTGGCTTATGTGGCCTGCATCTTGCAGGAGGTCAGACTAGATGATCATAATGGTCCCTTCTGATCTTGAATTCTATGATTCTATGATTCTATGTATACAGCCACAGGGTCCCAAAGGGAAACTATTACTGGTGTCAAAGCAAGTTGAGTCTGTATTGTTAATGTGGTTGGGAACCAGGGGGGGCTACAGCCCAGAGATCCTGTCTCAAACTTGTAGGACCATGTTGTTTCACCCAGCAAGGTGCAGGAAGCCAAGTTTGTGATCTACACTCCAGGGGGACTGAAGGGGTCTAAGGCATAGTTCATTCTGTAGCCATGACAGGTGGGACTTATGGAGTTCTCTGAAAATGGTCATATTCTGGATTAGACTCATCTCATCTGGAAATTGTTCCAGAAATGAATCCCCTTGATTGAGGATTGAGGTGATTTACTTACACCTCTATATGTTTTGTTGTGAGCTTCATAAACTTCATTTCATCAGAGGCATGCTCCTACCTTGTTCTGTCATAGATAGAGATGTAGCCAATGATATAGCAGGGTTTGACTTGTTGATGCCTTTGAAGCCCAGGTCCAAGACCATGAACTGGCAATGGAAGAGGATTGGGAGCTTGTGGAGAGATCAGAGCACAGGGAATGATTTATGTGTGGGAGGAGAAGATAGTAGGTTGCTGCACTGTGCATGTCAGAGGCTCTGTATTGCTTCCACTCTCAGACCAAATACTGTTCAGTGAATTACAGCAATCCAGACTGGAACCTGATGCTTGGTGTATTAGTAGAATGCCTCATGTTGATGTTAATAGAATCTGGGGAGGGGTCAGGTACTCAGGGCCAGATTTTTAAAGGTATTTAGATGCTTAACTCCCATTGATTTAAATATGAATTAGGTGCCTAAATACATTTAAAAATTTGGCTCTGAAGAAACCCTAAGCACTGAGTTGAGAATATACCTTTTAAAGTCATGAACAAGAACAAATGGAAATACCAATCATATGTTTTTTGCAAGAAACTAACAGAATAAATGACCTTACCCTGGAGATCTTTAAAACAAAACAAAAAAACCCAGTTCTCATTTCATTTCCGTCAATTTGACTATTTTCATACATATATACATATTTTCCCCACACTAATACAGATAAAATTCATTCTTTTAATGCATAATCCTTTCACTAACACTAAGTATTTAATGATGCAACTTAATGAAACTGCACAGAAAAAAATAATTGGGTATACAGCATGGATGTTATAAAGCCAGTTACAGTATGCATGTGACTTCAATGATTTGCCTGAGTATTTAAACCGGAGCGGCCCTTTTTAGGATTAGTTAACATCCTAGGGAAAGGGGAAATCTTATCAATAAAGATCCTCTCATGAATTGACTCTTTTCCCTACTTTCCCTGTGACATTCCCCAGTGCTCATCTCAGACTAATTTCTTTCTGTAGACCCATCACAGAATATTTGTTGGGCTCCTATAATTAGAGGACCACTGACTGGTAAAATTCAGTCATTTATTCAAAGAGAGAACAATTTGTGTTATACCTACCATTTCTCCCTTAGGGAAACATTGATTAGAAAAGGCTGCTTTGTTAGCCAACCTTAACTATACAATATAAACAAGGTAATCAATTTATGTTGTCCTTTTAGTGTATGCAATTAGTACACACTTAACATAATAAAGTGGTAGAACAGTCTGTATAAATAGCTGATGGATTGGTGGATAAGTACGAGATGATATCTTTATTAAACATATATGCAGTAGTTATATGTGCACCTTTTCCCGCTCCCAATGATTCAATTACCTAACAGTATAGAGCACTACTCTATTTCAGTATTCTAATGTAGGTACAATAGATAAGTAGCAGTGTTGACAGTTGAGTATCTATCAGTTGAGTGACTCTATATCTGTGGCCAAGATGATGTATTACTTATGGAAGCATCACCACTGAATTACTCTCGATTCCCATAAATACATGCACTATACTATATTGCCTATAGCAATATCACCTGAAGCTGTGATCTCATCACATCTCAGACTAAGCAGTGGCAGGTGTAGGGAATACTTAGAAGAAAGATTTCCAAATAAAACCACGATACTGCAGGAAGAGATACGGTTGACTCAGGCCTGGTCTACACTCAGGGTGGGGGGGGAAGGACAGAAGGGGAATCAATCTAAGTTACGCAACTTCAGCTACGTGAATAACGTAGCTGAAGTCGACATACTTAGATCTACTTACCACGGTGTCTTCACTACGGTAGGTCGACTGCTGACGCTCCCCCGTCAACTCCGCTTACACTTCTCACTTCAGTGGAGTACTGGAGTCAACTGGAGAGCACTTGGCATTTGATTTATCACATCTTCACTTGACACAATAAATCAACCTCTGCTGGATCGATCCCTCCAGAGGTAAGTATAGACATGCCCTCAGTGACCAGCACTCTTTCCTTTGAGGCACTACTGAACTGATGTATTGTGCTAGCAGGAAGCCTCATTGCTGGAGGACACATGAAGCCTCATTTCTAAGGACACAGGAAGCCATGCACCTGGTCAAATTATACTTAAGGAGCCCATGGCACTTTGCTCAAGAGCAGGATTAGCAACCCTGGTCATGGCTAAATTACAATCTAAATGTCTCCAGCAATTTCAGTTAGGGAAGTCAGTCTCCTCCCTTTTTAAAAATCAATAGTATTAATGGTGCAGAATGCTTGCTGTGTTCCACACCAGAGGTAGCTGCGCTGGAATAGGTAGTAAAGTTAGATTTGTGTAAACAGCCTGTAAATCACATTAAGATGGGTCTCGCTGAAAGATGGAATATATTAGATATGATTAATTAAAAATATACAAAACATTCCAGAATTAGCCACAAATGGGTATGTTTTACTACTGGAAGGCCTAATGTCCTGACCTGACCATATTTCAGTGATCTATGCAGCCATATCAAGGAGAGACCTATGTAAGCATTCATGGTGAGAAGGCAATTTATTCCCCACAACTCCTGTCTCCATCAGCTCTATACTAATGAGAGAAGAAATGCAACAAAGAGAAATGCTGTTCAAGGTGAAATAAAAATCACCTCTTACTGTTAAGTGCAGTATTTTTGGCTGGGTACAAGTAACCTTAATGAATTAGATAAGGGCACATTGAAAATGTACCTGAGTAAAAGCATCTATTCAATTCAAAAGAAGGCAATTGTGAGCTTGTGTCTATGGCCAAAAAGCTAATGTGTAAAGCACATTGTGAATCAGAACAGTTCTGTGCTATACACGGAATGTAAAAAATGCAGCTTACAACTGTGTTAAATTCTTGAGGTATCCAAAAAGATCATTCTAAGCAGAAGCAGTGTTACAGCATCAATAAGAGCCTGTACTGAGCTGATACATCAGCTGAATGACTCAGCAGTCATGTCATTCCATATTAGATGTGCTATCTACTGCAGAAGAGAAAAATCTTTTCAGGTAAATCAGACTGCACTTGTCTCAAATAACCTTCCTTTACTTTTCTGGTATGTCTACTAGAAACTTGACCTCAGCCAGTCAGCAAAGGGACAAAACATCTAGGAGGATTGTTCAGACAACTCACTGTAGTAATGACTGCCATGTAAAATCCTAATGTGGTGTTGTATCAAGCAGGCAAGGTACTAACAAGCTTCAACAGGACTTTATTTTTACAGTGGAAACCTCTTTACCAACCTGCTGCTGCACCCTCTGTAACTCTCACTCTGCCTCCTCAACTCCTCCCCTCTCCTTCCTGTTTCCTCTCCTTTCAGACTCCCAACAGCCAGTGCTCCCAATTCTAATAATTACAAGCACATCTAACCACCACATGTGGGTAGTGGGAGGCTTGTAACCTGGTCATAAAAATTTGCTCTACAATGAAATTTTCCAGAGAAGCCTTCTGACTGGAAGTTAAATCATTTCCACATTATAAATAATAATAAGATGAATTGAGTATATTTAAGCTATACGAATTTGAATGTTAAGTGGCTAGTTCAGGGGATTGGTAATAGGATGTAGAGCTTGTCACCATTATGTTAATAGTTCAAATGTACACAAATCTGGTACAAAGGAAATGTTGATACTGTATGAGAACAGTTTGTTGGCCTCTGTAGAATGAGTTCAGAGGTTACTGTTCAGTTCTCAGTGGGCACATGTTGCTGTGAGGATGCATTATCACCTCAATGATAAAAGAAAGGGGAAATATTATAGGAATACTTCCCAGCTAGAAGGGAGAGAGATGCAGCATTTGACTTTCAAATTGCCATTTAGGGCTGGAACTACTTGTCTCTGACAAATTTAAAGGGCTAGCTACAAGAAACACATGCTGGGAAAGATTCCCATAAAAGTGTGATTCTACAGTAGGAGTTTCAGTACTGACCAGCACACAGTCTTAAAGAAAGATAACTTTGGGCAAGGAATTGAATTCTCCCCTCTCTGAGGACAAGACATTTGGTTGCAAGATAACCCCAGGTTTTCAAGCTATAAACTGGTGTTCGAAATAGCGGTGTCCTTTGGCTGATACAGTATTATGTTTCTCTAATAAAAAGCAAGGCACAATTATGATATCAGCTCCTGCCATGCATCTAGTGTACCACCGCTAATGCAAGCAGTCCCTACCAGTACAACATTTTGTGACTACTCATTAAATCTTTAAAACCACTTTGTGTTGAGTGTGTTCTCACCCTGATGGTGATCACTTTCTACAGATATTATCACAAACCTCTTTATTGGCAGGAGTATTTGAAGAAAGAGGATTTAAAGTGAATTTGAGCAAGTGTTCAGAAAACATGGATTCTGAATATGTAAACTTGAGTACTTACATTTGAAATCTGATTTTTAAGGGTTACAATCATCCAGTTAGGGAATACAGCTATACCATGTGGCTTATGTATCCAAGCAACACAACTCATCATTCAAGCCTTGACTCAGGCAGGCAAGTCTAATTTGAATTTAATGGGTTTGAGTTCCCTGAGGGTGTTGTCTGGAAAAGAAGTGCGAAATTAAGAGCTTAGTCGTGTAGATTTGATTGTAGCTCTGAACACTAAAATTACATTGAAATTTACCAGATTGCACTTATCTGAGGATAATATATTTGTACATCTTCTGGGAAAATTTCTACTGCCTGTGCAGAGAGGCAGTCAGACTAGACTAGATGATCATAGTGGTTTGTTCTGGCCTTAGCGTCTATGAATCTATTTTGAAACCAAAACGCTTTGTGAATCTTTCACAGAAATATAATTACTCTATGTTCTTCAGTGGTTCTAATATGGAAATGGACAAGCCTATTCTTTGCCAACAGCTCAGCAATCCTAAACCTTCATTTGGCTGCATAACAGTTAGAATTTGTTCTTATATATTAATTTCCAAGCATCTCACATAGCTGCAGAGGAGTTTTTGTCAGCAAGTTATTTAACTTTAACTCTGAAGAGCACTTTTGAATACAATATGTGCTCATAACACTAATCATAAAAAGGTGTATTATAAAATACAGCTGACATGAGGGCTCATTGTTTGGCATGCAAAGTGCTTTAATTCAGTAGATGAAACTAATCGGAAATATTTGACTACTATCTTTTATATGCTTGCCTACATAATCAAAAAACAAACAATTAGAGGATATTGTGTCTCAGATAAAACCAGACTTATTTTCACTTCCTTTCTTTGTAAACATTCACATTTGTGACTAACTACAGCTTCATTACTCTCAAAGGTATACTTTTGACGTCTCTTACCTAAAAACATAGTCATGAAGCTTCTGAAAGGTCAGCCAAGGGGAGACAAACTAGGAAAGACAGAATCCACCACATACAAATTCCTAATCTGTTGCAGGAAGTATGAGGTGAGGGAGGGTATGAAATTAACAAAAAACACAGCTAATGTGTTTTTCATGTCATATTGCAAACTACAAAAGATACAAAATGTTTGCAGACAAAAGGCAATGCTCATGGAAGAAATGATTCGGTTACAATGAAAATAAAACAATTCTGGGAAAGTAATAAAACCTTTTGCCAAACAAAGGAGTAATAAATAACCCCACATAAAGAGAAGAATACTATTCAAAGAATGTCAATGGGAAAATTAAAATTGTGATGCCCATTATTAAAATTGTTCTCATGTAAAAAAGTGTCTGCCATAATCTCATATTCATAACATTATCTATTTATTTAGTACTGATTATTGGAAGATAAAGGATACATAGGATTGTGCTTACGAAAATTGTGTGCTTCTAAAGCATCCACAAACAGATAGTCAGGAACACAAAGACTAGATTTGCATGCACAAATGTTCATTTTCCTATATAAATGTTTGAGGTTTTTGTATAAACAAAACATAGTCCTCTACATCCTTATGGGTTGATCTCTTGTGATCCACTTTTCAAAATCTGGCCTGATTTTGTAACCTATTTATATTGTCTTCAAATACCCCTGCTATCCCATCAAATCACAAGGGTCAGCTAGAACTCAGGGAACCTTGGTTCAGATCCCAGCAAGACTGATCCAATCCTCTGACCCTTGTGTGGTGGAAATATGGGGTTCTATGCTTCCTTTCATACGTGGGTATTTTAGATGCAACATTTAAAATAATAGAGGACCTGTTTCTTCTGTGCTGACTTTGATGTTTCCTTGGCATTTTAAAATTAGCAATTTCTCCAGTTTTGTCTTATGCTGTTAATATTCCCCATAGTTGTACAGTATTGCTTTGTACTGGTTGGTTGTCATCCAATGGAGCAGTTTGCATGCAGATACTAATTCTGCAAAAGGATCCCCAATTCCTGATGCTTTCATCCATGTAACATTCTATTATTTTTGTTGATGTCATCAATAGAACATCATGCAGAAGGAATGGTTTGCGCCTGAGAATCTCTTTGCAGGATCAGGGCCATAGTAATGTGCTGAAGGAAGTTTGTGAAGAAAGTTGTGTTATAAATGTAAATTATTCCCTGAGACTGATTTTTGTTGGTTTGTTTCTCTCCTTGTATTCAAATTCACTCTTAAGTTTGTTCCAGGTTCTCCAAGACTCAACCACTTCCTATCATTAGGAGCATAGATGACCATTTTGTAATCTGAAAACCACGGCTCTTCTATTGCCCTTTCCCATAATCTCAAAAGGCAAAGAACATAGTGGCTGCAGTTGGATATAGTGTCTTCTCCTGTACTCTCTACCAAGCAAAATTCGCATTCACAGTGCTTACTAGAACTCAGTGTCACAGAGCTAAGCCTTTCATGGCCGAGCACATGGAAGAATTTTTCTCAAGAACTTTTTCTTCCCAAAAAAGATGTTATGTAAACAAACTTGCCCTGGAATGTTTGGCAGGAATGCATATAGCTTTCATATCCTCACAATAGAAACACTGGACAGATAAAATTTGGTAAGATCTGTGGCTCATATGCTGCAGTGATGGGCACCAGTAAGGAACATGGAGAGACAGACAATATTTTAAATAACAACTGTATGTTATAACTAAAAATGGATCTAAATCAAAACCCTGGAATCAACCTCTGAACCGGTGGCCTATGTAGGTGAGATGATGATTGGAACTCTGTGTGGCTGAAGCACATCTACATAAATAAATTATTTGTAGGGTACAAACATTCTGTCTGAAGAAATTATTTTTTTTTTGATCCATGTGCCTTCTTTGCCTGTTTTAGTCAAATAAACCTTAATGTTCCAATTTAAAATGGGTGTGTGGTCTCATTCCATGGAAAATGTGGCAGGTTTCCTAGCTAGGTCATGACTGATAAAATGTGAATTATATCCAAATCCAATAGAATTGCAGGTCAGATTGTTTTCATTTAGTGTGTACACTTCCCTATAATCAAAAGGGTTCTTTAAAAATAAATAGGACCAGCTGTATTTTTCATCAATACAGATGTGCTGTTGATTGACAGTTACTACTTGATTGGGTTTTTTTAGACCCACATCTAATATGGCTAATAGCATAAATCTATTTTATGTATAGGTGAGATGTACACTGACAAAACTGGGACAGTACCACTACAAAGTGATGCTGAGTACTCACAACAAAAATTGCAAGCCACATAAAATTTATTTTTAAAATCCCTGTTAAATTACAGGTATGTTTATAGCATTGTAAGACTACAAATCCTGACTTGTATTTTCCAAGAGTAATAGCAATAACCAGGGAGCGTATTGTATCAGACTACTTCATAAGATTTAAATGTTAACTTTTTTTGTCTTTTTATTAGCAGCATGTTAACACCTTTTTACTGGTATAATACAGAAAATGCCATCATTAATGATTCCATAAGGATCTGGATAAAGGTTACTGGTGCATAGCCAATTTGAATTATTTCTTTTTGGCTCTATTATTGTACTATGGATTATTCAAATCTAAAGGGCATTTTTTCTGGAATAATTCTATCCCAGAATAACTGTAATATATGTTCGCTATATATTTTATAACTGGACTGGGAGGAAGGGTGGCACAGAGAAGTGGGATTATTCCAGTGTAAAAAAACCCCAAAACAATACAAATACTTATATACATTAGGAAATATTACACACATAAACTGTGTTAAAAGAACATTATTATGGTTACAAAGTCAAACACTCATGTTAAAAAATGCCAGAATAAAAGTTGCCTGCACATATTCAGCATGAACATTTTCAACCCAAACAGTTAGTTTGGCAAAGCTAAAAGCAACTGAAAACAGGGTCTTATAATGGAAAGTGTTAAGTTACCTGAATAATTGGGACAGAGGAAGGAGAGATGAGTCAGGGCAAGAGCCCTGCTGACCTAGAAGGTGAAAGCGAGGTGAAGGGGAGAGGAAGGACAGATTTCCCTGCCCCCTTTTTTCTTTTAACAATTATTTTTTAAACTTGACCTTTCTTCAGTTTCACATCCCCTTTTCTCTCTTAATGGATTTTTTTGGGTCATCTTTATGTAAATATTGAAGTTTTTCTGTGGGGAAAAAAATGGGCAGCTTGGTCAGCATCTTGTTTTTTGGCAACAAATCTTGATCATTCTGAGCCCAGAAGCCAATCAAAACAGAAGGTTTATAGGAGAGAGATTTTCATATTTACATTATAATTATTCAGAAATAACCATAACATGATTATGAAATTCTCTTCACTCTGAGTGGCTGATAGCATCTCAGAGAATGTGTGTTTGTAAATTGTCTTTACAGTTAATGCAAAAAAAATATGATTAATCTGCAGATCGGACAGTGCAATCTGCACAGTTAGGTGTCAGTAACGACAGAATGTCACTGCACTGTGTGTCTCAGACTGCTCCACTTCACTGTAAAATGGGATATACAGCAGGAAGTGCAGTTTATTTTCACGGACATTCATTTCCTAAATTAAAGGGGCATTTGATGTGTTGCCATGTATTTTCCAAACTTCGAAGCTCAAAATGGAGAGTCCATCCCTTTCACAAACTGTATGAGCCATAGGAAATGGAAAAGGTCACCCAGTACAGTACATCTCTGTCTCATAGAAGCTAGTCATATTGTACTAGATTAAATATAGAAAAACAGGCTATCCTCCACTGTCTTGCTGGCCTCATTTGTTTCTTTTCTTCTAAGCCAGGTTGGGGGAAGCAAGCCACAGGAGAGGACCTGCTCAGTGTCATACTGTACTTCCAGTGTCAAGCCATCCTCGACTCTGCATGCCTGGATGACCCCAAAGGAATCTGTTATTGGAACACTCTTGAAAACTGCTTTCTGAGTCTCATCTAAAATCCATTAGCAAATATTACGTTATATATCTCACCTGATATTATGTGGGTTGCTTTGGGTTTTTTTTTTTTGACACTTTTAGTATGTGGCCTCCAAAGTGTTCTCAAACAAAAGGCAAATTCTAGGGTTTGTTTAACTCCCATTAATATCTCTGGAAATTCAGTAAGTGCATTAACAAAACTAAATAGGAAGTAATTTTTTTCACGTTACTGCTTCAATAAACCCCATTGAGACAGAGAGAAAAAAAATAGTGGGAATAGTCAATTTTCAATATAGAAAAAAGGTGTTTGATGTTGTTAAGAGGGTGAGAGGGTGACCAGTGACGTGGCAAGTTTTGAAGATGAGAAAAAATCATGTAGGTTAGTGGAGACTGTAACTTCAGGTAGCCTTAACAAAGCTGGGACAACGGGCAGCACAATGGGGAAATGAATATGGCTGAAATGCTAACAAAAATATGATGAAAAAAGCAAGCACACTGCAAGGAATAATTAAAGCTACTCATACACTCTGCTGGATTCTAAATTAACTGTAACTACTCAGATAAAAGTCTTGGGCATTACCAAGGCATCAGTGAAAACCTTTGCTCAATCTGCAATTGGCTTCTAAAAAGTGAATGAAGATTGAAGTCAACTAATGAATACTGAAAATATGGCCACTTCTTCCCATTGTTCCCAATAGGAGTGAAACCAAATAGCTCTCAGGGAAGATACTAGCTCCCCCTGCTGACAGGAGGCAGAGAGGAATGCTGTGAGGAGCAGCTGAATGAAGGCAGTCTATGGCTTCAGTTCCATTGAGAATTGGAGATGATGGCTATTTTGAGAGAGCTGTTTTAACTGAGGTCAATTTGTAGCCTTAGTCCCATGGCTTATAATATGAAATGGTCATTTGAAAGAGTTTCTTAGTCACTTTCACAGCAAATATTACCATGAATCATAAAAAAATAAAAAGTTACCCATTGCACCACTTTTATTCAAGATTTGGTTTTCTTCCAATTTTTGAGTATATAAACAAAGCCCTAGCTTGGATTCTTAAAGGACCCATTTTAAATGAATTAACACAAACTACTTAAGAGATTTCCTTAAAAACATAGGGCTGGAAGGTATCTCCTAGGTCATCAAGTGCAGTTCCCTGCAATCGCAGGTAACATGTTATATAATTCCTTTCATAAACTTATCAAGCTCCATCTTAAAACCAGTTAGGTTTCTTGCCCCCATGATGCCTATTGGAAGACTGTTTCAGAGCATCACTTCTCTGATGGTTAGAAACCCTGTTCTAATTTCGTGCCTAAATTTACATATGGCCAATTTATATCCATTTATTTTGTGCCAATACTGTTGTTTAGCTAAGATAGCAATCATATCTCTGCTCACCTTTCGCGTCACTAGGCTAAACAAGCTAAGTTCTTTTAGTCCCCTTTTACAAAATAGGCTCTTCATTCCCCTAATCATCCAGGTAGCCCTCCTTTGAACCTGTTCTAACATGAATTCATCTTTCTTGAACATGGTTGACCAGAATTGTACATAGAATTCCATCTTAGGTCTTACCAGTGGCTTGGACAATGTATTAATACTTCCCTACCTCTACTGGAAATGCCTCACCTGATACATTTGAGGATCATGTTTTGCCTTTTTCACAGCCATATCACATTGGTGGCTCACAGTCATCCTGTGATTGAATAGCATGCCCAGGTCTTTTTCCTCTTCTGCCATTTCCAACTATGGGCACCCAGCTATAGAAAAAAAAAAACAACCTTGTCAGAGTGTAGCTGGACCTCTGAAGGGGTCAGTGGCTCAGTCCACAACTGACAGACTCCACAAGGGGGAATGAGAACTCAGGTTCACCTGGGACTAATTAACTCACTGAGTAGCTGGGAGGAAGGCAGGAAAGTACCTGGACATGATAAAAGGAAGCTGCTCCCAGTGGAGCTAGAGCAAAGTGGCTCCTGGGGAGAGGAACATGGGAAGAGAAAGCTTCCAAGGGGAGGGCTTCTCAGGGGGAACCTGCTGAGGGAGCTCACCAGGAAAGGAAACCAAGGAGCCATGATCCCAAGTGAGAGAGGGTCCGAAAGGAAAGAGCACTGAATGCCAAGTCTCAGCAAAATCTGCCCCCCAGGGAAGTACTTCACCAAGTAGCAGGAGAGGCTGCAGATCAGAGGAATTATGTGCTGTTCTGAGGAGGGTTGTTTGTGGTTTGACCTCTGTGAGGACCTTGACCTCTGTGAGGACCTTGACCTCATCCCTTCTATTACTCTAATCCCCAGGGTCATCCAATTGTTCCTCTATAATAATCAGACCCTACTCTGTATTGGCAATGTCTCCCGAGTTAGTGTCTTCATCAAATTTCATTAGCATTCTCCTACTTTTTGTGTCAAGGTCACAAATAAAAATATTTTAAGATTGTTCTTAAGACTTGTAAATCCACAAAATATTAATCATATTATCAAAGAGTAAGTAATTCATAAATAACAAAGTGCTTAAGTGCCAAACTCAAATTCAGCCTTAACTACGAAGCTGCAACTGACACCTCCATAATACAAGAGCAAGGAGACAGTCTATGAACAAGTTTAAAAGTGATACAATACTTTTTACAGATGGCATAATTAACCTGTGATGTGTTGCTACAAGAGATCATTGAGACCAAGAGTCTATTGGGATTCAAAAAAAGCAATAGACATCCACATAGGTAATAAGAACACTCACCATTATATTAGAGGATAAAATATTATAAGGAATATAAACCCCTTCTACTTCAGAGTTTATGCCAACCAGTAAATTACAGATATTGGGAGAAAAGTTGCTGTATGAATAGCTCATTTCATTAAGAGTTATTAAGCTGGGGCAGTGGGGGGGTTACGTTTTGCACCTGCCACTGGCCACTGTGAGAGACAAAACACTGGACTAGAGGGATCAAGTGGGAGCCTCATAGACTGATTTGGTTAATACATTAATGTAATTGCACTACACTTCTTGGAAAAGATCTGTAAGATGTAAGTTTAGCCGCAATTCATATGACGATATAGAAATGCCAGGAGAGATCTCAAAGAGACAAGGTGGGTGAGAATGGGGTAATATCTTTTATTGGACCAACTTCTATTGGTGAGAGACACAAGCTTTTGAGCTCACACAGAGCTCTTCATCAAGAGAGATCTCAGTCAGTTGAGATTTAAAGTAAATGCATAGCAAAACTGGCCTGAAAATCAGTAGTTTAAATCATGTCTACACCAGCAGCAGATATGTTTCTTAAGATTTAATGCAGTACATTGCTATATTTCTACTTATCACATAAACCACATGTTTTATACAGTGATATTGAGTGATGGGTGCAAAAGTATATTTTAATCATGCTGGTGCTGAATTATGTTTAGAAACACCTACATCAGAGCTACCTTTCTCAATAAGGAAAATAAATTGCTCAAAAATGTGACTATTCCAGCAAGCACACTTCTAACCCAAGTACAGGGCAGTGGGATGTAAAAACTTGCTTAAAGTTAAGCATGTATATAGAAACTTTGCTGAATCGATGCCTATGTTGTGTGGGGTGACACCAAAAACTTTACCTCAAACCTTTGAAAAGGACAGACATCTACCCAGCTATATACCAGCTCAACACACACAGCCTAAGTTTCAGGTTTTATGTGGGAAAGCAAATGATAACTTTTGAGCATCAGCTTGCCATCCTCTAACAATCTAGTTAAACCAAATGTTGGTGTTTTTTCAGCAGAACTTATAAAATGGAATCCAATAACTCTTGAGATCTGTGACTGATTATAAATGAAACCAACACAAAACACACAAAATTCCAAGAGTATCGAATCCTGTGGCACCTTATAGACTAACAGACGTTTTGCAGCATGAGCTTTCGTGGGTGAATACCCACTTCTTCGGATGCAAGTGGTGGAAATTTCCAGGGGCAGGTTTATATATGCAAGCAAGAAGCAAGCTAGAGATAACGAGGTTAGTTCAATCAGGGAGGATGAGGCCCTGTTCTAGCAGTTGAGTGAAAACCAAGAGAGGAGAAACTGGTTCTGTAGTTGGCAAGCCATTCACAGTCTTTGTTTAATCCTGAGCTGATGGTGTCAAATTTGCAGATGAACTGCAAAGAGAAACTGCTGAGCTCCAGTTCATCTGCAAATTTGACACCATCAGCTCAGGATTAAACAAAGACTGTGAATGGCTTGCCAACTACAGAACCAGTTTCTCCTCTCTTGGTTTTCACTCAACTGCTAGAACAGGGCCTCATCCTCCCTGATTGAACTAACCTCGTTATCTCTAGCTTGCTTCTTGCTTGCATATATAAACCTGCCCCTGGAAATTTCCACCACTTGCATCCGAAGAAGTGGGTATTCACCCACGAAAGCTCATGCTGCAAAACGTCTGTTAGTCTATAAGGTGCCACAGGATTCTTTGTTGCTTTTACAGATCCAGACTAACACGGCTACCCCTCTGATACAAGAGTATCGAGGGGCTGTGGTAACAAGAGAGATGAATCTGAAAGTTTCAGAGAAAATTTCAATTTCAGGATGAGCTAGGAGGAATAAACATATAGCACACGCCTTGATGAAATCTCCAGTTTAAGTCTTGCCAAATCATATAAATTCTTGGAGAATGGTTTGACCCTGAGTTCTGAAAGTAGACTTGCACACAGATGTATAAACTGTGCACAGACAAGTGTTTTTTGTTAAAGAAATAGAAGTCCTTTCATAAAACTTGGCCCACAAACCTTGTTAATCTGTCTTATATTGTACCCTGTATTTGCAAAAATGATACTACAGTGCATCCTTTCTGCAGAAAGGAGACTAAAGCTATACAAATTCCTTGGATGCTCTGTTGATTTTGTTGAGTTACATCTGAAAAAAAGACAGCAGAAATTCAACTTAAAGGAACATCCCTGCAGATCACATGGTTTTCCTAGTTTCAAGACTCCAAAAAACAAAAAACAAACAAAAAAAAACAGCTCTGATATTTCTGGAAATATTATATTGTGGTCCAGCAGGGAATCTTCGTGATATCACTTGCACTTGAATCTGCAAGGTCCTGTAGTGTCTGCCAGTTGACAGCCTGGCACTACAGACAATTTAATGATTTAGTAAACTCTCCACATTCAGTGTTTAAACTCAAGGTGTGTATGTAGTTCCTGGACACTAACTGCTACTGAGATTCAAACTAAGAGCTTTATGGTCCGAAGGTAACAACTCTACCTAATACAAAAGGGATCCTCCCTGGGGATAAGCCAGCATGAGCTGTGCTATCAAACTTATCTCATTGGGCAGTCTCTCTTTGCATAACTTCCTGATCCCGCCCAGAAAGCACACAAATGCACTGGCAAAGAAATAAGCACAAAAAAGAGGTTTCTTTGTTCTGAGTTGCAGTACAGTTTGACAACAAAGATACTCTTAGCTCACTGAAGCTTAATATTTATGAGGTGGTATTTTTTATTTTCTATATCAATAGTAAACAAACACACCAACCATATGAACAAAAGTGGAAGATTAATGCCAATCCAGAAGCAGGCAAAGATAATGTTTGAGCAGTATCCAAAGTATTATCCAATTGCTACTCTGGAGTGAAACCATTTCCAGAGTTTGATATGGGACAAAGATTTACAGTGTTTTTTACTTAGTTCATGTACCCAGTGCAAAATCCAGGTGCCAGTTACTTGAGGATACATACATCAATTTTCAAATTCTTTGTTGCCCAAATACTTTCTCTCTCCAAAAAGAAATGAGTTTTTGTATTAATAAACACATTTCCTGAGAACAGGAAGTATTTCACCAAATGGTCAAATTGCAGAGAATATGTGAAAACCCACAAGATGTTTTTCAGTCTCGTCAACAGACAACAGATGTAGATGAAAAGATTAAAATAAACTTCAATAAAGTCCTTATTAAGCAAGATGTAGATTTTGTTTTTTAAAATGTCAAATGTTTCAAAACTAAGGGCTTGGCACTGCCCTCAGTATATGTGTAAAATTGTTACCGGAAATGAATATCCTTATTAAAAACACCACAAATTATTCCCAATCTTAATGTAAGACTATAAAAGGGGTAGATTACATGAGGGTTGTTTTCATTTTAATAGAATTGTTACAATACCATTGTAAGCAAGTGCCTTTTCAACCTATTCCCAAAGTCCATACACTGTAGAATAAATATTTTTCCCCTTCTTGGAGCCTGGTTTTAGTAACACTGCAATAAACAAAGTTCAGCTAAGGCCTTTCTTCCAGGCTTGACTGCTCCTAGGGTTCCTACTTCCAGACTGCCTAGCCCGCACCCAGTCACTTTGGCCAGAGACTCACTCCTGTGTGGTTAAAATAAATTGCAACAGGAATGGGAAGCACTCACCATGCCAGCCTAAATGGAGAAGTTATGGGGAAGTGATGCTTACTTAAGCCAGGAAGAGAAGAAAAAGCTCTCTTGCTCTGCTTTAAACAAAAGTAGAAGAGCTGCACCCTAGCCCCATTTACCCTCTCTTCTCACTTAACTTTTGCTCACATCTAGGTGATGTAATGAGACAACTGCTGTTGTGATTCAGCAGAACACACTTAGCTAGTATTTCCCTTGCTGGGAAAAGGCTAACAGGGTAAGGTGTTTTGGGTAGACATTGCCAGCCTGTTACAATGATAGTCCTAGAAATGAAGGCTGAAAGGGTCCTTAAGAGGTCATCTAGTCTAGCCGCCTGTGCTGAGGTAGGACCAAGTACTCCTATGCCATACATGGCAAGTGCTTGTCTAACCTGTTTTTAAAATCTCCAATGATGGGGATATCACAGCCTCCTGTGGAAGCCTATCCCAGAACTACCCTAACAGTTAGAAAACTTTTCCTGTTTTCCTGATATCCTGTTTTCCTGATATCTAACCTAAATCTCCCTGGCTGCAGATTAAGCCCATTACTTCTTGTCCTTCTTCATTGGACATGGAAAACTATAACAGCCCTTAACATATTTGAAGACCATTATCATCCCCATCCCCCACCCAGTCTTCTTAACCAAGGCAAAACTGGCAGCTGCCAGTAGATGACTACATGTTTTCTGAGAGAAGAAAGGAAAGAAATTAGAAGAGAAACTGCTTCTAGAAGTTACAAGTAGAATTTTGTGTGAAATTGGAATCTATTCCTAAATAAAGCCTCAGAAAGGTGAATTCTGCATCTCAGACCTCCTAAGATATATTAGGGGATTTTACCTACAGAATAAAGGAAGGATATGACCTCTAGGTGCACTAAATTACAGAAAAATGCTTTGCACAGACATTTAAATTCACCCCTGTACAGAGAGCTAGCACAAGGTTAGGAGACAGGATGTGGGAAAATGAGAGGCCACCATAAACGAGTGTAAAGCGGAGATGCAAGTTGTTATGCATAATCCCGCTGGACCATTTGCTATGTGAACTAGAATATTTGCCTCAGCTATAGAGCAAATCCTTTCTGCTTTTAACCAATCCTCTGTGATTAATAACAATGAGCCAACATGATAAATTAATTCCTTAACAAAAACCACTGATAGGTCATCTTGAACTCAAAGAGAAAGGACATAGGTTTCTTTGAAAAAAATACCCAAAACTAAGTTTATCACATTTCAACCATTTGGGGGAAACCAAACCAAAATATATTGTCCCTAGCAAACAAACAAAACCTCCATTGTTCACTGTGCTCTATGACTGTCTGCAGCAAGAGGACCTCCCCATGCCTCTCAAATCACCAACCGCAGCAGAAGAAGTCCTGAATCTTCTGAGCAGTGACAGCAGCAAGACCAGCAAGTCACAAAGTGGCAAAATCAAAACAAACACACACACACTAAAACCACCTTTCTCAGAACCAGCATCAGCTGAGACCAACCTTCACCTCTCATGCAGATCTGGGGCGCTTCCTGCATCCCAGTTTCTCTCTGCTGAAACTGTCATGGAATCTTGATACCACTCAAAGCAGCATGTTTGCTCTAGTGTGAGCTGGTCACATGTCTGCCAGGTCTCCCTCCCCTACAATGCAGATGATGGAGGGGGTTATATTTGAAGCTATGGAGGCAGTGTCAGAAGATGAAAGCAAGTATGAGCATATGGGTAGAGCACAATTCTTCCCCTGTATCTTCTCACCCTGAAGTTCTACCCTCTGCCCATCCCTTTTATCTCAATCCCTAAATTGTCTTCCTCTTTCCCTTCTCTGTTTCCCCTGAGTTACCTTGGTACTCACCTGTACTCCTTTCACCCATCCTCTTTTTGCCTTCCCCAACCTTTGCCCCATTTATTCTTCAATTTTCCAATCTAAGACCCCACTTTTCCCTCTTCTTTTCTCCCACTCTCTGCCCCCTTTCTATCTACCAATTTTTTTCCCACTCTGCATTGTGCCTTTATCTTCAATTTGCTGCCCTCCAATCCTTCCACAGGTCTCTCCCTAATGTCTGCTCCTGCCTCTGTTGCCTTTTTTCTCTTGATAGTTTCTGTCCCCTCTTTTTCTTCCTTTCTGTTCCCAGTTTTCAGTTTCTCCTTTACTCTCTTCTGCCTCCATGGTTTCCCTCTATCACTCATTCTCTGTCTCACCATCTGCCTCACAAAGTGATGGATGACAGATTTGAAGTAGTTACCCAGAATAGAACTCCAGGAGTTCATTACAAGGGTCTCTGAAGGAGTCATTAGCTAGGCATCCAGCCACAGGTGTTTTAAAAGCAGTGAAAGATGGTGCCAATCCAGTGTTCTCTTTCTCTGTGGACAGATGATCACATAATAGAACTGATAAGAACTCTTGACACATATATACATTCTCTCTCATTCTGCTGGCTTATTTAAACCAATAGAATTGCAGCAGTTAATTTAACTGGAGAGGAAGGGTGATAATAAGATGAGTTAATTATGATGTCACCTCAAGTCACCTTGGCAAGTACCTCAGCACTTCATTTGTACAGATTGAAAATAGGTATTGGCCTATGTGGGCTGTTGGAGAATCTGAGGACAAGCTCAGACACTAATGCTAGCATTCTGCCCCCAGAGAGCCCTGAGAAAGGAAATTCCCAGCCTTTTGTCTCCAGTATTTCATGGCCTGGTGAGCAATAAATGGGTCCACTGTGGAGCCAAAGTGAGTCCACTGTCAAGTCTAGTTTATGACCTCTACCACATCAGCTGTTCTTGAGCTCCTCTGTGCCAGGCTTTTTAGTGGTTGGAAATTTAAGTATCTTCACTCCCTTTTTTTCCTTCATCCAATATATTGTGCAGAGGCTTCAAAGCTGGGTTGACAAGCCACTAGGTTTCCTCTCAAACTGTACAAGGGCACAAAGCCTATGAATCCATGAATCCATCCCTTAATCTGTCCCTGTGATGCTACATACATGAGGATGAAGCAGGAGGCAATGGGATATGGACAAGATTAAGATGAAGGAGGCTCAAGGGAGGAATAGGGTAGGTGCAACCTTCATACTCACTCCTCCACTACCTGTTTTGAGTCAGAAATCCTCTGAAATTTTATGTGCCAAATGGAGATGTGTGTTCTGAAAAGTCAAATCCTCTCCCATACTCAGTGACTCTTGGATTTTTTTTAATAAGGCCCACATTTATTAATGAATCACAAGGGCGAGAGAGAAAAAAATCTTAGAGAAAAAAACCCTTTGTTTATTCTTCAAATCTATTCCATCACAAAAACACAACATCTAACAGTTAAGGCGGCTCAACTAAAGCAACCACTAACATCAAATCAACAGGAAATCCACACTTAAAATTATGTCAAACACCAATTAACAGAGCAGCCCCCTTCCACACCTGCCAGCTGTCATATTCAGATGCCAATACCACACCAATAAAACCTTAATGTTTTTGTGCTTTATTGTCATCAATGAAAATGAGCATCAATGAAGATATTCTTCATGTGTTTTCCAAGAGCCATTGTTGTTTAGCTGCCTATTGATCTTTGTCATTGAGCATATGATCACTTGAAAATGAATTCAAAACATTTCCTGAATTGCATTTGTATGTCACATCTGGAAGTTTTCATTCA
Source organism: Mauremys reevesii (assembly GCF_016161935.1). Lineage (NCBI taxonomy): Eukaryota > Metazoa > Chordata > Testudines > Geoemydidae > Mauremys > Mauremys reevesii. The sequence continues at coordinate 57,998,184 of NC_052626.1, forward strand.
CAATTTGTTTAAAGTATAAACACTGATTTGGATAACAAAAATCCTGTAAAGATCATTCAGCTTTGCAAAGATGTTAATTTTACTACTGATGGCCCGCAGCTTTGGCACTCAAGTTTATGGTTTTATGGTAAGTATGAGATATGGTGGGTGAATGTGTTTGTTGTGCTGGGAAAGTTGTGTTGATCTGTGCTTATGTTGTTTTATCCTTGGAGATTTGTGCTGAATTCTGCAGGTGGCGAATGAGGGGTTACACGTGTTTGGAGTTATTGAGTGTGTGGGTGGCTTTTGAAAAACTGTGACAGCTGGGACAAGTAATCCATTATCTGTGAAGTCTCCCTCATACAAGCAATGACACTGTTGCATGCAAATTAGCTGTTACATAAGGATGGTGATTGGCTAAATTAGCTGTGATAGCACAGTGGTCTAGGACTCTTGGAATGGCATAGATACATGCCTAACTGTAGCTGAAGGCCCATGCTGTTGCACGGGTGTAACTCTTAGAGTCAAAATAGCTGTCATCTTTAAAGTGAGACCACAGCAGACTACTAATCCCAGTGATGACTGAACCTAGTGATACCTGAACAAAAAGAGCTCTTAACTATGCTTGTAGCTGTTTCCATCACTTCTCACTGATTCAACAAACATTCTGGGCTTCAGACTGAGATTCAAACAGAGTGACAATTCTGGAATCTTATTATATAGATGAACAGCACAACCCAGCCAAATGACCATATTTGGAAATGTTGTTTAAAATGAACTGAGACTATTAATACAGTTTTGGGGGTAATTTTCAATAAAACTAAAATACTTCAAAAATAGCAGTGTATGGGAGACTGTGTGGCTGAATAGATAACACACTGTGTGGCTGAATAGATAACACACTGGTTCTAACCCTAACCCTAGCCCAGCCACTGGCCTGATGGTTGACCTTGGTCAAGTCACTTCCCCCTCCATGTGTCTCAGTGTCCTTAAAGGTGTTATGGGACACCAATTTTCTCTGATATCTGCTACTATGACACCAGAGACAATTGCTACAGGCATTTCAGGCACTAGGCTCGTCAGGCTATAGCTGTTGGTGGGGTCACCAAAATGTTCACATACTTCAAGCAACAGAGGACTCTAACACACCCTAAGCACCATTTGAAAACAAAATACATGGGAATATTTTGTTTCACAAAAATTCCAAGAGTTCTACTGTTGTCTTGATTTGGGAATGACACAAGACTTCAAAATTCTGGAGTTTCCCATGGGTTTGGAATTCTGATTTTTGACCAGCTCAAACTGATAACAAGAGATGACAGGAGCACAACCATGGGCTCTAGACAGCTGATCCACCACAGCAGCTGAACAGTCCAGTGGAGAAGTAACAGCAAAACAAAGAGTTGAACATCTTACCAGAAAGCCACTGAGATTCAGACATATTGTATGTATTGGTTCGTAGCTACAGTGTTATCACTGCTGTTATAATTTATGTTTTAAGTTTTATTTTATTTTGATTGTTAAAGAAAGAATGAAGACTTAACAGTAGCTTACTGTGGATACTAAAATCAAGTATTGCCAACCCCAAAAGTTCAAAAATCATGAGTCTGACCCCCCAAAATATGAGATTGGCCCAAAAATATATATATATTTTTATAAAAAGAGATATTGTCTCTTTTGATCTTCTTGAGTTTGACCTCCCCCTACCCAGTCCCAGTATGTCTGAGACAATTAGCTCCCAGATTGACTGTGTCAGGTGATTTTGACCCTCACTCCAGGAGCTCTCCCTGGCCCCCTGGTAGTGCAGCACTTCCAGCTTCTCCCCAAATTCCAAAAGTCTAATAAATTAATTCTGTGTCCCCTTACGCCCAACATCTGCCTAACCCCCAACCCACCAATTTAATTAAGCAAACACCAAATAAATTCTGTGCCACCAGCCCCCATTTGTGTTTTGCCCCCAGCCTTATCTCTGCTCCTCCTGCAGATCCAGGGGCTCTTTACCCCTAATTCCTTTCCTGGCCTGGTGTTATGAGGTGAGGGTTGCGGGGAGGAAGAGTCACAAGCAGATTGATCCATTGTTCACAAGAGGGAACAAGGAGCAGGGCCACTCTAAGCTGCTAAGGTCTTTCTGCTCTCACCTGTTCCCTTCCTCCTGTGACAATGGTGTCAACTACTCTTCCTTCCCTACCCAAAACGTCTTTGGGTTTCTGAGTGGTGGGAGGCACTGTCTGACTCCTGCAGCAGCCTTGGTTGACTGCTCTTTCCCAGGAGACAGGCAAGTGGGGAAGGCAGCCAGTCAGAGAGGGTGTTTTCCCCCATAGAGGGCAGAAATTCATTGTGAGATTGGCTCCAGCCCCAGTTGAAATCATTTTACTCATGAAGAAATCACGAGAATTGGAAAGACCAAACTCCTGTCATGTGATACAGTATTGCCCTTTGTCACCCTGACCCAGGTCATGTAACTGAGGATGGGAAATAAAGTCCAGTTTCTTAATTGCACTCCTATGTACCAGGCCTTTATTAAAATCAGTCTGCAGACAACAGGGAGCAAACAAAAAACAACTGCTCCTTGGAGTGGGAGTAATTTTGCATTCACTAAAGAGAACAGAGGGGAAGAAAAATAAAAGCATTGCACGATGGTGTGAGCGGGATTGTTTTTCTGTGCCCTTGACATTCTAAAGTGCTACTATCATCCTCACTCCCAGGACCACTTGTATCATACATATCATTGGAAAGTGAAGCATTATTTGTTGATATTTTTCTTCTTCTATGGTCTGCCTAGCATGTCACTTACTGCCATGGCAACATTATTTACAGGCACAGTTGCCTGCTCCGATGAGTAGTTCTTGTCACTGAGGAATTTAATCCATGAATCCCAATGGAGCTACTTTAAAATGGTATGTGTTCCTGAGTGCATACTGTGAGCGGCTGGCATCCTGGCTCTGTTTTCATGACCGCCTAGTTTTAGAATGAATGTTAGGAGGTCACTTTCTCATGTGAAAATTGTCATCTTCCTTGTTTCTTGACTCAGTATTTCAGTAAAAACATCACAAAACACATGAAGAAACTTTGTATTCTCTACACAAATAACACCTTTCCAACACTCATCTACCACACTTGAAACTAGAAGCACTCTGCATAGTATTTGATCCCTGTGATCTTAAGCATACAGAGGTGTACATTGATATAGGAGTAAGATTTACTGAATGTTTAAGCATGAACACTTGGGGCCAAATATTGCAACCCTTATTCAGTTTGAATGGTACTTCTTCATGAAAAGTCCTGTTTAAATCATTTTATAATGACTGGCTGAAGTCACGGGCTACTTTCATGTGTAACTATTACTCAGATTTAGTACAGGTTGCTGAATTAGACTGTGTAATAGTAGTACTGCTTGGTACTGACTGAGGGGATAGAGTCAAATTAGAAGTTTCAGAGCAAATACAACTGGTCCTACATCACTTCATTTCAAGCCCACTTTAGTATCTGGGCATCAGCTGGCACACACAACAGAAAGTCATGCCTCTCAGACAGGTCCACAGAACCACCATCAACATTTTACATATGCCTGTTGTAGTAATTTAAATGGAATATATAGGCCCAAAGAGCCAAAGGTGGTAACATGACCACAAGACCCTGCCTGAACAGCAGGGGCGTAGCCACGGGTGGGTCTGAGTGGGCTGTGGCCCACCCACTTAGCATCCAGGCCCACCCAAATCAGGGCTGGAGCCTCCCCAATCCACAGGCTGGGATTTCTGACCCCAACTTGCTGTCTGCCAGCCTGGCCACATATCTCTTCTGCCAGTGCTGCATGCTGCTGCCCCAGTCTCTATCCCTAGTGCTAGCCCCCTGGGGGGGGTGCCTCATAGGGGTGGGTCTGGGTGGGGCTAGTGCTGGAGCCAGAGACTAGGGCAGCAGCATGCGGTGCCAGCAGGAAGGGGACACAGCTGGGCTGATAGACACCAAACTGGGGTTGGGAGGGGCAGGCAGAGTTTGAGACCCAGCAGTGCCCCCCTCTGCCCCATGGGCACACCCCACAGCCTGTGCGCCCTGGGTGCCTGTTGAGCAGTAAGGTGGGGTGGGGGAAGGTGGGCTCTCCCATCCCTCCTGCCCCTTCCCCAGTGCACCAGATAGCTCCTGCGCCCCTCCCCTTCCTGTCCCCCATCCCCAGGGCCCTCCATCCCTCCTGACACCCTCCCCTCACCACCCACCAGTCCACTCACCTGAAAGCCAGGGCCCACCCAATTTTCCTGTCCTAGCTGTGTCACTGATGAACAGCGATAAAGGTTGGGGTCTGGTACACAAATAGCTCAGCCTACTTAGTATCATGGCAAACAAACCTTCAAAAATACTTTAAACCTTTTATTAAAGATACAGAAAAGTACAAACAGTTAATACTTTAAATTTGAAATGCTTTAAGTAAGGTGTTCATTTTAATAACATCCCTTGTATCTTTTCCCTTTAGCTGGAAAGGGACTTTGACAGCTTTTGAGGGGTAATAACTATCCTTTGGGGGTCGAGGCAGGGAAGACGTGAGCTGAGATGGGCTGGAGTTGTTATTACTGTTGTTAAAGTCTGATCATGTCTCCTAGAAAACAAAATAAAGACAAACACACACAAGAGGGAAGAGAAAAGAACAGCAAAAAAAATGCAGCTTCTGTCTCTGGTGTTGACTCTCATTTGCAGCTTTACTCTTGGAAAAACACAGGCATAACTCATGGTCTTATCAGCCAGTCTGGGACCTGGCAAACTTCTGCCAGCATTGAACTGTGTAGGGCATTGCATTTAGCTGTCTCTTTCTGGTCACAGGTTTACAGCAATGTTGCAAAATATGCAGTCTTGGCTGGCTAAGCCAGACTCTTTTTAGACAGAAGGAAAAAGGAGAGAAAAGGAAAGATAATAAATAAGGTGGGGAAGGAAAAATACAGGGGGAGGAGGGAGAGGAGGAAGACAAAGGGCAGGTCTTCACTGCCCACCAGATCGGCAAGTAGTGATTGATCTGTCGGGGGTTGATTTATCGTGTCTAGTGCAGATGCAATAAAAATCAATCCCCGATCATGCTCCCCGTTGACTCCGGAACTCCAGCTCGCAAGAGGCGGAAGCGGAGTCAACGGTGGAGTGGCAGCGGCCGACTCGCCGCCGTCCTCACAGCCAGGTAAGTCGACCTAAGATACACTGACTTCAGCTATGCTATTTGCATAGCTGAAGTTGTGTATCTTAGGTCGACCCCCCCCCGCTAGTGTAGACCTGGGACAGGTCTCACATCCCAGGTGGTATTCAGGAATTAGCTGCAGGTGGCAGAGGTGATGATGACACCTGGATCCCTCTCTCTGGCCCGGTTCAGTCAACATCTCTTTCAGGATTAGGACAAAGGTCCAGGATCCTAGTAGATGGTGAGAGTGGCAGCTCTGATGGTGAAGCTCTCTTCTTCCCCTTTTCTGGTTTTCAGTCAGCCAGCATTGCAGTCTGTTAGCTTTGAGACCAAAGTCTCTTTTTCAGGCCCCCCAAAGGGAGTGATGAGTGGAATAACCCATCACCTCATTATTTAGTTCACCAATTAGACCTGATTTCTGACACACCAATTTTTGTTCACTGATTTCTGATCCCACACTTCTCTTGTTTACCAAGAACGATCTTAACACTGTCCTTTTATATGTCAGTAGGCGTTTTTGTTTGGACTAATTCAAGCTTTGTCTTTCTTTTATACCTTTTCCCATCAACATTTGTTATTATAGGTTGTGGTGACATCTTTTATAGTTGAGCTGACATTAGGGTATATTTGTAGGCCCAATTATCACAACAGGCCATGGCACTTTTAAGGCACCAATGAAAAAAGAACAATGAAATGGAATCTTTATCCTTTCCCATCTTCTTGACTCCCACCATATGTGAGAGAGTGATATAATTTAAAGAGACAGTGAAAAAAATTGGTATGAAAAAATATTTGGTTCTGATTTTAGTAAAAAAAAATTATTTCTAAAACAAAGCAACGAAAAAATGTTGATAAAAAGTCAAGTTTATCAAATACTTTATCAAAACAGTTATAAAATAGCTATATTTTTATTTACTGAAAACTGCATTATTTAGTGAAACTCAACTGAAACCATTTACTGAAACCCAACTGAAAAAAATTAGATATTTTTATTGTCTGTTTTAGCTCTGCAAAATGGAAACAATTTTGAATTGTTTCCCAGAGGTGTAGTTGTTGCTATTGTTGGTAGTGAAGGTCTTCCCCCCAACTCCATTTTTGGACTAGCTTTAATTATTTATCAGTTTCACTGACTGTGTTAGAAAATAAACTAAAATATTAGTAGTTCTATAGAATTCTACTAAATCTCTAGGTTACTCTTGTGTCTACGAGATCTTAAGTTAATTGGGAATAAGAAAGATTATAAATAGTAAAGATAGTGGGCATTGTTTAGGCTGAAAAAAAGCCTTGTAACTGAAGTTAAAAGTTAAACAGTATGGTACAGAGAATAAATTAAGTTAAACCAATGATGATTTTTATTTCTTTACAACAAAAATTATTCTGTACCACTTTTATAACCAATTAAAAAGGTCAGATAACTTTCTATTACACAAGTTTCTTGTAAAATGGAATATGCTTTTGACATTTTGTATGTTCTAAATTGCTTGGTACACAGAACAAATTGTTGTCTGATGTAAAATGAGAAACAGGCATCAGAGCAAAGTAAGTTATAGTGGTTTCAATCTTTTATGTTAGACTGGATCTGTAAACAAAGGAAACTAAATTTATTCACCCCAGGTTATGACTTTAAATGACAAGCTCTGTTATTAATGGTAAAGAGTGATTCATCAGTTTTGAATGGCCGCATAATAACAGTACTAGACTAGCGGATAGGAAGATTTTGAAAGGGTCCTGCAGACATGCACTGAAGATTACTTGATACAGAAAGATTAATTAGTATTTTATGAGGAAACTTGACTATTGCAAAGTCATTGAAGTGGATATGACAAGGGTCATTTTAGGAAGTACAGTCTTCAAAGGGAAACTAATGTGAGAAAAAAATGTTTTAATATGGATTTAAAGATGAGCATTTTTTGTGACAAAAAGAATAGTTGGTGAACAAAAATTTCTGAGTTCATAAACTTATGAGTTATATAAACTGACAAAAATTATAGCCATGCTTTTTATCCATGAGTTAAATGTATTGCATATATTTTTGCTTACCCTAATAAACTGGCACTAAAATCAAAGTTTCGGGAAGATAAAAGGGCTAAGCCATTGGTGGGTGGAAGACTGGAAAATGGCCATTCATATTTGATAATGTCTCTGAAGGAACATTATGCCTTGGGGAAATGTTCCAAATTATGCAATCCTAAAATGGTTCCAGTCAGTTCCAGCTATTGACATACCAGTCTGGCACCTTATCAGCCAGTAATTAGGTCTATAAGAAACAGGCCCAACCAGCAAAGTTTGGATGTAGAAACAAATTTCCCCTCTGTTCGTGAGTATTCTCATATGGAGTTTTGGTTAAAAGCTGTGTGGAAATATAAACAGGGAATGAATTACCTCATGGGAAATTTACCTGGACCTGCAGGACCGATTTCCCTAAACAATCATACTCAGGGAGTGTTTATTTACTAAAGAACATTGAGGCCACACACTGCTGACTTTACAGGAAATGTTGGGTTCTGCACAATAGCCTCACGTCTGGTCTGGCAGATGTTTGATAAATACATTTTACTGTTTTGAAAATATTATTTAACTGACACAGTGGCTTATCTTAGGCCTGCTGAGATTTCATTAGTTAGTTCTACAGTTTGGAAAAGGTTCTAAAAATGTGCTGTGTTCCACAGAAGAGGGATCAGGAATTTGAACCTGGCTTTCCCATAGCCCAAGTGAGTGCCCTAAGCACCAGCTATTGGCTATTCTGAGGTCTCTTTCTGTTCAAAATGAAAGCGAGCATTTCTACCCTGGACCAGAGGAAACCTTCCTGGTGAAAGTTTAATCGAAACTAATACATTTCTGTGAAAAGTTTTGGTTTTGTCTAAAGTTTTGTTGAAAAATTTCAAACCAGTTTTATTCATAAGTATTACAAATCTAATATTAAGGGACAAATTCTGCTGTCCCATACATGGCTGTAGAGTAGTGGTTCCCAAACTTATTCTGCCACTTGTGCAGAGAAAGCCCCTGGCAGGCCGGGCCAGTTTGTGTACCTGCCGCATCTGCAGGTTCGGCCGATCACAGCTCCCAGTGGCCGCAGTTCACTGCTCCAGGCCAATGGGAGCTGCTGGAAGTGGTGTGGGCCGAGGGACATACTGGCCGCTGCTTCCAGCAGCTCCCATTGGCCTGGAGCAGCGAACCGCGGCCAGTGTGAGCCGCGATCGGCCAAACCTGCGGATGGGGCAGGTACACAAACCGGCCCGGACCGCCTGGGGTTTTCCCTGCACAAGCGATGGAACAAGTTTGGGAACCACTGCTGTCGAGCGTAGATTGCAAAATGAGCTCTGGTATGTGTATTATAGGTAGCCTATGAATACCAGCACAGCTTAATTAGTAGCACTCACACCTTTGCATCAGAAAGCTGTAGGTCCAATTTTTCATTAAGATTTCTGTTTATAGCTCATTGTGACAGTGTGTGTTCTGCACTGTGAGGAATGCAGACTTCTATTCTCCTCTTATGACTGTTTTTCCATAGACTTCATCTGATTTACTTCTGATTTCCACCAGCATAAATGAGAGGAGACTCAAGTTTGCTATTTTGCACATCAGACATTAAACAGAGATCCCTTCTGCTACTCTCTGTAATGTCTGGCTTGCTGGAAGTTAATGGTCCCATGATGCTCCAAGAATAGATCCCATTTAGGACAGGACGTGAATGCTATCAGTCTAAGAGAAACTTGATGGGGATGATAATTACTCTAATTGGAATTTACCTAGAATAATAGCACTGTAGTTCTTATTTTTATGGATAGGCTCCTTAATGATCACAAGTCTGGGCATTAGTTTTACATCTCATCCAGAAGATGGCTATGATTATTAAGGTCTGATTTTCATTTTTATGTCACTTTTGTTCATTGTGGCTAACATTGCAATTTTTACATATTCACATCAACTTTGCCATATAGCATGATTCTCTCTAAGACCCATTTGCATCATTTTCCAAAGAGGCCTTAAAGTGGGTATCAATGCAATTTATGGACCCTGTAAGGGTCCCTTTACCTGGACGCAGTGTGTAAAGAAGCTTTAATACAACTGAGAATCAGGCTACATGGCGGTGCAATATGATGGACAATGACTGTAGAAAAGTTGCAGTGGTGGACAAAATGAACAAAAATAAATAAATAAAAAATCTGAGAACCATAAGGTAGATGAGACCTCTGCTTTCAAAGAGCCCTGCTTTTTCTTCAGTGTAAGGCAGTGGTATAAAACAGATAGTGATACCAAACTAGTTACACCATATAGTTACAAAATAAAATACACTTGACATGGGTTTTCTATAGTTTTGCTTTAGGGAAATCAGACATTTACAGGGTCTTTTTTTAATCTGTGTAGGTGGTGTAGAATATTTGAGGTGCAAAGTCAAAAGAAAATTGTGCTCTGCTAATAAGAAAACAAAGCACATAAGAACAATACCAAAAAAGATGTAGGTATTGCTGCTTTCCATGTGGTTTTTGGTGCAGAAGTGATTCCAAACTGACTGTTGCTTTCTTTATTTTCTCATCTTGCAAACTGTTCTGTGAGTTAAAAAAAGAGTCTCAGAGGCCAAGAAGAAATCATCTGCAAAGTCCATTTTAATGATGAAATGCAGTGTTGTTTGCTTTCCCCTTGCGTAGGTTCTGCTTCTTTTCGCTAATGTAAACATATCTAGAATGCCATTTCTAACCATCACTGCCTGACTTCTACATTTCAGTTTAAATTCCATGTGTTAATTGAAAGATATCTAAGATGAGCAGCATGCTTGTTATGTCTGCTGGGAGTGAAAATTTGAGTGCTACTGCTCTTGCACAGTCAGTAGAGGTCAGGTCAATATTGCTCCTCCTCAGGCTTTCCTGGAATAGTCTCCCCTAAGAAATCTGCCATCCCTATTATCAGTTTTTATCTCTCCTCATTCCATGTCCCTGATGTCACAACAATCAACTCATCTCTCCGGACATATCTCCTAGGAAAGGCAGAGATGAAATTATTTATCTCTTTATTTAATGTTTTAAAAAACCCATCCGTAGCTCTGGACACTGTACCGTCATTATAAAACATATTACTCGATAGATTAAAAAGCCCTCCTCATCCACCCTAACAAACTGCTTCTCCATCCCAAATTTTAATCATCCCTCTAACCGCCAAAAAACTTGGGAAATAGATAGAGTGACCAGACAGCAAGTGTGAAAAATCAGGACAGGGAATAATAGGTGCCTATATAAGAAAAAGCCCCCAAAATCAGGACTGTCCCTATAAAATCAGGACATCTGGTCACCCTAGAAATAGATGGGTTTTGCAGCATGTCCTGCAGGACTCCAACTCTTTACTAGTCTGTTTCTGCATGTAATCTCTCACTTATGTCAATAGGAAGTTTGTGTGCATGATACCTGCTGGATAGGAGAGGAGTGATGTAAGGCATTCTCCTCCTTCTCCTACAGCTCCTCTAGATGATGGGATCCTTTTTTTAAAGTGAGAAAATCCTGCTGCCACTCACCTTGACCATGGAGTTGTAATTCCTCCTACTTAAACCACAGGCCAATACCACCACACTTCTTTCTTTACTAGGGACATTTTTTATTATTTGCCAGCTACAATCAGTATCAACGGAGGGAAAGGGAAAAATCTAACAGTCCCCCCCCCATCCATTATATTTAGCTTGACCAAGCTTTGCTTTAATGCCAACTCGGCTGCACTTAAGCCTTGTTTACATTTGAAAGTTTTGCTGCTTTAACTATGCCGGTAAAGTAAAAGCGGCAAACTCCCTCTAGAGTAGATGCACTTATACTGGTATAAAAGAGCTTAATAAAGCAAAATAAAGGAAAATAAGATATACTTATATAAAGCACCTTGTACCACTATAACTGCATCTACATTAGGATGTTTACTGGCATAAGTATTTTGGCAAGAAATCCCACCTCTAACCAACATAGCTATGCCAGTAAAACTTAAGTGTAGACCAGGGCTAAGGTGCACTAAATGCCCTTTACAAATGATCTCGGATTAGCTGGAGCAGGCCACTTAGAATAATTAAGCTTTGAACTTTGTTGGTGAGTCAGCCCCCATAGGTATCAGGAGGAAGGATATACAGTCGTTCTAGAGCCAAGTTACATATCGTGGAAATGCACTAAAATGAGAACCAACTAGATTCTACCAGAAAGCCAGAAGATGCAAATCTAAAAGCTTGCTTTTGTCTATGAGGAAACAAAGAATTAACAGTATGTGGTACAGGTGGTCTGACTCTTGTATACACTTTGAAACATGCAAGTAAATGGAAATGAAATAGAATATCAGGGTTGGAAGGGAGCTCATCTAGTCCAACCTGCTGCTCAAAGCAGGACCAAGCCCCAGTTCCCTAAACAGCCCCCTCAAAGATTGAACTCATAACTCTGGGTTTAGCAGGCCAATGCTCAAACCACTGAGCTGTCCCTCCCCCCAGTAAGCACTTAGGCAGAGGCACTGTGATCATTTAGTACAAGCAAGTAGTCAGGAAACCGTTTTGAATAATTTTAGTCTTATAAACCAGTGTATCAAGTGATCCATGTAGGAAGTAAATGACAAAAGTCTAATCTTTTCACATGATTAGAACATGAACCAACACCTACACCTCTGAGATAAGAGAATGTGTTTCTTTCAGGCAATGACCTTTGCAAGATATTACAAAGGGAACCTTATATTTCAGTATGTCACTAAATTCCGGATCTGGATTACTCATGGGATTTATATTGGGATATCCTCAAATCCATCTCAGTTTAGTAGTGATCTAAGGTCATTATCTATCTAAGGGTATGTATACACTCCAGTTATAGGCCCACAGAGTGCCCATGTCAGCTGACTCAGGCTTTCAGGGCTCTGGCAAAGGGGCTTTTTAATTGCAGAGTTGATGTGGGCTTCACTCCCTTAGCCCAAGCGCCCGAGTCAGCTGACACGGGCCAGCTGCAGGTTTTCACTTGCACTGTAGACATACTCTTAAATACTTATTGGCCCCATATCGGATCTGCTTTACAAGCTTTAATGTGTTTATTCTTACAACACTCCTCTGAGGTAGGGAAATATTAGCCTCATTTTACAGATGGAGAACTGAGGCAGAGAGAGACAAAATGATTTGGCCCTTGTCACACAGGAAGTATGTGGTGGAGCAAGGACTTAACCCTGGTCTTTCAAGTCCCAAGTTAGTATCCTAGCCACTAAACCATCCTTTCTTTTATTACAGGACCACCTGAAGGCTGTGATGGCCTATGTTAAAGGAGCTTGGCACTTTCCATCTAATTCCAAATAGACAAATGACTATTTCACAAAAATGATCATTCCATGTGTTTCTGAGGGACATTCTCACAAACCCTATTGTGGTAATCGGGCCTACAAATTTACCCCACTTGTAAGCTCTACTGTAAAAAGTGAATTCAAGTTCATAAGATGTCAAAATAAACTAAAAAACAAATGTTGATGGGAAAAGGTACAGGAAAACTGAATTAGTCCAAACAAATAGGGCTACTGTTATAAGTCAAGGACTGTGTTAAGATCATGCTTGGTAAATAAAAAATATGTGGGGCTGTAAATTAATGAACCAAAATTGGTGGACAAAATAGTGAGAAGATGGGCTATTCTGACCACCATTCACTTTGTGGATTTTTAAAGAAAGGGACTTTAGGGAGAAAAATTGTCTGCTGGAGTGAGTTTCACCATCTTGGCCACCCGCACTGTCTCCTGGGATCTCAGGCCTTCCTCATCCTAATGCTGAGAGACACCCTGACCAGACCAGGCCAGAAAGAGAGACCCAGATGACATTGCCACCTCTACTGGTGCCAACTGAACCCCAAACACCAGCTAAGATTAAACGGGATCAGACTTTAACAGCAACAACAACAGCTGCAGCCCACCTCAACTAAGTTCTCTTGTCCCCAAAAGACCGTTATTACCAACTTTGATACCATCTAAGAGACTGTCAGATGAGGGGGAGTTTCCTTCTAAAAACTCTCCAGCTAAAGGGAAAGGGAACAAGGGATGTTAAAATAAAAGCCTTATTTAATACTTTACCTTTCAAATACTTTAACTGTTTTTCCTTCCTTTCTGTATCTTTAAAGATTAAGAGGATTTTTAATTGTGTTTGTGCCATGGTACTAAGCAGGCTTGGGTCTTTGTATAACAGACGCCAAACCATGTTCAACACTGTTTAATGGTGGACAGTTAGCACTTTTTTGGCCCATATATTTAATCTAAATTAATTAATACAACAATCCTCAGCAGAGAGAGTGAAGACTGAATAAGCTTTGGCCATCAAGCTGATAATCTGCACTATTTATGAATACTAAATTCATTTAAAAGTATCTCTGTACCATTGAAGGCATTGCCAACTATATATTAAATTCATACCTATGTACCAGGCGGGCACAGATCTTATGAATTACTTACAGTGCACTTTGGTCCTATTTTTGAGGAGTGAGTGGGACTGAAATGGTACCTCTAGACTTTGTGTTGCCCCTCTGCATAGAGGTGAATTTCATCCTATCATTTTAGGAAGAAAGCTTTTACAAAATACTTTTGTAAATACATTCCTCAGTACTCAGAGCCTAACTGAAGCTTGTCACATACAATACCTCATTTTGCCCCAAACTACCTAAGAACTACTAAGCCATCACTTTATCAAAAAGCTTTAGCTGGGATCAGCTGGTTAGAAACTGGAAGAAAACAAATTGATTATCAGGCTAGAAGTGGTGCTTTTTTTTCCTACAGAGAAATAATAATTCCCATTTTCAAAGCCATTGTAACTTTACTAGGAATTAAAGACCAACAGAAAGACCATCACAGAGAGTCATTCTTTTGAAATCCCATGTAGAAGCAAACATCCAAAGAAGTGGTTGGGTGCATTGGCTGAAGCAGTTTAACAAGCTTAAATAGAGAAACAGTGAGAGAACTTTTAGATGTGAGCCCAACAGTGACTGCACTTTTAACATCTGGGTCTGGTCCATTGGGCCACTGAATTCTAATGAGCTCAGTATTTCTTCTGAAAGACATGATTAAATCACTCCCATCTAGCCCCTGGAAAGGTATCGGTATGAGCAGGTAGAAATTTGGGATCTAACAAACTGAACAATGGGAAAAAATATTCTCTTGTTTAAGTTTCCCCATGGAGATTAAAAAAATGAAAACTTAAATCCTGGCAGTGTGAGTGCTACTAATTCATCTGTGCTCGTATACATAGGCTACCTATAACTCTAATGAAAAGCAACAAAGAGTCCTGTGGCACCTTATAGACTAACAGATGTATTGGAGCATAAGCTTCCGTGGGTGAATACCCACTTCGTCAGACGCAGCTAAAAGGTGCCACAGGACTCTTTTTTGCAGTTTACAGATCCAGACTAACACCGCTACCCCTCTGATACTTAACTCTAACGAAGTGGAATGAATGTCTAGTCTCATTGTTTTCCAAGTAAACTCAAGTGTATAGTATCTGATGTTTATGCCAATTTTAAAGCCACAAACCATTAAAGATAAATAATTACCTACATTTATTATAGGCACTGTTCATCTTGAAGACTCTTAATTTCACAGCTGAAATACTGCTACATCTGGAGTGGAAGTAAGCAACAAACACCATATTTTGTGGGAGATATAGAGAGAAAGAGAAGGGACATGAATACTTTACCTTATTGATACTAGAGAGGAAATTTCAAGTAGGCAGAATGGTCAAGATCCTCAAATGTGTTTAGGTACCTAATTATAGGAGTTAGGCACAAGTTACCTTTGAGGATCTGGGCCAAATTATCCAGGTTGGAACTTGACCCAAACATTGGGATTAATATTTGTATTGTTGCAAAAAGTACCACTGGACCTTCTAATGATCACAAGCGGTTAGTATCTTATTTCTGCATCTCTCATGAAAGACCTGCAACATCACACTACCTGCCAACACCATGTTGAAACATTGATTCTGACTGATAGAAGAGTGACAAATACAACTCCACTTCCTATAACACCTGGATTTCTTTTTGTGGTCCTTTACACAAGCACTGACCAAGCAGGACCCTGTTTAACTTAAGGTTATTGTTAAAGTTCATATATATTTAAAAGTATCTTTGAAATTTCCTCTCCATCAGCAACACTCATGACTTATGCATGATGCAGCCAAAGCTATCATCATAAGTATGTGTGACATACCATTCCAATGGGAATAAAACTGAAGAAATGCAACTCTCTTTGTAGAGAGGCATCAGGTGGCTTACTTTTCTTTACAGAGGTAGAAAGAGCTCTGTGAGCAGAAATTCAGTGGCTTAGCCTTGGAGACGGGTAGGGGAGACTATTCATGGTTTGAACAAAACCAGATTACAACTTCTTTTTTAAAAAACTCAGTGATGTGGTTTGATTTTGCACATAATGGGATTTTCAGAGACTGAATAACCTGTGTATTAGCCAGTCAGACTTAAGGAATCATTCCATTCTCCTTAGGGCTGTTTCGAAATGTCTTAAAAATTGCACGTCACTAGAGCTTTTATCAGGAAGAGGTTATCATTAATCACAAGAAATTGCATATATAGTTTACTTTAAAATAGTTTCTGTGACTATTATAAATTTAAATCTTAGTCATGCAGTCAGAATTTGATTTATGATGATAAGAAGAGGCAAGTATATTTCTGCTAGCTTATAGGGTGAAAAGCTTTTCTTCATTTACTTCAGTGGGGCAAATTCATACTCAGAAACAAAGGGAAGAGCTGTCAGTGTTGGGAGGTGAGGAATTGGTTGATTAATTAATGTTTAGTATTTTTTATTTAACCTTCAACCTTTCCTTCCCCAAATCCTGCATTTTTCCTTTCAATAAAATCCCTCTTGTAAAATTGTTATTTTTCGGTGTGTCATTCTGTGTGGGGTTTGTGTTGCTGTACTTTATTGTTTTTTGTGTGCAGTGCTTTATACCACTTGCCCATTAGCAGCATAATTCATTTTCCCAAGGGATAGCACCTCGTGTGTCTTGGGCACAGTGAGATGTCACCTTGGGTGGAGTTGGCAGGCATCAGAAAAAAGAACCCAGGAATTGTTGTACTAATTTATATATGGGCCCAAAGAGTCAATGGTGTTAACATAACCCTGTTACTGTCCAACATTAAACAGGGCTGAGGGCTTGCTATTCAGAGACCTAAACTTGCTAAGTATCATGGCAAACACATGGTTAAACATCTTTTTAACCTTTTATTTCAGATATGGGAAAGACGGAAAAACAGTTAAAGCATTTGAAATGTCAAGTATTAAGTAAGGCTTTCATTTTAACACCATTCCTTGTTCTCTTTTCCTTTAACTAGAGAAAGTCTTTATAAAAAAAAAGTTAAAATCCCTTACTTAATAGTCTTTTAGACTTTTGGAGAAAAGAGAATAAGTTAATTGAAATGGGCTGTTGCTGCTGTTAAAATCTGATTCCATTTCCTAGAAAACAAGACAAACACACACACACACACACACACACACACACACACACACACGAGGAAAGAGAAAAGAACAGCAAAGATATAAAATGCAGCTTCTCTCTCTAGTGTTGACTCTCACTTACAACCTCACTGCTGGACAAACACAGACATGGCACATGGTCTGATCAGTCACTTTGAGACATTGGCTGTTTAGGGCATTGCATTGATCTGTCTTTCTGGTCACAGGCTTTTAACAGTGTTGCAAAATACAAGCTTGGCCAGCTAAGTCAGATTCTTATTAGACAGAAGGAAAAAGAAGAGGAAAAAGAAAAAGGTGGGAAAGGAAAAGAATAAGGGTGTGTGTGTGTGTGTGTGTGTGTGTATGTGTGTGTGACAAAGTCTCACATTCCAGGTTTATATCAGTAGGTCTAATTCAGTCTTCCTGTCTCCTTTTAATATCTTTCCCCATCAACATTTATTGTTACAGGTTATTGTGACACTTTATGGACTTTTACTTACTTATTCCAGTTGAACTCTCAATTAGGGTAAATTTGTAGGCCCAATTATCAGAACAGTCTCAACCCATGGAAAAATAAGGGAGAAGCCACTTCAGGAAAAAAGCACTAGGGAGGCGGCTTGAGAGACATCTTGTGGGAGAGGCTACATCCCTCAATTAGTATGGAAATTGGTATCCTTTTTGGGATCTCCTCAGGGATGGCATGTGAGATGGTCTATAAAGTCTGAATACTTCAAATAAATCTGTTCACAAGACATTCTCAGTATTGCCAACATTTTAAGAGGAAACAAAAAACAAAAACAAATAAAACAAATGACAGGGATAACATTTTCCAAAGCTTCTAAGTATTTCAGAAGCTTAAGTCCCACTTTCAGTGACAGTATGTGTGTGTTCAGTGCAAAGTGAAGGTGCATTCGTAGCACAGACAGGTGCCCATACTAGCTTTAAAGTAGCTAGCCCAGGTAACACTCGTAGTGAAGACATGGCAGCACGGGCCGGCTCATCACCCAAGCTCAAGACTGCTGGAAACTCCAAGTACAGGCTGCTAGCCCATGCTGAAGCCACATCTTTGCTACTATTGCTACCCATGCTAGCTAGATTAACACTAACCTGGGTATGCTTACCTGTGTTGCAAGCATATCTTTACTTTCAGTGAAGACATACCCTTAAGCATGAAATCCTTGCGTTATTAAAGTCAATGGCAAGACTCTCATTGACGGTAATAGGCCAGGATTTCACCCTTCAGCTCTCAAGTGACTCAGGGCTTATCTACATCCCAGTGCTCTGTGCAGATCCCGACAGCATTCTCTGAAAGGAACCTAGTGCACTTTAATGTAGTCCTGTTTGAAATTATGTTAATGCAAACTAAAGCACACTGGCAGGGTCTATGTGGGGCAGTTAGAGCACAGCATGTTAGAGCACTTTACCAATCAGATCTCTCAGGTGTGCCTCTGCACTGTGTAGACAAACCCTAAGTCCCATTTTCCAAAGTGACTTAAGGATTTTTGGAAAGTTCACTCTTGTACCTGAAATTGTGAGACCAAAGATAGAAAGGGAAAGATCCAAACGCTGTGCTCCTCATTGACACAGAAGAAATAAAATGCATGAAATCCCATAAAATTGCCTAAACACTGATCCTCATAGCTGTCAATATTAAGTGTTTAAAGATATGGAAAGTCAGGTGTTTTATTATATTTTATGATATCATAGAACCAGATGAAAGAATGAATGTGGCTGGATACACACCGTTATTAGTTTATCTTTGATCTACTTTTCCTATTGAAGAAGAAATTACCTTCTGCAAAAGGCTTCGAAGACTGCACCCCAAATGAGCACCTATTCAGCTCTTGAGAAACACACAGCAGAAACAAGCACTTATGGTCTAGCTGCATTAGGATCTATATGGCTATTGACATGCAACTGGCAACAAACAGTACAATCCTGAAGTGAAGTCAGACAATCTCTCTAAAATGCTATGTAATTTGTTGTGTGGGTGGGTAGGTGTAACATGCTATTGGGGATGTCCAGAGCTGTGAGCCACTGTGTTACCCCTCTGTCTCAGCAAGAGTAAGCTTTGCTGGAGATTAGATTGTGTCAGCTCCCTGCTACACCTGCCTGTCTGCCTCACTGACAAATTCCTCAAGGCTCTCCCTTGCCTCACAGGTAACAATAAGACAACTCCAGATCCTGAGCTCCTCAGAGATGTTTCTCTGCAATGTATAGCTCTTATCACTATTCATTCACAGAAAGATATTATGTTTGCTGCTCTTTTCAAGAATCAGTACATCACAGTTTATTAACTTAATTCACGTAAATACTCCCTTCCCTTCAAGCACAGCACAGAGCTTGTTTGTAATAAAAATAAAAAGTTTTTTTTTAAACAAAAGGACATAGGTCAAGTGATACCAAGTAGCAGGGATAAAAGTAGAAATGGTTACAAACAAATAAAACTGAACACATGCATCTAAAGACTAAAACTTAATCTAGCAAGATACAGTTTTTGTTCAAGATGGTTTCTCTTACCCCCGTCTCCTTTCCAGATTTTACGGGCAATCTGTCCCAGAATCCATCACAGAGATCCAGTCACTTGATTCCTTTGTCTCCTAAGGTGAGAGATAAAGATGGAGTCTCTCTCTGTGCTCCTTAGATCCCGAAAGGATTGTTTTTGTCTTACAAGTAAGGAATGTCTCCTGGGTATTCAGTCTCATGGGTGTCTCTGGGTTGCTGGAGTCATGTTAATTTTCTGTCTCTTGACTTCAAGACCAGGATAACCCTTGCTGGATTAGCTTAATGGCTTTTTCTGATAATATGTAAATTGAAGTAAATTCACATTCCTTTGTCTATCACCTTTACCTAGACTAGGCTGTCTGGTCTTAAACATGTTCTAATAAGATAATACAGATAGAATTAATAATTTACCATATAATGTTAACATGTGCATTTACAATGATATTAATAATCAGTGTGTTATTAGTTTTCAAATGATACCTCACAAGGCACAATTTATACTAATATCTTATGTGTAGGTACAGTAGTGGTTGCCCACCTGGTGTTTTTATTTACAGGCTGTGCTCCCACCACCTTTCCACCATACAAGTAATCCCCTCCTTGCAGTCCACCAGCAGGAGAGAGGGGGGAAGCTATCTCTCTCTGCTTCCCCTCACTGCCTTTCCTCTACTGCAGCTTTCCTCTTTCCAGCTCTTCCCCCCAGCTTCCTTCCCTGGGGGCTCTTATCCAGCCCCAGCCTGATGAGGCAGCAGCTGTTCAAGCTTCCGCAGTCAGGGTCAGGTGGTCTACCCAGCTCCAGGGTCACCCGGGGGGGGGGCAAGTGGGGCAATTTGCCCCAGGCCTCAGGCCCTAGGTCTTTGGCAGCATTTAGGTGGTGGGGGGCCCTTCAGTCGCTCCGGGTCTTTGGCGGCATTTCGGCAGCGGGGGGCCCCTCAGTGCCGCTGAAGACCCTGACCACCGCCGGGTGAGTACAAGCGCCGCAGCTCCCCCGCTTTGCCCTTGGCCACGTGAATCCTCTGGACAGCCCTGCCCAGCTCCAATTCACCTCCCTTAGTTGGAGCTGGAGTGACAGAGGGTTGGCTAAGCAGTTTTCTGCTTAGCACCCTGTCACAGCAGGGTATGAATACAGGGGTGCCAATGGTCACAGTAGGCAAATCTTGAAACTAATTAAGGGCTGATTCAATGCCCATTGAAGTCAATGAAAAGGGACCTGCTCATTTCAATAGGTATGGAATCAGGCTCTTATGGTGAACTGAAACCCTGTACCAGTATGCGCTACAAGAAATTCTGAGAATGGTAACTCAGGGTATTCATTAAAAAGTAGCAGCTCATCAGTGATGCACAATGAACTGGGCATTAAGCATGAAGGCTTACTGATTGATATCAAGGTTTACTGGCTGTCAAGGTGACAATTTTTGAGCAAGTTTTTGAAATATGAGGACCAGGCAATTTATTGCCTGTGAACAATTTACGTAAGGGCTCCAGAATGAAAGGTTTGTTGTTGTTTTTGTTTATCTTTCAGATATCTTGTTTTCACCATACCCAATTCTTCACTGCAAAACTTTAAAGAAAACAACAATGCTTTTTCCTACTGCCTTAGAAGACTATGGACAAATGTATCTAATTAATCATATGTAAGTTAAACAAGGAAATTACAAAGTAAACATGCATGAAAATGTTTCAGAATCTTCATTGATGTAAATTTGGCAATCATGTAATCTTGGGTAATTGCCATTTTAACACTAATTCCATTAACAAACACAGCCTGATGTATTGTACCAAAAAAGAAGATCAAAGAGGCAACCTGAAATGCAGACAGGGCTCAGTAGATTTTCACAGCTCTTTTTAGGCAAGTTCTGATTTTTTTGTGTGCGCGCGCGGGGGGAAGTGGGGAGGGGGTAATTTGGTTTAAACAGAACAAATATGAAACTTGCCTAAAAATAATTATTGAAATCTCCTGCTGTCCTCTGTGTCTCTGTTTATAGTTCTGATCTTCCAGTCCAGATGCACGTCATCTGGATGAGAATATGGTTGTTCTTTGCTTCATTATTTCATAATTAAATTTTGTCACAGATAGAGCATTTTACGATTAATGGTTGATGGTGATTTAGTCATGATTTACATTGGATCAAGTAATTATAAACTATTTTATACTCCATTTCAGATTTTTTTGTTTAAAGGTGAAGTTACCAGTCTCATGGAGACATTAAGACTATAGAAAATGAATGCAGATGGAAATAGAAAGTTTTACCAGTCCATCCTCTCCTGGAATGTCACCTATACTCTCTGATAATCAAATTGCTGAAGAACATTTGATACATCTTTGTGGTCAATGGTAAAACTATTTGTCAGACATTGCATAAGAATACTTGCCTGGGTTATTGATGTGTTCACATCTTAAGATGCTGGACAAATAATATTTTTCCAGCAAAACAGGAAGATCAGTTTCTGGAACACAAATGTGACATCTTGGAAAGTCAAACAAAAGATTACACTGTGTAAAAGTGGTTTGTTTCACCTGAAAAAAGCAGAACTTTGGAAGACAGTAAGTAGAAAAGGGATCTTTGGTGACAAAGCAAAGTAAATTATCTCACCGCTTTCAACAACGTATTTGTAGAAACTGTGTGTTCTCATTTGGGAATTCAGTTAAAACAAAGCAATGATTATATTGGCCCAACTTAAAAATGGTCACATGATGTCTTGTCTTTGTCTCAAATGACTTCCTATGAATGTGCAAGATTACAAGTCCCATTCTGAGAATAACAAGGAGTCCGGTGGCACCTTAAAGACTAACAGATTTATTTGGGAATAAGCTTTCGTGGGTAAAGAAGAAGTGTTTTTTTATCCATGAAAGCTTATGCCCAAATAAATCTGTTAGTCTTTAAGGTGCCACCAGACTCCTTGCTGTTTTTGGGGCTACAGACATTCTGAGGATGTTTTTGAGCTTCAATCTGAATATTAATCATATGTTGATGCTACCTATAATTAATCTTAGCATGATTTTAAGAGTTCCTCAAGAATTCAAAGAATAAATGAGATACAAGCCTGATTCTGCTCCCAGTGAAGTTATTCATGCAACTCACTGGCTTCAAGGAGATTAGGACTTGTGTTTCAATAATTATTTTTGACCGCTCCTTACATGTCCTTGTAAAAAGCTACTCTACATAAGCATAGCGTGATGGACTCAATGTTCAGGGGCAAATCTTATCTCGTCTTCTATTAGTTTAGAGGACCTTCAGGCAGTGCAAGTGCTACAGTCCCTCTCCTCAATGGAGGGGAAGAATATATGGATGTCACAGAGCGGTACACATTCATTTTTTGGTTGTGAAGCCCAGAAGTATGGGGCTTAGTGGTGATTTGGTCACACTGGCAGAGGATCCACTGCTATGCTGTGCTCCAGTCTTATCCCAGCCCCCTCTCAGAGGGCTAATCTAGCCATCAGGTTAGAGCAGCTTCTGCAGAGTGTCTCCTTCTTCTCTCTGAGGCCTGGCAGAAGGATTCCAGCCTCCCGTTCCCCCACGGAGATCTCCATTGCCCAACTGGTCACTAGGGAGAAAATTTGCCCTTAAGAACATTTGCTTTACGGTGCAGTTCATAGCCATAATTATGGATAATCAATGCTTTAGTAAAACAATCCCAGGTGTTGCCTGATCTATTTGTTAGCTATTATTTAGAGTTTGTAATTTAACATTCCACAACAGGGATCATTTGCACCTAGATTGGCCACAGTATTATGGTTAGTGTGGGACTGAGGACCCCAGTGTATCTGGAAGAGACATTCACGCTTAGGGAAAATCTTCTGAATATGGAAAAGTTTTATTAGCACAATCAACAACAGCACAAACAGTCCAATGTAGCAAAGTAGACAGAGACAATACAAGCATCCAGAACTTGCATATTCACATCATCCTTTGCGGGTAGCCTGCAGGAGGTAAGATGACCCATGAGTAGTCCTTGGCCTGCCAGGTTCTGGGAAATTTCCTGGGAGTGCATGGGCTTGAGTGCCAACTTTTATCATAGATTGCACTAATGCCTACTATATATTCAGTAGGGGGTTCAGCCCCTTTTCCTTATCTGTATTTCCTCAACCTACTAACATTGGGGTGCCTTCTGTAAGCCTGGCTTGACATAAATAACTTTACATAAGTAACTTGCCTCACTTCTCAGTAAGAATGATTGGGAAAGTGAATGGAAGTTTAAGTTGTCATAACAAGCAGTATGCTGGAGTCAGGACAGCTAGCTAAGGTCAGCAGGGCCATCCTGGCATTAATAAATAAGCCTAAATATAGGATAAGATAGAGGTCAGTTTGTGTATGGACAGCGCATGGACTGAGCATGCTTTACAGAGATGGGTTCCTAAAAAGTGACCAAGTCAATTCCAAAATGTGTGATATAATGTATAGTAAAGGAAATGTAATGTGTAAGTGTATATAAAGGAAGAGGTTTGATGTGTAACTCTGGATGGGTGGTACTCACCCCTCTATGCTTGAGTCTCATCAACTCAGGGTAGCTTTGGTGTATGTATGAGTAACAAAATCTGGAGAAGAACTGAATTTTTGGGAAGCTGAGTGGAAGGAGGTCTGGGAGGGAATCCCAACACCTTCTTCCATAGCTTACTAGGCCTTTTCCCTCAAACTTATTAGCATATACATAAATTAGTTACTGTGGTATTCTTGTGGTTGGACATCTACTGATGCTCCTAATTTGAATATTTGAAGTTGGTATAAACTGGCACCTGGTGCTTATCTGTCAGCAGTTTAGCAACACTTGCTTATAACATTCTATCTTATAGCATCTTGTAATACAGGGTCATTGCTATCTTGTGACAACTTCTGATCTAGGGTCACTTACTGGTTAGTTGCTTATGTCAAGGCCAGCTTCAAAATAACTCAGAACAAACACCTTTGGAAATTACTGTAATGAATAGGCTGCTCAGTCCTGCTGAGTCCTTTCTGTGATAGCAAAGTTGACCCCTGGAAAAACTCTTTCCTTGGCAGACTTTTTTTTTTAAATGTAAAAGCAGTTCATGCAAATATCAGGAATCAAATAAGTTCAAAAGGCCTTTGGCTTTTTACTTCTTCTTGTTCCTAAGACTATTAGAGCAAGTGTCAGCATATATCCACTGTATATTATAAATCTAATATTATTCCTGGTATCGACAATCATCCACTCTACAGTAAAATTAATCTTTTGTTAAATTCAAATCCCCATCATATCCCAGAGCTCTCCATGTTATGGTGACTAAATTTAACATTACCCATATCTGAAACATAATGTAAATGAAAAGTCCAGCTATAAAAACCACTAGCTATTTACTATAATCTTAACTTGACATAATTGAAACAAACCAAGTAATATCACATCATGAATAATAGTAATATTTATTTACATTGTACTATGAATTTACACTGCCTTTTCCATTAATTTCATAGGCTTTGGATCCGGCCCTTAGACTAGTTATTTACCAGTTACAAACTTTTAGTTATTTTCTTTCATCTTTCATTTGTGAATATACAAATTAACCAGAATGATTTTCCATTCTACATTTTCTCCAGTAGGTGACACTGGCCTTTTCTATGCTCACTACGTCAGCTGAATAAGTATAATAATACTGTAGTAATTATAATTAGCATGTGTTTGCCCATTTTAATCTTCAGAATGCTTTAAGAGTATTAAATAATTAATCTTACTAAAGAAGCACTCCCTTTCTCCAGCTAGTGCTTCCATTTAAAAAACAAATATCTCATTTCTAGAAGGTTTCTTATTTACTTACTATACGCTTCACAATAATGTTCAAACAGACTGTAGACTATTAACCTGAAGAAGAGCTTTGTGTAGCTTGAAAACTTGTCTCTTTCACCAACAGAGGTTGGTCTAATATATTACCTCACATACCTTGTCTCTGTGGAATATTAAGACATTTAATGTACATGGTTTTAGAATTCTTTACTAATTTAGGGTCATACATTGCAGGACTCTGTCATCTGTTTAGCAGCTGTATGTCTTTTTCAGCCTTCCAGCTGATTTGATTCTTTGTTTACTAAACAAGACAATGAGAAACAGTTTTCTTATATACATTAACGTAATTGTTAGGCAATCCAACACATATAACCTAAATTGAAAACAATGACAAATAGTTTGGACCATTTAAAAACAATAGGCTTAATAATATCCACCAGGGAACTCATGAGAAATGTCTAGATCAATCAAAAAATGGCTCCTTCATTACATAGACATGCAAAATGCCACCCAGCTGCCTTCAGAAGGAAGATACTCCACTTTAAATTCATCTTGGTCAATTCTGAAGTCCATATTAGAATAAATCTGTCAGCTTCACTGCTACAGTATTCCAAAACTCTGCTCTCACAGACTGCCCATTGTGAATGATGAGCATGACATAAATGTCTTGATAGAGAAGTTGAAAAAAAAATGGTGTCCATGCTGGAAAGGCACTCCATGGACCAAATCCTCTTGTAAATTATACCAGTGCAACCAACTTGACTTTAATGAGGCTTGTGTAAATGAGCAGAGATATTTGGCCCAGTTTCACAGAACTGTGACCAAGGACAAAACTCTGCTTTCAGGTCTATGTGATTAATCTGTTTTGAAATGTTGTGCTTTCTATATGAACAGATCTCACATTGACATCAGTGGAAGATATGTGCATGTAGAAAGAGCACAACAACAGAGATTAAATCTGCCATGGGGAGCTCATTGGAGAATTTTGCATTTAGTGAAAAATTCTTAGGCAATTGATTAAACACTGTCCATCTAGGTTAGTGGCCCCCACCAATTTCTGCTAACTGCTAGTTTAACTACACCAAGACCTCAGACAGCATAAACAAAAGAGTTGTCTCTCTTCAATTCAATCATGTGAATTATAGCCCATGGCCCTGTGATTGCAACATTGGAGTTTGGTTTGGAGTAGCCCAAACTCCACTGTAGCCACCAGCCATTCATGTCCCTATTCACACAACTGAATGGGAGGTGGGCAGCAGTGGTCCACTGGGCCCCAACAGAGCAGATCACTGTTAAGATAAGGAGTAGATATCTAGAATACCCAAGGCCTTAACAGACTTACTCATGCCAGACTCATATCAGCAATTGGGAAATGTTGGTAGGTACTATTGTAACTGGCACTATGTCCATATCTAAGATGGTAGAAGTATAATTCTAAACAATTGCTTTAAAATTTTCCAATTAATTCTCTATTGTCAAAGCAGTTTGGTACCTGCATTTCTGCAATCTCCCCCTTTGTGTTCAACTCCACTACACTTTGAAGACATACAAAGAAATGTTATTATATTATGTGGGGTCAATCCATAAGCATCACTCTGAGTCAAAAAGGAAATGGGCCTTGGAATTGGACACTGATCCTACTGATGCTTACCAGTATGGGACAATGATGAGGCATTTGATACAAAATAAAATGCTGACTATACCAGACAGATTATTCAAAATGAAAAATTTGTACTCTGCCAGCTGTTGGAGATGTCAGCTAAATTCTTTCCTGAAAACCTCTTTTGTATTCTCATGTGATATGAGAATATTGATTAATTGTGGGACCCAACTCTGGGACCTGTTTCTACTTAACTTTAGATGCCAAATAAACTCTTACAACTAGCTGTGTGCCTTCAGACTGTATGAGAAGACACCTTGCCAAGCTACATATAAGAAAGTATGATCTTAGCCTTGGCTTTGGTTTTAAAAAAAGTGATTTAATGAAGGCTTAAAAAATGGTTAGGATGGGAGGCCAAGAGCACTTATGACAGTTCCATTCTGAATAAACCCAAACTCTTGTGACCTCAGACTTGGAAGATTTTAAATGGGGGCATTAAGATGTTAATCAAAATGAGATGTGATCATATTAATTTTGATACCACATTATGTCTTGACACCATGTCAGAAGATTGCATCCTTCCATGAGATCATCTCCAAAACACAACTCTCAGGAGAGCAATGGCCACCTGGGGAAAAGGCCACCCAAGATGTGCCTGAAGCTTGTCTTTAGAGATAATGGAAGTGCCATTACAGAAGCCTACCTGTACAACTCGGGGAGAAAGTTTAGTGCTTCCTCAAAGCATTGACAGTCTGACTCACATTCCACGGATAGTCTCCAGTGTATAAGCTTTTCTGGGCTATGCAATATCATGTTATATATGGCAATACAGTTGAGATTTAGATGAGGTAATGTTTCCACAGAATTTCAAGTTCTAGCTAGATTGACCTACCCCTATATTTAAGTTACAGAAAATCAAAACCCTATCCCCTCTTGTGGTTTCTTAGAAGACACCTAAAGACTCACAGGCATGCTTGTGGAAAATTACTCTCTGTAACAGACCTCTGGTACAATGGAGACGTGTGTCTTGGCTTTGGCTTCCTTGCAAAATATTAAGTTTGACATAAAATATAATCCCTTACATTCTCACATAGAAATATTAATTCACACAATTCTCTGTTGGGCAAGGTTAGGAGAGAATCATTGTATTGCCTGGTTAAGGGTAATATTAAAGGAACTGGCACATTAAATTGCAAGCCCGTTAGCCAGAATTTGTAATGAAGCAGTAAACTCAGGGGTTGTACCGTACGACTGGAGAATTGCTAACATAGTTCCTATTTTAAGAAAGGGAAAAAATGTGATCTGAGTATCTATAGGCCTGTTAGTTTGACATCTGTAGTATGTAAGGTCTTGGAAAAAATTTTGAAGGAGAAAATAGTTAAGGACATTGAGGTCAATGGTAATTGGGACAAAATACAACATGGTTTCACAAAAGGTAGATCGTGCCAAACCAACCTGATCTCCTTCTTTGAGACGGTAACAGATTTTTTTAGACAAAGGAAATGCAGTGGATCTAATTTACCTTGATTTCAGTAAGGCATTTGATACATAACAGATCCATAACAGAGCAGAGAAGAGACTTGTTTAATTCTCACACACATACCTCATTTATTTATCTTGTAACATCCCTTCCCTCTGGTTTATAATGAAACATATTCAAAGTGTAAACTGTTATTCTCCTTCAAGCAGAACTGAGTTTTAGTTTTGGCACCAAATTTACGGAGAGAAGGCCTCCTCTGAACAGAAAAGGAGTTAATGTGAAAGAATTGTAGGGCCTGCATTGCTGTGAACAGGAATTAAACAGGCATAGGACACTACTACTACAATCTTACTATTTGCCTTTAAGGGCCAGAGACAATTTGTCCATTAACACTATAAACCAGACCCATTAGACCTAATCCTGCAATCCTTATGCATAAAACACTCATATAAACATTGTTTTTTTCTTTTCTTCCAATACTTTATTTGATTAGTTTGACATAAAACATATAAAGAATAAGTGTATTGTTACACAATAACAGCTATGTGAAGAATGGTCACACATACCTAGGCAATGAAAAAATGAAAGGAAAGATGCAGATCTTTTACCAAATACCGAGACTGTGAGTGAATACGTTCCTGGATTCCTCAAGCTTTACCAGTATGTGATGGAAATTACTAAAACTGAGGACAGTGAGGGAATAAATTATGGCTTAGAATTAAACCAAACTATTTAAACCTTAAATCAGTCAACTGGCAAAGAAGACAAAAAGGTATGAAGAGCAAGGAATTCCTGAAGAAAATGAATGGATTTGAAAAGGAGATTTGTACTAGTGGTATGACAAAAAACAAATAATTTTGTCTAGCAAGACTAGACTATTTGAAAGCCCACTTAATGGCCAAGGGGACATGTGTAATTCATTCATCATTTTATTACTTTGGGAGTTATGCTATGTTTCCCATATGGCAGTAAACATGCCACAAGTTAATGTTCTAAGTAGCTCTGAAAATACTCAAGTCCCAGACATATTTTCAGAGCAAATTCCAAATTTGGCTTCTCCATTTAAGAAGATACCAAAGGACATGTGGCTCGGATTATCTCCAGACTGGCTGTGATACCTAGGAGGAGTTCATCTCAGACTCACTAATTCCTTGGTAAACAGGCAATAAGAGAGCAGTAGTTATATTTTTGGAGACCCTGGTTTTGATCCACCTTAAAAAAATGATAATGAGTTTAGCAGTTTTAAAATCAAATGCTTCTGGAAAGATGTCCATAAACAGGTCAGCATGGAAATATTTTCTTGTTGGCTAAACTTCTGCAGCTTTTATTGTAAAAGAGAAAAATATAGGATTGCTCATTTATACCAAAAAAGGACAAGCTTCGAAGTCAGTGTACTCTGATCCCAAAATATACTATTTGTTGAATATAATGTGACAAGCTAAATCATACCCTTGGTTTCTTTTGAAAAAACCTAATAAATTATCACAACATTAGATAGCTTGTTTGATTGGAAGGGTGTAATTTCCAAAGCAGAGTGTGAGGATTTAGATGCTTGATTCTCATTAAAGGAGACATATCCTACTGCTGGATGGATTTGTTGAGATTTTAAGAATAAGCAAAGAATACTGGTATTTAAAACTTTTCTTAATAAGAAAAAGCTTATTATTAGTCTCTGATTGCCCAATGAAAATTAAATTAAAAATGCCAATTTCATATATTTTTTAAAAACATCAAGAGAGAGAATGAGAATGGGAAACCTTGAGAATGCAAAGGGGGGCTAAGGAAAGTATGCAGACAAGCATAGACAACAAGGTCTACCTACTCGGTAGGACAAAAGGTATGGCTTTCTACAGAACATCTCTGCAAGGACAGACCTTCTTGGAAACTAAACTACTGGTTCCTTTGCCTGTACTGGATTCAGTGACAAATCAGCTCAGTCAACTTAGAGCTCCAGCTCCCTTGATCTCTTAGAGTCCACCCCATAGTCCATGTTTCATTTCTAAAAGCCTATGCTGAGAACACATTTCCCCATACAGCCCAGTCATGCCTCTCACCAGGGCAAGTACAAGGGCAGTAAGAATAAGTAGTCCATGAAGACCTTGATTCTAAGATCAAGGAGCCGGAGTGCGGGGGGGGGGGGGGCAAATTGTGGTACCTAATTGACCGGGAAGGTTACAGCCTGCAGGAACACAATTGGGAGCCAGCTGAAAATGTTCATGCTCCTGTCTTGGTTCGGGCCTTCCATAGGAGACACCCTGAGGAACTTGGACCCATGTCACTCACAGGGCACTTCTAGGGGAGGAGGTAATGTCAGGATCCATGGCTCTTGAATCCGGGTCCACAGAAGAAACCATACTCCACCCTCCACCTGGCAGCCTGCTGACAACTGCTTACTTAGGACCCATGAAGCTCAGTCCCAGTTTGAGGCTCTGTCCCTGAGGTCCTATTGGCAGAGTCCCAGAGCAGCTGAGTGGTCCACTGGCCCTACAAAAGCAGGCAGCAGGAACAGGAAGCTGTTCAAACAACTGGGCTCCTCACTGGACTGTGTGATTCCTGGTTCCCTGGCTTGATTTCCTGGTACCTTGATGCCAGCGTGACTCCAGGCATCTTATTCATGGTTCTTATCTCCAGTTTGGCTCTTGCCTCTAGCCTCCTGGTATCCTGAACTCACCAGACTCTGGCTCCCAGCTTGTGGTTTTGATCTCAAGTTTATCTCCTGCTTCTGATCTCCCATTATCCTGACCCAGCTGACTCATGACTGCTGTTTCATGATTGTGGACTCAGGTTCTAACTGCTAGGTCTGGCTTCCCCAGACCCGGCCGTGACAGTGTATGTGAAAGTGCCCAGAGCTTGGGATCTGCACTTATTGTCATTTTACAGATGAAAATAAATCTGTCCAAGGTTAAGGCATCTATCCTCCTGATATGAAAGCACCATTATCTATCTGTAGAAAAGGCCCATCATGGCAAGCAGCAATAAAAGCCCTGCAAATATGATCCCAGTTAACCCTGATTTGGAAAGACCTCTTTATGCCCTTTGTTCTTTCCTTTGAGATTCCCAATAAGAGTGCTAAGGATGGCCATGTTTGATGACAACTTTTTTAATTTGGGCACTTGTCCAATATGAAATGCATTGAGACTCTGTCTCAAGTCTTTTCACATGGGCATACTAACAGCTGACAAGCGGCAATACATTCCATTTCTGAATAACCAGGGCTAGATTCAAGCCAGTAGCCTTCTTTGCAATTCTTGTTGCTTTCAGTCACTTACAATATTTTGGCTGAGGTATGTGTTTTGTGCAAACTCATGTCTTCCATCCGAGCTATTGAAATAGCACAGCAGGAGGTAGAGATGCTGTACATACTTGTGGGGTTTTAGTTATCCTCACATTTTAATTATTTTCACATGATGGTATTTTGTGGGTTTCTTCTTCTCACCAGATTTTAATTTGTTCCCTAGCCTGCTGTAACACAAGTGATACAAACTATTGATAGGCTCTAGCACTGTATGAGCAGAGGTAGGATGATTTTTTTTTTTAGTTTTGCTAATATTTGCTAATTATTTTGTTAATTTCCTGCTAAAACTCTGCCCCAACAGCTGCATTTACTGGTAAAGAAAGAAATGCAGATAGAAGACATCTGATCTGAACTTTCTAACGGTAATTAGCTAATCTGATACCTGTGAGAAGCAGGTCATGTCAGTATTGACTGCAGGTGGCTGCCTACTGTGATATTTCCACTATCAGCAGATCTCTAATATTACTGTAGATTTTTTTTGTGAAGAAAAGAAATAGAGTCCTATATTAGACAAAAGAAATGGAGTATAACAGGCTAGTCAAGTCAATCCCCTCTTCTGTTCATCTCATATCCTGAAGGTAATTAATATCTATTGTGTTTCTAAATCAGACTGCCACCTGTAGCTATGAAGAGACAAAAATCTTTATTATAGAGGCACTATTCTCACTGGCATAACGCTATGTCAATGTTTTCATTGTAAAGCCTCTTAGAGAGGTTAACTGTAAATAAATTAGTTTCAGAATAAAACGACTAGATGTTGTTAAGTTGCTTTCTTTTTAGTTAAGAATGAAAGATATATTTGGCAGTCCTAGATGCTTTTTTATTATTCTATTTAAACTTTAATAAATAGCTTTTTAATGAGATCTTTCAGATCATTAACTCAAGTATACACCAATCACTTTAAGCAGGCTGACCTTTTGTTAGACAATGGTTGCTTCAAAATATGCTAATTACCACTTTTCATACTAGTTTTTTAATCATAAATTTCATATTATGTAGCTATTACAATGCTAATCCATAAAATTCCATTAAATTGAATTGCATTTTATCAGTGGAATAGCTTCACAAAAGTAACACATCACACAAGCAGTACAAGTTAGTATGAATTTGATCTATAGTATAGGCAAAACACATTTGAAAGCTGGCTAGTACACAATTCTTCTTATTATTATTATTCACTCCCTGTGGAGCATAAGGCGCCAACCACTCTCCTCCATTCATTTTGTTCTTGAGCGAGACAGCAGATTTCATCCCACTTCATTCCCATACCTTTCATTTCCTCTTCAATGGTCCTTCGCCACGTCCCCAATGGTCTACCTCTCCTCCTTCTTCCTTGTGGTGTCCATCGTAGGGCAATACGAGGGTGTCTGTCAGCATCCATTCTCAACACATGCCCCAGCCACCTCCATCTTCGTTGTTTGGCTTCATCCACTATATTGTTGATGCCCGTTAATCGGCTCACTTCAACATTGGTGATACGCTGCGGCCAATGTATGTTAAGAATTCGCCTAAGACACCTTCCTTCAAAGCCCCGAAGCCGACTTTCTATCTTCTTGTTGGTCCTCCATGTTTCCACCGCATAGAGCAACACAGAGCAGACATTCGACCTGTAGATCTCTACCTTGGTTTTCATTTGCAAGATGGTTGACCTCCAAATATTCTGAAGTCTATAAAATGCATTTGCTGCAAGACCGATTCTGGTAGATAGCTCCTTCTGAATATTGCCATCAGCCGATATGTAACTACCAAGATATTTGAAGTCGTTCACCTCCTCCAATTCTACATCACATAACACTGTCTTTGTTGCCCATAAACTTTCTTCGTCTTTCTCAATTTTATCTGAAGCTTGCTCAATACAAGATGATGGTCACCACCTACATCTGCACTTCTATTAATACGAACTGCCAAGCATTCCCTGTAATGTTTTGTGGGTCATTTTGGTGACAGTATGAATCCACTAAGAATAATATGCAAACTCCGCATAACACTACATAAAAAATAACATATGAGTTATTTTCTCAATATGCAAACTCAATACCAGCTCCAAGTACATCACTGTTATCAAGAAGTGTTGCATTTTTGTGTGGGTTATTTGTTACTGTTCTCAATACCTATTCAAAATACTGTAATAGCTCTGGATCAAATCATGTGAATATGTATTTATAAGCAAAACTATTGTCCAGCCCCCTTAAATAATAATTCTCTGCTTTTATTACCACCAGTCAGATATTAAATAGAATAGATAGGCCACACTTTATATTAACGGTACTTTTATAAACAGATGTTATAAGCATGTTACAGACATGGTGAGTGTGAGTTATAGATAATTATAAGCCATGTATATAAGTGATCTTTTGGCCTGTTGGGCTCTAAAACAATCTTTAAGAATTGATTAATCATTTGTTCACCTTTCATAAACTATAAATAGGCCCTTAATATAAAGTGTGATCAATAAAAGTCTCAGCTATGGCTGAAGAATATTTTGTGTACATCTGAGAAAGAAGGGTACAAAGTAGCTTTAAGTTAACTTTGTGCTCCCCCAATCCTGGGGCAGTTCAGCACTGAGCTAGTTCTCCAAAGTTTTACTGGCTGCCTATATGAGCCTTTACAGCCACTAGCAATCAGCATGGTAGGAGGATGTCCTGGCCATACCCACCTGCACCAAGCACAGGATGGGGGAGAGGGGGAAAATCAGGGCTGCTAAGAGCGGGTTTGGGCCCCGGTGAAAAAAATTTTTGGGCCCCCCAGCAAGGGCAGACCGCCTAAACAGGGCCGACGAAGCCGGGCCGCAGGTAGGGTGACCAGACAGCAAATGTGAAAAATCGGGACAGGGGATGGGGGGTAGAGGGTAATAGGTGCCTATATAAGAAAAAGACCCAAAAATCAGGACTGTCCCTATAAAATCGGGACATCTGGTCACCCTAGTCCCGGGCCCCCTTCTGGACCACTGGGCCCCGGTAATTTGGACTGGCTTCCCCCCCTCTGGTCAGCCCTGGGCGGGATGGGGGATGGCAGAGTCTCACTACAATGACTTATATGCTGTTCATTGTTCCCCCTAAATCTGAGGGAACCCCCTAGCGGCTGGGTAAGCCAGCACTGGAGCAACTTTGCATCAGTCGCATGGTGTAGGTAGCCCTAGAGTGGTCCAGTATCTGACTTAGTTTTTTTTAGAGTCTTCATAGGTCATGCTTTCTTCATATTGAACATTTTCATTTAGATCTTTAGTTTATAAAACTGCATGGATATAGCCAAACATTTTCCACAGGTATTTGCTTGAATTGAAAAATGAATTTGCTTAACTATTCTTGTGGTCCATTTAGGATTACTTTTTCTGAACTATAAATATTTAAGTATATTGTGTATGCATATCTAATGAGGTGGTCTGAATGCTTTCAGCATCTGACGTATGTGTAGTGGCTCCAGCTAAACTTGATGGGAGTTGAGTGACTTCTGTACCTAGCTCCCTGCAACCTAGTATAACCTGGCCCAAGGTTCCACAAAGCATTTCAAGATAATA
The DNA here is from genome assembly GCF_016161935.1 of Mauremys reevesii. NCBI lineage: Eukaryota > Metazoa > Chordata > Testudines > Geoemydidae > Mauremys > Mauremys reevesii. Next base: position 58,032,875 of record NC_052626.1, read on the forward strand.
TTAAAATATTAAGATAATCTTTAATCAATGCTTGGATGGCAGTTCAATGCAATTTTAACATATATTATATATATTTCCTTAATGTCATTCTCCTTTATTAACATTGATACCATCTAAATCTGAATGTGAATACTTGACATACAGTATCAGAGTTAAATGATATGCAGGATTAAAAAGAGTAGCGTGTTTTGACCATGATGAAGACAAGAATTCCTACTTTACAACAAGGAGTTCTCAGAAAACATTTAGATACTTACATAATTAATGTTGCGTGCCATCCATTCAAGAGAAAAATAATTCACACTTATAACCCTAGGCTATTGCAGATTCTTGGATAATGTATAATTCTGCCAGACAAAAACAAAAAAGGCATTAGGCTGTTCCTGTGAAATATGGTATTCACATGTAATCTGAAGCTATACAACTTCAAGTTATGATCTTGTCTGATCTCAAACTAAGTACAGTTGGATTGGGTCAATACTTGGACAGAAGACCTTTAAAGAATACTCACCCACTCCTTGAGGCGGTTAGTTATTCAATAGGTGGCACTCTTCCCTTTGAGTCAGTACTTAATCCATTTCTTAGCATGGTGCTACCAGAATCTGTGCTTCTGGAGGTGTGGTACTTTGGATGAGATGTAAACCCAATGTCCTTCTTTCACCTTATAGTCGTTAGAGATTCCAATTTCATGCTACTTCGGGGGGGGGGGGGGGCACGGGGGAGGAGTAAGAATAGAGATGTTAGACCAGTGTCATGACCATTCCATTCCATTTTCTATTAATTATAGTTTTCCAATCTAAATCCTCCTCACAGTTTTAACTAGTGATGGCATTATTCCCCACTTCTTCTTCTGAACGGTTCTCCAAAGCTCTGCACTGTACTGTGGAACTCCATCATAGCTGTATGTCAGTGGTGGTTGAAGCTATTCCTTTATACATAGTTGAGAAAACACTTTTTTGGTGGAAAAAACTTCTGTAGAGAAAAAGATGTTAACTAATAATCCTCGGCCATATTTATTTTATTTGTGCTTTTCAACATTTATAGAACACCTGCTATTTCTAAAGTCACTCACAGCTATAACTAGCAAACTGAAATGTAAATAGTTACATGGGTCAGTTTCTTGCCTTCCTTCCTCATGATCTGTCAGTAGAAAGAAGAGAAATATGACAAAATACTCTCTCCCTCTAACATGTTTATATCTGCCATTAGCTTTCCAATAGATCCACTGAGCTTTCATTCATAACATGTGCAAGTCTTCATTATATTCATTAGATTATTTGTTGGTTGTTTTTCTTTCACTGTTCACTGCATGAGTTTCCAAACTCATTTCTAAGTTATTTTTGCATTCGCATAGGGTCAAAGAGAACACAAGTAGGAAAACCTCAAGGATATAAAAGGTGAATGACTAAAGATATGACTGCCTGATACAAAGCAAATAGATGACCCCTATATTGAGGCCAAAGTAAGGCATCAGACAAAAATAATATTACATAAAATGGACTTACCAGCAGCTATTTATGACTTTTCTTTTTTGGTGCTAAGCACAACTGCTAGGATTTTTGGAGTGAATGCTCAGGTATTTTCACCTTCAAAGTCTGGTCACTCTTAAGTTAAGCTGATTCAAAGAAAGTGGTGGGAGAGAGGATTCAGGAAAATTGCATCAGTATTTTTTCTTTTTTTAATTTAATCAAAATTTAATAAATAAAAAGAATTCTCCACTTTTGCAATTTTGTGCATACACAAATGGGAGCCTAAAAGAGTTCTTAAGTATATGCCTAACTGTAACTACTGTTTTTCTTATAGAATTTAAGGAGCAATTCAGTAGCTCAGCAATTTTAGAGCCATCATTGACATCATCCCTATCTATTTACCTTAAGTTTATCTATAGCATCCATCAGTGCAGTAGCTAAATCCCCCATTTCATTATTATTGTGCCTTCTTTCTCTTTAATATTTATCTTCTTAACCATGTTGGCTAGTTTTAAGCCATTTTCACCCTTGTCTTATAATGTTAATGTCAAGGGCCCCTCTATCTCCCCCTTTATCTTATGGCTCACCAAATTTGCTGAGTCAAGGTTCCTACACCTGAATCTACTCTACCTCTTCATTATCAGTAATAATTTCCCTAGCCCTGACTGCTCACTCACAAACAGAGAAATGCACAGTGTACCAATCAGCTCTTCATTTCAGTTTCTCACCAGAAAAAACTCAGTATAAATGGTCGGTAATGTTTCAGATGCTATTTGGATAAACAGCCCACTTTTTGTGTGATTATCTACATCAAACCCCTGAGGACTATCCTATTATTAATTCACACACACAAGCTCCAAGGTATTGTGGTTGTCTTTTGCAAACACAGGCCAAGATTTTCAAAAGTGAGTAGTGATTTTGACTGTCCAACTGGACGCCTCAAAGGATTCTCATTTTCATAAGGTGTTGAGCTTCCACCCTCCAAAAATCAGTAGCCTTTAAAGCATCTCAGGTAGGGCACCCAAATACTGAAGCATGCCAATTCTAGTCACTTTTTAAAATTTTGGCCATATTGCATTGTGTTTAATCCAGCTGCTATTTATTCATTAGCAAATTTATGATTCTGTATGGAACAATCAAGAAAGGACTTCTTTCCAATTAGATCTGAATGAAAAGATCTGAAGTAACTTAAGCCTTCGTTATGTTTCAAGTTCAAGGAGCAACTATGATCAATATTTATAAAAAATCGCTATGGCGATGCAAAATCTTGGCATCAAACATATGTTCAGTGGTCACCATTAAAAAGTCATCCTTTGCCAACAATTATGACATGATAATATTTTTCCATCTATCAAATCTATCTATGTTAGGTATTTCTAGGGTACTCAGCACCTAACTATCTAAGCACTATGTGTGACATAACAAAGCAACAAAGAATCCTGTGGCACCTTATAGACTAACAGACGTTCTGCAGCATGAGCTTTCGTGGGTGAATACCCACTTCTTCAGATGCTGAAGAAGTGGGTATTCACCCACGAAAGCTCATGCTGCAGAACGTCTGTTAGTCTATAAGGTGCCACAGGATTCTTTGTTGCTTTTACAGATCCAGACTAACACGGCTACCCCTCTGATACTTGACATAACAAAGTTGTTCATTCATATCCTTCATAAAATTTGGTGTGTAAGACTGGACACAGTTCTCCAGATGAGACAAGTAGAGCAGACAGTTACCTCTTGTATCTTACATCCGACACTTCCGTTAATTTATTCCAGAATGACATTTGCTCACCATTAGCTAACAAAACCACCAAACCAAATTTGACATACACGGGAAGTTCACCTTTGGCCTGAGGACAGGCATATATACAGTATTTCAGCAGAGAGGATCATTTTCTTCTGAAAAGTTATAAGTACCGGTACTTATTATCAGAGGCTTATAATAGAAGTGCTTTCACAACAATTACGAACAAAGAGAAAACAACCTATGCTGATACACCAAACCCGCAGCTGCTGAGATAAATTACATTTCTGGCTCAACGCTCATTGTATACAAAACAGTTTAAGACAACTTTGTGATGATTTTTTTTAAAATTGCTTTTACAATGGTTATGATATGTTGACAGTATGTAGTTTATTTTGAAGAAGGGCAGAAGGAAATGTTCTTTACTTCTGTGTTTATATCTTTGGCCAAGTACTTAATTGCCTATGAAGGATGAGAAATCACTATCTGATGACTGAGAAACACTATACTCTCAACAATCCTCAACAGTATTATAAGAAACACTGGCGAAATAGTTGCTACCCTACGTCAGTTCAAATTTTTCCCAGACCTATGCATAAAACTGAAAATATTTCACATAAAAGTAAATGTGCAATACACTGAGCAGTGCAGTGTTGCTTGTATACAACATAATATCCAATTAATGCTACAGGAGTATATTACAGGCCAGATTTTAAAACTCTGCCACAAGTTTTGAATCCACAATTACTTGAGAGTGCAATTAATGTTACTTTGAAATGTAAGGACCTAGCGGTGCCTAAAGAACAGGTGCCTAGACATTGGAAGTGACGTTAACTGCACCTGCAAATATTTGAAGAAAGTTGTGTCAAAGTATTTGCACCCACAAAGCTACAAGAGCAAAAATAGGTGCTTATTTAAAGACAGATTGAAAATTTGCTCCAATGCCTAAAGCTGAGTGCAATCATTTTAACAAAGCACATATTCAGTGAAAAATCAGTGTCTTAAAATATGGGAAAGAGAACCTACTGATAAGATTAGCTGAAACTCCTGGAAACAAAAACCATGGCATTTCCCACATCCTCAACATAATAATCCATGATCCTTCCACATCAATTTACCAAAAGTTTACTATTCCATCAAACATATGTCAGCAGCTTTCCATTCAACCATGTTTGAATACAATGCATATGGTTGGTGAAGTACCACTTAGCCTCTCCATATCAATTTTAGTTAAATGCTTTACTAGTCATATGAATAACCTTTTCAAGAAGACAATTTTACTGAGAAGGAACTGAAATTGGTGGTCTTCCTGTCTGGTCCAACAACTGGAGAAAGGAGTGTGTTTTACTGTTCTCATCTGAATCCACTGCCTGATAGAAACTAGCATGGCCTGTGAGTTGCAGAGCTTGCTTGGGAATCAGGACCATGAAAAGGCAGTAACACAAGCAGCCACTTGCTTTGATTATGCTTAAGACCAGTCTTAATTTCAGTGGAGGTTATGGTTTTGAGTCACACTACAAGGATAGGCTTGTACAAAAGAATTTTAAAATGTGGGCAGGGAATACATAAATAAACTGCATTACAAAACTACAATGAATCAACTCAAATATAACACATACAATGAGTCAGTCTTTTCAACTATCAGAGTTTAAATTACTTTTCAACTCTAGAACTCTAAACAGAGGAATACCAAACATCTAAGCCCCCAGACATGACAGATCTAACAGAGATAGGATCTAGGAGTCTCAAACTTCAAACATGATTTGGTAGATAGATATGGAGATGTTATTCTGAGATTCTGCACAAGATTGCAAACTCTGCTGATGTATCTCAGTCCCCACAACACTCTATATGTGACAGATGCAATTAATAAGAACTGGGCACCAAAGAGATCTTGATGAATGTGCTGGATTTTACTATACAAAAATGCTGTAGGTGCAGCATATCTCCCACAAGCCATGGAAAGTGAGGGTGGGAATATGAAGGCCCATATAATAATCAGTAAGGTGAAACAATGCAGAAGGGCACTATTGGCTATCTTTAAAGGAGAGGACGTGTAGGCTCATTTCAGAATTATTTTATTTAAATAATATTTTTCTTGAACTAGTTTGAAAGTTCACCTGGAACTTTACTATGGTGCCTATATTATGTTTACTATTCATTCACTTTTCTGGGAAGTCAAAGGGAAAACAACATAAATCAAAGAAAAATATTTGCAAATCAGGCCTTCTATATCCAGGCAAGCCACAGCAACATCACAGTCCTTGCAGGCTTGGCATCGGGACAATGATCCATTTAAAAAACTTTGGCACCCATGATCTTTTATGTTTCTCTACAGGAGGACAGGGTGCCAGCTCTTCTCAAATGAGAGATTGTTATGCCTATTCTTAAGAAGTCATCCCTTGGCAACGTTGCCAGTTATTGCCTTCTTTCTGACATTCTCTTTCTGTTTAAGATTGTTCAGAAGAAACAACTTTGTATCTAGAGTCCACAGATTCCTTGAGCCCTTTAGTCTTCCTTTTTTATCTGAATATGGATTAAAGATAGTGTTATAGCCTCACTTGCCAATGGTTTCTATCTAGCAATATACAAAAGGCTCATGCTGGTTCTTGTAGATCTGCCAGCAGTCTTTCATATTATTGAACTTAAGATTCTGTGGACTCTCTTGTGGACCTTAGCTGGACAGACAGGATTATTCTTAAGTAGATCTATTCTTTACTCCTACATTCTGGACAGAACTGTTGGACAATTGTTTATCTGCCTTAAAGGTTATCTCATGGATTTCCACAAGGATTTATTCCTTTATCCTGCTTGTTCAATGTATATTGTATGGCCATTGGGGAGATAGTGATAACACTTTCGCTGAGATGCCATGAGTATGTGGATGACAGAGCTCTATGTCTCTCTTTCGGTGAGACCTGGTGATGTAATTACTTTGATCTTCTGATGCCTGCCTGAGATTGGGACATAATGAGAGTGAACTGGCTAAAGATCAACCCAGACAAGATAAAGGAGGGATTAATTAAAGCATCAATATATAGATAATATGGTAATAGGTGACTTAACCACATACGATATATCTGGAAGTTATGGTGGGAATGGTATCTGTGCCCTCTATGCAGGCTTTGCCCATCTTTTGTCTAAGAGGTTCACATGATGGGGGTGCTTGTGGACTCAGTTGCTTCTTTTGGCATTAGCAAAAGTGTTTTTTGTCGTCTGTGTCTGGTACATCTATTGAGACAATTTTCTTGGATGTAGTTCTCGCTACAGTTTTCCTTACCTTTGTGACCTCAGTTGCAACAAGGTATAGATAGAGTTTTTCTTGAACACTTGTAGGTTCATCAACTGCAGCTAAGTCAAGAGGTACTTGAGCTGTTGCAGTGGTGGTGCTTAGTCTGCAGGACTATTTTTTGAGGGACACCTACTTCAATCCATCTTTCACCACCTTCAATCTAAGGTCAGAAAACATTATTTTATCAGTGGAATTTTATATTTTAATCACTGTAGGCCTATGTGTAGAACTCTCCTTCCACCTGTTTTCAAATAATACATTGTTTATTAAATATGAAACATTTATTAATTAAAAATAAATATTTAATCCATTTTATATTATTTTATTCTTTTCATTGTACTCGATGTTAAATTGTCTTTACAGTGTGGTAAGGTCCTGGCTGAGGCAATGGTGGTGGTAGGAAAAGAGGAGAGTGTTTTGTAAAATTTATACTGCACCAAATACCCAAGTAAGGACTTTGGAATTTTGCCACAAAGCAAAGTTAGAGGTTGAGTTGAAACTGCCTGAAAATATTATCTATATTATCTAACTCTGAAGGATACCAGGACATCTATATTTCTGGCTATTCCTGTAAAGATTAAACACCTCTCAAGACAGCTAAAGACTTTCTTCCTATAGGTCCTATTACCACCACATGCTCCAAAACTGTCTTTAGTCCAGTTCCTGAAATCCTTTCTCAATCTCGCATATCAACATAACTTTTCCCTTTGTCTTCCTAATAGTCAACAGTAGTAATTCCAACATGTCATAGTTGTGAACCAATTGAAAGATCTAAAGAGAGTTTAATAAAAATGAATTAAAACAGTTCAGCTCAGAGCAAATCTCAAGGGAACATAGGACATCTCACAACACATCAAAGGCAAAGTCACTCAAGGCATCATTTTCAGCTAATTCTTATGTCACTAGCTGGCTGATGTTTTGAATTCAATCAAGAATTCATTTGAGTTCAAGGTACTCATTTGAGGATGCAATGGTTGAAAAATTAATAAGAAATAGAGAATCTTCATTCCATCCAAGAAACACAGCTTTTCACATTAAAAATCATCATTGTGTATGATTTTCCACACCGCTGTAAATGGCAATCTCCTTCTGTGAGGGTGAAATTTGCCCATAGCCTGAAGGCCAGTGCAAGGCCCCTACATCACTGCAGTTCTACTTAAGACCTCAAAATGGGGTATAAATGGAAGTTAAGTGATGCATAGGCCTTGGGCTCTCTCCACACAACGATGAATTTCACCCCAACGCACAGCTACATTAGGATTTCAATTTTAAAAGCAGCAATATCTACAGGCATTTTTAGGAGTGAATATAATGCCCATTAACTACAAACATTCCATCCATCACTACTGACAGTAAGAGGAGAATGTGCCACCTAGAAAACAGATTTTACTGAAAAATGACAGACCATATCTTTTAATTTCAGATGTGTCATCCTCCACCTCAGGTACAACTCTCATTTTTGTACTGTAGACAAATTCCTCTGAGTGCCAGGTGTTCAATGATAGTCATATTCAGTCATGTTGGTTGTTTTCTTAACCTGTGATTGTAACACACTACCTGAAAGGGGTTTTTGAGGTGCTTTATGTGAGATACTATACCGTGAATCACTGACTGATTATAATATCACATGCCATGGTCTGACAGATTTGGGAATCAATTGTTTGTCTTTTGTGTCACTTTAAAATTTACAGAAAGTTTCACATGTGAATTAAAAGTGGAAAGTTTTTCTTTTCTTTTTCTCAGTTGTACCAAAGCACAAAAGCCTTGGCTTTTCAGCTGGCAAAAAGTTCTTAAAGCCTGGATTTCTGTACCCAATTGAACTGGATTTCAGCTGTATCGTTCTTATAAAACTCAAAGGATAAAGTGCAGGATGAAATCCAATGAAACTCATACACATTTAAAGAACAATTGGCAGAGCTCTTGTAAACCACAACTCTATTTAAGGAGCTCAAAACATCAGTGTACTCCTGGTGCATAGTGCTATGACATTTATTTTGCTCTTCAACAAGTAATGGCAAGGATAAACCATAGCTGAATAAGCAACATGTCATACGTGTTGCTATTTCCTCACAACTTTTGCCACAGTCTTACAAATGAATTAAAGACTGATCTGAAGGAATGTGCTGCACAATTGCAAAAATTATGTATGCATCCGAGAAAGCAAAACTACACTAAATTCCACTGTTAGAGCTAAATGTGATAAAGCCCAGTCTTTAGAATGCTCTTTGGGTCAAACTCTGTCTGCTTCTGAGGGTGCATGGAGCCTTCTATTCCTCGTTTCCCCTGCATTAGAGCTGCCCACAACTGTAGTCCCTGTGTTCCCCTGAGTGCTGGGATTGTCCATATTAACATCCATAGGGATATAAACCATCCCAAAACAGTTGAGGAAGAATTAGATTTATGGTCAATCCACACCAGCACTGACATGTTGCTCCCTTTTAGTAGGTAGTCTTTCTGTATTTGCATACTGAACCCTTTCACTGGGGAGCTCCAGGAGGTACTGCATTTCTCTCAGTCATAGTGATTGCTGGCACTCTCTTTAGGACAGTGTAGCTCTAAACCACCCCTAAAGCAAGATGGTAATGTACTACCACATACTGGCAGTAGATAAACCCTGGTCATTTTCTGCTAATTAGAAACGGGAAGTTCAGACAGATCAGGATCTGGACCCTGGCTATGTGAATAGCCTTTATCTCAGTGGTGGGTTGAACCAAAACCCTAGATCTAAACAACTTTTGGAAAAGTTGAATCCAATCCCAAACCTTTCACCTCAGGCCCATCTCTAGTAACAATAAGTCTTGTTTGAAACTTATACTGAACATATTTTCCTCAAACATGTTTAATTAAAAAAAATTCAACTGTTTGCCTACCCTTTTTATGACCTCTTGCTGATAACATTTTTTAAAGTTTTTAAATGATTTAAAAAAGACTATTGCAGAATATTCATGGAAACAATTTTAAATTTGACCATGCAGACCAGAAACCTGCTTCAAAGAGCTACTCTCATCCAATTAAGGAAGAGGAACACTACCATATGAGCTAAGCAGCAATCAAAATCAGCTCACATTTTTAATGTCTAATGATGAATACTTGCAATGAACTGTTCACAAATGAGCTATAGATATAACTAAAAAAATTAAGTATCAAAGGGGTAGCCGTGTTTGTCTGGATCTGTAAAAGCAGCAAAGAGTCCTGTGGCACCTTATAGACTAACAGACGTATTGGAGCATGAGCTTTCGTGGGTGAATACATGCATGCATCCGACGAAGTGGGTATTCACCCACGAAAGCTCATGCTCCAATACGTCTGTTAGTCTATAAGGTGCCACAGGACTCTTTGCTGCTTCTAAAAAAATTATTCACTGAAATTAACTGGTAGGCAAAGTTTGAATAATGAACACATCTGAGAAAATTAATAACTGTTTGCAGACTATTTGCAAACAGAAAAAGAGAATAAACTGAGTCTATGTTTTTATATACATTATTAGCTCAGCTCTAGCAAAAATTCCATAGACATATTGGATAATGGCATAAAAGACTTTTCAATACAGAGGCTCTGTGAGGACATTCTAGAATTCAAATCTCCTGTATGTGGTTACAATTCAAAGGACTGAAGAAAAAGCTTCTCAGTTCTCTGGGGGACTGTGTAATAGTAATTCCTTTTACAAAAAGATGCCACCTGAATTCCTGCTCCGTTGTCTGTCTTCACCTATGTAATTAGCACAGTTTTCCAATAAAGCATCTGGTACTGTACTTCTTTCTGCCTCTGGGTTAGATTGGTTTTTAATTTGCTATGGTCCTTGACCTAAAAAAAGAAAAGAAAAAAGAAAAAGAAATGTGTTAAACAGTCTGAAGAAGTCAATTTAATTATTTTTCTATAAAAATCAGAGACAGACCACAATGTTATGCCACATAAGCAGTAGTATTGTTTCTGCCATTGTTCTTTGATAACAGTTTGCCTGTTTAACATTGTTATTTCAACCATCATGTTTTGAATTTTTCAGAAGAAGAGGGGAAAATGCAATTTACATATATGAACTTTTCACCCCTTTTCTTTTGCATCCTGGACCCTGGCATAAATTGGTGTTGTTAAATATAAGTGGGTTAGTTTGAGAAAACATCTCTGGCAAGAAAGGCAACTGTTTGCTGTTAGGGGTGTGTTTTTTGGGGGTGGGGGTGGGGATTGTTTGTTTTTGAGGCTGCAGGGAAGTGGGATTATGGAAGAAGATAAGGATTTAGGGTTGTCAGCTTGGCAGCACTGGAACCTGAAGTTCCAGATCTAGCCACAGAACAGAACAGTACAAACAGTGGAAACATAGGCTTCCTACATTTGTATTTCCTCAATTCCCCAAACTGTCAGTTTGTCTCAATCCTGATCTGGAGGGACCTCCTCTAGGAGTAGGGTGACCAGATGACAGATGTGAAATATCGGGACGCGGGGGGACGGGGGAGGCAGGGGGTGCCGGTGGAGCAACAAAAAAACAAACAAACCAAGAGCCAGCAGTGGAGGAAAAAAACAAAAACAAAAACAAAAGCAAAAAACAAAACAAACAACAAAAAAAGAGCTGCTGGAGCATAGGAAAAATTGGTGGGGGCTGAGCAGCTCCACGCCCCACTCCCCCGCACCAGCTTGCCTTCGCTCTGCCTCCACCTCCCCTGAGCTGGCTGCCTCATCCTGCTTCTCCACCCTCCCTCCAGCCCTTGCACTGCCATACAGCTGATTAGTGCAAGCTTGGGAGGGAGGGGTGAGGAGGAGGAATGAGGCATGCTTGGGGAAGAGACAGGGCCAGGGCGGGGATTTGGGGAGGAATCCAATAGGGCAGTGAGGGGCGGGGCTGGGGGTGGAGCCAGGGCATGGATTTGGAGAGGGATCCAATGGCGGATGAAGGGGCGGAGTCAGGGCGGGGCCAGAGTGGACTTGGGGCAGGGGGGGTCAGCTCCCTCTGCCTGTGTGCCGGAGGGCAAACTATTGGGACAATTAATGTCCCAACCGAACATCGGTCAGGATGCAGGACAAACAAGTAAATATCGGGACAGTCCCAATAAAATCGGGACGTCTGGTCACCCAATCTAGGAGGTAAAAGGGTAGTTCAATTTTCAGTCCCCCTCTGCTGATACTGCCAACAACCTAGCAAGTAGGGTGGCCAGGTGTCCGGTTTTTGACCGGAATGCCTGGTCAAAAAGAGACCCTGGCGGCTCCAGTCAGTACTGCTGACCGGGGCGTTAAAAGTCCAATCGGCAGAGCAGCAGGCCTAAGGCAGGCTCCCTGCCTGCGTTGGCTCCATGTGGCTCCCGGAAGTCACAGCATGTCCCCCCTCTGGCTCCTAAGCATAGGGGCAGCCATGGGGCTCCAGGTGCTGCCTCCACCCCAAGCGCCAGTTCCTCAGTTCTGTCTGGGAGCCACGGCCAATAGGAGCTGTGGGGGTGCTGCTTGCAGACAGGGCAGTGTGCAGAGCTGCCTGGCTGCACCTCCACATAGGAGCCAGAGGGGGAACATGCCACTGCTTCTGGGAGCCACTTGAGGTAAGCGCCACCCAGAGCCTGCACCCCTGAGCCTCTCCGAAGTCCCAGCCCCTGCCCCAGCCCTCATTCCCTTCCCCCCGACTTTTCAAAGTTCCTTGCCAGATGGTACTGCTGTGTCTCCTCCAGGATTGTGGGGGCCACTATAGCGCAGGCCAGGTCAGAGCTCCTAATTACTGCATTGTCCACACCATCCCTTCTCCCTGCTGTCTAGATAGGAAGCAGCAGCTATGATCTAGGCTGGAACTGAGCATGGAGTAAACCAGGCCCCAATTCCTGCCTTGTGCCAGCCATCCCCGCAACTCCCCAGGATAGGACCAGCATGCCATCTCCCCACCCCCTGCCAGGAAGGGACCAGCCCACTAACACCTTCCCTCCAGCAGTCACGGCCTCAGTGGGGAGGTGGAAGAGGGGATGCTAACACAGCTTTGTCCCTCCCGCCCCCAACATTTTTCTGAAATGATGTCCCCGACTGATAGTGAAGAAACGTAGGGCTTCATGGACATATTACAACATTTTTCAGACTAAAGCCCGACTTTCAAAAGCTTCATAATGTACTATGGTAGTTCTGGCAATTGTGAAGCAAGATGAGATGCTGGGTCAACACTCAAAGGTCCCTTCCGATTCATCATACATTTCACAGAAGTGATATGTTCCAAGGTGTGTGAACAAAATGAAAAAATGGGATCATATTACTTTCATATGGATAGTGACTGGGATTTAATAAAATATATGACAGAGCAAAATATAATACTTTTAATAATAATTAAAAACACTTAGAGTGATATCTGGGATCTTGAACTACTCCCTCCATTTTCTCTTTCAATTGCTGACCTCCACCGAGCTTTGCCACTGTCGGCAGACTATATACAAGTTGAGAGGATAACCACACAGGTAGCAAAGAAGTAATAGAAAGACTAATGGGAGCTGGATCCAAGCTCTATTAGAAACTCAGTTGAAGTTTTGTCTTTGACTTTAGTGGGAGCTGAATTAGATCCTTAAGACACAGAGGCATTATCAATAGTAGCTGAAATGATTGCCAACAAGGTCTCAAGAAAGCACCAGGACTAGACCCAGGATGCAAAAAAACACTGTTAGGCAAACTCAAGATAGACTAGAGTAGCAGGAGTACTTGCAGGTTAGGCTGGAGCAATGTGGAAGAATATTCCAAAGCATCTAGCCATACTGTGCCAGGCAATTGCTTGTGGTGTGAGTTTTTCAGCTGCCTGAATGCTTGGAATCACCCTTGCCTATTTTAAGAACAATAAGATAAAGTCAACACAAATGAATTGCTGACTGGCGTTCTGCTTGACATGCTTCATGGGACGTACTGTTCCCTCTTTCTCAAGTTGTTTTGACATTAGAGTAAGATCATCTCTTGAAATAAGGGAGATGATTGGTGCCAAGGAATGCTAAAGCAATTTGTGTGCTGCGGCGGGAACAGCGATAAATATTCATTAAAGAATTTTCATTTCAAATGATAGTTTTACCATCTTAGCCCCTAATTGAGCAAAGGACCTTGCCTTTTCCTGAATTTTCTACCATAAATATTTGTTAAAAGGCTCCAATAGGTTTGATTTACATATACATGTAATATAAAGCCCTGAATCCCCAAGTTTTTAAAATTCCATCTGGCATTCCTCCCATGCTTTGAGGCAAATACTAGATTGCCAACAGTTAGCTGTGGCAGCTCTTGCTACCTTAGGCATTTACTTGGAAATCCAAGGGATATGTTTCTGCCAAAGAAGGATCTAATGCTATAATCACTGTTAATCATTAGGATATTTTTTTGCCACTGACTTTAGCATTTTCTTTTTAATTAATTTTTACAGTCCTGGTAGATGGGTTGAAGACATGATTTATTTTAAAACAGTGAATCACCACAAACAAAATAATATTCAGGTTCAAACTGGATTGAATGCTTGCAAATAAAGTAGATCAAAGGAATGAGTAATAAATGTACATGGATTATTATTAGAAAAGGGTCAAAGCCATAAAGTTTAAGGGACAAATTATTAGCTGGTATATAGCAGTGTAGCTCCAAATAGCACCATGTCACTTTATACCATTTGAGAATTGGAGGATTAAATATGGACTTCCTTAAAGTCTGAGGTAGGGTCTGTAAACTAGTCTGGATATAAGAAGAACCAACCTGATTTTCATTGAAACTTGAACAAAACTCAGTTATTTTTTAGTTTTAAAAAATGTTTGCTTAACTTGAAAAAAAAAATCTTTGAATGTCTTAACCACCTCTGACTTCCACCAGGATTAAAATACTGAAATACCAGGAGGAAAACATCTATCATGATATTTTCTACTTGGCTGAAGCCAGAAAGTATTTGGGATCTCTTGAGAAATTATGAGATGCTCAACTATTTTTTTCTGAAGTTTAAGAGGTTCAGATATTTGGATACTTACCTGAACTGTACCTTCAAAAATTGTGCGTAATGTCTTTAAACTACAGATATGTGAAAAGCCAACAATGTAATGTTTATGTTAACTGTGGGCAATAGTGTTCTCATTTCCATTCTTGTTTCACTAATGATCCTCATTAAATATGGACATTAGGGTTTGTATATTACTCTTACTTGTGTCCCATTCCTCTGTCTTTTGAATAAGCAATGTTTTATTCTAGTAGTTTTCAACAGAATGCTGATCCATTTTAATAGAAATGTCAAGACATACTAGCTACATCCATGTGTACTGGAGGAACATGCATTGCAAGTCAACTTAATAAGATATCTGCTTTCATGCTGCCGGTTCAATTAATCTCTCTCTCTCTCTCTCTCTCTCTCTCACATACAATGAATGCAATAATTTTAGCCAATGTATTCTCTAAAGAAAGACACTAGAGGCCTAGCTGTCATTGTGTCAGCAAACCCATCGCTCCAGTCTTGCTGTTCTCCAAATAAAACAGTACAGAGTATTTGTACTTGGGCAATTTTAATTAGTGCTGGTGGCAAATTGGCAGCCAGACAACACAGACCCACCAACAGCAAGAATTTTCAGCACAACCCAGCAAAAATTCTCTTCCAGACAGGAAAATATCTCAAGATTCTGATCTCACTGAGAAGAGTTTCAGAGTAGCAGCCTTGGGAGACAGGCCAGTCCTCGCTTACAGACAGCCTCCCAACCTGAAGCAAATACTCACCAGCAACCACAAACCATACAACATAAATACTAACCCAGGAACCTATCCTTGCAACAGAGCCCGATGCCAGCTCTGTCCACATATCTATTCAAGTGACACCATCATAGGACCTAATCACATCAGCCACGCCATCAGGGGCTCATTCACCTGCACATCTACCAACGTGATATATGCCATCATGTGCCAGCAATGCCCCTCTGCCATGTACATTGGCCAAACCAGACAGTCTCTACGCAAAAGAATAAATGGACACAAATCTGACATCAAGAATCATAACATTCAAAAACCAGTGGGAGAACACTTCAACCTCTCTAACCACTCAGTGACAGACTTGAAGGTGGCAATTTTGCAACAAAAAAACTTCAAAAACAGACTCCAAAGGGAGACTGCTGAACTCGAATTAATATGCAAATTAGATACAATTAACTTAGGTTTAAACAGAGACTGGGAATGGTTGGGTCATTACACTAATTGAATCTATTTCCCTATGTTAAGTTCTCCTCACACCTTCTATGGATCATCTCAATTATCACTTCAAAGGTTTTTTTTTCTCCTGCTGACGATAGTTCATCTCAATTGATTGGACTCTTCCAGTTGGTATGCATACTTCCACCTTTTCATGTTCTCTGTATGTATAAGTATCTACTGTCTGTGTGTTCCATTCTATGCATCTGAAGAAGTGAGCTGTAGCCCACGAAAGCTTATGCTGAAGTAAATTTGTTAGTCTCTAAGGTGTCACAAGTACTCCTGTTCTTTTCACTTAGAAGAGTTACTCCTGATTTACATCAGTATAAGTAAAATGAGAACCAGGCCCATTGTGTATAGATTACTTCTATATACAATTTCTTAAATGCTCAAAGATTAGGTCATATTTTTTTCTAACTTAGATGCAAAAAGAATGAACAGAATCACTTTCCTATCCCAGACAAACATGCACAGCTGATAGTCTCAATTGCTTATCTTTACTGGCTCTTAGGAAAGCTTTGGCTTTAATATATTCTGGAAACTTTGAGGGTAAATGTTTCTGAAGTGTTTTTCTGTTTTTTATGAACAGGCCATCTCCACAAATTACAATCAGCTCAACATAGAATGATACCATCACTTGATCAGCAATGCAGGCTCCTCAAACCAATAGGTAAGTCAATGCCTCTGACATGCCAGGGGCAACCAGTTACCACTTCATCTTCCAGACATTGGAATGGAGTCTTCATTCCAAACACCCTACATTAATGAAAAAATAGTTTGTCATGACACACATAATTTCCCAGAAGAACATTTGATCTTTTCACATCAAGAAAAGCTGGGAGAGGGGGAGGAGTGTTGCATGAATGCAATCCCCCCCAAAACTGATCTTGCTAATATGCTCTTTATGAATTAACAGTGAGATCCATCACAAAGATGAATTATAAAGAGTCAGATCACACAATTTCAGTTTATTCAAAGAAGCCTAATACTAGTGTATATTCAAGTGACCTAACAGCTGATCAAACAGAGCTCCAATGCCTATAAAAAGGTATTGCACCTATCTGCATTATATCTAGCAGGAATACTTTAAAAAAAAATTGTGAGGCAAAGTGAAACACTAGATTCAAATCTAATTTTAAAAGCAACAGAGTGACTCCATTTGTATATTTGTATGTTATGTGCTTAATTCAGCCATTCTTTCACCGAGAGACACAATTTATTGCATCTTAGAGGAGATTAGGCCCCTGAAATGGGCCAGTGGTCTTTACACTGCCACCTTCCATCAGGAGTTCTTCTGAGTCAACAACTTTAAGTGGGTGTAGGAGCTCAGATAGCAAATACGGCTTAGAAAATGTTCTATGTTCCCGGGACCCCATGGCCATGCCCCTTCCCATGTCAACCCTGTCCACTTTCTGGGGTATACAAGCTAACTTCACTAGTGGTCTTTCCACAGGTAGAGACCTATGCCTCACTAACACAACCTGGCAAATCCCCATATCTGTGCCTAGCCATAGGACTTTAGTGAGATGGCAAGGAGGTATTTGAGGGCAGAATCTCGACATAGAATCACGACAAATTCAACATTTTCTGACTCTCACCACACTCTTGTCTAGAGTACTGCAACTTTCTCGGATTGTAAGCACAGGAATATACTATGGTATATCAAGCACCATGCTGTGGTAATTTGGGGGCATTAAATGGGGATCACTGTAAATGTTTGATTCATAAAGCTAGAATGATATATACCAATTAACAATTAAGGTAGGGAAACAGTCACTATAAATATTTTTAGCTAGTACACATTATAGGATACACAGTTCTGTCTGTATAGTTAGTATTTCTAACCGTTAGACTCATCAATATACAATAGTGTTGGCTTTGTTAGTTGAAAAACAGCAAAGAATTGATATATAAATAAAATTTACTAAACCTGTATTATGCTACAGTGGTATGATTTGGGGAATTACAGTATGTGTTTTGTATAAATTATGGTCACCGGGACTTGCTAACGATTATAAACTGGTCAGGAGTGTAGGGCTCAGTGCTGTCCCTTGGTAACAGCTCTTGGGTTAGGACATTGCAGTGACACTTCCAAGGGTGGGAGAAGAGTAAGCATGGTGGTGTGCTCACAAAATCTCCATCTGGTGGATGGTTTAGAGAAGTGTTGAAGACACTCAAAGCATTTGTCATCCCTTGTGTGTGTGAGGCTAGATATCACAGTGGTACAGCATGTTCATGGGCAGGAAAAAGGAGGTTCTAGGTCTGTCAGGCTAGAGTGAGGTCATGTATCCTGTAGTTTAGACCACCCATGATTTGAAGCCCCTCTGTTAGGGACACAGAGACACTATTAAAAAACATATCTGACTGTGGAGGTTTTGTGTATGAGGGAAAACCTGTGCTTTGGTGTTTGCCACATCACAGGGGGAAAGAGCAAGTTAACATAAGGCACAATTATTTAAATTAATAAGATTTTAACTTTCTCTCTCTCACCCTCATGAAATACATAGAAGAGACTTAGCTGCCTCAGACATTTGAAGGACGAGTTATGTGCTAATGCATTCTGGAGAAGCCTAATTAAGGCTACAATTTAGTCATGGGTATTTTTAGTAAAAGTGACAGGTCATGGGCAATAAGCAAAAATTCACAGCCTGTGACCTATCCATGACTTATACTATAAATACCCCTAACTAAATCTTGCGGAGGGGTGGGGGGACGCTACTGGGCAGTATGCTGTGGGGGGTCACTGCTGGGGGTGGGGGACAGGGCTGGCCAGTACCAGCAGCAGCAGCTCCGACTGCCCCGGGACCGCTGCTGGAGGCCACCAACAGTGGTTGCTCCTACCACCCCTGGGACCGCTGCTCAGGGGCCCAGGGCTGCCCCAGCGGCTGGCTGCAGTGCCACTCCTGCAGCGGCCAGTGTAGCTGTCCCCTGGGGTCAGCCACTCTGGCCACTGCAGAAGTCATGGAGGTCGCGGAAAGTCACTGAATCTGTGACTTCCACAATCTTCGTGACAGGCAAAGATCCCTAGTTATAATACATTAAGCCCAAAACAGCCTCTCAGTCATATAGTAGAACAACATTTATCAGCTATTGACATGTAGAAGTTCAGTGCAAAAGTGTAACCCCCCTCTCCTCGGATGTGTTTTCATTGATCAATATAATCAATGTCTAACTCAAGGCTGAATTTGGCAACACATAAGACTGTGTGGAAAGTGTGTGAGATAGACACAGGGTGGGGCTGCTCAACATCAGCCTCTTGTCTCAACAAGATTTTGCCACATTAATCCCAGTCCAATAACCCAGTCACTACTGGAGATATAGAGAAGCCCTTTGACTCCATGGGAGTTTCAAAAGGCAAGCTTCTGAGTACATTGAAGCAAAATTGGGGTCAGCCACAGATGTGCTTCCCAGGCTTGGTAGGCCAACTTTAAGTATGAATCAAACATTTGAAACAAGTATTGAGTATATTTTATTTGGATAAAAATTATGTCAAAGCTGACCTGAGGAGACAAATTCTTACCCTTCTTATGAGTGGCCAGTTCCCGTCACTGACTCAGAGCTCTAAGGTGGCACTTTGCTCATCATGATGGAACATGTCACCGATCCTGCCTTATAAGGACAAGCAGAACACAGTGTCAAGTACCAGATGTTTGTATAGATAAGGATAGCACTGCAGTTACGTTAGCTAGGATAAAATTGCAAGAACAATCAAACTTTGTGATCCAGGGCATGCTTTAACCTATAGTGGTAAGGAGAAAGTGTGACTTCCTGCATTTTAAAAACTCAGCAAAAGTAATATCAGACCTGAAGAAGAGCTCCTGTGTAGCTCTTCACCAACAGAAGTTGATCCAATAAAAGATATGACCTCACCCACCTCATCTCTCTAATATGCTGGGACCAACACGGCTACAACAACAGTACAAACAAAAAAATACATGCCAGTTCTCTTTACCCTAGTCTCTTCCCCCAGCTCGTTTCTAACCCCTATCTACAAATTGGAGGCAGCATTTCAGCTCTCTCCTATGGCATGGAGGTGGTGAATGGCTCTCTCTCTCTCTTTCTTACCACCTGCTCCAGAGTACCCAAATGCTCACACACTGCTGGATCTCTTTGCCAGCTTACTGGGCTATTAGCCAGGATACCGGGATTAACAATGCTACTGTTCTCTTGCAAACACTGCCATGGGATAGATGATGCTCACAAGCTGTCAGGAGGGATCTTTGTTCTCCATCTCCTAACTTCCTGACCCTAACAACTAAAAAATGTCTCGGAAGTGAATAAGATCATAGGAATCACCATTAATACATTTCTATCATCTCTACAGATGAACATTTATCTATTCAATACCCCATGGTGTACACTGCAGGATTCTGTTTCTGGATTGATTTTGTATGTCTGGATGACTTGCTGACTTTGAGAGACAATGATAATAATGTTGCTGTCAAGCCCTAAGGCAAATTTCAAGCAACTCCAGTATTTTTCTGATGCAGTTGGCACCATTAAAAAAAAATCACCACAACCCTCTACAATACTGGGAAATCTTGTTTAAATTCCATTAAAATAGATTAGATCTTGCCAATGCAAGTGTTTGATTAATTTTATTAGTATAATAAGAAGAGAGACATTACATTAGACTTGGGAACAACATGGGATAAGTTTTATCCTGCATTGCTTTTGTTAAACATCCAACAAAAATGGGGGGAAGGGATGGAGTAGATTAGTGGCAAAGATTGATAGGCAGGGAAGCATTATGTAAGGCTGCCTATGTTTTGTAATGCTGCTAAGTACTAAACAAAAGAAGAAAACGAGTGATGTTCTGTACAGTGCCTAGCTTAGTGGGGGCTGGCCCATGACTGAGGCTCCTAGACTACAGTAATACAAATAATAATAAAATATATGGCTATAGCAAACACATATGGCCCAGCTATGAAAATAACCTCTTCAGGGCAAAGACCGTGCCATATTTTGTGTTTATAGTGCTCCTAGCACAAACTTGGACGGTAGTGAAAAGCAGTAAGTTTAACAAATAAATAGCCACACCAACATGGATATATTGTCTCACTGTTTTTGATAAGATTCCTATAAATTACGTGTGCTGCTAAAATATAGAACTGGATAACGAATGTGATGAGGATTACAATATCTATTTACAAATAATTGAAGAGGGAATATCAAGAAGAGTGACATACCTGCTTAGAGTAGGAATAACAGGATAAAAGGAACGGTTAGGCTGAATGTCAAGAAAACCGAAGGGACACAGTTAAATGCCCCAGGATCTGAGTTAATTAAAATTAGATTGGCTGGTGAACCCAACACTCCACAATAGGGAATAATCCCTCTTTAGTAGCAGAGTGGTGAGTTTGTGAGTGTAACCCCCTCAGGGTTTAGAGAGGACAGCCCCCTTAAAACCTCTTCCTGAGGCAGAGGACTCTGATCGTGAATGAGCTACTGTAACATGACCATTCTATTAATATGATAGGAGTTTTTAAAGATCTTCCGCAGTTCTGAGGCAGAGGACAGGCTGGTGGTTCCAGGTGAGGGGGAGCAGAGAGGGATGGAGAGCGACAGGTGGGGTGTGTCTGGAGCTCCCAGCAAGAGGGCCTAAAACAAGTAGGCCCTCATATTGCAAAGCAGCGGAGAACCAGCCTGAAGCCCAGGAGGGAGAGCAGCCAAATGGGAACTGTCACCCAGAAACACAGATTAGCTACTGGGCCTACGGGACCTATGCCCAGGGGCCCCAGCCAACCAGGGACCCCTGGAGCCCCAGGCATGCAGGGAAAGCAGAAGCCAGGGGGCTGCAGGGGAAGCCCCCCATTCCCCCCAACCCTGTCCCTGGCAGAAGCTGGGGGGGGGTGTAGCAAGGGAAGCCCCAGCACTGGGACCCCTGCTGTGGCCCCGGGACGGAAGGAGCTCTCAATATCTGCCACAGCCTCAGGACTGGGAGAGCTCTCACCCTACAGTAGGGGCAGGGCCGGTGCAAGGAAGTTTCCCACCCGGGGAGACTCGTGGCAGCTAACCCTGCCTGGGGAGACTCCCCCTGCCCGCCGCGGCAGCTAACCCTGCCTGGGGAGCCCACCCCAGCTCACCTCAGCTCCACCTCCTCCGCTGAGCATGCCGGCGCCGCTCTAATTCTCCTCCCCTCCCAGGCTTGCGGTGCCAATTGGAGGAGACTTAGAGTGGGGTCTGAGTGCTCAGCAGAGGAGGCAGAGTGGAGGTGATCTGGGGCGGTGAGTGGTTCCCCTGTGCGCCCCCTCCCCCGTTACTGCGGGCAGCCCTCACCCCCCCCGCCCCAGCTCACCTTCACTCCACCTCCTCGCCTGAGTGGGCTTTTAGGTGCCCCCAACCACTAGGCGCCCACCTAGTTTGCCTAAATGGTTGCACCCGCCCTGAGTAGGGGGACAGAGCTTCTCGGGTCTTGGGGCTGCAGTGGGGGAGAAAAATGGGGGGGGACCCTGGGTGCAACAGGGGCAGGGGCCCAGGGAAGGAGCAGAAAGGGGTGGGGCCATGGGTGGTCACATGTGGAAGGGGTGGGGAGGACTTGCTCTGTCCTAGGGCCCCAAGAAACCTTAATCAGCTTCTGCAGAAATGTATGGGGCTGTGAATATTGGGGCTTGTGACCTTGCATTGGGAATAAGGAGGGAGGTTGTAGCTAGGTAAATGGGGTGGTTATCTACTGGGTGGGTTTACAGAGGGCAGCAGAAGACGGCATCAGAGGGGTTTGTTGGGGAAAGTTTTCCTGGGGCTGAAGACGACCAGGAGCACCCAGGACTCACTACTGGAGTGGAACTTGGCCCAGGATTCCTGAACTCAGAATCTAAACACATTGCTAAGTGTTTACCCTTTCATACTGTGGTACCAATGGGCCTGTGGGTCCCTGTATTGGATATAACCTTGTTTTACTGCTCCCCCTATCTTCTCCCCCTGTTGTTTTTCTGCATTCATCCCTCTAAATACATTTTCCCCTGTCCTATATTCGTTCTATTATTCTCCAGTGTGTGTGTTTTTACTCCACGGGGTTTGAAACAGGTGCCCCCAGGGTGGAAAACCATTTCCTTGCTGTGTTTCTGGGCACAGTTTTTCATGGCTGGACCCACCCCACACAGTGGACTCCATCTTGGCCAGGAGGGCACTATAGTTACATGACATTAGGGGGAGGAGTTACCAGGTGGCGCTATTACAGATGTCTTTGATACTGGAATCCAGTTTAGTTCAGATAGTACGGATTGGGATTGAGAGGGGCATATTGCTCTCTCTTGAGCCCGAAAATTAACACAATGGCTCTGTTCAGCAGTTCTAGGAAACCCCCTCCCCACCCCCAGGGCATCCTTGTGGAGTTTTGTCTCACTTCTCCATGTTATTTCCAGGGGAAGGGGTATCTAGGCTGAAGTTTGTAATATATTTTAGATTACAAGGGTTTAAAACAGCCACTGCAAATACGCTCAGGAAGGCTGAGGTGGGATCAGATTTAAATATCTAATCCCGGACTGTCCTTTTTCACCTGATTTGACCTTCTACTTACTTGCAAAGCTTTAGTAAACTCCAAACTATTTTGTGGATTTTGAATGCCTTCTAAAAAATCCTTAGAGATTTACTTTTCCAAACCTGCCATGTAATTTTCATCAGCTTTCTTCATATTATGTTGGATTACACGTTGTCTCTTGGGCCACATTTACTCTTTTCATGTAGAAATAAAAGAACAAGCTAAAGTCCCAGCAAGCACTGCTCAACCAGGCAAAACTCCAAGTGAAGCCAAATTTTGCCCTGACTTAAAATCCTGGTAGCCCTGCTGGCTTCTGGGGATTGCACAGGTTACCTGTCATTGAAGAATTTGTCCCAATATGTTTGGTTTCAGTGCTGTTCATCTCACTTTCATAAGCATCAAATTCATACAACAGGGAGACAGAAAAATGTTTACAAATTCTCCTTCCCCCCATCCCCGAGACAGAGAGAAGGAAAACCAATGTAGAAAGCTAGCCAGAATTACTAGGTAAAAGGAAGTATTTTTAAATATTTCAGTTCAGTGACTGGATCTGTGATGACATAGCTGATGTGTTATGGGACTCTGATCATAAATCAGCTACTACAACATGACCATTCTATTAATATGATAAGAGGTTTTAAACATCTTCTGCAGGCAGTTCATTAGCAAAACTGATTAATAACATGGCAAGACTACTATGACATGATGGAAACTTAGTAATTCTCTATAAAGGAAATGTATTATTACTATGATTCATTTAACTCCCTGAGCAATAGTCATTCTTAATTTCCATTATCCATCTGCCCAATCCCCAATATCAGATATTTACACAAAAACTTTACATTCCTAATACACTACTGCCGGTAATGGCTTACAATAGGACACTGTAATGTACTCTGTGGGATGGAAGGAGCCATATATGCAAAAAAACTCAAAATATTCAGCCTGCATTTTTCAAGGCATTTTTTTGCACGACTTTATAGCATGCACATTCGTTTAAACACTAAAACAGGCAAAATGAAGGATAAAACAAAAGTAAACAAGAGAGACCAGTAATGTTACTATATGTCACACCTTATACAGTGATTTAAAAATAGTAATCTGAAACAAAAAATCAGTGCAGAGAAAAGTGGGAGTGAGCCATACTCCCTCCTGCACCCAACTACTTAGCCTGAATGCTCCTTTTCCAGCCTTGCACAGGACTGTATTCTCGAGGGCCATTTTAGCTGGCTTTGTAACCAACAGCTGTAATAGGACCACAGGAAAGCCCAGATTTAGGCCCAAAGAATTTCTAATTTTCTTAAATGCTGGCTCATCACTTTCTCTCACTAGTGAAAAAAAGTTGTCAAAAATTCCTGGGATTTTAAGATAGGAATATTCATCATCTTCAGAAGTGTCACTTTTCATTCCTATTAGTATTTCTATCATCATCTGTCTTCTTTTGTCACAGACCACCAATGAGTGTATAGTGGCAATGCATTTCCTCAGCATAGTCATGGCTGTGTCTGGCTTTATCCTTTTTTTTTTCTTTTCTTTTTTGGGCAAGTCTGCAACTCTGGCCTTTAGCTGACTTCAAGGAAATATTAAGATCCATCACACTGTTGCTACTAGGGAGGCACTCTGTTTGAGGGGTTGCAGGGAAATGGGAACATACTTGCAACACATGGTGGTTCTGTCCAGGAATTACATGGTTTTGGAGGAAATTAGTGAAGAGATTCGTCTTATGACATAATGTCAGCTTTCTAGTGATCTCCTGACCTGTTTACTTAATGATCCAGTAAAGGATCTACATTTTAAACAGAATGACAAATTAATCTCATTTTTATTGTTAGCAGCAAGACTCTGTATTGCACATTACTGGAAAATGTGACACCCCCTCCCCTCTTGTGGAATTGTGGTATAGTAACATTTGGACTGTTCTTGTAATGGAAAAGCTTTCACACCAAGTATTACACAAGAGAAGCGCCAAAAGAGGATAGATATTTAGAAATGTGGTCACCCTTTTTACTGAACTCAGAGGAAGAGGGCTACCTAGCCAGAAAGCCAGAATCCTTAGCCATGTTCTTTGAATATTAACTTCATCCTGAATAAGTAATGTATGATGTAGTATGTTTAATAATAAAAAATTATGGAAACTGAACTCCCTGAAGATGAAATCATGGCTTTTGGAGGTGTATACATCACAAGTGTATAATGGGTGCATTCAAGAGAAGCCTCTCTTACTATGCTATCCTTTGGTGATGGATCAAGTAGGTGACTGGGCTAATAGATGGTAAAAACAGTTCAGTGTAAACAAATGAAAAATAATTAGTCTTAGAGTAACAAGCAATGCACCCAATTCTAATCCAGCTGACAATTAACATACTAAAGCATTTACACAAGGTTTATCCAAACCAGCCTATTAAATGGTTTAGGAGATCTTCAGATTTTCCCATGCACATTTTCTCGTGCACACTCTAGAGAATTTTAAGTGATATGATGTTATCTGTAAACATACTTACTGCTAATCAGATTACTCATTTCTGGATAGAGAGGCCAAGTCTGTAAATTTAGAAACCATGATCAATTCCAAAAACTCCGTTTCCCTTTAGGCAATATACAGTTTCCTTTCTCATAAATGAAAACTTTTTATGTGACCCGACAAACGTGTAATAGGTTTAAGTAGTTATATTTTACTTTGGTTCTGCTAAATGCAGAATGACCAAATTGCTGTCTGACATACTCCAGTTCTGTAGAGAGGAGCTATTCTGCTCTCATATACATTTTCTCATTTACTTATAAGAAGTTAGTAAAACAAATGCTCTTGAGGTAACACTGGTGTTGAAACTTTTTCTATTTTGCATTGAGAACATTTTCCAAAGGGTCAGATCGAGTTCATTTACCTTGAAAAACCACACAACTGATATGTGCCACAGCTGCTGACCGCATTCTAATGAGGCATGATTTTATTTTAACTTGGCTGTAGGGTTTGCTTCTGAAAAGAGTTGGAATCTCTGTTGGTTCGATTCTGTGCACTGTGGTCCAGTGCTTAGCACAGGGGACTGAGAATTAGCACCCCTAGGTTCTCTTCTCCCAAGTACCAGTGACTTCCTATGTGAACTTACATAAGTCACTTACAGCCTGTTTTTAAGATGTGCTGAGCACCTGCAGCTCCCATTGACTTCATTGTAGCTATGGAAACTTGGGACTCCTGAAAACTCAGGCTATTGACCTCTCTGTTCTTCAGTATCTGCATCTGGAAAATGGGGATACCAATATGTACCTGTCATAATGTGCACAAATTATAAGAGATTTTGCTTGACAAATATGATAAATTATTTTAAATAAGGCTGAAAATGAGGGGAATAGGATGTGTTAAGCAATAAGGGTGGCTTGTGCTAAGTATGAACCTGTTAGTAACTATTGTGTGCCTCGGTGTTAATGTGAAATGCAGTAAGCTAACTAGTACCTAGAAGGTTTCTATTGATATACAGCTGTAACAAATAAATGGATGTAATCTAAACACTTAGTTTTTAGAATCAGTTTCTTTTAAAATTTGATTCTTAAATACCAAATGATTGTACTTAAAAAAGCAATTTATTGTGGGAAGAAAAATAAAATCCTGCTTTAATCTGTCATATTGTGTGAACAGTAAATACCATTTCCAGTAAAAGCCCAGAGTCCCAGGGGTGGGAGGGGAGGATATTAATTCAAATTGTCATATTCCTTGAGTTAAGTTTAACTTGTCCATGAAAGGATTCTGGAATGATTAGGTAGCTGTAGAGCCAATAAAACCACAAAAGCTCTTAAATGATTCTCATAAAGCTTCACAAATCATATGTTTGCTTGATTTGAATCCAGTAAATCACTTTTTTTAATCTAACACATTGTTTTCCTTGCCTAGTGGCTTTAGGGTGACCAGACAGCAAATGCGAAAAATCGAGACAGGGAGTCGGGGGTAATAGGAGCTTATATAAGAAAAAGACCCCAAAATTGGGACTGTTCCTATAAAATCAGGACATCTTGTCACCCTAAGTGGCTTTATACTCTACTGCAATACACACTCCTGCAAATCACATGGATATGGCCGTTTGAACCAAATAAGATCCTTTTAATCTGCCTCTCTGTAATTAGTCAACAACTTATTTTTGTAGGTTTCTTTCTTTCTTGAGAAATGTTTTTTGGCTTGAATCTTGCATCGAGGCTCTGCTGACCTATTATTTTTTAAGCCTAATGGTTACCAAGAAATGTAGTGTAGAAGATAAGCCCCGATCCTGCAACCGAAATCAACAAAGCTCTGTGCAAGTATAGCAGTCTACCCATATTTTTTCAGCTGTAAAACCAAAATCATAGATTTTATAGTCTTTTCTTCCTTATTTTTAACACTATGCAGTGCCATTTGCTTCCTGATCTTAATAGCAGATTGATTAAGATTCTAAAGCTCACACAAAGAAAACTGATGAGTGGTTTACAACAGGAAATCTTCAGAATTTCTCATACAGTTTTCTAGTAAAGGCTCTAGAGAATTTTGACTGATTTGATGTTATCTGTAAACATACTTACCACAGATTGGATTACTCATTTGTGGAGACACAGGCCAAATCTGCAAATCTAAAAAAAATGCATGAATAATTTAAAAACTTTTCATTTTAGCTTTTGAACAGTTTTGTATCTTTAAAACAAACATTTTATAGACTATTAAAACTGTGTGCCTTAAATTTTCTCTTAGCACACTAAGTATTTCTGTATAAGCACATTGATTGTCTCTTCGTTAATATATTCCATTCATTATACAGTGTATAAAAGTTTAAATATCATACATTTTACACTAGTTTAAATGCTGTACTGGGCAATCTGGAAGATACATTTTTGATGAACTCCTAGGGACCTAATTTAACCACTTTTTATTCAGAAACATATACATCACATAGGACAAGTACATAAGATTTTTGAATAGGGTCATTTTAATTGGGTCCACAATGACTCTTCATATACTTCCAAATTGTGCTAGAAGAGAATCTGCCTGAAACAAGGAACGATGGCCTATTTTCATCAGCAAGTCTAACTTCTATGGTCAATCCAAACTCAGACCTTAGCTATAGATATAACTGTGGTTGTGGACCAAGAAAAACAGGCAGATCTGGTCTGTTTTTTTCAAGTGAATTATTTCAGAGGTATTTTAGGTTTAGTTTGTTAATTTAAAACAACCCTTTCCAAGTGTTTTTAGGCTTCTCTGATCAAATAGATTCTGACATAGGTTAATACTTTTTCATGTACAAAACAAGGAACACATTAGCTCCCTTAATCTCTTCTCTTTGTGGCCTGAACTTGCTCACTCAGAAGTCAGGGAGAGTGGCCCAATATAAATCTAACACCTATTATTCTTGCTATTCTCTGTGCTTGCTCAAATGTCTTCTTGCTGTTGATTGCAGTATTTCAGGTGCAGTCTCAAAAAAGACATAATGCCTCTCTATGTACTTTGGGCGGGCAGAGGCTTGGTTCCTCTGCCAAATTGCAAACTTATACTTTGTTGTTCATAATCACACCTGTGTTAAAGTACTCCTGCTTTCTAGGTTTCTCCGTTCCATTGACTATCTTAGTTTTAGTGCTAACTTGTACTTTGTCAAATATTACTCTTATTTCTCTCCCCTTCCTATATTCATTTGTATTTAAGTATTTTTATTTTCGTTAAGTTTGTCAAAACTGGTAAAAATATTATGGCAACCATTACTCAAAAAAATTGAATAATTACAGTACAAAATAACAATCAATGCACAACACAGCAAACAAAGCAGGGAAATGCAGATACATCTGGACTATTCTCCTCCCCACACTACCATAAAGACTTTTCTCAATATTCTTTTCTTAGCTTATGTGGTAGCAATTGCCATGTCTTTTGACGTTTTAATTGGCATCTTAATGTTCACAAACTGTGGAGTAAGAATGGTTCTGAAGATAGCACTGTTATCCCAAATGTTATCTATACTGATAGATGTTTCTCCTTGCCCGTCACAACTCCTGCAAATATCATCAACACTTTGTCCACATTTTAATAACAAACTACATTAACATGTAGCACTTTTATAGCCCTTTAATCCTGCAAATGCTTAAACATGTGTGACTTTACTCAGGCAAGTTGTTCTACTGATCTCTAAGTGTCTACACATGGATAAAAAAACCTGAGGTTGGCCTGGCTCAGCTGACTTGCGTTCCCAGGGGTCAGGCTGCAGGGTTGAAAACTTGCTGTGTAGATGTTTGGGCTTGGGCTTGGACTTGGGCTGGATCTTGAGGCCTGGGGCCCTGTGAGGGTGGACAGCCCAAGCCTAAATGTTTACATGCAGGGCTGGCTCTAGCTTTTTTGCTGCCCCAAGCAGTGGGGAAAAAAAAAAAAAGATACAGCCCCAATTGGCGGTACTTCGGCGGCAGCTCAGCCACGCTGTTTAATTCTTCAGTGGCAACTCAGCAGCGGGTCCTTCACTCCGAGAGGGACTGAGGGACCTGCCGCTGAATTGCCGCCGAAGACCCGGACATGCCGCCCCTTTCCATTTCCCGCCCCAAGCACCTGCTTCCTTCACTGGTGCCTGGAGCCAGCCCTGTTTACATGGTGATTTTTAACCCCGCAGCCTGATCCCTGTGAGCCACTGTGACCATGCTGCCGGTCTCTTATCCCTGTGTAGACATACTCTAAGAGACTACTCATGCGTGTAAAGCTATGTATGTGCTTAAGTACTGACAAGATTAGACCTAAAAGATGGTAAGTATTATTATTTTAATTTTACAGCTAGGTAAACCGAGCCACAGAGAGAGTGGGTGACATACCCAAGAGCACACAGCTGTCTAGCCAATTGTGAAGATGAAAATGGAACACAAGCCTCCTGACTCTCGGCTCATTGCCCTATCCAGTGGGCTACACTGCCTCATCATTTCTCTTATTAAATGTATATGCAGGGATTCAATAGCTAAAGTCTCCTATCCAAAGCATGTTTCTGTTTCCTTTTGTTCAGAATTCAGATTCATTTTGTAGATTTAGAAAGTAAACACTGAATCTTCCTGAGACAAGCTCAGCTATTCTGATTCCTGCCTCTCCTATTTCTATCCATTGTATAAATGCCTTTGTATTATTGTCTCTGTTCCTGCTGGCATTTGCAATATTTCTAAGTGACTTGCTAGCAATCATTTAATGTAGGATTTACTAGTAGGAGTGATGTGTTTTTACTCTTAGCTATGCCCTATTTCAGAATCCAGTTTATCCAAAGGGGGGGGGGGTTGATTTCTTTTTTGTCAGTGGGTGACACTACCCTGCTTTTCTTTAAAAACAGCAAAGGTCCCTCAAAGGATCAGTGCTCTAGGACTCCCTTCAAAATTGTCATCTTTGACTCGGGGTCTATTTGTTTTGTTTTTCAAAAGAATAATGAAGTGGAAATGTATTTCTGCTTGTGACTAGTGGATTGACAGCCCTGAAGAATTACAGCCATTATTTAGCCAAGGAATGGTATATCACATGAATCGGCAATGCCAATTTACTTTACATTCTCTTACCAATATGTCTTAACCCTGACATGGAGGCTAGTAGGCAGTTCAGTCTCCAGACTGACTTAATCCTTGGCCTCTCTGCTGAATCAGCCAACAAACATGACAGCTGAAACATAGATCAGAGGACAGGCTGATGAGCCATCTCACTTGTGTCCCTCACTCAAAGATGAACTAGAATATCTTGTTTGTTGCACACACTGCAAGTCTGAATTCTTAAGGAACAAAAATCTGGCCTTGTGGACAATGGAGAACTAGCTTTCCTCTCCCAGATGACTCTACAGCTGTTAGCCAGAGAGGGGTTTTGTTTGAAGTTGGGAGCTTCTATGACAGACTGACCTCCCACAGAATGAGGTCTGAAATATTTGGATTACGTAACCCACAAAGCTATAAATATTTTCTGCTGGACTGGGCCACAAAATCATTTCTCCAGCATTCTCCAGTGAGCCTATTACTTTCTTGGGCTGGCTACCAAGGGCCAATTAAGCAGTTAATATCATTAGAGATGTTTCTTACTGTCAGTTCCTGGAGTTGAGCTCTCCAGGGCTGGTGACAGCTTTCTCTGTATGCAGCTCTCATTTTTGGAACTTGCAATCCTGGGCTTTCTGCCAGAGCACAACTTTATTGATCTTCAGAACACAACATAAATCAGCACGGTCGATTTATTTTCACTCATGGCCATTTGATGAATTTTATATTTAGTCCTATAGCATTTAAAGTAGCTTCTGTGTTGCCCAATGAGGGTAACATTTTATTATTTGTAAGCTTTTAAAATACTTAAATATTTCACAGCAATTAATTAAAAATTAATAAATGAAATTATTGGATGCACAAACAGAGGTATCTCTAGTTCAGTAGAGAGGTTATTTTACCTCTATTTGGCACTGGGGTGATTGCTGCTAGAATATTGTGTCCAGTTCTGGCATCCACTGTTCAAGAAAGATGTTGATAAATTGGAGTGGGTTCAGAGAAGAGCCATTAGAATGATTAAAGGATTAGGAAACATGCCTTACACTGATAGACTCAAGTTATATTAAAAAAAGAAGGGTTAGGGGTGAATTGATTACAGTCTATAAATATCTACCTGAGGAACAAATATTTAGTAATGGACCCAGTCTAGCAGAGAAAGGTATAATGCTAGCCAATGTCTGGAAGTCAAAGGTAGACAAATTCAGACTGGAAATAAGGCATGCTTTTTAACTGTAAGAGTAGTTACTGAGTGTTGTGGTGGATTCTCCATCATTGACAATTTTTCAAGATTAGATGTTTTTATAAAAGATGTGCTGCAGGAATTATTTTGAGGAAGTTCTCTGGCCCATATTATAGAAGAAGTCAGACTGGATGATCACAATCTTGGAATCTATGAATAAAATAAATAAGTAAACCTGATTCTTGTTATCAAAGTTACTCAATGTTCACAATATGGAGCTTTGAAAACACCTCTTGAACAGCAGAGAGCACATCAAGATTCTACACGTAAAGCAGGCAAAGCTCTCAGAAACCAACTGGATCAGCATTACAGTGTCTAGCAGATAAACTTTTAAAGTTATAAATACAGATTCTTTTTGCTGAGAGTTCAACCGCATTACAGCATGAGCAACACCTTCTCTCTGTAAGGGATCAGGTCTTGGGCAGTCTTGCCTAGCAGTCACACCTGGGCTGATGCCCACAAGTCAAGGATGGCTACAAGCCAGGAGTTAAGACGCAGGGGTCAGCATAATCGCTAGAGCCGGGATGTAGTTCTCAGACTGGAAATAGGAGGCCAGAGTCAAGGTCACAGCGAGGCTGGGTCAGAGGCCAAAGATCAGAGATAGTTACACCAGTTGGCAAGAGTCAGGGTCAGAAGCAGGCTGGGGTTAGGGACTGGAGATCAGAAAACAAGGTGAGGTCTGGAGTAACAGCAAGCCAAAAATCTGTATGGCTGCCTAGATAACTGCCTGGGGTACTCTCCAGTGTTAAATAGTGAGCATAGACAAATCAGAAGGCCACAGGGTGCTGTCAATCTGGACCCTTTTGGCAATACTTCCTAAGGCTCCTAATCTCCACAGTGCTGCTTGGAGGGGACACTGCATGAGTTCCTGGTGGTAATGTTGGACTGTCAGCTCTCCCACGCTCTGCACACCAAGGTTTTGGTCCCATAGATCTTCACACCAAGAGCAGTCTATTTTTTGTCAAGATATAGTCAAGGTCCAGACTCCAGAGAATATAATTTGAAAAACAACAACATTAATAAGTAGATAAAAAGATTTTGGGGTCCATTCAAAAGTGTCTGGCAGTCTGGACTTGGCCCGCAGTCCGCTTAGTGACTACCCCTGCCTAACACTATCTCCTCAAAGCTGATAGAAATGATGGTAGACAGTCTGAAAATTACATGTAGATAGTAGAATTCCTTGCCAAGAGTCTTTCATCAGGTGTTCATCCTGAATTGGTGCAGTATTTGAGTAAATCCAGCTCAGTGCTGTATTAACTTATTAAAGCAGAATCTTTGTAAATGGGATTTGGATGTTTTTTTGGCTACAAATAATGAGGCCTGCCGTGGGAGAGCACAGACACATTTATTAAAATAAAGCCTTTGCATTGAACCCCTTTAGATTTTCTTGTAAGAGACCTCAGTAGAACAGCCAAAAGTATGCGTCAATAGTCTGGCTCAGTTTCATAAATATACAGTAGGCTGCTGACCTAATCTGTAGGCCTGTTCTGTGGTATTCAGACAGATGTGAGGAGATGGGACCTGATTCGAATGAAAAAATGAAAAAAAAAAAAGGTTACTAATCTTCTCGTAACTGTTGTTCTTCAAGATGTGTTGCTCATGTCCATCCAATTAGGTGTGCGTGTGCTGCATGCATGACAGCCAGAAGATTTTTCCCCAACAGTATCCATAGGGTTAGCCTGAGTGCCCCCAGGGGTCGCGCCTTCATGATGCTCGATATAGGGCCCTGCCGACTCTCCACCCCCTCAGTTCCTTCTTGCCAGCTACTCTGACGGAGTGGTAGGAGGGTGAGTATTGGAATGGACATGAGCAACACATCTCGAAGAACAACAGTTACAAGAAGGTCAGTAACCATTTTTTCTTTTCATGATTGCCTCCAAAATGTAGGTTTGGAAATCACCTAATTGGAATTGACATGAGCAGAGTCGGAGCTTAAATGTTCGCTGATTGAAGCTTTGCTCTCCGAAAGGCTGCATCGTCTCTGGCCTGCTGGGTAATGGCATAATGCAATGTGAATGGTATGAATGGAGGATCCCGTCAATGCTCTGCATATTTCCTGGTTTGGAACATGTGCCTGCCGCTGATGAAGCCTATGCCCTGGTGGAGGGCACTATCAGTGGAGGGGCAGGTACCTTCACCAGGTCATAGCATTCCTAGATGCAGGACGTGATACATGATGAAATCCTTTGGGAGGAGACCTGGAGCCCTTTCATTCTGTCCACTACTGTGGTGAACAAGTGAATGGACTTCGGGAACGGTTTGATTCGCTCAATGTAAAAGGCTAACGCCCAGTGAATGCCTAGCGAGTGAAGTCTTTGTTTCATTCTGTTTGCATGCAACTTAGGGTAGAAAACTGGGAGAAAGATATCCTGGTTGACATGAAACTGGGAGACAACCTTAGGGAGGAATGCTGGATGGGGTCTGAGCTGAACCCTGTCCTTGTAGAACACAGTCTAGAGAGGCTATGATGTTAGGGCCTTGAGCTCAGACACCCTCCTGGCTGAGGTTATCGCTACCAGAAATGCCACCTTGTACGAGAGGTAGAGCAGAGAGCATGTTTCCAGCGGTTCAAAGGGCGGCCTACGTCAGCCTGGAATGGACCAGATTGAGGTCCCAGGCCAGGACCGGCTGTCGGACAGCTAGATATAGCCTGTCAAGACCTTTCAGGAAGCGGCTGACCATAGGGTTGGGAAAGACCAACTGGTCCTCTGTGCCTGGATGGAAGGCAGAGATGGTGACCAAGTGAACCTTTATTGATGGCATGGACAACTGTAGCGGGGTGGTTACCCGCTCCTGCCCTTTTGGGGCTTTAAAACAGCCCTGGGAAGGGGCTTTAGGCTGGGCTGATTGGGGAAGTGGCTGCAGCTGGGGCCACACCCCAAGCTGAGCAACAGGGCCTTATAAGAAGGCCAGGGAAGCCAGAAGCCAAGAGAGTCTCTCTCTGCATTCAGAGGGAGATGGGCCTGGCTGCAGGGAGCTAGACTAGGTACCTGAGTGGAGCAGGGCTGGGGAAAGGCAAAGGAGCGGGGGAGCTCCAGCCTGGAAAGCCCCAGGCTGCTGCCTAGCAGAGGGCTAACAGGTACTGGGGGTTGCAGAGGCAGCCCAGGGGTAGGCCAAAGCAGCAGGTCCAAACCCTCCTTGCCAGTGATGAATAGGCTGATACTGCAGTCTGCCCCAGGACGTGGGGCTAGACAATGACTGGCAGTAGCCCTACACTGAGGCAAGGTGGGGATAGAGGGTGGGGGTTCCCTGGGGAGGGGAGACTCTGAGAGAAAGGGGTTACTGCCAGGGGGCAGCACCCCATGTAAAAGGGCACCGGGATCCAGGGAGGGACTTGGGGTCAGAGAACAGGCGGATCACTGGGCTGCAGAGGGCGCTCCATGCTGGAAACCGAGCTAATTCCCCGGGATCACCAGCAGGAGGTGCCGCAGGGGTGAGTCCGACCCGTTTACAACAACCCTTGCTGCTTATGATGGAGAAGGTAGTCCAGTATAAGGAGAATAGTCACAAGCATTGGAGACAGACAGTGTTTCGCCGACCAGATTGAAAATCTCTTTCATTTGGCCAGGTCGGTAGCCCTGGTGACGAGTTTCCTACTGACAAGGAGGACTTTTTTGACTGGATCCAAACAGGAGAGCTCCATTGGGTTCAGCCATGGAGCTTCCACACCGTGAGGTACAACAACTTGAGTTCTGGGTGGTGGAGACGGATGTGATCCTGAATTATTAACTCCATGAAGAGCGGCAAGGGGACCGGGGCTTCCACAGACATTTCCAGGAGAGATGTGTACCAATGCTGTTGGGGCCAGGCTGGTGCTATCAATATCACTGAAGCTTTTTCCCCTGGATCTTGAGGAGCACCTTCTGAACAAGAGGGATGGGTGGGAATGCATATAGGAGACAGCGTCCCCATGGGAGGAGGAAAGTATCCATGATGGAGCCTGGGCTGTGATTCAGGAAGGAGCAAAACTGTTGGCTCTTACCATTGCATCGTAGTGAACAGATCTATCACTGCCAAGAAAACGTGCTTGCCAAGGCAAGAGCTATGGGACATTCCAGCTAACCATCACTAGTGATAAGAAGGAACTGAGGAAGTGGTGGGTCAGCAGGGCCCTGTATTGAGCACCATGAAGGCACAACCCCAGAGGGTGCCCAACCTGACCCTATGGATACTGCTAGGGGAAAAATCTTCTGGCTGTCGTGCATGCGACATGTGCACACCTAATTGGAATTGACATGAGCAATCACTCAAAGAAGAACACAATCAGGTAAGAGTTCCCTTCAGTTTATGAACTGCAGCTCAAGACTATGGCAGGGAGATAGCTACAATGTCTTAATGCACTTTCTGTTGACGACGCTGGTTAAAATACCAAGTAAGATTATACAAATTAAATGAGTTTTGTGATCTCAGTTTAGTTTCCAGTGCAATCTAGTCCTAATCAGAAAGCCAACATGCAGTTTGGCAAAATTTAAGACAAATGTCTATCTCATATCATATAGGACCATAGACCTCCACAGCAGGCATTTTACAGGTGAGTAAGGAGGTGTGTTGTTGAAGGTGTGTAGCAGAAATATCCACAAAGTTCTACATTCTTCTTCTTTTCCAAATATTAAAATTTACACACACTCACACACATGTAATTTTCAAACAAAGAAGTGCCATACACTTGATGCATTTTTTTGCCACAAATATAAAATGAAATTGAAACTATTTGTACTCAAAGAAATGCTAGTTGGAGAATACCTAATCCAAAACTGTAACAAACTGCATTCATCCCATCACAACTTGAAATCTTGTGGACACAAGAGTGCCAATTAGTACCATGGTGTAATATAAACAACAGTAGGGCCTCAATTTCCCCCAATGATAATCAGCATGAAGAGAATGAGGGGTTCACCAGAAAGCCTTCATCCAGACTCCCTGGAAGGGGTGATGGTGCCACAGAAGTTCTTACCCCTTCCACTCAAGAGGTAAGAGATCCATGAGCAGCAGGAATTCTGCAGGGCACAATTCCCACCTTGGAATTTAACTACAGTACATCCTTTTGGAATTTTGGCACTACAATGCAATTTGGAGGCTTAACCTAACTCTTTTTCTTGCTGGACGGCAGTTATTTGTTTCTACTCTTTGAAAAGTAAGCAAAACATGAATATTAACAGGAGCAAAATCCTCCTATCAGATCTACAGGTGGGTCTCCCCAAGAAGAGGCTTTCACTGTTAATGAGACAAAAAAAATCTCCTTTATTGTCTTATCAGACAGGGTAACCAATAGTGATTACACATGGACATTTGGACAAGTACTCCTTTTCGTCCATTTTTATTTGCTGAAAGGCAAAACTATATGCATTAATCAAATAAATGACTGACAGTAAAGCTTTTTAGTTACTGAAACAAAGTAAAATAAATGTTATTTTACTACAATATCATCAAACTAAAAACTTGGTTAGAAGCTAGGTCATGTTCCCTTAGGGTTGCACTTTGCTATTTACTGTGCTCTGGGTTCACCAGACTCAGAACAGGATGTCCAAAAGGGGTGGAATTTTCAAAAACACATACATGATTTTGGAGCACAAGTCCCTTTGAAAGTCAACAGGAGTTGTGCTCCCAAGTCACTTAGGTGCTGTTGTAAACCCCAGCCAAGTCCCACACTACACCTATTTACCACTTTAGTCCAACTTAAGACTTCAAAATAGGGGCTGAAGGGGATTTAAATGGTGCATTGGCTTTGGGTAGATCCTTTGCCATGGGGTGAATTTCACCAATAATGATGAATTAATGGCTGGTTTCCACAAAACCAATCATCACTGGGCATGGTGCAGTTAAAGGAAGACTACAGAACAACTTCCTCAGCTAACCTCACCTTAGTTATCCAAGATGTGGGGTTACACTATACTTTCAAATATCCATTATTCAGCTGTTATTAATTAACTGATTGTTCTTATTTTACTTAAAATGAATTTTTAAAAATGGAAGTTAGTAAACTTTTGCCATTTGTCAGAAATAATACATTTCAAAACATGGAAAGAACCAATAAAACATATACATAATCCAATAA
The DNA here is from genome assembly GCF_016161935.1 of Mauremys reevesii. Lineage (NCBI taxonomy): Eukaryota > Metazoa > Chordata > Testudines > Geoemydidae > Mauremys > Mauremys reevesii. The sequence continues at coordinate 58,070,766 of NC_052626.1, forward strand.
ATGAAACATTTTTTCTAATACAAACTACTTGTAGAATAGACAATTACTTTACAATTAAGAATTACTATTTTGGTGTAATTTAAAATGTTTTTATTTAGGAAATCCACAGACTTGAACCCCTCCCATATGTGGGGATGACCAAATCACTAGTGAACTATGCATTAGCACCAAAATTCACCTTTGTTCAGAGGGCTGCTGAAAGGTCTCTGAACTACGTATGGCCCAATTAAGCCTTCACAACAAGACTTAAGAGAGAGACAGGGTTTTTGCTGGCCCCCTGCCCAAGGATGTCTTTCACTCCTACATCTTTAGTTCTGCAAAATATCTAATGCTAAGTCAACCTTTACTCAAAGTCAAAAATAAGAGCAGAAAATGGTTCAACATGAATTGTTCTCGTGACAAGGCCCGGGGCACAGAAACAAGCATTCTAAGTGTAATGGATTCTTACTGTGATCTCATGGCCCTTTTCACATCCCACTCCATTAATGTGAACCAGTCTCAATTTATGGTTGTTGTTCAGTGATGAGTATGATGTGACAGGCCCAGATGTTTAAAGCTATTGCAGCAATTCACAGAGTTTAAGTAATAAATTACAATAAAAGGCCATTTTATTTCAATTTATAGTGGATTTGGCTCTGTCAAAAGTATGGAATTTTTAACTGAGGCGCATAATACAGGAAATGTGTGATTTAGGGAACATTAAAAGTGAATCAGTTTAGGGCTGACAACACAGTGGTAGAGTTTAAATTCCTCACATCTTTTAATCAAACGTCTCGGTATTGTCTCATTCAGTATCATTGCATTAAGTCTGCTTGGTCTTGAAACAATTATAAGCAAAATTCTTTGGAAACAATGCAGTGGCTAAGAAGTGACAAAAGGGCCAAATTTTGCTCTCACATCAATATAAATCTGCAGCAATTCTATTGATTTCACTGGCATGACTGTGTTGCAGATTTACGCTGCTGTCCATTAAGTATTTCAGTTCATAAAGAGGTTAATTATTCATCTTATAGGCGTCCATCCCAGGCACTGGTGCCCATACTATACCCAAACAAAATTTCATATAAATATCGAATAGTAACTGTAATGCTGTCTGCAGTGACTCAAGAGCATGAGTAACAACCTCAGGGCAGACAGTTAGGAAGCAAGGCATAGGCCCCAAAATAGTTGTGAGTTCTAGACTTAGATTTCACCAACCAATTATCAAGCATAAACTCTTCAGGCGCTATAACAGCCTTAACATGGAATCACAGACAGTCCCCTTGACTACTCCAATCTATCTCATCACCCAGCTGAGTATACCTTTGTGATAGATGGTCCCTTTCACCAAGAATCACAGCAATATTCAGGTTATTCTCAATCCCAAAGGACCAGTCACTTACCCCAGGTCAATTACACCTTAGAGCTCATGCCAAAGACAATGCTTGCAGCCAAACCTATAATAAACTATATAAATATGTATTAAATAGAAAAAGGAAATTAGTTATTTTACAAGGCTAAAGCAGGTATGCATATATACACAAATAAGTTACAATTAAATTTCAAAAGGTAATAGAAGCTTCTATAATCAGCAAGCACTATACATCTTTATTAGGGCTAATCCAGGCTAAACAGCTGGGGATCTCTGGCTTATTCCTAGAAACACTTTGTCCCCCAGAGTCCCAACAGCATAGGGATACCAAATTCCTTTTGTTTGTGGTTTTTAATCTCCCTAATGGCGTGTGCACAGAGCTGCAAAGTCAGCTGATGGGGGGAGTCCACTTGCATCTTCATGGGGAGGAGAGCAGAACAACAAAAGTCTTTAGTCCTCTTGTTGATGGTACATAGTGAAATTCCAGTTGCAATGACCCACGATAGTCCATCTGGTGTTGAGTGACCATTGCTTTTAGGAAGGGCATAACACTTTATATTGAAGATCAACCCTTCACACTAATTAATGTCTCTCCTGTCCGGTGATTTACACAGTCACAGAGGTTCACAATACAACCACTCAAATATTACCTGACAATATGGGATACAGATGTTATAAGTGAGATTAATGTGTGTAGCAACTCACGATCATTCAATAAAATCTAAACACTAGACACATTCTTATAATTCTGGTACCTATTTTAACAATACCAACCCACAGATGAGCCATACTAATTCCAGCCATGTATTTGTCCATGTTCAATTGAGACATGGGGGTCTTGGCATTAGCCGGTACCTGGTCTGCCAGCATCACAGTAATATAGGCTTCTTATCTCTCTGCAAGTAAGGAACTCAGTGAGAAAGTCCTCCAAGCCCAACACCACAGTCCTTTGGATAGTCTTATCTTCAGTTGCCTAGAAGAAAAGAGTATGTGGGAGATTAATAAATCTGGGCTTTGGCAGATCAATGGGGAAGCGAACTCCAGAGTCCAGGGTCTTAATAGATAGCAGGAAGCTGCTCAAAGGCACTATGTATAAAGGGGTTTCAGCTCAACCACTGCTCTTGCCTCTTTCCCCTGGCCATGCTGCCATACTTGCAGGTTTCCAGGTCTAAAACCAGTTTGGGTTTTAAAGGGTAAAAGCAATGCCTTGAAGTCCACCCAGAAATTCAAATGGCCTGAAGCTCTGAGAGCACAATTTGGCCAAAGAACTTTAAACAAGCAGGAAATTTACATTTACATGCAGCTAACCAATATATTATATCAAATAAAGATCCCAGAAAGATGATCCACACAAATAGACATTAGTCAATGCTTACCTTTTCTTGAAAACATATACACTTTACCTAAGCTGGCTGTTAGAAATAAGATCTCACTGAAATGCCTGAGCCACATGGATGCCAGGGTATAAGAGGTATGTATAACTATTACAAAGAGGAAATCTATATGTCTATATAATGATCAGGTGCATTGGTTTTCAGGTCTCTACCAATTTAGCCTTTCCTCATTCACTGCAGACAAAGGATCACCTTACAGTTTTATCCTTGAGCTGAGATGGTTAATACCACTCTTTCACAAACCTGTTTATATTATTCCTCCATCAGTTGGAGAAGGTGATTATTACAGAGTGAGACAAGACTTTTCCCATTATCTTCAGAACCAGGCTTCCTATCTCCTGAGAAAACTCCACCCCTGATAGCATGCCCCCTGCCCTCTGACACACTTCTTGTGAAATGGTATCTGCTCCTGTTCTCTGCCCTCTATGTGACTAAGATGTATATTACAGCCAGTGGATGTCTCTTCAACAATAACCAATTGTAAAATAGCAAACCTACTCTTTCTTTCTAGGCTGGAAATTGAATTAAATTTTAAAAGCACTGGTGCATGAGGCCTTTATGAAAATTCTTTGGGACTATCTAGAAGAGTGTTTATTCTAGTCCAGCTGAATATCAAGTTGCTTATGACTACAGGGATAATCTAGTTAACCAAAATCACAGACTTCTCCCTCATTGCCATTCTCTCATTCCTTTGCAAGAGATTTGAACCTCAGCCCAGAGAGCAGTTTAGAAAGTAAGAGAGTGTGTTTGGGATCTAAAAGTATCCTTTAGGGCAGATTGCAGTTTGTTCTCAGGATAGCACAAATGTCTTAATCATCAATTGTATCCTCTTCCCCTGTGTAATTGCATAATTTTATTGGATATTCTAAGAAATGTGTGGTATTTAGTGATGTATACAATCTGTAAGTCATTTATCTTTTTGTATTTGTATTATTTCTTTATGCAATTAATACAAAATTTAACCACAAAAAGCCTGTCTTAATATTTTTTCTTTCTCAAAAAGATGTGCAGATGTAAAATGACCAGCTGTATTCGTATTACTGTTTCTGAAATACTATAGACATTTTATTTATTTGCAAGGGGCCCATACTTTAGGGCTGCATGCATGATATTATGCCATTATGTTGCATCAGGAAAAACACTTGGAGAGTTTTGAAATACTAAAAAACAGAAGCAAATCAAATTTTAATACTGACCACATATTGTACAGGACATTTCACTTAAATGAGATGTACTCATTTGGAATGTCGCTGTATTAGGCTGTCTTCCCATGAACACATCTAGCCTAATGATAATTAATGATAATGTCTGCTGCTTAGCTGGGGCAGAATTAATCTAAAGTCTGCATCACATGAGAGTATTTGGCCAGGATGATGTAATTAAGGGTACGTCTACACTACCCGCCGGATCGGCGGGTAGCAATCTATCTATCGGGGATCGATTTATCGCGTGCAGTGTAGATGCAATAAATCAATCCCTGATCACTCTCCCATTGACTGTTGAACTCCAGCTCGGCGAGAGGCACTAGCAAAGTCGACGGGGGAGCAGCGGCCATCGATCCCGTGCCGCGAGGACGCGAAGTAAGTGATTCTAAGTCGATCTAAGATACGTCGACTTCAGCTACGCTATTCTCATAGCTGAAGTTGCGTATCTTAGATCGATTCCCCCCCGCCCAGTGTAGACCAGGCCTTAGTCAGTGTTTCCCAGAGGGTTGTGGGTTATAAGAGAACCTCCAGAGATGGGCACAAAATTACAATAACCAGAGTCTACGACTCTCCCCAATCCAAAAGTGCTCCTGTAGCTGTAGGTAAAGCAGCAGGTAGCTCCTTGAAAGCTACCAGCCTTAGCTGCTGCTCCCACAGGGCCCCTAAAGCAGTTTGCTACAAGAGCAGCTGGCACATTCAGTTCTAGAGGCTCAGCATCAGCCAAAAGTCTAAACATCTTTCTTTTGGTCCCATGGCATTCATCTAGCAACATGCAATGCAACCCTCCACCCTCTACCAGCATGTAGATCTTCAGCTGAATAGGGAAGAAAAAGAAAAAGAAAGAGAAACTGTGCCTGGGAATAATGTAAGAGACCATAAATGAGTGGTGCCCACTTACTGATCCATCTCAAAGAGGGCACCACTACAAAAAGTTTGGGAACCTCTAGGTTAAATTCTGTAAAAATATGCATTTAAAAGTCTGAACTTCTGTAAAGAAAAAAAAAGAACTAGATAAATTCATGGAGGATCGGTCCATCAATGGCTATTAGCCAGGATGGGCAGGGATGGTGTCTCTAGCCTCTATTTGCCAGAAGCTGGGAATGGGCGACAGGGGATGGATCACTAGGTGATTACCTGTTCTGTTCATTCCCTCTGGGGTATCTGGCATTGGCCATTATCAGAAGACAGAATATTGGGCTGGATGGACCTTTCATCTGACCCAGTATGGCCATTCTTATGTTTATTATAGAAGTTGTTTCAGTTAGAAATGTATATTGGCACCCCTGTTCTCACTTCCTACTCCTGGGCAGCCTGGCTCCATAAGAGCCACACTACCAGGCTTTCCCTGGTATTGGAGGCAGACGAGGTTATAGAAAAATTACCTGAGGGTGCATTAACTTTTTTGAAGATTTGCTACTAAGCACCAGCAAGTGGAGCAATGCTTTACCTCACCTCCCATTCTGTCTCTTTCCCAACCTACTGATTCCCATCCTCTTCTCATGGTACCATGGAAGTAGCTGGCCCACCATATATTAATGCAGAGATCATCGAAGGAGTGTGAACAGGGTTCCTTCTGCAAGCAAATGATTTCTCCGGTGGCATTATTACTCTTTAGTGTTCTTAATAGTACTCCTTATGTATCCTGTTTGGTAACAGCAGTATTATTATTTGACGCAATCCGTTTAAAATTTCAAAAACAAATAAAAAGGAATGTAAAATATTCTGAAACAAACTGTAGTAACTGGTTGTAAATCAATTGTGTTTGACCTTTGAGGGTGAAATATGTAAAATGAATAAGGGAGTTTAACTGCTAAGGCTTCTGCAGATGAAGATAATAAAGTTAGAACTTTTCAAGTGCCATCTGTCATGATGCCTTCAGAAGCTCTTAAGCAGGGATCATCCAAGAGACATAGTGCTTACTGCTGTCAGTCAGCTACCAAGGACGTGATGCAGTATAAGAATGAAGGACGAACATCTATATTTTATGGTCCTTATGGAAAAGTCTGGCAGAATTCAATAGGGAAAAAAACACCATGATTAAACAGAAGTGTAATAGTGTTCTATAAAAATTACGCTGCCCATCTATGGAATTTCATAGAGAAAGATTGTCTTTTTACAGGATTATTTTTAAATCAGTGTACAACATTTTATAAAAGGGATATAATTGTTTAAGGAATTCCATAGGATTTTTTTTTTAATTTCATCATCATAAGGGTACATTTTAGGAACTATTTAAATGGGACGTTCTCTTGGCAGAGAGGTGGGTGCGGTGGGGGAAGGGGGAGTGATCTTAATTTTGTAGCAACCTACTATGCATTACAAGCCAGATTGTGCCTGCCTTCTGCATCCCCATCACCCAGATGTGTAATGGAGGACGATGTCACAAGGAGATTCCTGTCTCTTTTGCCCTCACACAAGGAGAGTTTGGGGAGCTCAAAGACTCTCCAGGGCTATCGCCACTAGAAGCCCTAACTTTTGCAAAGGGAGCACGGAGGAAGTAGTCACTAAGATTGTTGCTGCTCTTGCTTTTTATACTGAATGAATCCCCGCTCAGAACCAGGAGTCTTCTGCTCTGTGTCATCATGCCATTGATCTTAGCAACTTGGTTTTTGTTTTAAGGGGGCCCTCTACTTATTGTCTTCAGTTGATTTCATGGTTATGGGTGTATTTTCAGTTAGGTGCAGTCACATCCTCCCAGATCGCAGGCACAAATTTGAATATTCACAAGTTTCACTACTTTATTTCCACTTGCAGTCTAGTAACTACACCTCTACCTCAATATAACGCTGTCCTTGGGAGCCAAAAAATCTTACCGCATTATAGGTGAAACCGCATTATAGTAAACTTGCTTTGATCCACCGGAGTGCGCAGCCCTGCCCCCTCAGAGCACTGCTTTACCGTGTTATATCAGGTCACGTTATATCGAGGTAGAGGTGTAATAATGCAACTCCTCAGATTTGAATTTTGGGGTGAAAAATGTATCTCCAAACAGAACAACCAATTTTTGAAAGTTTAATCCTGTGTCTCCTGATTTGAGCACCATCATTTTGTTTCACTGTTTTTTTTCTAAACTCATTTGAATCCTCTATGATTTTATATCCCTCTCCTTTTAAGGAGACTAGTGTTGTTATTTAAAGACTTTGCCATTTCACTTTTGCACATCTTATTCAAAATGTGTCACTATTTTGACCATATAAAATAATTCAGTTTCTCATATGATAAAATAAGGAAAAAAAATCCATTTACGATCAACTAATACCATTAAGATAGCTTTTTGAGATGCCAGCTCCATGAATGTTATTCTCAGATAGAAATGGGCTAATATAAACAGTAGATACTTTTATTATGCTACCTTTAATATCTCTTGCTGAAAACAGTTTGCCACTGGGTCAAATGCTGCAAGTGCTTCCTTAGTCAAAGATCACTGGGAGTCTTACCTGTGTAAAGATTGCAGAGGTTTGCTCAGAATAAGCTAAAAATGTATGTAAAAAAAACAACTGATGTATGACTTTTTAAGGGTGATGAAGTTGCATGTGGCACATGGAGGGCATTTCTAGAGACACGTGCTCTGTACATTTGCCAATCAGATGGCTCAAATCATCTCTCAAAATTCCAATCAGTTTATAATAATTTTCTACCAGTACAGTTGGAAAAGTTAAGACGATCTAACTGAATACAACTTCCTTGTTGTTTGGAGAAGGGCTGTAGGTGCCGTGTTTGCCAACTCTTGCAGCTCCACAGGAAAGGCTACAACTGAAGGTTTTTGGAGGGTTTTGGTTGTTTTTTTTAAATACAGAATTGTGGTGGTTTCCTCACTGCCTACTCCTCCCCTGTCATTTCTTATTAGCTAGTCACTCAAAGCAACTCTTATTAATTTTCTCTTTCTCTCACTTTGCCACACAACCCCACTCCCCCCCACCCCTTTTTACAAGGTTTGGAAGGAGAGGGACTATTGGTTACAGCTGTCTTTTTTGTCTTAAGTATCCACCCAGAGAGTCCCTTTTTTGTGAGCTCCTCCATGCCAGAACATCTCAAACATTTGCTTAGAATAAGTGTCACCACTCAGTCCTTCAAAGAGTTTTAACAACTGCCAGTGAAATTCAAGACTATTTGCAAGATGGAGACATTTACTGGAAAACAGGAAATGATTAATAAAATATTGCTGGATATGATTAAATAGATTTCCAATCCTAATCAAGAAAATGTAGAGAGTGTTAGATCCTCCTTAGATTATGCATGTTTGTGCATCATAAACTTTCCCTTCCTAAAACATGACCTTTTCATTGACTTTTTTCTGGATGGGGTCAATAGTAAAACAGAATTTCATAATCTGTGACTATACTTACACATGTTTCTATTTATCGCTATTTGAGGCCAATGAGGTGAACAGGATGTCTTGACATTATTTTCTTTGATCAAGCAATTGTGCAAAATTTATATATTTTTTTCAATTTGAATTTTTTTTCCTACTTCCATATTCTGTATCAGATATGTAAAAGCAAGTAATTCCAGAAAAAGCAATGAAGTTGCAGCAGTGTAAATGTAGTGTGCAGTATTGCCAATCCCAATCATTCAAACATGAGTGAGGCCACAAAAATCATGGCTTAAAATAATGAGAATTTTAAAAATAATATAATTTGGTTTCTTTACATTTGTCTTCTAGTTTTGGAGCCAAAACGACTCATTTCATTTTCAAGCTTGCCTCTGAAACCACAAGGGCTAGAAACTAAATATGAATGCTTAGATTCTCAGATAATCATAGGATTACAGAATCTGGGGCGCTAAGAAAAATACCAAGTATCATGAGTAGAGATGGTCAGGAGATGCCAGGAGGAATTTCTGAAGAAATTTTGATTTTTCATTGAACAAAATCAAAAATCCCAAAACTGAAGCCAAAAACCATACATTGTTGGCCAAAAAACAAATATATTTGGTTTTCAGACAAAAATTTGTTTTTGCATTTGCTGCTGAAAATTTTCTAAGAAAGCAGACTCTTGACACAAAAATTTTCATTCGAAAATCTAAAAATGTCCAAAAAAGTTTAAATGGAAAATTATTAATAAGCCTTCATCTCAAGACAAGAGATAAAATCATAAGAGAGCTGGCAATACCAAGTGTGATGAGAGTGATAGAATTATGCCCATGATGGGTGTGGGTGTTTTCAAAAGGGTGATGACTCACTCTAGGTAGGGATGTGGCTAGAACTCTCAATTATTCTCGCAAGTCTCTAGGGTTTTTTGTGTTTGTTTTTTTAAAGAACATGGAATATTACCTGGTGGAGATATAAACAGACATGTGAAGGTGGAATGACATCAGAGGTAAGATATATTTCTGTTTCCCTCACAATACATCGGCTTACAAAATTTGGTCATAGGTATCTAAAAGTAGAAAATGTCACAGGTATGTTTTATTTTGCTAATTCTGGGTATTTTTAAATTAAATGCTACTGTTAATATTGAAATATGTATATAACCTTCGGAATTTTCCTTTAAGAGGAACTATACGTGCATATCACCAGCAGAAAGGACACTTGGACTAGGTATCTATAGAGCTTGGTTTTATAAAGTTAAGTCACTTTTAGTTATTGTGAGTTAAAGTGCTCCACCACTTTTCACCACCCCAGTACAAATAATTTTTAAACATACCTTGCATTGTGTGTATGCACTGAATGTCTCTAGATTCACACTCTTTTTAAGCCTATTTAAAAACATGCCAAATATTTATTTCCTCTATTTCAAAAGCTAAGGTATAGTTTGCTCTCTCCTGTGGTACAGTCTTCATTTTGGGAACCAGGCATTCTGAACCTATGTATGGAATCAGACAAGGAAGTGAATTCATAGCAGAAGCTCAGCAGAGGAAGCTGACTACTTCTATTCATTCTTCATTGCTGTTTTCTTATTAAAGATAACTGAGTAGGAAGTAGCAAACCAATAGACTGTACCAGATTAGTTATAGTTCTGCACCAGTGAACAGCAAAGATAGAGATGGGACAACAATAAGGACAAGGGACGCACTTCTGATCTCAATAAAGTCAATGAATTTATACCAGTGTATATAAAACTGGTGTAAATGAGATTAGATCATGCCCTAGATCATCAAAACTGTGTGCATATAAGTACAGAATACATAGCTGTGCCTAATTTGCATGTCCAATTACAGTAACAGAGTATGCAAATATCCAGTTACAGTATGTGTCTAACTGTTCATTTACATATGCATTTCCTACAATTGTACAAGTAGCACAAGCAGGGAGAAATAGCTGAGCCCTTCCCTGTGCCCAGGGCCGGCTCCAGTTTTTTTGCCACCCCAAGTGGTGAGACAAAACAAAAACAAACAAACAAGCAAGCAAGCTAAAGCCATGATCGCACTTCGACAATCGCACTTCTACTGCACCGCTTCATTCTTCGTCGGCAATTCAGTGGCCGGTCCTTCTGAGGGACCCGCCGCTGAATTGCCACTGAAGACCCAGACATGCCGCCCCTTTCCATTGGCCGCCCCAATCACCTGCTTCCTTCGCTGGTGCCTGGAGCTGGCACTGCCTGTGCCTCAACCCCATTCTGGATGGATCCATTAGAGATGAGAGGATTGTTCGAAGCTTGATGCCCATTCAGTCCTTGGCTCTTCTGCGGAGACTGCCAGCAAACATGCCAATTACAATAGTGGTTTTTGTTTTTCAGTTTGGACAGCTGTCCACTGAGAGCTGGACTGAGATGAAATTCATTTCACATAGCTCACCAACCAGCCACCAGTTGACACTAGATCACCTGTGCAGGCTTGCAACCAAATGACAACGATAAGAAAAACTTATATCCCAAACCACAACAGATTTCTTCAGACTGGATGCAGATTTGTTGGACTAATCTGAGAGTTTCATCCCTGGGCAATTCTCTTTGGCCTTCCTTTCCATTTTCTGGATCCCATCCATCTTACCATCTGTTTTCAAGGCTTTCTTTGCAAAGAATTCTGTCAGCTCCTTGCCCAGTTTACTTACAGTACCTGCTCTTTTTCTTTCTGCGCTTTGAGGATTTTGTCTCGTTTTGCTACATTGAATGATCTCTCACTCTCCCACTCCCTACCTCACCCCCTCAGCTAGTTTATATGGGCCCTGAGCAGCCACGTAGGAGCAAAAGAACAAGCAGTTAGGTTCAGCAATCCAGACACACCAGGGAACATAGAGACTGCTTGCTCCTACTCTTTAGGGGAGCTGTTCTCTGAAAAGAGAATTCAAAGGGGCTAGGAAAACTGGGAGCCCAGAGGAGAAAGGAGGAAGGGGGTGCAGATTGCCCAATCCATGTGTATGAAGATGGCCCAGATCGAGGTGCCATCTCTCAACCTGTGTGTGCAAGGAGCAGCACCTGCCCGAAGCACAGTTCCTCTAGTACTCTTTCTAGAGCAATGCAGATACACACTGCTTCATGCTCAGGGCAGTGACATTTTTTTTCCATCTAAAATGTTTGTGAAACAATGTTCCATGTTTTTCATCCAGCTCTGGTGGCTGGTTGTGGATCAGTGAAGAATCACTAAAAATTACACTCTGTAATTATCTATTAAAGAAGACCATTAATCACGAGCTCTATTGGACAATTATTATTGGTGCCCCTTTGGCCAGAGTGGTTAGGAGGAGAAATCGATGATACTAGTGAGGTGCATTTTTGGTGTAATCTTGTTTACAAAAAAATGCACACAAAGATCTGTTTGTTGGAACATGTAGAAACAAACCAACAGCTGGCATTTTCCTTGCTCAAAAATCCACAAGTCTGCCATTCCAGTGAGCTCTATGCCCAAGAAGCTCTGATGCTTGGCTTCCTCTCAGGGTCAGTCACACAAATGCTTCTGCTGGCTTTCTGCCTCTCCCAGACACAAGCGGCAACTAATACCCTAGCCCCTGACCTTGCAACCAGGGAAAATCCTGGGTTAGCTCTGTTCAGGCCTTGCCATGCGGCTTAGTGCCTTGGGGGAAGCATTCACTGTCTACATCTCTTTCACTACAGAAAGTGTCTTGATCCTGGAAGAATGTTTTAATTGGCTTTAATGAAGTCTGTGACTGTCTTTGGATAAAAGATCCCCATGATAGCAGCCATTGGCACCTTCCAACATAACGTTACTCTTTATTTGTGTGCAACTGGCACCCACAATGTGCTGGTTGCAGTCATCTACCCTGAAGAGCGTACAGTCTATATAAGCAAATGTGGAAGCAAAGAATAAAAATAAATATGGATTGATTTGTATGTATGTGTGTACACATTTTATAAATGTTTTGAAAAAGTAAATACACATCAGCTATAACCCATAATTATGAGGCTCCATTTAAAACTCCCCAAAAGATGTTCCTATAAACTCCACTCCAAACTATTGAGGGGGGGGATGAATCTCATAAGGCTCAAGTGACTGGTTCTCATAAAATTTGTGTGCTGTCTCCTGAATTTACAAAACTGGGCTAAAGATCTCGAGTATACTTTCTATTGCTTCCTGTCAGGCCACAAATACCACCAGAATCAGCTTGCCTTGTGAAATTTCACCAGTTTCGAAGGACAAAGGTACATGCAAAATAGACACAGGTCAATAGAAGAGTTCACCACTCATCAAAATTCAAAAAGAGTGGTGTGACAGGGCAGCTCCTCTTTTTAAGGAACAAGCAGCTCATAGACCTTCTTCTGTTAAGCACCTCATGTGATTTATTTCAGTTTCCTTCCCCACCCCCTTTATAAACTTGTGTAGCCCCATATTTACACTAACACAGAATCCTTAGCTCTCTTGGCCATGGCAGGGGGAAGGAATGGAAGGGATCTTCTCCCAGAAGATCTCTCTAGGCTTTGCCTCTGAAAGTGTCTCTCACACTTTGCAGTTCCTTCCTATGTCTTTTTCTTTCTGCTTAATGAGCTAATTAGCCTCTTCCCTCTCTCTTCAACCCAACCCAATCCATCAATTAGGCAAAGCTCTTCTTAATCAGGTCTATTCTAGAGCAATTAGAGTTGCTGTGAACAGAGCCCTGAATCAGCTACTGTTGCGCACCACTCTGTCCCAGGTGGCCATTGAGTTGTTTGGGGTTTTTTGGAGGAGGGGAGGTGGATCCCTCGCCCCTTTGATTAGACCAGGGATCGTCAACTTTCGACACGCAGCCCATCAGGGAAATCCGCTGGCGGGCCGGGACGGTTTGTTTACCTGCAGTGTCCGCAGGTTTGGCCGATCACAGCTATGCCTGGCTACAGTTCACCATTACAGGCCAATGGGGTTGTGGGAAGCGACGTAGACTGAGGAATGTGCTGGCTGCTGCTTCCCGCAGCCTCCATTGCCCTGAAACAGCAAACCATGGCCAGTGGGGGCTCCGATTGGCAGGGGCGGCTCTCCGAATTCCGCCGCCCCAAGCAGGGCAGCACGCCGCTCGCACTGCCGGGCGCTGGTCCTGCGCCTCCGCGGGACCTCCCGCAGACGTGCCGCTGGTCCCGTGCCTACGGTGGAGCTTCCGCAGGCATGCCTGCGGGAGGTCCACACGAGCCACGGGACCAGCGCACCCGCCGCAGTCATGCCTGCGGGAGGTCCGGTCCTCCCGCGGCTCCATTGGACCTCCCGCAGGCATGACTGCGGAAGGTCCGCCGGACCCGTCTGCCGCCCTCCAGTTAAAATGCCGCCCCACGCGCGCGCTTGGCGCGCTGGGGTCTGGAGCCGGCCCTGCCGATTGGCCAAACCTGTGGACGCTGCAGGTAAACAAACCATCCTGGCCAGCCAGCGGATTTCCCTGACAGACCACATGCCAAAGGCTGCTGATCCCTGGATTAGACATTATTAGTAAAGACAGATGGAAATGCGCATACAGCAATGAGTAAGTGTCTGGGTTAAAGAGTGGAAAGTCTAAGAAATGAGCAGTCTCTGTTCTTTTCGGCTGACACATACTAATTGCAAATGTTTTAAATCAGTTGACATGCTATTTGTGGAATTTACAAACAAAAATTTACAAACATTATTTGAAGCTTACTTCCAGTAATACTAATAGCTATTGTGTTACCACATGTGACCTACTTGAATGAGTTCTGGCTTGGAGTGTGAAATAACTCTGTTTTGATAGAGGCACCTGGCATGCCAAAAGTAAACTAGTTGAACATCTAAAAGAAACTACTACCCTGAAGTCTTGCATATGACCCAGATCAGACATGTTCTGGTCAGTCTAAGCCCTGGTCTACACTACAAGTTTAGGTCTAATTTAGCAGTGTTAGATTGATTTAACCCTGCACCCGTCCACACGACAAAGCCATTTTTGTCGACTTAAAGGGCTCTTAAAATCCATTTCTGTACTCCTCCCTGACAAGGGGATTAGTGCTGAAATCAACCCTGCTGGGTTGAATTTGGGGTAGCGTGGATGGAATTTGACGGTATTGGCCTCTGGGAGCTATCCCAAAGTGCTCCATTGTGACTGCTCTGGACAGAACTCTCAACTCAGATGCACTGGCCAGGTAGACAGGAGAAGCCCCGCGAACTTTTGAATTTCATTTCCTGTTTGACCAGCATAGCGAGCTGATCAGCACAGGTGACCATGGAGTCCCAGAATCACAAAAGAGCTCCAGCATGGACTGAATGGGAGGTACAGCATCTGATCGCTGTATGGGGAGATAAATCTGTGCTATCTGAACTCTGTTCCAAAAGACGAAATGCTGGAATATTTGAAAAACATCTCCAAGGGCATGAAGGACAGAGGTTATAACAGGGATCCGCAGCAGTGCTGCGTGAAGCCTTCCAAAGAACCAGAGAGGCAAACGGACGCTCCAGGTCAGAGCCCCAGACATGCCGCTTCTATGATGAGCTGCATGCCATCCTAGGGTGTGCCCCTACAACTACCCCACCCCTGTGCTTCCCTCCTCCTCCACCCATCCCGGGCTACCTTGGCAGTTTTCCCCCCATTTGTGTGATTAATTAATAAAGAATGCATTAATTTGAAACAACAATGACTTTATTGCCTCTGCAAGCGAAGATCAAAGGGGGAGGGGAGGGCGGTTGGCTTACAGGGAAGTAGAGTGAACCAAGGGGGTGGGTTTTCATCAAAGAGAAACAAACAGAACTTTCACATCGTAGCCTGGCCAGTCATGAAACTGGTTTTCAAAACTTCTCTGATGCACAGCATGCCCTGTGGTGCTCTTCTAACCACCCTGGTGTCTGGCTGCGTGTAATCAGCACCCAGGAGATTTGCCTCTACCTCCTATCCTGCCATTAACGTCTCTCCCTTACTCTCACAGATATTGTGGAGCATACAGCAAGCAGTAATAATGATGGAAATATTGGTTTTGCTGAGGTCTAACCAAGTCAGTAAACTGTGCTAGCGAGCTTTTAAATGTCCAAAGGCACATTCTACCACCATTATGCACTCGCTCAGCCTATAGTTGAACTGCTCCTTGGCTTCATGAGCCATGGGAGCAAGGCCCAGGCTGGGGTAGGTGCGACCATGTGGTGCTGCCGACTGGGAGAGCAGCCTGAGGCAGAAGCCTCCAGCTGGCATGATATTCCAGGCAGGACTGAATCTCCATTAGACAAAACTTAAAGAAGAGAATGACCTGGAGTCATTCCCATTTTTGTCCAGGCGCCCCCGACTGACCTAACCAAGGTCGGCCAGGAGCACCCGTGGGATGACGACAATGGCTAGCAGTCGTATTGCACCGTCTGCTGTCCGCAAGGCAAGGGGATGCTGCTGTGTAGCACTGCAGTACTGTGTCTGCTAGCAGCACCCAGGAGACATATGGTGACAGTGAGCTGAGTGGGCTCCATGCTTGCTGTGGTATGTCGTCTGCACGGGTAACCCAGGAAAAAAGATGAGAAACGATGTTTTGCCGTTGCTTTCATGGGGGAGGGGCCTGACGACATGTACCCAGAACCACCTGCGACAATGTTTTTGCCCCATCGGGCATTGGGAGCTCAACCCAGAATTCCAATGGGCGGCGGAGACTCCGGGAACTGTGGGATAGCTACCACAGTGCAACGCTCCAAAATTCGATGCTAGCCTCGGTACTGTGGACGCACACTGCTGACTTTATGGGCTTAGTGGGGACACACACAGTTGACTGTATCAAATTGATTTCTAAAAAATCAACTTCTATTAAATTGACCTAATTTCGTAGTGTAGACATACCTTAAGAGAGGTGAAGGGAGCTAACTATAAGAAGAGATGTTTGAGGCTGAAAGCACACCAAAAAAATGGTGTTTCTCAGAAGTTCCTTCCTACATAAAGTTAGGAATTAATGATAAAAAGGTGTTCAGATGTAAGGGTTGGGGTTTAGCCATGTCTGATTAATCTCAGAACAGACAACAATATTTACACAAACTTCACCTCATGACACCTGACCATTAAAGCTCATGCTCCAGTGATAGCACAGTGGTGGCAGGAGAGTGTAAGCAACATAGGGATGCTGCCAACCAACTTCTTCCCACACTCCATGGATGAGCTCCTAAAAGTCAGAGGTCTTTCCAGCTTTCTTCTGTCCTGTGTGGCCAGCCTCCTTCTGGCACTGGCA
Organism: Mauremys reevesii; assembly: GCF_016161935.1. Classification (NCBI taxonomy): domain Eukaryota; kingdom Metazoa; phylum Chordata; order Testudines; family Geoemydidae; genus Mauremys; species Mauremys reevesii. Next base: position 58,087,210 of record NC_052626.1, read on the forward strand.
GACTGGGGATGACCTTCAACAATGTGGCCCTTTTCAGAGTAGCACTGTAATGCAAATGCCGCATACAAAATTATCACATAACATCATTATGTCCCAAGAATGGATGTACAGAACTCAGACTATTCAGACTTAGTTCTGCCAATAAGAACCTGCTCCCAGTTAGGGATTTTCCCTCAAACCTTTCACTCAGTCCTAGTTAAAATGTAGCATTGTCATAATTCAACTGTTTTGTTCACTTAGTTTGTTACTTATTCATAACTAAAGCTGTGATTTAGTCTCAGAGGTCACAGGTTTCGTGACTTCCAAAGACCTTCGTGACTTCAGCCAGCCGTGGTCAGCAGGGAGGGACTCCCCGGCACTCCTGGCCACTGTGGGTGGTGGGGAGGACCCCTGCAGCTCCCAGCCCCCATGGGTGGGAGAGGGCCCTGGAGCTCCCAGCCCACCAGCAGATGCCCAGGCTCCCCATTGCTCATGGGTAATTTTAGTAAAATTACCGGACTGGTCACAGGCTTCCGTTAATTTTTCTTTATTTCCCGTGACCGGTCCGTGACTTTTCCTAAAAATACCCATGACAAAAATCTTAGCCTTACTCATAACTAAAGCCACAGACAATGCCAAGTCTGAAGACACTCTCCAACAGAGCCGTAAAGGTCTGACTCTTGATGATGTGTACATCCACTCTCTGTCATTCTGTTCATATTTGCATACATACACAAAGATATGGGGAAATCAGATTATCTGAATCATTAGCATGCTGGAACAGCAAAAAGGACAACACCACACTAAATCTGTCATCACATGCCATACTAGGTCAGTGCTAAGCCATAGGTGAATAGCTGCAGAAGAGACAGATTTCAGTTTGATTACTCAATCACTTTGGCAGCGAGGGCTCTGGCTGAAATAAGGTTGTTTCAGAAGACAACTATATAATTGGTTTTTTAAAGAGGTAGCTGCTGCACAATTCACAAGGGAATAACGCAAAGATCAAAAGGGTAACTCACCCTTTAGCCGGTCACAGGCCCTACTATTTCTCCATTACAAACTGAAGACTGGTATTCTGTACTATTGTCCACAGCAGAAATCTTGCATAGGAAGTTGGATCTTTTGCACACAAATATTTACAAGAACAAAGACTAGCTGAAACAAATATTTGTTAGCTTACCAGTTTTATTTAAATTACTGGGGCTAGTTCATGTTCGGAATCAATTTCCACTTGTGGTAAAGATAATAATTAAAACAATCTGACCTTCTCTGGATTTCCCTAATTAAAGTAAACTTTGGCAGAAGATAAAATCTAATGGTGTCACATAGTGGCTGCTTAAGTAGTAGTGTGGACACAAACAGGTAATCATGAGAGAGCATCTAAAATGAACCACTCACAATAATCTGTGATGTTGTTGGGCATATTTGCAAGGAAAATAAGAGACAGAAAACCCATTCCATGTCAGCTACAAAACCATTGCACTGGGGGGAAATTTCCAACATAAGTTGTCTTTCTATAGACTGCCAGATAAAAACATTTGTTATTTGAAGGGCTGGGATCCTATCTAAAATACAAAACCAGCTTCCCCTCCTCTGTCACAGTGGGCCTGGGACACACTGGGTTGCTTATAGACCACTACCTCGTATTACAATGTTGCTTATACACCGCTACCTCAATATAATGCCACCCGATATAACGCACATTCGGATATAACGCAGTAAAGCAGTGTTCCGGGGGGCTGGGGCTGCGCACTTCAGCGGATCAAAGCAAGTTCAATATAATACAGTTTCACCTATAACACGGTAAGATTGTTTGGCTCCCAAGGACAGCGTTATATCGGGATACAGGTGTATCAGTACATAATACTTTTAAAGCATTGAGGCATATAAGATTGTGCCTGTGAAAAAACACTCTCCTAAACTGTCATCAGTGACATTGACCTTCCACTAGCTTGGTGTAGTTTTTATTCAGCTTAATAATGAAACTTTCCTTGAGGAAATTTATAAAACCAGTAAACAATGGAATGGAAATCCCCCGTATGATTGAAATTTCAAAGGGTGATGAATTGTGTAAGGCAGGATTTTTGTTTTTGTTTTTGGAAGTGTCTGAAAATGAATAACCAGTACGAATCCTCTGATCTGTGGAACTGTGGCTAGAGGAAAGAGAACCTTGTAGTTAAGGCACAGAACTAGAAGTCAGGAGATCTGGATTCTGTTTCTGACTTTTCTATAGTCACTAGGTGACATAAGACAAATAATCTTTTTCTATTTCAGTTTTCCAAGTGGGAAATGGGTTAATAATTTCCTGCCTCACAAGGACGCTGCAGTTTAACACAATGCAATATTCAGACTACAAAGATAGGTACCATAGAAATGCCATTTCATTAATTAACATTTATAGTAAACATTAACTTGTTGCAATTTCCTGCTATGATACAAAAGTGTACCTTAATGGATACTGCATGTAACAATTAATACACCTCACTAGTATCATTGATTTCTCCTCCTAACCACTCTGGCCAGGTGGGATGGGGATATTAACACACTTGTAAAGGGTTGGCAGGTGTTCTTCCTCAGGAAAATTTTTGAAGATACCTGCTACTTAGTGCAATGTGGTACATTTTAAAGGCAAACAACTCAAACTGCACTTAAGAAGCCAAAGCATGCCTTTTCTACGTGGGACACACCTAGTCACATTACTGGAAATAAATAATAAGCTAGTGATAATAGTCTCTCCCTGAATGGTTATGTAGTATCCAGAAGGGGTAGGGATGGACAGACTCTACCAGGATAAGGGAAATTCTCCCTCTCCTCCTCTTTCTCCCTGATGCACCATTTCAATCCGAATACCAGTTACATGGTCATTGCTCTCAAGATGTGTCCTTGTTACCTCAGAGTGAACTCACATGTGGTGAAGGAGCGGAAGAATGAAGAGCCGAGGAGCGGTTCTGAAAACATCTTCTTTCTGCATCACCTTTGATAAAGGTTTTGTATCTTCAATATGTACAGGAAGGGGAAGTTTTCAAACTGTCCAGTAGAATAAATTGCACAGGGCTAATATGAGAAAGCTATTAATGCATTCAGAGCAAGCCATTAGTGAAGACACCATTTCTTTTGCGATTTCTTTAAAGGCCACACCAGTACTGGGGCTCTTCCATCAGAAGATAGGTCTTTGGTTAAGACAGGGCATCCATACTAGAAATTCTCACTAGTTCTTCTTCTCTCTGTATAATTCCAGCTTCTTTCTGTTGCTTCTCTAGTGCCATTGTTTATGCACAAGGCTGGAGGAAGGAGTGTGATACAGCAAGAAAAGTGGTGCTGAAACTGTGTAATTTACAAAGTAAAGAATTTCCCTTAACAATGAAGAATGATGGTTATGACCCTGCTCACTGAAGTAGGAAAGGAGGATTCATGATCACTAGTGTGTGCAGTCTCACAGATCATCAGTACATTGTTCAGAGATAGGTAGCGCCTCTCATGGAAAGGGTTAGCAGAATTATGGAGATGAAAAATGCTGCCTTTATCTTTATATTACATAATAAAATCCTACACCAATTGCTATTTAAGCAAGAATTGGTCAATAATGTTGCTCCAGAACCTTCAAATCTATTTTCAATTTGGAGAAAATAAGCCTGGGAATATTTTTATCAATTTATCTCGGTCTCTGCATCCTCCTCATTCCTTAGCCTAAAATGTGTTGTCACCTTGAGCAAGTCACTTAATTTCTGTATCTCTGTTTCCTACTCTGAAAAATCAGCATAAGAACACTTGCCTAGCTTGGTATTTTGAGATCAATGGATAAAAGAGTAAAATTATAGATGGTGTTTGACAAAAAGACAATTTCTAATTCTACATGTTTTTTTTAAAAAGTGTGTCTATGTTGAGGAAATTTTGTTTTAAAAAACACTAAAAACATTTTTGATGTTGACATATCCCCATTTCAACATTTCCAGATCAGAATGTTATGATTTTTGTTTCAAAAGGACTTTTTTAAATGAAATGTTTTAAGTTTAAAAAGGTCAAAATTAGAATGAAAGGTTTTGATTTTTATCAAAATGAATCATTTTGATTGACCCTAAATTAATTGTTTTGTAGGAAATTTTGAAACATTTTGGTTTTGTTCAGCCTCAAAATGAGGAAAAATTTTCAAAAATTGTGGAATTTCTTGTGAAATGGAAAAGCCATTTCCTGCCCAGCTCTAAGTATGTGCCAATTATTACTACTACTGCCTGGCTCACTTCAGTCTCCTGAATTTATCCTTATAAATGTTCTCCTCTTTGCATGTTTTAACTGTAGTATAAAATAGGCTATCCATTATGAATTTTTAGCATACATGCCCTGTTTGACAGGCATTAGCTTGACTGAGTTTAGCTGGTGTCTGATACACTAAATCTTTCTGTTTGGCAGCATAGCCAGCATGCCTACAATTCCTTATTGTTTGGCTTCTTATAGGTGATAATAGAGCTGGCATTCAATTTCCTTCCCCGAATGATTTCAGTGAAACTTAAAAAAAGGCTGGTTGAAACTCCCCGTATTATATAACATTCTTAGTTTCAGTGTGCACAGAAGTGTGTTCTTGTTAAATACCTTATCTCTGGATTTGTATTAATAATTAAATGAGTCATGCTGGGCATCAGACATTGGTGTGTTTAAACATGGTACACACTGAGGATTTTTTCCACAGAACAGAGTTTAATCTCTCTGCGAAGTCCATGTCAACACATTAACTTGATTATCACTTGGGTGGCCCTTAATTTACTTTGGATGTGGCCCTGATGCACTTGTGTTTGTAGGCAATCAAACATTACATTGAAAACTGAAGAGATGATCACAAGCAGATTGCATTAACCACTACAAAAATTAACCTGGACAGGTAAACTGTAAGTTAAGACTGAAAAACCATGGTATCAATAGTTAATAAATCAGGGCTCAATCCTGCAAGGTGCTTAGCACTCAGATCCCAGTCCATCAAAATACTGAACTATGTGCTTAACTTTAAGTCCATCAGTAGTTCCATGGACTTGAATGGGACTGTTCACATGCTTCAGTGTGCGTGTGTCATGCAGGGGGTGCTAGGCAGCCTGGGGTCGGGTTAGGGTGCCGGGGTGCTAGGCCTGCCTGGGGTGGAGTTAGGGGAGGTAGCAGGGGGCCTGGCGATGGCAATGGGGGTTGGGCCCAAACTCACCGGCAGGAAGTATGTGTTGTATTTGTTTTTCTTGCTTGGCCTCAGGGAGCTCAGCCTCGGTCTCCAGCAGCAGCAGCGACCCCAGCCCTCCCTACTCCGCTCCGCTCCGCCTCGGTGGCTCCTGGCGACACCTGCCACCGCACTAGCTGCCAGCATCCTAGTGCCGCCAGAACACACCAGGGCCAGGCTGAACCCATCCATATCCCTTCCAGCCCAGACCTCTCCCCTTTTCCGGGACCTCCCAGCACAGGGGGCACCTCAGTCCTAGCACAGGTGCCACTCTGTGACTCTCCATCGTCCCTGGCCCCCCAGCACTGGTGTCCCCTCCCCACACCAGATTTCACCTGTATAAAAATGATCAGGGGGCCCATACAGGCTGATTTGTCCCAGGCCCCGCACCCCCTTAGGGACAACCCTGGATACAGTTATCTTTGCAGTGTGTGTGTGTGTGTGTATTGTATATTATCTCTATATCTATCCTGTGGTACGAATATTAGTAAATAACCATGACAGACAAATACATCCATCACAGTGAAATTTCTCAGTGTGAGTGGATCTAAAACAATATATTAGAAGGTTGAAAAAACATATAAAGTTTGTGCAGAGACGCTTACTCTTAAAGAATCAAGGAAAGAGTGAGAGCAAACAATCTGGTACAGGATGCAAAAATAACAGATGTCATGCATCCGACAAAGTGGGTATTCACCCATGAAAGCTCATGCTCCAAAACGTCTGTTAGTCTATAAGGTGCCACAGGACTCTCTGCTGCTTTTACAGATCCAGACTAACACAGCTACCCCTCTGAGACTATTCTGAAAAACTATCTTCAAAATTAATTTTAAAATATGTATTACATAGCAAAACATCAGACACCTATGGGTTTGTGTTGCTCTTGTTCATTTTAATTAATGGAAGTTGTGTGTGTAATCCAGGTGCATTGAGCTGCAACTATCATGATTTGACGTTCAGGAAGGTCAGATTTGGAGCGAGATATATAGATATATTATTGCTTTTTTTAAGTTACATTTGAAAGCAGAAAATATTTCAAACTCCAGAGCAGTTCACTGGAACATTAAAAAAAAACAAATCATTGCCAGGTATTTCAGCATGATGAGACAAGGATAAGGCATGCTTTGTCCAACATCTTAATATATTATTTCTGTTATAAGATTTTACCATGAAATAGAACGTATTATGAGGCTTTGCTAACAGAGAAATATTGAAAACATCAATGGTTCATCCACTACTTAAAGAAAGTCTTCCAAACATGCGGACTGTGGATTCAGTTGTCCCATGATTGTCTGTTTTTAGTCATTTCCATTAGTTTCAATGGGATCTATGCACATGAATCAAAGTCCACTATATTCACACCTATTTATGCACTTGCTTTCTCTGCAAAGTTAAGTGTTTCACTGTTATAATATACTGAAGTCCTTGATTCAACTTCAAGATGGATCACAAGTCATCTTAAATTCACTTCTACAAGCCATAAGTTGTGAAAAAAAACTGTTGTTGCAGAAAGGGTATTTAATAGCACCTATCTAGCACTATTCAAACATGGAGCTCAATGCAAATTTAAAAGCTAGGTAAGTAACACTGTGTATTTTAAATATAAGAAATCTGGACCACAGAGAAGTTAAGAGATTTTACCCAAGATAACAGAACAAGTCCATGGCACAGCTGAGACTAAAATCCCAGATCTCCCACATTTCAGTATCAAAATATTCAAACTTTACTTGGCTATCTAAATCTAACTCCATATTTCCATTCCAAAAAGAGTAACCTAATTTTCAGAGGTGCTGAGTGACTGTAGCTCCCATTAGTTCAAAGAAAAAAAATAGAAACAATCAGGCCACTTACTTGGAAATTTAATTAGGATTTTAGCTGCCTATTGTTAAAACACATTGGCCTTGTTTTCTCCCCCAAAGAAAAGTCCAGTACATTACTAGTTCAGTGATCTTGGTCCATTTTATACTGCTGTCCACAAGAGGAAAAATGCAGCTGCATCAGAATGCAAACTGACCTCAGACAAACAGCTTATTCTAAAGATGTTTGTTTAGTTTAAAGCTGCCTGGGCCAACTAGCACATTTAGACTCATCCCCATAACCCAGGCCCATGGCTGTAGGTGTAGAAAGTGCCAAATGGACATCTATGCAAATAAATACACATCTACCAGTACGACATAGCTACCCCTAGATAAAGATCTATGAAGAACACAGCTTAAAAGTTGCTGTGAAATAAAGCATAAGGTTGTGAAAAAGCAAACTGCTATTCCATTGCTTGCAGTTAATTTCAACTGTTTCTTTAGAAGCCCAGCTGTGTTACAACAAACAAACCAGTAGTAATTTTTAATACCGATACACGTCTGATTTCGTTATGTAGACTGTAGTGGATGCATAGCTCTTTTAAAAGCATATTAAAAATTCTTGGCACACCGATGTAAACATTTTGCAAGGGAAAAAATATCAATATGAGCAAGCCTTTGGGTCTTATTTGAACTTCTCTTCCACACTCCCATGATTCCCCTTCCCTCTTTTCCAGATTGAAAGAAGTAGTTATTTGGACTAGTCTAAAAAGTGTGTTATCTTAAAACAGACATTTTCCAACAGTATTTCTTATTAAGTAGTTCACACGAACACTTCAACAACTGCATTTGAAGGCAAGTACTCCGTACATATATATAAATGCAAGTATGCATGTGCTTACATGTATTGCTGATGACTCCTGGAGAAAAATATGATCAATATTGCTAGCATGCTAATTATTAGAGTTTAAGCAATCATATTATTGAACGTAACTGCCATGCTCCCAACACTGCTATACACTGAGTTTATTGTAGACAAATTTCTTATGCTGGAAGGGAGAAGGTATAGCTGGTCTAAATAAGTATTTTCCATTTTTATTGATCAGATCATACCATGGATTTTTAAGCAGCACTCTTGTTTAAATTAATGGGGGATTCCAACAAGGGCTGCTTCTTAAAAATTCACAGCACTACATGGTTCTACGATTCAATAACAACAGTAATAGCTTACATTTTATAATGTCTTTCATCCCAAAGAATTAAAGTACTAGGGACCCCATTCTTAAGTCCTTATGCAGAAAGAAGTATTGAAGTAAAGGGGCTAGATTCGCAAAGGGACTTTGGTGCCTAATTGTCACTTTAGGCCCCAAGTCCCAGATGTAGGTGCCTCTGTTATTCACAACCCTCCTGCTCAGCTTCTGCCTAAACTCACTCAGCAGATGTGTTTTTGCTGTAAAAGTTCCCCAGACACCTATGTTTCTGCCTCGAGGTATGTGCATTGCTGCCTCACTCTAAGGGTATGTCTACACTACGGGATTATTCCGATTTTACAGAAACTGTTTTTTTAAAACAGATTATATAAAGTCGAGTGCACGCGGCCACACTAAGCACATTAATTCGGTAGTGTGCGTCCATGTACCGAGGCTAGCGTCGATTTCCAGAGCGTTGCACTGTGAGTAGCTATCCCATAGCTATCCCATAGTTCCTGCAGTCTCCCCCACCCATTGGAATTCTGGGTTGAGATCACAATGCATGATGGAGCAAAAACAGTGTTGCGAGTGATTCTGGGTAAATGTCGTCACTCAATCCTTCCTCCGTGAAAGCAACGGCAGACAATCATTTCGCACCCTTTTTCTCTGGATTGCCCTGGCAGACGCCATATCATGGTAACCATGGAGCCCGTTTAGCCTTTTTTCACCGTCACCGTATGTGTACTGGATGCTGCTGACAGACGTGGTACTGCAGTGCTACACAGCAGCATTCATTTGCCTTTGCAAGGTAGCAGAGATGGTTACCAGCCCTATTGCACCGTCTGCTGCTTTGGAAATTGGCGATGATGGTTACCAGTCATATTGTACCGTCTGCTGCTGTCATGGGTGCTCCTGGCTGGCCTCGCTGAGGTCGGCCAGGGGCGCATGGACAAAAATGGGAATGACTTCCCAGGTCATTCCTTTCTTTATGTTTTGTCTAAAAATAGAGTCAGTCCTGCCTAGAATATGGGACAAGTCTACTAGAGAACCAGAGAGCACAGCTGCTCCGGGTCAGAGCCCCAGATATCCTGCAGAAATGATGAGCTACGTACCATTCTAGGGGGTTCCCCTGCAACAACCCCACCCGTTGCTTCCCTCCTCCCCCAACCCTCCTGGGCTACTGTGGCAGTGTCCCCCCATTTGTGTGATGAAGTAATAAAGAATGCAGGAATAAGAAACACTGACTTTTTAGTGAGATAAAATGAGGAGGAGGCAGCCTCCAGCTGCTATGATATTCCAGGCAGGACATCTCCATTACTCATTAAAGGGGGGGGAGAGGAGCACAGCCTCCCACTGCTATGATAGTCCAGAATCTCCATTAGATATGAAAGGGAGAGTGGGGAGAGGAGCTCAGCCTCCAGCTGCTACAATGAGGACGGTTACCAGCCCTATTGCACCATCTGCCAGGACTGAATCTCCAGGACACAAAGCTTAAAGAAGGGAATGACCGGGAGTCATTCCCATTTTTGCCCAGGCGCCCCCGGCCGACCTCACTGAGGCCCGCCAGGAGCACTCACAGGATGATGACGAGGAAGGCTATCAGTCATATTTTACCGTACCGTCTGCCACCGGGGAGGGGAGAGGAGAGGATGCTGCTGTTTAGCGCTGCAGCACTCCGTCTACCAGCAGCATCCAGTAGACATATGGTGACATTGAAAAGAGGCGAGAAACAATTTTTTTCCCTTTTCTTTGAGGGGAGGGAGGTGGGGGGGGTAAATTGACGACATAGTCCCTGAACCACTGGCGACAATGTTTTTGACCCTTCAGGCATTGGGAGCTCAGTCAAGAATGCAAATGCTTTTCGGAGACTGCAGGAACTGTGGGATAGCTCGAGTCCTCAGTCCCCCTCCCTCCCTCCATGAGTGTCCATTTGATTCTTTGGCTTTCCATTACACTTGTCACACAGCACTGTGTTGAGTCCCTGCTGTGGCCTCTGTCTATCATAGCCTGGAGATTTTTTCAAATGCTTTGGCATTTTGTCTTCTGGAACAGAGCTCTGATAGAACAGATTTGTCTCCCCATACAGCGATCAGATCCAGTATCTCCCGTACGGTCCATGCTGGAGCTCTTTTTGGATTTGGGACTGCATGGCCACCCGTGCTGATCAGCGCTCCATGCTGGGCAAACAGGAAATGAAATTCAAAAGTTCGCGGGGCTTTTCCTGTCTACCTGGCCAGTGCATCCGAGTTCAGATTGCTTTCCAGAGTGGTCACAATGGTGCACTGTGGGATACCGCCCGGAGGCCAATACCATCGAATTGCGGCCACACTAACCCTAATCTGACATGGCAATACCGATTTCAGCGCTACTCCCCTCATCGGGGAGGAGTACAGAAATCGGTTTTAAGAGCCCTTTATATCGATATAAAGGGATTCGTTGTGTGGATGGGTGCAGGGTTAAATCGGTTTAACGCTGCTAAATTCAGTAAAACGCATAGTGTAGACCAGGCCTAAGTGTATGGACACCTTAGACCCAGTGCATTTCACAAACTGGAAGAAGATAGGCATTCCTCTCCTAACTCAGATGCAGGGCCCAGTCTGCTAGGCATGCTCTGAACATACTAACACCACACAAAAGTCTGGAGTCAGAGAAAGCGAGCATGAGCAGGAGAATGATTCCATAGTCTGATGGTTAAAGCGCTAAGCCAAAATGCGGGAAACCCAGCATCTAGTCTCCTGCTCCCAATGACTCTCTCATGTTTAACCAAACTAGAACAGCTTAAACAGAAGAGACTGAGGAACCCCACATCAGAATATCACATAACTGAGTGGTTACAGCACTCCAGTGGGAGGTGGCAGCTCCTTGTTCAAATCCGTTCTCCCCCTGAGGCAACAGGGGAACTTGGATTGGGGGAGTCTCTCAACTTCCAGGTAAGTACCCTAATCACTGGGCTAAAAGTTGAGTGAAGTCCTTGTCCTCCTCTTCCCTCTGCCCCCCTCCCCACCAGCTTCTTGCAAGAAACACGTTAGGCGCTTAACTCCAAGAGAGGGTTCACAGGTGAGAATCCCAAGCAGAAATTAGGATCTCCCTCCAGTCCAGAGTTAAGGCATCAAACTCCCTGAGAGGAGCAGGAGCAGGATTTAGGGCACACCCCTCTCCTTGGCATCTCCCATTAGCTAACTTAGGTGGCTCCCCATCTAGTGTACTGGCTTTTGTGGATCCCATTCTTAGGCACCTATCTTCCGCCATTCATTGTAGAGGGAGCAGGAGCACCCAAATCAAGCTTTGTGAATCCCAGTGATTATCTAGGGGCCTGAAAGTTAGATGTTGTGACAGTGAGCATCACAATGCTTAAATCTGCTTAAAATTTGTTAATCTAGCCCAATGGCAATTGCCAATACAAGGTCTGCATGATCCAGATCCTCTCCACCACTTTCATATGCACACAATCACAGGAATAATTTCACCACCACTAAACTGCTGCCACTTCTGAGGTGGAATGTGGCATACGATTAAAAGTTCACAGGAATACCGCAAAGTAGTTTAGAAAGGGAATTAAAATAGTGCATCTAATTGAAATTGCAGGACGGATTTTAGACAGGTAAAATACAGTTAAATATTTTCATAATTGAAATTTGGTGAGAACAATAGTGTTAGCATCTTTACTCTTGCAAAAAGTGGCATGGATCTACACTGACAAGTAGCCAGCACTGTAATTTAATCCTAAATAGGAAATTCGATGGTTATAAATATCTTAAATCTTTTAGTACAGATATCAGAATTTAATATCGCAAGCTCTTCAGATCACATCCAATAAACTGACTGTAAGCTGTCATCCTGGAGACAATGCTTCCCCCTTCCCCACCACCCTCCTTGAATTTGATCAAAGCCATTTGAGTTCTAGAGTAAAAAAATGCCCATCCTAAAGAAATTGATTTGTGTAAGGCCTTTTACCATTAGTTAAATCCCTGCATATTGAGATTACCGATATATTTTACAGTAATGGTATAAGACACTATCTTACAACAAGGTGACCAGTGTTTTTAGACCAATAAGAAAATTATGATGTTATTTTTAGGTGGGAAAAAATACATCCAATGATATAAACAGAAAATGGCAGAATACTTGTAGGAATACTTTATATCCGACAGGGAAATGAGAAATGCCCGAACAACTTATTGACTTTACAGTTTTCAGATTATTCATTAAAAAAATACTTTCTTAGGAAATAGTTAAGGTTGCAGCAATGGAGCCTACTTAACACCCAGATAATATATCATCATCTTCACAGAATTATTAAACATGACCTCAAAAGTCTGAAATGAGCAGTAAAGGGCTACAGACACATCTCTCTAAGTTATTTAAGCACTCTGCCTTTCCCTGTCCCCCATGTCCTCAACATACCTCTACTGGTCCCCCAGAGTCTGCTCATTCACACTCTACACTTTGGAGGTCCTTGCACTTCCTTCGCAAACAGCCCAGTATCCTATCCCTCCCACAGTTCCCCCATTTTTTGACCAGGAGACCTGACTCCATTTCACCCCTCTCTGTGCCCAATATCTTATGACCTTCCTGGTTTCCTACCTTCCGCCTTGGCCGTCTCCCAGATTGCTATCCCTCTGAATTTTTCCCTGTTTGTCTACCAACAAATCAATGGCTTCCCAAAACATTTTGCTTAGCCCAAAAGCTGGAGTCAGAAGGAGGTCAGTTTACATCTATAAATATTTATATTTATCAACAATGATCTTTATACACTTAAAAACAACCCTTTATAGGAAAAAGACACTTCTCAGCACAGCCAGCAAAACAAAACATATCTGGGGTTTCTAGGTCAAGTCATTTTGGAGATATCATGAGCCAAACTTTAGAATAACTTTTAAAAGTAAACTATGGGCTACATTTTCAAAACCCCATAACTTTAAACCTGAGGAGTCTGATTAGTTACAAAACTTCTCAGAGTAGCGTTTTCCTGGGATGATATGAGGAATTCAAAATTGCTTATAATAGGGCGCTACGATTAGCCTTAACCATAGAATCTTCCAAGGATCTTGTGGCTTTGGCACTGCATTGGGACCCAGGAGATCTGGGTGCAATTCCCAGCTCTGCTATAGATTTCCTATGTGTCCATAAGCGAGTCACTTATTCGCTGTGTTTTAGCCTCACCCCACCACATGTACCATCTATAAAATGGGGGAAATGAGATTTCTTTTGTCAATCCTGTCTTTTTATTGCTGGGGCAGGGGCTGTGTTTGTACAATGCCTACCACCAGAAACGCTGACTTCCCCAGTTCCCGGGGAGTGCTTGAGCCCCGCTCTGCCCCAGGGCCCGCCCCCACTCCACTCCTTCCTCCAGCCCCCACCTCCACCCCTTCCCACTCCTCCCCCCTCCAGTGCTTTCTGCATGCCGCTGAACAGCTGGGAGGCGCTGGGAGGGAGAGGGAGGAGCTGATCAGCAGGGCTGCCAGTGGGTGCTGAGCACCCACTATTTTTTTCCCATGGGTGCTCCAGGCTAGAGCCCCCATGGAATCAGCACCTATGCCTAGCACAATGAGGACCAATGTCAACTGAGGCCTCTAGCTGCTACTCTATAGTTATTCATATTTCAGAAACCGTCATTGATCCAAAATTTCACCAGATAACACTATAAACATTCATAATGTGACTAATCATATTATGAGTTTAATATTATCTATAACACTATGACTGTTTAATATTGTTAGAGCCAGTAATGCTGCCTATTATGAATGTTGTCCAAAACTTCCCATTATAAGACCTTGTTTTCAGTTGCTTATAACTTTGCCAAACTTTAACCATTTGAGCTGAAACCTTCCATGGTAGGTGTTTGCCTCAGGCTGAAGTTTTCTGGGCAAGTTTACTGTTCCTGTGAAAATTTGCCCAAATTAGACTACGTTATAAGCTTCTGGAAAAATCTCAGTTCTCACATGTTCAGTAGAGACTTGTAAGAGCTTGGCAGCTAAATTCTCTGAAGTCCATCAGCGCTTGAGCACAATCTGTCCTCTCACAGCTTTTACGTTTTGACTAGACTGTGTCTGACTCAGCATGCTCCATCCAGGGTCTGCAGGATTAGAGCCAGACTCTTCCCCAAATTGCTCCTTTTAGCAGCCAGATTCAATGAGTTGGCATTTTCCAGCAGAAGTCTGTTTCCTGACTGTCTCTAATGACAAAGCATATGCATAAGGGGGCCAAATTAAGGTTGCACAGGCATTTCCTAATGTTTGAGTGCTCACTTTTGCAAACTTCAGAAGTAAACGGCAACAAAATTGGGGCTGCCCATGCTTGGATCCCACCAGGCTGAACGGTTTACTTTTCCCAAGGCTGAATGCCAAGGATCAAATGGGATCCTAAACCTTAAATATGTTCATCTTGGTAAGGAGTGGGAGCAAGTGAGATGTCAGCAGCTGGATACGAGCCGCTAGCAGACAGAGAGACACAGGAACTGCAGCACACAGGCTTTCCCTCCAAGCCCAGAGATGGGAGTAAGCTGGATCTACCTGAGCTATGGCTAGAAAGGTTAATCTTAGATAATGAAATATATATATATATGTGTCTTGTTTTAACCTGTTTTCCTAAATGCGGTGTTCTTTTTGGCAAATAAAGGCTACTTTGTTTTGAAGAAGCTGGTTTTGAGTTACTTCAATCAGCTGCAGTCACAGGTCCCTGGAGGTAACCGGCCTAAATATGCCAAACTCAGGAGGTGCTGTCAGGTTAACACTGTCAATTAAGAGGGGGTCTGCAGCCCAGAGATCCTATCTCAGGGTAGGTTTACACGTATGGTGGCTTGTAGAGTACAGTGACTGCACACCCGGCTAGCATGGGTATAAACAGTAGTATAGACAGTGAGGCACTACTTAGGCAAGTAGAGTACAGACACACTAGAACCCTAGGGTATATATCCTACATGGCTCTCTACATGACCAAGCAGTGACTCCTTCATCTCCATTGCTATTTTTAGCAGTGTGGCCTCCCCACTGCAGTGAAAGACTCCAGAGCTTTTCTCCACTGCCTCAGATTTCCTTGCCATGTGTAGCATGGTAGGAGACTGCCTTTCAGTGTGGTGTGTAGCTACACTTATCCTGCATATGTCCACAAGTGTAGACAAGACCTTAGAGTGGTTCCATGCAGAGGAGTTGTCTGTCTCTTGAGGGGTGCCCACAAGCATGACTGAAAGCAGTCTAAAGCACACCACACCCTAACCCATGACACTAGGACGAGGTATTTCAAAAATATCATAAGCCAAAAAAGCAGTAAAGAAACTTCAGAAGTAAACTGCAACAATTTTTTCAAAGCACCATGGATGTGTTGAAGTCAATGGGAATTTTGCCATTGATTTCAGTGGAGCCAGGAATTCACCCCATAATTTTACGACTCTGCCTGATTTTTATCTATGGAGCAATTACTCCACTCCACAGTAATCCTGTGCTTCGCTTCTTATGTCATTAACATTCTGAATGTTTGATTAGAGGAGGTAATAGATTTTTTATGTCATACCTAGCACTCCGACTTTTCAAGATCCCTTGAAAACAAAAGAGACGCGAGTTTTAGAAGATCCCAGAACTTGGGCTGCAGAAATAAATCTGCTTTGTGCTGACATATTTTCAGAGAGCTGTTGTACCACTTGTAGTCAAAATTTCTGTATCTTCATTAAAAGGCTTTAGCAAAACCTATATTTACCAAACCAACTTATGCTTTGGGGTAAAATTCACCCATGCTGCGGATGGCCAGCACTAGACCCACACTACTTATTCAGGAGGGATGACAGGTGACTCAAGTATTCATAGGTGCCTTCATTCCCTGCACACGGTGCCTCAGCTGAGGTAGGTTGAAATGGCAAGACAAGGGAGTGGCTGCAAGATCTATATTTTTACCCATAACTTTATTAATCTATGCCACTGGTGCAAAAGAGCTGTAGCTGCTCTTCTCTCACGTCAACCAGAACAAGAGTTGCTGGGGCTGTACTACAGACCAGCACCTTAGCTCCAAGTTATGGTGAGCACTTTGATCCCCCCGCCCCCCATTACGCCACTCACAGAAGCACTAACTGCTTGATTTTTATGTGAGTAAAGTGGACTTTACTCTGAGGATTAACAGCTAAATTAACTGGAACACTGGTAGTCTGTAAGGATAGTATCATGACTTGTTGCTTGTAGGTACAGTACTCGCCATCACCGTTATATTGTGATTTTGTTGGCACCAGGCTAGGATTTTAGATTAAATACAGACTGATTTATGGTTCAATGGCTTGACTATTTCATGCTTGTTTGCACTGAGAAGAACTGAAGGTAACCTGTTAAGAGTGTTATGAGAAACGGACAGAAGAAAATATCTTTGTTCTTCTGATCATTGTTTAGAAAGAAAAAAATCTTGCAATACTGTATAAAGAATCATTGTGCCTCAGAGTGGTGTTAAGCAACAAGAAACGAATACCTGAACTATTGCCAGTTACTCACTGAAAGGAACTAGTGGCTAGAAAAGATAGGCTATTCTGCTCATTTGGAAAATGACCGGTGAGCTTAGCCTATCTCCTTCTCATGCTGTTCTCCAGATGCATACATAATAAATTATACATTGTCTGGGGGAATAGGCTGCATTATATCACAATAATGAATTTGGGCCTACCCCACCAACATCTTCTTGAATTTTTTCCCTTTCTTCCTACCTATCACAGTATAATGAAAAGTGAACATCAGTTTTGGACCTCAATTCAGAAAAGCACTTAAAAACATTCTTCACTTTAAGCCTGTACTTAAGTGGTTTGCTGAGCTAAGGTGGTCTTAAGTGACAGTTGCCAACTTTCTGACTGCAGAAAACCAAACACCCTTGCCCCACCCCCTGCCCTGCCCCTTCTCTGAGGCCCCACCCAACATTCACTCAATCTCCCCCACCCACATCATTTGCTCTCCCACACCCTCACTCATTCATTTTCACCAGGCTTGGGTAAGGGGTTGGGGTGTGGGAATCGGTATTGGCTCCAGGGTGGGGCCAGAAATGAGGGGTTCAGGGTGTGGGAGGGGGCTCCAGGCTGGGGCAGGGGGTTGGGGTGCAGAGGGGAGTGGGGGCTCCAGCTGGGGGTGTGGGGCTAGGGTTGAGGGGCTTGGGGTGCAGGAAGGGGCTCTGGGCTGTTGCCAAGGAGTTCAGCATGCAGGAGGGGGTGCAGGCGCTGGGGCTAGGGATGAGGGGTTTGGGGTGCAGGAAGGGGCTCTGGGCTGTTGCCAAGGGGTTCAGCATGAAGGAGGGTGTGCGGACTCTGGGAGAGAGTTTGGGTGTGGGAAGGGGCACAGGGCTGGGGCAGACAGTTGGGGTGCAGGAGGGGGTCCATGTTCTGGGAAGGAGTTTGGGGGCAGGACAGGGTTCAGAGCTGTGGTAGGGATGCAGGAGGGGGTTCAGGGTGCAGGCTCCAGGCAGCGCTTAGCTCAGGCAGCTCCCAGAAGCAGCAGACATTTCCCTGTAGCTCCTAGGTGAAGGCACGGCTGGGTGGATCTGCACACTGCCCCTGTCCGCAGGCACCACCTCCACCGCGGTTCCCGGGACCCTAGGATCTGGATATGCCAGCCACTTCTGGGAGCTGCATGGAGCCAGGGAGCCTGCCTTAGCCCCACTGCGCTGCTGACTGGACTTTTAATGGCCCAGTCAGCAGTGCTGATCGGAGCCAACCAGGCATTCCAATCGAAAACTGGACGCCTGGCAACCCTGGTGTACTTAACGTCCATTAAAACCGTATGACTTAAGCATGTGCTTAAGTGCTTGGATCTCTGGAAGCTGGGTTTCAAATTCATTAATGACTTTTTTCTGTTATAAAAGAGGAGTTTATAAGCCCTGTACATTTTCTTTGGAAAAATATTGTTTAAAATGAAAGTATTCCTTGGTGAGGCTTCTGCATGTACCAAGAGCCTCAGAAAAGAGCTGCATTCTAAATCGCTGGTTTGGCCCAAGTACTGGCACGAGAGCTCAGAGCACAGCACAGTGTTTTCAACCAGACATTTTTTCCATTAATAAGTAGCACAGCTAAAAATTCTCCTGAGCCAGGGGAAGGCTGGAATACTGGATTATAACAGGTAGTGTGTCCCAGGTAAAGAATCTGATGGAAATTTGAGATTATCTGTAGGTGCTGGAATTTAAAGGAAGGAATATTCTTTGTAGAGTGAAGAATTGTGGGAAAACTGCCTTAAGGGATAAGAGCCCAGATCTCTTTAAATACCACATAGGAGAAAGAGGTAATGCAAGAAGGTTGTGATAAAATGGAGTAAGGAGATATATAATAGGATTCTTTCTTCAATCTTCTGCATCATCCAGGGGATTATTTCTGAGTCCAAGATCCTCAGAAGTATTTAGGTGCCTATCGAAATCAATGGAAATCAGGCACATCTACTGAAGGCTATGTGCTTTCACAGTAGTCACTCCTAATTTAAGATGAAGAATATTAATAACTGGGAATGATGCACAAGATGGAAAGAGTCTGGCTGGGCTCTCAGAGCCAAGGATTAATCAACTGGCTTTTAGGAAGAAAAACAAAACACCACAATACCACACACATTTGTAAACTGAGCACATTTGAAATCACTGGTGCACAACAAACATGGGACCCCATGACACTGTTTTTACATAATCACTTTTCAAAGTAGAACCTGTGAGATCGGACAAAGGGATACGAGTTTATCTGAATGAATTTTGTTTAAAAATACTTAAAACAATAGAGTATTAAAAATAGTAATTTCACCTTTGATTAAACACATACGTTTTTAGGAAAGGTTCATTTTGCTCATGATTTTTTTTTTTACCTTTTGTTATTGTCAATTGTTATTTTCAGCAGATTTACTCTGTATCAGGAACAAGAGTAGAATCCTCAGAACCACAACCAGATATTCTTTCTAGTCACTATACAATAGCTAATGAAAAATATGTATCCCGCGGGTGTCTGAGTGCAGTCTCTTACTAATAATTCTGTCATTATAATACCCTTGAAATTAGTCAGGACAGAGAGTTGTATTGAGAAATAGTCTAACACCTTCACTCCTGTTTTTGTATAGTCTGTGTAATTCCTACTGTCTGATGAATCATCCTACTCTGAGTCTGGAAGGAAGACAGAAAATCCAAGGGAGTGAATCGTTTTATCTTTAAAATTAGGCACTTGTAGGTAACCAAACTGATTGTCTAGCACCAGAGCTGGTTTCCCCTCCTCTTGCCATGCATTTTCCTCAGCCACTCCCTTGTTCTGGATCAATGAGGCTTGGCAGGGCTCACGAACAAGTTGCTTGGGAGCTATGCCAAGTCTGGCCAATTTGCCAGGAGTAGTAAGGGATACATGAAGGAACCCAGCTGTAATCCTAGACAAATCAGTGTGGGCATTTTCTAATCTTACAATAAACAGTATCCTCCTGGATTATTCTCCCTTCCTTCCAGACTGGAAGCAGGAGGATTCATCAGATTACAGAGAGAGGAGCGAGACCCCTGTGATATTTGTGGATGCATTTTGGGGGGCACAGCTGCAAGGCATATCCATTGAGGCAGCTTACCCACAATTCTTCAATCTTATCTTCTTCACATATACTGACAGCTACAGAAAATACTCTTGTGGTGAAATAAATTCATCTGACAGCCCAGGAAACAGAAATCCTCTATTCCCAGAACAGGAGCAGCACAAGCAATGGCTGCACAAGCTTCTCAAGAAGGTACCTGAATCCTGACATGTCAAGAGACCATCTTTAGAAAGTGAGCTAGCCTCTATCCCCTACATTATTTGATTTTTAACACCTCTGCTGAACTCAGAGCAGTGGTTTGATTTCAGAGGTTTCTGAGCTATGACAAGTATCATTAAGTCAGAGAGTTAGTGGCTGGTGAGTGATATACAGCAGGACACAGCTCTAATCCTAGATAAATCATTCAGAGTATATAGCTACATTGTAAAAAATAATTAATTACCCTCTCCCCCTAGGTTATTCTCTCTTCTGTCCAGCGAGACAGCAAGATGAGTCATCAAATAAAGCAGAATTTACTCAGACTACATAAAACGTGTAAATCTCATTGGAATATTTCTCAAGGCATTTCTTTATCCCAGATAGGAAGAAGGTATGATCCAATGACAAAGTACATATGATCCAATAGAGCAACTGAAAATTTTTTAGCTGAATCAGAACACAATGTCATGCTTTGATGTTGGGAGTAGAGTCCGACCCTCCCAGGGGCATTCTCTGCATTCCACCTTCCAGGCAACCACTCCCATTGCCCTTCCCTGTGCAATCCATAGGAGAAAAGACTGAAGAGATTGGGACTACGTCATTTACTATATTCACCTCCTCTGTATAGACATAAAAAATTATTAATAGCACAGGGAAAGCAAAGTAGGCACTTCTGGAAATTAGGGCTGTCAAAAAGATTAATCGTGATTAATCGTGTGATTAATTGCACTGTTAAATAATAGAATACCATTATTTAAATATTTTTGGATGTTTTCTACATTTTCAAATATATTGATTTCAATTACAACAAAAAATATAAAGTGTACAGTGCTCACTTTATATTTATTTTTTATTATAAATATTTGCACTGTAAAAAACAAAAGAAATAGTATAGTGCAATTCACCAAATAGGACTGTAGTGCAATCTCTTTATCATGAAAGTTGAACTTACAAATGTAGAATTATGTACAAAATAAACTGCATTCAAAAATAAAACAATGTATTGTAACACTTTTAGAGCCTGCAAGTCCATTCAGTCCTCCTCCTTGTTCAGCCAATCGCTCAGACAAACAAGTTTTTTTTACATTTGCAGGAGATAATGCTGCCTGCTTCTTGTTTAAAATGTCACATGAAAGTGAGAACAGGGATTTGCATGGCACTGTTATAGCCAGTGTCACAAGATATTTACGTTCCAGATTTGCTAAAGATTCATATGTCCCTTCATGCTTCAACCACCATTCCAGAGGACATGCGTCCATGCTGATGATGGGTTCTACTC
This sequence comes from Mauremys reevesii, assembly GCF_016161935.1. Taxonomy (NCBI): domain Eukaryota; kingdom Metazoa; phylum Chordata; order Testudines; family Geoemydidae; genus Mauremys; species Mauremys reevesii. The sequence continues at coordinate 58,108,344 of NC_052626.1, forward strand.
GATAACAGTCCAAAGCAGTGTGGACAGATGCATGTTCATTTTCATTATCCGAGTCAGATGCCACCAGCAGAAGGTTGATTTTCTTTTTTGGTCATTCGGGTTTAGTAGTTTCTGCATTGGAGTGTTGCTCTTTTATGACTTCTGAAAGCATGCTCCTGATAAGATTTTGGAAGGAACTTGAGATTCTTAAATGTTGGGTCAAGTGCTGTAGCTATCTTTAGAAATCTCACATTGGTACCTTCTTTGTGTTTTGTCAAATCTGCAGTGAAAATGTTCTTAAAACGAACCACATGTGCTGGGTCATCATCCCAGACTGCTATAACATGAAATATATGGCAAAATGTGGGTAAAACAGAGAAGGAGACATACAATTCTCCCCCAAGGAGTTCAGTCACAAATTTAATTTTTGGATGGAAGCATATCCTCTGGAATGGTGGCCGAAGCACAAAGGAGCAAACAAACGTTTAGCATATCTGGCATGTAAATACCTGGCAATGCCAGCTAAAAAGGTAGGAGCAGATTGGGAGAAGTGATTATTCCCCTCTATTCAGTCTAACAGTGGCAGTAGGATTTGCCACTGGGTCAGTGGGGATCCTGACTGCAACACGCTGACCTATGCCCAGGCAGTGCTGCAGCCAGACTAGGGTCGGCTACCCCTGGGCCACTTCCTACCTCCCCCTCGGGGTGTACCTGGTCCTGTAGAGGGTTGTCCACATCGTCCAGGTAGAAGGCCTGTGGTAGTGCTGGCAGCTCCTCTGCGGTCAAGTCAACGTACGGCTCTAGCCAGGGGTGGCTCTAGGGATTTTGCTGCCTCAAGCATGGCAGGCAGGCTGCCGCAGGCGGTTTGCCTGCAGAGGGTCCGCTGGTCCTGCAGCTTCGGCGGCCGCCTGCGGGAGGTCCTCCAAAGCCGCGGGACTAGCGGACTCTCCGCAGGCACGCCTGCGGGAGATCCACCGAAACCGCGGGACCAGCAGACCCTCCGCAGGCAAGCCGCCGGAGGCAGCCTGCCTGCCGCCCTCATGGCGCCGGCAGGGCGCCCCCCACAGCTTGCCGCCCCAAGCACGCGCTTGGCGTGCTGGGGCCTGGAGCTGCCCCTGGCTCTGGCCAGTCCTCAGCCCCCAAGGGCTGGCAGCAGTCTCCCAGCTTGGGAGCAAGCAGGAGGCATCTGGCTCCACCGGCAGCTGCAGCCCAACTGAGCTTTCAGACCTGCCTTTTATACTTCTTGTCCCACCCACTGACTCTGGTGGGAGGGCTGAGCACAGCCTGGCTCTGCCCACCAGGGCTCAGTGAGGGGTTTCTCCCACTCTAGGTCCATAGGAGGCCAGTCCACCCCACTGCAGTCATCAATAAGTATAAATGTGCAATTGTGGAGACCTTCTAGTCAAAGGAATGTCAAGCAATTAGAGTATTATTCCAAATAGGCTATATATCAAAAGTTTATTTATATGATTGTGCAACCAGGAAGAAAATGCCATTTCTTTTTTTTAAGTGGGTCCTCGGAGTTATGGCTTCCAGAAGGGTATGTTTATTCATCCAAGAGTATGGTGACCTTAGCAATTGTCTCATCACATGTTGATAGATCATTTACTCAACATCTCAAAACTAGAGCAACTACTTAAAGAAAGGTACAGTATCCAATAAAACCAAGTAATTTTACACAACCATGAATGGCATGGGATAAAAAAAAAGATTATGTATTTTACTTGAATTTCATTTTCTCAGCTTTGAGTGTGACTATGTCTCACATTCTCTAAAACTAAACACAAGAATGTACTTTGAGACATAAGAGGCTGATGGTTTTAATAATCTACTATTGACCCTTTCACTTCTAAATCACTTGCTCATCTTTCGACTGCATCAGTAGTGACTAGTAATCATCTGATGGCAGTTGCAATAAACAGGTGAAATTAGTTGGTGGATAAAGTCCACTCAGTGCATAAGGATCCACCTCAGAAAAGCCACTACTCACATTTGTAAAAGCAGCAAAGAGTCCTGTGGCACCTGTGCCACAGGACTCTTTGCTGCTTTTACAGATCCAGACTAACACGGCTACCCCTCTGATACTTGACACTCACACTTGGCATCTTTTTAAACAGATGCAGGTGGTATGACCCTCCAGCTCATAATTCAGAGTTTAAGGCCAGAAGGGACCATTAGATCAACCAGTCTGACTCCCGGTCTAGAACAAGCCATTACATTTCACCCAGCGCTTGTCTATGCAAGCATTTAGTGGCAAGCTGAGGTGTGAATCTACCCCCGAGTCAGGGCTGGCTCCAGACCCCAGCGCGCCAAGCAGGTGCGTGGGGCGGCATTGTCCCGGCAGGGCGGCATTTGGCTCTGGTGGACCTTCCGCAGTCATGCCTGCGGGAGGCCCACCAGAGCTCCGGGACGAGCGGACCTACCGCAGGCATGACTGCGGAGGGTCCCCTCTTCCCGCGGCTCGCTGAGCTCCGCAGGCGCGCGGCTGCGGCGGGTGCGCTGGTCCCGCGGCTCGGACGGAGCTCCCGCGGGTATGCCTGCGGATGCTCCATCGGAGCCGCGGAACCAGCGCACCCGCCGCAGACACTTCTGCCCCGGCCGCGGGACCGGGGAAGGGCGGCGAGCGTGCCGCCCTGCTTGGGGCGGCATAATTTCTAGAGCCGCCCCTGCCCCGAGTAGTTGCTGCACACTAAATGTCTGTGTGGAGCCTGCTGATGCACATTAACAGTTAGTGAATACACTTCGATCTGGTCCCATTTCAAAAAGGACTAGAACAAAACTATAAATGCACATCAGCAGGGTCCACATGGACAATTCATGTGCAGCAAGCTAGTGCTGGATAGATTCGCACTCCAGCTTGCCACTAATTAACTGTTCACATAGACAAGCCCCAGTTACACTTTACTGACTGCAATAACTTGTGTTTGACTAAACCATATCTTCAGAAAAGGAATCCAGTCTTGATTTGAAGACACCAGGGAGAATACACCACTTCCCTTGTCAGTTTGTTCCAATGGTGAATCACCATTCAGTTATGTTGCTGGGGCAGAGCGACAAACATCTCTGTTAGAAAAACAGAGGACTTGAGTTTCCAGAGTTCTGCTAACCTGGCACATTTAATCAGCACTGTTAAAAAATAAAGCCACCGTCATGTAAATAAAATTTTCTCTTACATTTTTGACCTAGGTAAATATTTTCCAAATATTTAAGAATCTTTTAACTTTTTTCAAATCATTCTATAAAATGGAACAGAGCACCAAAGGCTGCACAGCTAATCAACAGAAGCCTGTTTAAAATGTAACTTGAAAACTTTAGATGACTTTTAGGCCGTGACCTATGTCATTCAGAGTGCTGTGTGTGAATGTGCCAAAGAGGCCTGGGCAGCTAAGGAGCAAGAGAAACACTGAGTATCCTTCTCCAGAGTGGTCATCATACATCATGATTGTATAAAATGCTAACATTGGAACATTTGGCTCTTTTAAGGCACCTGTTGAAGTGTCTGGAATTTGGTGTTTCCCCATCTACTTTTTGGCCTTCGATGTCTTAGATCTAAAACAGGTGAAAGAATCTGAACTATTTCTTGATTTGTTAGTTTTATTTCTTGATCTGAGGATTCTCCCTCACCCCCCCCCCCCAAGCTGACTGATTTTTTTTACCTTTTTTTTTCCTGGGCTTTGTGCCCACCAGCAAGTCAGAAGAACTCTTTCAGTGTTGATTTAAAAACCAAGGACATTCACATTCTGAAATCAATAGGTAATTGATTCCAGGAGAGCATTCCTCCTTGGTAGAGTCTTAAGACTAGCGATCAGAAGAGAAAGAGTGTGTGTTGTTATAGGTGAGGCTGGTGGCCCAACACTTCCCTTTTTTCAGTTACTTATAACTTTGCCAGACTAACTGTTTGGGCTGAAATTTTCCGTGCCAGGTGTCTGCCTCAGGCTAAATTTTTGGGGAAACTTCAGCCAAAAAGGGTTCGGCCATTTCTGAGACTGAGGCTAGGAAATGATACATTGTTTTCTCCATTTAAAAAATTTCTGGGAACCTTTACTATGGAGCAGGAATTTGAAATTTGGCAGCTGGATGGCCTTTGTGTGAGCAATATGCCTTTTGCCATCCTGCAAAAATCTTCCCAAATTTGACCTTCGAAAAATGGCCTTTCACACATAATCAGTAGAGACGACTTAGTATTTAGCAGCTAAATTCCACAAAGATTCCATCCACTGAACATGTTCCAGCCTGGAGCTAGGACTTTCTCTGCAATGGTTGCTCTGAGCTGCTGCATGCCAAGGCTGGGCACTGGAACTGAATGCAGGAATACTTTCTCTCCTGTGATCTATATCCTTCCCCTCTTGCTGGACCCAGGCAATGTGAAGGAGGAAAGTGCCTGATTTAAATGCAGAAGGATCAAGAGACAGACCAATGGGAAAAGGAGCCTGGAGATGGTAGAGAGAGTGAAAATGGGACAGGAGTTTGGGGTGGGAAGAGACTAAGACTAGGTGGGCCAGGAGACAGGGAGGGAAATGGGAGTGATGGTGGACAGAGAGCCAGTGGCAGGGAGAGGGGAGAGTGGGATTGAATGGGGAGCCAGGTGGGGAGAAGGAGACTGGCTGGGCAAGGAAATTAGAAACCGTAGGGTGTAGGGAGACAGAGGTGCAGGGAAGGGAGGCAGTTCTGATGAGGAGCCAGTGAGCAGCAGGAGAGCTGGGACTGTCTGGGCAAAGAGATCGGGGATGTGGAGAATTAGATTGGACTAGCAGCCAAGGGAGGGTAACTGAGACTGGAACCCTGTGGGACTGGATACTGTGTGTGGGGGGTGCAACTGAAGGATGGGTGAAGAAGAGAAAGATTGGATGAGGAACAGTGGGTGGGTACTTGGCCTGGTTGGGCAAAGGGACTGGGAGATGGGGAGACCCCAGCTCGCTAGGAAAGGAGCCTGGGACTTAGAACAAGAAACCTGAGTGGTTGAGATTGAGACAGTTTGGAGAGGATGGACAGAAGGGGTCACACTTGGAGTAGAACAGGCAGAAGAGTCTGTGCACAGTGGAACATACACCCATCGATGCCTGGAATGGAACCCAGAATTCCTGAGCATTAACATTCCTCTGCTGACAGCCAATATCTGTGAAACCCACTTGGAAAGTGTTGCATTCCTCTAATGCTGGTCCAGATAAAGGATGAAATTACTGTTTTCATTAACCTCTGAGGACAGGACAAGATGTAATGGGCTTAAATAGTGGAAAAAGGAGGTTTGGGTTGGACATTAGGAAAAACCTCCTAACTGTCAGGGTGGTTAAGCACTGGAACAAATTGCCGGAGGAGGTTGTGAGATCTCCATCATTGGAAGTTTTTAAGCCCAGGTTAGACAAACATCTGTCAGGAATGATGTAGTTATTACATAGCCCTGCTCTGAGTGCAGGGGACTAGACTAGTTGATCTTTCGAGGTCCCTTCCAGTCCTACACTTCTATCAGTTACTCCATTAGCAAAAGTCAATTGGCAGAGGACTGTGTGGTACATATAAAAGTTCCAGTCCTGCTGACACCCACACGGTTCTTCAACATGATGCTATATAATGGCATTTCTTGTTTTTCAGTGAGGCGCTGTGTGTGTCTTTGTGTGTAATTTCCTAGTTTATTTAAAAAAAGCAATGTTTCTTTAAAAAACAATGACAAGACAAAACAAAATACTGAATAAGGGCACTTGAAAACTAGAATTCCATTTTGAAAAAAAAATTGAGGCTTTGACATTAGTTTTCATTCTGCATTGGAACAGAATTCAGACCACTCAAAAATATTTTATGGAAAAAAGATAGAGAGAGCGAGCCAGTGAGAGCCAAAACAGCCAATTGCCCAGTGATTAGGGCCCTCCCTCAAGATGTGGGAGAGCCAGGATCGTGGCCTCGCTCAGCTCCAGGCAATGCAGGGACTTGAATCTGAGGGCATGTCTAAATATACAGTGCTGCAGCAGTGCAGCTGCGTCACTGCTGAACATCTGGTGAAGATGCTCTATGCTGATGGGAGAGAGTTCTCCCATCAGCATAATAAAACTACCTCCACACTGGGGTTTAAGTTGGTGTAACTTATGTTGCTCTGAGGGTGGTTTATTCACACTGCTGAGCAACGTAAGTTCTGCAGACATAAGCTGTAGCACAGACATAGATGTGGGAACTCAGGCTAAGAGTTTTGACCCGACTTTCAATCCTGAACCCGAAAACTTTTCCTAATGAAAGTTTTGTCAAAGCCAACATGTATCTGCAAACAGTTTTGGTTTCAACAACTCAGCATTTTCAGATAAAAAAAAAATCCATCAGAAAATTCCTGACCAGCTCTAATACTCACTAGCTGTTCATTAAGTGTGCACTGAATGAGGCACAGGTTCTGGGGGCAAAAATAATATGTGATCATGTAATTAAAGACTATCATAGTAGATACATATGATACTGCCCAGGCAACCTTAATTTTGGCATCTACCTTTTGAGTGCTTGACTTTGCACTGTTGATCATGTTCTTTTAATGTACTATTTTTAATGTAATATACAGTATAAAGCCACAATATTAACCTTTTTAGGGATTATGAATGAGAAGCTGTATCACCTTTACATTTTCAGGAAATAATTTAAAAAAAAAAGAATATTTAATAGTGATGGTAAAAAGATGGCAAAGAAAAGGTTATGTGTGTAATCAGCAATAAAGAATGTGTTTATAATATTAATATTAATAGGAACCAAGAGACATCCATTTCCTCAGAAATAAATTAACCATTAGCCACAGACACGAATGTTGGCCCTTCAAAGAATCCATGGTTTTAGTATGTCAAAATAATCCACAGTGATCTGGAAAAATATGATCTTGAGGGTGAGGAAATATTCCTCAAAGAATAATATTAATCAATACTGCATAAGGAAATGGTCTGTAAAGAAGGCAAGAAAGGGGCTGGTTTTTTACACTGAAAATAATTCATTTTTGGCAAGCCTCACCAGATGTGCATCAATAAGAGCAATAAATGGTGTGGGGTTTCATGTGCACCCAGGGAAAATTATGGACAAGAGTTGTAGGTCTGATATGATAATGATGGAAAAGCAAGTTACTATGTTTAGAAATCACAGAAATCCTGGGAAATAATTTTACCAAACATCAGACATCAATCGGTATAAGGTTATCAACTGCAGAGAGATAGTGTGAGGATTTCAGTATTCTCTCTGTGGATGGATATGGAGCACATAGCAAAAATTTAACATCTGCTCAAGAAATTCTTACAGCAGTTACTGACTTCACTCTTTATCTTGTAGCAAACTGCAGCATTATTACCTGGGAATATTTCACAGAAGCCATGTCAGCCAACAGTCTATATTTTAACAAAGAACACGCTAGGGGTATTTTCATTTAAAATTGTGTTCTATGTGTCCATAAATGAGTTTTGATACAATGTACATTGAATTTTAAATTGATATGCAATTGACTTTTTGATCATGCTAGAGCTAAAATATGGTCTGATTTTAACACATTTACACTTTTATAGCACTTTTCATCCAGAGATAAAGTGCTTTACGAACATTAATTACATAAACATTTCAGCACTCCTTTGAGATAGGAATTATTATTATAACCATTTACAGATGAAGAAACTGAGGCACAGAAAGTTTAAGTGATTAACCCAAAGTTGCACAGTGAGTCAGTGAGAGAGTATGGGGTTGTGGGTTGTATTTCCCAGGCCTGTGCTCTAACTACAAGACTGTAAAATAGTGACAGTGCATGCTAGAGCTCCTCCTTAGTGTTTCTGAGAGCTCATTAGAGAACAGATTTTCCTCTCCATGGAAAATTTCAGTGAAACCAAAACTTTTCAGTGATCTTTTCCATGATACTTTTGATGATGAAGAATCAAAAAAACCAATTAGCCTTGAGTGACAAATTTCAATTTGAAAAATCAAGCATTTCTATTTGGAAATGCTGCCACGGTGTCTGATGAGAGTTGTAGTTCAAGTGCCTTGTGCTTTCATTCTCCTTTATGGCCCAGGACTACATCTTCCATGATGCACATTGGTCTCTCTTTTTGTGTGCCACTATATTACAACTCCCATGATGCAGTCTGCTAGTGAACCTGGGCCCACAGAGGAGAATGGAGACAGGAGGCACACAAAGTACAACTCCCATATTAGATTCCAAAACTGTTGAAGTAAAGTGTGTCAACTGAATCGAGGTGAGCCTCAGGACTAACTCAAACAGCATATAGAATAATGAGCATCCTTGAAGCTAGGCTATTTTTTTTTTTTTTTTTTTACTGTCTGGGCCTGAGGATTTACAAAGACAAAGAAACCCCAAGATGAGTGCCTGAAGGGGGAACCTCCAGGGGGTAAGAGACAATAGTCTGTAACTGCATAAAAAAATAAAAAGAGGAGACCAGATTTTATCCTTCACCAAGGAGAGATGCTGACAGTGTGATTGTCCCATGAAAAGAGGGTCACAGCCCGCCTGGAAGTAAAGCTCTGGTGAGCAATACTTTAGACATGAAAGTATCTTGTTAATTAAGTTGAGGCTCTAGAATAATATATTGAGATATACCTATCTCATAGAACTGGAAGGGATCCTGAGTCCAGCCCCCTGCCTTCACTAGCAGAACCAAGTACTGATTTTGCCTCAGATCCCTAAGGGCTCCCTCAAGGATTGAACTCACAACCCTGAGTTTAGGGGGGGCCAAAGCACAAGCCATTGAGCTATCCTTTATTTTATAAGTTAGCATTATGTTTCCAATGTTTCTACTTGCTATTACTTGATCACTGTGTTTTATTAAATAAACCTACATTGAATTTCACTATAAACATCTCTAAGTGCTGCATGTTAAGCAGAGCAGTGATCTGAGGTGGAACTGATGAGCTGGGTGTACTGCTCCTTTGGGAGCAGTGAATCTGCGAATAACATGAGTTGTCAGTGGATCAGGCATTGGACACTCCAGGGGGACGTTCGGAGATTGGAGCTCGCCTATTGCTAACCTGTAGAGAGACTGTATGCCTAGCAGCAAATGCTTGTGTTGCCCATGGACTGCCCCTCCCTAGGAGGCAAAGGCAAAGGCGCCCTCACACTAAGGGCAGTTGGAAATGAGGTGCTTCACAACCCTGGCGCCCCCTGGAAGCATCACACAGCAGCCCTACGGTTTTTATTTCCAACATACCAATTTTCTGTATGTAAGCATTCAGACTGAATAAAAGGTGCACTTCTAGGGCTCCCAAGGCACTTTTAGCATGAGGCCAAAATGTTTTATTTTGTATTAAATGTAATTTATAGCTAAAAATAAGCAACTCTGCCAGCCTTTGTATTTACTGGCTTTTATAGACACCATTATAATATTACCTATAGCCACTCAGAAGGCATCACTGTATTCTGTAAATGTGCTGCCAACCAAGTCTGGACTGTAAATACTAAAATTTCACCAAAACAGAGACAATTTCCTAATGTACATAATACTTCTTGGTGATTCAATCATACATAAACTGACAACACCACTTCCTAATCTAGAATTACCCTCCTATCCCCTTAAAGAATTGAACAACCTGTGAGGCAGGAAACTTCCTTGAATCAGAAGCCTCGGTTCTGACCTCACACCACATGCAAATCAGGAATAACACCCCTATAATTAATAGAGTTCTAAAAGTCATTAGTGAGTGCAGGTTCCTAGGGGTTTACTTAGATTGCCCTGGTTATTGCAAAGGCTTCAGAGCCTCAGGTAAATTAACCCCAACCATGGAAAAAGCACACTGTGACTATCATACTTGGAACTTGAGGACTGCTGGGTGTGAGAGGGGAGAGAACACAAACCAAGGCATTTGCTTTTCTAGAGCACCTTCTTTCATGAGCAGCAAATTCCTCTCTCACGAACCTTCTTTGAACAACTTCATGTATCCAAAGCCATAGAGACCTCTCTTGGGATTTATGTAACTAACTTGAGTAAAACTTTATGGTTATAAAATAAAAGCAATAACCCCAGCTGGATACAGCAGATTGATTCAAAATTCAGTATTGACTTTAAAACCACGTACGGGTCTAAAGCCATTTTATTATGGTGTTCTAGGGCTATTCCTGCCAAACCCAACCTCCCTTCTATCTTTTAAAAAAGAAAAGCAAAAATATATCCCTTCTTTTGGCCTGAGTTTTCTCAGGCTTAGTATAAGGGTGTGGTTAGTCCTCAGGGAGCACTGGCTGATTGACATGAGGATGTGTCACATTGTCACAAATAAGAATAAGGGAAAATCATAGCAGAAATTTAAAAAAATAAAACTTACCAGCTAGAGGAGAGGAAGATGTAACCTACAGCCGTCAGAAGCAAAATGGCCACTTAAGGGCTGGCCTGCTTCTCCCTCCCACATTTAAAGGACCAGCTACAAAACAAGCATGCTGGAAAAGGTTTTTGTAAGAGTGTGCAGTGACAAGAGAGAGTGTTCCTGCTGATTACAGAGAAAGTAGTTTGCACAGAAGAAGGTGAATTCCGACCTTTCTGCAGGCCAGAGATTTACATAGAAGCCAGGGCTACAACCAGAATTTTCCTGAGGAGGCCCAGAGCTCTCCCTTCCATGCCTGGTGCCCTCCCTTATGTCCCTATTGTGCCTCTAGTGGAAACTGTCCTGAGGTTTTTCTGAGTTAGAACCTGAGATGTTTGAGATACAGTAACTCCTCACTTAAAGTCATCCCAGTTAACGTTGTTTTGTTGTTATGTTGCTGATCAATTAGAGAACATACTTGTTTAAACCTGTGCAATGCTCCCTTATAATGTTGTTTGGCAGCCGCCTGCTTTTTCCCTGTGTGGCAGCTGCCCAGCAGGCTATCAATTGCCAGCAGTTCAGCTGTCCCTCCCTTCACTGCCATGTGCTGTTCCTGCCCTCTGCCTTGGAGCTGCTCCCAGGAGCCTCCTGCTTGCTGTGCAGGGGTGTGGGAGGGGAAGAGGGGTACTAATGTCAGGGTGTCCCCAGTGATGAGCTGCCAAATTTTTAACAACCGGTTCCCTCCTCCCTCCAAAATTTTAACAACGGGTTCCCTCCTTCCCCCCCCTCCGGGGGGGGGGGGGTCGTGCACCATCCAACCCCTCATGTTCCTTGACACACACACTCCGAGACCCCTGACCCATCCCCCCCTTCCCTGTCCCCTGACTGCCCCTTGCCACCACCCAACCCCTCCTCTCATTCTCAGTGGCCCCCCAGAACCTCTACCCCATACAACTACCCCTTCTCTCTGTCCCTGAGTGCCCCCACCACCTCATCCAACCCTGCTCTTTCCTGACTGCTCCCCGGGACCCTTGCCCCCATTCAATCCCCCTGTTCCCTGCCCTCTGACTGCCCTGACCCCTATCCACCCCCCCACAACCCACCCTCTCCCTGCCCCCTTACCACACTGCCTGGGGACCGGGTCCACTCTGCCAGGACCACGACCGGCGCCGCGGGGCCCAACTCCCCGAGCCCGTCCGGACCAGAGCAGGCACCGCTCAGCGGCAGCCGCTCGGCCCGACTCCCGGGCGGCACGAGGCCGAGCCGCTCGGCGGCAGCCGCTCGGCCCGACTCCCGGGCCGGCACGGGCTCAACGCCGGCGGCAGCCGCTCGGCCCGACTCCCTGGGCCGGCACCGGGGCCCAGCCGCTCGGCGGCAGCCGCTCGGCCGGACTCCCCGGGCCGGCACCGGGGCCCAGCCACTCGGCCCGACTCCCCGGGCCGGCACCGGGGCCGAGCCGCTCGGCGGCAGCCGCGGGGCTCGACTCCCCGGGCCGGCACTGGGCTGGAGGGAGACGCGGTCTGGGACCGGGAGCTGCTGAGCCAGCCGCACCTCCCCTCCCCCTCCGCGCCCCAGCTTACCTGCCTCCATGCTGCTTGTTCAGGCTTCCCGCGAACATCTGAGAAGGGGGCGGAGCAGGAGAGGAGCGGGAAGTGAGTTTGGGCCGGAACTTTTGTTAAATTTAGCAGCCCTTAACAACCGGTTCTAAAATGGCTGCTAAATTTAACAACAGGTTCGCGCGAACCCGTGCAAACCGGCTGCAGCTCACCCCTGGGTGTCCCCCTGCCCCCTGCTCCTGCCTCCCACTTACCCCATCTCCATAGAGCAGTGGGGGGCCATGACAAGGTTCAGGACGGAGGGAGCTTGCTAGCAGCAGCTGCTGTCTCAACTTGCTGATCTACTTAAAAAGGCAATGAACTTCGAGTGGCATCAGCGTACTTAAAGGGGCAATGCACATCTCTCTCTATCTCTCTTACACACAGGATGTGTGTTTCTGTCTCTATCTGCATGCTGTCTCCCCTCCCTCCATTTGTGCTGTCTTGTAGAGTATGAGGCTACATTAACAACAATGTATTAACGCTTGAGGGCTCAGCCGAGTGCTAGTTCATCATTCAGCACTAAAGCATTCCCTGGGAAATATTGCACCCTCTAACTCCACCACCTCAACCAATCTTCACGGCTGTGTACAGTATTAAATTGTTTGTTTAAAATGTATACTGTGTGTATGTATATATAATGTCTTTTGTCTGGTGGAAAAAAATTCCCTGGAACCTAACACCCCCCCCCCCCCATTTACATTAATTCTTATGGGAAAATTGAATTTGCTTAACATCATTTCGCTTAAAGTTGCATTTTTTCAGGAACATAACTACAACATTAAGCAAGGTGTTACTGTAGTTGTGTCCTTATGTTTTCCTTTGAGATTATGCCACTAATTAGTCTTTGGCGTGCACAGGTGTAACTCCATTGACTTCAAGGGAATTATACCTGATTTATGCTCCGTGACTTATAATGAAATTTACTTTGTGGACATTAGATGGCTGAATCCCCATTGTGAAGTATTCAGATCCAGATGACGTGTGTTGAAGTTGTCCTTAATGATCATTAAGGTATGAGAGCAAACACACTTTATTATTAACTATATTGGTATTAATAATTAATCGCAGTCCTCAAGTCGCATTACACTTCACCCATTTTCTAAGTACCTGCCCATAGTAGTGCTGGATGTTTTTAAAAAATTCTTTACTGTAATGCCAGCCTTTCAGATAAGGCTGACAGGAGGAGAGGTGAAGCCATTGATGGCTTCCTGCCATTGCATTTCTACATATCCCAGAGTTATCTCTGAGAAATATAATTCTTCAACCTATCATTACCTCAATAACTGCACCAAAATAATGCAGGTTTTCTCAAAATCTAAAATCATCAACACATGGCATCCAAAATACCCCTGTGGAAGAGTAAAATGTGGGACTGTCAATAGGACAGTGAAAGGACTCAGCTGGCAAATCTTTTAATCCATATAATCCTCCTCAAAACCAGCAGATGTTATGTAAATTTGAGAGATTATAGCAAAAAAATGGTGAAGATTGGCCAAACCTCATCTACTCTGTCAGTGGGCCAGTCCTGGCTCCATAAATTAAGCCAAAAAAGAAGGTGATGCAGGAGGGTGAAAGACAGGAGACATATAATTAGAGCTGGTCAAAAGAGAGCCAGTCTTTCATGAATTTTTTGGGGGAAAATAATTTCATTTTTTAAATTAAAAACTGAAAAGTAACACTGGGGGTTTAAACATCTTTTTTATTTAAAAAAATTGGATTTTCATTTAAAACTGGAAATTTTCAACCAGTGTGAAATGTTTCTGGAAACCATTAACATTTTTGTCAAAAAGACACATTTTGTAAAAATGTTTTGATGAAAAAAACATTTAAGATTTCTACTTCTGGTTGCCACCTGGATTACATCCAGTAAATAAGTAGCCAATAAAGTACACATAAGAACACATTGGTAATGCAGACTTTTGCCAGGAGAGCAATGGATGGTTCACATTGTGTCTAGTATTGTTAATCTGGCACACAGCTATCAGTTTTTGTGGGGTTTACAGAATTTATGCAAGGGTTATAAAGCTTCATCTTAGAGGATGAGTTTGTTTCAGTGGTATTTCTCTGACAGTGTTCCAGTATTGTTGGTACTTCCATTGTTATTTTAGTCTACACCTATTACATTATGTTTTCCACTTAGAGAATTCTATTGCATGCTATCAAACCTGATAGCTTGCAACATATTTTAGCATACATTTCTGTTTATGCTTTTTCATGCACAAGGGTATTATATAGCTCTTTATCCTTTGTTGTAAACACGCAGTATCTATGTAGTTAAATGCCAAATGCTTGCTATTTTATTAGAACCAGTGTCATTTCTACTTATAGAATTTTCGTAAAATGAGATAGAAAGTCTTGATACTTGGTACTATATGTGAAGGACCTTTTGACTTCCAATATTTACTGATAGATGGATTGTCACATGAAAAACATCCTGGCATTCTCTTCCCTCCCACCTGAAGAATATATTCTTCTTCAGCTCCTTGACCCAGGGGCGGCATGCCGCGGGGGGCACTCTGCCGGTCGCGGGAACAGCGGACCCTCCGCAGGCACGTCTGTGGGAGGTCCACTGGAGCCGCGGGACCGGCGACCAGCACAGCACCCCCCGCGGCGTGCCACTGTGCTTGGGGCAGCGAAATGGCTAGAGCCACCCCTGCCTTGAGCTCTTCTTGACACCTTTATGACAATTCAATATCCTCCTGTAGCAAGACATGTATGCTTGTCCTTTGCTCTTAAAGCTCATACTGATTAGTGGTCAAGCACTCTGAAGAGCGCACTTTTGTTTCATTTCTATACTTTTAATGCAGTGAGTAGATTCCTTACTATGATTTTTATTACAGTGGTACCTAGAGACCCCATTCTTAGTATCTAGCAAGCCAACACCATTTGCACACAATGATGCAAATTGAAACAGGGCACAGGGCACTATTAGTGCAGCTTGCATATTTTATGTTAAATAATGCATGTCAAATCAATCCAGTTTAAAACCTGGACGAACCCTTAGATGATAGATTCTACTATAATTTCTCTCTGAATTCAAGTTATTCTCCCAATCTCCCCCATGCTGAGATTTTGAAAATTGCATGGAAGGAAAACCCTCTAATTCTAAACTGTCCTTCAGATCTAAATAGTAAAATAGTAGCATTAATAAAATGTAGTAGTCAAAAACATTTACCACCCCTCTGCCTAACTCCTCACTCTGCTTTATGGATGTTCCAAGACTTTTTAGACTGTATATGCCACGATTATTGCAGATGGACTTGGAATCTTTATGAGTTTATCTGTCTGACAATTGGTTTCACCTACACAATTCCACTATATTTCTGAAGACACCTGTTATGGAATTCAGGTGCCAGTGCATAGGAGTTAGGATATAAGATAACCAATGTAGCGACAGATACAATTGATGGCTTGAGAGCTGGTCCACTTATCTGTGACGATGTAACTGAACACCTTTCAGCTGACTTCTTCTACAAACCGATTTGTATATATGTCTTCGAGGAGATGAGCATTTGGGGGGGGGGTTTCCCAATTTTTTCAAAAGTGCCCAACAAAACAGAGGAATGAGGGGCATGGGGTGGAAAATCACAATCTACAGAAGAAGTTTAGCTCCAGCAACTATTCTCTCTCTTCACTTACCATTATCTGAGCACAGTATTCAGCATCAAACAATAGAATGGGTCAGTCAGCATCTTTATTTAAAAGACCACAAATCAGAACTTCACTCAGCAGAAGCAAATATGGATGCAGATTTTGAACGGCTCAGAGTCCTGAGTTCTTTGTACATACAGTTTTGGTTTCATAGTGCCAACTATGGAGCTTTGATCCTGATCTTCATTTGGATTCCAAAGTCCCTCCCAAAATTAGATATCAGCCTGGATCCACACACTATCACAAATTAAAGAAAAATGCCTATAAAAATATAAGATCAGGAAGCTGAAGCATTAGACCCACTCTCTTCTGCTAGGATCCATGTAGAATCAAATCTGATTTTATTCAGCCCAGCAGCCTGTCTATTTGGAGGCATTTCTTCTATTACTAAGGTGGTCTGTTAGTTTGATCAATCACTTTGAATGGCAGGCATCAGTGACAATATCCAGAAGTAACACAAATATCAGGGTGAGCCATGAGAAAAAAAATCTGGGTGGGTAGCACATCTGCTTTCCTGGGCTAGATCTGCAGCTGCAACAGGGATAGGCAGTATAGCTTCATAGAAGAGGACTGCAAAGGTGGCTTAAAGTGCCCAACCCTAGTCCCAAAGGGATTTTATGGCAGAGTGGGATTGCTGGTGCACAGCCATGCCTCCTTTCTCTAAGGCCTCAATACCAACTCCAGAGAAGGGGTTGGCATAGTGTCTATGGCATCTTTGTCTAACCTGAGGATCTTTCTACGTGGGATGACTCTCCTGTGGCCAGCTAAATGGGTTTTAAAATAGCTCCACCAGTGCAAAGATAAGATGTCCTGACACATGGGAGGATTTGGACCACACTACTCTGCTCTACAACACTTCACCCTTCACTCAAGTTTGGTGGACGTCAGCTATTGCATAGAATTGTGTGAAACTCAGCATTTTTGTTTTCCAGGAGAAACATTCTTTTCATTCCCCTCCCTGTAGCATTGCACTTGCTGCATATCACTTTGAGCCCAGGCTTCCCATGAATTCCAAATCCAAGATGTAAATCAGGCAAAACTGCATTTGTTTTGAGGGTTTTTTTGCAAGTTTTAATACTATTCCAATGTAAAATCATAAGTTGGCCCTCATTCATGGCAAGGGTCTTGAGCTTTCCCAAAACTTTCAGCAAACCCGGGAGAAGCTTTGAGCTTGTAATAAAACCTGAAGCCAATTGAGTTTCACTTGATTTCAGATGCCTCTAGTAAATATTCTTCACATCTCTGATGCAGCAAAGAGCTTCTCAAGCACAAGAAATTTTTCTTTGTGCAGAATGTGGTCTCTATAATCTTATGAGACAAGTACCTCTGAGCCAACTGAATGTGTTAACAGACAGCAAACTAGCCATATAATCCCCCTTTCTTATATTCTCCTTATTTGGAAGTGCAGGAATTTTTCTCAACCTGTTGGCCATCAATTTAAATTTGTAAGTGAAAAACAAATAGGATGACGTAGGTCCAGGGCTGACCTGATGTTACTTTGGTTGGATTTTGCTTTCACAATCTGCTTGTGCTTAGTATTATTGTAGCTATTTCCAAATTTAGGCTTATGGAACTAATGTATTCCCAATAATATTCACTGAAGCCCTGCCAAGGACTCTGCACACTAGACAGCACAATGTTAAAAACTATAGTCATCTTATTTATTGTTCATTTAAGAAACCACAACATTTCATCATGGGCAAGAAAAAGCATTCAACAAATAAAGTTTACTGACAATTTACATTTTCTGTTAGCCAGAAAGTTTGTTGATGCCTTTCTAGACACATGGATAGTCACAGTACGACACTATCACATAGCTGCTAGCTATGACAATGTACATGCTTTCAAATTCCATAACACATCTATGTATCCTTGCACACATCCACATGTGTGGTAATGGTAGTGCTATGCATGTGGTGAATTGCAAAGCCATGTAATGTACTATATTTATATGGCTTTGACCACTTCATCCTCTTTCTGGAAAGAAATCTATTTCCCCTGGAACTACTAACATTCCAAACCTCTGAGCAGTTTCAAACCACCACTGTTTTGTTTTTTTTTAAATATCCCAGCCTGCCAAAAATGCAATATTTTGGAGGGAAATTTCATATTTGGGGGAAGGAAGAAAACATTGTCCAGATGCCCATGATGGGTATCATTTTCGCACCAGTGACAGGCTTAAGGTCCACTGTTTTGTAACTTTAGAAACAGGAGATCCAGATCATTGAAGCAGGACCAAAAAAACCATCCTTGTAGCCTCGGAAGGACCAAAGACAATCTCTTTAAATTCCGTATGACATTTTTATGTGTAAAAAATCCATTTTAAAGGTCAGATGTTTTAGGTTTATTGATCAAGATTTTTTTTAAAACCATGTTCCTAAATTCAGATGTCTATATCTATATTTAGGCACTGTAACCATTTCTGCTCACAGTTGTAGTACCTTCTTGCATCAGGAGTCAGTATTACACAGATTAGCATCTCTAATACCTCTCTGGCTGCTTCCTCTGCACTGCACCAGCTTGTCCTTTGTGTTCTGTAACTTAGAGGACTTTTTTAACCTCTGGAAGGGGGCTGAACTGCAAATGTCTTGGCCAGAGGTCTAAGTCCAAAGCTAAACATCCAAATAACAATTCTTCCACCCCTCTCGAGCGCTACTGAAGCTCTTTCTTAAGGGCCTCCCCAAGTCTTTCATAATTCTTCTCTCTTGCTTCTTATCTAGCAGGCATTCCCCCTGCCAGGGACTCTGGCAGCTTCCCCTAGGGATCTCCCTACTCCTTGTATCCCCTACCTCAGGCTTATCCTACTTCTGGTGAGTCCTCCTACCTGACTTCCCACCTGTCCGAGTCCTAGCTCAGGGCTCTAAATCTGGAGCAACCCACAATTAGAAACTCTCTTTTAGAATGACATGGCATTGGAAAATATTTCATTTACGCTTTGGTCTCAGTATAGTTGAAAGCTATTAGGAAAGGAAATATCATGACAGCTCCTGTTCACATAGTATTACTTAAACCAATACATTTAACATTGCAAACTATGATGTAAGGGAGGAGTCTGCAGAAAAGATGAATATGTGAAAAAGAATTTTGGCAAGGCCCTGCTGCTGGAAAACCCTTCTGACAGAGCTTGAGGAGAGAAACAGACTTCAGTAGCAGGACAAATGAGAGAGGATGTTTTGCCACACAACACATTGTGCAAGCCTAGTGAGGAAAATAGGTGAGAATAGGAAATGTCTTTTAGGATAATTACTACTTTCATAATGAGAGGAAAAAAATAGACTCCATTAGGGCCTCTTGTTCCAGGTAGACATGTGAATCCATTGCCTGACTGTCAAGATAAGCAAAGACAAGGAAAGAAAAGCAAAACAAGGATACACTAGGTTGGAGTAGTGGACACCACTGTAGCCTGGCATGCAAAGAATTTGGAAACAATAGGCCACTGTGAAAAGTAGTCCTGCATAGAACAGGAAGATCTTAATTAAGCCTCATCCTAGTAAGATAAACACTGGAGCACCAGCATGGTGATCTTCAGCTTGGTGAGGCCTGATGATACCTGCACAAGAGCTTCCTAGAGATAACAATGCAAAGAGGGTCAGCTGGAGATCATGGGACAAAGCAGCTTATGGCAGAATGGACATTGACTCCTCCCTTGAGCAAAGGATGAAGAAGCTGAAGTAATAGGAGGGAAGAATCTTCCAGAAAAGGGTGCATCAAGTTCAAGCAGAAGTGATGAACTGGGATCAGATCTCTGAGGAACAAGAGTTGACAGGAGAATGACATCAAAAACATTGCCTTCAAAAGTGGGCAACTCAGCCCAGCATAGTACAATAGTAGAGCAGCAGGAAGATAGCATTTTTTGAAAGGAAAGGAAAAGAAATATGAAACATTCTTTTTAAAAACAGCATGAGATAAGTTGCAGAGAAGGTGGTGGGGTGAGAAGAGAAAGAGGAAAAGAAAAGCAAGACGAAACATTTAATACACTGAAATGAAAACATGCAAAACTTTTGTTTGCATTTATTCCAGATGTCCCTATGACATTCAAAATCATCCAAGGAAAATATACAATAGAGACAAATTCAGCTATGAAGACAAATTCCAAAATCAGAAGGAAACACTCAGCACTGATTACATCCCCACTAGGAAATGGTTGACTTCTTAATAACTGCTGCAAGGCAGGCATGAAGGGTAGAATCCACACAGAGACTTAGGTATTCCAACACAGAGCTCCATGGCACCTAACTAAGCACCTAGCGGGGAAAAAATCACAGGAATGTGCTTCACAAAAGCCAGCATGTCAAGCAAGGAGGGCTGCCTAAGTTAGCCAATGAGAGACACCAATGTGCTAAGGTCCAGATGTAGGTACCTGAGTCTAGGATGCAGGGAGGTAACTAGCTCTGCTAGCACTCCACAAACAGGAACCCCTCTCCTGGTGTAGGGACCTATGTAGTTTCTTGTGGGAACGAGTTAGGTGTCTGCTTCATTACACACAAAATGGCAGGAGCAGCCATAGCTTTGTACCTTTTTAGCCCAGTGGTTTGAGCACTCACCTAGGAGGCTGGAGACCCAGGTTCAGTTCCTGCCCCCAGCAGATGGGGAAGAAAGAATGAGGTCTCTATTCTCTCAAGAGAGTGCTCTAACCACTGAGCTACAGGATATTCTGATGTAGGATGCCCCCAATCTTTCCTATTGAAGCTGTTCTATTGAACGTAGGTTTCCCACCCCCCAGGTGAGTGCTCTAACCATTGAGTTAAAAATTATAAGGTGGGCACCACCACCTCCTCTAGCCAGCTTTTGAATGGGGCCCAATCCAATAGATGTGCTCATATAACACCTACCAGATCAGGCTCCTTGGGCAAGTTAGGTAGCCAAACACCTATCTTCCCTAGTTTGTGAATTGCTCTGGGGCTTAGGCAGGAGATAGGCATTCAGACACCTAGAGTGAAGCAGCAATGTGTCTGCCCAGAGGCAAAAAACCTAGGTACCTAGGGAATTTTTATTTTGAAAAACTCAGGCACTGAGGGAATTTAGGTGCCTACAGGGTTCAGTGGGAGTTTTGTGAATCACAATGGGAGACTTAAGCACTTAAAGCCACATTTAGATCTCTAAGCAGCACTGTGGATTCTACCTTCAGAGCCTCTTTCAAAGTCCAGTGAAGTAAATGGAAACTCCCACAACTTCAGTAGGCTTTGGAAGAGGTCCAAAGATCCAAACAGGGGACCATGACAGGTGATCCATTGACTATGCTAGGTCCACAGTTACTGCCTCCCAATGCAGAGGGGAGGACAGAGGCAGCTACTGAGCAGGAGATGTTTCTGTAGGCCAAAGATACAAGGCCTTTACTGATAACTGAGGACCCACAACTCCATCTGAAATCAGTGGCTGCAGCAGGTGTTCAGACCCTTTGAAAATCAGGACCTAAGGCCCAGATCCTCAAAGGTATGGGAGTCAAGTGACTAACTAGCTTTGAAGAGCTAGGCCAGTGGTGGGCAACCTGTGGCCCACACACAGCTCGTCAGGGTAATCAGCTGGCGGGCCGCAAGACAGTGTTTACATTGATTGTCCAGAGGCACGGCCACTCGCAGCTCCCAGTGGTTGTGGTTCGCCATTCCCGGCCAATGGGAGCTGCAGGAAGTGGCGCAGGCTGCAGGGACATGCTGGCTGCCACTTCTCGCAGCTCCCATTGGCCGGGAATGACAAACTGTGGCCACTGGGAGCTGCAGGCGGCCATGCCTGTGGACGGTCAATGTAAACACTGTCCCGTGGCCCGCTAGTGGATTACCATGATGGGCTGCGTGCACCCCGCAGGTTGCCCACCACTGAGCTAGGCCCAAGTCTTTTTCTGAAGCCAGTGACTGGGCACTAAAGAGGTAAAATTGCAATAATATTTTGTAGTGAACTAGACATTGTAAGTATTAAAAACAGTAAAACAGATAATCTAATAAGACTAAAGTTATTCCTTTTTGTGGTATTATCATATGAAAACAAACATGCATTTATGAGCAATGAACCCTCAAGAAATTGGAATAAAAACAGTGAAATAATGGGCCAAACCCTGAAGAACTTAGCCTGTCCTGAGGCAAAACTTCTAACAGACTTAATTATAAATTATTTAAATTCCATTGGAGAGTTCAAGCAAATACCTAAATCCTGGAGCTAGAGCAAAACAGTATTTTGGATAATTTTAGTCTGAGAGAAAGAGTCCAATAATAACAGAGAAGGGCCATTATTTTGTTAAGAGCTGCTTTTTATTATTGTTTCAGATTTCTTCACTCAGAATTGTAGAGTATGTCGCTTTTTTACCTGTTAAAGTCTTCAACTTCTCCATTGAAGGCCGAGGGAGCTGTGATGCACAGCTTAGGGCATAACTTGCCCTTAGAGCTGTTCCCTCAAAATAGAAAAATCAGAGCAAGCTATCTATCTAAAGTACTTGCCTGGCCTCCATTGATATAACATCTAAGCACCTTGCAATCTTCAATGCACTTAACCCTCACAGAACTCCTGTGAGGCAGAGAAGTGCTATTATCTCCATTTTACGAATGAGAAACAGGCAGACATAGACTAAGGGCCAGATTTTTAAAGGTATTTCGGTGCCTAAATGCAGAGCTTTTCTAACCCATGTGTAATGGTTCAAAGAACAGATCTGGAATGTGGAGCACTTGAGAGCTCTTCATAGAACTATCTTGGCGCCTTCACTGCAGAGGTAAGTCAGGTAATCAGTCCCTGGGTATAAACAACCACCTTGCAAAGCCATACCTGGGTTACTGTGTCCTCATTGGTGCTGCACTCACCTGAGTGTATTGCTAGGACCTCTGGAGACATATTCCATGGTTCTCTGTGCTGCACTTTTTCAGTGAATTATGGGAGAACTTGTTTGTTCTTCTGGGCATATGGGGGGATTGTGGAGGACTATGAGCAATCAAGTGATTTATCCTGCATCCTCACTGTGGGTGGGTGATCAGCTCAAGTGAAAGGGGTACCTGAGCTCCAGCCTATACCCCAAGCTGGGTCAGCTAGCTCAGGTTCAAAGTACCACTAAACTTGGGTAAGAGGGTTTGTATGTGGATGGGAGGGAGTATAGGAGTAATACCTGAGCCCATGTTAACTCTGCAGTGAAGACAGAGCAGAGCTATCTGTACCCAAATTAACTCTTCTCAAGTGAGAGTGGTTACACTTCAAAATAACCCTCAAGTGCCACAGAATGATGATATTAACACTAACTCAGGCAAGAACTAATACCCCCAGATATTTGCCAACTGAAGTTAAAAGTACCATCCCACTCAACTTAAGAGTTTGTGTGTGTGGAGGAGACTTGAGTGAAGTTAGCACTAGAGAGAAGACAAGTCATGAAGAGGAAGCGCATGTTACTGTTGAGATAGAAGCTGGTAGTAGTAACACCAGCACAAATTGAACAATTGTTGCTGTTTGTTTTCAGAAGGGACTTTTGTCTCTTGAATGAATATTTTGTATTGTAATATGGGTTCTGTTTCTTTATTTTGAAAGTATGGCCACCTTATCTATACTATTATAAAGTCATATTTCTCCTCTTTCCCGTGTGTCCAATGGTAGATGTGTGAGAGGAAAATTCCATAGAATTTAATAAAAAATTAGACCTTTTTATAGGTGTTTTGAGCCATCCTATAGAACTTAATAGAGAATTATGTCCTTTCTGTAGAATTGTATATACAGTGCAGAAAATATTGATTGAAGACATTCACATTAAGTTTATAGGAGTTATTGTACAAATTAGAGTCCAAAGTCTTTAGAAGCACTGCAGGAAAATCTTGTTACTGCAGTTGATTATATCTGAATTATTTCCCACTAGCCATAACATTTTTTTACCCAATAATACAACTTCTTAAGGGTTCAGGATGGCAAAGGTAATAAATGTAAACGAAATCTAGGAAATTAAGAGCAAAACAGGAGACTGTCTTGAACCTACAAATTCCAGGAAATCCAAAGCTAAGGCTGTTAGTCTACTAACATACACAAGCACTCATCAACAGCATGAATTAAGTATAGTCATCCACATTCCGTCATCCTTATCTCTGACTTTTGTGGATTTTTGTTAGTTTCATTTGGACTTTTTAGTGCTTTTTAGACTTGAGAGTTTATTTTTGTTTAAAGAAAAGAAAAACTACTCTCTTTTTGTCTAGACAATGTTGTCTTTAACCAAAGCTTCTGCTGAAATAATAGTAGCTGATGGAGAAGAAATGCTGAAATTGGCTTTGTGTAGTGCTTCTGATATTTGTCTTTAGGCTGGAAGTAAGCTAAAGGAAACCAAAATATAACAGATGTATCAATTACTTCCCAAGGTGTTTAATCAGGGCCCAGTGTTGCCTTTTGCCCAGAACTGAGGCAAACTGGTTCTGCTAGTCAGGAAGAATTGCCAAGTGAAGTTGAAAAAGACCCCATATGATTTTTCTAAATCAAAGCAGCATGTCTAGTTTTTGTGGCTCTCAGAGTATGTCACTTGATAGGCTGCTGTAGACCTTGCTGTTCAAAAATGTACTGTGGGAAGATTGCACTAATTTAATCTTCTATTTGATATGGTTTGGGGCTAGAGTGGCTCTTGGTTATGAGAAGGAAATGCTTCCTTAATACCACCTACAGAGTTACAGTTTCCGCAAACTGAAACTGTTTCCCTTTCATGGCGCCCTTTTTTTTTTTTTTTTTTGGTAGCATGAATGTTCCTACTGTAGAACCAACTTTTCCATGTCAATTTAAATATTGCTGCATAAGTGGCAACCATGAAAATCTAAAGATAGTTCCTTTTGGGTAGAGGCTTTGAAATAAAAAGATCAGTTGCCATTTCTTTAAAAGACATCAAAACAATGCACAATTTTAAAGGAAAATTAGCTCATTTTCTTCTCCATAGTTGTCAGCTGCAGATAATGAAGGCCCAGGTTCTCTGGTGTGGCCAACCTATGTTCTGTGTAAGACTGGGGAGTGATGGTGGGGCAAGGTGGCTTTAATTCATCTTTGAGCTCTGTCAATCTTGAAATTAGACGAAGGTTTCTAACCATTAGAGGAGTGAAGTTCTGGAACAGCCTTCCAAGGGGAGTAGTGGGGGCAAAAGACATATCTGGCTTTAAGTTGATACGTTTATGGAGGGGATGGTATGATGGGATAGCCTAATTCTGGCAATTCTGACTGGGGGCTTGATCCATAATGGCTGCTCTAACTTACACTTTATTACCAATGGGCTCAAGGGCCCCCTATGGCACCAAGAACCACTGGGGCAGGGGGCAATGGTGTAGGCATACTTAATTTAAAGCAATTTTTTATTAAATTAAATTTAAATCTCAGTGCTCCACATTGCCTTTTTAATCAATATTTCCAGCTAAGCACCATGCCACACAAAAGTGACCATAAAGATAAAAGGCCAAAGGAAGGTTCAGAGAAGAGCCACAAAAATTATGAAAGGATTGGAAAACATGCTGTACAGTGACAGACTCCAGGAGCAAACAAAGAGAAGGTTAAATGGAGACTTGATCACAGTCTAAAAGTACCTACACAGCGAATAAAAATTTGATAATGGACTCTTTGGTCAAGAAGAAAAAGGAATAAAGATCCAATGGTAGGATTTTGGAAGCTAGAAAAATTCAGACTGCTAATGATACACATTTTTAACAGTGTGAGTAATTAACCATTGGAACAACATACCAAGGGCTGTGGAGGATTCTGCATCAATGGCAACTTTTAAATCTAGATTGGATGTTTTCCTAAAGCAGATGTTCTAGTTCAGGCAGGAGTTAATTCAGGAAAGTTCTAGACCTATGTTATAGAGGAGGTCAGGCTAAATGATCACAGTAGTCTCTTTTGCCTTTATAATCTATCAAAATTGTCAATCTTGGGTGCTTAAAGTTAGGCACATAAAGCCCTATTTAATCACCAAAATATAAGTGGCCCAAGTTTCAAAGATGCTGAGCATCCATAAACCCCAGTGATTTCAGTTGGCCTTGTGGTGTGCTCAGTGTCTTTGAAAATCAGGACATTTCTACGGAGGTGCTTAAATATGGATTAAGGTGCCTAACTTTAGGTACATGGAGTTGTTGTAGCCATGGTGGTGCCAGGATATTAGAGGGAGTATGGGTGAGGTAATATCTGTCACTGGACCAACTTCTGTTGGTGAGAGAGACAAGCTTTCGATTTTACACAGAGCTCTTTGTCTGTGTAAGCGCCAAAGCTTGCCCCTCCCACCTATAGAAGTCGGTCCAATAAATTATATTACTTCACCCAATGTGTCTCTCTAACTTTAGGTACCTACTTTTGAAAATCTTGGCCAAGATTAACATATTATTCACACAATTTGAGTCCCTTAATTAAAGCAGTAAGGGGTTGATATCCAATACAGAGAGAATTCTAATGCATGTGGAAACAAAAGATCTACATAATTTTATAGCAAAATAGAATAGGGATTTAAATAAGTAAATACAACGCCCCTCCCGCCACTGCCCTTGTGGCTACAAAGGTCCCCTTGGCAACTGACCCTGCCCAATAAGTCCAATGTGTGAGCCTGATCTAACTCCATTACAGTCACTGAACAGACTCCCATGGACTTCAAGGGGAGTTGGTTAGGGTTCTAAATCCAGAGCTCAGAGCCTTAGCAGAAATACCACTGTGGGTTGTTGGGGAAGGGGGGTTAAGATTTTTATTGTGAAATGTTCCTTTGGTCTTATAAAAAGGAAAATGCTTTGCATTTTTTTTCTTTTAAAAGAACAGGTCCCAGACTTTTGGAAGCAGTCCCTGTGCGTCACAGGAACAGAAGACTGAAAAGTACCCCTTTATGAATCAAACATGTTCAGCCTCACAGTGTGATGTACATGTCGGCACATCAGATGCACTATTTTGGGTGTTCCAAGGGCAATTTGAGATCAGACATGGTCTTGGCAAGGTTTGCAGATCATGTCTCAGCCTGACCTGAAACGTCAACCTCACAGAGCTGGAGCAGCAGCGTTAAAGTTTCTCATGTCAATGAGCAGCAACCTTAATACAGAGATTCAAACACATCAAAGAATTCTTTGACTGGAAGTTGAGGAGACTCCCCTCTCCCAAGTAAAGGGGAGTGGGGAGAGAGAGAGACAACCTATTTGCTGTGTTAGCTTTAACAGTCACACACTGTTTGTGGATGGGGGTTATCTTGTGTCCACACTCTCTGATCTAAGCTCTAATGTTTGCTTACAGAGACTGTAAAGCAGGCGGGCTGGAGAGCAGGAATGTTTCACAGCATTACATGTGGTCTCCTCTATAAAGGGGCCTTTGATATGATTTTTGAGGGGGAAAAAAATCACCTGTAACTGCCACATCAGGAGAGGCCTATTTACAGGGAAAGATCTACCTCCATTTGGAGGGGGCTGAGTGACCATTTGAATGTATATTTTCCCTTCGGGGCTTTAATGGAGAGGGGAAAATAAACCACAAAGTGTATTATAGCTTGGGCTGAATCATTTATACAGGTGGTGGCCCAGTGCATAAAATCCAACACTATAAGCCATTTACTCACACAGTGTTTCCCAGAAACTTTTTCCTTTCTTCAACCCACCTTGGATGGCATCTGGGATTTTGTTACCTATAATTTGAAAGAAAAATAACCTCCAAAAAGTCTGGCATAAACAAGATCTAATACTTAATGTAAATCTCACCAAAAGAAATCACTTTTTACCTAAATAAATAAATAAATAGAACCTGCAAAGTACTTGGTTTGTTTTAAAAAGTATCCGCCTCCTTTGCTCTTCTGTACTTTTTTTAAAAAGTTAACCCTTCCAAAGGCAAAATATACCTTATCTGTAGCAGATAAATGTTGTGGCTACCGTGACTCCTTTTACAGTCTAATGGACACTGATTTCCAAAATGCAGGGAAAGCAAAGGCTGAGAAGTGCCCCTTTATGAAATCACACACAGTCAGCCTCAGAGTGCGACACACATGTCAGCCCAGTAGAAGCACAAGAGGGGTCCCTTTATGCAAAAAAACCAAAACACTGAGTGTCACACATGAATCTTTGTCTTCCTCTTTCCCCTCAGAGGAACCACAAAGCTTTCTGCAGTACTGCCCATAACCACCCCAGAGCTGGAGAGAGGTGAAGCAGGTTTTGGCTCCCGCAGTAAGTTTAAAAAAAAAGTGAGTACTCGGCAGGCAGATGGGGATAGTGGGCTTTGTTGTGTTATGTGGGGAGGAATCTTTGCATCTGTGGATTTGCTTCCATCTTCTCAGCTCTTATCCAAGCCATCAGTCAGAAGGTGTCTTTGAAAGCTTGGCCCATTCACCTTGTCCTTGACTGTCTGCTAGGAAGGACATCTGGGAGCACAGCTTGTGCTGACATCACTGTGCCCCAGCTGCCACATACTGCAGTTGGGGGTAGGAGCTATCTCAATGCACTAGAGCACCCCCGCCCTTCCCTGAAGTGGTAGAGGTTTGGCTGCCACATCAGTGCTATGTGGCCACCCTCAAAGTGGGGCAGAGGGCATCCCCCTTCTGGGATCTGCAGTTGCAAGGCTGTGTGCCAAGCCTGTGTCAGAGCCGGGTTTTGGGTATGTACTAAATGTATTATGGTAGCACCCAAAAGCTCCAATCAGGCTCTCATTTGTACATAATCTCATTTCTCTGTGTCAGGTCACAACAGCTTTGCATACCTACATATCCATTCTGATGTGCGTCTAAGCGCATATGCTCTTTATTAATGATGAGATATTAATTGGTTACTGCTGTTTGCTAATCTAGGATTTCTCTGTTATTTTAACTAGTCACTTCATGAGATTTTTAAGGGCATTTTTAATTTGCATCATTTAGATTAAATGTCTCTCTATTATGAGAAAATGTTAATGTCACTTCAGTGTCAGTCTGTTGTATTTAAATACGAGTCAAGGGTTCTTTGCCTATAATTCCCCATATCCCTGTATCTTACAAAAGTTTTCTTGCCAATTAAAAGTTGCTTTGAGGAAAAAAAATAACCTGAATGAGCCCAGTGCTGGTGTGTGGTTTCTAGCACTGCAGTGAACATTTGGATGGGGAGTAAAGGGGGTTAAAATATGGTTTTACTTATAGCAATTTAACAAAATAATTTATTAAAATGTTTTAATTACAAGTATTTTTTTATAAAATCCCCTCAATATCCTAACTCCGGGGGCTATTCCATCCAACGGTGTCCTCTTTCAAGTGCTGTGTAGGCAGAGGTGTGTGATTTGGATAAGGGGTACATCACTGTTAGAGTGACATTTAACAATGTCCAAGAGCATGTAAGAAACTACATGACTTCTCTGTACTTGAGTGGTCTTGAAAGAGGTCTCCCTTGTGTTGTATTTGTTATGGTCCAAAGGCCAGTCACTAGAGCCCAGTCAGAGTAGTGGGTTATATCTTGAGGTTCTCCCTAGGGGACAATTTTGGAATAAGAAATCATCCACCTCCTGTAGACCAGTTGCAGAACTGCTCAGCAGCTGCATCCCTGAGCATCCCCACCCCACCCAGTCACAAAACACCCTCGTCTCCCACTAGGTGCTGGGCTCTGCACCACACACAGTGTACACACATCTGTACAGACCATCATATCTTGCTTGCCCTTCCCCCTCCCTATGTGGTTCCTCTGGACCTCATAAGAAGGGTTAAGAATTCCCCTTGAATGACCATATGGCCTGTTTAGTGCCAGGTGCACATGTCTGAGTGTAAGCTCTCTGGGCCAAGAACCATACTTTTGGCCTGCGTTTGCACAGTGCCTAACACAATGGGGTCTGGTCCATGATTAGGGCATCTATGCTCTGCCACAATACAAATAAATAATGTATTTGAAAGGTATGAAATGGTGATTGTTCTTTCCCTTTGTGACCTCAATTAGTAAAATGTAACTGTAATATGAACCAGACGTTTTGTTCTCCATAAAACAAATGCCCCAAAGGACTAAGCAAAGTGGAATTCTGTAACATTTCTGACTCCGTCAGTGATATTAAATGGACAGGAGCCAATTGTGTTTCTCTCTTCCTTTCAAAAAAGTTTTGGTCAGATTTGCCAAGAAAACAGTTTAATTTTGTGTTATTCATCCTATTAACATTCCAGCCTCTGGTAGGGAATGTGATCCCTTAGGGGTACCAAATTATACCTGCCCTCAAAGACAAAGACCTGGGAACTGAGTAGTCTGTCTCAACGTAAGTTGTTCAAAGAGTAGCATTGAACTTTTTGTAGAAAGTTGGTTAGGGGACCAGAGCCTCATGAGGTGTTAATCAGAGCAACTCCACTGAGGCCAAATTATACCCATTTGCAGCAGCTGAGGATCTGACCCAGGCTTTTCAAAGCGTCATCGGTTATTATGGTGCTGTCTCCAAAAATGTTAATTTATTTCACATTCTCAGCCATAACTTGGCAGGTCTGACTAATACAGAGCATGGAAGTGATATCCTTTCCTTTCAGTTTCATGTAATAGCTGTTTTGCTGCAATTTTTTCCATTTGCGTATATCTATTTATCACATTTTGATACCTCTCCCTTCACCACAGTGCCAGAGCATCTACTATCCTAGACAAGCTATACCTCACTCATAGAAGGAACCAAAATAATGTCCTTCAAGATCAGATAATCTCACAGTTTGCCCATGCTGAGAAGTGACATTTTCATTTAGATAATTGTGAAAAATGTTTCCCACAAGCCAGATAAGCCTTGAGATTTTCAAAAAGTCATGTACACCAGGATGCTATTTCCAAGTTCTAAAATGTATTTTGTTGGGTTCACTGGGCTCCTCTATTTCTGAAATAAGGACTGAGTTGGTGGTGCTGTGGGAGGAACAGAACTGGACTGGGACTCAGGTCACCTGAGTCTTGTTTACAGATTTAGTGCATGTCCTTGACCAAGTCACTTAACTTCTCTTTATCTCAGCTTCCCCTGCTGCCTAATGAAGATAATGATCCACCCCTACCTCCAGGGGTGCCATGAGACCAGACTGTTATTAGTCATGGCACTGGTAGGATGCAAGGAGCCTTTTCCCTATTGTGCAGTTTGCACAAGAGGACAGTCACAGTTGCAGTCCCTGCATTTAGGTGAGAGCAGGGTCTGTTTCCTCTTATGGGCCCCTGGGGGCATTCATCACCACCCAAAGAGAAGGGACTATAGTACCAACCCCTGTGCTAAGTACCCCTGGAGTGGCAGTGTGGTCTAGATAACCTCTGTGCACTCAGGAATGGGGAGAGAGATTGTGCTTCCCTGAGGCACCACCTTATAGGTTCTCCCTTGTCTGTATCACCCCTTAGTCGGGGTGTGCCCTAAAGCACAACTAGCCTTGACTGGTTATGAGGCATTCTGGTACTATGGCGATGAGTGTCATAGATATACCTCCACATAAATAGAGCAATCCAAGCACAGCCAGTGGCCTATTCATTAAAATGATATTGTTCATGGTAATATGCAGACTGCCCTCTATAAAGACTTCAAGAGCTCTAGATGGAAAGTGGGACTGGCTGGCTAACACCCGACAGCGAATGTAAAGTAAGAGGGCCAAGCTTGGAATTTCATTGGTAGTTTTACTGTGAGGTCTGGTTCTGCCTCAGTTTCTATCATTCACTAAAATAACAGAAAGACTAAGCCAAGAACTCCCTGAAGGTTCTTCAATGATCCTTTTTATGGTGCGAGGCTGTACAGTGGGTCTGCTGCCCAGAATGCATGCTGTACTAGTAAGAACCAGCCACAATTTCAGTCTAATCCCAAAAGCCTCTGAGCATTCATATCTCGCACTGAAATCAATGGAGTTGAGGCACTCAGCACCATGCGCTATCAGACTCAGCGAGAACTTCAGGGATTCAGTATGCAGCATGAGCCGAGTGTTAGACTCCTTTTCCCTTTGGAATGAAAAACCAACACCAGAGCTTCTCCAGCCAATGCTATTTTTTACCACCACGCAGCACATAGAACTTCTTTAACAAGACGCCAATAATCATTGCCAGTTACCTTTTCCTAACAAACTGCTCGGGAATTAGACTTCCCAAAAGGTTCTGTTTCGAAGCACAATGGGGTTTGGAACAGATTTTTCACACTCCTCATTCTCGTTCCCATCCTCTCTTTGATTCTGCAGCATGGATTGTTGATGTTGTTTTAAGTGTGTTAGCTGACATCTGAAGAAGCACTGTTCCCTTAGGAGAAAAGGACACTGTGACCAGATATTAATTGTAAACACGTTTTTTAAAATGTGTTCCTCAGAGGTCCACAAAGACTTTGAAGTAACAAAGTCTATGGTAATTTTCATTAGTGCCTTTCCTTCCCCTCACTCCCCCAGCATTAAAACTATAATTGTAGCCAGGAAGTCAGCTGTCATAAAGATTCCAGTGGCTCTACATAGGTTAGTCCATCTACTTTCCAACAAACACATTTAATAAGATTAATATAGTTACAAAAAATAGCAATGTCATTAATACCAACTCACTTATTGCCTCATTTTACAATCTTTAACAACACAACTATTTTTCAAAGACAGGTAGGTATCATCACCTCCCCATTTTACAGGTAGGCAAACAGACACAGAGAGATTAAGTGATTTCCTCAACATGGCAAGGGAGAAAGGAATTGTATGCAACCTGTGACCCTGACCTTTAACATCTATCACTTGTGTGGGTCTTGCTAGAATTTAAAGGGATTTGAAACAACAGTGGGCCAAATTGTGGCTATTAATAACAATACAGGGAAAGTGGCATAATCCCTTAAACCATCAAAAGGACAGATATAGAGACTGAAAAAGGAGTTGGTTTTGTGTCTGCCCATATTCAATCTGAAAGCAAATATACATTTAGCTCTCTTCTGCATTCTGCTCCTGCTAGGAGCAGGAATAATTTCCACACAGTGCACAGGAATGACTGCTTGGTTCAGGCAGTGACATATGTAAATTCAGTTAAACACAGGGGCTATAAGTACTTCCCCCTGCTATGTCCCTTGTAGCCCTCATCACTTGCAGAGGTTTGTGACTTTCCATAGGAAGCAGAAACAGGGCAGCCAGCAGCCACAGCACGCTCCTGCTGCACCCCACAAGATTTTGATGTGTATGTACGCTCATTGCCAGCCAGAATTTGGCCCTTTGGCTGTAAGTTTTTTATTTGTTGAGCACTGACCTGTTGCTCACAACATTCAGAACCAAAAAGGAGTCACAGTCCCTACACCAAGGACTTTACAGCCAAAGAAGTAAAGCACATTCGTTAACAAAACCGAGGAAGCACCGCTCACCGGAGGCATGCCGCAGATTTTTTTAATGAACCCTCACAGATCAGGAGGCAGTGGCTATGTCTGGCCAGCTGGGTGAGAAATGTATCTGTCAAAGGAAATTAAAGGAGTGCATGAGTGGAGCTCACTTGGCTAGGATGAGAAAAATGTTCCAATTATGAATGTTAATGTGAAAGAAGGCACAGAGATGGGAGCGGGGTCTGGGGTATCAGCAAAGCTAAGTGAGGGAATTTGTGAGAGTAAACAGGGATGAGGTTGATCACGCAGGTGGCAGCAGAGTTTTGCAGAGCTTAGAAAGTTCATGGTCTAGAAGGCAATAAGACACACATGTACTTTAACCTTTAGCATATAATACTGGTAGAGTTCAAATTCCGCTCAAGGACAAATGTCTGGGTTTGGGTTCTCCAGAAACAGATACTTCCATAAAAAGCTATTAAACCATTTTTCCATGGAGATTTGGGAAGAGGGAGTGGGAAGTACATTTTAAACTCCTAATCCAAGTTTGTTTTGTGCAGCATTTCTTTTATTTGAAAGAAAACATATGCCAGACAAAATCAAATATTATTCAACCACAAAGCCAAAATAGTTGACGTCCAGCCCTCTGTGCCTGTCTTCCATTCTAATGGTCATCTTTAAATATGAATATAGTTTAAATAGTCTTGCTTTTTTGAATGCAGAGTGGAATCCTTTGTACAGGAATGTAGGAGACCAAGGTGTTCTGGTTAGTTCCAAAAGGATAATTCACAAAGGAAACAGAAGACTGTTCTCTTAGAAGGAAAGTTAAAAAGAAGAAAAGCCCATTGTATCCGTTAAGAAGCATAGTCCCTGAACAAACCTATAAATAATAATACCAAAAGGCATTTTAGTTCAACTTTGCATATTTCCAATTGGATCATGGAAAACACTTTCTATTTTCGTCCAATAAAAAAGAATGATATTAAATACGGCTCCAGGAAAAGTGTCAGATTTTGTTTCTATTAAAAGATGAAAAATCTATATTTACCTTAGAGTTTTCTTTCCATTTTCCAATATCCTACTCATTCTAGAATTAATAATACCCTCTGCACAGGAAGGATTACAATATGTGTAGAATGATACTTGCCAGCCAACTTAACAAAAATATAACCTTTTGGAAATGTTAACAGCTCTATAACAGTTATTCTAACCTTTTGTTCCTCTTTGATACAACAACATACTTTCCTTTTTTACATAAAGCAGCACAGATAAATTCATCCAGCTTCTGTGTTACATAAACTAGTTGTAGGGAGGTAGATTTTCTGAGGCTAGTAACAGCATGGAATCCAGATGAATTTTCTGCCTTGCTTAGTACCTGCCACATTGTCAGTACTAGAACTTTCTCTCAATAATGCTCATAAAGACTTCAGTCCTGTAAAGCTCTTAAGCATGTGCATAATCTTACACACATCAGTAGTCCCATTTACTTTACTGAGACTATCCACATGCATAAAGTTATACACTTTTTTGTAAATTTTTATATAAATATTACAAGAATATACACTTATAAAACTTTCCTTTTGTTTTCAATAATATTTCTAAATCTAAAAGAGATGGTGGCACAATACCTATACAGTAATAGGAGATAGACACAAACCTATATGGAAGGAACAAGTGTATGCTATTCATTTTGAAATAATTTATTGTCATTACCTATTTCTTTTCAAACTGGTCCACATTCTGCATTCTTGCTGAGACTTGCTCCATTAGAAGGCTGACTCTGGTCAAGTTGAGAGTGTATAGTTCTTTGTGGTCCTGCTGGGTTTGTCCATCTTATTGGGATTACTTTTGGATTGGGGCCAAAGGGACTGTTGGCTAGCATCAAAGCAGAGAGACAGAGAGTCAGGACCAGTTGGCTCTGCTCTTAGGCCTGGTCTACACTGCGGGGGGTTGGGGGGACGGCGAGGTTGATCTAAGATATGCAACTTCAGCTATGAGAATAGCGTAGCTGAAGTCGACGTATCTTAGATCGACTTACCTCCTGTCCTCACGGCGCGGGATCAACAGCAGCAACTCCCCCATCGACTCCGCTTCCGGCTCTCGCCCTGGTGGAGTTCTGGAGTTGACAGCAGAGCGTTCGGGGGTTGATTTATCATGTCTAGATGAGACACGATAAATTGATCCCCGATAGATCGATCGCTACCCGCCGATCCGGCTGGTAGTGTGAACATACCCTTAGTTCTACCCTGACTTATGTAACCTTAGGCAAGTTGCAAACCTCAGTGTATTGATTTGTAAAATGGGGATAACAACTCTTGTTGCAAAATTTAATGACTCAGTATTTGAAATCACACTGAGAATCTTTGATAGAAAGTCATTAGTATTAGCCTTGAGGAAATGGAGTGCAGAGAAGTGAAATAACTTGCCCAAGGTCGTATAGTCTATAGCAGAGTTTAGCCAAGCATAGAATCCCGGTTTCCTGATACCCAGTCTTGTGCCATAGCTACAAAAACTTTCTGCCAGCTATGGTACCTGTGGCCCTGCTTCACTGGAAAGCCTCCCATTAATTTAAATAGAATTTGAATCAAGCGCTATTGTCTTTTATCATTGCTTAGAGTGGCTTATTTCAGATAGAGGAAAAATAAGTGAAAATTTTTATACAGGTGAAATTGTGAGCTTGGGTTTCTTTTATATAGTTCTTGAAAATATTTAGTCATTACAATTACTGAGAAAGCTAGTAGAATGTATAAACAGCTGAATATGAGAGAGGGTCCTTGTGTCATTTTATATTTTTTCTACAACCTTTGAGTTGTTTCTATTTTAAAAGTAGACTGTTAAAGATCCTTTTCTTCTAAATATTGGTACTTCATGGAATATGTTTTTTTTAATTAGATATTCTCTATTCAAAACCAATTTTGCATTTACATTAAAGGCCAGATTCTGCCATCCTTACTTAGAGTGAGCAGTACCTTATTCCTCAAGTAGTTCTAACAATTTCTGTGGAACTAGATCTGGAGAAAAACACTGCTGAAACAGAGTAAAGGTAACAACTTCAGGCAGATTTCTGATAAGGGCATTTAAGCAGTAGAAATACCCCTGGGCCAACTTTTGGCTGCCCGTTGTGCATGGTTGTCCATTAGGGCCTGGGTTCTGCAGACATGTAACACACAAGTGAGTTTGCACATGTAAGTAGCCCTGCAGAGCTGTGTGTGTAGAGTCAGGGCCTAGAAAACCTGAAGGCTCAAGATGAGCAGAGAGTGGATTTTTTTTTTGCTGTGATTCTGGCTCCCCACAAAGTCTGTGGAATGGCCACTTTGCAGGACTATTGTGATAGTGTTTACAGATGAATATTCCAGGGCATGGCCTGGAGGTCAGTCTACATGTTTGGGCACACAGGGTCTGTGAGCTGGCAATGGGAACAATGCACCCAACCATGCATAGATTATTTATGTGGAACTTTGAAAATTTGTTTTTAAATCTACCATTCCATTAGCGATTTTCTTTTTAAAAGCAGAGCAAGAACCACATTTATTCTTAGGCTTAGAGTAACACAATGTCCTCCTGAGCTCTCTGTGTTGGCTCTACAGCACTAATTAACTGCTGAACCAATATAGAACAGTGCAGCTATTACTGGCAATGCTGGAATAGAGAGAGAGAGAGAGAGAGAGATAGGGCTAGATTCACAAAGGGCCTTTGGCACTATAGGCACCTAAATCCCAGAATCATGTCCCGTTAGGGTACACACAACCCCTGCTCAGCTTCCCCCAAATCCTTTAAGGTATCTAAACTCACTTGGCACCTAAATTTTTGTAGTAAAAGTTCCTTAAGTACCTGTGTGTCAACCCCAAGCCAGATGTCTGGATGCCTAAGCCCCAGAGCAATTCACAACCCAGGAGAAGATAAGTATTCCTCTGCCTAAGTAGCTGGTAGGGACTGACCTAGTAAGTGTGCTGAGAGCTCGCCTACCAGATCAGGCCCTTATAGGCAAGCTTATGTATGTTGGGAGGGGGGCCTGGGATGGGCAGAGGAGGAGGAAGACCTCCGCCATCCACATCTAAGTTCTAGCACAGTAGTATCTGGGAGGTGGGAGACCCAGAATCCAGTCTCTCTGCTTCAATGAATTTTTTTAATTGTTTATCCACAATGGACAACCTTAAGCCTAAACTGCCTGAGTCCAGGAGAAAGTTTCTCATCTGTGGATTGCTAACCAGACATAGGCACCTCACTGGTGCCCAGACTCAGGTGCCTATTTCCAAAAGCATCACCACACCTACTTTCTTTGTGAAGCGAGCCCATGTTGTAATCACAAGATAAAAAATCCATAAGATATTGTTAAACAAAGCCATCTTCATTAACCATCAACTGTACTCAAAGAAAATGGGAGAATAATCAAAGAGTGACAAATAAAAAAGTAATTAAAGAAAAATATGTTCATGCTTCTAAATAACTGAAGAATAGGGACCATTATAAAGTGCAGAAGACTCTTGAAAGTTAAGAGGAACTTTTGCACAATATAAGCAAGTATATATAAAGAATTTAAAACATCATAGAAAGGGAAAGGTGAACAATGATGAAGAGATCTACAAAGTGGTTATAAAGCAATATATGAATATACATCAGGAACACTGCAAGTGGCTTATGAGAGATGCTTACATTTCCCTTATTTTCCTTGGCCAACTGGACTTGAATCAGTTTGGATTGTTCAGATATTCCTGATAGTGTCATGAATTTCTACAAGGTTCAATTGATAATAACTACATAGCTGTGTGATCTTCTTGGGCCCAGAAATCAGCTGGAAGTCTCATGAGGACCAGCTCTCTGAAGAGATTTGCATCATTATCATATTTGCTTCTGGGAGAAAACCACTCCTTATAGAAGAGACCTAGAGATTTTTTTAAAATGCAAAAACAACCACTTTTCTGTAGCTTTTTTAAGCCAAACTACAAAACTCTCAGATATAATTGTCCATTGAATTCTCTAGACATAATTTGCCATTCAGTTCTTTAGACCCTAAAACCAATTTCTTCAAAACCTTTTTGGTTTCATCCCTATTGAATACTATAGGACATTTCCATAAATGAGGAAACAGATATGCAGGAAAATGGAGTAAAAAAAAAAAAAAGAATAACCTTATGTCTCTAAAAGTTATGGGCTCAGAACTGGTATGAGCTGGAGGTGAAAGTCTGAGTTGGTTCTTAATTTGCCCATCACCATTTTACACCCTACTAGCTGCATGAAAATTTCCCCCACCGCTTGCTTACTGCAGAGTTAGCAGTAGCTCTGTAACTTACACAATGAAGCGAGATGTTTCTAATCAATTCTTGGTAGCCTTTGGTTTAGGGAGATTTGGAAATGATGCACTTTTTCACTCTGGTACACTGACACAATGCGCCCCGTAGCCATGATTTAATGTTTAATTTAGATTTGACAAAACAGATGATTGGACTGTAGCATTCTCCAGACCTGGACACAGTGGAATTGGAAGAGTGAACTAAGTTCAATTTATGGGTTAATATTTTTATGTATTTTTCAAAAGATTACAATTTCTAAGTTATAGAAGAATGTCCCCATTTGGGAAAAAAAAGTTTTAGTAACAGAGAAAGAGCTTTTGATATTTCAGCCTACTATTCATTGTCAGTTTAGTTTTTCAAGTGAATTTTGTTGCCCATTAAAAAGGTTGCTAGATGAGAAGACTGGAGACTCAAAGGCCCATCCACAGATCATGGGGCTCCCCAGGTGGCTCAGGGCCATATATGCAGAGGTCCTTTGCATCCAAATGAACTCCTTAAGAGTGTCCCTCTTAACTGTGGTCCCCAGCAAGGATAAGGCTCCACACAAAAACTTAACACAGTTTCTGGTGGTATTACTGTCCTCTTCAGTTCATGCTGGGTAATGGATGTGTACATGGCTAGCCCACATTTTCTGTGGTCTCCCTATTTA
The DNA here is from genome assembly GCF_016161935.1 of Mauremys reevesii. Taxonomy (NCBI): domain Eukaryota; kingdom Metazoa; phylum Chordata; order Testudines; family Geoemydidae; genus Mauremys; species Mauremys reevesii. The sequence goes on from NC_052626.1 coordinate 58,146,890, forward strand.
TGAATTGCTGCACTAACAGAAAGAATCTTCTCTGGGGTCTGACATAAGGGGAGAAAACCTCCACAAAAGTGGTTGATTCCTCCTTTCCCCAGGGAGAGAGATCCATCCATAGACAGTGTCCGTTTGCATGTGGATCCCAGGGGCATGATCTTCTCACTATTCTACAACAATACCATCCACACCAGCAATATAAAAAGGTGGTTAGAACATAGATGTCCCTAACCCTGGCAGAGGTGTGTATTTGTGAATAGTTAAATGTGAAATATGGGCAGACTCTATGGTAAATCCATTATTCCACAAAACAATCTATCACAGGCAGTAGCAGTGCAAGCTTGCCCTAGCTACCACACCATTGGCCTGACTGAAGCCAATGGAGAGGCTCCCATTGAATCAGGCAGGCCCCTTTTATTTTAACCCAAGTTAGAAGGACCAGCTCTAGGGGTGAAAAGGTAGTTCACTGTCCAGGCAAATACTGTATTTGTCCTTGCTGAGGCTGAAAAGAGTGCAGATTTTATAATATAGACATTTGTGCCTCAAGAACAGGATAGAGAACAGTAATTTATTTCACTTAGACTACCAAAGAGATTTCAGAAGATAAACATTTTCGGTCACAACTCCTAAATCTCATCTCAGATAATGGGGGGAAAGAGCTATGCAGAGAACATTCCCAGAATCTGTAGGTTTACTTTCATGGACAAAAATATCTATCTGGGGATTCCAAATCAAAAGCCTTTTCACATATACTCTGTTGTGCAATATTTGTTTAAAATGTTAGGGTAATGCAGAACATATGTAGAGAGACTACTTACATAACATTTCCCTCTGAGTCTGTGTTCTGTATTGTATGGCTTCTAGAAATAGCTTAAATTAATCTTAGAGAAAGAGTATATTCATCTTTCAGAGTACAGAATGTACTGGATAGATTACCAAATTCTGCTGCATCATTGTGTCCTCATCACAGTCCACATCCCATACTAACATGCAACTGATAAAGGGATGAACTTTTTAATATGATTCCCTCACTGGAAAATTCCAACTTTTCTATATCATAGAAAATATAAACAATGTAGCATAAAAAAGGGACCTTGGTGATCATAATTCTTTCTTTGTTAAAAGACTTATGAGGTCAGTTAAGGCCAAATCAGCTTTTAAACTTGAATCTGCAAGTCTCTGTGTGCACATTTTTATGTGCATTTATTTTTATACAATTCACAGATGAGTAAAGACTTATCAATGCAAGAAAGCATCTGCAGATCAGGCCCTTAGTTATGATAGCATTGTGTAAAACAATCTTGTGAGCAATTGACAGAGATCAAATCAATAAAACATTTCACTGGTGCTTCTAAATTACGTTGTAGAGCTCCTTGTTCTTATGTTTTAGTAACATCCAAGTAACTACGTAACTAAGTTTTTTTTTTTACTTCTTTTTCTATTCAGCTCAAGTTCTTATACTATGCCTGCTGCCATGGTATCGGAGCTCATAAGAACATAACAACCACTATACTGGGTCAGGCCAAAAGTCCATCTAGCCCAGTATCTTGTCTTCCAACAGTGGCCAATGCCAGGTGCCCCAGAGGGAATGAACAGAACACGTAATCACCAAGTGATACATCCTGTCACCCGTTCCCAGCTTCTGGCAAACAGAGCTAGGGGACACCATGCCATTGTAAAAAGCATTGAGTTATTTTGGCAAAATAAGATAAAGCAGAATGAGTATAGCTGAGAGGAACTGAGCTAGAGTCTATCCCTCCTTATGTATCATCAGCAAAATCAGTTACTAAATTCCAATCATGTAAACCTGTGTGATCCCACAGAAGGGTGGCATGGGTGACATTGAAGGGGGAAGAACATGAAGAAAATGGGCTTGGACAAATGTGAGGTAGTGATGCTCTCAGAGCCAGAAGTTTGGATACTTAAAACGTCTAAATAATTTGAGGAATCTTTCTTAGAGTTCAAATTTAAACCTATAAAAACAAACTGGGGACAAATGCAGAGTGATTTATATTGTGCAACTCAGAAAGCTGGCCTAGGATCTAAAGCCATGGCTTTATTATGCATTACCATGCGTATGATCCAAGTTAGAATCTCAAACACATCCCAACTACCACAAGTTTGTTTCCGGGCTGATAAGGATGGGAGATGATTCAATTCCTGGGGAAGATTTCGGGTGTTTGCTGGCCACTTGAGGTGATGAGATGACACTCACAAAAGCTTTAATACCATCCTCTTAGTGTGGACAAAGGGGAAGCAAAGAGCAGACAATCATTAAAGTATTAATAGAAACAGCACAATTCCTTGGTAGGGATGATAGGTGTATATATTGAAATATAAACAGTGGGATAAACTGAAACAAAAGGAAAATAAAATAAAGATGACAGTCCCTGACATGCCACAGACCTCCCTTGGGGAAGCCTCTGGCAAGCTGCAGTCTAGCCTAATGTCCTCAGGTGAGCTACCAAAAAACATTTTGAGGCAGTTGCAGGGAGTCCAGCCCATCTTCCTTTCAAGGGCTCAGACCATCTATGGTCATATGAGCAAGCTCTGTCCTCAGCCAGGCTCCCTCCTAGGAGCTGAGGAATAGAGGTTTGTACTCCTTCCAGGCCTGCCTTCCTTGGGGGTCTGACAGGATCCATCACTCACCTGCGTCCAGTTCTCCATGCCTGGGCAGCACAGTTCTAGACATGGGAAACTCAGCCCATTGAGATCTGCAGGAGTCTACTTCTTCTGGGGCTCTCGCCATTCTCAAAAGTGGCAAAGAAAAGAAAAACTAACCAATGGAAGCCAGCAAATGCTGCTGTTTCTCATTAGATTGATTTATGTGACAAATGGTATTTGTGGTACTCAACCAGTTTCATAGCTAGTTGAATAACATTCATCAAATGAATTCAGTAAAGAGCAGTATGCATCAGATAATTTATTTGATGACTAAATATTTCAGATGTTCAGTCGGCTATAATACCAGCACATATGCAAGTATCTCCCCTTGTTTAAATATAATTTTTAAAGACTGAATTTATGCCCCTACTTTTTCAGTTGCTGAGTTAAGTATAAATAGAGATACTCAGAGCCTGATCTTCATTTAAAGTAAATTGTCATTGCTCTAAGGCAATTTAAGCCAAATGAGAATATGTCCCTCTTACTTAACCATTGTGTAATTCACGGCCCATCTGGACTGGGCTTTGCTTGTCAAACTGCCAGCATTGCTCCTTGGCTGAATTGATCCTCTGTTTACCTTCCAGGTTCTCTTATCTGTGCAAATATTATTCAGTGTCGTCTTCATTCACTATCCTTAAAATTCCTACAATGTGTGTAGCTTTTTGGGAGGAGGGGTGATATAAGTTTGAAAGGGGCAGATCCTGAGATCTTTGTCTTCATTTCAAGTATGCTGAAAATGTTCCGTTTTGTTAACTACAAGCTGAACACAGCCTTCTGTAACCTGTCAGACATCTGTTTATCAGAGTCCAGTCAAGACATAGATTTTCAGGGTGACCAGTAAAATTTAATTGTTTACACAGCCTGAAAACTACATTAAGACAGCAAGAATTAAAGTAAGGCTGACAGCATTACTGTAGGGTACCTGAAGGAGTTACAGTTCATATGAAAATAAAAAAGATCACACCAAATATGCCAATACCTTACCTCCTTTGGCAAATGGGCATTGAGATTTGAAACAGTTCTGACTATGTTTCATTTTACATTTACCACACTGAAACTGACAATACTTTCTAGGAAATTATAGAGAAAAAAGCTAAAGAAACCTTTTCACATATGTTCAGTCACATATGGAATAGTTCTATAGAATTTTATAGAACATAACATCTCCATATGTTTTTAATCATTATATAGAATTTTAGAGAATGCCATCCCTGTTATAGAATTCTATAAATGTGTTCAAAGGCAAATAGAAAGGCGATCACGCTAGTAAGTTCTGTACAGCCTGGTTGATTTCATCCCTCTTACATTCTATTGGAATTTTACAAGTGGGGTAAGAAAAAAAAGACACTTTAAAGTGCATCCAGTGTGAGATTTGAAGATAATAAACTTCACCACATGCAGGATGCTCATGTTGCTATCAGGGCCCAAATGCTTCTGCTGAAGTTTTTATAAAAACTTGCTTTTTGATATTAAGCCCTTATGGGCTGGCTAAAGTCTGGTTTGCAAACACTGGGTTAAATTCAAATACTGCTTTATACCCTGCTGAAGTCAATAGGAATACATGGGATGTAAACCTGGAAAGAATAGACCTATTCTTAATGCATGGCTCAACCACCTTCACTACAAACTTGCCTTCACCCCAGACCTTTCCAGGGGTTTTACTATGATTGTAACGTATGTTCATACTGTAACATTTCACTACAGCTAATCTAGGTTTGCTCTCCAATCCTGGGAGTTGCTGCAAGACATTTTCACACCATAAAAGCCATTTTAGGGCCACATTTTATCATAGTTCTGCATCACATATTCTAATGAAGCCTTAGTTGGTAGCCCTTCTCCCTCATTCTACTCTCTCACTTCCTTTCCTTTCCAGGCACCAATTCTTCATTCCATACCACAGTAAGTAGTATTGACTCTTAATATACATCCTAAAGGTATACCCTGTCCCCCTCCCCCCTTTGTCTAAAAAGCAAGCCAAAGTTTTAACTTAATTCTCCGGTAATGGTTTCTCACCCATAGGCAGGCATACACATGCTGATCCAATCCTTTTTTTCCCAAGAATGCTGTCCAATCAATTGTTTCTGTAAATTATTAGTAGTATACAATGGTATAGTAAACACATTCAAAAGAAAAACTTCTGCTTACAATAAGATACATATATTCCTGCGGGTATTATGGTTGCCTAAAACAGGAAATCCCACGATGGTGAAAAGATGGACTTCATTAGGAAGCTTTTAAGCATTAAGGACCAAAGGCAGGAATTTTTGCCTCCAGGGTTACAATGCAGTTAAGACTTGGAAACAATTCAGAGAATTCCAACTGTTCCTTGCAAACTGTGAGGGATGGTTTGTGCCCAGTAACTCCATGTGAAGTGTCTAAACCAAGGACCACTTTGGGTGGTCTTCTCTCTAACAACTGCTCTTAGGTAGCAGTTCAGTGCATTCCTTTAAAGAGACAGGGGAAGGGGACTTGCTTGTATTCCTGGCCAGTGGAGTAGTTTAGACAGTGAAGGAATTCCACATGGCTGAAGCCAGGGCAAGCAGGAGGAGGGAGGAAATATTTTATGCTCCTGTCAGTAAAGTGGATTCCTTTACTGACATTTTTTGAACTCTTGCCATTCATGAACAGTGAGTTTCATTGCAGAGCTGGCGTTACTTATTTCTGAGAGTTTCCATAAAGGAAAACACTCCTGGGTGTTTTCCCCTCCACTTTTCATTGCTCAGATGTAGACAATAGATTTCCATTCCACACAGGCATGAATGCAGGTTTGCGTGCATGCCCGTGTGCCGCCCCCACCCCCCTCCCACACACACACACACACACGCAAGTTTTAGGATGCCAGCTTTTCATTAAGAAGTCTTTATCAGATTCACTTTTATGTTGCCCAGTGGCTTCAAAGGCAACTGCACACACCTAAAGGCAGAATTTGACCCTTAACTGAAACTTTATTTGACTTAACAGCTGTCAATCAACCAAGACCCAAATGCAGCAAAAAGTCCCTCCAAAAATAATAAATAGTATTAATAATGTCAGAAAGACCAACATTCTGCGGGATTTATTTATTTAGGGTAAATAATGTATCTTAGTTTCACTATTCAGGATATCTGATAGCAAGAATTTATAGTATCGAAAGGGAGATTATATAGACTTTCCATGATATTGATGCTTATTTGAGGCTAAAATGAGGGAGGCCTCTTGCAATAAGGAAGTTAAAACATGTTATACCTGCTTCCCCCTCCCCCTTTAAAAAAAGCCCTCATGGCTGTGAAGTAAGCATTAGGTTAGGGCTAGGGGGAAAAAAAAACACAATTAAACTTGGAACTTGTTGCCTATGGTTGAATAGTAATAAAAGCCCCAGATGCAAACAATGCAAAAGTAGACTGTTTATTAGTTTATAAACAATAGTCAGTGGTATAATGAAAGTGTTTTTCCAAAACTACAATAAAAATCAGTCTACTTTATTTCCTTTAGCTTTCAGGAGTAGAAGATAATTCAGTTGATAGTTTACTGACACTCATGGCTCTCCACACCATGCCACAGAAGGCAAAGACTATTAATGCAATTTCTGCTCCTGTATCATACTGTACAACCAGTATACTCTGATATTACCAGAATAGGCTGCCAGGGATGGGAGGTTCAAACTTCCATATAACAAACTCAGTGGAAGGTTTCTCCTGACAAATAGCAAACTTCTACGGTATTGTGCCATGAAGGGCTTCTGAGAACTATGCATTGATCTTAGACAATGCAAAACATCCTTTACATCATCTTTAGTTTGTATTTGGGGCACAAGATTCAGCAGTCTGATGGAAATTTAAAGAAAAACCATTATAGGCCTTAGTTTTCATTCTGTTACACCCATTTTATGCTAATGTGGGGCTCTTAGTGTAATAGTGTGGAGAATCGATCCCTTTTTACTTAAAAAGTAAACTCATTAGTTATACTCATTTCATCCACACAATCCTATTTGGCATGAGTGCTAAATCTTGCCTACCATCTTTATAAATGAGAAAAAGTTAAGATGAACTGAAGCCAGCCATCAGCTTCTAGACAATATACTAAATACAACAGAAAATGGAGAATACCATGGCATCTTGTTTGAATTTCTGAAACCATTCTCTACTCTGACTGCATTACTCCAGTTTTATGTCACTGAAACACACCACTGACGTCATTACATCAATGGAGTTACACTAATGTACAAATGGAGCAAGGCAGCACAGAGTCAGGAAAAGTCTCCAAGTCATCTATTTCACAAGGTAATTGTTTTAAGGTGCAATGGTGTATGTGAAGTATTGGAAACATCATTAGTATTTCTAAAAGATCTTTAAAAAGTGACATATTCTGGGTTTGGTTATCTCTGATCTTGCTTGGTCAGTTGTTTCTGAGCTTTCTTAGCACATTTGTAGACTCTGATAGACATGATACTAACTGCAGTGTCTGTCTCATGCTTAATGTCTAAATCCGCTTGGAAGAGTTTATGGAGACAGATTAAGTGTTCATCAAAGAGCGTGATGAGCCACCATTACTTTACTAACCTCCTTTCACAAAGCACTTCTTGGAATATTGAAAAAAATCAAGCAGTGGAGTTGTAAGACCATGCACAAAGCTGTGAAAAAATTATGTTGACTTTCGGGAAATGCCTAAGCAAAGAGTAAAACAGTTATCACATAAAAGGGATGGGTTGGATGTTGGAAAGAATGTCTTCCATTAATCACAGTCTCAGGTTACTACAGGTCATGGAAGATTCAGTGCATGTGTTAGCCTTTTATTTAAAAAAGGAATAGAAAAGTATGATTTTTCTATGTAGGAAAAATAATGCTCCGCAAATTAAAATTTCCTCCTGTTAAAACTTGTGTCTGTATCTAACTATATCTTTGGTATTTTTTAAACAAATCTCATTGATTGAAACTTAATCAAGTGACCAAATCTAAGCACTTGCTTGTTATTATGGATGGGAGGTGATTGCCACCTTTCAGTCAGGATATATGTAAAGAAGCTTAAACAATAGCAGTAGTATCCAAAGCAGGCACGTGGAAAGTTTGAGTAAAAGCTGAAACATGGGGCCCAAGGGGTTATCCCATGGCACTGATAGCAAATGCAGGGCTAGGTGATTTTTTTTGGTGGAATCAATTTTCTCTATGTGAGAGAAAAGGATCCAGGGGAGACAGAAGCAGCCAGAAAGCCAAGTAGACAGTAATAAAAGTGCTGGTAACATGGCCTTGAGAGAAAGCTGAGAGAGAAAGCATTTGGGGCACAGAGTGCAGGCTAGAAAGGCAGGTTTGGAACAACAGGCAAAGGAACAGTCTCCTGAGGTTTGACTCCTACCGTGTTCAGGACAACAGGACTTCATACATAATGTTAGTAACTTACTTGGCTCCATCATCAATTTCTTCTAGCGGAAACAACCTGTAGGGCCCCAAACTTTGGTTAGCCACTAGGCTCAAAAGGAGTAACATGCTATTGTATTCAAGTGCAATCATCAAGATGGAATGCTATCACTGACATCTGAAGTGGCACCATGGGCAATGGAATCAGGTTGGCACAGGTAACTGGAAAACCAGGCACCAGGAAATAAAATGAGGGTGCTCCAGCCATGAGGATCTATTTAAAGGGTAGCCCCTACATCTCCCACAGGGAAAATGAGCCAGCACCAAGGTCCCTCTTTTGGAAAGAGAATTAGCCTTGAAGCCCTGGCCCTTTTTTTCCAAAAGACAAATTACTGGTCTAGGGAGAGGGAATATAAAGTGATGGGGAAAGAAAAGTCAGTCCAATAACCTGTCCATTTCCTCTAAGATGGCTTCTGGCAATTAGGGAGGGTCCATAGATAGTTTCTCTTTCCTAAAGACCATGCCTTCACCTTACCACAAAGGCTTTTCTTGCCTGAGGAGAAGAAAGTCCTGGAATCCGGCCAATGACCCTTGAGGGCTGATCTTGCCAGAAGGAGAGAAGACCCCACAGCCTTTCCCCAAAATGTAACTTAGTGTTATAATTGTGGGAGGGGGGGATGTAAGTGGTGGTAGTGGAAAATTCTTGTATACAAATGAATACACACCACTGTTCTAGGAATAGTTATGTTACATATGCACAGATCATCCTGACAGCAAGGTCATTGAAATCCAAGTCCTTGCTACAAATCGTGGAAAATTATCTTTCAGGTGTCATACTCTTCACCTAGAAGTTCACCTATTACTGTTCATGTATAAGGAATCCCCAACATCTCTCTCTAACTGACTTTTCTAAGTTTTGGCATGGCACATTAAACACAGATGAATCATTACAGTTTCAGTTAAATCCAGACATGAGGGATTTTCTTGTTGTTGACAAAAAGGCTAAAATGAGTCAGTCTTTATACGCAGTACAAGAAAAAAAATGTTGCGATAGTTCATTATTTTTTATGCTAAGGTTTCTTGAGTTCATGCTGTCTCCCCAGCAGTATTTTAGCCACCTCGGGTAGAGAGGGTGTTTTTAATTGCAACTGTAATAGATACACACACACACAAGAATTCAAACATTCAGTAAAGAAAAAAATATCCTATTAAACAAGACTGGAAACAAAGCATACCAGTTTTACACTGGAATAACTTCAGATTTATGCTAGTGTAATATCACTGAAATCTGGAGTAACAGAGGTGAACCAGGTCACACATCAGTGAAATTGCACACTGCTGAATGAATGAATGAATGATATGTAAATACACAGGGGAAAAGAAATGGAGTCTAGTAATGTGGCTATTTACTTGGAAGAATGTACTTGTAACTACTTGATGTCCAAGAACAGAGTGACATCTACTTAAGCTTTTACATCTTCTTAGTCATAAAGTAGCTGATCACCCTTAACCAATCTACATCCCCCAGACCGGTGGACTAATCTGCTTGTAATTCTTAAAAGTTTCATATGTATTTTTAAGCACAGCTTCTACTGATAATTTACAGTTTTATTTCCTAACATTGGGTCAGCTTCTCAGCTGGTGTGACTCACCATAGCACCACCGACTTCAATGGAGCTATGCTGTTTAACACCAACTGAAGATCTAGTCCAAAATTGTTTGATTTCATTTGAATTGCAAGGGGACAAAATCCCCTCCGTTGCACTAGTGCAAGGCCATGGAAGCCAATAGGGGTGTACCTGCATAAAACAGAAGAGAATTTGAACCTTTCTATTCAGTGACATTACTGCAACTGTGTTAGGCCCTGATTCAAGAACGCACTGAAGCACATGCATTACTCTAAACATATGCTGAAGACCCATTGACTTCAACAAGACTTGAGCACCTGCTTAAGTGCTGTCCCGAATCGGTGTTTCCCGAATCAAGGCCTTAGTGCAGAAGGACAAAGAACACAGTAAAAGCACTAAAGGTTTCTTGGCCCCGGTCTACACTACAAACTTATGTTGGAATAACTATGTCGCTCGGGGGTGTGGAAAATCCTCACCCAAGTGACACAGTTATACCAGCCTGACTCCCAGTGTAGACAGCACTATGTCAGTGGGAGACCTTCTCCTGTCAACATAACTGCCACCTCTCAGGAAGACAGAGTATGCACACCAATGGGAGAAACTCTCCCGTCGGCGTAGGTAGCATCTTCATGAAGTGCTCCCGCAGCTGCTGCAGCGCTGTAAGTGTAGACAAGCCCTTGAACTTGTTACTGCAGCATTTGGTGGGAGAGAACTTGTCCATGAGGCACTGCTATTTCTTCAATTGGTCTGTCCACTTGGCTTCATTTCCACCAAGACAGACCGTGAATCTCTGACTGTGTGTTTTCTCTTTTCCCTTCGGAAGTACTGTTGCTTAGGAATTATGATGGACATGGCCACTGTAAACATGTGCAGTGCATTTTACCCTTGAAAAGCCAGCACCCTCTAGTGATAGATGGGAAAGCTCCTCCAAGCACTTCTCCCAGTCTGGGAAGGGTTTTCAACTGCTATTATCTGAATTTTTACGCTTGTAATTTTGTATTAATGTCATGTTCATGTAAGGTTCTGGATTCCCAACACTGGAGGCTGAAGGGCTCTACAGGGACAGCGTGGGCAGCAGCAGTGCAGCTTTCCCCTACAATCTCTCAGCATGACCCTCGCCCCAGAGCAGAGACTTGCCTCTAGGGGTGAGAGCATAGGTCAGCATCTATTTCCTCATCAGCCTCTCTCCTGAGACTGACAATGAGAATGGCAATTAGTTCCAGCTGAGATTGTGGACTTAGAACAAGAATGAGGCCATCTGTTTATTAGCTTTCTTTTTGTAAGAGCTTCTAAAATGAGGTGACTTCAACAAGATGAAGTTTAATTCATTTAGGAAAAAGAAACAACACACCACAGACACTAGCTACAAATGACAGGGCTGCCATCAGACCATTTTTATTCTCTCATTGTACTTGCCATCTCTTCATTCATTGGTCATTCCCAATCCAGCACAACAGCTGTAATATCAGATTATAGATGCATGAATTCACTCGAGAGATGTACATTTAGGGATAGGCCAGGGGTTCTCAAACTGGAGGTCAGGACCCCTCAGGGGTCATTAGGTTATTATATAGGGGGTCATGCGCTGTCATGACCCCCTATATAATAAAAAAGTATGTTTAATTTATAAGGGGGGGGTCACACTCAGAGGCTTGCTACATGGGGATCACAAGTAAAAAAGTTTGAGAACCACTGGGATAGGCTATAAGCAGCTCTAATGGGGACATATTTCTAAATATTTTTAATTTAAATTATGCTACTAAACTCTTTTGTTACCTCAGTACTGATGATTTACAGATTTCAGAGGAAGCCTACTATCAGCCAAGGCATGATTGCACAACCAAAGCATCAGGCCAATTGTTTGCAGGACAAACTACAGATGTCATTTGGGAATGCTCAGAAAGTTGCTTTTATATATATATATAAAAAGACAGGCATTCTGCTTCCAGCGGAACCATGTCCTTATATGTAGCAGCGTGGGCAGTGACTTCCTATGACATGCAGCAGAGTTACACAAATGGTGTTCCTTTAACTTACCAAATTTGACAGGCTACTGCCTGTTCTTTGATGGAAGGAATGTCATTGCACACGTTCTGTGCTGTTCCCAATGATGACCCTGATCAAAATTTCCACCTGAAAGGGAATAAAACTGTAGAACGTGCTGTAGTAAAACAATAACGGGGGCAGAGGGAGGGGGAAATTGAGTAAGAGCCAATAGTTATCAGCTCTCTTGGAGACAATTCCTAATCCTTATGCCTTGTTCTGCATTACAGCCATTTACTTTGTAGCTGTAAGAGCTTGAAAACTGTGTGTGTTCTTAAATTCACATTCAGGTCTCTCCTCTGATCTTTTGCTCTTTGGTATGCACTTACACAATTGATATATGCAGCTCAATGCCCATATATTCTGTCTCTTGAATAAGCCATATGGAGAATACAGGAGAGTTAAAGCTCAGAAGGAATTTTAAAAACTGCTTATTGTATTGATTTCAATTTTTTGCAAGGGAAGGAGAGTGGAATAGAAATAGAAAGCCATAGAAAAATGTAAACAAATAATTTAAAAAATCTTCAAAATGTCTTAAGTTTTATAGTGTGCTTATCATCATGGTAACCAAGAATCTTCATAGTATCTCAGAACCTTCTAATGTTATAAGTATTGGGAATAATTTGGATAATAAGTTCCAATGAATTACAGTTCTAGGAAAGAAAGTTATTTCAAAACAACCTGCATATGCTGAATAGTAATCTATAGTGTCTATTGAATAGTGACAACTGCTTTCTATTCTTACACAGAAAAATAGATATCCCTACCGATATTATATTTTAATAAGAAAGTACTGATTCTAAATCATTTACCATACTACAGGTGGATGGGCTTGACGAGTAATTATTGACCTGTGCAGCTTTTCTGGAATTATTTCTGTTTTATTAATTAAATCAGCAGTGCAGCTGAGCTGAACCTGTGAGAGACATTCTGGTATTAGCCTTACGTATGAGAAATAAAATGTTAAATTCCATTAATGGAAATTCACAAAGGAATGCATCACCATGGAAATCTTCACTAGGAAGGTTACCACATCATAACCATCTCAAACCTGTGACTATTTACCTGGTAGTTCCCCCTCCTCTTTCTTCCAGTTTGTTTTTCCTCCTACTAGCTTTCTTTCCAAGCCCCCCTCTCTCTCCAATCTTCTATTCTGCCTCTTTAAGATCTTGCCCCGCCCTTCTCTCTTTTCCAAATATCATGCCTAATGATTGGATAAGGTACATTTACATCCCCCCCAAAATGGCAAGTGCAGTCCTTGAAATAGTGTGTCAATCCTCAGCTGGTGGAAATTTAGCTACTCTGATTTCCACCAGCAAACAATCTGGCCAATTGACTAATCCTCTTGGTTAAACTGCTGCTTTGTATTATTTGTGTTGCCCTGGTACTCTTCTCCTGCAAAACCGGAAGCATAAAACCAAACTAATGCCCATAGTACTGTAATTATGTTTAATTTGAGCTTTTCCATTCAAAGGAGACCTTTTCAATTCAAAGAACACTAAAACCATGAAGGGAGGTAGAGGTGAATCAAATCAGCAGCATATGTGAATTTCTGAATGAATGTTGTCTTGTGTAGGCACAGTTCAATAAATTGCTTCTGCAAGTCTGCTGAAGCTTAATAGAAACTTTAAAAAATTAGACAAGAAATATCTATCTGATGATAAATTTCCAAAGGAAGGAAGGGGAGGAAATGGTCAATGACACGCACTTTGAATCAAAGCAGGTGATTCTACAAATACATGTGCCAAACTTATGTCCTTATATTGATCAGATGCAAATGAAAAAATAGCAACACTCAATGTATCAAAAAGTTAGATACTATTGCTACAATTCTGATTTCTACTCTTGATGCATCTGCTGCTGGTTCAGTTTCGTAAGTGAAAGAATTTCAAGGGTGAAGGGCAAATTCAACTGTCCCTATAACTCTAGGTAAAAACAGAACAGCTGTTGCAGACGGAACTAATAATATTACAACTAATGTTACTTCATGGGGCTCAGGTACTGAGAAAGGATACCACAAGCCAGCATATTTTTCTTTGTTTGTTCATTTGTTTTTAAAACTTTGCAAAGATAATTGATGAACAGAAAACAATAGCTGGGTGTTTGGGTGTTACTGAAGCATCTGCAACTATGTCACTTGAAATTTTACTCTCAAAATCTATTTGTACCCTCTTGACTATTAATACTGTAATGTAGGCTGAAAACTGGCTACAGGGCTAACCTAAACAAAGGGGTCATGGATATTCCATGGGTAGAACATGAGGTAAATTGCAAAATAAACTATTCATGGTAAAATTATTTGCCCATTTCTAATTCCAATCTATAAAGCCTTATGGTTCAAGTTTGCCTCTTGTTGCATATTTGAGACAATTGGCCAGATCCTCACCCATCTATCAGTGAATCATTTCAACAGTAGAAGCCATTTGGACATTTCCACTAATAGCCATTGGATTTGAATTCTAGAGGACTGGGAGCAGAATTTACTCTATGGACGGTCCCTCAAATCTGGAATTTGCTTCTCTTTTTGATTTGGCAAGCTAGGTTAGTTGACCTTCAAGAACAGGACAAGTCGATCTAGTCAAAAAAATGCAATTATTTTTCCACGGGGAATTTTTGAACATTTTCATTAAAAAAAATTCCTGTGAAATTTGATGTTATAAAAAATCTAATCAAAAACCAAAACAATCTGAAAACCAAAAACCAAGTTTTTTTAAATCAGAAAAAAACCCAAAAGATTATAAAAATACCCAAAAATATTTACTGAAAAGTTTTTTTTCCTTTTTTTTTTTGGACAAAGATGGAAAACTTTGACCAAAATGAACATTTTCAGTTTAGTCAAAAAAATCATTTTTCCATCTAAAAATTTTTTTTTTAATTACTATGAGATTAACTTTGAGACTTAGGTATTTAATCAGATTTTTGCCTGAAGGTGGGTGATGTGTCTATGTTTGAGAAAAGTGTTTGATACTTTTATGGTTGTGTTTTAAATGTACATATGCTCAGAGGCTTCTGGTGAACCGGTTTGTGTTAGGCTACCCAGAGAACCCATAGTATTCTACCAGGTTACAGTCCAAAGGAGGCCATTGACTCAGAGAAGGACCCCACGGATAAACACAATTACTACTTGCAGCCAGATATGTTAGGAGCTTGTTTTTAGAAAAGGACAGATCCCCCTACAATGAATGTCATGGAGAAATAAAGTATGAGAAATCCATTCAATGGGAAAATGTGAGAGCTTTACATTAGGCTCAAGTACATTTCATAATCTATGGTTACCAATTTTGGAATTTGCACAAAATAAATACAAAGCTAATGATAAGAGGTTGAACAAACACAAGTATGTCTTTTAAAGATAACAAATACAGGTTATGAATAAGATTTGGTAATGCTTGTATAGAAAGTTCATGTGTGTCAATAATGACTTTTTTTAAGTCACTGTAGGCATTCAATTCCCCACCTTTCACTTAATCCCATATCTTGACTTTGTCTACATTTTTTAAGTCAATTTTCCCTAGAAAGATTTCAGGGTTCCAGCTCCCTGCTAGTGTGACTATTGGATTGTAGGAGGTCTCTTCAGCAAAATTGGGGTTTATAGGAGAGCTAAGTCACATTTATTCTTGTAACCAAGAACATTTGTGTTTTGTCCTTACCAAGTTCTCATCGCTTCCCCCTGACCCTTACCCTGTAACAACAAAGGTACGTTAATAAATGTCTAGCAGGATAAAACTATCATTAAAATGAGGTGTCATGGGGGCTTGCTATTTTGCTTTTTAAAAAACCAAAAAGGGCTAAATAGGAAAAAGGAAGGTCACACACCACACAGGAAAGAGTGTGACATGGAAAATCCAAGCACTTCCCAGAAAGGATGAGAAAGTAGTGTTGTAAGGCAGGAATTTTTCTGAAAGCAATCCTGTCATGTTTATGATGTCTGTCCATCCTATGGGTAGCTGAAGTCTGTATCCGGGAGGAAGTGCATGAGATGGAAAATTGAAGCTGAAGAACTTGAATAAAAGTTGCCATAGCATTTGGGAAAACATGTAAATGTTGTCAGCCTGAGGTCACTAGGAAGATGATAGAAGGGCTGGTAGTTACAAGTTGAAGGTGAAGACCAAAAACCTTTTATGGAGTATATACTCTTGGGGAGGTGGAGGGACAGAAATAACCATAGAACTGATCCAAAAACTGATTAAAGCCAATGGGAGACTTCCCATGAACTTTAATACGTTTTAGATAAGGCCCCATGCCATAAATATCATCTCACAAACTTAATTAGATTGTATTTTTTGCCCCTAGAGCATCCTTCCTCTTCTACCTTATTATTTAACTTTCATAGCTGCATGATCTATTAGTGGTAAATTGCATTAATTCTTGTTTGTGCACATTTTTGTAAGACGATGATTAACGTGCTTGTATGCCCCTCAGAGTGCACCATTCTGTGGTACATTCACTCCTTTTGTTTTGTTTTTTTAAACACATTCTCTGTTTCAGCAGAGATAAATTATAAATTTTGTTATAATCATCCAACTTAATCCCCTGAGTTCATTGTCTGGGCTTGAGGGTAAAGGAAAGTAGGAATTTCCAAAACAGATAAATATGAAGTACTCAGACTCAGACTGTAATGCCAGAGGGGACCATCATGATCACAAGCTGACCTCCTTACACACTTGTGGGTCACAGAACCTTGCACACCCACTCCTGTAATAGACCCCTAACCTCTGGCTGAGTTATTGAAATCTTCAAATCATGATTTAAAGACTTCAAGTTACAGAGTATCCACCATTTACACTAGTTTAAACCTGCAAGTGATCCATGACCCATGCTGCAAAGGAAGGCAAAAAGCCTCCAGGGTTTCTACCAACCTGACCCAGGGGAAAATTCCTTCCTGACCCCAAATGTTGTGATCAATTAGACTCGGAGCATGTGGGCAAGACCCAACAGTCACACACCTGGGAAAGAATTCTCTCTAGTAACTCAGAGCCCTCCTCATCTAGTGTCCCATCACCAGCCATTGGGGATATTTGCTGCTGGCAGTCACAGATCGGCTACATGCCATTGTAGGCAGTCTCATCATACCACCCCCTCCATAAATGTACCAAGCTCAGTCTTGAAGCCAGTTAGGTTTTTTGCTCCCCTTGGAAGGCTGCTCCAGAACTTTACTCCTGTGATGGTTAGAAACCTTCACCTAATTACAAGCCTAAACTTATTGATGGCCAGTTTATATCCATTTGTTCTTGTTTCCACATTGGCGCTTAACTTAAATAATTCCTCTCCCTCCCTGGTATTTATCCCTCTCATGTATTTATACAGAGCAATCATATCTCCCCTCAGCCTTCTTTTGGTTAGGCTAAACAAGCCAAGCTCTTTGAGTCTCCTCTGATAAGGTAGGTTTTCCATTCCCCGATCATCCTAGTAGCACTTCTCTGCACCTGTTCCAGTTTGAATTTATCTTTCTTAATCATGGGGGACCAGAATTTAAAGAACTGCACACAGTATTCCAGATGAGGTCCCACTAGTGCCTTGTATAATGATACTAATGCTTCCTGGTCTCTACTGGAAATACCTCACCTGATGCATCCTAGGATTCCATTAGGCTTTTTCAGTCACATCACATTGGCGGCTCATAGTTTTATAGACTTTAAGGTCAGAAGGGATCATCATTATCATCTGGTCTGACCTCCTGCACATTGCAGGCCACAGAACCTCACCCACTCCTGAAATAGACCCCTAACCTCTGGCGGAGTTACTGAAATCTTCAAATCAAGTCATCCTGTGATCATCGAATACAGTAGGCCTTTCTCCTCATCTGTTGCTTCCAACTAATAAGTCCCCAGCTTATAGCAAAAATTCTTGCTGTTAGTCCCCATATGCATGACCTTGTACTTTGCACTATTAAATTTCATGCCATTTCTATTTCTCCAGTTTTCAAGGTCATCCAGATCTTCTTGTATGATATTCCAGTCCTCCTCCATAGTGGCTATACCTCCCAAATTTCTGTCATCTGCAAATTTTATTAACAAACTCCAACTTTTTGTGCCAAGGTCAATAATAAAAATGTTAAAATTAAATAGGTCCCAAGACCAATCCCTAAGGAATTCCACTAGTAACCTACCTCCAGCCTGTCAGTTCACCTTTCAGTATAACCCATTGTTGTCTTCCTTTAACAAGTTCATTATCCAGCTTTCAATTCTCATATTAATCCCCATCTTCTCCAATTTTAACTAATAATTTCCCATGTGGAACTGTATCAAATACCTTAGATACAATCTACCTGGATCTCTAAAAAAATCAATTATCTTCTCAAAGGAGATTAGATTGGTCTGGCACCATGTTGTATTTTATCCCAACTACCATTTTACTTCTATATCCTCAACAATTTTCTCTTTCAAAATTCATTCCACTTCACAGAATTGTAGATCCCAGGCTCCAGCTTGTATCTGGAAGTCTACCCAACAATGAACCAGCCCCACAGCCCTAACTGGCTGGCACGGGCCAGCCACAGGTGTATAGTTGCTGTGTGCGTAGACATACCCTGTGTGACTTGAAAGCTTGTCTCTCACACTAATAGCAGTTGGCCCCGTAAAAGATATTACCTCACCCACCTTATCTCTTCATCATCAGACTGGCATCTATCTTGTGGATCTGAACACCCACAGTTAAATATCCTGCTAAGTGGTTATTCAGGCTGATGCACTGTAATAAAGGAAGCCATATCAATGCTTCAGTCTGTTTAATCACCTGCAAATATTGCATCTTTCTCTTTAAACAGGAGCAGTTTATATAGAGGATTGCAAAATGACTGATGCAAAACGAGCCTCAAACTAGAAGGAGGATGTGGTGGTGTGGCATACTGGCACCTCCCTCCAGTATGTATGATCAAAGTTGGAGTATCTGCACCATCCACTGGGAATGGCATCTTACTTTGACCACTCAAGTGAGGAAAAGTACTTGTAAGTTAAACTTAAAAGAATACCACTACCTTTCCGCCCCCCCCCCCCCCCAATTTGATTCCTGTCCAAAAAAATACAATTCTGATAATATGGAAAAAAAGAAACCCAAAATTTAATGACACTTATTTCTTTTCTAAATCTAGGGGTTTGTTTGTTTGACCCAACTTTATTTACAGATAATGTGAATGCCAAAGGAATTAGCTCATGTGTACTAAAAATATAGTGCAGCGATTAATGTTGGGAGGGTGTTGTGTCACATCCTGCCCCACTGTGCTTGTTCTGTTACAGTATTTCCTTCTTTCTTGCCACTAAAAGGTGCAAGATAGAGAATAGGTGAAACAGAAGGGAGATCAGAATCAAGTTCACAGTCCAGAGATGCTAGCCAGGTGGAATAGCCCTGCTCGTCTATCACATTAGACACTGTCCAAACCCCTAAGACTCCACAAGGTACAAGAAAGTTTCAGAATTTGGTTGAACCTGTTTATGTTGTCCACACTCATATCACGCCTGCATCTAAGAAAATTCAGTGCTGTTAAGTGCTGCATGCAAAGAGCTGCATATAAAAATCTATTTTGCAGTTCACAACAAGAAGTTGTATTGGTCCTATAAAACCCAGGAACTGTGCTGCATATTCTTCAGTGCCACCTGCTGACACTATCTGACTATTCACCCCCACACACCCTACCTCTCTTTTACAGAGCACTCACATAACAGATGTCCCGTAACTATGTCCCTAGAACCCATTTAATGGTGAAGTTGCAAGGCATTTATACCTATCTGTGTCTTATTTGGGGTAGTATAGAAGAAGCTCACCTGTTGGTCAGAAGCTATGGGACAAGAGTACCTTATACACCTAACCCAGGTTTCCTGTGGTCATGTCATCCCACTCTGTAGATGACATCTGAGTGCAACAGGGAGTTGATACTACAGTGGAGCATCCCTTGTGTAACCCAACTTTTTATGCCAGAGAGCTCCTGGTAGTAAGGGGAAGGGCTACCTCCCTGATGTCCATCTTGGGAGAAGTCCAGAGGTGGCAGAAGCTTGCTTTGGCAGAGGAAACATAGATCAGCCCCTACAATATTTCCATTCTGGGGGCACTAGCCCCCAGTTCCACCTCCCCTGGAGAAGCCTCTCTATCGGATGACATGAAGAGAGGCTTATGGAGAGGCTTTTGTGCCCAGAGAGCCCTGGTTCCATTCCCAAAGGTGACTCAGGTAAAGGCATTGTTACATACATATCACACACATCACTGAAGCACAAATGTAAATTCTCTCTCCCACTTAAAGCTTAAACCTGGTAGCTACTATCACCACAAGGAGGATACTGACAGCAAAAAAGCAGCTGAGTCTAGGTCATTTTAAATACTCTACTTTTACACCTCATCCCTATAATGTGGCCCTGTGTTGCAGGTTTTCACCCAACTAGAGGGAGCTCTGCCTTGTTACTCACAGACCCTAGGAAAAGCTCACATACGTGTTAGGCAAGTATTGTTTAAAATTGGGAGGTTGCCTTAGAGAGTAAAGGACAAAAGGCTGAGGTCAATTGGATGAGGAGCTGTAGATCCTAAATTAAAATGGAAGGCCCTCTCACAACCAAGCTTCCTTCCCGTCTTAAACTCAGTTTGGCCTCCTATGTCTGCCTAGTCTTGAGTGGGCGAGTTTTTTTAGCTTGCTCTTTTTACTGGTGCAGTAATTACCTGCAGATGAGCCTAGCCACATTTCCCACAGGGCTCAGCTCCCTGGCAATCCCTGCAATAAGGGCAGACAGCTGTGATAGCTTCTCTACTCTGCTTGTTAACTGTCTCCTTGCCACCAACTGCATGCCATCTATAGGCCCTGTCACACTCAATACGCAACAACAATGTCCTAGAGGCAGTAGCTCATAAGCAATCCTCAATATTTATGAAATGCTGCAATTTCAAATGCATTTGACACAGAGAAGCCTCCTTAAATTGGCCTGGTTTCGCTGTTCTGTCTTGCCAGGCTTGGGGTATTTAAGATAAAATAAATATGAGCAAAACAAATGCAAGCCACTAATGAATGCAAAATGGACCAGAGGATAAAAAGGAGAAAGGACTTTGAAAACCAAGGCCCATGTGTGCCATCTGTTCTGAATTCATTGTGTTATTAAAGCCATGGGAAAATGCCATTTTCCTCAGTCAGGAGGATTAAAGGGGCGCTGGGGTAGAATAAGGGGATGATTCAAAGGGTTTCTTCTTCTAAGAGGGATTTCTAAATGCATTTGCATCCATACCTGTGGGACAGTCTCTTGTTTGTTTTCCCTAAAGGATTTAATGCATTATGGATATTGACATATGGTACAGTCATCCCACTTTTTAGGCACTGCATATTTTTAACATTCAACAGGATAGAGGTTTATCTCCTGGATTGCTTATGTTTAGCTTCAGTCTCTTGCTTGGCTACTATATAGTACAATGGAGATGTGTTTATTTGCCCACTGGGTGACATGCAATTTTGCTACAGTCCATAAGTTTAAGCTATACTAAACAATGGAACGAGAAGTGAACCCATCATGCAAACAACCATGATCTGGTTGTATTTTGTGATGTCTGGCAAGACAATATGTGCTATTTTGGCAATGCCTCTGAAAATGCTCTGGTAAAGATCTTTTTTTGTTATTATACATTTGCAAAGCACACTTTCCCTTTGCAATAATCTCTCCTGATTAAACCTAAATAAATTGATATTTTGGAATTCTTGGGCCAGCTCGTCAGTCAACTTTTGTCAATTGGCATAGCTCCATTGACTTCAGTGCCAAGTACCTAGTGCAAATCGCTGAGTACCATTAACTCAGGTCAAAGAGCAGTCAGCCAGCACCGTCCATAGTGACAAGACACCAGTTCAGCGTACAGGTGAAAAGAGATAGCTTTGGGAAACATAGTAATGGAGGGGTAGCCGTGTTAGTCTGGATCTGTAAAACACAACAGAGAGTCAGACGCATGACGAAGTGGGTATTCACCCATGAAAGCTTATGTTCCAATACATCTGTTAGTCTTAAAGGTGCCACAGGACTCTCTGTTGCTTTTTTGGGAAACATAGGCACCTTGAAAGACCTATATTTTTCACATGCCTTTCCTACCTGTTCTCTTTCAATCCATTTTCTCATCTCTCCCATCCTTTTGCTCTCCCTCTCCTCTGCTTGTTCCTTTTTCACATCCTTCTCTTTCTCACTAGCCACTCAGCAATCAAAATTAATATAGGATCAGAATCTTGAATGACAGGGATAGCTCTTGTCTAACCCCTGCATCAAGTAGAGAAAATTCCCCTTCTTTATTCTCCCTATAACCTTGCCTACTTTTGTTTTGAACATATGTTGTACCTTAACTATCTCAGCAGACAGGTCCTTTTACAGTGTGATTTTTGTTGATGATAGTAAGGATTCCATCTTAGGCTATTCAGACGAAGAACCAAATCCTGTTACAATTGAATGGGAAAGTCCTCAAACACTCTGCCAATATCATTTTTATAAATGAGAGAATAAATCTTTGTTCAGAACACAGGTGCTATCTTCCCAATGCAACATAATATTTTTTCCTTATCCAGCAAGTTCCCTCCCCCAATCTGTCTGATGAAGTGTCACAGATAATTGACTGTTCATCTACTGCCGACCTTTTTATCTATTTACACTAGTGCTCACAGAATCTTGAAGGGAAGTTATGTGCCCTATTTGAAGGAGCGGCTCTAATGTCACTCCTTCCATCTACCAGGCACAGGGGATATGCCCAGGGCATCCCTAGTGGCTGGTGGCAGCCAGTGCAGGTTAGAGATGCCCTGAGGCTATACTACAAGATCATGTGATTTTGGTGACCAATCACACAGCTTGCATGATGAATGGCAAATAAATACTTGTTATAAGCCATTCACTAGCAATCCATAGTCCATTTGTTCACATAAAGAGCCAGATCCTCAGCTGATCAGCGGTGAAACTCCACTGGCATCTCCATTTGGAATGTGGAATTGAACAAATACAAATTAATTAATTCAGAAAAAAAGCTAATTAATTCAGAAAAATACACAGTTTGTTTAGACAGTTCGTAAACAGGAAAAAGGAGCTGGATCTGTGGAATAAATAGTTCAGTTTGGACACTTCAACCAGCTGTACTCATGATGAAATAGTGAGCAGAAGAGCAAAATCCTTAGTATTGCTGTCTATAGTCACCATTGTCAGTTACTATAACATATCAATCTAACCACATGTGACTTGGTAAGATGTTATGTTCTCCACCCTCTCCAGTCCCAAGTTTTATTTATATTCCATATCAGGCTAGACCATCAGATCAATGTTTAGAACTGTTTATATAACTCGGGTGAATGAACTGAGAGATAATATTATGGTAATGAAAATGAATCAAGTATCTCTAGAAAGTGGATTTGGCTCTTGCGACAGTCTTTTCTACTGATGCAGGTGTCTAAAGGAAGGGGAAGGGAAAGATGTCAACTTTTGGTGCAAAAAAACCCCAACCCAAACTTTTTAATAGGCTTTGCACCAAAACTGAATGTCATTCTCATTCAAATAGCAGCTCACATTTAAGCTCTTTGGGGTAGGGACTGTCTTTTTGTTCTGTGTTTATACAGTATGCAGCTCAATGGGGTTCTGATTATGACTGAGGATCCTAGGAACTATCGCAAATACATATAACAAATCTCCCAAATAAATTACCCTCAATGTTGCCAACTTTTGCAATTTTTCACAAGTCTCACAATATTAGGTGTTATTCTTAAAGCCTCAACTCCAGGAGTCATGTGTTTTCCTGAGAATCTCAGCTTTCATTTTCAAAAAGTAAGTTTCAGTCTTTCAAGCTTTTCTCCACAACCATGAAATGCGACTTGAGTGCACCCTCAAACCAAATAAAAAGAACCCAGTGTGTATTTTAAAAAAAACAAACACAAAAACACACCATCATTATTTTAACCCAATCTCATGATTTTTGAGCATTTTGGGTACATACAGCCCACAGCAGCAAGCCTTCCAGCCAAGGTCAAGATATTCAGTTTTGCAGAACTCACATCAGTGCTCTAAAAACTGCTGTGTAGACAGTGCTTTGAAGCAACAGCCTGGAGTTGGACATCCCACTCCCACCCTCAATCATCAGAGGCTGAGCCACAACTTCAAAGTGCTGTCTACATAGCTATTTTTAGAGTGCTAGTGTGGGCCCACAAACCTGAGTCTGTTCACCCAGGCTGTATAGACAGGCCTTTAGTGTTGGCAGTATTGTACCCTACTCTTCAAATACTACATTCCAGCTGAAAATAGTCATTTAATGCTGGGTATTGGACTAAATGAGATGAGAAATGCATATTGAATGCCTATTTGATTCCTCCCTCTCCCTCCCCAGTGACTTCTCAGTGGTTTTTTTTCCAGGATTGTTTCAAGAGCATGAACTTTTTGGGTCAGGGATCAATTTTTATTATATCTGTATTACAGTTTGTGGGAGAGAAGAGCCCTCCAAATTTGTAGGTGCGGATTTGCAGGTGGGTAATTCTGGCCCAAATTCAGTTCTCAGTTAGGTGTGTATGAAGTAAATGGTATTTGTTTTAACAAATGATGGCAAAATTTGATCCTTAATCTGACTAGTTATATTAGTGATAAAATATACTGACATACCGTGTACGTCATATACATTAGACAAGTAATTATTCCAATCTTCTGCTAACCCATCATAAAATAAGTACTTCAACACAATAAAAGTATCCCAACTAAGCTTTGTAAACTGGGGTAAAGGTTGCTCTCATCTGCTCTTAGGAATTACAGACAACAGAAAATCATTAACCAGCAGGCAACTGAAAAACATTAACCAATATGAGGCTAAAAATATTTACAAAGTCTTGGTAGATTTTGGAGGGAATGTTTAAAGCCTGCAGTGAAAGTTTGACAAAGATTAATTAAGCTCCTGGGTTGTATAACAAATAAAGAACAGATATTCAGCACAGTATTCAATGACTTACTGTACTGTCTTCTTAACATGAAGGGAAAGTGTCATTTTGTGTAGGTAGCAACTCTAATAGAACCGGTCTTGTATTTCTTGCAGTACCATGATCTATGTTCCGCAACCCTATCACACTTGAGGGAATACAATGGTCAGAGCCCGGCACCAATATATTCAGTGCCAAAAGTTTGCTCCAAAAACATATCAGAAATGTATAAATACATTTTTAATATATTGGAGAAATATTTGATCATGTCAGTAAAATCTCAGCTGTGATTATTGAAAATTGGTATATTAATTTAAGGTGCTATTCTCCCCAGCTCCTCTCTCTTAGCTAGTATGTCACCTTTTTCTGTCTGACTTTATATCTTTGCAAAATTTTGGGATTGTTTTCAGACAGGATTATGGGCTGGAAAAGCAATGTTATATTTTTGTAAATCCTCAATGAAATGGAAAATTATCCAGCAGTTTGGGTTCTCGATATTCAATATCATCCTGTAAAATGGTAATTTCCTGTTTAAAAAATAAACTGTTTGTACTTCTTTGCATCCCTAAAGATTCAAAACAAATTTCCTCCTGAGGTGATTGTTTAAACTGCAGCTATCACCAGTCAGAACAAAAACATACAGGATTTCAGGAATCCTGTTCTCCTTTGTACCTGATCTGTGTTAAAAAAATAAACAGATAGTAAATTGAAATATAGCAGTTTTTATTATTTCCCGATTGTATCATCATATATGTTCCTACAAGGAGAGTCTTGTTATTTTTAATGTTGCAAAGTTATTCCACACTTACAAAAACAGCTGTATGGAACCATTAGAATTCAATTTAAATGGGCAAAAGTTTGGAAATTCTCAGTTAAGGTTGTTTATATTCTCTCTTATAAATATATTTGAAAGCTAACACTTAAAAACTGAACTCTAACTTGGTCCACATTTTTCAGAAATAGATACTGATTTAATTATCCCGCTTTTGAGACAATTTGGGCCTGATTTTCAGAAGTGCTAATCTCCCACAATTTCCATTAAAATGAGTTGGACTTTCAGTGGTCAGCATCTTTGAGAAAAAGGCCCAACATATCAAACACATAGGCACTCAAAATCCATGGCTACTTTTGAGATGTAATTGCACATTCAGAATACTATCCAGCAAAGGATCTCACCTGGGTCTCTGTCCAAAAACATGCAGTCAGGACTAAGGGAAGGAGAAGAGAAAGCACTGCTATTTAGAATAAGTATAAAAGATTAACATTTGTCACAGTTGCAAGGCTGGGGAAGTAGAGAGTAGGGGGAAAAGCCAGGGTAGAGAGACCTGAACACCGTAATATCTGATTGACTTATAGGGACAAGAGGGGCAGGGACAATTTGATCTCCCAGAACATTCAAACTGTCAGCAGAAGCAGCTATTGGAATGCCTTGTCTTTACTTGGGCCAACATCTTCTGCGAACTTGCAAAGCGTGCAAGAAAGTTATTGAATATTCTTCTTATGTTGTATACTTACTACTGTAAACATATTTACTGCTGTAACATAAGAGGCCCAAAGTGAGAGTGTGGCCCTGTTATGTTAGGCACTGAACAAACACCGTGAGAGATACAGTCTCTAGCCCTGAAGAATTTACTATAAAAATAGAGAAGACAAACCTCAGGAAGGAAAACAGACACAGAGAAGTGACTTGGTCAAGGGCACACAGCAGGACAGCAGCAGAACTGGAAATAGAATCCGGATCTCCTCAGTCCTAATCCAGTGTCTGTTCACTGGACCATGCTACCTCTAACAACTACAGTAGAACCTCAGAGTTATGAACACCAAAGTTATGAACTGACCAGTCAACCACACACCTCATTTGGAACTGGAAGTATGCAATCAGATAGCAGAGACAAAAACAGAATAAAAGCAAATACAGTACAGTACTATGTTAAACTATTGAAAAAAAAGTGGGTGGGGGGTAAAAAAAAGATTTGACAAGGTAAGGAAACATTTTTGTGCTTGTTTCATTTAAATTAAAATGGTTAAAAGCAGCATTTTTCTTCTGCATAGTAAAGTTTCAAAGTTGTATTAAGTCAATGTTCACTTGCAAACTTCTGAAAGAACAACCATAACAACATTTTATTCAGAGTTATGTACAACCTCTGTTTCTGGAGGTGTTCATAACTTTGAGATTCTACTGTATCAGCAAGTGCACAGCATAAGAAGCTGTTAACACAGGGGTGGGCAAACTTTTTGGCCTGAGGGCCACATCTGGGTGGGGAAATTGTATGCAGGGCCATGAATGTAGGGCTGGGGCAGGGGATTCAGGTGTGGGAGGAAGTGCGGGAGCGGGCTCAGAGCAGGGGGTTACGGGGCTCAGGGTGCAGGAGGAGTTTGGGGTGTGGGCTCCAGGCTCCAGGGATCCCTGCCTGCCCTGGCCCCACACTATTCCCGGAAGTGGCCGGCATGTCCAGCAGTGCCTCCTGGGGATGGAGTGGGGCAATGAAAATGATTAGGAAACTGGCGCACATGACTTACAAGGAGAGGCTGAGGGAACTGGGTTTATTTAGTCTGCAGAAGAGAAGAGTGAGTGAGGATTTGATAGCAGCCTTCAACTACCTGAAGGTGGGTTCCAAAGAGGATGGAGTTCTATCATCTGCCACCACTGAAAACAGCCTAAGGAGCAATGGTCTCCAGTTGTAGTGGGGGAGGTCTAGGTTGGGTATTAGGAAAAGTTATTGTGGCGTTGCACTCCATATGTTTTATGGAAATATGCTTATGAGTGTGAATATGATGTAATTGAAATATGCTTTATGCAAAAGGTCTCTTGTAAGGTATCATAACAAAGGTTATAACCTACTGAATATATTCCTCCTATTTGTATGTATGTATCATTCTTGTGTCTGAAGCTAGAAATATGAAGTATAATTCTAAGGGGGTGGAACAGAAAAAAGGAGGCTGCCAGTCATGAGAACACCCCTGCTTTCTACCTAAGGGTAGGTTTACACTTACCTTCCGGGTCGACGCGGTGAGTTCGACTTCTCGGAGTTCGAACTATCGCGTCTGATCTAGATGCGATAGTTCGAACTCCGGAAGCGCTGCGGTCGACTCCGGTACTCCACCACTGCAAACGGCGGTGGCGGAGTCGACGGGGGAGCCGCGGAGTTCAACCCCGCCACGTCTGGACGGGTGAGTAGGTCGAACTAGGGTACTTCGAATTCAGCTATGCTATTCACGTAGCTGAATTTCCGTACCCTAGTTCGACCCCCCTTCTTAGTGTAGACCAGGCCTAAGATGCCTGTTGGAAGTAACAAGAACTGTACCAGGGGAAAGGATTGGGCCCAGACTAGGAAGGAGTCTAGTCTGTGAAAGAAGTTTATTGGAACATCTCGGAGGGTGAGATTTTACCTGTAATCAGTTTCATAATGTATTAGCCTTAGATTTGCATGTTTTTGTTTTATTTTGCTTTTGACTTACTTCGTTCTGTCAATTACTTGAAACCACTTAAACCCTACTTTTTATACTTAATAAAAATCACTTTTGTTTATTAATGAATCTAGAGTAAGTGATTAATACCTGGGGGAGCAAATCGCTGTGCATCTCTATCAGTGTTATTGAGGATGGACAATTTATGAGTTTACCCTGTATAAGCTTTATACAGAGTAAAATGGATTTATTTTTGGTTTGGATCCCATTGGGTGTTTGATGTCTGGGTGCTGGAGATAGGTGATCTGCTGAGCAGTTTTTGGTTAAAGTCTGTAGCTTTGGGGGCGTGGACCAGACCTGGGTCTGTGTTGCAGCAGGCTAGCATGTCTGGCTCAACTAGGCAAGGTTCTGGAGTCCCAAGCTGGCAGGGAAAACGGGCTCAGAGGTAATTTCAGCATGTCAGGTGACAGTCCCAAGGGGGTCTCTGTGATGGAACCCATCACAACTATTTCACTAGGAGGGTGGTGAAACACTGGAATGGGTTACCTAGGGAGGTGGTGGAATCTCCCTCCTTACGAGTTTTTTAAGGTTTGGCTTGACAAAGCCCTGGCTGGGATGATTTAGTTGGGGTTGATCCTGCTTTGAGCAGGGGGTTGGACTAGATGACCTCCTGAGGTCTCTTCCAACCCTAATCTTCTTTAATTCTGTTTCTCCATTTTACTCACTCCATAAATGCTTGACAAGTGCTGAGAGCTGAGCTGTTATTAAGGGACTACTGTTGCTTGTTATCTCTAATTTTCAGATGCAGTACAGGCTAGTGCTCTATTCCCCACACTGCTCATTGGTATCAGGCAGGACAGAGAGTAATAAGAGAATTAACTGAGGGACAACACTAGGCCAGCAGCTTGCAAGTATGCAGTACTAACATGGCACCAAAGGACTGGACCCCTGCAGTCCAAAGGGTTAAAGAAAGAAAGAGAAAAGTAAACTTTCTAGCTCCCTTAAAGGAAAAAAAGGATTACACAAAGAAGAATTAATTGTATTAGGGACACGTCTTGCTATGCTGCATTTAGCATCAGCGAGGGCCTCACAGATCTGAACCTTAAACATTAGATGGCAGGAAACACGGACAGAAAAACAAAGCATGTTTTTGTAGATCCGTGTGGGATGAATACACACATGTAAAGAAATTAACCACCAGAAGATCCATGGAAGCCAAAAAAAGAGCTATCTGTAAAGGACGAGCCATGTAGGAAAGCGTGCGGAGCAGAAAGCAGAGAACACTAAAGCAGTGTGGCAAGCATCTCACACAGCCGCACATGTGACGAGCCACATGAAAGAGACTTAGGGTTCTCTGCAGTCCAAACTATAAATACCAAACAAAACCAGGACAAGCATGAGCAAGCCAGTGGCAATGAACACACATTACAGATATGCTGGTGGCAGGCAAATATTGTAAATATGCATTAGAAGTGGAAACTCAGTGTCAACACAGAGGAGAATTGAATCCTAATACTGGTTGCATGCTACCCTGACCCCGAGCTAGCAAATGATCACCTTTCCCTCTCAGGATACCCTCCCAATTTTCCCTTCGGAGGCAACAGATGGCTCTTTGGGCATTTGCAGGGGGCATGAGCATTTGCATGGAAACCCAGGGCCTCCATATCTTTCCCGTTGTCTGTCTCTTTCTCTTGGCAGCACAGCTTCCTCAGGAAGCACAATGCCCAGAGCCCCTTCCAGCAACAGCACTGAAAACATCCTCTTAATCAGGGACCTCAACCACACAGGAAAAGCCGCTGCTGATCAGCTCAGCAAAGCTTTGCATTTTCTTGCCAAAATTTGCTACCCTCTCACTACACACTTTAGGGCAATCTATGCCCAATTTTCTACAGCTGTTTACAACTTATGGATGAATCTCCATAGAATCAGCATGAGTAAAGCATTCCAAAATTCAGCTGCTTACTTTATAAATCCAGACTTATACACTTGAACCTTCAGCTCAGATCAGCACACCATGTGTAAGATCTTTGTGGTAGTGTCTATAGCTGGTTGTTAGGAGTCCCAAAAACACGCTGTTGTTGGTTCCTAATAAATACAATGAGATGGTAATACCTTTTGTAGAGCTGGAAGTCTTGGAAAAGTCAAAACCGTCTTGCTACATTTGCAGCTCTTCCTAGTTTCAGTTGGGCTAGAATTACTACCCAAACAGATATTTTCATGTAGTTCTGTACTTATGTTACTTTAAGTTAAAACCCCAAAGGGCAAACTTAAACAGTTATCCAAACTTGTAGAAACCTGAAAACCAGTTCCCATTTTAAAGTTAAGTGTTGTGGTTACTGTTTTTTATCTGAACCTGTTCAACCAACCCAAGTCCCTATTATTATTCTAGTTCTGATGTTATTACTCAGAGAAAACACCCATTGAAATCAATGGGAGTTTTTCCATCAATAAGGACCTAACACAAGCTTCTGGAATACAGCTAAATATATAAATAAAACCTGTAAGCCCCACTTTGAGTTTTCCAGCTCCTGGGACACTGCCCTGAACCCCTAGGGCAACATTTCTCAAATGTGGCCATCATTGCCATATGCGGCCACTAGGGGGATTTTCTTGTGGCCACAGCCTCCTGGGAGGTGATAGGGGGAGTGGGAAAAGCAGCAGCCCCTCCCTCAGGGCCACCAGCTGTGGCTGGGCTCTGCCTTTCCCCCCTACCTTGACACACAAAAAGCTGGAGGAGCAGGCAGCCAGTGAATTCCCCACCTTCCTGGAGGCAGAGAGGTCGGGCTTCTGCCCTGGGGTGACTGGAGGCAGGCTCCAGCCACGGGACTTCAGGCTCCAATCCCCAGCTATGCAGTGGAAGGCTCTGGCCCTGAGCTCATCCCCCACGTCACTGCTGGCCCCCACTGCCTCCCCCAGTGCCCTATCACCCCCTGACCCTCACTGCCTCTGTACCCACCTCCCCATTCAGGACTTAATTTGTCCTCGGGTTTGTCGGGGCTGAGTAAGTCTGCTGTGAAAAGTGATATCTGTATGTTAATCTCACTTTTCACAGCAGACTTAGTAGCTAGCAAGTCTTTTACAAACAAACAAACAAACAAACAAATAAATAGCAACCAAAAGAAGCAAAAGAAACAAGAAAAAAAAAAGACAACATGCAAAGCACCTTATTTGTGTTTCTATTCTGTTTAGGTCCAGTAAAGCATAGAGACAACTGTACATTATTTTTATTATTGAGTCTGCAAAAAACACTCTACATAAATAAATTACAATGATTTGGACATGTATATGTGCATATTTATTTGTTTTTCCCCAAGGATAATTAAGTATTTTAGGAAACATTGTCAGAGTGGCCAACAGCAAAAAAATTGTTGTGAGACCCCCTGCCCTAGGGGTATGTCACGCTGCAGCTGGGAGGCTCTCTCCTCCAGGTCCACAGACTTGTGCTAGTGTAAGCCTTGCTAGCACACTCAGGGCAGGTCTACACTTAAAAACACTGCACCAGCGTACCTGCACCGCTGTACACTTCAGTGAAGACGCTACTACACTGACGGGAGAGAGCTGCTCCCACCAGCGTAGTTAATCCACCTCTGAAAAGTGAACATTAAGAAGGTGCCATTCATTCCTCAGTAGACCTGCTTTGGGGGCACATTCATTGTCCTTTCTGTTTACGTTGCCAATGCTATATAAAAACAAAACCCCACCTTTCTTTGAAACCAAAGAGACGGGATACATCCCCTTCAAAAATATTCCAGTATTCCACAACTATGCTTGTCCCATCCTCCTTTCCTTGTGTTTGTGGTTATTGCAGGACCTGTATTAATAATACCTGCTTTACACACTTATACCAATGTGTGCCACAATAATTCTCCCTCCCTATTCTGCACACACACACACAGACACACACACACTGCAGTCCATCTTACTGAGTGGCGACACTGCTGGTTCCACTTTTATGTCCTCCCCACTCTATTTTTCTGTCTCTTCTCCAACAGCTACTGACAGTCTTGAACAAGGTCCAAGAAGTGCCCAGAAGTGGTGAGCATTTGCTCCTTCTCCAAGTCCACACACGTTGGCTGTGACCATACACATTGCCTGACGTGTCAAAGGTGTACATGGGTTCCATGCTTTGGGCACTGTTACGCATCCAGCTTCTCAGAACAGGGATGTTCTAGGGCAGTCACCAGGCTGGGAGTTGTGGTTCTTTGAGGAGCACCACAAAATTGTTACAGATACAGAAAGCCGCATGCAAGGCATGGTCCAAAATTCAAAGCAGCTACCTGTACTGGCTGGAGGTAGTTTCTGATCTGGAAGCAGGGAGTAGCTAAGCAGACACAACAAAGGAGTAATTTTGGGAAGGTGCTGGGGGACTATCAGCACCTGAGTGGACTCTAGCTGTGCCCACACAGCACATAGTAGCTTGAGTTGCAGCAGCACTTGAACTTCAGCTTATACCCAATGATGGGCCAGCTATCTCAAGGTGAGAGCACCACCCCACGCTCAGGCTAGAGATTTTTAGGTGTGGATGGGAGTCAGGTTAGTGACAACGTTCAAGTTAGACCTTGAGTTAACTTTGCCATGAAGACAAACCCTTTGACACACAGAGATACGTAGTTCTAGTTCCATCCAGTAGAGGGCAGGGATAAAACACATGCACTAGTTCATTATAGCTGCTAGCTAGATGCAATATGTCCTTGAGCCCCTGGAGTTTTCAGGAATTCAAATTCCACTTCTCACACTAAATCCAGAGCCACCTAGTGAAACAACTTTTGTCACTATGCTAAACACACCATGGCCCCTTGGGATAGAACTCAGGTCCTCCTGCTCCAAAAGACACAGACCCCACCCATCAAAATGAAAATTCAGTTAGCATACATATATTAGGGCTGGCACGCCATTAATTGTGCTGGTAAACAATAGAATACCATTTATTTAAATATTTTTGGATGTTTACTACATTTTCAAATATATTAATTTCAATTACAACACAGAATACAAAGCGCACAGTGCTCACTTAATTTTTTTTGTTACAAATATCTGCACCGTAAAAAACAAAAAAATGTATTTTTCAATTCACCTCATACAAGTACTGTAGTGTGAACTCTTCATCATAAAAGTTGAACTTACAAATGTAGAATTATGTACAAAAAGACTGCATTCAAAAATAAAACAATGTAAAAAACTTTAGAGCCTACAAATCCACTCAGTCCTACTTCTTGGTCAGCCAATCATTTAGACAAACAAGGTTGGTTACAATTTGTAAGAGATAATGCTGCCTGCTTCTTGTTTACAATATTACCTGAAAGTGAGAACAGGCATTCACATGGCAATGTTGTAGCTGGCGTTGTGAGATATTTACCTGCCAGATGCATTAAAGATTCATATGTCCTTTCATGCTTCAACCACCACTCCAGAGGACATGCTTCCATGCTGATTATGGGTTCTGCTTGATAATGCAAAGCAGTGTGGATCAACAGATGTTCATTTTCATCATCGAAGTCAGATGCCACCAGCAGAAGGTTAATTTTATTTTTTGGTGGTTTGAGTTCTGTAGTTTCCGCATCAGTGTTGCTCTTTTAAGACTTCTGAAAGCATGCTCCACCCCTCGTCCCTCTCAGATTTTGGACGACACTTCAGATTCTTAAACCTTGGGTTGAATGATGTAGCTATTTTTAGAAATCTCACATTGGTACCTTCTTTGTGTTTTGTTATATCTGCTGTGAAAGTGTTCTTAAAACGAACATGTACTGGGTCATCATCTGAGACTGCTATAACATGAAATATATGCAGAATGTGGGTAAAACAGAACAGGCGACATACAATTCTTCCCCCAAGGAGTTCAGTCACAAATTTAATTAACGCTTTTTTTTTTTTCAAATGAGCATCATCAGCAAGGAAGCATGTCCTCTGGAATGGTGGCCGAAGCATGAAGGAGCATACGAATGTTTAGCATATCTGGCATGTAAATACCTTGCAATGCCAGCTACAAAAATGCCATGCATATGCCTATTCTCACTTTCAGGTGACATTGTAAATAAGAAGCAGGCAGCAGTATCTCCCATCAATATAAACAAACTTGTTTGTCTTAGTGATTGGCAGAATAAGAAGTAGGACTGAGGGCATGGTTACACTTGCAGATGTAGAGAGCTGTGAGTTAAACCGGCCCTCAAAGAGCTCAATAGGGAAAGTGCTGCAGTGTGTTCATACTGTCAGATTCAAGCGCACTGGCGTGGCCATATCAGCAGCTCTTGCAACGCCACAGAGAGCAGAGCATTGTGGTAGCTATCCCAACATTCAAGTGACTGCAATGTGCTTTTCAAATAGGGGGGTGGAGTGTGACAGGGAGTGTATTGTGTGTATGTGGGGAGAGAAAGAGTGAGTTTTGTGGGGGTTGAGAGCATGTCAGCATGCTGTCTTGTAAGTTCAGATAGCAGCAGACCCACCTCTCTCACACACACTCACAGCAAGCAGCGTTCCACAGTAATGGTTGCTTTGTCACAGAGCAGATAAGAATGCCGGTTATCAGAAATGGAGCTTAGAAACGGGATATCCACATTCCTACAGCCAAATTCAAAACAATGACAAGAGTGGCCACTTGACTTAAGGAGATTATGGGACGTTTCCAGAGGCCGATCACAGCGCAGTAATGCAACTCCTCGTTCACACTGACACCCAGGCATTTCAGCCGAGGTGCAGCAAGTGTTACGCTTCTCATGGAGGTGGATTACCAGGAGCACTCCAGCTGCAGAGTCCAGGCGCTCTAAGTGCCTTGCCACTGTGGACAGGTTGGGAGTTAGGGTGCCTGGGGCTGCTTTAATGCGCTCTAACTTGCAAGTGTAGCCAAGCCCTGAGTGGACTTATAGGCTCTAAAGTTTTACACCGTTTTGTTTTTGAGAGAAGTTATGTAACCAAAAATAATCTGCATTTGTAAATTACACTTTCAAATTAAAGAGAGATTGTACTACAGTACTTGTATGAGGTTAATTGAAAAATACTATTTCGTTTATCATTTTTACAGTGCATGTATTTGTAATAAAAAATAATAATATAAAGTGAGCACTGTGCACTTTGCATTCTGTGTTGTAATTGAAATCAATATTGAAAATGTAAAAAAAATATTTAATAAATTTCAATTGTTATAAGTGCGATTAATCGTGATTTTTTAAAGTTAATTGTGATTGACAGCCCTAATATATATATGTGTGTGTGTGTGCGTGCGCGCACGCAATATGTATTTATATATACACCCACACACCCTACCATTTAAAATGAGTTGTGCACTGCTGGTAAAGAAAGAGTGTCCATTGTATATGCAGATACCATCACACATGTTCTGGGACAATTTAAAAAAAAAATCCAAAACTAGAGAAATAATTGAAAGAAAGCAAATAATTGGTTGATAATATTCTGCAGTGAAACAATAACCATTTTCATTGTCAGGAATCCCCTTTCATGAAGGGGACAAGGGATCTCAGTTTTCCATTAATGAAATAGCATTTTTCAGAACTAATACTATACTATATTGCCAAGCCTCTGCCTGACCCAGGTTTTGAGGAAGATTTGATCTGCATTTTTGAGAGACTTAAATATTTCTGAATTGTTATTTCCAAAATATTCATTTCTCAAACCAATCACCACAATTTCAAAGCATATGCCATCTGTATTCCCTCAAAATATTCAGGGCTTATCAAGGTTCCAGGCACTGGTGTTTGGATCAAGAATGAAAAGCTCTTAGTAAATTTTCCAATTCTTATATTTTGTCTGATTGAACAAGTTAGATGCCATCATGTTGGCAGGGCCTGACAAAATATAATCTAGAATACTTAAGGAACTAGCTGTAGAGATCTGAGCTATTAGCTATTATCTTTGAGAACTTGTACCAAATGGGAATGATCCCAGAGGACTGGAAAAGGGCAAATATAGTACCCATCAATAAAAAGGGGAATGAGGACAACCTAGGGAATTATAGACCAGTCATCTTAACTTCCGTACTCAAAGATAATGGAACAAGTAATCAAAAACAATCAAGCAATTTGTGAGCACCTAGAAGATAAAGGTGATAAGTAACAGTCAACATGGATTTCTCAAGAACAAATCATATCAAACCAACCTAATATCTTCCTTTGACGGGGTAACAAGCTTTATGGATGGGGCGGAGGGAAGTGGTAGATGTGATTTATCTCAATTTTAGTAGGCTTTTGATACTGTTGCACATAATATTCTCAGAAACCAGGCAAATATTGCCTAGATAAACCTACTATAAGATGGGTGCACAACTATTTGGAAAACTATACTCAAAGTAGTTATGAAGGGTTAGCAGTCAAGCTGGAAGGGTAAACTGAATGGGGTCCCTCAGGGATCTGTCCTGGGTCCAATTCTATTCAATATCTTCATAAATGATTTGGATAATGGCATACAGGGTATATTTATAAAGTTTGATACCAAGCTGGGAGGGTTTGCAAGCACTTTAGAGGACAGGATTAGAATTCAAAACAATCTTGACAAACCAAATAAATGGTCTGAAATAAATAGGATAATATTCAATAAGGACAAAATGCAAAGTACTCTATTTAGGAAGGTATAATCAATTGCACAGCTATGAAATGACTACCTAGGAAGGAGTACTACAGAAAAGGATCTAGGGGTTATAGTGTATGGGTAAACAATGTGATACTGTTTAAAACACACACACACACACACACACACGCAAGCAAGATTCTGGGATGTATTAGCAGGAGTTTTGTAGGCAAGACACAAGAAGTAATTCTTCTGCTTCACTCTGCACTGATAAGGCCTCAACTGGAGTATTGTGTCCAGTTCTGGGCATCAAACTTCAGGAAAGGTGTGGACAAATTGAAGAGTCCAGAGGAGAGCAACAAAGAAGATTAAAGGTCTAGAAAATGACCCACAAGGAAAGATTGAAAAAAAATGAGGTTTGTTTAGTCTGGAGAAGAGAAGACTGAGGGGGACATAACAGTCTTCAAGTACGTAAAAAAAAAAGAGATGGTTATAACGAGGAGGGTGATAAATTGTTCTCCTTATCCACTGAGGACAGGACAAGAAGTTAAGGGCTTAAATTGCAGCAAGGAAGATTTAGATTAGACGTTAGGGAAAACTTCCTAATTTACGTAAGAGTAGTTAAACAATGGAACAAATTAGCTAGGGAGGTTGTGGAATCTCTGTCATTGTCTAACCTGTTCTTAAAAACCTCCAGATACCTGTCAAGGATGGTCTAGAAGAGGATACTTAATCCTGCTTCAGTGCAGGGGACTGGACGTACCAAGGTCCCTTCCAGTTCTACATTTCTGTGATTCAGCTAACTCACCACATTTGTGCAGTCATTTGTTTTGCCCTTAAGCATCATAATCTTTCACAAGATTAGATTCCAAGCTACAGCACATAAGCATCTGGGGAATGACCACCATCACCTATGTTTGCTTTTTTCATATAAAGTAGTAAAGAAATTATAGAAGTCCCCTTTCTTAGGATTTGTTGATAAAACCCCATCCAACTTTCATCTTGTCAAACTCCTGAAAAAGTGAATGGACTTCTGCATTTAGAATCTGAACAAAAAAAGTTTTCACTGAACATAGTCTGTAGATGCCATCGCCCCAAGTCTGGAAAGCAACCCTGTTCAGGACAGCACTTAAGAATACGCTCAAGTCCCAGTATAGGGGACCAAGCAGAGACCAGGATCCGGCCCACTGTACGATTTAAAATAATTACAGCTAAAAAAAGAGCTAAGAAGAGGGCTGCAGAAATGCAGAGGTTATTTATAATATACTTCTGTAGATAAGAAAAAGAAATGAGTCAGTGTGATACAACAGGATGGAATTTAGTCCAGCTGTGCGTGTCTCTTCTGGCAACCCCAGATAAGCAATATTGGGAAAGTATGTTAGGAAAAACAGACGACAATAAATATCACTATCGTTAATAAAATCCAAACCCTGGCAGTCCTTGGAGTATTTTGTCTGCTACCATAGATCTCACACATGGCCATTATTTCACAATGATCTTAAGCATTCAAATGCAGAAGTGAAAAGTTGGATTACGAACGCTTGGTTTCATTGTTCAGTTACCCAAGATACTATTGTCATGTTTTCCTGTATTACTTTTTCCCCCACATGCATTAAGTAACATCTTATGTTTGCAGTTTACCTTAAACTAAACCCCAAAAATCTCAGGATTGAAAGTCCAGGAAAGGGAAGTGCCAATATAATTTTCCCCAGAATAGCCCCTAACATCAGAATTCCATAATTGTGTACGCATAGACTGGGCATGTCAGCTTTGCAGCACCATCTCGGAATGCAAACATTTTCACAAACTTTCCAACTCTGCTTGACTGCTCTCTGAACATCTGTCTAAAGAAGATAATTCACATCAAGATTATGGGAGAAACTAAGGAAAATATTTTTTGTTGTGGAGCTAAAGAAAGCACAACATATTTGGGAAAAGCATGTCACTCATTTAGTTAAATCAGTATTCAACTCTTAAAAAATACTATTTACTGAACATTTTACAAAAGGAAAAAACAAACAGCTTCCCCTAAATTTAGCACTGAAAATGACACATTCTCATGTGGAAAGAAAGAGATTTTATCCCTTTATCAGATATTGGGCATTTCTTCCTTTATCTGAAATTTACCCTTTCATCACATTAGATGCGGACCCTAAAAGTTCAGCATATTTTCCTCTACACTTTCTTATTAAGCTTCCCCTTCAGGAATATCTATTTGTGTTTATCACTTTAGGAAGCTTGGAGGGATGGCCACCACAATACAGGAGCTTTTAAAAAGGATCTACATTGGGAATTTTGAAAATTCCCAGCCACTCTAACCATATATGTTGATTGTCCCCAGTTGTCAGCCTAAGAGGGGGATTCAGCACATTAGCTTAAAACTGACATTTCCCTATCCTTTTCCTTTAGATCTATCCTGGGATCTGTGCAAAAAAGAAAAAAAAAAAGAAGCAAATCATGTGATTGGAGACAGTATCCTAATACACGTGCACACAGGCAACCTTAATCCTGATGTTTCCTAACTTTTAAGTGTTTTATTTTGTAACCGTATCATGATTACATACAAAAAACTGTTTAAAACAGCACATAGACTGCATGGGTATGGGTATGCCTCTATGTATGACTATGCCTACACTGCAGCTGGAAGCAGGTCTCCCAGCCCAGGCAGGTAGATATTACCTCTGCTTGAGCTAGTATGCTAAAAATAACAGTGTGGACACTGTGACAGAGGTTGCAGCATACCTAGCCACCCAAGTATGGCCCCAAGGGGGCAGACAGGGTTGTGCTTGGGCAACTAGCCTGTGCTGCAGCGTCCACATTGCTCGAGCTAGCGTGTCTGTCTACCCAGGCTGAGAGTCATGCTCCCAGCTTCAGGGTGAATATAACCTATATCATGATCTGCCATGCTTGCAATCCAGTCTGTCTTGAGAATAAATTGCTGAAGAAGAGGACCATACCGTGTCAATTCAGAGAAGGACAGAATCCTGTTGCAATAATGGCATGCTTCTGTCAGGAAAAAAAATAAATAAAGAGCTATCCCTAATGTCTTGTTGCTGCAGTAGACAGAGACCATTCAGTGAGATATCACAAATAATTGCTCTAAGAAGAGCTAATAAAAACTCTTTCAATAGCTAACATTTCTACAATGAAACTAGAGATCTCTCAACTCCAAAGAGCAAAGTGTTCACATTTTCATTTCAATAAACTACATCTGTATCCAGAACACTTGAATAAAATACATAAATAATTGTAGGCTTAGTAGATAAGCAAGAACTAGACATTCCCTCACCGTAACCGTTTGTCCCTGAAACACACAACCTAGACGAGAACCCTGACAAAGTGCAGTAAGGACCACCAAATTAACTGCCACCGAGTCAATGGATTTCGGCCTTTTTTCCCCCCCTGTATGTCTGTACATAACTCTCCCTGCCCCTCCTCCTTCTCTTAAAATTCTGCCTACTTTCTATGTAGCTACACAAATAAAAATAGAAGCATCTGTGCACTGGATGTGCACAGCTGTATTGTATGTGTGGCAGTACTGGTCCAGATGCAGAACATGCCACATGCTAGTTACTTAGGTTGGGTTTAAGGGGGGGGATTAAGAAGGGGAAAGGGAAGAGTCCACAAAACCCTAAGAAGCTTTTTATTTTTTTTCACGGTTTCACCTAAAAACCTTTGTGGGTAAGTCCCAGTTTTAGGCTTTAGTGTGATCCATAAGACTCCCACCAAACCCTGTACCCAGTTTTCAGGGTAAAAGCTCTCTCAAACACCTATGTTTCTGTCTCTGGGCTTGTGCACTGCTGCCTCACTAAGGCATCCAGATGTCTATCTCCCATCTAAGCCCCAGATTCACAAGCCGGGGAAGACAGGGCCTCCTCTAGAAGCAGCAAAGAATCCTGTGGCACCTTATAAACTAACAGATGTTTTGTAACACCCACTTCTTCGGATGCAAGCAGTGGAAATTTCCAGGGGCAGGTGCCACAGGATTCTTTGCTGCTTCTACAGAACCAGACTAACACGGCTACCCCTCTGATACAGGGCCTCCTCTGCCTATGTCACATATGGGACCCAATCTGGTAAGCGTCCTCAGAGGACACTTAGCAGATCAGGTCCCATTCAAATTCTGGTAGTGATGCCTAGCCCAGTGGTTAGATCATTCATCTGGGAGACTCAGATTCAATTCCCTGCCAGAGTGGGGGAAGGGATTTAAACAGGGGCCACCCACTTCTCAGGAGAGCATTCTAACCACTGAGCTATGGGGATGTTAAAGGTGTTCCCCTGTAGATAAATACTGAAAGAGTCATTGGACTGGAGAGGGAGAATGACTCTGTAGTCTAGTCATGTTAACTAGTGTTAGACCCAAGTCCGGTACCCCTGTTCCAGTCACTCGTTCATTATTTATCCACAGTGGAACACCTTCTAAAGGAAAGATGGAGGGGGACCCACATCAGAATATTGCCTTGCTCTGTGGTTAAAGCACTCACCTGCAAGGATTTGAACAGCGTCTCCCACAGACAGAGGAAGAAATTGAACCTGGGTTTCCCATATCCCAGGTGAGTGCTCTAACTACTGGGCTAAAATGTATAAAGGTAGTCGCCATGGGCACCAACACCACCTCTTTCTCTGGCCATTTTGTGTGGAGCAAGGCAGGTGCCTAATTCATTCCCACAAGAAGCAACTTAGCCACCTGACTCCTGGAGGCAGATTCCCAGTCTTCAAACAGCTCAGACATAGGTGCCTATCGCCAAGAAATGGATGGTGCTTAGAACATACCCCTTTCATCAGCATCTCCTGTTAGCTAATTTAGGCAGCTCCCTAACTATCATGTTGATTTTTGTGGCTCATACTTGAAAGTGCTTGTCTATCCCAGTTCATTTTATAGGGAATGCAGGTGCCTAATTCAGGCTTTGTGAATTGCAGTGTTGGGCCTATGATTTTTAGTCACCTGAAACTTAGGTGCCTCAACACTAAGCATTACAATGCCTATGTCCCTTTGTGGATCCAGGCCTATACTTTTACTAGACTTCAACCTGGTCACTAAATTGCACCTATGGTTTTGCATGTTACATTTTTTGCAGTCACAAATTCAGTTTTTTGCATATACAAATAATATGTGCTCATGCATATAGGTTAATTCCACCTACCTGAGTTTTATGTGCTGATGGTATTTGTACATCCAAATGCATGGTTCTGTGCACAGAGCTATAGCTATAAGTGATAAATTGTGAGTGCCAATTTATTGACCACTTTTCAAACCTTGGCTCTATCAGTGTAAAAGAACAAAAATGTTTCCAATACCTAAACCAGGGATTCTTAAACTGGGGGTCATGAGATTATTACATGGGTGTGGTTGTGAACTGACAGCCTCCACCCCAAACCCCGCTTTGCCTCCAGCATTTATAATGGGGTTAAATATAAAAAAAGTGTTTTTAATTTATAAGGTCACACTCAGAGGCTTGCTATGTGAAAGGGGGCACCAGTACAGAAGTTTGAGAACCACTGACCTAAACAGAATTTAAAAGAATGTAACATATTAAACTATCCTCCAGCCCCACCCCATTCTTAGTCTAAGCATGGGGATCTCAGTCAATGAGACAGACAGGAAAGAACAGATTTACAAAAAGATACATTTTGTAAAAATAGGTAAAACCACAGCTGAGCATTGTTTATTTACAAATTGTTTTGAGTCTTACAAGATATGCTCCATTTGACTAGCCTTTCTGAGGCAGCTACAGAGGTTTTGGTGGTAATCAGTTTTTTAAAGGAGTACAGGCACTGAAACCATATCAGTTACCTACATCCTAGATGTCTAGTTGGCAGCCGGTATCAAGCGGAGTGCTCCAAGGTTCGGTCCTGGAGCTGGTTTTGTTCAACATCTTTATTAATGATCTGGATGATGGGATGAATTGCACCCTCAGCAAGTTTGCAGATGTCACTAAGCTAGGGGGAGAAGTTGATATGCTGGAGGGTAGGGATAGGGTCCTGAGTGACCTAGACAAAAAAGGATTGGGCCAAAAGAAAGGCTGATGAGGTTCAATAAGGAC
This sequence comes from Mauremys reevesii, assembly GCF_016161935.1. Taxonomy (NCBI): domain Eukaryota; kingdom Metazoa; phylum Chordata; order Testudines; family Geoemydidae; genus Mauremys; species Mauremys reevesii. The sequence goes on from NC_052626.1 coordinate 58,189,392, forward strand.
AAGTGCAGAGTCCTGCACTTAGGAAGGAAGAATCCCATGCACTGCTACAGGCTGGGGACTGACGGGCTAAGCAGCAGTTCTGCAGAAAAAGACCTGGGGATTACAGTGGATGAGAAGCTGGATATGAGTCAGCAGTGTGCCCTTGTTGCCAAGAAGACCAATGGCATAGTGGGCTGTATTAGTAGGAGCATTGCCAGCAGATCGAGGGAAGTGATTTCCCCCCTCTATTCGGCACTGGTGAGGCCACATCTTGAGTACTGTGTCCAGTTTTGGGCCCCCCACTACAGAAGGGATATGGACAAACTGGAGAGAGTCCAGCAAAGGGCAACAAAAATAATTAGGAGGCTGGGACACATAACTTATGAGGAGAGGCTGAGGAAACTGAGGTTATTTAGTCTGCAGAAGAGAAGAGTGAGGGTGGATTTGATAGCAGCCTTCGGCTACCTGAAGGGGGGTTCCACAGAAGATGGAGCTAGGCTGTTCTCAGTGGTGGCAGATGACAGAACAAGAAGCAATGGTCTCAAGTTGCAGTGGGGGAGATCTAGGTTGGATATTAGGAAACACTATTTCACTAGGAGGGTGGTGAAGCACTGGAATGGATTACCTAGGGAGGTGGTAGAATCTCCTTCCTTAGAAGTTTTTAAGGCCCAGCTTGACAAAGCCCTGGCTGGGATGATTTAGTTGGTGTTGGTCCTGCTTTGAGCAGGGGGTTGGACTAGATGACCTCCTGAGGTCTCTTCTAACCCTAATATTCTATGATCCACACTGCCCTAATTCTTTGCTGAAATTAGATTGCTGTCATATAGCAAACAAAATGATCAATTAGAGCCAGGTCACTGCAGAATAAGTGAAGTTGGCTGAAGCCAAAAAGAAACAGTTCCAATTTCTCTGAATTTATAAATGCATGTGATATCTCATGAAGGAAATAAAACTATGAAAAACATTCTATAAATAATAAATTCTGCTTATACTTCAAAAATTCTCTGGGGGAGTTTTTCTCACTCATCATTTATTACTGATATATTGTCATGAAAAACAGGACCTTTATTATTAGAAGCCCATCTGTTCTTGCTTCTTATTCCCCACACATGAAATCCACCCTAGGCAGAGATCCAGTGCAAGACCTAGCCACTGCATAAGTCTGTTAAAATAGTGTGTAAGTGGATAGTTCTTGTGCTGGTCCTAAATGTCTACCTTCCGGTAAGGGCATACGCTACTTATCTGCAGCTGAGGGGGGTATTCCATGCCTGTATATAAGCAGAATCCACTGGGTCAAATCCACATTTGGTGTAAATCAGTTTTGTTCTATTGAAGTCAATGGAGCTTTGCAGATTTATATTACAAACAAAAACAAACTCAATAAAGGACAAGATAGAATCTTTATAATGCAAGAGGACTACAGTGTAAATGCAATATTTCCTGTGCAGTAACATTAGCTAAATTTAAGTGAAATAAGACCATTTTTAGCTATTGTACTTAGAATTCTGCATCTGAGTGTAATTACAAGTGAACATATAATGTTCTTGTAAATCTCACAGGATCTGTATTTGCTTATTTATGCATTCTTACCTTTTTAAGAAAAAGAGTTTGAGTGACGCAGAATCTGTGTCACCAAAACATTTGGGCCAGACTCTTAGCTAGCGTAATTCATCATAGTGCCAGTGCAGCACATAACAGAGACCCTCTCGTTTCAGAATTTGCAGGGGGGCATGTTTTTAGGCTATTTTTCTGTTTTTCCTCTCCGCTTTCTTCTTGATCAGGCTACACCACTGACTTCAATTTACATCAGCTGAGGCTCCTACTTTCTTGCATAGGCTACTGCAAATTAATCTCACGTTAAGGGAAAGATGTAAGTTGCAATGGGTGCAACAGCTGACAGCCCCCTGAATTATCCAAGGCAAACTACCCAACATGCCTTTCACTTGCAGCATTGTACCAGAACTTTGATGGATTACCCATTGCTGTTGCATTCCTTAGCCCATGCATTCTTCACAGACTATTGTCACAGAAGGGGCTGTGACATCACCTATCTTTATGAGGTGTTCCAGTGTACTCACGGTAGCATATACAGCTTTTCATTTGATTGAAAAACCAAATAAATAGTCTGGCCAAGAGTGGTCCTTTAAACTTTGTTTGCTGAACTGACATACATATTTGGAAACAAAAAAACCTAAAAAGAATGTGTTTTCTATTGCCCCAGTCAGACCTTTAGTGTTAGCATATTGGAATTCTTAAACCAGAGACTGTCTTTTTTTTTTTTTTTTTTTTTTTTTTGTGTGCTTTAGAACACTGTCCCTTTTGAAAGAAACAAGTCAGGGATTTAGAAGAGGCAGTTTAGCATTGTAAAATTCACTGAGGAAGTGGTGTTTGTCTCTGCACTTCCCCAAAGGTTTTTTATGATTGTGTCATGAATAACCACAAGTGCTTTGCCTTGACATCCATTACATCCTTACTCTTTAGGAGGCTCCAAATAATTGGTATACTCCCAGTCTTTGAGGTTTCCATACAGAATGACCATTCTTCTTCTCTTATTATGTTGTCCTCTCCATTATATTATTTCCAAGCTACAGTAAGAATGCTCAAATCTCTAAAAACCCTAAAAGAAATAAAAGAACAAATACTGCATATTTGCTGTATCATCTCTTAAAATCCTAACAGATGAGAGATGGGCCTCAGCCGAAAAGGCCCAGCTCTGAGCTTTCCCAAACAATGAGCAGATTCAGTTCTCAGCTCAGTTCTCACTGTTCTCAGCTCAGATCTGCTGAGAAGAGGAGAATCATTTAACAGAGGAAAAGTTGATGTATTTGAGTCTAATTGAGCGTGTGAAAATCTGGAAGAGAAAGAGAATGCGTACTGGCTTACTCGGCCCATTCTCAGAGGTTCTTGTAGAGGGGACTAAGACATTTGCAATAACCCTGTACAGTACAAAATTACATCTCCTCCCAATAGGCCAAGAGTCCACTTCAAATTAGGGCCTGAACAGCCATCTTTAGAATGGAGCCATGACTACAATCTTATTTCTGCCATTTGATGAAGTCAGGTGTACCTCTCAGAGGAAAGTGTTGTTCATAATTAAAGGACTATCAAATGTCTTTTTATTAATAGGGTGACCAGAGGTCCCATTGTATCGGGACTGTCCTGATATTTACTTGTTTGTCCCGCGTCTCGACCGATGTTTGGTAGGGACGTGAATTGTCCCGATATTTTGCCCTCTGGTGCACAGGCAGAGGGGGCTCATGCTCCCCTGCCCCGCACTAACTCCACCCCTCCCTCCCCCATTGGATCCCTCCCCAAATCCCTGCCCTGGACCTGCCCCCCAGCCCCATCCCCTCACTGCCCTATTGAATTCCTCCCTAAATCCCCACCCTGGCCCCACCTCTTCCCCAAGCACACTGCATTCCTCCTCCTCTCCCCTCCCTCCCAGGCTTGCACTAATCAGCTGTATGGCGGCGCAAGCTCTGGAGGGAAGGGGAGAAGCAGGACACGGCAGCCAGCTCAGGGGAGGTGGAGGCAGAGCAAAGGTAAGGTGGTGCGTGGGGGCGGGGCGTGGGGCTGCTAGTGGGTGCTCAGCCCCCACCAATTTTTCCTATTCTCCAGCGGCTCTTGGGGTTTTTTGTTTGTTTTTTTGTTGCTCCACCAGCACCCCCCTCACCCTGATATATTTCACGTCTCTCATCTGGTCACTCTATTTTATTAAACACTGCCTGTGCTTATTAAGAGGTTCCATATGTGAGATTCACAAAGCCCTTGTTGGACAGAAGTCGCTATTGTGGAAGACAGAGAGATGGTTTTATAGTTTTCATGATTAACAATCATATCCTGTGTCATAGAAAATTGCTAGCATTGATTGCTTTGTTGTGGGAGAAAGAAAGGGGCTGGGTCAGGATGGCTCAGGGAGCTGATGATGAAATCTAGAGACTTTCACATCAGCAGGTGAAATTCCACCCGTTCTGAAAGCAATTTCTGGCCCCAAAGATTAATTCCATTGAATAATACTGAGCTCCTGTAACAAAGGCTCTCCTTTCCTCCAGGATTTGAAAGCTGAAGGACTGTAGTTCACTGAGTCCAAACCACCTAGGGCAAGTGCTCACTAGAGTTAAGAAAATAGTGGGAAATTTTTTCACCAAACATTCAAATTTTAAAAAACAAAAAGTGTCGTTTCTACCATTTTCTTGGCCTTGGTGCATCCTGAGCAGTCAAGCTTTACTAGCAGGAATAATCACCAAAAATGAAGATAAAGCTCCGATGGTTCACCTGTTTGCTGAATGCATATTTTGACTTGTACGTCTAATTTCCAAGCTGGAAAATCACAGTGGGTTGGTTAGTTACAAGACGTTCAGTCAGGGACTATAAATGGTCCGGGATGACTGGAAACAGGCTACTGTAGTGCCCACCTTTAAAAAAAGGGAAGGAGGAGGCTCCGGGAAACTACAGGCCAGCCTCACCTCAGTCCCTGGAAAAATCATGGAGCAGGTCCTCAAGGAATCAATTTTGAAGCACTTAGAGGAGAGGAAAGTGATCAGGAACAGTCAGCATGGATTCACCAAGGGCAAGTCATGCCTGACTAACCTAATTGCCTTCTATGATGAGATAACTGGCTCTGTGGATGAGGGGAAAAGCAGTGGACATGTTATTCCTTGACTTTAGCAAAGCTTTTGATACGGTCTCCCACAGTATTCTTGCCAGCAAGTTAAAGAAGTATGGGCTGGATGAATGGACTATAAGGTGGATAGAAAGCTGAATAGATCATCAGGCTCAATGGGTAGTGATCAATGGCTCCATGTCTAGTTGGCAGCCGGTATCAAGCAGAGTGCCCCAAGGGTCAGTCCTTGGGCTGGTTTTGTTCAATATCTTCATTAATGACCTGGAGAATGGCATGGATTGCCCCCTCAGCAAGTTTGCAGATGACACTAAACTGGGAGGAGTGGTAGATATGCTGGAGGGTAGGGATAGGATACAGATGGACCTAGACAAATTAGAGGATTGGGCCAAAAGAAATCTGATGAGATTCAACAAGGACAAGTGCAGAGTCCTGCACTTAGGACGGAAGAATCCCATGCACTGCTACAGACTAGGGACCGAGTGACTAGGCAATAGTTCTGCAGAAAAGGACGTAGGGGTTACAGTGGACAAGAAGCGGACAAGAAGGTGGATATGAGTCAGCAGTGTGCCCTTGTTGCCAAGAAGGCTAACGACATTTTGGGCTGTATAAGTAGGAGCATTGCCAGCAGATCGAGGAATGTGATCATTCCCCTCTATTTCTGGAGTACTGTGTCCAGTTTTGGGCCCCTACACACAAGATGTGGAAAAAAAGGAAAAAGGGTCCAGTGAGAGCAAAAAAAAAATTAGGGGGGAGGAACACATGATTTTTTAGAAGAGGGAGAGGGAACTGGGGATTATTTATTTAAGAGAAGAAAAGAAGAGGGAGGAGATATATTCTGACCTGAAGGGGGTTCCAAAGAGGGATGATCTAGACTGTTCTCAGTGGTACCAGATGACAGAACAAGGAGTTGCAGTGGGGGGGGGTTAGGTTGGATATTAAAAAAACTTTTTTTAGTAGGGTGTGTGAGCACTGAATGGAATACCTAGGGAGGGGGTAGAATCTCCTTCCTTAGAGGTTTTTTTGGTGGCTTGCTTGAAGCCCTGGCTGGAACGATTTATTGGGATTGGTCCTGGCTTTGAGGGGGGTTGGGGGGGGACTAGATGGCCCCCCCCTTCTCCTCCTATTCTATTAAATGTGTTGTGTGTGTGTTGTGCTTCATGCACCGCAACCACCAATTGTGAATATTCACTGTGGATAGAATTCACTCCACCCACAGTAAGTGCTAAATCAGGCTAAATCAGGCCTCTGTTGAGAGAGTTTACTCTTGTACTTTGTGATACTGATTTGATTGCTTTGTTGCCCTATTGGTATGGATAAATATGAAGATATGATAAGATGTCCTTATTAGCAAAGAAACACAAAACACACAAAACACAAAAAAGGAAAAAAAGCAAATCTTCTCTTATTCTTCTCTCTTCTTCTTCATTGAAAACTGGAAGGAAACCTGAGGCTGACTAAATGCTTCTTAAAGATTACTTGTATATTATATTAGCTATTTGTTCATTTAAATGTTTTTAAATGCCGGAGACAAATTCTGCCCTCTGATGTGTGGCTACACCTGCCATGTAAGTCAGTAGAAATTCCCTAAACCTATCCTGTAGTTTCCTATGTTGAAATGCAGTATCTTCCTTAGTATTAAAATACTGTGTGACAAACCCTGGGATTTCTCTAGTCATCTTTCAGTTGAAGACATGGTTATGGCTGGCACAAGTGCATCCCCAGCAAATAGGAGTTCTTGAAGACTCATGCAATTTATAAGCAGGAGTCATTGTTAATCAGTAGACCTTTTGGCATTGTAATGACTTGAATATACAGGAACGTATTGAGATGGGAAAAGGTCTGGCATTTATCAGTTTAATATTACTTTAGGAACTTTTCATAAGCTTCTAGGTCCCAGTTGTCCTTAAAGAACTCTTAATGACAGTGCTACTATCCCTTTCTTGGCAACTTAACTTAACGCAGAGGTTGGGATTGAAGTTACAAATGCCAGAGATGATCATGGGAAATATTTACATGCCACATTAATAATTTAAAAAAAAATAGCTAACAAGCCAGACCTTGCAACAGAAAAACAAACAGTTACTATGGTAATTAGAACAATCTTAAATGTGGAATTAGGTTGTTTTTACCCTCTGCCCCACTGAACTAGCAGTGCTATGATCTACCAGGACTGGAAATCAAACCCAGGTTTCCCACGTGGCAGGACAGACCAGTAATGAACAGGCCATGAGACTAGCATCTGCTACACAAACATCCCAGTGACCTACAATATAAGGAATGGGATTCAAACCCAAGGTTCCCCCACAGAACACTAATGACCTGCCTGTTGTTACATTTGAGCCTCTCACTCAGAGCTCTGAGGATTCTGAACCATTATATTCTTTGCTTCTCTTCTCTCACACACAGTCTCATGTCAAGAGGCCCATCTTTCTAGCAGGGGAGGGCTGGACGTAGCTTTCCTCCTGAGCCCATATAGCATTGCTGCTGAATTGGCCAGAGGGCTTGCTGCAGACTGACAAGAAGCTGAGTGCACCGCCAGCTTGGGAGCAAAATGCAGCATGTTGAATATCAATTCCCCCAACTCCCGTATGGTAGCATAGGGCTAGGTCAGCTGCTAAAATTGGTTTTCCACTGGATATCAGATTGCTGTAGCTCTTTACAGATGAAGGAATGTTAAGAAGGTAAACAAACTAATAGCATTCCTTTATTATGCTGTTCTGTCCTTCAGGAGAAACCAAAACAAAATAGCCTTGTTTAGTTCAAAACCATCTGACTTTTCCAATAGCATTTATCTTGCCAATTTCAGCAACTGTGTGCTAGTTCAAAACAGCTTCAGCTCAAATTCTGGAGACCATCGTTGGCTGAGCAGCAGCCTGTAAAATTTGCTGTCAGTCTTTCATTTTTCTAAAAGAAATGATGTCAAACTAGCCATATATCTATACCATTAACTGACATTCATCTAGGTCCTTTCTGAAGTGATCACAAAGCATTTTACAAACAAACAGATATATCAACATGCAGGGATCACTCCATTAATCTGTGAAATTCAGATGCCGTGCTGAAACCTCACACTGCTTAACTGTGCATAGCAACAGTATTTACTAAAGTTTAGGGTACAAAGTGAAGAATAATGTATCCAACTGAAGTTTAGATTTTTTGGTAGGCAGTGTATATACACCTCTACCCAAATATAACGTTGTCCTCGGGAGCCAAAAAATCTTACCGCGTTATTAGTGAAACCGCGTTATATCGAACTTGCTTTGATCCGCCGGAGTGCGCAGCCCCAGGACGCCCCCTGAGCACTGCTTTACTGTGTTATATCCAAATTTGTGTTATATCGGAGTAGAGGTGTAATTAGCCATGATGAGCTTTGGACAGGACATCAAGGTTAACCACCCCTCTTTTATGAACTGTAGCACAAGGTATTTAATGACCACAAAGGCTCAGGTCTATGACTGTATTTCAAATTCAAACAATGGCCTCTCCTGCAGAAGCATGCCTTTTAGCACTAGTCTGCCATATGGCTTTAACACAGTCTCTTTACTGAACCACTACTATATTTTCCTGATGTACCTATAGTTCCAAAGGTAACTATGACAACTCCTCATCCAGTGCTCAAAGTGGTTTGACAATTAGTGTAGGTAGGGTAAAACTATGTTCAGCAATTTGCAGACAGAGTCCATGACTGAGACCATATTCCATTATTTTCTAGGTGTAGATGGCGCCTGTATGCTGTTCTCTCCAAGTAGACAGTATGTGTGAACTTCAGTTGACACAATAAGCCAGTCATTCTGTAAAGTTTGACTCTATGTTATGAAAGTGAGTATAAAGCTGTATGACACTTCGCTGGTTTTCCAAACAGTGCATAATTGATTGGAAAACTGTTCCCAGACAGTAGTTATCAATGGTTCACAATTAAGTGGGGTCCTGCAGGGATCAATTCTGGATCCGGTTCTGTTCAATATCTTCATCAATTATATAGATAATGACATAGACAGTACACTTATAAAGTTTGCAGACAATACCAAGCTAGGAGAGGTTGCTAGTGCTTTGGAGGATAGGATTAAAGTTATCTGGAAAAAGTGGAGAAATGGCCTGAAGTAAATAGGATGACATTCAGTAAAGGACAAATGCAAAGTACTCCACTTAGCAAGAAACAATCAGTTGCACACATACAAAATGGGAAATAACTGCCTAGGAAGGAGTACTGCAGGAGGGGACTTGGGGGTCATAGTGGATCACAAGGCTAAATATGAGTCAACACTGTTGCAAAATAAAAAAGCAAACGTAATTCTGGAATGTTTTAGCAGTAGTGTTGTAAGCAAGACACGAGAAGTAATTATTCCGCTCTACTCTGTGTCCAGTTCTGGGCCACATTTCAGGAAAGATATGGACAAATTGGAGAAAAAGTCCAGAGAAGAGTAACAAAAGTGGTTAAAAGTCTAGAAAACATGACCTATCAGGGAAGATTGAAAAAACTGGGTTTGTTTAATCTGGAGAAGAGAAGACTGAGGGGAGACATAACAGTTTTCAAGTACATAAAAGGTTTGTAACAAGGAGGAGGGAGGTAAATTGTTCTGATTAACCTCTGAGGATAGGACAAGAAGCAATGGGCTTAAATTGCAACAATGATTGTTTAGGTTGGACATTAGAAAAATTTCCTAACTGTCAGGGTAGTTAAGTACTGGAATAGATTGCCTAGAAAGGTTGTGGAATCTCTGCCATTGGAGATTTTTAAGAGCAGGTTACACAAACACGTCAGGGATGGTCTAGATAATACTTAGTCCTGGAAAGAGTGCAGGGGACTTGACTAAATTATCTCTCGAGGTCCCGTCAGTCCTACCAATCTATGATTGTAAGACTGATTTTGATACTCCCCAACAAAATTCCACAAAACAGGTCTTTTATGCCTGAAATTTTGCTTGTTTCCTCAGTCAGAGAAGTCTCTTGGCTTATTTGTTTATTTTGCAGCATTTGAGGTGGATCCAAACGAGCCACGTGAGGTAGCCATTATGTTAAAAAGTTGTGTATTTCACTTTCTGAAGTTTTCTAACTTGGTCTAGGAATGCTCTATTTGTTGTATACACTAAGCATTCCAGAAAACTAATCCCTCTTTAAGGAAGTTGTAAACTCCAGACTGAGACACCTGTGTAGTTTAGCTTATTAAAATAAAAAATGAATGATTTCAACTCTGGGAAAGAGCAGCATGTGTGTGTAATAATATCTGCCCTGTACCTTGGGGGGGGAGGTGAGGGGGGAGTTATCTCCTGCCCTTTGGGGGATGAACTCAATGATCTAAGTCTTTACCATCTGTAACTACTATGACTCTTTAGTGCTGAGAAATTCATGTGTGCTATTTTGCTGTCATACGCAGAAAAATTAAACAAATATGTTTAAACAATTCTGGGGCCAAGGGCTTGTGAACGCTTGCTGAAGCCTTTCAAGACCCCATTCTCCTTGGGAAGGTCTCTTCCATGACATAATGAGAAAAACTTTCCTCTCTCTGGTGCATAAATCAGTGCTAATTAAATTATACTGTTATCTACATAGAAGAGCATTATTTATACACAAGACTTTGCACAGATTTCTTGTACCACTAAAAGCAGTAAGTTCTTCCATTTGGCAATGAAAATCTTCACTCAAGTGAAGTATAAATTCAACATTTGAACACAAAGCTACAAGTGAAATACATGTTTAGCTCAATCCTGCTTGAAATGGCAAGACATTTCAAAATGTTGCATGCCATGCATAGAGAAACCAGAGAACTTCCCTGAGTCTATTCTGATGAACAGCACCCATGCCTGATCCATGCTATGTTAAAATAGCTCTCCTGTTAGCTGGTGCCTTGGGTGTGCTGCTTAAATATGGTATTCAAGCCTGCAGAACAAAAGTTATGAATTTCTGGAGCTCTGTTCAAATGAGAGCAATTTTTCTCAGTGATGAGATGTAGGTTTGACAGAAGGGTGGGAAGGAAAACAATCAAGATGGGACAATGATATGTACAGTTTTCCTTGAAAGCCTATTTTATAATAAACAAATCGATTCATGAGAGGTCATAACTCTGGTATAGAAGTATTCATGATGTGACATCTCAGAATAACTGATGCTGCAGGATTGAAATATGACCATTTACATCGATATTGCCATGGTTATATAATTACATGGCATACTTTGTACAAGATTTGTTGCAAGATGTCAATGGAAAAGTTATCATTTGCTACAAAAGATTATCCTGTTTAAATCCATTTATCAATATTGTATCTGAAGTTATGAATATTAGCTATATATCTATATCTCAAATGTGTTTGTTACTAGAGCAACACCCACAAGGTAGTTTACATCCAGTCTTGCCAGCCCATTGTGAATGGACTATTCAAGATTGATAGCCCAGTAAGGACACTTCACTCTAACAATGGGCCATAGAAGAAACGCATCCCACCCAGTAAGCCTTCTTGTGGATGCCTCAGCACAAATATGGGCAATGGCTGCCTCTGTGAGTCAAAGCATATAAGGACATGTGATATGCTCATGTGACCAGGAAATTTGAGCCAGGAAATTTCCAGGCACGTGGCAAAGGGTATAAAAGACCCCTGAGATACCGCAAGTTTTCCTCTTTCCTGACTGATTCTCTGGACGGTGGCTTTACAACTAAAAGGAGCATTCTGAACCATGGACTGAAGACCTTCCAATCTTTGGAAGTTACCAGAGAGACTTTACAACCAGCAGTCTATATCATCATTGCTACAAACCTGATATAAAGACTTTGCAATTATTTGTATGTACATGATCTATTAACCATTATTAACTCTCTTTTTCCTTTCTTAAAAAAACCTTTATTTTTAGTCACTGAAGGGTTGGCATTAGTGTGCTTATTAGGTAAGTTCTGAGTTATATATTGACTGGTCTCTGTGGCTAATCTCATGGGATTAGAAGAACCCTATATTTGATTAAACTGGTTTTCAGTAATCACCCATCATAAAGTCCAGAGTCTGGGTTGTGATACAAGGTCTAGAATGCCTAAGGAGATTGCAACTTAGACTTCTTGTTAATTAATGTGGCAAGACAGAAGTTCACTTTTGTTACTGGCTTGGTATAATCTAACGATAGAGTAACCTCCAGTCTGGGGTGAGTCTGCCCTATTTCTCAGCAGTTTGTCCTGATTCTGGCATCCTCAGCTGTTACCCACTGAGGCACAGTGACAATAACATATGCTATGGGGAGTGGCAATTTATGCCACTGCTGGAGCATTAGTCAGGTCAAAAATATTACACAAGAAGCAGAGCATGTGGAAATCCCAGTCCCAGCCTCACCTACTAGTTATTACGGCGAAATAGAGTGAGGGAGCTAGACAGGACAGTGATGAAAGAAAGAATAGAAGTGTAACAGCTGGAGAGATAGAATGGGCCAAACACCCCTGGCTTCATACTGTCAACTTGGGACCAATTTGCCCTCCCCTTCACCCTGGCAGCTCTGTGAATGTTACTGGAAGCCAGGGCTGCAGTAGTTTCCCAGAGGGAGAGAGAGGGCAGGAGATTTAGAGGTGCTGGGGGTGAGAACTCATTTAAATAAGAACTTCCACACCCATCAGAAGCTCCATAAGTCCCAACCCTGTAGCAGGTGAAGAGCACTTCTGCAGAATTATCCTGAAGGTCAGTTCAGTGCACAGCCAGAGTGTGTAGAAGTAGGGAGGCTGCAAACCTCCTCCCCCATATTAAAAAAAAATTAATTTAAGACTATCTAAAGTATTCTCAGTGTGACATTGAAGTTCCTGAATGAAATTCAGGCTTGAAGAATTCATTCTGAATGAGATTGTGCTGTCTAGATCTTCCTGAGAAGTGATAATGGCTTAGTACACACTTACTTCTCTAGTCCACTTAAAATTACAGTAGACAGGGTCATTGGACATGGATTTTCGCACTGAGGACTGGATGTATTGCACTGATGGCTGATACACCATTTAAGAGTAACAGATGCATTCTATAGGTTGAAGGACAAGATCAAAAAAATTGATGAGTGCAACCCAAAGTGAAGGAAACCATGAAGGAGGACTGTCATCCTACAAACCAGAAGGTTTAAGGGTAACGCAATGGTGTGTACCGAGCATAGCCAATCTTTTGTGGGGAGAAGGTTATTTAATGATTTGTTATGCTCCCGTCACAGTAGCCCATAAGCACCACATAGGTTAAAGGAAAATGAGCTAATAAATCAAGCCATTTGCAACTGATAATATAACCAGCTCACATGCTCAGTAAATAATCTACTACTCAAGTACAAGCTACAACTCTCTTCCTAAACAGGAAATGAGGGCAAATGCCTCTTGCTATCACAGATTGCAAGGAACCCAGCATTTGAGGACTGGGGCTGAGAACAGTTGATGATTGAGAAGAGGAAAGCTGTGTGTAACAAGGAAGATGATGTGGAAGTAGAACAGAAGAAAGAGGGAATAGATTCTCCCTGAGATATTGGGTACACTGGCTGTAAGAAGCACTCGGATTTATCCATTAAAAAGGGTCTTTAGGCCACATTCGGCTTTCAGTTGCACAGGTGTAAATCCAGAGTTGGCCCGCACTCACTGGCAGCGGCCGCATCCCTCCACTTCCCAGCACCGGTGAGTGCGGAGGGCGTCCTTTCCCCAACCTCCCCGCACTCACTGGATTTATACTGGTGTAAAGTTAAAATTTGACCCTCTGGATGTAGTATATTTTTTTTGTTTACAAGACCCTGGCTGCAGAAACCCTTATTTGTCTTCACTTGGAAGTCTAGTTTTCCCATTTGACTTTGGCCACTACATCTGAGGTTTGTTTATAAGAGGTGGTTGGTGAGTGCAGGCCAGCTCACTAAGGTAGCTCAATGGGATAAGGTGTCCTGATTCCTTCCTGGATATACTTAATCTTTATCTGAAGCACCCAGCATTTTACACCTATTGCTCAGTTATCTGTTGCCTTGACAGGAAGAAAAAGATTAGCAGGTTTTATTTTTTATTGAAATAAAACACATCAGCTAGTTGCTGGAGATAAAAATGCTAATCCTGTGGAGGGAAATATCAAATGAGCAAGACATGAATCAAGCCAATTACATACAAGATCATACAAGTGCAGGAGGAGACAGAACTCTGGTATTCTGTATAGTAGTCAAGCCTTTTCTGAGTGTTTAATACCAAACAAACAAACCAACAACCCACCAACCTTTTGCTTTCTGATTCCCTATCCTGTAATAGTGACTCCAAAAACATGGAGTATAATCCTATATTCCTTGCAACTCTTTTTGCCTTAATTTTGCATAAAGACATTGGCTGAGACCCATTATTTTGCAATTGCCAGATGCATGAAAGCTCCCAGCATGGAAGCTCATGCTCCCAGCTTCAGTTTGTTCAGCTTTTCTCAATTGCTCAAAAACAAGACAGCGTTGGTAAACAACCACACTGCAAATGGAACATGTTCACAAGTTCTTGCTGTTAAGTCCTTGCACTTACTCAACAATGAAAGGAACTGAGTATCCGACTCATTTATTGAAAGTGTGACTTTATTTCATTTAAAGAAAAGACCTGCATACTCAATGCTTTTTAGTTTTCCCAAAGAAGGAGATCGTTAACAGCATCTTTACTCCACATACATTGGACAAAGCACACTAACGGATATTGTTTGGGACAGTGGTCTTGGCCCAAAGCCCAGTTAAGACTACTCCTGAACTTGGGGAAACTTCAGATCTGAACTTCATCGTTTACCCCCATTTCCCAAACAAATGGGTCCTTTAAGCATGTGTATACTCCAGGAAATGGATGAATGATTCACAGCTACATAGCTATATTGTACCAGCTGAAACAAATGCACAGTGGTTTTTTGATCCATCAGATGTGAAAGTGAGGAATCACTTAGGAAACTCTAATAGAATACAGGCTTGATTAAAAGCACATTGAAGTCAATGGGAGTTTTTCTGCTGTAATCAGTGAGCCTTGAATCAGGATGTAGAATAATGAATCCCCATTCCTAAGCAAGGCCTGCAGCAAACATTATTCAGGCTGACATCCCATTACTGAGATTCTTTGGAGAATCCCAATGCATCCTGTACTGCTACTACTCCAACAAAAGTTCCAAGAATGCACAGGGCTCTTACTATTCTTAGTGATAGTCTTCTGCTTCTCGGTTGCTTTTACATTTTTCAGGTCTCTTTAATCATGTCATTTGGGTTTAAAAGGTTCTAAGTCATTTCACAATTTTGTCTCAAAGATTATCCAACACACAAAATAAATGCTCAAATGGGTTACATGAGGAACCAGGAGAAAAACTGTGACAAAGAAACAAAATTCACCATGCAGTGATCTCCAGAGCACAATCATTGTCAACATATTCTAACAACAACTTGGAGAGTGTTCTTTAAGACGATCCTTTTAGCCAATGCCCACTCACGACTGGAGAATTTAGAGCTTGTTACAAACTAGCCAAGGGGTCTGTGGTCATGGTCACACCTAAATAACTACCCAGAAAAATTTTACACTGGGATGAGCTATGGCATATGGAATAGGTTTGGTTTTAGTAAAATGTAGACGTAGGAATAAAAATTGAGTACATAACTGGAAAATGTTTTAGCCTTATCACGGAGGAACTAGTACCATTCCACTGTCTGACAATGATGTGCAGAAATGAAGCATGGGGTTCTTACCTATGATTACCAGTTTGATGCTTTAGAAGTGGGCCCTAGTTGTGAATTCAAATGAATCATAGAATCATAGAATCTCAGGGTTGGAAGGGACCTCAGGAGGTCATCTAGTCCAACCCCCTGCTCAAAGCAGGACCAAACCCAACTAAATCATCCCAGCCAGGGCTTTGTCAAGCCTGACCTTAAAAACCTCTAAGGAAGGAGATTCCACCATCTCCCTAGGTAACCCATTCCAGTTCTTCACCACCCTACTAAGGAAAAAGTTTTTCCTAATGTCCAACCTAAACCTCCCCCTCTGCAACTTGAGACCATTACTCCTTGTTCTGTCATCTTCTACCACTGAGAACAGTCTAGATCCGTCCTCTTTGGAACCCCCTTTCAGGTAGTTGAAAGCAGCTATCAAATCCCCCCTCATTCTTCTCTTCTGCAGACTAAACAATCCCAGTTCCCTCAGCCTCCCCTCATAAGTCATGTGCTCCAGCCCCCTAATCATTTTTGTTGCCCTCCGCTGGACTCTCTCCAATTTATTCACATCCTTCTTGTAGTGTGGGGCCCAAAACTGGACACAGTACTCCGGATGAGGCCTCACCAGTGCTGAGAAGAGGGGAATGATCACATCCCTCGATCTGCTGGAAATGCCCCTACTTATACAACCCAAAATGCCATTAGCCTTCTTGGCAACAGGGGCACACTTGTTTAGGAAATCAGGAAATCCATTTACTGATTATAACTCCCTGGGAAGCAATTTACAATTAGGACACACAGGAGCAACAGAAAAGATCCTGGCCCTTACCTCCATTCCTTTGGCATGGCTCTGGCAGTGCCAAGGGGATGGAGAACTGTACCAAAATGGTAGGCAGGATTCTTCTGTCCCCAGGAGAATCCTCAGTGATTTAAATCACCAGTGATGCCCCTACAATATAAGGGTAGGGAGCAGGGGAAAAGGGAGTGGACTGCTGTCACTAGCATAATTTAGAGTGGCACTAAGCTGCTCTAAATTATACCAGGGTCTGTTTTCTCTCTTAACTAGCTCCAGGATTGGGGGAAGATGGCTTAAAGCCTTATTTTCCCCTGTTCTCAAGGCCCTGCACCAAGCACCACATGGACAGACACAGAGATTAGGCCCAATGTCTTCACTTAATGGGGATGATAGTTGTATCAAGTGGGATATGTGATGGTGACTAACGAGTGCGTATCTCACTCTAGGGAGGTTCTGTCCATTTGCTCCTCTAGCAACAGCCCTCAGTCACTCGCCAGCTAATATATCTGCAGAAAGTGTTTCACCACTGCCTGTCCCTGGCTGTTCATTTGATCTTTCATGCCAGTTACAGAGGTTGGGCCATCATGACTTGTGACATGCATGCGCCTCTGCTGTTTGCACTGAGCAGACAGCAGGATCAATTTCTCCTACTGTGCCTCCTTGATACCCCCAGTCCATGCCCAGTAACATGAAGCTCACCAGTCAGTGCCATCACTATTAGTATTGTTTCTCTTAAATGGGAATGCCATTTAATAGGGACAAATGGGCATAAACCAGAGTGACCGCTGACTGGGATAATCCTCAACTGCCTGGTTCATGCACCTTTGTGGCCTCTTTGTGCCACTGGAACAGTGCAAAGGGGATGGCACTAGGGCCAATGATCTGGCCCACAGAATTGGGTCTCTCCTTCCAGCTCTGTCTTTAGCTATAACATCCTCCCAGGAAGACCCAGAGATTCAAAGTTTTATTTTAATTGGTGAAGGCTTTTGCCAAAACCCTTTAACATGAAAATTGTGTGTCATATGCCAACGAGAAGAAGAAAAACCAAGCCCAGAAATCTCAGAATGGGGGCAGAATGAGTGACTAATCAGACAGCCATATTCATTATTAGAAACAGATAAATGCCGACATTAATGAACTTTAACTTTCTCTGTAAAATGCTGACCACAAAATCTCTGGCATCAGAACTAGCAAACCGCCCATCAATGCATGACATTTTGTGCACTTTATTCTTTAACTGGATTTGAGCTAATGAAGGGGTCTTACATCATTGCCACTCAGGCAGAAAAATGACAAACGCAGAGCAGATGGCACAATTCCTTTTCTGTCCAAGTACAGTTACCTTTAGTAGAAATATTAAAGCAGCAAAGTTTATTTGTCAGCCAATGACAAAGTCTGTGTCTAATTTTCAGCTACGCAAAGCCTAAGTGTCCAAAGGGTTCGGCAGTCAGGTAGCATCACACAGCCACCTTGTCTAACTTCCACGGTAGCCAAGAAATTAAAACATTCCTCTCATTTTGCTCTGGAAGATGCTTTCAGAAGCACTACTAGGCACAAAGAAGTTTCTATGTGTTCCGTTTTATGAATAGGCTTTTGCTGCAGCCTATTGTTTCCATCCGCAGTTACAATGTTTCAATCAGAGGAAGAAATGGTTCATTATGTGGCTAGGTTATCAAAATATAAGAGGAAAAAGTAATGAGGTCCCCAGTTCTTTGTCAGGTAAGAGGAATAATTCAGATAATTTAAAATCATTTATAAAACAAACTGTTTAATAAAATAGTTTAAATCCTGGAACTTTAATTTTTCTTGAGATTTGATTTCAGGTTTATAGTTGATGGTACTGAAAACTAATGAAGGGGAACTTTGATTTGAGGCTACTTTCTGCCACCCTTACTCACATTGTGAAGTGCCTTCTTCCATGAGTACTCCCACTGAACGCAATGTGACAGCTCATTCACCAGAAATTGACAGACTCTGGACCTTGGGGTAAAGTTTTCAAAAGTGTCTGAGGGCTTGTCTACATTTGAAATGTTGCTTCAGTGTAGACACTACATATGCTGACGGGGAGGGGGGGGGGGTTCTCCTGTCAGCACAGGTAACCCATTTCCACAACAGGTGATAGCTAGGTCAACTGAAGAATTCTTCTGTTAACCTAGGGCTGTCTACATCAGAGATTAGGTCGACTTAACTATGTCATTCAGGGGTGTGGATTTTTCACACCTTTAAGCAACATAGCTGGGTCGACCTAACTTTTTAGTGTAAACCAAGCTTAATTTTGAGCCTAAATCCCATTTTCAAAAGTTACTTAGGCACTTAGAAGCTGGGGTATCATTGAAAGTCAAGCTTTAGTATCTTACCAATTTCCCATTATTCCTGTTTCTTTTTAAATGGACACTTATTTATGACCTACCTGCAGTTTGAAATGATTTCTTATTTGGGAATAAAATGATTTGTTGAAAATACAGAACAAAATCCTATCCATCTGTGCAAATGGAACAAAACAATTAAAGGTCAATGTGATGTCATAGGAAAAAGCTAGATCCTGTAGTGTTAAAAGGATGATGTGCCTGTGCCTGACAGTGAGGAATCTTTTCATGCATGGTGCAAGAATGAAGATGACAACTAGAGGCTACATCTGACTCTCAAGAAGATGGTCAGAGAAGATGCACACTTCAGAATCTGAGTTTAAAAAAACTGAAGGAAGAACACCAGATGCTACCTGCTATCTGACCAGATGCTAACATATGTGCAAATAGCAACAGTTTACTCTTCGTACATTGTAGTACACCTCTACCCCGATATAATGCTGTCCTCGGGAGCCAAAAAAAAATCTGACTGCTTTATAGGTGAAACCGCATTATATCGAACTTGCTTTGATCCACCGGAGTGTGCAGCCCCGCCAGAGCACTGCTTTACCACATTATATCTGAATTCATGTTATATCAGGTCGCATTATGTCGGGATAGAGGTGTACATGGTAAACCAGAGCAGAACACTGACCACGTCCCTGAGGTGAGACTTCTTAACATCAGCGATTGTTGCAGCATTTCTTCCATTGTCTACATTCAGATATTATTATACGTTTCAACAGTTGTAGGTCATCCCATGTTTTTCTGTTATTAGATAGCAGAGATAACAGGGTTTTCTGCTGGAACAAACAGCAGGATGTTGGGAATATTGATAATTTAATAGCATACTTTTGTTTGGCTTTGCTGGGGGAGGGCACAGATGGGGTAGTGGGAGAAGGCAAGCTTTGGGAGTCCTTTTCATTTCCTCTCCCCTTTTACTTTCCAGTCACTAACTTCAAAAGCCTAGCACCACTTTGGCAAGAAAGATGGGTGAGAAGTGCTCAGCCTTGCTCCTTCCAATGCCATCAACATTATTCTGTGCATCGCCAGACAGAAGGGGTGGGAGGGCAGAAATCTCCCCCCTCCAATGAAGCCAAGCATGGGCTTGATCCAAAGCCTATTCAAGGCAATGGACAGAGTCCCATTGGTATCAGTAGACGTGATCAGGCCCCAGGTCTGCACTCCCAACCCGAGACAGCAACGGAGGAGGGCAGGGCCTATGTTTGGATCCTCCTAAAGCACATGCCACCTGGCTTGAATTCCTTTTGTCACATATGCTGTTATGTTCTTCACATCCTAGCTCAGGTACATTATGCTCCATTTCACACTAAAGTCTTTTTGAAAACTAATGCTCACTCTCATTTTGAATTTCTGGAGTGTAGACTCTCAGCTCATTTGTTAGGAAAGCATGTAACTGTTCTAGTGGATGTACTTTGGTATGAATTATTTCACTGTTAATCTACTTTCCTTCCCTCACATGACAGGATTAAGATTTTATGGGGCCCTGTGTAAAAAAAAACCCAAACAAACAATGTCATTGTTGTCACCCAATTACACATAGGTTCAAGTCCCATCTTTTTTCCTTCCTTCAGGCAGTTAATACTTCCACAAGCTATCTCTCAGGCCCCACTCTTACGCTCCTCTCACATGCAAGAGTGTAGGTTACTGGCTGTTCAACGACCTCCCCTGAACTGCAGGCAGATCATGAAAAGGTACAAGGGGAAAAGCAACATTTTTAGGTCAGTTTCTTCAGATTACGCTCATGAGCTGGCTGACAGCATCTTTTAAATTAATATCTGGGCCAGTGACATTTTGAAGAGCATTTGAAGTTTCTCTGTACTAGGACCCTGTGCAAGTGCTACATTGGCAAGAGCACTCCCAAATGACTCATGGCCAGACATTTGTTTTTAAACACACATGAGGAAGGGCCAGGGGTCTTCAAAATAGTTATTCTTCCCCAAAGGAATTTGAAAACAAATACATCTATAGGGATTTTCTTTCCACTACAGATCTGAGTCAATCTTTGACATGATATACAGAGAGAGCCAAAGGCTTGGTTATTCTAAATCATTTGTACTGTGTATATTATTTTGCTTTACTGACATCACTTTCTGTGCAAAACTATCCTCCTCATGAGAGATCCACAAGACATTTATTTTGGTTTTCTTCTGTAAAAATACTTTCATAATATTTTTGATAGTGATCAATTGTCACCCAAAAGCATCCTTTTTGTCTGCATTTATCTCAACTTCTTAGGTCCCAAAATCCCTTGGGAATTCTGGTCTTAACAGCTGGGTTAGAAATACCAAGAGAGTGAATGTTCTTGTGCTTTCTCTTTTTGGCTACAAGCAGGAGGGGAGACCATGTCTATAGGAGTTCCCATGCCAGAAAAGATCAACAATTTAGTTAGCTCAGCATCCTGTCTCTAACCGTGCCCCAAAGCTGGATGATTCAGAGCAAACCACAAAATCCTCACGTTACATTTACTTGTGCAATGTGATACGATGGGGGTGAAGTACAATAGGGTACTTGCCACACACACTCTCCCTCCCTCCCTTAAGGCCTGGGGTGACACTGCAGCACCCAGTTTCCCCTGCTCAGAGCCCCTTAACAACTCCATGCAGCCTGAAAGGTGTGAGACAGAAGTTCCCTGCTGGGGTTCTATTTTAGGAGAGTCCAAATAAAAATAAATAAAGTCTCTTCTGCCCAGACTCCAGGCAGCCCAAGCCCCTTATCCCTGAGGGACTGTCTCTTTCTGCTAACAAAGCACGTAGAGGGGAATACACAAAACCTGGCTTGCCTTTCTTTGCCTTCTCCCTGCTCCAGCCCCTGGTTGTCATTCAAGCACCTCATTCTCCTTCTGAGTCAGGACCCCCTAGTCCAGTTATAACCAAACAATCACTTTTACTCCCTGCTGGAACCAGCCTTGATCCCTGCAGCACTCACCTGTAGCTACTTTCTCAGACCAACTGCAGCTTTCCAGGCTTCTCTCCTGCTGGCACTCCCAGCCCTGACCAGCTGGAGTGTTATGCTCCCACTCAAGCTCCATTCCCCAGAGACTACCACAGGCATCACTCCTTTCCTCCCTTATCTCCCCAGGCTTGGCCTGAGTTAATCACATGTCCAAAATCATTCTCCCACCTGGGGAGGTGAGCTGATCTTGTCCCAGGTGGGGCTGAGGCCCCATTTCCCCATGAAGGGGCCAGCCACCATGTGACATGATTTTTTTTCCCCTGATGGTCACCATAGTTTAATGATCAATATATTTCAGCAATTCATCAGGTTAGATATCAACAATATCACCGTACGGACACCTTAATTTTAAATGGTGCATGCCCATTTCTCATGTTAATTTAATGTGCTGTGACATTCTCTCTTACACTGCTGGACTTTTCAGATATATTTCATATCACCAGCCATGCAAAATCACAGAATTGTTGATAATCTGAGATACAGTCAGACTTTGCACTGATGTCTCTCCAGTGCATTCTGAATGCTGCACTCACTTTACAGCAGGAATAAAATATACAAGCTAGATGAAAAAAGTGACGTGTCACCTTATTATTTGCCAGGCCAAGCTATTGCATGAAGTTCAGGCATGTTGGCTCTGTGGGGTCCAATAGAACACTGCCAGTCTTGTTACCTACCGTTCCCTCAACATCCTATCTTACCAATATGAAGGGCCACACAGGGCAAAGGACTATAACTAATAAGCAGTCACTGAAGCACCACTTGGTACAAAACACCAGTGGCTCGGTTTCTGAATACTGCTAAGAAGCAGTGCTGTATGTGTCAGCCTGCTATCACTGTCCCCCCACAGTGTACATCCAGCAGTAACACAAGGTACAGCCACAGCAAAGGGATAATAATCACTAATATGGCAAGAGCAGTTAGACTTCGGTATCTAACACTGTCTGATGGTGGGCAAAATCAGGCAGTACATCATAGGGAGCCTCCCTGCACAAGAAGCTAACGATGCGCCTACTTAAGCCCAGAATTTGTGAGAGGTTAGACTATCTGATCCCACTCCTGTCCCATTTACAGTAGTTACCAGCTAATTTTTCTTTGAGAGATATATGGTATGTACCAGCAGAGTGGGTCACCTGAGCCAGCAACATTATGGTATCGTTCACCCACAGCATCTCTCTCCCCATGGCTTTTCATGCTCAAAGGCTAACGTGCTGTAAGGTATGAAAGCATTTATACATAAGCAGAAAGAGCCTAACCCTCTAGGAAAACCCTGTGTAAAGCCAAGAGCTCTGAGTAGCAGGCGGAAGGCTGCTTTTATATAGCATTCCCTGGCTCTCCTCAGAGCCTGATTTGGGCCTTCAGTCCCTAGCCTGCTTCCTTACCCTACTCCGAGCACCTGTGGGAGAGCTGAGGCGGAAGTTAACTCCCTGCTTCTGCTGATCAGCTGGGGCCTCTATGCCCTATCATAGGGTCTATATAGATTTTTAAAACTCTGCAGCAATAGGTTAGTTTTGCATGTGAGTAAACTCATTATTCCATTGGTTGTTGATTGAAGTATATTAGCACAAACTTTCTAGCACATTCAGTTGCTAGACCACAGCTGTGTACTACCTAATGATGGTATTATTATTATTTTAAATACTTAGCATTCATATGGCATCTTCTATTTGAAGTTTTCAATGAACTTTGCAAACATTCAGTCATTTTCACAGCAAAACTCTCTGAGGTGAGTATTATTATCCCTATTGTATAGATGGGTAAACTGAGGCATGGATTGGTGACATATCTTGGATCACACAGTAAGTCAGTAGCAGCACTGGGAATTGAACCTAGAAGCCCAGACTCCCCATCCTCTGTTCTGATCACAGGATAATCCCTCCCCAGAATAGCCTTATTCTCTTCCTTGTTCCTATTAAAGTTCAAATACTTATTTTCACTTCCTACTTGATTAATAACACTGCAGTTATTCATGTTTATGCATCAACCTTTGTATTTTTGTCTCTGTACAAGTTTTCACTTTAATAACTGCCTGCACAGCATTTCATATGCTGGGAAGGGGAAGAATTAATTACAGTAACAACCCAATGCAATGCTGTAAACTCTGTAGTGGAAATGGCAATTAATGCAGAAAGGGATTTTTCTAGTTTAAAAAATAAGGCTGAATTGTGAAAACGTAGATGCAAGTATTTCCTGTGTCACTGAATCCCTTGTCTTATGAAACTACTGCAAGCTGACGTTTTCAAAGCATCATTTACAGACAGAAAGTACTAAAACATCATGATTTAAAAGATCAGCTACCACGAATGAATCAGGATTTCATCTGAAAATGTATCAATGAGTACATTATAAATACTGTCAAGATTTTCCTTTTGTGGCTACCAGTGGCATGCAAATTTAAAATCTAGTTACCTTTATGCAAATACATTCTGCATTCTAGTTGTCTGGGTTTCGATACATAGAACTCTTTAGCCTATTAATATTCTCAAGATCTTGTTTATATTTAAACATATCCAGGACACACACACACACACACACACACATATATATGGAACTTCAAATGCTGGCCTTCCATCTAAATAGCATCAATCTGTTCCCTATCTAATAAGGATGTTTATTAAAAAAGGAAAAGGCTGATTTAGTTGACAAAGTACTGGATATAAACTATGTCCAAATCATATAATCAATATTGGCTAGCTTACTGCAGGGTCAAAGCCTAGAGACTCACACTATAACCAAGCCATGGTCATAATTGATACTACAATACCCAAATAATATTATAATTCCTTTTGTAAAAAGAAAAAATCCTGTTTTACAGCCTCATAGGCCGTGTGTCTGTGTGCAGATAGATGTGGAATTCCCTGTCTCCAGTTCAGCTCATGCCAAGTTTGTAGCTACAACTCCATCCATTTAGTAATTTGCTTTCAAAATCTAGAGACACTAACTATTCAGAGAACTTCTCTACAAACATGCCTTTCCTTAAATATACCATGTGACAGTGTCTTTCAGATTAGTGGTCCTTTTCCCTTTGGCTTGCATGAGTTACCTGACTTCAAATTACATTTTCCAATAGAGAAAACGGGGGAAGCAGGGAAAGGAAAATAACTTAATTTTCTGTGCAGATCACACATTCCACTGCCCTTTTAGTTTGTCTTCTGAAAGCTCAGATTAAACACGATTTCATACTTGTACTTGGATTGGTTATTTTGTATAGAACATTGCCTGCTTAGGAATAAACATCTTGTCAGATACAAAGCAACACAGACTGATTTATTCAGCAGTATAAGAACTGTTTCTAGCATGTGATGAGCTGAAAAACTACATATTGATTTATTAACTCCACGGATTAAAAGTCTTCTTGAAGTAAAATGCTTTTTATCTGTTTTTAATTAAAACCAGAAGATATTCTGTTACCTGTACCAGTACATATATTCATTAAATGCAAATGTATATATACATGCTTAAGTGTGCATGGGTGAGCTGGAGGTTGTATGTGTTACATCTGCAAAGTTGCATCACCTTTGGTTCTGTTTTATGAATTTTTTAGGGCCCTGGAATAAGCTTTAGTAGCTCCAGCTTTGTTTAAACTTTTAAAATATTAAGTAATATTTTCTCCCCCCGCATGATGAAAGGTTATCCAGTGACCACAAAGGAGAGATTTTTTCCCTATCCTGACAGAAACTGCTCTCTACAAAGGGTAGTTATGGAATACTGGCATGTAGAATAAGTTATTAGGAAAGGTCATAAGCAGAAAGAGTATATACTTGAATTCAAAGAACAGCTAGATTTTTTTCTGGAAAAGGGCATTCAGTGGTGTGGTGAAAAAAAGCAGGAAGGCAGGATTAAGAATAGCCAAAAAAGGGCAGATACCTTGGGTCAGCAGGTAGGTTTTTAAAAAATACGTTTTACACACAACAAATCCTGCCACTTGGCAGGGAGTTAGATAAGATGAATCTTGTGGTCCCTTCTGACCCTGTGGTTCTGTGATTCTATGTGTGCTTGAGCACCTGAGCAGGGATCTAGATGTGCACACATGGGTGTATAGTGGAGCTAGAGGAGTTCCTTTGTGTTGCTGAGTAGCTGACCAATTCCTTTAACAACACCCTACATTGTTGGGCTGTCATTTAGGTGAAAGTTACTGAGAGGAAACTGCAAACTCCAGTTTCCTGCATACTGACTCTTGACCTAAACTTTCAAAGCAGCCTTAAAAATGGAGACACCCCAAAGCATCCAACTTTATTACTTAAATGTAGGCCCTGATTTTCAAAGGCCCTGAGTACCTGCAACTCCTACTGAGTTCAATGGATTTGGGAATACTCAGAACTTCAGGAAATCAGGCTTCTTATTAGATGAACATGGATTTAAGAGCCTAATTTATACATCCAGATTTGAAGATTTTGGCCTTTGTGTCTAAGTTTGGAAGCACAAAATGTGCAGCCTCCAAATTAGAGGCCACTTTTCCAAATGTAGTCCTCAGTATCTTCAAATTCCCCATCTGTAAAACGTGAACAATAAAGCTTCCCTACCTGAAATGTTCACCGATACTTCAGTGATGAGTGCCCTAACAATGACAATTAATAACATAAAAAATAAATGTAAGCGTCCCCACTTTACTTCACCAGCATGTGTCAGCCTTGACTCTGGCCCCTTTCCATGCCACTTACTGGTTAGTGGCATAGTTACTAAAAACAGTGTTTATATTCACATATCACATGCTTCATAACTGGTTAATAACCAGTGAACCTTAACAGCATGCTGCTCTGCGGGAGATCTAATCTTCCACATGGTTCCATTTCTGTAACTGATTGAGTGCTGTTTGCCGTGTTTCCAGGACCTCTAACTGTGCCACTGGAACTGATAAATCCAGTCCTTCCTCTTCTCATAACACTTTGCAGTTAGGCCTCCCACAAAGCTCTTTACCATATATTGTGGGTGCCATTCTATAGCCTTGTGTACAGTAAGGAATTTTCACAAAAAATTCCCACCTTAATACCACCTCACCTGCACCAGAGTCAAAAACATTGGGAGCACTAATGTAAATAGCTCTCTGGCCCTGGCAGCCATTTTCAATGGGGTGTTGAGTAGACTTTGGCAAAACTCTCATTGAGGTCAATGGGAGTTTTGCCTCGCAAAAGACTGAGTAAAGTTGAAGGATTTGGTCTCTAGAATCTTATTGGGAGTCACCAGATGGCACTAAGACAGTTATTCTAACAAGCTCTGCTTGACTGAATGCACAGGCAGTTAGACCTCAGAAGAAATGTGTTAGTTGCAATGCAGGGTTCTTTTAGTGTGTGTGTGTCACCAGCAAATCCCTGAATGCCTCTTTCACTGGAATAATTTCATAGCTGCATGACCACCACCTACTATGAAATTAAACAAGAGTATTATATGGTGTCAGAAACATTGCAACCCTCATGACTACATAACAATTCTAATGAATATCAGTTTTATATCCCAATCAAGGCAACAGGACTAAACTGGGAGGAGTGGTTGATACGCTGGAGGGTAGGGATAGGATACAGAGGGACCTAGACAAATTAGAGGATTGGGCCAAAAGAAATATGATGAGGTTCAACAAGGACAAGTGCAGAGTCCTGCACTTAGGACGGAAGAATCCCATGCACTGCTACAGACTAGGGACCGAATGGCTGGGCAGCAGTTCTGCAGAAAAGGACCTAGGGGTTACGGTGGACGAAAAGCTGAATATGAGTCAACAGTGTGCCCTTGTTGCCAAGAAGGCTAATGGCATTTTGGGTTGTATAAGTAGGGGCATTTCCAGCAGATCGAGGGATGTGATCATTCCCCTCTTCTCAGCACTGGTGAGGCCTCATCCGGAGTACAGTGTCCAGTTTTGGGCCCCACACTACAAGAAGGATGTGAATAAATTGGAGAGAGTCCAGCGGAGGGCAACAAAAATGATTAGGGGGCTGGAGCACATGACTTATGAGGGGAGGCTGAGGGAACTGGGATTGTTTAGTCTGCAGAAGAGAAGAATGAGGGGGGATTTGATAGCTGCTTTCAACTACCTGAAAGGGGGTTCCAAAGAGGATGGATCTAGACTGTTCTCAGTGGTAGAAGATGACAGAACAAGGAGTAATGGTCTCAAGTTGCAGAGGGGGAGGTTTAGGTTGGACATTAGGAAAAACTTTTTCCTTAGTAGGGTGGTGAAGAACTGGAATGGGTTACCTAGGGAGATGGTGGAATCTCCTTCCTTAGAGGTTTTTAAGGTCAGGCTTGACAAAGCCCTGGCTGGGATGATTTAGTTGGGTTTGGTCCTGCTTTGAGCAGGGGGTTGGACTAGATGACCTCCTGAGGTCCCTTCCAACCCTGAGATTCTATGATTCTATGATCATGTGACTTAAATTGACAGTCAGCCATTGCCCTTTTTCCATATAAATTATGCTGTATGTGGTTTGTATTTAGGAGACACAAGTCATAGTAGGATACAATTCTAAATGGTATTGTATAAGGACCTGATCCTGCACACACTTATTCATACCAGTGGTCAAGGCAACAGGACTATAGACATGAGTAAGGAGTATGGCAATGAGTAAAGACCTGCAGGATTTGACTCTGACTTTGTGATATAGAAAAGACTAACACAATTTGAAGATGGAAAGGATCTTCATGTGTTTCATATACACTGTGCATCTAGTATATGTACAGTATCCAGCTAGTTTACAACAGCAGCAGGCTTGTGAAGTTTCAAGTGGGTAAACTAATATTTCAGTTGTCTGAAGGACTCAAAGACTTTATGGGTCATTTCATGTTCAAAGTAATTTGGCAACATTTCTTTCTCCAATAAATTTTTGCAACAAAATCATGAAAATAACTATATGAGGCAATGTTTTTCAGTCTCTTCCTTCAAAATGAAACAGAATCTTTTCATTTCTGTGGTCTTCAGAAAGTTGTCCACGTCACTATCTATGTGCATGTTGTGTAACAGCTGCTGCATTGACCCACTGCTGATACCCTGCAGAATTGGTAAAAAAACAACACGCAAGCAATTACTTTTTGTTTTACAGCCCAGCAGTGCTGATGTAGCCTGCTGATCTAAAACAAATTCACAACACAGTTGTGACAGAGGCTGCTCCATCAGCTCCTCAGTAAGAAGAATTTAACAAATACGTTGCAATTTTCAAGCTCTCTTCCACTTTAAAATATAATCACAATGTCTGCTATTACTTTCTATGTTCCAATACTTTTTAAAACATCAGTAACTGAAAATGCAGTGCCTGAAAGTCACAGACTCAACAATTAGCATGCAGTTATTCTTTCTTCTCTGGAGTACATACAGTTTATTCATAGGTTATGTTAATTATCTTAGATACATATTTTTAAGATGTGTAATGACAGCACAGAAATTTCATATATATATGAGTGTATATATAATGTTCAACTTCTGAACATATCAGCACCAACCTAGTTCTATTCATTTCACACTATTATGTCTGGCATAGATCTGCCTTCCAGTGCTCTTTTCACTGACAGTTAAAATAAAAAATCATGTAATCATACAGGATTTGTATTTTTTTTAAACCCTATATTTTGATCCTATTAATTGACCTTTTCCTTCTAATTAAAAAAAGATGGAAAGAATAGAAGTAGGGTGGGTCCATATTTGACTCTAGCATTTTGCCATAATGGTCACATGTTGTGGTTAATGCATCTCTGTTCCTTCTCATTATAACTTAATCCTGCCTCAACTGTCTAATATAAAGGTAATTCAGAGACTCATTCGGAGTATGATGGTGCAGTTACCTCTCTCCTCCCATTTTGTAAGTGAGAATGAATTCAACAAATCTCTTTCCTACTGTGTATGTGATTGTCATGAAAGGAACATAAGATCCTCATCTGCTTGTTGAAAGTACAAGAGAACACACTTGGTCACATTCTGCTCCTGGATGCTGATGAGCGTCAAGGACCCCAGTGCAGCAAAACTCTTAAGTGCACGCTTGAGGCCATCCCTGTTCAGCATAGCATTTAAACTTGGGCTTAACTTCGGCACATGCTTGAAGTCCAATTAAAATCAAGGGAACTTCAGCGAATGTTTAAAGCTAAATGTGCTCAAATGCTTTGCTGAACAGGGATGGTTTGCTGAATCAAGGGTTAGATATTTGCATCAGAGGTTGAATATGACCCATTGTTAACAAAGTAAGTTAACCAAGAAGTTACCATTATAACGTTTTGACTGAATACAATACTATGCAAACATTGTTCCTATATTAAACTTAGCAACAAAAGTCAAGCTAATATTTGCGTTCTTTCAGTGCAGACCACCTTTTCCTTTATTAATTGTTTTAAACAGGAGGAAAAGCAACATTTCCTTTGACTTTGTAGTTTTGTTTTTTTGATAGTAACAAGAAATGTAACTTTGAAGGAAGAGGATCATTGCACTAACAGGTTCTTTTGATGTCCAACCACAAGGCAACTCTGACGTCCAGTAGTAATATTTTGGGTTGTTTGTTTGTGAAAAACAGCAAACTGGGGGAAAACAGTCTTAAACAGTTGATCTTGTTATTCTTGTTGTGCGTCTGCTGCCATCAGTACAGTAGCACGTGCAGTTGACTGTAAGCGAGTCATCTCACCACAATATTACTCCTTTAAAGCACATTCCTCCTATGAAACTGAGCTGTCCTTTGCCAATACCAAAATCTGACTAACAGTAAACAAATGCATCTGGGCTTATATTGCAATTTAGCAGAAACTCAGACAGCTGCAAAGATCTCCTCTTAGTAAGTGGTTGGGACCCAGTTCAATAACATATCAGTCAAGTGGTCATTTGCAATTTCCCACATTTTTTACATAGGTGTAGGGCCACATTTGATGCAAGGAATTGAAAGGCAAAAATATCTACATTCTGAGTTTTGGATGCATTCAGCATGCAGCTTGGGTTTGGATGAGAACATACATACAAACAAAAAAAAACTGATGTGCAGACCACCCCCGACACACAGACATACTCTGGAAGAAGAAATTAAGTTTTTAACTGGAATTTGTCTGGGTGGCCTCTTTCACTGAGATGCAATTGAGCCACCGGCCAGTGACCACACGATCAAGTATCATACAGCAGGAGTTCTGCCTGCACACAAATCCTCACTCCCAACATTATTTATCCATTTCCTTTCTGCAGCTAAACATCACTTTCCTTAAAAAAAAATATGACAACTAAATAGTGTTGCTCAGCCTGTGTGCTGGGTTGCGGGGATAATGCACCGGGAGGCACCAGGATGACAATGAAAATGAGGAGGAAGAAGATAATGGCTGACACTCCAAGGAAACGTGAGTGATGCGAGTCAGAGGGCTAAACGCTTTGCACTATCTTTTGGTCTGCTATTGTATTTCACTGTTTGCGGAATTGTTTATCTATAGTTCACCAAAGAAAGTCAGTACATGAAGCAAAAAGAGAATTGTGGCTTGTACATCATAAGATTTTTTAAAAGCATTGCTAAATTGTCAAGCAAAACAAAATAATCCCCATAGCTTCATCACTGATCACTGCAATTTAGAAGTTTGTGGTATAGTGAACAACACAGATACATTATACAGCTTCTTTGGGGACTTTCCATTTATGGGAATAAGATACATAGGGTCAGATCCACAGGTAGCATAAATTGTCATAGTTCCATTTACTTCAATGGTGCTATGCCAATTTACAATAGCTGAAGATCTAGACCACAGCCACTATACCCACAATACTTTGGTGTACATCATTACAAGTCCACTCAGTCCTACTTCTTGTTCAGCCAATCACTAAGAGTAACAAGTTTGTTTACATTTATGGGACATAATGCTGCCCGCTTCTTATTTAGAATGTCACCTGAAAGTGAGAACAGGTATTCTCATGGCACTTTTGTAGCCAGCATTACATGGTATTTATGTGCCAGGTATGCTTAACATTCATATGCCCCTTCATATTTTAGCCTCCATTCCAGAGGTCATGCTTCCATGCTGATGATGCTCACTAAAAATATAATGTGTTAATTAAATTTGTGATTGAACTCTTTAGGGGAGAATTGTATGTCCCCTGTTCTGTTTTACCCACATTCTGCCATATATTTCATGTTATAGCAGTCTGGAATGATGACCCAGCATATGGTGTTCATTTTAGAACACTTTCACTGCAGATTTGACAAAACGCAAAGAAGGTACCAATGTAAGATTTCTAAAGATAGCTACAGCACTTGACCCAAGTTTTAAGAATCTGAAATGCCTTCCAAAATCTGAGAGGGACGAGGTGTGGAGCATGCTTTCAGAAGTCTTAAAAGAGCAACACTCTGATGCGGAAACTACAGAACCCGAACCCCAAAAAAGAAAATCAACCTTCTGCTGGTGGCATCTGACTCAGATTATGAAAATGAACATGCATCAGTCTGCACTGCTTTAGATCATTATTAAGCAGAACCTGTCATCAACATGGACACGTACTCTAGAATGGTGGTTGAAGCATAAAGGGACATATGAATCTTTAGTGCATCTGGCACATAAATATCTTATGACACTGGCTACAACAGTGCCACGCGAAAGTCTGTTCTCACTTTCAGGTGACATTGTAAACAAAAAGCAGGCAGCATTATCTCCTGCATAGTTATTTGTCTTAGTGATTGGCTGGACAAGAAGTAGGACTGAGCAGACTTGTAGGCTCTAAAGTTTTATATTGTTTTGGTTTTGAATGCAGTTATCTTTTGTACATAATTCTACATTTTTAAGTTCAACTTTCATGATAAAGAGATTGCACTACAGTACTTGTATTAGGTGAATTTAAAAATACTACTTCTTTTATTTTTATAGTGCAAATATTTGTAATCAAAAATAAAGTGAGCACTGTACACGTTGTATTCTGTGCTATAATTGAAATCAATATATTTTAAAATGTAGAAAACATCCACAAATATTTAAATAAATGGTATTCTATTATTTTTAACAGCACAATTAATGGCATGATTAATCGTTATTAATTTTTAATTACACAATTAATAGCAATTAACTTTTGTAATTGCTTGACAGCCCTAAATAAAACATTAATATACTATCTTATACATTACTTATTGCTTTTCCCTTACAAGGACAGCCCATATTTTACTATACCCACACCATGGAAAGAGACATCACTTTTTTCCAATCTATCTTTTTAAACCATCAACCTTTCCCCACCCCTGAAATCTGGGTAATGGTGCAGATCCTCATCTGATGTAATTTGTCATAGGTGTATTGAATTCACTGAAGCTATAACAATTACACCAGTTGATGCTCTTTACATTTCCATGTCTGTCTCCCCACACAACCTCCACAGAGGGTCAAAGCTCTCTTAAAATACATGCAAGGGGCTTGTTTCTCAACAGCAATACACACACCAAGAGTGAGGAGAACCTCTTTCTCAGTTCTTGCTCCTTCATCCTGCAGAGATAGTCTGGTTAAAGATGGTTTCAGAGTAGCAGCCGTGTTAGTCTGTATCCGCAAAAAAACCAGGAGTACTTGTGGCACCTTAAAGACTAACAAATTTATTTAAGCATGAGCTTTCGTGAGCTACAGCTCACTTCTTCGGATCCGAAGGCATCCGAAGAAGTGAGCTGTAGCTCACAAAAGCTCATGCTTAAATAAATTTGTTAGTCTTTAAGGTGCCACAAGTACTCCTGGTTTTTTTGGTTAAAGATGATCACTCTTATGTCAGAGCAAAAGAAGTGCATGTTCACTACAGCATTTGTAATGTTTCTTTTTTGGGCCAAAGTACCCTGTGCTGTATATCAGAACATATCGCAGGGGATATTGTGTTTTTATGCTTGAATCATGCAAAACAGCTGAACCAATTGGGTTCCAACTTAAAAAAAAAACTATAAATGCCAGGCTGAGACCAAGCATAGGAAATTTCATTCCAAAACAAATTAGAGGAAGTTCTGAGCAATCAAAAAGGGTAAAGGGTGCTCTTTCCCAACAGATATTTGAGTTTCCAAATGAGAATGCATTTCTGCCGCTGAACACATGTAATGTATGGTTTCAGACTAGCAGCCATGTTACTCTGTATCCATAAAAAGAACAGGAGTACTTGTGGCACCTTAGAGACTAACAAATTTATTTGAGCATAAGCTTTTATGGGCTACAGCCCACTTCATTGGATGCATAGAATACAACATATAAGAAGAGTATATATATATACATACAGAGATAATGCCATACCAACTCTAAGAGGCTAATTAATTAAGATGACTTGTTATCAGCAGGAAAAAACTTCTGTAGTGATACTCAAGATGGTCAATTACAGACAGTTGACAAGAGGTGTAAGGATAGTTATCATTAGAGTCCTTTGCCATTTATCCCTGTCTGGACTGCTGTCTCCCAGTGTGTGGTGTAAATGCCACATCTCTTGATGTTTATCTTGAGGGTGTCTTTAAACTGTTTCTTTTGACTTCCCCATTTCCTTTCTCCTTTGGTGAATTGGACGTACAGCAGTTGTTTTGGTAGGTGTATATCAGGCATGTGCACACAGTGCCTGCTCCACCTCAGCTGGTGCTGGATAATCCGGGCCTCAACACTGAAGATGTTGGCCTCTGTGCGGGCACTGGCATTAGTGCCGCAATCCTCCCCTTTATGCTGAGGATCTTCTGAAGAAAGTGCTGGTGCTGATGTTCCAGGGTTTCCGGTGTTTTTTATAGGTCACTCAAGTCTCACAGCCATGTCCTCTACACACTACATACAATACACTCAGGGCCGGCTCCAGGCACCAGCTTATCAAGCAGGTGCTTGGGGCGGCAACTCCAGAGCGGGGCGGCACTTTCAGGTATTCAGCGGCAATTCGGCGGAGGGTCCCTCACTCCCGCTCGGAGTGAAGGACCTTCCACTGAATTGCCACAGATCGTGATAGCGGCTTTTTTTTTTTTTTTTTTTTTTTGGCTGCTTGGGGCAGCAAAAGCCCTGGAGCCGGCCCTGAATACACTCATACACTACTCACACACACACTGCATACTTATATATACATGCATTACACACACATTGCATAGTATATATACACAACTTACACTACTATTCATATGCACTACCCACTACATACACTAAACTCATACACTCCAAACATACCATACACTACATGTACTATACTACATTCATACTCAGCATTATTACTGGCACACACTACACATCGGGCATATGTACATAAAGTCACACATATCCTGCCACCTATCCAACCCACTCGTACACTAGAGTACACTCACTCGGAATTTAAACTGCATAATTAACCTGGAGACACGTGTCTAGCTGTTACTGATCTGACTTGCTATCAAGCTTGGGTTGGGGGGATGTGTGGGCGCTTGTCTGGAGAAGACTGAGAACCTGGGTCTCCTGGTAACAACAACAAGGCTGTACAGCTAGATCTGATTAGCTCATAGGACTCATCCCACCCACTCCATTGCGTGGAAGGGCTCTCACGTCAGTGCCAGAGGACATGAATGGGATTCCAGACAGCTGGAGTAATGCTGGCAAGGGACAGGTTCTGTCAGTGTGCACTGCACCGAGATCCCCTATACACTAGGAGAGTACTGAAAACTCAACCACCGCCACCCAGGAGAATTGCACAGCTTCCCAGACATTAACGTACATCTCCTCAGAAGCGCCCGGGGAACAGAGACGACCGGAAGGAGAGATTTTTAGGAAGCAGAGAAAAGAAAGAACTGGCAGCAGTTTCTTTCCCTGTGAGCGAATAGCGATTGATGAGGAATTTGGTGACATAATTCTCTTTAACACTCAAACAAGAATCGCACAAAAAGTACAACTGGGGAGAGCTGGTTTGCAGGGGTGGGGGTGAGTTTCTAGATGCAACTTCACTCTTCCCTGTAAAAGAAAAAATGCACTTTCCCCTTAGGAATGATTAACTAGAGACCCATTTCCCCTCCGGCAGTGGCCATAAGAATTCGCAGAGCGCCGCCACGTGGACAGCTTGGGTTGTACCACGGCGAACTTGACCGGGACGCGAAGGCTTTTTGAAAGTGTGCCGGTGATCAGGGAAATGCATCGCGTTAGAGCCCCAACCCGCGCCCCATTGAAGGTCCGAGCCCCGCTGTGCAGACAGCTTGGCCGAGACGGCCCAGGGTTTCAGCCGGTGCGCACGAGCACAGACTAGTAGAGCCGCAGCCCAGCAGTGATCCGCAATGAATTAACTACTGGGCAGGAGTGGGGAAACCAGACTGGGGGAATCAGCTCTGTCACTGCCGGGTTGCTCCCCTCTCTCCCATAGAGACCCGGGTGCTGAACCACTCCAGCGTGTGGGCTCGGGTGCGCGATCCTCTCAGGAATTTCGACTGGGGGCAGAGCAAATCCCTTGACAGGTCTATGGCAGTGGCATGGCAGAGCCCCCACCATGTGCTGCTGTGCGCAGAGTTGAGAGGCTGGAGTGTGATCATCGCCCTCCCCCCCCCCCACACACTTTCTTTTTTTTTTTTTTTTTTTTTAAGGTTTGTTTCTCTCTTGTTGTGAGGTAACTGGATAAACACCAGCCCGCTTCCTGCCCGGCTGCTGCTGATTGGCCCGCGGGACTTTCAGGAATGCGAGCGACCCTTTAAAGGCGAGAGCAGCTCCTCCAGCCACTTCACTGCACCGGCCAGGGGCTGCAAGCCAAGGGAAACCTGCGGGGGCCGCAAGCAGCTACCGATCCGATCCACCAGCAAGCAGGACTCGCTGTTACCCTCGGACTGCTCCGGGAACACGCGAGACCCCGCTGCAAAGAGACACGGGCACTACTGGCTGTGGGGCTTTGCTGAGCGCGTGTAGAGCGCTCGGGACAACAACTCGCCTGCGAGTCCCCAGGAGACTCCAGGGGCTTCAGAAGGATATTGGTCGCTCTTTAGTCTGAGGCTGCGGAAGATATTTCCTCCTCTGGGTTATCTCTAGGGTCTCATCATCTTTTCTTGTAAAGGTAAGTGCTGAAGTAGCACTTTTCTCCCCTCCCTGCGACGTACGGTAATTTCTAAGAGACAAATCAAGCAGGGGGAAAACCCAACTGAAATGCGCGAGGGTTTGTGTGCATCTAGCTGCATATGCACTCTCCGGTGATCTCTCCCCCACCTAGCCGCCCTTCGCAGTGTCAGGGCACCTGACAACCTTACTGACTGCCAGCGGCCCCGAACGTTACTGTTCTGAATGTAATGGCTCTGAGATGTCCTTTTATTGTTGTTCCAAGGTTTGTCTGGGGGACCGAGCTCTGCCATGGAGCTATCAGGCGGACTTTTTCTCCTCCTAATGCTTGGTGTCTGTGGAACAAACCAGATCCCAGGTAAGAGCAGTGGCTTCATTCTGTAGCTGGTGATTATAAAGCGATTTGTTGGGTCAATATTAATGGTCAGGTTTTGTTTGTTTGTTTTATTTTTTGTAAAGGCTTCTGGTATCTTTGGTGTTGACTTTGAAGGAATGAAACCTTAAACTGTGATGAAGAGCTGCTTTGATCTTTCTAGCCCACAAAAATGCATTAGCCTGAGGAATATTCAGATTAGTGGTTATGAACAGCAAATTATTTCCTCCTGTGGAGAATTTATGTAACCTTCAAACCAGGAAGGCTTGAGCACTCAAGGACTTGAAAGTAGAACATGGTTTGCTCCCCTTTCCACACTATGCTGGAAAAAAAAATGTAGCTGCGGAGCTAAAAGAGCAATTCTCCCCTATCTTGCCTGTACTGTGCATTAGTTAGCAGCATAGACCATGGGAGCCATATATTATTTATGTACTATTTGAGATCTCTGTAGGTGATCAGAGAACTCTCCTTAAATTTTAAAATGGGATGTGACAGAAGTGGGCTCTCTGCTCTCCTCCCTTTGTGTCTCCTGGTGTGCTTCCCCTCCTCTATTGGTGCTCAAAACTCCACTCACTGTCCAGCTACCTTTGTGCCTAAGTCGGGATGTAAGTGACACTCACCTGCCTACTGGCATCCCACCTGGAATGCACCATGCCCTTCTGCAT
Source organism: Mauremys reevesii (assembly GCF_016161935.1). Classification (NCBI taxonomy): domain Eukaryota; kingdom Metazoa; phylum Chordata; order Testudines; family Geoemydidae; genus Mauremys; species Mauremys reevesii. Next base: position 58,226,665 of record NC_052626.1, read on the forward strand.
AGCAGCCCCCCTACAGAACTGAAATAGCTTCACTGCTGCCCCTGCCTGCACGGTCTCTCCACCAGCTCCCCATGCCACTGGACTGACTTCCAACTCCCCTTTAAAAGCCCCCACTCAGCCTCAGTGAACACCAGCCCTTTCACAGCCCACAGCGCCAGAGTGTGCTCCCCCACCGCAGGGTTGCACAGCCACTCAGCCCCTTACTGACCTTGTTCACAGCGCTTGCTCTGGTCTCTCCACAGAGTCTGGGGGAGATGACAACAGTGTGTTTGATCTCTTCGAACTCATCGGCTTCTCTCGCAAGGGGGCCGGACGTCGGGCAACTGGGGTGCACTTGGTGAAGGGACCTGAGCCCTCCAGCCCTGCTTACCGCATTGAGGATGCCAGCCGCATCCCAGCCGTGCCTGATGACAAGTTCCAAGATTTGCTGGATGCCATCTATGCTGAGAAGGGCTTCATCTTGCTGGCTACCCTCCGGCAGGCCAAGAAGAGCCGAGGCACCCTGCTGGTCGTGGAGCGCAAGGACAGCTCTGGCCATATCTTCAACCTGGTGTCTAATGGCAAGGCAGGCACCCTAGACCTGAGCCTGGCCGGTGATGGCAAGCAGCAGGTGGTGTCAGTGGAAGATGCCCTGCTGGCCACTGGGCACTGGAAGAATATCACCCTGTTCGTGCAGGAGGACCGGGCCCAGCTGTATGTAGGGTGTGAGAAAATGGAGAATGCTGAACTGGACATCCCCATCCAAAACATCTTCACCAGGGACCTGGCCAGCAGTGCCAAGCTACGCATCGCCAAGGGTGGCGTCAATGACAATTTCCAGGTTAGGCTCCTTCTCTCAGTCAGCAGCTCCATGGGGCTCCTGCAACGAGAGAAATGCTTAAAGGCACAGTGGCCGCACCTAGACACCCTAGAGACACAGAGTAGTAATGAGAATAGGAGGGGTGCAGCCACTGATCAGCTTGTGCAGGAAAACTGTCCACGTCCAACATAAATAGTCTCTACAATCTACTTGGATGCTTGCGTGTTAATGGTGGGTTGTAGAAAATCCTCTTCAAATCCCAAGCTCAGTTAAGCTTTAGACTCATTGGGTGAGAGATGGTGAATTTTCTAAGACTACAAGAAGAACTCGAAGTTTCTGATCAGATAAATAGTTGTGTAGCAAATTTTGGTAAACAAAAACAAAGTCCAGAATATAGAGAGAAGAAAGGACATTGTGTGTCTGTGGAGTTATTAGACACTTAGAGCTGGGGAAAAGAGTGTTCAGACATAGGGCTTGCTATCACTGAGTAAACGGGGGTAGTGAAGCATTCTGGACACATGCCTCACCCTATTGCCTTTGATTTTTATGTTTAAATTGAAACTGGATTTTCTGTGCAAAATTACACTTCTCGCCCCTGTAATTGCTACAAAAAGTTGTCATTTTTCCTCTGTCCACAGGGAGTGCTGCAGAATGTGCGGTTTGTCTTTGGAACAACCCTGGAAGCCATCCTAAGGAACAAAGGTTGCTCCAGCTGTAAGTCTGCAACTTTTTCTGAATCCACTGACCTATTCAAAATAGGATTCCTCAGCATGCTAGGAAGACAAGTTGAGACAGAATTCAGAAGTATGCTGAAATGGAAATCATTATTGTATAAGAAATTACATGACTTTTTCAGGCTTACAGGCAAATAAATGAACCTGGTGACAGCTATGTTAGTAGGTGTTATGCACACTTCAAACGATGAATTTTTCACTTGTAATCTTGAGAGAGCAAGTGTGTGTATCTATATTAACATGCATATACTGTCTTGTTTTTAGCCACTAGTGCGATCATTACATTGGACAATCCCATCAATGGCTCCAGTCCAGCTATCCGTACTAATTACATTGGCCATAAAACAAAGGATAACCAGGCAGTCTGTGGCTTCTCCTGTGATGAACTTACAAATATGTTTGTGGAAATGCAAGGGTTGAGGTCCATGGTTACAACACTTCAAGACAGAGTGCGCAAAGTGGTAAGTGCCGAGTAAATCCAAAGTAGTTTTCATTAGCTAGTATTTGAGAGTGAAATACAACTCTCCTTTAAGACTTGTAGACCAAACTACAAGTGTTGGGACAAAGGAGAGCTTAGTACAGAAGATACCTGTAATGCTTTTTCTTTTCTGTTTCATTAAGACTGAAGAAAATGAATTGATCGCCAAAGTAGTGCAAATCACTCCTGGTGTGTGCATTCATAATGGAATTCTGCACAAAAATAAAGAAGAGTGGACTATTGATAGCTGCACTGAATGTACTTGCCAGGTAAAGACGTCTTACAGTTCACAGCATGCCAGCATCTGTATATAAACAACTGCTACCTAAATGATATTTGTTATGTAAAAGAATGAATCCTACAGAAAACTAGGCACACTTAAACTGCATATTGTATCATCCTCTGAAAGACCCATCTAGCACCCAGTGGTAGGCTGTGCTGTAAATGCAGCTTTCATTTTATGTTGCTGAAAAAGCATTTTAGGAGGGCGTAGGCTAAAAACATCCAACTGATATAGTAGTCTATTAACCAATCTATTTCAGTGATTTGGGGAATGCCTCTGTTTGGTTTACACAAACCAAAAAGTAAACTAAGTTAAATACTTGGGTTCCAAATTAGGCGCTCAACTGCACCTTTTACTTACTTAAATGAATAGGAATGAATCCTTGCAGTTCACCAGAAAATGTAACCAGTTAAAAGAAAATCCTGATTCTATAATGAAACTGTTAATGTCACTGAATTTGCAGACATTTTGCAGCCTGAAAGGAAGGACTATTTCAAAGTTGGTAACTGCTAGCCAAAACTACCACAGAACTATACAAGGAATTCATTCTTCAATCTGTTCTGTTCCTGTGGAATGCTATAAAATATCCTAAAATGCTGAATAATGCCATAAATATAATTCCACAGACTTCTTTTCTTAAAACTCCTTTTATGGCATTCTTCAAATCTTAATTATACCTTCTTAAAAACACTTTGGAGTACAAATCCCTCAAAGCCTGCTTCAATTTGGAAACCAAAGGCTAACTATTGGATATAAATGGAATACTTGTAGGCCTTCATATTCTTTTTAACTTGTTCCAGTCATTCCTAGACCAGTTATTAGCTGAATACAACTACCACTATTGTGTCAGCTCTAAATACAACAAGGAGTCATGCAGTAGACTTACTACTGAATCTTTTCCAAGAAGTTCAGTAGATAATAGTCTTTAGCATTTGACCATTTTCAGCTTAAAATTTCAGCTTAAATTTCTTTGTACTTGCTTAGTTATAATTCTTCTTCTTTGTAGAATTCTGCCACTATATGCAGGAAAGTGTCTTGCCCTCTCATGCCTTGTTCTAATGCCACCGTTCCTGATGGGGAGTGCTGCCCGCGATGCTGGCGTAAGTAGTTAAATTTGCTTGGAATTTTAGCTGTAATCTGCTCTGCTGTCTCACTTAGCTAGATATACTGTACTAAAATGTACTCTAAATAACACAATTGGGTATAGGGTTACACCACTGGAGAACCATTAGCCTTAGTTTGCATTAACTGAATTTTGACACCCTTAAATGATCATGCAGTCCTGTTCTAAATAGACTATAGTTGATAAATTAACTATATTAAATTCTAATTACCACTTATCAAAGTAATGACCACTGCGATACTGGAAACATGAAGATACTTCAGGCAGTCCAGGCATGTTTGCAATGAAAGGAGGGTGGGGTGGACATTTCAGATGTGGTTACTTGCTTTTGAATTTGGTCTTTATGGCACTGATCCAAAGAAACATGCCACATAAAGGAAGTTTAACTGTCCCTCAAAAGCCGGTATTACAAAGTACTGTAGACAATGTAGTCTGATGTAACCAGTATTGAAACTGGAATGCTCTAATACCAATCAAACATAAGTTCTTCTTTTAAATCATCTGAATTTGGAACTGCTGTATTTGGATAGCTTAGTATCAACTTTCTCCAGCAAAATATTTGACTTTTCAGTATAAAATTTGCAGAAAGACTGTATCTCTTAAAATATCAGAGAACTAAAGCTACCACCATCAGGTTCTCTGATAACAACTTTTCTGATTAGATTTCTATCTTCCTCCACAATAAATATAACTATACTGTAAACTATTTACAAGAATATTTTGTCTTGATTATGCTTTTAAAGTGAATCTTCAGAGATTTAGCAACTGAACTATGACCACAATATAACACGAATAATGAATTTAGGAATGACAATAAAAGCAAAAATAGCATAGAACTCAAGTCATAATGACACGTGTTAGTTTTTGATATAGCACAGCTTTCGCTGTATTACATCTGAGTGAACAGAGGGTGCTTGTATAGTAAACAAGTGGCCTTATATCTTCAAAGTTTATGGTGAAAAATAAGAATGCAGGTGCTAAAGTTACAACATATGTACCTAATAACTAGAGCTGTGCAGAGGATGGACATTCTGTTTCATGAAAGATTTTGAAATTTGGCTTCATTTTGAATCTGAACAAAACCTGAAAATTTCAAAATTCCCCAAATCAAAGTTTTGAAAACTTTGTTTTGGACTGATCAAAACACTTCATTTGGATTTCTACTCTTTAAATCATATCACATAAAATATATTTTCCCAACAAAAAGTGAAACAATTCATTCTGAAAATGTCAAAATTGGATATTTTGACATTATTGGAACTTTTTTTTCAAGGTTTCTCTCCAAAATGAAATTTTGGCAGAAGAAACATGATTTTGCAAAGCATTTAGATTTTGACCGAACTGCATTTTCTGATTAAAAAATGGCTCTGAAGTTCTTCCAAGCAGCACAACTTATGGCCTAATGGGTTCAAGATAAGCAGCAATAGAACATACATGCAGCCCTTGCCTAACTGTAAGCTGGTCCTCCAAACAGTGAACTGAGAAACTCTTATGAAAGTAAAGTTCAGCACTAAACTAGTTGTGTTGCCCTTGGCTTCCTCTGTGCTTGGCCACTGAGACAACACCACAGAACCTTTAAAGTTCATGCTAAAATGTTTTGTAAAAGGAAGGGAAATGACAAATGTAGCCTTTGGGGTTTTTTTTGTTTGTTTGTTTGTTTTTGTCGGGGGAAAAGAGTTTAAACACAGTCTATAAAATAGAAGTTTTTTATTCACATTTTAAGTATAAATGTACTTCTGTTACAGCCAGTGACTATGCAGAGGATGGCTGGTCCCCTTGGTCTGAGTGGACTTCATGCTCTGTGACCTGTGGGAATGGGGTTCAGCAGAGAGGCCGTTCTTGTGATAGTCTCAATAATCGCTGTGAAGGTTCCTCTGTGCAGACTCGTACCTGCCACATTCAGGAGTGCGATAAGAGATGTAAGTATTTCATCTGCTTGCATAGTTCATAAAAATTACCTGAGTCCACCCTTGGCTTCCACAGTTGTAATTTAAGTTTTAAATTAACACAAGTCATAGTAATGATTTAAACCACAATAAGCTGCTTACAGATGGTACAAAACATTAGTCTCTAGCTCTAGCAGTTCCTGGATTTTTGTCTACTAAACTCATGTCAAAATTGAAATGTATGCAATGGAAGCAAGCATGAATGTTTGTTTTGGCACTGGGCCTGAACTAAACATAGCAAAATCTCAGGCCAGCATGCATTTATTTTTTTTTTAATCTGTAGCTACAATGGTGGTGTAGTAAAACTCTGGTTTTTATTTAATAATGGCATTCACACACTGCCAAAAGTCTTCTAGGAACTATGCAGACATGCCTTAAAGAACTCACAGATATCTCATAGATAGTAATAGGTGTTTGTCTCTTCTAAAGTCAAACAGGATGGTGGTTGGAGCCATTGGTCACCATGGTCATCATGTTCTGTTACCTGTGGCACTGGCATGATCACTAGAATCCGTCTTTGCAACTCTCCAGTCCCACAGATGAATGGCAAACCGTGTGAGGGTGAGGCAAGAGAAACCAAATCATGCCAGAAAGACCCTTGCCCAAGTAAGTATACTGGTCAAATAGAGACTATTACATTATTTAGCTTAAACAACAAACCTCTTGAGCTGGAAGTTGTTACATAATCTATTCCTGGCAACTGTCTCTTGTTTAATCAACTGCTGGGTAAAATCTCATATTTTATCTGTAGTGGCTTTTTCTAATAAGAAGTAAATTAAAAATTAGTTTGAATAACACTCAGGCTCTAATTTTAGCAAACTTAGAAATGAAAAATTTAGGTGCTGCCATTCTGTCTTTATTATTTCACGATGTCTAAGTGCAGCAGTGGTCTTGACAAATACATCAATACCTAGGTTAGATGCAGCTAGTAGTATCTTGCTGAATTTACAATCAGTTCTGTGAATGGTTACATTTTGCATGGATTTGCTTTGTAGTAAATGGAAACTGGGGACCCTGGTCTCCATGGGATGTATGTACAGTCACATGTGGAGGAGGCATTCAAAAACGTGGACGTCTTTGCAATGATCCTGAGCCTCAGTATGGTGGGAAGGACTGTGTAGGTCATGCCACAGGGACCCAGGTCTGCAACAAGCAGGACTGTCCAATTGGTGAGTAACTTTAGTTTTAAAAAAATGATATTTTTGTAGCCCTGAGATACATTTACATCTTCAAATACCTGTGCAAAAACTACACCTCATCTGAAGTCTGTATTATCTACATTTTAGTGATGGGGAAAACTGAGAGTCAAATTCTGCTTTCCATTACATTGCTACAAATCTAGAGTAACACAATTGATTTCAGTGCCATTACTTTGGATTTCTATTTGTGTAACTGAGGGTAGAATACGACAATAGCTGGATGACTTTGTCAAGCCAACACAACAAGTCAGTGGCAAAGCTGAGATTAGATCTGAAGGAGTTTTTGACTCCTAGACCCATGATCAATCCATTAGACGACAATTCTTTCTGTAGCTAAGAATGCAACTGAAACCAATCACTTCTTCTTTTCTTTTGGCATTCTAATGTCACTGCCACGTAGAAATGTACCATTAGTGTCTTCCATTGGTTAGTGAGGCTGTTTTCAAGTCTAAAATGCTGCCATGCCCCTTTAAAACAGTCCAAAAAGTTTGTTTGAATTCACATATTGGCCATATCCAGCACCTTAACAGACTACTAAAACGATTGACATTTACCATGATTTACTCTTGTGTCTCAGATGGATGCCTGTCTAATCCCTGCTTTGCGGGAACAACATGTACCAGCTCCCCTGATGGTTCCTGGAAGTGTGGTGCCTGCCCTACTGGTTACCATGGCAATGGTGTTCAATGCAAAGATATTGATGAGGTGAGAAGTTTGAGTTCTGGTTTTTAGCCTTTTTTTTTTTTTAATAAAAGTACAAAACACTAAACTACACGTTAAAAATCCAAATGTCCTAAGAAATCCTCTGTCTAATTTTCCCTTTTACCCCAATCTTTCCCACATCAGTGTCAAGAGGTTCCTGATACCTGCTTTGTCCTCAGTGGAGTGCACAGGTGTGAGAACACTGAACCTGGATACAACTGCTTGCCATGCCCACCACGTTTCACTGGAACACAGCCTTTTGGTCGTGGTATTGAGGATGCCACAGCTAACAAGCAGGTACTGCCAAGTTGAGAATTTTCCTGGTTTATAAAACCTCCCAGCTGCCTTCTGTATTCTGCCTTCTGTGTCCTGAAAAGGTTTGAAGTTTTCAGAAAAGAGAAAAAGCAAGTTCTTTACCAGCCTTCGTGGTCTGGGAATTTAAAGGTTATCTGAAAAGAGACGGCATAGTACAAGCATATAATCTGCTTCAGTAAAATGAGTTTTAGAAGCTGTTGCTTTCTTAGCCCTTTAAAGGCGGGAAGGTGTGTATGTCATGAGTTTGGGGGAATGAACATTTGATGAAATGTTGCCAATTCAGAAATTAAGTAAATATTTAACACGTGACTATTTAGACCTGTACGTGCCTGATCCCTTTGAAGATGAAAGGTTTGAATAAGGAAAAATAGTAATTAATGCGAAGATGGCAACGCTCCAAGATTTTGTTTCTGAAGGATCTAGAATCAAAACAGCCATAAATTCCTCTTGCCTTAGTGGTATATCCAGGAAGAATGAGGATAGAGACTTTTGCAATGGTTTTACTGTCTTTGTGTGTGTGGTCTTTTAGGTCTGCAAACCACGTAATCCATGCACAGATGGAACTCATGATTGCAACAAGAATGCCAAGTGCAATTACCTTGGCCACTTCAGTGACCCCATGTACCGCTGTGAGTGTAAACCAGGCTATGCTGGCAATGGCATAATCTGTGGTGAAGATACTGATTTAGATGGATGGCCAAATGAGGACCTGGTCTGTGTTACCAATGCTACTTATCACTGCAAAAAAGTAAGAAAATTCCCCTGTTCTCCCACTTACGGTTTTAAGAAATTGCCTTAGTATATATCTGAGGAATGTGCTAAATGCTCAATATTTTAAAGGCTTATGAGACAGTCAGGCCTTTGAGTAATTACAAGTATTAAACTACCTATAGTGCAAGATAGGAATATATTCCTTCAGGGATATCATGGCATTGTATTGTCAGAAAAAGTCCCAGATTGTCAGAGAACCTGTTATTACAGTAGTTGAGTCATGCCTGTAACGTTCAGGAATTCTGAACATTCCAGTAATTACAAAAATACCACATGTATGTTCCTACAAAGAGCCTATTTTTAGCCACTCAAACATTCTCAAATGTGACAGAGGAAAGCTTTAGGCAAAAAAGATACAGGGGAAGATTATCAAGTGCTTAAGCACCATCTTCAAAAATAACATGCACTTAAGCTTCTAAGTGACTTTTGAAAACTTTATCTGCAGTCTTTAATAATTATGATGACTGGTTGAAATCAATGGAATTACACTGAGATAACACCAGTGGAAATGAGATCTGAATTATGCTGTATAGCTCTAGCTGTTCATGCTCTTAAAAAAAGAGAGAGAAAATGGCATTTATGCCTGGGATAAAAATATTGTGTACTTTCTCCTTTCTAGGATAACTGTCCCAATCTTCCCAACTCTGGGCAGGAAGACTATGATAAGGATGGAATTGGTGATGCCTGTGATGATGATGATGATAATGATAACATTCCAGATGACAGGGTAAGGCAATATGAAAGATTCATGCCTTTTCTAGTGTATCTTTTCCTTTCCCCACTCCCAGTGGTCAAGTCCTGGCCTCTGACCTTAATCTTAACAGAAGATTGTAGGAAATTGACGGGCTCGAAGGGAAAGTTGGCTATCTGAAAAGAGGTGGCTAACTCTGATTGATTGCATCTTCAGTGGTTCTGGGAACTAGCTGCAGCTGCCTGAGCTTTGAAAATGAGATTGACTGACTCTTGACTTCATGCTTTATTCATTACAATAGCAGCCTAACCAAGGTTTTCAGAATGTCATTGTAATTCACCACTGCTGCAAGTGAGCAACTTTATCACTTCTGCTATTTACACCAGTGGTAAATCTGAGATGCAAAGGGCTTGAAATATTAGCCAACGTTGTTAAGTAGGGTGCATGGTTTTTTGCAAATTCTAAATTTGTTTTATTCCACTTCTTCCTCCGAGACATCATTTGGATCCATTACAATCTGAGTTTATTTTTTAAAAGAAACTGTAGTTCTGATCTGTCCACTGAAGAGGGCTTAACTAGTTTGAATTTTCAAGCATTTTCTTAACTTGCATTAAATCTCTTCCTAAAACAAAAGCCATACATTTGAATTGTGTTGATAAAGCACCAAAATAGTTCTCTCTTTATTAATAGTGGTTTTGGGCCTCTCCTCCCTCTTGTAGGACAACTGTGCATTCATTTACAACCCGCAGCAGTATGACTATGATAGGGATGATGTTGGTGACCGCTGTGATAACTGTCCCTACAATCACAACCCTGATCAAACTGACACTGATAACAATGGAGAAGGAGATGCATGTGCTGTGGATATTGATGGAGATGGTAAGGTGTTCTGTTGCCATTTCCACCCTCCTACACATACGCAGATACTTCAGTACTGCATAGATGGCAGTTATATATTGCCTCTGTGGTGCCACTGTCTCATACTAGATAGAAAGTCAGGTGTGTGATCAAGTCACCTCCTAGTGACTGATGCTATAAGCACTAATCCTATTACAGCCAATAGACATTCTCCTTTTAGTTTAGGAGCCTGTATTTTTTTGAAGCAGGTGGTCCTGATTTATAGCCCTGTTCACACTGGCAATGGGTGTGAGATATAACTAATGAAGTCCTGTGCTATCCCATGGTTGTAACAGGTCTCAATCGGTTGTTAGATAAATTACTGTAGATTATGCTGTACAAGTGTGGGTATTTTAGCAACATACAAACTGCTGGCTTAATTGTCAGCCTTATTAACTTTTTGCAGTTCCATTGCCAGTATACAGTATTCAGATTGTGGATTTTATGATCTATGTAAGCCACTTGAATTCATCAACTCTGCTCTGCTCCTTTAGGCATTCTTAATGAAAGGGATAACTGCCAGTATGTCTACAATGTAGACCAGAGAGATACAGATTTGGATGGAGTTGGAGATCAGTGTGACAACTGCCCTATGGAACACAATCCAGACCAGGTAGGTTTTTTATTCTGACCTCTCTCTGGACCTGCTATTCAATCTTATTTACCATTTAATTTTTACCCTTTATTATACACGCTGTGCTGACATGACAAATGATGCCTTTATCAGGTGATAACATACCTCACAGGGAGTTCACACAGCTGCTAGCTATTGACTGAAAAATCGAGTAACGGAGGTTTGTGGGACTCTTGCTTGAAGTCATGTGTGTCCTGAGCATTTTTAATGGGAGACACTCATGTCTGTAAACTTGTCCATGGATCTTGTCAGTTGCAGTAACTCTGGGAGTACAGCATGAAATTCACATGGGTAACAACCAATTTTAAACAGCCTATGAGAATTTCTTCTCAATGATTCTACTGTACAGTCTGGAGTGTAGTCAAATCAACATGCTGTACAAGAAAAACTAAGACTATGTAAATTACAAAGACACACGCATTACTAGGGCTGGAGTTAAAAAAAAAAACACTGGATCCAAATTAGCTTAAAATAAAGGAATAATGTGACTCAAAAAGCAACAGTTTTAAAAAAAAAAAAAACAACAACCCCCAAACATTTGCCAGGTGCTTGACATTAATGCAGGGTGTATGCTGAACATCACAGTGTGTGCTAGGAACAGAGGTAGGTCTTAGGCATGGCAGGGCCAGAGGCTTAACTAGTGCAGTGCCTTGCATTTCATTTCCTATAGACACATTGCTTTTTTGAGACGAAGGTTAAAGCAGTACAAAACCACCACATTTCAAACGATTGCCCTTGCCAATACAATAAGGGTAATGCTGCCTGCTTTGCCCTCTTTATGGCAAAGGCTCAAAGGCATATTCCAACATTCATAAATAATATGAAGAACTAATCTTTACAAGATTAAGTGGAGGTGAGGGAGTTTCCAGCCCCTCCCACTGAATTTGCTGGTTCTAAGACACTTGACGGCAGCAGTGGGTAAAGCCTGTACAGTCCTGTCAAGTAAAAGGCAGTAAGATGAATAGCTTCAGGGGCATAACTGGAATGCTTGTATGGTTCCAGAAAAGTTGTTGCAAATCAGTGGAATCCAGTGTAGTACCGTAGTTGCCTGGGCAATGTTACATGCAAGGATTTAAATTAGGCTTAGAAAGTTAGGTGGCTTTACATTTGCCGTTTACTTGATTTCTTTCTAATAGATGGAGGTGAAGCGCGGGGGAAGCATGGTCCAGTCTATTGTTTTTGTTTTCATGGGTTTTCATGGAGTGTTTTCTTGAATCGTTGTTTTAAATTAATCCACAAAACTCTGTGTAAGTATTTCTGTAGGGCAGAGTATTAAGGAAAAAATAATTTAAACTCTAGTACTTGTAGCAATTCAGAATGTGTAAGTTAAAATGGCCTCTGATATTTCAATAACTCCTGGGGTCTGAGGAGTGTCTGCAAGAATATAGGACAGGCTCACGTTTGATAGCTCTAACAAATATAAAGCTAGATGCCATGTGATCATATTACAGAAACTAACTTTTTTTGTATATACTTTAGCAAAAACAAGATGCTAAAGTATATACAAAATACAAACAGAAGAGGTTTTCCAAACATAGTCCATTACTAAAGGAAGTAACTATCTCCTTACAATACCACGTAGTCTGTATGTTTATAGAGGGCTTTGGAGGCTGTTGCTGTAATTAAGAAAATTATGACATGGAGCGGAAGCCATACAACAGTCTGTCAAAACTTTCTTGTAATGTAAGAGTGATCTAATGGCTAGGTACATACCAAAGTCAGTTTCATATGGCGCTTGGAACAGAAAGATACTAGGTGCAAGACGGAGGGTAAATTGACACTAGATCTCTGCAAATCTCATGGAGTAAATAGAGACTAGCCTGCAGTGGCAGAACCATTACATGCATAATTGTACATATCCTGGGGAAAAACTGAAAACCACACTATTCTCTGAGCCCCAGATATTCAGATAAATAAGCCTAAAGCAATTGGTTAGTGAAATGTTAATAATAAAGTAGTTCAAAAGAAGTTAGCACTTATCTGAATCACAAAATGAGTGTAAGAATTTAATACTGGTCCTTTTTCTTTAAGTGAATAGCAATCCCAAATTCTAGCCTTCAAGATTTGTATTTCTATGTCTTTCTTGTCAGCATCCTCAAGTGCTGCAAGAAGTGTTGGCATTTTAAAGCTTGTTCTTCAAGCTTTTCCTCTTCTCCTTCTCCAACAGGAGGATTCTGACTCTGACCGCATAGGTGATAAATGTGACAACAATCAGGACATAGATGAAGATGGCCATCAAAATAACCTAGATAACTGCCCCTATGTGCCCAATGCCAATCAAGCTGACCATGACAAGGATGGCAAAGGTGATGCCTGTGACCATGATGATGACAATGATGGTATCCCTGATGACAAAGATAACTGCAGACTGGTTGCCAACCCAGACCAGACTGACTCTGATGGTACGTAAGATGAACATTATAATATCAAAACCAGTAATTTTCCACAAAGGCTTGTCTAGCATTACATACAGATGTGTAAAAAATTCTGTTATGAATAACTTGTTCTCTTTTTTAAATGGTTTAAAAAAAAAAGTGTATACAGTTTGTATTAGTATTATGTCATTCCTTTTTACTGCAGATCTTATGCTCATTCCCAGTAACTTAATGAAGTTTGGGAATATGCCAAAATGGAAGAAATACTGGGATAGGGAGAAAGGATATGAACATATTAATCCATCATGGCTACTGTAATTAATGTAAACCTAAACCATATCTTTAAAAAAACTTCTTGACACTAAGATACCAGGGTGAATATGTAAATAAATCTAGGCCTCTTACAAGAATTTGCCTTGTGGTAGTGGCACCGCCAAAACATTGCAACAGATTTCAGTCTCAAATATCATGTATGACTTTGAGGCAACTGTAGTGATACATCATTCTCAAATTATGCCAATGAGTTTTCAGAGTTATCACTGTGAACCTATACTTTTGTAGGTGATGGACGTGGAGATGCTTGCAAAGATGACTTTGACCAAGACAATGTGCCAGACATTGATGACATCTGCCCTGAGAATGTTGACATCAGTGAGACAGACTTCCGTCGATTTCAGATGGTTCCCCTGGATCCCAAGGGAACATCGCAAAATGATCCTAACTGGGTGGTTCGTCACCAGGGTAAAGAGCTGGTTCAGACTGTCAATTGTGATCCTGGACTTGCAGTGGGTGAGTACAACATTTTGGATCCTCTCTCCTCATAGTGTCTTATAAAAAAAAAGTCTAGAAACTTAGCTTTAGGTCCAGCATAAGACTAATAAAAGCAGAGGCTTCAAACTTGGCTTCCTTATTCTTCACCCAGGATTTGATGAATTCAATGCTGTGGACTTCAGTGGCACATTCTTCATCAATACAGAAAGGGATGATGACTATGCTGGCTTTGTATTTGGTTATCAGTCTAGCAGCCGTTTCTATGTAGTCATGTGGAAGCAGATCACCCAGTCCTATTGGGACTCAACACCAACCAAAGCTCAAGGATACTCAGGTCTTTCTATCAAAGTCGTGAACTCTACCACAGGTCCTGGAGAGCACCTTCGAAATGCTCTGTGGCACACAGGAAACACCGCTGGGCAGGTAAGAACTGCATTTGAGGTTAATTATTTTCTTGCACCGGAAGCCAGGCTTTATTCTAACAATAAGCATGGTAATTCTGGGGAGTTTATGCATCCTGTTAGTGTAGAAAGGGGCTCTTAGAAGAAACAATTATTTGTAATTTGTAGTTGTAGGATTTTCTGTATAAACTTGATTATGAAGCATAAGTTCTACATAGTTTCCCTTTGGAGCTAAGGGACTCTACTAAGTTTAAAACAAGTAGGGAGTCCATTATTTCTGATGACCTTCTGAAACGTTCAACATCCAGCACTAGGCAGATTGAATAATTAAATAGGAACCTCTCTAGGAGTAGAGTAAATCAGATGGGTTTCAAAAGACTCTATTCAGAGCCTGTCTTTTGGATACACCAGGGTTTCTCAAACAGGGGTCGCCGCTTGTGTAGGGAAAGCCCCTGGCGGGGCGGGCTGGGCTGGTGTGTTTACCTGCCCTGTCCGCTGGTCCGGCCGATCGTGGCTCCTACTGGCTGTGGATCGCTGCCCTGGGCCAATGGGAGCTGCTGGAAATGGCAACCAGTATGTCCCTCAGCCCACGCCGCTTCCAGCAGCTCCCATTGGCCTGGAGCAGCAATCCGCAGCCAGTGGGACCGCGATCGGCCGGATCTGCAGACGGGGCAGGTAAACACACCGGCCCGGCCCAATAGGGGCTTTTCCTACACAAGCAGCGACCCCTGTTTGAGAAACCCTGGGTTACACTATCCAGCTTTAGGCCCTTATTTTGAATATAAAAGCTTCTCGAGATGTTGTCATGGTGTCAAAATATTGCCTAAATAATTGGATTCCTCTGTTGGTTATTTATAATTGTATCCTTCTTTTTTAGGTGCGGACCTTGTGGCATGACCCTCGTCACATAGGCTGGAAAGATTTTACTGCCTACAGATGGCGTCTTAGCCACAGACCAAAGACTGGCTACATTAGGTAACTATTGTTGTGATATATCCGAAGGGACTTGAGGGCAAATGTCATTTTGGTAATGGTTAGCTTATATTAAAGATAAACTTACCGCAGCTGACAAGGATGATTTATTACTGCTCTTCTTGCAGAGTTGTAATGTATGAAGGGAAGAAAATCATGGCTGATTCAGGACCAATCTATGATAAAACCTATGCTGGTGGTCGGTTAGGATTATTTGTCTTCTCTCAAGAAATGGTGTTCTTCTCAGATCTTAAATATGAATGCAGAGGTAAGGATGGCATCTTGTTGGGATGACATTTTATTGAAGTACATTGAAATAATGTACATTGAAATAATGTAAACAATTGAAATAATTGTTTTCTTCAGAGGCAACTTTCTTTAAAATAAATTTAAAGGTGAAATTTATCAATTTAAATGCTGTGCGATTATACAACATTTTGATCATCTTATACTACTCTTGAGCCACATGCAGGATTTCTTTTGAGATCCGTGTGAGTTGTGCAGGGATGGATAGAGGACATCCTGTTAATGAATTTTGCATAGTTAAGTTACCATCCACTTAAAGTGAAATGTTGAAGAGACTTAATTGCAGGACATAATGTTTTAAGAGGCATATAAAATATATTTACTTCATGCTTTGAACTACAGCTAGTGATTGTTTTTTTTTAAACACCTGGCCAGATTTTTCAAATGCATGTGCATAAACTGCAGTCTGAAAAGACAAAATCCTTACTTTCATATTAATGTACACATATGCACCTGCAAACAAATCCCAATTGACTTGGACCCATGCAAAATGTATGCACAGCTCATGGTTTATGTGCCCATACAAGTCAGGGTTTATGTGTTCAGCTGAGTTAGAGTGCATGCACACTTGAAAACCTAGCCCATCACATAACTCAAATCTTTCTTACATTCCTGGCTATTTCAGCATAGTCCCTAATTATGATTAATAATACAGAAATATTTTAATTCATTCTGTAATAAGTTTTCTGTCTCCTTCTGCCCTTCCTCCACAGATCCATAATCACGAGGTTATTGATCCAGAGACTATTTAAAAATGCTGGTATTGCACCTTCTGAAATGTTTAATATTTTACAAACCCTGGGACCATTGTATTCCTTCCTCCTTTTCTGCCTGCACAAATGTGGACTCAAAACACATGACCTGCCTCAAGAATGCTTTTGAAAGAATGAAACTGAAAGTACACTCAACATGTGACCTCGGCTAAAATGGAAGGAAACAAATGTATTTTTAATGAATGAGAATTTGTCTTCATCTAAAAAGCACACATTTGCTTCAGCAAGAAAGACATTTGCTTTGCTGTTTATCATAGTGTAATGTCACTGCCTCTCTTTTACTGGTGGTCCCACCAAGTAGCATTTTTGTAATAAGAACATCTTTGGATGTGCTTTGGACTACTTAAAAATGAAAGACATTTCAATATGTGAGGAAAGGGGATTTGGGATGGGAGGGTGGACTTTTAAAGGTTAAACAGAAAATTGCCATGTTTGTCTAAGGTGTCTATGCTCTCTGGGGTTTATATCCAGGTAACTTGGAGAAACTGTTACATTTTGGACTAAATATCTTTCAGGTGATTAAAATATATTCGTTGATTTCATGATGTAGACTAGCTGTATTAGCAAGTTAATCCATACAGTATAAAATAGAAACTGTAAAATGGATCCCCAGTGTGGGAAGAGGGCATAAAGATTGACACACAGGATTACACCAGCTTGGTGAGAACTGGGATTCACAATTGGAATCTAGTGCCATTGCCTGATTAAATAGAGATATTTATTTTATTCCACATGTAGCAAGTGCAGATGTAGCAAGAACTTTTAAAAGTGTTGGAAAGCACACCATCTCAATTAGCACCTGTGCTGGCCTTCAAGGAACAATCTGTGCTTTATATTTTATGGTTAAAAAGGCACAACAAATGACAATAGTAACATTCCTTTTTCTACAAATTTCATGGACTTTTTTTTTTTAACGCCTCACTTTTTGGGAGGAGGAAGAAGGCTGTAGATAAAACATTAAAATGTAAAATATTTATTTTTTACCTATCCTGGATGTCGTAATGACTGAAGGACTATTGATAAAACAAAACACAATAAATGCGTCAAGACTATCCATATAATCATTGTTACAAGTCTTCAAGACTGTACAATTGTAAATACAGATTATTTATTAATTCTGTTCTATACTGAACCTAGATTTTAGTTTAGAAAGCTTTTTTGTTTGGATCAGATAGCTGAGATGTATTAATTACAAAAAGCAACTTTCCCATAAAGAATGTGGAGCACAGGGAACAGCAGCAGGCAGGGAATGGAATGAATGTTTGTTGGCTTTTTCTCAGTCAGCGTTTCATGTGTTGTGGTTTTGGTTTTTTTTTGTTTTGTTTTGTTTTTTACTACTTTGTGCAAGGCAATTGGTGATGGCCTGGTAGGTTACCTTTCTGCTTCTTTAAGAAACCACAAGGCCTATTTAGATACTGTCAGTTCTTATCTCTTGAGCCTGTTACTGGAGAGACTGGACAGCATTTGTTACTAGTTAATCATTTACATAGTGCCATTAGATGTACATGGTGTTTGACCATTGGTCAACAATATGCCAGACAAAGAACAGAATCCCTGCCCCGACAAGTTTTCATACTAGAGGCACAAATGGCACTTGTCTGTATAGCATTGGATTGTAGCCATTTATGAAGTTGCAGGTCGCACATTGGAATGATCCATGTGCAGTGGTGAAAATATGAGGCTTCACAGAGAAGGTGGGATTTTAGGTGCTCCTTGGGGAGGGGGGAAGACATATGTTAATTGAAGCTGTTCCAGGTGTAAAGGGCAGCATGATTATACCTATAATCCTTTGTCTTTCCAAAAAAAAAGGAAAAAAATAACAAGGTGAAACTTTTACGTACAAATATTACCTCATTGTGTGACTGAGAAAAAAATCTTTAGATCAAGCAGAATTTAAATGTCTAAAACTTTAAAGCTACTGTAGAACTTTTTAAAAAATTAAATGCTGTACATAGTCAAATTCTCTTTGCAGAAAAGTATATTCCCAGTAAGAAAATGGCATTGAAACAATGTTAAATACTATTTCTAATGTTGTGTTATATTTTTGTCATCTTGTATACCATTGCTTGTATTTTTATAAATTATTTTTCTCATTGCCATTGTAATAGTTAATCTCATAATTGTGTAGATACGCTATTTAAATAATTTATCAGGAAGTGCTACCTGTAGAGTTAGTATTTCTATTTTTATAAAATGTTTGCACACTGAATTGAAGAGTCTTTTGCTCCACCGCCCATGTTTTTGCTATTAGCATAATTTTCTAAGAACATGCTTTTTTGTACACATTTTTAACCATTTTACATTTTAAAGCTGTGTAAGTTGTACAATAAAATTGCTTACATACAAGGAACAATAAACCAATATGGAAATTTATATTTACATCTTTTATCTAGTTTCATTTCTTCTCGCTATGATTCTATGGGCTACTTGAATTAATGGGTCAGTTAACATTAACTCAGTTGTGAAGGCTCAACTTAATAAGGATAGCAAACTAATATAGTAATGATAGGGATGATATGAAAATGAAGATTTTCCTAGAAATATAGAACAGGGCCAGGATTGAAGTCAACGGCAAATCAGGATTATATCCTGTACGTTAAGCACCAGATGAAAGTATGATGTAGACATGAATGTGTTCTATACTGTGGGCATGCTCCATGAAGGCATGGCTGGTCAGTATGCATTAGAATATGTCAATGGTAGCCACTGACCTGCTATTGGAACCTGGTAGTAAAATGTCAAGTTACTGGGGTTTCACTCTATTAATATTAATATTTTTATTGGACCAACTTCTAGCCAACAGAAGTTGGTCTGACAACAGATATCTCACTCAGCTTACCTCTCTAATATGCTGGGACTAACATGGTTACCATGGCCGGCTTTAGGAAATGTGGGGCCTGATTCAAATAGTTTAGATGGGGCCCCGGCGGCGCTCTGGGTCTTCGCTCCAGGTCTTCCACAGCACTGAAGGACCTGCCACCGAAATACCAAAATGCCACCGAAGACCCGGAGCAAGTGAAGGCCCCGTCGCCAGAGCGCCGCCAGGTGAGTAAAAATTAAAAAGGCACCTAAGTTAGGCACTCTTCTTTAGGGCATGGGGCCCTCTTAGGCACGGGGCCCAATTTGGGGGAATCGACTTAAAGCCGACCCTGATGGTTACAACACCACTGCAAACATCCATTATCAGGGCTTTTAAGGAAGGCAGCGGTAGAAAAACTTTGTGTCCTAACAAAAGGAGGTGTGAGGGGGAAAAAGGAGAATCATTCTGTAGGGTGCAGCTGTCTCAACAGAGTGCAGTTTTCAGTCCCTCTGCACCAGCAGAGGGTTATCAAGCCCTTTTCATTAATGACACAATATGGCAGCCACTCCAAATAAATTTAGAGTATGGTATATGTTATGGATTTACAGTGTCTGTGCTATGCCCCAGCCTTTGAACAGTCCTCTGGGGCTACCCCTTTAGTGTGTTAGACCCCCGCAGGTTCACCCTGTTCCACAAGGGTAGGCCATGCAGCCTCAATAACTCTGGGAGTGAGCCACTGGGCTCCAGAACTCCTGTTTCACACCATTAGGTCTGCCCAGGGGGTCTGAATGAGCTAGACAGATGTTCAGAGATACTTACCCCCTTCAGAGATCAATGCATGTCAGTATGTAAAGCAACACCAAGCAGCCTTCTCAAAACCAGGTTGGTTTTAGTAGTCAACTGTGATACAGGGTTGGGAAGTCCTCAGGTTAGTATAAAGAAGCAAAGGTTAAGACAGAATTCATGCTGGCCAAAGCTGGGCTCCACCCACCCACGCTGCTGTAGAATCCATCTGGCCTCTCTCCCTCTGTGACCCTTTGCCTCTCAGTCCCAAATGAGCTGCTGTATATCTGTGTGAACCCAGCTCTTTAACACAGCTCCTGACATCCATCTTCTTTGTTCTCTCAACATCGCCATGTTATGTTTGCATGTTCAGTTACTTTTGCAACTAGGTGTTGATCTTTGGGGTTTCCATTATCCCTATGGGGTCCTTCCCTTCAAACATATGGATTGCAGCCCTTGATATCTCATTCACCCCCCACCCCAGACCACTATGTGACATACCTCATGCCTTCTCTCTGTTCCAGGAGAAATATTTGAAACTTATTGCACCCACTGGGTAGCAATACCAAGCCAAATGGGTCAACTAATAGGCCTATCATTCATAAAAATACTACAAAAAATTCCCACTTCCAGTACAGCACATACTTCAGACAAATTGTCAACGGCTTATATATATATGGAACTCACTGCTGAAAAGTAATGAGGCTGAAATCAGTTTGCTCAGGAATTTCTCAGTTGTTGCAATAGCAAATCCTGGAAAATATGTAAAAATCTCATGATGGCACCCATGACCCTCTGCTACTTTTCAGGGTGTCAGCTGGTGTTGTTCTAACCTCAGTGGTGCTACACCAATTTACCATTAGTTGAAGATCTGTCCTAATATTCCTTTTTCCACAGCTAAAAGATTGTTCAAGACACCAGAAGTATACAGACACCAGTGCTAGGACCTGCTGCCTGCTCTTGTTGTCTTCAACTGGATATTTTTAAAAAATTTCTTCTCTGGAAAAATAGCAAAGGGTCATGGATAGTTTTTGGTGTTCAAGTGTTCATTTTTTTTCTTAATGGCACTACTTATAGATGCCAAGAATTCTGAAGGAACTCAACTGTGAAATTGCAGAACTATTAACTGTAGACTGTAACGTAACATTTAAATCAGCTTCTCTACCAAATGACTGGAGGATAGCTAATGTGACACCAATTTTTTAAAAGGGCACCTGAGGTGATCCTGGCAATTACAGGCCAGTAAACCTGACTTCCGTACTGGACAAACTGGTTGAAACTATAATAAAGAAAAAAATTGTCAGACACATAGATGAACATAATTTGTTGGGGAAGAGTCAATATGGGTTTTGTAAAGGGAAATCATGCCTAACCAATCTACTAGAATTCTTTGAGGGAGTCAACAAGCATATGGACAAGGGGGATCTAGTGGATATAGTGTACTTAGATTTTCAGAAAGCCTTTTTCAAGGTCCCTCACCAAAGGGATAAGAACTAGATTAAATTCATGAAAGACAGGACCATCAATGGCTATTAGCCAGGATGGGCAGGGATGGTGTCCCTAGCCTCTGTTTGCCACAAGCTTGGAATGAGCGACAGGGAATGGATTACTTGATGATTATCTGTTCTGTTCATTCTGTGACATTGCACTTCTTATGTTTTATGGAAATATACTTATGAGTGTAAATGTGATGTAACTGGAATATGCTTTGTGCAAAAGGTTTCTTGTAAGGTATTATTACAAAGTGTATGATCTACTGAGTGTGTTCATCCTATTTGTTTGCAGGTATTATTTCTATGTCTGGAGTCAGGAGAATAAGATATAAACTTGTATTACTGATGTAAACATGTTAAGTGGAAGCCATTAAGGGTGCTTCAGAATCAATGAACTGTGAATGGGTTTGTTTACCTGCAAGCCTTCCTGTGTACCTGTCCTTCAGCTACTAAATGAAGAAGGAGGTCTGACAGTGATATGTGATCTTGTCACCTGAACTGGAATCCATCTTAAAACTGGTGTTTTTCCATTTAGAAGGAGGGGTGGGGATCCAGAGAGACAAAAGATTCCCGCCTGGTGCCAAAGCTATAAAAGGGGGTAGAACAGAACAAAGGGGGCTTCCGGTCATGAGAAAACCCCTAGTTACCACCTGAGCTGAACTAACAAGGACTGTGCCAGGGGAAAGGATTGGGCCCAGACTAGAAAGGAGTCTAGTCTGTGAAAGAAGCATATTGGAACATCTCTGAGGGTGAGACTTTCCTGTATACAGTTTCTTAATGTATTAGGCTTAGACGTGCGTGTTTTGTTTTGTTTTGCGTGGTACCACTTAAATCCTACTTTTTATACTCAATAAAATCACTTTTGTTTATTAATGAACCCAGAGTAAGTGATTAATACCTGGGGGACCAAACAGCTGTGCATATCTCTCTATCAGTGTTATAGAGGGTGGACAATTTATGAGTTTACCCTGTATAAGCTTTATACAGACTAAAATGGATTTATTTGGGGTTTGGATCCCTTTGGGGTCTGGATGCTGGAGACAGGAGTATTTGCTGAGCTGTTTTCAGTTAAGTCTGCAGCTTTGGGGGTGTGGTTCAGACCCTGGGTCTGTGTTGCAGCAGGCTAGTGTGTCTGGCTCAACAAGACAGGGTTCTAGAGTCCCAAGCCATCAGAGAAAACAGGCTCAGAGGTAGTTTCAGCACATCAGGTGAGAGTCCCAAGGGGATCTCTGTGAACGAACCCATCACACATTCCCTCTGGGGTACCTGGCATTAGCCACTGTCAGAAGACAGGATACTGGGCTAGATGGACCTTTGTTCTGACCCAGTATGGCCGTTCTTATGCCAAGGTTGGTACCAGCACACAATGGCTAGCAATTTGTTTGTAAATGACAGAAAGGAAATCTCTGCTGTGCTAAGTAAGCACCACTTGCAAATAATTTTTAAAGGGAAACATCATACTTTCCCCTCCTTCACCTGTGGGGAACCAGCAGAATATTTCTCTTATAGAATCCCTTCCTCTATAGTCTGGATCTCTGATGTATTCAGGGTGTGGTATTAGATTGTCATCAAACTGTTGCTGCAAAACTGATAATTTAAAAGGAGAGGGAACAAAAGCATGCAAAGACCATGGGCTCTTGTTTTGTAATAAATGGGAAAAGTACAATTTTGTACCTCATGCCCTGCTCTTTGCAATAGTCTGAACTACACTCTATCCACCATAAACCTTTTAGCACATATAGATTCTCAGTGACACATAAGGAATGACCGGTACAGCTGAGTGAGGGTAGATGCAAAATTGCTTTTTGCATTTGATCTAGGAGCAAGTTCTACATTGGTCCACACCCCAGTATAGCTTAGAGCAGCCTCACAACTTTGTGTTCTTCCCACTCAACTGGTAGTTTAGGCATTAGGGTGTGATGGATGGGAATAAGAGCTAAAATTTACTTTACCTACATGTAATTTTTCTTTCCCTGAAGTGGGCATCTTGTTCTCCATGTTCCATTACAACTGAGTTATTCTTCTTCATCCGCCAAGCACAGCTGGTGCTTTTTCTTTTCCTTTCATTTCAACCTCTCTCTCTCTCTCTCTAACTTCACAATGACTCCAGGTGGAGCTGTTCACAGAACTGACTGTCTGTAATAGCCCAGCCAACTGCTCAAGTTGAAAAAATGAATTATACATTCTGACTAATAAACACTATGAAAAATTAGCAATATCCTGGCAGGATACTTTATCTTTTGTCTACTTATTCATTTATTATACAAAAAATGGAAATGGAGACATACAGAAAAGAAGATCCCAATATGAAGAAATCCCAATATTTCTCCATCTTTCCCTGCAGGAATGGTCCATAAGGGAAAAAGGAAGGATTAAAGTATCTTCCCTCCAACTATATGTTAATGCAAATTAGGTAATGACTTGGATGGGGATCAGCATGTGCCCACTTCAGAGAAGAAAAATTGCAGGTGGGTAAGTGTTAATTTTCTCCCTAATAGACACTTAATGCTCAGTAAGCCATTCCAAGTTGGAAGTAGCCAGTAATAAAGCAATCACCACAAATGGGAAGGAAACTTAAAACATCAACAAAACTGAACCATGAGGAAAAACAGCTCTTACGTTAGATGCCTGGGTGTTTGTTTGCTTTCCCCTTTCTTCCTTCACCCACTAGATGAAGGATTTTCTGAAGGAAAACCAAGAGAGAGACAACAGAACCTTTTGTCCAAAAGCTGTATCAGGCAAAAACACAACACAACTATTTTAAAATGATAAAGGAATGCACTGAAGATCAGGAATTACTTGAATGAAGTTTCTTCACAGGAAATGGTCAGGTACCTGCCAATGTATCTTGTCTTTAATATGTCTGTCTTTCAGAGTGTAATAAGATCCACAGAACAAGGTCTGTCTTTATATTTGTGTCCTGTGCAGCTATGAGCACATTTTTGGAATTTAAATAATAAAATTAATTATATACATAAAAACTGAAAATAAGCGATATGATTTAAAATTGCTTGTAGAAACTAATACTTAGGGCAGGAAAAAGGGAGTATAACTCTATAGTGTATTACTTTTTTTATTTTGTTTGGGGAAGAGGAAGAGCTTTTCAGATAAAATTCATATCTGAAAATTCAGACAGAGCATTAATGAGTTTACCGAAATCCATCTGAATGAATGGAAATAATAATCTCTCTGCTGTCCATCCCTGATTATAGTGTGAATTTATCCTTCTTAGCATACGTTGTCTGCTGCTCTTTTCTACTTCCAATTTTTTCCACACCGTTCTGAATTCCTAACAAACATGATGTAGTAATACCTACTTTTATCATAAAGCAAACTTCCCCTCTTTAATCTGTGTGGTAGATCACCATAGGCTGTTCTTGGCCTGTGCTCAGAGTTTCCACTGACACCATGGATACCACAGGAGTTCTATGTGGGAAATTAGAGCAAAATATGCACCAGAGAGCCACAGAGTGGATATGATAACAGCCATAGTCCATCTCAGAAAAGACCATTTGCATCATGGTTTTTTCTTCTTTTTATGACACATTTGGGGTGTTTATTCTCCCTTTGCAATATGTATATAGTTTTTATAGCCCTAATGGGAGTATTTATGCCCACCAAGAGAATAAAAGATTCTATTATCCACAATTTCACTCTTTTGCTCCCAATTATCTGTAGTCCACAGATGATTTTGTCAGGAAATCCAGACATAGGCAGATACCTCCAGTACACTTCATCTAATGGGCCAGATCCACAGCAAGTGTAAACTGTCATAGGTCTGTTGACTTCAATGGAGCTATGACAATTTACACCAGCTGAAGATATGGCCCAATAATTTTATATCACTGTCCTACACCAAAACCAACACTTAAGAGTTCCTTGAATCACCATAGCTAAATAGGTATTGCAGAGCTTTTCCAGAAATCATGTAAGAGTGAGATATGACTTCTATTTTAAACATGTTAGTAGCAGGCTATGAAAGAGGTCTCAAATATAAATGCTCCTATTATTTGTCTATCTGAGCAAAAAGCAATGTGGAATTGATCATTAAAAGGAAGCCAGCCATGGAAAATTGACACACATAATCACTGAATAATGACAGGTTTCAGAGTAGCAGCCGTGTTAGTCTGTATCCGCAGAAAGAACAGGAGTACTTGTGGCACCTTAGAGACTAACAAATTTATTTGAGCATAAACTTTAGTGGGCTAAAACCCACTTCATCGGATGCATGCACTGACGTTATTCATTATCAACACTTGAGCATTTCCCAATACAGAACAATAGTGCTACATACAATATACATTACTCAGAGTTTCACTGACAATGACACAATGGAGTGCTCATTTTCTGCTCAGAAAACAGATGGGTCTTACGCAAAAATCTTCTGTTATCAGATGACGAAGTGCTGACATAAAATACTTTTTGTGAACAATCAGGTTACTTGGTAAATTGGGTACCTTTTCTTTTAGTAAAAACTTTACATTTTTGGAACAGAATTATTTGCAACCTGCTGAAAGACTCATACTGGGAAATATGACAAGAAACAAAGCAGTACAAAGTTGAACGTAGTCAAACTTTTTCTTTGCACAGCAAAAATCAACAGTCTCAAAACTGAAAAGGTCTGGTAAAGCTTGTGGGATAACTGTAAGTGTGAATATCCTTTGCTCGGCTGTGTCAGAGTGTAAGCAAAGAGCTGGGAAAGCCTAAAAAAAACTTCTTAAATACTATTTTGTTGCAAATAGTTTTATGGGTTGAAATGGTGCCTTTTAGTTTGACAGACCCGTTACCAAATCCTGATTCAGGTCACAAATGTAAACATATTTAAAGGTCTTAGCCTCTGGTGTTGCATCACCACACACACTAACAATCTCTTACATTTCAGCCTAGCTGGCAGACTGCCCAAGAATGGTCCAAAAGCAGGGGTTATTGCAGGTCATGACTCAGAGGCATTGGAAAAACTAGGGAAAAAATACTATTCTTTTGCACCCAACCTGTCTTTTTGCATTTCATCCATGATGCTTCAGCAAATGATATTTTGTGGTTACCACATTTTGTCTCTGTTATTATGAGTGTCGTTTTGAAACCAAAAGTTAAAATATTTTCCAAATGTTTTCATTTCCTGTGGTTTTACCTAAAATAAAAGAATTTAAAGGAGGCCTCGATTTTATGTTTCAATTACCAAACCACACACATAATGACAGGCAAGAAACGTGGTCATGCTGAAGAAAACTAGCTGTGATTTAGAGTGTTTGATACCAAAGTCACACAAACATTTGGGTTAGTATTTTCCAAAGTGGCCTCTGAGTTTGGGTGTCCACCTTGAGATACTTTGGGCTACATTTTTACGGGTGTTGAGAACTCACATCTTCCAGTAATGACAGCTGGAATATTGATTGTCCAGCACCTCAGAAGATTAGGCCTACAATGTCTCAAGTTCAGCATCCAAAAATGGCGGCACACAAAAATCAAAGACAACTTTTTACAGTTCCTTTTGTTCACCATGGCCACTACCACTGAGCCCAGTGCAGGGTGTGAATAAAATTGCTGAAACCTCTGGGATGCCACCTGGTATTTGTGCTCCATGCACTTAGCCATTGGTGGAACAGATGTTGGGGGTTGCCACAGTGACCTGATGGGTTGCATTATCACCTCATTTATACGAAGGGTTACCTTCCCTGCAATAGCCAAGTGCAAAATGTCTATATGTTTGTGAGAAATCTCCTCCAAAACCTCCATCTGAATACCAGGAGATACAGCTATCTTTTTCAGAAACTCTTTGTAGATTTTGTAGTCATCCAGTACCAGAGAGGAAGCTTCCAGTACAAGAGCCTCATCAAGTGATGAGGATTATGTATTCAATGGAGGTTGATCTTGCACTGCTGAGGTAGATTATTAGTCCAAGGCAAGTTGGGGAAGCTCCAGCAAATCTGTCTCTGGAGACAGTTTAGTAACAACCATTTGTGTTTTTTTCATACTAGGGTGTGGGGGGTGATTCCTGTCTTGGCGATTTGCTTCTATGAGGAAGCAGAAATGTTTATCAGGATTCCTGAAGCATCCCTCAATGTGTCCAATATGACCAGTGAGGAGGCTGATACAGTACTGGAGGCCAGTTGTGCCTATACCAAGTTTCCCAATCCCTGGATCTGCTCCTGACAGAGGGTCTTATGTGAGAGCAGGAGTGGATTCTGGAGGAGGCCCTGGACTCTCTGAAGTAGGAGACCTGGGAACCCACCGATGAGGAGTAAGAGAACTCTGAAGGCCAAGGTGGTCCAGAGGAGACTTTGGAGACCAGGACATGAATCTATGTTGAGACTGCAGTACTGGCAGCAGCACTGAAGGCTCCTTAGAAACTGGTACTGTGTGGAGTCAGTACCAGAGGCCTAGATATCAACACCAAAGACGCCAATGAGTGCAGTACCAGCCCAGAGATTGATGGGGCTGCAACAAACCCTAACGTTAGTGCTGATGACAGTGGCACATGTGCCGGTGCCAGTAGAGGATCTTCACCCTGAATCAGTGGTGATGGCAGTACTAAAAGGCACAACAGGTCCCTGGCAGCCACATAGGCTTCTGGTGTTGTTGGCACTGAAATGGATGGCTACCCCACTGTAAGCAGCAATGATAGATCTCCTACAGTCTCTTGTATGTTGGACATTAGAAAAAACTTCTTGTCAGAGTAGTTAAGCACTGGACTAAATTGCCTAGGGAGGATGTGGAATCTCCATCATTGGAGGTTTTTAAGAGCAGTTTAGATAAACACCTGCCAGGGATTGTCTAATACTTGTCCTGCCTTGAGCGCAGGGGGATGAATTAGAAGACCTCTTGATGTCCTTTCCAGTCCTACACTTCTATAATTTTACTGCCATCACTGATGAAGTAGTCGGCCTCAACGGTCCCAGGGTGGGAACCTGAGTCAATGGCTCAGCCCTTTGAGACTTACTGTGAGCTGGTACCAGGGAGTTGAAGGGTGCCCTCTACCTTCTGTACTGGAGTGGCCTTTCACTGCGGAGAAGCTCCGTACAGAGATCTTCAAAGAAATCATTGCCATCTTCCTCGTTTGTTTCAGAGGATGTGAGTGGTCCAAGCTCTTATGCCTTGAAGAGGACAACCCCAGTGAAGGGGATCGCTTACAGTCCTGTCTACAGGCAAGGCCAAGGGAGTATTCCTAGACTGAGTCTATGAATGAATTCCTTTTTGCAGACTGAGGGGGTTCCAATGTGGGGTGAAGAGCAGTCTCCATAAGAATATATAGAAGGTGCTCTTCTCTCTGCATCTTCATTCTGGATTTGAACCCCTGGCAGATTGGACATCTATCTCTAGTGTGACCCTCAACCAAACACTTTAAACAGCAAAAATGAGGGTAACTGACAGGCATTGGCTTATGGCAGGTTGAGAAGGGCTTAAAACTAGGGGATTTTGGCACAGGTTTCCCTGGTATTGGGCGAGGCCTGGAGGCCCACCAGATACAAAGAAACTAAAAGAAAAAAAGATGTCCATAGGTCACGTTAGATAAAAAAGCTAATTATAAGTAACTTTGTTCACAGCTGAACGGGGCTTTAAAACACAGAAATGCAGTACAAACCACAAGTACAAACCACAGACAGTAAGAAGGAACTGAAGGATGAGCAGGATAGTTGTTCCTTTATACTCTCTGTTGGGACACAAGGAAGACAGGGAGCATGCAGGTACCATTGAGGAATACGCTCCAGTACCGGTGCACGAGATGCATACACACCTGCAGTGTAATGGACATATGCAAGAACACAAAGAACAGGGGGCTTTGTTTTCTAATACAAGGTTCTTCTCAATAACCCTCTTAACCAAATTATATGTAGAGCTTACTGATAATACATTAGCCCTTTAATGCTATTTCTTAAAAATAATTAAATTATAGAAATTCCATGTATACGTAGGACGACATTAAAGGCCTGCAGCTAATTCATAGCTCACCATGAATATCATACAGTACATACACAGAAAATAGCACTGAACAACCCAGACATGTCCGAGATGCTCTGATTATATTTATTCCATTAGGACACAGATTTATTGTTTTAACAAAACCTTTCGGAATAAATTGAGCTGAGTAGATTTGTAAATGTCAGTGAAATCTGCTTACTGTAGTTCTTTTATCCAAAGAAGTGTGGCATATCAAATGCCCAGTACTTGTGAATAGTTGTTGCTAAGTGACTCAAAATAAAATGAAAAGACATTTACAAATTTACATTAAATTACAATTCAAAACTTTAAAGTACAAATATTAGGGCAACATTTTCTCAACTGAGTCTGCAAAAAAGTGAGTGCCTGCTATATATGCAACCCGAGTAACTTTTGAGAGAATATAAATCTCAGACAATATATACTGTACATAAGGGAACAGAAAATAAAGTGATTCTTCTCTGAAAAGTGATTACTTAACAGATCTGCTCCCTGAGTATTGAGAGTCATATCTGCTTACTACTTTTTTCTCCCATTAGAATGGCAGAGTCAATACAGCTATAAGTGAGCTGAATTCTTCCTAGAGAAGGGCCTGGCCACAGTGATCCATGTATTTTTCATCTCCAGATTGGAATAATGTAATTCACTGTCTCTGAAGTTGAATGTGAAAGCAAATTCAAAGGCTCCAGTTTGTGAAGAATGCAACTGCCCAGTTCTTCTATGGGTGATCACATCACCGCTGCCCTCTGCCTCCACTGGCTTTTAAACTATTTCTGCTGCAAGTTCAAGGCCTTTGCCTTGATCTTATTTAAGAATCAGGTCTCAGCTACATCAAAGATTGCATCTTCATCTAGGAACTGTAAGACAGATATGTTCCCTATCTGCCCACGATGAAGTCCTTGACAGCTGGAGATAAGGCAATCTCAGCAAGGGAATCCAGTTGTGGAAGACGATTAGACTAATCCAGAGTCTGACTATTTTTAGGACATACTGCAAGACCTTTGATAAAGCTTTTGTACCAGAACCAGAATGATCCTTACAACAATCATCACTGCAAAAAAACAAAACAGAACAATAACCAATGAAGAGCTGAAGATACCAGGAGGTCCATTAGAGACCATGCTATGCCAACTGAGTTAACCTGGGAAATACTCAAGTACTAGAGAGATAGGAGCTAATATAAAAACTTTAAGATAGAGAAATAGCAATCATGTTGCTCATGAGACTCTGCACAAATTGCACTCTGATCTGTGAAAGAATGATTCAATTCTTTCACATAGTCAGTCTGAGAATTCTCAACTACAATCGCTTTATGTGAAACTTCACCTCGATTGGAGGCATTTGTGCCATGTACATCCAAGGTTCAGGTTCCAGAACTAAAGAGTTGAGTATTTTACAAGTGTTGATGTCAGTTGTTGTAGCTATCTTTGGCCTTGTCTATGTGGGGATATTCAGAAATGTTACAGCAAATCAACTAAAGGTGTGAAGTCAATGCACAAAAGTTAAAGCATGTTAAACCCCTGTGTGGCTGCTCTCATACAAAAGTAAAGTGGCACGTAGATGCCACTTCTGAATGAGAGCATCCACATAAGGTTTAAGGCAACTTAATTTAGGAGCTTTAACTTCAAACCCTTAGTTGATTCATTTTAGCTTTCATGAGTGTCCTTGTGTAGACAAGCCCTTAGAAAGGTCCTTCCACCAAATTACCCATTTGGTTTCTCATCTGAACTCACACATTCATCTGAGGGGAATCTTCATCACTGCAACTGGATCCTTCAGCTGGCCCTTTTACTTTAGGCCCTGATCCAGAAAAACATTTAAGCACAGTTTGAATTCAATGGGGTTACTCATGTGCTGAAAGTTGAGTGAGTAATTAAGTGCTTTGCTGGATTGGGGCCTTAGTTACATGTGCCTTAGGAAGAGGATTGGAGTATGAAGAGAGGGAGGGGCATTAGGCAGCTGCCCAACTGAATTGAAGCATCACTTGTACATTGTCATTCTTTTAGCTGCATCCAAATGGGAAATAGTGTGGGTGAGCTCCCCAGGGATAAAATCGACATGGTTATAGAACCCACTCGATAGTCATGAAGGGTGGGCCAGGAAAAAGGAGAAGGAGTGGAACCAGGGAACTTGGTGTTCCCTGCACAAAGAAAATCAACTGAGAGATATCAGTGTAAGGGTTTTGGGGAGAAGCAGGTCTAAACCTGCTGGAACAGGATGTAGCAAAAGCAGCTGCAGGCAGGGGTAGCAGAAGAGCAAATGGCAGCAAGACCGCAGGGAAGGGGCCAACTGCAGAGGTGCACATGCCTTAATCACATAAACAGGAATTTTGTGTGGCTGTAGCAATAGGATGAACAGGGAGATCTGCAGGAGAGACTGCACACTACAACTCTACGTCTGGGAAGCCGGCAGCATGGAAACAACACTGTGAGGACTCTCCCCATTAGCATGCAGCAGTTGGAATTACTGAAGTGAGTGGGTAAGCAGAGAATGGGACAGAAGAGAGTCATGTGACAAATGGAAGGAAACACGTTTCTGAAAAAAGGGCCAGAGGGAACACCAAAAATTTGAAATAAACTCTACAATTCTAAAATAAGAAATTTACCAGCAATACAATTTTGAATTCTACCCATCTTTAACTTAAAATGAGGTAACACAAATGGCTACTGAAAGAGCCAGTAAATCAACTCTTCTTACACTTTCTAGTAAATCAACTCTTTTTACACTTTTTGACTTAGACACTTAGAGCTTGATCCAGGTCCTACTGAAAACAATGGGAGCCCTTCCACAAACTTCAGTGAGAGTCAAATCAAGTGCTCACAGAACATACTTTTGGAATACATGAGATGAGATCCTCACCACTGCTCTGGTCCCTTTAAGCCACATAAAATGGCCGGGATAGCAAGAAGGGGCCCTAAAAGGATTCCCCCAGGGCAGGCATTATGCTAAGGCCAGGGCTGGGGCAGGAAACTATGTGGTGGAGGGGCTGTATCACAGAGTACTGAGCAGATTCTGCAGCCCACTGTCATACGTTAAACAGGTTCCAGGGTCCTCTCCAACCCCCAGAGCAGCCCAAGATCAGGAGGGCATAAAGGGGGCTTAAAATTGCTGTAGCCCATCACCATGCACTGCGAGTTCTGTTCTGCATCTCTTGGAGTTGCAACATAGAACCTCACCCATGGAGATTAGGAAAAATAGAAGAAAGTAGGGTCAGTAAAATGGATACAAGAGAGCAGATTCTGAGACTTTTACCTATGTTTGATCATAGAAACTGGCAACATCTTGGGTCTGAATTTATTGTTACATTTTATACACATTTTACATATAGTTATGACTTTAATAAAGATTGCTGGTATATTGTTGTGACAGATAGTCTGCTCCTTAAAAAGATATGGGGAGAAAGGAAAGGGGTCCCAGACAATAAGGAATGAGCTGGGAGAAGGGGTCAGCATAAATGCTGCCTCCTTCTTCACAGCAGGGCAGGTGTCTGTGAAAGGGCCAAGCTGAGGAGAAAGCCCTGAAGCTCACCTGAACCACAGTCCCAGGAAAGAGAGCTGTGGGAAACTTCTGCGTTAAGGAGGAAAAGTATAAAGGACAGTTTGGAAGATAGCCCCATTTGTGCCAGAGAAGCTGAGAGGGAGGCCTATTTGTATGACGTTCTTCCTTTTGAGTTAAAAAAAACTAGACCCCTAAAGGGATGCTATTCAATATACAAGCCCCACTGGATTTATTAAAACTCTCACTTGAGGAGACTGAAGTAGAGACACAATGGTGGCACTGCACTGGGCTGTCAGGGGACACTCCATGGGTGAGGCCACCCACTACAATTATGTATTTATCTATTGTTGTATTACCTCACGAATATTTTGTATGTATGAGATATTTTGATTTAACTTTTTATGCTCTCCAAAAATGTTCCTAGGCTGCTAGTCCCCATGATAACTTCACTGTTAGCCTTTAATTTTCAGATGTAATATATAAATCATGCATACAATGTGGTGGCCATGATCTGGAGGGGTTTGGGTCTGGTTCCTGAGCCCAGCATTCACTAAACTGCTAACGGGACAAGTGGCACTTGATTATGGCAAATATAATGCATCAGTTATGTAAATTCATAAGATAAAACATACTGGGCTAGTTTCTGATCGGTTAAATCCATGTAAATCCCAAGTAAGTCAATGGAGTAACTCAATTTGCATTTACATTGGTATCACAGATTAGACTTTGAATATGTTTATTACTTTGAGTTCAGATTAGATCATGTATGACCTTTGCCATTACTGACTTTGTATCAGTACAACCAGAAGTTTCTTCTCAATGAATGGTGGATAGCCAGCATGATATTCTAAGAGAAAATTTATGGTTTTAGCTTGTGTTAACTGAACACTTGTCAATGTGATATATGTGGAGGTCACATTAAATTAATAGATTTCTTTGATGTAACCACCAAATTATCTTTGTTAGCACGACCATTTTTCCCCTCAGAATCTTTTAAAAAATCACTTTAAAAAGTTATTTTATTCTCACATAATAGTGAAAAGAAGATTGCCTCTTTAAGAAAGCAAAAATTCAAGGGACAGAGTAGCGAGGGAGGGAGTGTGGACAAAGTAAATTTTTAATACTGTTATCTCAAACATAAAACAGCTGCTGTTTTCCACTCTACTGCTAGGCATTACCAGAAGGTTTCAGATTCCGATATTATCATTCCAGGTCCTGCATACCTTCTGTTACGTCCAACTTCTAAATTCCGTCTTCAGTTCTTGTTCAGACAAAACTCCCATTAAGGACTGTGGATCTGACTTTCAGTTACACTATTAGGCTTCTCTATACTGTTAAATTGGTGTAGAGGAGCTTTAGTGCAACTGAGAAGCAGATCCTAAGAACGGATTACAGAGACTGACTCTCTATGCAAATTAGTTATGTACCTCAACGGAAACCTAAAGCTACTCGCCACATGATTAAATTCTTATCTTCACCTATTGCTTAATCCTGCAAAGTGATGAGCACTCTAGCTCTAATCCAGCACTTATGCACATACTTAACTATATGCATAGGAGTAGTCCTATTGATGTCAATTATTGTTTATTTAAAAATAAGCAAATGATTATGCACTTTGTTGAATCAGGGACAGAGCGCTCACCACTTTACAGAATCCAGGCCATACCACAAACAACTCCACTGCAGACAGGAACAGATGCAGTCAGATTTTAGCCATTTTTCTTCAAAACAGTTAAGTGTATGCAAAAAAAGAAAAAAATAGATTATTAGAATTGACATGTCATATTTTTTACAAAGTTCATATTCAATTTTACTGAATTCAGTACAACTTTGTGATTATATCTACTACTGTATGTTGAAAAAATGTACATTGCTGGTAAAACACGAACAATATTATGTAAAATATTCACCAGAAACGCAATTAAGTGGAATATTTTCCCTTTAGAACCCGAACTGCAATGTGTGACAATAATAACTTTCTCTGTAAGAAGAAACTATTTCACAGTAATAATTATGGTACGCAGTGTATATATGCATGACGATTTCACTGCATTCAGAGTCTGAAATGATCACGTATTAATGAAAAACACTAAGTGTAGTTTACCAATGTTTTATAAAAATGACTGTAAGTTGGAGTATGTATATTACTCTGGTGCCACATCTTCAATCTTCAGATCATCTGCACAAAAGAAGAAATCATACATGAATTGCTTGAAGGCCAATAATATTCACAAGTATCAATGAAAAAAGTAGTAACTGATTGTGATACACAATCTTCCTGAACACTAATAAGGCCAAAGAAAGCTGGGAATAAGAGCAGTCACTCAAGCATATCTACTGATTGGACTCTGAAAATTGAGAAATACCAACTTTTGATGTACATGCCTGCATCTGTGGATAAGTTCGGCTTCTGTTTATCCCAATAGGCATCACATGTGCATCCAAGGGTATTTGACCATCTGCCTTTACCAGTTCTCAATGGGAAGTAGCGACTTCACTCACCTCTCAATGATAACTGTAATCACTGTTCTCTTAAGGTAAGTGCTTTTTTAGCTCTGAAAGTAATTTTGCATCATAGACCATGTTATGATGTATTTGAAATTAAAACTCATACCATTTTGGAAATAAACAACTAGCTTTATATTTCTGAATTATTTGAAAGTGTAACATTATCCACTACTTAACTTAAACCACCACAGACGATGTCCAAGCTCATGAGCTAGATAGAGGTCTGAAATTTCGAAGAAGAAAATAGAAGGTTAGGCTGTAGAGCTCCAGTGACAGTTCTTTCCAGGTGAAAAGCTATCTCAAGAAAAAGGCACCCAGAAGATAATCAGTATAAAGAGTTTGAGCAAGATAGCTGGTCACAAAGATTAATAATATAAAGAGAAATAAGTCTGGTATTATGTGACTGTAATCAATGTTAGGTGTTTTCTTTTTAATGCAGTTATGAAGGTACCTGTGTATTTATTTAGAAAGTCAGTGTTTTTGATCACATGGTCCTAGCAAACAGTCCGCCTCCCAGGACCACTATTTCCCGGAAACCATTGACTTTACTGGAGTTACTGTCAGCTGACCGGGATGAGGGTGGTCTAGCCTAGTGGTGGGACCAAGCATCAGGAACCAAGGACCAAGATCAGAGCCGGAGTCAGTAATCAGAAGCCAGAGCCAAGGGTCAAACTGGAGGTCAGGAACTGGAGCAAGAAGGGTAGCAATCAAGAAGGGATTCAAGGCAGGGACAGGACAGAGGACAGGCTGGGTGCAAGGCAGAGGCAGCAGGAACAAAGTAACACAAACACAGTTGTGGGTATAAGCACTGAGTAGCCAATACGCTGCTACTAGCTTAAGAACCAGCCTACTGCCCCCTGCTGGTAGCGTGACCAATCAGGCAGCCTGCTACAGGCCAGATGTCTGGATGAGGCTGCCTGGAGAGTAGATAGTTATTCAGAATTTACAGTCATAGGAGAAAGCAGAATTTGGCCCATTTAGTTAATCTTCAACTTTCCTGCAGACCTGAAGACAACATTCTTCTTTTCATCAATTCTAGCAGCAGGGGCCCTATGCATAAAGAAGTCAAATCCTGCCAGTTCTGGTTAGTTGTCTGTTTTCTTGCCTTACCTGACACTCTACGCACTCACTGAAAAAGTGCAATAATAAATTCTCGATTTTGTGCCATAAATGGCAATGGATGCTTGAGTATTAAGATCTGATAATTACCTGCAAGTCTGTTAACTGGATTCTTTTTAATAGTACTAAATGTGTAAATCTTGCTAGGATTCTTCACTCTTCTTACAATGAAATTGTGTTTTTTAGGTAACTAAGTGATGCAGGAAGTTATAGTATCTCTTGAAGTTAAACATCTTCATTTACTTTTTTGATCATGAGAGACAGTGAGGTGAAACAAGGTTCAACATTTTTGTCTGAAAGCTAAATAAATGGATGACGCCTCAAATTCCTGCAGGGAGTTTAAGCTACCAATTTTTAATAAAATTTCTCTGTGTGTCTATATTGCCATCTAAATTGAAAGGGATTAATAAACCAACCATATGACAAACGGCCAAATTCTTGGTTGATCAACTATAACTCCAAGTTTCATGCCTGCATCTGGGAGGCAGAATGTATCAGACACATTTCTCTATGAGGTGACATTCTGTTTTACTGTTTTCTTCCAGATATTGAAGGACCTCAAGTATTTATGACATAGTTTAAGATTTTCTCTGCATTCTACAGATCAAAACATGCTCCATGTCTTAACTCTTGGGGGATATACATTGACATTGATGTAACTGATTATTCCTCAGCACAGAGTACTTCTAAAATATCACAGTAAGCACTAAAATATTACAGTAAGATATTGTAAAAGTCATGGATCGCTGCAGTCTGTATTTCTGCCTGCTTCAAGGGAGCTAATACTGTAAGATACTAGCATGTAAGATTCACTTGCATGACAAAACAAGAAGGTCCACTGCAAATAGTAAGGAACAGGTGAAAAGCAGGCATGAATCCCTATATACTTAAATAGAGATGAAGGAATATGAACAACTTCTGAGTTTTTCATTCTGTTTGCGGGATACTGTATAATATCTACTTCAGAAAGTGAATCTACAGGAATATATGTCAATACTCTAGAGTACATCCATTCTCCAAAGGACTATATTTTCATAAGTAATTTAAAGAAAAAAAGATGTGATAAAAATTGTCTTTTTGAGCTTTTGCAAGAACTTGGATAACCTTTTCCCTTCTCAAATAAGTTAAGATAAAATAGACTTTCTTGCCTCCTGAGCTCTGAAAGTCTCAGTGAACATCCCAAAGTAGACCTTATAAGAGAAATCTTATCTCTGAGAAAACAATACAGCCTTCAATAGAAACACTTGAGAGGTACAAATGTAAATACCGAAGGCCAATGCACATACCTTCTCCCAGAAGGGCTATAGGCCAATGCCCATGCTCTCCTGGCCTTGTAGGAAAGAGTAGAAACACTGCTAACTTTCTAAATTGTCTGAGTCCAAAACATGGTCAAGGATTTTTAAATAAGTATCTTTCACAAAGACCCTATCTTTTAGAAAAGCATAATTACCACATATTAAACGTCCATGATACTAGGAATTATAGTCATACTACATTTAGCAGTACAGTACATGGCTAACTATATTAGGATTTTTTCATTGAAATTATATATGCACAGTGTGCTTTAGTAAAAAATATTAATGAGTCACGATAAATCTATTTTTTCTATCTTCGAGGTCAATGGATAACTCATGCATAATGGACCAAATCTTGGTCTTAAATAGCTTTGTTGGATGGAGTTCAATCCAGCTGCAAGGCCCATCTTGAATTGTGTCACCGACTCAGATTCTCAGAAGTCAAATGTCCCAAAGAATAGTTCATGATTCTAAACCTCAGGCCTGAGTATTAGCTCTATTACACCAGCTTTACACTGGCATAATGCCATTCACTTAAACAGTTACACTAAAGTAAAACCAGAGTAACAGAGTGAAACATCAAACTCCCACATCCAAACTACCACATATGATGTTCCAGAGGTGTTTTGAGATGATATCAGAGAAGACAATGCTAACATTGAGAGAGAGGCTGGCTTC
The DNA here is from genome assembly GCF_016161935.1 of Mauremys reevesii. Taxonomy (NCBI): domain Eukaryota; kingdom Metazoa; phylum Chordata; order Testudines; family Geoemydidae; genus Mauremys; species Mauremys reevesii. The sequence continues at coordinate 58,264,947 of NC_052626.1, forward strand.
CTCCTCAGCTGAGCAAGAACTGGGGAAACTACATGATGGCCTGCAGAGGCTCTGAAATAAAGCTATCAGCCATTCTCATAGTAGTTCGGAATGTGTAAACATGCCTGATCTGCCTACAACCATGGCCATTAAGGTCTTACCGCTACCTTCCCTTGGATTTGGGGCTATGTGGCTAACCAGTGAAGTGGTCTGCTAGAATTTTTCACTATGTTTCCTATTTCCAAAAAAGTAAAACATTCAATTATCCTTAGTGTGGTTCTTGTATTAGGCGTAGTTTAAATATGTATACATAACATGATGCAATTATGGGGATGGCTCTTTTAAAAATAATTTAAAAACACAACCCTGGAGCTTGGAATAAAGGATTAAGAAATCTGTTTAAATAAATATGGGTTGAAACTTTGAAAAGAAATGTATTAGCCAGAGATTGGAATCCACAGGAGTCTCCAAGGGTCTAATTCCTACGTTAGTCAACATAATTTATCACATCTAGCTACTGGAGTAATACTGGGCTCATCAATATAATATTGAATAATTTCACAACCTGGATAAAGGTTATGAACTTCCAGACATGGCCATGAACAAATGTTATATCTACACATGATTTGTCTTTGCAGGAATCACTTTAGTCCTTTGGATAAATAATGGGATCTTCTCTTTAATGTTATATATATAATCAATAATAAACTGACAAAAATAATTAAAATACCTCACATTTGTCTCTGAATTTTAAGTTCTACATGTATTTTAATGTCAGAATGGCACATCTAAATACTCTCTATTGGCCTCAATTTATGGGGAACTGGAAAATGGTTGTCAGTTATGAAAACTGATATTATAAATGTCTGAATTCTTTTTTTATACTTCCTTTCATTCTGCCCTACAGATCATCAACTTTTCATGAGTCATATCCACTTGTTCCAATTACCTGACCAGAACCAATGTGATGAGTCTAAGGCCTGGCCTACACTGCGGGGGCAGGGGAGGGGGGTTAGCTACGTTGGTCTAAGTTACGCAACTTCTGCTATGAAAATAGCGTAACTGAAGTCCATGTACTTAGAGCTACTTACCGCGGCGTCTTCACTGTGGTAGGTCGACTGCTGACGCTCCCCCGTCAACTCCACCTAAACTTCTTGTTCCGGTGGAGTACCGGAGTTGACGGGAGAGCGCTCAGCGGTCAACTTCACTAGACGCAATAAATCGACCTCCGCTGGATCGATCGCTCCAGAGGTAAGTGTAGACATGCCCAAAGACTCATGTGATAGCAGGTAAATGTGAAGGGGCTTTTCATTATGAAAAACTGAACCACAAAAGTTTGGGCAGAAAAATCTCTGCTACTTACCTACTTTCTTTCAAAGTATTTGATAAACAAAACAGGTTGGTAAATAACTATGTGCATTTAAACTTTACATATCTTAAAGTGTATATAGCTGAGTATTATTCAACAATTAAAGAAACAAAGAATAAATACATCAGACAATGTTGTGCTGAGATAGTGAATGTTAGGTTCCAGGGAGGCCTCGGCCTACCCAAGGTGCTCTGCAAGAACGAGGACGACACACACTCTGTGAGTAATTGGCTTTACTGAAGGTAACGTGACACACCCGCAACGGGGACTCCAAGCGTGGCTGTCACAGAGGCGGGGAACCCAGCGCCTTGGAGCTCTGCCTGGTACGGAGTCCGAAAGCTGCTACAAAGCATACTCATATTTATATACCAATAGCAAGCCAGCTCATACATAATGCAAAAGGGGCTTTCCACCCTCCGGGACCGCCCGGGGCCGCCCTCCATGGCCCAGGGCCAGGGACTTTCCACACAGCGGCTGCAACCGGTCTTGGCCGGTTGACACAGGCGCACCGTGCCCTACAGTAACCTGGCGCTGAGAAAGCGGAGCTGCCTAAGCTAGGCCGTAACAATCTCTTCCGCAATGCCCTTGCCTTCCTACAGTGAACTATCATGACACTAAGACTCTTATATTATTATTAAGGCTACATTTTAATCATGGGTATTTTTAGTAAAAGTCATGGACAGGTCACAGGCAGTAAACAAAAATTCATGGCCCGTGACCTGTCCATGACTCTTACTATATACCCCTGACTGAAACTTGGTTGGGGGGGGTGCCTTGGTGGGGAGAGTGGCCCTGGAGGTGCCGCAAGTGCTGGGCGGGACGGCCCGGAGAGCACTGTGGCTACTGGGGAGGGGGATGCGGCTCGTGGCCACCACGGGTGTTGGGGGAGTCATGGCCTCAGGGGCGCCTCAGGTGCTGGGGGGGTGCAGTTGGTGGGGCTGGAGCAGGCTCCCTACTCAGCTCCTGGGAAGTGGTGGCCCCAGCTCCTAGTTCCACTCCACCCCAAGCCCCAGTTCTACAGCTCCCATTGGCTGGGAACAGTGGCCAATGAGAGCTGCAGGGGTGGTGCCTGCGGGCAGAGTCAGCACATGGAGCTAGGAGCTGAGGGAGGGGAGTTGCTGTCACCCTTCCAGGGAGCTCCCCCACCCCAAGTAAGCAACACCCCGCACCCCAATCCCCAGTCCTGAGCCCTCCCCCCACTCAAACTCCTACTGCTGGGGGGTCAGGCCAAGACTGCCCCAGCAGCAGCCAATGTGCCTGACCCAGGGGCTGCCCAAGCTGCTCAGGCAGTCCCCAGGCCAGCCACACCAGCCGCTGCAGAAGTCATGGAGGTGACAGAAAGTTACGGAATCCGTGACCTGGTGACCTCCATGACAAACATGGAGCCTTAATTATTATGTAATAAATCTAACAAATTAATTCTATAGACTTCAACGCTTTACCATGTGATGTTCTACATGGGAAAATTACTTACCAGTGTTTGTTTTGTTATGATCTCCTCTTTTCCCTACTCTGCAAGAAAGATACCTCAAGTTATGCTAGTATGGCTCCAATGTCCTATCAGGAAGCAGGAACTAAGTGAAATTGCCAGTCTCACAGCCCTATATGAGATGATGGATCAGCTGCAAATTCTGTCACCTGTTTACCCCTTTTTCCAGATCATTTGTGACTATCTTGAACAGCACTGGTCCCAGTACAAATCTCTGGGGGAAACCACTATTTACTCCTTTCATTCTGAAAACTGACCATTTAATCCTACCCTTTGTTTCCTATCTTTTAACCAGTTACCAATCCAGGAGAGGACCTACCCTCTGAAAGTCCAAGTACACTCTATCCACTGGATCACCCTTGTCCACATGTTTGTTGACCCCCCCCCCCATCAAAGAATTCTAATAGATTCTTGTGGAACAATGTCTCTTTACAAAAGCTGTGTTGACTCTTACCCAACAAATCGCGTATATGTCTGATCATTCTGTTCTTAAAACTTTGTAAAGAAGGCTATTTGCTTCCTGGCTTGTCATCTCTGTTTTGTCCTTCTCTGATCTCTTCTCTCTGTCATCCTTACACCTGTCATTATCGTATTTCTTTTGAGAAGGAAAGAGGAGAAAGATCTTGCAGAGTTGTTTCCCCATGCTTCCAGGATGAGGTGGTAAGATAAGACCGGGGTGTGGTAAGCAGGGTCTTATCTCTGCAGGCTCAGTTTTTGACAGTCTTTCTTACCTCCTCATTCCTGATATGTGGAGTGATAACAGTATAATGTGAGGCATCATTTTTACAGAATGGGGGAAGCCGAATAATGTGCAATCAAAGCAACCATCATAATCAGAGCTCAGAAATGCCACTGCAATAAGGAGGTGTGATGGTGCTCTGCTAAGTTATACCTGAATCCAAAATTGGAATGATTAGATATATAATGACAATAATTAGTAAACAATGAGGTCTAATTTAGTAAATTAAAGAGGATTTTGTTAAATTACAATATAACCAAACTATCTTGATTTATCACAGACTCTGTAACAATAAAAATGTTTTACCAATCTGATGCAATTTTAAGCTAACAATGATGTATAGATATGTTTCTAGCTGATTTATTAGAACATAATTCTTTTTTTAAAAAAAAAGACGGGTGATTCGCACTGCTATTAGGCTAAAAATCTGAATTTGGATTTTTATTAAAATATCGTAATACAAACATTTTGCATCAGTAAAAGAAATTAGAAATATGGACACCCCTAAAATTTTATAGTAATATATAGTCTCTATTTAACTCTGCACTGGGTGATATGTACAAGTCTGTCTTTACTGAATGTAAAGAACAAAAACCAATATATAGAATACCAATATGGATATTTAGTATACTTTTATACCATGTGCATGCTGTCAGCATATAGGGTTGAAGTGCTGTAAGCAATTCTGATTAATTTTTCTTATATTTAGATCATGATATCATTTTATTTTATTTTTTAAGTATGGAGCTTGTCATATCAGAGAAGCAACTCAATAGATATGTGTTGGGACTCATGTGAATTAGCCTGGAAACTACTATGAGACTAACAGATTCATTTGGGCATAAGCTTTCGTGGGTAAACTTCTTCAGGTGCATGGAGTGAAAGTTACAGATGCACGCATTATATAATAACACATGAAGAGAAGGGAGTACTCTTTGATACTATTGATAGTATAATCAATATAAGAAGATTCCAGGACTGTCACTCTGAAGCGATAGAAACAGCTACAAGCATGATTGAGGCCTCTTTTTGTTCAGAATATCACCAGGTTGAATCCTCACTGGGTTTTGCAATCTGTTACCATCCAATTTTTAAATTCTCAGTCATTTTGACTTTATGAATGATGCCCATGTGACAGCATGGGCTTTCAGCTACTAGTATTTCAAAAAACTATTAATTTTGGGGGCAATTACATCAGGGCAAGAATTTTGAAAAACAGCTTGCGTGTGTTATTTTTGGCATGGTTTTATGCTTTATAAAAGTACTTTGTTGCCCCACCACTGTAATTGTACTGCATTAGTGAATACCTTTGGTGAGAACCTGCTTCTTTTGTTCATCTTAATCAAAAGCCTATTCTAAATGGTTAAGAGCCTCACCTCCTCTGGTTTGCAATGGTATGCTGGGAATGTCAGCCTCTGTGGATAGCTCATTGTTCATGCTGATGCAATAAAATAGTTCATCCAAGAAAGAGGGTTTTTTCAATCTTTCTGCGCTGAGTGCTCTTGACATAAAGTAACCTTCAGTATTATTCTTATTCTCCATCTCCTGTGAACTTTCTAGGTCATCAGGTTCTTCTATTTGGGCCACAGAATCGTTTGATAAATGACTAATGGCCAAAGCTTTACTGAGATAGTAGCCAGAGGTTTCACCCTCTGCACTTTCACATATACTTTTATCTTCGATACCAGCCCTTTCCTGAGCTGTTAACATCCCCACACTATGGCCTTCATCTAACAGTTTGGATAGAGTAGACCTGGAGAGCAGGGTGGAGTCTTGAGTTGTGTAACAAGAGGGACTCATTCCATCAGAAAGAGATTCCTGTAGTTCTGGCACTGGAACATTGCTTATTGTTCTTGAGAACTGCATACATTCTTCCAGAAGAGTCACAAGCTGCCCTTCAGAGAGACGAGGTAGTTCTTCAGGCTAGAAAAAACAAGCAAAAATTTCTTCCTGTCAAAATATAACTATTAATAAAACCATCACAAAAGAGTTTGGCAGACACAAAAGAATGAATAGGACTCTTGAACATTGATGATATTATTTTGGGGGTTTCCTGAGTTTAAATATGCTTATATGTAATTATACTACTTATTAAACCATTCCAAAAGGTGCGAGATAGATTAGACACTGAAACTTGTTAAGGAGGCCTGCTGTACACCAGGCACTTAATGGAGAGGCCTTTCATTTCACCTGCAATCTCACACAAGTCTTCGTATTATTAAAGATAAAAGCATACCGGTAGTTGTTTACTTACTAAGTTAAACAGTTTAGTGAGTTTTTAAAAATATAATATGTCCTTGTTGATTTCAGGGCTCTAGTCTCTTTCAATTATCAATAGAAACAGAATACATAGCTGAAAGATCCATAGTAATTTGGATGATATATTTGGAGCTCTTACACCCATCTATTCTTTTTTCAGTCAATTTCTTATACTAACAATGAGGGGGCAGTTATGTTAGACAGGGCTTATGACGCAAAAGTTCAGTCATCACAACCTTTAATGCTCCTGTGTAACAGAACAGAGCAACACCACACACTGGTGTAAGGCAGGTACTGAAGAAGATTATGTTTTCCAGCTGAAACTACAGGGAGTTTAGATACTCAAAGTGTAGATACTCAAATCGCAATTTGGCCAGAGTATCGGGGTAACAAAATGTTACTTTTACAAAAAGTATAAGTTTTTGGGTTTTTTTAAGATCACAATTGAGCAGGGCCTCAGTTTTACCTGACATCCAAACATGATGGGCCAGATGATCAACTGATGATTTCAATACAGCTACACCAATGTATACTACCTGGAGATCTGACCCACTACAAAACCTCCAACACCTCGATCCAGCATTGATCCAGCACTGACTCAGAGAACAGTGCCACCCACCAGCATCAACACCATTTCCTGCAGTACCTGGCTTTTTTCTGCAGGACTCTTATCCAAGTACTGACCTAACATGACACTGCTTACTTTATGTGATGTGAAGAGATCACAGCCCAAAGGGGCATAGTTGCATGGATTACATGTTAAAACTGCTCATTCATGTTTATGAATCGGAATAGCCTTCAGTCAAGAAGAAATGAATATTTCTTTGTTAAATATGTCTGAGGTATTAAAAGTTTCAAGTTGACTCTACAAATCAACAAGTTAGAGATCAGGGGTCGCTTCCAGTCATCACTCTACAGTGAGTGAGTTTTCAAATCTTAGTGTCCTTTAAAATATCAAATAGATAAAAAGGATTTGAAAAAGCCTGCATTATCAAGCCACCACCAGGTACTGAATGACAGACAGTATGAACTGAGTTTATTTGCAGTGTTGCACAGAATCAACAGCAAGGATGATGTCTGGGAAAATGCTTTTAAAAGAACAAAAGCCGATCTAAGATCCCATATCAGTAGCAGTTATAGGTAAAAAATCGTTCAAAGCAACAATCACTCGACTTGAGTTACAATTTATACATATGGATTTCCAATATATTAACACACTAATGAGAACATAAAGATTACATAACGTTTTAGTACTAAGCAAGAGTATTAATACTTGCAAAGTCTTGTTTACAAATCTGCTGAGTGTTAATGCACAATAATTATTAATAAGTCCAGTCCAGAGGATGATAAATATTAAAATTCAACAATATGCCCTTACCTAGAATATTGTATTCAGTTCGCCCCATTTCTGAAAGGAGTTAGCAGAATTAGAAGGGGCTCAGAGATACAGTTAGGACTCCTCCATGACCACATGACTGTCTTCATCCTGTGCAATGACTCAACCTCTGAGCCCTTTGTCATTCAAACTGGTGTAAAACAAGGCTGTGTACTGGCACCCACCCTTTTCTCCATTTTCTTAGCAGCTATGAAAACGTTAACCCAAGACCGTCTACCACAGGGCATTGGCATCCAATATTGGATTGACGGCAACCTCTTCAACCTTTCTCATCTCCGTGCCAGAACTAAAGTAATATCAGCAACAATAACCAAACTGCAGTATGCAGATGATTGTGCTGGAGTTGCACACTCAAAGGAGGATCTTCAAACAGCCCTTAATTGCGTCTCTGAAGCTTACAAAAGCCTAGGGCTAACTCTGAACATCAGCAAAACAAAAGTTCTCCACCAGCCAATCCCTGGTCAATCATCAGACCCAGCAAGGAAGATCTATATGGACAAAGAAGAACTGGAAAATGTAGAATAATTTGCTTATCTTCCCAGCCATCTCTCATGGAGGGCAGACACAGACATTGAGATTCAGCACAGAATTCCCTGTGCCAGCCTTGCCTTTGGTAGACTCGCTGGGTGTTCAACAATCACATCAGAACACATGCTAGACTGAGGGCATCTTGGTTTCATTCCAATTGAGAACAATGGGAGATGGCAGCCATTTAACTAAAAGGCTGTTTACTACTGTTGTTTTTTAAAGAACAGTGCTAATTGTCTGTATTATAGGTAGAATTTTATTTTGGTGAACATAAAGCACGGTAATTACATGAAGACTTAATTAATCTAAAGAATAATGGTATAATTTAGTTTTCATTAACTAAATAGATCCTGGACCAAGTTATGGCCCTTTTATACCATTTTCTCATACTTTTAGGTTTTCATAACAGTGAAGAAAATCTTTATTAGCACGGGATGGAGCCAGAGACTCCTGTAACTAACCCAAAAATACAGGAGAAATCCATTTGAACTCAGGACTTTAACTCCCACTTCTAAGCACAATCCACTACCCCATGCTGTCTCTCTAAACTTCTTGTAGTAGTGCTTTAACTTGTAGGGCAAATTTTTTTGCAAGTACTTTTTATTTAAAAGGTAACTCGTGAGCATTTAAAGATATAGTGATATCATACCATGTGACAATTAACACACCACAACTAAGAAATATGTATTATTTCTGTCCTTTTAATCCACAGTGCCACTTACATGGGGATTACTTTTAGTGATTACATGACAATCTGCAGAAGTATGTAAATACTAACATAAGGAATTACACTGTGTTTACAAGGAACAGCATACTCTAGTTACCATGTAACTAAAGAGGTGTTATTAGTTAAAAATAAACACTTTAATGTACAGGGTTTTACAGCAAATATTTTTTAAATTTGTGCACCTATGTTTTGTATACAAAGCTGGTAATTGCACATGTAAATGAGAAACTGCATCCCAGATCCTCAAAGGTATTTAGGCAACTAACTCCAATTAGGTTTCCGAGGGGTAGCTGTGTTAGTCTGTATCAGCAAAAATGGGGCATCCTTGTGGCACCTTAGGCATGGTCTACACTAGTGGGGGGGGGATTGATCTAAGATACACAACTTCAGCTATGAGAATAGCGTAGCCGAAGTCTACATATCTTAGATCAAATTAAAATGACTTACTTCGCGTCCTCGCAGCGCTGGATCGACAGCCGCAGCTCCCCCGTCGACTTTGCTTCCGCTTCTCGCACTGCTGGAATTCAGCAGTCAATGGGAGAGCGATCGGGGATCGATTTATTGCGTCTACACTACACGTGATAAATTGATCCCCGATAGATTGATCGCTACCCAGACATACCCTTAGAGACTAACACATTTATTTGGGCATAAGCTTTCGTGGGCTATAACGCACTTCATCAGATGCATAGAGTGTCATGTGCTGTATATTTATACCGGCTTACTGTATTTTTCACTCCATGCACCCGATGAAGTGGGTTATAGCCCACGAAAGCTTATGCCCAAAGAAATTTGTTAGTCTCTAAGGTGCCACAAGGTCTCCTTGTTGTTTTAATTCCAATTAAAATCAATGGCAATTAGGTGCCTAAATATCTTTGAAGATCTGGGTCTAAAAGCACATTTTCCAGTTTGTCATTGTGTAATTTTCTACTGTATATGTAACTGTCCTTTCTACATGTGAAACAGCATTTGTAGGATGGGTGCCTATAGTTATGGTTGTGTGCCATTATCTGTTGTGTGCATACACAAATGTGTTCCAACGTGAGTTAAACTGTGAATGCATATTTCCCTTTGTATATGTTGGCCTCCAGATTTTGAAGATTTGACTCTAAAGTGCTACCTTCACTTAATCTGCTATTATTTATATATTTCCATTCAGAGTAAAATATTTTTGTTGAAAGGCTGACAAATTCAGTTAAACAGCTGCCTTTGGACATAGTTTGTCTGTATTTATATCTTTTCATGGGCTCTGATTTCACATTATTGCTTGTTCCCATGCCATAGAAAATATCTCTGAGTGTTCTTGAGCTACAGTAAGATTTTTAGTAAATGGAGAACGGATACTGAATAATCTACTGCAAAATTAATAGATTGTTCAGTAATGTGGGGAAGGCGTTGAAGTGTAGTGAATGTTCAGAAAAAACTACATAAATTAATTTTTTTAAAGATTCTGGTTTCCCTCCTAACAAAAGTGGAGCTGAGTTATCCTGTGCCATTTCATTTATTCAGGTGTGAGGGTTTCTGGTTTTTGAGTATCTTGAAGTCTGATCTTGAGTTATAAAAATATTAATCTATGAATGAATGCTTACAGTTGTGAAGGTTTGCTTTTCTAGCTGGTTTCAAAAAGCATAGAGAAATGGGAATATTTTCTACTAAAAATATTCAAAAACTAAAAGCAAAGACTCACATGAGTAATGCAATCCTGTAATTATTCACCCAAAATCAAGTTGCGTGTTCACTAGCGAAACTGATTTACACCTCTACCCCGATATAACGCGGTTGTGGGGAGCCAAAAATCCCTACCGCATTATAGGTGAAATGCTGTTATATTGGGGTAGCAGTGGCAGGGCTCCGGCAGTAATTTAAAGAGCTCCAGACTCCAGCCGCTGCAGGGAGCCCGAGCCCTTTAAATTGCTGGCCGACCCCGCTGCCACAACCCCGGGGTAGTGGCAGCAGGGTTCCAGTGGTGATTTAAAGGACCCGGGGCTCCCCGCATCAGCCAGAGCCCTGGACCCTTTAAAGCGCAGCCCGAGCCCTGCTGCCGCAGCCCCAGGGTAGCAGTAGCAGGGCTCCCCGCAGCCCTGGGTGGTGGGGCTCAGACTTTGGCTTCAGTCCCGAACCCCAGCAAGTCTAACAACAGCCCTGGCAATCCCATTAAAATGGGGTCCCGACCCACAGTTTGAGAACTGGTAGAGCAGAGAGTATGTTTATAAAATATGCAGATGATACCAAGATGGGAGGAGTTGCAAGCACTTTGGAGGGCAGGATTAGAATTGAAAATGACTTTTACAAATTAGAGAACTGGTCTGAAATCAACAAAATAAAATTCAATAAAGACAAGTTCAAAGTACTTCACTTAGGAAGGAAAAATCAAAAACACAGCTACAAAATGGGAAATAACTGGCTAGATGGTAATACTGCAGAAAAGGAGCTGGGGGTTATAGTGCATCACAAACTGAGTAAGAGTCAACGATGTGATGCAGTTGCAAAAAAAGCTAATATCGTTCTGGGCTGAATTAACAAGAGTGATGCATGTAAGACACAGGAGGTAATTGTCCTGCTCTACTTGGCATAGGCGCCAACTCCATGGGTTCCCCAGGGCTGCAGCACCCATGTAAAAAAAATTAGCTCCCCTCCCTCCCCCACTCCCATCCGCCGGTGGCTGCCACTGATCAACACCTCTCCTCCCTCCCTCCCAGTGCCTCTTGCACGCCGCGATCAGCTGTTCTGTGGCATGAAGTAGGTGCTGGGAGGGAGGAGGAGGAACAGGGACAGGGAGTGCTTTGGGGAGGCAGCAGAAAGAGGTGGGGCAGGACCTTGGGGGAAGGGGTGAAGTGGGATTGGGGCCTGGTGCTGAGCGGGGGTTGAGCACACCCAGAGAAAATTAGAAGCCAGCGCCTGTGCTACTCAGCACTGGTGAAGCCTCAGCTGGAGTACTGTGTTCAGTTCTTGACATCACAATTTAGAAACGATGTGGACAAATTGGAGAGAGTACAGAGGAAAGCAACAAAAATGAGAAAAGGTTTAGAAAACCTGACCAATGAGGAAAGGTCGATTAAAAAAATTGTGCATGTTTAGTCTTGAGAAAAGAAGACCGGAGGGGGGCCCGTTAACAGTCTTCAAATAAAGGCTATTATAAAGAGAACTGTGATCAATTGTTCTCCATGTCCACTGAAAGCAGGACAAGAAATAATTGACTTAATCTGCAGCAAGGGAGATTTAGGTTAGATATTAGGAAAAACTTTCTAACTATAATGGTAGTTAAATTCTGGAATAGGCTTCCAAGGGAGGCTGTGGAATTGCAGGTTTTTAAGAACAGTTTGGAGAAACACCTGTCAGGGATGGTCCAGGATATTTGGTCCTGCCTCAGTGCAAGAAGCTGGACTTGAGGACTTTTTGAGGTCCTTTCCAGCCCTACATTTCTATGATTTTATAGTGCTTTTGTACATTTTAAAGCTCCTAGATAGGATCACATGAAGTTAGTTTTAGAATCTTGAGTTAGGTAAAGTGTAGATGACTGAGATGTACATGAACAGGGTGGTGGCCTAATTCCTATGAGGTCAAGGGGGATTAGTAATTTATCATCTGTTTACGGGGCCTCCGAGTTATTCAGGGATGATGGGGCTCACCTATCCGACTGGGGAGCTGACATATTAAAGAAGATGTCAGTAAATGTCTAGGACCCTGGTCAGCAATGGGGAGAGGCCAGCCAAACTAATTGCTGGCTCCTCCTTGAGGTAAATGTCCAGTGCAGGTATTCCATAGAGAATGGATACAGACAGGTGGATAGGTAAAGGATTTTAAGGAGGCACTTTTTAAAGGAGCAGAGAAAGAGTGTTAGGGGCTCCAGTGACTGGTACAGCAAGGAGTCAATCCCCCTCCTTTATGACCCCCCTTAACCCTCCTAAGGGAGGGAGAGGGTGGTAGGATCTGAGCAGTGGGTTGGCTGAGATTAGAATGGAAAAGGGGGAGGGCTGATGGCAGCCCCTGAGTATATGATTATGGAATTACCTGCACTGTACAATTTTTATCAGCTGAGTACTCCCAGATATTTAAAAATAAAGTTGTGACCTAATTAAAACCACATCCAGTCCCTCCTGTCCTTCTTCCAGCCTAGCTGGACAATGACCCTGTCATCTACTCACAAATTGGGACAGGTGGTCAGTACTGAAATCAGAGCAAAGAGGCTGCTCTTAGTGTCCATTCAAGTACTAGCTTTGGAAATTCTATTTAGAGAAGTCTGAATAACTGGGGGAAATGATGGGAATATACTTACATTAAATGTATTGTTTATATGAAACCACATAAGCACTTTAATACCTGGGGTTATATAGAAAATTGATACAATATAATATTTGTATATGTAAATAAAATAATTCTTTTATGGTTAACTGTACACTTTTAGGAGGCTCAATACTTGGAATCAACAGTAAATTCTTAGGATGACACTAAATTCCAGTTCTTCTAAGCTTTCACTGTCCTCACTGTAATGTACTTACAAAACCTCATTAAACAGATAAAACATTTACATAGATACTATTTTAATAACAGATAAATGCATCATTCACATTATTCAGAATATAGAAACCACATACTAGACAAGGCAAAATGATCTATGAAGTCTGGTTCCTATTATAATTGGAAAAGCTCCAATTGTTCTTGCTAATTTTTAATAGGGCACTGAATCCCATTCAATTGCTAGGCTTTTTACTGCTAATGGTCCAAGAAACTAATTCCTAGCCTGGAGTCCTGGATGCCTGTTAATGACCTTTCCAGCAGGAATCTATTTATGTGTGCAGCTAGTTCTCCTGACCCCAGTTGCCTTTCTCTACCTGAGGGTCTTTTGTGTTTAGCTGAATTCCTCAGTGGCATGGGTCTATAGGATAAATCTTACTGCATGTGGTAGGAATGCACACTTGTACTTAGTTTGTGTACAGACCTGCTGTGACTCTGGGCTTACAAGTTCAAAGCATTAGGAATGTTTTCAATTTCTATACAATAATGGAGACAGACTACTAAATGCATTCCTTATATTAGAAAAAAAGACAGAAAGGAATATTTAAGCCTTTTTGTTTTGTGATTTGATATATTTTTGTTGTTCACCTTGGAGGTACTACAGTTAACTGCTGTGACTGTCTCTGAAGTTGTTCAGTATGATTCCTTAAAATTGTTGGAGATGTATTTTAGCTGTAATGCAATGTCAAATGTACGGTTTGTAATCTGTTCTGAAATAATCTTCTCCCTTCCTGCTGAAAGGAATCCATTACAAGAGTGCAATAACCTACTGAAACAATGATCTGGCTTTTGACATATCAGCACTGGTATCATTTGGAAGTTTTAAATAGTTATTTACTAAATGATAAATACCACTTTAAGTGCATAGCTCTATCATATCACTGACAAGGCAATCCTTGCCCTGTACCTTTCCATTTAGCATTTCACACCAACGCGCCCTATCAACAGTCAGGCAATGCCATACATTACCCTGCCTCCTCAATAATCACACATTTGTCCGTCAACACCACTCATTAGGATATTTGTTTAATCTAATACATTGCATACAAAAACAAATGGAGACAGTTTATTATTAAATGTGAATGATTTGCCTGAAGTTTTCCAAAACACATTAAGGCCCAGACCCTGCAAACACTTACACACATGCTTAACTTTGGGCAAGTAAATAGCATTTCTGAAGTCAGCACAGGACTGGGGTTTACAAAACTTGAAAATTGGTTTTAAGTTGCTGGGTCTTATGCTGATCAGAGCCACATGTTAATTCTGAAGTGCAATTGCCAGTTGCCCGTTATGTCTTTCTACTTTTTTTAGAAACACTAAGAACACAGAAAACAGATTAAAGGAAAAAAATTGTCTGCTATCTGTGAGGTTAATTCCAAGAGGAGATGTAACGAAGACTGCTAAAAAGAATGGGCCGCCAATATAGCTAAACAAGGGTTAATCTGGCCCAGAGTCTCCACTAATTTTGTGCCATTAAAAAATTAAGGAATGCAGCCAGACAGAATAACTTGAAATATTTATTTTGTTATTTGTAATCCTATTTGCAAATTTTAATGATGCTAAAACTATTATTATTCTAAAGTGTATACTCCACTGAAATGCTGTTCAGTTAAAATTTAAGGACAACAATTAAAACATCATGAAACACAGCATACAGAAACTAAATAAAATACTAACAAGCCACAGTACAAAGATATATTTACATCTGAAAAGAAATCAATTAGAGCTACACAAAGGCTTGCATCCGTTCATGCAAATGTCAGTTTTCAGCATTACACCAGGTTCATGAAGAATCCAACTAACTGAGTAACAGGCGCAATTTGTCTTAGAATCAGAGAATATCAGGGTTGGAAGGGACCTCAGGAGGTCATCTAGTCCAACCCCCTGCTCCAAGCAGGACCAATCATCCGGACAGATTTTTGCCCCAGATCCCTAAATGGCCCCCTCGAGGATTGAACTCACAACCCTGAGTTTAGCAGACCAAGCTCAAACCACTGAGTAACAAGACAAGACACTCGGCTTCTAGAGGCAGAGAGAGTACTCTGAATTAGCCAGAAGAAAACTAGTCAATTTCCTTCACACAATTTGAAATGAGTGATTAAAAAAGACAGAGGTATAAGGATCCCAGGTAATATTAACCATCATTCAACATCCAGAGGTATCAAGCCATTAGGGGTGGATTAGGGTGACCAGATGTCCCGATTTTATAGGGACAGTCCTGATTTTTGGGTCTTTCATATATAGGCTCCTATTACCCCACAACCCCCATCCTGATTTTTCACAGTTGACATCCAAAAAGCTTCTAACAGTGGTTGTCAACTGACAGAATTAACACATGCCCATCAAGCCAATGACATTGGAAAAACAGAAGCAGCAAACGCAGGATCCAGATGACAGATCTACCTTATGGCTAAACATGCCACTGCAAAAGAACTATTTTGATAACAAGAATTGGCCATGTGAGCAGAAACCCATTAATGGTATGTCTACACTCAATGTAAACTATGGGTTAGTGGGATTTAATCCTACATTCAGTCTTTTCTAACCCATGCTCAAGTCCATAATGTGAGCACATAAAGCATCCCTGACTTCTGCTGCCCGGGTGCAACCAGCTCCAACTGTGGTAGCTGCACTTTCTGGCTGAGGTTACCCATCCATCATCCCCTCTCTGTCATAGGTCCATTCAGAGGGAAGTGGCTCACCTCTGGCTTCACAAAGATTATCAAGAGCACAGCGAGTCACTGTAATGTGACAGCATTGATGACACTGGTATCCAAACAGTCTGTAGGCATCTCCAATGTGATTTTAATCTGCCAAAAGCACATTCAACAACCATTCTATTCCTGCTGATAGTGTAATTAATTTTTCTTTTGCTAGGGCCTCCAAAATCAGGGTATGGTTTCATAAACCAAGGCAAAAGGAGTATGTTGAGTCCCCCAGAATAATGGTGGAGACACTGACTCCATTTATGTCAATGTTATTTGGTGGGAATAGTGTCTCATCCTGTCCATGAATGTAGAGTCCCGAGCGGCTCTGGAGCGCAGACCCAAGTCAAACCAACCAGAGTCCCTAGTTCCTTCCTGAAATGTGGCTGCTCTAGCCCTATGACCATGATGCACAGTGGGAAAACTTTACTGCCTACCATCCATGTTACAGGAAGTTTGAATAACCCACCAACGCAGTCTGCCAAGCAGTCATTTTGCTCTATGTGCTCCCAGCTATCGGAGACAGCAACATGGAGGAGGTGCCTTTTGAAGAACTTCTCTTGCTTGTGCTTTCACTCCTGTGTCAGGAAACTGGCAGAGCATCTGTGAGGCACTGGTGGACATTTCAATGGTATTTTCTGTCCCACCAAAGTACCTGACAGATTTCCTGATGGAGCAGGAGGAAGCGGCAGAGGAGGAGTACCCTGTCATGGCAGACTTGCACTGGCAGATGTTGCTCAGTACAATTGGCATGGCCACTGATGCCCTCTACGTAGACAGTGCTTCTGGCGCAGGGCCACAAACACAGGCTGGTGGGATCATGCTGTCATGCAGACCTGGGCTGATCAGCAGTAAGTCCAGAACGTTTGCATGAAGAAAGCAAATCTGGAGCTTTGTGAGCAGCTTGCTGCCACCCTCCACCATAAAAAGACACAATTGAGGTCCACCTTGCCAGTCCAGAAGCAGGTTACTATTACTATCTGGAAGCTAGCTACACCAGACTGCTACAGGTCCGTTGCCAACCAATTTGGGGTTGGAAAGTCCACTGTGGGTAAAGTGGTGGCAGAGGTTTCTGAGGCAATCAGGCACGTGATTACCCCAATGAGGTGGTCATTAATGATATTCCATAGGTAAAGCTACTTTTGAAAGAATGGGGATTCCTAACTTCGCCATGGTCATTGATGGGACTTGTGCCCACAGTTTGTCTTCCTCAAGAAGCACATGGGTACTACATCTACTTGTGGACCATAGAGGCCAATTTATGAATGTCAATGTGAGCTGTACTGGAAAAGTTCATGATGCCTGAGTTTTTCGCCGCTCGGGACTCTACATTCATGGACAGGATGAGACACTATTCCCACCAAATAACATTGACATAAATGGAGTCAGTGTCTCCACCATTATTCTGGGGGACTCAACATACTCCTTTTGCCTTGGTTTATGAAACCATACCCTGATTTTGGAGGCCCTAGCAAAAGAAAAATTAATTACACTATCAGCAGGAATAGAATGGTTGTTGAATGTGCTTTTGGCAGATTAAAATCACATTGGAGATGCCTACAGACTGTTTGGATACCAGTGTCATCAATGCTGTCACATTACAGTGACTCGCTGTGCTCTTCATAATCTTTGTGAAGCCAGAGGTGAGCCACTTCCCCCTGAATGGACCTATGACAGAGAGGGGATGATGGATGGGTAACCTCAGCCAGAAAGTGCAGTTACCACAGTTGGAGCTGGTTGCACCCGGGCAGCAGAAGTCAGGGATGCTTTATGTGCTCACATTATGGACTTGCATGGCCCAATGGAAGAGGGAGAATAGTGTCTGTAAGAATGTGTTTGTGGGAGGAAGGGGCTAATCAAATGTTGAAGCAGGGCATTTAGTGCTTTGGAAGGTGTGTGGGCTTGATTGCCATACAATGTATTTATGAATGACATGATGATTAATGAACTGTGGGGGTCAGTATGGGGTTATGTATGGAATTTATTGAAATGTGAATTGCTGTACTTTGGGTTGCTTATTAATGTTCCTAATCATGTTTTTAGCTTATCAGACAGCTTGATTGTATCATGTGTCAAACTCCACATAAAGCGGGCACATTGTTGGCGAGTTGTTGGAGGTGCAGTCTTTGTCCCTGGTCTTCCGGTACTTGCTTTTCAGCCTCTTAATACACTCTCTGCACTGATCACCTGTCAGGAAAATCTGCAAGGCTGCCAGCCCTTTAGCTGTTGGTACACATGGTCATTCCTGGTGCTTTTGTTAAATTCCAGTTTTACTGGCCTCACACCAGAGATTCACCAAAATCTGGCTGTGCTCCCGTGATGATAAAGCAGCTCATTTCTCAAAAGGCATGCTCTGCTCAGGCTCCATTGCAAATCCAGGAGGCTCTCCGAGAGTGTGCTTGCAGATTGGTGATCAGAAGACAATGGGTTAATGGTGACCTGAACTGCTGCTGTACGCCGGGGAGTGGGGTGGGGTGCAGTGGTCAATTTCCATTTTCAGTAGAGTCAACTGGGATAGAGAGAATTAAGGAATTTGGCCCACGGAATTCTGGGATACTTCAGGTGGACTCTCAGGACACGAGTCAAGCGGGGCTGCTTCTACACTGCAAAGCAATTGGGCTCAAACCCTGGGTCCTGGTTTGACTCATCTCAGACTCTGCAAGGTCCTGGGACCCTGGGTCCAAGCCCTGCATTAGCATAATTGCAGTGTAGATGAGAGGGGGGTTAGGCTTGATTCTGAGTTTAAACATGGATTTATGTCACAGTACATTGCAGTGTAGGCATACCATAAAATTTGGAGAAAGTAGTTATTGACAGAAGCACAACAAATGGCAGAATAATCATTTTACTTAACAAAGGAGCTCAGGTCATCTATACTAACCTTGTATATTTCATATCAACTCTAGTAGGGCTTTTGATACTGTCTCACATGACCTTCTCATAACTAAACTAGAGAATATAGCCTAGATGAACATACTATAAGGTGGGTGCACAAGTGGTTTGAAAACTGTATTCAGAGAGTAGGTATCAATGGTTCACAATCAAGCTGGAAGGGCATATTGAGTGGGGTCCTGCAGGGATCTGTCCTGGGTCCAGTTCTAGTCAATATCTTCATACATGATTTGGATAATGCCATAGAGAGTACTCTTATAAAGTTTACAGGTGATACCAAGCTGGGAGGGGTTGCAAACGCTATGGAGGACAGGATTAGAATTCAAAATTATCTTGAAAAAATGGAGAAATTGTTTGAAATAAATAGGATACAATTCAATAATGACAAATGCAAAGTACTACACTTACGAAGGAATAATCAATAGCACACATGCAAAATGGGAAATAACTCCCTAGGAGGGAGTACTGCAGAAAATGGTCTGGGGGTTATAGTGGATATCAAACTAAATCAGTCAACAATGTGACACTATTGCAAAAAAAAGCAAACATGATTCTGGGACGTATTAGCAGGAGTGTGGTAAGCAAGACACAAGAAGTAATTCTTCCACTCTGCTCTTCAATGATAAGGCCTCACCTGGAATACAATGTCCAGTTCTGTGCACCACACTTCAGGAAAGATGTGGATGAACTGGAGAAAGTTCTGAGGAGAGCAACCACAATGATTAAAGGTCTAGAAAACATGACTTACAGGGGAAAGAGTGGTGGGGGGAATGATAATCTTCAAATACATAAAAAGTTGTTATACACAGAAGGATGATAAATTGTACTCCTTATCCATGAAGGACAGGACAAAAAGTAATGGGCTTAAATTGCAGCAAGGGAGATTTAGGTTAGACTTTATGAAAAACTTCCTAACTATAGGGGTAGTTAAGCACTGGAACAAATTACCTAGGGAGATTGTGGAATCTCTGTCATGGGAGGTTTTTAAGAACAAGTTAGACAAACACCTGTCAGGGATGGTCTAGATAACACTGTCCTGCCTCAGTGTAGGGGACTGGACTAGATGACCTACTGAGGTCCCTTCCAGGTCTTCATTCTATGATTCTATGACTGAGGAGAGTATAAAAGCCAGGATGAACTGGCTGCTTTTGAGAAATACGTATTTCACAAGCTCAGCAGAGAGGAGAACTATGAAGACATTTACTTGTGGATACCAAGGAGATTATCCATATAGAGATCTATTGCAACATATTAATATACTTAGTCATTATACTGCATTGATTTCTATACAATTGTTTCCCCAATGAGAACTTGAAATAAGTAAACTATTTTTTCTTCAACTCATTCCTTCTTCTTCTCCCTTATTGAAAAATTCAGTGCATATTTCATGCCTAATCTATTTTAATTGGGTAAATTGAAACTGCTTCAAAGTAAATTCAACATAAACTTAAGTTCAAATGAACAAAATCAACTCTAGTTTAATAGGCACATAACTAAAAAAAAACTAAAATCATTTTCTGCACAGAAAAAGAGGCCTAAAAATAAATATATCTGTAACACTGAGTTTGCTCTACAGTTTACAGACCAATTTTTGTCACAAAAGAACATCAAAACACCAATTTCACTGAGCTTTTCTTATTTAAATCTATGCTAGATGTAAAAAAAAATCATTGCCAGCCAATCCATCCATCCAGTTAATTAAAGTGCCTCTTACCAAGCATAATCCCAACTATCACTGCCGCACTAGGATTTTCGGGAACTGAAACCTGGATAGACAATGAAAGCAGTCTTCTCCTGAAGGTCTCAATCCTATAGTGATGCTAAGCACTCTGACTCTGATCCAACACAGTACCCAGACATATGGTTAACTTTAAACAAGTGCTTAGGTGATTTGTTTGCTCAGGCCGCAGCCGTCAGCGTCTGGCTGGATCAAGCTCTATGCTTTTGTGTAAAGTCAAAAGCACTGACAAGGATGATGCTGCCATTCCTACCACCATCAACAAAGAATCACTTTTGTCAGTGATAATCAACCTCCTTTTTTATTTTCGTCAATGCTAACCAAAGCCTCCATTTTATTTTTAAAAAAATTAAAACATAGGAATTGCCACACAGGATCAGACCCAGGGTCCAGCTCACTGAAGGAGTGACATGTTTGGAGTTAAACTACTACTGCTACTCTCTAGTAAGATTTTAAAAAGTACAAATTGCTAGATATTGGTTTGAAAGCAGATAATTATACCATTAAAGAATAATGTATATAAAATTCATATAGGACACCTAATCATTGTAGTATTTGTGTGCTTCATATTGTTTAAACAAAATAATATTAAAACAAACAACAAATACCAGTAATACTATAGTCTATTGGTTAAGGTCCTTAATTTACAACAAAATAACCTCCATGCAAGAGCAATGTTTAAAGACAATTGGATCTCTACATAGTTTTACATGTTTAAGTAGACTTCTAGTGAGTATTATCCTCCTGCATCTCAAAGCACTCTCTCATGATAAATGTAATTTTGCACATGAATACCACCACCACAGATAATATGTGCATGTATGTATGTATGTATGTATGTGTGTTATTATGGAGGGATGGTAGCCATTCCACAGTGAAGGCTGCAACTATCTTCTCATTATAAGCCCATTAGTATGCAACCACCCCAAAGTCATACGCATAATATCTTTTATTTTTAAATATACGTTTTGCATATGTCACAAAACAAGTCTTTCAGGAATGTTCTAGAGAGATTTCTAAAATGTTGTCAAGTATCAGAGGAGTAGCCGTGTTAGTCTGGATCTGTAAAAGCAGCAAAGAGTCATGTGGCACCTTATAGACTAACAGACGTATTGGAGCATGAGCTTTCGTGGGTGAATACCCACTTCATCGGATGCATGCATCTGACATCTATAAGGTACCACAGGACTCTTTGCTGCCTCTAAAATGTTGTAACTTTTTATTTTCAAATCCCTCTGCCAGTGAAGCCATGTGCCTAGAGCCTGAAACAAAACTTACTGAAGTCAAAGGGAGTATTTCCTTTGTTTTCAGTGGACTTTGGATCCAACCCCTAGTTATCATGAATCCAATTAAAATTGGACCCAATCAAAAAATGACCCAATCAATTTTTTTCTAATTATAGACACGTAATGACTTTAATGTAGGATATATGCAGACCTTCCTTGGACATTCCAAATAAATGCTCACTTGAAATCTTCTGCCCACTGGCATAAGGCTTCTGCTATCAGTTACCTATATTTAACTATCTACCTATCTACACACACACACACACGAGCTGCCATTGGGGCAGGATCAACTTCATTGGTCCTCCTGCGTGTTCACTGTATGCAGGGGCGGCTCTACAAATTTGGCCGCCCCAAGCAATCATGCCCCCGGCGCGCCGAGCGGAGCAGCGAGCAGCCTGCCGAGCAGCGAGCGACCTGCCGCTGCGCATGACCGGCTCCGTGGGTCGCTGGGCTCTGGCTGGGCGGCTGCGGACGGTGAGCTGGCGCTGGTCGGGGCTGCCGGCTGCGGCGGCGCCTGCCGCTGCCGCAGCGCGCAGCGGGACAGAGCGACCCCAGCCGCCCGCTCGCCGCCGTCAGGTCGTCATCTCGGTGTCCGGTCGGGCGGTGCACCGCCGACATGACGACGACACTGCGGCGGTGCGGCAGGCCCCCTGCCCCCCCTGGGAGGCCCTGGCCCGGGGCGCTTCTGAGCTGCCGCCTTCCCCCGCCCTGACTGTATGATATGGACAAAAGCCCAGAAAGAGAAGACTAACCTGAAGAAAAATCAATAGGTGTTTTAAGAAAAAAAAAGAACAGTTGTGTTGATTAAAGGTCAAAATCTCAGCTTTGTTTTAAAAATTCTTTGTCCCTCCTCAGATGGCCCACTGAAGCTTAACTAATTTGTGATTGCAGGAAAAAATTAATAATGGTATCATGTTGAATTCCTAAGTGTTTCGTGAGTAACTGCCAGATACATTCAGAATGTTTGCTGATTTACTAATGCTGCTGTTGGTTTATCTGAGTCTTTTCTTTACTTCACTTTTCTTACTTTTACATGACATGAGTAGAGATTCATGTTCTTACACTTACTAAAAGGAGTATTTTCTTTGCTCAGAAACCGGAACTGGTTCAAATAGGTTTGAAAAGCCAAAGAAAATGTTTTCCCAAAGCAAGTATACTGTTCATCACATTCTTCCATAGGGCTCTTGTGTATGGAAATAGAACAGACAGATGCATGTAGCTCCTTCCAAAGGCCCTGCCATCATTTCAGAAAGAAAAACTGTAGTCAGAAATTTCTGTTATCTTTCTTTTCATATTTTTTTCAGTAGCTCATAAAAATTATCCACACATTGGTGAGCACTACTACAATATGAGATTCCCATTGTAGCTTACCAGTAACCTCACCCTTAACCTGAAGAAACCACCTCCACTGAATCTGTGAAAGAATTCAAATTCCTTGCTGACTCAAACCTTGACATCTCATAACCAGACTCAGTTGTGCCAAAGTTACCTTAACCCCATCTATATACATACACAAATGTATGTATACCCCAAATGTATACCCCAAATTAAAAAACATAGTAAGGGAACCAAAAAAGTGCACTGTGGCTAACCAACAAAGTAAAAGAAGCAGAGAGAGGCAAAAAGGCATCCTTTAAAAAGTGGAAGTTAAATCCTAGCGAGGAAAATAGGAGGGATCACAAACTCTGGCAAATTTAATGTAAAAATATAATTAGGAAGGCCAAAAAAGAATTTGAAAAACAGCTAGCCAAAGACTCAAAAAGTAATAGCAAAAAAATGTTTAAGTACATCAGAAGCAGGAAGCCTGCTAAACAACTAGTGGGGCCACTGGACAATCAAGATGCTAAAGGAGCACTCAAGGACGATAAGGCCATTGAGGAGACCCTAAATGAATTCTTTGCATCGGTCTTCACAGCTGAGGATGGGAGGGATATTCCCAAACCTGAGCCATTTCATTTTAGGTGATAAATCTGAGGAACTGTTCCAGATTGAGGTGTCATTAGAGGAGGTTTGGGGACAAATTGATAAACTAAACAGTAATAAGTCACCAGGACCAGATGGTATTCATCCAAGAGTTCTGAAGGAACTCAAATATGAAATTGAACTACTAACTATAGTTTGTAACCTATCATTTAAATCAGCTTCTGCGCCAAATGACTGGAGGATAGCTAATGTGACGCCAATTTTTTAAAAGGCTCCAGAGGTGATCCCGGCAATTACAGTACTGACTTCAGTACTGGGTAAACTGGCTGAAACGATAGTAAAGAACAAAATTGTCAGAGACATAGATGAACATAAATTTGTTGAGAAAAAGCCAACATGATTTTTGTAAAGAAAAATCATGTCTCACCAATCTACTAGAATTCTTTGAGGGGGATCAACAAGCATGTGGACAAGGGGCCTCCAGTGGATATAGTATACTTAGATTTTCAGAAAGCCTTTGACAAGGTACCTTACCAAAGGCTCTTAACCAAAAGTAAGCTGCCCTAGGATAAAAGGAACTGGTTAAAAGATTGGTAACTGGTTAAAAGATAGGAAACAAAAGGTAGGAACAAATGGTCAGTTTTCAGAATGGAGAGAGGTAAATAGTGATGTCCCCCAGGGGTCTGTACTGGGACCAGTCCTATTCAACATATTCATAAATGATCTGGAAAAAGGGCTGAACATGGAGGTGGCAACATTTGCAGATGATGCAAAACTATTCAAGATAGTTAAGTCCCAAGCAGACGGCGAAGAGCTACACAAGGATCTCACAATACTGGTGGGCAACAAAATAGCAGATGACAGTCAATGTTGATAAATGCAAAGTTTGCACATTGGAAAACATAATCCCAACTATACATATAAAATGATGGGGTCTAAATTAGCTGTTACCACTCAGGAAGGAGATCTTGGAGTCATTGTGGATAGTTCTCTGAAAACATCCACTCAATGTGCAGCAGTAGTCAAAAAAGCAGACAGAATGTTGGGAATCATTGAGAAAGGAGGAATAGATAATAAGACAGAAAATATCATATTGCCTCTATATAAAACCAGGGTACACCCACATCTTGAATACTGCGTGCAGATGTAGTCCCCTCATCTCAAAAGAGATATATTGGAATTTGAAAAGGTTCAGAAAAGGGCAACAAAAATGATTAGGGGCATGGAACGGCTGCCATATGAGGAGAGATTAATAAGACTGGGACTTTTCAGCTTGGAAAAGAGACGACTAAGGGGAATATGATTGACGTCTATAAAATAATGACTGGTGTGGAGAAAGTAAATAAGGAAGTGTTATTTACTCCGTCTCATAACACAACAAGTGGGGGTCACCAAATGAAATTAATAGGCAGCAGGTTTAAAACAAACAAAAGGAATTATTTTTTCCACACAACGTACAGTCAACCTGCAGAACTACTTGCCAGAGGGTGTTGTGAAGGCCAAGGCTATAAAGGGGTTCAAAAAAGAACTAGATTAGTTCATGGAGGATAGGTCCATCAATGGCTATTAGCCTCCCTAGCTTCTGTTTGCCAGAAGCTGGGAATGGGTGACAGGGAATGGATTACTTGATGATTACCTGTTATGTTCATTCCCTCTGGGGTACCTGGCATTGGCCACTGTCGGAAGGTCTACACATGTTTCATGAATAGTAAATGAATGAAGATTCAGCTCTCTTGTTTTTCTATCTGAAGACCCACCTGTGTAACTAGGAAGAGACTTTCTGATGCCAAAGTTGCAATTCACATACACACATACATTGCTACCAACTCTCGCAATTTTATCAGAGGTCTTGAAATATTTGGTGTTCTTCTTAAAGCCCCAGCTTCTGAAGTCAAGCAATTAAGTGAAAATCTCAGCTTTCTTTTAGAAATTTTTAAAAAGCAAGTTCTCATGGTTGTAGAGAGAAGCTTGAAAACGTATGCCCCCATTGGCCCAGAACAGTGATCCGCGGCCAGTGGGAGCCACGATCGGCTGGACCTGCGGACGGGGCAGGTAAACACACTGGCCCGGCCCGCCAGGGGCTTTCCCTACACAAGCGGCGACCGTTGTTTGAGAAACCCTGCTTTAGATGAACCACGAATGCAGAACAATAAAGGCTGAGGGAGTGAAGACTGAAAACCCGAAGAGTAACTTTTATAGGGATCCTGTAAAAAAGGTCACTCCATTTATCCTTTGATTTCCACCCAATCCCTCAAGGCCCATGTTGAAAAAGAAGGCGGGGGGGGACATCATTCCATTTTACCTTTGACTGTCATGAAGTCCCCATAAGCCTCTTATTGTAGCAATTTTCCATTAATTAATGGTGGGACATGATTCCCTCCTGGGCCCAGTTAATATCATGCTCAAATTTATTACAGGGATGGACCACAACATAACAACAAAAATATCAACTTCCTCTGCATTTCTTCCAACTAAGTTGCCTCAGTGAATTCACAAATAGTATCTACTTTAATTTAAAAAAGGAATTAGATTCCCTTTGTTTACTAATTAAAATATAATTAAATATAGCTATTTGCATGCATGTTCTGTTGAAGAACTATCGAGCAGGACGCAATGTTAATGATTCCTGTTTGACAGATATGAGTTTCACATTTTTGCTTTTTCCTGCATAGACATTAATAAATCTGACTGCATAGAGCAGCAGTTGAAACATTTACTGTTTGCACTGATGACAGATACACTAAAATTCATTGTACAGGACTTTGATTAGCCAGCCAAAGTCCTGTACACAACCTTTATTTTCTCCACAAAAAAGTCGCTGTTCTTTCCTTCCACTGCAGTTATTTTAGTTTTGTTTAATTCTCAAGGCCTTAGAAATAAGAGCCACTTTCAGGGTCTCCCGTTGTTCTTCTCACTGATAAGCTCTTTCTCAAGTGCTAGAACACCAGACAGCTGAAAAAGTACATTCATTCAAATTCTTGCAATTCCTAGTTCTTTATCAATTCATCTACTGTAGCTAACCAGTAAGGGTGTCTTTCTTTAATAAGCAAGGGAAGG
Source organism: Mauremys reevesii (assembly GCF_016161935.1). Lineage (NCBI taxonomy): Eukaryota > Metazoa > Chordata > Testudines > Geoemydidae > Mauremys > Mauremys reevesii. The sequence goes on from NC_052626.1 coordinate 58,291,549, forward strand.
CTGTGGTAGTAGTACTTAAGTAGTAGGAGCCCTAGACCTGTGAAAACAACAAAGCTATATACAAACACCAAAATCACCAACGCTGTGTCACATATCTCATGACAGATGCGTAAGAAACTAGATGGAACCCCGCATATCTTATTTTGTACAGGGTCCCTCTGAAGGCTGGCACTACAATCATCCTTTTACATAATTCCCGTCTCCTTCCCAAATGGTCATCATGGATGCTCATGCTCCCCATGTTTCAATTAATGTGAAAAACATAAAAATAAGATATTTGTCTAGTGAGAGAGATTTTGCATGAATAATTCTTAAAGGTTTTTGCCAAATAAGATATCTATGTGAGCTTCCTCCCTCTCCAAACTTATGACTCAAGCTCTGTTATAGTTACAGGGTCAAGAATCAGCTGGCAAAAATATGTCACAGACAGTATGTTTTAACCATTGACCTTCAAATGTCTTGTGTCATACAAATATGGCAAAAAAGTGAAACTGCGCCAGTATTCACCATTGTGAAAATCTATGAAAATGTCATTTGCCAAATTCTCTTTCTGCACAAATCTTTCTGCACAATTAATTATATAGGTGACAATATTGCTATAGCAATGCAGCACAAAATGGTACACTAGGTGATTTTACATTACAATTACTTAGGTTGAATATATTGCACTTACTCAAAGTACCGTATTTTCTGCACCATAAGGCGCACCGGATTATAAGGCGCAGTCTCAATTACAGGATCTATTTCTGTACTTAACCCATACATAAGGCGCACCATATTATAAGGCGCATGCTAAAACATACGGTCTACAAAAAAAGGTAACGGTGTTCATAGTGTAGTAAAAAGGTAACGGAAGCAAAACAGTGAGTTTAGTTGAACTTTATTCTACTATTTAACAATACACTCACATTATTTTTTAATCAATCTTCTCCAACAAATCCATCAAAGTCCTCATCTTCTGTGTCTGAATTGAACAGCTGGGCAATTTCCCCATCAAACATGCCCGGTTCTCTCTCATCATTGTCGGAGTCAGTCTCGTTGCCAGGTGGCTGTTCAGCAATGATGCCGGCTTTCGCGAAAGCTCGGACAACAGTTAAAGCAGATACCTTAGCCCAGGCATCCACAATCCATTCACATATGGTGGCGTAACTCGCCCGGCGCTGCCTCCCAGTGTTAGTAAAGGTGTGTTCGCCGTCTGTCATCCATCGCTCCCACGCTGTTCGCAACTTCACTTTGAACGCCCTGTTTACACCAATGTCCAGTGGTTGGAGTTCTTTTGTTAATCCTCCCGGAATGATGGCAAGCTCCGAATTCATTTGCTTCACTTGGTTTTTCACAGTAGCGGTAAGATGGGAACGCATGGAGTCGCAGATCAACAGGGACGGTGATGCGTGGAAAAAACCATCCGGTCTCTTTACATACACCTCTCTCAGCCACTCTCTCATTTTCTCCTCGTCCATCCAGCCCTTTTGATTGGCCTTAACGATGATTCCAGCTGGAAACTTTTCTTTTGGCAGCGTCTTCCTCTTAAAAATGACCATAGGTGGTAGTTTCTGTCCATTACCATGGCAACCAAGAACAACAGTGAAAGCCGACTTCTCATGCCCCGTGGTGCGTATCGATACCGTGCTGGTCCCCTTTTTCTCCACAGTATGGTTCACGGGGATGTCAAAAGCGAGGGGGACCTCGTCCATGTTGGTGATGTGGTTGGGCTGGATCTTTTTGTCAGTAATCTTGTTACTGCAGTAGGTGCGGAAGATGGCCAGCTTTTCTTTGTAATCCACCGGCAGTTGCTGCGCCACGGTAGTTCTTGCGCGGATGGAGAGATGACGCCTTTTCATAAAACGAAAGCACCAAGATGGACCTCCTTGAAAGTGTTCGATCTTCATGTCTTGTGCTATCGTTGTTGCCTTCAGTCGAATGGTGACTGTAGAGAGGCTTCTCCCGGCTGTTCTTTGTTCAATAATCCATTGTTCAAGTTGGTCTTCTAACTGTGGCCACCTCGATTTGTTCCCGCAGAAACTCTGTTTCGTCTTCTTAACTTGGCGCAGTTCATTTTCTTGCTTCCTCCACTTCCGAACCATAGATTCATTGATGTTGAATTCTTTCACAGCTGCTCTATTCCCATTTACAACTGCGTAACTGATAGCCTGTAGTTTGAATTGTGCCTCGTAAGCATGTCTCTTCACTGGTGCCATTTTCGGGGGTCCTTAGACAAACAAATGTTGTTTTGCAGCATACCGGTAGTATACCTACCGGAGGAGTGGAGAAGGTAAACGTACGTACTGTACGTATTACGTAATGTTCTCTGATTGGTTTATCGCTGCCAGCGTACGTAGTTTACGTATTACGTCCCTGTGTCAGCGAAAAATGGTCCGACAGTCAATCAAGCAAAGCGCTTACCAAAGTCGCACAACAACATTTTTACAGATTTTGGAACTCAGTGCACACATAAGATGCACCGGATTATAAGACGCACGGCCAATTTTTGAGAAAATTTAAGGCTCTTAGGTGCGCCTTATAGTGCGGAAAATACGGTAATTACATTTGCCAAAATATTATTGAATAAAATATTCAGAATCTAAAATTAAACTCTCTATAGTTTAACAATACCCTTAAGTCCTTAAATTCAGTTACCTTTCCACTGATTTCAATTATACTTACACAATTAAGCACATGCATAAGTGCCATCCTAAATAAGGATGGAGTTAACAGGCTTAAATACTTTTCTGAATTGGGGGCAAAAAATTAAGTTGATGCACTAGTCTTAAAGTCTCTGTGACAAAAGTTTCTTACAGTTAATTATAAAATCTCAATAGTGTAGGAAGGTTTAGTCAACATATTTTAATTTCTGATCTATTTTGTGCAGGATATGCTGAATAACATTAATTGTAGACATTTCATTCATTCATTCATTCATGCCCATCACCCCAGTCAGGGTATGGGCCGCCAACCACAGATCTCCAGAGTCCTCTATCCTGGGCCATTTGCTCTAACTGGTTCCAGGTATAGCCCATTTTTGTGCAATCAGCCTGACATTTACCCAAACATTAATTTTAACTAGTTTTGCTTTTAGGAAAGCAAAACTATTCTGGAAATATATCACAGAAAGGTTCAAATGTTTTTGTATTCCTAGTAAGAGAAATGCAGTTAATTTCATTTCAAGTGCAGTTATATGTGTGATTTACAGGAAAGTTTATATACCCCAGCCATTTGAAAGATTATTTCCATTACAATTAAAAAGTACACATTTTAAAATTAACTTTTTGGTGATTGTGATAATTTCATTTATACCACTTTCACACAAATGTACCTACACTGACTTCAGTGGAATTACTCCTGATTTACACCAGCATGAAAGGAAAATCAGGATCAATACTTCTCTTGCTAGAGAAAAGACATCAATGCACAAAAATATTCAGATTTTTTAAATGGAGAAAGAATATGTTTTTAAAAGAAATATGTATGGTAAAATGATCATGACTTCACTGGAGCTAACTAAACTGTCTTTTTGCCTATGAGGTCAAAGTTCACATATCACTGATAAGATCTGAAAGATTAATTTACAAAAAGTCTGCATGATCACATTACAAGGTCAATGGTAGAAACGCAAAACTCTCTGTACCCAGCAGTTTGGTAATTTCTTTACTACATATTGGAATTCTTTACCCAGTTACTTTAGTAAAAAACAGCTAACATTCACAACTGTGCTTCTGATCTGAATTAATTTTGACAAGTTTTGGTTTAACAAGATATTGCACTGCTCATATTTATGTGGAATTTTATTATCATAGCTACTGATCAGCAGGCAATGCCACAGTCAAATATTGTATGTATATCTTCAAGGTATTTAACAGAAGGCTCCTTTGTTTCATAACACTAATTCAGACAGAGTGTTCCTATGGAAACACTATAGGAAAATTATTGTTTTTTCTAAAACACAATAGTAGCAGCTTAGGATGGATTAAATCAATTTAACCGACATAACTTATTTTGCCAAGAGCACTGATGATTTTATTGAAGTTTGAGCATTTAAACGGTTTCAGGATGGTCAGTCAAACTATTCAAGTCAAATGTACTGGAGTTCTGATTTAGTCATAGGGCAGCCTTAATATGAAAAATACCATAGGTATCCATGGAAAGATTTGTGTGCCTCTAAACATTCATGTTCCTCATCTCTTCCATAATCAATTTCACTAAATGTAGAATGTACATGTGAAGGCTACAGGTCTAGAAGTCTGGAGATTTTATGTTAACTATAGATTATCCTAATTTGCATATTTGATAGATGTGCATTTGGCTATTTTTATTTTTATAATGACAAATGGGACAGAAGGTAAGGTACTTTGGACCTTTCCCTGGACACACGAGCCAGGCCTATTCAAATTCTATACACATAAAAAATCAAAGCTGAATTAACCATGTAAAGAATGCATCTTCAAGAATGCATCAAAAGCACTGAACCATGGTTGTATCCTTCACAATCACAACTTGTTTATTTCCTAATTTAAATGATTTTATTTCAGAGAGTTACATTCAGCGAAGAGAAAGTTAAATCTGAGATGTGTATAGTTTTAAGGACGCAATCACTGAGTAAAGGGAAGGAATTTTTCACAATCACATAACAATGGTAAGATGATTACAAGTGGATAGCAAAGTAAGTAAAGACAGAATAAACTTCAGTGTAACACAATGGGCGATGAACTGGCAAAGAGCAGTAAAAGGTGGTTTGGTCATCTGAGTCTCAAAATCAGCAACATGGAGTCTAGTTGCAAAACATTAGTAATTTTCATCATGTTTCGTATAATAGGTTTTTCCATTACTCAAATATCCTGTTTAACTCATTGTTCTAGGCATTCCTGTGATTTGATTGCAGTGCACTGCCACCCTTTTACAGGTCAGTCGTGTGAACTCATGCATTCATGTGCATGATCACGCATTCCTACAACTATATAAAAAGCATATTACAAACCTATCTGATTGAACAAAGAAGGCTATGTGTGGATAAAAAATAGGCCTAAGAATAAAAGCTTGATTGAGCTTAGATGTACATTGACCCCTATGAGTTTTATATTACAGCCCTGTGCACTAACACTAGATCATCACACCACACAGATGAAGGTTCTCAGTGCATCTGAATAACTGAAACAACTAGGTGAAACAGCCTTGAGTTCATCTCTTTTAAATGCCTTGTAATTTTGCATCTCTTATTCATGGTTTAGGGGTTAAGGTAGGAATGCTTCTTAGATACCTCTCACAAGACTTTCTTTATGATGTCTGCAGACTCAATTTGTGTTTCTTTACTATATGTTTCTGTATTTGTTAATGTGATGTATAGAAGATTTTTCCATATATTCATATTTTGCATTTATTTAATCTAGCTCAAATGAAAAATGAATTTGTTAAGACAACAAAAGTCAGTTAGCAAAAACTTAGGAAAACAACTATCTAGCCATCTACAGTACTTCTATGGTCTCCATCACTGCAGTATCTGAGCACCTCACAATCTTTAATATATTTATCCTTACAACACTCCTGTGAAAAGAGTGCTATCTTCCCATTTTACAGATGGGGAACTGAGGCAAAGACAGAGTAAGTGATTTGTCACGGGTCACATAGGAAGTGTGTCTCACAGCATGAATTTAACCCAGATCTCCCATAGCCCATACTAATGCCTTAACCACTGGACCATCATTCCTCTCAAGATGTTCCAAGAGTTTATTTGGTCTAAATTCATATAATGAGGATGTCATTGAAAAAATGTGTCACTTTTAATGAGAGAATGGAGAATTTAAATTCCCATTTTTCAAGATATACCACTTGCCCTTTAAAATTAATTCCAATCTTGTATTCCAAAAGCACAGAAACACCAGAACAGGCACAGGCGGGGGAAAATGCATATAGTAACAATATAATAAAATAATAATATATTAAGAACTATAGTAATAATATGAATGTGTAAGAAATCATTCCCTATTCTACAGTGAAAGCAGCCAATTATATAATAAAAACATCCTCAGTATTTTACTCTTAGGCATACACATAAGCTTGGACCACAGTGTACCCAAAAACCACAAAGTCAACCCATATGTACATGAAAATAAGCTATGTGGAAAAATCCATCTTAAAAAAAATCAAGAATAATAAGTGGATTGACAAAATAATTTTATTTAATCAAGTATACAAAAAAAGGACTTTATTTTCCTATGACTTGGAGAAAAGTTTATGCTGGAAGACAACTTAATAAAACAACTCTGACAATATGTACAGGTGAGATATAAATAGGATACATATCATTTAGATCTAAGGGACAAGCTCTCTACCCCAGATCTGGCCTCTTTATGTGGTCTTAGCAGCTGGTTGATTGAGCTCAAAGCTCCCTGACACTGATGTGAAGGGGAGGTCCTGATTTGACCAATGACCATGAATCCCTAAGATCACAAAGGGCAGAGCTGGAGCAAAGGGAACTCCATGGAACTCTACTGCATACATTGGCAGGAACCATCCACCAATCCAGGGAAGACAGGATAGTTGCCGGTATCTGAGTCAACAATTGTCCAGCAAATGATGAGAGGGACAGTAGACAGATTTCAACCACCCTTGTATGATTCTGAGGTGAAGTCTAGCATGCTGAGTTACATATGTGCAAGCTGCCATGTGACCTAGAAGTTTCAGGCAATTCCTTACTGTTGTATGGGAATATACCTTGAATTCTTTGGATAGGTTGAATGTTGCTTGAAATCAGGCTTGTCAAATATGCTCTCACTGACATTGAGTCCAGAACCACTCCTATAAATTCAATCCTTTGTATGAGAAGAACTGATTTGGCAGTGTTGGTTAACAGATCCAACACATGAAAGAGGGACTGGATCTTCTTGATGACTTCAGGCAGAACATCCAAACACATACATTTTGCAAATTCATTCTGAAAGGTAGGGTGGTTAAGTGAATGAGACTTGCCATATTAGAAACCTGGGATGAAATCCTGGCCCTAGTGAAGTCAATAGCAAAACTCCCATTGACATCAATTTTCACCCCGAGCCCTACATTGCCAAGTTCAATGTTGGGGGGGAAGGGAGAGGAGTGAAAGAGAGGCTCTACATCTAGTTGTCCACTTACACTTGAAAAAAATGCTACACATATGGGCAACTTCATTGTTCTTTACATCTGCTTTGAATACTGAGCATAAATTATATTTTTGACCAGAGCTCTTTAGGTCAAAGAGATATTTATGTCTAGACTAGATTGAACACTTCTAATTTTCTGACCTGCTCCTTATCCTGACTTTGCCAAAAGGTGGGAAAATTCACAGATTATTGTTATCGGGAGCTCACATGATGTAATTTGTAAAAATAAAAGATGTGATGAAATATGTTATCCATGTGCAAGTTAAACAAAATGCCTCTTAGATTCCTGATCTTAAAGTATTTCCATCTGTCTTGATAAACGTTAAGTGTGCTTGACTCGTCTGTTTTTAATCAGTTGGTTACAGCAACCAGCACAGTATGTCTTTACAGATGTCCAACAAAATGAGATGGTAATGCAGGAAAGAGCCAAAGAAACATGAAAGGCAAGGAAGTGCAATCATTTGGCTCAAAAACATTAATGTGAACACCTTGGCAAAATGACTAAATAGTTAATCTAACATGAACACTTTATATCTGACATGAAAACAAAACCTTCTGATTAACAATTCAGAAGTTTGTTTTGATTTGAGTAGTCAACAAATGGTTTCACTGTATTAGCATCTATGGACCAGATTCTGACCTTGGTTACGCTGTGGTAAAATTGAAGTAGTTCCACTGAAGTATTTAGATTTACTGCACATTTTATACTGGTGTAACTGAAACTAGAGTCAAGCTCACTCTCACTGAGATTTCATATGATTTGCAAACTATGCTGTTTGGTATTTTAACAAATACAGTTCAATCTTTGTGTCAGAAACAGGAAATCCAAAAATACAATTTCTGATTCAGAGCATTATACGATCCAAATACTGAGCTGATGATAATGTTGTAAAATTTGAAGTGATCTCGCACTAACAAAGACTGGATATTAGATTCAGTCACATTGCTAGAAAAGCATTTTTAATGTAATTATTAAAAGATCTGATATATCCTTTGCTTTGCAAAATGTATAAGCTCTTTAGAAATTAATTTTTGAAATAATCAGTCTGTCACGCTGTCCGGAGTGGCTCACGATTATGAGTGCCAACCTAAGGGTACTCGGTCAAAAAGCAGCACATATATCTGTGAACAAACTTTGTCAGTTATGAAGCTGAATTAATGTAAACTGCGGTACTGCCTCACAGATGACCATCTGCATGCTGTACTTTACATGAGTGCCTCTCACTTTGAGTCAAATGTCAACAAATGGATTGCTCAGAAACAACCTCAGACTTCACGCTAACTCAGAAAGTGAACTCTTTATTTGTGATTAGGGAGAAGGTTATGTGTTTTTTCCTGTTTTTTTCCCGTTTTCTATCATTCTGTTTTATGCACTGATTTGTTTATTTGTTTTTAATAGACAATGCTGTAGATAGAAACAACCTATCTAAATATATACAAAAAAGCTGAATTTAAAATATAAATCAATACAGGTGACTTTAAATCTTATTACAATATGTTGAATCTGTTTGGCCTGTACAAGGTTGTGCTTAGGTTTATGTGGCCTTCCTCTGTTATAAGGTTGGTCACCACTGCTTTACACTATAAATTAATATTCAGTCTATGGACCTTTTCCCAGTCCCCAAATCATGAAGATGGAGAGCCAGTCCCTCTGCTGTAGTTGCCAATGCTTGTGTCATGGACAGTGAATCTACTAAAATGAGTTTATTTTGGCAATGAGAGACTGGCTGGATGTGCCTTACTAGAACAGATACCATGTGCCTCCTTACACTCTCTAGATAAGCCAATAAATGTTAATCTGCAATACAAAAATAATATACTTGCACAATAAACAGTCTGAAAACCATAGACTACTTAACACATAGTGGGAAATACAGTGTCTGTGGCAAGTTTTGGTTATTTTGTAAGTTACTCTTATTATACAATGTATCAGAGAGGTAGCCGTGTTAGTCTGGTTCTGTAAAAGCAGCAAAGAATCCTGTGGCACCTTATAGACTAACAGACGTTTTGCAGCATGAGCTTTTGTGGGTGAATGCCCACTTCGTCGGATGTATTATTATACAATATTAGGGTCTTCACACTATGAAATTAATTCTGACTCTCATGCTGAGGAGTCAATTCCATGAGAAAGATGAAGAGCATTTTTAACTTCCACTGACGCTGCTCAGCACCTCTGAGGTCTAGGCCCATACTGAGGTCTATATACGCGGGCGTGCACACACACACTTAAAAAAAATTATGTGGCAGTGTTTTACAGACTACTAATATGCCATCTCAAAACATGCATAGTGCATGTCAGTATAACATCACCCAATCAAAGGTTCCCTGTCCTAGATCTTATAGATTTGTGGATGTTTAACATGTATTTCCAAAGAGACTCTTTATTGTCTTGCCTGCAGAAACATAAATGACATACAACAGCTTGTGTTAAACATTTAATAGACTGTAAGAAATACAGCCCCATCACTTATTCCACATCAGCACAGTAGAACCCTTTGGCTGTTTCTACACATACCTTTTTTCTCTAAAATTTCCCACTATTTCTGACATCACTGGTACCAAAGGGAGGAGTGCTGGTGTAGAAAAGGCTTCAAGGGCACCAGCATTTTAAAAATGTAACATCTAACAATGCTCAGAGAGGTCCAGATCACATCGTGCTTAAAACATCAGTAGATACTGGCAGCTCGTCTACATTGACATACTACTGTGGATGGAGCTATACCAGTGGTTGAACTATAGGATATATTAAGAAAAAAAAATTCCTAGCATTGACAAGTCTTAACATATAGATAAATTGAGCACAGACATCATGGACTGGAATATGATCATCACTACTGAAAATACACAAACTTCCTTCCAAAAGGCATTTAGAATCAGTTGGCATGACTATGGCAGAATAGAAATATAATTGCTCCATAACCCCTAATAAAACTTATAAAATTTAAAATAATGTATCTGTTATTTAGAGTTTAAGGAAGGTGAAAAACTTGAACAATCCAAAACATGCTAAATAATATATCTCACCTTACTTATTTAGGTTATTCAAATACATAGTCTATTATCTAGCTGTAATACATTGTGTGTGATCCAGTCAGACCTTAAAAGCTATAATCTGGTCAGAACATGGATGGGAGACTTCTAAAGAACTAGTTGCTACAGTGAATAATGTTCATGATTCATCTGGCTGTGCTCTTCCCTTTTAATCACTACTGAATTTCAAGCATGGATGCTTGAAAGCACTGTTGTACTGGAGATGCCTTCTTCTGAATGAGATGTAAACTCAAGGTCTTAATCAATTTGTTAATAAAAACTGGTTACTGACCTTCCATAACTGTTGTTCTTCAAGATGTGTTGCTCATGTCTATTCCACATTAGGGGTGTGTGAGCCATGTGCACCATTTCTGGAGATTTTCCCCTCAATGCTATCAGTCGGGTTAGCTCTAGCACCCTCTATTGCTGTGTGCTTATGTGCAGGCATAAGGAGCACTGCTGGCTCCGCACCCTCTCAGTTTCTTCTTGCCAGCTAACTCCGACAGAGGGGTAGGAGGGTGGGCTGTGGAATGGACATAAACAACACATCTCGAAGAACAACAGTTAAGGAAGGTCAATAACAGTTTTTTCTTCTTTGAGTGCTTGCCCATTCCACGTTAGGTGACTCACAAACAGTCTCCAAAGGATGTGGGCTCAGAGTTCATGGACATGCGTATTGCAACACTGCTCTCCCGAATGTGGCATCATCATGAGCCTGTTGGGTGATGGCATAGTAGGATGAGAAGGTATGAACTGATGACCAGGTTGTGCAGATGTATTGGATCAGAACCTGGGTCAGCAATGCTGCTGAAGAGGCCTGAGCTCTCATGTAATGAGCGGTCAAGATGGCAGGCAGTGGAACATTCGCCTGCTCGTAGCATGCCCAAATACAGGAGGTTATTCAGAATGAGATTATCTGGGCTGAAACTGGTAGGCCTTTCATCCTCTCTGCTATTGCCACAAAGTCATCTTGATGCAGAAGAGAGGACATGCCTAACATCCAACGAGCGAAGCTGCTGCTCTTCTGAATTTTTGTGCCGCTTCGGGAAGAAGACTGGCAGGAAAATGGCATCATTGGTATGGAACTGCAAGACCACCTTTGGCAGAAAGGCTGGATGCAGGCGCAGTTGAACCTTGTCCTTGAAGAATACCGTATACGGTGGTTCTGACGTAAGGGCCCTGATTTCAGAGTCCCTTCTGGCTTAGGTAATTGCTATCAGGAAGGCAACCTTCCAGGAGAGAAACAGAAGAGGACACAATGCTACTGGCTCAAAGGGAGGGCCCATGAGTTTCAATAGGACCAAGTTCAAATCTCACGAGGGAATCAGTTCACAAACGTGATGGTAAAGTCTCTCTAACCTCTTAAGAAAACAGAATGTAATCTCATGAGAGAAAAATGACCTACCACCCACTGGTGGATGGAAGGCCTAAATTGTTGCTAGGTGCACCTTGATAGATGTGAGGCCGGACTTCTTGTTTTAGGTGGCGCAAACAGTCCAGAGTAGACTGAAGGGAAGACCGAGTTGGAGAAAGGCCTCATTAGGACAACCATATTGAGAAACGCTTCCGCTTGGCGAGGTAGGTAGCCATAGTAGATGACCTCCTACTACCCAGCAAGACCCGTCAAATGTGTTCCAAACAGGCTTGCTTCTCCAGGCTCAGCCATGGAGCTTCCATGCGTTCAGATGAAAGGCACCAGAAGGCAAGCTGTTCAAGTCTCCCTGTACCTCGACGACTGGCTAATCAAGGGTCGCCCAGAGGCCCAAGTAAAGAATAGCATCAGCCTGGTCCAAGCCACCTTTCAAGCACTGGGCCTGTTGACAAACGAGCAAAAGTCAACTCTCATTCCAGCACAGAGAATAGACTTTATCAGGGCAAGCAAGGCCAGATCCTTCCCTTTAGAGACTCGATTCCAGACAATGTTGGACCTGGTATCAAAGGTCATGGTCCACTCAATCACAACAGCCCAGGTTTGCCTCAAGCTCCTGGGACACATGCCCGTGTGTACTTATGTGATACGACACACAAGGCTGCACCTCAGGCCCCTGCAGGCATGGTTAGCTTCAGTGTACTCATCGAACAGAGACCATTTGTACTCAGTACTTGCTGGTCCTCACCTCCCTCGACTGGTGGAAGGATGCCCAGTTGGCAATGGTAGGTGTTCCCTTTGTTCCCCTCCTGCCCCCCTCCATCAATGTCCCTAGTGTCGGATGCTTCAGACTTAAGTTGGACAGCCCACCTCGATCAGCTCAGGACACAGGCCCTGTGGCCCCAGGAAGAGCTCTCCCTGCATATAAATGTTAGGGAGCTCAGAGTGGTCCACTTAGCTTGTAAAGTGTTTCTTCCCCAGATCACAGGCAAGGTAGTGCAAATACTGACAGACAACACTGTGACCATGTTCTACATCAAGAAGCAGGGAGGAACATGCTCCTCCACCCTATGTCAGGAGGCCATTCATCTATGGGACTTCTGTGTGAAGCACTCCATCGACTCTGAGGCTTCCCCGGAATGTCCTAGCAGATCACGTCAGCAGATCTTTCTTCACTCACCATGAGTGATCCCTTCACCCAGAGGTCACCAGGTTCATCTTCCAAAGATGGGGATCTCCCCATATAGACCTATTGATAACCAAGGAGAACAGGAAATGCCATCAGTTTTGCTTGCTGAGAGGGTACTGCCCAGAGTTCCCTTTCAGATGTTTTCCAGCTTCCATGGACAGAGCTATTCTATGCATTTCCTCCAGTTCCTCTGGTACACAAGGTCTATCTAAAAATCAAGCAGGACAATGCGAGTTATTCTTTTAACCCCAACATGGCTGTGCCAACACTGGTTTGGCACACTGCTAAACTTATCAGAAGCACCCACACCCCAACTCTGCCCAAACCTGATCTCACAAGACCAGCACGGGCAAGTGCCCTCTCTCAAAGCACTGCTTTTTATGTTTCTTCCTCAGCACCGGAGATGGAGAGCAGTGCCAGGATACACGTGGTGCTGGAGGAGCACTTTGTGCCAAGGCCAAAGTGCTAGGTGTCAAATCTAAGAGGTTTTGCTATGAAGGTGGTCTAAGGGCGGCTTCCGTTAGGATAGCCCTCTGTCTAGCCTCTCTGTCTTTCTTCGAGGCTTAAAGTCTCAACAAATCTGACAGCGCTCTCTTACATGAGCTTCTCCCAAACGCTTCAGACAACTGGAGTGTGGGTTGCTCATGGACGTAGGCAGTGGTGAGCTGGAGCCAGTTCCCACTGGTTTGCGGGAACTGGTTGTTAAATTTAGAAGCCCTTTTAGAACTAGTTGTCCCGCGAGGGACAACTGGTTCGAAAACGGCTTTTAAATTTAACAAAAGCCCCAGCAGCTCCCTGCCCTTCCCCCGGCCCCAGCTCACCTCACTCCGCCTCTGCCTCCTCCCCTGAACGTTCCCGAGGCTTCTCCTCCCCCTCCCCGGCTTCCTGCAAATCAGTTGTTCGCGTGGGAAGCCTGGGAGAGCTGAGAAGGAAGCAGTGGCTTCCCGCAGGTGAGCTGGGGCAGGAGGGAGGGGGTGCAAGGAGGGCTCAAGGCGCCACACAGCTATGGCCTGGCCCCCGACCCCATCCCCAGGCAGCGCGGCTCTGGCCCGGTCCCAACAGCGGCCGGCCGGGTGGCGCAGTTCCGGACCGGTTCCGACCTCGGCTGGCCAGGCGGCGCGGCTCTGGTCCCAACCCTGGCCGAGTGGCACAGCCCGGCCCCGGCCCGGCCCCCACCTCCAGGCAGCGCAGAAAGGGGGCAGGGAGCATGGAGTGGGTGTTGGATAGAGGTCATGGGTGTTGGGGGGGTGCATTAGTGTCGGGGCGGTGAGAGGGCAGGGAACAGGGGGATTGAATGGGGGCAAAGGTCTGGGGGGGCAGTCAGGAAGGAGCAGGGGTTGGATGGGGCGGCAGTGGGCAGTCACGGGACAGGGAAGGGGGGTGGATGGGGCAGAGGTCCGAGGGGGGGCTGTCAAGGAACGTGGGGATTTGGATGAGGCAGGAGTCCCGGGGGGAGGGGGCATGACACCATCATGGGGTGAGGAGGAGGGAACCGGTTGTTAATATGTTGGCAGCTCATCACTACCGATAGGAACCCTAACCTTAGCTCCAAGTGCCTTACCCTTAGGGACCCTAACCCTAGGGCAGGAAGCCGTACCTATAGGAACCCTAACCCTAGCTCCAAGTGCCCTACCCATAGGAACCCTAACCCTAGCTCCAAGTGCCCTACCCATAGGAACCCTAACCCTAGCTCCAAGTGCCCTACCCATAGGAACCCTAACCCTAGGGCGGGAAGCCCTACCCATAGGAACCCTAACCCTAGGGCGGGAAGCCCTACCCATAGGAACCCTAACCCTAGGGCGGGAAGCCCTACCCATAGGAATCCTAACCCTATCTCCAAGTGCCCTACCCATAGGCAGTGGTGAGCTGGAGCCGGTTCCCACCGGTTCGCGGGAACTGGTTGTTAAATTTAGAAGCCCTTTTAGAACCGGTTGTCCTGCGAGGGACAACTGGTTCGAAAACGGCTTTTAAATTTAACAAAAGCCCCAGCAGATCCCTGCCCTTCCCCCGGCCCCAGCTCATCTCACTCCGCCTCTGCCTCCTCCCCTGAATGCTCCCAAGGCTTCTCCTCCCCGTCTCCGGCATCCCGCGAATTAGCTATTAGCGCAGAAAGCCTGGGAGAGCTGAGAAGGAAGCAGCAGCTTCCGTCAGGTGAGCTGGGGCAGGGGGGCGAGGAGGGCTCCAGGCGCCGCACGGCTCCAGCCTGGTCCCCGACGCCATCCCCGGTCGGCGCGGCGCAGCTCTGGCCCGACCTCTGGGCCCGGCCGGCTGGGCGGTACAGCTCCAGCCCGGCCTGACCTCGGCCAGCTGGGCGTCCCGACTCCGTCCCCGTCCCCGGCCAGCTGGGCACCCTGACTCCGGCCCCGGCCAGCTGGGCGCCCTGACTCTGGCCCCAGCCGAGCGCCCCGGCTCCAGTCCCAACCCTGGCCAAGCGGCCCGGCCCGGCCCCCACCTCCAGGCAGCGCGGTAACGGGGCAGGGAGCATGGAGGAGGTGTTGGATAGAGGGCAGGTCAGTTGGGGGGGTGGATTAGTGTCGAGGCAGTCAGAGGGCAGGGAACAGGGGGATCGAATGGGGGCAAGGGTCCCGGGGGGGCAGTCAGGAAGGAGCAGGGGTTGGATAGGGCAGCAGGGGGCAGTCAGGGGACAGGGAAGGGGGGTGGATGGGGCAGGGGTCCGGGGGTGGGGGCTGTCAAGGAACGTGGGGGGTTGGATGGGGCAGGAGTCCCGGGGTGGGGGTATGACCCCCTCATGGGGTGAGGAGGAGGGAACCGGTTGTTAATATTTTGGCAGCTCATCACTGGATGTAGGCTTACCACAGGAGGCACAAGGTTTGAAGCCAGGAAACCCCCTCAATGATAAAGGAGGGGTTCTGATTATGTACATTATTTATACTACAACTACACTAAGATTAATAAACTACAGTACAGAGAAGAAACCACTGAAAAATGCCTTGCTGAAGCAAGAGGAGTTGTTTCAGCAACCATGATGGGTGGTAAGAAGGAACTGAGAGCATGCGGGGCCAGCAGCTCCCCTTATGCTGGTGCAAAAGCACATGGCACCAGAGTGCGCTAGAGCAAGCCCAACAGAGGCCATTGAGGGGAAAATTTCTAGCAACAGTGCACGCGGCACACGCAAAGAAGAAAGATTCCTTGTGTCTCTATGTAAGTATAGGGGGTTTAGCCTTGGTGTCTTGGCCAAATTCCAGTCCAGGTAACTTTCTGCCTAATTAAGGTATATGTTTCAACCCTGCTGATTTCTTTGGAGGGCGAAGTTTGTTAAGTGCTGTGTGAACCTTAAAGACAAAAGATACTATATAAATGTCAATTATTATTACTACTAAGTACAGGGGTGGCTCTACCTTTTTGGCCGCCCCAAGCAGTCATGCGCGGGAGGCGCCCCGGAGCCGCGGGAGCAGCGGACCTCCCGCGGGCATGACTGCAGAGGGACCGCTGGTCCCGCGTGGCTCGGCTGGACCTCCCGCGGCTGCGGACGGTTCGCGGGCCCAGCGGCTCCGCATGAGCTGCCGCAGTCATGCCTGCGAGAGGTCCAGCCGAGCCGCGGGACGAGCGCCCCCTCCGCAGTCATGCCTGCGGCAGGTCCAGTTGTCCCGGGGCTCCGGTGGACCTCCCGCAGGCATGACTGCGGCAGGTCTGCCGGCCCAGCCTGCCGCCCCCTTCTCCCCCCCCCCCCCTGCGATTTTGCCGCCCTAGGCACCAGCTTGTTTTGCTGGTGCCTAGAGCCGCCCCTGACTAAGTAGCACAGAAGAATGGTAAAGATTAAAGGAGAAATCTTGTTCTAAACTGTAACAGTGATTTAAAAAAATAAATCTTATACCAATAAAATACTGATAAATAAATGCATACAGTACTTTGATGAAGAAAGTTGTTCCTAACTATACTGTCATCCATCTACTAGAAGCCATTACATTTTGTCAACACAGTAATGCTCCAGGCTGACAGCCACTTTTCTTTTCAGTTATAGCAATCAGTGAGCTTGATTCAGGATCAGTCCATCTAGGGATTGACTGCAATCATAGCATACCCATCAATTCTGCATACCCGCATAATCTCTCACCTTTATCAAGAACATATGCAGAGCCCCACAGCATTTCACAGCAGCTACTTAACTGAGAGAGAAATGGGACAAGTATTGAAACACGTTTGAGACTTTTTCTTTGCATAATAGAGATGGAAATACCATTGTGGATTGATACTTAGCAAACATATCTTCTCAAAATTAAGGTATAGAATTTTACATGGTAAACCGGATAACAGGAAGAGGAATTTCTGGAAGAAATGCAATAGCTGCAAACAGGGGCGGCTCTAGCAATTGCGCCGCCCCAAGCAGGGCGGCGCGCCGCGGGGGGGCACTCTAGCGGTCGCCGGTCCCGCGGCTCCGGTGGACCTCCTGCAGACGTGCCTGCAGAGGGTCCGGTGGTCCCGCGGCTTGGGTGGACCTCCCGCAGGCATGCCTGCGGATGCTCCATCCGAGCCGCAGGACCAGAGCGGATCCGCCGCAGGCCCACCGGAGCCGCCTGCTGCCCTCCCGCCGGCATGCCGCCCCAAGCGCGCGCTTGGCGCGCTGGGGTCTAGAGCCGGCCCTGGCTGCAAATGAAGTATTGCCTATTACTGTCAATGTGCTGAAATGCAGGAATAAAAGTATATCTATAAACAAGCCTTCCAGAAAAAGAGGGAAACTTCTCCAAAACTGAATTAACAAATGAGCCTGTAAAGCAGCATCTGCCATCAATGGTTGTAGCTAGGACTATCAATGTTTACGTTTTATCAAGCCTAAAGTAGGCAAAATATTAAGACAATTTTTTTAAAAAAATTAATGTATATATAATACTTGGCATACTACATAGCATTTATCATAGAAGAACCTGAACCTCTAAGCACTTTATATTAAATAAGCTTCTCAAAAGATGGGGAAACTGAAGTAGGGAGAGGTTATTTATTTATTTTTATTTTTTTATTTATTTAATGGTCAAATTTTCAAAAGCTTGTGCAAGCAGCTAAAGAGCAGAGCATGTTTAGGTGCTCAGAGGATTTTAAGAACAGGTATTTAGTCATGTCCATGTCCTCTGAACACACTGGGAGATGAGCACTCCAAAAGGCAAGTCCAGGGCATAGTTAAGGTGTTGGCGACTCAACTGGCGTTTTTTTAAAGCAGTGATTCTCAACCTCTTTGGGCTCAGGACCTATTTGTTAATCTTGATGGCCTGTTGCAAGGCCAGGGGCAGGGAGTTGAGTCAGGTCCTGCCCCAAAGGGGTGGGAAGCCCTCGGGGGAGAAATGACCTGTCACAACCCAGTAAATAGGCCAGGGGGTCAGGTCCTGCCCCTGAGGGGTGGGAGACCAGGTCCTTCCCACAGGGTTTAGAGGTCCTGGGGATGGGTCCACGGCCCTGTGGGGATCCCAAGCCCACCTTGCACTCAACCTGGCAGCAGTGTCTTCTGGGGCTCTGGTCCCATGGGGCTGGCTGGAGCTGGCTCCCTGCTCTAGGCACTGCCTCTGGAATCACAGCATTGCTCAGGTTTGCCCTGCCTCCCTCATGGGGGGGCGAACTGGGCCAAATTTGTGAGAGTGGCACTGCGATCTGGAGCATGGGGTTGCAGTGCCAGTCACTCAAATTTGGCTTGACTGGCCCACTGTCATCAGGATGGAGGGGCGACTGGCCAAACCTGAGTGATGCTATGACCCAAGCTGGGAACTGAGCCCAGCCAGCCCCATGGAACTGGAACCCCAGGAGCCGCCACATGACCCCCTGAAACATTTTGGCAACCCAATTTTGGGTCATGACCCTTCGGTTGAGAAACCCTGTTTTAAAGCACTCAGAGCTCCACATTCATTCGACAAAGTGCTTCAAACTTAAGTCATGTCAGTGACTCTCCATTTTGATTAATTTTCATGTAGCCAAAGACTCTATTAGTCACCCCCGTTTCCTTAAACACTGGTTACACAGGCCCCAGACTATGACCCAAGCCACTGCGGTCAATCCCCTTTAGTGATATCTAATTTTAAAGCAAACCACTTTTTCTTAATAAAAGCCACTGACCATTTCTTAACCTGCATTTTTTCTGAATGTATTATTACCACAAAAATGTCCAATTCTGAGCAGTGACTAGATGCTGGCAAGTATGAATGTGCAGCACTGCTTGAACAGAAGGGATTTCACAACAACTAGTTAATTTATCAGAAAGTTACTGATCTCTTATCTTTGCTCACTTCTCACTACTGAGATAAGCATATTTCTGGTAAATCCAGGTGGCCAGAAGATCTTTCAGTGCACATCCTTCCTTTGTTCCTGCTGGAACAAGAACTCTGTTTAAATTCTGCCACAATGTGGACTGGCACCATTTTTAAAAACAAGTTACTGCTAAGCTGGCTGGTTACTCATTACACTTGGTAGAGAGTTGTGGTGGGGACAGGGAGGTTGAGCAGAGTTCTCTGCAGGGGATATAACTGGTTATTATTGTTATAATCATTTATTATTTGCATTATTGTAGCACCTAGGAACCGTATTCATGGACCAGGACCATATTGTGCTAGGTACTGAATAAACATAACAAAATGATGGTCCCTGTCCCAAGGTACTTAAAATCTAAGCTATTGTTGTCTGTGTGCCCATGACAAGAGGAAAGTGTCTTCAGTATCTTTTCATGTAATAGTGAATATCCCCTACCCTACTCCATCCCGGACCCAGTTGCAAGTCACAGAACATAACTCACTATAACAAGGGTGAGAGCGATCTTTGAGTTAGTACAATCTTCAGAGATTCAAGTTGCTCCTGACAAAGCATGTTTCCTGAGATGGTCTTGCATTTATATTCTAAATCAAAGCTTCCTCTAAGCTTCACAGCTGTGCAGCTGCCTATTAAGCCCCACGCAGGGGCTCAGGGCTGCGGTGGAGAGAGATGCCTCTCCCCACCAGCCCCAACATGGACCTGCTGCGGTGAAGAGAGATGCTCTCTTCACCGGCCCCAGTACAGACATACTGGCTCCAACATAGACCTACCTTGGATTTGCCACGGCCGGGGGAGAGGCACCAACCCAGCCCTGGCGGGGACCTGCAGTGGCTGGAGGAGAGGCACCTCTCCTCCCCACTCCCAGCCCAGGTGCTGCTGTGGGAAGAGAGAGCTGGGAGGAATCCTCTCTCCCCATCATAGCCCCTGGGCAGCCTGCGCCCCAAATCCCGTACCCCCAGCCAGAGCCCTCACTCTCCTGCATCCCGACCCTCTGCCTCAGCCCTGAGCCCCCCCACACACTCCGTGCCCCTTGGCCCCACCCCCACCACATGAATTTTGTTATGTGCACCAATATGGAGGTGATCACCTCCATACTGGTGCACATAACAAAATTCATTCCGCACATGCAAGGGAAAAATTAGAGGGAACACTGTTCTAAATACATCGATTTTGGGCCAAAATAAGCTGCAGTAGCTCCTTATCCAGCATACGCTCCTTGTACTCCTTTCTCCTACACTTACCCTTAGTAGGCATAATATGACAAGCAAGGATTTACTCATATCCATCCATCCACACATACACAAACACTGTGTAGTTTCCTGTCAAGTGCTTGGGCCCCAGAGTAGCAGAAGGACATGTTTATTTTGGCCAGCAATTCCGAGGCATCATTAGCTCCTATGATAGGAGGAAAGTCCTGGTGGCCAAGCACTTTTCTAGAGCCAAAGTGCAGGCAGTCGCCCAGTAGAGGGGTTGAATGTTCAGAGTTACAGCACCAGCTCCCCTCAACTTTGAAGCATCCAAAAAGAAATTTCTCAAATTCCCTGCTGTGCATCCAAACTGCTCCCACACTAAATTCTCCAGCAGTTGACTAGTCCAAGTTCACAGTGAGTCAGGGTGCATCTACACTGTGATATAAAAACAGAAGCACCAAGTCGCAGAGCCTCGGACTCCAGAGCTATAAAATTCTAAATGTAGACATTCAGGCGTGGTATGGAGACTGGGCTCTGAGGCCTGAGAAGGGGGATGGTCTCAGAGCTCAAGCTGCAGCTTGAGCCCAAATGTCTATACTGCAATTTTTAACCCTGCAGCCTGAGCCCCGCAAACCCAAGTCAGCTGACCTGGGCTCTGAGACTCAGTGCCAGAGGTTCTTTATCACAGCTTAGATGTACCATCAGTGACAGAACCAGCAAGGGATCCCATGTATCCTGATTCCCAGTCCTGTGCTTTAATCATTAGGAAACATTTGTCTATTGATTTTTTTCCTATACAGGTTAAGAATACTTAATAGAATTCTGGAAGTGAGAAAATAGAAAATATTTTGAAATTGACTTCCCTTACTCTATTCTGCCTCTTAGAAGAGAGAAGCAAGCTGTACTTTAACATTACCGTAAGAAAAAATTAGCTCACTGAACAGAAATACCAACTGCCTTGCCTTAGTTTAAATCCATTCTGTAGAAACAAATTAGCTGAGCTGCAAACTCATTGTAACAAGCACGGTGACAAAATAAAATCAACACAATAGTTTCCTAGACTCTGGAGAAAAGTTGCCCCCAACCATCTCTAATTAGAGCTAAATTGGCTTTAATTTTCTTTTTCTCTTATAAAATGATGGAATTTCATGGACTGACTAAAGCTTTTAAACCCGGCTTACACCAGTACTGAATATTGCAACAAAAGAACCTGAAGTTACATGCCTACTGGCTGGCTGGATTTCTGCCACTCCTGCTTACTATACAACACAATACCATTAACTGATGTCACAGTAGAAGAATTTTCCTCCCCTGGAGTCACATATTCTAGAGGTGGTAACGTTCAGGTCAAATATGCCAGATTCAGTATCCAATTTCAAATTCATGCTGATAAGGACTGAAGAGAAGGGATGGAAAATACACACTTGAGCCTTGGCAGTACCTGCAGCTATATTCATAACCACAATAAAAAAATTGTACTTGGTACTCACAATACTTCCTTATAATATGAGGTTAGGAATGAGAGTGGACTAAGCCATTCTCATTGAGGGGAACTTGGGCAGAAGTAACAATGTGTGGTGAATTGAGAGGAATAATGTAAGAAACAACAGGGGCTAGAGGATTAAAACAGTCTGAATTTAGATGATAAAGAAACAGACAAAGGTACCAAAAGAATAACTTTCAGATTTTTTTTTAATGTTTCTGAAAGCATTATTCAGTGATCCACTGTGCTCTATTTAAGTGCTGTTCCAGTGGGAAGAAAAGAATCTCATCAGGGTAGGTATTGTGCAGTGGAATTCAACAAAGCATTGTCCAGAGACATTGTCTATTCATCTCTGCCACCTGGTTTTGAATCCAGCTTCACTAATGGCAACTAAAAGCTTCTTGAATTGAAAAGCTTTAGGAGACCGCAAGTGAAATAAATGCAGAGAGACTCAGTATAGCTTTAAGCAAACAAGGGTTTACACTGCATGCTTTAAAACGTATGGAGAGTGGTACGCTTGCATTGACATGAAAAAGCAAGGATTTCTTTAATTTCATTAACTGCACAAAAGACTAATCTTCTATAATTCTTAGACAGCTATAACTGAAGCAATCAACCATAGCAGTGTCATGAGGTATATTAAAATAAAAGGAATCAAAATAAAGTTACAATAATGGCTAAATAATCATAATTTGTATTTTCTTTTCAGACACTGATTATTGGTGTCTAACCTCTGCAATAACCCACCTCTAACTTCCTTCCCCCTTTTATTACATCCCACAATTATGACAAATGCTAATAAATACTAATCCTTAAATTTCAATGTCAGATTAAAATCTTCCATTTTAGCATCAGTAGAGAATTTGGAAATACGGTAGTTTTAGAAAAGATGATCACTACTTAAAGCAGCTGTTTTCCTAAGAAAGGCACTGTCCATTTGCACCTGATTCATAGCAAAGTACATACATTCCCCACTCTTTGCTTTAAAATTGAGTTTCTGTAACTTTCACCACCACTGCTCTCCTCAGGTTCAGAAAAGATACTCAGATTTTCTTGTTGGGGCTTATAATCATAGAATCATAGGGTTAGAAGAGACCGCAGGGGTCATCTAATCTAATGCCCTGACAAGATGCACAATTTGTTGTGTCTAAACTATCCAAGACATATAGCTATCAAGCCTCCTTTTGAAAACCTCCAGCAAAGGAGTTTCCACAACCTCCCTAGGCAGTCTGTTCCATTGTCCTACAGTTAGGAAGTTTTTCCTGAGATTTAATCTAACCCCGCTATGCTGTAGTTTGAACTCATTGCCTCTTGTCCTGTTCTCTGTGGCAAGAGAGAACACCTTTTCTCCATCTTTTTTATGGCAGCCTTTCAAGTATTTGAAGACCACTATCATGTCCCCCCTTAATATCCTCTTTTCCAAACTAAACATACCCACTTCCTTCAGCCTTTGCTCATATGGCTTGCATTCCATCCCTTTGATCATCTTTGTCGCTCGCCTCTGTCACTTTCCAGTTTCTCTACATCCTTTCTATACATTGGACATAGTACTCCAGCTGAGGCCTAACCAGCGCAGAGCAGAGAGATACTATCACCTCCTGTGACTTGCTGGCTATGCCTCTGTTAATGCAACCTAAAAATGCATTTGCTTTTTTTGCTACAGCATCACATTGCTGATTCATGTTGAGGTTGTGATCCACCACAACTCCCAGATCCTTCTCAGCAGTGCTGCTCCCACACCAATTATCCCCCATTCTGTATTTGTGAATTTGATTTTTCTTCTCTAAGCGTAGCATCTTACATTTGTCTTTGTTGAATTTCATTTTGTTGTCTACAGTTCAGTTCTCCAGACTAACCCTAACCCTAACCCTGCATGCAGAAGGGGAGGAAAGTGCTGCCTCAGGAGATCCTGTTATCTGTTTACATGCTCTGCTGCACTGCCACTCTGCACCCTCCCCTGCAGTGCTGCCAAGACTGGCTTCACTTCCTGTTTCTATAGTAACAAGAAGTTCCTAAGGGAAGCATGTCATAGGCAGAAGCTAGCAGAGATCAAGGACACAGAGCATATGGCCCATGGGCACATAGCTTTGTTCTTTCCTTGAATGGAGGAGGGTGATGGGAAGCTGGGGCAGTCAGTGATGATAGAGGGTGTAATGATGGAAGAAATGGAAGGATGAAGCCAGGAGTAGACTGGGAAAGATCATGATAATTAATTTCAAGGTAAAGGAGCAGAGCAGAGATAATGACCACAATGGAGAGGTGAGGAAGGAGAGACAAAGAAATGGAGAAAACAGAGATGGAGGTGGGGACAGAGAAGTTGTGAGGGAGACAAAGACAGGAAGATGGGAGGACTTGGAAACATAACACAAAAAGAGGAGAAAATTGATAAAGAGGAAAAGAAGAAAAAATAGTATGAAACAGAGATGGAAAAAGAACAAGTCAACTAAAGAAAAGAATAAGCAAGAAACGACAAGTTAAAGATGATTTTTCTTTTAATAATGTATTCATTTCACTATTTTTCTTTTTATTTTGCTGGCAGAAAAGAGGAAACCTGAAAGAATAGGAGTACCTCTGGGTCAAATTTGACTTCTCTGGAGAACAGGGATACTTTGTTCAGGATGATTGTGGTCCTTGAGTGGGGACTAAGGGAAGGGAAGCTGGGCACTAGCCATTCTACTCCATCTCCAATTCAAGCACAGCTCCTCAGACATAAATATTTTAAAAGAGCTCCGCAGATAAATATTTCTAAACTTTTCAATAGATGGTCAGGACAATCTGTTTCATTTTCCTTTTGGCTAAATCATTTTCACTTAGGATAGGTGGAATCAGGACCGCCCAGAGTGGAGGACAAGAGGGGCAATTTGCTCCAGGCCCCGGGCGCCACAGGGGCCCCCACGAGAGTTTTTCGGGGCCCCTGGAGCGGGGTCCTTCACTCGCTCCGGGGGGCCCGGAAAACTCTTGCGGGGCCAGGCCCAGGAGCTTCTTCCGCTCCCGGTCTTCGCTGGCGGGGGGTCCTTCCACTCCGGGGCAGAAGGACCCCCCACTGGCGAATTACCACCGAAGCGGGACCCGCCGCCGAAGTTCAGCTCGGTCTTTGGCGGTAATTCGGCGGCGGGGGGCCCTTCCGTTCAGGGACCCGCCGCCTAAGTGCCCCGAAGACCCACAGTGGGGGCCCCCCACCGCCGAATTACCGCCGAAGACCGGGCTGCACTTTGGCGGCGGGTCCCGCTTCGGCGGTAATTCGGCGGCGGGGGGGGCCCCACCGCGGGTCTTCGGGGCACTTCGGCGGCGGGTCCCGGAACGGAAGGGGCCCCCGCCGCCGAAGACCCCAGACCCCCGGAATCCTCTGGGCGGCCCTGGGTGGAATTTCCTATGAAAGATCCATTCTGGAATAGACAGTTCCCGTTGCTGATTTGTTAAGTGAAAATGTTTAAGGAAGTAAACAATTTTTCCCCCCATCGTCTCTTCTCGAACAAGCTTTCACTGGAAGAGGTCAAAGCACTCCCAAGGAAGTTCAGCCTAAAAGACTGAGAAATATTTCTGTAGAAATAACTTTTAACTTGCTACCTTTAAAAGAATTTAACAATATCATAAAACACAGGCAGATATTGATTCTTTTTGCTACAGGATAGGTTTGCAATGAGGGATAAATGATAGCAGAAAGGTGGGCTTGAGCCAAAAGAAGTCCCCCTTAATTGCACTCATATTATTCTATGAAGTAGAGACACAAAAAGCTTGTTGGACACTCCATTTGCCCCCTAGTCATACACTTCCAGCTGGAAATGAAAACAAAAATAGAACATCCCGATGAAACCTTGAAGAAAGGGAATATATGAAGCTGATCATTCTTGCTGATCCATTTGTTACAGTCCAGGCTGTCTTCCTAGCTGATGGTTGTCAGACTGTGTTAATCAGAACTAAACTTTGGATCCCACATGCTTACAAGCCATCTGGGCAGCATCCAGACACTGTTCCTATTTCTGGCATCTAAGGGTACACCCCCTGCATCAGTGAGTCTCAGAGCCCGGGTCAAATGACTCAGGCTCACAGTATGTGGCTAAAACCAGCAGTGTAGATGTTCCTGCTCGGACTATAAAACCAGGCTGGGGGAGTGGTGGGGAATCTCAAAGCCCAAGCTCCTAGTGGAAATGTTTTCACTGTCATTTTTAGCCCTGTAGTGTGAGTCCAAGTCAGTTGACCCAGGCTCTGAGACTCGCTGCAGGTTTTTGGATTTTTTTGCAATGCAGATGTACTCTAGGGTGCAGAGTCCCTGTCTGAAACCTTTCTTTGGAACGTGGATCCTGAGGATATGTCTACGCTACAATTAGACACCCATGGCTGGTGCATTTCAGCTGATTCATGTTCGTGGGGCCCAGGCTAAGGGGCTGTTTAATTGCAGTGTAATTGTTTCGGCTGAGGCTAGAGACTGGGCTCTAGGGCCCTGCGAGGTGGGAGGGCCCCAGAGTTTGGGCTTCAGCAAACAGCTCCTTAAGCTGAGCCCCATGAGCCCAAGTCAGCTGGCTTGGGTCAACCACAGGTGTGTAATTGCAATGTAGAGACACTGTGACAGTCCCACTGCCCTAAGCCCCAAGACCAGTGCTGAGACTTCCCATAGCTCCCTGTCATTCATGCATGCTTCCCCAGAATCCACTTCCATGAGCTCTCTGGTTTATAGTTTAACTCTTCAGGGATATGTGGCAGGTAAAGTAACGAGCACAAGTTTTGCAAAGGAAATTATTAAACACAGTCATTTACTCAGACAGCATAAGAGTTACAGGCCTATGCAAAACAATAAATGCCTGGATCAATCCTCTACCTAACTGTACAGGGGAATGAGAAGCAGATAGCAACTCTACCTCTACTGGTTATTTCACTATCTCTTCCCGATTAAAATGACTGAATGATTAAAAAAGAGTAAATGAACAGATGTGTCCCTGTAATATCAAAGCAAACTGCACACTTACCAGTGGTTCCTACCCCTGCAACATACTCGCCTGTGCTGGACTGTAGGGACTGGCTTGACTGCTCGAGTCAAGAACAGGTCCTGGCTCACTGCACCACTGATCCCCGGTCACCTGTCCCCCATATTCCTCCTCCTCTTCCTCATCCAGCACCTTCTCTTCACAGTTCACTTCTGGGGCCTGTGACTCCAGCTCCCCCGAAGTATCCACACGACTCTTGAAAGTGGTCATGGGGTCTCCGCCAACGATGGCATGCGGGTCTTTATAAAAGTGGCATGTCTCTGGCTCTGCACCAGAGCAACTGTTAGCCTCCCTTGCCTTCTGGTATGCCTTTCTCAGCTCCTTGGCTTTCATGCAGCCCTGCTGCATGCCCTCTTGTAGCCCTTCTCCACCATGACCTGAGTGACCTTCTTGTAGATAACGATGGCTGGATCTGAGCTGTGCCTGCACAGCCTCTTCTCAGACCCAGGAGATCCACCTCCTGTGTGCTCGAGAGACACTAGATGAGCTCTCCACACCCAGGGGCGGCTCTAGACATTTTGCTGCCCCAAGCATGGAGGGTCCACTGGTCCCGCAGCTTTGGCGGACCTCCAGCAGGCATGCCTGCAGGAGGTCCGCTGAAGCCGCGGGACCAGCGGACCCTCAGCAGGCACGCCTGCGGGAGGTCCACCGAAGCCGCGGGACCAGTGGACCCTCCACAGGCAAGCCGTCGAAGGCACCCTGCCTGCCGCCCTAGCAGGGAGCAGCAGAGCGCCCCCCGCGGCTTGCCACCCCAGGCATGCGCTTGGAGCGCTGGTGCTTGGAGCCGCCCCTGTCCACACCAAGCAAACAGGAAATGGAATTTCAAAAATTCGCAGGACTTTAAAAAGGAATGAGTGTGTACCTTTGTACTGACTGCCAGGCAGCAGCATTCAAAATGGTGACAAGAGCGGTCACGGTGGGGCATTGTGGGATACCTCCTGGAGGCCACTAAGGTCGATGTAAGTAACACAGTGTCTACATTGACACTGTGTTAGTCTAACTACATCAACCTAAGTGCTCTTGTCGAGGTGGCGTTATTAGGTCGGTGTAACGAGTGACTTACATAGACAGGAGTGACATTTTAGTGTAGATGCTTACAGAGTTAGGTTGATGTAAGCTGCCTTACATCATCTTAACTCAGTAGTGTAGATCAGGTGTCAAAACCCTCACCATCCCTGAGAGCCCTTGGGTTTGGCTAGTGTCCTAGGGGGAAAGCAAAGCCTCTCCTCCCGCATTCCTCCCACTGTATCTTCTATTTCTGGGGATGGACTGGCCCCTTTGCTTAGAATGAATGTCAGTTATCTCATTTAAAAGCAGTCTGTGCCACGTTTTCTCTTTTTTCACTGGAGATTTTACAAGCTCCAAATCTTCCCCTCCCCCACCCCCTTCTCACTCACACACACACACACTGGATTGCTGGCAGAGAGTCATTAAGAGTCAATGGCTTGCCAATAGCAACCCCAGTGTTCTACAAGGGTACAATTATTCAATACTGATGGCTCCTCGATAGCCCTATTTCAGCTTCCAAGACAGT
Source organism: Mauremys reevesii (assembly GCF_016161935.1). NCBI lineage: Eukaryota > Metazoa > Chordata > Testudines > Geoemydidae > Mauremys > Mauremys reevesii. The sequence continues at coordinate 58,319,699 of NC_052626.1, forward strand.
CTGTTTCTGCTACAAAACAGAGGATCTAATCTAATCCACACCAAAGGTCACAATCAGAAATATTTCAGAAAATATAAAGAAATAAGTTGACAGACATATTCCTCAAATGTCACACCATTCCATTGTGTCAACTATGAATTTAATACCCTTAAGACTTTGAGGAGAAAAAGATTCTCTCCCTTTCTGATTTTCCATTTCCCTGAGAGTCATGACTTGCCTCTCCATGCCTCCAAGAGTCACTAACTAACCTGCTCTGTTCATCTTTTTCAGGTGCTCTGCTGCTCCCCCATTTGAATCATACATAAAGTTGGGAAAGAGGAAGAGCCAAGAGATGACCCTCACATAAAAGAGATTTCAAATCATGCAATAACCCAATCAAGGTGCTGGTTTCACCATGTAACAATGTGATTCACACAAAATCAATGCCTCAGAAAGCTCCTCCTGTGACTGGTGTGTTTCCTCACAGAGCAGAGGATATATGGTAAATAGGAGACAGGTGGATTTGCTGCTTCTTTCATGTTGACTGGCACTGTAATAGTTACAACATGATAAAGTTATATTTAATAACTACCGACAGTAGCACATCCCCTATTTATTACATTTTCTTTTATAGCACACAGTTTGTATTTGGAAGCCTGCCCAGAAATATCTGATAGACATTTAATACATGGGAAAGCTTTGGAAATAGTAAGCAAAAGGAAAGTAAGTGTCTGCTATTCCTTGAGCAATGGAGAGTTCTTTAAGAGAGAAACACAGACACATGCAGTGATAGCAATCTTTCCAAAAGTCGTTCTTTATTGAAGGATACCTCTCGACCAATTTACTTCTACAATATACCATTCTAAAGGCTTATGTGTGAATGTATGTATGGAATAAACGAAAGTGTTAAATAGAGATATGTAAAACAAAGTATTTTCCTTTCATTGATCTAAAAGAAGACAAATAAAAACGTATGGAAACCACTTAAATAAGCAACTTACATTTAGAGATACAGTGTGGGTGAGGTAATATCTTTTATCATTTCAACTTCTGCTGGTGAAAGAGACAAGCTTTCAGGCTTACACACAGCTCTTCTTCAGGTCTGGGAAACTTAATCAGAGTGCCACAGGCCTGGTCTACACGACCAAGTTAAGTCGATGCAAGGCAGCTTACATTTACCTAACTCTGTAAGCGTCTACTCTAAAATGTCACTGCTGTCAATGTAACTCACCTGCTATGCTGACTTAATACCTCTACCTGCATGAGAGGTGTAGTGGTTATGTTGACATACTTGGGTCGATGCAATGTCAGTGTAGACACTGCATTACTTACATTGACTTTAGTGGCCTCCAGGGGGTGGCCCCCAATGCCCCACCATGACCATTGAACTCTGATACCCTGCAGCCAGGTACACAGATGAATGTCCCTCCCCTTTTAAAGCTCTGCAAATTTTTGAAATTCCATTTCCTATTTGCTTGGTGTGGAGAACTCAGATAGCAATTGCCCAGCTGACCATGTCGGCTCCACACTGCAGATGTGTTCCTGCCTGCAGTACACAGGAGGTGGTGGATCTCCTGGGCCTGTGGGGAGAAGAGGCTGTGCAGGCACAGCTCCGATCCAGCCATAGAAATGTTAATATCTATGAGCAGATCACTCAAAGCATGGTGGAGAAGGGCTACAAGACGGACATGCAGCATTGCTGAGTTAATGCCAAGGAGCTGCAGCGGGCATACCAAAAGGCAAGGGAGGCGAACAGTTGCTCTGGTGCAGAGTCACAGACGTGCCACTTTTACAAGGAGCAGCATGCCATCCTCAGCGGCGACCCCACCAACACACCAAGGGCAAAGTAGATACTTCAGAGGAGACAGTGTCACAGGCCACCAGAGTGAAACCTGAAGATGATGTGTTGGACGAGGAAGAGGAGGAGGGGACTGGATGATCCAGTAGCACAGCGAGCCTGATGTATGACAAGGAACCTCTGGTAAGTATGCAGTTTGCTTTGAAATTACAGTCGCACATCTGTTCATTTACTCTTTTAATCATGCTACAAGAGGTAGTGAAAAACAATAGAAATAGAGTTGCTCTCTGCTTCTCATTCCCTCTCCCCCGTTAATCAAAGGGAGGGCCCTGAAGAACAGTTTGCTCATGTGCACCAGGATGTCACTCCGATGAATCCTCCATTCCAGAGAGGGCAGTGGGGAAGCTGTCCCTGTCCTGTCCCACCCACCAGCTGTGCTCAGGTACGGGTCTGCTTGCTTGAGTCACTCTGCCTGCCACTATCGGTGAATAAGAAGGGGAGCTTCTTTCTTGCAGTGAGGGGGCAAATTGGGAGGGCTCAGGGTAGAGAGGAAGGGGGGATGCCAGGGACACTGGGGATGATCATGAGGATCCCAGGGTGGACGTGGAGGCAGCATAGGCCAGGGCTGGGAGTCTGGTAGGGGGAGGGGCAAGGAAGGAGCCATGTGGCTGGCCTGGATGAGCGTCGGGGATGGAGAAGGGGAGCAGCAGGGCCAGGGGCTCATGATTGGGTGTGGGGTGTTTGGAGGAGAAAAACCCACAGGGGATTTGTGTTGGAGAGAGATTTTTCTTGGCCTGGGTTCCTCCGGCCATGCAATAAGCTAGATGGAAATCTCTGATGTGCTTTTAGCAATGCACGGGATTCCTTTAAAGTGATAAAGGTAGGAAACAGGTATTTTACTTTAAATAAGGCCCTGCCTGAGTTCCAAATATTGCATGAGTGCAGAATCAGACTCATATTTCAGGAAAGGAAACCAAACTTCTCATGTGATCTGAGCCAGCCTACTAGTAGCTGGTGAGCACTTAAAACTCCAGTGCATCCTCCAAATGTTTGTTGTGTGTTAATATGAAATTCAAAGGAGGGGGAGGATGGTCTTGTGGTTAAAACACTGGCTTCTCTTTATAAGACCTAAATATTATTAGTTTGCCAGAGACTTCTTTTATGCAAGTCGCTTAATCATAGAATCATAGAACTTAAGATCAGAAGGGACCATTATGATCATCTAGTCTGACCTCCTGCAAGATGCATGCCACAAAAGCTGACCCACCCACTCCTGAAATAATTCTCTGCCTTGACTCAGCTGTTGAAGTCCCCAAATCCTGATTTAAAGACTTCAAGTAGCAGATAATCCGCCAGCAAGCGACCCCTGCCCCATGCTGCGGAGAAAGGCGAAAAACCTCCAGGGCCACTGCCAATCTATCCTGGAGGAAAATTCCTTCCCGACCCAAAATATGGTGATCAGCTGAACCCCGAGCATGCGGGCAAGACTCTCCAGCCAGACACTCAGGAAAAAGACTTTCAATATCCCAACATTGACCCTCGGTACTAATTACCAGTGGTCGCACGTTATTGCCCTGTTGACTAAATCACGTTATCCTATCAAACATATTAATTCTTCTCTGCCTTAGTCTCCCTATCTATAAAATGGGGATGATTCTTAGCTAAGAAGGGCATATAATGATGAACTTCTCTGTGAAACTTTGCAAGACTGTGCTATAGAAGGACAAAGTATTTATTAAAATATTAGGGATGAGACTTTAAAGAATGGGTGCTTAAGTTAGGCACATAGGGCATTATCTTGCATCGCTCAACTCAAGGATACCATTGCCATTGATCTTAATGGGAACAGGATCAGAGCCCTAAATCCTTATTGAGGTTCCTAAGTAAGTGGCCCAGTTTTTCAAAGCACCATCAGCTTCATTTTTGAAAAACTGGGTCACATATTTCAGAGCCTAACTGGAGCACATATTTAAAGGGGGGAAAGTCTTGGTCGGTGTGTCTGGAGGTTATTGCCTTCTTTGAGGCAACAATTATTGCTCTTTGGGCATTTTAAAAAAAATCGTCAGCCAACACTTGTAGAACATTTAAGAGCAATTGTCATGCAAGGGTATGGAACTAACTGACATGTGAGCAATATCAAGGTAACTTGGTGCAAGTTACTCATTCTTCCCTGACTATGAACACATTTTGCATTTGAGTAATGCTTGCAAAATTGTTATGAAAATTTACCAGCAGAGACACAAATTGTACTAACCTGAACTTACAATATTTTAATGAAAGCAATATTTTACTTGCTTGTTTCCCCTCCTCTCCCCCCCCCCCAAAAAAAAAATTGTTTACCATGCGTGTGTGGAGTTTTGTAAGGCAGAATCAAGTCAGACTATGGGAAATGCTTCAGGAATGTGTGCTGATTACGTTAGCAGTTCCAGAGTTTTGTAACCGATAATGTGCATTCCCTAAATTAGTAGATTAGAGCCCAATCCTTCAAACATTTCCACACATGTGCAATGTTATTTATACACGTAGTCTTATTGAAATCAATTAGAGTATGGTATGACCTCATCTGGAATACTATGCGCAGATCAGATCAGATAGGGATAAAGCATAAATAGAGGGAGTTCAGGCATGGGTGTTGAGATTAAGCTCTCATAAGTAAAGATATGGAAAAGACTGGCATATTTACCAGAAAGATGTGCTAAAATTTTCAGAAGAGCCCCAGGAGTTAGGTGTACAACTCCCATTGAACTTCAATGGAATTTCAGTGTTTAACTTTCCCAGGCGCCTTTGAAAATCCTAGCTGAGATGAATGAGGGAGGACCTGATAAATTTGTAGAAAACAATGAATGGTACGAAGAAGGTAGATTGGGAACTTCTGTTCACCCTGTCTCATACTCTGGGAACAAGGGGCTATTAAATGATATTGAAAGGCGAATTCAATTCTTGTAAAGGGAATTATATTTTTCACACAATGCAAAACCAGCTTGTGGAATTCACTGCAATCTCATTGAGGCCAGAAGTTGAGAAGGAGTCCAAAAAGGATTAGACATTTATGGATAGTAAGAATATCCAAGTTATAATAGTAATTATACGTTAAAAGAAATACCCCAAGGAATTTTGGAAGGGATATAAACCCTTAACATTCTGTAGGGCATAAGCTAACCTCTGCTTTTGGGGAATAGGAGTAAACTTTCCTATATTTCTGTGTTCCTGTTCTTAGAAACAAGTATAACAGATTTTTGGAGTCCATCTAGATTTAAAATTGAGGGTGTTAAGTATATATATTTAAAATAGCCATTAATTAACCCTATGCAATATGAATTCTCTAACCAACTTGCATCTTAAAAATAAAGCAAAACAAAGAACAAAAGTAAAATCTTAGTAAACTAAGCAGCATCAGTTGTTCATCTTGTTAAACTGCCATCTTCACAATAAATCCTGAGTTGTGCTGTTTACATTACTGAATGCTGGAGGCAGAGGCAGAAAAGGTGGGTAAATATGCATTTATTTTGTGGATTTCTAATAGTGCACTACAGTGCTGCATTTAATTGTGTGTTACCAGCTGCCTCATCATTCAGTTTATTTTTACTTTTTCTGCAAATGAAATATTCCTTTTTTTACAAGTCAAAAACTCAGGAGTTAATGAGATATTCATGGTTAACTGCAGGCTAAATCTTTCTCTTTGAGCCTTTTAAGGTTGGGTCCTCAACCTCATTACAGACTCGCCCCACTAGTGTGAAGAAATATAGGCCTATAATGTTTAACTATGGTTTGATGCACTGTTGTGTTCTGTGTATGACAGAGCCATTGAGCTTCCTTATGCTATACAGAACAGTTCTGTGCACTCGAGTTCTCTTGTGCCTCTATCTATCCCTTCCAATTAACAGGAGGATAGACTGAAGAAGAGAGTTCCTTCAGGCCTGAGCTCAATAGAACCTCCCAGTGTCTTTTTTGATCTCAGGTGTTCCAAAGAATAATTTTCCAGTCCTGGGTGGTGTTCCATGAATGCTTGTCAGCTTTATTTTGCTCGTCAAAGCATCTGTTATAGAGGTACAAACATGTGGTAATTGTTGCAGCTTAAAAATAAACCATACAAATTTCTCCTCATCCTAACAACAGGGAGTATCTCTGCAGACATTTTTCCACCAGATGCTCTTTCTCCTGGGGTCTTTCCGGAGCACAAACTGCTTGATCGATAATGATTTGTCAAGTTTCCAGTATATATGAAAGATCTAAGGTTGGCTGTAGAGTAATATTTCCTGAAAGCAGGGTTGCAAAAGTGCTTACACTTTTTATTAAGATGGCCACCATCCAAGTCCCCTTTACACCAGGCCTGTGACAGTCAGTCTGGAATTCCCTACGGGTCTAGGAGTCCTACATTCCTCACCCTCCAGGTGGGCAGAAATGTAGGATCGCGGCTAAAAACACGTCAACTTGAAAATCATATTTCTGTCTGAAAACTTTGTACCTACTATAGTGACAAGCTAACAAGTAAAATTATGAAAACCAAAAGAGATTAGGGTATGGGGGGGAGTCTCCTCTACTTTTTTTCAGTTTGTTTATTTATGTATTTATGGCAGTTTGTGTATAATCACTTTGTGCACAGTGGGATACCTATCCAGAGTGTACTGCTCTCTGCATCAATGTAAGCGCTGCTAGTGAGGATGCACACCACCAACACAAGGAGTGTAATGTGGACATGCAAAGGCGATTTAATTACTGTGGCAGCTGTATGTCGACGTAACTAAGATCAGCTTAATGTTGTTGTGTAGACTTGCTTACAGTTAAACACTGGATGGAACAGATTTTTTAGCATGAATAGTTAACACGTTTCAAGAGACCATTCAACATGAAATAGTAACCCGTTAACATCCCTCCAGTCACGGGGAAGGAGGAGGTGGGGGGAAGAAGTTGGGGGGAAGGGTTGTTAGTGAGTGACAGATTGTTGTAATCAGCCATAAAATCCAGTGTCTCTCTTTAGTCCATGATTTTTTGTGTCTAGCAAAGTCATGAATTTAAGCTCCCAGGCCCATTTTTGAAGGTGCTGTGCAGATTTCCTTTGATGATGAGGGCTTGAGAGGTAAGCTATGGAGTGACAGCATTGTCAAAAGTGTTTACCCACAGATGATACAGTATTCATATCTTTCATCATTTTTCTGTGTCAGTTCATTTGAGAGTACAGTGATTGTCTGGTTTCACCCACATAGTTGCTATTGGGGCATTTAGTGCACTGGATGAGGTACACCACATATTGTGAAAGGCATGTATAGGACCCATGGATCTTGAAAGGTGTGTTGTGGGGAGTGTTGATCATTGTAGCAGTGGAGATATGCCTGCAAGTTTTGCATCAGTTGTTCTGGCAGGGTCTGATGCCACTTTGAAATTGTGTGTCCTGGTCTATAGGAAGCTAGGCCAAAGCTGAGTGCTTTTGAAAATGCCACCCATAATTTTTGTGAGGGTTTTAAATAAGAGTTTTATGTTGGGTTTTTATTTTGGGGTTGCAGATTAATTTTGAGAATACTGATCAGTTATTTTGGGTCAGTATTAAGATCACTGTGGTGTGATGAAATGTATTTTTCTTTGTACTTGATAAGAATAATGTATTTATGTTTATCTTGTGTGCAGCATAGAATTTATTATGCCCTTTACTATTCATTTAGGGATTGATCCTATGAAGTGCTGAGATTCTTCAACTCTCGATGAATTCAAAAGAAGTTAAGGCTGCTGAGCATTTTGCCAGATCAAAGCCTTACTTTTGATTTTGAGTGCCTGGATTGTGTAAACAGTGTGATACGTAAGCACACTTTTAAGGAATCCTTTTAAACACAGACATTATAAAATACACAAAATTAAACAGACTAATATGAAAAGATAAAATGATTCTGATTTATGAATTATATTTCTCCCGTTTAAAATATATATTTTCCCAACAAAATAATTAAACTTCACCTCTTGATATTACTCTTATAGCCAAATATACTTCTCATAGCTACCTAATTTAAAAAATATTAAACTTTGGCAGTAAATCACCTTCAATTTTTCAAATGCCTTTGGTATTGAATTCTAGGTCTGCAGCTAGAGAAAAAGAGAAAACAAGACAAGTGTATTACTATTGCACAGCAGGATTCAGATTCCTTTTTCTAAGTAAAATTCCAGACATTCCATCTGTTTCCCATAAAAGGAGAAAATAGTCAGTGTTAAAGTGGATCAGAAGCGGTGCATCTACAGTTAAAGAATATCAGAAAAAAAGCTAGCCAAACCAACACACCTATTGCAAGAATATTTATGCTTAATACTCAGCAAAAACTGTTGTAATACATGAACTGCAAGTCATTGCTTGACCTTAAAATTAGTTAAAAATTGTCCAAATGATTTGAAGCTACTTAACTAGTAAGCGGATAAAGTCAGTTTTGGGTCTGATTTGCAAAGCCCCATTCAGCCATAGGTGCAACCACTAGGTTGGAGGCGGAGGCAGAGGGAGAGGGAAATGTGTTCTCCCCCTCACTTTTCACTATCCCTTTGATGTCTCCTAACAGTAAAGCTTCAGGTCTCTTATGACATTACATCTGGTTGCCCACAATTTTTTTCCATATTGGACCTATGAACATAACAGATTATCTATGCTGAATGTGCATAATTATATAAGCAAATCCCTAAATTTCCATATGTAAATCCAGTAATTGTATGAAATTACACAATTGGTGTGCCCAACCACTGTATGTGGATTATGAACAGTTTGCCAACTGGATGGGACTCTGAAAATTGGACCTTTTTCTGTGTCACCTGACTGGCCAAGATAACATATGAAAAAAAAATTATGTTAGTTTTGAGATTTAAAATCACAGAAAGTTCAGAAATAAGGCTTCCACAATAACTTCAGTTCTATACCTTTCTCTATATGCATTATAAAACAAGCTCAGTACTAAGTACATATCAAACTGGAGATTTAAAATGAAAGCTGTTTTTCACTTATTCTATCCAGGCATTTCTCAAGTTTTTTTAAAAAACAAACATGCATTTTTGTCATCTTCAAATAACTCAGAAGTGGCTCAATGGATTTTTGTGAAGTTTTCCAAAATAATTCACTTCTAGGCTTACTCCAAGTTCAATGGATAAGATTTTATTTTGTTGCTCTCAGATTTCTGAACATTCAAATTATGGCGCCAATGCTGCAAACACATATGTGAGTAATTCTGCTCACGAATTGCCCTTAGAATTCACATTACACATGTGGGCTTGTAGGATCAGACTCTAACAGCAATATAAAGAATCTAGTAACTTAAACAAGCTATGGAATTGGTTAGCCACATAAAGATTTCTGCCTGCATTAGCTCCAGTCCTGCAAACATGTAAGCACATGCACAGCTTTACAGACATGAATAGTTCACCTGGTTTCACTAAGACTACTTGTTAAGTACATACTTATGTCTTGGCCAGATCAGGACCTTAATTTGGATATAGGGTGACCAGATGTCTCGATTTTATAGGGGCAGTCCTGATATTCAGGGCTTTTTATTATAAGAGTGCCTATTACTCTCCACCCCCTTTCCTGATTTTTCACACTTTCTATCTGGTCACCCTATTTTATAGTAAGTCAGGAAGTAAGTAAATTACAGTAGAAATTTGTTAGTCATCTCAATCAAGTTCCTACTGGATTCAATGGCATGTCAAAAAACCACAACCACCACATTTGGCACCTTTCACAGCACTCCTAGAAAAGGCAAGGATTGAAGATGCAAGGAGACTTATTCCAGGTGAGGGCTGCTTCCACATATAAATTAGTTGTACCAATTAATTACAGTATCACTATTTACTTTATTTGTCATGCCCTAAATTCATATTTCTTTATTTTCTTCAAAATGGCTCAAGTTTTATCATTCTTAACTTTAAATTAAATGGCTTTTAATGCTGCATCCAGTCAAAACCTCATCAAGTTGTTATAGTGGGCTTAGTCATTTGTGAATTCACCTGTTTTACATTAAGGCAACGAAATGTAAGGCTCTCAAGTCTGTTCCACAGAAACATCTACATACATATATTTTGGCCATATTATTTCAAATATTATAATTATCCCCATTGTTGAGGGATCTGGGTACACTGACACATGAAAAAAGGAATAATTATACTATGTTTTCTTTGTAGAAATACTGTAATATCTCTTGTGAAACACACAGAGAAAGCATTAACAATTTTATGAACTTAGGTAATAGATACCCCTCAAGAATTTTTAATATTTAAGCTAAACTCCAACCCAGCAGTTTGCCTTGTTGTTACGCGGATGAAACACACTAGGAGCAAGATCACTATTTTTCTTATCAATGGTTCTGGTGTTCAGTTCAAGATCAATAAACAGTTGTCAAAATGAAATGATACTGAAGGCTACAGCAATGAGCCACCAGTATTTCATACAACCTAAGCCAAATTATTCTCCTGTTTCATTAATCCTTTCAGAACTAGAATGTTAAAGAAAAACAGATGTCTGAAGAGAAAGATGCATGATTGTTGTTTGTACAAATCATCACTTCCTTGCCATCTAATTAGCATTCCAGATTCCCCATCACTCTTGTTTTATTACATATGTGGTCCTGATGGGACTCTCAGAGTGTGGGGAATCCATTTATTGTTATATCCCGATGAAATAATCCATTTAATAGTTTTACTAGTGATATTCTCTCCTTCCAACAAAAACAATTACTTATGTTATTAACTTATAAAAAAGAAATTGAAATTCATATGCATAGAACATACATCAAGCTCCTTTTTAAGGTGTCTCAAAAGTTGAACATCTGAAAATGGAGATACCACAATAACTAGTCATTTTTGAAAATCTCTGCCACCATCTCTCTTTTCTCTATGCCGATTTACATAGATAAATGCTAAGGGGAATGACATCAACATGGGTAATATTAGGCACCCCATGAGACCAAACCCTTCATTCACTGACACTATATATGGCTGAGTACTGGAAAAATTTGGGTGATATAGCTTATACCTGCCTTTGTACTCAAAATAGAATATATAGGTATTCTTCTGAATATTTTAGGGTGGATCTCAGAAAAGTGGACTAGTCAAAAATGAGTCATTTACAACAAGCCCTACAGACCTTGGCATGCTACTGTGATGCTCGCAGATCAGGTGTCAGCTCATGCCAAGGTTCCTAGGCCACACTGAACACTGGCAAATGCATAGGTGGAGCTGACAATTGGCAGCCAAGACACCTGTTATCACTAAATTTTAACTCACTGCTTGTAGTTCCATGAGAGTTCCAGGACTGTGGAGAAGAGCTATTTTCTGTTTTGCATTCTTTTGTTTCTATGTTGGATGAAAGTCGGTCTTGTGGTAAACTCACCAAACTGGAACTCAGGGGATCTAGGTTCAGTTGTTAACTCAGCAAGGATTCCCAAAGATGCAATGACAAATAAGAGTACGCACTTCTGGCATATGGCTTCTGATAGCACAAACAATGAATCAGATGTTTGGTAAGTGATGCAGCCACTCTATCCCAGCACCATCAACTGGCAATGTCAAGCACATCCATCCACCATCAAGCGGGCAGTCCATAATCAAATGACATGCTGTTTGTTCTTGAGCTCCACAGGAGCAGGAGGGGGAGCTCAAGAAGCCCCAATGGCAAAGATGTAAGTTAAACAGCCCATGACTATAATGTATCCTGTTATAACAAAGAAGAATCTTTTGGTTCATATGGTTGTTCGGAGAGGCATGTGAGAGGTGATTTGGGGAGACTAGAGGATGCAGATCTGTATTGTCTATCGGCCAAGAAATGCACCACTTATCCAAAATATTGTCCTGCACACCCTGTTCCCGCTGTTCCTTAAAGAGGTCATATCCGATGTACTGTCTGAGAGGCTCAACTATTTCAGGAAAGAGATGTCTTGACTATGGTCAGCATTTTTGATGTTGCTTTGGGGTGAAATCGTGAAGTAAGTTATCTTAATAATTGGCTGCATGCAGTAATACAGCCAGGGCCCTACCTTTGTGCCTAATCGTCAGAGAAGCTATGCCCGCCAGAACTGGAAGGCTGGAGATGGAAGTTGTCCAGATCACACCAGTGGATCAGAGGGCAGAGTGGATCTTTGATTTCAACTTGCCACAATGATGACTGGAGTTCCATGCTGGCTAGGGTGTGACAAGGGGGCCAGAGAAAGTTGAACTGTGACTCAGTTCCAATAAACTATCATACTCTTCACTGATTTTCAAAAGGTGATATGTCCTTGCTGTCCAATCTTACTATTTTCCTCATGTAAAACTCTCATTAAAGCCACTGTGACTTTCATCTGAGCAAGGATGTCAAGATCAATCCCATACTCTCCAGTGTACATTTTTTTTCTCTTCCACGCATTTCAGACTTTGGTCAGACGCAAACATGAAATCCCTTGGCCTTTTTACAGAAGTGCTATTTTTTGGTTTAGTGAAATAAATCCTATTTAGAATTACAGTATGCCTGAATTTTAAAGTGAATGGATATGAATTAACATGCGTCTTCCTTACATTCCCAGGTTTTCTTGCAAAGAATGTTCCCACTAATAAATATTTCCTCAAAATAAATCAAGAGTTCAACATTTAAAATGTAAGTGATACTCCTGTGTCAGTCTTTGGAATTCTTTATCTGGATTGTGTATCAACACTATTTAGCTTAATCTGACATATGGCATATATGGATGGTCAACTAGCAGATCATAGCTTCAGGGAGTTATTACTAAACAAAACAGGGTTTGGGACACATGTTGAAACAGATTAGTTTAAGAGCAAACGGGGTTAGAGAATGGTAGGTGCACATTTTGTTGCAGAAATAGTATGACTGGGGAAAGTTAAAAATCAAAACCAAAACTGCACGTTAAAATCTGCAAGCAACGCAGTGAAATTTCTTTCCTTTTTTTTGCATGCACAGTAGAATTTTCAAAAATAAAATAATTACTATTATGTCCAAAAATGTTTTAAAGCAACAAGAACAGCCCAGAAACATATACTGTGACCTCATAATTCTACAGGCACACAGTAGGCTGAAAATGAGATCTTGTATGGTACTTTATTCATGCTACATACTGTGCCTAATCTATTCACCCCACTGCGAGATGTAAAGGGAAACATTAAAACTAGGCTAAAAAATGGAATAAAATTTGCCTGAAAGAAGTACAAAGGAAGAAGCAGAACTCCTGGAGCTGAGCAAAAGCTCTCCCAGAGCACATTCCACATGGTCGAGTCTCTTGGACTCTTTAGAAGGGGTCACTCCAAGGTCCTAGATACCTGTAATAAGTACTAGATGTCATGATAAATTGGTGTAATGTAAGTACTTAGATTAGATTAGGACAGATACATTAGATAGAGACAGACAAATGAAAAACAAGTTGGGGCAGCTGGAGTTCAGGGCTGGAGAACAACCACTCTACATAGCATACACTCCACCCGAACCATTAGAACTACTGCCAACAAAGCAAGTAGAAGACATTGCTGCTAGTAACAGGGCAAGCAAAGTAACGATAAATAAATAAATTAAATAAATGAAAGATAAGAGAAGGCGGGGAAGGAATGGGGTTACAGCAATAACATCAAGTGATTGTTTAGGTTAGTAATACAAGCAGCCTAAGAAGTGCTGCAAGGGCTTTAACATGGCTGTATAGTCGCAGTTCCAGTGCTGGGAGAGAGCTTTCCCAACGCTGTAATAAAACCGCCTACGTGAGGCTCCCAGAGCTGTAGCACTGTCTACACTGCCACTTTATAGTGCTGAAACTTGCATCGCTCAGGGAGGGTGTTTTTTCACACCCCGAGCGAAGAAAAGTGCTGTAACTGGCGGTATAGACAAGGCCTCAGTGGCAAGCCCTGTGGGTTTAGACTCCCTTTCAGGAGAAAACAAAGTAGGTTTAAGCATATTCCATTTTAATCAAAGTAGATTTAAACATACTCCATTTACTGCATTTATGTTTATCTTTCAAATATTTGTCAATTTTCTTGATACCCATCTAGCTACTACTAAAAATATTAAAATAAGGTATTTCCCTTGCATAGTTCCATCTTCTCCTACTTGATCCTGCACATTTACGATATCTGTTATTTACATGACAAAAGAAAAGACTCCAAGTGAGAAACGCTGTAATTAATTCAGTAGAAGATCCAGCTGAAGTGGAAGGTGGGCAATGAAATGGTATGCTCCTATCCATCCTAACACAAATATCAGCAGAAACAGAAAAGGGCTCTGAGAAAAACACTAGCCAAACAGATTTCCTGTTGTAGACATATCTTGCTTTACTTAAGTTTATTCCACTATCTTGTTAAAACATTCCATTCTGCTACCTGGGGAAGCCATTAAAATATTTTCATAAACATGAGAATGTCCTGGCACACCTTAGGGCACTGGAACCATTTAAAGATATTATCAGTCTAATAGTTCATTCCCCCATTTGATATACAATACACTTGGATGAAGGACAGGCAGGCAGTTTAATGAATTAATAACATTAAAAAGGGGGAAATGGTAATGTTTGGTCATCCCACAACTCAGATATATTTTCTGGACAAATTGGGTTGCACAAATATAAGTGAGGGCAAAATTTGTCTAAACTGATCAAACAAGGAATTTTTTCCATAAGGTTCATTTTCCCATGGATTTTTTTCCACCATATGAGATTACAGAGAGGTCAACCATGAAAGTACAAGCAAGATTTAACTAAGTCATTCTGTACCTGGCTGACATCCAAATATAAGGTCAGGTGAGGTAATATACTCAGTGGTTTGGGGATTAAGTTTTTACTTATTTGCATGTGAACTAGGTTCAGTGAAGTGTCAAACTTTAACTGAGATATTATTCTAATGCTTAACCACCATCCTTCCTTCCCACATTTTTAAGATTGCTTAGTTGTTAATATCCATTCACAACAATGGGAGTTCATTCTTCATTGTTTAAGGGCTGTGTTCTCAAAGCATAGAGATTCTTCTTATGCAAGTCTGTCCAAAAACTGATGTCTTGCTGATTCTCCCCATGAATATGAAACCAAGTATGGACTGGAGGGCTCCATCTCCCAAACTGAGTGATAATTTAGGCCCCAAACCTTCAAATGGCTCTGCATCAACAGACGCCTGAATCCACTGACTTCTGCATGGAGTATGGGATCATCCCATACTGGAACTAGCTGTAGAACTGTGTCCTTAAGTTTGGGCCCTTAAAAGAAATGCAAAAATTGATTCAGAACAATTCTAACAAGCAGGCTGGATGATTCAATGTATATGAACACACTAAAATACAGAAGGAAACCTAATTTAAAGATTAGACGAACTGTCAAGTTCTCTCTTCTCCAGGCAACAGATTGTTGCAAAAATGAAAACAGGGATGAGAGGGAGGAAATTTTCAAAAATGGAAGACATTAGGCTATTAGATACTGGGTTCCTCTTCTCCAAGCCTAAACATATCAAAACATGTTCCACACCAGTTAAGTAAAGACATACATGCAATTTAATAGTGCCCTAACAGATTTAATTTCCAACCTGAGAATGTATATAAATAATAGCTTACCTGCATATAGCACCTTGTTCCTGAAGGATCCCAAAGTGGTTTACAAAACCACACAGGAATCACTTCATTTACCACTTGAGTAGAATAAGTCAACTGTTTAGCAGTGCACAACATTAAAAAAAAGCAACATATGACAGGATGCAAAGAACAAATCAACTAATTAAAATTACAGGGGAATTTCAGGTATGCAGAATATAATTACCCATGCAGGAATTTGTCCAGGACACTGGGGTTAATACCTCTACCCTTGTTAGGAGTAATGTAGATCTGTAATGACCATAAGTAGTTACAGCTTCTGTTTTATATTTCATCCATCAGACTGCCATCCCCCTGGAAAATGTGCTGGGAAGCCTGCTTCTCAGAAAGAGAAATTGAATAAAATCCAATCTCTCCTGCTAAAGAAAACCATCAAGCAACAGCAGAAAGGTTTTATTCAAGATACTTCTTGATAATCAAAGAGATAAGAGCGCCAGTCCATCTTGAGTCTCAGAGACCAGAATCTCTGAGGGAGGGACAAAGGGAAATTCAACATGATCATCCCAGGAACCATTGTGCCTCTTCTAAAACAAGGCAACTAGCTATGTGATCTTGCTCATGTGGACATTTGCACAGTGTCCTTTGATCTGGCTGCCCTGACCATGTCAAGGGCCATTCAGTTCAAGACAAGGCAGCCTGTGCTGCCTGCTTTCAGGATATTTCCATGTCAGACATATGCAAGGCAGCCACATGGTCCTTACTCCATATAAATGTGATATTGCTTGAATTCTGACTCAAGGGAGGAGCTCTGCTTGGGTTTCTCAAATAGTGCAGCACTTGTTTCTAAGGAAAAGGAGCAGTAACTTTCCCACACCATAGAATGTTTGTTTCTTTATTGACTGAGACCTGTTTTTTGAGATGGCCAACATAAGTTTTGTGGTTTGGATGCATCCCCAAGCTGTCCAGATGTTAAACCTGATACCCTAAGAGTTATCTCACCACTTCCCTATTTTAGATTGTATATTATTGGTATTATCCTAGTACATTCTTCTGGCTGCAGTAGTTGCAGTTATATTCCTTTTTCTTTAGTGACATCCCTCAAGCAAGTTATTCTCCAGGAGTGAAAATCCTGCTCATATGGTATCTGCAAAACAGGGAGATTTACTTGCCTTTTAACTCTATTTCTCTAAATATATCACTCCAGTTGTGTTCTCACCCACCTGATGACCTCCCCTGAGATGCTGGAGAGGAACCTGCTATCGAAGAGATGATTTTCTCTTATATCTTTATTTCTGTAGCATTTTGAGACACTAATTTTTCAATCATTTTATTTTTGTTATGATTTTCTTTGCAGAATCTTCACTTTCTGCTCAAATAGCAACTGCCTGGAAGGTTTCAAGGATGGCAATTGAGAGTCCTGTCTAGTGTACGAATCACACATTAACCCCCTGCTGCAGCCCTAAAGACTACAAACATACAACCTTGAAGAGTTCCACCTATATAGCTGGAGGAAGCAACTGATCCAGTGGTGAGAGTCTTTCCAAAATTACATCTTCAGATAGGAAGGGTAGGAATCCCCTTTTGCAAGCAAAATTGGTATTTCCAGTATAATCTCCTTTTGCAAAAGCCTCCTAAGCGTACAGCAGCACAACTCCCTTTGAAACAGCTTTAGGGATTCTGAAACGGTTTCATGGGTTCACAATTTAATTACAGAGAAAATATTCTAGTCAAGCGTAAATAATTATTCAATGTGGTTTGATGGTAACTGCATGCATAGGAGGAGTTACAGCAGCCAACAAAGCTAAAGCAGGGGAGTTTGAGTTAAAAAAAAACTAAACAAACAAAAAACAAGTTATATTATCAGCTTTGCTACTGACTTAATAAGTAACATTGGGCAAGTCACTTAATTTTTTGGTACTTCGGTTTCTCCAGCCATAATATACCTACCTCTGTAAAGTGCTTTGAGATCATAGGATGAAACATACAATATAAGTATAAAATATTATGCCTACTGACATGTTGCACATTACTTTTTTCTTTTGCACACTTATTTTCGGTAACATTTTTACTGTTTTAGAAATCATAAACTTGGGGATAATATGTGTCATCCTTAAATTGCCTTATGCCACTCTTTACTTCCATGTATTATTTATAATTTGCATGGGAATGTCTACTTTATCATAATAATCCAAGCTAAAAAGGCATTTATAGTTTTCTAGCTTCCTGACTTTATTTAAATTTACCAAATCTGCTGAAAAGATCAGAATCAAACTGCGTAAAAAAAATGCACAACAAAAAGAAATACACCCATCATCCATTTCAGTTCAGTGCCCTAGACTTTCTATTGTAGTTTAATCCCATCATCTCTCAGAGTAAAGCCTGTTACTATATAAAAGGAAAGTGCAAAGCTCCCAATTTAAGGACTAGTTACAACTCATTAAAGTGAGGACACATATAATGTGAAGCATTAGAATTTATACGGAAATATAATGAGTGGCTATGAATCAACCCTGCATAGATTAAACTAATTCCTGGAATGCTATTATGGAGAGTACCTTGTGCAGAAAGAATGATCCTTCTGTTTGCACAGCAACTAAACAGCTTCAATTTACTTTTAATCGATTTGAATAGAGATAAAGGCCCAGCATTTCAAAATGTGGTCTTCTAAACATAATCAGCCAGAATTATGCCTGTTTCACGGTGCAGTACTTGCAACCTGGTTACAGGAAGAAGGGATAAGGCTGCACTCAGTTTATTTCACTGCTTAATTTATATGGTAATTACAGCACCATAGCCAGAATGGAGAGCATCTGCCAAAACTGAAGGCCCCACAATAATAAAACTGACATGGGCTGTGATATTGTTGAAGTGCTGACTAAGAAACTTCTTTTATCTCCTTTTGAAGCCATAAAATGGTATGCCTGTTATTACTAGCAGGGAATTTTAACAGCTTTGCATTGACAGCAATTATGTAACACATGCACAAAACAATAGAGTTTCACATCACTTAATAAATCCTTGAGCTCTCTTAGTGCCAGCTCTCTTGCTGGCTGGATTTTATGGTCTGGTGACTCCATCTGACCTCCAGAATATTGGAGTATACAAACCACAATAGCAGTAGAAAATTATTAGAAACAACTGGCTTTTGTCCCCATTAGATCGATTTAATAAACGGGGCATGATGCATAATCATGGGTTAATTAAAAGATTTGCTCATTCACTTTATTCTCTGTAGCTAAATGTTATGAATGTCTGGCAAGAAATCAAGCAAGATATATATGAGTTTACTCACTTAAAAGAACATCCTTTATCAAACATCTATTACGTGGTGGGAAATGTCAGTTTCTGAGCCATATCATATGAAACAAATGTCAAGTTGTTTTGGATTGAAATTTTATCAGCATAAAACAATTTCTGTTGAATTTCCCTAAATCTAAATCTGCATAATTGCCACCAATTATCCACTTGGGATCATCAGTCCGGAACTTCCAATGCTAAATTCTAATGCATTTGTATTAGTACTTGGCATATAAATAAACTCTTAACTCCAGTGCCAAGAATCTGGAACTAAACACACTGGAAATGTTCTTATTATTATAAAAAGTAAAGAGAACAAAGAGAAGATTAAGGGAGGACTAGATTGCAGTCTATAAGTATCTACATGGGGAACAAATATCTAGCGGAGAAAGATATACATGATTCAATGGTTGAAAGTTGAAGCTAGACAAATTAAGACTGGAAATAAGATGTAAATTTATAACAGTGAGAGTAACTAACAATTGGAACAATTTACCAAGAGTGGTGATGGATTCCTCATCACTGAATTTTTAAATCAAAAATGGATGTTCTTTGAAAGATATGCTCTAGGAATTATTTTGGGGATGTTCAATGGCATGTGCTATACAGAAGGCCAGACTAGATGATCACAATGGTCCCTTCTGGCCTTGGAATCTATGACTCTATGAAAGGAATACCTATCAAAGAGGGATGTTTGGCTGACTGGAAAAGATGAGTACAGAGAAAGGTAAATAAGTTATAAATGTAGCGTGGACTTAATACAAATACAGCTGTAGGGAAAGGTAAACTAGCAACAGGCGAATCCTTCCTACCTTCCTTACACCAACCTGCCTGAGTACCAAGACCAACTACCTAGGGCAACTGCAAATTATTATTATTATTATTAATATAAAAGTGTATTCCTTTATTTGAATCCTAAACTTTCTGCCTCAATATCTTGTAGTAGTGAGGTCCACAAGATAATTATTCATTACATAATTTTTTTCCTTTTTCAATTTGCTGTTAAATGTCATCTGTGTCCTCTTAGTCTTGTATCATTAGACACAGTAAAACAGGGAGGGAGGGAGAGAAGGAGCGAGGGAGCGGAAAATAGATAATCATCTATATATATTTAAAGGGAGACTATATTAAGGACAGAAAGGAATTGTTTAAGGAGTTAATTACATTCCATGAGTCCTACTTTATGTAAAGAAAACTGTATCCTGGGCAATAGAAACTCTTCCCAACAGAGTGATTTATCGGATTTTGAAATAATATTCCAAGGGAAATTGCAGAAGTCCCATGTCCGCTGTATATGCACAAACCAATACAGGCCAAAACATTAAAAAATATAATGTAGGGAATAATCTTGCACTGACAGGGGGAGTAATCAGGTGACCTAACAGCTCTGTTCCTTATCTACCTCCTATCAGTCCATATTTTTTAGCAAGTTACCTGCAGGACATTAGGCACATACCATTATCTATTTAAGCTGTGAGCCACAAGGACAGACAACTTTGTATGACAGCTGAGTGAATATCTCAAAAAATATTTCTAGGAATATTCACTCAAAATAAAATTCAATGTTGCTTTGTCTATGTTTGTCTTTTGGGGTTGCTTTCTGAGAACAGTTCATCAATTGAGTTTACTGGCAAAAACATTCACAAGAAACAATGAATTTTAAGTGAATATGAGAGACTATCTGCAGAAAGCAAATTCTGAACTTAAGCATGAGTATTTACATTGGAAACCTGCTTCTAAGAGTTAATCTCATTCACACAGCGATAAGAGAAAAGTAAACTGCAAAACGCCTCTGGCATCTGGGCTGACCTGTAGAAGTACAGGCAGGAAAAAGTGATGCGGCTAAAAGATCAAGAGAGCTGGATCCCATCAAATAGTCAAGGCCAACAGCCTTGTACAGCAGAAAAGGAAGTGGTCCAGAGGAGAATAGCGGAGATAGCCTTGAGCTTAGAAAAGAGATGGGCTGTGAACTGGAGCACAGAGTTCCTGGACTAGTAAAATTGTTTGTATGGATTTTTTTTTTATTTGAACTGCTGTTTGCATGCTGGTGGGGGAATAGCATTAGCAGAACTGATGTTTACACTGGGGAAAGCCATTTACTTGAACTGGTTTTGCATGCAGAAAGGAGGGTCTTGGTGAGGAATACACCGTTAACTTGTGGGAAGCCAAAAGTGTCAAGCTAATTCTATAAACAGCAGTTCAAACAAAGCTTTCCTCTCCTGAGTACATACAACCAGCTGAGAGGGCAGAATAATATCTGAATGTAAAGGGTTGGAGAGGAAGACAATCTTTTCTATTACAAGGCCCATATATATAGTCTATTCAGCTGACCAGTATCAACCTAACATTATCCACAAATAGGGACATCTCTTCCAGTATCATCTGTACCAGAAATACCAAATAAGCCGAATAGTTATGGAAGAACATCTCTATTAGAGTACAATACCGTGTAACTAAAAACCTGTTGTGTGATTAGATTCTTTAGATTCATGAGGGAAAGGTTCCAGAGCTTTTCCAAAATCAGTTTTAATCCTGTTTATAGAGTCAAAAGCAAAATGCCTCTGAGAAAGAAACAGGAGCATTCCAGCTGGAAACAGAAGAATGGGCATGAGGGAGATCAGGAGAAGGAATGGGATGGGATCACTGGGACAAGTGGAGAAGTTACAGAAGGAGAGCAAATGAGACACTTCTGTATCTGTGACAGGGAAGAAGGAAGAGAACTGGAGGGGAATTAGTGGAATCAGAATTGCTCAAGGGTGTTTTGTAGACTCTATACCAATAAAATTTAACAGATTCTTCTTTAGCACAAATAGTAGCAACCTCTACTTTGGAAGCAGTGTCTGAATTATCTCTCTGCTGACATGCAGTCCCATGTAGCCATCGTGTAACAGCATAGTGATAAATGTGAAGTCATAGGTAGTCATGGCTTTGTGACACTGTGTTTTCAAAAGTGAGAAAAAAATATATTTTAAAAAAGTAAAAAATTGAGAAAATGCTAGGGAAAAGATGTAAAAAGTAGGAAAAGTTGAAAAGAGTAAGAAAAAAGCTGAAAAAACAAGTGGGAATCTGGGACTCTTGATTTTTAATCCTACTCTGCTACCAATCTCCCTGTGCAATTTTTGATGAGTCACTTAACCTCTGTGCCTCCAATTTGTACACTATTATATACATGTTTCACAAGAGTGTGGTGAAGCTTAAGATGCCAAACCTTTACTTACTAGTGTGTGGAGAGACTGCTGTACCCACACAGAGCCCCAATTAATTCAATACCCACACAGAGCCCCAATTAATTCAATACCGCTCTGTGTGGGCACAGAAGTCCAGCCACTTGCTATTATATGCAGGATCAAGGCCTAACTAATAATAGTTATGAAGTCCTTTGAGATCCTGGGGTGCCAAGTAAAATATAAGTTTGCAATGTTACTTGACTGCTATAAATGTATTCAGTTCAATTGGTTTCAAGTGTTCCGGGAAATTATTTGTATGTGTTAAATTACTAACAGTTCATATAAATAAGCATCTTTTGCTTTTACAATTATTTGTTTTGAAAGTAATTATCACATTTTCAAATGGAGGAATTCATATTAAGAGAATTCTAGCTAAGTGCTCATCTTCCTCTTTTCGTTTTCGCTACTGTGAAAAACTGTCTATATTAAGAACATTATAATAATTTTTTGTTTCAAGCATCTGAGCAAAATAACTGCACAGCAGTTAATTTGTTTTTCTGTTGCATATTGTTTATGGCAGTGCTTTCTTATATCATTTTTTGTTTATACAGTAAGTGTTATGTGCAGAACATCTGGTTTTCATACTAATAATTACTTCCAGGAGGAAAGTGCTACCACTTTTCATTCTGAAATAGTTCTGTATAACCACATGAATAGAACACATATTGCAGAATTACATAAGCAAAATATGATTAAATGTTATTTATCAAACCTTCAGTACCTGCTGGCTAATAGCGCTTTGCTGAGGTGAGGTCAACACAGTGACAGAATAAGAGTTGTCTTCATTAAGACATGTGGTATGCTTTTTTCCTTTCAGTTTATACAGTGAAGCATTTAATAGGAAATCACTATGATAAATAAATATTGTACATGTAAACACGTTTATGAGGAAACCAGATGTTAGAGGATAGCGTGTATACTAATACATAATTTTTGTCTACTTATGTTACTTATGTATAGGCTTGGGAGAGTCGATTTTTGTATTGGTAAATGTTGATAAATGTCAATTTCACTGTACATACACAAACCACTGAAAAACTATCTCCATCAGTAATAATCCAAATTTACAGATAGACAAAGTAAGAAAAATGCTGCTAGAGAACTTATTAGAGTTTGATTTAGGGCTATTTACTTTGTATATTTTGATATATGAGATTGACAACTTGTGTTTTAGTGATAATAAAGCTCTAACTTTTTTAACCTCACCATTTACTGTCAAATAATTATTACCTGACCTCCCATAATTTCCCACGGTAAAAATTTAAAGTGATAAAAATAGAAAAATGCTTAAAAACACAGATATTATCTGTCAAATTATCAGAAATAAAAATTATATATTGACAAGTCTACTTCTGTGTTACTCAAGTTTCTAACAGACCACCACTGTAAGATCCAAATGAGTTCTGAAAACATGTTATGGTTATTTTCAAGATGTTACTTAATACGCTAGGATCACAGAAAAAAAACTGTATAAGAGTGCAAGCTCACTAGACAGATAACTATATTGTAGGTTTGACAAAACTAGATATGAGAAGGTTGCTCACCCTGTACAGTAAGTGGGGCTCTTTGAGATGGTTGTCCCTGTGGGTGCTCCACTTTAGGTGTTTTGGCGCCCTGCACTTATAATCGGAGATTTGTAATAGCGATGCCCCGGTTGGCCGCACCGCTCCAAGCGGCTACCTAGCATATGCAGCCAACCAACCCCCAGTTCCTTCTCTACCCCAGAGGATCAGCGTGAAACTCCGAAGAAGAGGGGAGGAGTAGGGGGGTAGTGACACACCCACAGGAACAACCATCTCAAAGAACCTCAGTTACTGCACAGGGTGAGTAACCTTCTCTTCTTCTTTGAGGAGTGTCCCTGTGGGTGCTCCACTTTAGGTGACTATGGAGCAGTACCCCTCAATGGAGGGGGAGCTTCGGAGTTGGTTTATTGACTGTGGCTAGCACTGAGAGTCCAAACTGTGCATCTGCAGCTGATTGTTGCTCGAGATCATAGTGCTTAGTAAAAGTGTGGGCAGAGGCCCAGGTGGCAGCTTTGCAAGTGTCCGTGATGGGTATGTCATTGAGAAATGCTGTTGCTGTTGATAATGCTCTAGTGGAGTGTGTGCAAACTCCTGGTGGAGCAGGTAGATTGTTCTGCTGGTAACACAAATGGATACAGCCCGAGATCCATTTAGAGATGGTCTGACCCTTTGATCGTTCTGTTGTGGAGAGAAAGTTGAAACAATTTTCAAAATGGTTTTGTTCTTTCTAGGTAAAAGGTTAGCGGTCTTCAGATGTTGAGCATGTGAAGAGAAGCCTCCCTGTTGTTGGTGTGTGGTTTCAGGAAAAACACAGGTAAGTATATCTGTAGGTTTAGATGAAAGGACGAGGCTACCTTGGGTATGAATTTGGGGTGCGGTTGTAGGACCGCTTTGTCTTTACAGAATGTGGTAGGTGGGTATACCATTAAGGCACCTAGCTCTCCTACCCTTCTCGCTGACGTGATGGCGATCAGGAAGGCCACCTTTATTGATAGATGTAGCAACAAACAAGTCGCTAAGGGTTCAAATGGTTTCGCCATGAGGCTACGAGGACGAGGTTAAGATCCCACATGGGTGTAGGGTCTTTTAGCATTGGGTAGGTATTCATCATGCCTTTTAGAAAACGCTTAGTCGCTGGATGAGCAAAGATAGTGGCTCCATCCATGTTATAACAGAACAAGGTGATTGCAGCGAGGTGTACTCTGATGGAGCTATTGGATAGCCTTGATTTTTTGAGACCCAGTATATATTCCAGGACCCTGGGTAGTGGGGCAGAGCATGAAGAAATATGGTTAGTCTCACACCAGGTGCGAAATCATGTCCACTTCTGTGTATATGTTTTCCATGTGCTTAGTCTGTGGCTGTTCAAGAGTATGCTTTTAACTTTGTCGGAATAGTCTTTGTCAATACCTGTTAGCCATGTTGAAGCCAGGCCTTGAGATGGAGAAAAGCTAGGTTGGGGGTGATTGACGCATCCTGAGTCCTGTGTCAGGAGGTGAGGTATTAAAGGGAGGGTTCGAGGTAGTTTCACTGCCATCTGTCTCAGGTATGGGAACCATGTTTGTCTGGCCCATGTAGGGGCAATGAGAATGACCCTGGACTTGTCTTGCCTGATCTTGTGCATAACCCGACTCAGAAGTGGAATTGGAGGGACCGCATATAATAGGGGTGCCTCCCATTTCATGAGTCGGGCATCACCCAGGGAGTGGTGTCGCAGTCCCACTTGGGAGCAGTATTGAGGGCACTTTGTGTTGTGAGCTGTGGCAAATAGGTCTATAGAGGGGAACCCCCATAGGTTGAAGATAGCGGTGAGGGTTACATAGTCCACCTCCCACTCGTAGGTTTGTGAGAAGTCTCTGCTCAATTGGTCTGCCGTGGTGTTCTGGTGTCCCGGCAGTTAGGATGCTGAGATGTCTACGTTGTGGGAGATGCACCAATTCCAGAGGCGTATTGCCTCCATGCACAGAGGGTTTGATCGAGCTCCCCCTTGGTGGTTTATGTAGAACATGCATGCTATGTGGTCCATAAGGACTTTGATAGTAGTGTTGTGGATTAGAGGAAGGAAATGCTTGCCTGCATTTCTGACTGCTCTTAGTTCTAGTATGTTTATATGCAAGTTGGCTTCCGCTGCTGACCAACAACCCTGGATCATGTTGTCACCTAGGTGAGCTCCCCTTCCCATGAGGGAGGCATCCGTGGTGATTGTTATTGTAGGAGCTTTCTGTTCGAATGGGACACCTGAGCAGACATTTTGTGGGCATGTCCACCACTCGAGGGAATCCTTCACTTTGTGGGGCATGGTGAGCCGCCTGTTGAGGGAGTGCTTGTGTGGTATGTAGCAAGTGCAAAGCCAGGCTTGTAGGGATCTCATATGCAGTCTGGCACATTTGACAACAAAAGCTGTGGCAGCCATGTGCCCCAAAAGTTGTAGGCACATCCTGGCGGACGTTTGTGGGCTGTGTGACCGTAGCAGTCAGAGTGGTTAAGTTGAGGAAGCACTGTTGAGGGAGGCAGTTGAGATAGGCTTCTATAAATTCTAATTGTTGGACAGGGACCAAAGTGAACTTCTGAAGATTTATTTGGAGTCTGAGGTTCATAAAGAGGGCCATTGTGGTTTGTGTGTTCATAATAGGCAGTCGTCTAGGTATGGAAAAATCATGACCCCATGTCTGCGAAGGTGAGCTGCAGTGACAGAGAAGACCTTGGAAAAGACCCTTGGGGCGGTTAACAGTCCAAAGGGTAACACTTTGTATTGGTAATGTTGATGTCCTAGGGTGAAGCGCAAGAATCTTCTATCATGGTGTCATGAAAGTAAGCATCTTGTAGGTTGAGAGATGAGAACCAATCTCCTTTTTCCAATGCCAAAATTATTATTGATAGGGTCACCATTTTGAATCACTGTGTTCTCACAAACTTGTTGAATTTGCATAGAACCAGAATGAGTCTCCATCCGCCGTTCTTTTTCTGAGTGAGGAAATAATGGGAATAAAATCCTCTTCCCCTGTGTTGAGGTGGCACTGGTTCCATGGCCCCTAATTACAGGAGATGGTTTATTTCCTGTTGTAATAGGGGCTCGTGAGAGGGGTCCCTGAAGAGGGATGGCAAAGGGGGCGGGTAGGTGGGATAGAAATAAATGGGATGGAGTAACCCTGCTGAATAATTTCCAGGACCTATCTGTCTGTAGTGATCTTGCTCCAGACTGGGTAATATGGTGACAGGCGGTCCCCGAATGTTGTTAAGGTGGGGTTAAGTTCTGATGTTAGAAAGTAGAGAGGTTTCAGGCCCTCAACCAGATCTTCAAAACGACTGCCTGGAGGTGGAAGGCTGGGACATGGAAGGCTGATCTTGATTCTGTCTTTATCCCATCTGCCTCTGTTTGAGGCATTCCGTATAGTTTCTTTTGGGCTGGGAGTATATTGCAGCCCAGAATTTTTGGCTGTAAAACCTGCCTTGCTTTTTTCTTGATTCCAGGAACATAGATGCCCAGAGTCTTTAAGGTGGCCCGGGAGTCCTTTAAAGTATGTAAGTATGCATCTGTGGATTCCGTGAACAGTTTCTGACCCTCAAACGGTAGGTCTTCCACAGCACCTCCCTCGGGAGTCTAGAGAGATGTAACCATGATGCCCAACACATGACAACGGAGGTCACGATGGAGCATGCTGCTGTGTCCGTGGAATCGAGGGAAGTTTGGAGGGTCGTCTTTGCAATGAAAGAGTCTTCGGAGATGTTGGACTTACACGCTTCTCTCTTGTCCTCTGGGAGATGTTCAATAAAGATGACATTGTAGAAAACAGGTTGTGAGTGTATTTTGCGAGCAATGCAGAGTAATTTGTGACATGGAATTGCAAGGTGGAAGAAGAATAAGCTTTGTGCCCAAAGAGGTCTAGCCTCTTCCAGTCCTTGTCATAAGGGGTGGATCTGGACTGTTGCTGTTTGCCCCTCTGATTTACTGCCTCCATGACCAGTGAATTAGGAGTGGGGTGACTAAAGAGAAATTCAGCCCCTTTTGCCGGCATGTAATATTTTTTATCCAACCTTTTGCATGAAGGAGGAGCCATGGCTAGAGTTTGCCAGATGATTTTGGCAGGATCCATTTTGGCAGCGTTAATTGGCAGTTCTATTTTTGCCACTGGAGAATGTCAGTGAGCTTACGTTGAGTCTCAGGGAGCTCAGACAAGGAGATGTCGAGGGAGTCCACCACCCTCTTGAAAGGGTCCTGACAGGACCTGAAGTCATCCCCCGATGTGGGAGGTGGTGACATGATCATTTCATCTGGAGATGAAGATGAGATATGCATAGGTGGCAAGGTGTCTCCTTCAGGTGTGTCCTGCTGCTCTTCAGTCTCCTCATCCTGGGCCTCTGAAGGCACTGGGTCCATTGGTGAGGGATGGAAGGGTGTTCTGGAGACCAGTGGGTTAGGCGGTCTAATTTTCTGGGCCCTATAAATGGTCCATGGGTCCCAATATGGCCAATTGGGTGGGAGGGCCATACGAGGTGACAGCCAGGATTGGGGCTGCCAAGCTTGCATGTCTACCAGTGGCTGGTTATGTGAGGGTCCAGATTTAGGAGAGGAGTGGCGAGGGGTGTACAGTCCTGGGTCATCCTCATCCTCATCAGTGGAGGGAGGTGGCGCCGAAGCCCCTGGGGTGATGATCTGGCTTGGTTCAGGCCTTGCTGGGGTACCATCTGTACCAAATAGGGGGATGTCTGGTGTAGAAGAAACTGTCAGGTCCACCTGTCTAGTGAAAAGTTCTGGTACCGCAAAGCTCAGTGCCTGGGATGGCAGCGCAGTCTGAGAGGAGAGGGTCAGAACTGCTGGTGCCAAGGTCTTGCTGAGCTGTATATGTGCAGCAGGTGGCACCATTACAGCAGTCAGTGCCAGGACGGTCTTTGGCACGGTTGATACTGAGCTAGGGAGCGTTGGTTTAGATCGCGTACCTTACTGAGAGCCTGCCCATACCAGGTCCATGGCTCCTCAGGAAGTCTCGATACCAGATGCTCCCTGTACCTCTCAGTCCGAGGCTCTCAGTGCTGTTGGTACCGGGGCAGATTTTTCACCAGGAGATTGTTTCTTTTTAGGCGAATCTCGCTGTGGCGATGACTGAGACCAGTGTTTGGTCACCTTTTTAGGAACAGGGTCCTTAGAAGCGGTCTTGGTAGTGGAGCCCTTGTCTAATGATGCTGCTGGCAACCATTGGCCAAGAGGCATCCTGGACTCTGGGTCAGAGGCTGGCCTGAGGGATTTCTCCATAATGAGTAATTTAAATTGGAGGTCCCTGGCTTTTAGTGTCCTGGCAGTCAGTTTTTTCCAATGAGGGACACTTTTGAGGAATATGGGTCTCTCCGAGACAGCGGACGCACTGAGCATGGCCGTCTGGCAGCATTTAAATCCAGGGGAACCAGGCATGCCTGAGGAAGGTCCAGCTCTGGAGAGAATCGGGGCAGCCCATTTCCAAGAAGTCGTTGGTGGTGGAGGGTCGCTAGGGTAGGAGGAGAAAAGCTACCCTAAAATATTTTTTTAAATATGGAAAAAAAAGGTTAACTAGATTAGAGGGGATAAAAGAAAAAGGAAGAAATATAAACGTTCTATGGAGTTGAAGGGGCACTGCTGTCACGCTGACTCAAGCCAAGGGCAGTAGAGAAGGAACCGGGGGTCGTCTGGCTGTGCATGCTAGGTAGCCGCTCAGAGTGGCATGAGATGGCTGTCGCATGTGTGTGGCCAACCAGGGCACTACTACAAGTCTCTGATTATAAGCGCAGGGCGCCAGGACACCTAAAGTGTACATTCCTTGAAGAAGAAATATTATTGCTTTCCTAAGGTTTTGGGGATTGGGAGAGTTGGGGGGAAGGGGGTTGTTGCTGTTTTGTTTGTTTGTTTGGACTTAGTACTGCACTCCTATTGACTTCAGCTCGAGTTTTGCCTCCATAGAGACTGCTGGATTGGGCCCACTGAGTTAAATTAACGCCAGTGCATAGGGCTTGGACAAGATCATATGCACTACTTTAGCCTCACCTAAAGTCCTAACATAGGGTTTAAATGGTGCGTGAGGCTTTGTCCAGCTTCTCGGAACTAAAATAAATTTTACCCTGTGACTTTCTCACAGACACGTATTGTACATCATTACTACCTACTATACCATCAAGGGTATAAGGAGACACTTCCGGCCAATATTTTCTGAAGACATCAATGTGTGCTAACATTTTCCAACTTTCATATATCCATTTAATTTGTTCTCTGCCCTCCCTATTCTAAAATGTTGACTTCCTCATGAGGCTCTGAAAATTATTTTTATATTTATATAATATATTTTCCCACCTTAAGATTTAAGTTTGTATACAGGATAGGATACAAAAGGTAAACACACAATACTAGAATCACTGTTAAGAATTTACAACCACATTTTATGCTCAGCTGTTGAACCACCTGCCTGGTCAGAATGATAATTAACAAACTCTTTCCACAGCTGTGCAGACATCCCTGATGACACTGGTTCTCAAATTAAACAAAACCGTGTTTGGCTTGTGCTCAAGAAAAATGGGTATGGCAGATATAACTAATGGAAAAGGATATGAGTAGTTTACTGGTACTAAGTACTGTGAAGCTGAAATAAAGAGAAACTAAACTATTTAAAAATAAGCTAATAGGGTCCCAATTAAGGTAATATGTCATCACGTACCCACCTGTTATTCTCATTTACTTTGAAAATACCAAAACAATTACAAGTACATAAGGTCAATGTGGACTTAAAGTAAAGCACTGGGAATCAAGATTTTTTTTGTAGCTTCACAGAAAAGAAAATATGGGGTCCAGAGGAGTTTCCTGTTAATAGCTTGCCTAGATGTAGGATCAAAATCCATCATCTTTGACACTGCAGAAACCCCATATCTTCTGAGTAGGGTTCTCACTTATCACAAACAGATAACTAATGGAAGCCATATTTCAAAATGTAAAAAACACCACTAGATTTGTTAACCTTTGTATACAACATTCCTT
Organism: Mauremys reevesii; assembly: GCF_016161935.1. Lineage (NCBI taxonomy): Eukaryota > Metazoa > Chordata > Testudines > Geoemydidae > Mauremys > Mauremys reevesii. Next base: position 58,350,015 of record NC_052626.1, read on the forward strand.
TTATCAATGCTCAGCAACAAGTCTTCAGAAGCTGAACATTTTTGAAGCAGTAACGACAATGCAGTTGACTAAACACAGCTAAACTCAATGGTTTCCAGGAAACTGAAAGATGAAAGAATGTGGAAAGACACTGCCATAGCTTCAAATGAAGAACAAGTGAACTAAGGCCAAAAAGAAAACCAAAAAGAAATTCAACAAGGGCCTAGAAACCATGGTCAGATAAATTTCAGTTGGATTGAGACTTCAGAATGCATTTTTAACATGGCATACAATACATTCCTTGGTATATTATTTCACTTAAGACTTTTTTTTAAGAAGTTGGGAGGGGAAGTCACATTGCAAAGCCCGTAATGATTCTCATTTACTTACAGCATAACAGTATAACTGATTTATTTTTATTTTTAAATACTAAGAACATAAGAATGGCCATACTGGGTCAGACCAAAGGTCCATCCGTCCCAGTATCCCATCTACCAACAGTGACCAATGCCAGGTGTCCCAGAGGGAGTGAACCTAACACATAATGATCAAGTGATCTCTCTCCTGCCATCCATCTCCACCCTCTGACAAACAGAGGCTAGGAACACCATTCCTTACCCATCCTATCTAATAGACATTAATGGACTTAACCTCCATGAATTTATCTAGTTCTCTTTTAAACCCTGTTATAGTCCTAGCCTTCACAACCTCCTCAGGCAAGGAGTTCCACAGGCTGACTGTGCGCTGTGTAAAGAAGAACTTCCTTTTATTTGTTTTAAACCTGCTGTCCATTAATTTCATTTGGTGGCCCCTATTTCTTATATTATAGAAACAAGGAAATAACTTTTCCTTATTCACTTTCTCCACACCACTCATGATTTTATATACCTCTTTCATATCCCCCTTTAGACACCTCTTTTCCAACCTGAAAAGTCCTAGCCTCTTTAATCTCTCCTCATATGGGACCCGTTCCAAACCCCTAATCATTTTAGCTGCCCTTCTCTGAACCTAATGCCAGTATATCTTTTTTGAGATGAGGAGACCACATCTGTACACAGTATTCAAGATGTGGGCATACCATGGATTTATATAAGGGTAATAAGATAGTCTCCGTCTTATTCTCTATCCCTTTTTGAATGATTCCTAACATCCTGCTTGCTTTTTTACTGCTGCTGCACACTGCGTGGACGTCTTCAGAGAACTATCCACGATGACTCTGTCTTCAAGATCTCTTTCCTGTTTAGTTGTAGCTAAATTAGCACCCATCATATTGTATGTATAGTTGGGGTTATTTTTTCTAATGAGCATTACTTTACATTTATCCACATTACATTTCATTTGCCATTTTGTTGCCCAATCACATAATAACTAAAATTATGACTCAACATTAAGGGGCACATGTTGCTTCCCTTTGTGGGTTCAGCAGTTACCAGATCCAGGGAGATTCTACTGCATGTATATGCAAGGGTAAGGGAGGAGTAGGTGGAGGCTGTTGGGATTTTAGGAGATAACATAGTGGTGAGCACCTAGTATTGGATGTCATGGACCCCAGGTCCACTGGGTTTCCCTGTGCTCTCTCACACAGGCACGGGTCAAGGGAGGTGAATAAATCCACCAACCACAGCTCCTTGCTGAAGAGGATCACAGATCTTACTGCAAACTGGAAGGGACCCTGAAAGGTCACCGAGTCCAGTCCCCTGCCTTCACTAGCAGGACCAAGTATTGATTTTGCCCCAGATCCCTAAGTGGGCCCCCTCAAGGATTGAACTCACAACCCTAGGTTTAGCAGACCAATGCTCAAACCACTGAGCTATCTTTCCCCACTCACCCACCTTGTCTCTCTAATTATTTTTATGACTGTGGCAAGCCATTTCCTAACACACAGTGTAGGACTGTGCACATTCCTGCTACCTGAATTATCAATTACTTCTAGTACAGACATATGTCAAACAGGAATTTTATTTACTTGGGAATTTAATTTGTTATAATGCAAACAGATGTAATATCTTAATAATCAAATCAGTAATAATATCATACATTTAAAAAATGTCATTCATACAGAAAGATAAAGCCCCTTATAAATATGCATATAAGCATCACATCCCCTACTGTTGAAATGCAGCCTCCTCTAAGGTGGAACATAGAAGTTCTTTTCAGCACACAGCCATATTACAGAACAATTTAGGGTAAAGTGAAGGAGAATACCCTATCCAAGTACAACAGGAATTTTAAACAGAGTATCGTTACCCAAACTAGAATTTGAGTCAAGTATCAGAGGGTTAGCCATGTTAGTCTGGATCTGTAAAAAGCGACAAAGAGCCCTGTGGCACCTTATAGACTAACAGACGTATTGGAGCATAAACTTTCATGGGTGAACACCCACTTTGTCAGATGCATGTGATATACATGTGCAAATATGAGTATACATCATAGCTGACATCCCTAACTTGTGGAAAGTGCCATGAGCTCTGCCATGATACAAGCAGTCATGATCAAGTTGAGGATCACACCCCCAGCTTGAGTAGACATACTCACGTTAGCTCCCATCACCTAGTGCACTAAAAATAAAATATAGCCATAGCAGCACAAACTGTGGGATGAGCTAGGGTCTTGGACAGATACATACTCAGGAAGGCTAGCCTATCCTACCATCTTGTGCTGCTGCTCGATAATGCTGGCTTGATGACAGCTGGTATGAGCATGTCTACTCAATCTGGCAATCACACCCTCAGCTCCAAGTGTAGATGTACCCTCAATTTTACATAATATAGAAGCACTTTCAGCAGCGCAATGGTCCCTAGCCCATAACTAGGCATTGCTTACTGACTCAGAGGGAAGGGTGCCACCTATTCAATAATGAACATTTCCTGAAAAAAAATGAGCTTTCAGGGCAAAGTCTGCCATCAAACACTGCCAGGGCCAAGCACTCAGTTTTGCCATGAAACTACTAGAGGAAAAGTTAAAGAGCTGCTTCCCTAACTAAGGAGTTATGCTATGCAAACTATGTCCAAAATTTTCAAACTTGGGTGCACAGGCAGCTAAGTAAATGTGGTCTGATTTTTAGAGAGACTGAAAAGTCAGGTCACTTATATTTAGCTTCCTATATACAGACTGGATACCTGAATGTAGCCATCCAAATTTGAAAATTTTGGCCTAAGATGTCTAGTTACTGCAGATGACATGTCATGATAATATAGGAAAGCAATCATGTTTATTAATACAGGGATCTAAAATTAGGAGATGATTGATAATCCAAAAACTAGTAATTTACATATAACCTTAATCCTTTTGGTAGTGGATTCCCACAATAATAAATGAAGACTGGGAAGTGGCCAGTTTTGGCATGTCATTATGATGTACTCTAAGAAAGTGACACAACAAATTTGGCCAGTGCTGAGATGTCATTCCAAGAAGCTTCACTTCTGAGATGTTGTTTCCTAGAATATCATTCATAACGACAAGATAAGTGGAGTATCTTCTGAAGGTTGATGTTCTTTCAATGAAGAAATGTATACTATTTTATTTTTATTATTTCATCTACTGGGAGGGAAACCCCACCTTAATTTACATTTGGATGCTTCCATATTTTATGCAGACAACCCAGAGAATTTATAAGATATGGCATATCCATATAATTTTGAAACTGTATGTCATAATTTCATTGTTATGCTACCAGCAACAGGTTATGTAAAAATGTAATATTTCCTTCAGAAGTAGTTTTATTAATTAAATGTTCTGATGTAGTTCTCATACTATGCAGTAAAGCTAACCTAGTCATGGCTGTGGCAAATTGCTGGCACTATTATGATGGGTCCCATGCTTTCTCCTCTTGTGGGGGTTCAGGGCACCATTTCTCACCCCGAACCGGGGTATCAACTGTCCCACTAGTGTCCCAGAAAAGGGGAGTGGAGAGGGAGGGACCCGGACCCGCCCTGTACTCCGGGTCCCAGCCCAGGGGCCCTAGGGATAGCGGTGAACCACTTGAACTAGTGATTCCTTCCCCTAGGCTACTTCCCTCTCCGGCCCTTCAGCTTGTGGGGCTTCCTGCCCTCTCTCTGCTTGGGCCAAATTTCTCCCAACCCCTTGTGTCTGTAGAGTCCCTCTGCTCTGCACAAGCCAGGTTTTCCTTTACCTAGGGTCTTGGTCTTCTGACCCACTACAGCACTTCTCCAAACTGCTCTCCTCCAAACTACTCTCCGCTCCAACACCAAACCACTCTGCTTCAACTCCTTCAACTGTCTGACTGAAGCAGGAGGGTTTTATCAGGTGACTGGCTTCAGGTGCTCTAACTGGCTTAATTGGTTCCAGGTGTTCTAATTAATCTGTAGCAGCCTCTCTTCCCTCTACAGGGAATAAGGCTCTCATCATCCTGAGGCTTACATATCTCCCATCTATCACTCTTCTGCTGCCCTCTGGCTGTGCTATATCACATATCCCCCCCCACACACACCCCGCTCAACACCATGGGGTTGGGCTACTTGGGACAAGAAGCAATGTTGTCGTGACAGGCCATCAGCATTGCCGTGTTGGCTTCCGGCCCTATGCTGTACACGGAAATGGAAGGGTTGCAAGAATAGGAACCATCTAGTCATTCTTGCATTCTTCTCCTTGTTTCTGTGCATCCACTGGAGCGGGGCGTGGTCTGTCACAAGGGTAAACCGCCACACCAGCAGTAGTAGCGGAGAGCCTCCATGGCCCATTTTACCACCAGACATTCCTTTTCAACAACGGCATACTTTTGTTCACTGGGGAGGAGTTTCCGGCTGAGGTACAGGATTGGGTGTTCCTCCTCCCCTACCATCTGTGAAAGGACGGCTCCTAGCCCTACCTCCGAGGCATCTGTTTGTAGGATGAATTCCTTCTCGAAGTCTGAGGCTATGAGCACTGGATGACTGCAAAGGGCTGTCCTTAAATCTGTGAATGCTCCTTCAGCCTCATCAGTCCACTTTACTATCTTGGGGCCCCGAGCTTTTATCAGGTCTGTCAACGGTCCTGCTCTTGTGGTGAAATGGGGGATGAATCTCCAGTAGTACCCTACTATCCCTAGAAATGCTCTGACCTGCTTTTTGCGGACCAGTCAAGGCCAACCCTGTATTGTCTCCACTTTGTTCCATTGGGGTTTCACCAAGACTCTCCCTACTACAGACCCAAGGTATCTGGCCTCAGCTAGCCCTATCACGCACTTGGGAGGGTTGGCAGTGAGGCCAGCTTTCTGAAGGGAATCTAGCACCGCTTCTACTTTTCCTAGGTGTGTTTCCCAGTCAGGGCTATGGAGGACTATGTCATCTAAATAGGCGGCAGCATAGTTGGCATGGCGTCGGAGCAATTTGTCCATAAGTCGTTGGAATGTTGCAGGGGCCCCATGGAGTCCGAAAGAGAGGAAAGTGTATTGGAACAGGCCATTGGGTGTAAAGAAGGCAGTCTTCTCCTTGGAATCCTTGGCCAGGGGAATTTGCCAATATCCTTTTCTCAGGTCCAGGGTGGTTAGGTATCGGGCCTTGCCTAACTGATAATTAGTTGGTTGATGCATAGTATCGGATAGGCATCGAATTGGGATACTTCATTCAACTTCCAGAAGTCGTTGCAAAACCACAGGGTGCTGTCAGGCTTGGGGACTAGGACAATAGGGCTGGACCACTGGCTGTGGGATTTTTCAATAACCCCGAGCTTCAGCATCTTCTTCATTCCCGTCCTAATTTCTTCCCTTTTAGCTTCCAGTATTCGGTATGGTCTTAATGTCACTCTTACTCCAAGACTGGTGATAATGTGATGTTGGATCAGTGTCGTACGGTCCGGCTGTGTACAGAACATGTCTTGGTTCTGTTGGATCATATCAATGACCTCTGTTCATTGTTCTGGGGTTAATTTGGGGGATATCCTCACCTGCCCCTGTGGGTCATCTGGCTGGGGTGGAGCTCCCTGAATGACCAGGCACATCTCTCGGTCATGCCAGGGCTTCAGTAAGTTGACGTGGTAGATCTGCTCTGGCCTTCGGCAGTCTGGTTGTCTGACCCTATAGTCCACCTCCCCAGTGGCTTCCACTATCTCATACGGCCCATGCCAGCTGGCCAGGAGTTTGCTTTCTACTGTCAGCACTAGCACCATCACCCTTTCTCCCGGCTGAAATCTCCATCTTTTCACCCAACGGTTGTAATATCTCTGCTGGGCCTCTTGTGCTTTTTCCAAATGTTCTCATACTATGGGGGTCACTCGAGCTATTCACTATCTCATCTGTGTTACATGCTCAATGACATTCTTTCCTGGGTTGGGTTGTTCTTCCCAATCCTCCTTGGCGATATCTAATATTCCATGTGGGTGGCGTCCGTATAGTAGCTCAAAGGGAGAGAAACCAGTGGATGCCTGGAGAACTTCCCGTATTGCAAACATTAGGTACGGTAGAAGGGTATCCCCATCTTTTCTGTCCTGTGCTACCACCTTCTAGATCATACTTTTAAGGATACGGTTAAACCACTCAACCAGGCCATCTGTTTTTGTATGGTAGACTGAGATCTGTAGGGCCTGGATGCATAAGTACATAAGTACATAAGCAGGGTACATAAGTCCTTCATTAATTTTGACATGAAGGCGGTTCCTTGGTCAGTCAAGATCTCCTTAGGGATGCCCACTCTGGCAAAAACCTGGAGTAGTTCTTTTGCTATTGCCTTGGATGTGGGGTTTCTTAAAGGAATGGCTTCTGGGTACCATGTGGCATAGTCAAGGATGACTAGTACATTTCGGTGGCCCTGTGCCAATCTTTCTAGCAGGCCCACTAGGTCCATGGCTATCCTCTCGAAAGGGACTTCAATAATAGGCAAAGGTACTAATTGGGCCCGCAAGTGAGGTCGAGGGCTATGCTACTGGCATTCTGGGCAGAAGGCACAATAGCGTTGGACCTCCGCGCATATTTCTGGCCAATAAAACCTTCTTAGGATTCTGTTCAGTGTCTTGTCTACTCCTAGCTGTCCCCCAATACATGACTGTGAACTAATTCTAGTACTGCCCTTGTGTGTTTCCGTGGGACTAAGAGCTGCTCTACTTCTTCCCCTCGTATTTGCGCTATCCGGTACAACAGATCGCGTTTGAACACATAATATGGCCTTGGGGCTTTGGTCTTTCCCTCCACAGGTACGCCATTCACTTCCACTACCTCCTCCCTCACATTCACGTATAGCGGGTCATTGGCTTGGTCCTGTCCGAAATTCTCACATGCTGGTCCAATCTGAGCTAATTCCAGGGGACCTATTTCAACTCCATCCCCCGGGTTGCTCCTACTTGGGTTAGGACCCGCCTCTGAGTTCTCACTGGCCTGAATTGTCTCCTGGCCTCTTGAACAGGTTCGCCTGCCAACAAGAGAGGTTTTCTGGTTCCCTGCTAGAATCCTGGTCCCTAATCTTTTATCTGGCCTCCTTTCCCACCTAGACTTTCCGGTTTTCCCAGGGGATGAAAATAACTCTGGGGCAAATCCAGCAAAAATTAGGGTAAGGCTATCTGCAGGTGCCTCAGTCTCAGTCTGGGTGTTGCTACCCTCCTCTGGCTCTACTAGGGGAACTAGGCTCTCAAACCCTGGGAAGTCCCTATCAATTAAGACCAGGTAGGGGAGCCTGGGGACCACCCCTGCAGTTACCCTGGTAGTGTTCCCCTGGATCTCAATCCGTACTGGGATTGGGGGGTAAAAATTTATGGTGCCATGAATGCACGTTACCGCTGTGTTTTTTGCCCAGGTTAGTTGGTCTTGCGCCATCAACTTCAGAGACCAGCGTGACAGCACTTCCAGAATCCACTAATGCTATGGCCTCAATACCATTCATTTTTATTGACCTTGTATACCCATACGGGGTCATTGCGACCCCTACCAGGCCAATTAGGCCACATTGCTCCCCGTGATCCCCCAGATTGCAGTGCATAGGCTCTTCCCTGTTGGGGCATTGGGCTGCTATCTTGGGGCTTACATATCTCCCTGTAACGGGTTGGACTCACCCCTGCGGCACCTCCTACTGGTCGTCCTCGGGAATTAGCTCAGTCCAGTGTCCAGAGCGCCCTCTGCAGGCCAGTGATCCACCTGTCTGCTACTGGCCCCCGTGTCCCTCCCAGGACCCCGGTGCCCCTTTAACTGGGTCTCTCCCTCCCAGGGGAACCCCCACCCCACTATTCCCACTTTGCCTCAGTATTGGCTACTGCCCAGTCTCCATCTCGCCCCTGTTCACTGGGGCAGACTGCAGTATCAGCCACTCATCATAGGCAAAGGGGTTTGGACCTGCTGCCTTTGCCTACCCCTGGGTTGCCCCCTGCAACCCCCAGTACCTCTTGGCCTAACGCTAGGCTGCAGCCTGGGGCTTTCCAGGCAGGAGCTCCCCAGCTCTTATGCCTTTCCCCAGCCCTGCTCCACTCTAGGTACCTTGTCTAGCTCCCTGCAGCCAGGCCCTTTTCCCTCTACAGGCAGAGGGAGAATGTTTGGGCTCCTGGCTCACAGCCTTTTATAGGGGCAAGCTGTGGCCTGATTGGGGTGTGGCCCAGCTGCGGCCACTTCCCCAATCAGCACAGCTCTGAGAGCAGCAGCTCTCAAGCCCTGCCAGGCCGCTTTTAAACCCCTCAGGGCAGGAGCGGGTAACCACCCTGCTACACTCCCATCTATCACTCTCCTGCTGCCCTATGGCCGTGCTATATCACATGGCATACACATTACTTCAGGCTGTTTCTATGTTGATAAATACTGTAAATAAATAATAGGCTCTAGTCATATAAGGTTCTATATGCATACAATCCAGTCAAAGAAACACGTTTGGCATGTTACGGGGGGTTGCGCGCCATAGCAGATACCAAGAAAACACTGTGTTGTGCTGATCAAACCTTGAAACTGAGCTATTAACATTCATAACATTCTAATGACTCAGTAGCCCATTACATTCCAAAGTGCAGTAATGTCCTGTTGTGGACCACCACACAGAGCTGCAGACACACTGCCTGTGATTATATTTGCCTCATTAGCAAGGGTCAGTGACGAGAGAGAGAGTAATGCATGGGTCAGTGACTGGAATGGATGACATAGCATGGATTTATTTTATCAGTTCCCCAGCAGACTTAATTCTGTTAAATTGAAGATTCACAAGATTGGCTTAAACTATTTGATTAACAATTACTTATATGCTAACCACAACGTACTAAGGTGGAGGTCAACCACAGTTTAGAAATTGAATAGATGAGGAGCTAAATATGTTCTCTTGCTGAAGTGGCACATATTTGGATGGAGTCCTTGAATCTCTCATTGTCTCTTTGGGTCTGATCCTGTACTATTTATGTAGGTAAACCTCACTGAAGTCAGTGAGAATAAAAGAGTCAATTAGCCAAGCTCACTTTGCAACACCTATTTAAAGAGTGCAAGATTAGGTCTTTACAGTGTGAATTAGATGGAAGGGTTTACGGTATATATCTCAAACTGGATTAATGTTGAAAGCAAGCTTGCTAAAAAGTCAGCCAAAGTTGGCAAGCAAGCAACAGCTCTTAATACCGCCTGTTGGAAGTTGTAATGTTTTTCTTTTCCTTCTGCCTTTCTTTGTTTCCTGCTGTTTAATAAGGAACTTTCCCTATTACGTAAATAAGCTCCCTTTATTTTTGCTTCTGAGAAAACTTCAGATTCAGTTATTTTTCTTTATCATCTCCTCTCTTTATGAAGGACCTTTGTACCCTCATCTTAGGATATGTCTAAAGTGCAATTAAAAACCTCAGGCTGGAATGTGCCAGCTGACTCAGACATTCAGCTGTAGACCAGGCTCTAGGACCCTGCAAATTGGGAGGATCACAGAGCTCAGGCTGTAGCCCAAGCCTGAACATCTACACCACAATTAAACAGCACCTTAGCCTAAGTCCCATGAGCCCAAGTCAGCTGAGACTGGCCATCCCCAGATGTCTAATTGCAGTGTAGACATACCCTTAGGCTGTTTGATCCTCCTGTGTCCACACTGTCACTCTCATGGCCCATTTGTGGCATTACTACAGAAGACAACCACAGTCATCTCTATACCCTCAATCAGTGACTGTGATATGCCCATTGTTCTCTGCCTCCACTGAGAACAGAGCTCCCTTTCCTCCAAGAGCTTCACACAGTAATTTCCCAAATATTAGACTTTGTTCAGCTTGAAAAACAAAATAAGTATTTTTGTCTTTTTTACAAAATGGAAGAAAAACAAAAATAGAAAATAAACGTTATCTTACACATTTAACATGTAATTTACTATAAAATTCTTTAAACAGGCACTAAAAATTAAATTACTGAATATTTGTATAGCTCACCTTATTCATCAGATAGAGAATGAATTCATTCCTATAGTAACAACTATATGACAAACATATAATATCTCTAGGAGTGTGACAGATCTTCCTAGAAGGAATGGTCTCCCTTCTCCCAAGTTAAAACAGTTATGGGGGAAAAGATCATTTGATCCCAAAATTTAACCTAAAAAGTCACAAAATACATATTAACTTTTGGGGGGAAAAATTATTCAGCCCCTTCTTTGAATACACAAATGTATAATTTATTTTTCTTTTACCCAGCATAATTCTTTTTAAAAAACCAAAACTTTTTGTATCCATCTGTTTAAAATGAACAAAAGGGAGTATATAATTGTCAAATATACCAAAATAAATCATTAACTTTCTCTAATTTTGTTTGGCTAAAAAGTACATCCTACACTTTTCTTGTACCAGTTCTCTTTTCATGTTAATTAAGAATCACACTAGCTCTGGGAAATATATTAATGTGCTGAATGCTAAATCTGTAAAAGTTCTGACTCTTGCCCCCCTACCCACTCCGCACTTCTGCAAACCTAGGGGTAGCTACCTACACAGAGGGAGGCCACTCAACATCTTATGATACTTAAACTACTGAAGATGATCTATCTAAGGCAATGTCTACACTATGCCCCTTATTATAGATGCAGCCTACACCAACAGAAGGAGGAGTTTTTCTGTTGGTACAGGAACACCACAGTCCCAAAGGATATTGTATACATTGATAGAAGCCCTGTTCCATTGGCACAGCTGTTTTGTGAAAAAACACAGGGGGGTTTGTCAGCATAGCTATGTTAGCCAGGGGTGTGTTTTTTCAGATTCCTGGCCAATGTAGCTATGCCGATGTAACTTTTAAGTGCAGACCAAGCCTAACGTATTTATGTGGCACCCCATTATTACAGTAACTGAGCATTTCACAATAATTTATCTTCAAAACATCTTTGTGAAATTGGTTAGTGCTATTATCCTCATTTTACAAATGGGGAACTGAGGCATGGAGAAACTAAAGACAGACATTTTGAAAATCCTAAGTAATTTAGGAGCACAGTCCCTTTGAAAGTCAGTGGGACTTGTGCTCCTAAATCAATCAGGCACATCTGAAACATTCATCCTAAGTCACTTGCCCAAGGTCACAACAGGAAATCTATGGCAGATGAGGGAACTGAATCCAGGTTTATGAGTCCCAGACTAGCACCCTAATCATCTGACAAGCTTTCCTCTTTGGAACAAAGACAATGTGAGCCAAAGCAACAAAAATTGAGTAAAAAGCAATCCAGTTGTGGGACTTATTTTCAAAACAGGGCCAAAATTTCCTCTCAGTTACACCAGTGGCATCTGTGATCAGTCAGTGAGGTTGTTCCAGTTTAACTTACAGGACGATTTAGTGCATATTAGAAATCAAAACTTCTGCAAATTTAAACACTCTTTGTATTGAGGTCTGGCTTCTTGTTACTGCCTTGAAAGCCCTGACTAATTCTGGCCCTCTTCACTTTAGTCTTGTTTTACATCACATGCAGGAGCGGATTTACCATGAAACAACAAGGGCTCCCCCCAAAATGCAGGACAAATATCTGACAACCTGCCCCCGAATCCTGGCTAGCAGTGCAGCAGGGCTCAGGCCACCCCCCTTACCCCATCCTGTACCCCAACCCCCTGCCCCAATCAAGGTATCTCACTTTATTTTCATTTAATCCCCTTAACTTATAATATAGGAGGAGGATGAAGAAAAAAAGGGGGGACAAGAGAGCACGTTCTTTTTCTTGGCTGGGTCGTGAGGGGAGGGGGTCCAAAAATGAAGTTGCGCACAAGGCCCCACTAACTCTAAATCCACCACTGATCACATGCCATGCCTTCTGCTCTTCCAGAGATGCCGGCCTCATCCAACCACTTGGCAGCTTCTCACACAAACATTTCTGTGGCTCCTTCTACATTGACCCCTACAGCATAGAACATTTTTGAAGGACCTACTCTTTCCATAATCCAGCTCATCTGAAGGCCACCTCTGCCTTACTACCTTTGAGAAATTTGCTAACAACCCAGAGAAATAATTTGGAATAGTTTACCTGTCCTACTTAAATTAACAAATTTATTTATTTATTTTTAACTGAACTTACAGTATACCCCTTTTTTCCTGCCTTCTGCGTGTCTGTCTATCTTTAGATTGTGAGTTCCTTAAAACAGGAAAGCACCAAGTGCACTGTGAACACTATCAGAAATAATAACACTACCAACAACTCCCCCTCCTCCTCATTAGAAAGTAGTGATCCAGGTTAAGAATCTTGCCATCATTTTCAACAATGGCCTTTCTGTACAAACTTGTGTGTCAGATATGGTTCAAAATTGCTCTTTTCCAAGTGCACAGTTTGTGTCATTATTTAGCCTGTGATGATTTGATGACAGCATGCCAGCCAGAGGGGCACACCACGCACTTCCATCAGGTGGAGAATGCTCAGTAGAGAATACCACGGTAAGAACATTTTGTTGCTTTGTAAATTTGGGGCATAACAAATGACAACACCATCTAGCCAAATTCTTAATCAAATAGAAAAGTCTGCTCAGCCAGTTCCAGGAGTTCCATCTGTTCCACCTGAATCCAACTGGTTATATACCAACAGCAAAAATAGCTTAAAAATTAATGATATTTATCTGCTAAGCTGTTTCCTCCAGAATTTCCCTACTGTTTCCACATCCTTTTGCCTGGAAAATACACAGAAACAGTCTAGGTCCTTAATCTTTAAGTGGGCACTAACAGAAATCTGATCAATTAAAAAAAGATAAATTAGAAGTATTTTAAGGTACCATGCTGAAACTGGCTGGAATGTTTTAGTTTTATAAACCCATTTTCTTCATTTTTAAATGTTTTTCTCTTGCTTTTTGCAATATGAAAGACTGACAAAACTAAACGAGAAAACTAACTGGTCACACAGGGGAAACCATGAAACTGACTATATTCAAAAGGTTGTTAAATGCACAAATTTGGAAACTAATAAATTACTTTTCTACAATCTCTTCCAGTTACTGCTATTTAAGGGATTACTCACAACAGTAGATAAAAGAATTTTGTATTGATGTAAACAAAAATTATTTTTATTGAGGTTTCTTTTTTACCATTCCATCAGTGGTCATCACTCATCATCATCTGTCAACTGTAGAAATGAGCCCTCTCTCTCTCTCCAAACTCTAGTCTCTGTATTGTTAATCTCCATACAAGAGACAGATACAAACAGTGTCTTCATTTTAGTTTTAAAGCATAGGTCATAGATTACACTCAGACCATTGTCCTTGGGACAGACATTTCTGGGATGACAAGCTTATACGTGAGACTTCTTGCAGCAATTTTTTTCTCACTCAACTTGAGAAATGCTTGTTGAATCAACTATGCTGAAACACCTCTCAGCTGAAAAGACAAGGAGCTCTTCAGGTCAGTCAGAAACCATCTACAATTTATTTTATAGAAATCAGTTTTCCTGCATCAAGTTGCCCATGCCGGTTTTCCCTCTGCTCAGTTTCTTGTCCACTCTGGTGCAATTGTGAATTACAATTTAGCCCTCAAGCAACAGCCTAGGAAAACACCTCCCCTTTAAGCATAAAACAAGAGTCCAAACAAAAACACACATCCAAAACTTCAAAGAAACAAGTCCTTCAGCCCTGGGCTTAAACAATAGCCCCAACATGGTCTGTCCTGGTCTACTGTCCTGTTGATGCCATAACTAAAAAGGCACCTTCTCCAGAAATTCTGGAAGGGCCCTAAGTAAGAACCACTAACAACAATGAGTCTCCAGCCCATACTAGAATCATATTGTCCTTAACCTTCTCCTTATATTTCATCCTCCCCAGAACTTCCATGTATTATCTCTTTACATGCCTTTTTCACAGCTCTTCATGGGCTGACAGCTTCCCTGCTTCCCACACCATGTCTAACCTCTCTCTCTAGAGTGCTTCTCCACAAGCAAGTTCTGATGTCCACAATTCAAGAAAGATGTTGATAATTGCACAGGGTTGAGAGAAGAGCCACAAGAAAGATTGGAAAACAGGCCTTACAGTGACAGACTCAAGAAACTCAATCTCTTTACTTTAAAGAGACAAAAGTGACTTGATTACAGTCCATAAGTAACTACATGGGGAAAAAAACTTTGATAATGGGTTTTACAGTCTAGCAAAGGTATAACAAGATCCAGGGCTAAAAGTTGAAGCTAGATAAATTCACACTAGAAGTAAGACACAAAATAGAAAGAGTCATTAACCACTGGAACAATTTACCGAGGATTGTGGTGGATTTCCATCGCTGGCAATTTTTAAAGCAAGATTGGATTTTTTTCTAAAAGACATGCTCTTGTTCAAACACAAATTAATTCAGGGAAGTCCTATGGTCTGTGTTACACAGGTAAGACAAGATGATCACAATGATCCCTTCTGGCTTCATAATCTATTAATAAAAATAAGCAGCTGTTCTCCTTCAACTCTGAGAAACTTACCCTAAGCAAAATATCTGAACGTTGCAGTTCACCTAGCATTAGTTTTGCTATGACACTGCTTTCAAGCTATAACAGAAAAATGTGTCCACAAATTAGAGTTAAAGGGAAAGAAGTCTGATATGTTATTTGGAAGATTCATTTGATCACCCAGGTTTGGGCTTGTTGTCAACCCTTGCTCTATGTTTTAGGCATAAATACAATATATTTTGTGCTTAAAGGATCTTTGTAAATTTCATTTCTCTTTCCCCCACTTCTCTTACTCCAAAATAATTATTGTTAAGACTGAGAAATTACCCAGTTTTTTTCTAAAGTGTTACTGCGTTGCAATTCACATTTTAAACACTTACTAACATTTTAACTTTCTTGCCTCCTATTGGTCTTCAGGTACTGTATTGGGCTAGGTAAATAATTGTCAGTTTAAAAAAAATCATACAAATTAAACAAAACTAGCTCACAGAGTTAATGTTAGAGCACAATGAATTATTTCAAACATGTGAAGAAGCTACACTAAATTCTGTAAGTTATTAGAAAGTACTTAAAATATGTACTTCTTTATGTATATATAGCAGTCACTCTTGAAAGGCTTCTTCCATTCTAAAAGAGTTTGAGAGATATTTCCTATATATATAAATGGGGAGTATCATCAGAACCTGGGAATCTCTCAAAACTAGAGAAACTTGTATCATATATTTCTTCTTTTAGGGTTAATTTTATAAGCATATGTAATTTTAAGCCCCAGAACAGTTTTCAAGCTTAAACTTACAAGATTTCCCTCCAGATTTTTCAGCTGTTGATTAATCTCTTTAAGTCGGTTTTGTTGCTCACGTTGCTCATGTGTCTCTCGCAGGGCCTTCTCACCTGGAACTGCTTCCAAACTTCTATTTGCATAAGCCAGAGATTCCTGACAAAAGTAAGAGTGGACACAGCTAAAACATCTTAAAATATATGCTTTAAAGCAGAAAAAAAGCTAATTAGACCTTTACAGAAAAAGGTGAGAGAACATAAATATTTATGCATAATTGGTTAGTTTCACATTTTGGTCAATGTATGTTAATAGTATTTAAATATCAAACAGGATTTTTTCCACAAAGAGTATTAATTTACTCTCTTCAAACTTGTAAAGGAGAAGAATAAACATTCATATTGAAGATTTCCAACAGTGGAGGGAGGACTTTTCAACAGCACACAGCACTGGTCTAACTCCAGTTGACTTCAGTGGGACCAGTTAGGCCAATGCTGAGTGCTTTTGAAAATCTCAGTTAAAATATTTCTCTCCGATACGAAGCCTGAGTAAACAGCCTTTGCACAATGGATCTATGTGGGGACATGAAAGACAAAATCCATCCTCTAACCCATAGCCAAGCCATGCGGCACACATGCAGCTGGACTGCAACCACTACTACAGAGCATAGGTGTACAATTTTACAAATATTCAGTAGTCTGGGACCAGATTCTAATGTTCTTATGCACAGTGAGTATTACCTTAATTATTGAAATCAACTGGACTGTTTGCGGGATCAAGGTAATATTCAATGTGAGTAAGACCAGAATGGAATCTAGCCAACTGGGAATGCTAAATATTGACAAAATTGCAAATCTACAAATGAGAAAAACAGGGTTTGCCTTTGGTAACCAAGGATTCAATATAAGAATCCAAGTCATAGAGTAGTCAAAGTAAGAGCAAAAAAAATTCCCAAACTCTAATTACCTTTAACCCAAGAGAGTATGTCCAACCCTTTAAATAAAATCCTAGTCTAATTAATCACTCTTATTTTCAAAAGCAACTCATCCATTCCTGATTAACATATATTCCTCCTCACTTAACGTTGTAGTTATGTTCCTGAAAAATGCGACTTTAAGCGAAACAATGTTAAGCGAATCCAATTTCCCCATAAGAATTAATGTAAATGTGGGGGTTACGTTCCAGGGAAATTTTTTTCACCAGACAAAAGACTATATATATCACACACACACACACAGTATAAATTTTAAACAAACAATTTAATACTGGTACACAGTGATGATGATTGTAAAGCTTGGTTGAGGTGGAGGAGTCAGAGGGTGGGATATTTCCCAGGGAATGCCATACTGCTAAATGAACTAGCAGTTGACCCTCAAGGGTTAACTCTCACAACACTCTACAAGGCAGCAGGAAAGGAGGGAGGGCAGACAGAGACACACACCCTGTGTGTGTGAGAAAAAATGTGCATTTCCCCTTTAAGTAGCTGACCCCAGGCTTAAGTACACTGCCTTGTTAATTAAATCAGCTTGCTGAGACCGCAGCTACTGCCTAGAAGCTCCCTCTCACTGTTGTGTGTCCCCCACACGCTCTATGGAAGATGGGGTAAGCAGGGTGCAGGAGCGGGGGGGAGGGGGAGACACCCTGAAATTAGCCCCGCTCTTCCCTCTTCCCCCGTACAGCAAGCAGGAGTCTCTGGGAGCAGCTGCAAGGCAAAAGGCAGGAGCAGCACATGGCAGTGGGGGGAGGGACAGCTGCTCCACAAGGAACTTAGGGGAGTGGGGAGCTGATAGAGGTGCTGCTGGTCCACCCTGGTTCCAACCACCCACCAACTAGATGCAACAGGCTGCTCTTCCTGCAAGCAGTGGACAAAACAGGCGGCTGCCAAACAACGTCAGAAGGGAGCATTTCACAACTTTAAACAAGCATGTTCCCTAATTGATCAGCAACTTAACATCAAAACAACGTTAACCAGAACAACTTTAAGTGAGGAGTTCCTGTACTATACTTAACTGGAAAGAGGGACAGTTTTCTAGATTTAATGATTCAGGTGAAAACTTCTCAGCATACAGGCTACAGTTTGTAAAAAGTGTGACTGTTTAAAAACAATATATTTTCTGGCCAAAATACATATGACAAATAAGTGACTTTAAGGGGCTTTAAACCATAACACCAGTGAATCATGAAATATGGAGTGAGTATTTGACAGTATAAGAGCTATCACACAATGGCTCCCAGTATCACAATTCCAAGAAATCTCAAGCACAGCGGAAGAAGGTATAAGAAGAGTCATCTATTGAAGCCTGGAATCTCCTCAAACTGAACCAGCTTAACCCTCAATAGGGTGAGCTATCTTCAGCCAAATGAGAACTGTCTTCAGCCAAGATTCTCAATAATGACCACCTATGGCTAGGTACCTAAATGCATATTTAGCTCTCTACATAAGTGGACTGAAGTCAATAGGCATGCACGATTAACATCTTTGCAGGGTAGAATATCAAGAACCTGCACCACTTATCTCTATTTCTATACATTAATTCAATATACCAGTATATCATCTGCATATTTTCAATATGAATGGAGAAGTGGCTCAAGAAACCAATAATAAAGATTAAAAGTTACTCCTCTTCAGGCACAGCATTTATTAGGAGTTGATGTAAGGCTTTTTTTCTCCCATGACTGCAATGTAAGAAAACCCATTTATTTGGTAAAATAGAAAAGATTGTGACAACTTTACATTTTCTTACAAATTACTAAATCCACCTTCATAATCTGCATACTTACAGAGATGGTGCCAGTTCTATGGGTACCATTCAGTGTGGATTATAGCTGTGATTATAATTTGTTTAGGAAAATAACTAAGTGTTATAAGACATAGAGAGAGGGAGAACACAGTTAGTGGTACTGCAAGGTCACTAAATGTTATATTGTATTTCCCATTCATTTTGCTTCACTATTATTTTATTTGGGGGGTTGAGTTTATGGATAGGAGGTGGATATTTTAATATGAATTTAGACTTCAATGAATAGAGCTTAAATTGCATGTAAAGCTGCAAAAATGTTTTTATCTCAATATGACATAGCTTTAAAAGGGTAATGATGAGAGAAGCCACTCAACTCAAAAGTTACTGGCTCCAAGTTCCATTTTGTCCTGCACATTGTCCTGAACAAGACTTTTTACTGGCATTGTTCCTGGTCCTGCAAACACTTAGACACATGCTTCACTTTGTGCTCATGAGAAGTCCCACTGCATAAGTGCTTGGAGGAGAAATAATAGGTGTGGAAGGCAACTGTGACATATTTCCATCCCCACCCCCAACATTTCACCCCATTATAGTCACTCAACATGTTTGAGTCTTGTTGCTTCTCTGGTATATGCTATATGGTCCTATGAGGAAGAAGGCATATTGGGGCTACCTAAAGCTACTATTTTATCCTACTCCAAACATGTCTTTTAAAACTCTGCTGTAATGCCTACCAATCCCTGCCAGCTGACAATCACTAGGCAGACAGTGAACTATGAGTCTATGACTACTGTTTAACATTTCAAAGCTGTTTGTTTCAATGTTTGCTCATGAACCCCTTCTCCTCACATCCCAAATCTATCTGTTCCAGCCACTTGTTTCTTGCCATATGTCTTTTTACTTCATTTCTGAAAAACAAGCACATATTGTCTGAGTTCTCATACAAGGCCCCTACCATAATACAAATAAATAATTATAGAATAGTAATAAAAGGTCAAATTATTCCAAAGCAGCGTGTTTTGTTGGGAACAGTTTCAACAGGAGAGATTAAGAGTCTAACTCTATATATCCCAATGATTAGGGCACTCCCCAGGGAGGTAGGAGATTCACGTTCAAGTTCCTGCTCTGAACCAGAAGAGGGATGATTTGAACCTGGGTCTCCTACATCTTGGGTGAGTGTTCTAACCACTGGGTATTGGACATCAAGGCAGGGGAGTACAACTTCCTCCTCCTCCTGTCTTTTGTGCAGGGTATGCATGCTCAGGGCACATACACACACCCACTTAAGAAAAATATAACAGGGAAACTATGAGTTAGGGTTACATTAATAATTCTGACACAGACCTTACAGTCAACTTGTATGTATACACAAAACAGACTATTTTTTCCACTGGCCAGCACAGAAATAGTCAAATATGTATTCAAACATCATTCAGATGATTATTGAAATGTTTACTATATCGAAGCTATGACATTTTGAATATTTGTGAACAATTGTAATGGAATTAAATGTGTGTAAATTTGAGAAGTTATCAGTTAGAGGTAGAACTTATTATCTAGGTAGTTCATTAGCAAGACAGATTGAATGGATTACATGATTTGTTATTGCAGCTTAGTCAAAAAGGAATATAAACACTATGACTATTTCTCTTTAGAATTATTGTTGTGCACCAGTAGCACACACGGAACACAGAATTAAACAAAGTTAAGAGCCTGACCCTTTCCCCACTTAAATCAATGGCAAAATGGCAATTATCTTCAATGAGAGCAAGATTTAACCTCAAGACAAACCATGTACCACGAAAAGCACAAAGACGACAAGGCAACAATGTGGTTACTCAACACAGCAGATTTTGACTTTTGTACATATGTAATATTAAAGGACTTCAAAACTAGTGGGGACTAACAGTAAAGCTCAGTACAAGAACTATGCTTAGATGGATTTAAAAATGGAGGGATTGGAATTTGCCACATCAGGATGGTAAGGGCATTTGAGGCATAGAAGGAAGCACAATGGAAGGGAAGGAACATGCAAATGAGATTGTCAGAAAGAACTCAGTAGAGCAGTGAGGGATGAGAAAATATTGGCAGGAGCAGAGTTGGGCAGAACTGTGCAGGTCAAACCAATCAGTAGGAAGGCAAAGCTAAGGGAGGAATTGAAGAGGAGGAGATGTAGTCAAAGCAGTGGGCAAGCAAGATGATTTCAGTAAGAACAGGTATAGTTAGACTGGAGGGGTACAATGTGGAAGGCAAAAAAGGAGAATGTACAATAATCTGAATTATGGATTAATAAAGCCTCAAAAGGGATTTTAACTTTAGAGATGAAGAAAGGACAGAATTTAGAATTGTTATACACCAGGGGTAGGCAACCCTATGGCATGTGTGCTGAAGGCGGCACGTGAGCTGATTTTCAGCGGCACTCACACTGCCTGGGTCCTGGCCACCAGTCCAGGAGGCTCCGCGTTTTAATTTAATTTTAGATTAGAGTGAAGATGGAAAAGATGACAACCCAAGATGACCACCATTTCCCAAATACGGCACTCTTTATTCTGACAAAGACACCTGATAAAATACATTTTGCCCTGAAATTCTCTTGTGGCACAAACAGGCCCTTTGATTACTAGTCCCATTGATCTACCAATGCTGTTAAAATGCTTCTAAACAGCATCCATTACTTAGAGTATAGGTACCTGCTCATCTAATCCATCATGTTGGTGTGGATGCTAGGAGCACACACTGCCAGAGGATTCTTTAATGAAAACATGAGCTCCCTATGCAACCTTTTGCTCTTTTGACAAGTTACTTATATAATTCATCTGGTTATTGTAGCTGACTGCTGTGACTAAGATGTCCAGTTTTTCTAATGAAATAAGCCCCTATCAAAGATAAATGGAGATCCAAGAGGTTTGCTGTGACTGCCTTCATATCATAATTAGGGCTCCGTATCTGTCATGGAGGTCGTGGAAGTCACGGATTCCGTGACTTTCCGCAACCTTCGTGACTTCTGCAGGGGCTAGGGTGGCTGACCCCACAGCCACCCAAGCAGCTGGCTCCAGGGCCAGCAACTCATGTGGCCCTCAGGAGAGCCACATCAACCGTTGCTCCGGCAGCCCCCGGCAGCAGTCCCAGGTTGGCCGGAGCAGCCGTGGTCCATGGTCCTGGGCAGCAGTCCCCAGCTGACTGGCTGGAGCAGCCGTGGTCCAGGTCAGTGGTCCCCGGCCGGCTGGCCAGAGCAATGGCAGCGGTCCCCAGCTGGTTGGCTGGAGCAGTTGCGGTCCAGGGCAGCTGTCCTCGGCCAGCTGGAGCAGCTGCAGTCAACGGCCCTGGGCAGTGATCCCCAGGCAGCTGCCAGAGCAGCCATGGGTCGTAGCCCCTGGCAGCAGGTGTCACTGGCCCCGGGCACACACTCCCAGCAGTCGCCCCAACACTGCCTCTTAGAAGCGGACCCTCCATGGCTCTCCAGAGCCCCTTCCACAAGATTTAATCACAGGAATTTTTAGTATAAGTCATGGACAGGTCACGGGCCATGAATTTTTGTTTATTGCCCATGACCTGTCCATGACTTTTACTAAAAATACCCATGACTAAATCATAGCCTTAATCACAATCAAGCATGCAAATGTTCTGAGGGACTCTTTGTTCACTGATCCTGGGTTTATTTTATTCCCAGATGAGTTTCCAGTTCTTCAAGTTGGCATTTGTAGTCACCATACCAACTCTGCATCCTGTTGTCCAAACCTAGCAAACAGACAATAGTGTGTCTTTAGTTAACGAGGTCAGACAATTTATTCTACCCTACAAAGCTTACGTTTCCCATCCCATTTTTTCAAAATTGTATTAAACTGAATCGATATTTTTAAGGAACACAAAACAAATTAAGAGACAGGCATTTGTAAAAACATTTAATTAAGATGGCATAAGGAGAAATGCTTCTGATAGAAATAAGGTTTTCATGAGAACCATTTCTAAGTAAAAAAGAATATTAACCAATATTCTGGATCCAACTGGACTGATTGCAAAGAGATTAATAAAGTACACTTCTGTAATACCCAAACTGCAGTACTGTAGGCTTAACGCCAGTTGTTAAAGATTTCAGAAACAAAGTCACAGCATAATTCCTAGACCCTGAAAATATAGCTAATAGCGACAAGAAGCAGTTCTCTCCAGGAGCTTATGGTAATTAAATGTTTGTACATGATACAATTTTATTTTGGGAATCTACTTAGAAAGTACAATTCTTGGCAGAAAAAATGGACAGATTTATTACACACACTGGAGGCTAAATTTCTTAAATTAGTGATAGTATTCTAAACAGAAACAAAAACAGATGATTTAGAAACGACAACCATGTTCTTTTTATTATTCATCATCATGACTACACTATTCTTTCTTCAGAAACTATGGGTGATATTCTCGCCCCAATGAAGCAAATGGGAGTTTTGCCATTGACTTCAGTGAAGCCAGGATTTCACCTCATGAGTCAAATTCGTCTCCAATAGGAGTTGCACCCATGTCAGAAGAATTTAGACTTTGTGCTGCACTGAATTAAGCTACATGGCAGGAATTCTATCTCGGGCTTACAGACACTGTTTATAAATTTGTTGCTCTTCACTGTAAAAAAAACCAAAACCCTAATGCTCCCTCACACAGCAAATTTCCTACATTTCTGTAAGCTGTCTTAACCATGAAGCCCAGAGTCCTGTACCACAAGCAGGGCTGAAGCTTGGAACCCTGAGGAGGGCTGAAGGTCGGAGCTCTGCACCTCGAGGGGGCTACAGGCCCAAGCCCCGCAAGGCCAGAGGTAAAGGGATCAGAATTTTTTCGTGCGCGCGCGTGGAGGGGGATGGGTGGGAAGAGATCACAATTTTTTTTAAAAGTCCAAATGGGGTCGCCAGCACAAAAAGTTTGAGAAACACTGCTCTAAAGTTTTAAATTGTTTTATTTTTGAGTGAAGGTATGTAAAAAAAAAAATTAAAATCTACATTTGTAAATTGCACTTTCACAATAAAGATTTTTACAGTGCATATATTTGTAATAAAAATAATATAAAGTGAGCACTGTACACTTGGTATTCTGTGTTGTAACTGTAATCAATATATTTGAAAACGTAGAAAACATAAATATTTAAATAAATGGTATTCTATTATTAACAGTACGATTAAAACTGCAATTAATCGCGATGTAATTTTTTTAATCTTACAATTAATTTTTTTAATTGCTTGACAGTGCTAGTTCTAAACCCTGCTCCAAAGCAGACCCACTGGGGATTTGATACTGGGCCTCCCATAGCCCGAGTGAGTGCCCTATCCACTGGTTTATATGGAAGAAGGGGGAGTACCACCTCCTCATTTTCTGTGCAAAAGGACTGACTTAGCTTAGATCCCTAACTCTAGGAGAGAGTTTGCAGAGATAAGTGCCTCCTGTTGCACAGCCTTGGGCACTTAACTCCCATTGAGGGCCAGGATTTAGGCCATACTTCTCTTCTCAGCATTTCATACTGGCTAGCTTAGGCAGCTCCTTGCTCAGTGTGATAGCTTTTGTGAATCCCATTTGTAGACCCCTAAATCACCACATACATTGTATAAGGAGCCTCAGTGGGCTCTGGGCTGAAGAGTCCACTGGGAAGCCATTACCTAATGTTAGGCACTACAACACTAAGCCTAAATTGTGGATCTGGCCAAATAATAGTCCCAGGGAGAATATATGCTACAGCAATGATACTCAAACCTCAGTGGGTCAGGAGCAAAATTAGTGATCAACATTACCCAAAAGAGAGTCACAATCATGTGAATTCATTGTTTCATTTACTATAGTACTATATATTCATATTTAAACAGTATGACAGGGGAAATATTTAGTGTACACACACACACACACACACACACACACTATTCTCACAGCAAATAAGATAATACCCTAATGCCAGTTGATAACTTAATTGGTTAATAACATAGTAAAAGGATCCTGATGGTTAATAACTTGCATTGGGTAATAATTAAACAGCACAGTGTTTTGACACCCTGTGCTGCAAAATGTTGCAGGACACATTAAAGAGCCACTTGCAGTTCACGAGCCACAGTCTGGGTTTCACTGTGCTACAGTAGGTTGAATAGCTCTGCCAAAAACAGCTCTCTGGGTTGCAGGGGCCCAGATGCCCGAATGTCTCTCCATTACTCTAGGACATGCCACAGAAGCCAATCTCCCTCCTGCAGCTCTCTCAGCCCTTTATAGTAATCACCTGACCCCTTCCCAGCTGGTCCGATAATTGAATGTGGCTGGTTATCCCCAGATGTCCAGCCCGTAAAGGGGCAGACTACCTTGTTACACAATTACAGCTTCCCATTTTTAATTGAGGATGGGGTGGGGAGCTAAAAAGATAGTGCATGCTTTTTCAAAGTGTCGTGGAAGTATATTAACAGTTACATATAGTGAGATGCAGGCTGCACAGGAAAAAGACAACTATATAGAGAGAGCTTGCAGTTCAACTATACAGTACAGTTTGGGGAGAAGTTAAAACAAAATAGCAGATGCTTGACAATGTTCCAAATTATCACACGCATTAGCCACAACATCATTTGGCCAGAATGCTTGGTGCAAGACGAACTGTTCCCAAAAATGATCTTAGGAAGTACTTACGCTAGTTTAGGTTTCTAGAAATAAAGTAAGGGATTTATTTTGTTAGAAAAACAGGAAATGCCATGAAAAATTTGAAAAAGGTATCAGAGGATACTCCAGTTTGCTCTGAAGAAGGATCAGTTGCACTGTTGTTGCTTTAGTTATTTTGTTTTAGAAGCTCACAGAAACCTCAAAAGCACAGATGTTTCTTCTTTGTGCACATAGTGATTAAAAATATATCAATGCAGGCAAAAGAGAATGAAGTGCAATCGAGAGAGCTAGATTAATATAGATATAGTTCTAAACAGTCCTATACCCTGAAATATTTTAGTATAACATGTTTCTGTTGTCAAATATTTATAACCTAGTCAAATTTAGTATTTTTATATTAAATGATAGCATCTGATAGGGTTCATGCTTTATTTTGACATCCTACATATTGAAATCATATCTTAGTTCTACCAACAAAATCCTCTTTTTTAAAACTGACAGAGTAGCATTTGGGACAGTCTCCAGTTACAGGAAATTGTTATACTTCTGGGAGTGGAATGGGCGGAGGGGGTTGTCCACCTGAAAATCTAACTTAGAAAAAAAGAGAACCCTCTGAAAAATGTTTGACTTAGTGCTTTAAAAACAACAAACACAACACTTCTCTGAACATTCCAGTTGCATGGTGCACAGTTCCAGGCCCCACCATAGGCGGCAGGTTTGTATAATTTTTGGTGGGGCCCAAAATGGTGGTGCCCCCCCGCTCCCGCCCTGTAAGCCGATATAAAATGAAGCTACAACGCGTCAGTGCCACAAGATTACAAGGGTCAATTAAAAGTGGAAAGTCAGAAGCAGCACTTGCCTACTTCAATATACAGTATTATATTTTGTTGCATCTGTTGTGATGAAGTGGGAATGTTCTTAATATTTTCTCTGAATACTGTGTGGGTGCCTCAGTTTCCCCTGCAAGATGCCAACTGAAGGTGTTGGGGACAAAGAGATCAGGTGGCCTCCTTGTCCAGAAGAGACACAGAGGCCAGAGGAGGGAGTGTCAGTTTGGAGCTGGCTGGGGAAATTGGGAGAGACCCAGAACTTGGTTCTGGGCTCCCCACCCCCCAAGATGGACCTGACAGAGGGGTTCTGTTTTCTGTACCAACAAGCTCTGTTTAAACTGTGTTCCCGTCATCTAATAAACCTTCTGTTTTACTGTCTGGCTGAGAGTCACATCTGACTGCAGAGTTGGGGTGCAGCGACCTCTGGTTGCCCCAGGACCAGCCTGGGCAGACTCACTTTGGAAAGTGCATGACGTGGAAGGGCATGCTGAATGCTCCGAGGTCAGACCCAGGAAGGTGTAAGCTTCTTGCCCTGGAGACAGTATGCTCCGAGAGGAGGCTCCCCCAGAGTCCTGACTGGCTTTGTATGGAGATGTTCCAAAGCATCACAGCATCCCCTTCCACACCGTGCACTTCCCAGAAGTCCGCACAGGCACTGACACTCCCTCCTCCGGCCTTTGTCTCTTTTCCAGGCATTAGCAGCCACCCTGATCTCTCTGTTCTCCAACACCTTCAGTTGGCACCTTGCAGGGGAAACTGATTTGGGAGAAATGAAGTAAAAGCTGCCCAAACCGAGCTTGAGCACTCCTGAATTTTGAGGTGTTCAAATCTGGAAGGCAGGTGCTGGGGGTGGGAGAGGGCTGTGGGCTCCATGGGGGAGCATGGCAGCAACTGTCTGGAGCTGCATGGAGCCAGATACGCTGGTCTGAGTGGCACAGTAAGCAGTTTGGGGGTTGGAGAAGAGGTAGGAGTGCCGGGGGCCAGCCAAGGGACACGGAGCAGGGGGCGTTGGATGGGGCAGAGGTTCGAAGGGGCAGTCAGGGGACAGGCAGCAATTGGATAGGCATGGGAGTCTAAGAGGTTTATCAGGGGACAGGTAGGGGGTGCGGTCCTGGGGGGGGACGGGGGGTGGGGTCTCCGGCGGGGGCAGGTGGGGACAAGGAGACGGGCGGCGTCGAGAGGGGCTGAGGTCCCAAGGGGCAGTTAGGGGCAGGGGTCTCGGGAGGGGGTAATTGGGAACAAGGACCAGTGGGGCTTAGATAGGGGTGGAGGTTCTGGGGGCAGTTGGGGCAGGGGTCTGGGAGGGGGCAATCAGCGGACAGAGGCTGGGATTCAAAGGGCTCTGGGCTGCTGGCAGCCACGGGATCCCAGAGCCCTTTAAAGCCCAGCCCCGGCTGGGAGTCAGAGGACTCTGGGCTGCCTGCAACCGCAGGGAGCCCAGAGCCTTTTAAATCCCAGCCGGGGCCGGGAATCAGAGGGCTCTGGGCTGCCCACTGCGGCGGGGAGCCCAGAGCCCTTTAAATCTCAGCCGCGGCTGGGATTTAAAGGGCTCTGGGCTGCCTGCACCCGCGGGGAGCACAGAGCTTTTAAAATCCCAGCCGGGGGCCGGGAATCAGAGGCTCTGGGCTCCCGCCGCAGCAGGCAGCCCAGAGCCCTCTGATTCCCGACGCGGCTGGGATTTAAAGGCTCTGGGCTGCCCGCAACCGCGGGGAGCCCAGAGCCTTTTAAAGCCCCGCCGCCGCCGGGAATCCGAGGGCTCTGGGCTGCCCGCTGCAGCAGGCTGCCCAGAGCCCTCTGATTCCCGGCCGCGACTGGGATTTAAAGGGCTCTGGGCTGCCAGCAAACGCGGGAGCCCAGAGCCTTTAAATCCCAGCCGCGGCCAGGAATCAGAGGGCTCTGGGCTTCCGCTGCGCGGGAGCCCAGAGCCCTTTAAATCCCAGCCGCAGCCGGGAATCAGAGGGCTCTGCGCTGTCCGCTGCGGCGGGCAGCCCAGAGCCTTTTAAATCCCAGCCGCAGCCGGGAATCAGAGGGCTCTGGGCTTCCAGCTGCAGCAGGCAGCCCAGAGCCCTCTGATTCCCGGCCGCTGGGATTTAAAGGGCTCTGGGCTGCCTGCAACCGCGGGAGCCCAGAGCCTTTTAAATCCCAGCCACGGCCGGGAATCAGAGGGCTCTGGGCTTCCGCTGCAGCAGGCAGCCCAGAGCCCTCTGATTCCCGGCCGCGCTGGGATTTAAAGGCTCTGGGCTGCCTGCAAACGCGGGAGCCCAGAGCCTTTTAAATCCCAGCCGCGGCCGGGAATCACAGGGCTCTGGGCTTCCGCTGCAGCAGGCAGCCCAGAGCCCTCTGATTCCCGGCCGCGGCTGGGATTTAAAGGGCTCTGGGCTGCCTGCAACCGCGGGAGCCCAGAGCCTTTTAAATCCCAGCCGCGGCCGGGAATCAGAGGGCTCTGGGCTTCCGCTGCAGCAGGCAGCCCAGAGCCCTCTGATTCCGGCCGGCTGGGATTTAAAGGGCTCTGGGCTGCCTGCAACCGGGAGCCCAGAGCCTTTAAATCCCAGCCGCGGCCGGGAATCAGAGGGCTCTGGGCTTCCCGCAGCAGGCAGCCCAGAGCCCTCTGATTCCCGGCGCGGCTGGGATTTAAGGCTCTGGGCTCCCGCGTTTGCAGGCAGCCCAGAGCCCTCTGATTCCCGGCCGCGGCTGGGATTTAAAGGGCTCTGGGCTGCCTGCAACGCGGGAGCCCAGAGCCTTTAAATCCCAGCCGCGGCCGGGAATCAGAGGGCTCTGGGCTTCCCGCTGCGGGCAGCCCAGAGCCCTCTGATTCCCGGCCGCGGCTGGGATTTAAAGGGCTCTGGGTTGCCTGAAACCGCGGGGAGCCCAGAGCCTTTTAAATCCCAGCTGCGGCAGGGAGTCAGAGGGCTCTGGGCTTCCGCTGCAGCAGGCAGCCCAGAGCCCTCTGATTCCCGGCCACGGCTGGGATTTAAAGGGCTCTGGGCTGCCTGCAAACGGGAGCCCAGAGCCTTTTAAATCCCAGCCGCGCCGGGAATCAGAGGGCTCTGGGATGCCCGCTGCAGCGGAAGCCCAGAGCCCTCTGATTCCCGGCCGCGGCTGGGATTTAAAGGGCTCTGGGCTGCCTGCAACCGCGGGAGCCCAGAGCCTTTTAAATCCCAGCCGCGGCCGGGAATCAGAGGGCTCTGGGCTTCCGCTGCAGCAGGCAGCCCAGAGCCCTCTGATTCCCGGCCGCGGCTGGGATTTAAAGGTCTCTGGGCTGCCTGCAACCGCGGGAGCCCAGATACTTTTAAATCGCAGCCGCGTCTGGTATTTATTGGGCTCTGGGCTGCCTGCAACCGCGGGGATCGCAGAGCCTATTAAAGCCCAGCCGCGGCCGGGAATCAGAGGGCTCTGGGCTGCCTGCAACCGCGGGAGCCCAGAGCCTTTAAATCCCAGCGCGGCCGGGAATCAGAGGGCTCTGGGCTTCCCGCTGCAGCAGGCAGCCCAGAGCCCTCTGATTCCCGGCCGCGGCTGGGATTTAAAGGGCTCTGGGCTGCCTGCAAACGCGGGGAGCCCAGAGCCTTTTAAATCCCAGCCGCAGCCAGGAATCAGAGGGCTCTGGGCTTCCCGCTGCAGCAGGCAGCCCAGAACCCTCTGATTCCCGGCTGCGGCTGGGATTTAAAGGGCTCTGGGCAGCCCTGGCGGCGGCGGCGGCAGCGGCGGGGGGCGCTCTAAGCAGGGGAGAAAAAACATTGGTGGGGCAGAGCCCCTGCTTGGGATTTATTCATGGGGCTAAAGCCCCAGAGCCCCATATAAGTCGGCGCCTATGGGCCCCACTACACTCCATGCATCATTCTGAAGTGATCACACAGAAATGAGCCTCCAGTCGGGACATAGACAAAATGGATCTTTCCCTGCCCCTTAGCAAGATACGTTAGCCCAAGGGAAAGCCCAATGGGTGGGAGACAGGCGATGTAGACTCAATACTTCTACTCACTTGTGGTAATAATTCTGTAGTATTTTTAGTAAAATAATTTTGTGCCCTTCACAATCCTCATTACTGAAACAGACCTTTATCCTCCTACCTTAGGAGGGAGACACGTATCCGCCCCACCCCCCATTTTACATAAAAAATAACTGGAAGGTTAAACAAGGTTTCTAGCTGAGCTGGGAATAGAACCCCAGGATGAAATCTTGGGCCCACTGAAGTAAAAGGGAGTTCTGACAGAAACTTCAGGGGGCCCCAAGTTTTCACCCTAGGTCTCTAATATGGCAACTCCAAGTCTCATCCACTTACCCACACAGCCTCTCAAAAAGGATTTGTCAAATCTGTGTGCTTAGCCTGGGGGGTCTGTAACATGGGGTGGTTCCTGCATGTGTAACTCATTGTTTTGATATGCTACACATCCCCCCTTTACTATCTGGCCCACAGAGGAGAACAGCCTACCAGATTGAAAATCTCTTCCATTTGGCCAGGTAGGTAGCCCTGGTGGCAGGTTTCCTACTGCCAGGGAGGACTTGTCTGACAGGGTCCACACAGGAGAGCTCAATCAGGTTCAGCCATGGAGTTTCCATGCCATGAGGTGCAACAACTCGAGGTTCGGGTGCTGCAGACGGCCGTGATCCTGAGTTAACATGTCCGGGAAGAGTGGTAAGGTGATCGGGGCTTCCACAGACATTTCGAGGAGGGGTGTGTACCAGTATTGGCAGGGCCAGGCTGGAGCTATTAATATCACCGAAGCTTCATCCCTTCGTACTCTGAGGAACACCTTGTGAACGAGAGGAATGGGAGGGAATGCATATAGGAGGTGGTCCCCCCACAGGAGGAGGAACGCACCCACAATGGATCCTGGGCTGTGATTCAGGAAGAAGCAAAACTGCTGACACTTCCTGTTGTGTCCTGTTGTGTTGCATGTACGAGTGGTCATATGTCCCAGGAGTTTCAGGCAATTCCTTGCTGTGGTGGTAGGGAACTGCCTGAGACTTCGAATGATATCACCTACAGCCCAGAATCTCACTTCTGGGAGGTATGTCCCGGCCTGTGTCGAGTCCAGTACTGCCCAGGATGGAAGGTGCTCACTTAATAAACAGCTATTCAGTATTTTGCTTCAACCTCATTTTTTCTAATGTGTGGTGCAATGCCTTAGGCCTGGTCTACACTAGGACTTTAATTCGAATTTATCAGCGTTAATTCGAACTAACCGCTCAACCGTCCACACCAGGAAGCCATTTAATTCGAACTAGAGGGCTCTTTAGTTCGAATTTGGTACTCCACCCCGGCAGGTGGAGTAACGCTAAATTCGCACTTGCTAGCTCGAATTAGGCTTGGTGTGGATGCTAATCGAACTTAGCAGCTCCGGGAGCTATCCCACAGTGCACCACTCTGTTGACGCTCTGGACAGCAGTCCGAGCTTGGATTCTCTGGCCAGCCACACAGGAAATGACCCGCGAAAATTTGAATTCATTTTCCTGTCTGGGCGGTTTGAATCTGACGTTCTGGTTGCACATCGGGGCGAGCTCCGCAGCACCTGCAACGATGCAGAGCTCTCCAGCAGAGGAGTCCGGGCAATCCCAGAATAGAAAGAGGTCCCCAGCATGGAGTGACCGGGAAGTCCAGGATCTGATCGCTGTGTGGGGCGAGGAGTCTGTGCTCTCGGAGCTGCGCTCCAACAAGCGGAACGCGAAGACGTTCGAGAAGGTTTCTAAAGCCATGAAAGACAAAGGATACAGCCGGGATGCGATGCAGTGCCGCGTGAAAGTGAAGGACCTAAGACAAGGGTATCAAAAAGTCAGAGCGCAAGCGGACGCCCGGAGCCCAGCCCCAGACATGCCGCTTCTACGAGGCACTGCATGCCATTCTAGGTGGGTCTGCCACCAGTGCCCCACCAGTGACGGTGGACTCCGAGGACGGAATAGTGTACCGGGACAGTTCCTCTCCTGTTCGCCGATGGGGAAGATGAGGAAGGGTCTTTAGAGGACGGCGCAGGCGACATGGAACCCACTCCCGCTTTCCTGACAGCCAGGATCTCTTCATCACCCTCACAGAGATCCTACCAACCCTCCCGCCCGTTAACCAGGACTCGGAATCAGGGAAGGATCAGGCGGTAAGTGCAACACACGTATAAACATTTATTTTTATAACATTGTTATAGAAAAATAGAAACAGTATTTACAAAATTCTAAATATTAAACTATAATATATATTAAATTATATGAAGAGAAGGTCCACACAAATGGACTTTAAGAAATTCTAAATATTTACAAATTAAAACATTCTAAATATTAAACTATAATATATATTAAACTATATAAAGAGAAGGTCCACACAAATGGGGATAGAAAAATAGTCCTCTAGCGACATTTCTACGAAGGTGTCATTCAGTTCCTCGCAAAGCCTCCGCATGAGGTTCGCCGGAAGAGGTCGCTTGTTAGCGCTCCGTGGAAGCAGACTCTTCCACGCCAGGACATCCGAATATAGAGTGGAACCATCGCCTCTACTAGCATTGCTGCATATGGTCCTGGTCTGTGCAGTGCGTCCGTAACATGCGGTCTTTCTGGGCACGAGTGACCCGCCTCAGGGTGATCTCGGTCTGCAAATACTGCATCTAAGTAGGGCAATTAGTGTAGTGTTACTATTGTTAATGGTTTACAATTAGGTTGCATAACAATGACCTCGCCTAACAGCCACGTGCGAGAGTCCACAGAGAACAAGCATGCATTGATCGTTCCCGTGCGCTGGCGGGAGGGGCTGCTAAAGGCTTATCCTTTCTGCTTTGCACATTGCCTTTAGCAGGAGAGCACAGCTAACCAGTAACTGATAAGCAGTATGTACTGTAAGGCTTACCAGGACTTTGTGCAAGAGGGATGCAGCTATCTTTCCTCGCTTGTGCGCTCTCCAGTGCAATGGCGCCGCCAATGAGAGCGTATTCCGAAATCTCGGACTAGTTCTGAGATCTCCTGAGACTTGGTTCCCTCTTTGGTCTTGTTAACTGAAACTGACTAGACTGTGTTTACTGTTGGCAAACATGTATGTGTTCAAGGAAATCACCTACTTTTTCACATCACACAGCTTCGGCTCCTTCCCGGACTGCCCCGCCATCCCCCTCGCAGAGGCTGGCTCGGATTAGACGCCGAAAGAAAAAGACAAGGGACGACATGTTCCAGGAACTGATGGCCAGCTCCAGAGCGGAGGCGGCAGAGCAGAGACAGTCGAGGGAGAGCCTGTGTCAGCAGCATCGCACACACCTGGAACGGGAGGATAGGTGGCGGCAGGAAGACCAGCAGGCGACTCAAACGCTGCTTGGTCTAATGAGGGAGCAAACGGAGACGCTCCGGCGCCTTGTAGATGTTCTGCAAGACCGCAGTCAGGAGGAGAGAGCCCCCCTGCAGTGCATCTGCAACCGCCCTCCAACGCCAAGAAGTCCTGTCCCCCCCTCACCCAAAGTGACAAGACGGAGGGGCGGTAGGGGCCGTGAGAACTGTCCCTGCACCGCAGCACACCGATAATGTTAGAGACAACTGTCGCGCTGTAAATTTGTACAAGCTCTTTCTTTACAGCATCAACCAGTCCCAACTCCAAGTTCAAACCCCCCACTGTGTATTACATTATTAAAAGCGGTTTGGTGTTACTGACTGTTTCCGTCACGTTTCTGGTGTCAGAAGACTTTCTGTTGTTCTGTGGGGGGGGGGGGGAATTGTAATGTCACTGCATAGCCCACAGTGCCATGCTACAGACTTGGCTGCAGGGTCAACTGCAGGGCACACACAGACTGCAGTCACTAGGCACCAGGGACAGTCTGTGTGGTGTATGCTGCCCGGTCTTTCCTTGATGTGTATGCTTGTGCAGGGTCCTGGTGCCTGACATCCCCGAATGTAAAGGCAGGCTTCCTTCACATGCATTTGGACCGTAGTCACGATCCTCCCGGTGCCACGAGCCCCAAAGAGACCTCATCCAGGGGCAGATACTCACCCTTCCCCACACCCTCCCCTTCCAACGCCCAAACCCACAGCCGTCATGGTAACCCCTATCCAAGGACAGCACCCTCGCCCCTTCCTGCAAACCCACCCATCAGTGCACACCTTAACCAGCACAGAATGCTTCCATGTTTCAACGAATAAACAGAAATGCAAAGTCAACGAAAGATTTATTATTAATTACTAAAACATGTCCTTAGTTTTAAAACGTCCTTGGGAAGTGGGGAAAACTTGGTTTATGATCAGGCTCTCTTAAAATCAAGTGGACAGTCACAGGTTACCCTGCTCTGCAGGAAACTCGCTTTCAAAGCCTCCCTGATGCATATCGCTTCCGCTGGGATATTCTCTCAGCACGGGTGTCTGGCTGATCGTAAACAGCAGCCAGGCGATTTGCCTCAACCTCCCAAGCGGCCAAAAGGTCTCGCCCTTGCTCTCACAGAGATTGTGGAGCACACAGCAAGCAGCAATAACTACGGGATATTCTTTTCGCTGATGTCCGAGCGAGTCAGTAAGGTCCGCCATCTCCCTTGAGACGTCCAAAGCACACTCCACCACCATTCTGCACTTGCTCAGCCGGTAGTTGAAGAGTTCCTTTTCAGTGTCCAAGGCGCCTGTATAGGGCTTCATGAGCCAGGGCATTAGCGGGTAGGCCGGGTCCCCGAGGATCACTGTAGGCATCTGCACATCCCCAACCGTTATTTTGTGGTCCGGGAAGAAAGTGCCTGCCTGGAGGCGTCTAAACAGACCAGAGTTCCTGAACACACGCGTCATGAACCTTGCCCGCCCACCCGACGTTGATGTTGGTAAACGTCCCCTATGGTCCACCACAGCTTGCAGCACCATTGAAAAGTAGCCCTTTCGGTTAATGTACTCGCTGGCCTGGTGGGCTGGTGCCAGGATAGGGATGTGAGTCCCATCTATAGCCCCACCGCAGTTTGGGAATCCCATCGCGCGAAGCCATCTATGATGGCCTGGACATTTCCGACAGTCACTACCTTTGAGAGCAGTTGCTCAACGATTGCGTGGGCTACTTGAATGACAGCAATCCCCACGGTAGATTTGCCCACGCCAAAGTGGTTCGCTACTGACCGGTAGCTGTCTGGCGTGGCAAGTTTCCAGAGGGCTATGGCCACTCGCTTCTGCACAGTCAGGGCTGCTCGCATCCTTGTGTCCTGGCGCTTCAGGGCAGGGGACAGCAAGTCACACAGTTCAAGGAAAGTGCCCCACGCATCCTGAAGTTTCGCAGCCACTCTGTGTCATCCCAGACCTGCAGCACTATGCGGTCCCACCAGTCTGTGCTTGTTTCCCGGGCCCAGAATCGCCGTTCCACACCATGAACTTGACCCATTGCCACCATGATCTCCACTGCCCGGCGTACCCTGCTTTGTGAGAGGTCTGCGCCACTCTCCTCACCGTGCTGCCGGAGCCTCCTCGCCCGATTTCTCAGCATCTGACTGTGGAAGAGGTGGACGATAATGTGCGAGGAGTTGACAACGGCCATAAGTGCAGCGATGATCGCAGCGGGCTCCATGCTCGCAGTGCTGTGGCGTCCACGCTGTAACCGACCAGAGAAGGGCGCGAACAGATTTCCCGCCGGCGCTTTCAAGGAAGACAGGGAG
This sequence comes from Mauremys reevesii, assembly GCF_016161935.1. Taxonomy (NCBI): domain Eukaryota; kingdom Metazoa; phylum Chordata; order Testudines; family Geoemydidae; genus Mauremys; species Mauremys reevesii. The sequence goes on from NC_052626.1 coordinate 58,385,247, forward strand.
GGCGGGATTGACGGTTCAATGACGACACATTTTTCCCCCCAGCATGCATTGGGGGGAAATCCCACAATTCAAATGGGCAGCGGGGAGTGCGGGAACTGTGGGATAGGTTCCCACAGTGCACCGCTTCCAAAGTCGAAGCTGGCCCCGTGAATGTGGACTAAGAAGTTCGAATTTGTGTATTTAGTATGGATACACAAATTCGACTTATTAAGGTCGAATCCACAAATTCGACTTAAGTAGATTCGAAATAGTCCTGTAGTGTAGACAAGCCCTTATTTACTGCACACTATTCAAATCCGGTAACACAGAATTGTTAATTTTCTCCTGGGTTTTCTATGGTGATCATGCCTATAGTATCAGAGTGCTTCACAAAAATTAATTTTCAAAGCATCCTTGCAAGGCAAGGGACGGGGGTGGTATTCCCATTTTATAAATGAGGAACTGAGGCACAGAGAGATTAAGGTGACCAGTTCCCACTAATTTTAGGAGCCCAATTTGAGATACTGAGGTCCTGATTTTTCAGAGTACTTAGCATACATCACTTTATACATTCAAAGCAAAGTTCCCACTGACTTCAGCTGCCATTGGGAGTATTCAGCATTTTTGTAAGTCAGATCCCAGGGTCTTACTTTGGGCACCCAGAAGATGAGGAACGCACAATTAGTGACCACCTGTGAAAAAAAAGTTTGGTTTACATGACTTGCCTACCATCACATAAGAACTCTGAGGCAAAGATAGGGATAAAATCTAAATCTCCAGGGCAGCATTCAACTGCTTTAATCGTGAGACTATCCATTCTCTTCCCACAATCCCATGACTCCTTCACGAATCACTTAACTGCTGCAACAAATGAGGCAGGGGTTCTACAAACAATCAGACACCTTCAATACATAAACTTGAGTCATCCCCAGAGCAGGTCCATCCTGTGCAGTGATGGAGGCAGGCATTTTGTGGAAAACATAGCATGCCATCATGTAATTAAAGACATAATGCAGAAATGCCCAAGCAGGCTAAATTAATGTTATATAGGCAACTTCAATTCTAGCATTTCCTAACTTTCGAGTGCTTGACTTTAGAACCTTAGTGTTATTTTACCATAGTTTTTATGTTTCTAATATTACTATAACTTCAAAGCTCATTTTGAGTGATTACTACTAACTGTAGCTTATCTACCAAATGATGGTGTGTGGAAGGCAAGTGCTAAAAGAAGGTGTGTTTTTTTCCTGGTTTATTCTTTAATATTTTCCCTTTTTTGGTAACTTTTTTTTAGGCACTTTTTATTTGCTTAGCATTTGGCTGAATGATGAAGCATGCAAAACACCATAACTCCATGCCCTTGCATGTATTATTGGTTACCTAATCTCATATCATATACGCTCATCCTCCTATAAATCTTCGGCAGTACAATCGGTGAAAGAGATGTTCTTATCCTGGGGCACATTATATCTGTTGTGGAGCAGATCTGTCACAGTTAAAATTTATAAATCAAGTTATTCATTCTAAAAGTTCAACACAGTGATTACAGGAAAGGGAAAATCCCCAGAGCATTCAACAGGAAACACTTGAAGCAAATGTTCTCTTCTTTCAAACCCCAATAACTATTATTTTTCAAGCACCCAGAAATGTGCTACATGCCTTACAAAGCACCTAAAAGACAGTGTCCCTAGAGTAGGGTGACCAGACAGCAAGCGTGAAAAATCAGGACGGGGTGGGGGGTAATAGGAGACTATATAAGAAAATGACCCAAAAACCGGGACTGTCCCTATAAAATCGGGACATCTGGTCGCCCTACCTTAGAGTGTACAACCTAAATACAATATGACAAACATAAGGGTTACACAGATAATGGAAAGAAGGGAAAGGAGAAGCAAAGATGGAAATGGGTGACAAGTTCTGTTTCCTTTATTGTTTAGTTTGGTTACCTTTCTTCCACCTCACTTCTGTAGGAAACATGGCAAAATGAGTTTTTAATGAGGGATTTCAATGACGTCAGGGATGTTGGTTGACAAACTGGAGAAAGCATTCCAAGAATAAGGGACAGGAGGGAGGCCCTGTCACAAAACTAAATAAAGGGGATATCAAGGCTGAAATCGCTTATGGAGCAGAGGAAAAGCAAAAGGAGACCAACTCAGTGATGTAAAGAGGGGTTATGTGATAAGGCCTTGAAGGCAAGTACAAGAAGTTTGAATTGCAGTGGAGTGGCTCAGAGGAGACAACATCTTGACGCAACAGACAAGAAAGACTTTTGGCAGCAGCAATTTGAATGAACAGGAGGAGCAGAGGTTAATATTGAAACATCCAAGATGAAGAGATTGCCACAGCGGAGGCAGGAGATGGTGAGGCTTTGGACAAATCAAAAAGGGTGGATTTTAGAGCCGTTTTGGAAGAAAAAGTTACCTGACCTTGCCCTTGTTAAAGGACTTTTGGGAGAGAAGGAGACGTAGGACAAAAACTTTCAGTCTTTTGCTCTTCATAGACTACTCCTGCAGTTTTCCCAGGTCAGAGTTATCCTGAAGTCCACACAAAAAATAGAACCCTCTCTGAAGTTGGCTTTTCTATCTCTCTTCTGTAGATCTGAAAAGATTCCCTAATGTTCTGAGGTAATAAGGATTACTTGTTGCTCTTGTCTATTTAATAAAAAGTAACTGTCAAAAAGGCATTTGAAAAGGATTGGAGGAAAGGGTTCTGTTGGTGTTAGGCTGCAGAAGATCAAGGCTTCATTAGGAGTGAGGCGGTGAGAGTAGATTCAGGATTATATATATACAGTAATTACAGATTGAGAACAATTATCTGGGTACCAATTGGTTAACACAAAGTTTAGATAAAACCTATCACCACATTTAAATAGAGAGTATAAAAGGATGCTGGACTGAATTAATAAAGTCCTTTTAAAGGGTTCAATTGTTAGGTACATTTCATCCAAATGGTTTTCTTGTTAGGAAGAATATTTGAGTAAAAACAAAGATACCATATAAAACCTTGCAAATAATTTCCTAAATTAGAATGTCAAAAAAACCCACCTTTATGTACTTCAAAACTGCCAGTTTATGGTCAATTTGTAATCAGTGGTATAGAATATTTATTTATGGAATTAATATACTCTACAGTTCTTTAGTTTTCATAACATACCTAAAAGGTAATGAAATGTTTTTAAACTTTCTAAAAAGCATATACACACAGTATTTCAGATGTTGTGTATTGTTGTTGTTTTTTGTGGTCAAGTCAACTCAAAAACTTCAGAGCATTTTTCTGCAAAAGCAATGACAGGTCTAATGTGGCCAAACATAGTGCTTCTTATCAAGAATAGTCCAACTGACTTCAACTGGACTGCCCATGGTTGTGAGTGTTATACTGGATAGTGTTTGCAGGATTGGACCCATAAGCCTAAAAACAATGTATATTAACCGTATTTATGAACAGGGCCACCCAGAGGATTCAGGGGGCCTGGCGTCTTTGGCAGCGTGGAGGTCCCCGCCGCCGAATTGCCGCAGAAGACCCGGCACATAAGGACCACCCCCCCCCCCACTGCAGGTCTTCAGGGAACTTCGGAGGCGGGTCCCGGAGCGGAAGCACCCTCTGCCGCCAAATTGCCACCGAAGACCCGGCACTTAGGCGGTGGGTCCCAGGGTGGAAGGACCCCCTGTTCCAGGGGCCATGAAAAACTCTCATGGGGGCCCCTGCAGGGCCCGGGGCAAATTGCCCCACTTGCCCCCCCTCTGGACGGCCCTGTTTATTAATGTGATTAAATTAATGACCAGTGGGGGTTGCTGCTTCACACACTAAAACATCTGTTCCTAGTAGGGCATTAACATTAGTATCAGGAAGAGCTTCCTCCTGCACTCGTACAGCTGGAGGAACATTTCTATTATTCTGACAAAATGTCAGAAACAGGATGCCAAAAAGGAGATAATTCAGAATAATGTAAAAATAAAACTAATGATACAATTTTAAAAAACTGTAAACCTCCATGGAGAAGACAAATTCACTCCTCTTCAGCTCAAAGAGATTTTTGTTTCTTTGATAAATAGATGACTGAAGACATATGGCTTTGCAAATATATGGCTCTGTAGAAACATCTGTTCCAACAGCACGGTAGATGTAGTACAAGAGAACAAATTTGTGTAAAGAGATGCAAAAATTGGGATATGTCACTGCATTACTTTTGTTTACAATAATGAACACTGTACTATACATTTTTAGTCAGCATTTTCAAAAATACACACCAGTATTTTGCTTTAGTCAACCCAAACTTTCTGCCCATTAATTCACAGTACACTACATTACTGGAAGACAAGAATGAGAATTTAGACTCCTCCAGGCACAAAATCTGAACAGTGCTTTTTTCCAAGTAAAAGAACTTTAACACCTTTTACTACTAGCATCCAAAAGGGGATTATTTTCACTACATTTGTTACTGTTTCTAACTGCACATACTTCAGCAACAGATCATGGAAAACTGTCTGAATCTTCAAAAACAAAGGGGAAACTCAATTTTAGTCCCCAAAAGACAGCTGTCAGCAACTATGGTAACACCACATTATAAAAGAGCAACTGAAGACCACTGTGTGTTTAATAAATTTCAAGTTACAGTATTCAGATTTTGCATCTGAAACTTCCTGATATATTTAAGTGTATTTTTCACTTTTCTACATGTTTATTTTCATTAAACCTCAACGTATATTCCAAAAAAGAAATCTATAATTCATAGGCATTGTGCATTACTGTACCTGATAAATTTGGCTTGGGACTTTTGAGCAGGAGCTGTGACTTGCAGAGAAATCTCCATTAGAGAGTACTACTTGGAGTTTAGCATCTATTTCATTTAGGTGATGATATTCCATTGGTTCAGGTGTGTACCCTTCTCCTGGTATTAGCCAACCAGATACATCTTCCTATAAAAAGTTAAGATAAATGGTTATTTCATATGACCAAAGAAAATGGCTGTTTAAGGCAAACATCAACATATATTACTTTTCAAAGAAATGTTATTTTTAAGAACTAAAATATAGTGAGCTCTCAATCACATGAGTGTAAATCTGAGCTCCCCTGAAATTAATGATGTTCTTCTAGTGTACCTGAGAACAAAATTTCATCCAATAATTGCAGGCATACATTTTTAATGTTTCTTAAATATAACTAATCATCAATTTTTAAAAAGTGTATGCAAACCTCCTACGTTAAAAAAAATCTACATTCTAAAAAACACACATTTATACCATCATATTTCCATGAATCATTAAAATTTAACAGAAAAAAATACTGCATATGTACAATACAGTTTTGCAATGCTTATAACTTCTTCTTTCTAAACAGTGGTTTTAAATAAGACAAACATGTCCTCATTAAGTTAGAAATCTTCAAATGAAGTCAGATACCAGAAAGCAAATCAAAAACTAAACCTCAGACTTCTTGACATGTAAAAATTTATTTAAATCTCAAAAATCTCAGAGACAGTAATCAAACTAATATGTCACTGCATAAATAAACAAGAGAAATTTTAAGTCAAAAGGTAGTTTTAAAAAAAGTTTCAAATGCTTGAAAATATAGGCTCTGAATAAAGGCTCTCCTTCAAACATAAATACCACCTCATTAATGTAATGTATATGTGAGTTCAAGGGTGTGCATAAGCTTCACATTATAACTTCTCCCCAAGAAATCAGATGCCACAGCTAGCACACCAGTGTTATCTGATAAGCAGAGTGGGAACAGGACAGAAATAAGCAGAATCAAGACAAAAGACTAGCTGAAGGGGAGAAGAATCATGAGGGCCTGCTTTTGTGAATGTCGGGCATATAACTGTATGCAAAAACATGTAGTTTGTTTAAGTTAGTATCTGAATCTTTCCTGCACCATAAAACATCATTTAGGGCATGAACAAGACTCTACCATCTCTATCATGCTGTCTGCTCAAATAGCTACCTTGCTGTGTTTCTATACAGTAATTTTTTTTACAGGGATAGGTCCTTGGCCTATCACTCAACCCCTTTTCATCTGGTCCCTATGCTTTGAGCTTGGGTGGCTCTACCAGGAAAGAAAGTCACTGAAACACACAGGCTTTCTCACTGTGTTAAGGTGCAGTTCCAAGAGGACACATGTCTAGTGACACTTTAAACTGGCCATTTAGACACTTAGTTGGGTACCTATGGCAAAATTACACTCTAACATTGGTGTAAATTGACTCAGTGCTTTACTCTGGATTTACAGCAGTGAACTTTACAGTGGTATTTAAATCCCAGTTTTTGGAGGGTAGATGGGAGGGGAAATCAGGTCTCGAGTGACTAAGCATGAAGAAATCATTAGTTAATTAATGAATCCTTTCAATAAAGGGCCTAATCCTGCAAGCTTTCTGCATATGGAACTCTCATTGATTTCAGTAGGAGTTCAGCACTGGGGATTTCGCAGGACTGGAGCCATAATCTTTTGTAGACAAATGGTGCTACACAGAAAAAATTGGTCCATGAAATGACACTGGTAAAAGGAGAAAATAACTAAATATAGCTTTCATTTATTACTCTAAATAATAAACTGGTATCACTTCAAAGTGACATCTTATAGTAGTTCCGAGGCATTATATTTTTTTAAAAAAATGAAACTTAAAATGTTTTAAATGTAAGTAATTGAATGGATTGGTGAAGATTCTTTAAAACCAATCTCTTGTGTGAATCAATTCACTAGAAAGAAAGTCTCTAACATGCAGTCTGAGAAAAACATACACATCAGTCCTAATTTAGTGCAATTCATGCCAAAAATAATACCTTGCAAACTCTAACTATTGTCTTTCCCTGACAATATCTCTCTATGCAAAAATGGATTATATACACCGCAGGCTACAATATGAATTATGTAAGAGAATACACATGGAATTAATAGCAACCAAGAGTTGCCAGAAGTCAGAGGAGTCTGCATACTTTTATGATAAAAACCTGGAATAAACCTGAAAAAAATTAGAAGAGCATGTCAAACTAAATTCAACAGACAACCACAAATTAGTAGCAAAATTTACTGTTCTTTTATAGCAATACATCATGTCTATATAAAAAACAAGAGCCACCTCAACAAGTCAAAAGTAGGTTCTCTAATGGCTTCTCATACAAGCATGCATTCCAAAACTAACTGGAGGTGAAGGAAGTTACAAAATCACCTTCTGGAGCCAATTAATGAAAATATCACATCAGGCTGCAGCTTGCTGAGCAAATGAAAAATTGCACAGAAATAAGTACACAACATAACTAGTTCCAGTTTAAAATAGCATGTTACGATGGCAAGATGACGTCTAGAAGCAAGTTCAATACATATATAATTTCTCTTGTACTCTCAAAACAGCCTTAGTGATTTTAAGTTTTTCATAAAAAGAAAACTTCTGAGAGTCCTACTGCCAGTTTCCAGTTCATTAAATCAGAAAATGCTTTTCCAACAACATAGTAAAGTCTTATTATTATTCTCTTAGAATATTTGAGACAAATTACACTCTTGCAAATTTGATGGTCAAACTACCCTGACAAAGAGCTTTTGAAATGTTTTAAATGATAAGAAATCTCTTTTACAAAGGTTGTAGATCTAAAGGAAAAATCCTATTTGCGTTGACAGTTATCTAGCAGAACTGACTGAATGCACAGTTGCTTAATGCAGAATACAATTCACAGACCATTTATGTAACATAGTTATGGCGTCTGATTTTTGGTTTTAACCAATAAACATAGACAATACATCCCTGGGGTTAAAAAAATGAAGGCTGTGTTTATTGGATAAACATTGGAAAAACACTGGTAATGGTTACTTGTGTCTAATGTCTTGCCTACATGGAGCAGTAATGAGGACTACAGGGATGTGATTTCTTAAGCATGCTAATGTGTTGCACGTTACTTGGTCCTCATAGGCCCTTCTGGTGCACACTAAAGGTTCCCTAGTGCGCTTTAACATAGTGCTGTTTGAAACAGCACTATGTTAAAATGCACTAGGGAACATTACAAAGAGATTCTCATTATAAGTTATATTATATACATTACTCATTACAGTATATACAATGGAAATGCCCAGAAGCCCCTTGATTTTAAACATCTACAAAAAAACTCAAAAACTGCTAAAAAATAAACCCTGAAAAAAACCAAGCTTTAAATATAGTGTGCCAAATTTGTCCTGACTTACATCCCACATAACATCAGTGAAGCCAATGAGATTGGACGGACTGTAAGTCAGGGCAGTATGTGCCTGGCAAAGAGCTGGTCTCCCAAGGCGCACCCTACGTGAGGGACGAGCTTTAAACTCACACAGCCTTTAATCTTCCATCTCTGGCACAGGTCTGGCTGTAGGAGAGAGAGCCCTGCCACTGAGTCTGTGGAAGTCCACACCTTCCAGGGCTATCAAAGATCAAAAAGAAAACCACATACATGAACACATACAAAATTACAGCAAGACTCTCTGAAGGAACTAGCAAGCAATAGACTGGTTCAGCACCCACAAGTAAGTCTCTACTAATAGTTCCAAAGTAATGGTTCAGCATCAGGCCCTCCATTCTCTTGAAGGGAGCCTCAACAGGCCGTGGCTCCCTGAGCAGCTCCTGCCTTCTGCTCAACCGTCTCCAAGAATTGAAGGCTTTGCCTAGAGCAGTTCATTAACCCTCACCAGCCAGTGTCAGGTTTATACACCCCATCACAGTGCCCAAAAGTGTTAATCAGTTCTTGAAACAACAAGTATCAGAGCCAATTTGAAACAGTCAAGATTAGTCATTATTTTTTGATAATTTCCTCAAAATCTTCCCTAACAAAGGTCTCAGGAAATGCCTAGGTCAGATTATAAATCAAATGTGGGGAAAAATAATCCATCTCTAGGCTGGTCAGGTCTCAAATGACTAAGGAAAACATTTTCCTTTCTGTTTCCCCATTTTGGCCATAATATTCACATTTGTTTTCTAACGATCATTTAATAAAATAATCCTAAAATTGTCACTCCTATTTTCTCGTGTTTACTGTGTATTAAGTCTGCAGCAATAAACAAGCATTTCCTAATGTGAGCTGCTGAAAGTCTGTCACATACAACAGAAAGTCTCTAATAGGTATCCAAATAACATGGTGACTGGTCCCAATATGAGAACCCAGGTAGACTGTTGCATTTCCATGGCCATGCTGCCATCAGAGTTGGTATAAGAAACAGCTAAAGCATTGCTAGGCTGAATCTTCATTATTCATCCTAAACAGGTGACTCCTGATACACAGAAAACCTTTATTAACTATTTTTGAAGTTGTTTCCTGTTTTAAAAATCTGAGGGACTACACATCTAGAGAGAAGACATAAATCTGCATGTAGTAGAGAATGCCATTCTTCATGTTTGGAAAATGCATTACTATTTTTGATGTTGCCCTCCAAAAAACTGTTTAAAAGACTTTCAAGTGAAGGCATTTCTGAAAGGGTCTCTCTCAGGTTTTTCTTTTGCTAATGTGAAAAGTGTGTGCTAGAATGTGGAGCATATTAAAAAAAAAAAGAGGGCAGAAGAGGTTTGGGGTTTTTACATTCTGTTTCTATTAGAATCTTAAAATATTTATGTATCCTATTGACTAAAATGTCATTTTCATGCTGCCAAATCTGTTTCAAGCAGATCTGATAGTATGCTCTGAACCATGGTCTGGTAGTATGCTCTGAACCATTTTCTGCAGGAATAGTTAACACATTGAGGGAAGGGAAGATTGACATAATCTGGTGAACTATACTTTCAAATTTTGTTCTTCTAAAACTCACCAAATTAAAGATAGAGCAAAAGCATCTTCAACTACCTCAGTTCCTCTGAGCCACAGTAGCAGGCAGACCTCAAAACGTGCACCTGGATTTTCATTAGGCCTCCCCTATTGTTTGTAATTTTAGTATTAATCATTGCACACAGTTGATTAATTACAATAATCAGCATAGCTTTTTAAGCATTTCTGGAAGTTTTTGGTTTCTCAGCCCTATTATGCAGCTCCCAGTCAGATGTAATATAGCTTCCTATCCAGAGATTTTACTTGCTTCCAATATGCACACCATCTGCCTAGTCTACTTCAGAGTTCAGAGAGAGATTACCCATGTAAATGCTGTGTGATGCAAGTTCCTTTCCCAAGGGCCAGAAAAGAAACTGAGAGGCCAGGTCTTGTCTTCTCATTCCTTGCAGGGCAAAGCTCTGAGCCCTTCTTCAGGGATTAAGAAAAAGTGGATACCCTGATGGGCATTGGTTTCAGAAGATTCTGGTGCTCTGCAGCAACCTGGCACACTTACAAATAGTGGGAATGTGCAGAGGCTACCCGAAGAACCTGCGTTCACTTCCAATCCCAATCTCCACCTGAGCACAAACTGAATGAGTGAGGCTATGGCTACACTTGCACTTCAAAGCGCTGCCGCAGCAGCACTTTGAAGCGCTAAGTGTAGTCAAAGCGCCAGCGCTGGGAGAGCTGTCCGTACTCCACCTCCCTGTGGGGAATAACGTACAGCGCTGGGAGCCGCGCTCCCAGCGCTGGGGCTTTGACCACACTGGCGCTTTGCAGCGCTGCAATTTGCAGCGCTGGAGAGGGTGTGTTTTCACACCCTGCTGCAGCGCTGCAAATTTGCAAGTGTAGCCATGCCCAGAGTTTTGTTCATCTTTTGCCCTACCAAACTAGCCCAGTCTGTTTCCTAAAGTCAGCCAACTTACAAATCAACCAACTTACAAAGCTTTCTGGAAACACATTTCCAAGAAGACTTTGTAGATTGCCTGCAATATAAGGTCTTTAATCACAAAGAATGCTTTGTTTGAAAGGTAAATTTCCCTTCTAAAATAATTTGCAATGGATGGAATACAGCTCTGTATTCACACCATACATATTATTGTAATAATCTTTGTACACAGTATGCCTCAATAAGGTACCATTTGAAAACTCGTAATTTGCTGGTCAGTACAGTCCTGATAAAACATGTGTGCAACATTGTATGGGAAGTTATACGTTTCCCCTGTATTCCCCAAACCACACAGCTCTGCCTGGGCAGAAGTCAGGTCCGTCATAGACAAAAGAAGGAATGTGTGCTTGCCTTAATCTGCATTTAAGCAGTAAACAGAGTCATCAAGCAGGAAAGAAAAACAAAGGAAATTCAAATAGGTGAGAAAACCAGTGGGGAATATCCTTCCAGATAAACTCTTTATCTCCTGGTTCTCAGCTGGAAATGTTTTTCAAGAGGAGGAAAAACTATAAAAAGGAGGGACAAACAGCCCAAGGCACCACACACTCTCTCTCTCTCTCTCTCTCCCTGCTCATTTCATTCTCTACACATGAGAAGACAAAAGGAAACAGCGGTTGGACTTTGGGAGCGGGGTCCTGATCTGAGAGTTGGTCAGTAATCTGCTGGAGCATGTGGTGAGAAAGTTTGCTTTGCAACTAAGATAGTTTGTTGAGTAGATATTATTAAGTGTTTTATCTTTATTTTTCTTGTTACCATTTCTGGCTATTATGCCTCATTACTCACAGTCACTTAAAATATCTTTGCAGTTAATACATTTATTTTACTATTTTATCTAACCAAGTGTGTTTAAGTTGGAGTGTCTGGGTACTCTACTCAAAACAAGATGGCTTATTATTCTCTTAAAAGAATAATGGACTTCATATGTTTGTCCTGTCCTGGAGATGGCTGGGCAGTAAACAACATATATTTCTGGGGGAAGATCCCAGACTGGGGGTGGGTTGAGGTCACTATGCAGTACAACCAAGGCTGGTGAGAGCCAGGGTGTAGATGGCCAGCTGCATTTACACATAGACACTCAGGCGGTGGCTTGCATGCCAGAAGGTTGTTTGTGAGCGGCCCAGATAGGAGCTACTACAGTAAGGCATTGTAGGGCACCTAATGTTGCAGGACAGGTGTGACAAATCCTCCCACTGATCTGGATTATGGCCTGGTATGTCACAACAACATTACACTATTAGAAATATATGGCATTATAATGTTTCAATGGTACAACGCAGCAAAATACTGTTAGAGAGTTCCTGGCTTATAAACTTCAACACAGTTATACCTCTGGACATTGCTTAATCTCAACCTCACTCCCATTCAATTGATGGTATTAGGACAGTATATGCTTATAACTTCTATGGTGATCCCATCACAAATGGATATAACATTGTCGTCTTCCTTACCCATAATGCTTGTTGAGCAATGAACATAACATGGTGTGCATCTAATGCAGTCATATTCAACTTTAGGGAAATTGATGGTAACGTGTTACCAGAAAAAAGGATGGCACAATAATTTACAGTACTCAGCTAAATTTTTAAAAAGTAGTAGAATCTGATACTATTAAGAGATGAAAAACACTGTTCACTTATTTCCCAATCATATATTAACTTTGAAACTTTACATTTAAAAAAATTACAGAAGCTAAACAAAGAGTAAATAGTGTAAATCACACTTTTTCCCTTAAACCTACTATCTTAAATCTGCAGTAAAACCTGAAAAGAAAGACAAAGCTAGAGATTTATAGTTTGATAACTGGATCAGACCAGCGGGCCATCTAGCCCAATGTCCCATCTTCCAACGCTGGCCAGTGCCAGATGCTTCAGAAAGAATGAACAAGGCACTTTATCAAGTGCTCTAGTCTCAGCTTCTGGCAATCAGAGGTTTAGGGACACCCAGAGCATGGGGTTGCATCCATGGCTATCTTGGCTAATAGCCATTGATGGACCTAGCCTCTGTGAACTTACTTAATTCCTTTTTGAGCCCAGTTATACTTTTGACCTTCACGACATCCCCTGGCAACAATTTCCACAGGGTGATTGTGTTGTATGAAGAAGTAGTCACCTGATGCTTTTTTATTTCATTGGGTGACCCCTGGTTTTTGTGAAGAGGTAAATAACACATCCCTATTCACTTTTCCCACATCATCCATGATTTGATAGAGCTCTATCCTATCCCCCCTTAGTTGTCTCTTTTCTAAGCTGAACAGCTCCAGTCTTTTTAACCTCTTCTTGTATGAAAGCCATTCTGTACCCATAATAATTTTTGTTGCCCTTTTCTGTACTTTTTCCAATTCTAATACATCTTTTTTGAGATTAGGCAATCAGAACTAGATGCAGTATTTAAGGGGTAGGTATACCAAGGGTTTACATAGTGGCATTATGATATTTTCTGTCTTCTTATCTATCCCTTTCCTAATGGTTCCTAACATGGTTAGGTTTTTTGACTGCCACTGCACATTGAGCAGATATTGTCAGAGAACAATCCACAATGACTCCAAGATCTCTTTCCTGAGTGGTAACTACTAATTACAGACCCCATCACTTTGTATGTATAGGTTAAATTATGTATTCCAATATGCATTACTTTGCACTTACCAACACTGAATTTCATCTGCCATTTGTTGCCCTGTCACCCAGTTTTGTGAGACTCTTTTGTGACTCTTCATGGTTTGCTTTGGACTTTGATTTTGTATCATCTGCAAACTTTGAGGTAAACTCACTGTTTACCTCCTTTGCCATATCATAAACATCCATGAAAGTCCAGTCATGACTCAGTGCAAATTAAAATCATCATACCTCAATGCCTTGAAGTTCATTGCCATTGTCTTCTATATCTTTCAACAGCTCAACCAATCTTTTCTTCTCTTCTGCTAGCATAACCAGTTGGCTCCCTGAATCCTTTGCCAGCTGAAATATTTATGGATAGAAAGCATTAAAAATAAAACTATAAAACTGGGTTTGCTCACAATACTGACAATGGAAAACAGGTTTTCATTTCTGTGCTACTAGTTAAAACCCAAAACCTAGCTGATCGAAACCATTCACAAATCTAGTGGCCTGTAAGAAGTAAATTAGTATTCTTATTCCTGTTCATGGCACAGAAGTGTGCACACATCAAAAAACCTCTACCACATCTGGCAACCTTGTTGCAGAGAATGTTAGCAGATGGGTCAAGAACTAAATGATGCATGGAAAGAAAACTGCCCTATGTTAGCAGTAAAGTGCTCCTCTCCATCAGGGTTGAGAAATACTGGCTAAATGGTATAGGACACGTTGCTGTGCCATAGCCTTTGCAACAACTGTTCTGTAGATAGAGAATTTCAAGTCATTCAGTGTCCACCCATTATTTTTTAAGAACACCAAACATCATTTTTTCTTTTTTTAGAAACAGGTTATAAAGAAGTACTTGTCTACAAAATGTATGGGCTGTGGCCAGGCACAGATTGGAAAATATAAACTTTCTCGTTGTATGACCATCTAAAAGCAAATGGGGAAATGGGGACCTAATCTGCAAATTTGGGCAACCAGTGAAGGATGAATACTCAGGAGCACTTTGCAATGAGCAACACATTTTTGTAGTATAATGTTGTTCATTTAATCTTGATTAACTTTTACAGAGTTAATAATGGGATGTGTCTTGATCAAGAAACCAACCTATTTGTAGAAGTGTGTATACACTGTCACTTTTTTTTTTTTTGGCAATGTATTTAGTATACATCGGTAACTCCCTAATCTTTTAGTAATTTTAGTCCTTAACACATACCTCGATATTCTTTTTAATAAAATCTTGACTATTTTTACTTCTGGTGTCACTTTTATGGTGTGTTTTTCCTGTTACTTTCAGTGAGCCACTTGTTTCGATTTCATTTAGATGGTCTGTAGTTAAAAAAAAAAACAGTTGCAAAAATGTGATTGTTGCCTCTCCAACAGACAAAATCAATAATTTCTATTTTCATTATTATTTATTATATTTATAGTATTGGAAGTATTACTTATATTTACCATTAGAAACTATTATCATAACCATTTCAACAGTTAAATATGGTACATGCAAGTTTTTCAGGGTGCCCATTTAGCAAAGTTATTTCTTATATAAGATTATAGTTTTGTGAAGGCCAAAATATTTTTTATGGAGATCTGACCTCAAAAATGTTAAACACATTGCCATGATTTTAAACCCATTCTTTTTAAACCTCTTACTGTTTGAACTATATCACCAGTATTAGATAAATTAAGTGGTGATTTTTTGGGAAAGCATGCAACTGTTTGGGGATATTTCAAGCAGATTTCTTAAATGAAACAGCTGAAAAACAGATGAGGTCTTTGATGTTCTACAGTCCCTTGTTGTAACAATTTTTGTTTTAAAACTCACCTTAAATCTCTGCAAGTTATGAAACAAACATGGTTTCTTAGTAACAGTCTTAAATATATTATGTGTGATCATTACATTTAAAGATATATTCTTATAAGCAGATCAGATTATTTAGAAAGTAGCACACTGAACATTTAATTCACCCTCAAGCTATTTTCAGATTTAATGTTTTCTGAATAGTTTCTCCAAAAGCCATATGAAAAGACAATATATGGTATGTGCCATTCAGAGATTTCTAATAATTTTAAAGTGGTAATTCTTTCATGACTTTGGAATGATCCAGATTCCAAAGATTTATAAATGACAAAACTAAACAATCACATTTAATGTCCTATAAATCTCACAAATTGATCTGTTCTCCTGCATACCTAATAGTTCTCTTTTTTTCTTTGATCTTGGGGTTAGACACAAGTTTGGGGATTATTTGATTATAAAACTAGAATGTGCTTCCTTATCATTGGATTTATAAAAAGATTAACTATCGCAGCCTCTAGGAGCAAATACATTACAATTAAAGAATATGCAATCTGACCAAAAAAGGCAATTAAAAGAAAGCTCACTGGATCATATAAGACGTTCTACCTACTCCTCCACACAGAAGTCTTAGGGTATGTCTACACTACAAAATTAAATCAATTTTATAGAAGTCGATTTTTAGAAATTTATTTTATACAGTTGATTGTGTATGTCCCCACTAAGCACATGAAGTCGGCAGAGTACATCCTCACTATCGCGACTAGCATTGACTTATGGAACGGTGCACAGTGGGTAGCTATCCTACAGTTCCCGCAGTCTCTGCCACCCATTGGAATTCTGGGTTAAGCTTCCAATGCCTGATGGGGCAAAAACATTGTCATGGGTGGTTTTGGGTACATGTCGTCAGTCACCCCTCCCTCCGTGAAAGAACGGCTGTCAATTGTTTCACACCTCTTTTCCTGGGTTACCCATGCAGACGCCATACCACGGCAAGCATGGAGCCCACTCAGCTCACTGTCACACACTTTAAAAGCTCGCTGGTGCTGTTTGCTGACTAGGTCAGACCTCAGCGCAACCAACATTCCCATTGTTATTGCTGCTTCCTGTGTGCTCCATAATATCTGTGAGAGTAAGGGGGAAATGTTTATGGCGGGGTGGGAGGTTGAGGCAAATCGCCTGGCATCCAATTTTGAGCAACCAGACACCAGGGCGATTAGAAGAGCACAGCAAGGCGTGCTGCACATCAGAGAGGCTTTGAAAACCAGTTTCATGACTGGCCAGGCTACGGTGTAACAGTTGTGTGTGTTTCTCCTTGATGCAAACCCACCCCCTTTGTTGATTTTAATTCCATGTAAGACAACCACCCCACCCTTTTCGAAATAAAGTAACTATTGTTTTGAAACCATGCATTCTTTCTTTATTAATTAAAAAAAAAAAAGAGATAACGGACAAGGTAGCCCAGGTGAGGTGGAGGAGGAGGGAAGTACACGGCCACATTGCTTACTGTAGCCCCACTAAAAATCAAACTGTTTGAATCACAGCCTTCTGCTGCTTGGGCCATCCTCTGGAGTGGAGTGGCTGGGTGCCTGGAGCCTCCCCACCCCTCGCGTTCTTGGGAGTCTGGGTGAGAAGGCTATGGAACATGGAGAGGAGGGTAGGCGGTTATACAGTGGATGCAGCAGGGGTCGGTGCTCTTGCTGGCTTTCCTCAGCATCGCATCCTGCTTCCACTCTTCGTGCTCATTTAATTCTTTCCTGGCCTCTGCCACTGAATGCTTCCATGCATTAAGCTGTGCCCGATCAGCACGGGAGGACTGCATGAGCTCGGAAAACATGTCATCGCAAGAGCATTTTTTTCGCCTTCTAATCTGCGATAAGCTCAGGGACGGAGATGATAGGGGGAACATAGAAACATCTACACTCTATGATTCTGGGGGCACTTCATGGTCACCTGTGCTGCTGAGTGCTGCTGAGTTCGCCATGCTGACCAAACAGAAAATTAAATTCAAAAGTTCCCGGAGCTTTTCCTGTGTACCTGGCTAGTGCATCAGAGTTCAAAGTGCTGTCCAGAGCGGTCACACTGGAGCACTCTGGGATAGCTCCCAGAGGCCAGTACCGTCGATTTGCATCCACACTACCCCAAATTCGACCCAGCAAGGTTGATTTTAGCACTAAACCCCTCATCGGGGGAGGAGTACAGAAGTCAATTTTAAGATATCTTTAAGTTGATGGAACAGGGTTGGTTGTGTAGACGCATTCATTTTAAAATCAATCTAACATGGCTACATTCAACCTAACCCCGTAGTGTAGACCAGGCCTTAGTATATACAGAGGCTGTGCAACGTTCTTTAAGGTCAAACAAACTCTGGCTGTGCAAATAGCAATGAAGGAGGTGAATTCCCAAGTGGAGGGCCTCCCCCTTGAAGAAAAATTGCCTCCAACCCACCAGGGTTCAAATCTAGGGCCTATTAGGAAAAAGCATCCCAAACTATCTTAATTGCTATCACAGAGCATAGGAGAGACATTACCTTGAAGCTAACCAGGAACCAGAGTATGCAGGGTTTTATAGATAAAAATGAACACTTTGCATTGCATCCTGAAGCCAATGCAGTCTACAAGCACAGGTGTAATAAGTGTCATATAAGAAACACTGCTTAACACCGCATTCTGTGCTGGCCAAAGTCTGAATGGCCTCAAAGGTAGACTCACATCGAATATCTAATGCAGAATGACAAGGACATGGATATTTGTGGCAAGGAATGCATCGAAGAGGAAAGACTACAACCTGATGTCTGGACCAGAGGAAAGAGACTATGGCCCCAATCCAGCAGAGCATGTAACTGGATTAAATGTAAAATAAAGCACATAAATAGTCCCATTAATGGGACTACGCAAGTATTTATGGTCAAGCACAGCCTTCTCTGCTTTACTGGCTCGGGCTTATCTTGGCTTCTACCTGGGAACTCAAGCAGCAGCCAAGAATACAACAGACTTCAAGATTACAAACCAATCCACAATAACAAGAAGCCTGAGTAGAAACAGCAAATATCACCTCCTCCTTAGTGCATCCCCACCCCACACAAACACACACCTCATCTCTCCTGTTGTGAATGATCTCTAGCCAAGTCCCTCTCATCCAATCCCCCATCTTGGCCAGTCACCAAGAAACCAGGTTACTTTGAATCACATAATATGCTTGTAGAGCTGAGCGTGATTGGCATACTGGTGGCAAAGGCAACTTAAAACATTTCACTACTCCCCTAGTGGTCATGTATACATGCTGAAAATAATCTTTTGAGTAAATGAGCAACTGCCTAATGCCACCCACTGGAATCTCACACAGATGGAAGAATACAGACACTGAAACACAACTCAGTCTGGACTGATGCCTGCCACAATAGTGACAGGTTTCAGAGTAGCAGCCGTGTTAGTCTGTATCCATAAAAAGAACAAGAGAAATTTGTTAGTCTCTTGTGGCACCTAAGAAACTAACAAATTTATTTGAGCATACGCTTTCATGGGCTACAGCCCACTTCATCGGATGCATAGAATGGAACATATAAGAAGAGTATATATATACACATACAGAGAAGAGATGACCTGCTATCAGCAGGAAAAAAAACTTTTGTAGTGATCATCAAGATGGTCAATTACAGACAGTTGACAAGAGGTGTAAAGATAGTTGTCATAAGGAAATAGATTCAAGTAGTGTAATGACTCAGCCATTCCCAGTCTCTATTCAAGCCAGAGTTAATGGCTTGCAAATCAATTCAAGCTCAGTAGTTTCTCATTGGAGTCTGTTTTTGAAGTCTTTCTGTTGCAAAATTGCCACCTTCAGGTCTGTTACTGAGTGGCCAGAGAGGTTGAAGTGTTCTCAATAGTGCCACAATAGTATTATAAGCAATAGCATCTAAACAACAGACTAACCTAAAAGAACTAGCAAGGATGTCTGATCTTTGTCAGGAAATCCTCAAACATCAAGACAAGTGCAGTCTGTACCATAATCAGTTTAATAGAAAACAAAACAAAACAAAAAAAAACACTAAACTGAAGGAGATTAAGGAAGTCTGAAGATGTCAAACAGGGCCAGAGAACCTTGACCCAAAATAGGAACATTAGACACTGGGTAATACTTCACTTTGCATCAACTGCCAGATTTGAGAGATGGTTTCTTGAGCATAGGCCTAATAATTGTACACGTAAGGGAAGATGGTGCCTCATAGTAAGTGTATGACTCAGTCAGGAGCACTTTAATTACCTGAAAATCAACAAGGAATCACACAAAAAGTGGAAACATGTACAAATGTAAGGATGAATACAAAAGAACAGCACAAGCATATAGGGACAAAATCAAAAAGGCTAAGGCAAAATGATTTACATCTAGCAAGAGACATAACATACAATAAGAACAGGTTCTTTATATACATTAGGAGCAAGAGAAAGACTCAGGAAAGTGTAGGTCCTCTACGTAGCAAGGAATAAGATCTAACAACTGATGATATCAAGAAGGCTTAGGTGTTTAACACCTATTTTGTCTCAGTCTCCATTAAAAAGGTTAATGGTGACCAGATACTCAACACAATTAATATTAACAACAAGAGGAAAGGAACACAAGCCAAAACAGAGAAAGAACTGGTCAAAGAATATTTAGATAAATTAGATGTATTCAAGCTGTCAGGGCCTGATTAAATTCACCTTAGGTTACTTAGAGAACTAGCTGAAGCAATTTCTGAAGCATTAAAAATTATCTTTGAGAACTCATGGAAGACAGGTGAGGTGCCAGAGGACTAGAGAGGGACAAATATAGTATCTAGCTTTCAAAAGGGAAACAAAGAGGACCTGGGGAATTACAGACCAGTCAGCCTAACTGGAACAAATTATTAAACATTCATTTTGTTGTAAGCACCCAGAGGATAACAGGATTATAAGGAATAACCACCATGGATTGATGAAGAACAAATCATGCCAAACCAACCTAATTTCCTTCTTCAACAGAGTTACTGGCCCAGTGAATTGGGGGGAAGCAGTACAGGTGATATATCTTGATTTCAGTAAGGCTTTAGACACAGTCCCACATGACATTCTCAAAAGCAAACTAGAGAAATATGATCTAGATAAAATTACTGTAAGGCTGGAGAACAACTATTTGAAAGACCATACTCAAAAGTGTAGTTATCAATGGTTTGCTCAAACTAGGTGGCAGATAGTATATAGCTGGACTCCACCTGGGAGTGGAAAGTATGCTTATAAAATCTGCAGATGACACCAAGCTGAGAGGGGTTTCAAGCCCTTTGGAGGACAGGATTAGAATTCAAAATTACCTTGAAAAACTGGAGAATTGGTTTTAATTCAACAAGATGACATTCAATAAAGACAAGTGCAAAGTACTTCCCTTAAGAAGGAAAAATCAAATGCACAATTACAAAATGGGGAATAGCTGATGAGGTGGTAGTACTGCTGAAAAGGATCTGGAGGTTACAGTGCCTCACAAATTGAATATGAATCAACACCATGATGCAACTGGCTAATATTCTGGGGTGTTTTAACAGGAGTGTCATATGTAAGACACAGGAGGTAATTGCCCTGCTCTACTCGGCACTGGTGAGGCCACAGCGGGAGTATTTTGGGCACCACACTTCAGGAAATATGTGGACAAACTGGAGAGAGTCCAGAGGAGAGCAACAAAAATGAGAAAAGGTTTAGAAAGCCTGACCTAGGAAGAAATGTTACACAAAAATGGGCATATTTAGTCATGAAAAAAGAAGACTGAGGGGGGACCTGCTAAAAGTCTTCAGACATGTTCAGGGCTGTTATAAAGAGGATGGTGATCAATTGTTCTCTATGTCCACTGGAATTAGGACAAGAAGTAAAGATCTTAATCTACAGCAAGGAAGATTTATGTCTGATATTAAAACTCTGGAATAGGCTTCCATGGAGGTTGTGGAATCACCATAATTGAGTTTTAAGAACAGGTTAGACAAATACCTGTCACAGATGGTTTAGGTTTTAACTGGTGGTGCCTCAATGCAGGGCCTGGACTTGATACTTCTAGAAGACCCTTTCAGCTACACATTTCTACAATCCTATGATTAGCAATATTAGATTAATAACAGAGATAAATTTTATACAATTTCCAAAAAGAACCACATTGTTGATAAACTCCTAAATTTTTCAATCAGATTGTAAGCTTGTATTACCTATTTATATTACATACATTATAGGAATGTTATGTTTTCCAACATCTATTTGGCACACAATGCTTCCCTTTCAGCCTTGATTTTTTTGGAACATTTTACTCATTCAAATCCAGAATATAAAAGCTCATTACATAATTATAGGACTGTAATAAGGGCTTACCCTGTACAGCTTTCTTTTCATTGCGGTCATAATCTTCTGAATTAATTTGTGTGTGAAATACTGAAATAAATATTTCATCTTCTTCAGAATGGGAAGGATCTGTTAATTAGAAGTGTATTGAATAATTGTTGAATACTTATTTAAAGCAGATTTTTGTGACTTAACAGTATGATTTATGTACATTTCTCCAAGTTCGATACACAAGAGTCATAGAAGTTTATTATTGGTTTTCTTCAAGTAGTTACAACAATACAATAAAACATTTTACAAGAGATAGAATAGATGGAGCAAAAGAAAAGACGAGAGGTGAGTAAGAGAGTCAATCTGTGAGTAAAAGAATCATTATGAACAAGGGCAAGTAAGACTGGAAGAAAATATCAAAATGTATTATACCACTTCTGATGTATCTATGAAGTCTGATAGAGGTTTTGAGTAAATAAACACGTTTATTTTTTCTTCTATTGCATTTGCAGGCTTCTATAGGGCTGGTAATTATACGTAAGTGATACAGCCTGGGGCCAAAATGTTCAAAAGCTTCAGTAGACATGAATAGCCATTTGGGGAATCATCTAGAGGTTCAATTGAAAGTTAAGTGCCCAGGGGATTTTCACAGCGGGTGTCTAGCTGTGCCCAAGTTGTCAGAAATCCAACTGGCCTCTGTCAGGAGTGTGATCTGGGAGAAATGGGTGCCAAACATCCCAGTGCTCAAGAGCTGCTTCAAGTACTCCAAGTGTTAGTAATGCTCCTGGCAAGAATTAGCCAGGGAGTGCAGGTTAAGGAGAAGCCCCTCACTGGCTGCTCTGCAACCTGTGCACACTTAAAGAGCACATACTGTAAGAATTCCCCATACATTTGAAAGCTATAACTAATATGAAATAAACAAATTAATACTATCCTTCCCAGCTGAAAGCATGATGGTGATTGTCATTTAGTAACAACTGAATGAGAGTTTTATAGCTGCAAAGTCTAATTTCTGCCACAATTAGGGAAAATGTGTTTCTGCGGCTAGAGAGGTTGAGACACAAGTGGATGGATATAAGTGATTTTGTAGATGTAGCTGGCATTTGATACTCTAATAACTCTTTTCAAAAGAGACTATTTTCAAAACAGCCTCCCTTGCATCATTTGTTGTCATCAAATAAAATAAAAGCTAAATATTCAAGCGCTAAAAGACAAAGTTTATTTTGTTCAGTTCTTTATTTTCAACCAGGGAAAGTTCCTCTGCTGCCAATCATACAAAATGACCTGATGAACGAAAAGTGTTAACATTCTACATAAAACCTTGAGGCAAGGAGGACCCTGGAAAAAAATCTACACTATGCACAGAGCTGTCCTGGTGCCATGCACCAAAATCCACATGACCCATACAGCAGTAGTTACCTTTGAAAAGAAAAAGGAAGTGCAGTGTGGAGTTTGTTAAGAATAACCTCATAAACAAATTTTCTTTCCATATTTTAAAGGTTAAGAGACCTAGTATAGCATATTCTTTTTATTAGATGCTGACACCTACTGGACAGTTTTAAATTACTGTAAAGCTGATTTGTAAATCTTGTGGGTTTTGCCCCTGAACAGTAAACTAAATACATGTTATGCAGTTATTGATGTAAAAATCCTCTTCTCCTGTGTATACTTCTTTACCATTTTCAAAAAGTCCAACACAGAATGGTATAATTCAGTTATAAAACTACACAAAGTCGCAACAGGTCTGACATTAATGGTCAGACAACCATACAAAAAACCTTTCTGATAGGAAAAAAAAAATTATAATCCAAGATGATTCCAAGTAAAGATTCTCTCATTAAATTTTGTAACAGCCAATAATATAATATTTTTAAGTTTGGAGTGCACGAGGTGATGAGAATCAAAATTCTACAGTGCAACAGGCTACCAAAAGACAACTTTTATTTAAGAGGTTGAAATATCTTTTAGATTACAGAGATCAAAAAATTGTACTCCAAGAAATCTTTCCCCAACCAAAAAGAAAAAGTCTGTGTTTAAAAGCTGGACAAAACAATTAATAAATTTGAGAGCAGTATAAGCATTGCCAAAGTAATTCAGTGCAAAGCACAGTCAAAATCAAAGGTGGTAAGAGCAAAGCAGGTGTATTTGCTGCATTTTAAATGCAAAAGAGTTATTTTTTAATTATTCTTTGCAACAACACTGCATAGCCAATTACCCCACAGAATGCTGTGTGTAACTTCAAAAAGTTGTCTGACCCTGGATTTAATAACCAGAAAGTTAAAATTCATTAAAGGTATATTTTTGAAACTCTGAATCTGATTATTGTTGTAATCAGAGGTTTACTTAGTGTGTTGTACAATAGCATCTCAATGCACTGGAATTCCAGTTCCATTTGAAATGTTCAGGAGTAGCCAGGTAAAGAGTGTTATAGGCTGTGGGTTAAATATCCTTGGTTTCAGTAAAGCTTATTTTCCAGATTTCTTTCTACAGTGCTTTAATGTCATTCCTTCTGAGAAGCAGAAGCAGCAGTATTCAGAGCATCTGCTGGGCCAACCTTCCTTTTCAATAGGATAGTTATGACCACAGCCTCACACCACAGGAGACCATATATCTGCTCTGCTGGATAGCGCCTTTTAAAAATGTTTAGCTTTGCTGATGAATTTCCAGATAAGGCTGAATGGTTAGGGATCAAAAGTCAAAATGTAAATGTGAGGGATAAAAAAATGAAGATAAAATTGCCCATAGTTAGATTCTGAAGACACATACAGGGTTCTGTACAGATTTCAATAAAATGGCGTTCGCCAACTCAGTCTATAAAGCAGCTTAGAATTTTTTTTTCTAACATCAGCCCTGATTTATCTATCACAGACATAAGTTATTCACATTTTTCCTACCTTGCTGCTACTTAGTTAAACCTTCAAGGCTACCCAGTCATTTGAAATACTGCAGAATTATTGCAAACAAAAATCTGTAAAGCAATACTGCCTTGAGAAGGCATGTGCAGCAGCAAAAATACTTTTTACTCAGTTTGAGGTTTAGAAAAATTGTCTTTTCAAGTTTTTACGTGTAAGGACTATTTTATTGATAAAAGTTTAAAACTGCACTTGTTATGGAAAACATTTTATTCTATTTTAATAGTAGTGATAACTTAGAATTTACAGAAATACAGCTATAATCAACATATAAAATAATCTTATGAGATATTTATCATTTACCTGTTTTACTTACTTACCAACAGTCTCCTGCAATGAGGAGGTCAAAGCTAAAAATTTGTTTGTATTTTCTATCTCCTCTTGAGTTCCTGAAGCACTTAGTGAGGTTACAGACTATTTAAAAGAGGGAAAATATGAAAATATAAGATGGCAGCAAATAAATGATCAGATTGGAATTACGGTAAAATACTTTTCCTGATGACCTATCAGAGCCCCAAGTCTAGCAAACTTCAGATTACACACCAAAAGCCTTTTTTGTCAATCAAGCTTTTGGGTGAACATTATTTTCTTACTGTTTTTCTCTTGCTTTTTTGCATGATTTGAATGTCTTAGACCCTCTGAGCATTTATGAAAGTAGCACAGATTTTTAAGCCCTGTATACTCTTATAATTATTGTACATCATCTATATATGGATTATAGGAACTACTATATAGTTTTATACATACATAAATTTGAATCCTGATAGACTTGCAGTATGATTTACATGGCATATACTGCTTTACCATTTCAAACCAAATTTTATACATATTATATGCAGGGCTGGTAGCACTGGCTATTATTAACATTGCAAGACACCTCCAATATAAGACTCTATTTTCACCTACTCATAACCTTGCCTAAATATAACTGTTTGGTCTGAAATTTCCCAGACTTCAAGCTGATTTTTTTGAAAGTTTCAGCCAAAATAGTTCAACCATTTCTGAGAATGAGATTCTGGGAAAATATGTACTGTAATGTTAACAAAATTCTGGTGACCTTTTTGGTGAGAAGCTCTAGTATTCCCACACACTAGAGCAGGGACTTGAAAGGGCTGGGCTTTTTGTCAGGAATGTACCTTTTATTGTTAGGCCAAGTTATAAGTCTTTGAAAAATTTCAGTCCACACATGCTCAGCAGAGACTTCTTAGGGTTTAGCAGCTAAAATCTCCGAAGAGTCTGTGTGCACTTATTCCCTCACAGCTCCAACATGTGATTGGACAGTGCATGGTGCCATCACCACAGAGCAAGTGAGCATGCTCCACACCAAGAAACAGATTGGGACACAAAAAATGGTGAGATTGGGACTGGCTGGGCAAAACACTGAGAATCAGTTGTCTGGAGGTTAGGAGAACACTCTGCTAGACACACCTGATCTGTGCTGGAGAGCCCAGGCAGCAGCTGAGAAAACTTGACATTCTTGTCAGTTTCGCCACTGCTATGGTGAAACTAAAAAGAATGTTAATTTCATATATTTCCTTTCAAGAAAATCATGTTTTTGTGTTTCCAAAAATAAATTCTGATCCCACTGAGGGGTACCAAAGGAAACTGCACCATCTGCTCAAGAAACTCCCGGAAGAAGCACTGGAACAAATCTACATAGACACACCCCTAGATCCCTGACCAGGGTATTCTATCTGCTATTCAAGATCCATAAACCTGGAAATCCTGGACGCCCCATCATCTCAAGCATTGGCAACCTGACAGCAGGATTGTCTGGCTAAGTGGACTCTTTCCTCAGGCCCTATGCTACCAGTACTCCCAGCTATCTTCAAGACACCACTGACTTCCTGAGGAAACTACAATCCATTGGTGATCTTCCAGAAAACACCATCCTAGCCACTATGGATGTAGAAGCCCTCTACACCAACATTCCACACAAAGATGGACTACAAACCGTTAGGAACAATATCCCCAATAATGTCACAGCAAACCTGGTGGCTGAGCTTTGTGACTTTGTCCTCACCCATAACTATTTCAGATTTGGGGACAATTTATACCTTCAAGTCAGCAGCACTGCTATGGGTACCTGCATGGCCTCTCAGTATGCCAACATTTTTATGGCTGACTTAGAATAACGCTTCCTCAGCTCTTGTCTCCTTATGCCCCTACTCTACTTGGGCTACATTGATGACATCTTCATCATCCGGACCCATGGGAAGGAGGCTTTTGAGGAATTCCACCAGGATTTCAACAATTTCTACCCCACCATCAACCTCATCCTGGACCAGTCCACACAAGAGATCCACTTCCTGGACACTACAGTGCAAATAAGCGATGGTCAGATAACCACCACCCTATACTGGAAACCTACTGACCACTATACTTATGTACAGGCCTCCAGCTTTCATCCAGACCACATCACATGATCCATTGTCTACAGCCAAGCCCTAAGATACAACCGCATTTGCTCCAATCCCTCAGACAGAGACAAACACCTACAGGATCTCTATCAAGCATTCATAAAACTACAGTACCCACCAGGGGAAGTGAAGAAACAGATTGACAGAGCCAGAAGGGTACCCAGAAGTCACCTACTACAGGACAGGCCCAACAAAGAAAGTTACAGAACGCCACTAGCCATCACCTACAGCCCCCAACTAAAACCTCTCCAGTGCATCATCAAGGATCTACAACTTATCCTGAAGGACGATCCCTCACTCTCACAGACCTTGGGAGACAGGCCAGTCCTCGCTTACAGACAGACCCCCAAACTGAAGCAAATACTCACCAGCAACTACACACCACACAACAGAAACACTAACCCAGGAACCAATCCCTACAGCAAACCTCGTTGCCTACTCTGTCCCCATATCTACTCTAGCGACACTATCAGCCACACAATCAGGAACTCATTCACCTGCACATCTATTGTTATATATGCCATCATGTGTCAGCAATACCCCTGCCATGTACATTGGCCAAATCGGACAGTCTCTATGCAAAAGAATAAATGGACACAAATCAGACATCAAGAATTGTAATATTCAAAAACCAGTAGGAGAACAGTTCAATCTCCCTGGACACCCAATAACAGACTTAAAAGTGGCCATTCTTCAACAAAAAAAAACTTCAAAAACAGACTTCAATGAGAAACTGCAGAACTGGAATTAATTTGCAAACTTGACAACATCAAATTAGGCCTGAATAAAGACTGGGAGTGGCTGGGTCACCACAAAAAATAATTTTCCCTCTGTTGATGTCCACCCCTTCTTGTCAACTGTTGGGAATGGGCCACATCCATCCGAATTGAATTGGCCTCGTTAGCACTGACCCCCCACTTGGTAAGGCAACTCCCATCTTTTCATGTGCTGTATATTTATACCTGCCTACTTTTTTTCACTCCATGCATCTGCTGAAGTGGGTTATAGCCCACAAAAGCTTATGCCCAAATAAATTTGTTAGTCTCTAAGGTGCCACAAGGATTCCTCGTTGTTTTGTTTTGGGAGACATTTCTGTAAAATCTGGTTTTGCTCTGAATCAGACCAAAAGCAAATTGCAAAATACCAACATTTTTGGCAAACCAAAACCCCTGAGTTTTGTCCAGCTCTATCAGACGTCCTCATAAGACATGTGATTTCTCTGCCAACAAAAATTGCTCTTCTTTTCATAGAGTGCATAGTAATGGGAGAAGCTGTACCAAAGGTTTTGAATGTCTTTGTTATAATCACCTCTGTAGGTTCTGTTCACATCTACCGTATACATTTCTACTTCCTTTGGATGTCTGGATGCATCCAAAATAGGACTACAATGCCACTTCATATTATATGAGGAAAATTATGGTGACCTTGTGGATGGAGGCCAGCTTACTTCACTGAACTACCATGTTTGACAGAATGTGTAACTGAGCTTTTACTAAGAGCATGCTAAGTGCTGAAACCCCTTCGGATAAGGTAATGAGAATGCAAGATACTTTCAGGGAGAAAAGGAAGAGACCTACCAACCATGAAGCTGAAAAGTAGTTTTCTGAGAATTGTAGATCCTACACACAGATCAAATTTGTTACAGGAATCTGCATATTGCCAAAGAACTGATAAGAGTGATGAGTGCTCACGAATTAATTATGTAGCGGTAATGACAAATTCTCATGGGTTTCTTACATTGCCACATGTCTGAAGTTGCTGACTGATCTTTCCAAAAAGTGTTTGCATGAGCCTCTTGGTCAGAACAAACTAAAGAGTGTCCTTTGCTTCAGCTGACAGCCTGACTTTGCCCTGATGTGTGTCCCTTGCAACACCAATATCTAAACCTCAAGAGATACACAGATACATTTGTGAATTTCCTCTGAAATGCTAGGACAGTGTGTATCATCTTCTTAGAATGACTGTCTGTAGTTCCTTCCTCTCAGCTTCCCAGACACAATTTAGACAGCACTGGATATTGGTACAGGCTAGTTCCCTGTTGCACTATGCTTTGTGTGTGCACTGAGAGTTTGAGAGGAGGTTCTAGTTGCAACTAAATCTGATCTGAGAACCAAGACCTGAGGGGTTAATAATAAGATGATTATAATAATGTACAGTTCTTTCTGTTCCCTTTCATGTCAGTGTCCTTCACCAGTCAATAACTATTGAATAATAAACGGTGTTCATGAAACTAGACCAGGGGTTCTCAAACTTCATTGCGCCGTGTCCCCCTTCTGACAACAAAAATTACTTCACAACCTTAGGAAGGGGGACTGAAGCCAGAGCCCCACTGCCCTGGAGGGGTGGGGGGGGAATCCCAAGTCTCACCACTCTGGGCAAGGGGGGCCAAAGCTGCAACCATCACCCAGGGCTGAAGCCATCAGTCTTTTGCTTCGGCTCTGGGCAATGGGGCTCGGGCTTCAGTCCTGGGCCTCAGCAAGTCTAAGCCAGCCCTGGCAACCCCATTTGAAGGGGGTCACAACACACAGTTTGAGAACTGCTGAACTAGACTGTTCCCTTCCACAAGATAGCATTCTGAGATAATGTTTTATTGGTAAATATTAAAAAAAAAATCACACATTGCTAACCTGAAGTTCTTCCCAAAGTTTTGCCCTCACTTCTCTGCCTTGTTTTTTAATTTCTCTTTCTCTAGATTGTTTCTTTGCCAGTATCTTGTCCAATTTATTCATCTTCTTTATCGCTTCTTGAATCCGGGGATCTATATCTTTCTCTTCAGTATTATCTAGATTGGTAGAATTTGCTGTAGATTAGATATAAAATAGAATGTGAGCTTCAAGCATTTAATAAAATAATCACCAGTCAACTTCGGCAGTAACTTCAGTAGGAATAGGACCATTCACTAGCATATGTTGCTTTCTGTTGGTTGGTTGGTTACAGCAGGAAAGAAATATACAGGTCCTTCTAGAAGATAACAGAACTTTTCCTTTGTGGTAAAAAGATAGCGGTAGATGTTTGTGTTTCTGGACACATAGAACCAGAGTTCTAGTTTGGCAGGTGTGTAATATTTATTCTGGGGAGGTAGTAATTTATCCATAGCAAAGGTTGTAACCACAATTCCATAATAAGGCTGAAACTCAAAAAAAATTCTCATGCTTTCAAATTTTTAAAGGTAAATCTCATTGACAACTAAAATGTGGCCTGAATTTTTTTTATGAAATTAAGTCATTTTGAGATCAAGAAAATTTTAAACAGCTCCATTTTTAAAATGCTACAAAGCATCTAAAGTTTTAATATGTTCCTCTACCTACTCAAGAAAAAGTTTTGATACCAAAAGATGGGAAACTCAGGTACATTTTGACATTTGATCTGGAAATAAGCAGTTAAGGACATAAACAATAATATGCTTAAGAAATTACCATTATTTCAAAATTAAACAGGATTCTCTGTCAATGATGCCAACAGAGAAATATATATTTGTGATCAACCTCTGAACAGGTCTGGTCTTTTCTAAATTGAAAGGAAATTTCAGGATCTAGTAAGATAGTTCTTCTGCAGGCATTCCCCACTAAAATTGCCCCTTTGTTTATAGGAATGTGCACAAGTCCACTTATTTGAAGAATTAAGAGAGGAAGAAAGAGCTGACGTGACCTGCCAAAGTTACATGGAAAACATGTAATAGAGCCAGAACAGAACACTGATCCAAGGCTTACTATTCACTAGATCAGTGGTCACCAACCACTCTATCACAATTGACTGGTCGATCCTAAAGACTCTCCTAGTCGATCGCGATGTCTGGTGGTGCAGCAGGGCTGCCACTAAGCATCTAGTGCATCCCCCGCAGCCCCATGGAGGTGTGGGGGTGGAGTGGGTCTCAGCACACTGCTCCTGCATGCAAGCACTGCCCCCGTAGCTCCCATTGGCCAGAAATGGGGAACTGTGGCCAATGGGAGCTGAGGGGAGGGTGCAAGCAAAGAAGGGCAGCACGCAGGGCCACAGGTGTGCGATGGCCCCTTCCAGGAACAACGTGGGGCAAGGGCAGGCAGGAAGCCTGCCTTAGCCTCGCTGCACCACCAACCAGGAGCTGCCCACAGTAAGTGCCGCCCGGTGGGAGGCTGCACTCCAAGCCCCAGCCCTGAGCCCCCTCCCGGAGCCACACCCCACACTCCCTCCTGCACCCCAACCCCCTGCCCCAGCCCTGACCCCCTCCCAGAGCCAGCACCCCAAACCCCCTCCTGCACCCCAACCCTCTGCCCCAGGCTCAGCCCAGAGCCCCCTCCCACACTGCAAACCTCTCAGCCCCAGCCCACAGCCCACACCCACTCCCAAACTCCTGCCCCTGCCCCAGCCCGGTGACAGTGAGGGTGGGGGAGAGCAAGCGATGGGGGGGATGGAGTGAATGGGGCAGGGCTTCGGGGAAGGGGCAGGGCCTTGGGGAAGGGGCGGGGTAGATCCTGCATTGCCCTTAAATTCAAAAAGTGATCTTGGGCGTAAAAAGGTTGGAGACCATTACACTAGATTATATGGTGCCTCCCTTATGAATTACTTGACAACTCTGGGCTATATCGTCAGTTGGCATAAACTGGTACAGAGCCATAAAAGTCAATGATATATTTTTTTGCTATGAATGGCCTCGTTATCCATATAAATGAGTAATCCATTTTTAATTCCTAAAAAATTATTGGCCTCAATGATATGGAACAACAGTTGCAATCTTAACTATAGAATCACAAGTAGCAATTTTATACTTGGACATGAATTTAACAGCCTAGTAAGGAAAAGTATTATAACAACACTCTTCCACATCCCAGACAGATAATACTTTTTGATTTTCTGATATTTTGGAACCAGATTCACCTTTACAGGGGCTCAGCTGTGCTGGGGGGGAATTCACTACAAGGGAGGATATTAGTGGTTCTGCCAGGGGAAAGCAGCTTTAAAATCAAACTTGGTCTCCATGCCTAAGAGTGCCTCTCCCACCTGGCATGGACATGTAGAATTACTGAACAAATCCAAATCCAAATCTTCATCAGACCATTCCTGCCATAGTGGAATGGATGTGGTACAAGTTGCCTAACACTGCTCCAGACACACTTACCACCACTGGGTTCTGCAGACTTGTGTTGACAAAACCCAGAAAGGTGTATCAGGCACTCAGACACCACATCCATCGCTATAGTATGAAAACCTAGATAGAATCAAATCCACAAACTTAAACTCTTGACCTTGACACTACACGAACAGTTATTTTTCCTTCCTTTTCTTTTATTTAAAGAACTTAAATTTAAAAAAAACACAACCCTCTTGTACCCTCATTAATTCCCCTCTTGAAATATCACCACCACACACTTCTCTTCCCTCTCCTCACTCCTCCTTCGCCTTTTCTAAGAATCTGTTTTACTGCTCTGTTCACTCAATGCATCTGAAAAATAATACCTTCTTTCACATTGGTTAGTTTCCACTGAGATGCTTTATTGAATTTAGAAGCTTGAGTTTCAACACACTCATCTTCAGAACCTACTGAGCTAGAAATCTATTCTGATAAAAGACCATCACAAAAATATAGATTATTTCATATAACTTAAAATATTTGACTGAAATGTTAAATATCAAAAGAACAAAGTACAATTTTTCTTCCTGTCAATCATAAAATACCATCTCTAAAACACTCCACAGCAGATTACTGTCTAGAAAAAGCACATTCCAGCACATTATGACCTTGTGGTTAGAACACAGGACTAGTAATCAAGCAATCTGCTTCACTCCTGGCCCTACTGAAGAATCTTGATGTGACCTGGAACAAGTCATTTAAGCTTTCTGTGCCTTCATCTCCCTACTTGTAAAATGGCAATATATGCTTACTCATGTTTTAGGGTGTGAGAAATATCGGGAAGCTTTATTTTATTAATATTTGTAAAGTGTATTAGCACCTTCCATCTGAAGATCTCCTATAAGTACCAAGTATTATTATTAGAAAATGCAGTACTTCATTTTATTTAAAATATTTCTTTTTCATATTGTACACTTGCAGTTGCTAGGCTGGAAAAACTGAGATAACTGACAAATGCTAGGGCACCTGTCATCCATGACTTAATTATATAAGTTAATTCATATAAGTGAAAATACGAAATACTAAGAAAAAAGTTCTGCTCTCATATCCATAGGATGAATTTTGACTCCATCATTCTGTTCATACAGACACAGAATTCCCCATTTGCAGATTCAAGAGTAGAATTTTACCAAATGTCTATAACAGTAGTTGGCATTGCTGACCAACAAGGTAAACTTAGTCATTCTCATACCTGGACACTCATTAGCATTTTGTATCTGCTGCTGAAAAATGCAGTTAATTTCCCCCTCAGAAGTCTGTTTTCTCATTTTCTTGATTTCATGCTTCTCGCTATCATCATCTTTGTCTTCCTCTACACTGCTGTTTGGTGAATTGTCTTCTTTACGATCAGCTGGTATAGAAACCTAAAAATTATGTAAATTAACAATTTCCACAAAAGTATTAATCTTTTAAAAATACTTTCTTTTCTTTCTTATGACTGCTAATAATAGTGACACCAAATCAGACTTTGAAGTTCTGCAGCTGCTTCTATCCAAGGATCTCAGAGCACTTTACAAATAAAAAAGCTTTACAACACCTCTGTCAGGGACATAGGTATTATCCTCATTTTACATAAGAGTGAACTGCGGCACAAAGTAATAAAATAAGTTGCTCAAAACCTCACAGCAAGTCAATGCAGTACTTGAACTCTGGCATCCTGATTCCCAGACACTGATATAATGCTACACCACACTCCTTGCCCTGAAATTCAAATTTGATTTCAAATATTAATATCTTCACAGTGGGGGCAAACACTGTACTTACGCTGGAATTTGTTGAATAATTAAATAATGACACTGGAGACATCTCTTAATTGTATTCCACTCATTACAGAGCCCTCACCTTAGTCAGGATGTGCTTAATCAGGAATTCCACTTAGCTGAGATCTCCCAAGTGTGTTCAGTTTACAAGTGCAATGACATTTATTCTAACTTGTTTGCAGCGTTAGTTGTAGCCATGTTGGTCCCAGGATATTAGGTAGACAAGATGGATAAAGTAATATTTTTTATTGGACCAACTTCCCTTGGTGAAAGAGACAAGCTTTTGAGCTACACAGAGTTGAAGAAGAGCTCTGTGTAGCTTGAAAGCAAGTCTCTTTCATCAACAGAAGTTGGTCCAATAAAAGATATTGTCACATCTATTCTAACTGTTAACCAGGCAAACACAACCCAGAATCTGAAAGTCAAGTTATGCCCTTTCTGGCTCACGTATCAGCATTAAGCCTGTAAGAAAGTTGTGACTCTTTTTGTTCAAAAGGTGCAGATGCTGCTTGGTATAGTTGTGGTTTTAGTACAGTCAGTTCAAATTTGAGTGGTGTTGCAACTCCATGAGCCAGGCTGCATCACCACTCATTCAAATTTGGCCCAACCACACCTTTAGGGGAGTGGTCAGACCAAATCTGACTGAGGGTCACAACGCCACTCACTCAAATTTGGTCTACCCACCCCTATGAAGGGACAGCTAGGCCAAATTCAAGTGAGTGGTGTTGCAACCTGGCACACAGGGTCACAACACTACTGAAATTTGTGACAACTATAAAAAGTTAAGGTGTGTGATAAAAGCTGAGGTTTCCGCAACAAAATCACAGCCTGCAACTTTCATATACCTTTAATTATCATCAGTAGTAAAAGATTCTGTGGCCCTAAGAACTCCTCAGTGCCAACTGGCAAGGGGGTTACAAGAATATCCTGGTATGTACAATCTGGTGCACTAAAGAATATTGGGTCTTAAATGAAAGCCAGGGTCCCACTGGTCATTAATATCATTGTGAAATGTCCGTACAGATCCTATGTAAAGAGTTATGTATATATACTGACAATACATTCATCAAGTCTGTGTGATGTTAGTGCCAGCTCTGGCCAAGGCCATAGGCATTAGCTAAGAACTAACAAACTCATAGCTAGAGACCAAACCAGCTCATCTGTATGTTAGTTTTTTCAAAATAGGTATTAGTCTTACAAGGATGTATTCAGTGTTTAGACTTTGTGAAATGCTTGTAAATTGCTGCATGCATTAATCTCACTTGTAACGTCTGTATTCCATGCCATAAGGAAATATGTAAGCTTTGCTTTATAACTCTGAAAATGTTTGCACTGAACTTGTGAAGCCAGGCACGGGAATCATCTCCCCTGCCCATTTAGGTGGCCTACCAAGATGAAATGAGACATTAAGAAACATCGTGACACCAAGGATTGGTGAATGGCTCTATCACACCTTAGAAATGTACATGCAAGGGAGCTCATCTCATAGTGGAAGATTAAGGACATGTCTACACTACAAAATTATGTGGACCTATGTTACATCGGCATACAGCTGCCACAGTAATTAAATCACTTTTGCGTGTCCAAACTTCACTCCTCGTATCAGCAACACATGTCCTCACTAGCAGTGCTTATATCGATGCAGAGAGAAGTTCACCATGGGTACTTATTACACTGTGCAATTTGCCACCATCTAGCACAGGGTATTTTTGTGAGGTTTGCAATGCCTCATGGGTCCCAAAAAAGTCATGCAGGGCTGACTGGGAGCATGATTTCAACATCCCAAATTGCAGTATTCTCCATCCCATAATTTCATCTGCATCCCATAATGTTTCACACCTTTTTTCAAAATCCCCACAAACCCATGCTTCCTGCTTTCTGTCCGTCATCTGTGTCAGAAGCATGGATCCCACACAGCTCTGCACTACTGTGATGAGCATTGCAAGCATAGGGCACCTGATCCTGAAGTATTTGCAGAGCCACGGGGAACATGAGTCCGTGGAGGCTAGATAGTGGTGGGATGTAGAAACAATTCAAAGTTGTTGGAGGCATTCATGGGGCAACTGCAGATGGTGGCATGCTGGTGCCGGGCCCAAGAAACGAGCACTGACTGATGGGATCACATTGTCATGCAGGTTTGGGATGATAAGCAGTGGCTGCAGAACTTTCAGATGGGCAAGGTCACATTCCTGAATCTATGTGCAGATCTCACCCCAATCCTCCAGTGCATCAACACCAAAATGTGATCTGCACTGAAGTGGTGATTCCTCTGTGGAAACTTATGACACCTGATTGCTACTGATCAGTCAGGAATCAGTTTGGAGCTGAGAAATCCACCATGGGGGCTGTTGTGATGCAAGTGCGCAGGGCCATGTGAGTCTGTGCAAGTTGCAGGATACAGTGGATGGTTGTGCAGCAGTGGGGTTCCCAAACTGTGGTGGGGTTATAGATGGCACATATATCCCTATTTTGATGCCTGACCACCTTGCCAGAGAGTACATCAACAAAAAGAGATACTTTTCTATGTAATGTAAGCGCTGGTGGATCGCTAGGGACACTTTATTGACATCAATGTGGGCTAGTCAGGGAAAATGCATGAGGCTCGCATCTTTCAAAACACAGGACTGCTCAGAAAGCTGCAAGCAGCGACTTTCTTTCCAGACTGGCAGATTAGCACTGGGAATACTGAAGTACCAACTGTGATCCTGGGAGACCCAGCCTACCCCTTATTCCCATGGCTCATGAAGCCGTACCCTTGCAAGGAACGCTGTAACTACCAGCTCAGCCGATGCAGAATGACACTTGAATGTGCCTTTGGTCGTTTAAAAGGTCGCTGGCACTGTCTACTCACGAGACTGGACTTCAGTGACAAAAGTATTCCACCACTTATAGCTGCCTGCTGTGTCCTGCACAACATCTATGAAGCAAAGGGGGAAAAGTTTCTGCTGGAATGGAGGGCAGACATGGAACAGCTGTCTGCTGATTTTGAGTGGCCAGATACCAGGGCTATAAGAAGAGCTCAACACAAAGCTGTTTGGCTCAGAGAGGCTTTGAAAGACCATTTCAATAGTGAGCCACAGTAATGTGTGTTGCTGTAATGTGCTCTACCTGGCACTGCTCTTTTGCACCCCAGTATGAATCTTGTAGTGAGTGTTGTGTGTGTAGTAATATAACACTGCAAATGCACCTATTGCTAGCACCCCAGCCAGCATATGTTGTGAACTAATAAAGATGAATTAAGTTTCCATAAATAGAGTTTTATCCCATACCCATGCAAGCAGACACATTATAACTAAATAAAACTTAAGTAAAGGGAAAAGAACTTTTGAAGGGGGAAAGAACAGTAATTTCCATTTCAGAAACACATACAACAACTGTGTCTTTTACAGGTCAGTGCATGTACAGCTGTGACTGCCTGTACTTCTCCCCTGGGGTAGAGTGGTAGGCGTAGTGCAGCGGCCCGAGATGCTACATGGAATGTGTGTGTGTAGGGAGGTCCCAGAATACCATTTTCTATGGGCTGCAGAGGAACGTGAGCATGGTACAGTTGAACCTGATGGTCAACAAGAGTCTGCAGCATGTCTGTTTGCTGCTGGAGAAGTGCTAGCATCTCCTGCTGCACTTTCCTGTCCATTTCCCACGTCTTTCTCCTCTCCGCTCTATCCCTGGTCATGCTGTCTGCAGGAGTGATTCTCCAAGCCCAGTGCTCAGTATCCAAAGCAGCAGAGGCTTGCAGGATCTCTTGGAACATGTCATCCCATATCCTCTTCGTTCTCGTCCCTATCTGGTTGAGCCGCTCCACTGGTGTGGATGGAAAGAGCCTCAAGGCCACATTTCCAGCTGCAAAAGATACAATGCACATAGGTACAACTGTGAGTGTATTCACAAGATAAATGGAAACCTGCTATACAGAACTCACTGCCCTTGATCCACACAAGATGCAAGCACTACATTCTCACTTCGCTTTGGGACTGATGGATCACGGTGACAGTCCCAGCTATGGTGAGCATGGCCTTGAGGGAAAGGGGCGAGTTAGGGAAATAAGGGGGCACAGCTCATGGGCATGAGTACATGCATATTGGGCAACTGAACTGAATACTGGCACCGATTTCCACAGGCGGGCATGATTTTAACTGATATCTCACTCCTGAGGGTAACGGAGGCTGAAAGGGAACAGCGTCCAAATGCCGACTGGGGCCATATACTGCTAGGCTGTGTGATGCAATGATGTCTGACGACGTAATCGCTGAATGGCATGGGAAAGCATCTTATTGCAGCAGAAGAAATCAGGCAGCCCTCCCAGAAACCTTCAGCAGAGAACTGCAGACTACCTCCAGGAAAGTTTCCTTGAGATCTCTGGAGGATTCATAGGACGTTCCAGTGCACAAACTGTTTCCTGGGGCTCCCTCTGCTGAACTCCACAGGGGAATGAAAAGCAGATGGCAACTCTACTTCTATTGGTTGTTTCACTACCTCATCTAGCATAAGTAAAAAAAGAGTAAATCAACATGTATGTCTTGGTACTTTGTGGGTTCCATCCCCACAATATCAAAGGAAACTGCATACTTACCAAAGGTTTCTTTCCCTGTATCACGCTCGCCTGTCCTGGACTGCGCAGGATTCTAAAACATGTCCTGTCTTGCTGCACAGCTGGATTCATCGGTCGCTTGTTCCTCATATTCCTCCTGCTCTTCACTGGTCACAGTGGGGGCCTATAACACTTCCTAACTATCCATGGGACTCTTTTGGGTGGTGGTGGGGTC
Source organism: Mauremys reevesii (assembly GCF_016161935.1). Taxonomy (NCBI): domain Eukaryota; kingdom Metazoa; phylum Chordata; order Testudines; family Geoemydidae; genus Mauremys; species Mauremys reevesii. Next base: position 58,423,598 of record NC_052626.1, read on the forward strand.
TCATCCGAGGATGATATGCAGCTCTGTGTAAAAGCAGCAGGTCAATGGCTCCACACCAGGGCAATTATTAACCTCCCTTGCTTTCTGGTTTGCCAGCTGCATCTCCTTGGCTTTCATGCTGCTGCTTCCTTTTATAGCCCTCCTCCTCCATGACCCAAGCAATCTGCTCGTAGATGTCGACATTTCTATGGCTGGATTGGAGCTGTGCCTGCACCGCCTCTTCTCCTCACAGACTCAGATCAAACACCTCTTGTGCACTCCAGGCAAGAGCACATCTGCAGCGTGGAACCAGCATGGTCAGCTAGGAAGTTGTCAGGTATGCTTGAGAGTCGCTATGTGAGCTCTCCAAGCTGAGCAAACATGGAATGCCATTTCAAAAATTCACAGGGCTTTAAAGGGGAGAGGCAGCTTCCTGTGTACCTGGCCACTGGGCAGCAGAATTCAAAACGGTGACCAGAGTGGGGTCAAGGTAGGGCATTGTGGGACACCTCCTGGAGGCCACTAACAGTCGATGTCAATCTAAACTCTACGCCGCTTGTGGAGGTGGAATTAAGTTGGCATAGCAGGTAAATTACATCAGAGGGAGCAAAATTTTAGTGAAGACACTAACATGGTTATGTCTATATAAGTCAGTCTAACTCTGTTGTGTAGGCCTAACTGTAAAAGATAAAACAGGGTCACAAGAGAATTTTTCATCTCTTTGCTGTTTGAACTCTTACAGGGCCAGAGAATTTAAACTGAAGTGAGAGAACCCCCGGATTATCCTTGTGTTTGCTCTGAAAGATGTTTTGAATTGACAGATCACTACAACTCTGTCACTCTTAGGTTTTAAACTGCAACTCATCAGTGTGCACGTTAGCTTGCTTTAACCTGTAAATAACTCAAGTCTTTTTCCTACATAATAAGCCTGTAGATAGTTCATGACAGGATTGGCTACAGGCAGTGTCTTTGGTGTAAGATCTAGGGTACCAATTGATCTAAGGTAAATGACTGGTCTCTTGGGGACTGGAAGCAACCTGAATACTGTATGATTTTTGGTGAGAGCAATCACTTAATCACTAAGTCCAGCCTGCTTTGGTAGCAAGATAGACTGGAGAGCCTAAGTGGACTGTCTGTGACTTCACAGTAAGACTATTACAATGATCCAGGAGTTCACATTTGTTACTGGGTTGGTGAAATCTAATTATAGAACATATCATCAGTTTGGAGTGTCTTCCCTGATTCTGACACACTGTCCTGAGATAGGCACTCATGGTCGTGAGCCACTTCAGGCAGCATGCCAGCCTGTATCAAAGCAGAGCTGACAAACAAGTTTTCTGTTTGCCAGAGAAAAGATGTTTATTCTTCTCTCTGTCAGCATGTAAACTGAGCATTGTAAGTCGACACAATGGAAGCCACATTTCCATACAAAGTCAACAGGTGGAGGGATGTGAAATCAACAAGAAGGCAGCACACTGGAGAATAAACTCTGGGTACAGGCTATGAACTTTGGGGGATAGAAGGAGAAGGTAAGGAAGACATCCCTTTATCCTTCGCTTAGGAAGTAATCAAGCAGAGTGATTACATTCTGGAAAACAGGATCACAACTAACCTTGGCTGAAATGCTGCAAAGGACATTTGGGGTGAAATAGACTAACCTTCTGTCTATAGAAGTTTATTAGAAATCACGTTATGATTTTGTTTTATACATTCCCTTTGTTTCCATTATTTTTATTCACTATTACCTGAATCTCAAATCTTTGATAATAAATGTATCATTGTTTTCACTAAAAACATATCCCAGTGCTGTGATACTATACAAAGAGATGACCCGGCGTTGAATCATTCAAGATGGTGTGTACACGCTTCCGTGGGGCCAGTAGACCTGATATTTCTGTGAGTGTTCAGCGGATAAAAGGCTGGACACTACAGGGAAATGCTGAAAAGAGGCTCAGGGACTGGGGTGCACCTATTCATAATCTGCAAGGCAAAGTAAGGGCTGACATAGCCTAGATGACTTTGTTTGGGCAGCTAACAGGCTGGTAGTGTCAAGGAGCTAATATACAATTAAGCACAAGAAAGTCTCCCTCATGCTGGAGGAAAGGGGAGGTTTTAACAAGGTGATTCACAATCCTGGGTACCCCACGAACCATCACAGACTCTGTCCCAAGTTACATCTGTGCAACCCTCCTGTTATCAATGGGGTAACAAAGGTTTAATTGAGGGAAGAATTTAGTTAACAATTTGACTAGTGATACATAAAACAGAATAGATGGAAAAAGTAGTACAGATTTATGTAAGTCGTTAAAGCAAGCAAATATTACTCTAAATACATACAAAGAGATGACCTGTGTACACACACTCACTCTTGAAACTAGAACTGCATTTTAAGTTACTTTCTTTCTATGATAATACTGACTAGCACTTACATATAAATTTTCATCCTTAAAGCGCTTTATAAATATTTTACCAAGGTTTATTCTTTTCATTTTATATATAGGGAAAAATAAGACATGGAAGTTGTGACATGCCAAAGCTCATACCTTTGACAAGCATGGCTCTGGTGTTAGAACCTCCAAAGATGCACTTAGAGCTCTGCTTACAGGATGCGCTCTTGAGCTAGATGCAGGCCTTGAAATTTCATCCAAGTTTCCCCTGGTAATATCCATTGTGATCTAAAATGGAGAAACAGAGAACAACAAATGCTACCACATATCAATAGTTTATATATTAAACAAAAAAACCCACAAGGCTTAGGCAACAAATTAAACAAACCTAGAAGCCCTACCCCTAACAAATTATACAACATTTATAAACAATGTATACAATACACATATGCTTAAGAAAAGTGCAAAACAAAGTTAGGTATATGGGTTATGTAGGGTCCCAGACCTAGCCAAAAATTAAGTAGGTTGGTGGCAGGCATTATAAGTGTATCTGAACAGCATGTTCAATCCCTAAAAATGTTCTCACCAAGAAGAAATACCAAAACAGACCATTTTAAACCTTAGCTCAACAAGGATAGCATCAACAAAAGAAAACAGCAAGGTTGAAGTATTTAGTGGACATATAGAATACATCGCAGTAAATGATGTGAAATGTATGCTACAGTCAAATGGCAGTGGGCAATACGATTTTCACATCAGCGTAAGGCATACCACAATATTATTATTTAAAATCATATACACAGAACATTACATTTACACAGCATTTTACAAATACAGAAAAGTGGCAGGTATAGCAGAAAGGAGAAATTTACAGTACTTATTTATTCTGATTTGCAAAGCTTTTAATCATTCAATCAATTGGCTCCCCATCCTATATTTTGGCTGCAACACTTTAAATTTACATTCATATTAAAACATTTCATATAATTATATAGTTACATGGTGGGTTGATCTTATTTATGGAAGGATGAGCAATGAGACACACTCCAAACCCAGATAAATCTTCCTAAACCTTCAGACACTGTCCTCCCCAAATGCCTGAGATAAATGATGAGCCTTGCAAAGCATATGGAAAGTAAATCCACACAACACTTGACTATTGCAAAAACAAGGAGTTTAATCAATGGGGATATCAAATAGAAGAAACTCTAATCAATTTCTTACTCTTTAATCAAAGAGTAACAAGAGAATGGACGGGGGAAAAGAGAAAAGTCAAATTTAACACTGAAGTAGTGAGCCTGGGAGACAGAAAGGTGAGCAGTACAGGTCATAAACGTCTGCAACTTCTCATATATATAATTTCTTCCTGTTGTGTTCTTTCAGATTTATTTTTCAAGTTAACTGTTTTAGGAAAATTATATTCATATTTTATTTCTCTTTATAGCTAAATTTCTGAGGTGGTCAAAAATTCTCAAACAGTCAAGAAAGGAGCATTTTGGGCCATCAGAAATTGTTTTTTCACTAAAACAAAAATTGTGTCTTATATTTTTCAGTTTCTTTCCTCCCTTTTTCAGTGACCAAATTGGAAAAAAATGGTGGGACTTGACAAAAAAAGAAGAAAGAGCATTCAAAAAAGAAAAGAAAGAAAAGGGGAATAAAGCTCCAAAAAAACAAACAAAATAAAAACTTTTAAAACTAAACTTCATAGATACTTTTGCAAAAGTTTTAAATCAATTCAAAACTGTTTCTTTTTAAGAAGCATGGAAAGAAAAGGACTGAAATTCCCTATATGGCTAGGTGCAAACAATTAATCCAAAGTGAGATCATAAGCCACATGACAAGATATTTGTCTAATGTCTAATTTTAGACATTTCTTCGGGTTGCTGGAAAACATGCTAATAAATGTAAGAGAGGAAATACAGAGGCGGCAATATATTTTATTGAACTAGCTTCTGATGATGAAAAAGACCAGCTCTTGCGCTACAAGGTGCTCTTCTCTGCAGGTGTGGGAAAGATACTCTTTTAAAAATGTTTTTTTTTTTAAAGATTACCTTTCCCAGACCTAAAGAAGCTATCCATGTAGCTCAAAAGCATGTCTCTTTCACCACCAGAAGCTGGTCCAATAAAAGATATTATTTGACCCACCTGGTCACTCTCATATCCCGGACCAACACAGTTACAAAACAGCCAACAGCCACAGATGTAATCAGACATTGCCAATCACATAGCTGAAGCATTTCTTGTGCCCTGGTTATTCCATCATGAACAGGGAATAACTTACACCCAAGAAGTCTCTTCCTTGAGACAGTCGGATGCAAATACCTGGGCCCCAGGCGTGCTTCCCTTAAAATTAATGGTGGGTGCTGCTACCAGGCGACGCTGGCCACATGGCCCCGTCCAGCGCTCTGCCCCGCTGTGTGTGGGTGCACTTGGAGCAGTGCAAACCCAGACAGCAGAATATACTTCTCCAGCCCCGCAGCATGGAGCTCCTGCCCTGGGGCAACTGGTGGGATGAGTGGCCCTGGTTAGCTCCACTCTGGAGAATGCACCTCCCGTGGTGCCCGTCACAGGAGATGCAATGAGGGTGAGGCTCTGCAGAGGAGCCCCTGCCCCCCCATCCACAGGTGCAAGAACTAGGGGCGCTACTGCACCCCCTGGCTCAATGTGGTTTCCATCATATATAGGATTTACAGTTTGGTTCAATGGCTCTCAGCCCCCCTGACCTGCCCTGCCCTCCAACGGGCCCTCAGCTCCGAGCCCTGTGCTGGGCAACAAACCAGAGCCCACAGTTAACGAGCCCCACAGCGTGGGCGGCCCTGACTCCGCCCCTCCCCTACACTCACCCTGCGGGAGCGCAGCCAGGCGCTGCAACAACGGACTCAGCGCGGGCCCGCGCGTGCCCCGCTCCGCTCCCCTCCTCGTGCCGGCTGGCGCACCGAGCTCCTTCCCCAGCCCCGCCGCGCTCCCGTGCACAGTACATCCGGGAACGCCGTTTCCATGCCAACCAACAACTACGGTCTCTACGTTTATTTCTCGCGAGAACTGTAACCCCACGCTCTTTACTCCCTGCCGTCGCCTGAGAGTGGGCGGTACCATTCACGGGGAAAGGGGGGCGGGGGGATCGCTGTCCGCAGCAGGCCCTACCTCTACGCAGCTAGCTGAGGGAGGGTTCATCTGCCTCCCTTTGTAAGGGGCTCGTCGTGCCCCATGGTTCAGCCCTGACGCCGCACGTTCTGTCATTGAAATTAAAGCTCTGGTCTGGAAATAAGCGAGTGGTGGGAATGGGCCTGGCAAGCTCGGGCCGGGCGTAAACACAGCGCCGTCAGTCCTGCCTTGCAGGCGGGCCAGAGCCACTGGCGGCAACTGTCAACTCCCTGCTGAAGCAAACCCCCCTCTCGCTAGCTAGAAAGCCTGCACTGAGACTCACGAGAGCCTTGTCTGTTGTCCAAACTGGGAGCGTGGACAGGAATAAGTGAAATGTAAACTCCCTTTTCAAAACCCAATTAACTTTTACTGCTTCAAATATTAGTAAACTAGGTCATGAAATAATTTTAAAACAATTTGTTAAAAATTCTTGATGAAAACTAAAGACATTTATAGAGTCCCTTTTCATCCACTAGATGGTGCAGCAAGCTGCCCTTTTGGGGGGGGGGCACACATTGTATCTAAATTCCATGGGGGCCCAGGAATCGCTCGCTATAATAGGATTTCTGGATGGGTTAAACTCTTACCAGCTTACATAGGATTGAATGTAGCATCTGCTAAAGCAGGGGGGAGGGGGTTAGGGTTAGTATTCCAATATTCCAAACTGTAATCTGACCTTGAGCAGTTTAACTCGATAGCGTCAGGCTTTCTACACCACCCATCCTTCATAGCCCTTTAATTGGTTCACTTCTTGACAAGTAGTTGCTGCATCCCTCAGTAAGAGTTTCCAACTGTGGCTCTTCTACCTGTCAGGAAAGTTTCTCCAGAGATGCAGATGTGTGCCTATTGAATACACATATATACTCCATGATAGGGTCTCAGTCTTATTCGCTGTGTTTGCCCTCATTTTTGTAAGGTCTATATCCTGTCACATCACAACACATACTTCCAGATAATGAATGATTCTTTCAAAATATTTTTGAGTGAGTGATATTGATTACGAAGGGTACTGGACATTTTGACCTGAAGACTGAAATCCTCTCTGTTTAGGATAACCAGCCCAGCAGTATTTCATGCCTCCCAAGAATTCAAAGAAATAATCGCTCTTTCTGTGTTTATTCATAGAGCAGGTACTGAACTAGCAGCAGCAGGGCAACTTTCCCCACACTAATAGATATATCAGCCCTGACCTATTAGTGGAAGAGTCATCATAACCATCCCGCTCTCTGCTCAGCTTACTAACAAGGGTGCCAGTAATGATGGCAGGGGGGGTTGATTATGTGGACACCTCCTCATTTGGAACTAGACTAAAACCACTGAACAGTCAAATGATTATTACCTGTAGTCACAACTGTTACTTGGGATGGATCTGAACACCTTACAGAGGCAAAAAGCTTTATCTTATTACCATTCCTTCTCTCATCCAGTGCTGTCTCAACAATTGGCCCAATTACTCATTGCCCTATGGCTCCTTTGTGGCAGCTGGGCTGGTGCCAAAGAGCCATGACAGTAGTGCAGGGGCAAGGGGGTTTGTATGCCACCTATTCAGGAATAACAAACTTAGGGAACATTCCAGAGCAGCGTGAGGACAAACAGGGAGGCATGTTCATAGGAGCCATTACAATAGGGGCACAAGGTTGCACTGGCCTCCACAAATCCCTGAATGGAGGAGGTGCAAGCCACCTCAGAAACCAGTACAAGGATTTATCTAGCCCAATTTGTCTAACATATAATGCTAATTTGTAGAAAGGGTGAAATCCCATAGAATCCACCATCATATGACAGTCAACAACTTCAAGTTTTCTTCATAGAATCATAGAATCATAGAATTCAAGATCAGAAGGGACCATTATGATCATCTAGTCTGACCTCCTGCAAGATGCAGGCCACATAAGCCGATCCACCCACTCCTTAGCAAGTGACCCCTGCCCCATGCTTCGGAGGAAGGCGAAAAACCTCCAGGGCCATTGCCAATCTTCCCTGGAGGAAAATTCCTTCCCGACCACAAATATGGCGGTCAGCTGAACCCCGAGCATGCGGGCAAGACTCTCCAGCCAAACCCTCTGGAAAAGGTTATATCATACCAGGCACTTAATTGACCTATTGACTAAGCCCATTATCCTATCATATCATCCCCTCCATAAACTTATCTAGCTTAATCTTAAAGTCATGGAGGTCCTTCGCCCCCACTGTTTCCCTCGGTAGACTGTTCCAGTATTGCACTCCCCTGATGGTTAGAAACCTTCGTCTAATTTCAAGCCTGAATTTCCTGACTGACAGTTTATATCCGTTCGTCCTCGTGTCCACATTAGCACTGAGCTGAAATAATTCTTCTCCTTCCCTGGTATTTATCCCTCTGATATATTTAAAGAGTGCAATCATATCTCCTCTTATCCTTCTTTTGGTTAAGGAAAACAAACCGAGCTCCTCAAGTCTCCTTTCATACGAAAGGCCTTCCATTCCTCGGATCATTCTAGTGGCCCTTCTTTGTACCTGTTCTAGTTTGAATTCATCCTTCTTAAACATGGGAGACCAAAACTGCACACAATACTCCAAATGAGGTCTCACCAACGCCTTATATAACGGGACTAGCACCTCCTTATCCCTACTAGAAATACCTCGCCTAATGCAACCCAAGACCGCATTAGCTTTTTAACGCCACATCACATTGCCTACTCATAGTCATCCTATGATCAACCAGGACTCCTAGGTCCTTCTCCTCCTCCGTTACTTCCAACTGGTGCGTCCCCAGCTTATAACTAAAGTTCTTGTTAGACATCCCTAAGTGCATAACCTTACACTTCTCACTATTGAATTTCATCCTGTTACTAATACTCCAGTTTACAAGGTCATCTAAATCTCCCTGGAGAATATCCCGATCCTCTTCCGAATTGACAATACCCCCCAACTTGGTGTCATCCGCAAACTTTATCAGCCCACTCCTACTCTTGGTTCCCAGGTCAGCAATAAATAGATTGAATAAAATCGGACCCAAAACCGAGCCTTGAGGAACTCCGCTGGTAACCCCCCTCCAACCGGACAGTTCCCCCTTCAATACTACCCTCTGCAGTCTCCCCTTTAACCAGCTCCTTATCCACCTCTGGATTTTCATTTCGATCCCCATCTTTTCCAATTTAACCAGTAATTCTTCATGCGGTACCGTATCAAACGCCTTACTGAAATCCAGATATATGAGATCCACCGCATTTCCCTTGTCTAAAACATCTGTTACTCTCTCAAAGAAGGAGATCAAGTTCATAAGTGTCTAGTTTTTTTAAGAACAAAAGCTAGGTTGAGATGATAAGAGCTGTGTGACACATTCAACTTGAATCAACCTTGCTACAGGCTTGTGCTACATTCTTGAGCCAGCAGCAATTCATTAGACCTTGTGTGCCCCTGAACTGTCTATTGACTCCGCTTGGGAACTCTTTAAATCTCTATCGGGACATCTGCAAGCACTCCAAGGCTGCTTTTCATGGTGTATCTCATGTTCAAGACATAGGGACAGGGCACTTGCTGGAGGCAATGTCCAATTGCTGCCTCTTAACTAGTTTCAGAGAGAGCACACAGCACAGGCAAGGCACATTGCCCCTAAGTGCAGGATGCCACCCACTACAGTTGGAAAAAACATACTGCATTTTCACGCTATGCTGTTCTCAAAGGCTCACACCATTAATGTAAGTTAAAGAAAGGACTCAGAACAAAACCCCAAAGATAGAAGTGGCTGATTTTTTTCTAAGAGGGAACTTCATATTTCAGTGAGATTAAGTTAGCACTCTCTCACTTTCTCAGTGTTTTAGAAACAAATGCTTTTATGGCCTCCCCCTGGTTCACCTGAGAGTTAGCCTAAATCGTTAATTTCTCATTTGCCAGGGCAGGGAATGTGTACCTTGCCACAAGTGTAAATGAAAACCATTTTTTCAGGCCAAACACAGGTACTATTGTCAAATGAAGGAAAAGTCTGCTCTAAGTGTCAGCTTTCATATTTCAGCTAGTTTGGACAAAGACCTATTTTAAAAAGTGGTTGATTTTAATGTAAGAAAAGCATACTTGTTTTATTCCTCTGAGAACTAAAAAATGTCTGCATGGACTTTGTTTCATCTTTGAAAAATAATTCATCTTTGGGCAGAACATAGAACATTTGAGACCAAAAATTAAATATTTAAGCAAGAGCTGAGCACATGAAAAGGAGAGGTTACAATACAAAGCATATTTCAGATTTAACTATAAACACTTACAACTAGCACCTGTTATAACCTATGTGTGTGTGTCTCTACATGTATTAGAAGTTACATTATAATACAGATTATAACATGCAGGAAGGCACAAGGTGGCTTGTGCCTTTCTCCCCACAAATAGTGTAGATGTTTCATATATATTCCTAATAGTTGTATCTCACTCACTGTCAGAAATTCCCATATTACAAACTGACTGCCATCTCACAAAAGCTGCTGAAACAGCAGGAGACAGCAAGCTAACATAACCCCCCTATGAGAGTAGGCCAGGGCCAGTAACCTTGACTACATTTTTTATTGCTGCTTGTCCCTACAGAATGAGGCAGGGATTGCCACACGGCTGTCAGAGCTAACAGTTAATTGTCTTAACACTGCTGTCTCAAATCAGAGCAGATTTTATGACCGACAAGCATTACTTATCCTTTGGGAATTTCACAAAGGAAGAGAAGTAGGTTTGCATAGGTAGCCCTCAGGCCTGTGGTACGGAGGGTTGTCAATTTGTAAGACACCCACACATAGTACAAGAAGAAGGTGATTTATTAAGAGTCAACACAAAAGTTGTACAATATATACACATGTAAATGCTGCCTAGAGGATGTGACCCTATCTTTGGAAAGGCTACTCCGCTTCAGCAGCCCCATCCCTCGGACTCCCAGTACCAACATAGCAGAATGTTCTCTGAATATGGCCTCTATCATTAGCTCTATATTTCCACAGCACACCCCTTCAAAATTGGAAACAAGTCACCTGGAAGTTTTAATAGACTATGAAACCATTAACTCTTTTGGCTGTTATACTGTAGAAGCATGGTGTCATGTTGTAGTTAAAGGACTGTGACACTGGGGATATGACTCTAGACGGAATTAACCTCTCTCTATGCCTCACTTTCCCTATCCATAAAATGAGGATAACACTTCCCTGACTCACATGAGTGTCAAGAAGCTTAATTGAGTGGTTTTCAAGCAGAAGTGCATGTACCCCTGGGGTAATCAACTAATCTAGATATTTGCCTCATTTTGCATCAGGCTACATAAAAAGCACTAGTGAAGTCAGTACAAACTAAAATTTCATACAATTACTTTTTTTTTTTTACCTCTCCATAATATCAGTGTTTCTCAAGCTGGGGGTGGCGACTTCCCAGGGAGGTCATGGGGTGGATTTAGTGGGGTTGCAAGTGCATGGCCAGCATCAGGGTGTGGTAAGCAGGGACCCTGCAAAGCTATGATACAAGCTGAAGCCTAAGCCCCACCTTTTTCTTCCCTTTTTACATCAAACACACTTCTCAAATGCCCAGCACAAAACTAAGGCCAGCACTGGCAGCAGCCAAAACTTGCAACTAGCTCCTGTTGTAACCTACTGTATTTGTGTCTCTACATGTATTAGAAGTTATAATCCGTATTATAATGTAACATGCAGGAAGGACAAAGCACCTGTGTATAACAACAACAACAAAAAGAGACCCCACCTTGTGCCTTTCTCCCACAAATACTGGCATTATCGAGGATCCCAGACCAGTCAGAGCTCTGAGAATGCCCATCACTTCTGTTCATCACGATGAGCACTGTTCCTTGTTGTCATTCTGTTTCACATGTGTTTGTTAAAGTTGTCCAACTATTTTGGGGGGTACATTAGATATTCACCTGCTCAGATATTCCCTAAGGGAACAGTAAGATTATTATCTATCTGTACAACAAACTAATGAGAATATCTTCATATGAGAGCATGATGAACGCAGAGGGACTGATTCTGAAATTGGTGTGATTGAGGCAGGGTATAATGGGATAGAATAGGGCCAAAAATTCTCATCACACTCACATTTTTTGTGTGTCTATCGGAGATACCCCTCGCTTGCTCTTTCCTCTCCTTATATTCTCCCCTCAATTACCATGTTAGCCCTGTGATTGTCACCCAAATGCTCACAATCCCCCACCAGAATGCGTGTAATTGAGCTCATCTAAATTGCCTAAGCACCATACACATAGACTCTGGCAGTAGTGCTGGATAAACCTCATATAGTTCAAAGTTTAAAATTAATCCAGATAAATATCCAAAATGTGGCTGCTTCTCTGAAACCAATCTGGATTATATAACCCTCTTATTCCTACAAAATTAGGCTTGAAAGCTCTTTAAAACAGGATTTTCTGAGGATTCTTCTTCATCTAGTTCCTCACTTTCAAGGTTCTGTACATCACAGTTCTTCCAGCCATCCCTCTCACTGTGCAGTGTTCCATTCCCTCCTGATGTCCTTATTTGTACCCTTCTCTCTCTGGTGTTAACAACTTCTTCTGTACCTGTGAACCTCTCTGCTTGGAACTGCCTCTCTTTCCTTGGGTATCCAATTATCAGAAGATCTCAGCACCTGCAGCTCCCACTGAAGCTGGAGATTGTAATTGCTCAGCAGTGTCTGAGGGCCACATCCTCAGAAGAATAGCAGTGAAAGTTAGGAACCTAAATAACTTGGTGGGTACCTAAGTGATTCCCCCAGCCCATTTCTTTTTTTAATTCAAATCTCTACTCACAATACTTATCCTGTACAGTCATTGACCATTAAGCTATCGGAGGGTGGGTCGGGGGGAAACCTGCATTATTTGACATTTGTATCATCAACTTCTGTATAATATGCTAGATCAATATTATCTGTCGAATTTAAATAATAAACTCCTTAGTGGCAAGGACTGTGTGATTCAGTAATGGCTTGTAATGCATGGAAACAGCAATGACCCCACAAGTACCTTCTTTTGAGAGTGTCTAGTCCTTCCTTATTATCCCCATGGCTGGGTTCCCCTCATATAGGAATCATTTTTCCATAATGCCTTTCTGGGAAATATGCCCTTTAAAGAGGGCAGAGCCAAGCAGCTATAGATCTGAAGTGGCCATTTTGCAAATGGACTCTGCTTGTTGTATCTCCCTCTCTTTCTACCAGTAGGGTCTATGGCAGTGGTTCTCAACCTTTTTTCTTCGTGGACCACTTGAAAATTACTGAGAGTCTCAGCAGCCCACTTAATGATCTTTCCAAATGTTGTTTGTACCATTAGCTAACTATTGTAAAATGCTTTAGATAAAAGTGCTATATAAAAAAAAACATTTTTTTATTCTACAAATAAAAGCACACAACTCATATTTTAATATCAGTAGTCTTACCTCTCTAATGCGATGGATGTGCCCTCTCTCCCCCGCCGCAGCAGCCCCTGAGCTGGGGCTGGGAATGAGGGGGTTCTCTGCCCCACCACACCAATCACAGAGCTGGGGCTGGGAAGAAGGGCCTTCTATCCCCAGCAGCCGTAGCCCTGGAGCTGGGGAAAGTTGCCTCTTTCTCTGGCCACCACAGCCCTGGACATCCAAAATTCCTCTCAACTACCCTCTATTTCCCCTAAGGCCACCACCTCACCTTACATATACATCTAATTAGTGAAGCCATGCCTGCACAGCTCCACTAATTAGGTGGGTGGCCCTTCATTCTCTCATGTGTGGCCACCCAGGTGTGCACCTTAGAGGGAACTATCCACGGACAACCTGAATGGAGTTCGCGGACCACAGTTTGAGAACCTTTTGTCTATTGTGTTTTACTCTTCTTCCTGCTGAGGAGACAGCATATGCTCAGTCTCTTTTTTCATGTATGTACAGTGCTGAGTTCACCTCTAGCACTCAATAAATACATTTATTAAGCTGTGATCATTTTAGAGGACAATATGATAAATTCTTGCCCAGTATTGCTAACTCACATGTTCAAAATCCTGAGTTGCCCCCGCCCAAATCATCAGCTTTTTAAAGCATTTTAAACTTTGGGGGTTTTCCTTTGCCCTCTGGTTTCTGAGCCCTTCAGATACACTCATGGCATATTTTCAAGTTTTTCTCTACAACCATGAGGGCCAGAAACACAGGGTTTTTTTAAATGAAATCTGAGATTCTCACACAATAAGAGGAGCTGGGGATTCAAACCAACACACCAAATATTATGAGACTGACAGTAAAATCATAAGATTTGGCAGCACGGCTGTCCTGACTTACACCCCATGCAACTCCTCTGAGCGTGGTTATGTTGCATGGGCTGTAAATCAGGGAACAACTGGATTCACTCTAAAGAAAATGACAGCGCTTTTGTAAAGGTCATGAAATCTTCTTCATGTTAGTAACACAGCAGATGGTGTTTATGTTTTAAACAACACTATAAATATAAAAGCTAAAACAGATGCAGTTTTCATTTTGCCTTTCTGAGAATGGGTAAATTTTGTTCCATAAAAAACACCAGAAACTCTGTATCCTGAAAGGGGGAGGCAGAAATTTAATTAGAGAAAACTTGTGCGTAGAGAGGACACAGAAGGCAAGAACACTCCAAGATGTGCTCTTCATGTGAAATGATAGGTTAGATCATGATTAGGGCACATTCATACAAGCCCCCTTGATACATTCATAATACAGTTTCCATGGCAACAGAATTCATTTACCTTTCTTTTCCTAAACCAATCAAGAAGCAGCACAAATTAGGGAAAATGCCATGGAAAACTTGCTCCCATTAATATCACTTTAATTTTAACATGGCACCCAGTTTTAGTTCATGTCAGATTTTGTTTCAGCAAAACTGAAACACTAATTTCATCTGCTTTAGAACAGACTAGATGGCAAAATACCAATAGCATTTTTTAACTCTCCGGATCATTTATCTTCTAAACATTCTTTGTATTCCCACCAAAGAGAATCTTCTCCTGCCATCAGGCAAAATTATTAGGGTAGATGGTAGCGATGGAGGTGCCCTGTGACAAAGTGAACTCCACTTCCTGGCCAGTTCAGACAGTTTTGCAGTCATAAACACACAGTGGGCATTTATTTCCATTTTACACACCAATACCATGCAACACAGCTTATAGCACGCACAGACATACGTACATACATCAATCCTCTAAACCTTCCTTCTGAGCTCATCTTAAGATACCCCTCACTTGCTCTTTCCTCTCCTTATATTCTCCCCTCAATTACCATGTTAGCCCTGTGATTGTCACCCAAATGCTCACAATCCCCCACCAGAATGTGTGTAATTGCCCTCAGCTGGGCTGCAGCCTTTCCCAGGCTGCAGCAATGCCAGTGATCAGGGTGTAGCTGATAGCACTCTGTCACCCAGATCATAACCAGAAAGCCTTAGTACTCAAATCAGAAAAACAATTTTTTAGGAGAACCATTTCTCTAAATTTTAGAAAAACTGGCCTTTTTCTTGTATTTTTTTCTTCTATAAAGGTAAGCTAATTATGGGAAAAAACAACCTTTTTTTTTTTTTTTTTACTCATTTGACTCTTTGACTCATAGTGGTCTGAATACAGGACCATGAACCAAGAATTCCAGAGGTCATATCCTAGCTGTTATACTGACTTCCTCGGAAGCACTGAGCAAATCAAAGTGCAATAGCCCAGTCCCGAGGTGTGTTGTACCAACAGTACAGTCTTGCTTCTAGGTGTTTTGGGGGCTGCATATAATATTTCTTCTACTTTGGCACAGCACCCTGAGTATGGAGTGAAATCCTGGCCCCATTGAAGTCAATGGGAAAACAGAATTGCATTGGAGCCCCAGAACAGCTCTGTGTCCAAAGGCTGGCTGATGAGTGGGTAAAAGTGATCAGGGAGCAGGAGGCTCTGCAACTGCTCAGGCCACAGTGGCACCGGAACGGGGGTGGGGGGGGGGTCAAGGAGCCATGGCCCTCTCACTTTTGAAAAAGGACAGGCCTGGCCCATCCACTTTTCACCACAGGCCCGGCCTCCTGCCCCTGCTCTTCTCTCCGAGGCCCAGCCCACCCTGGCAAGGCCAGAAGCTGGAGCCCAGCCCGAGTAAGAGCAGTCTGGGCCGCCACGGACCCTCCATTTGCTCAGGATGGGGGGCCCAAGAGCAGTCCCTGGCCCATGTCCCTGCCTCCCGGCTCCCCTGCCCAGGGCATTTGGAGGGTCCATAGTTTCCCACAGCTGCCTGGGTGGCAGCTGCAGAGGGCTGCCAGGTGTCCGGATTTCAAACGGAATGACCAATCGAAAAGGGACCCTGGCGGGTCCAGTCAGCATGGCTCACCACGCGGTGCAGTGGGGCTAAGGCAGGCTCCCTGCCTCCTCTGGCTTTGCATGGCTCCCAGAAGTGGCATGTCCCTCCTCTGGCTCCTATGCGTAGGGGCAGCCAGGGGGCTCTGCACTAGGGTTGGCAATTTTCTAGTCACACAAAACCGAACACCCTAGCCCAGCCCTTTCCAAGGCCCTGCTCCCACTCACTACATTCCCCCTCCCTTGGTGGCTCACTCTCTGCCACCCTCACTTACTTTCACTGGGCTGGGGAAGGGGGTTGGGGTGCAGGAGGGGGTGAGGACTCTAACTTGGGGTGTGGGCTCCAGGGTGGGGCCAGAAATGAGGTGTTCAGTGTGTGGGAGGGGACTCCAGGCTGGGGCAGGGAGTTGGGGTGAGGGCTCCAGCTGTGGCTCTGGGGTGGGACTGGGGATGAGGTGTGTGGGGTGCAGGAAGGGGCTCTGGGCTTGGGGCTGAGATATTTGGAGTGCTGGAGTGGGCTGCGTGTTGAGGCAGGGGGTTGGGTATGGAAGGGGTGAGGGCTCTGGGATGGGGCTGGGGATGAGGGATTTGGGTGTAGGAGAGGGCTCCAGGCTGGGGGGTGAGGCCAAGGGATTCAGAGTGCTGGAGGGGGCTGCGGGTTGAGGCAGGGGTTGAGGTGCAGGAGGGGGTGAGGGCTCTGGGCTGGGGGTGCTGGCTCTGGGGTGGGGCTGGGGCTGAGGGTTAGGAGTGCAGGAGGGGGCTCCAGGCTGGGGGTGGGGCTGAGGGACTTGGAGTGCAGAAGGGGACTGCAGGTCAAGTTAGGGGTTTGGGGTGCAGGAGGGGGTGAGGGCTCTGGGGTGGGGCCAGGGATGAGAGGTTGTGGGTGCAGGAGGGTGCTCTGGGTTTGGGAGGGCATAAGGTTGGGGCTCGGGAGGGGGTGAGGCCTCTGTCTCAGGATGCAGGGTCTGGGGTGGGGCTGAGGATGAGGAGTTTGGGTGCAGGAGGGGGCTCTAGGCTTGGGGGGGTTCAGGGCTGGGGCAGGAGGTTGGGGTGTGGGCTTACCTTGGGCGGCTCCCGGGCAGCGGTGCAGCAGGGGGGGCCAAAGCAGACTGCCTGCCTGTCCTGGCACCGCACTGCACGCTCACCAGAAGTAGCCAGCGGGTTCTGGTCCTAGGTGAGGAGGGCAGGAGGCTCCACACACCACTCTCGCCCGCAGGCACTGCCTCCCCCAACTCCCATTGGCCGGTTCCCAGCCAATGGCAGTGCAGTGCTCAGGGTGGGGACAGTGCGTGGAGCCCCCCTCGCCTAGGACCCGGACCTGCTGACCATTTCTGGGACACAGGGTGGAGCCAGGATAGGTAGGGAATAGCCTGCCTTAGCGACGCAGCACAGCCGACCAGACCTTTAATGGCCCAGTCAGCATTGCTGACCAGAGCTGCCAGGGTCCCTTTTTGACCGGGTGTTCCAGTCAAAAACTGGACACCTGGTCACCCTACTCTGCATGATACCGCCACCCCAAGCGCCAGCTCTGCAGCTCCCATTAACTGGGAACTGTGGCCAATGGGAGCTGCAGGGGCGGTGCCTGTGGACGGGGCAGTGTGCAGAGCCACCTAGCTGTGCCTCTGCATAGCAGCGAGAGCGGGATAAGCTACTGCTTCTGGGAGCTGCTTGAGGTAAGTGCTGCCCAGAGCCTGAACCCCTGAGCCCCTCCCACACCCCAACCCCCTGCCCCAGCCTTGATCTCCCTCCCACCCTCCAAACCCCTCAATCCCAGCCTGGAGAACCCTCCTGCACCCCAAATCCCTCATCCCAAGCCCCATACCAGAGGCCTCCTTGCATCCCTTCTTGCATCCCAACCCACTGCCTTAGCCTGGAGCTCCCTTCTACACCCTGAACTCCTCATTTCTGGCCCCACCTCGGAGCCCGCACCCCCAGCCAGAGCCCTCACCCCCTGCCATACCCCAAACCTCTGAGACAGCTTGGTGAAAATGAGCGAGTAAGTGAGGGAGAGCAAGCAATAGAGGGAGCAGGGATGGAGTGAGAGGGGACAAAGCCACAGAGAAGGGGCGGGACAGGGGAGGGGCCTCAGAGGCGGGGCGGAACAAGAGTGTTCGGTTTTGTGCAAGTAGAAAGTTGGCAACCCTACTCAGGCCAGGCTAGAAGCTGGAGCCAGGTAGGGGTAAGCACTGCATGGGCAGTTCTGGGTAGCCGCAGACTCTCCACCTGCCCTGGGCACAGGGCTCAGGAGGTGGGGACTGCTCTCAGGCACCCACACTCCAGGCAAGTGGAGGGACTCGGCTCCCCGGCCTGGCTCTGGCTTCCCGCTTGGCTGGGGGGCAGGGTCTTGGTGTAAGAGGAGAGGCATGGGGGGACACCTTAGCATTCTACCTCTCTGCTTTTGTTCTCCTATCTGTAAGACAAATACAATACCTGCTGGCACCTACCTCAGAGCAGTGTCTGGGAAAAGAGCAAATCAGTGTTTGGAAAGCCTCTAAGTGCTAAGCACTGAGTATGCACAAGAGGAGTTCAAGGAGCAAAGAAATGTTATTACATTCCACATTTTGGTGCTGCTGAGTAAAGTAACCAGAAAAATCAATCTTGCAGAACTCCACTGACCTTGACTGGTGTAGCAGCTTTAAAATTGACATGAAATGAAGATCTTTCTTGGCAGCACTCCTACTGTTCCTCTCTGGCCTCCAGGGAACAGGAGGGAGGCTGCAGCTTTTCTCAGTTCAAGTAGTAGAGCTTGTGTGCTCAGAGTTGTATAGAACAGGGTTCAAGTTGCGGGGGGTATTTAATTTTGTTCAGGTGTCAACGTTTTATTGCAGATTAGCACCCAGGTTTTTGGGTTTTAGGTTTTTTTCTGTATGAAGAAAATTGATGTGTCCTTGAATTATAGGTAATTAAAGATTACTATGACTAGTACCAAAGCAGCAGTTCAATAGGTACAGATACCATTATACCTTCTTTATAACACCTATTTTAATAACTCCTAATTTTACATAGAAAAAAGTATTTTTCAAATGAAATAAAATGTGAATACTTTTCAGGTATACTCTTTTTGTTTTGAAAGTCTGAAGGCAGTCAGCTGAACCATTAAGTTATGGCTCCTTACAAATGAGTTTTATTGAAATCATACAGTGTCTTACCTTTTCATGAGTGCTCTTTAGCTTTAAAAAAATGAAAGCTTGATTGTAACACTTTAAACCATACATACCTAAAGATATGCCATTAAAGCCTAGTAGAGAGAAAGAGGCTATTTTAAAAAGCCTTTTATAATCCACTTTGCAAAGTCTATATGCTCTTTTGCAAGCTTTGTAAGAGCCATGCCCTGGAAGGAGAGGAGACAGGAGCTGTGAGAAGCTTCTTCAGGACACAGCAAGTTCTTCAGGACAGAGCAAGACAGGGAGCTGGGCATCCTACAGAATTCTAAAGCTCTGCGGGGCAAGAGGAAGACAGGAAACAAGAGTGCAGATGCATTTATTCTAGATGCTGTGTAAACTGTGAATATTTGAATACATTGTAAGCTTTCCCTCAACCTTTCATTTCCATTACATTCTGTTGCTTAGTTGTTTTGTCTTTAAACTGCAGAGTTGCTTGATATACATACGCTTCAACTTTAAATGTTAAGCTAGCAACTTAAAAAGTAACAACATTTTTTGTCTGATGTTTTAGGGTTCGGTGTGATAGCCCCAAACATCACAAGATTAATGAAACTGGGAGTTCAAATCTAGTGGTGTATTCCAGATACAAAACAAGGATACAACAACCCCTTGGAAACTGATTATTAAAGTACTTGCAAGCAGACCTCTAGTATAGACAAGAGAAAAGGATTATAAAAGGGAACAAATATCAGAGTAGAGCAAACCTGACAGCTTTTTATCTGCAAAATATACATACAGGTATACATGTGTATAAATATATATTAAAAATCAAGTGCATACATTAAATTACTACAACTTCAGAACAACCAAATGTTCTAATGTACTAAAAGACTCCTGGCTTTCTATGCAAGTGTATCCTGCTAGGCAATCAAAATCCATTGTTGCCAGAGGAGCCAACCAATGCAGCACTACAATACTGAATAATTGCTTTGTTTTAAACCCATATGTTATTTAAATATTACATTATTTTCAGGGGGTATTTGGGTACAGGAAATTGACATTGTTTTCAAATCTGTACTTTTCCTTGTAAAAGATTTATTCTTCCGTACATTATGAGTTATGAGTGATTTTTCTGTATTCTTTCTTCTGTGGAGTTATAATGTTATTCTTAAAGGGATAAGATTATCTTTCAGTCTCTTTGCCTCCCCAAATTACCTCAGTCTTTTCTTCCTTCTTTTTCCATCATTCAATTTTCTTTACTTTCCCCAATGGTCAGTATGGGGATAGGTGTTTGGGTCCCCCCCTCCCATTTGATTTGATGATCAGGAGAAGGTAGAACTCCTGATAGTTAGCTCTTTCCTCATAGCAGGTTATCAGAAAGCATATTGCACAGCTGGAAGTCAGAAGCCAACAAATAGCCTGTAATAGGTATACAAACCCCACACAGGGTGACACAAGGTTAATGAGCTATTGTAGACTCAGATGGCCCTACCCTGCTATACTTGTGAAAGATGTCAGACTTGGAGGGAAGAGCTTAAAAGGAATAGGAAGTCATTTTTCTGCGGGGAAGCAAAGAAATCTGCAGGGGACATGACTTCTGCATGCGCACAGTGGTGCAGAATTCCCCAGGAGTAATCTGAGTGCTGGAGTATTAAGCAAGATGCTCATCCTGAGTTGAATCATACAAACTGGTGTGTATGGGGGACAGCAGACCTGGTATTCTGTGAGTGTTTAGTGGATAAGGGGCTGGACACTACAGCCCAGAGGAGAGTGCTTGGGTGGCTAACAGGCTGGTGGTGTCAGGGAGCTGACACCTGGGTAAGTATAAGAAAGTCTCTCTCATGCTGGAGGCAGGGGCATAACAAGGTGACTCACAGTCCTGGGTACCCCAAGAACTATCACAGGTATGTGTTTGTGTTTGTTGACAACCCTAGAAGAGGTGGACTATCTGTGGCTCTGCTAGAGATCTGAGACTTTCGTGACTGGAATAGTGTGGTGTAAAACCTAGACAGTACAGAGCAGAGGCTTAGGTAAATGCATGGGCCTGCTCCAACATTTAGGAGGCACCCTGATGAAAGAATGTAGTGACAAGCCCTATTATGATAATGACTGTTCCTGGTGATCTATCCTGCTATCCAGCACCCTAAAAGTGAAATACTCCCTAGCTCATTATCACTCACCTGAATTATTTATTGTTCTTTGACTATAGTTCTATCAGAGTGTTGGTTGCTTATAGTCTGACTAAAGCATCTGTATTATGCGCTATCCAGGGGCTCATTCCTTCTCTGAACACAAAAGATCTGCTTTCATACATTTCTCTGATTCTCACAGAAGTTCAAATGGATAAACTCTGCTGCAAAAATGACTAAAATAAAATGTTTCCAGCTATCATTTATATTCCAAAGCAATTCTTAAAGTGTAAAAAATGCATCCTAATCAAATTTGTTTCCTGAAACAATGCAGTGTCCCAAGTGGCAGTTTGAAAAAAGTACAAGCCAGCTTCTAAATACATTCAGTGTGAATGGAAACATATATGTTTGTCTTCATAATGAAAAACAACCAAACCCGGTCACCCTCCAAAACAATCCAGGATTAAAAAGGCCAAATTCATTTCTGGTGTAAATCTATTGAATTTGACTCCATGTTTATCATTGTTATATTGAACGTGAAAGTAGGAATGGGCAAAACCAAGGGTGGCTTTGTTTTTTCAAGGGAGGTTCAGAGCTGGGTTCCATTTTATCTGAAGTCCCAAGTTTGGAGAAAGGGGAAAGGTTCAGATGAAGACTGCTGGCTTTGGCTCATGCCTACTAGGAAGTAGACCACAAATGTTTAATTTAACCAAAAGCATATAAGGAAGATGCAGCAGCTGACAGCTTTCTTTTTTAGATGTGTTGTTAATAAAGGCTGCTGATCTAGTAACTCTGAAAAAACAAACACACATTCCATTGTAATATTTTATCAACACTTACAAAATATAACTACCAACGGTGATTCTCAACATTTTCCATCCTGGGACCTTCCACTCGCCAGACCCCATTCCCATGTAGCTAAATGGGAAGAGCAGGGTGGTTGTGACCTGTTTGTGACCCTTCTGAGGTTATGGCCCCCAGACTGAGAATCCCTAAACTAGCATAGCAACAAACCTAAAAGGAGAGGATGAGAAACATGGTTTACAATGGAGTTTAAAAACTACTCTTCACATTTTTGTTAAAATGTTTGCTTTGAGTGACTTGTAGACATGAATCACCCTTAGCTCTCTCTGAAATCACTGTCCTGCTTCAGATGTGTCTAAGGAAGAACAGTTATTCATCAAACTCTACCTAGGCAGAATTTTTTCTTTCTTTTAACTCTGGGCTGTCAGATTTGGCAAGTTATTTTAAACTAGACAATACATTTTAAAGAAAACTACTTTCTAAACAGACAGCAGGCTACAGGTGAGGGCTTGGCATGCACCAAAGATCTAAACTACAGACGGAGAACAAGTGTGCACAAAGAGTACTAGGGTATCATCACTCTGTGCTTTTGATAATCTACAGTGTGAGACAATAGCAAATGCAGAGATGGAAGAAAGGAAGGGCTGCTTGCAACGGAACAAGGATTAAAGTTCCAGGGGTACAGTAGTTTTAAGGTTGTCTTACAGACTGTCACAGTTTAAAATTCACATTCAAGATACGCAAAACAATACATCTGTAATCAAGGAGGAAGGTGAGCTACAGTACAATGCCTGAGCACTCCTAGATAGACTAGCTTGTTGATAGAATGGACAGTTTGGTTCTGATTCACAAAGGATTTAGGCACCAGGTGTAGAAATCTGCTGTGAAAGTCATACATTGGATGATCTAGTATGAGATGAGTGGTGTAAATTACAATTAGCATATTTGGGGTTTATGCCCACCACTAAAAGGAAATTTAGAGGTTGTGCTGTCTCCCTATACCCACCAAAGGTAAAGAATGGCACTTACATTTATTCCATTCGGAGGCTAACCATCAGCTTGCTGCAACATCACTTTTTTGTAAGGTATTGCCATTTCTGCACCTTGGGAAATGCAGGCAAATAAAGGCAATGCCTTGTGTTTTCACAAAACAGTCAAAAGAAGAGGGCACAAGCAGACCACTCTGCAGGCACATATTTACCCAGGACTCTTTTGCTATTTACAGCATGCTGAAATCATGCACCCAGTAGGCATATGCACCATGCACATCACCAGGGGATCTAACTGCCATTGGCTCATGCCCTCAGCACATCTATGCATGCTTCTTTGGGAAGAAACTGTATCACATGGTCTACAGTCTACTTTTCATTAAACTACAGGAATGCATTTGTTTTTAAAGGGAGGAAATGGCTATTTTAGAAGTTTTTTCTGTTAATTTTTAAACAATTTGGGGGGCCTCCTACACCAGCAATTGGGCTTCCTCATGCTAATTGATCTTTTTTAGGCCAAAAGTGAGCATATTTTAACTGAGAAAATAACTGGGCTACAAAAGGAAGAGGAGAGCAACATGTATAAGAAACCTATGGGCTGTTCCTGACATGGCAATTTTTTTTTACTTTGCTGTAAGAGGTCAGCTAAAGAGAAAGGGCATCTTTTTATATTTCATTAATGAAACTCTCAGAAACTTGCTGTGTCCACTTTAGTGTAGAATGGGCATGGCCTAGCTATTTTGTGCTCCCTGAAGTCCTGCCTATTGGCTTGCTGCTGCAACACAGAATAGTTATGTTTTCATTTTACTAAACACTGGAGTGCCCAGTAAACCAGCTGCCAGACCACACCATGAAAGTTTCACAGGAAATGTACACAAAGCCATACACACCCTTTGGAAGTGAATCAGACCTGTACTACTGTACAAATAAAGCAGGAATGACATCAGTAGCTATTTAATGAAAATACATTCATAAGGAACACTTCTGTTATATCTTTCCCTTTTGTTTTTATGTATTTGGCACAAAAATCAGCCTGTAACAAATTTCAACATAACAATGATCCATGGGATCACATGGACAGTAGAAAGTGGCCTTCCTTTGTTATTCAGAGCTCCTGCTCCTTCTAGGAATCCACCTTGGGAAAGATACTGACTTTATTGTTCCTGCTGATTTTTCTTTCTGCTTTACACTTGGGCTGCTTTGTCTGGATGAGCTCTTCGGGGGTATTCCCCAAGGGAGGCAGCAGTCGCTTCTTACTATTTCGATTTTCTGAAAGCCACTGTGGAGGCAACTCAAACGGCCCAAAGCCAAACTGCGTTGAATATTTGTCATTAACCAGATCTGCTTCTGTTGGCATGGCAGGGGCCACCTGAGCAGCTGAGTCAGCAATGGTGTGTTGTAGACATTTCTGAACTAACGTCTGTTCTACCTCTAAACTGGTGGTAGGGATTTCCTTCTGCTGAAAGTCACCAGAACCAATGGATTTTGTTTCATTCTCCTCATCATCCTCTGTTGGCTTGAAGATTTGCTGCTGCCCAATGTGAAACATCTCCAGAAGCTGGCTACCAGAGCGGACATTGGGCTCCAAGTTGGTATCTGCAACACTCCCAGAGCTGATAATGTTCCTCCTACTATACCTCCGGTGTAGCTGCACTATTGTCCCCATTAAGCACTTCCGTACAGATTTGTTTACAGTCAAAAAGAGCAAAGGATTGGCTAGCAGGGAGACTTTAGGCAACCAGATGGCAGTGAGGAACAAGAAGACTGAAATATCTGGTATGTTGAGTATGGTGCGGTAAATCACCAGAGTCACGTAGGGAACGCTGCAGAAAATAAAGATCATAACCATGGAGAGCAGCATGGCATGAAGCTCAGCTTCTCTCTGGGAGGCATAGGGAATAGAAATAGTGTTCTGAGGGGTTCTTAAGGCAGCTATGATGACTTTTTTCTTTTGGCTGGCACTCAGTGCTCTGCGGATAAGAATCATAAAAAAAAACACCACAGCCACTGGTACAATAACAGTGGTGATGTTATAAATAATGACATACACCAAGTGACCTAGGGAGTAGCTCCAGGATCCTGTGCAGGTGGACATGGCATAAATATCAGAAACATTGGTCACAGCAAATACAGGAATGCTGGCCACCACGGCATGGGCCCAGATGTAGATAACCAGGTCTCGAGACTTCGCATCAGATATCTTTCTTTCCAATGGGTATAAAACTGAGTAGTACCTGCCAAAAAACAAGGACAGTTTAAAGAGATGTGAATATATGTATTGATTGTTTGAGATCATACAGTTAGAGAATCATAGGACTGGAAGGGACCTTGAGAGATCATCTAGTCCAGTCCCCTGCACTCATGGCAGGACTAAGTATTATCTTGACCATTCCTGACAGGTGTTTGTCTAACCTGCTCTTAAAAATCTCCAATGCTGGAGATTCCACAACCTCCCTAGGCAATTTATTCCAGTGCTTAACCACCCTGACAGTTAGGAAGTTTTTTCTAATGTCCAACCTAAACCTCCCTTGCTGCAATTTAAGCCCGTTGCTTCTTCTCCTATCCTCAGAGGTTAAGAAAAAAAATCTCCCTCCTCCTTGTAACAACCTTTTATGTACCTGAAAACTGTTATCATGTCCCCCATCAGTCTTCTTTTTTCCAGACTAAACAAACCCAGTTTTTTCAATCTTCCCTCATAGTTCATGTTTTCTAGTTTGTCGCTTTTCTCTGGACTCTCTCCAATTTGTCCACATCCTTCCTGAAATGTGCCACCCAGAACTGGACACAATACTCCACTTGAGGCCTAATCAGTGCAGAGAACAGTGGAAGAATTACTACTCATGTCTTGCTTACAACACTCCTGCTAATACATCCCAGAATGATGTTCGCTTTTTTCGCAACAGCGTTACACTGTTGACTCATATTTAGCCTGTGGTCCACTATGACCCCAAATCCTTTTCCACAGTAACCCTTCCTAGGCAGTCATTTCCCATATTGTATGTGTGCAACTGATTGTTCCGTCCTAAGTGGAGTACTTTGCATTTGTCCTTATTGAATTTCATCCTATTTACGTCAGACCATTTCTCCAGTTTGTCCAGATCATTTTGAATTTTAATCCTATCCTCCAAAGCACTTGCAATCCCTCCCAGCTTGGTATCACCTGCAAACTTTATAAGTGTACTCCAGTTTATAAGACAGTCTCCTGCCTTGAAGGAGGGAGATGAAGATAGTGTTTTGGTAGCTGTCTGAGTGTGATGTGGGTTGCCAAATGACTACCAGTTTCTGCTTTCTCTTAAACAAGAGTCTGGCTTTACAGGTCTGGCTCTAGAACAGGACTGAAGATCCACACCTGGGAAGCACATGATCAGTGATAAAGCAATAGCTATCCCTACCGTACCTGGGATTATATTACATTTTTGTTTGTATTTATGTTCATTAAAAATAACTTATACTGGTCTTAAAACTTCCAAGTGGCTCTCTCATAATTTTCTTACCTCCATGCACATTGCACTGGTCATATTCAGAAAAAAAGAATAATAATGACTGAGGCACATTTATGTTCACTCAAAAGGCCACAGTCTCAATGTTAATCTGAAGGATGTCCTATGATGGATTACCTCTCACAGTACTTAGCACCAAAAAAAACCCCAAAACACAAAGTGTCAGAGGTCACAAACAGGGACAAAATAATCCCAACATTTGTATGTAGGGCAATAAGAAATGTGGATAGATTTTGCCAGAACAGTAGGCTAATGCACCGTCAATGTCTTCATCCTAAATATCTTCTGATGTTGTTTCTAAACAAAATGTAATTGTAAGATATACCTGGCTGATATGATTGGAGAATGGTTGCAGTATTTGGTGTCATGTGGCATGCAAGTCAGTGAAGTGAGAGGCCTGTCACATACATGCTTTTGGCTGTGGTAAGTCACCTACTCTGTGTAAGCAAGCATGATGTCTATAAGCGCTGTAAAATTCAGGAGTCTTAGCTTTACTCTTCGAGAGAGTACTAAAAATAAATTGGATATAATTTTACTTGGCATGTGCATGAAAACAGGTACAAGAATTTTTTAAAACATTTTGCTTTGTAGTATGGTTGGTGCTTAACTACAAGGCTTCTGTCAGTACAGTATGATTTCTGCATCTAGGTGCAATGTATGTAGCACTGCATGTGTCCCTCTACTGTAGAAAATAGTGTGGATTTGATTTTCAAAAGTTGTGGTGCCCAAGGCCATCAGTAAATGGATAATTATACACATACCTAGCAATTTGCACAGGGCCGGCTCCAGGGGTTTGGCCGCCCCAAGCAGCCAAAAAAAAAAAAAAAAAGCCGCTATCACGATCTGCGGCAATTCAGTGGGAGGTCCTTTGCTCCGAGCGGGAGTGAGAGACCCTCCGCCGAATTGCCCCCGAATACGTGAAAGTGCCGCCCCTCTCCGGAGTTGCCGCCCCAAGCACCTGCTTGATAAGCGGGTGTCTGGAGCCGGCCCTGAATTTGCATATGCATCTGTGGTAACTGAACAAATTACATGCTCAAATTCATATTCTTGTTTGCTTGCAGATGTGGATGTTTGAGTTTTTAAAAATCAGGATCCGCTCATGTATTTGTGATGTTATTGTCCTTTAGGTGGCTTATTTCTAATCATAGGGATTCTCCTTATCAAGTGGTAGGAGCTTGTGCTTTTTGATGCTGAAGGTCATGAATATTATCACTGAGGCCCACATAGTATGCAGTTTCACTGGTGACCATGGTGTCTGTTGCTTATATGGTCGCAGATAGCTGTATAGTGTTTATTGTTTGAGATACTGATGCTTGAATATGAATCTTGAGTATTTCTCATCCCAATAAATGCCATGCAAAGCCCCCGTATACTCTTCCTTGAAGATGTCAGAGATGAACAATAGCTTCAATTTAAGCCCCAGCCAATTAATAAATATAAAAATACATATCAGACTTCAAAGGCATCTCATGATACCACAGATATGCCTTATGGCTTTTACTGCTAGAGATGCTATTAGAAGCTGAAATTGCTGATAGCAGATCAACCTTGAATAGAAGCCCCCATCCATGGAGATTAGTTTAACTGGATACAACAGTTTTGTATACAGAGTAGTCATTGTAAAGTGTCCATACAGTATCTCACCAGGGCACAAGTAACTAATGAAGCCTAGGGAACTACAAAACATGAGGTTTTAATAATCAGCCCCACTCAGCCCCTTTTGTTTAAAGAGAAAAGTACAATTCTTTTTCAGTCTCTCTTCAAACCAGAACAAACCAAGAGTCCAGAAACTGGGTTTAGCTAACACCATCCTTAAGCTGTGAACAGTAAAGAGGAAATGTGTCTAGTCAGATTGAGCTGTTCAAAACACTGCCAGTTTGGTTCATAGGGCTTCCTGTAAACTTCTTCTTTTATTAGTTTGGGTGAGTTCCCATCCTGAGTTTCCTTTTGAGCTCAGAGTTTAAACAACATCAAAAACTCAAAGGAAAACTCAATTGAGTTTCTAGTGATTTCCAAAAGACAACAGAGAGTCCTGTGGCACCTTTAAGACTAACAGATGTATTGGAGCATAAGCTTTCATGGGTGAATACCCATTTTGTCACATGCGTCTGACGAAGTGGGTATTCACCCACGAAAGCTTATGCTCCAATACATCTGTTAGTCTTAAAGGTGTCACAGGACTCTCTGTTGCTTTTTACAGATCCAGACTAACATGGCTACTCCTCTGATACTAGTGATTTCCACTCCACCATTAATTAGTCTAAGTGCTCTTGAAACTTGGCCAGTTTTGCTCAAACAAGGTGCAAACTTTGTAATGAAACCCAAAGTAGCAAATTATAATTACAAAGCTGAATCCTTCAAAACAGGGGTGTATATAATGGAACAATACGCATATAAATTATGCACCCAAGCCTGCAAACCCTGAGTGAGTGGCTGTCTCTATCTCCAACTAAAAAAATCAATGAGAGCTCTGTTTGCAGAAGCCCTGCAGGATTGATCCCTATGTTTACTTGTATATATTATCCTGATGCTCACTAGTGCTGTAACAGTTATGGGCCAATCACTTTTCCCCATTTGAAAATTCTGTTTTTCTTGGGCTCGTGCATTTAGTTTGCATTGCGTGAAATACAATTCTCCCTCTTGATCATGCCTGAAATGTCAGGATGTAGTAGATCCTCAACACCCTAAGGGATAATTTTCTTTTCTCCCCAGTCAGGCACCATATAGGGAAGGAAGAGTCAAATCATAAAGACCAGTAAATACAGAAATTAGAATGAAAGTTCAAGAGGCACTTCCAGGCATAGCTGTAGTTTCTAATATTTTGCCCAATATTAATGGAAAGGTACTGAACGAAATTCATACCTGGTTTAACCCTGCTGAAGTCAATAGATGATTCAGTTCCTTACAGAAGTGACTCAAGTTAACTACACAGTTACCAGATTAGCACAAACAGCATTCTATGATATACAATGTAGGGATCATTACTTGCAAGTAACATACAACTTTGATGTGAGGTAACAATTTAGTTGGCATTAATTATGCAATTTACTTGTATCATACTGATTTTTACAAGACAGTTTGCTTTCCTTTGGCAGCTGTAACATCCATTTATCTTATGTCATGTGACCAACCTGCCCACTATTAATCTTACACACTGCATATTTCTGTTTTGGTCCAGCACCCTGTTGGACTCAGGTATGTGCAAGGAGACAGCCACCCACTAAGGGGACACTAAGACCCCCAGGCTGCCCCTCTCTGCCCACGGTGTGGCCTGGCAGAAAGCTGCCAAGAGGAGCCAGCCAGAGTCTCCAGTCGGTAGGGGAAGAAGCAGCCAAAGCAAGGACTGTTCATGCTTTGGAGAATTTTCTCTAGTGTTGACTGTATTTTCTCTGCCCTGTGCTGATTGGCTGTTTGCTCCAACCCTCCCACTCCCTCACAGTCTCTTCACCTCAGCTTCACTCCAGACCTGCCCCTCTTACCTGCCCTGTCCCCCTTACCCTCTCGCCTTCAGGGCCCCTGTCCCATTTTCTTTCCATTTACTTTATCCTTTCCCATCTATAGCTACCTAAAGAGAGTGAGAAAACTATGGAAATAACATGGTGTTTGCTGCCATCACACAATTCATTCTGCTTGTGCGTTGTTCCCCGTTCCCCACCCTAGGTCTGTCTGGTCTATTTATATTGTAGGCTCTTTGAGGCAGGGACCATCTTTTTGGTTTATGTTTATACAACGCCTAGTACAATGGGTCCTGGTCCATGACTGGGGCTCCTATGTACTATGGTGATATAAATAGTGATTTTGTATTAGTCTGGAACCAAAAATGTGTATTTTGCTCACAGAACCACTCATGTGAAACTGTACTTTTCCCTGTTAATAGAGATCTGCCTCAAGATGGGTGGGATCAGAAAGTATTAATCACATAATGAGCGAGTTAATGGACAAGTATCCAAGATGTTTGTTCAACCCAAAGATTTATTACTAAGAAGGATTAATGACAGGAGGAATAAGAGGCTAGAAGCATCTTTGAAGATACATCTGCATATCAAAACTGCTTTGTGAAGTCCATAGATATCAGGATAAACTGAAATGAAACTGTTCCACACAACAGAGATTAATCTTTATATCCATACTTGTGTGCAAGGAAATTGAACTTTGGGGACACAAAGCTGGTGTGGAGGCAGTTGATATATTGGCACAAGGCACCATTAAACAATATTTGACATTCAGATGTGTGTAATTAAGCGGGGAAGGAAATAAAGAAAATCAAGGACAGGATGCTAGTAAATTTGATTTCTTACCTGTCCAAAGCAATGGCAGGAAAACTAAGGATGGTCACTGAGCAGAAGACTTTATGCAAGAACTTGACAATTTTACAGAAGAGCATGGTGTAGATCCACCAACAGCAGTGTGGACTGGCACTAAGGACAATATCAAAAGGCACACAGACTAGACTGGCACAGATCCCAGAGCAGGCCAAATTCTTAATGAAGCAGTTTGTTACTGATTTAAATACTGATGTTCTGCAGGTCGACCACAGCACCATGAAGTTTCCTGGGAAAAGGGGGAAGAAAAAGACAAAATACAAATCTATACTTTTGACTGATTTGAATGTTTCAAAGTACTTCAATAAAAGCACTTGTTTAGAATTAGCTATATATCTTTGGCTCTGTTTAATATTTGTATTATGTAAGCAGAGCAAGAGCACGTATGTATGTGCATGCAAAATTGGACACAAAGAGTTCAGTTTCCAAACATAGGTGGTTAAATAGGATGCTCAAACCATGCACTTAGGGTATGTCTACACTTACCGCGCGGGTCGACGCGGTGAGTTCGACTTCTCGGAGTTCGAACTATCGCGTCTAATCTAGACGCGATAGTTCGAATTCCCCGCGCGCTCCGGTCGACTCCGGAACTCCACCACTGCAAACGGCGGTGGTGGAGTCGACCTTGGAGCCGTGGACTTCGATCCCGCGGCATCTGGATGGGTGAGTAGTTCAAACTAAGGTCGTTCGAGTTCAGCTACGCTATTCCCGTAGCTGAACTTGCGGACCTTAGTTCGACACCCCCCCCTAGTGTAGACCAGGCCTTAGATGCTTAAACTGACACATAGATGTTTCAAATGGGCAGTTTGTTCTGAGTATCCAAATATGGAAATCTATTAAAGTTACCCACATTTCAAAAAATTGGCACACAGTATTTTTAAAGATGGATATACAGAGTAAGAAAACAAAGATTCCAGGTAAAGCTGATTTTACACTACTAGTCTGGGTGTGAAAATGGGTCAGCAGCCTGCTTTATTTACTACCTCTGGAGACCTTGGTACAAGCTTACAATAGTGCATTGAGGCCTGTACTAGGCGACAAATGAATGAGATTTATCTTCATTTACTTTTCATATAGACAATAAATGTCTAATTATACCAAGGGAAAAAAAGAGAAGAGAAACACACAAGATGGAATCAACCAAGTTTTTGCAATATTCAAGATATATATAGTCTACAGTTTGAAGAGAAATGTGGGATGAGGGAGCGGGGAGGAAAAGAAAAAGGAAAGGCAGAAATCAACATTAGTTCAGATACTATTTATCACTGATCACACTCTACTCCTGACACAAAAAGTCTGAAATCAAAGACTCAGTTCTTCCTGAATAACCTCAACAGTAACTAATAATACACAATGTTATGGCAGGTGTCACCAAGTGGTGCTTTTATACATAGTCTTTCAAGTTCTTTTTCTTTAGTGTGCAACATAATGTTCAGTCTTGGGAAGACATGCTGTGCTGTTGTTAGTATTTCTTAGGCAGGGTTCTCTGTAGGAGGTAGCTTCTGAAGAGAGGGAGTTTTGTGAGCAGCAGAAAAGTTTGCTATCTGCCTTTGGCTTTGATAAAATAAATTCTTGAGGCAGTAACTCGTGTTGCTGCTGGGCTGAGATTCCTGGAAAAAGGGACTGACTGCCCTGCATGCTGTCTGACCACCTTTATTCTAGAACTGGAGTATGGGTATAAATAAAACAAGTTGTACTTAGCATATACTCAAAATTCTATGTCACTGATATCTTCTCCACTGGGAAGCTGACCTGCAAGGCTCCAGATATTTGTTACTTCTCAGCAGAAGCATGACACTGGTGTCAGAAGAAGGGACAACACCAGCATGCCATTTTTCAGGATAATTGTAGACCCTAAAATCCCTGCATGTTTCCCCTAATTTTAAACAGAACCAGTAACAGAACACATATATCCAGTGACAAGACATATACCCACTACAACTAGAGAGCTGCATTTGCCAACCTTTTCAAAAGTGGCTCAGAAATATCACCCACAAAGCTTATCACCTAACACACAGAAAGACTTCTATGCTACAAACAGAAGGCCAGAGAAATATCACTGCCCCTGCTGAAGGCACAACCGATCCAGATGGGTAGTTGGTTTCACAAGAAGTTGCTAAAGGCCCACAGCTGTCATTGTACAGAGAAGGACTCCTTACCCATGACATTAAAATCTCACAGCAGCAGCACAATGGGAAAGGAAGCAATCTGCCTTTGCGGCACGTAGTGCTGGGTCCCTCCTGCTGCACACCAAGATGTCAAAAATTCAGATACGAGATTGAGCACAAACAGATTACAAGAGAGAGATCTGTACAGAAAAGAGAACATTCCCTAATAGGAAAAACACAACCAGAGATCACAACTAGTGTTAACAGACAGATAGAAATGCCATTGAGTTGAGTGTAGGTCCTTGCTTCATCCTGCCAACTAGCTTTTTAGAAACTAGCCAGTATCTTTACTGTATCATTTCAGAAAAGTGTGCAGTATAACTTCTGAAATATTCCCCATTAATGTGCTGTATAGGATTACAGTAAATAAATATAACTCTTACACCATACAATTGATATAAAATTGAATTATCTCTTATTACCCAAATTCCTATTTGGTAGCTGAGAAAATATTTAGCTAAGTATTTACTATTTGATGTGTTTAAAAATGGAATCATCATCTAGTTTTGGCAGGTGCCTTGGGCATGATAAAATATTCACCAAGCAGCATTCAATCAGCTGTGTTTGAAGCTTCCTAAAGCACTAGGAGGGACAGTAGTCAGTCAATCATATCACTTGCTCAACAAAGTATTCCTAGTTATTCCTATCCTCCAGTTATTAAAGGAGGACACTTCAGACAGTAACAACATACTATTAAGATGCCCTGGAGCAGGGGAGAAGCTGATAGCTTTGTTTGTAAATTGAACCCATTTACCTATTTTGAATTTCTTTAGTAGCTCTTCACAGTAAATCACTAAATCACTGCAAGGTTCACCTCTATTAGAATGAATACAAATAAAGAAGTTGAGAAAGAAAAGCAACTAGTGGGAGTTTTTATGGTTCAGACACTGCTAGAGAAGTGTTGAGCCATGCTTCATATTCCTGTGGCATAAAGTCTAATGAAGCAGGACAGTCTGATTCTAGAGAGACAGCCCTGGAGTCAGTTTTATAAACCATTAATTGTCCTATGATTTCTTCCATTGGGAGGTATAGAGGAAATGAAAATAGGACAAGTCCTGACCAAACCTGGCTGATGAGTGGGAGGAGTAGAGTCCACAAGGCATTGTTCCTCTCTCTCTCTAAGATGGAGGAATCCTTTACCTATACATGATGCAACTGGACCCCCACATGTTTAGTGGGTCATGTCAAACATAGCTTGGGGACAGAGCTGAGTGCAAGCACTCAAAAGGGTATTATACCTCCAAAACCAATGGTTTTTCAATGGAAAATTAATCAGGCACTAATGCTACTCAGAGAAGCATTAACTTTATTTGTACTTGCAGCCATGGCTACCTAGCTCCTAGGCAAGCCAGGTTACCAGAGGAGAATAGGACATTGGGCATTATGCATGGAGTAGCAAGCGCTCCATGCCAATTCCTTGAAATCAGATTTTCCACCATATGCCACAAAGCCTTCGCCTCAGAGAAAATAAGGCACTGAAAACTTCACGCAGGAGTCATAGTATGGAGATGATCAAAGCCTACACAGTAAACTGCAGAGTTTTCCATATCAGTTTTGCTCTCCCATCATCCATTTATTTTCATGGGATAGGATGACAGTGTTCTAGGTGACTGAGTTATTTAACTAGCATTACAGCAGTCTGTGCTTTGAGTCTTTTCCATACTTGTATAGACGGAGTTGTCCCTTTTCTGTCCACGTTCCTCTGTCATTAGCTGTTGGAATTTGTGAAAGATCCCAGACTACTATTGTATTCTGTCTGGTTTATAGCTCCATGTTTCAGATCATCACAGCTGAAAATACTGTAGACATTTTCTATCAAAGGTTATTTTCCTAGGTGCTTTGGATAACAACTCCTCTAGAGCCAGGCCACCTTGGACTCACATTTCGTAAACTACACCAGATTGTGTTAGTCAGTTCTTGGATGGGAGACTTCCATAGGAAGCAGTGCTGGTGATTCAATAGATGGTACTGACCCCTCAGTACTAAACTAATGCATCTCTTATGGCAACCTTGGTATAGCAAGTCACTTACTGTTGTTTAAGATTTAAAAGATGTTAGAGGAAAGGACAAAGCTGTACTTTAATTAAAAAGGAGAAATATAAATTCTTGTTTGGTAGTAGTTCTTAATGGGCAAATATCTACAATAAAACAACCACTACAACTGGCATTAGTTGGCAACCTTGCTGGCATTCTGTGTGACTTTCAATGACAGGTAGATGCCTAACTCCCATTTGGGCTTTTGGAAATGTTTCCCAGCAACAATGAGGAAAGGTAATGGTCATCACTGGCCTCTGCAGGCTCCACTGAGAAATAGATCCTTTAAATTTAGAAAAAAAATTAAGTATATAGTCTGCCAAACTAATTTAAATACAGTTAGTTTATCCACTTGTACTACTATAAATTTTAATACACAATAAATATCTTTATGCACTATATATTCATTATGATGTATTTGTATGTAATAAATGGTTGCCTTAGGTAACCCCAACTTTTTTTTATTCTGAAATTTTAGGGAGACCAATGTAAGCAGAGTTACAATAATGAAAATACACAGAGAAGTAGAGTCAGAAAAAAAAGTTACTACAAGAATGGGTTAATACATCACGCTGAAAAATAGTCTGCTAAGTCGACAAACTCCGGCAAACATTTGTATAGTGTTCATGGAATCCATGAGTAGCAACATTCTCAAAACTTTTATTATTATCAGTAAAGTTGCATTCTGATTAAAAGTGGTGAAACAGGTAGAAACATTAAACTCAGTTGTCAGCGCACCTTTTTGTACACCAAGCTCCACCATTCTTAAATGTCTTTGCTAGACTCAAAGTGTTGATCCAGGAGTTAAAATTAAACTGAGATAATTTTGTAACAACATCTCTTAATAATAACTCTAATAATACGTAAAACCCTGAATAATATCTTTAACAACCAGCAAGATGATCACAATAGAAACCAGAGATAGTCATCTAAAAGAAATATCTTTGCCACTAAGTCAGAATAAAGTTTTTATTCGCTATGGATTTACTCATGAAACCTTAGCTAACATACCCTGATGTATCTAGTCTTCACCTGGATATCAAATTATACTTTGTGAACATTAGCTAGATCAGGATTGAAGCAAAACGCCCAATACAAAGCCCACACACTTCAAATCTGACTTCTTTTTCTTACTTCTTACTTTCATGAACTCTCACATCCCACCTAGAGTGGAATTCACTGGATGTAAGTATCTTTACAGCAGTAACAAAAACGTCAAAGTTGGTAATACAACTGGTTGGAAAATGGATTCCCCTACCTCCATGGACAATTTCATTGAAAACAATGTTTTAAACATTGATACCGCCTCTTAAAAACCAACAATTTTCAATTTTCAGTAACAACCAAGACAAAATATTTTTTTAATTTTCTGATTTTTTTCCTTAATCAAAATAAAAGTCATATAGACTGACAGTATGCATCCTCTTTGCATAGGGGAAATATAAAGCAAAGTTTCTAAATTCCCTAACCAATGAATTTTATAATGAGTAGGACTTCTAGGTACTATCGTAATACAAATAAATAATAGTAATTCTTGCTTGCTTACATTAATGTCATTACCACACTTCTGTTAAATCTATGGCCAATTAATTTTGATTTCACTCTTTTTTTCAACTCTTGTTTTTTCACTTCTTAATTCAGATGTGTGCGCAGCCAGATCTTTTACATCTGAGACAAAACGTCTGCTGCAGGAGTAACTAATGTTAAACAGAGTGGCTGCTGCACACTGGAATTATTACGTCAGGACCAGCAGTTAAGAGAACCATCCACTCTACCCGACCTATGCCACACTTCTTTCTTTCTTACGCACCAACAGGGGATGTAGAGGGGTATTTTAATACCTTGTGGCAAATAGCACAGGACGGAGACTTATGTTTACACATCTAGGGTAAACTTTTGGACCATTTAAGTCAACAGAAAACCTCCCATTAATTTCAGTGTAGCCAGAATTTCACCTCTGTGATATTTCACTGCACACCTGAGGTGATACACAACTCCCTATCTACATGCCACATGGGCTGTTACAAGATTGCTTTCCCAAACAGTCTAGATTAAAATCTGGGTTGTTTCCCTGTTTTGTTTTTTAATTTCTTCTGCTAAAACTATTAGGTAATCCTTTTGGGATGCCACACAGTGCTATACCATGGGGATCAGCAAATGCTCCCATACAGAAAAAAATACATCAGCTCTAGAACAGTGTGCACCAATGTGGGTGAATTTAATTGTTTCCAATACGTTTCAAGATGTGTGTTGTATCCTTGGGGGCAGCAGTTTTAGGAAGAAATCACTTGAGACACAGAGAGCTGTAGACCTTGAAAAGCAGACATTTATTGCCACACACTGAACTAACCAACAACCAGCCAAAACTGGCTGGGCTATCCCCTAATAATCTAACTCAGCTGCCATAGCAACAACAAGATTCTATTACTACAACAACCAGATACACAACATATTCCTCCCCCCTTAATGAGAACATCCCCTAAATAAAATAAACACTATACTAGAGAAGGAGGATAGACTGCCTCCGTTCCTGGCTAAAACTCAGGGATGATTTTGCCCCGTAACCATGGGCTTGCCCAAGCTAAAGATCGAGCCATTGAGGAGGCCTTCTGTCTCTAGGTGGATTACGGCAAACTTTTGGTGTTGGTGCACCCGAAAGCATCTTGGGTGCAGGCCTGACAATGGGCTCAGGGTTCGTAGTGCGAACGGCTGAGGATGTGGTATCAGCTCGTTCAAGGGGATGTATCTCCGCCGCAGGCAGTAATGGAGGGGGAAAGTCAGGAACAGGTGACTCTTGATTTGGTGTCTTGCCATTTGCCTTCATAAAATTTCCAAATTCCTGAGAGACAAACTGCGGTCCATTGTCACTCACAAGTTGTTCTGGCAGACCAAAACAACTAAAGAGTCCCGTAGTTTTTGGATAGTACTCTCTGCAGTAGTGGACTGCATTATAGACACTTCTGGCCATTTAGAATGGGCATCTACCACCACCAAGAACAGGCTTCCTTTTGGTGGGCCAGCGAAGTCAACGTGAATACGCTGCCACGGGTTTTCAGGCCAGTCTCATGGGTGCAGGGGTGCCCACTGGGGTGCATTCCTCACACCCTGACATGACATACAAGCTCTTATCTTTTCTTCAATAGCACTGTCCAATCCCAGCCACCAAAAATAGCTTTGTGCAATTTCCTTTATGCGCACTATTCCACAGTGACTGGAATGTAGCTATTCTAACATCTGTGATCTCAGTAGTGGTGGGATGATGACACATCTTCCCCACAACAAACCAGAATGGACTGATAACTTCATTCTCCTGGACATGTAGGTAATGAGGTCGGGTGAGACCGGAGAGGTTCACTGAGATGTTCCATGCATCACAAGGTCCATAACTTTGGACAATACTTGGTCAACACAAGTTGCCTTCTTTACCTGAGTAGCAGTGATGGGTGTGTTCTCTACCTGTTCAAAGTAAAAGATTTCCTTCTTGGCAATATCTTGACATTTGACTGGCAAAGGCAGCCTTGAGAGACCATCTGCATTGCCATGCAGAGTGGATTTCTGATAGCGGATTCCATATGTGTGTGTGGAAAGCAACAATACCCCTCATTGCATACAACTAGCAACTAATGGGGGAATGCCTGTGTGTGGTCCAAAAATTGAAGTCAGAGGCTGATGGTCTGTGAGAAGTGTAAATTTCCATCCAAACAGGTACTGATGAAACTTCCAAAGTCCAAAAATGATTTCCAGTGCCTCAGGTTTGATTTGGGCATAGTTAGTTTCTGCTTTGCTTAGGGTGTGTGAAGCAAAAGCAATAGGTCGTTCTTCTCCTGAAGGCATAATGTATGACACGACCACTCCCACTCCATAAGGGAAGGCATCGCAGGCCAACTGCAGAGGTAAGGCTGGATCAAAGTGCATCAGAACTCCCAAATTTAGCAATGCACCCTTAGCTTTGTTAAATGCAACATCACAGGCTTAAGTTCACTTCCAGACCTTGTTCTGAGTTCGTGAAGTGATTTTAACAATGTAGCTAACTGAGAGATGAACTTCCCATAATAGTTTAATAGTCCTAGAAATGAGCGAAGCTGGCTAACATTTTGAGGAGGTGGAGCCTCCACAATAACCTTAACTTTTTCAGGGGCCTTATGAAGACCCGTAGCATCAATGATGTGTCCCAAATATTCAACAGAGGACTGGAAGAATTCACACTTGTCTTTGCAGACTCGTAGGCCATACTCTTCCAATCTTTGTAGGGTAGCCTCTAAATTCTTTAGGTGATCCTCCTCATTCCTTCCAGTGACCAAGATGTCATCCAGATAGCACTGGACTGCTGGAAAGCCACACAAGATCTGGTCCATAGCCCTCTGGAACAAGGTGGGAGCAGACGTTATTCCAAAGTTAACAACCAGCCAAAACCGGCTGGGCTATCCCCTAATAATCTAACTCAGTTGCCATAGCAACAACAAGATTATATTACTACAACTACCAAATACACAACAATGTGCATTTTTGTATTTTTGAGCAAAATTCATTGTAAACTTGATTATTTTTTCATTCCAAGAATCAGCCAGTCTATTCACATATGCATTATTTTAAAGATAATGTTTCTTTTTCACATGCTTGCAGTTATCATTCACACATGACTCTGAGAGATTTGAAACTGGTATGCAAATTGATGATAGTTGCTTGCTCCTGCATTTAAAATACTGGTTGTGTTCTATCTCTCTCCAATACACCAAACTACTGGAATGCATTTATAAATTTTCATGTATACAGCTGTCTTTAAATAGAAAAGTGTAACATTTCCTCCATCTTGCTGAGATTTCACTAAGCACATTCCTTCCCTCTCCCCACTTCCTTCTTTGTCTGGCTTTAAGGAATTTAATAACCATAATGCAATAGCCTTTAGTAACAAGCCATACTCCAGACCTAGCTTCTTCCATTTACACATAGCTCCTTATGCTACAAACACCCTACACACACCACTACCATTTTCATCAATGGGATTTAAGAATGTAGAGAGTTGGTAGGATTGGGCCCATAATGGTCCAACATTCATCCTGGTGCAAACATACTGAAACCAATGGAGTTACCCCAGAGATTAATTTGGCTGATACATGGTAACCAGCTGTGAAACATTTGGTTATAGATGTAAATTATCTTTGAAGCCCTTTTATTTAGAGTGTGTTCTGTGATTATGCTGGGTTCCTTTCCCAAGAGTGAGCTTCTTTTACTAGTGTAAATATAAAAGGTGGGAACATGGAGTATTTGTGGGAGATTGATTGGCAAATTGTTGTTGAAGAAGTTCTCCTGTTGAAGGAATACATGGCTTGTGTCCAGGGCTGGCTCCAGGCACCAGCTCAGCAAGCAGGTGCTTGGGGCAGCCCAGGGGAAGAGGCGGCACGTCGGGCTCTTCAGCGGCAATTTGGTGGCAGCGGGTCCCTCGGTCCCTCTCGGAGGGAAGGACCTGTCGCCGAATTGCCGCTGAAGAAGAAACTGGAGCTGCCACCGATCGCTTTCCCCCGCCCCCCCACCGCCGCTTGGGGAGGCAAAAACCCTGGAGCCAGCCCTGCTTGTGTCCTGGAGCTATTACACAAAGGTGAATGTGAGATTTATTGCCATTGGTTTACTCTGTATAACTAACTTGGTAAACCAGAAGTATAAAAAACCCTTTTCCTACTGAGGCATTGACAGCTTTCCAGGAGCTCAAATGCTGCACTTAATTCCATAAAATGGAACAGATAAAAGCCAGCCACAACTCGATCGTAAAGATGTGGCGTTTGCATATCCTCTATCACCATAGTCTCTCAGTGCCTTCCAAATAGAAATAACAACCCAAGTCCCAGCAGTCAAAGCTCCCTCTTGATCCCAACAGCTTTTCACAGGGATCCACCTCTTACTTAAAAACGAGGAAGGCAGTGGGCTGTAATCTAGTGTACTACTGACTGCATTCCACCATATCCCTGAGCCAAACTGACTAGCGCATAAAACTAACCTTGAAACACTCTCATCACAACCTCAAACCTACACTTTTTTGGCTTACACGTGAGTGCCATATGCTTGGTAACTTGAATCTGTTTTAGGCATGTATACAGAGGAATGAAGTAAGTCTTACTCAGATACGAGAGATCAGCGCTCATTTTCTTTGAATGCCTGAGTGGATACAAAAATGTCCCTTAGAATACTAAAAATAGTTGGAGTAAACACTGTGCAGTGGAGCTTGATGTTCTATAAAATCCTTGTCTGCCAGAGGAGTAGGTGTTCAGAAAGTCTGTCTATCATGTTCCTGCCTCTGTGAATGCCTATCTGCTTTTACAGGTATAAAAGTTTCACATATTTACTTTCTCTTCATCGTAAAACGTACTGTCAGTGTAATCTGGAGCGATATTGTATCCAACAATTACACCACATTATATCACTAGTTCCCAACGGTACGTACATAGCATGTTCTGTCATTCTTTATTTGCCTTTTATTTCCTTATTAATCACACTGTGGAAAGAAAAAACACAAAAGGAAGACTCTAAAACTAGACAACTTATTAAAATAAATACAGGCATCACTAGAAGAAAATAGAAGCAGCACCCTGTCACTATTTGCAAAGTGATTAATTTTTTTGTATCTTCATTGAAAGGGTTTCCTTTTCAGGAAATCTATATGTGCATCTCCTGCTATGGTCCCAGCAGTGTGAGTGTTAGTACAGATAAGGCGTTGGCACTTTTACCCGTTGTCTAAAGTTACTCTGAGGAGTTAGATGACATGGGGTTAAAATTCCAATGCTTGTCTACATTAGGACTCCCACTATGGCTACCACTGGTGGCACACTTTAAGCGTAGACTTCCTCACAGACTAGAAGTGTGGTTTCGCTATAGCAGGCAAAGACCTATGTGACAAATGCTCCTCTCCACTCCATCTGAGGAGCAGTGGTAGGGCCTTGTACACCACACCCGGCTCTACAAGGCCACATCTTCACTCTCAAGCCAGATCTGCTCTAGGGAACTGTAGCAAAAGAATCCTTACTGCAGGTGCAGGTGCAGCTGCATCGGACAGACCCCCCATGTGAGCTAGGATTGCTGGCTATTGGCGCTTTTACCACCATCTCAATTAAACCTTCTCAGGATGTTCCTGTCACTGAATGACTTGCTAAAATTCCCTAATGTGGACATGGTCTGAAGCCAATATTACCCTATGGAAAGTGTTTGTTGCTGACAACAAGTGACAGCAATGAGTGCAGATGACCTAGTGCTAGATATGATTTAACTGCAAGAAAAGCCAAGGAAAATGTATTCTCAGTGATTCTCAACCTTTCTAGACTACTGTACCCCTTTCAGGAGTCTGATTTGTCTTGCATACCCCAAGTTTCACCTCACTTAAAAACTACTTGTTTATAAAATCAGACATAAAAATCTGAAAGTGTCACAGCACACTATTACTGAAAAAGTGCTTATGTTTTCATTTTGTCTGTATGAAATTTTAGTTTGTACTGACTTAGCTAGGCTTTTTATGTAGCTTGTTGTAACACCAGGCAAATATCTAGATGAGCTGATGTACCCCCTGGAAGACCTCTGCGTACCCCCAGGGGTACATTTACCCCTGGTTGAGAACCATTGTTGTAATACCAGCTCAAAAACAATTGAAAGCCAAATTCTAAAAAACAGCAAAAGCCTGTTATTTCATCACGCATTTCTCTTCTAATTTCACAATTCTCACTTGATTTCTCACCTTGCATTCTGTGCCATTAGGGTGACCAGATGTCCTGATTGTATAGGGACAGTCACAATTTTTGGGTCTTTTTCTTATATAGGCTTCTATTACCTTCCACCCCCGTCCCGATTTTTCACATTTGCTATCTGGTCACCCCTGTTTAACTCTCCTGCTGGTTCTGACACCAGTAAGAAATGCTGCTAGAGTGTAAGGGAGATGGAATCATTAGAGCTGTGACCTCTTTTATTTATCCATTACAAACAGGAGGAGGACACAGGAGGAGGTGGAGAGCATTTACTTCTGTGGTTGGCTGATTTTTCACTTGGTAAATTAGTGGGTTTTCAAGCTGAATCTGTGTCATTGGCACACTATGTGGGAACCAAATAAATGATGACTGAAATCCTTTCTAACTTCCAATAAATGGTAATTTCATCAGTTTCAAACCTAGAAAATGTTTTTGTAAATCAACTCAGTAAATTGCATAGCCCTTTGGAATCAGCACTTAATAGCATCTCTCTTATATATGTTTCAGAGTAGCAGCTGTGTTAGTCTGTATCCGCAAAAAGAACAGGAGTACTTGTGGCACCTTAGAGACTAACAAATTTATTTGAGCATAAGCTTTCATAGGCTACAGCCCACTTC
This sequence comes from Mauremys reevesii, assembly GCF_016161935.1. Taxonomy (NCBI): domain Eukaryota; kingdom Metazoa; phylum Chordata; order Testudines; family Geoemydidae; genus Mauremys; species Mauremys reevesii. The sequence goes on from NC_052626.1 coordinate 58,466,745, forward strand.
ATCAGATGCATGCAGTGGAAAATACAGTAGGAAGACATATATATACACAGAGAACATGAAACAATGGGTGTTACCATACACATTCTAACAAGAGTGATCAGTTAAGGTGAGCTATTACCAGCAGGAGTCACCTACTACAGGACAGACCCAACAAAGAAAGTAACAGAACGCCACTAGCCGTCACCTTCAGCCCCCAACTAAAACCTCTCCAGCGCATCATCAAGGATCTACAACCTATCCTGAAAGACAATCCATCACTCTCACAGATCTTGGGAGACAGGCCAGTCCTTGCTTACAGACAGCCCTCCAACCTGTAGCAAATACTCACCAGCAACTACAGACCACACAACAAAAACACTAACCCAGGAACCTATCCTTGCAACAAAGCCCATTGCCAACTCTGTCCACATATCTATTCAGGGGACACCATCATAGGACCTAATCACATCAACCACACTATCAGAGGCTCGTTCATCTGCACATCTACCAATGTGATATATGCCATCATGTGCCAGCAATGTCCCTCTGCCATGTACATTGGACAAACCAGACAGTCTCTACATAAAAGAATAAATGGACACAAATCAGACGTCAAGAATTATTACATTCAAAAACCAGTTGGAGAACACTTCAATCTCCTTGGTCACTCAATTACAGACCTAAAAGTCACAATATTACAACAAAAAAACTTCAAAAACAGACTCCAACGAGAGTCTGCTGAATTGGAATTAATTTGCAAAATGGACACCGTTAAATTAGGCTTGAATAAAGACTGGGAGTGGATGTAAAACAATTTCCCCATTTTTATTTCCCCCCCTTTCCCCCCGTTCCTCCCAACTTCTTGTCAACTACTGCAAATGGACCATTCTGATTACCACTACAAAAAAAATTTTTCTCTCCTGCTGGTAATAACTCACCTTAACTGATGTGGAAGCAGGGAAAGAATTAATAAGGATTTGAAGGGGATCTTAATGCATGTCAGTCAGTTAGCAAGAGTTAGCCCAGCTGTAACCCTAATGACGTGAGACTTCTAGAAGCAAGGATAGTGTGAGGCAGAGGGAAAGAACTGTGTAAAAAGTTATTACGACCTTGTAACTGATAACCAAATATGCAGCCTGGTGTCTTCTAGGAGTGAGAAAACAAGATAGCAGAATGGCTTATGTATAAACAAAATGAAGTTGTTGCTCTTTATTGTCTGTATTATTGCTAGTTATTGTCTGTAACAAAAGTATAAAGGCTTGCTGTAATTGTTTACCAGTTGAGAGACCTGTCCGGGACTGGGGCAACCCTGTGTCCTATGGCACTCTCTCCCTCCATTGTAATTACTGGAGAAATAATAAAGTATTTGATTTTGCTGCACCCAAAAGAAAAAGCAAGAACTGAGTTTTTCTCCGACACTGATCACTCTCGTTAGAGTGTGTATGGTAACACCCATTGTTTCCATGTTCTCTGTGTGTGTGTGTATTATATATATATATCTTCCTACTGTATTTTCCACAGCATCCATCTGATGAAGTGGGTTGTAGCCCACGAATGCTTATGCTCAAATAAATTTGTTAGTCTCTAAGGTGCCACAAGTACTCCTGTTCTCTTATATATGTAAACCAGTGATGATTGCAGTGTTGTTGTAGATATGTTGGTCCCAAGATATTACAGAGACAAAGTGGGTGAGGTCATATCTTTTATTGGAGGAACTTCTGTTGGTGAAATAGACAAGCTTTCAAGCTTACACAGAGCTTTTCTTCCGGTCTGGGAAAGGTACTCAGAGTGTCACAGCTAAATTCAAGGTGGAACAGATAGTTTAGCACAAGTAGTTAACACATATTTTAAGAGACCATTCAAGGTGAAATGGCCCTCTGCTGTCATCAGACAAAAAGAGGGGTTAGTGGGTTATAGATTTTTGAAATAAGTCAAATCTTTATTAAGGCCATGATTTTTTAGTATCTAGCAAAGTTATGAATTTAGTTCCCAGGCTCATCATTTGAAGCTGTTTATTAGTTTTCCTTTGAGGATGAGGGCTGAGAGGTCAGATTTGGAGTGATTGCTTTGTGAAAAGTGTTCACTCACAGGCAACACAGTGCTTATATCATTTTGCTGTGTTCCACCTTGCATTTAGCTGTGGCACTCTGAGTACATTTCCCAGAAGAAAAGCTCTGTGTAAGCTGGAAAGCTAGTCTCTTTCACCAACAGACCAGGGGCGGCTCTAGCCGTTTCGCCGCCCCAAACATGGCGGCACGCCGCGGGGGGCGCTCTGTCGGTCGCCGGTCCCACAGTTCCGGTGGACCTCCGCAGGCAAGCCACGGGACCAGCGGACCCTCCGCAGGCATGCCTGCGGGAGGTCCACCGGAGCCGCCTGCCGCCCTCCCGGCGAACGGCAGAGCGCCCCCGCGGCATGCCGCCCCAAGCACGCGCTTGGCGTGCTGGGGTCTGGAGCCGCCCCTGCAACAGACGTTCCAATAAAAGTTATTATCTCACCCACTTTGTCTCAGTGATGGTAGGGCAGTTTGGTTGGGATCAATATCCAAGCCAGGATGCTTATTTCATCCTCTTTGGTCCAGAAACCTGACTGTAAATCTCACAAGATTTTGTCCCTTTGTGAGATGTCTAATAGTTCCTGTTTTGGGTCCAGGTCAGAAATATCTTGATTATGCAGTGCTTATGTTGCCCTGAATACATTCTAGGTGGAATTATTTGCCCACAGAAGCCAGTAAAGTTCCTTAAAGGATATTAGGGACCAGATTCTTGACTGATGAAAATCAGCATAGATTCTCTGAAGTCAATGGAGCTTCACAGACTTACATCGGGTTAAGAATCTGGCCCTACAAGTTTAGCTAGTGATGAAAGAAATCGACAAAGAAGTAGATGTTGCTCACTAATTTTAAACAAAAGAAAAACTATTCAGGAATTGATATTTTTATATTGCAGCAAGCAACCAATAATGCACAAAGGCTGACATAGGAACAACAATTGTCTACCTTCCGGAAAATTTAGAATGTCTGTCTTTGGGAAACAAGAACACGCAGCACTGTGCAAAACTTTAACAAATCTAGGAAACAGGTAAAAAATGAAACCAGAAAGTATGGGTCAGATTTAAGAACCTGGCTGTGCTAAACTCTGAGCGCTGGATTAATGGTTTTGGTGAAAACATACAAAGATGAGTGTTTTTTATATGGTTATGTCCTTAATCTGGGGAAAACTTGGTATTTGTAGACTTTTATTTTGAGATTTTGGGGTTTATTTGATCACATGCCAAACCGTAGTGGTGTCACATGAAAAATAATGCATAAAATATCAGCAAATGAACCGCCATAACAGAACACTTTGTTTTTCTTTAGTCCAGCAGGCTGAAAGTTCATAAAAAGGCATATCTCAACAAACTGAAAAACATACTATGCTTGAAAAATACAGTGTTTAATTACAACTGGCTTTTCTGAGTCTCTTACTTGTGGCAGCCATTTTGCGATACAAGATATGATTTGTCCCACTGACAGTCTGGAAGCTTAGAGAGATTTTAAACTAGTTTTCAATCTGCAGTTATACTGGTGTAATGGTCAGAAAAGGTTTGTGTTTACTATTTACATAAAATATTTCTTTTTGAACACTGAGCCTTTGAAGAACCTTAAATTCAACTGTCATATTTAAACACATTTTAGAAGTAAACAATACGTTCAGCAAACAAGGCAAATCCTTCTTCACCCACATACTACATCCTCCTTTTCCCCTTTCAAGCAACATTATTTCATTTTCAGTAATTTCACTTTGTGTTTTTTTACTTTCTCAAGCAGCAATTTATCTCTTCTAGTATTGTCTGCTAAGGTTAAAGTACAACCTTTCGATGTAAAACACCTACATTATTGCAGCTTTATGGTTTGGAATTTAAATAATATTTAGCTTTCATATAGCGCCTCAAAGCCATTTACACCAGCTTAATCCTCACAATAGTTTTTGAGGTAAATAAGTTCGTAAACACACAAACATCAAGAAATTCAAAGTTTTGGTTCCTATAGCAACCATAACTTGTCCTTAGAATAAATAGGAGCTCCACCCCAAGCCGCAACTTCAAAGCAGTTGACACAGCTATTTTTTTATTGCAATTCCACTACCCCAAGTGTGAGTGAGCGAGTGACCCCTCTACCTTGGGTCCTCCTCTCATTCCTCTTATTTACCCTCCCACTTAGTGGATTTGGCTAAATATCATCTGAATTCCTGTCCAGCCGCCCTCTTTGGCTAACTCCGCTCTGCTTCATGACTATGTAGGTATATTCAAGTTTATGTGTTTAGGGGATGATATCATTGAGATTCTTCTGCTCATGTCCCAGATGCGAATTAGTGCAGATTTGCGTATGGTCTTTGAGATAATTCCAGCCCCTGGTATGTTCCCCCAGGGAATCCGCTTAGAGCAGGGGTATTGTAGGGGCCAGTATAGATACAGCCCCAGCATAGGGATATGCCAAGCATGGGGGTCGGAAGAGGAATGGCTCTGCACTCTGGAAGTTCTGGAAAGCAAAGTAACACAAAACTATCTCCAAAATATCGGAGATGCCAACTGCAAGGAAATGAACAAACTAAAAAGTGTTTGGATTTGAGTCAATGGTGATCAGAAATCCTCAAAAGATGCTTCATTCTCCTTTCACAGTTTCTCAGGCTGTGATCTCAAGTACCTTTTCAGGGATTCATTCTATTCTCTTCCCATAGATTGAAAGTGGACAGTTAGTGGTATGACTGTTTTAATTATTATTCTTGGTTTGATAAAGGACTCAGGACTGTCCACACTCATTACTTGTCTTTGGTCTGTTTGTCAATGACAACAAAATATTCACACTCTGATTCCACCCATTCCCCTTGCCTGCGGTGATCTGAGAACTCTCAAGAGCATTTGAGTGTCAAGAAAAACCAAGCCCTTGTTTCGTTAAAGTACACTTGACTTGATAGAATTTCTTGCCTCTGTGACTCTTAATTTAAGTCAGGCCCAGCTCTCCTATTCTAGTCCAGGTGTGCCTAGTGGGATGTAATGAGGAGGGTGGGGCTGCCAGTGGGAGTTATAAATGAGACAGCCCAAAGGCAAGGAGGAGTCCAGAATCCTCAGGGAAAGGATGCCCTGAAGGAGAGTCCAGAATGGGAGAGTTAAGAACCCAAGCCCAGATTTTAAAAGCCATTTAGGCACTGCTGCACTCAGTGTCGCAACACTAACTGATTTAGGAGCCTATATGTCATATTTTAAAGGGATTTAGGCACTTGCAAGTCTAAGTTGCATCAGCTGTAAATAGGATTTAGAGTCCTAAGTGCCTAAATCCCTTTTAAACTGAAATTTAGGCTCCTAAATCAGGGGTTGTGACATTCAGCACAGCGATGCCCAAATCGCTTTAAAAATCTGGGCCCCAAAGCTCAGAATAAGAACAGCGCTGGGTTGAGAGCTTCAGGGAAGGGATACCCCAAAGGAGGGAGTGGTAATGAGCAAAGAAGCCAGATCAGGGTGGCGAAAGCAGAAACTTCCCCAGGCTGGAGATCCATGGGTAGAGAGGGCTGGTGTCTGAGAGCAGCAGAGGGAGATGCCGAGACAGAGAGCTAAACCAGTGGACCTAAGAGGGCTGAAGGCTGGGGAATGATGGAGGGCTGAGCCTGCTGATGTCTCTGGGCAGGGGTTGGAGCCGTAGCTGGGAGCTGGGGCATGGTGACAGCTGTTGGAGCACTACTTGGTGTTTAGCTGGACTGCTGGGACTTGAAAGAGTGAATGTACTGTTTGGACTATGCTGGGGACATCTGGATTGTGGTTGTGAGACTTTTTGCACCAAATCAACCCTGCAAAGAGCTATTTATATTTGGAAAGCTTGTCTGGAGTTACTGCACACTGTGCAAGAGGGAAATGGAGGTGGGGGCCCGCTTGCAGGGCCACCCGTGAGGCCACAAGGGGACATGCTGGAGGCAGTCATCCTGTGATAGTGACACTGACCCCCTCAGAGAACTTGAAACTATTTCCAATTTTTCTGCAAGGTGGAGATTTAAGATTACTACTGGATCAGGATCTACAACTGCCCCCACACCAGGCACCAGCATGAACACGTGGGGTTACTGTCAAAATATAAACAAATACATTAAAATCCTGACAAAATAAATGGTTCTTTGAAAGTCCAGATTTGACCTTCTAGCCATGGAAAGCACCTAGAACTTTACGAAATCAGGGCCCTGTTGTGCTCAGCCCTGTACCAACACATACCAGTTCTTGTCCCAAAGACTTTACCAGATGACAAGATAAAGGGTAAAGGAAAACAGATGCATGGAGAGGTGAAATGACTTGCCCAAGGCCATGCACCAGGTCAACAATAGAATAGGAAGAGATCCCAGGTCTCCTAAGTCTCAGCATACTGCCGCATCCACTGAATCATGCTCCCTCTCAGCTACAGAATGTCTAGAGCTACCAAACTTCATGGTAGCCATCCTCACATAGCAAATCCAAGGTGGTAACTGGAACCTTGCTCTTGCTCCCAAGGGACTGTACTAAAACAGCAGACACTTCTGAAAATTCAGTTGGTCCACTTGACCACAGATCTTGTCCAAACTGCATCTCCCTTGCTATAACATGGATGTCTTTTTGCATTTTTCTTTATAAAGAGAGGAGTCAAAAGCCCAATTATATTCTGAAAATCTATCTTTGCAGGGTCTTTTAATAAGAACCAGACTCTTACAAGAGAGGCAGTGATATTTATTATACTCTCAAAGATGCAGAATTCAAAGTCAAGCAGCAGACAACTATTACCTAGAATCTCTTTGTTAATACATTGAATTTAATTGCAAATAGGGGAGTTATTACAGAGCAAGTGAATTTCATTTTTAGAAAGAATACTATTATCATTTCCAGAAAGTCTGTCTCTTTGGCTGTAGCTGGCAGACATCTACAACTGTCGGAAATGCAAGTGAGTGACTCTGCTACCTTGGGTTCTCCTTTCACTCCTCTTATTTACACACTACCAAGCTGGATTTGGCTAAATATGGTCTGGATTCCTGTCCAGTCACCCTCTGTTGGCTAACTCCACTAATTCATGAGCATGCATGTATATTCAAGTTTATGTGCATTGGGGATGATACCATTGAGATTGTTCCTCTCCTGTACCAGGTACTAATTAGTGCAGATTCAGTTATGATCTTTGAATGGATTCCAGCCCCTGCTATGTTCCCTCAGGGAATCCTCTTAGTGCGGGGGTGTCATAGGGGCCAGGATAGATACATCCCCAGCATAGGAGCATGCCAAAGGTGAGGCTAGGAAAGAGAATGGCTAAAGTGCTCTGGAAAGCAGAGTAGCTCACATGGGGCCACGGGGAAGCTGCCATAAGTTAGACCAGTCTCTTGGTGGAACCAGGGGCTGCCCTAACTTATGCTAGGAGCCACTGTGACTACCAGAGTAGACTAGAATCTGTGAGATTTAAACGTGGTTCAAAGTCACCTTTCCATCCTCCCCCTCCTGCGTCTTTTGTGCTGTGCCTCCTGAGAAGTGCAGCAGAGAATCTGGCTCAATGTGCATCTCAAACTATTTGGATTAGTCCAGTTGTTAAAAGGTGTTCTAGTCCTTCAGCTGCAAGTTACAGGCTTATTTTTCCCTCTCTCCTCTGAGTCAAAGAGGAGTCATTAGAATCTTACCCTTGACTTTTGGAAAATAGGTTTGTATTGTCTTGAACTAATTTTAACAACCATCAGAAAGATCAAACAGGAAGCGTCCCGTGATTTGCAAGATCTAGCAATAGGGGTCGGTGCCATTAAGCATTTAGGGCCTGATTCGCAAAGGGATTCAGGCATTCTGGCTGAGTGTTTCAAAACCTAACTTTTAGGTGCCTAGGAAATCACAGGAACACTCTGTAATTCAGAAACCCTGAATTAGGTACCTGGACTCCCTGTACAATGAATGGGAAGACTCAGGTGCCTTAGAATGCAACTCACAAAGCCAGCATGCTAGGTGGGGAGTCACCTAAGCTAGCCAATGATAGATGCTGATAAGAGAGGTGTGTCTTAAGTCCCTCTCATCTTTCAGAAATAGACACCTAAATCCAGGCTGCAGCAAAGAGATCCATGAACAGTGGGAAGACAGGCACTTCTCTGTCTAACTTGTGTGCGGATCCCAATCTGGTAGAGGTGGCAGGTGCCTCTTCAGATTCCTTCTTCTCATTAGGCAGAGAGGGGACTAAAACCGGTGGCCTCCCACATCGTAAATGAGTTCCTTAACCACAGGGCTAAAAGTTATGAGGGAGGTCTCCCTCCCCTTACTTATTCTGTGTGGAGTTAGTTTCTGAAGGGCCTCACACAATTTAGGCAGGGGCACAGCTGTCTTGCCCTGGTTCATGAGTCGCTTTGAGGCTTAGGCGGAAGATAGTTGCCCGGCTGCCTAGAGTGAGGCAGCAGCACACATGCTCAGAGGCAGGAACATAAGCGCCTAGAGAACTTTTACTGCAGAAACTTAGGCACCAAGTGAATTTAGGCACCTACAGAGTTAGGCGGCAGCCAAGTGGGAGTTTTGTGAATTGCAGTGGCACTTAAAAATAGGATTTAGGTCCCCAAGTCTGAAGGTTAGGTGCCTAAATACCTTTGTGAATCCCATACCTAGTCACCCAAACTACCGTCAGCTACCTCTGGCTGCTGGCACAAAACAGGGCATTACTATGTATTTCAATTCTTATTTAAAGTCCTGAGCAGTGAACCTCCTACCTCCCACACTGCAGACATTATGAACCTAATATAAACCTGATTCTCCTCTGCCTTGCACACTTATGCCTGTGCAAAGGTGTAAAATGCTACCGAACCAGAATAAAGGCAGTGCATTTCTTTTGTATTTAATATTGTTCTGATTGTTGGTCCTGGCTATTGAGATAATACTCCTAAAGGAAGCTGGTCGCTGCCATATTGTATTACATAATGCTATATTTCAGACATCAAAATACAGGATCCATTGAACAATTTGTTTTACTTTTATTGCATTACTGTTTAGTTATTTTTCCTCTTAGTTTTTGACTAAAAAGAAGATACTTCCAGTTAACATTTGTTAAAAATGACTGAGTAACAGGTGAATGCACAGCTGAAAAAAAACTGTGTTCATTAGATGTAATCATGAAAGAGTAGTCTTCTATTATTGGTAATTGAGGTCCTCCTGTATACTTTCATACTCTCTCAAGAAAGACTTGATTCTCACCATTAGATTCAACTTCTATTCTCCTTAGGAGCTCACACTATAAAAGGCTGCAGCCTAAAGTTACCATAGCAACAGTTATTTCGTAGAACTGAAACAATTTTCTCAGTAGGAACATAGACTTGTGAGTCATTTTTTGTTTTACACCCAAGACGGCACATGAAGATCCGGTGCCATTTCTGAAGCAATCTGAATGGACTTCCTTCCCCATTCCTAAAACGCCAAAGTAACTGAACAAAACAAAACAAAAAAGTCCTAACTTTATTCTATACGAATTTTTGCAATGTAATTACTCACCAGGCCATCTACGATCCTTAAGGTGCTTTTACTTTTATTTCTTTACACAGAAATTACTTAGAGCTAAAACACCTTTGGCATATTGGCTTTATTTTCTTTTATCTCTCAGTGGAAATATTTTAAGACTCTCTCAAGTCTCTAGTTTCATGCTGCCTTTGTAACAAAAGAAGTTCTTGCTGATCCCACAAACATAGTGAACAGAGTCAAAGAATACACAACGGGAAGAGAAAAATAACATCAAGCCACTATTAATTCTTGAAGTTTCAGAGATTCAAGTATTTGATTATATAAATTAAAACAACAACAAAAATCAGTAAGACAAAATTACATGGACAAATATTTTGTCTAGTTGCCATGTTAAGGCATTTCACTGAGACATATGTTTATAGAATTCCAGCTTTTTTTATTCAGATTTTCAAGGGAAAGAACAACATATAAATTAAATACCCAAGCAGTAAACTATCAACATCAAAGACCAGAGTGAAATCCTGGCCTCACTGAAGTCAATGGGAGTTTTGCCATTGACTTAGATGAGACCCAGATTTCACCCCAGGACGCCATACCAGTCAAGTGTTCTGATTTCAGCAGAATTGTTTTAATTTTGCGTATAGAAAGAAGTCCACCTCTCTCTCTTTTGTTTTCCTGCAAAGCCCTGCTAACAAAGCAGGGGCGGCTCTACAAATCACGCTGCCCCAAGCAGCGCGGAGCGCTGCGCCGCCCTTCCCCAGTCCCGCGGCGGGTCCCCTCTTCCCGCGGCTCCGGCATCCTGGGGAGGGACGAGCGGACCTGCCGCAGTCATGCCTGCGGGAGCTCAACCGGAGCCGCGGGAAGACGGGACCCGCCGCAGGCATGACTGCGGCAGGTCCGCTAGTCCCGGGCTCCGGTGGACCTGCCGCAGGCATGCCGGCGGGAGCTCCACCGGAGCCAAATGCCGCCCTTCCCAGGACGCCGCCCCAAGCGGGCGCTTGGCCCGCTGGTGCCTAGAGCCGCCCCTGTAACAAAGGGTCATCACTGTAATGCCTCTACAACACCCATTCCCCACAAACTTTTTTGAAATCTTGGTATCTTTTCTAGCCACTAACTGGATTCCCCATTTGTCCTGGATCCTCTTACAAAAGAATTCTGCTGTTTTCAGCTTAATCCTGTGGTGGCCTGGCACTTTTAGGTCTAATAAGTGTCCTAGATTCCTTTGTGCTAGCTATCACTGTGTCTCCTTTGACTGCCTCCATGGAAACCCTGTTAATTTTTGCCACCCTCATCTGTTGCTATTGCAAGAGTCAGAACATTGGCAGGTATGTAGTTCAGGCTGACCCAAATTCTGTATTTCCTCCTTCAGGGAGGTGCAAGTCCCCTTGGCATATACCGGAGTCAACCAGGCACAGCATAGGCCATGCAGAAGATGCACGGAGCTTGCTGAAGTGAAGGGACTCAGAACCAATCATATTGACTGAAGAAGTGCTGTAAATCAAAAATAGATTTTTTTTTAAATCAAATTTACTTGGTTTTAGGAATAGTGGAATGACTAAAAGTAAGGGACTCAGAAATCCTCTGGCAATAAACCAATGCTTGGGACCAAACAAGATCCAAAGTAATAGTAAAAGACTGCTTGGAAAGTCTTGATTTTTGTTCTTGCCATCTTGTATTCATATTAGTTCAATGTTATTTGAATTTTCTCTGTACCTAGAGAGCTGTATAATTTGCACAGCATTCATCATCCAGAAATACAGGCACTGAAGCAAGGTTCTGCCAAACCTGTACTTGAGTATGTGTGTTGGATCCTCTTATAACTGAGTCTGCATTTCCCTACAGCTGTTCTGCACCAATAGCTAATGGAGGAACAAATTCTCCTTTTACTGTACCAAAGTTCTAGAGGAGATGATTGCACTAATGAGATTGGGAAACACTGTGATCATTTCCCCTGCCCCCTTCCTCCTTTTTGTCTCACATTAGATCTATGCTTACTAAAAGACACCAAAAACATTATTCAATCTAAATTAGTACCTAGTACAACTGCCAGCAAAGCAGGTAATAAATCCAGCAGCAATCAAGGGCTCAATCACTGCATAACTGACTTTGGCTTAAATATTTAACCTCTCTGTCACTGCAGAAATACTACATTATTTATATTTCAACAAATTCCTCTATTTCCATATCTGTCACCTTTGTTTTAAAGGTTACTATCCTGCCATTCAGCCTACATTTTCATGTAATTGGGATGGCCCCACATTTTAAAATCCTTCCATTAAGATATAAAAGAAACAAGAAAATAAAGCACAACTTCATGGTAGTCAGAATATCAGTTTTGCTCATGTATCATGTATCATCTTGCATGATAACCACTCTCTCTTTATCCTATATACCAGATTCTCAGCTCCCCAGATAGCAACAGTGATAGCAGAACAGGGCACTTCAGATACCTCTGCACCATCTGCAACCCATGTTCTCTTGACTATTATATATTAAGTAGCAACAAAAATTCCACCCAATCTAAAGAATGCCAATATTTTGACCATTTTTAAGAAAGGGGACAAGTCAATGTGTGGGAATTACAGAGGTATTGTCCTCCTCTCCATTGCCAGTAAGATTCTTGCTCACATCCTTTTGAACTGTCTCCTCCCACTTGCTGAAAATGTTCTTCTGGAATCCCAATGTGGTTTCAGACCATCTCAGGGCACCACCACCATGATTTTTGTTGCACAGCAGATCCAAGAGAAGTGTAGAGAACAATACCAGCCATTGTTTATGGCATATATTGACCTAACTAAGGCCTTTGATTCCATCAGTCATGAAGCATTATGGAAGGTGCTGTCTAGGTTCGGTTGTCCATTGAAGTTCATTCATGTTCTCAGGCTACTTCATGATGGGATGACTGCCAACGTTCTCTGTAATAGGTTGGAGATGGACCCATTCAACATCCATACTAGTGTTAAGCTGGGTTCTGTTATTGCCCCAATTCTTTTTTCCATCTAATCCGTAATCTTTATTCTTATTTGTGACCACCTTTCTTCTGGAATTGGGATTGAGTGTCGCATAGATGGCCAGCTCTTCAATCTGCGACATCTTCATTCTAAAACTAAAGTCACCAGGAATGTTATTACTGACCTTCAGTATGCTGACTACTGTGCTATCCTCATGCACACTGAGGCTGACTTGCAATCCATCCTAGAGCTCTTCTTAGGTGCCTATCATAGCCTGGGACATTCCCTCAACGTTAGGAAGACTAAGGTGCATCACCAGCCTGCCCCAGCACAAGTTGCCTCTCTTCTCCCACAAACAGTCATGGCATTTCCCTTACACTTAGTAGCCATCTCTCCCCGACAGTCAGTCTTGATGTGGAGATTGAACATATGTGCTGTCACAACAGATCCTCTTTCGGAAAGTTCCTCCATTGTGTCTATATTGACAGAGATCTGCAAATGGAAACTAAGATCCTGGTCTACAATGCAGTAGTCATCCCCATTCTTCTTTTTGGGTGCAAGACATGGTGACATACTAAAGCCATCTTCAGTGTCTGGAGTGGCACCAACAGCGCTACCTTAGGAAGATTCTCTGTATCAATTGGGAAGACTAATGCCAGCATGGTCTCTGCAACTAACATTATCAATGCTGAGGCAAAAATTATGAAACATCAACTTTGCTGGGCTGGTCATTGGGTGCGGATGGCTGATACTCGTCTTCCGAAGCAAGTCCTCTTTTCTCAATTTAGTCATGGTAAGAGGATCCATGGGGGATAGAGGAAACACTACAAGGATACCCTGAAAGTATATCTTAAGAAGGGAGGCATTGACCCCATGAACTGGGAAGAGCTAGCTGGCAATAGACTGCAATGGCATCGCATCATACATCAAGTCTCAGCCCATTTTGAAGAGCATCACCTTGCTCAAGAGGCTGAGAAATGGCAGAGAAGAAAGGAAAGGGTACAGCATCCCAGCCAGCAGTTGTGCTCATTCCTGTCAATATGTGGAAAAACCTGTAGAGCACAAATTAGACTTCTCAGCCATCTTAAGTCTCACCATGACTTTTCCCCTTGGTAGACATCATCCTTATATTAAGGGACAGATGATGATGATGATTTTTGCCAGAGCTGGGTCTCTCGGGTCCTCTCCCATTCCCGGGAGACTGAGGATCAAGCTGGGCAGCCAGAGCGTATAGAGCCTCCATCCCTGCCAGGCTGCGTGCTCTACTCACTGTGAGCAGAATCTAGCGGCCCATAATGGTGGCCAGCAGCTCTGCAGCCCCAATTCTGTGGGGAAAATATGTAATTCTGCACAAATTATGCATTGCACAGTGGCACAGAATTCCCCCAGGAATCTTACAATAAGCCACTCACCTCCTGCTCCTGAACAGCAGCAGCACATCCTCCATTCCCTAAGGAGGGGGGCAGGAGGAGAATGAGAGGGGAGAGGGTGAAGAGACAAGGTTCGATAAATAGAGGGGGCGAAGGGGAAATGTCAAAGAGGAATAAGTGGAGAAGGGTAGGAGTGGGGAAAGAGAACCGGGGAAGGAGGAGGAAAACAATGATGGAGAAAAAGTAAATGGGAGACAGAACAGGACACAGAAAGGAGAGAAAGCAGGAGGGGAAGGGTGAAAAACACTAAAACTAATAATAGATAGGGGGAGCCATACTGAAAGTCAAGCCTCTTTATTTGATCATATCGGAAAGAAGTTTCTCTCAAGGAACTACACAGCACTTAGCAGCTGATCTTTATTTACAACTGAACCCAAGTAACCTGAAAATAGGAGAGGAAGAAAGGGATAGAGAAAGAAGGAACCACTTTTGATGTGACTAAGGACAAGAAAATATAATTATTTTTTTTAGGCAAACTATTTCTCTGAGTAGATGGAAGAATAATAATATAAGAAAAAGTGCTCAGTGTTGCAGTATATAAATAGCTCCAGCTGAGAGCATAACAATAGTTCTACTTCTGTTTGTTTTTCAGGGCTAAAATATATTTTTTATTAAAAAGCAACACTGGATCTTTCCAACAGCTGTGCCTTGCAAGTGCTGTAATATTGTCAGTTGACTCAAGCTTGTTCCTGCTGGGAGGGCTGTGATTTGTCACATTCAAAAAAAAAAACCTTTCTGCGACCACCTATTGGTTTGCACATTACTATACTATGACTTTATATATGATTTATAGAGAAGACAGAGATTTATAGATGTTAAAAGCTACTAACACACACTATCTATGTATCTTAGATATTTCCGTGGCGGCCATCATTTTAGTAATTAAGCACAAAAGTACGAATTTTTGCTCCCTATTATGCACAAGGGAAGAAACAGGTAATACAGTTCCTAATGAAGCAGGTTAATTGTGAATAATGTGAATGTAATAAAGAACCCAGTAGGACATGGTCACCTCAGTAGGACATCCAAATTCATTTGTATTTTTAAATTGACATCTCTTGTATATTTAAACTGACATACCAATTTGGTGCACTTACCTGCCCATATGGCATCCTGATGCAGGACTTGATGGTTCTATTACAACACCCACATTTAGAAACTAGGCCTATGTATTTGTTTCCAGGAATACATGATGTTTAGCTACCAGAAAATTGTAATGTGTAGCATCTTCCAGGCTCCCATACCAAAGTGTATGATGTTCTGCATTAGTGAAGCATTAACAAAAATACAGTATCCTTGGTGAAGTAAACTGACAGCTGATTAACAGGCATGACTAGCAATCAAAGACTGCAGTAATTATTAAAATTGAACACTTTCCAGCTCCTGCTGTTATAATTATTTCTCTAGCTTTTACCTTTTTTTACCTTTGCAATAGCATTATTTGAAATACAACATGACTATTAATATGAAAGCAATTCTGTGTGTTCTGAGCATAGAGTGTGGAAGAAAAGAATGGAATTCAAAAGGAGCCCCTCTAATTTAAATGAACACTATACATTCTCACTGGAGTTTAAGATATCGATACCTCACTGAGTTTAACTACCAAAACTTGGATCTGTATTTTTAGTACCAAATGGACTCCATACAGTAACTTAAAATCTTCCATTCATGAAAGAAACTCGTGCAAGTGTGTGACTATTCTCCAGATACTGAAATATTCAAGGCCCAATTCACATCAAGTAGCACTTAATCATCTGATTAGTCCCAATAATAAAGGGACTATTTGTGCAAGTAATTACTCTTGAATATGAAATAAGGTGTGCAAAATTAGGCCCTTGTTTTTCCGCTGATCCTAGAAGGCTGTTGTAGCAGATACAGAGGTCATGATCTCTTCACAGCACAGCCACAAAAAAAAGGTTCATGTTAATAATGACTTACTGCATAGCTGTATAGCCTTCAAGTATTGACCTAAAATGGATTTTAAAAAAATGTGCAAATCCGGTCCTTGGGCATAAAGTTGATGCTGCTGGCTTCTTTTCATTTGGATCTAGAACCCTCTTCTAATTAACTCAAATATTTATTGAAATTCCACTTATGGTTAATATCTAAATGTGTCAGTGCATTGCAATTTGAAAACTTTAAGTAAAAACTCCCATTGATCGTATAGAATGCAGGCTTGGGCCCATATTGAACTTTCATTTATACAGTATGGTCAAATTCTGCCCTCATTTATAAATACCTATTCCATTCCCATTGAAATAAGAAGCAATTAATTAGTGGCAGAACTAGACCCATAGTGATAGAGTTCAAGATATTTTTCATAGCTATAAAAATACCACAATATTATATTGGATTTTTTAAAAAAAACCTAGTTGCTCCAAAGTCTACAAAAGATTCTGCATTATACTTTGACAAATCCAGTTGTGGGGGGGTTCGTATTTCAGTGTCTGGTCAATTCGCATTGTCAGACACTAAATTTGAAAGTACAATAGTTTCCCCTTATTTGAATGTTCATTATGTGTTAATTCCAGGAAGAAAGCCTTTCAAGAAGCCAACGGGAGATTTAAAATCTATGATACTGTTATTTTTACTTTGTGAGACAATCATAATTTTAGTTCCTTATAAATGGCTTTTTGTCTCAATTTATGCTGAAGATCGTTTGGATCTTTATATATCCTTTATTATTTGCACCAGTGGTACACTTGCTTGTATGAATACTGAACACAACACAATTTTACACACCCACATATGCCCCTATATCTATAAAAACTCCAGTCTTTTGTGCTGGATAGCTGGATTTGTAGAAACCTCTTTCTGTGTAATTTCATAGCAATAGTATTAAAAAGAAAGTAGATACACACTAAAACTAAATACAGTCCTTGGATATAGCAACTCTCATCATGTATACACTGAGTGACTGATGAAAAACCGTTAAACTGAAGTAAAAACAGCTGGATATATCACATTATCTAGCTATTTTCTTATATAGCACCCACTGCTCTGTACTAGAGTGCCATTTCAAACACAAAAACAAACCAACGGAGTACACTTTCACAAGAATGTTTTTATATTTTATTCTTACATAGGCGAACTAATGAATATGGATTGTTGCAGCCGTCGCCTACAACACCACATTCTGGAAAAGATATTGTATAGAAAAATGAATTATTGAACAGTAATTACAGAAATTCTCTCTGATTTTTTACAGACAATGAAAATAGCAGCTCAAGCGCTGAAGTGCCCCGGGAAGTACAAATCGTGTCTAACGAAGAGGCACTCAGAGTGAAGCAATATATTGTGTGAAGTTACCCTCACTCCTCGATTTGTTACCGTGTTCACTTGAATAAAAAGGCAATGTCTTTTGGCAAAGAAACAGAAGGCTCATCACATGCATCCGACGAAGTGGGTATTCACCCACGAAAACTCATGCTCCAAAACGTCTGTTAGTCTATAAGGTGCCACAGGATTGTTTGCTGCTTTTACAGCTCTAGACTAACACGGCTACCACTCTGATAGAAGGCTCATCTGCACTAGAACAGTTTTACAGAGTGTATGTGTATGTGTATGGCACAAAAATATGTTAAAACTCACTTTTTCAAAGTGTTTGAAATGAGGGCCAGATCCACAAATGGACTTAGGGCATCTAAACACCAGAGCCCTCACCCCCTCCTGCACCCCAACCCCCTTCCTCCAATCTCAAACCACAGCCCCCTCCCACATTCCAAATCCTTCAGCCCCACCCCCCAGCCTGGATCCCCCTCCTGCATCCCAAACCCCTCATCCCCACCCCAGAGCCTTCACCCCCAGCCAGAGCCCTCACCCGCTCCTGCACCCCAACTCCCTGCCCCAGCCCAGACCCCCCTCCTGCACCCTTAACCCCTCATTTCTGGCCCCATCCCTGAGCCCACACCCCCCAATTAGAGCCCTCACCCCCTCCCACCACCCAGCCCCCTGCCCCTGCCCCAGCCCAGTGAAAGTGAGTGAGGGTGGTGGAGAGCAAGCCACCGAGGGAGGAGGAATGTAGTGAGCGGGGGTGGGGCCTTGGGGAAGAGGCAGGGCTAGGGTGTTCAGTTTTGTGCGATTAGAAAGTTGACAACCCTATTCAAAATGTGGGATAAGGAGGAGATGCTGGTTCGCTCCTTATAACTTTCAACCCAGTGATCGGAGCTCTTACCCAGGATATGGGAGTCCAAGGTTCAGTTTACCCCTCTCTGCCTGATGGAGAGAAAGGATTGGGGTGGGGGAGATCTCACAAGTATCAGGAGGGTGCCCTAAACACTGGACTATGGGAAACTCTGATATGGGGCTCCGTCAGTCTCTCCTGTTGAAGCTGTTCCACTTTGGAGATATACCGTACTTAAAGGGTATGGCGGGTACAGGGAGAGGAGAAGAACGAGATACTCTATAGCCTGGTGGTTAGGGCATCGAACTGGGAGACCCAGGGTCCAGTCCCCCGTTACAATGACTCATTCATCCAAAGTGGAATATAGAGTAATTAGACTTTGGTAATGGCTCCATCTAAAAGTAGCAGCTGAATTGGGAAGACATTCTTGCACATACACCTTACTGGAAACTTACATAGCAGCTTTCATGAAAACACAGATAGCAAGGTTATGAGCTATTATTAATTAAGAGTGAAACACAGACTTTAAAACCAGAGTGATCTTTCCTCTATGTTTTGAAAATTGCATGAACACATTAGGCAAAATATAGCAATCGTTTACAGCAGTTCCATCTGAAGATTTCTTTGTTATGTGACGTTTGGGTTCCTTTAAAGTTTTTCTACATTCTTTTTGAGTTATAAGTCATTTAAAATTAATGGAGTGTTAATATTGACAGCCTGGGACATCAGGATCCTATACTAGCAACAAAAAAAATGTACAGCACAGCTGCCCCACACTACCCTACGTTGTTGTACTCAACCTTGATGTGGAGGGTCCTCTTCTTATCAGACAATATTGTAGCTGTGTCCATGATTCATTCAGCCCTTCCCCTTTGTGCTTAGACTTCTAGTAACAGGGCCAGAGGTGTGAGCAACTTTTGGGGAGGGGAAGGGAGGAGGGTATTATGATCCTTCACTGTTTTTCTTTTCTTTTCTCTTCTCATGTTTTAGAAATAGCAATTCTAGATTCAGCACTAGGAGAAAACACATTATTTGAAGTTTCCAATCTGCTTTAAAGCCTACACAATAAAAAATTATTGAGGTGTTACAACCTTTCAGACTAGTTTAAAACGGCATTTTAAAGAGCCATTTAAATAGCCCTAAAATCAATCTTTGCTTCATATTTGAAAGTGCCTCAGGAGTAGAGAAATAAAATATTCAGCATTTCAAGCAGGGAGAAATCTGCTTAACATTTCAAGCTTTACTTATCGAGCATGTTAAAGGGAAGCATAAAATCATAGAAATGTAGGGCAGAAAGGGACCTAGAGAGATCATCAGGTCTATCCTGTGCACTGAGGCAGGACCAAATAAATGTAGACCATCCCTGACAGGTGTTTGTTTACCCTGTTCTTAAAAATCATAATTAATTACAATTATTTAACCATCTAAGGCATTTTTGATAAAAATAATATTTATTGAATACATACATGCAAAAAAGTGCAAATGCAACGTTAAAGGTTGAGTATTTAGATATACAAAAAACAATTCAGAAAATGCAAACGTTAATGTTCTTATTACACCATTAACTCACCGACATTGAACAAACTGTAAGTTATACATTGAACAGCCTACTTAGCACTAAAAATGTCATCACTGGCAGTGTAGCAGAACAAACATTGCTTGCATTTCCTTAATCTTTCTTGTGTCTAGATGCTTAATCTTAAAATTGCATTAATATAATTATTTTGCACCTAATTCCCTACAGGTTTTAAGCTAATCCTTCCCCCCCCCCCCCCCAAACAAAAATACTCGTTCAGGCTTTCAGCCTCATGACTTATTATGATTAGGCTTGAAGAAGTAGATTTTTATCAGTAAATGTCTGTAAACTTCAATTTCACCATACACACACAAATACACACAAACAGAAAAAAAATATTTCCATCAATAATAAGCAACATTTACAGATACACAAAGTAAGAGAAAAGCTGCACAAAAACTGAATAACATTTGATTTAAGGATATTTACCTTGTATATTTTGACAAGCAATTTTGAAAATTTATGTTTTAAAAGTTATAAAAAACTTTTTTTTGAATCTCAACATTTGTCATTAAATAATTGTCTGATCCCCCCAAAAAAATTTCCTGCAACTGTGAAAATTTAAATCAATAAAAATAAAAAGATGCTTAAAATAAACAATCGATATTATCTGTCAAAATTGTAAAAAAAAAAAAAATCAAATTCTACCAAGCTTAACTATAATGTTAATGGCAGTCACATAGCTAAAATCTCTGCAGTTCTTTGAAACTGTAATCCACAACCACCACAAATAATTAGTAAGAAACATTCTTACAAAAACCAAAGGAAGTTGCTAGCCTTTTCAAAGTTATATAGTTTTGAATTTTACTCATTAATGTTATTTTGCAAATAAAATGAAAATTAAAAACAAAATTGCAGGATGGCCCACAGATCAATTTCAGTATCTTGTTCTCTGGGCAAGCTTGGTTTGAAAGCATGGGAAAGGCAACACTTAATATCTCTCCATTGAGACCATCCTGCCTGATTCAAGAACAGTGCTGACTGTTTCCAGAACATTTCACATCCAAACCCCTTTTACTGGAAGGAAGGTCACTATGATACATGAGGCTTGAAGAAGGCTCACACCATAAGCCAAACTATAAAAGTAAACCAATAAAATTACAGGAGTTTAGAGTTAAGGCTACTCCTCCATCCTTCAAGCAGCCCACTGCCATAGACCTAGATTGTCACAGCCCTAACTTGGCTGCACAAGAGAGTAAGACAACTGGACTCCCCAGTTATACCCTGCTCAAGACTGTGAGGAGAATGGACTATTACTCCAATATTCCCTGCTGTGAGCAAATGAGTGGAGAGGGGCAAAGAGATGGAAGAGCTTCAGCTCTGCCCTTTCTACTCTCTGGCCAAGCTCACAAATGGAAATAAAATGCTCCCCAAGAAGAGATGAAGTCACTTAGTCCCCTTCACCCCAGAGAAAAGGAGCTGGTGTCAAACTGTTATTTTGAATAATATGCAGATCATTGCTGCACTCTGTGGTCTTCACATGCTAGATGCAACTTCTATGTTTGGTGTATAAAAGGAGCACTCTCCACTCCCAGAGTCATGGACTCAAAACATCACTGCAGATGGGGCCCTATCATTTGTAATCTATTACTTTATCCTTGCCTGCCATTTTTCCTGTTCTGCTCTGCAATAAAATATCTCAATGCCATTAGGGGACTTCTCATGTTCTACTCATTTACCCTTCAAATCCGCCAACTTCGCCCCAGTGATTAATATTAATACAACCTGACACCCCCAGCTGCAGTCAACCAGAGGAACTAGAAAGCATTATTTGGTTATACTTATACTGTTATTGTCCTTCAAAAATAGGAATTAAAAATAACTAACAATAATGCAATTATTGGTCTTACACTGCTCTAACAATACATAAAGCTGAAATCCATTTTAGTGCCAACTGTATAATTTATTCTTTCGCCCCTTTCCTTTATTAACTTATTAAAGACAAAGATATCTTTCAACCAGTTCATGTTGCCAGGAAACAGAATATGTTGAAGAACAAATGTCAGCAACAAAATAAGATCTTTCTCTTCCTTTCACCCATACACATACCCTCCCAGAATTACCATTACCACTAATAATTTTGTTTCACAAATATAAGCGTAGAGTTTGACAGAGACTCTGTTTCTAACTTACTGGTTTTTGTTTGGCTGTAGCAACAACAAATCTGATAGCTAGTAGAGTTGAGCTAATACAGCACAGTGAATGTAGCTTCTTTCTGCTCTGGGAATGTTCACAAACAGATCAATAATTCAATTTACATATATTTTTAAATGAAATATTTCAGATTTTCCCCCAAATGAATTAATCACAGTTTGCTGTGAGTATTCAATACTCAGTATTTAAAATTCAACACGTGTGACCAGTCATAACTATCCAATACAAGTTACATGGTATTGATTATTTTTTGTAAATGGGTAAGAACATCTCAGAACCAAGAAAGGGTTCTGAAGAAACCTCTGGGGCTTTTAAATCCTTCCAGGAGAGGTAACAGATAAATAGGATTAGGGAATTTTAAATCTTAATGTTTCAGAATCACAGAGGCCTTGACTAAGACATCGTTCTTAGGAAAAGTAGGCTATTGTAAGATTTTTAGATTAGGGAGAACATTTTCAAAAGCACCAGCATGATGTAGAGCCTAAATTCCATTGAATTTTAATTAAATCTGGGCTCCTAAATCACTTTTGAAGATGGAACTCAGGTTCTTTTGAAAATTTTACTCTAGATGTGGACTTCACATTTTCTCCCATCACATTCAAACAAAGTAACTGTGGTCTTGTCTAGACTAAGATTTAAAAGCTGTGATATTAATATCTTGGAGGATAAGACTACTACTGGCTATTAGCCAAGATGGTCAGGGACACAACCCCATACTCTGGGTGTCTCTAAAGCTCCAATTGCCAGAAGCTGGGACTGGAGAACAGGATGGATCACTCAATAATTGCCCTGTTCTGATAATGGCCAGTGCCAGATACTTCAGAGGGAATGAACAGAAGACAGGATACTGGGCTAGAGGGACCATTGGTCTGATTCCGTACAGCGATTCTTATGTTCCTACTTTCATACATATCACCGCTTGGTTACCTGCCTTAATTCCATGGCTTTGACAACATAATTTCTAATATAGATACATAACTCCTTAAATCGTATCCATAGACAGAATTCATAATGACTATGACCACCAGTGGGTTACTGGCTCTTGGCAGAGACCTCACATGCCACCCTTTGGTAAAAACTTAATATGCATTCATCTGACCCAGGATCTCACAATGGGTATGGAACTCTGGCCACCTGCTCTCCTTTGCTGTCTCACTGAACGTACTGCTGGGGGGTGTTTGTGCCTCCTATGGCTTTCATCCTTTTTCTGCTGCATGCCCCATGTCTAAGCATCTGTCTAATGTGAGATTGCCTTCCTGGAGCAGCTGCCTCTGCAGGTAGTGACCCCAAGTGCCACAGACTATGCTGTCCTTAGTTAGGGAAATTGCATGTAGCAGCCAGTGTGTGTAAGGCTATAACACAGAGGTCTATCCCCTACCCTTCGGATTGGTCTCTAGTGAAAAACCTCTGTTGCTCCATAGTTTCATTCTGTTTGGGGAGTGATACACCCCCAGGACTGTTAGCACTGCTGTGAAGCTTGAGGCAGGCGTGAGGTTCAGTGCATTGCAAATTTTTCTGCCATGTTCCCCAGTAAGGTAAAATAAGAGTTTTGCTTTGTTACTGGTATTGTCATCCTGCATGGCCAGGTCTGTGAACAGCTTGAACTCCTCCTTCCATTATGTCTGCCACTGGGCTAGGTTTGTGTCTGCAAAATCCAGGGTTCCAGAGGGCTTCACATTTCCAGGTTACTTCTTAGATGTTGCCGCCATATTTCATTTGCAAAGGCTGAAGCTGAATGCAGGTTAAATTGAACTAGGGTGACCAGAAGCAAGTGTGTGATGCAAGAAGTGGACAGCATTCCTTCCTCCACTCAGAAAATGAGCACACACTCTGAAGTTGAGCTTGAGAAGCAGGGTGGTCTTGGAACATACTAGATTTAGTGGTGGCATGATGCAGTGCACAAACAGGTTGCAAGGGTCCAATCCTACATTTCTTGTGTAACCACAACTTCCAATCTGTACGAACAGTTAGTGTGTGGCAAGCTGGAGTGTAAATCTACTTGAACTAGCCTGCCGTGCACTAAACTGTCAGTGTGGACCCTACTATTGTATGCAAAAAGTTCCATATTGTGCTTTGAACTACTTCTATTTAAAAGCAAGGAGATCAAAGCAGACTATTGAACTTTTAGTGTGCAATAGCAAGGTCTAAATGGAAAAGCAGCATGCGACAGGCTAGTGTGAGGTACATTTATACCCCATCTTACTGCAAATTGACTGTTCATATAGACAGGTTGGATGTACAACCCTGCCATAAATCTGTACAAACATTTGCAGCAGAAAACATGTTTATTGTGTCAATGCCATTAACTTCAGCAAGCTTGCTTCAGGGATGAATTTGATCCATTTTTATAAGCAGAGGTCTTCCCTTAAAACCAAAGAACATTATTTGGAATAGGCATCTGTGTGTTAGTATATATGTAATAAGACAACTGAATAAGACTCATTGATTTGGACTGTGTGCATCTGTGAGAGCTCTTTTTGCTTTTAGCTCATGTGGTTTTATAACCAAAGTTTGCTTTGAATTTTGGATATGAAATTAACCAGAAAAATCTAAATGAAACTCAGCCTCAATTGCCCATTTTCAACTGGTTTCAAATCAAAACCATTCATTACATTTTTGTTCAAATTTAGTGCAAAACCAAGCAAACAAAAATTGCAGAACATGGACATGCTTGTTACAAACTTAAAAAACCATGCGAGTTTAACAACAAAATTTGATACAGCTATAGCAGTTATTACCCAGAGAGAGAACATGTGAGCAAGCAGAGAGAAAATTACAGAAGATTACTGACCAAGAAGAGAATCAGGAGTCAGAATGAGACAAGATGTAATGGGTCATATTCATTCATGGTGTAACTTTATTTTCTTCAAAAGAGCTTCACCAGGGTAGGATGTGACTTAATACATTGCAGAATTACTACTCCTAGATTCAAGTCTAGAACCAAATTCTGCTCTGCCTTTTTTTTTTTTTTTTTTTAAACACACACACACACACACTCCGGTATTAGTGGGATCATATGGGTGCAAATCAAACCAGATTTTGCTCCTAGACAGCTTAATGATTGTCAGTAGAGAGACAATAGTAGCGAGGTGCTCCAAAAATTCAAGGTTTCAGGTTATTTAGAATTTGTTGTTTAAAGGAGATTCTCCTTGCTTCAAATTTAAAAAAACCCAACAATATTCTAGCCCCCTAGTACTGTTCTAAATCAATGCACTGCTGCCTTTTCTGCTCAGCAGCCAGGTACACTGAATCAATACAGCAACAACATAGATGACCTTCCCCCATCCATTCTAATGGAGTGTTAGCATCGAACTAGTCAGATCAACAGTTCTCAGTACATTTGTCCAAAATCTTTCTGGCTCAAGTAATTTAAACTTAATTTTAAAAAGTCTGTGTGAGCCTACAAATCAATATCAACTTTACAAATATTAAGTACACCACACTGGATTTTTGACTGGTAAGTGATCGCATCTCATTATAAATGGCTGGCATGTACAGAATGAAATGTATTAAACTGTAGACTCACAGTGCTTTTCTATTTCAGCTATTTTTCTGATTATTGCAGGTGTAGTTGTAGGCGATCTAAGAAGGGCAGAACTCTTTTTACCAAATTTAGAACAAATTCAAAAAATGTGGCACCAGCTAACACTTCTTGATAGCCACTTCCTGTGAGTGAGCCCTTTGAGGGCTTAAACTGATACCTCTCCACCTCCCTTGAGGACAGAAGACAATTATAATTGATAGTCCCCTTGTGACCATGGGGCCTGGAGGGGGGCACACTAAGAATGCTTAATCAGGGCAAACTTCAAGGAATAGGGTAGAAAGTCCCCCAAACTGGTGGTTTATTCTATAATTAGATTCACCAAGCCAGCAACCAAACAGCTTCTATAATACCATACTGGTTACCAAGAAGCTAAAATACAGTCCCCTTTAAGCAATCCAGCTTTTGGCTCCCATCCACACAGCCAAGTCTAATATAGTGAGGGGTTACTAAAACCCTTATTCACCATAAATAAAGTTCTACCAATCTCAAAAGACTGCCACCAGGGTCAATGAATATTTCAAATCTCACCCAAATACACGCTTACAGACAATCTTTATTAACTAAATCTATTAATAAAAAGAAAAAAAAGGGAGCGTGATGTATGGTTAAGAGATCAATATACAGAGAGATCAATATACAGATATGAGTTAAGTTCTTAGGTCAGTTTCATAGCAAAGATGGTGAGGCTGCTGATTTGTAAAAGTCCTAGAATCAATTTAAAGTGCTACAGGCCAATAGGCAGACCATGTGCAGAGTCTGTTCAAATTCTTCCATGATAATTCCAGGGTGAATCCAGAGTATATCTGGAGGCCTCAGTTTTCTGACTTAGACTTTCCCTAAGTTTAAGCAGATCTGAGATAAAAAGGATCAGGCCTGAAGCTTCCTTTATAGCAGAAGCAAATTGGGTGCTGACAGTAACTCCACCACGTGAGTTTTGATGAAAGTGAGCTAACAGTTTGGTCTCTATTCAGTGGGTCCTTTCTCAGATAATATATTAAGCAACAGCCATTCAAACAGTTCACAGGTAGATTACTATGTGGAGTTAATAGTTCCAAAGAGAAATGAGGACAATAACATTATTACACCACAAATCCCATTTGAATAATAATATCCCCTTCTGATCTCTGAATCAATAGAATACAGTAACGAATCATTAAAGACAGGAACAAGATTTTAGCATCTATAAGCTAATTTAATCTTGTTAAATTTCTAACAAGATATAGGTAAACACAGATGCGTACAATTAGTATCTACTCTTAATTCTCTAACAATACAGGCCTACATATTAAACATTCTAGTCTATTTAACATGGCTTTGATAACTATCTACAAGGAATGCCCCTGTTTACCCTTTCAGTGCCTTCTGTTAAGTTATGGGTCATGCACTGGTGGACCAGTTTGCCAGTGTCACACCTCTAACATAACAGTCACCATCACCAGTTTCAATTCAGGTTGCCTTAATAACAAGTTTACTAGAGGAAAATAAAGAATTGTTAAAAAAAACAAACAGAATAAAAAATCAGAACTAACTACTATGCAAAAGTATAGCCAACTAGGCTAGTTATTTTAGTTACAAACTAGTCAGTAACTAGTTTTCTAAAACTATACATTTCAGAATATCAGACCCCACTCCTTCATTAGCCACAGTTGGGCTCAGTGAAGATGGGATAGTCACCATCTTGGTTGACACCAATAATTGAACCAGGGACCTCCAGGCATAATGCCTAAATGTTCAACAGTGACCAGTGATTCTGGTTCTCTTAATTTTGTGGGTGATCAATTTGAGATATTTCAAAGAAGCCTAACTTTCAGAGGGTGGGTGCTCAATACTTTCTGAAGTCAGGCCTCTTTAAGGTGTCCCAACTTTGGCACCTAAAAATTGAAGTACCCAAGATCACTAGTCATTTTTGAACAACGGCAACAACACAGACAGCAAAGGTGCCCCGCGCTGAGTGGCCGTGGTCACACTGTACGGCTTTATTCCAGGCGTCTAAGAGCTCCACTAGGTTATTACTAGTCTGGTTCAGCCAGCTTAATTGCAGGTGATCGCATGGTTGCCACCAGTCCATGACCAGTCCCTTCCTGACCTTAAGTCCGATCTTCAGAGCTCAATGAGTGAGGACCTTGTCTCCAAGATGAACAACATCACCAAAAAGGGCCAGCCAGCAGTGGCCAATGACAAACTTCATTCCTGTCAAGGCCAGTTCTCGATACATTCCTATAACCGATAAGATGGTTTGACTTTATACCCAATAGTCACTTTGGCAATGCAAATGAAATGCCTCCAGCTTCCTGATGTCTTATTTAAGTAGCGTCCATGTTTCAGATCCATATAAGAGGATTGTAAGTACGCAAGTTTGATAAATCTGTACTTTTTTATATAGCGTCACCTTCTTTTGGCTCCAGACCCTATGCAGGCCCTTCATGGCTCAGCCCAGTTGATGACAGTTTGCTGCCTAGATTGATGAAGTCATCCACTATGGTTTGTCCGGAAGCACAAATGTCCCAACTTTTGTGCTGACGCTCTGGATTTTTGTTTTTGCCCAAAAAACCCTTAGCCAAACAGCAGCTGCCTCAAGCTTGAAGCTCTTACTTCTGAACATTTACACCTAAATCTATAACTTGAGAGGAAAGTGCTGTAACAGACTCATATCCTCCATGGATCATGCAGAGTGGGACAAACAACACAGATTGATCGGTAGGTTTTACAGGAACAGAGGTCTGCCCACCCAGAGCTCATTGAAGAATTAGGGTCTTGATTTGCTTCCGTCTCTGACAGCAGCAAGCTGTCAGTTCCTCTTAGTCTGTGCCCCATGACTCCTTTAAGTTGCATCCAGGGTATATGAGCATCTTCAAGCCTCCAAACCTTTATCATAACCCAGTTAAGGGGCTTTCCATGGGTACCTTCTCTGTAATATAAGAGGCCATTTCTGTCCTCTTCAGGGCTTTGTACCAGGTTTGAAAACTTGCTATTAAAATGTGGCACCTTAACTCATCAGTGATGCACCATCAAAATTTTATTTCCCAAATTACAACATATTTTATTAGGTTCATTATCCCTCCCTGTAAATTCAGTTTTTTAATATTGTTTGGTTATGAAACAAAGCTTGTAACTTTTAAAACTCTATTTTAATGACTCTTTTTGCTCTTTTCATCTTGACCACCTCCTAACTTTTCCTACGAGATTTTCATGACAAATAATCACAGCTCTTGCCAGGAAGAACTAGGGCAACAACTGTCACTGCAGACAAACCAGCATAAAACCCCAAAAGCAGCAATGTGGACTGATTGTGAATCAAATAAAATGAGCCATACACTGGCTAACATCTTTGTTTATATAAACATTGTTTAATATCATCTGTCACCATGAATCAATTTAAACCTTTCTCTTGCAGCCAATCAAAGTAAAGTGTAAGATTCTTCCTCTCTCCTGTCACAATGTTACTAGTATATCATGCATTTCCCATATACAGTCCTCCTATATACTCATGTGGGAAGACACACTTTCTCTAGTAAGCCAAGAGCCTATTAATGTGTGTCTCTTTATAACACTGCTTTTTCTGCTTCTGCTGTTACCTCTGACAAACTTTCACTTGGTTTCTTGCTAAGTAGACATAAACCACCAAAATATTCTTCTACATTTACAGTAATAAATAGTAAGTAATGGACTATGAAGGCAAAAAGCATGGCCATTTAAAACATGTACCAAGGAGGCCTTGCTTCCCACAACCAGTGGCTCAGTTAGATGGTCCAAGTGGGGATCCCAAAGTATCACATTCCTTCTTAGCCATTCCTCATTTTAGTCACTTTCCTCATTCTGTAAGATGACACTTATAGCAAAGGCTACCTCCAGGATTCCAGCATTGCTCTGTAACCACCTACCAGAAGGTGTGAGGAAGTGTTGCTGACATCACCATCCACCACAAAGGTACAGAGTACTGTCACCTTGCTATGCCCAAACGGCCCAAGGACAGGAAAGCTGAAGTTATTGCAGATCTGGTATTAAGCAACATACATTGGTGCACTTGCACAGAACTCCTAAGAGGAGTCCTGGACCACTGGTGGGGGGGGGGGGGTGCAGTGAGACAGATGTATGTCAGGGCTGCTGGGAGGTGCAGGGACTGTGTGTCAGGATGGAAGAGGGCTGGTGGAGGGTTGTTGGGATGTGTGTGTGGAGTATGGTA
Organism: Mauremys reevesii; assembly: GCF_016161935.1. Classification (NCBI taxonomy): domain Eukaryota; kingdom Metazoa; phylum Chordata; order Testudines; family Geoemydidae; genus Mauremys; species Mauremys reevesii. The sequence continues at coordinate 58,496,139 of NC_052626.1, forward strand.
TGTATCAGGCAGGGGCACTTTAAGGAAGGGGACCCCCCAATTTCTATAGTGAATAGGGCCCCAAAATTCTTTAATGACCTGCCTACTAACTCTGCTTACTGTGCCTTTCACTGAGCCATTTGTGTCAATCTTTCTGGCTCTTTAACAAGAGCAGTAAATAGATGTGCATTGGATCAACAGGGCAGAGAGCAAAATGCTCCTCACCTACTAGCAAATTGTTCAGAGAGGCAAGTGCGTTGATCTTCTTCCCCGACTTCCACTCATACAAGGTAAACTTATTGTAAATATAAATTAACACCTCTGTAACACCATTTGTTAACATTAATCCTGTATAAGCTCTCTTTAGAAGTGTGCGCAAAAGCAGCTTTACCCAAGTCAGGTTCCATTCTGGTTTGAACCAGTGCGCCCCCTTGCAGGAAAGTGTGGTGTTGCAGGAGAGCCTTTATTCTGGGTGAGGGGAAAAAGTCAACTATCAACAAGTCCAAATAGCCAGTTAAATGTTAAAGAGCACGCTCTTGTGGAGGGTCTCATTTATTAACAGAAAAGCCAATGCAGAACATAAACAAAACTTTCACTCCAATATCCCAGCAGGTCGACTAAGTCGGTCTTAGACCATGTCCCCTACCTGGCCTCAGTGCTTACCTCTACTAAGGCTCTTCCCCAAAGGTCCTCTTGGTTCTAGTCTGCGCCCCTGGGGTTACGCCTCTTTACTGAAGTAATGTCCTTCTCTGGAGTCAAGGGGAGGCCATCCATTGCAACTCTTCCCCAAGGCTAGCAGGTTATCCTTGCCAGGCTAGGCTTCGGGAGACCCCTGGCATGCCTGCTGACAGCCTCCTAGACAGAAGGCTGCAATCTTCTCCAGAAGTTCCTCTTACAGGCTTCCCATCCTGATGAATTCCCTAGAGCAGCAGTTCTCAACCAGGGGTCTGCAGCCCACTTGGGGTCCATGAGCCCTTTTATGGGGATGACGGGGCTCTGCAGGGCAGAAACCAGGAGCCACAGAGCTGAAGCCCTGAGCCCCGGTGTCCCCCCACAGGGCTGAAGCCCCGAGCTGTGGGGTTGAATCCCGGAGCCCCAAGCCCTGGGGTTCCCCATGTGGCAGAAGCCCTGAGACCATGGGCAGAGTTGGGTGGCTCAGGGGCATTGACCCCCAAAAACTGCAGTGCCAGAGTGGGGCAGTCCCGAGGCAACTCTACACATTCCCAGCTGCTCCCCTTCCCGCTCCCGAGGCCCCACCCCCTGGCCAGGTCAGAGGCAGGAAGCCGGATCCTGTCAGTGCAGGGAAGGCAACCGCAGGGTTCCCAGTCTCCTGCTGCTGCTGGTGCCCAGGGTTGGGCTACTCCTCAGCTCCCAGCCCCCTGTGACTGCTCACATAGCCAGTAAGAGCCACCAGAATGGGGAAAGCTGGTTCTGGGGCAGGCAGAACCCTTGGGGAAGCAGTGACCACAGCCCCAAACTCTGCCATCCCTGCACCCTGAGCTACCCCCCTGCCTGTACCTTGAGCTGTTTTCAATTTTTTTGAGCTGAGCCCCCCACTTTGGAGTAATAAATTTTTGGTTACACACACACACACAAACCCTGGGTGGCCTGCTGAGGTGAGTCAGGGGGTGGAGGTAGCACTCCCGCCCTGAGCCCTGCTGGCTTCTGCCCCCACCCCACAAATAGAAATCAAACTACACCTGTATCTGTTGCCACTCCCCCGATCCAGAACCCCAAGTCCCCCCATGCCCATTGGGCCCTGGAGTTTTTATAGCATGTTGGGGGGGCTCAGAAAAAAAAGATTGAGAACCCTTGACCCAGAGAGCCCCCTAGGCTCCCTGCTCAGCTCTCTTAATTCAGAGAGGTCAGAACTTCTTGTCAAATGTTGGAAATGGGTGATGTCCACCTTGATTGCATTGGCCTCATTAGCACTACAAAAGTAATTTTCCTCCTCTGATATTCATCCCTTGTCAACTGTTGAGAATAGGCCACCTCCACCTTAATTGAATTAGCCTCATTAGCACTGACCCCCACTTGGTAAGGCAACTCCCATCTTTTCATGTGCTGAAATATTTATACTGCTTTCTGTATTTTTCACTCCATGCATCTGATGAAGTGGGTTTTAGCCCACAAAAGCTTATGCCCAAATAAATATGTTATTCTCTAAGGTGCCACAAGGACTCCTCGTTGTTCTTCCTCTTTGAGAAAGCCTTTCCACCACAGCAAGAATTACACTCACAACATTGAAAACACTTCCCCCCCACCCCAGCAAAAATAAAAATAAAAACCTGTGGCAAACAAATCAACCAACCAACCCAAACCAAAAGATAGACATAGCAGGCTTTTTACTGCAAAATGAGAAGAGAGCCAGAGATTCCAGGAAGTACACCAGGGACTTTGTTATTGATTTTATGGCAAAGGCACTGAGATACCAGAGATTGGTGGCAATAAAAAATGTTGAGATATATAATTTCCTTCCATTGTTTACTTGTATATCCTGTTAGGAGCCTTTAGGAAAGGGATAGATAAGACAGAAAATGCCATTATGCCACTATATCAATCCATGGTACACCCACGCTTTGATTACTGCATGCAGTTCTGGTCATCCCATCTCAAAAAAAGATATATTAGAATTGGAAAAGGTAGAGAAAAGGGCAAGAAAAATTATTAGGGATTTGAAACAGCTTCCATACGAGGAGAGATTTAAAAGACTGGCACATACGCCGGCTTCTAATTTTCCTCAGGGGTGCTCAACCCCAGGCCCTGCCCCCACTCTACCTCTTCCCTCAAGTCCCCTCCCTGTCCCCCCCCTTCCCACCTCTGCTCCACCTCCAGCCCATTCCCACTCCACCTCTTCCCCCAAACCCACACCCTGTCCCGCCTCGTCCCATTTCTACTCCACCTCTTCCCCCAAGGCCCCACCACTGCCCCCCACTTCCTGTCCCCACTCCTTCCCCACCCTACCTCTTCCCCACCCTCTGCTCTGAGTATACCCCACCCCCACTCCTCCCAGCACCTCCTGCAGGCTGCGGAACAGCTGTTCTGTGGTGTGCAGGAAGCACTGGGAGGGAGGGGGAGGAGTTGATTGGCAGGGACCACCAGTGGGCAGAGAGCTTGGCTGATGGTGGGTGCTAAGCACCTGCTAGTTTTTTTCTGTGGGTGCTCCAGCCCTGGGTGCTCCACCCCTAGAGCACCCACGGAGTTGGCACCTCTGAAGACTGGGACTGTTCAACTTAGAAAAGAGACGACTAAGGGGGGATATGAAAGAGGTCTATAAAATCATGACAGGTGTGAAGAAAGTGAATAAGGAAGTGTTGTTTACCCCTTCACATAACACAAGAACCGGGAGTCACCAAATGAAATTAATAGGCAGCAGGTTAAAAAATATAACAAACATGCTTCTTCACATTCTGCACAGTCAACCTGTGGAACTCATTGCCAGGGAATGTTGTGAAGGCCAAGAGTATAACTGGGTTCAAAGAAGAATTAGGTAAGTTCACGGAGAATAGATCCATCAATGGCTATTAGCCAGCATGGTCAGGGACGCAACCCCATGCTCTGGGTGTCCCTAAAGTTCTGACTACCAGAAGCTGGGACTGGATCATCGGGGATGAATCACTCGACAATTGCCTTCTTCTGTTCATTCCCTCTGAAGCATCAGGCACTGGCCAGTACTGGAAGACAGAATTCTAGGCTAGATGGACCATTGGTCTGACCCAGTATGGCAATTCTCAGGTTCTTATGTTCTGTGTGCAAAACTAAGGATTTTAAGGAAGATTCATTATATCTGAAATAAATATAGGGTAAGGAAACAAATTGCATTATATAGATTATTTTGGTACACTTGCCCTTTTTAGGTACTTTCCACATTGTTAGTCTAGTGCCTGAAAGTTTAGTTAATATTTAATTGTCATAATCTCTGTATTACCCTTACTAGACCTTAATCTCCCTCTTCAGGAGCTAGCCATGTGTCATGATTACAGGCAAGCCATGCCTTAGACCCCTTTTAGTCCCTCTTGAGGGCACACTCTTGGGGACAGATTTCATTACTTCCACGCCTCTGGGTGGAACCATGTGGTCCTACCACTCAGACTAGATCTCTGGTCTGCAGTCCCCATTTACCAACTGTATTAACGTGACAGGCCCAACGCTGTTTGGCACCTATAAGCCCTTTTCCTCACCGGACCTGTGTGCAGCAAGCTAATTAAAGCTGGTTCTGACAGATGGTTTAAACTCCCTCATAGATTTCTACCACAGCGTCAACACCACCACCTGTTCATTAAACTCTTTCTGGAACACTCCCACACTAGCATCAACTTCCTGGACATCACAGTCAGCTTCAACAATAGAATCCTACAGACAACCATATGCAAGAAACCCAGAATATCGCCACCCCTCCCTTCACAGATCCAGTAACTACCCCAAATGCACCAAGAAATCTATCATCAATACGCAGGTACTCAGGTTAGGTACCACATAATATGCTCTGAGGAAAAAGTCCAGGATATACACCTTAACACACTTAAAACCACCTTCACCAAACAAAGACATTCCATTACTTCTCTAATGGAATGGGCCATCCAAATACCCCAAAAAGAACCTGCTTCAATACAGAAATAAAACCACCTCCGACTGCAGACCCCTAGTTGTTACTAACCACCCCACACTGGAACCCCTACGGGGTATCAACAAACAATTGCAATCCATACCTGATGGGGACCCCCATCTTGAAAGAAATATTTCCTGAACCCCCACTTCTGGCCTTCAGACAACCCCTCCCCACTGCCTCTCCAAGCAAACTCAGAAGCAAACTCCCCACATATCAGGACACACCAACTCAAAGTGGCACCAGACTGCCAGGACAACAGATGAAAAAGCTGCAGACATATCTCCACTGCTACAACGATCAACAACGTCCCCCACAATTTACCTGTCAAGATCCATAGATCCTACACATGCCTATCACAACATGTGGTATACCTCATTCTGTGCACTAAATGCCTCACTAACAACTATGTGGGTTAACCCAGACAATCACTGTGCTCTCAAATGAACACCCTATCATCAGTAAGTGAACACTTTTCACAAAGCAGTCACTCTATATACCCATCAGTCCTCATCCTCAAAAGGAAACCTGCACAACACCTTCAAAAGATGAACCTGGGAGCTTAAATTCATTATTCTGCTAGACACTAAAAATCATGGCCTGAAGAGAAACACTGGATTTATGGTTTATTACAACAACAACCTGTAACCCATTACCCCCCTCTTTTTGTCGTAGGACTGCAGAGATGTTAATGGGCCACTCTACCTTGAATGGTCCCTTACAATATGTGCTAACTACTTATGCTAACAATCTGTTCCATTTTCCATGTTGCTGTGATGCTGGGAGTACCTTTCCCAGACCTGAAGAAGAGCTCTGTGTGGCTCAAAAGCTTGTCTCTCACACCAACAGAAGTTGGTCCATCTTGTCTCTCTTATTTACCAAAGGCACACAGCACTCAGACCAAAGGGATAAAACAAAGAATCCTGTAACATATCCCCCCTCCCCAGCTAAACCTTACTCTTTCTTTGCAAGCTTAGTGAGTTCCATTCAGCCCAGTTACTTCCATCTCTGGGTTGGGAGAGAAAGCCTACTTTCTGCACCTCCTTCTTAGTGTGTCTGTCTCCATCTCTCCTTAGGGAGCTGCTGACAACCCATTTGACCTCTGCTTCTTCCCTAGTAGGCCCAGCTCTGGCTTTTTTGCTGCCCCAAGCGGCGAAGGAAAAAAAAAAAAAGCCGTGATCAGCGGCACTTCAGTGGCAGCTCAACCGCTTCATTCCTTGGCGGCAATTCGCAGCGGGTCCTTCGCTCCAAGAGGGACCTGCCACTGAATTGCTGCAGAAGACCCGGATGTGCCTCCCCGTCCCATTGGCCGCCCCAAGCACCTGCTTCGTTCGCTGGTGCCTGGAGCCAGCCCTGTTCCCTAGGCCAGCATCTTTAAAGTTTTAGCAACTTGCTAGTTATAGCACTTCATTGATTATTTTTTCCCTTTTGTTCATGAAGCTGCAGTTTTAGAATACACATCAATGATTTTTTTTTCTTTTTGGAAGGGCAGGGGATTCCGGAAACTTTATTTATATGATGTGGAGAATGAGGGAGTTCTGTATATTCTTTTTTTTTATAAATATCATGTGCACCTCAGTTTACCTGTGTAATATCCCTCATGGCTGCACTGAATTAAATCAAAGGAGGCTGTGTGTGTGAAGGAGGGGACAAACAGGAAACCAAACAATGGCAAAACATAAGAGACATTATTAAGGGCACAAGAGCAATCTATCCCACTGTGTAGGAAAGATAGGAAGTATGGGAAAAGACCTCACTGGCTTAACCAGGAGCTCTTCAGCGCTCTGAAACTCATAAGAGACTTTCTCCACTGCAACTTGAGACCATTGCTCCTTGTTCTGTCCTCTGCCACCACTGAGAACAGCCAAGCTCCATCCCCTTTGGAACCCCTGTTCAGGTAGTTAAAGGCTGCTATCAAATCTCCCCCCCACCACACACACACACACACACATTCTCTTCTGCAGACTAAACTCTAGTTCCCTCAGCCTCTCCTCATAAGTCATGTGCCCCAGCCCCCTGATCTTTTTTTTTACCCTCCACTGCACTCTCTCCAATTTGTCCATATCCTTTCTGTAGTGGGGGGCCCCAAAACTGGATGCAATACTTCAGATGTGGCCTCACCAGTGCTGAATAGAGAGGAATAATCACTTCCCTTCACTTGGACCCCCTGCAGAGTCCCATTACTGTTGCACCCAGACTCATCCCCTCCCCTCCCACCACCACCCCCTCCCCCCCCACCAAACAAGCCCCTGTGCATCCAGATCCCCAACACACACCCAGATCCCACACTGAGCCATCTGCACCCAGATTGCCCCACAGGGGCACAGCTACTGAGACAGTTCTAGTAGCACTAAAAGACAACCTTTTAGTTGTCCAGGGCCATAAGATCTCCATGATCATACTGCTGGAATTTTATGCTATTATTGACACAGTGGACCAAAAGGTATTGATTTCACATGAGAAGATGTCCCAGCACTACAATAGCTACAATTGTTCCTCTGCAGTAGAGAGGAGAGCAGTGATGAATAACTGCTCCTTCTCTCCAAAGGCTTTCACCTGCAGGGTCCCACATGCTACCCCTTCTTCTCTACAGTATCCACATGAGACCACTGGCAAAGGCAGCAAGATACTACAGGCTCAGCTGTCAACAGTATGCTGATGGCACACAACTATACATATTCTGAAATGATGCAAGTACCATCACTACTAAAAATGTCGGAATTCCTACAAGAAATCAGCTCTTGGATGATGAGCTGAAGCTGTACCCAGGCAAGACTGAAGTAATGCTGGTTGAAAAGGAGAAACTCTGAAGAGCTACCCAAGATGTTGTCTCCCCCTTTCATTGACGGTATACAGCCTCCCTTTATCAAAGTGGTGTAAAGTCTCGGGGTTCTGTTTGACTAAGTTTGGGTAACTAGGTAGCAGAAGTATCTAAAAATGCCTCCTTTTACATCCAGCTTGCTAGGAAACTTCACCCCTTCCTTCCACTCAAGGACCTGGCCACAGTGATCCATCTACCTGTTACACTTAAGTCACAGCCTTCCACACTGGCTGTGGAGAAGGAAGAGGGGTGGGTTTGCTTTGCCCCAGAGAAAGGCCTGTAGAGTAAGACCCAAAACTTCATAATGTGTGTGTGTGTGTGTGTGTGTGTGTGTGTGTGTGTGTGTGTGTGTGTGTGTGTAAAACTGTAGCACAAGTTTGTCCGCTACATAATTATTGTTTATAGCAGCAATTCTAACCTTTAACTGCACTAAATTATAAAAAGGATTTTTAGACCAAAGTTCATGTTTGTCCAGTCAAAACCTGGCATTCTCTGATTCTTTATTACTGATGTCAGAAATGCTGAAGTAGAAAATGAAGGTTATTCAAAATATTTACACATTTAAAAAAAAATAATGAGACCCACATCATTGCATGCCCTTCTGATATTTTTGGTTTGTGTCTACCAGTTAAACCCTCTGTCACATATTTAAAGGTCACTGTCCATATTCAGGCGTTGGCAGGCTAGTGCCAGCTGGGATCCATTCCCCTTTAAAGCAAAGTAACATCTGCTAATCTAATATTGTCAATTAAATTATAAAATATATCATCTGAGAATGTACTGTTAATGTATTTTTAACATTAGCCATAAAAAAAAATTACTGGAGCTGTTTGTTTACTTTGTGTAGAAAACTAAAGTCAAATACCAAAACCATTCACACTAAACAACCTCTTCACATATTAAAAGGAAAAACTAACATAAATACACCACTTCCTGTTACAAGTCTTCCCACAAGTCACAGGTATTAAAGAAAAAAAAACATTATACATCTCTCTTTAAGCATGTTGTTAACTTCCCATGGTAAAGTTATGTAAATGCTTAACTTGTTACTGTTAAACCTGTTACTGTTAAATTTTCTTGTAGGGCTCAATCTACATATGGGTATTTAAGGTAATGAGGCTGCTCACATGAGTATTGATTTGTGGATCTGGTCCCTAGGTTTATATTACAACTACAGTTTCACAGGGTTTAATCTTAAAGATTACAAAGTAAATCCACACCACAGAAACCTAATATTTAAGCATTTGCATAACTTTACCATGGGAAGTTAACAACATGCTTAAATGTGTGTAGGATCAGCTTCCATTCAAGTGACCTGAAACAAATGACAAACTATCAGAAGTTGAACCCTCTACATCCTGAAATTACATTCAACACAGTGCTATCTGCAATATATGTACACCGCTGTTCTGTCAGACAGGAAGGATGATTCAGTGATTAGGGCACTAGCCTGGAACTCAAGGGAGTGGGGTTCAATTCCCTGCTCTGTGTTACAGACTTCCTGTGTGACCTTGGGCTAGTCACTTTGTCTCTCAGCGTTTTGTGACTCATCTCCTATCTGTAAAATGGAAATAATCTAACTTCCCTACCACACAGGGGTGTTGTGAGGATAAGTACATTCAATGGAGGGAGGTACTCAGATATTATGATAATAAGAAGCCATAAACACTTAAAATAGTTAGTGATTCAGTGCAGCAGAGACCTATACAGGGAGAATGGATTTTCAAAAACTAAGAGGTAGAAGTAGTTTTAGTTACTATACCTGCTCCAAGCCCCCTGACCATTTTTGTTGATTTACAATCACATTTTCCTATTAAAAAAAGTCTTCCCCTCCTTTTTTGTTGTGTGAAAGATCTGCTGACAAAGGCCCCAGACTGCAATCTAATCTGCAGATGCACCCTTGCACCTATGCCAAAGGGTCAGTTACTTCACTGGAGGTCTTGCTGGGTGAATCAGATTGCAATTTGCCAACTCTCATGATTTTATGAGAAGTCTTGTGAAATTTAGTATTTTTCCTTAAAGCCCAATTCCTGGGAAGACACCAATTACATGAAAGCAAGTTTTTAGCTCTCATGCCTGTAGAGAAAAATCCGAATAGATAACCCCCATGCTATTCTAAAGCCTCAAGAAACAGAAGGCAAATGAATTGTTTAAAAATCTAATTTTTAAGCCTGATTTTTTTTTTGGAGTCTGATTCATGAATGCCAATATTAGGACTGGGGGTTAACTGAGTATACATATAATTACTTGTATTACAATAGCACCTACAGTAGTGGTTCCCAAACTTTAACAACCTGTGAACCCCTTTCACTAAAATGTCACGTCTCGCGAACCCCCTCCTAAAAATGAATGTTTCCAGGGATTTTCTCCTTTACCCAAGTATAAATTATAAAAGCAGTGATCTTGGAAATATAAAATTTGTTTTTATGACATGCTTATTACACACTATTTAAGTTATTTATCATTACAGTATTTTTATTACATTATGAAAACGGCAACACTCTTCCAAGATCTCACTTTAGTAGTTTGTATCACTTTGGATAAGCCTGTTATAAGACAAGGCTCCTATGTTTCATCAAGGAGTATCAGCTGTGAAACAGCATGAAGGTATTTAAGAAGACAACTCAAATTGTTCCTCCTACACAAGCATTCAGGTCTTGAGCAGTCCAGGCAAACAACGCATGTTACAACAACTCTTAAACTTGTTCTTCATAATAATTTTAAAAACAATACTAGCTGCCTATTTAATTTTAAAAAACAGCAAAAAATATCCACCTCCCTTTCCATTTCTTATAAGGAGTCCTGAAATTTAAACCTCCTCAGTGTGATAGATCCAAGAGCTAAGCTGATCAAAGCAAGTGTAAGTCCAGGGGCTCCAGGCTGCTGGCCCCCTCCTGTCTGGGGTCCCTAGGGACAGCTCTGTCTGCCATTAGGGAATTCCTCCCCCCCCCTCCCCGAGAACCTCCTATAACATTTTGCAAACCCCAGTTTGGGAACCACTGACCTAGAGACTTCGACAGATTCGGTGGATGCACTGTGCTAGGAACTTTACAAACGCCTAGTAAGAGAATCCATACTACAAAGAGCTTTACAGTCTGAATAGACAAGACAGACAAAGGGCAGAAGAAAAGAAGAATTATCTCCATTTTACAGATGGGGAAAACTAAGGCCCAAAGAGTAAATGACTTATTCAGTATCACACAGCAAGGCTGTGGCAGAGCTAGAAATTGAACCTGAATATGAGTCCCAGTCCAATGTCTATCACAGGACTATTCTTATTCTGTATTCAGAAAGGAAACTATTCAGTATAATCATTTAAGTTAGACTAAAGAAATATGAATTGTTACCAGGGAGAATTTAATTTTAAAATTAATCACCACCATCAAAATATATCCTAGCACCACTGAAAATGTTCAGTCAGTTGTGTCCAAAAGACTGTAGCCTCATCCTGAGAGGTGGGGACCATCTGCAAGTCCCCTAGAACTCAGTCAAAGCCACAGGTGCTCAGTAGCTCTCAGGATCAGCTCCTATGTGAAAAGTCTCATCTTATTAAAATAATTGGCTTTGCATGACTTACCTATTAGTGGCATTTTATTAAAATCTAATGTATTGATCTCCCAAACTGTATAAATTAAGATCACCTACAGGTATGACAGACAAAACTGTTTCTAATGCCTGTCTTGGCTTGTCTCTTGAAAGAAAAGCAAATGTAATTGATAACAAAATGCCACATTACAAATCCTTAGAAAGCAAATATATACAAATGAGTAAAGTTATGTAATAATATATTAGCAGTTACTACCATGTATCTAAACTGTACATGATCTTAATTAAGTTTAATTTGTTAGCTATTACATGGCAAATAAGTACAATATCACATGGATAACTTACAGCACAAACATTTACAAAGGATTCAATTGAAATCTGCAGGAGACCAATGTAAAATTGACAGTCTCAAATATAAAAATTCAGTATCATTTACCCAAAACATTTTAAATTAATTTCTATTATAATTACTGTATATCCCATTATCTTTGAAAATAAGAGCACAATCAATGCATTATCCTTTCATTTATTTGAATTCCCAAGGGAAAGTTCAGTAAATAATACATATGCATATCAAGGCAATTTCAACTAATTTTTGGTAGCTGTAATCTATATTACAGAGAGCATCAGAAACCTATAGAAAACTCAAAGGCACACTTTATTAATTCCACTTGAGGAGAAAGCAAAAACCTAAAATGACAACCAAGAGTTGCCTGTGTGGTAGTAATTTGTGACCACAGTAATTATTGTTTGGGTGTGGGTCACAGACTGCAGCCACCAGTAAACATAACAGAAAAACTGCAACAATGCTTACTTACCCAACAGAGAGCCTATAAAGATGACAATTTGCACAGTGGTAGTGAAATGTCTGTAGGTTTGCTCCTCACTGTACTCCCCATTTTCTAAGGGTCCGATCCCATTGTAGCTTCTATTGTTCCACACAATTTGTGTATTAGATACATTCTTAATTTCTAAAGCTCTGGTGACATCCTGATAGAGGGCATGGTCACTTTCATTCCTTGAAATCCAGCTTCCATTGTACCCCATGGTGAGTGTTCTTTCTTCCTTCTCCCTACCTAATAATCACACATGATTGAACCAATGCTTTCCACTGAACAGAGCGTACAGGCAAAAGAACTGCTTTTGTGAATAAAGCCAAGCTGATTGTACCCAGCAAAGTCTTCACAGAATGTGTGTCCCGGAAAGCAGGCTTGACTTGTCATGTCTCTACCTCATGAATCATTATACCCAGGAAAGGAAAGAAGGGGGAAAAACATGACTCTGCCCTGCTATTACTTTTCCCATATTTCTTGTTTCTCCATGTCACAGTGTTTCCTCAGCATGTTTTACCGCAACAAACATGAATGAGAAAAATCCAGTCCACATCATACATCACCCTCCCAGCAGATCACAATAAAAACAACTTATTGTACATTAATATAGGATTGGAAAACTTACAGAAAAATCAGCTGTTTTTCCCCGTTCTCAGTCTTTGCTTAGCTTTTTCACAAAAGAGAGGAAAAGCATCTCTTTTTCAGTGCCAAGTCCCTACAACTGTCCTAACGCACTATATCCACTTTTCTTACTGTGAAAAATGAATTAATTTTGCATATATGTTCTTGCTCACTTGATAGTAAGAAGATACTTAAATTCCATTCAGAGGAAAGTAAATGAATGTTCAATGGCTTCCACAAAGCACCAGCTGTTTCCCATGAAATATAATTTTTAAATCCTAAAACTGATACCACTCCAGTCTTCAATGAACCAAAAAAACCACCATAATCCTATGTGACCTTCTGTGAGTGTACCCCCAGATCAAGCACAATTCTCTTTAAAAATTGTAATACATGACAGAGCATCCAAGTAATAGAATCAACATGCATTTCATCTATCTGTATTCTTGATGCTCCACAGATTGCAGAAAACCTTCAAGTCCTCAGAGCTTTCAGCAAGTCTGCTTGCAGCACTGGCTGCTTGCTGCTGTGTTCAGAGAGAACCTAAAGAAGAGAGATTAGATCACATGACCCTCAGCTGAAGGCTTTGGTTTTTGATAGCAGCCATCTTGCTTTTGAAGCTGTCAGCTCAACGTGCCTGAGAAAGAGAGGAAAAGCTGAAGTTTATTTTTTGAAGGGGGAAAGTTTCTGCCAATAACTAAAATAATTCTAATATTAGGAGGGAGGGGGAAAGTATTTTATTGTCAGCTTCTGCTGGTAATTTTTATTTTGTTCAAAATTAGGAGTTTCCAAATTTATATTCTTGCAAACCAGTCCTGCAATGTCTAGGGTCAAATTTCCAAAAACCTGTCTAAAGCTGCATGAACATATCATCTGTTCATGCAGAGTAGGTAGCTTTTAACTGGCTGATGTAGGTGTTTGGACATGCAAATTCTGTTGTTTCATTGCACAAATAACAGTGCGTGCAAATTATAGGCAGTTGGGATAAAGTAATTTTACCAATTTTTTCTTAGATTGGGTGAAATTTTAGCTTCCTGGCTTATTAAAATCAATCTGAGTAATATCTTTTTGAAAATATATACTTTAAGGTTCCCAGTAAATTTACAAATGTTAACTTATTCAGATATATAGTTACATTTTTAAATATGTTACATTAATGTGGGCTGGTAAAGGGTTTCTCAGCTACTGGCAATCAATTATTTCTTGTTGTAAAGATTGGTGAATTAAGTTATTACACCTACGTTTCCCTGTTGTGAATAGAGAACATAGCCAACAGACAGCAGGTTGCACAGGGATCATCTCACCCTCTGTGATCATGATTTCCTATGACAGCTATGTTCCACTAGAAAATTTAAACTGTCAACCTCAAAAGTGAACTCGTGTAGGAAAAACAACTTTCACAGTAATTGGTCAGCAAATCAGGAACTCCATCCCTGAAAGAATGGGGATGACCATGAACGTTAACTCCTCCAAAGAAAAACGCAACTCTCTTTATTCTAGCCTTCCCATAACACCAGACTTTTAAAAATATGATACAAAATAAACAAAATCTGCTCATTCTTTAGTCTTAACTTAAACTTTATCTCTGGCGATTATGCATTATAATAGTCTTTAATTACATGATCACAGTGTATTTCTAGAGTCACACACTGATAAATTATGTTAGAAGAACATTAAGGTTACAAATTTAAGCACTCAAAAGTTAGTAAATGCCAGAATTAGAGTTACCTAACAACGTTATTTCAGCCCACTCGGAAGGATGCATTATGATAAAGTCTATAATTACATGATCCACATCCAATTCCCCTTCTCCACTCCCCACCCCCACAAGACCCCTGCCTCATTCAGTGCATGGGACAGACATTGCTCACTATTCAATGTTTAGTTTTCTCTTCATTTTAATATGTGTGGCCTCAGGTCTTATTTACAGCACACTACTCAAACTCTGCTCTGTAGTCAGAATTATTAATTTCCTCATGGGGTTTTCTATGGTGCTCATCACTATAGAATCAGAATGCTTCACAAAGATTGATTAATTTATTTTCACAGCACCCCTGTGAGATGGGGGCAAGGACAGATATCCTCATTTTACAGCTGGGAAACTGCACCAGAGGGATTAAGTTCAAAAGTATCTATTAATTTTGGGTAAAATTGGAGACCTCTAGGACATGATTTTTCAGAGTTTCTTGGCAAAGTACTTTATATGTTCAAAGTACAAGCTCCCAAGACTTCAGCTGTGGTTGTTCATCACTTCTGTAAATCAGACCCCAAAGTATCAAGTCAGGCACCAAGAAATTGACAAACATACAATTAGTGACTACCTGTGAAAAATTTAGTTGAAATGACTCACCTAGCAACACTAGGAACTCTTTGAAAAGGGTGTCATGGGGTGCTCTACTCACTGCTAGAGCACCTCCTTCTGGTCATGTCTGAGGATTAGCTATGCAGGCCAATGCCCCCTTCCTGCGGTTGCACTCTGTTTCTCACTGTGTCGGGACTCAACTGCTCTTGCTTCATGGTTTGACCTTTGGCCAGGTCACTGTAGTTTCTCCTTCTGCATTCTCAAAGTCTCTCAGGACCCATTGTCCTAGGCAGTCTTCTCTTTCATTGCCCCTTAATGGTGCCACTTCCCCTACATGTTAGATCCTACAACATGCAGTCAAGTTCTGCACAATCCCAAGCCTTACTGCCATATCCTTAGGTTGTTTTCTACCTGGCTGTCTCTTACCCTGAAAGTGACTGCAGCCCCTCTCTTTCTACAGTCCCCTTCTGCTCCCAGCCACTGGGCTTTATACAGGTGCCTCCTGTTCCTCTCCAGCTGCATTTCTGCTTTAATTAACCCTCATTACTCCCTGGTTCCTCTTCCAGGTGTAATGTATGCAATTAATTGGCCCACCTAGACACCTTAACTCCTTCAGGCCTTGTGTCAGGTGGACCCCCCCATCACAAGGGGCAATAATAGAATCCAGTTCTCCAGGGCAGCATTAAACTGCCTTGACCTTGAGACCACCCTCTCTCTTCCTGCAGCCCTCACTCACTACACACCCTCCAATTTCTATAACAAATGAGGCAGGAGTCCTACTTCCTCCTTCTGTACACAAACCTGATTCACCCTCAGAGCATGTCCATCCTGCACATGGAAAGAGGCAGGGGTCCTGTGGAAAATATGTATGTGATCATATAGTTAAAGACTGTATCATAATGCACATGCTCAAGGAAACTGAGTTTAGGTTTCACAGGCAACCTTAATTCTGTCATTTTATAATTTTTGAGTGTTTGATTTTGCAACCTTAATAATGTTCTTTCAATGTATTTCGTGTGTGTAAAGAACATTTAGATCCACCACGCAGAATGTCATGTACAACTTACATGTGGTAGGTTGCAGACAGGGCTGGCCTTACTGTGAGGCGAACTGAGGCAGCCGCCTCAGGTGCCAGACTTTGGGGGGGGGGCACCACTAGGACCCAGAGTGTAGAAAATTGTGTCTGTTGCTGATGCATATGTATTCTCTCTGCTCTAGATGCACAGAGATGGTGGAGTGCTGTGCTGGAGGAAGGAGGGCACAAGAGACATAACAGGCAGGCAGGAGAAAAGGTGAGAGGGAATAACAGAAAGCAGTAGGAGCTGCAGGGAGAGAGAGGAGGAGGAGCCTCTTATGTCCCTCTCTAGCACCCCCAAGAGCCTGGACTGATTAACACCAGCTTCTCAGGGAGCTTCCTGTTTCCTGCTGCTTCCCTGAACCCACTTGAGAACAGGCAGTCAACTGAAGTAGTAGGAGCCAGTTAGGCCCTTAAGACGCTGATATCTTCCCTCACTCAGGCCCTGCTACCAGCCTGATTATTTGTCCCCTTCAACTGAGTGTTGAGAGCCACTATAGCTGGCACAGAACAGCAATCGAGTGAAAGAAGAAAACGCCCCTCTGGGGCAGCATTCAGAAAAAGAAAGAAAACAAAGGAAGCTTTTCTATCTAAGCAGGAAGGGCTCTCCTGAGATACATAGACACAAATGTTCACGGTGAGCCTTCTGGTCCCAGTGAGGATGTGAGTGGTGAGGTGATGCCTGATCTTCCAGTTAGTCAGAGTGCAGGTGACCTGGCAGCTACTGCAGCATCCATATCTCCATCTCAAATGGATGTAACCATGCACATTCCTGAAGAAAAGTGTAGATCAGAGAAGAGTGTGGTGGAGGCACAAGAAACAGCTGCTGCTGAGTTTAGTTCCTTAAGTCTAGATGATCCAGGACTGTGGACCCACTAGAGCAGTAGCCTGAGGGACTTCCTTGTACTGCATGGGCCACAGCAAGTGAAAAAACTTAATGTTCCTCAAAGACAATGAAAATAGAAGTTTCCATCCAACACATTACTGCATGAAATTCCCAATGGTGACAAAGTGGAGAGGCCATGGCTTATGTATTCAAAAACCCAGAATGCTGCATACTGTTTTTCTTGCAAACTCTTCCAGTCTAATGTTCCAGCCACATTGGGTTCTACAGGAACAAAGGACTGGAAAAATCTGGCTAGAAATCTGACATGCCTTGAGAAGGCAGGAAATCACCAGAGAGCATTCCATAGGTGGAAAGAGTTTGAGATGAGACTAAGGTTAAAGGCCACCATAGATGATCAGCATCAAGAGAAGATTGCGTCAGAGTGTCTTTACTTGCAAAATGTTCTGAAAAGGCTCATTGCCACTGTGAGAATACTTGCTATCCAAAACCTAGCACTACGTGGCACTTCAGATCAGCTGTATGTGCCAAACACTGGAAACTTCCTTAAAATTGTGGAGCTGATGGCTGAGTTTGAGACTGTACTCGAGGAGCATCAAAGAAGAGTCACCACCCAAGAAATGTACACATACCACTACCTGGGAAAAACAATTCAAAATAAGATCATACAGTTACTGGCAACAAAAGTCAAACAAGATTGTGGCAGATCTGAAGTCAGCAAGATATTACTCTATTATTCTGGACTGCACACCAGACATCAGCCATATGGAACAAATGACTTTAATGGTGCGTTTTGTAATAACAACAGAACCTAGTGAAAATGTCGCTGCAATGGTGACTGTCAGAGAGCATTTTCTAGAATTTATTGACATTGATGATACTATAGGCAGGGCCGGCTCCAGCGTTTTTGCTTCCGCACGCAGGAAAAAAAAAAAAGGCGCGATCGGCGGCACTTCGGCGGCAGCTTTGCCACGCCGCTTCATTCTTCGTCGGCAATTCGGCAGTAGGTCCTTCCTTCCGAGAGGGACTGAGGGACCCGCCGCCAAATTGCCGCCGAAGAGCTGGACCTGCCACCCCTTTCTGTTGGCCGCCCCAAGCACCTGCTTGCTGCGCTGGTGCCTGGAGCTGGCCCTGACTACAGGAGCTGGTATGACAAATGTGCTTCTTAAAAAGCTGGAAGATATGGGAATTGCGATAGCTGACATGAGAGGTTAGGGCTACGATAATGGTGCCAACATGAGAGGAAAGAACAGAGGAGTGCAGACTTGGATCCGAGAGTTAAACCCTCGAAACTTTTTTGTCCCATGCAGGTCTCATTCATTGAACTTGGTGGTCAGTGATGCAGCATCAGCTTCTAGTGAGGCTGCTGAATTTTATTTAATTCAAAGCATCTATGTATTTTTCTCTGCATCAACTCATCGATGGGAAATTTTGAAGCAACATCTGGGAACATCCTCTCTGATACTGAAACCACTGAGTGCCACACGATGGGAAAGTTGAGTGGAGGCGATAAAGCCTATCAAACACCAAATTGGGAAGATAGATGATGCCATAGTTGCCATTATGGAGGATAATGCTATGACAGGAACTGTTTGTGGGAGAACAGTGGCAGAGGGAAATGGAATCACCAGAAACATACATACTTCAAATTTCTGTGTGGCTTAGTGTTGTGGCATGACATACTGTTTGAAATAAATGTTGTAAGCAAGAGACGCCAAGGTGTTGACTTTGATATATCTGGAGCAATGGAACAACTGGACAAAGCAAAGTCATACCTACAATCTTACCGGTCAGATGAGGGATTTCAAAATGGTCTCAAGAGTACACAGAAGTTGGCAGAGGAACTTCACACTGAAGCTATTTTCCCACCCATTCAAGAATACAAGAGTCACTGAAGAAGATATTTTGATTACGAAGCATGGGATAATTCCATAAGAGACCCCAAACAACAATTCAAAGTTGAATTCTTTAACCAGATGCTAGATTGTGCAATACAGTCAGTTGAAGAACGTTTCATGCAGCTCAAGGAACACAGCAGTATATTTGGGATTTTATATAATATTCCAAAACTCCTTACTATACCTGAAGAAGACCTACACCAACAATGCAGGGGACTAGAGACAGTGTTGACACATGATGACATGCGTAATATTGATGCGAGTGATTTAGATGATGAACTGAAAGCCCTTTCAAGATACATTTCAGCAGGATCAACTCCAAAGACTGTTTTGGAAAATATGTGCACAAATAAGATGACCACCCTCTTTCTAAATGCTATTGTTGCTCTGTGTATACTTCTAACACTTCCTGTAACATTTGCCAGTGGAGAACGCAGCTTCTCCAAGTTGAAGTTAATAAAAACACATCTCCTCTCCACAATGACACAGGAGAAGCTGGTTGGCCTTGCAACCATCTCAATAGAGCATGAGCTGGCCCAGACTGTGGACCTTCAGCAGGAAGCAGTTCAAATCTCTGCAACCAAGAAGGCACGGAAAGCACCACTTTGATTATTCAAACACATAAAAATGCTAGTGTTTACTATGCAGACAAGAAAAGTTACATTTGCTGTTCAGGCATTTGAAAGTTAAGTGTTACTTAACATTTTTTAACAAGACATTTAGTTCTCCTTTATTGGGGTAGGTAGAAGAGCAGTACCATGAGAGGAGTAGAAAAGGAAGAAGGCAGAATTGAGACCTTTCAAAGTTTTGGCCCAAGTGAGGGAGCATGGGCGTGTCATTTGAGCTCTCCGCCTCAGGTGCAAAATGTTGTGGGCTGTCCCTGGTTGCAGAGCTGCTGCTAGCAGGTCAGGCTCCTATACCAGACATAGACTGGTTACAGAGCTTCCTTCTCAAAGAGAGACACTAGAGAGATTTGTTCAGTTTAAGTTCCTTTAATGTACTGGCAGGCATGGCTGAGGTTAGCTTAAATAAGGTATGTTAGACTGGCACCTAGTGATGGCAGTATAATACAGTTTAGCAGTGCATTACATCTCCCCCTTTAAGTTTGGAATTCCTACCATTTACAAAATTTACACTATCATACCATCTTTAAAGTTCAGTACATGTCAGTCTGTTGAAGGTCTCTGAATCATACTGGATTTCTCATTACACAACATGAACACATAACTATTTGGTCATCTGGCTCTCCATTAGTTGCAATGACTGGCTGTTGTCCATTTGGAATCTTTGAGTCTTCTTCTATTCTGCATATACCATCTGCAGATTCTTCTCCATTGACTGGTCTATCTCAGGAACAAACTGTAGATATCAACAGTTTCTGTTGAACTCTCCACTGTCAGTCTCGATCACATATGATCTGGGCACTTAATTATTTTTCTTTACAACAGCTAGACTTGTCCATCCTTTTTCTCCATCCAGTTTGCACAAACATGGTCACCAAATTCTAGGCCCATTAGTTTTCTAACTGAGTGATGTCTTTTATAAAAATGTTTGTAAGCTCTTTCTGCCTTTGCATCCAATTTGGCTGCTTTCTTCATGCCTGGTCACTTTGGAGATAGATTCTTTTCCAAAGTTGGAACAGTAGTTCTGAGTGATCTTCCCATCAGGAGTTGTGCCAGACTATGTTCAGTAGCTCAGCTGTTATTGGTGTTGATCTGTAATTCAAGAGCAATGATTGGATCTTCCTGGTGTAGGATTTTCTTGGCTGCCTGTACAGCTCTCTCAGCCTCTCCATTTGCTTGTGGGTAATGTGGACTGCTAGTAATATGATCAAAATCATATTTTGTTCGGACTGATTTAAATTCTGCAGCAGTGAATTGTGGTCCACTGTGCATCACTAGTTACTCTGGAATACAAAAGTGAGCAAAAATGCACTCCAGTTCCCCAATACACTGCAACAAGTTATGTCTTTCAAGTACATTATTTCTATATACCTGGAAAAATAGTCCACTCCATCCAAATATTGATGTTCTCTCAATTTGCATAAATCTGCAGCTAGTCTTTTCCAGGGTTTGTCTGGTAGAGGTGTTGTTATTCTATATGGTTCAGAATTGTCTCTGAAGGTTATTTGTACTGAATCTCTATTCCAAAGTCCAATATAATCAAATCATAATCAAATCATCTGTCAAGTTCTTTCACCTTTCTCACTAGGCCCATCATGGCGGCCACACTGTGGCTGAGAAGGTTGTTGGTCTTTGATCCTTTGATCACATGAATTCTGAATGCAAAGCTGTTGGCTTTGTAAGTTGTTTCTCTGGTGACTGACCCACGCAGTTCAGAATACCTCTAGGGCTAGTGAGAGCAGTCAGGTGACTTCAGCTTTGAGAGGGGTTGATGGTGATTGTAAATCCCTTCTGAAATGACTGTGACATCAGCTCCAAGGTCCATTTTAAAGTCAATAGTCTTTCCATGAATATTTAGTTTCACTGTCCAAGCAGGCTCTGTGTCATCACAAGGTGACAGATCCCAGAAACAATGGCTCTTAACTGTACTCTGTAATTGTAGCTCTCTCTCTCACTGCCTTACTGCAACAAATGACTACAAAATGTCCATATTTTGTGCATTTATTACATATTTCATTTTTAGCTGGACATGTCTTTAGCTATGACATTTTTGTACATTATTCTGAAAGGCTTTGTAGTTTTCCTCGAATTTACTCATAGCCTCAGGGCTTTTATGGTAATGACTTTTAGCAGTCATGCTGAGTCTTTTTGCTGCTTCTGAGTTAATTTCAGGTTTATCAAATTGCTCCTGCCTTTTGTTCTGCTGTTTAACTAGCTCAGACTACTTTGCTATCTGTATAGCTGTGTTTAGGCTTAAATCTGTTTTTAATTGTGGCTGCTATGAAAGATTTTTATCTGTTAACCCAATAACCATCCTGTCTCTGAAATTTTCATGTTTTGCAGTCCCCAAATCACAGCTTTTAGCCAATGCATGAAGAACTCTTATAAAACATTCAACATTTTCCCCTGGTCTTTGAATTGTCTAGTGAAAACATGCTCTTTCAAAAACCACATTTCTCTGAGGTATAAAGTATTCATCAAACATAGCCCGAATCCTTTCATAGTCATCTTTGTGATTGTCTTCAGCAAAGGCAAAAGATTTAAGGATATGTTCTGCCTGCTTCCCGAGCATAAATAAAGAGAATACCTAGATGTCTCCATTTCCTTGTGGAGTCTGGTTGCAATGCAAAATCTTGCAAAATACTGCTTCCAGTCTGTCCATTCTGTAGGTTTATTAAAATGAATGTTTTCTGGGGCTCTGAAGAGTGGCATGTTGATGAGATCAATCCTGCAACCTGTGTTGCTTTGTTTCTTCTGTTTGCAAGTTTTGTTGCGACTTTCCTTCTGTGTCTGTTCTCCTCTGGCTCTAATTTACTCCTGACACTATGTCATTGTACACAATAGGTTGCAGGTCTGCTACTAGCAGGTTAGGCTCCTGCACCAGGTGGAAGCTATAGAGCCTCCTTCTCAGAGACATCGGAGATCCTTTTAATGTACTGCCAGGTAAAACTGAGGTTAGCTTAAATAATGTATGTTATATACAGCGCCATCTAGTAGCTGAACAGTATAATACAGTTTCACTATTACACAGACCTCTGCCACTTGAGCTAAAGTGAATGACAACCTACAATTGCTGACATCTTCTGTATGCACCAGATGGGAATGGGACATATTGTATTAATTTAGATGGAATATATAATAGAAGAAAAGGACAAAGGTGTTAACATAATGCAGTCACTGTCCAACATGAATCAGTGTTAAACAAGGTTCAGGATTTGGAATACACAGACTTCAGCCTGCTTAGTACCATGACAAACACACTATTAAAAATTCTTTAACTTTTAATTAAAGATAAACAAAAGAAATAAAAACAGTTAAAGCATATGAAATGTGAAGTATTACATACGGCTTTCGTTTTAACAACATCCCTTGTTCCCTTTCCCTTTAGCTGAAGGGAGTTTTTACAAGGAAAAGCGCCCTTGTTTGATAGTTTCTTAGATCAGTGGTTCTCAACCAGGGGTATGCAGAGGTCCTCCAGGGGTACATCTACTCATCTAGATATTTGTCTAGTTTTACAACAGGCTACATAAAAAGCACTAATGAAATCAGTACAAACTAAAATTTCATAGAGACAATGACTTGTTTATACTGATCTGTATACTTTACACTGAAATGTAAGTACAATATTTATATTACAATTGATTTATTTTATAATTCTAGGGTAAAAATGAGAAAGTGAGCAATTTTTCAGTAACAGTGTGCTGTGACACTTTTGTATTTCTGTCTGATTTTGTAAGCAAGTAGTTTTTAAGTGAGGTGAAACTTGGGGTACGCAAGACAAATCAGACTCCTGAAAGGGGTACAATAGTCTGGAAAGATTGAGAGCCACTGTCTTAGATGGCATCAAAGATGGTAAGACCTGTCCTTTTGGGGAAAAGAAAGGAAGTTGAGACAGGCTGGAGCTGTTGATGTTAAAGTCCAATCCTGTTTCTCCCACGCACTGTTTGGGATTCAGCTGGAGCCAGTAGAGGTGGCTATGTCTTCTGGGTCCCTTTCTCTGCCTGGTCTGGTTGGGACATCTCTCAGAATCAGGATGACAAAGGAAACTATTACTGTGCTTCGTTTGACAATAAACCTGGCTCGGATTCCTTCGTACCTTACTAGAGTCTGTGGTCTTTGGGGGTTCTCTCGGGGTTTGCTGTGTCAGCTATCTGTGCAGAAATGGGGCAGCACACAGAGGGAACACGCATGCAGCCAACTGTTATTATCATCGAACAAGGGCAGAGCACCATACCGGTAGCTACTGACAACAGTTACTTCTTGCAGAATGACACCAACAACCCTTCCAGTCCCAGGTTTCTACAAATTTGTCCTCCCTGAGTTCTTTTAACTATCAGACACTCAGACTTTTCCCCTTTGGTTCATCACCCCCAGTGACATGAAACCAGCTCCTCAGATACTGGCTTACTTTGGTCCCCACACTCCACCCAGTTTGCACATCAGAGATGTGCTTGGGGTAAAAATAAACAAAAGGTTTATTTAATAGAAAAAACACAGATTCAAAGATGAAATAGTAAGGGAAAGCAAACATACAAATTACACAGTAAATAAAGATGCAACCACAGGCTTTACACTTCCATGTTAGATGAATTCCCTTTTCTAATACAAGTTACCTATTGCCTTTTAACAGTTTCCCAGTGTACCCTTTAACTATAGGAGAGATCCAATGTTTCACGAACAGCTTCCTACCTAGAGGCTATCCCTCGGTTTCTGGATATCTTTCACCTCAAACTCCTTCCATTTTAAAAGGGTTTGTTTGTTTTTTCTTTAGTCACTATACCTATTCAAGGTGAGGAAATCCTCAGTTGTCACAATGTCTTTCTGTTAACTTTAATGGCCCATCCTAGACTTTTCCTGGGTTGTACAGGGAATGGGTACTTGAAGCTGGGTTCATGTAAACAACTGGTTTGGGAGGTAGTACCTCCCTGCCTGATTTCTTCACTGTCCTGTTGTAAGATGATGCTAAAGTTGTACCACAATTAAAATTTATTATTTTCTCTATATGCCCATGTATGCATTCATAACCATGGTCTGTAGTCATATCTTATAATGACCATCAAGTTCATAACATTACAAGCTTTCATAAAAGACCTTACTCGGTATGTGTTATAGTACAATAATATTGTATACAATTGTTGGATCCAGTGTTGTTGTACTTGTGTCAGTCCCAGGATATTAGAAAGACAAGATGGGTGAAGTAACATCTTTTATTAGACCAACTTCTGTTGATGAGACAGACAGACTTTCAAGCTTACACAGAACTCTTCTTCAGGTCTAGACCTGAAGCTCAAAAGTTTCTCTCTCTCATCAACAGAAGTTGCTCTGATAAAAGATATTACCTCATCCACCTTGTCTCTCTTGAATACAATCAGTTGATTTAACTGGTTATTTTTTGTGGGGGGCGGGGGTTAAAGATTCTGCTCTCCAATGGGAGTGTCTGGACCCCAACTGTTACAACCTCCCACACGTTTCTAAGTTCCTGGAGGGCTGTGGTCCCCCTCCCCCATGGAATTACATTCACTCATGGCCCACAATGATACATAAACTAGTAAGATTTCCCAAAGATATTGCAGGAAATTGCCATATTTGTCACATATGCCACCTAAGTTTGCAGCTAAATAAATGACTTTTGCAGTAAACTGACTTGTCCGCTGCATTGTGTCTAAAGGCTATATCCATTTATTCATTATTCCTGTATATATTTCTGTATATAAATATTTTTTCACAGAAAATAAAGAGGGACTGATGCAAATATTTACACTTCTGTTTATTCCCTGGAGACAACTACTACCAAATAGCACATTCTGCTATTCCTTATATAGGAAGGCATCAGAGGGTGGCTGTCTAGTACCTGCTGGTGAATCTTACTACCTGGAGTTGTAACTACCTGGAAAAGGAAAGTTGTGCAGAATGTGTGTCCAACTCCTGAATGCCCAGAAACACAGGAACCAACTTTGATTTCCCAGGGGTGTTCCACCCACGCTCCGCCCCAGCTCTGCCGCTTGCTGTGCCCCCTCTGCTCCCGCCCCTTCCTGCTCCCACCCCCTTGCTCCGCCTCTTCCTGCCCCTGCTTCTCCCCATATCCCCCAGCACCTCCTGCCCGCTGCTGAACATCTGATCAGCAGCGGGCAGGAGGCTCTGGGGGGAGGGGAGGAGCTGATCGGCGGTGCTCACCAGTGGGTGCTGAGTACCCACTCTTTTTTTTTCAGTGGGTCAGGTGCTCCAGCCCCAAAGCACACACAGAGTTGGTGCCTATCCCTAGAAAAATCTGCAGAGATACACTACGAGCACTGAGAACAATGTGTCAGGACAGAGTAAGCATGATAATTATCTGCAGTTTTAAGTGATTCTTACTTCTGAAATATAACACTTGCTTCTGCAATGATTTGGATATCTACTGAATTCTATCCTAGTTTCCTTATATTAAGGAATAATAAGGTTTTATGAATTAACAGCTCTTCAATGTAGCAAGATTTTGCACAATATAGTCTTTATTAATAGTAACCATACTTTGCCGTTCTATAATTATTTTCATCTGAGGCTATCTAAGCACCTTAAAAATACAGTAGAACCTCAGTTACGAACACCTCAAGGAATGGAGGGTGTTTGTAAATCTGAACAAAATGTTAGGTTCTTTCAAAAGTTTACAACAGAACATGAACTTAATACAGCTTTGAAACTTTACTATGCATTGCATGAAACAGAATTTTATTAAGCTTCTGGGGCTGGGATCATGTCTTCCTGTGTATTCATGCAGCAACTAGCAAAATGGGGCTGCGATCTTAATTGCGCCCACGCCCCCAAAAGATAGTGCATGAGACGTCTCTAGGGTTCATAAACACTAGAAACTATCCGTTTACCTAACAGACTTTGCAATATTTACAGTCTTAGAGTGAGGACTTTTTGAGAGCCAGTTCCAGTCAAGTTCAGAGTATCATTTCCCCCGCGGGTGCTCCAGTCTTGTTCCTTTCCCCTTCACCCGGCAGACGCCAGGAGGGGTCTGGGAGGATCTGGGGCTGAGCTGGAGAAGCGCTGTGCAAATGTCAGGACACGTCCCGGGGCTGAGCTGTAGGGAGGAGGCCGTGGCGGGGGCCTGGGAGGCCCTTGTTTCACTGTGCCTGAGAAGCGGCGGCTCCTCCTGCGACCGCGGGGGGCAGCACCAGCGGCGGGTGGGGCCTGCAGCAGAGACCGGCTCCCAAGGTGGAAGGGCCGCGCTCTCGCTGGCGCCCCTGCCGCCTCCACGGTGGCAGGCGCCCGGTGCGGCCAGTGCTTGGCGGCGGCCCTGCCATGGCTGGCAGCGGCTCCCGCTGCAGCTGCCGGAGCTGACATGGCCCGGGTGAGCGGCGCGCCGGGGGCGGAGGAGGCCCCGGAGAGTTACCCGCTCCGCCAGGAGAACGAGCTGCAGGTGCTGGAGTCCATCTACGGGCAGGACTTCCGAGACCTGCGGCAGGAGCGGCCCTGGAAGGTAGCGAGCTGCGCGGCCTGCGGCAGCCCGGCGCGTGGATGCCTGGCCGAGCCCCCGGCGCCCGCAGGGAGCCCGGCGCGTGGGGCGGCCGCGTGGGTGCCTGGCCGAGTCCCCGGCGCCCGCAGGGAGCCCGGCGCGTGGGTGGGGGGGTGCCCTGAAGGGAGCCCGGTTAGCCTGGCATTGCTGCGACAAAAAGTGTGTCCTGCTGGGGTGTCCCCTTGTCCTGCCCATCCCCCTTCCGAGGAGCCTGGGGCGGGGTTTCTGTACAGAACCCCCACCCGGGGGGGGGCCCTTTCCAGCCCCTCTGCCTCGCCCCCCTGCCGCTCTCCACATAGACCCGCATGGAGGGGGCGTTGCCCGCTGCTGGAGCTACCCCACATCCTCTCGCACAGCGCGCAAGGCGGTCCCTGCGTGGCCTGCCCAGCCAGATGTGCGCGGCTCCCTGCCCTTACGGCCCCGGAGCTGGTGCTAACGCGAGAGCCCCGGGTGCGGTAAAGGGAGGGAGCCTTGTTCCTGACACGCTGTCAGGCAAGCGCTGCAAGTTTCGAGTGTGTCCCCCCAGCCCAGTTCCATGCACTGCAGCGGGACCTTTCTTGGAGACCTGGCAAAGCTTTTCTTACTTCCCTTGCGGAGCAGGGTGTAAGCGACAGGGCCTGCCTCCGCTAGCACACCCAGCATTACCAGCACTGGGTTGGCACTACAGGAACAGTGGAAAGTTAAAACAATAATAATGATAAACTGAGCAGACTGCTTTTCAGGCCACATTTACGCTAGGGAGTTGTAGCAAAAATGATTTGTTTAGCTGCAGCTATAGCCAAAGCTCAAGCCACTGCTGGACTTTTTATCCCAGTATTAATTACACTTTTCAAGGAGCAGCTTTAATATTGAATTTAATTAATACAATTAACTAAGAAGCTGCTGACCCCGTGTCTAGACTAGGGTTGCCACTGATGCTACCATTGAAAATTGGTGGGAAGTTTTTGCTAAAACTCTCTAGTGTAATAAAGGCTAAAATGGGTTTCCTCCATCTGGAACTCCACTTGAAAGTTCTGCATATAGTAATCAATAAACAGAAATGAGCAAGACTGTTAATAGGGATCTGGGATCAGCAATGGGAATTGTCCCGTTGTTCTTCTCCCAAGAGCTGTTTCTAAACATAACTAATGGATTCATTATCAAGGAAAGAATGTGTTTCCCTGGCACTCCCTCCCCATCAAGCTGCTGCTAACCTAAGACATCTGTGTATGACACTTAATGGCATCAGGGAATTATCACCTGCATGTTCTAGAACGATGTAAATGAAATAAAAGGATAATATGGGGTTGACTTTAAAGGAAAGCCCCTCCCATCCTCACCTAAACTGATATGTTGTTGTATATGATAATTCCACTCTCGTGCTGTATAACTAACGTCATCCATCTCTTCTAGATGCCTGTGTAAAGTACAGATCATTTTGGATTGCCACTTAGAATTTTTTATTACTGGCTCCCCCAAAAAGCTTGCTGCTAAACTGACAGTTCTGTGTATAAAAATACGGCTTGTGTGCTGTGTAAACTGTCTTTAAACTTATATGATCCTTAACAAATATACTTTTATTCATGATTAACAAAGTTTTGGTGGTGTTTCTCTTGTGATGGTCTGAGTAACTGCTAGATTAAACTAGGAGGTAAATCCTCACTGTTTTCCCTATTTGAGTAACTCAGTTCTCTCGCCCTAGCTAGTCTCTCAGAGGTGTTCTGAGAGAGGCCCTTCATTCCTTTGCCAAGACCAGCCACCATTTCTCTCTTTGAGCAGGGCACGCCTTCAGAACATTTTTAGAACGTGGTTGCTGACATCACCAAGTCTTTGATTTCTCAAGAACACCAGAAGCATTCAGCCTCCTTTCTGGTTGCCCATTTTCTTCCAATGCTTTGATGGCCCTCTATATAACTGACTTTATAATTAATCCTCAGCACCCTTTTTAAATTCTATCTATAATTAATACTCTGCATATGCAACTTTTTAATTTATTGTCAGCATTCTTATTTCCTCTGTAGTTGATTAATTCCTTAATAGATTAATTGCATACCTATTTGCTTAATTGACTCACCTCATAACTGGTTCTCTGCATTGATTCATATTACTGCTGTTTCTCTGTATATTTGTTGCATACTATAATTGATTCACCATATAACATTTCCCTGATTATTTGGCTCACACTAACTTTCAATTTCTCAATAATTGTTTCTTAGGATAACTGATTAATAATTCTACTCTTCTCTAATTCTTTCCATTCCCCTTCTAGATGTTATAGTCTCTTCCCACATATTCTCTGCTGCTTCCTCCTCACCTCCAAAGTGATATCATCTCAGCCCGGGCCCTTCCTTTCTGCCGTTCCCAACTCCTACAAACTTCTCTGCTGGACTTGCCACTTCCAACCTCACTTATCCCTACCCATGCCTGTTCCCTTTTTTTGCTACTCAGGGGACTACCTGCGGTGTCTCTGAAAGTATCACTGCCATCCCTTACCTTTTATATCTGCCACTCCCCATATCTCATGATTCTCACTGAAACTTGAGGTCAATATTTTCAATATGGACTTAATCCCTTCCTAAATTATACTGAACTAAGGCTACTTTACTCCTGAATAGAGAATCCACATGTAGTTTAACATATTTTAACTTATGTGCATTAACTTCACACCTTTAGTTGAGTCACATTAACTTTCCTGAGTGTCCCCATGTAGACAAGCCCATACACTCCTGGCCCTGAGGAACATGGTGGGGGCGTTGGAATGTTTCTAGCATGTGTTTTCCTCTTGTCGCTCTTCCTTTGTCATTCCAGCTCCCTCTTCTTTCCTTTCTACCACCATGTTTGTCATCTATGACTCACCTTTCTTCTGGCTTTTGTCCTTAGTAAATCCAGACTCCCAATGTCAAAAAGTTTCTGTGTACTTTTTCCACTTTACTTTAAGTCAGTTTGCAAAAAACGTTTAAAAAAACTGAAAAGGAAAGAGAGAAACTCTGCGAATATGCCTAAAATAAAAAAGCTCCATCTCTGTGCTCTAGCAGGGTTATATGGAAGCTGTGAAGGCCTAACACTGAGGGCATTCTTCACTAACAACTGTGGCTGTGTAGTCATGGCTCTCCCAGCGCTTTAAAAAATCCACCTCCACGAGGGGAATAGCTACCAGTGCTGGGAGCACTGTCTACACTGCCACTTTACAGCGCTGAAACTTGCAGTGCTCAGGGGGGTGTTTTTTCACACTCCTGAGCAAGAAAGTTGCAGTGCTGTAAAGTGGCAGTGTAGACAAGGCCTAAGTGTAAGTTTAGATTTCTTTCTTTGTGGAATGCCCCTCTAATTTGCTGTCTGTGACATTCCACAAATAACTCTCAATTACATTCATTTAAAAAAATGCCAGTCACTTTTCACATACTTTCTCCATTTAAAATATAGTGAACCACTGTTTAACCTCACCGATTAATCCCAGAACTCCCTCTTACCTAAATATGACTCATGGTAGGACACTACTTCTTCAGAATATCTCTATCTGCACTTATTCCATGAATCTTCCCACATAGGCTGGATAAACTAAGGTTGAACTGTTTAAAATAAGATAATCAATGGAGTTAGTTCATATGTTCACTAATCAATTGTAAATAAATTCATAGATTTTTAAGGCCAGGAGGGATCATTGGAATCATCCAGTCTGACCTCCTGCATAACACAGGATGGGACTTCCCTGAATTAATTCCTGCTTAAATTAAAAGCCTTGTTTTATATTTTAGGTAAAACAACCTCCGGAAATCAGTTTAGTTCTGCGTCCTCGGGGTTTGACAGGTGACAATGAAGTTTATGCCAAAGTTGATTTGTGGGTCAAATGTCCCCAAACCTACCCTGATACGTGAGTGAAAATCAAAATATAGTCTTCTAATATTTTCTCTATTCTCTCCTTGACAAAAATGAAAGTTGAAGTCTAACATTGTGTTCATTGCCCTTATTCTTGCCTTGATTTAAATGTGTCTCTATTCGTTAGACATATAGTGTTGAAGCATAAAAGTGGGTAACCTTATCTCTATAATTAATCCATCTGAAAACATGTCTCTGAGATAGATAGAAGTATCCTCAGCCGTTCTGTGATGTAGCTGCCAGTGAGTAATAGAGATGCATCTGCCAATTGGAGACTTAAGCACTAATTCAGCAAGATATTTAAGCCCATATGTAACTTTAAACATGCGAATACTTTCACTGAAATCATTGAGACAACTCATGAATTTAAAGTTAACACAGTGCCGAATGGGGAACAAAATCTTCAACTTTAAAACTGTCTGCTTGTCATAGTTCTATCATCTGCTGGTCCTGTATTGTGCTGAATTAGCCTTTTGGAGGGCTAATGGATATTTCCTTTGAATTATGAAAAGGGTTGTTGTTGTGGTTGATCGGCCGCTACTGGGATTTGGCCTTGATAGTAATTTTCTGGACAAGTATTGTTGTGTCAGAACAGCCCAATAGTCCATCTGCCACCAACAGTGGCCAGTGTCAGATACCTCAAAGAAAAATAGTATGCCCAGTTGTGCAATGATCTAACATATGGGAAGGGAACTGTTGTTCCTGACCAAGTGATGATTTCATTATATTCTGAAGCTTGAGGCTTGATAACCATTATATTTTTTGTTTAAGATAGTATAACTGCAGATGTTTTTCTTACTCCCATAATTGTCTAAGCTTTTTAAAAATGTCAGTTATTTATCTGAATGTACTTTATTGCAGTGTATTCCTCAGACTAATTATATATTGCTTACATAAAAAAAAGGAAAATCAGCAAATCCAAAAGTGGCATATCTTATGCCAGAAATGTGTACTGCATTTTCAGTACATCTCTTTAAAAAAAATAATGTATTGGGTTAGAACTGTAGTTGTCCCAGACTATGGAGTTACCCTGATGGTTTTTCTGCTAGTTGAAACTGTTGAGTACTTGTGTGCAAGCAATTCGGATTATGTTGAGTGTAAAGCAGAACTTTTTTATAATCATGTAGCTAGAGTATTACTTGTTTGGGTGTTGAATGACAATGGTTGGGTTCCTGCAAAAAAAAAAAAAAAAAAAGTCTTATTGACCTGTCGTGTGGTCTATATGGGTCTCCTTATCTGTCTGTACACCTTATCCTTAATAAGAGAACATTTCTTGTGATGTCTTTTCTCCAGTGTCCCTGAAATACAGCTGAAAAATGCAAAAGGTTTGTCAAATGAAAACATTAATTTGTTAAAATCCAGACTAGAGGAATTGGCAAAACAACGCTGCGGAGAGGTAAGAGTTCTCACTTTGTGAAAAGCCTAATTGATTGTAAATAGTGGTGAAAATTATGTATAGTAAAATGTTATCAAAATAAGGAACTACAAATACATCAAAACTAGAATGTGATTATATATTATAGTAAAGCAGGGTGAAGGTTCTGTTCTTCCCATAATGGTTTCTCAACTCAGGAAAGTTCAGTGTAGGCATCCAGCAAAAATAAACTACATAGAGACTGAGTTTGCATTCGCTGCCTGTCTAGGGACTGTGGGATCATATCCTTAGAATGTTTGTCATCTTATAGAAAGTAACAAGCAGTGTATAAAATTGAGAGGATTTTATAAAGTTTGTTGATTTTACAATGAAATTAAAATTCGTTGTAACTATTTAGTCAAAAACACTTTTTACTTGGTGAAGGCAAAGGCAGTGTGGTCTAGTGCACTCAACAGTGGATTGTGGGACAAGAGATCTGGATTCTAAGCCCAACTCTACTGGTCACGTCATGGAAATGTGCCTCAATTTCCATATCTGTAAGATGGGGATATTAATACTGACCTTCTTTTGTAAAGCACTTTGAGATCTATGCATGAAAAGTACTAATTAGACAGGAGCTAAATATTCTGATTATTTATATACTACAAAATATAGATTTTGTATTTACTTTATTCAGATTTTAATAAACACTTCAAGTATGTTAACTACAAGCAACAATGTAAATGTTTTACAAACTCAGTATCCATGTAGACTGAATATGGACTGAAATGATCCAAATGGTTGACAGTGAATGTGGAAGCCTTTTGTAAAAGTAGTGTTTGCAATATGCATTTCTTATGTGCATGTGCATATTTTACATATAAATATGTTTGTGTTTAACTTGCTTGTTTTAACCTTGAAAAAGAAAAAAAAATAAGCAGCAGTAACTCCTACAATGTATTAAAACAGGAGAATATTTTTGCTACCAATTTTCTATGTCCATATGCCAGTTCACTTGGCACATATACCTCTTTTTCCATTTATACAGCATATTCTTGTTGTATTATTTTTAATATGTTCTCTGATAGCTACTTTCATAAGAATTATTTTTAGATAATTTTTCATTCAAATTGTGTTTAGTAATGAATTGTTACTACAATACTTTTTGGTACCTTCTAGGAATTAACAGTTCAACAATGTACTCTTGATTTTTATAATAGATGTGTTAATGATAAATGAAAGCAATATTTGAACTAAGACAGATGTTCTCAGACTGCGATCTATGCACCGGGGTGGTCCCCTGTGCGCTTGCTGGTGGTCCTTGGAGAAGTGACTGCTCACATCATGTTGACATTCCTCCTTCCTTCTAGCTGCTTCTATCACATTAAAAGAGCTAAAATAATCAAATAATTTCCTAATATTACTGTTCCATGTGAGCAATTTCCTGTACTTGCTACAGGAATATATTATACAATCATGAATCAGGGTTATCCTTACTATCAGGAATGGGAGGGTGATCCCTGAGAGCCTCCTTATTAGATTGTGGTCCGCTATGTGGATCCCCCCCGCAAAGGAGGGTCCTTATATTCCTACTCTAAGTAAGGGTATGTTAAACAGTAAGTGGAAAGCTTTATTTCTAAATAAACATTCTAAAAAATACCTCCTTTATTTTCTCTCTCTCTGCACTTGCTTTTAGTTCAGTGATGCTGTAGGAAGGGTGTTTTGCTTTGTGCATGGCACAAACAAATGTGTTCATGGTGTGCTATGTCTTCTGTTCCACACTGCCTTCTGGCTTCATTATTATGAGCAATCCAGGGATTAAATATTTAAGATTCTAGGAAATTTCAATTCCCTATAGGCAGACAGTTTAATGTGTTGTTGTTACATGCACACCTGAATTGAAACCAAACCCTATGCTATGGGTTTATCAGTAGATCACTCAGCTGAAAAGGTGAAACCCTCTTTGTGCTGTTGCTTTCATTTTGGAGAGTTGATAGTCTTTTTCACTCAAGGGGTTAATTGACTTGAAAAGGCTATTACTAGATGGTGTATGGGACAGGTAATGGCCTTTCATCCTAGGTCATCAGCATACTGGCCAGCATTTTTCAGATTAACTTCCAGAGGCATCCCATCCCTCCAATGTCTCCACAGTCCTTCCACTAATATCCCTGTTCCGTCTTTCTCATCCCACCCAGTACACTGCCCTGTACTCTATAGAATACACAACAAGGTGAGCAGAGTTCCAGCTGCCTCCCCCTCTGGGCCCCACCCCAGTGGGGCTATAGTAAACGTGGCTGTTGGCAGTGGTCAGGGAAGCATGGCCATAGTTACACCTGGTAAAATGGAGAAAAGACGCTCGCTCTTGGCAGGATGCTTGCAGCAGAACAAAACCCCTTGGGCCTACCCCCTCCCTGCTCCCCTGTGTCCTGGAAGAGGAGGGGGCATTACCCTCTTTCATCCCCCTCCTGCTGTACCAAAAAGCCTGGGGAGAATGGGGCATGAACCACCCTGCCTGATCTCTGAACCCCCCTTGCTGCATTGAGGCCCTAGGTGAGTGGGGCTGTTCCCCATCTCTGAACCTTTGCCATCCATCCTCTCCCTCCTGCAGTCAAGGCCTGGAGAAGAATGGGGCATAATCCCGTCCCTGACATACTGATCTTCCAACCCACCTTTCAGTATCTGCCTCTATCTTGCGCTGCCAGGGCTGTATGCTTTTACCACCGTGCCCCCCGCTTCATGCTCCCCTTGTCCTACCATTGGCAGCTGACGCTGCCCCTCCCACACTCCCATTGGCAGAAGCATAGCAAAGGTCAGCTGCGTTACCCAGAATCTTGTGTGTCAGCCACACAGCGTATCAGTTTCTGTCACTGACTCAGAAAGAACACAACAGGCTGATGCATGTGTGGCCAACACACATGATTCTGGGTAAGGTAGATATGCCAGTGATAACACTATTAAGTCAGGAGTCAGGAGTTTTTTTGCTTGCGAACGGCAGTGTCCTTGACCTATTGGGAGACTTGGTCAGTCTGGTCATCAGTTCATATCCAGCCAAAATTGGCAGTGACTGAAAATCATTATCATTTGACAGGCCAAGCAGTGTAATTAGGTAGTAGTCTCAATCCCATTCCTATTGGATGGTGAAGGAACTGCTGCGCTTAATGTTTGTAGCAAATGCTTAAAACATAATCATCATTATCAACTCAGTTGACACATTTTTTGCAGTCTCAGGAAGGCTAACAACTGTGTGGTCTTTAGGGACTGATGTGCTCTCTGAGCACACAGAAGCAGTTTCTCCAGTCCAGAGCATGGTTGCGGCATATTGGGGAAGCTTGCAATACCTTTCACTGTCCATGTTGCTTTGTTTAAGGAATGTAGGGATTCATTTATCAGAGCTATCCATCTGGTCTTTTTATTTTATTTATAGAAAATGGTTTTTAGTGAGAGGGAACTGTGCCTTGCTGACTTTGACAGTGTTGATTTTCAGTGTCAATCTGCATAAAAGTTGGAACTGAGATGAGCTGTCTTTCATCAGGATGCCAAGTTACCCTAGATGATGAAAAGTGGTCACCACCAAAGTGGTTCTACAGCTGTAAGTCTGGATTTGGCTTGCAGAGAGAAGATCACAATTTAATATCAGCAAATAAATAAACAATATGTTCTCAGCAACATGGACAATAATATGCAGCTATAGAGACACTAAATGGCTTGCATTTTATAATATGAAATGTTTTTTGACCATGTACAGAAGAACACTAGAACTCTTTGAGGAGGTCAACAAGCATGTGGACAAAGGATATCCTGGGTATATACTGTATTTAGATTTTCAGAAAGCCTTTGACAAGGTCCCTTACCAAAGGCTCTTAAGCAAAATAAGCAATCATAGGATAAGGGGAAAGGTTCTCTCATGGATTGGTAACTGGTTAAAAGATAGGAAACAAAGGGTAGGAATAAATGGTCAGTTTTCAGAACGGAGAGAGGTAAATAGTAGTGTCCCCAAGGGATCTGTACTGGGCTCCGTCCTATTTTACATATTTATAAACAATCTGGGAAAAGAGGTAAACAGTGAGGTGGCAAAATTTGCAGACGATACAAAATTACTCAAGATAGTTAAGTCCCAGGCAGACTGCAAAAAGCTACAAAAGGATCTCACAAAACTGGGTGACTGGGCAACAAAATGGCAGATGAAATTTAATGTTGATAAATGCAAAGTAATGCATATTGGGAAAACATAATCCTAACTGTGGGTCTAAATTAGCTGCCACCACTCAAAAAAAGAGCTCTTGGAGTCATTGTGGATAGTTCTCTGAAATCATCCACTCAATGTGTAGCAGCAGTCAAAAAAGTGAACAGAATGTTGGGAATCATCAAGAAAGGGATAGATAATAAGACAGAAAATATCATATGGCTCCTGTATAAATCCATGGTAAGCCCACACCTTGAATACTGCATGCATGCAGATGTGGTAGCCCCATCTCAAAAAAGACATATTAGAATTGGAAAAGGTTCAGAAAAGGGCAATAAAAATGATTAGGGGTATAGAATGGCTTCCATATAAGGAGAGATTAATAAGACTCGGACTTTTCAGCTTGTAAAAGAGGCAACTAAGGGTGGATATGATAGAGGGCTATAAAATCATAAGTGGTATAGAGAAAGTAAATAAGGAAGTGTTATTTACTCCACATAATACAAGAACAAGGGGCCACCAAATGAAATTAATAGGTAGCAGGTTTAAAACAAACACAAAAAAGTATTTTTTTTTATGCAACACACTGTCAACCTCTGGAACTCCTTGCCAGAGGCTGTTGTGAAGGCCAATACTATAATGGGGTTCAAAAGGGAGCTAGATAGATTCATGGAAGATAGGTCCATCAATGGTTATTAGCTAGGATGGGCAGGAATGGTGTCCCTAGCCTCTGTTTGCCAGAAGCTAGGATTGGGTGACAGGGCATGGATCACTTGATGATAACCTATCTATTCATTCCCTTTGGGGCACCTGCCATTTTCCACTATCAGAGGACAGGATACTGGGCTTGATGGACCTTTGGTCTGACCCAGTATGGCCGTTCTTTTTATTTATTTATTTTCTTTTGTTCTTAGTACCATTAAAATAATTTGGTTTGGAAGAAGTTATGTTTTATCCAGGAGAGTGTTTGCATATTTGTAGTGAAATTAGTGCATTTTTTTGAGAAAGCTATCTTTGATGCCCTATTAGTGACTATCATGTCACAGTTAATAACCATAGTTCTGACAGACAGTGGTATAAGGAGAAATGTGTTACATTCTCATAATAACTAACTGAGCATTATCAATGAGAATCTACTGACTTTATTGCTTTTCTAAAGCCTCATTACTATATCATTTTGTATTTTGAACTGTTTTGAAAACTGGGTGTCATTTGTGTTTACCTCTTTTTTTAGGTGATGATATTTGAACTTGCGGACCACATACAGTCATTTCTCAGTGAATATAATAAGCCACCCTCTAAGTCTTTTCATGAAGAAATGCTAAAAAATCAGCAAAAGGAACAAGAGAGACTGGCCCAGGAAGAACAGCGTCGGATGCAAGAAGCTAAGAGAAGAGAGGAACAGGAGGTAAAAGAATTAAAATGTTCATTTTCTCATTGTTTGTTATGAATATGTAAACTTTATAAGTGGATCCTTTATATATAACTAGTTGTGACGTTCCCCTCTGGTGTTATCTGGACTGGTGATCTGTTAGGTCACTCCAATCCTTGACTCTGGGAGCCAACCTTACCATGCTCTGCTGTGAGAACCCCCACTCCTGGGCTGTTCACGCACAGCCTCTGGCATGTAAGCTGCTCTTTGAATTGTGCAACCAAATGACACTATCCAATATCTCCAGTCCCAGACACAACCCTAGGAACCTCCGTCTTGCAGTGTCCGGTTATGCCTGCAGCCTGCCGGACACTACAAGCTTATATGAGTTTGTCAATTTAACAAAGAAATTGATATGTACCAGGCTTGTTATCCCAAGGGGAGTCTCTGACGTGCTTCAAACCAAACGCACTGCTTCAGGTAGAATAAACAAACAGATTTATTAACTACACAGATAAATTTAGAGTGATTATAAGTCAAAGCATAACAAGTCAGATTTAGTCAAGTGAAATAAAAGAAAAATGCATTCTAAGCTGACCTTAACACTTTCAATGTCCTTAAAAACTTAGATGCTTCTCACTACAGGCTGATTGGTTGCTCTTCAGCCAGGCTCTCCTCTTTGATCAGCACTTCAGTCACTTGGTGGAAGAGAGAGGGAGCATGGCAAACATCTCTCCCTTTTATCATGTCCTTTCTTCCCTCTTGGCTTCCCCCTAGTCCCCCCCGACTCCTTCAGAGTCAAGTGAGCATTACCCCTTTGCAGTCCCAAACTGACCAAAGGAAGGGGGGGTGATTCACTCGAGACTCCAACAGATCCTCTGTTGTTGCCTAGGCCAGTGTCCTTTGTTCCTGTGGGGCTGGGCTGGGTTTGTCCTATACCTGCCCTGATGAGGTGTGAACTGCTGCTCTGCTCTTGGAGAGTTTTTCCCTGGGCTTGCTTTAAGCCATGGGGATACATTTTCAGCCTCATAACTATATACATGAAATTATAACCTAGAACATTACTGTAACAACAATGCTCAGTGCATCTTGAGCCTTACGAAGACACCCAACATGACAAACTTTGCACTGGATACCACTCGATCATTTTGCAAGGATGAACATGGGGGTGCTGGGTGTTCCCCTGAGGTACAGAGCGTTACAATAGTTTATAAAGGTTACTAGTTAAAAGATATTTTAATAAATGGCTAATCAGTTGGTATAGATTGTTACAATGCAACAGGGTAATAGCTTTCTTATAACAATGACTTATAGTCATCAATAACACCTTTTTTTCTGGTGTGCTTATAACCATCAGTAATGCATATTGCTTGTTATGACCTTGTTATGGACATCATTTATTATTAACCTATTGTAAACCATTTTCTATATAAAGTTTTATTTATGTGTGACCATATAAATATTTGAAGTGCATTTCATCTTCGACTACAAAGGGAGTCGGTGTGTTAGCTCACACCAGAACACCAGATATCCTGGAAACTGGTCTTGTCTTCATACCACATCTCCCTACATACCTGCAGTACCTCTGTTTTGGAGTATAATAAATCCGTGCCTAAAACTTGTTATTCTTAGCATCATTAAGAGGCTATGTCTTTGAAAGGAATTTTCCTTTTGTTACCACTCCCCTTCTCTTTAACGTGGAATTGTTATCATTTCCTTGAAGTAGCTAAGAAAGTGATTTGACTGAATTATTTATGCATCTGGGATTACTAGATCCTTTTAAAAATCCTTGAAAAATCAATACTTTAGCTTTTTTCTCAGAAGTAAAATTAAAGATTGTTGTTTGTTTCACATTTCTGATACCAGTAAAATGTATTTCAGCAACGTGAAATTCTTGATGAGATTCAGAGAAGGGAGGAGGAGAAGAGAGAAGGAAGAAAAAAGAAAGAAATGGCAAAACAGGTATTATTTTTAACCTAATGTGCAAGAACACTTTGTAATATTTGCTGTAAGCAATATAGCACGATTATAAAAACTAAGGAGAATAAAATGAATACATTTGTATCACATGCTTTCTTAATTTTCTCTATGAAATATTTGTGATGGGTATTTGTAAATTTAAGTAATTATTTTTGTTCTTGAAGTGTAGCTGTTGCTTCTGAAATTAATTTGGTATATACTGAATTTTATCTATCTTATTGTATCTTCTCAGGGCACTGACATTCTGTATTAATTTATCCAAGTGAAAGTTATCAAACAGACTAAATAAAGCTAATCTATAATCAATTTCAACATGAAATGACTTTATGTTCATGCCAGTGCATAATGCTGAAACCTTCCGATTCTCAATCTTGTTCCCCAACTTCACATATGTACTCATAGTGGAAACCTACCATTTCCTTGCCTAGGTGATTTTACAAGATGCATAGTGAAGTTAATCCATGCATTTTGAAGACAGAAGCAATCCTTTTACTTGTTTGTTTCTTTCACCTATTCCCAGGAACGTTTGGAAATTGCCACTTTTACAAGCCAAGAAAATTTTTTCAAAAGAGACACTGTAGGGAACAAATCTCCTTCTGGTTTAAATGGAGGTGCTCTGGAACATGGAGGGAACAATAAGCATCGCACAAATTCCACTGGGCGTTCAAAGTATGTAATGTTTCATTTTGGATGTGGTCAGGGTTTTTTACTATTTGGCAAATATTAGATTTTAAAGTGCTGTGGGCTTCATGCAATACTTTATAATTAGAGTTGGAAGTATTATCAACATTTACTGATAAAAATCTAATCATCTGTTTCACTGCACACATGCGCGCACACACACACGAAAAAATATTTCTGCGATGATAATAGATGTATACATATAGGCAAAGTAAGAAAAATGCAGCTTGAGAACTTACTAGATTGATTTAAGGATATTATATTTTGACATGTGATGTTGACAGTTTATAAATTAATGGTTATAAAGCTTTAACTTTTTGAATCTCCATGATTACTGTGATTAAGTAATTTATTTTCTGACCCCCCCATTGTCTAATCTCCTCCTCATAATTTCCTGCAACTGAAAATTTAAATAAATCTAGAAAAAAATGCTTGATGATAAACATTGATATTACTTGTTGAAATTACAAAAATTGAATTCTGACAAGCCTGTTTATAAGCTTTGTTTAAATTGGGAGTGCTTAACATGATAGCGATAAGTAGAAAACTTTCTTGTGTGGGGGAGGCTTATCCATCAGTTTAAATTAAAAATATATGTTTCTGTCCTTTGTGGCTATGAGGAAAACATTCTGAATGTGAATTGATGCAGTGCTGTCTTCCTAAATCTGCATTCTAGTGGCAGTTCCAGGTGAAAATTATCTGGTTCCAATTGATTTGAGATACTAGAACAAAGCAGCAAAGATATTAGTCTGTTCTGATTCATGTGGTTACTGGTCCTCCACTTGAAAACAAATCAATACTAATTGAGACTACTGAAAGGAGTCTAATATATTTCCAGTAGAACAGACAGATTGGGACAGTATAAGTTGTGAATTTCCTATTCCCAAATCCTGTCTTCAATGGATAACCTGAGCAGTTTGCCACATCAGAACAAAAAGAAATCCTCCTCCTCCTCCATCTCTAGTCTCTGTAGTTGCTGCTCCAGCATAAGGCTCAAATGGCCTCTGTATCAGTGATGCTATTGTCTCCCTTGCTGCTTGGGTGGGAATGGCTGGTGGATTCAAGTAGTGGTAGAACCAGAGCTCTGTCCCAATTCCCACAGCAAAGACAGAGGATTCAGAATGCTACTGCAGGTTCATGTGAATAACTGCGCACCCACTGTTTTCCGTATGAACAATGGGAAGATTGGTGCACTATCTAAAAAATGCAGGAATACAAAAGACAAAGATAAGTTTGAAAAATATGGAACAAACAAGACACACTAACTCTACCGCTCTATTCCTTTGCTTATGGTTGTTACCCATCCCTTTATCTGCATGTTGCTTTAACTTGTATCTTATCTACAAAGCATGTAGCTCATATTTCTTTCACTCTTCTTGTTAGTTATGGTTTGTGTTTTCTTTTCCTCCTCTGATAGCTTTATTACACACTCTTTGATTAATATTTTAAAATATTTTCTCCACAAATATTTCACAAAAGTTAAAGATGTCTTTAATACAAAAACTCTTGTGCCATCTCTATCTGCTCATGTGATGCTTTCACTGCCCACCCTCTTCTGTCCTGCATATTCATATTTGACCACCATTATATTCCATAAAGCTTTTAAATATTCCTAAATTGTCTTTTCTTCTCTTTAATAAGGTTTCACTAGGCTGTACTAAGATGATTTATTTGTGCCTGCTATACAAAAGACAAATGACCTTGATATATGAAATCACAATAATACATGCTGTTCTTATTTGTGTGTGTGTATAAACTGCATCTTCTGTAGGGACTTGGCACAGTATCATTTATATTTTACTTGTTCATGTAAAATACATAGATCTTTTTTTCCAACTCTCCTTAATGTGTTGGCAATAAATAGAGACAGCTGAAACCTCTCCTGGTGCCATTGTTAGTTTCTTGTTGCAGTATTAACAAAATAGTTTGCCAGTTTAATTTTTGAAGGTTGTCTTCACAACAAGAGGGAGTAGGGGTTTTATTTGTTAATGAAACCTTACATTCTGTCCAAATACAGTAATATGATATGAGTTTAAACTATCATCAGTTTCATATTACTTCAGATACTTGTCTTGTGATGAATAGGATTTGCTGCACTAGTCCATCTCAGAAGAACAATTTTATCTATAAGAATGAGAAATTAATTACTTTTTTTGTCATAGTCCTAATTTGAGGACTGTATCAGTTTTAATTAAGGTCCTTGTAAAATTATGCAGTTTATTAAGTGTTTTAAAATGTTGGTTAGAAATACTAACATAATATGTGCACCTGTATAGCCAGATAAACTTCTCTTTTTTATGAGTGACACCTGTGGTGAGTTGGACATAAACTCTTTTAGAAGGTCAATTTTGATACATGCACTCTGGTGTTGACACTGGAAATTATGCAGCAGCTCCATAACATTTTAAATCCCTAAATTTTAATGGACTATTAACATTGATATTTAAGTATGAATTATATAAATATTTAATATGAGAATTAATAATAGTCAATATAGTAACTCCATGTTATTTTACTATTTTCTGCTTTGGGAGCTGTGGAGGCAGTTTGGGTTTAGGATAGTTACATTTGCTGAATGTTTCTGCCAAAATAACTAGCAGTGATCTAGTTACATGATGATGTAAATTGTCATCTGTGGGTTTTAGCATTAACAGACCAATGAGATGAATGGGGCAATTCACACCTCTGAGCTATTTTTTTCTGCCTGTGCAAATTCAGTCATTACATTGACTACGGCCAGGTCTACACTACAGACCTATGTCGGTATAACTACGTTGCTCAGGGGTGTGAAAAATCCACAGCCCAGAGCAACGTAGTTATACTGACCTAACCCCCCATGTAGACAGCGCTGTGTTGGTGGGAGAGCTTCTCCTGCCAACA
The DNA here is from genome assembly GCF_016161935.1 of Mauremys reevesii. NCBI lineage: Eukaryota > Metazoa > Chordata > Testudines > Geoemydidae > Mauremys > Mauremys reevesii. Next base: position 58,539,090 of record NC_052626.1, read on the forward strand.
TAGCTACTGCGTCTCAGGGAGGTGGATTAACTACGCTGACAGGAGAAGTTCACCTGTTGGCATAGGAACATCTTCACTAAGGCTGTTTCTACACTGTGCACCTTACGACGGCGTGGCTGTGTCGCTGCAGCCATGCCGATGTAAGGTGCACTACGTGGTTGCTCTTTGTCGCCAGGAGAGAGCTCTCCTGGCAACAAAATTAAGCCACCTCTAGTGAGAAGTGGTAGCTTTGTCCCACTGACAAAGTGGTGTCCACATTGATGCTTTTCGTTGCTAAAAGTTTTCTCGTTCAGGGGTGTGTTTTTTCTCAACCCTGAGCGACAAAAGTTTTAGTGACAAAAGTGGCACTGTAGACATAGCCTAAAGTACCACAGCTGTGCAGCTGCAGCGCTGTATGTGCAGACATGCCCTTACATTTAGCATGTGTTTTTATGGTTATCCTCATCATCATGAAGGGCTAGAAACATATTTTTAAATAATGAAAGCTAAGATTTTACACCAGGAGGTGGATTTCAAGGCATGGGGGGGATTCCATTTTAATTTCCACCACTACAGCATCGCAGAATCCATGAGGCCCTAGCTATGAGTGAGCAGTTTCTTATGGGACTTTTATGATTGTTTTTAGGATTTCTTTTTAAACTGTACCAAATAGAATAACCTGATGTATTTATCTGATAGGGCAAATGAGTATCAGCACAGTAAATTAGTCAGCTCTCCCTTAGGAGGAATAACTTGATAGTACTGTTAAACACAACCTTTCTCGAGTGCCCAGGGAGCAGCCAGACAGAAGTAGTGTTCCAAGGGGAAATGTGCATGTTGGTCCCTTGGAAAATAATTTTCTAGCACTAATTAAATCCTAAGTCTGTTAATGAAGTTCTAAGGGGAACTGTGCATTGAGAATTCTGTTCCCCATAGTCTGTCTGTAGCAGCTCCATGGAGTCATCTCAGCAGCACACCAGTAATCTTGGGAGTAGCGTGGCACTTATTTTCAGAATTCTGCTTTTCATTTCTGTAGGGTTTTTTTCTGCTGTGATTTGAACTGAGGGTACCCAAACTTTGTAACACTGAGGGTGCATGTAATTTGTATATAAATCTTACATAATTATTTTAGCAAATGTAAATGTGTACAAGCAGGGTAGCTTGTTTTGGAATCTCCCTTGCTGAATAAAGATTGCTTGTTTGAGTTCACCGGCAATACCAGCAATACTACTTAGTGCTACTAAATCTTTAAATTGCTTTACAGACTTACTGATGGGTCAGTGAAAACCTGGTGTTGGTCAGGTTTATCTTTTCTTTGCATTGATAGGACGTGTGGGGACTAAGGCTGCATTTAGTTCTTGGCTTTTGCTTTGAGCATCCGTCCTTTAAAACAAGAACAACAAATTGCCATATTTGTGTGGTCCCAAACAGTGCAGTTTCTGCTTAGAATTAATTCTGCATTGCTTTGTCACTGGACATATGTAATGATTCATAACTACTTGTAGATAGGAATTGATTGACTGTTATGAAGTTTTATGTGCAGCATCAATATTTGAACACTTCTTCTGACTTTATAAATGAAAGCCTCTGCGCAGTGTTTTCCATTAACTCTGTTGTCGTTGCTACTTAAGCACTAGTAGTGTGCTTCATGCTAGAAGCCTGTACAGAGAGTATAAGGGAAAACTCACTGGTCATATTATCTCATTTAGATCCCCAAAAATTTCAGCCAGAATGGTTCAGCCATTTCTGAGAATGAGGCTAGAGAAAAGTCTGATGTTTTGCTAAAGTTAAAATCTGGTGACCTTTTCTTTGAAAACCTCTATTAGCCCCATGCTTTGGAGAAGGAAATTGAAATTTGTCAGGGAGTGGCCTCTGTCAGGGATGTGTCTGTTGTCTCCATGTGAAAATCTGCCCAAACTTGGTGCAGTTATAAGCCTTTGAAAAATCTTCAGATATATTTTTTATTTTAGGAGCTAAAAATCTCTGAAGACTCCATCCTCACTAGGCATAAAGCCTCTCACAGCTCCTAGTGCTGTTCAGACTGTGCATATGCCATCCCCACAGAGCAACTGAGCATGCTCCCTCCATCCCAGCACTACAGGAGCAATGCTGGACCTCCTTGAAATTGCTGCTCCAGGCCAGGATGGAGCTAGATCCTGGAACTGCAAGTAGGGAGTCTCTCTCTTCTGCGCTCTGTGCTGTGACCTAGGCAGTGTAGAGGAAGATGTTGTCTGATATAAATGCAGAGGTGACAACAGCTGGAGCCAGGAGGGGAAAGGAATAGATTGTGATAAATTTAGTGAGACTCTGGCTGGAGTGGAGAAGAGAAAGTGGGACTGGGAGGTAGGGGAAGGGGATTCTGGGACTGGTTGGGCAAGGAGACTGAGAAGAGAAGCCAGGAAGTGGAGAGATGGAGACATGGAGCTGGGAATGCAGTAGAGAAACAACAAACTGGAGCTCAGGGAGGGAGACTGGGACTGGAAGCCTGTGAGGGGAGTAGGAGGAGACAGATTAGGACTATCTGGGCTAGGAAACTGGGATGATGAACCATTGGTAGGGAAGGGATATGGCAGAAGGGATCAGCTTTGGCGGGAATGGGCAGAAGAGTCTGTTTCCAATAGAACATGTGCTCCTCCAGAGCCCGGAATGGAACTCAGGATTCCTGAATCTCACCATCTCTTTGTTGTCAGCAAATATCTGTAAAACCTATGTGGAAATGGTGTGTTGAGTCCCCCTCTTGTGCTGCTCCAGGTGGAGGATAACTTACTAAAGCTATCAGTTACTGCATTAACTCAAGTGGCAGAGGTGTGTGCAGTGGATAGAAAGGATGTCAACAGGAGGCCACATGATTAAATTTGTTTTTCTCAGTTTGCTTTTTAAAAAACTCAGGAAACCACACAAAATATGATGAGACTATTACTGTTGCAAAGTCCAAATGCTCAAAAAATTAGGAAATACTAGTGCAACCTTAATTAATTTTCCTTGTGTGTATGTATTAGTATACAGTCTTTAAGTGTTAAGTTCTCCTCACACCTTCTATGGGCCATCTTAATTATCACTTCAAAAAGTTTTTTTCCTCCTGCTAACGATAGCTCATCTCAATTGATTAGACTCTGCCTGTTGGTATGCATACTTCCACCTTTTCATGTTCTCTGTATGTATAAATATCCCCTGTCTGTGTGTTCCATTCTATGCATCCGAAGAAGTGAGCTGTAGCTCACGAAAGCTCATGCTTAAATAAATTTGTTAGTCTTTAAGGTGCCACAAGTACTCCTGTTTTTTTTGCGGATACAGGCTAACACGGCTGCTACTCTGAAACCAGTCTTTAATTATGTGGCCACATACTATTTTTCTGCAGGACCCCTGATTTCATTCAGTGCACAGGGTGGACCTGCTGTAAGGATGAACTGGGGCTGTGTACTAAAGAAAGCTGTTGTCTGTAGGACCCTGCCTCATTTGTTGCAGAAGTAGGAGGGTGTATAGTGAATGAGGCAGGGGAGTGTGCAAGAAGTGAAAGGATGGTCTCATAGTTAAGGGTAGTTGAATGCTGCCTTGAAGAACTGGATTCTATCGCTACCTTGTCCACAAAGTTCCTCTGTGACTGTCTTGTAGACCTGTTGATCAGTCAATCTAGCTTTAATAAAACAGTTGCATGTGCTTTCTTTCTTGAGGGTTAAATACAAATTTTATTCGTTCTTCCTCAGACTGGGAAAGGACATGCGCAAAGCCCTTTACATTTTTTTTAATTGCTTCACTACCAGTGCATTCCATGTGCAGTCTTCCCAGCTTTGGTCTCAGCTCATGAGCTGTAAGCATCCCAGTATCTGGTATCTGAATTGCCTGCAGCTTTCAGAATTTAAATTGACTGCATAACTGCTCCAGTAAATGGCTTTCATCTGCCTATCCTGACTTCAGTTCATAAATTAGCAGTTCCAGTTCAGAAGATTCATCCTTACCAGACACACAAGGTACCCATTCTTTCTGAACCACCCACTCTTCACAAATTCAGGAAAACTGTTTTGTTTTTTTCTGGCCCGTCCCCTGTGCTGTTTGGCCCAGAGCCTGCTTTCCTCACCAGGCATAACCATTCACTTCCATCCCCTAGAATCAAATCAGGGCAATTAATTCCCGTTTCTTTTGACTAATTGTTGGCATGGTAACTCCAATTTCCAAGTGTCGGCACTCTCTGGAACTAGTTAATTTCCAAAGAAAGTGAAAAAGAACTAGAACAGGAAAATGGTACAGCATAAGTAGGCATAAAGCCTGCGGCAGGGAAGACAAGCTGAGAGTTTCTCTCATACTCCATTTATATCACATTTATGCATTTAATCATACCATTTGCAGCACAAAACTTTTATAAAATACAGAATTTTCTTAAAGATAAAGAGAAAAAACCTCTTCCAACTTACACAATTCCACAGTGCTTCAGAGTTCCCTGTCACAATGATTCTAGGCAAGTCACGTAAACCACACTTTTCCCAAGTGGTCATTAATTGTGTGTTTCTTATTTTCTGGGTGCCGAGCTTGATACTCTGGGGTCTCATTTACTGAAGATCTGAGCACTCAAAGCTACAATTGAAATCAGTGAGATCTGTGCTATGAACATGTCAAGTTCTTTATAATACTAAATATTCTGAAAAATCAGGTCCTAGTCACCTGAAATTGGCACCCAAAATTAGTGGATACTTTTGACCTTAATCTCTCTGGGCCATCACCTCCACTCACAGTGGTTTTGTTAAGATAAATTCATGTTTGTGAAGGACTCTAGTGATGGGTGCCATAGAAAAGCCCATGAGAAAATGTATAACTCTGTTTTCCAATCCCGGTTTGAATAGTGTGCAGTAAATAAGGCCTGGGCTACACATTGAACACGGAAGATAAAAGGAAATATTGAGTAGCTGTTCATTAACTGAGCACCATCCATCCTGTTCACCAAATGAGGCAGAGGTCCTGTACTAAAAACAGTGTGTGATCATGTAAATAAAGCCTGTATGGTAATACTTAGGCACAAGGAGGCCAAATTAAAGATGCACACTCAACCTTAATTCCTGCATTTCCAAACTTCTGAGTGCTTGATTGTGCAGCCATAAAAATAGATTTAACATAGATTTTTGTGTGTAATACATAATAGTGTGATTGAAGATCAGCTTAATGCAGTGAGTAGTACTTAATAATCAGCTTGAACAAGGCAAGGTTGTTGATGAGCAATCACTGTACACCTTGTGGTCAAAGTGTATTTTGACAACAGATTGGATTTTACTTGACCAGTAGATGGAAATTGTTCTATACTTGAACAGATTTGGCCTATATTTCATGAAGAACAGTAGTAAATATACTTGCTAGTCTCTACATTTGTCTGAGGTGTAAGTTACAAACTTTAGATTCTTTTAAGTTTACCACTGTTAATAAATGTCTACACACTACATTTGAAGGAGGGCGGAATACATGGGAAAGAGAGGATTATGTATTCTTGTTTAAGAAAAAAACAAACAAACCTGTGCAGAGGCAATAAATAGGCTGAACAGTTTTGTAGTAATTGTATTCTGTACCATAAAAAAACCCAAATGCATAAATTACTACTCCTCCTCCTCCATGGAAAATCCCAAAGGGATCACTGCCTCCTTGCAGATGGAGCACCACTTAGATCAATCTCTGGCTAGGCCCAAAGGCGATCTGGCTGGATATTCAGTTTATGTCCATCCCTAGCAATCTAATTGTGCCACCTGACACTTTTGCTGCCCACATGATCGCTGGCCATGTAACCTGCCGGAAACAAAAGACCCCTAGATTTCCTATATGTTGTCATAGGATCCAGGTTATTTTGCAAATATTTTGGAGCACTTTGTCAAAAATATTCACTTAAGGGAGTGAAGGGAGGTGGTGAGCAATGTGCTTAATCTTTGTTTGTGAATAGTGTGATTAACTACAACTTGCCAACTACAAGAGCAGTTTCTCCTCCCTTGGTTTTCACACCTCAACTGCTAGAAGAGGGCCTCATCCTCCCTGATTGAACTAACCTCGTTATCTCTAGCCTGCTTCTTGCTTGTATATATATACCTGCCCCTGGAAATTTCCACTACATGCATCCGACGAAGTGGGTATTCACCCACGAAAGCTCATGCTCCAATACGTCTGTTAGTCTATAAGGTGCCACAGGACTCTTTGCTGCTTTTACGGATCCAGACTAACACGGCTACCCCTCTGATAGTGTGATTAATGACGCTCATGTATGGGGAAGAACGATAATAGACCTTTTTTGTTAAAAAAAATAAATAAAAATAAAATCTTAATCGGACCAGGCCATGTTTGCTGTCTGATTATAAATCTTCAGTGAAATTAACTACCTCTTAAGACAAAATGGAAACACTCACATGTTCAGTTTCTCTAAATTAAATTAAAAAGGAACTTGCAGCCTCAGATAGTTTTAAAATCCTTTTGAAAAGAAGGTGCTTGGATACCATGGTGACTGACAGTATAAATACCTAGATAGATGATGAAAACTATGAAAGTCTTGAGTAGGGTGACCAAGTGTCTCGATTTAATATTTGGGTTGGTTTTTTTTAATATGGGCTCCTATTATCCCCCCACCCCCTGTCCCGATTTTTCACACTTGCTATCTGGTCACTCTAGTCTTGAGTTGGACATCATGTTGCCATTGGTAAATGTGTCTAGATTAATGACCTGGCAATGCGCTTGCTCATTTTTATGCTGTTGCTCACAACTCAAAATTGCTTAAATCCCACTGTCAAAAGTGACTCGGGCACTTAGGACCTTCTGGACATTTTAACCCGAGCCTCCAATTATGTGCAGTCTTTGGATACAAAATGTAATTGAAAATTTACCACCTAGTTATTGGTAGTGTTCAAAGAGCTCAGTCTTGCTCTCTAACTATTGCTGTCCCATGTGTTTGGCTCTTCGTAAGGTTAGAAGCAAAAGCTGTTATTTGGCCAGGGGAAACTGCCTTGAGGAGATGTTGATATACAACAGTGTCAGGTACCCTGACTGTTCTGTCCTTAATTCTGTGCTGTTCTAAACTCTAGCAGTTGATGTGCAGTACATCTACGTGACTATTTGAAGTGCTATTCTTGGAAGGCCCATCTATTGAGATGGCTTTCAGTGCACAATCCTGCAAAATAACTGTTTTTTTTCTGAAGCAGTGTGGTTTTCATGGCTGGAAGTGTTATATACTTCTGATTGTTTTAGGTTCCTTATATTTTCCACCAAGAGACATCTCATCAAGGAGCAACTGTGCAATTTAATCAATTTATTTAAATAATGTAAAGATCATCTAATATAGTGGCATGTACAATATATTTAACTTACTATTTTCACAGAACGGTGTATTTCTTTGTGTAATAGTATTTACTGTACATCTGTCAGAAGAATCTTCTTTTATACAACGTTTATGTCATAAATGCTTTGGGGACCTTTCTTGTTAATTTAGTTTTTTTCCTTCTTTTGCATAATTGAACATTTCAAAAGGCTTCTAGCCTTTGTGCTAACTGTATGTGCTAACATATATTTTTGCCATCTCTAAGTATCACTGATTGTTATTTGGAAAGGGCTTTCTGTGTGCTGGTGTTTTTGCTAACAGAATTTTGAAGCTGATTAAACCTGTGCAGGAACTTTAATTCCTGATCCTGTTAAAATGTAGATAATTTGAGTGATTTTGGATGGTGGCTGCCTCATTGTTGAGTGTCCTTTGTGAGCGTCTGCAAACACAGCAATATTTATATTAACTTTGAAAAACACCGAGTGCCAGGCGCTCTGCGGTTAGAGGGGAATAATACTGCTGTGTTGCTGGTTCAGTATACACTGGCAAGCGAAGCATTCTCTACTCAAGAAATAAATTCTTGTATCCAGTAACATTTTATATTGTTTTTTAAATGATTTCATCTTTAATAACCTAATTTCCTCTTCACAAAAGAAATACTATATACTATTTTGTTTCATGCAGCTCAGACAGTGAAACTAGGTTGGTCTGTTTCATATGGGGGTTCTAACACGTTAGCAGAAGGCCATTTTATTGGGGTTTCCAGGGAAGCAGGCAATGCTTAATTAAAAAATAAACCTGTTACTTAATATTTCCTTTTAAAAAACCTGTTTCTATAAACATTTGGCCCATACCCAATCCTTTTTTGAACAAAATCTAAGATTTAGGGACTAGTCTGCTGCAGCAGACGGCATTGAATTTAGCAAAATTAAATCCATTTCTTTCAAATATTCTTTTAAATATTTTGAAAGATGTAGCAAAATCGAGTGTGTTCATTGACTGTATTCAGAACTACAGTATCAATTACAGGTATATTCAGAGTAGAATTGCCATCAGAGGCTGCAGAAGCATTAAGGCCTGTATTAAGCATGGAAGCATAAGCTTAAGTGCTTTGCTGAATTGGGGCCTAAGTATAGAGACCCACTGCAATATGTTAACTTATCTATAAGCTAATTACACCTAAGATCCTGATCTTGCAGTTGGATTTATGCAAGTAGATGTTTGCTCTTATGCAGTCCCATTGAAATCAATGGGTATCTCATTGGGTGCAAAGGTCTGCTTCTCCAGATCCATTTACAAGATTGAGACCTGTATCAATTGTATTAGTAATATATTTCCAAACTGAAGAAACACTGTTCACATTTACAGGCGAGAACGTCAACATTCTGCATGTAGTAGTGAAGATTCTCCTGGAAATTATGAAATTTTGAACTTCAGTACTGGTGGTGCTGGTCAGCTTACTGTTCACAAAGGAAAATGTATAGGTGAGCAAAACAGCAATTGAAACTTTACTTTTTAAAAGCATGCATTGCTCACATAAGAGGATCGGGTGGATAGGTGTTTGCCACATGGAGGGAATCATGCTGAAGGGACTTTTAAATAGTGTAAATAGGGGTAAAGTGTGGAGGGTGGGATGGGAAGGGGAAGGATGTTGTTCTAAGGGCTCCAATAGGGATATGGAGAACCTCAGTCAAGGATGTGAGGGAGAAATGAGAGATTTTACTTGAGTGAATATTGTTTGTTTGTTTTAGGGATATTTGAAGTGAAATGTATCTAGATCTTCAAATAAACATTTCCAGGGGAGAAAACATTTCAGTGTGTTTACTGTTATTCTTTACTTGACTATTATAAAAACCAAATCCATTTATTTAGTATATTTGTAAATAGAAGGCTTGTTAAACATTGCTACCAAGTTTGAAAATTTTACAGCTATTAATGAAATACTTAAAACCAATTATAATAATAGGGCTAGACAATACTAGAATGCCCCCCACCATTGTTAGCACTGGTACTACAGCATGAATAGGAGAGTTTCACAAAAACCTCAGTGTAGACAAGCATCTGAGCTTTATACACGCTGCTGAATTTAACCATCAAACTTCTTCTGCATTCTCTCTCACTATGTCACTTTAATGGATTTGCTGTTGAAAATATTACTGTGAACAAACATAGTTTCATTATTTATTGTAGATTTTGAAGACACATGATTAAACTACTATATATAGAATTAAGCATTTGGTCAGAGGAAAAGGATGTTTGGTTACTGAAACCTCAAATTCTTACATAAAACATATAAGTCATTTTATTTTAATGTAAAGTTTGTTGTACATTTCCTGTAGTTTGATTTTTTTTTTTTTGTCAATCATTTGATTTCAATGGAGCTGATATTCTGCAGGCAATTTATATCAAATTCAGTTACAGATTTTGTTCTCATTTTGATTAGGTTTATATTTTAACATTTAACCTAATTAACTAAAAAGCAAACCTTTTAATGTTTATTCATCATTTGTAGGAACTCTTTCAGGCCCATTAGAAGTGAAAGAAGTTATGTTTTTCTCTCTCCCTCTTTTTATGTGTAGACAAGGATGAACAGCTTGGAAAATCAGTCTACAATGCCTTGGAAATATATACTGGCAACTTTGTCTTAGTATATGAATGGGTTCTTCAATGGCAGAAAAAAATGGGAAGATTTCTTACAACTCAAGAAAAGGAAAAAGTTGATAAATGCAAAAAACAGGTACTAAATACACTTATTTTCTATTTGGCTTGAATTTTTTTTTCGTGCTTTTGCTCTGGCTGTCAGCTATACTGTGTAGCATTGTATATTGAACTGAGACGCTGGTGATGAGATTGAAAATTCCAGTGTTTGAACATCATTCACTAACAGAGATGTTGATTTGTTCAGAGGTCATAGGCATATTTTCTATAATACGTACGTAAAGTCTGTTAATACAATATTAAGGAAAAATCTAGAGAAGGGGAAAATCGAGCTTCTCTGGCACAGCCCTATGGCAGAAGAAAATGTTGTCTTTGGTACCTGGCTGTGATGTCCTCACTTAACACTGGGATAGGGCTCTCAAGCTGAAATTTTTAAGGTACAAATGTGCTGCTGTGCATGCTCAGTAGAACATATTTAAGTCTTTTGGCTTGAAGTTTTAGGGGAAAATTCTGCCCTGATTTGAAACCTTTGCAAATCAAATATTGGGCTGAGACCAAATAATGTGACATTTCAGCTCAAAGGGGGATTTTTTTAATTAAAAGGTGAGCAAGTGGAAACAGATTTATTACAGAAGTGCTATTGTAACTTAAAATACAATATTTGGGACTGTGAATTTAATACATAGCACTCCCTTGTGGAGACAAAAGGTATTCAAATAGAGATGTGGGACACAAAGGAGTGTGAGTGAATTTTGGGAATCTTTTAGTACATAAAAGGCTATAACTTAATTTATAGTAGATATTTTTTATTATCTAGCTTATACATCTGACACCCTATTATTGCATTAAGGGCATGTCCATCAACCCCATTTCAGAATAAGTTAGATTTGAACAAACAATTCTCCACAAAGGAGAGGCAGAACAGAGGTGCTTGAGGAAGGGAACCTAAGAGCCAGAAAAAAAAAGCTGGCGCAAACCCTACCACTCCCAGAAACACTACAGGAGCAGAATTTCAGGGTTATGCATTCCTTTAATCTTTCCAGGAGTCACATCCTGTGTATTCAGTATAATTACACTGAGTAAGCTGGTCATTAATTCTAAAATGTGTGCTTAAAGTCAGTTCCCATCAGGACACATTGCTACACCCTGTTTGCCATCTCCTTTGAATACACTAAGTTATCTGGGCATCTCCCAGGGCCTTTGTATTATTTGGGTTACGCTGTGTTACACTCTGATTTAAAAATTACTAATGAGTACATCTCAAAAGGCACCAGGATGGTTTTTCTTCAGGTAGCACCCAAATATTTGGATGTTGATTGAAACTTGAGCTAAACCCTTGACTATGCAAGATTTAAGTTGGTGCTGTTGAGAGAATAGCCTTTGGTGTTTCAATGCTTCCATTCCCATCTTATTTAGAAGCCAGGAAGTGCAGAAGCATGAGAACACAAAACATCTCTTACTGAAATTATCCAAATCTTTTTCAAACCTCAAAAAAATTGATTTAGGGTCTTGGTATGAAGTTTGGTTCTTTTCTTGTGCATACAAGTTCACTTGTCCTTATTAAAAATGTACTTTTTTAATACCACTTTCATGACGTGAGATTTCGTTAATGCATGTTATATTTTGTTTCTCTTAAACAGATTCAGGGTGCAGAAACAGAGTTCAGCTCACTGATGAAGCTAAATCACCCAAACATAGTACGTTACATGTCCATGATCCTTAAAGAGCATGATGATTCAATTGTGGTAGATATTTTAGTGGAGCATATTAATGGATCTAGCCTTTCTACACACCTGAGCAAAGAGGTCCCGATTCCCATTGATCAGCTGCGCCACTATGCAACCCAACTTTTGTCTGCTCTTGACTACTTGCACAGTAATTCAGTGGTGCACAAAGTCCTATGTGCTTCCAGTATCCTGGTAGATACCGAAGGAAATATCAAAGTGACGGACTACAGCATTTCAAAGCGCCTAGCTGATATCTGTAAGGAGGATGTTTTTGAGCAAACCAAAGTTCGATTTAGTGAGGATGCTCTGCCTAACAAGCCTGGAAAAAAAGGAGATGTCTGGCGTCTGGGCCTGCTACTGCTTTCTCTCAGCCAGGGACAAGTAACCAGGGAATATCCGGTCACTATTCCTAATGACTTACCTGCTGACTTTGAAGATTTTCTGAAAAAGTATGTGTCCATCGTTTTGTTCCTTTTCTCTGCCATCTTATTTTTTTTCCCTTTTCTAACTTCTAAAATAAAGTTTTCTGGAACAGATTTTTTCAACAGTATAACCAAATCCATCTGTCTTACTAGTAATAATTCTATAGAAGAATGATGGTCCAGGGCTTTCTGCATTAGCCTGGGACTCTGGAGATGTGGATTCAATTCCATGTCCCACCACAGCCTTCCTGTGTGACCTTGGGCAAATCACTTAGTCTCTTTGTGCCTCTATTCTCTATCTGTAAAACAGTGGTAATCGTATTTCCCTTCATGTTTCTAAAATGTAGGGGAGCTCTGTGGTAGTTTACAGCCCATACATAGTTTTGTGAAAAAATATTTGTTTCTGGTTGGTTTCTAGATGTGTTTGTTTGGAAGATAAGGAAAGATGGAGTCCTCAGCAGTTGTTACAACACAGTTTTATAAATCCTCCACAAATGAAAATACCTGTAGTGGAAGAAAATCCAGATGGTAAAGAATTCAGTCTCTTCTGCTATACCCTGGCATTAAGTAATTAATGATGGAAAGTTAAACACCAATACATATATGAAATTAGGTGCATGCAGGTAGCTTGAGCTGTAGGAATATCAAGAACCTGTGCTTATTTGTATAAAATATTTTATAAGGTAAAGACCACAGTATCTTTGTTTTGTGGCTACTTGATGTGAACTGGCTCAGTCTGTACCCCACCTTCAGCAGAACACACTGACCCTGAATTAGTGTCCAGTCTAGCTCCCTTCCTGTAGTCTGGCTTTACTGGTAATTCAGAAACAATAACAGAATGTAAAACCTTAGCCTAAACTTTCTCCTGAGCAAGGCTGTTCCTAGGATTTCCCTCCTCTAGTCCAAAGACACTTTTTCCAAACCTTTTCTGTTATTGTTGGAGCTAAGTGTGCTTATCTAGTGGCATGATTCATTAGTACTTACCCTGAACTTTAATGCAGGGTTTTAGTACCTGAGCCTAGGATAACCCAACAGGAGAGCCCTACTTTCCAGGTCTTAATCTGCCATCCTGTCATACTTGATCATGGTTCTTTAAAGTATGTCTCATTATTCCTTCTGATGACTGGTTAACATTGCATTGCTTTTTTCCACATTCTGTACTATGGTCAACTGTTACCTTTGTTTCAGATTCAGCAGGAATAGATTACATTGAGACTGTTACCGCCAGCAGTCACGTACCTAGTGCTGCATTCTTCACAGAAACACAGAGGCAATTTTCACGTTACTACACTGAGTTTGAAGAGTTACAGCTCCTTGGCAAAGGGGCTTTTGGAGCAGTCATCAAGGTTCAGTATGGAAAGTCATTCCCCTTCGTTTTATAGAACCATTCTTGTGTATGCACTTTTTCCATGAAATATATATTAAATGTTATGGTATTTCATTTTTGAAATACGTGGAACTCTCATGAGCATTGTTATCCTTACTGATAGCCCTGAGCAGAGGCCAAGAATTGAATAGGCCTAACTACACTTTTGCTCTAGTCCAGGAGTCAGCAACCTTTCAGCAGTGGTGTGTCGAGTATTCATTTATTCACTCTGATTTAAGGTTTCGTGTGCCAGTCATACATTTTAACGTTTTTAGAAGGTCTCTTTCTATAAATCTATAATATATAACTAAACTATTGTTGTATGTGAAGTAAATAAGGTTTTTAAAATGTTTAAGAAGCTTCATTTAAAATTTAATTAAAATGCAGAGCCCGCCAGGACCTGGGGAGTGTGAGTGCCACTGAAAATCATCTCGCGTGCCGCCTTTGACACGCATGCCATAGGTTGCCTACCCCTGCTCTAGTTCCTGGGGTCAGGGTAGAGGTATACTGGTGAGGCAGTGTGGGGAGGCTTACACTGCAGTTGCATTTGTTTCACAGATAAATGGAGGACTTCTTCAGTGCTGTCACTCTGGCACCTTTCAGGAGCTCCAACTGTGAATGAACTAACAGTCCTGTAAGGTTAGATTTATTTTAATTCGCAGGTACAAAACAAACTTGATGGCTGCTACTATGCTGTGAAACGTATTCACATAAATCCTGCCAGCAAGCAGTTCCGGAGAATTAAAGGTGAAGTAACGTTACTTTCTCGTCTGAATCATGAAAATATTGTGAGGTACTACAATGCTTGGATAGAAAAACATGAAAACCCCCCTCCCAGTACCTCAACATCAGAAACTACAGAAGGGAAAAAAACATCTGCCAAGTTAGATCTGAATGGGAAGAATGAAGAAGAATCAACAGATGATGTGGAAGCCAATGCCCCTCCTCCTGTTTTGACAAGTTCAGTTGAGTGGAGCACCTCTTGTGAGAGATCTTCTAGCACCAAATTTAGTGGAGCTGATCAGGAGTCCAGTGATGAAGATGATGATGGTGGAGGAGTGTTTTCACAGTCATTCTTGTAAGTAGGCTTTAGCATTAGGAAGAAAATTGTCAAGTCCAAATTCTGATCTCCCTTTTACATCCCATATCTGTTTGGCAAATAACATTTATCCATAATCAGAGGTGAAAGTAAGCCGGTATGCCCTGTTATGGTGCAAGAGCCGGTGCGCCGTATTGGCGCGGATCAGCTTCCTCTGGTGACAATTTAAAGGGACAGTTGGAGCTCCTGAAAGGTCCCGGCAGCAGCTGGAGCCTCAGGCCCTTTAAATTGCTGCCAGAGCCCTGGGGCTGCCAGAGCCCTGGGGCTCCCACTGCCGCTACCCTCCGGGGCCCTTTAAATCGCCACCCGAGCCCCGCTGCTGGAGCCCTGGGGTAGCGGCAGCGGGGCTCTGGCGGTGATTTAAAGGGTCAGGGGCTCCCGGCTGCCACTACTGCAGCTGAGCCCCAGGCCCTTTAAAGCTCTGCCAGAGCGCGGGGCCCCAGGGTAGCGGTGGCAGCCGTGAGCCCCCTACGATGGTGATTTAAAGTGCCCAGGGCTCAGCTGTGGTAGCGGCAGCCCCGGGCCCTTTAAATCACCCCTGGGGCTCCCAGCCGCCTCTGCAGCTGGTAGCTCCGGGGGTGATTTAAAGGGCCCGGGGCTCCCAGCTGCTGCTACCACAGCCCCAGCCCTGGCCCCTTTGAATCCTGATTTAAAGCGCCCGGGGATTTAAAGGCCTCGACTCTTCCGGTTGAGGCCCCACTCCCTCCCAAGGACTCTGGAGTACTAGTAAATCCTTTAAGTTACTTTCACCCCCATCCATAATGTGCTATTCCAAATGAACATTTTAATGTTTTGTATAATACTTTATTTGCCAGCAGCCAAATAGCCGTGATGAGCAAAATTTACAATAGATCAGTGGCAGCTTGCATTGGGGGGGCAGGGAGGGATGGAAAGTTCAGCCTTAAGCTTCTAAGCGTTTTTATAAATGGGGTTATTTTGGAAGATAAGATTGCTCAATCCTGCTCTATTGAACATTTTTTTCCCTACCTGACAAAAGCCTGATATGCTGTCCAGGAGAAATTGTTAGCAGTGCTGCCAGCATTAGACACTGGAAGAGAAAAGCAAAGGGAGAACTAAGTGCTTAATCCTGCAAGCGTGAATGAGAATAAAGTCACTCGCATCAGTAATCCCCTTGATGCGTTTGCAGAATGAGGCCATACAATAGTTTTATCCTATATCAGAGACAGTCTACTTGTTGGGCACAGACAAAAAGTAGTGGCTCCAGAAAAGTCAAATCAGATGCCAGGAAGTAGCAGGACAAATAGGAGAGTGAGAGCAAGATAAAATCATCTGACCTCAAGTAAGAAAAGTAGCTGGGATGTGTTCCTCCACTATATTTTTTTTTTGTCAGTGATGGGACATGATCTTCTGTGGACACATTTCTGAAATATATATGTGAAATCTGCCTAAGAGGTACAGAAATAAAATATATGTTTGGAAATACTTGTCTCCCTTTTAGTAACTTGGAGATATGATGATCTGTCAAGAAATATTTTTGCTGCATTTAAGCACACAGTTTGGGTGCATTTTTTTTGTCATGACTGTAATAGCTAAGCTCAAATTTTCTATGTTTATAGTAAATAACATACTAATATCCTTGCAAAAGGGATGGTAAATGTATTCATTACAAATACAAGTTTGCTTTTTCTTCTTTCTTTTTTCCTAAACAGACCAGCTGCAGATTCTGAAAGCGATATAATTTTTGATAATGAGGATGAAAACAGTAAAAGTCCTACTCTGGTAAATATAAAATTACTAAGTACTGGAAGAACAAAGGGGATAAAGTAACATTTGGAGGTAGGAATATAAATTTACAAACCGCAGATCAATCTGGCTCTTCGATATATAGGGACACCATTGGAGATCGTCCCTGAAAGCAACCAGTGTGTATTGTAACAATAATAAAATGGTCTCTTGCTTATAGATGGAAACTGAGAGTCAGGACTCCTATTTTCATTGAGTTAAATGAGACTACTCATTTGTAAACTCATGAGCATGGGTGCTTGAAAGTTTGGAGTTTTAGTATTCACCAAATTTTAGTAGCTGATCTCTGAGTGCCGAAATTAAAGATGAATGCTTTATATTAATTGAAAGCTGGGATGCTGAGCTGCTTTTAGATTATATAAATCAAATATTTTTATTATAGTTCTAGTAGTTCTTAATTTAACAATTGAAATGGGGGGAAAGAGGATATTAATCAGAATAATGTGATTTATTTTTTTTAAGGTCCAACCCCTTCCCACTTGCTGCATGAAATCATTACAACATATCACTGGAGAATCATTAAAAAGCTGATGTTCCCAGTTATTTTGTAGCAGACGGAATACGTCTCTAGTTCTAATGGTTGACAAGATATTTGACCTTAAATCTATCTTTCCTCCTTCTATTTGTGCTCTTTTGGCACTGTGGACAACTTGTATCAATATAGCTTTCAGTCACTAACTTTGATATGGGTTAAAAACACAAACTCCAGTGCAATGCATTTTGATCACTAAAGAATAGACTTTTTGTTGGATTTTGTAATATATTTATTAGTGTTATGTAATAGTTCACTGAACTGTATGGTAACATTTTACTTTTCTAAGTATATTACCCATGCTTTTTTTCCACAAAGGTAGTTTGAGGTTCAGATTAAATACAGATATTCCACTGTGTACCCTTTCTCTATTACTTGGTAATGATAAGAATATTCATTAATATTTTGAAAATGAAGCAGTGTTAATGGATAGATAAGGTACGACACTTCTTCCTGTCTTACTATGCTCACAATTCAGCCACAGAAAGTCACAATCAAGAATGTATTCTGGTCATCTGAAAATGATTTGATGATTAAGGAACTGGACCTCTCTGTATTAGCTTAACTGTTGTTTGTTTGTTTGTTGTTTCTGTGGTGTAGGATGAAGAATGCCATCAAAAGAATAGTCACAGTAAAGAAGACTCCACTTCAGTGGTTCAGACAGTACACAGTCTGTTCATTCAGGTTAGACATCTGATGTGGGTGGTATTTGGTTATGGAGAATAGCAAGGTTATTAGATAAACCATACATTGTGTAAACACAAATTAATTGCTTTCTCTGTGTTGCTGGACAAGTAACCAAACAGAATCAGATTGCTGAAATGAAACTCTGAAGATTAAGGTTTCTTTAGTATATAAAACTAGGATGTTTTTTAAAAAGGTTTGGCCAATTAATGTATGTATTCTTGTTATGGAAAAAAGAATGTGAAATACATCGAACCTGTCAACATAAGACTTCTGGTCTTCTCTGGTATGGCAATTCCTGCATGTATTTACATATATACGTTGTTTTAATACAAGCAGTTAAAGACCTAAGTAAAATCAACCCAGAAATATTTTAAAAGCCATTTTAAACTAGCATTTTTTTCTAGACTAGAGTTCCACTGGGTGTTTTTTGTTGTTTTTAAATTAGAGTCAGGGAGGGGTTGGTTTTTAAGTGTTTGTTAGTACAAGAATGACGGAAGTTGTGATAATATCCATAGATGACAATACAATTTTTTTCTAGTAGAAATACTTTCTCACAGAAAATTCCAGATTGTTGGACATCACAGTTATGGAGATAGGGTGTTTACAAGTTGCTCTAGACTGTGTTTGGTTGTAGTACAGAGCTGAGTATTAACATATTGACAGAGGAAATCTTCTGACAATTTTTTTTCTTAACTACAAACATCTCTCTTTCCTTGTGTCTGAAGATGGAGTATTGTGAAAAGAGCACATTACGGGACACTATTGACCAGGGATTGTATGAAGATACTAGTCGGCTTTGGAGACTTTTCCGAGAAATTTTGGATGGATTAGCTTACATACATGAGAAGGTTAGTAAATGTTACAATATCTACACTCGTTAGCAACTGTCAAATCTATACAATGATTTTTCTTGTTTCACACCCAGTTTTATAAGGTTCTGGAATAGTGCATCATAAACCTGCATTGGTGTTTTTAAATTGGTCTAGTCTTGTTTTATTGTTACCACAATTTAGTTAGTTTTAAAATACCTTATTGGGTATATATTGTCACTTAAAATTATTTTTTGCTGTTTTTAGCACCTTCAAATATTTTCCCAGTATCAATCACTGATGAATTAGTGGAATGGGTTGGTACTGTATACAGAACCAAAAAGGGGGTCCCTTTCCAATACTGTTTTATAGCCTGGAAGGAATTTTTCTCTCAGCCACTCTGATTCAAACTTTTTTTTTTTTCTGTGTTAACAGGGAATGATTCACAGAGATTTGAAGCCTGTGAACATTTTTTTAGATTTTGATGATCATGTGAAAATTGGTGATTTTGGTTTAGCTACAGATCACCCAGCATATGCAGTAAGTATTACATAAAATTAAGCTTTGCAACACACATCTAGGCCATTACAGAAAGCAAATGAAATAATTTTAATTTGGTACAGGAGTAACATGTAAAGGAAAAATGTCAATAAAACCTAATGTTGTTCAGCAGATTTAAATGTGCAGTCCATAATTCCTTTATCATTTCACTATTGCATATTCTAGTGTAGGATTATAAATTGTATAAAAGCATTTTCTGTATTTACACATACATATGCCAAAGGGTTAAATGCATTTCACACTCATTAACTGGTTAAAGTGTTGTCTAGAATTGTGGTAGTTGATCTTTAGAAGTTTAAGCCAAACATTTTAAACGTAGGTGCCAAAAGTTACAGACTTGTATTTATATTTGGGAATAGAGGCTAATAAATGATGAAAATGCTTTATTCTGAAGAAGTCTTTTTAGTTAAGTCACTATATTCATTGCAATCATGAAAATTATAAAATATCTGACCTTCGTGTGTATTTACTTTTCTGTTTCAGGCAGACACTAAACAAGGAGAAGATCAGTCAGGAAGCCATCTGGCCAAATCTGACCCTTCAGGTAAGTGCAAAAAATATTGTTTACTCTAACTGATGCCAAGAAAAATTGTACATCCAACAGTCTTGCTTTCTGTACTCAAATGGAGTGAAATCTGCCCCTCTCCTATGCAAAACAAAAGGCCCTTTCTATATTCAGGTTTTATTTATTTATTTTATTTTGCACCACAAAAAAAAGTGTGTGTATGTGTACATATATATTATCCAAATCATCTGGCTTTGGGCAGCGATGTCTGTCTCTACTCCATGTTATGAGCTGGAATAGCAGCTGCTGTCCTTCCATACCCTCTTTGCCAGGAGGTCATTGCCACTTGATCTACATAAAAGTAAATTCACTCTCTCTCTTAACCTAACTCTATAGGTCAGGGCAGATCCCATCTCTGACCTGCATGGGTTGCAGAGATTCCTATGTGGACACTCTGCCTATACTTTCTCCCACCCATGCAGGACTTTTGCAAGACTTCAGTGGTACAAACCTCCACAGAGTGTGTCTGTGTGTGCGGTGGGGGGGACTCTTTATACATTATCATTTGATCTACCTTGCAAATATGTTGAGGATGAATATAATGAGAATTAAATTTGGTTGTGACTTTAGTCTTAGTACACCTCTACCCCGCTATAACGCGACCTGATATAACACGGGTTCACATATAGCACAGTAGCAGCGGGGCTCCGGAGGCACTTTAAAGGGTCCGGGGCTCCGGCTGCTGCGGGGAGCCCTGGGCCCTTTAAACCACCGCTGGAGCCCTGCTGCCGCTACCCTGGGGCTGTGGCAGCGGGGCTCCGATGGCGATTTAAAGGGCCTGGGGCTCCCCGCGGTAGGAGCCTCGGGCCCTTTAAATCACCGCTGCAGCCCTGCCACCGCTTCCCCAATATAAAGGCGTTTCACCTATAATGCGGTAGGGATTTTTGGCTCCCCACAACCATGTTGTATCAGGGTAGAGGTGTATTAACATACTGTGTCACAGTGTCATAATGGAATCCTATAAGGACAGGGTGATTGGCATACAAAAAGGAGACATGTCCAAGTTATGCCTATTTTGCCTACAAATATGTAGGATATTTCACTCCTCAACTTTCACAAAGACTGAATTCCCATTTAAAGAAGAGTTTAAAAAAAAAGAAAGCTACATTTTCTTAACCATTAGATGCTGTATTCCACTTGCAGGTTCTGTGAAACTAGTAACTCTTTTATATCCATACAGATAATTTGACAGGGATGGTTGGCACTGCACTATATGTGAGCCCTGAAGTCCAAGGAAATACTAAATCTTCATATAATCAGGTAATATTAATAGGACTTAATACAAGGGCATTTTGAGAGAATAGCAGTAGAGGTTTCTATTTTGAGTTGCATAATGTATGATCTTCACCTGTTGTAAATAAGATCTGACCATCCATAGACTATCCAGTGATTTAAATGTAAAGGCTTAAAATGCCACAGGTCCTTAATATACAGTAATTTTTAAAAATGTACACAGTACCCATTTTTAATGTGATTAGTTGGGTAAGTTCATTATATTAATAAAATCAAGACACTAGTCAAAGTTAGGGACACTTCAAAAACATTTTTATCTCTTTAGAAGTAAGATTTGTTATCACTTGTTTGTTGACTACAGAAATAACAATTTTGTATTGCTAAATTTGCTTGCTAAATTTCCATCTAGGTTGCATTTCCGTTTGTTTGTTTGTTTAAAGTTTGTCATTCAAAAATATTGCATTATTTCTCATACTTTCTGCAAAATTCAGAGTTAACAGAATTTCAGTTAATTTCTGTTTTCACTGAAGTTACTGCAGAGAATCATAGAATTGTAGGATTAGAAGGGACCTTAAGGGGTCAGCTAATCCAGTCCCTTGCACTCATGTCAGGACTAATTATTATCTAGACCATTCCTGACAGGTGTTTGTCTAACCTACTCATAAAAATATCCAATGATGGAGATTCCACAACCACCCTGGGCAATTTATTCCAGTGCTTAACCACCCTGACAATTAGCACGTTTTAGTCATGCTAGTTAGAAAATGCTTCATTACCAAAATGGGTTTCAGTGAAATATATCTTTCCCATAATTCCATTTTAGACTTGATATATATATGTCCAAAAATGGGTTTGCACGGTGTCCTTCGCCTACTTTAATCACTCACTTAGTAGGACTAAACTATGAGAATGTATGATGAGGCTAAAGAATAGGCAAACCACTAGCTTGAGAAAGTGAAAATATAATTGCTAATAGGATTGGGCAAAAATAGACTGCAGCAGTGTAATTGTACACAAAGTGACATCAAAAGAGAACAAAAAAAGCAGACATTTTCTTTTGAGGGAGGGCAACTAAGTCCTTCTCAGAGCACAAAAGAGCCTTCCTGCAAAGGCAGACAAGATGCAGCTCCTTCTAGGTTGGATATTAGGAAACACTATTTCACTAGGAGGGTGGTGAAGCACTGGAATGGGTTACCTAGAGAGGTGGTGGAATCTCCATTCTTAGAGGTTTTTAAGGACCGGGTTGACAAAGCTCTGGCTGGGATGATTTAGCTGGTGTTAGTCCTACTTTGAGCAGGGGATTGGACAAGATGACCTCCTGAGGTCTCTTCCAACCCTAATATTCAATGATTCTATGATTCCTTCTAGATACTTAAGATGGAGAACAAGTATCAAGAGTAGATAAATTCTTAAATAAAAAAAGATCCTGTTTTCATACAAGTGTGGTTCAAGAGAAGAAATATTTGGTGCCATGTATAAACAGAATATTTTCTAAATAGAAATGTTTTCAAAATAAAATGTACTTCCTACTTACCTCATGAGACTGGTGAGGATAAAGTATATTGAAGATTGTGAAGCAGATACTGTAGTAATGGAGGCCATATAAGTACTTAGAATAGAATGGAAAATATGTTCATTTTTGTCTGCTGCTAAGTTACTATCATCATAGATCAGAGACACTTCTCTTGCAGTTAGGTTTACTACTTACTTGATTTTTATTTCCCTAGAAAGTTGACCTTTTCAGTCTGGGTATAATATTCTTTGAGATGTCCTACCGTCCCATGAGTACTGCATCAGAAAGGATCTTTGTTCTCAGCCAGCTAAGACGAGTATGTATAAATGTTGGGGGCTGGGGAGATTGGAGGGGAGGGTCTTCGTCAAATACTTCATTGAGTAATAGAGAAGGAAAAAGTATGCAAAATGTTAACAGTATGCTTTATATCGCAACCAAATGTTTGAAGGTTTTTTTTATAGTAAGCTAAAGGGAGGAAAATGCATAATTGTCACATGAAGAAAATTGGGGTTTTCTGTATAAACCACATTAACTTATTGTGGTATTTGTCCCCTTCTAGTGACAGGACTATGTTTTTGGTTTGAGTAAACTGTTGCCTCTAGGTTAATGGAAGCACAAGAATCAGAGGCTCAAGCTTTTAGATCAAGAGGTCAATCAGTCCTTCTTGGTTAACACCTAGCAGCTTGTCACACAGAGGGTATGGGGCTATGGTTGTACCTTGTAAACTCTTATTCTGTGTGTTACAAAGCACCATATACATGCTTATGAATAATAATAGAACACTGTCTTGGCAATTTTAACTATAACAGCTAACTCAATTTGTTTGCTTTGAGTAATAAAAATATCTAGACTTACTGTTTCTGATATATACCTGTGTTAATAAGGTTAGCTTGCGTCCTTATTCTAATTCAAATATATTTCTCTTTTTTAGTCTCCTATTGAATTTCCAAAAGACTTTGATGAAGTGAAACATGAAAAGCAGGTAATTTTATAGACATTTTAATTATTAGGTGTTCTCTGTTAAGAAATGTTAATGATTATTTTTTCACTTCATTTTAAATTAGTAAGCTCTGCCAAGTCATCACATGACACTGGAACAAAGTAAAAAAGAAAACTCAAAAGGCTAAAGCAATTAATACAATTGACATTGAAATATATTTAAAACACAAAGTTCCTGAGTGCGGTCATAATGGATTAACAAACTGCAGAGTTCATCGGCGTACCTTTTAAACTCTGAAGGACTATTTTGACTCTAGGTTCAGACAAATTGAAGCTACACTGTACAGCAATTAATTTAACCCTTTGAAAACTCTTTGTTTCAAACATAGTGGGATGTATTGTAGAAAAAAAGATTTGTAAGGTGAAATGATAGCTATAAGTTGTGTCCATGGGCAATGGCCACCAGTAGCTCACTCTGGCAGCTGGGGACAGCTGGAGCCTAATGGATTCAAATGCTATTTTAGGTTATTTTATAGCTAATTTCTCTCAACCATGCCCCTACTCCATGGGGGAGGAGTGGGGTGCTGCAGAGATACCATACTTTCCTGTACACCATCTGGAGATTTTCTTTACATTAGGAGAGTCCTTGGGTAGCCAGTAACACCAGCTTTCTGGCTGCTTTGCCCTGCTGAACAGTGATATGGCTCTTTGTTAGAGCATCATAAGAACATCAGAATGGCCATACTGGGTCAGACCAAAGGTCCATCTAGCACAGTATCCTGTCTTCTGACAGTGGCCAGTGCCAGGTGCTTCAGAGAGAATGACCAGAACACATAATCATATAGTGATCCATCCCCTGTTGCCTATTCCCAGCTTCTGGCAAACAGAGGCTAGGGACACCATCCCTATTTATTTTTTTTCAGCAGTTTACTAAAAGAATCCCAATACTTGAAGTTATACCAAATAGCCAACAAATGGAATCTTCATTAGCCAGTAAGATTCCTGCTTTTATATCTGTATTTTATAAATCCTTATTGCATGTTTTTATCTGTATATCTTCTATAAATTAATAGTATTTAGTATCTTACTTTACATTATATTGAGTTTTTGCATCATTTTGTGTCTGTTATGAAATTATTACACAGCATCCCAAGAGTCTTGCCTGGGGGAGGATAAATTTTTAGGGATAATAGTATTCTTACTCTGTTGATATCCCAGTTAAAGATATTCAGAACTAGTGAGGAAAGAATAATTTTTCTCACAAGATTCAAATAATATCTAAACTTTTCGATACATGAGTATCTTACTGACATGATAATGTAACTGATAATGCTTACTGAGGTATTCATCCCATGAGATGTTTTTAATAGTAGTTAAATTAGTAATAGATTTTGGTTTAATTTGTAGAGATCAGTTATTACTTGGTTGTTGGACCATAATCCTGCAGAACGACCAACTGCTGTGGAGCTCTTAAAAAGTGAACGTCTCCCGCCACCCCAGATGGAGGAATCAGAACTTCATGAAGTGCTTCATCATACCTTGGCAAATGTAGATGGGAAAGCTTACCGGACTATGATGGGCCAGATATTTTCACAACGCATCTCTCCGGCAATGGATTACACCTATGACAGCGACATGCTAAAGGTTAGTTTTAAATTGATTTTTAATAACTCCAACCAAGAAAATGTAGATGTGACTCAGCTCAAAACCTGTACTTCATAATGTTTTACCTCAGTGCTTAGCGTCCCTTTCTAAACTGATAATTTAATACCATTGGTCTGATATCTCCAATCTAATTCATATCCTGCTCCCCATTTGAGTTTCACATACTTAGTGAAGAATTAAACTAAATTTCGCTATGGCAACAAATGGCCACAAACCTGCATGCATATGATTGCTTCTTACTCTTAGCTATTATAATAGTCATGATACTCACATCTAAGTGTCAGTAAAATATTTTTGTTTTGGGGCAACAGCCATTTCTACCCTGTCAGACAATCCCGTTTAATGGCTGCAGTCAAGATTCTCTTCTTATTCTAAAACACTTAAAAATGATTGTTCTAAATGTGTTTTGTTTCCTTCTTTCCATTGCACTTTTTAACTCGTAATCAGTGTATAATGGGAATGTTATGTGTGGAAAGAATAAGGACATTATGTTGTATACAGTGCTTATTGTAGTTTGCTATGGTCATTTGATTATGTTGATGTCTTCTGTATTGAATATAATTAAGTGCTCCTTATTTTGGGGTGGTTGTTGTTTTCAGGGTAGTTTTTCCATTCGAGCAGCCAAGATACAGCAGCATGTATGTGAGACTGTCAGCCGGATCTTTAGAAGACATGGTAGGTTTATGTTCAGATGTTACTGTTCCTTTTGTTTTTTCCGTACTCAGAAAATGGTATTGAATGGATTTGAGAGACGGTGAAATGTTTTCACTATTAAAAAACTAATCACAAGGTTGCATGAGATGATAGATGCATATTTAGAACTTCGACCTTCATTGTGGCTTCCATAAGAGCAACTGGTTTGAAATGTCAATTATTAATCTACTATAAATAGAATATGATGAGGATCTCAAATCTTAGTCCATGTAAATCTTTTGTCTTTGAATTTATACTAAATGATTTTGTTATGATGACCAACACTTCAGAGGTTTTTCAGGGTAGGGTATGCTATATGAATATTGTTTTAGGTTAACATGTAGACCATAGTAAGACAGTGATAGATAAAACTTGCTAAGGCTAGTTCAAAGAAATGGGGGGAGGGAGAGGGGAAACCATACAAATGTTGGAAAACTTAGAAACCTTTTCAGTCACATTATAACAATCACTTGTTGAATTTTCCATTAAATTATTTCCAGAAAGCAAAAATCAATTTTTAAAGTGTGTCATACTTTTGAAATTTTTCTTAAACCAACTATTTAGGAGAAATCTAAAGGTTTTCACAAAAGATTCTGTTTTTGGGAAACATCTCTAATATTTATACTTGCTGTGGCTGAATCAACATGTACAGATTTTTATGGGTACATACTTCTGTGCTCAAAAGTATTTTTAGAGTTGAAACAAATATTTTCAGGAGGGAGGGAAGGAGGTTTTGATTTATTTACATTGTTATAAGGTTTATAGGATATAGGTCTGATTAGAGGACAGATAATTTATCTGGAAAGTGCAACAGACTCTGACTTCCAGATCAAATTTGCTCATTTACAGTTGAAAAGATTTTCTAACTTCTAGCCCTTCAGACTTAAACCAGGGATCCTAAGGTCAAGCTGGGTTTGTTCTTACTCATGTATTATAGCAAGTAATAAAAATTCTTCATTGGAACTTGACAATAATGTTGATTATATGCGAGTCAGAAAATAATCCAACTCGATGTCCTGTATTTGTATGGACATCCAGTAGTAAAAAGATAATATAAATTACTCTAGTCATTAAGGGCAGTAGCTGTGACTTCAAAAAACCACAATGAAAAGTGGTATTTTGCAAAAAAAAAATTTCTGACGATAACCCATTTTTAAAGATGACTTTGAAAAAATAAACAAAGGTGTTAACAGCATTAGCCCAGCAACTGAACCGCAAACTTTTGTGCTGCCATGTGGGCCACTCTGTGAGATTCCTAGACTCTGCCTTTCAGTACTTGGGAAGAAGGATCCTCAGCTCACCTTGCTGGCAGCAACCATACCTGACAAATATAATAGTATTGACGAGCTTAAAGAGACCCTTAGCTGTCCTTTTGTAAGCCTTTGTGGAAGCTGGAGGTTGAAGAGGAAGGTAAAACTGATGATGATTTCAGAATTCTGTCTAGGGTATGGAGTTAGTCTGTGGGATTCTGTGATTATCCTCACATATCTCTTCTGCCTCTCCTCCCCCTCCCCAAGGAAAAAAAAAAGGTAACAGTTAAGTCTATCAGTTTATTCATAGACCCCAAAATTAATCTATTTCAAAAGGTAACATTATAAACAAATTTTACTTTAGATTCTTATACACTTGGAGTTTTGATTTTTTTTTCTTTTTAATGGCTTCTGAAGAGAAGGTGTGACCTCTATTCGAATTGTGTTTTACCAATTTTGCATAGGAGCTATCAAGCTGCATACCCCACTGCTAATGCCTAGAAATAAGAAACTGTATGACCATAATGAAGCTTCATATTTCATGGATCACAGCGGGATGCTGTTGATGCTTCCTTATGATCTCAGGGTAAGCAGTATACCCTTTATACTTTAAGCTAGTAGGTTTGGGGAATGTTGTAGTTTCTATTATTGTCTTTGATTCACTAATCAAGTTTTAGGCACAGTCTTCTACTTCTTTCTCCCAACACTCAGGCATCTGATTGTATTCTGCCTATCTGTTTTTTCCTTGACTCCCAATCTCTCTCCTCTACTCTGAGTTGCTGACATTTCCAGAAATGATAGAGAGGATAGAAAAAATGGCCACTGGAAAAAAGTAACCTTTGCAAGTTTGCCTTACTTTTTGCATCATAATTGATTTCACCCAACAGTCCAGGGAGTGTGTCCAGTCAGAACTGTGCCTGCATTTGTCTCCATGTGTAAGCATCACACCAGTCACAAAAATGAACTACAAAGAGTGGAAGTACACTGAATACTGAAAAACATTGCTACATTTTCCACACTTAAACACATCTTAAAAAAAACAAATTTAAGAAAAAATGCTACACTACAAATATAGTGGATGACGGTGTTGTAGATTTGTTTTTTCACTTATGCACATGTGAGGGAAAAGATTATGTAACTCACTTTTTAAGGTCCCTTCCTTCACACTTGTGACCCAACAAGAATAACAGCATCCCACTTCATTTCCTCTTCAGAAATCTGCCTACACTATGTGTGTAACTGCCATCGCCCTAATGTGGCTACTGCCTATGTTGCCTATTTTGTAATTTTTTACCTTCCTACATACTCTCAAAAACAGTCATTGTCCTGGCCACAGCAGGAGAAAGACAGGAGGCAATGGATCATAGGAACTAGGGGTGCTATTGCACCCTCGGGCTTGAAGTGGGTTTTCGTCATATACAGGATTTACGGTTTGGTTCAGTGGCTCTCAGCACCCCCACTATACAAATTAGTCCAGCACCTCTGCAATGGATGTGGTTTAATTAAGCTGCAAATTTATTCAAACGTCACATATCTGGGAATACAGTGAAGGACATCATTATTTTCATAATCGTTTCTGCCTATTTGGAAGGACTGCTGTCAGCCCTTCCAGTCTGGTCCCAGCCCATTTCTGGGAACCTGCTACCCTCCCGTCCTGTGAGTGTGAAAGGGGGCTGGAAAAGAGGGGGGTTGTCTTCCTGCTGTACTGAACCCCAACCCTCCTTCCCCATCCCTTAAGGGGATGCCTTCTCCTAAATCCAAAGCCAGTTTATCAGAGAACTCTGTCCCTGCTGTATCAGTACCTGCAGTGGACACCTGCCACAAACAGGCACCAACATTTAGCTTGGATGCCTCCCTACAGCCCAACTGCTGCAAGAGGGAGCTTCTCCAAAACTGCCCAGGATGTACCTACCCCCACCTCTGAGCAGTGTTGCCCACCTGGTCCAACCACTTCCTGCTCCTCCCTGCTATGTTCAGGTAAATTTTCCCCTTCCTTCTTCCCCCCCCCCCCCCCCCCCCGGTAACCCAGTTGCAGAGTGTGTCCCCTAAAAGAGCAACAACCCCTTTTCTTCTGGTCAGCTGGAAAAAGACCCACTGCATTCAGTTGCAGGAAGCACATTTTGTGGTCAGGGGTGGCCCTATGTATTTTGCCGCCCCAAGCACGGCAGTCAGGCGGCCTTCGGCAGCATGCCTGCAGGAGGTCCGCTGGTAATGTGGATTCGGCGGCATGCCTGCGGGAAGTCCGCTGGTCCCATGCCCTCGGCGTACCCCCCGCCGAATTGCTGCCAAAGCCGCGGGACCGGCGGACCTCTCGCAGGCAAGCCGCCGAAGGCAGCCTGACTGCTGCCCTCACGGCGACTGGCAGACCGCATCCCGCGGCTTGCCGCCCCAGGCACGCGCTTGGTGCGCTGGTGCCTGGAGCTGCCCCTGTCTGTGGTACTGCTTCAGAGAAAGACTGCAGTTTGTACTGATGAACTGGTGTGCCAACAAAGTTATCTTCACCTTTCTCTGCCTCCAGTGAAATCACAGATTGTTTTCTTCAGCCACAGCTCCAGATATAGCGGATACCCAGTTCAGTTCGGCTTAAACAAAAGGTTTTGTTGGTAGTTTTACAGAAACTGATATGAAAGGAAGCTGCACTAAACCTAAAATGACAGAATATTACAAGATTCTCTTGCCTGTAGCTTGTGAGATATTATGGATAAATCTCTCTCCTTGACTGGGAAGGTTACAGCAGAAAAGACAGGCTCCTCTGTGGAACCCCCAAGATTGTGTGCAGTCCCCACCTTCCAGTTATAGGCTGTCTTTCTCTCATGCGATATGTCTTAACTTTACTCAAGAATGGTCAGCTACTTGTTGAGACTATTTGAATAGTTTGTCATCTGGAAGTATTCACTTTTCACCAAGTCTTGCATACCATGCCTATTAGCCTTTGTGTATCATGGCTGCATGACAGTTCCAAGAATCCATGTGCAAGATTTTTCTCACCATAATATCTACTACATAACCATCATGGCGGTTAATCATCCTAGTTCAACAAAACATGCACTGTTTGACTACAGCTGGTCTTTTACTTCACCTATGGGACTCTGTTTGACTCCTCTATAGTTATTAATAAGGCTACGATTATGTCACAGAAGTCATGGAATCCGTGATTTCCAGAGACCTCAGTGGCCTTTTGTGCTTCAGCCCCTGAGCCACAAGGCTGGACCTGTCAGCTAGGGGGCCCTAGTGCTCTGAGCTGCAGGGGCTGCTGCAGCTGCCAGCCCTGGAACTTGAAGCTGGGCAGGGCCTTGGAGCTCCCAGCTGCAGGGGAGGGCGCCCAGAGCTCCCAGCCACTACGGGGGGACCCTGCAGCTCTGAGCTGCTGCAGGTGGCAGGGGCTCCCGGAGCTCCCAGCCACAGGGGGCGGCCCCAAAGTTCTGAGCTGTGGCTGGGGCCCCACAGCTCCTAGCCCCACGGGTGGTCCCTGCAGCTCCCAGCCTCCAGTCCTGGAGCTCTGGCCTCCATGGGCAGCGGGGCCCCTGCAGCTCCCAGCCACCCTGAGCGGCAGCAGTGGTGGGTGCTAGAACCCCCACTCACCATTTTGTCACAGCAATTTTTAGTAAAAGT
Source organism: Mauremys reevesii (assembly GCF_016161935.1). Classification (NCBI taxonomy): domain Eukaryota; kingdom Metazoa; phylum Chordata; order Testudines; family Geoemydidae; genus Mauremys; species Mauremys reevesii. The sequence goes on from NC_052626.1 coordinate 58,569,437, forward strand.
CAGTGGCAGGTCACAGGCTTCTGTGGATTTTTGCTTATTGCCTGTGACCTGTCCATGACTTTTACTAAAAATAACCGTGACAAAATCTTAGCCTTAGTTATTAACCACATTTGCAGCTTGTCAGTTATTTAAGTACCTTGTACCCAATTTCCAGTTTATATTTTTAGTAGGGCTGTCAAGCGATTAAAAAAATGTATCATGATTAATCGTGCTGTTAAACAATAGTAGAATACCATTTATTTAATTGTTTGATGTTTTCTACATTTTCAAATATACTGATTTCAATTACAACACAGAATACAAAGTGTACAGTGCTCACTTTATATTTATTTTTTATTACAAATATTTGCACTGTAAAAAACAAAAGAAATAGTATTTTTCAATTCACCTAATATAAGTACTGTAGTGCAATCTCTTTCTACATTTGTAAGTTCAACTTTCACTATAATTATGTACAAAAAATAACTGCATTCAATATGCAGGTAAAACAGAACAGGAGACCTACAATTCTCCCCCAAGGAGTTCAGTCGCAAATTTAATTAACACATTTTTTTTTAATGAGCATCATCAGCATGGAAAAATGTCCTCTGGAATGGTGGCCGAAGCATGAAGGTCATACGAATGTTTAGCATATCTGGTATGTAAATACCTTGCAATGCTGGCTACAAAAGTGCCATGCAAATACCTGTTCTCAGTTTCAGGTGACATTGTAAATAAGAAGCAGGCAGCAGTATCTCCTGTAAATGTAAACAAACGTATTTGTCTTAGTGATTGGCTGAAGGAGAAGTAGGCTCCAGAGTTTTACATTGTTTTGTTTTTGAGTGCAGTTATGTAACAACAACAAAAAAATCTACATTCGTAAGTTACACTTTCACAATAAAGAGATTGCACTACACAGTACTTGTATGAGGTGAATTAAAAAATACTATTTGTTTTATCATTTTTACAGTGGAAATATTTGTAATAAAAATAATATAAAGTGAGCACTGTACACTTCGTATTCTGTTGTAATAGGAATCAAAGTTGGGCGGAGGGATAGCTCAGTGGTTTGAGCATTGGCCTGCTAAACCCAGCATTGAGTGTTCAATCCTTGAGGGTGCCATTTAGGGAACTGGGGTAAAAATCTGTCTGGGGAGTGGTCCTGCTTTGAGCAGGGGGTTGGACTAGATGACCTCCTGAGGTCCCTTCTAACCCTGATATTCTATTATTCTAATATATTTGAAAATGTAGAAAAACATCCAAAAATATGTAATAAACAATAGAACACCAATTGAAATTTAACAGCAATTAATAGTGATTAATTTTTTTAATCACAATTAATTTTTGAGTTAATCGTGTGAGTTAACGGTGATTAATCAACAACCCTAATTTTTAAAAGTATAAAGGCTGAAGACTTTTTTAGTGTCATCCTTCAATAGTGCTAGTTGTAATGTCTAATTCTGCCTCTGTTACCCCAGTTTTAGACCAGTGTGATACCATTGGTGTAATAAAAGGAAGAATCAGACGAAATGCTATCCCTACTCTAAGGGCCTCCACAGTTTTGAGCTCTTTGTTGGAATGAGTGGTTTCCTAAAATGTGTTGGTTACAGAAGCATTGACTGAATATGGCAGCTGATAATCTCCTTCTGTGTTCCTGGAAATAGGGTTTTATTAACAGCACACAAACAGTCGTGGTTAGTATGCCTTTTTTTGCTAGATACATACCCCCTTTTGCAATGCATACCTCCTGTATCAGCATAACTGAGAAACTGAGTTCTCCCCCACTCAAAGGGTGAACACCATTTTCCTGAAAGATACACCAGAGATGCTTAATACAATTTAGCTGTGACAAATACACATTTTCTGAGACATTATTACAGATGGGAGAATAAAGGTGTAACTGCATGATCTATAATTCAGCATAAGTCAGAATGAAGTTATGCATATTTGTCTCAACCACCTTTTTTTTTTGTTTGTTTTCAGATTCCTTTTGCAAGATTTGTAGCTAGAAATAATATATCAAACTTGAAAAGGTAAGAAAATGGCTGGGAGGAATTATGCCTCATCCACTTGTTGCACATGTAACTTTCTACAAAATGATGGAATAAATGACAGCACTGAAGGTATTGTATTGATTCCTTCTTTGGTGTTTTTTGTAGATATTGTATAGAGCGTGTATACAGACCTCGGAAGTTAGACCGCTGTCACCCCAAAGAACTCCTAGAATGTGCATTTGACATCATCACTTCCAGTGGAAACAGCTTTTTACCTATTGCAGAAACAATCTACGCTATTTCTGAAATCATCCAAGAATTTCCAGTACTACAGGTTGTTCCCTCATCTTACCTCCTTGACTAACATACGTTTTTCATTGTCTTTGATTTTTTAACCATAAAAGGCTATTTCATTAGAGAGGGAATTGTAAATACGGAAATATGTAGCCACAATGACTAGAAAAAGACCTTCTCACCTTGTAACACACTAAATATTTCCAAGTTTTGACTTTTGATAAAACTTGCAAACTGAGTCAGTATAATATAAACTGTAAATGAAAAGTTTTTTCAAGTACGATTTCCAATGAACAGTCTGTTTGCAATGTGTACACTATTGGATATTTTTACAGCACTGTTTGAAATAATAGCTATCTTCTTTTAGGTGAGTGAGAGTTTGTCTCTTAATCCCGACATTAAAAATATAAAATGGCACAAATCCTGCCAGTTCTGTAGTACACAGAAGGGAGTTAAGGTGATGGGGAGATTCAAAGTTAGTCTTATGAAACAGAAAAGCTATTTTACATACTGGAATGCCAGTAAAACATAGGATATTTTTTCCTCTGTTAGGAAAGAAACTATAGTATTTACTTGAACCACACTGCCTTATTGAAAGCTATACTCTTGCACTGTGGGATACCAGAAGAGAAACTCAATCAAGTCTACATCATTCTGTATGATGCAATGGTAAGATATTAATGACTCCTGCAGAGATCAGTTTAATAACTGTAAAGTGCCACATTAATTATAGATCCATCTTTAAATGTGAGTAATAACACTTTGGTAATTTACCAGAGAGTATTTTAACCGTATATTAAAAGTGGTGGATTATTCCAGATGATCAGTTTGTATTAAAGCTTTTTCTGCTATCTCCTTATAGGAGAACTGTTATCTTAAAACACAGATTTATTTTGGGGTGGGGGGGAGGGAATTCTTTACCTATATGACTAAAAACATCCTAGATTGTTAAAACTGAAAACATTGCATTCAGATATATTTTTATTGTTTTGTTTTGCTTTTACTTCACACAGTTTGATCAGAGAAAATGGACTAGTCAGTTTCATTTGTGAACACTGCAGAGGAATGTTTAAATCACAACAAAGACCTTCCATAGGTTTTTTTTAACTTCATGTAATATTTCTGTTTAGCATTCGGTTTGTATTTTTTTAAGCAAAAGCTTTTTTTTAAATAGACTTTTTACCTGTAATATGACCAAACCAGATATGGAATCACCGAGAGACAAGTAAACATTTTGCCATTGTTTACAGTGATATTTCAGAGAGTAATTGATTGAAGATGGGTACATCAAAGGGGGGAGGGGGAGTAACCAAGGAGCTGCATTATTAATTCTCATCTCAATCAATTAGTAAACATTTTCTCTCAAAAGTGAATTTTCTAAAAATATGCTACAAAATAATGATGGTTTTTGTTGTACTTTAGACCGAAAAGTTAACAAAAAGGGAAGTAGAAGCCAAATTTTGTAATCTTTCTCTGTCGTCAAACAGCGTAAGTAGTTCAACATTACACATTATATTTGAATTTCCCTATAAATTGTTATGTCTATAGTACTTTATTTACTATGAAACCCATTAAAACCTCAACTAAGAATATGCCACTCATTGTATAGAGATGATGCCATTGCATTTGCAACTGAAATGCCATTGATCTCTTTACTGTCATACCTCTTTGGAAATGGTCTAACTTGTCTCTTTCAGCGTTACTATTTTCTTGGTTTCTCCCTTTTTTAATGTTTGTGTTTCAGATTATGCAGATGTTCAAAGGGTAAATGGAATATCGTAGACTGAGATTTCCAAAAGAAAACTGTGTGGGATACTAAATATTATTATGCAGAGTTAGGTGCATGAATACAGAGATTGGGTTGAGAGAGATCTCTCACCATCCAACTTTTTGATGCTCTGATTAGGAATTCTCCTGTGTCCACTCCCTCCCCCAAATTCTTAAGCAGAATTATTAGTCTGCTCTGTAAAACAAGTATAAATGGTAAACCTTTAGTCACAACAAACCAAACGCTATGTTGTTGTTCATATGCCTTCTATTCAAGCTTGTGTATGGTATTGTATCTGTGTATATTTTCAGCTTTGTCAACTGTACAGATTTATTGAGCAGAAGGGAGAGTTGAATGATTTAAGCCCATTGATAAACACAATGATAAAACAAAAAACTGGTGTCACCCAGCTGGTAAAGCACGGCATGAAAGATCTGGAGGAAGTCATGGGTTTCTTAAAGAAGCTTGGTATAAAACTTCAGGTTTGTAAAGTAGTCAGATTATAAATTCATTGGTTTATAGCTCTTTACAACTGCTCTGTCTTAATAAACCTTTCCCCAGGGACAAATCCATGGATAGTCTGATGAACAGAAAAAAGCACCATCAAATTGTGGTACTGTATATGATAAACACTACTGGTGACGCCTGTTTTTAGATCCTCAGTCTCAGAGTAGGGCCTGTATTGGTAAGAGACTTGCAGCTGAAGAATACTTATATCTGTGTAATTGAACTATTTCAGTTGCATTCTTAGTTGAAAAATAATTTTCTCTACATACATATCACTGAGAGCACTAAGGGATTCTTTGAACATTTTAAAATTTTATATTTTGAAAATTTTAAGTTTCTAAAATACTGATGTTAACAATTGAAATAGCTCATTTTCTTTAAAGCCTTGCTATTTATTTGCTATTTGGGACATATACACAAATCTTCAGTAGTTCATGTCCCCTTGTGATCCTTTAGATTTAAGACATTCTTTCCTCCCTCAGATTTTTTGGCTGAATCTGTCTCTTCAGGAATCAGTATTTTAATTGCAGTATTAAATCTCCTCAAAAGCAGAAAAACCATGTTAAGTTTTCATGATCTGCTGATGTGTACATTTTAATACTTTACAATTGTGTGACTAGAACTGGTGTAAGACTTAGTGAAGGTATAATACTCATTTTTGTTTTATAGGTGTCTATAAATTTAGGACTCGTTTACAAAGTGCAACAGCATAATGGAGTCATCTTTCAGTTTATAGCATACATCAAACGCAGACAAAGAACTGTGCATGAAATTCTTGCAGCTGGAGGCAGATATGATCATCTGGTGTGTGTAATTAACTTTTTTTTTTAAAAGCATATACTTATTTGATACCTTACTAAAAGCATTGTTTCTTGTCTCTTCAGATTCCACAGTTCAGAGGGCCGCAAACAGTAGGACCTCTTCCTTCTGCTGTTGGAGTCAGTATAGCTATAGATAAAATAACTGCTGCAGTTTCCAGTATGGAGGACTCTGTAAGTTTCGGTTCCCGTTTCATTCGTATTTCTGTCATTTCAGTAATCTGTATGTAGCCATAGATAGTCAAGAAATATTAAGAGGTTCAGATGTGTTTCAAAATAATTCCATACTAAAACAGACAGAAGCCTCAAGATATGGTGCATTTTCCTTTGCTTCTATCTATGTAGATTTTTTAACAAATTGGTAAAGTGAAATGTAGTACATGGCTTGTTTAATGGCATAAAAATTTCGTTTTTTAAATTTATTCAGTGATTAATAATCTGTGAAAGGGGAAAAGATATGTTTTCCCGTATGTAGAGTCATGTTCTTCCCCTTAAAAAAAAAAAATCATATTTTTGTCCCTAGCCCTTCTTTTTGTCATAAAATGGGCTTCTCTACATAAATGATAACAATTTCACTCAGCAGCAGAATGTGTATATTTTTAATCCTTCTTTGTGAAGAGGTACATTAACATTGCTAAATGGGGAGGAGATAAAGCCAGGTAACTCACTGATTTAGGCTTTGCAAGTGCTTTTTCTGTAACAGGGTCAGATTTGCTGAAGAGCTTAATTAAAAAAATGCTTAATAATGAACCATCTCCTAATCTCTGCCTAATTTGCATGAAAAGCAGCACAATAATGTATTTGTTCTCTAGTAATATCAACATGTTTACACCTGAAAACAAGCTCTAGTTGCTCATATTGCCCCTCTCACTTCTACTTTTCTTCCAGGTTACTATGGGCTCTTGTGATCTGTTGGTTGTGAGTGTTGGGCAGATGTCAATGACGAGAGCCATCAATATCATTCAAAAACTCTGGACTGCGGGAATTCCAGCTGATATCATGTATGACTGGTCCCAGGTAAAGAGTCTGTCTACATATTTGTTAGCTATATGTCAGTTTCATCAAGGCTGGTATTGCTAAAGCAGCCTCTTAGACGTTATTCATTTATAGAATCATAGTATTGAGCAGCTGGGTGCAATTCAGCTATCCTTAAATCAATGAAGATTATGTTTGCTTTTATAGTATTTTTCCTCTGTAGCTCTCATCACCTTTCACAATGTGAATAAGCATCATAATCTTTGTTTTAGAGCACAGACAGACTAGGTGATGTACCCATGGTCACTCACTGAGGGCATGATACAAAGCCCACTGAAGCCAGTGGAAAGACTCTTACTGAATTCATGGGGCTTTGGGTATGTCATGAGTCAGGGTCAACAGTGAGAGAAGAACCAAGTCTCCTGATTCCAAATCCAGTGCTATATTCACTGGGTTATGCTGTTTCCATGGGATGACATGTAGTGGAGATGGCTTTATTGAAAAGCACCCAAGATTCTGGAGATCCTGGACAAGTATTTGACATAAATCTTCCCCAAAAATGTATTTTACCAACCTACATCAACAATATAAAAACAAAAAGTATACTTTTACCCCCAAAAAATGGAACCGAGGGAGTCATTCATAGGAGGAAATGGAAAGGTTCTAAATATTGGGTCAATAGTGGCAATAATGAAAAACACCTTTTGCAGGAGCAGTTTTCATGTACTGTTTAGAAGTGGGAAGGGACGGGCTAACATGGCTGCGAGGCAGCATATTCTGCTCTCTAATGGCCACTACAGTGGCGTAACAAAGCTGTACTCCAGGGACTGCAGACGGTACCGTTTGATTACTGACCTAAAACATACAAGTGTCACCACAGCGTTAGTCATTAAGAATATCCAGTGCTGCAAGATTCCTGGAAATGCTATTTGTATTGAAGGGCTGACTTCTCATTCCCTTACAATGAGCCCAAACGAAACAGTAGGTGCCCAGCACAGATATATTATGGGACGATAAACAAAGTACTTACCCACCTCTGGACAGTCTGGTTCAGTTTATTTACATACATGCTAAATGGTGAATGTCAAAGGAAATGCCATGGAATTGCCCATTCAGAATGCCCCGCAGCATAGAGTTCTGAGTCACTTAGCTGCCTTGCTGACATTATGGTATTCTATTGCCTTAGTATTGGCAACAATTCCCCTACTTTTTCTCACTTTTTTCCTGCATCTGGCTATATGCTGTTGAAGTGCAGGTATAACTGGTGTTTAATACCCTTCAAGTCACTTGTTTTTTCCTGTGTGTACATTGGCCCTTTCTGGCCTCGAGGCTGTTCACAGATGGTAGTTGCAACCTCCTGATTGCACTTAACCTTGGACAGTTTTCTGCCTTGACATCTAATGCTGACAAACTTTTACGTCAGTACAGCAAGCATTGGCCCTGATTCTTCGCTGAGAACTGCACAGGTGGACACCCTGTGCAAAGCCCAGTTGAAGTCAGTGGAGCTCCACACAGGGACAGGGATCCATCCAGGCAAATCTCCGTGCAGGAGTGGGGCTAGTAATGAACGATACAAACACTGGAAGAAAAGCCCATTCTTGCTAATAGATGCAACGGAGACAAATATCCAGCTTCCACTTCTAATTCTTGGTGAAACACACTTTAGCGAGTTATAGGCTTTGAAACATGAAAATAAAGAAATTGACAAGGAGATTGTTCTTCCTGGACCAATGTACAAAGCTTTTCATTACTCAGAAGGTCAATACGTACAGTATATATGTATTTCCAGTCAACTTGAGATTTTGATTGTCTAAATTGCCGTTTTATACTCTACTCCACTTCTCTACTATTACTTTTTCTTGTTTTAGTCCCAAGAAGAACTGCAAGAGTATTGCAAATGTTCTGGGATCACATATGTGACTCTTGTCTCTGAGAAAGAAGGAAATCATGTAAAGGTAAAGGTGGGGTTGGGGAGAATTTTCGTAAATACTTCAGATTAATAATCTACTCTTCTATGTGTTTTTGTGGAGCTCATACAATATTTTCTGGGGAAAGTGCTCTATAATTCAATAGTTGGCATTTCAGCTCAATACAGTTTCAGAGTTAATAAGTAGTACAAAATTACTCTGAAGAATGGATAGTGGATGCACAGCAGACCCAGCTTTCTAGTTTTTTACCAGGCCCAGTCTCCCTCCTCTTTTATCTGGGGAGAAAAAAAGAATCTGGTAACTTAAATACAAATGTGGTAACTTAGACTGAGACTCATCTAAGCTGTATTTGTGTATTTTTTTAAAAGGTAGTGACCAAGTGTTACCACTACGTAATGGCTGTTTGGTGACATTATGCAATGAATTGGTGGTCTCTGACCTCTTCCAATTGGGCAGTTGTTTACATTACAAAACAAATACCAAGAAAATTGGCAGCCTTATTGGCAGCTAGCAAAATAGACAATGTTTAAATAGACATAGAACTATGACCCACAATTTCTATTTGTCTCTCCAGGTCAGGGTTAATGTGCAAAGGCATTATTGTAAGGAAGCTTGAATTGCCACTGTCTGTACTGTATCTCTTCTGTGCATAAACAGAGATTTTTGGTGCCCAAAGCTGTCACTGATTCTGGGCATTATCTTTGCTGCTACTTTTAATCATTTTCATAAAAAAACAGTGATCTGTTAAAATCATTTGCCCCTATATGGCATGATTGTATAACCTAACTATAGTGTATAACGGAAAGATACTTTTCACTTGCTTCAATTATTAATCTTCTTCTTATGCTAACTGTAAGAACAAGTTGATCTTGACAATTATTTGATCACAGAGTGATGTATCTAGGCATTAAAGATACAATGAAAAAAACGCATTTAATCTTTAAAACCTAGTGATGGTATTTTGTTACGTTAGAGCAGAAATACAAAGAGCATCTCAATATATTAAATGGCAGAGCGATTCTCTAGTTTAATTAGTCTTTTCATAATTAATAAAACAAAAACTGCGCAAATATGTGTAGGTTTAAATGCTAGAGAGTTACCTCTCTGCAAATTCAGTGAAAGGCAACCACATTCCAAATTAATCCTTTAATTTAAAACAGAGAGAGAGACCCCTGTGTTTAACGCAGTATTTCCCTCCGGACACCAGCCAGAGGTCATTATCCCATATTAACAAGTGAAAGCGGCCAAGCCTAAGCAGTGAAAATGCAAAAGAAATTATTATTAGTTATTTGGTTGCAGAAATCTAATCAACCAAGCCAGAGGGTTTAATTGGCCAGTGACCAGATGAACTGATTGAGACTGAGACTGTCTTATACCATCTGATAATTACATCTTTAATAGGTGATGAGCCTATTCAAACTTACTTTTCTTTATTTCCACGGTATATTTATGTAGATTTCCAGATTTAACAAACTCATTAAAATGTTAAATTACCATTTTGTAGGTGAAATCCTTCGAGAAGGAAAGGCAGACGGAGAAAAGGATTTTAGAGACTGAGCTAGTAGATCACCTGGCCCAGAAACTGAAGACTAAAGTCTGCGATGAAAGAAGTAACAGGTAGCTGCATAAATAGTGAACAGGAGTAGTCAAATTAAAGGTCTTTCAAAATAAGACTTCAGTTGAGGTTTCTATTACATTGATTTTTAATTAAAATTACCACTGAGAAAGATTTGCCAAATTCCTTTTTGAAAAAGAAGGAAAATAATGTGATAGTATGACTTCTGTTATGTCTTGAGATTTGCCGAAGGCAACTGAGAGTAACATTTTGAAGTATTCTTCCTACTGTTTTACAGATTTAGGGCCAGATTTTCAGCTGGGCTTCTATGTGAGCAAAATTGGTCAAACTTGCAACATGTGAGCATACCTGCCTAAACTTTGATATTACTTATTAATTGTATTGCAGTAGCACCTATGAGCCCCTTTCGTGGACCAGGGCCTTATTGTGCTAGATGCTGTACAAACAGAACAAAAGAGGTCCCTGCTCCAAAAAGCTTACAGTAAAATTCTTGCATTTATTAGAACCATTCAAGTATGCACATGGGCATGTGAAAGCAACAGTGCGGCCTGAATAATCAGGTCTTTACTTTTGTACTGTCACAGATGTACATGCAATAATCATCAAAAGATTGGCCGTCAGTATTATTCTTGAATAGCTTTGCAAAGCGTAGCTCTGTAATAGGAAACTTCCATACTGGGACTCATTTGAAGAAAAGTCCAGCTATGTGGGTGTTTTTTTAACAATTTGATTTGCAAGAAAAGCTCTTTCTTTTGCCTCCTGCTCATCTCCTCCTGCTTGATCAGGCCATGAAGTCCAACTATTTTTCCTGTTTGACATTCATTTATTGAAGTTAACATGACTTATGTTACTGAAGCAACTTTATATGACATAAATGCAAGATCCTATATAGGAGTAGCAAGGTAATGAAAAAGAAACCTGGTGTCTAAAATATTTCCCATTTACAATTAGTGAATGTAGCAAGGAAAGTTTTGCTGTTTACTATAATTGTTGAAGACAGTTCTTTTTAAATTAACAAGTTTAATTGTGTGTTGGCATTTCTTAACTAATCAAAAATACAGGATTTAATTTGCAAATATATGCTGAAAATCTCCATTACATTTTTTTCAGCTAATTGGAGTGAAAAGAATACAAAATACCTTTGCATGTGAAAGTTTGCTAACAGTAGCTTACATTACTGTACTGCTTTTACATTATGTGTCTATTTTTATAACTGTTTTTGTTTGCTTGCTTTTAGAGAAACTTCAGATACTCTCTCAGTACAGAATCTAAAAGGATCATTTGCTAATACTTCAGGTATATAATCGCTAATTCTAAAATTGACTTTTTGTGTATAGTAAACATTCTTTGAAATAAAGTAGTATATATTTTAATCACATTACAATAATTGCTATAAACAAACCACAAACGTCTTTCCTTACAACTTTTACCTGGCTAGAGTAATTTCTTTCTAATCTCAAATGCTGTGTCTAAAATTTGAAAAGTTTAAATTACATTTTCCTATAAAATGCAGAAGTCATTTTATAATAAACTTACAGGAAATTTGGCCCACCAGTCAAAATGTTCACAAGGCATGAAAGACTTCTTGCCACACTAAATAAACTAAAACTTTGTTTACAGTAGACATTTCTGATTCTGTAGCTGGAAGTGGCTATCTTGCTGCAAAGTGATGTGATTTATAATGCGGACAGTGCAGAAAACTAATGGAGACGACTCTCAACCAGGTTCCATCCTGTAAGAATCAGAAGATTTTGCAGGATGAGTCCCTTTAAGTTGCAGCCACAAAAATTGCATAATTGCTTCAATAGCACCCATCATAGTAGTAAATAAGTCTTGACCCATTAAGATTAGTGGGGGGTAGTTTTGTTTAAAACAGGATATAACATGCTTGTTTATGTGAAGAAAGAATACATTCTCAAACTGTTTGCATTTTAGGTTTATTTGAACCACATGGAACTTCTGTAGTGCCAAATGTGAGTGTTATAGCTCCTGAAAAATTGCCTGCCAGTGTCAGACGGCGTTATGAAACTCAGGTATATGTAGGTTTTTTTTTTTCTTTCAGTTTTGGTTTGAATTTTTTTTCTGGCCTGCATGTAGCTGTAATATCATGATCACAGGCTGCTTGTCCTGCAGGATCTGTGCCTTCTTTAGTCTGCAGCATGGACAGTGAATGAGGCAAAGGGTTACAAGAAGAGGAAAATTGATTTTTTTCATGGGTGTAAAGCATTGAAATGGGACCCAAGGAGACTAGTTCTTCGCTCTAACACAGACTTTCCACATGATTGGGGACAAGGCTATTATGAACATAAGAACGGTCATACTGGGTCATACTGGGTCAGACCAAAGGTCCATCAAGCCCAGTATCCTGTCTTCTGACAGTGGCCAATGGCAGATGCCCCAAAGGGAATGAACAGACAGGTTATCATCAAGTGATCCATGCTCTGTCACCCAATCCCAGCTTCTGGCAAACAGAGGCTAGGGGACACCATCCCTGCCCATCCTGGCAAATAGCCGTTGATGGACCTATCTTCCATGAATCTATCTAGCTCCGTTTTGAACCCCATTATAGTATTGGCTTTCACAACACCCTCTGGCAAGGAGTTCCAGAGGTTGACAGTGCATTGTGTGAAAAAAAACTTTCTTGTGTCTGTTTTAAACCTGCTACCTATTAATTTCATTTGGTGGCCCCTTGTTCTTGTATTATGAAAAGGAGTAAATAACACTTCCTTATTTTCTCTCTATATACCACTCATGATTTTATAGACCTTTATCATATCCCACCTTAGTCACCTCTTTTCCAAGCTGAATTTCCACATGATTGGGGACAAGGCTATTGAACATAAAACGAACGGCCACTGGGTCATACTGTCAGGACCCAAAGGTCCATCAAGCCCCCTCCTCCTGTCTCTGACAGTGTGGCCAATGATGATGCCCCAAAGGGAAAGACACAGACATCATATCATCATCCATCCATGCTCACATCCATCAGCTTCTGGCAAACAGGCAGGGGGGGACACCCATCTGCCCCATCCTGGCAATGAAGCCGGACCTCTCTCTCCATGAATCTATCTAGCCTCGTTTTGAACCCCCCTATTATATTATTGGCTCACCACACTCAACTCAGTTGAGAGAGGTTGACAGTGTATGTGTGTGAAAAAAAAAAACTGTCTTGTTTTAAACTTTTACCTGTTTATTTTTTTTTTTTTGCCTTGTATTATGTTTCCTATTGTATAATAAAGTATAAATAACACTCCTTATTTTCTCTCTATATACCATACACCTTTATCATATCTTTTTTTAGTCATAAAGTCCCAATCTTATTAATTTCTCCTCATATGGAAGCCGTTCTGTACCTCTAATCATTTTTGTTGCCCTTTTCTGAACCATTTCCAATTCCAATATATCTTTTTTGAGATGGGGCGACCATATCTGCATGCAGTATTCAAGGTGTGGGTGTACCATGGATTTATATAGAGGCAATATGATATTTTCTGTCTTATTTTCTGTCATAATGCATGTGTACAAGACAGCTCAGTGAAGATTCTATGTGGAACCTTAATTCTGGCATTTCCTGACTTTTGAGTGCTTAAGAAAATGTTAAGGTTACAAGTTAAACATATATCAGAGGGGTAGCCATGTTAGTCTGGATCTGTAAAAGCAGCAAAGAATCCTGTGGCACCTTATAGACTAACAGACGTTTTGCAGCATGAGCTTTCGTGGGTGAATACCCACTTCTTCGGATGCAAGTAGTGGAAATTTCCAGGGGCAGGTGTGTGTGTATATGTATATATATATATATATATATATATGCAAGCAAGAAGCAAGCTAGAGATAACGAGGTTAGTTCAATGAGGGAGGATGAGGCCCTGTTCTAGCAGTAGAGGTGTGAAAACCAAGAGAGGAGAAACTGGTTCTGTAGTTGGCAAACCATTCACAGTCTTTGTTTAATCCTGAGCTGATGGTGTCAAATTTGCAGATGAACTGGAGCTCAGCAGTTTCTCTTTGAAGTCTGGTCCTGAAGTTTTTTTGCTGTAGGATGGCCACCTTAAGATCTGCTATTGTGTGGCCAGGGAGGTTGAAGTGTTCTCCTACAGGTTTTTGTATATTGCCATTCCTAATATCTGATTTGTGTCTATTTATCCTTTTCCTTAGAGACTGTCCAGTTTGGCCAATGTACATAGCAGAGGGGCATTGCTGGCATATGATGGCGTATATTACATTGGTGGATGTGCAGGTGAATGAACCAGTGATGCTGTGGCTGATCTGGTTAGGTCCTGTGATGGTGTCGCTGGTGTAGATATGTGGGCAGAGTTGGCATCGAGGTTTGTTGCATGGATTGGTTCCTGAGCTAGAGTTACTATGGTGCGGTGTGCAGTTACTGGTGAGAATATGCTTCAGGTTGGCAGGTTGTCTGTGGGCGAGGACTGGCCTGCCACCCAAGGCCTGTGAAAGTGTGGGATCATTGTCCAGGATGGGTTGTAGATCCCTGATGATGCGTTGGAGGGGTTTTAGCTGGGGACTGTATGTGATGGCCAGTGGAGTCCTGTTGGTTTCTTTCTTGGGTTTGTCTTGCAGTAGGAGGCTTCTGGGTACACGTCTGGCTCTGTTGATCTGTTTCCTTATTTCCTAGTGCGGGTACTGTAGTTTTGAGAATGCTTGGTGGAGATTTTGTAGGTGTTGGTCTCTGTCTGAGGGGTTAGAGCAGATGTGGTTGTACCTCAGTGCTGTAGACAATGGATCGTGTGGTGTGTCCGGGATGGAAGCTGGAGGCATGAAGGTAGGCATAGTGGTCGGTAGGTTTTCGGTATAGGGTGGTGTTAATGTGACCATCACTTATTTGCACTGTGGTATCTAGAAAGTGGACCTCCCGTGTAGATTGGTCCAGGCTGAGGTTGATGGTGGGGTGGAAGCTGTTGAAATCTTGGTGGAATTTTTCATATTTTGTATTTAATGTGTACGCAGTGGACTCAAACATTTGCCCTCTATAGTTTAATATTTCATTATGGCCTCTCAAGCTAGGGGGTGCAAGCAAAAGTTTTCCAACATGATGCATACTAACAGTGCCCCGCTTTGCTTAAAACAAAATGTTTAGTGGTATAATGTTAGACCACTGTATGAAAGAGAAATGGAGTTTTCCTCACTTGGATGCTAACAATGTACCAAACGTAAGAAAAAAAGAACAGGCTCCAATCCAAAGAGGATAGAAAATTCAGGATGTACTGGCTTCCAAAATACTTGGATTGTATAATGGGATATAATTTTCCTTCCATATCAGCAAAACCCATTTTTTAATGTAAGAATGCAACAATTTTTATAGACTGCTGGATTCTCATCCTGCTCCAGAAAGGAGGCAGTAATGCAATGTAATGGGACTGAATGCACCAGTAGTTCAATATCCTATTGCCCAAAATGCAGCTATCTTCTCTGAAATGCAGAAGAGCTACAGTGTATTCCAGGACTGCCTTCTGTGATTCTACTGCCAATTTCTGATTAAAGTGGTGTCCTCTTATCTTTGTGAAAGGTGGCCTCCACTAGTGCCCAGGAACAGCATATCTTTGACTCTGTCTAGGGAAATTCATAATCATGTGTTAATTCTGCCTAACCTCATTAGTCCTAATATCATCTCTCCTAATTGGCAAAAATACTTCATGAGTGGGTATGAGCCCTCTGCTCATGCTCCTGATGTTAATGTAAGATGCCCGCATATTCCTAGTTAACAATTGACCATCTGGCATTACTGAGAATTAAATCTTATGTTTCCTAAAATAGAAAACAAAGGTTCCCAACATCAGTGTAACAGGAGAAATTTGTATGCAACTTTTAACCACTATTAATTTTAATATGCAGGTACAAACAAGACTCCAGACCTTCATTACTAATCTGCAGCAGAAAACAAGTGAGATTGAAATTTTAGCCGTAAGTCTGTTTTCTACAGCCTAAATGAAATGGCAAATGCTTGGTCATTAGAGTCTTTAATGTTAATGGCTAGCAAGGTAGCTGTCACCAGCTGTAATCTCAAATTTTAGAATTAGCAATTATAACCAAATTTAGAAATCTGTTGTAAAATAAAACCCACACAATGTTTAGCTAGTATAGTGTGAAAGCTTCCTGCTGTATGAATTGAGACTGTTGCATATAGTAAAATGTTTACATTTTAACTATTTGCACCTCTAACTCCTGTGTTGTGGTGGATTTAATAGTAATTTGTTGCTGCAGCGTATCACTATAAAGCATATTTAAATGTTACTTTCTGGGTTCCCTCTCAACACTTTCTGAAGAGGTTAAAAATAGTGCATCCTTCCTATGTGCCCTTTAGGAATAAGCATGTTTACCTTTTTTGAAATTAAGGGAAGACTTTCCATGTTCACAGATAAGCTCTGCCAACCATAAATTATCTTTGGAAATGCCTAAAATTCTGATGCAGTCCAAATGTGTTTGCAAAACTTCTTTATAAATTAGAGATTAAATTTTGAGATCTTCACATGGCCAGAATGATGCCAGGACTAGAACTGGAAAAATAAGTTACTTTTACTTGTTAAACTATATAACATTCGATTCCTTGACATTGACCACTTTGCCCTGCTATTTTTGCAGGTAGATCTGTCAAAAGAAACTCTAATACACTTCTTGTCACTAGAGGTAAGCAATGAGTTGTGTATATGTAATTTGGATTTAACAGTAGGTTTTCAAGGGTTTGAAGTTAATGGGGGTGAAATCCTGTCCTTATTGAAGTCAATGGTAAAATTCTCACCCAGTTTTGTTTTTTTTAAGAGTTTAAGAAAGGCTAAACAATTATGTACAGACACAAATGGTTTAGAACAAGCCTTGAAAAATCCATTTGGATTTTCCAAATGCACAAGTAGGAAACTTTCCCTCTTGAGTTGGTGGAGTCCTTAGCCAACAATTTTTGCAGAATTTCAGCTTTCATTTAACATAAAGAAAAGGTTTTTAGTCTTTGTTCATGAAGATATCGTGTTGAATGTGAACAGAGCAGTGTTGTCTTGAGCTCTGGCTGCTCCTGGCTTTCCCAGGCAGCAGCCATTGAAATTAACATGATTCTGATTAGTGTTATGGCTACTGCTCAGAACCCTGTGAGCTACAGTGCATAATGTGAGTTTTGTTCTGCTGCAGCATGGGAGTATACCGCAGCGAAGATGTGTGATGGAGTTCTTTGTGAGGGAGGATGACCCAAACAGCATAAGATGAGGAATTGAGTCAATAAGCAAAAACCTTATCCCCATTTCTCAATGCTGTTGGGAAGTTGAGCTGAGGATAAATTATGGTACTGTGGACAAGTCAGGAGACAGAAGCAGTGGGAGGGAAAGTGGTGGCTTTTATATCAGTTCAGAAGGGGAAAAGCCCATCCGTGGCAGAAGAGACCAAAGAATGATCTGGTGCATGTACATGTGAAAGAACAGGGGTGGGACAGGAGGATCACGTGTTTCTACAATGGTGATAACTCTGTAGAGTAAAAGTGGGCCACTCCAGCCTTCACAGCATGATGCTGCTGTCCTACTGTAGGAGGGGAGAAGCTGATCACCAGCAGCCTCCTTACAAAGATCTCTGCTGTAACAGAGTCAAGTTGTACATGCAGTTTTGTGCATTTTGTTTCAAGAAGCTAGTTCTTTGGCAGGTTAAGAAATAGAGTATTACTATTCAGAAAAGTGAACCCTCCCCTCAGTGACACTGTTTTTTCATTCATAATGAAATGTAATATATATGAAAATTCCTCTTGTCCTTTTTTCCTTACAGTATGATGGAGATGAACAAGCCTTTTACACGACTGTAAAACAACTGATGTCACGATTACCAAAGCAGAGATACCTACAAGCCGTTTGTGATGAAATTTACAATATCAAAATAGAAAAGAGGTAAATATATTTGTTACACTACTGTAGGTGCTGCAACAATTGAGCTGTTCCACACATTTTAACTGTGGTAAATAAGCTGCTGTAAATTTTCTGTAGAAAAAAAGCAAAGAATGCACCCTCTTAAGGTGAACACACCTGACTGGTCCTCTTGTCCCCATTTTTATAGTCTTAAGGTTAACATTATAGTCTTAACATTCATCTAAACACCACAAAAAGAACAGGAGTACTTGTGGCACCTTAGAGACTAACACATTTATTTGAGCATAAGCTTTTGTGGGTCTGATGAAGTGGGCTTTAGCCCACGAAAGCTTATGCTCAGATAAATGTGTTAGTCTCCAAGGTGCCACAAGTACTTCTAATTCTTTTTGCTGATACAGACTAGCATAGCTACCACTCTGAAACCTAAACACCAGAGTTTATATAAGTATGTAACTGAGCTGTGGGACATGTAAATTCTTGACAGGGAGAGGTTAGTTGACATTTAATCATCACATTTTCCTCTCTGGGTAATTTACACATTTGGCTTTTGGCAGCATAACTAGTAACAGATTTAGACAGATGTGGGTTCTGATAGCTGGGAATCTTTGTTCTCCTATGTCAACTGTGCAGAATTTCCTTTCTGACATAAAGACTTGGACTTCAGGACTATTCAGTATCCATGGCTCCCACTGATTTTGGTGGAAGCTGCAGATATTTGGCATAGGTGAAAAGGTTAAGGACCTTTTAAACAAACTCTTTCCATTGATATATAGTAAAGTGCATCATAAAATACCCTCAGCATAAATGCAGAAAAAAAATGTGTAGAAGAAAATAATTTAGAACTCAAAATTCCTGGTTTAACTTTTCATTGACCATTTCATTCTCTTAAAAATTGAATATTTCAAAGTTAAATATTAACTTTCTGTGCATTTTGTTGCGAGCCGCTCTTCCCTCTCCAACATGAGCAGTACTCAGTTAACTTTGGTGAGCCATTCAATGAGACTAGAATTTGGCTTTCTAATAATAGTGCCTTTCAGTACGGGAGATATCAAACACTTTAGAAAACAATGACACCATCCCTAATCATGCATTAACAGCACAGACAAATTCCAGTATTCCTCAACAGCTTGTAAAGCTCTGAATACTAAAACCCAATGACTGCACTCTCTCCTTTAGTAGGAGACTTCAGAGGATCTTCTGTTAACTTTTTTTAGTTGTTTAGATAACATTTCCACACTCAACCTCTACTTTATATGAGGAGAAAAAACTAAATTTGAAACAGAACCTTCTCAGAAAAGAAAGGTAAGTATATTAAAATTGAGTGTAGAGGTGCTCCCAACTTGATTGTTTGTCACTTAGCTGCTATTGAAAGCCAATAAAATAGTGTTTAAGCTACTGTAAAGTGAGAAGTTTTATCAATCCTTACCTGGCCCTTTTAAGTTCAGGTGTTTTTGCAACACACACGCACTAACCCTTTCACAAATAGTCAGCAGGTTTCCAGTATTCCACTTCTTTGAAGTGTTGACATTCCATTAAATTATATGCTACCTGTCCCCAGTGATGGTGCATGTTGTTCTACGTAAATTAGATAGCCCCTTGCATGGTCAAAATTAAATCTCTCTCCCCTTCTGCCTAAGTGGAAGAAAATTTAATTCCCTGTTCTAGAATTCAAAGCCTTAGTCATCTGGAAACATTAAAGGATGGAGATCATTTTTATTTAGGATAGCAAAAAGAGGTATAATGAGGAAAGGGTTGAAATTAGGAGTAAAAATTTAGGCTAAATTTTAGGAAAAACTTTGACAGTGATGTCTGTTCAGGGAAATTGTAGCAATACCATTACTTGGATCCTGTTAAAATAAGTGGACATAACACAAGAAAAATTAATTAGAACAATCCTGCATTTACAGCAGGATTGACTGATGTACAATAAGATCTTTCCTATCTCTACGGGTCTTAGAGATAAATTATGGCCTCTGAATTCTCCTGTCTCTAGACATTACTATTTTTGGAGTGTTTAGAATGATCACCGACTTACTCTGTTCTCTTGGAGGTAAATTCTAACACTGTCCTTTTTCCTCTACAGAATTCCTGTGCTTATCCTGTACTCTTATCGAGATGACTGCTACAAAATTCTGTTTTAGTTCTAAATTCTGTTGGTGGGATGCTTAAATAGCATGTGACTACCAAAAGATACATAATCTGGAACCATTAATTAAATAATGTGAAATAATTGTTGTACATTCATTATGACTTTTGATATAGGAATATATATACACTTCATGAAATTTCAGTAAGCTGTGATATAAAGAGACTTGGGCAATTACTGCCTTTATTTTTTTAGTGTGTAGTAGCCAGCTTCATACTTTGCATTTTTATATGTAAAATGTATTAAAAGCGTCATAAAAAAGTTCAAAATAAATGTTAAATGGTCATGTTTCTTAATGCACAGTCAGATTACTGAAAGACATTGTACCTTACACTTCTAAACTTCTTTCATGTAATAGTATTTGCTTGCACAATATCAGTGTTAAGCAAGAAAAATGAAACTGACTCAGTAAAAGAACTGCAGAGCTGTTCCAGAATGTCTAACTTACAGCTGCCTTACTACATCAGTTAATGCTGCAGCCTACTGAATAGTACTATAACTAAATTTATTTTTTTAAAAGCTAGTTTAAGTAAATAGCCAGTGTTTTTCAAATATGTATGGCATTAATCATCAGTATATGGGATAAAAAACCCCATGAATGTTCTTAAAATAAGGGGTCTTACAATCCCCTTATATAACATTCACTTCCTTTGTAAGCCAGCTGCAGATGGTGGAGGAGCAAGAATCAGTAGGAATGAATTTTACAACACTAATATAAAACAGGTTTGCTTTGAAAATAAATACCACTGTGTCCCAACAGCTTAAGCAATAAAATCAGGGGAGAGAGGAAGTGCGTTTTAGGAATGATTTTTAAAAGTAAAAGGTATAAGTGGACTTAAGATGCCCCAGCAACCTTAACTTAACCCCAACCCCCACCCATCTAGAGGGGAGTTTTCTGATGGTTAGACCCACCATTTCCACTCTGCTCTCATTGCTCGTCCTTTATATGGCTGCAGTGACAGCCTCTTCTCTCAGTTCTGAGATCTGGCTGCAGGAAGGACCAATTTCAGGGAAAGTCTTGGCACAGAGCACACTCAGTACAGATAGCAGCATACTTAAGGAATTTTGCTAACATGCCTCTAAGCATGTCCAGTGGTGATTGTTAGAGGCTTATAACTAGGGCTATCAGTTAACTCAGGCAATTAAATGAAAAAATGAATCAATTAATTGGAGTTTTAATTGCACTGATAAACAATAAAATACCAGTTGAAATGTATTGAATATTGTGGCTTTTTTCTACATTTTCAAATATATTTCAATTACAACACAAATATAAAGTGAGTACTGTAGACCTTGTATTCTATATACATATGCACTGAACAATAGTATTTTTCAATTCACCTAATACAAGTACTGTAGTACAATCTCCTTATCGTGAAAGTTGAACTTACAAATGTAGAATTGGGAAGAAAAAACTAAGTTCAACTTTCACGATAAGGAGATTGTACTACAGTACTTGTATTAGGTGAATTGAAAAATACTATGTTTTTACAGTGCAAATATTTGTAATAAACAAATATAAAGTGAGCACCATACACTTTGTATTCTGTGTTGTAAGTGAAATTAATATATTTGAAAAAGTAGAAAACATCCAAAAATATTTAAATAAATGCTTTTCTATTATTAACAGCACAATTAGTCACTTGACAGCCCTACTATAACACAATCAAGGATGGGTGAAATTTCTCCAGGACAACTTAAGACACCTCTCTGATCCCCACCACCTGCAAAGCTTTAAGTCCTTACTCCCCACTATGGAAGTGCTAAAACTATTCCACTGAGAAATTAAGAATCTTTCCTAAACCACAGTTTCAGAAACAGCTAAACTGTGTTAGCTGTAACTTTCCGCACCAAAAAAAACCCGACAGCCCAAGCAGAACCCCAACATGGAAAATTCAAGCCCAAAAGGTTAGCAATGTTAAGTAAGAACAGGATCTTAGGATAGAAAGGTTTAGGCAATCCTAACTTCTTCGACTGTAAGCTCTTTGGGGCAGAGACTGTATTCTTAGTTTGCATTGTGCCTACCAGACCTTGATCCTGTTCCACAACTGGGGCTCCTAAGTGGTATGATAATATAGACATTCATCCCAGTCCCCCTTATAATTAAGGGTACAACTTTATTTACAGGATTGCTTAATTTTGTCTTTTGTGGGGGGGGGTTCTGCCACCCTAAAGTCCAGCAGCTTTCCCCATTCTGAGTTTCATTGACCCTAGCACAAGTACAGCATTTGGTTTGACTACATAGGTATACAGTGCCTTCCTTTAAGCTGCTTATGGTATGCCATCTTAGTCCTGTACTCAAGTGAACTTTCCAGTGCTGCAGTCTCTGCCCCTTTATTACATAGCTAGACTTAGTATGACCCTCCTATGACCTTCAGCAAAGAGTGACCAGAGGAATTACCTTCCACTTACTCCAGGGGAGAGGCCACTAGTTTTTTAGAACAGAAATTATAGACAGCTCAGACTGTTACAAGAAAATTCCATACCTATTTATACAAGTACAAAAGATCACTATGTATGTGCAGAAGGAGGGGTTCTCATGCCTGTATCACTACTTGTAAGTAGTACAAGACCTGTGTGACTGGCTGCTTGGATCCCCACTGCAAACATGGACTAGCGTATGATCAGACTAAAGACCAATACAATTACAGTAGTCATTTCAACCAAATGCACTTCTGATTGTTTAATAGGAACAAGCAAATATTACCGTTTCACAACAAAGCATCGAGATACTATATTTACAATTTTCAGAGTGGTAGCAATATAACCATTCAAAGTAAGAAGCACCAAATCCCTGAACACATTCATAAGAATGAGACTTTTACTGAAACAGTCATTGCAATTGTAACATGAAGTTCTAGGACTTGCTTCTTTTGGCCATGACCTCTTAACCTCCAACCACTTCTAGAAGCTAAAATAGAAAAAAGTCAACTTTCCCACTAATTCTCAACTTCCCTAGGTCTTATCTACAGAATTAGGCTTTCATTCACTACTTAAGATCTACTCTTACTTTGCCTTTGTGACTACCCACTGCATCCCCCAAAACAGTTTACAGACTATCCTGTGTAACAAAACATGGCCGCTGAGAGTGAAGAGGTTTCAGTCTAATCTTGTGAATATTCCTGCCAAATAACAATCTACAGAAACTACCTTTTATTTTCATTTTATTTAAGTGAAGGTATTGTTCACATCTCAGTATTCTACCGCCAAAAGAAAGTGTTGACTTAGGAAAAAATGGACTTTGAAGGCTAGAATGCAAATCTTGCAGTAATGGAAAGACGTTATGTTCCATCACTGGGTTGCTTTACTTTTCTTATTTTTGCTTTTCTTGTCTTTCTTCTTCAGGCCATCCATGTTAGCTCTCAACAGGTTGGAATAGGCCTGCAATCATGAAATAAGCATCTTTAAGATAGACCAAATACTCAGAGGCAGTGCACTGGAGTAAAAAATAAAAGTTATACAAAATCTCCATTTTAGATAACCTATATTTCCACACAGCTCCTTTTTACAGAATGTTCAAACTCATCAGGAAACCACTCTTTTCTTCCTCACAAGGACACAAGAGTTAAATAAGATGCTTTGGAGAATGTCATGCAAATGAAGAGACCATATACGTACCAAGATATGGAAGCATGTGTCCTATAACTTAAATATTTAACCAACCCACCCATTGAGAGATGTGAAAGAGCTAGGAGAATGATTTGTAGCTTTCCATGGCTTATCTTAAATTATCGAATATTCCTCTTTACTATACAGAAGAACAAAAAAGAAGAAAAGAGAAAACATAGGAAACTTACCATCTGGAATTTGTTTACTTCCTTTGAGCTTACCTGTGAAAAGCAAATTCGGATGTTAAGCATAAAATACAGGAAACATTTTATCCTAGGACTAAAAATTTCAATAGACGTTTGCCTGTCAGTTAAACACCAGGTCCCACCTAGCAGCACTTATGTCTGACCAAGTGATCACATTCAATCTCATGAAGAGTTGGCATCAAAATAGGTTCAGAGACCACATGTGGAGGGGTAACAGGAAAGTACTCTTGATAACAGATCTAGTTTTTTGGAGGACTATTCCCCCTCCTACCACCACCAATTTAAGTCACCTCTCAGTAAAAGGGTAGCATTTCCTCTACAAATCTACAAACTTCAAACAGTGAACAATCCTCAGTGTAAAGTCCCAAGCCAATTACATCTGCTTATTCTAGGGTGACCAGATGTCCCGATTTTAGGGTCTTTTTCTTACATAGGCTCATATTACCCACTGTCCCGATTTTTCATGTTTGCTGTCTGGTCACCCTAGATTATTCCAGTGCCTTCCACTTCTGTCTATATTACAGACTAAATTATCCTGGCTAGTTTTTCAACATAATATACTCTCTTCAGATTCCTTTTCATTCATTTGTGACATTCATTCAAGTTCTCCCACAGCACATTCAAACTCTCTCAGGAACACTGAGCCCCATATCTCCAGCATCCAAATGCCCATGCTATTGTCATATGCCCAAGCTGTGACTGCTCTCAGACCTGACACTGATGGTTTATTCACCACATGTAAAAATTCCAGATAATGCTACATGAGCTAAAGTTGGCCTTCAGCCTGAATGATGCAGGCAATTATTTCAGGAACAAACGAGTTTGCACTCTCTGACCCAGATTTGCTACCTACCACTGTGCTAATCTTTTTCTTCCCATCCGTTGCTCTCAGAAGACATTTATTGTCCGCTGGCTCAAAACCTTCCACATGGCCCTTACGTGGAATGGGTTTTGTTCGACCATCATCTGTATTGAAAACACAAGGCATGTCGTAATCTGTTTATCCAGATTTTATGAAAACAGATAAATTTTTCCAAAATCTCAGTGCATCAAGAGGATGCCAACCACCACCACCACCAACAACCTGTATACCACTTGCTTGTAAAAGCAATTTGGAATCCAAGTCACCATATCAAAGATTTTTCTGCACAGGTTATATACCCTGAAGCTATGCAGCATATGCCGCCCCTCAGGAACGGGTAGTGAGCTATTTTGCTGGCCCAGTTCTCCTCTCTACAGCATTTATAAATCTGAGAAATAAAATTTCCATAATATCTCTTTTAAAAAGTTCCAATGACAGCTGTTCAATATTTCATTGCAATGTTTAAATTTCAAGCAGTGCATCACTAACAATTTAAAAGTGAAATGACTTGACTTTTCTTTGCCTAAGCTGAGAGAAATGCAAAAAGTATACAAAGAGCATAAATCGCTAAAACTGGATTTTTTTAAATTCTCATTTAATGATAACGGTATTAGGAACAGGAGAACTTGGATTAAAGGAACACTGTCCGTTTAAATCAAATATAAAGGCATTGATACTTACATTTTTTCAGTGTTATATAAACACTTCCTGAGGTTCTGCATTTTTGAAAAAGCCTTGTTAGTTCTGTCAAGAACTGTAAATGAAAGACGAGACCCATCTCTGGTTAAGACTGGAAGGGGGGGTCAATAGACAGGAAAGTTTTCTGCTAGGTGGCAAATACTGCCACTCTCAATGTAATTAACGACAGATGTCTCATTAAAGTAGCATTCTTACAACACAATGCGTCCCAGCAATTTATACACAGAATTTGCATGGATTAAACCAGTGTAGGTGTTGTATGAAGAAATATTTATACAGCTTCCTTCACCCAAAAGACACAGGGAGCTAAGCTATTTAAAGTAGCCCTGTTGGGAACACAGTCTTTATCAACAACGTTTTGTAAAATCTAGAAGTTAGTAGCATCCGTATTAGCATTACTGTGCTATTTGATAAAAGTTTAGTTTTAAAATCCGAGGGAGACACTTCAGCTCGATGTAGACGCTTTCTTGAGCGTTTGCACATCGAGCAGAACCGCAATTTGCTGGCATGAGAGAACCTGAAAGTCAGGCCGCCCCCACTGTTGTCACTGGTCCCTGCTGGGCGCAACGCCCGGGGAAAACCAGCCCCGCAGATGGTGAAAGCGGCACTAAGGGCCGGGCCGCAGCTTCCAAGCAACCGCTGCCTGCAGCCAGCCCGACTGGCCCCAGCCGCTGCCCCGGGCTCTTAGGCGAGGCCCGGAGCCCTGCCGGCCCTGGGGCTTATCGGCAGGGCAGGGCAGGGGAGCCCGTGCCCCGGGGAGCGTGTCCAGCGGCCACTGAGCTGAGCGGCGCGGCCCGGCCCGGCGGGGACCCGCATATGCCGCACGGGAGCGGCTCGGCTCGGCTGGCCAGGGGCCGAAGGGGCGCCCGGCAGCCCCCCCCTCCAGGGGCCCATGGAGCGGGATGGGCCCGGGGCAGCCCCGGGGACGGCGGCCCGGCCCGGCCCGCACCTGCTCGCTCTCTAGCAGCACCATCGCGCCGCCCCACCGACCCGCCGCCGCCTGCCCCGGAACCGGAAGAGCCGCTCCGAGCGCGCGGCCATGGAGCGCGGGGCGGGGCCGCTGCTCCCTGCTGCCCCCCGGGGCGCAGCCTGAGGGCGGGAGAGCGCCTGGGGGCCTGTGCTACGGGTCCCGCCTGAGTCTGTCCCGGGGCGCTGCAGCCTCGGCCCCGGGCGTCTCCCTGTCAGCCCGGCTGGGGTCCTGGGGAGCCGCCGGGTGCGCCCCCTCCGGCCCTGCCCCCTTTGAGCTGTCTCGGGCCGGGGGGCGCTGCGGGGGCAGGGCTGCTCCGCTGGCCCCTTTATCTGCAGGCAGCGTCCTGGTATCCGCCCAGCAGTGCCATGCCTCAGGCAGCTGGTCCTGCGGTTACCAACCCTCCAGGCTTGGACTGGAGTCTCCTGGAATTAAAGATTGCTAGACTGTCATGTGATGAAATCTCCAGGAATACAGCCAATGGAAACTGGCAACTCTACAATGCCAGATGCTTCAGAGAAGGGTGCAGGAAATAAGCAGTTGAGCGGGGTGGGCAAACTTTTTGGGAATGGAAATTGCATGGCAGGCCATGAATGCTCACAAAATTGGGGTTGGGGTGTAGAAGGGGGTGGGGGCTCTGGCTGGGGGTGCAGGCTCTGGGGTGGTGCCAGAAATGACGCATTCAGGATGCTGGGGTGGGGGTAAGGGCTATGTCAGGAAGTGACAGCTCTGGAGCTGGGGGATTTGGGGTGTAGGAGGGTACTCCAGGCTGGGCCAAGGGGTTCAGAGGGCAGGAGAGGGATCAGGGCTGGGGCAGAGAGTGAGGGTAGGGGGGGGTTCTGGCTCAAGGTGCAGGCTCTGGGGTGGGACCAGAAATGAGTTTGGGGTGCAGGGGGTTTGAGAGCTCCAGCTGGGGGTGCAGGCTCTGAGCTGGGGGTGCAGATTTGGGGTGTAGAAGGGTGCTCCAGGCTGGGACCAGGGCCGGCTCCAGACCCCAGCGCGCCAAGCAGGCGCATGGGGTGGCATTGTCCCGGCAGGGCGGCATTTGGCTCCGGCGGACCTTCCGTAGTCATGCCTGCGGGAGGTCCACCGGAGCCCCGGGACGAGCGGACCTGCCGCAGGCATGACTGCGGAGGGTCCCCTCTTCCCGCGGCTCCGCTTGAGCTCCCTCAGGCATGACTGCGGCGGGTGTGCTGGTCCTGCGGCTCCGACGGAGCTCCCGCAGGCATGCCTGCGGATGCTCCATCGGAGCTGTGGAACCAACGCACCCGCTGCAGACACTTCTGCCCCGGCCGCGGGACCGGGGAAGGGCGGTGAGCGCGCCGCCCTGCTTGGGGCGGCGTAATTTCTAGAGCCACCCCTGGCTGGGACCAAGGGATTTGGAGGCCAGGAGGGGGATCAGGACTGGGGCAGTGGATTGCGGCACAGGAGGGGCTGGGGCTCCAGGAGGCACTTACCTCAAGCAGCAGCTTGTCCTTCCTCCAGGTCCTATGCAGAGGCGCAGCCAGGAAGCTCTGTGCACTGCCCTGTCCACAGGCACTGCCCCTGCAGCTCCCATTGGGGGCTGCGCTTGGGGTGGGGGCAGAATGTAGAGCCCCCTTGCTGCCACTAAACGTAGGAGCTGGAGGGGGTACATGCCACTGCTTCCGGGAGCAGCGCAGAGCCGTGGCACGCACGCACAGACGGAGCAGCCACAGACCCCACTCCCCAGCTGGAGCACAGGAGCAGGACAAGCCCCACACCCTGCTCCCCAGTGGAAGCTCGAGGGCCGGATTAAATCGGCTGGTGGGCCAGATGTGGCCGGTGGGCTGTAGTTTGCCCACCCTTGAGTTATGTCATAACCTCTTCCTACCTGAAAGTTTCTAAGCCCTATAAAGTGGAGGTGGGTTGTATCCTGAAGCATAAAGGATTGTATCCTTCTCACATTTTTTGATAAGCTTTACTAAAGTAAGTGGAGAGTCTCAGCATCCACATAAACGTCCAGGGAGTTTAGCTTTCTAACACTCCTCTGATGTAGGGAACCATTATTATTCCCATTTGACAAATGTGGAAGTTGAGGCACAGAGGAGATGAGGGATTTGGCTAGCATCACTCAGCAAGTCTGTGGTGAGCTGGGAATTGAACATAGATCTCCTGATTCCCCGTCCAGAACTCATGGTTTGAATTGGGAAGACAAAGGGGGACATGGACGACTCTTATGGTCGGGAGGAGAACACATTCAGAATGATTACATGAGTCAAGTGTAACTAATGAAGTGCTATGTGAGTTTGCAAACCTCCTGAAACAAAAGCTTTGAGAAGTGTGAACTGCCCCACTTCATTTCCATGAGATGTTTACTCAGAGCCCAATAATGATAATATAAATGTCAGCATTGTTAACTATTTTACTGCTGATGAAAACATGTAAGAAAGGAAAGGGATGACCATGTTACAAAGGTTTGCATAATGTATTGTGAGTGAGTGACCTCATTGGCACCACAAGTGGATGGTGAATGCACAAGTTATCCCAACTTATTTTTTTCTCCAGTGAAGGGAGCTAAGCCAAGCCCAAGGAGCCTAGCAGAAGGCTTGGGTGCATTTTTGCACTGAAGGGCAGTTCAGACTGGAGCCCAGTAGATCAAGTGTGCTCATACTTACAATATGAGGGGATCAGGGCCAATAATGAATAACGATGGTGGCATCTCATTCTGGCTTCTCAAGTGAGGAGAACTTGATTTATTCAGGAACTTGAAGAACACCACTTATCTTTTTCATTTCCAATTGTAATCCTCTCTGAACCTTACCCACAA
Organism: Mauremys reevesii; assembly: GCF_016161935.1. Classification (NCBI taxonomy): domain Eukaryota; kingdom Metazoa; phylum Chordata; order Testudines; family Geoemydidae; genus Mauremys; species Mauremys reevesii. The sequence goes on from NC_052626.1 coordinate 58,598,403, forward strand.
TGCTGTTTTTCCTAACCCTGCTCTCCACTGATCCCACTGCCAGCACCCATTTCCCTTTCCACTCTGAACTCTCCATATAAATGTTTAATCAAAAAGAGCTTCTGAATGGACAGACCAGTACATAAGACATTCATATTAGAGAGTCTAGGTAGGTGAGCTAATATCTTGGACCAACTTCTGTTGGTGAAAGAGAAGTTTTCAAGCTACCTTGTCCCTGTAATATCCTGGGACCAACACAGCTACAACAACAACCAACCATTCATATGTTTATTACTCTCTTTGCAGGACAATACTATGGTGTTACTTATAAAAACTATTCATAAAGTGTGTCCACAAGGGAATTACCAAAAGTAGTCTATACGGATGATGGGTCATGAACAAGAACTTATTCCCTGTTCCAATTATATTGAAGTAAATTTGCCAAGTTCATAGAAGAATCATAGAAGATTAGGATTGGAAGACACTTCAGGAGGTCATCTAATCAAACCCCCTGCTCAAAGAAGGACCAACCCCAACTAAATCATCCCAGCCAGGGCTTCATCAAGCCAGGCCCCAAAAACCTCCAAGGATGGAGACCCTACCACCTCCCCAGGCAACCCACTCCAGTCCTCCACCACCCTCCCAGTGAAACAGTTCCTCCGAACATCCAATCCAGACTTCCCCCGCTGCAACCCGAGACCACCGCTCTGCCACCACTGAGAACGGTCCAGCTCCATCCTCCCGGGAACTCCCCCTCAGGTAGCCAAAGGCTGCCACCAGATCCCCCCTCATTCTTCTCTTCTGCACACCAAACAAGCCGAGTTCCCGCAGCCTCCCACCACAAGCCACGTGCCCCAGCTAATGCTAATTGCCACTAAAGGACATAAAATCCTGCCTGATATGACACTTTCTCTGAAGTGCTATGGAAAGGATTTTGGGTTATGTCTGAGAATGACTGGTTATAGTTTCAGGGAATGACAAATTAACTTCAGAATATGAAAAGGGTAAGACTCTTAGCCTTGTACAATAAATGGCTAAGTGAAAACAAAGTGTATTAGGGTGGAGAGAAAGGGCACTTTCCATCCATAATACTTGTAGTTGTTGACCAAGGTCAAAATTCTGAAGAGTGGAAATTTCCTGTCAGTCCTACATTGGTTCAGCTATAATTGTAGGGTTCTCTGCAGGAAGTGAAATTTGATCTAGTGCTTTTTCATATTTCTAAGAAAGCTCAGAAACTGACAAACTTTGTCTTTTGGTCTTCACGGGCCTGACAATGGGTATTGAAAAAATAATTCTTCACCAATGCGTGGGGGGAAAAAAGAAGCAGCATGCCAAATATTTTAGCTCAGTAGATGGATAAACCTCTGAGTGTACAGTCCCACACCCAGAGATGAAGTTTCCTCTAGGGTCAGCACCTAATTTGTTAATGGTAAAATGATCCAAGCTGTTCTCATGAGAAAAAAAATTACACAACAACAACGCCTTAGAGTTATAGGTAGGGTCCTACTAAATTCATGGCCATGAAAAACACGTCACAGACTCTGAAATCTGGTCTCCCTCCCCGCCCATGTGAAATCTGGTCCTTTGTGTGTTTTTGCCTTATACTATACAGATTTCACAGGGGAGACCAGCGTTTCTCAAATTGGGGATCCTGACCCAATAGGAAGTTGCAGGAGGGGTCACAAGGTTATTTGGGTGAGGGGGGGGCTTGCAGTATTGCCTCCCTTACTTCTGCGCTGCCTTCAGAGCTGGGCGGCCAGTGTGTGGCGGTTGCTGACCGAGGTCCCAGCTCTTCAGGCAGCAGCCTGGAAATAAGGGTGGCAATACCATACCATACCACCCTTACTTCTGCACTGCTGCTGGCGGTGGCTCTGCCTTCAGAGCTGGGCTCCAGACCAGCAGCCACCACTCTCCAGCTGCATAGTTCTGAAGGCAGCACTGCCGCCAGCAGCAGCACAGAAGTAAGAGTAGCAAGCAGTACCAGAAACACCCGGCCCCCACGTACAATAGCCTTTTGACCCCTCCCCCCCCCCAACTCCTTTCTGGGTCAGGCCCCCTACAATTACAACATTGTGAAATATCAGGTTTAAATAGCTGAAACCATGAAATTTACTATTTTTAAAATTCTGACTGAAATTGACCAAAATGGAATGTGAATTTGGTAAAGACCTAGTTATAGGTCAATAAATATTGAAGAATTGATCTTTTTCAGCACCTAATAGCAGTTGCAGTATGTCTGCAGATTGCCTACGAGGCAGTAGAGGGTGCTATGACTACACAGACAAACTAAGATCAACAGTGTGGGCCTGAAGTACAAGTAAAAAAATATAGGAGAGACACAAGAGATCACAGCAGTGGCAAGGCTCAGATGAAATCTACCACATTATATGATTCACTCGTTTATGCTGCTGGTTTCAAGGTAATTCAACCGCTCTTTCACGGATTTCTGATGTTGAAGGGTCCCCCGTCCCAGTCTCTTTTCAACTGTTATATTTACCAGAAGGAAAAAATATTTTCTAAGTCTTCTGAGTACAGGTTTTCTAATGGGACATCAACATCATAATCATTAGCAGTAGTAGTAGCACTGGCCAAAGCCCCACTGTGTTATCATCATCATCATGGCAAATTCCAAAGGGATGTAGCCTCCGAGTGCCACCCGGATTGATCTCTAGCTAGGTCTTTAAAGCAATCTAGCTGGATGTTCAGTCTACATCTGGCATTTGCAATCTTACAGCATTACCAAAGCTTTTGGTGACCATGCGATCACTGACTGCATAGCAGCATGCCTTAGTAAACTGAACACACTTCATATTTCATTGATCTTTCATCCTAATAACCAGTCCATACGAAGAAAGCCACGGAAACCGAGTCAGTGCTGATGGAGATGGTTGGTGAGTTCAGTTACACATATCCACATTGCTGATCTTGTCCTGCCATTTAACATGGAGCAGCTGATGAAGATGACAAGAATCAGAAACAGGAGCACAAATCTGGTGCTCTTCACTTTTCCTCAGCACCCAGGTTTCACTGAGGTACAGTAAAGTTGGTAAAAGTGTGATTCTATACAGCCACAACTTTGTAGCAAGCTTGATACCACAATATCACCACAGAGGCCACAGAAGGGCCTGAAACATGGCAGCAGCTACTGCTAAATGAGCAGCCACATCTTTTGAGCATCCTCCAGGACTGTCTGTGATGCTTCCCAAGTATTTGACAGTTGCCATCTGCTCAATATCCCATCCAGACAGTTTAATACTACACTGGTTGTAATTTGGAGTTAGAAGCTGCTTGATGGTAATGGTGAGGGACTTAATTTTATGTGGACCAAATCATCTTGCTTCTTGCCCAGCCAGACTGGCTATCAGCTACAGCGATTCACCAAACTTAGCCAATTAGACAATATAATGGAACTTTTTCATATTTGAAATGTCAAAGCAGAATGGTTTTTAGCTCTGTACCACTGACAGCTGTCTCCTTGAGCTTATTCATCAACCAATCAATGCCAATATTGAACAACAATGGTGACAGGACACATCCTTGCCGAACTCCCATGGAAACAGGAAACCATGCCATGTATTTGCCATTGATGCAAACAAACTTTCTGTTCCAATACTGAGCTCTTCTGTCAATGGCATTGTTTTCTCATGGTGCTAAACGCTGTACAAAGCGATGGCCCCTGCCGTAAAGAGCTTACAATCTAAGTATAAGACAAGAGAAAACAGACAGAGGGAGCACAATGAAAGAGTGACACAGCTGGTCAACATGATAATTAACAGTCACAGCACCTCAGCTGCCTAACCACTGTAAGAGACATTCATAGAATCATGACAGAGGAGAGTTTCAACCAGGAATTTGAAGGGGGTCACTGTGATAGCTTGATGGATTTTTATGGGGAGCTCGTTCCATGCATAAGGAATAACATGGGAAAAGACGCAACAGTGCTTTCAGATTTGTAGTGCAGATCCATGGAAAATTGTCCAGTAGTTGCATACTGCATGTCCTGATGAAACAGAAGAACAGAAATGGAAAAAACACAGCAATTACAATATATATCCTTTTGGACACTTCCGTGATCATGGACACTGGGAGAAAAGAGAAGCCCAATTCCATACAGGCCTGGTAACAGAGATTAAGAATGGTCTTTTGGCCAAAGCACTGCACTGGGATTTAGGAGATCTGAAATCTATCACTGAGGTTTATGACTTTGGACAAGTCACTTATCTTCCCAGTACCTATCAGTGCCCCTACTTATAAAATGGAGATAATTATACTTCCCTTCTTCACAGGGTTGTTTTGAAGGTAAATTCGTTAATGTTTATGGAACGCTCAGATGATATGAGCATCATAGAAGGGATTTTTTTGCCTACAATTCTCTCATTCTGCCACAAGGAGCCACTGCTGTAGCTGCCAGAGTTTGCCTTTCCGCTCCCTTGCTGCCCTTACACTAAGTCTGTGGTTCTCAAACAGGGGTACGTGTACCACTGGGGGTACGCAGAGGTCTTCCAGGGGGTACATCAGCTCATCTAGATACTTACCTAGTTTTACAACGGGCTACATAAAAAGCATTAGCAAAGTCAGTGCAAAGCTAACATTTGATACAGACAATGACTGGTTTATACTGTTCCATATACAGTACTAAACACTGAATGTAAGTACAATATTCATATTCCAATTGATTTATTTTATAATTATATGGTAAAAATGAAAAAGTGAGCAATTTTTCAGTAATAGTGCTCTGTGACACTTTTGTATTTTTATGTTTGATTTTGTAAGCAAGTCATTTTTAAGTCAGGTGAAACTTGGGGGTACGCAAGACAAAGCAGACTCCTGAAAGGGATACGGTAGTCTGGAAAGGTTGAGAACCACTGCTCTAAGTGTTTCAGTGGAACCTCAGAGTGTTACCAGACCCCATCAACCTTAAGCAAAGAAAGCAACTTCCCTTAGGGGAGTTAGGGAGACAGGAAGGAGGAACACAAGGGGGGAACAACCAAGGGGCATGGGGAGAAAGGAAGAAACGGTGAGATCCAGAGACAAGGAAAAGAAAGATAACCCTAGATGGGAAAGAAAGGAAAAACATCCCACATGGGAGGGATATGAGAGAGAAAAACCACAGGGAGAAAAGTTGCAGCTTCCAGAACAAGGGGACATCAAAGATTACAGAGGGAGAGAGTAATGGAAAAACACTGCAGTGACTGAATGGGAGACAGCCTGTAAAAATGGTGCAGGGAAAGGGAGACATGCCCCCCGCCCCCAAGACAACAGGTACGAGCTGTACCAGTAGCAACAGGAATCAGTGGATACTGGCATGTGACAGGAGCATTGCCCTTTTGTAACCCTAATCCATGTCATGTGACTGGGGTGAGGCAATAAAGATAAGTCTCTTATCAACACTCCTGGTTGCTAGCCGTTATACATAGTGTCAGAAGAAAACTAAAATGAAATCATGAAATTTACAATTTGTAAAATCCTATGACCGTGAAATTGACCAAAATGGACTGTGAATTTGGTAGGGCCCTGGTTATGGGTCAATAAATATTGGAGAATTGATCTTTTTTAGCACCTATTATCAGTTGCAGTCTCTCCGCTGATTGCCTAAGAGGCAGTGAAGCCACCCGAATCATTGATCTTGAAGGAAAACTGGCAGAGAACTGGAATAGGTGGTTGCAATAGCCAGGGCTGGCTTTAGGCCCATTCCCCCGATTCCCCGGAATCGGGCCCTGTGCCTAAGAGGACCCCGCACCTGCACCTAAGAGGGCCCCGCTGCGGAGGTCTTCGGCAGCATTTTGGTGGCGGGGGGTCCGCCCCGGGGGTCTTTAGTGGTGTTTCGATGGCAGGGGGTCCGGTGCCACAGAAAACCTGGACCGGACCCCCTGCAGCCGCCGTGCTGCCGAAGCCCCAGACCACCACCAGGTATTTGAATTGGGCCCTGTGGGTCATAAAGCCGGCCCTGGCAATAGCAGTGGTTTTTCTGGAAGCTGGCAATACTGAAGAAGACCAAAAAAGGTTAAATCATCTACACTGCTACATGCAATAGTAGATCTCCTGAGGTCTCTTCCAACCCTAATACTCTATGCTTCTATGACAGTCTCAGAGGCAGGAAACAGAATGTGAAAGAACTACTAGAACTAAATTAAAGTTTTTATCACCTTTGGTCAAACATCAGCAAAGATCTATTTGCATTACATGGAAAAGATTATCTCATTGGTGCACTACCAGTCTTTTTTTTTTTTTCTTTTTTCAATTGAGCTGTTTCATACCACATTGAGCAACAATGTAATAACATAATGTAAATTACAGTTTTCTCACCATGGGACTCTACATGAGTTAATAACAGATAATGGCCCACAATTCACAAGTGGTTCATTTTGGCAGTTCTCTTTGATCTGTCGTTCAGGCACACCACGGTCAAGCCCTAACTATGCACAGTCCAACAGGTTAGCGGAAAAGTTAGTACAGATGCAAAGAACTTGATAACAACAACAAAACCCCAACATGTTCAAGGGGTCTATAATTAGCATTGTTAGCATATTGCAACACACCTCACAGCTTTATTAAGATCACCAGTTCAGAGACTAATGGGCAGAAGGAAAAACTTTTTAGTGTCAACATCTAACAGACTCCTTGAGCAAAAGCCAATTAACCCTGAAGTAGCTACAGAAGAACTATATGCCAGAAAATTAGTAGAGAAGAAATACTATGGCAAGAATGCCAGTTAATGTCTTTACAAATGGGAGAGGCTATTAAATTTTAAACAGAAATTGACTGGCAGGTTGCCACGGTAATAGGTATGTATCATCAGCACCAACAGGGCCGGCTTTAGGCACTGCGGGGCCCGATTCGAAAGAGCTGCCACCGAAGACAGCGGCGGGACTTCGACGGCAGCTCAATTAGCTGCCAGTGCCTTCGGCAGCATGGCAGCGGAGGGTCCTTCTGCCGCGGCAGCGATCGAGCTGCCACCAAAGACAGCGTCAGGACTTTGGCGGCAGCTGTATTGGCCGCCGGTGCTTTTGGAGGCCCAGCAGAGGAAAGTCCTTAGGGGCGTGGGGCCCGATTTGGGGGAATCGGATGTATCGCCCTAAAACCAGCCCTGAGCACCAAGGTCATATTCCCTAACCCGGGGGTGGCCCGTGAGCCATTTTAAGCCGGCCTGCAAGCTCCAGCTGGAGAGTGAGGTCTGAGGCTTGCCCCACTCAAGCACTGCAGCTGGGGCGCTGAGTTGGGGGCCACACCATGCGGCTCCCAGAAGCAGCCACATGGCCCCACTCGGGCTCCTACGCACTCCAGTGGGAGCTGCAGGGGTGGTGCCTGCGGATGGGGCAGCGTGCAGAGCTGCCTGGCCACACCTCCACATAGGAGCCAGAGAAGGGATATGCCACTGCTTCTGGGAGCCGCTTGAGGTAAGCGCCGCTCGGAGCCTGCACCCCTGAGCCTCTCCCCATGCCCCAATCCCCTGCCCCAGCCCTGATCTCCCTCCCGCCCTCCAAATCCCTCTATGCCAGTCCAGAGCGCCCTCCTATACCCCAAACTCCTCTTCCCCAGCCCCATCCCAGAGCCCGCATCCCCAGCCAGAACCTGCACCCCCTCCTGCACCCCGCCCCAGCCCTGATTCCATGCCCCCACCCTGCGAACCCCTCGGTCCCAGCCCTGAGCACCCTCCTACACCCCAAACTACTCAACCCCATCCCAGAGCCCTCACCCCCAGCCAGAGCCCTCACCCCCTACCACACCCCAACCAATTTTGTGAGCATTCATGGCCCGCCGTACAATCTCTATTCCCCGATGTGGCCCTCAGGCCAAAAAGTTTGCCCACCACTGCCCTAACCACTCGTGTGGGTGACTCCTACAGAAGGAACAGAAAACATCTAAACAAAAATAAGGAACTTTGGTTCTCTTTTCTTGAGGACATCCAGAGTACCACAGACTGGGCTAGTGGAGCTGGTGCTAGCGCTCTAAAAATAACAGTGTAAACAGCGCTTTGAAGTTGCAGCTCAGGTTGGCTTCAGAGCCTGTGCTGTAGCCTGAGCCACAACTCCAAAGTGCTGTCTATACAGCTATTTTTAGAGCTCCGTTTATATATTTCTTATCCCTCCAACTGTACCTGTTTCCCTACCCCTATATATTTTACCTGGGGGGTTAGGGTGGGGGAGCAGATTAATCCTGAGAATGCAAGGCAGAGGTGAACAGTAGGAACAGGGAAAGCTGAATGACCACAGATGCAGGGCTGTCCTTAGGCATACGCAGCTGCATAGGGCACCCGAAAATTTGGGGCACCACCAGGACAGCAGGTAAGAGCAAGTCAGCTCCCGCACATACATCATGCGCTGCAGTCTCCTTAGGCAGGGGCCGTATTCACAAAGGCGAATGTGCCGGTGTGGCACATTCTGCATGGGGGAGAGCGTACCAGGATCTCTGCGGGGAACTGTGACTCTCTGCCGGGCGGAGGGCCGAGCGGCTCCATATCCTTTGCTGTCTCATCCCTTCCCCCCCAGACTGCGAGCCTGGGCTGCTGCAGCATCTGCTACATACGAAGCTCGGTGTGTGTCAGCAATGGAATGGGGGTCTCCTGGGGGTATGTGGGCGGGGGCTGTGCCCCAAGTCGGGCATAGGGGCACCAGTTTAATAATACTGCGTAGGGCCCCATCAATCTGAAGGCTGGCCCTGCACAGATCTACCTACCCTGTTGTGCACTTTAAATATGTTCCCATGGGTACAGGTAAAGCAGTGGCAGTTCCTTTAGAACTTTATTTAGAAGTCTAAATAATAGTTCCTTTATTTAGAAGTCTAAATAATAAGATGGGTGAACTAGAGTGCCTTGTGATAAAGGAGGATATTGATATAATAGGCATCACAGAAGAAACCTGGAGGAGCAGAGCAAATCAATGGATCACAATCATTCCACAAAATAAAATATAAGGACAGAACAGGCCAGCAGGGGAGGGAGGGAGTATAGAAAAGAAAGTGTAGATTCAAATAAAAAAAAAATAAAAATCTTAAGTAATCCCACAGGTTCCATAGAGTCTCTATGAATTTCAATATTAATAAAAAAATAAAAATATAACATTAGGTCTCGACCACCACCCCAGACCAGACCAGGTGATGATGAAATGATGAGAATGCTATGAAATTAGAAATTAATAAGGAAATAATTATAATAATAGTGAATATTGGGATTATTTCCATTGATTGACTGGGAATGCAGAGATACAATTTCTATGCAGATCAAAAATCTAAAATTTTTTTCATGGAGCTGCTTCATGGAGCTGCTGAGAGGCGGCGAAGGGAAGGCGGGCGAGTTATGGGGAGCGCTTAGAGTGGAGGTAGAGTAGCTGGAGAGCAGGGGCTATAGGAAATAGTGACCATACAATATATAATAATATATACAATAGAATGGAACAACAACTGCCCACCACACCACTGCCCCACCACTGCAAAAATTTCAAAAAAAAAAAAAAAAAAGGGAAAAACAAAAGTTAAAAGGAAAAAGTAAGTGAAAATGACTAAAGTGAATTTGAAATCTTAATAAAGCCTTAATTAAACACAACAGACATAAGAACCAACCAAAATCAATAAATACCCAAAAGAAAAAAAAGAAAAAAAAAAAGAAAAAGAGCCAAGAACTTAAAGAGCCAAAGAAAAAAAGAAAAAAAAAAAAAAGAAGAAAAAAAAAAAAAAAAAAGTGAGGGAAAAAGAAAGGAGCACAAATAGAAAAGCAAAAAGCAAAGAAAAGCCAAGAAAAGAATAAGAAAGAGTAGCAAGAAAAAAAAATAAATAAAAAAACCAAAAAAAAATTTTTTAAAATAATTACAAACAACAAAAGGAGCCTCCTTGATGAAGAAAATACAAACCTGATGATGAAAATGATAAGAAAGCGCAAAAGATGATAAAATAAAGATGAGAAACTCATGAATGAGCCTCAGTCTTCGGGAGAGATTCCAGTTGGAAGATGCCCAGATTGGCTGAGCTATGCTTGCTTGAATTGGAATGTGATCAGTAGAGGAGGTTTTGGAAGTCAGTGAGAGGTTCAACATTAACAGATTGATTCACACAGATGATTGACACAAGAGTGATTAAGGAATTCACACAAGAGTCTGAAAGACTCAAATGTGAAGAAGAAAACTGTAACTAAACTAAGGTTTGTAAAGCTTTAAATATCAATGACTGGAAGTTAATGAATGGAAAATAAATAATTAAAAATATAAAAAAAAAAATTACAGAATTCTGAACGGTAAGTCTAGACCCGGTAAATAATCAATAATAATAGTAACAAAAAAAATTGAAAAAAATATAGAAGAAAAAAAAAAAAAAAAACATAACAACAAACATAAAGCAATTTTCATAGTTCTTTGGGGGAAATTAAAAATCTGGTCAAGGGATTCTAATTCAACAGGTGAACAAAACAAACAACAAGACAAGATCAATGGGATATTTCAGAAAAGCTTTGAAAAGGTCCCTCACCGGGAAGGCTTAAAAAGAAAGCCTTTGTCAGGGGATAAGTCATGGGATAAAAAAGGAGAGAAAGGATTATGGAATTAGGGGTAAAGGAAAGGAGGGGAATTAGGAATAATATAGAATTCAAAGAAGAGGGACTAATGGTGTGGTGTTCAGGGTCAGAGTCTAGGACCAATCCTATTCAATTTATTCATAAATGATCTGGAGAAAGATTCAAAAAGTTCACAAAAGAGTTTGAAAGGGATTGTAAAGAACTAAGAAAGTTAAAGATGAAGCAAGATGTAAAGAAGATTGTGAAGAAGCAGATAAACTAAAATGAAAAAAAAAAAATTGGACAAAAAAATGAAAAATGAAAAATGTAAAATAAAAATAATAAAAAAAAAATAAAAAATAACAACAAATACATAAATAATGATAATTTTAGCAACAACACAGAGTCAAAAAAACAAAGTTAGATGAAGGTGATAGTTCTTCTGAAGATGCGTGACAAAGTCTGCAGATGCAAAAAAAGAAAAGGAAAAAAGGGAAAAAAAAAAGGAAAAAGGAAAAAGAAAAAGGGAAATAAAATAAATTAAGACTATAAATACATTATTATGCCCACATCACAATACCTGTATCTCTATGTGATGTCCTCTCCTCAAAAAAGAAAGGCTAAAAAAAGAAAAAAGGAGAAAAGGAAAGACTAAAATGAAAGAAGAAAAAAGAGAAGGTAAGAGGAAAGAGAGGGGAAGGACTAAGAGGAGAGAAAAGAGAAGAAGAGAAGACAGAAGAAGACAAAGAATAGATAAATATAATAAATGAGAGTGAGATAAGAGAAGGAGAAATGAGGAGAAAGTAAGTAAATTATTATAAGGGGCAGAAAAAAAAAATTAAAAAGCAAAAATTTATAACAAAGAAATTCTAAAAAAAAATAAAAAGAAGTTCTCTTGAGGAACTGAACAAAGGAGGAACTGAAACAGGGAGAGGAGGTTTAGGAGGTTAAAAATATGACTAATGATGGATAAAAAAATAGGTGGCTATAATGGTAATGGCTATTAGCCAGGATGGAGAGGGTAAGAGGATGGGTAATGAGATGGATGGATGAGAGAGGATGGAGAGATGGAGCATGGGAGATCATTAGATTCATTGATCATCTGCCCCTCCCTCAGTGGCACCTGGCTGGGACTGATGGGCTGGCACTGATGGGTCTGATGAGGGACCTGCTTTCTTACCTTCTTTCTTATGTTCTTGAAATTTGCCTCTCTTCACTCCCTGTGTTGGCAGTAGCCTCTATCGTAGCTCATATATACAGAGCTGAGGGCCAGGAACTAACTTGCTGGTTCAAGCTTCTCTTCTTCAGTGATAGTTCACCTGTGAGCAGACATGCAACTAAGTAAACCATGTCCATTCTAAGCAGAGTGCAGCCTTCCAGCCTTTAATGATTTTGGGAATAAACATGGGAACTCCTCAGAGGAGGAAGAACAAAAAAAAATATAACAAATTGAAAAAATAAAAAGCAGGAAGAAAAAAGGTTTTTGTTTTTTTTTTAAAAATAGCAGAGACAGAAAAGTGCTCCAACAAAAATAGTGGGGAAGTTACTCTGATGATTTTGCAGCTAACGTATACAACCTGAAGTGGAGTGAAGCAGGGTTGTGTACTGGCTGCTACATTGTTTAATATTTACTTCTCGTACCTGCCTCAACATGTGTGCTGTGATGTTCAAGGGGGTGTCTATCTTAGCACTAGACATCCTAGAGTTTGTTTAACATAGCTCTGAACCTTGCAAACACAAAGGTGAATTAGATCTTCATAAGGGACCTGTTGTTTGCAGATGATGCAGCCCTTGTGGCTCACAGTGTTGATGCCCTATAACATCTTATTACCAAGTTCTCTGATTCATGAAAAATCTTTGGGCCAGCACTAAGCGTGAAGAAGACTGTTATCATGCACCAAGGCTCTTCAGAACCAGTTCCAGATATCCCCTTAGAGGGTATTCATCTGAATGTTGTTGACCAATTTTGCTACCTTGGCCCTACTGTTACCAGCAGTGTAGATCTTGATGCTGAGATCACTAGTAGCATCGGCAAAGCAGCCAGGAGCTTTGGTCTTTTGCAAGATGGAGCCCAGAATAATAACAAATTGTCAACTAAAGTGAAAATCCATATTTATAAAATGTGTTTTGTCCACTGTTCTATATGACTTAGAACCATGGATGACTTACGCCAAACATACCAAAAGACTAAACAGTTTTCATATCAGATGCTTGCACAAAATTCTTCTAATAAGATGGCAAGACAGAGTGACAAATGTGGACCTGCCCCTCCCCACCAGCCCCAGCATGGACCCCTTCCCTGGACTTGCTGCAGCCAGGGGAGAGGACGCCCTCCCTCGGCCCAGCCCAACCCCACTGGAGCTGCTGTGGCCGGGGAGAGGCACCTCTCCCCTGGCCCCAAGCTGCTGGGGTGAGAGAGGTCTGGGGGAGGAAGTCCTCTCTTGCCACTGCTGCCCTGGGGCAGCCTGCACCCCAAACTCCTCATCCCTGTCCCCACCCCAGAGCCCGCACCCCCCTGCACCCCAACCCTCTTCTCCAGCCCTGAGCCCCCTTCCGCACCCCAATCCCCTCTTCCCCAACCCCCCCCCCAAGCCTTCACCCCTAGCCGGAGCCCTCTCCCCCTGCACCCAACCCCCTGCCCCAGCCCTGAGCCTCCTCCTACACGCCAAATCCCTCAGCCCCACCCCCACCACATGAATTTTGTCATGTGCACCATTATAAAGATGATGTGTGACACATACTGGTGTACATAACAAAATTCGTTCCGCACATGGATGTAAAAAATGAGAAGGAACACTGGTCTCCATGCTCTCTGATCTTAGAGTCAGGATATGCATAAATATATGTGGGGCTCCAGACACTGGGGCACTGTATCAGACAAGTTTCTCTCTCTCCCTCATATATATACACACACACACACAATTTCCTCTCTTTTTGTCTCTCAATTTCTTCCCTTTTAACTTTCTTGAGAGATCCCCAGATTCCAGGAGAGTAAAACCTAGTTACTACTATAGTAATAACACTAATTAATAATAGTCACTGCTATTGGACAGCCTGTCATCCATTCAAAGCACTTCATTAACATTAAAGGCTAAATTCTCCCTTCAGTTATACCCTTGAAGGCCCTCTGAAGTTAATGGAGTTGCGTGGATATAGCAGAGAGCAACTAATTAACTTGTCCCTTTAGAGTGACATGTTCTATAGACTAAGTTCTTTCTGGCAAAGACTATTAGTTGCTTTCAACAATTCATCCAACGGGGGGCTGATTGAGCCCCACATTAAAGTCAATGGCAAAACTTCTGTGGACTTCAGTGGTGCTGGATCAGGCTCATTTAGCACCATGTACTCTGAGAATGTGATATAAATCATAAATAAATACTTACCAAACCACACACCATCTCTCTCTGGCAGAAAGCAGACATATAGTGATCACGTCATGTTGGCTATACGTAACACAACTGAGATGAAATGGAGAATACCATATCCGACTGAAATTGCAATGGTAAGTTTAGGTCAGCAGAAAGTCATTACATAAACTGGGCTTTAGCCTGGATGCCAGTTAATAATAGGGGATGGTGTAATTATGAAAAGCGCCATGAGAACTTTAATCTCCTCCATGTTACATCTCATTGAGAAGATGGAACACCAGCGCACAGGGCTCCCTAACACCATGCTGAGGCTTTGTTTCCTACTAACTTACCAACACCATTTCCTGTAGCACCTCTGTGTTCCTTGGATGTCTCCTAACCCAATACCAATCTGGCTTGACTTGTGAGATATAAGAGGATCACAGTACAAGTTGGAATGACCAAAAGACAATAATTTCCCAACAGCCCGAGTAAGAACACACAATGTCTGACGTAAGAACTGTGCAGAGCAGCAGGGAGGTAATGTTACCATTCAAAAGTAGTGAAGTGATAGAGATTATATTGAACATTATTTCTTTCACTTTAATGTGCCCTAATTTCAGAAATGCGGTTTTGAAAAGTTTCCGTCAGAGATTTCCAGGAATATTACAGTCCTCTTTGAAGAGCTGCCGCATTTACCTACATATTCAGACTTCACTTGTATTTCTCCCTCATCCCCTAGTGCCCCTCCAAAAATGCAGACACTTTCTAAGAACCGGGTGGCCGTGGTGAGGCCACTTTCAGCTACCAGCAGCTGGGCTGTATTCACTGGTGTCAGAGGTTGGAGGAAGCCGTTTCCTGTTTTGATGGTATTCAATGCCATTTAACAATAGGGGGAAAGAAAGCTGCATTAAGACTGCAGGATCTAAGCATGGGGAAATTGTTTTCAACATTACAGCTCTGCACATCTCCCTGTTCTGCCCCTAACCTCGCCTCCATCGCCTGTTCCTAAGTCTAAAAGTGAGAGGCAGCGGTGGAGAGAAGAGGAGGAAGAGACAGTTAGGGCTTGGATAACAGGTACTTATAGATGTCTCTGCCACAAATGGCCTAAAGGTCTAAGCATCAAGTTTGAAATACTAGACTGCCTAAAATTACTGGTTCATATCTCAGTCCTTCCTTCTAAGTGAGATACGCCGGGGTCCATGTGTGGGTCTTTCAGAGACTTGGTGCAGCAAATTTCAATCACGCTTTCTGTGGTGAAACTATTTTGTCTTGTCTACTAAGCAGTTAAATTGTTTTCAGCACCAGATGCAGGGGACCAGTAGCTGATAACCATTTTTAGCAATGGTCAGCTTACTGGAGTAGAAAGGACATTAGTGTAGGATGTGCTTAGCCATTTCCCCTCAGTACAGGAGTTCTTATCACCTCTCTTACCTGCAGATTCCTTAATCCCCTCGGATCTGTCTCAGTTCACAGAATGTCTTTATCCCTTTCCCCCTCTCATTCTACTTCCCCATAACGTATACTTGTACAGCATCTCTCACTTCAGTCCATGCAGGTCATCCTCAGGGACTCTCCATCTAGGAATCCCAGCTCACTTGCCCTCTTTTTCAGAAAGCAAGCTCTGGGGCTAAGAGTTTGGGGTACAAGTGGGTAAAGAACAAGTTAATTAAAGTAAACAATATAGCTTCTACTGGAGCCATGCAACAACAGGAAACAGGTGTTTCTAGAAACCCAGAGAGTAATTTGAGTTTGTCACCTTCCCTCCCACTTCATTTCTGCACCCCCCGCCTGGCACTCCTGAACACGCACTGTCTTCAAACATGCAGAGAGCAGGAGCGTACAAGGGCCCCGGGCAGATTAGAAGTTGCAGACTCTTCAGCACCTGCACTGCAGAAATCTCAAAGTGAGTCACCTCCATCTGCAGTAGCAGGTAACCCAGCCATTGTCAATCAACTCTGCAGAGCCTAAAGCACAACACTGTCAAAACTGAGCTTGTAAATGTAATTCCTTTACAATGGCCTATAACCTTAAAGAACCTCAGAATCATCATAAGTAAGTCCTGCAGTTTTTAGCTACATTCCAGAATGATTTTGCTTTAAGGGCACACAGCCATCAGGTGTTGAGATAGGGTTACAGTACAGCGGGACAGGAACCTCCAAGTCTGAGTGTGCGGTGAGGGGAAATGTGCTTCTGATGCCAATTGGTGTTGTTCTGAACTGGTTGGGACTGGGTTACAATGCCAGTGCTAAAGATAAAAAGAATTGGAGGGTGCCAGGAATGAAATGGATTGGGGCATAACACCAGGGTAGTAGGAGAACGTAAAAAATAAAACTATCTTGGACCCAGACTGCATTATGAAATCTACCATGCTTAAATACAGTAATTGCCCAACCATGTTATATCACTGTCTGGACTTGCCTGTGTAGACAGAGCCAAACTGTTATCATTATGTTCAGAAACTTCTCTCTCTCTTTCTCTCTCTTTACCAGGGACACCAGGAAAGAGTATTTAACACTAAAAAAACAACAACTAGACTCGTTAAGGCCACATCTACACTAAATACAACGTTGTCTGTAGCCAAGCCATGATATGCTTCTCTGATCTCAGTTCTTCAAACATAGAATATCAGGGTTGGAAGGGACCTCAAGAGGTCATCTAGTCCAACCCTCTGCTCAAATGACTGAGGTGTGTTCACACAGCAGTTTTTTTTCCACAACACAGCCCTGCGTCAACTGCATTTGTATGTCTACACCTATCATCCTGCTTGACCATGCAAAGGACTAGAACTACACAGCAGGCACATCCCAAAACCGAGGCATTGGGTGTGGTAGGGCCAGGGGAGAGTGAGCAGGAGATGTGCCAAATGTAGGCTAACCCAACCTATCACACTTTCAGGGCTGTGGGCTAGGACTTGGTGGAACGAGAGAGCCAAGTTCCCCTTTGCCTAGCTCTGGTACGGGCAGAGCTAAGGGATTCGGGATACACTGAACTAAAAGAGGAGCAGCAGGACCTATCACTAGGCCAGCTGACCAAACAGACAACCTTGCTACAGGGAGCCAGAGATAGAGCACTTCTGGTGACAGTTGCCTATGAGAATACCAAACTATCTCCAAGATTTACCAGCTGAATCTGTGGTAAAGATGGACTCCAACTCAACTATGTGCTAGCAACCTCTGGCTGCAGGGACACAGGGTGGGGGTCTGGGCATCACATTATTTGTTTTTAATGTTTATATTTAAATGCTTGTAAAATAGAGATGTATCATGATCAGTGGAACTGGAGTCAGAGGGCCCATGTTCCCTAGAGAGACTGTTATTGCAGGGATACCGGGAAATCGGGGAATGTGAGGAGTTGGGCTGGAAGCAATGCAGCCATATGGGCGAAGCAGTGCACAGTGTTTAATAAAGCTCCACCAGTTCAGCTTAACTTGCATTCAGCTGCACTCTTTGCTAGTGAAATGGGGGACTCGGGAGGTTGGGTGCTGCTGTGTTGGAGTAGCTGGGGGTTTCAGAGTAAGCCCACCCACTGTTCATCCCACAGCAGCTGCTGCCATGTCTCATGTCCTGCAGGACTGGCTGCTCTCAGCTCCCCACTCCAGGCATTGTGACCTGTTCCCTTGCGCACAAGGTTGCTGCACCACTCAGGTTTGGCCTGGATTCTCTAACAGGCGTGGCAGGGCCAAATTTGAATGAGTGGTGCTGTGAACCAATGAGCTGGGGCCAGGTTGAAATCCATGGAGTGAGGATTCGAGCCCAACCAGCCCTTCAGGACATGAGCCGCTTCAAAAGGGACAGGGGGTTTTGTGGGTCAAAGCAGGACAGTCCCACAAAACCTGGGACTGTTGGGAGATCTGAAATAAGACAACCTTTTCCGATGTCCCCTTCTTCCTTGAAATTATAGCTTGTGGCTTCCTATCTTTAGTTTATAGGAATTGGGTAGTATCCCCTTAAATAGTTTGGGAGCTCTCTACTGGACCTCTCTGTCTTCTATTGCACAAGCCCCAGAACGTAACGGGGAGAAGTATATATATGTACTAGACATTGGCAGTTTATATATAACTAGTAAACATAGTTATTTGGAACTCAACTATGTCCATGTGGTCTTTGCAGAGTCTTAATGTTGGGTAGAGAGCAAAGACAATGCTGCCTCTTTCACTTTTCATGAGGCAGCTCAGATTTTTATGGGTCACTCCCACATGTTGCTAGCCATTTTGAAAGTCCCCAAATCTACTCTGGGTACAACACTGTGACTTATTATTCAATTGCAATGCAGGGTCATGGCATGATGTGAAAAGTTTGTGCAGCAAGAAGCAAGAACACTGGTAAATCTCATGTGACAGAAAGCACAAGCACTCCCTTGGGATCACCAGTCCACCCTGTGGCAGCAGGGATTCCAGCAAGGCCTGTCCTGGGCCTAATCTCCACAGCAGCAGGAATTTTGGGAAGATCAGTCCTGCTGCTGTTCCCCATCCACCCCTGTAATGGAAACAATGATTCTAAGGAGGCCTATACTCCCATGATCCCCAATTTGCAGGAATTCCAGGGAGACTTGTCTTGGGCCCAAGCATTACCAGCAGCAGGAACTCTATACGTACAGCATCTCCAAAATCTGGTTTTGCCAGATGTTGGTGTTTGACCAAAGGCAGGCCCTGAGATCGGTCATCAGACTCCGCTGACTTACATTATACTTATATACAATCCTTTGGCCTTTGGAAGGAATTAAATAGTACATTCTGCTCCAAGCTGAATGGAAAACCACTTGACCTTTGGAAAGGTGTCAGTTCCATAACACAGTGCTTTCAGCCAAAGACTGTGCCGTGAGACTGATTTGTCACTTAGGCATCGGTCTAGCGCAGAACTGCTAATCTCCTTCAGATTTAAGGAGGCTGTTTGCTGCCAGGACTTCTCTGCCAAAAGATAACATTATAATCCTGATAATCAGGCGCTCTATGATGATAAAATGGCAGCTGCCTGCACCTGTATGAAGAGTTTCATTCTGACAAGCTTGTTAAATACGGAAAAGCCATTTGTGCTGTTTTCTATGGAACAAAGCAGAGCCTTTTACTCAGAGGTATCTGAATGCAATGTCCAGTCCTAAACTAGAAATGGAGAAGATGGAACAGACTATGCCTTATCTCTTAAGGCTTATCACCAAGTAGACTGGTTTCTAGCTGCAGCAATGAATTGCTTATTGCATTATAAACTATTTCTGAGGACTGCTGTCAGTTCTAAGAACGCCTCATTTAGGCCTCTCTAAACTATAACTTTTAGCGGAGTGTGTAACCAAACAGTGGCATGGTTGACTTTAAATAAGATGTGTGCGTACATACAACATAATGAAGGCTACGATTTAGTCACATAGGTCACCGCAGTCACAGATTCCATGACTTCGCCAGATCTCTGTGACTTTTAGGGCTTAACAGGAGAAGGAGGCGGGACTGTGGGCCCCTGCCCTGCAACAGGGGCTGGCTGGAACAAGGACCCTGCAGCTCCAGCCCAGCAACTTCCTCCGGGGGCTGCAGCCGGGCCATGTGTGCAGCCAGGGCCGTGTGCCCCAGCCCCGTGGTGTCCCAGGCTCGACAGAGCTGCAGCCAGGGCTGCGCAGCCCAGCCCTGTGGCTTTCGCCAAAGGCTGCAGCTGGGCCAAACGCCCTCCTTGTGGCTTCCCAGCAGTGTGCCCAAGGAGTGTGCCCAGCGCTTGGCGGAGGCTGCAGTTGGGTTGCACACTCCTACCCCACAGCTCTGGAGCAAGGGCTGTGTCCCTCGTGGCTGCTCCCACCGCTGCGGCCACTGGAATCGGGGCTGTGCCCCCTGCCACTTTTACTAAAAAGAACTGAAAAAATTTAGCCTTAAACATAATTAATATGTGATAATAGCGACTGCTATCTGTCGCCCCTGCAAGAGGCTTAAGTTGCACCTGGTCAGCTTTCTAAATTACTGTTGCTTTGCTGTTTTGATGGCACCTCTCTAACTATGCCTGTGTAACTGAACTAGGAAATGTTCAAAGCTCTATGTACAACATGACATCCCAGAGAGCATTGCTCCATGTCTCACTGATACCATGCTGTGCTTTTCCTTGGACACTCTATCCCCTGCTGAGGCAGTATGGGAAAACTGCCCAGATTTGCTCAAAATGCACAAGTTTTTAGACTAATGAAGATGACCTTTTGGTAACTCTGCACATGGTTCTCCCTATCTCTTGGGTGAGGCCTAAAGCGGGGGGGGCAGGGGAGCTCACAGCCAGATTTCCTCAGTAAGGACTTCTCCTATTTGTTGCAGGGCAGTGATCCTCCAGGAGATGGCTTCTCTCCCCACCCTTGCCTGGGCTGCTGGACCTCTCTTTACTCTGCTTCTTTCCCCAGCAGAATGCCTGAGGTGGAGCTTTCCTATCCCAGTACCGCTCCAGCTGCTCTCTTGACTGCATGTAGTTGGATGTCCTTTTCCATAACTGCTTTGATTTTCATCACTTTCACTGATGAAACTGGGAGACAGTGCAGCATGTTAATGGATTCAATGTCCTGATACCCACCCGCCAACTTCCTGCTCAGAGCACCAGCTAACATCAGTAATCATCCTGGATAATATCTGACCTCTGCCTGGTAGCACTGGAGGCATGTCACTATGTGCTGCAATCTCTTTGGAGTACTAAGAAGGGACTTTGCCAGGACTGTCTCTAGGGGTTTGTGGTCTGATTGCACTATTACAGGTGGACACAGGTGTACTGTTGGAATCACTCCACTCCATAAACCACAGTCAGTAGCTCTTTTTCTATTTGGGTGTGCCCCTGTTCAGTCTCTGGCAGAGTTTTGCTGGCATAAGAAACTGACTGCTCCTGCAAAAAAGCTACATCCAGTTCTTTCTCCCGTGCATCACACTAGAGAGTCAGTGGTTCTCCTGGCTCGTTGTACTTCAGGGCAGGGGCATCTGTTATCATTTGTTTCAGTACACTCAATGCTTGCTGTTGGGAACCTGCCCAATCCCACTCAGAATCCTGACTTGTGAGCAGACATGGGTTCCACTACTGCCTCCAGGTGTGGCTAGAACTGGGACCAAAAAAATTATCATTCCTACAAAGTGCTGTAACCATTTCACATCCACTAGATCCACATCCACATGTAACCATGTCTCTGACTGCCTTGATCTTGTTGGGATCTGCTTTGGTCCATGGGAGCAGATGTCCAATGTATGTCACCTGACACTCTGAGTTGCATTTTTTCTGGGCTGAGTTTTATGTTCTTGTCCCTGCATTGCTGTAGAAAAGCTTATAGTTTCCCATCATGGTCTAATTTAGCTTCTGTGTCATTGCTGTCTTCACCACAATGAGGATATCACCTGCAATTATTTTCCCAGGCAGTCCTTCCAGCACTTGGGTGAGTCTTCTCCGGAACACCTCTGTTGCTGGGTTTAGGGTTAGGGTTAGGGTGTGGGCAGCAATTCAATGCATGGTTCAGAGGCTTTGGGTCTATGCAGATGTGTAATTTGCCTAATGGCTTCTTTGCCATTGGCGGGCTTCTTAACCAGGCTCTACTGGCCTCCACAGATGCTATGATACTCCTGTTCTGCAGATTCTCTGCGCACTGAATTATGTAGTGCCACTGAAATTTTCCTTCTTGGTAAGCACATAGGTTCCACTGGGAGGTCTCCTTCAACTCACGGCTTTTCTTTAAGATACCCATTGCTTTTGAAAACATTCCCATATGCATTTAAAATTGTCTTAACTGTCCATGGGACTCCTCCTTTTGCTTCTTGCACTGCAGCTATAAAATTCTGATGCTGCACCTTGATCAAAACCACAGTTTGTATGACCCCAGGAGAGGTCTGTGGTGCTTCCCTCCACCACCATAAACTTCAGTTGGCACCATCTGTTATTTTTCAGGTTAGTTACTATGAGGTCACTTTTTCCTATGGGCTGCATTATGCTCTCATTGTATATTATTAACTTGCGCCTGCTCTTTGTAATGGGTGCGTGTCATGGGGTCCCCAGGGTGTAACCTGGACTGTGGGACCACTGAGCTCTCCAAACCCACCAACCCGGGCTGCCTCTCACACTGTTATGCTGATGTTAAGCTACAAACCTCTGACAGGCCCCACACTTACACAGACATCCACTGGCAGGGACACACCCAACTGAGTTACATGAGTAATCTCCCAGCCACTCATGAACCATCAATAGGGAGGCTCCAGCCAATTCCCCCCAGCTTCCCATTCTTGAACCCCAGAACTGTACCATCTTGCACCAGTCATAAGCCTGGCCAGTGTAAGCTCATTACCCAGTTTTCCACTACTTCATAGGAAAATGGACACATCAGCCTTTGTAATCTGAGCTGAGATTCCCCGAAACACTTCAACCAAAACACATTGTTTTAGGTAAAATATAAAATAGATATTAAGTGATTATGTGTAGCGGGCATGAGATCAAAATTGTTTACTTAAGAAATAAAAATAAATTCCCAGTCTAAATTCTCTAAACTAGCAGGATTTGAATCAAGCAGTATCTCAACCTGACAGATGGTACAAGCAGGTTACAGTTCCTCAATACACAGGCTGAGACTAACTTCCCCAGTTCAAAGTCTTTGTCCTGCGGGGGGAGGTGGGAGGATAGAGGCCAGCCACTCCCAGTCTTTATTCAAGCCTAATTGACAGTGTCCAGGGAGACTAAAGTGCTCTCCTACTGGTTTTTGAATGTTATAATTCTTGATGTTTGATTTTGCAAAAGAATAAATGGACACAAATCAGACATCAAGAATTGTAACATTCAAAAACCAGTAGGAGAGCACTTCAATGTCCCTGGACACTCAATAACAGACTTAAAAGTCACTGTTCTTCAACCAAAAAAACCCTTCAAAAACAGACTTCAATGAGAAACTGCAGAACTGGAATTAATTTGCAAACTTGACACCATCAAATTAGGCCTGAATAAAGACTGGGAATGGCTGAGTCACTAGAAAAAATAATTTTCCCCTCTGTTGATACTCACACCTTGTCAACTGCTGGGAATGGGCCACATCTACCATGACTGAATTGGCCTCGTTAGCACTGACCCCCGACTTGGTAAGTAAGTCAACTCCCATCTTTTCATGTGCTGTATATTTATACCTACTTACTTTTTTTCCCACTCTGATGAAGTGGGTTATAGCCCACAAAAGCTTATGCCCAAATACATTTGTTAGTCTCTAAGGTGCCACAAGGACTCCAGGATATTAATATTCAACGGATCAAGACTTTTAAAATGATACCTCACACAAGCCATACTTTGTACAAAACATCTCAATTATATGACAATGATGAATAAGTGGGTTCTAGGGTGCTTACACTGAGGTGCTGTGTGTCACAGTGCATTTGAGTCCAATTCACCCCAAGGAATCACACTGCAGGAGGCCCTGCTATCCAGCTGAAATCGCACCATAGTTGCATGCACAGAGACTGGTGGTGTCCCTGTTGTTTCCTGTCCTGGCAGCCTAAACCTGATATGTTCTCAGACACAAGGAGAGACTCATGATGATGAACCACCACTGGCTGGTGTGCCTTTTCCTGCTGAATCTTTTTGAGAACTGGTTCTGCTCTTGTACACTCTGCTAAAATGGTTTAAAGTGCCACAAAGGTACTTCTCCTTTACCCGCTCCTGCTGTCTCCCACAGTAAATGCATCTCACTCTGGATATGGAACCCTGGCCACCTGCTCTCCTCTGCTGTTGTCTCCCTCCATGTATTCCAGGGGGTGTTGTGCCTCCAAGGGCTTTCATGTCTAAGCATTTGTCTAATGTGACACCACCTTCTCAGAGCAGCCATACCTGAGCATGGTGATCCCAAGTGCCACAGACTATCCTGTCCTGAATTGGGAAGTCTGTCAAGTCCCCAGAATTTCATGTAGCAGCCAGTGTGTGTAAGGCAGTAACATAAGGGGTCTTTCCCCTCCCCTTTGGGCTGGTCTCTAGTGCAAAGCCTGTGTCACTCCACAGTTTCATTCTGCTTTGGGGAGCAATACGTCCCCAGGGCTCCTAGGACTGTACTACTGTGAGGCTTGAGGCAGGGGTGAGTTTCAGAGTGCTGCAGGCTTCTCTGCCTTGTTCCCCAGTGAAGTCAAATAACAATATTATGATCCTGCTGTGTCATCCTGCATGGCCAGGCCTGTGAATAGCTCAAACGCCTCCTTCCTTGGAAGGCATCTCTGGGCTAGGTTTGTGTCTGCAAAATCCAGGGCTCCAGGGGGCTTCATATAGAGATCCCTGGTTTCCACAGACAGGTGCTGCACTGCAGACTAAACACTGCCACCATGTTTGTGAGAGCCTGAATGCAGGATAAGCTGAACAAGTGGCACTTTATCAAATCCTGACCACTCTCCTGTCGAGGCAGCTGAGTTGCTTCCAGACATTCCCGGTTTCCACTGGCGTCCTGTCAATAACAGTCCCTCCAGAAAGCATGGGCCTTCTGGCTCTAGTTCTACTGATCACAATATACCACCCAGAGCTTCCCACACTCCAGGGGTAGCACCTCACCCTCTCACTGGCCGGGCCTCCCATGCAGCAGAGGTAAGACTTCTCTGGCTTTAACCAACTTGAAATGTTGGGAGGTATGTTATTTGGTCAGAATGTTGTAGTCAGCTTTAAGCCTTTGATGAGAAAGCCTCCATCAGCAAAGCCCAGTAGCGGTCGACACTGGAACTACGGTACCACTGCAGCTGCCTGAATGACGAGGTGATAAAGAGAGGAAAAAATTGTTCCAGTGGAAGACGCTAAATTTGCTGAAGGTTCTTACATCCCACACACGGATGAAACATGGCAGAGTTGTCCCATGGTAGATTTAAGAAATAGGAACCTTTCCATCTCATCTGCCTTTATGTCCTCTTTTTTTCCCCTCCACATTTGGTCAAGGACTTTGGGCTACCTTATTGCTCATATCCCAACCTGAGGCCTGAATTAGATTTTTAGGTGCAAAACCTCTTCTCTACTGACACAGGGTGCTGTTTCTGGCAAGAAAGATATTGTCATGTTCTCCCTTTATTGTTCTCTTTTGTTTTCCTCCTGCTTTCTTCTGTCTCTCCCCTCCTCTCTTTCCCTTCTCTTCTATAAGGGCACCTCAATCAATTTTTCACATGGTAAGCACAACTGAACCACTTTCACTTTGACTTAGCATGGTGTCTACACATACACTTTATGGCAAAACAGGCAATTCAAAAACTAAAAAGAAGATAATAAAAACACAAGTTGTAAGTTAATGTCAACAATCAGGAAAACGTATTATAAATTTTAATACTAGAGACTAACAACATTCAAATACAAATGAAACTTTAAAGGTGCACTTACCATGCAGAGTCCTGGAAGAGGAGCAGTATTCTTCGAATTCCTGTTGTGAGAATGGAATTGTTCCTGAGTGCAGCAACCGATGAGCACAGAGCAGGTGGAGCCAGGCAGATCCCAGACATCACCACCAATCCCTGTGGAGCCATCCCTGCTGCAGATGCTGGCCCCAGCACCTCACCTGTTGAGTCCATGCCATGCTCAACTTCCATCTTCCAGCCCAGCCCAGCCAGCTGCAGTGTCGCTCCCATCCCTAAGTTCCCTTACAGCCATACCTGAAGGAGCTGAGCATGCCCAGGAGCACCTGAAGTCACTGACCACTCCTGCCCCCAACATGTGTTACAGTTGCAGGTGCCACTGCTCTTCTGTACTGTTTCCTTTCCTTATCTTCTCTCATCCCTTCTCCCAGATCTCTCTCTCCCTCACCCATCCATCACCCCCTTCTTTCCTAATAGTCTTTCCTTGCTGCATTCCCTGTCTTGTATCTCTCCATTCCCCTGTGATGCTTTTTCCTAACTGTGAAGCAGACAAAGAGGAAATGAGAACTCCCTTTAGAGTCTCTTCTGGGCAAGTGTTCTTTGATGGAGCAGACTGTAATACTGGTCACTGATTGTCCCTCAGCTTTAGAGTCAGTTCATGTAGCCATGTTGGAGAGGCCTGTGACTGAATAAATGTGGCTCAATGAGACTGAATTTCCCTTATCCCAGAAAAAGGTGCTCACTTCCTCTGAGGATGGAGGAGTGACTGAATGAGCAAGACAAGTGAATCTCTTTTTTACCCAAAAAGAGAATAGTCCTTCCATGGGGTGAAGAAGCAGTGGGGCCCCCTGAAGGAGAAGTGTACAGATGCCTGTGACTGACTGAACATTATTATTGATTATATGACAATAGCGTCTAGAAACACCAGTAAGGATTGAGGTCCCATTGTGCTCGGTGCTGTACAAATCTATATACAAGATGGTCCTTGCTCAAAGCGCTTACAAGCTATTTAAAGACTAAATTCATTTCTTACACTAACGTTACAGTCCCTAGCGAAAGGCTGAAATGCTTTCTTGGAACAGGTTGGGGAAATCCCTCTCTATGTCTGGAGTGAAATGAAAGTCCCATCTCTCTGGGTGACAGAAGATTTCTCTCACTTTTCTCAGCTACGTATTTTGCTGTTGTTCATAAACTAGAAAACAAACCCAGTGTTTCAGGGGCTGTGCAAACTACAGCTTGTTCTCAGATGCTCTTGTTGCAGGGAGCAAGCCTCTGGCTGATTCACTAGCTGTAAAAATAAACACAGTCCGGGGGGGAAGCTGCAGGGTGCCAAAGGAGGAGTAGAAGCTGCAGCAGCTGGTGTTTTCTTTGCTGTTTCTTTTCAAGGGACCCAGACAGGTTGGAGGTGCAAGTGATTAATGTAGAAATGATAACACCTCCCTGCCCCCTCATAGAGGAAAGGCAACTCCTTATGTATCGCTGTTCTTCAAACTCTTCCCATTCCAAACTTAAAACATCCCATCGCCTCTGATGCAATACAGTGGGGACTGACAGCACATCTGTGTGTATTAACTGTACACTGTGTGGTTTTCCTATATGCTGAGGGTTTATTCTGCAAGTTTTATAGGGTTGCACACACATTCTCTGAGACTTTCCCTCTTGGATTTGTCTAGTCCCAGGGCAGCATACTATATCTCTTGTTTACAACTGATTCTTTGCTAGGTGGTTCCATGCCACCCCCTTTAGAATAGGAAACATATTGGAGGCATGTCTGGAGCACACTGCACTCCATTGATCCCTGCCTCCATAATGGCTCCTATGTGGCTCTAGAATGAACCACAGATCAGAGACTCCTTATTTCTGTTGCAGCGATTTGCCTTGCTCTTGCCTTTTTTGTGCAGGAGAAAAAAAATCCAGTAGACACAGGCAGGCAAGGGTGGGCATTTAGTTTCCAAGGCTAATGAACTAAAGAGGGATGGCAGAAGGTCCATACGATAACTTACGGACAAAGATTTCCCATAAGTGATAGCTAAAGTCCTGAGGTGAAGGAGCCTGGTTGTCATCTTTCTCAAGTGGGGCTAATAAGAGGCAAAAATTAAAGTCTGTAGATGTTTGTTTATAAAGACAATAAAATCTTCCTGTTTACTCAGTTGTTCATTTATTTAGAGAACAGGACAGGTTCACTTTGGGGACTGGTGATGGGATAGGGAACCTTTAACATCTAGGTCATTGGTTGTAATCCAGAAAAGGTTAGCAGTGGCGGAAAATTGATTCTTCACTATATGACAAATGACTGGTAGCTGTGTGGAAAATCAAATGTTCACAGGGTGATTTCCAGTGGGCAGGTGGCCGTGTCACACAATCACCATCAATGATACATCTTCTGTCTGACAATCTCTACAGAAAAGACAGAGATTAACTGGACAGAGAGAACGTACAGACCAAAAGGTTGAGGCACATTGGCAGGGCTGTACCAAGCTGCTCACGCTGCTGTTTTACCTGCTCTGTGCACAAACAAAGGATTTCAGTCTCCAGGACTGTCAGCCTGGCACTTGCTACTTTTCAACACTGAATCTGAATGTACTTTCCAAACTGTAGTCCAAGCCTGTATTCAGTAAAAATGCTCTGTTATTTTTAATGTGGATGTTGGTGTGTATGCTCCTCACTCTGTGTGGTATATGCATGTATAATTGTGACAAGGCCTGATTTACGGAAGCACAGACCATGCATGTTTGTGAAGCGCTGTGTGGATGTTCCCAGAATGTATCAATGTATGTTTGTTTCTCTTTGTGCGCTGGAGGAGGGGGAAGAGGAGGGCTGCTAAAGACTGGGTGAGTCACGAACACACTGGAAGCTTCTTTAGTTTTACTGTGCAAGGCTGGCTCCTGCCAAGACAAGTGCTGGCAAATCCTGCAGCAAAACGGGGGGAGGAGGGGAGAAGGGAGACAGAGCAGAGCTGGCTAGTCCTCTACATTTTAAAATGATGGCCCTGTGGGGTCTAAGAGAGCTGTGTGCATATGCAATACAATTGTGTGTTGCCAAGAGTGTCTGTATAGATATATGTCAGCAAGAGGGCATGTCTTTCTGTGCCCTCGCCTTCACCTGTTAAAAAGGTGTGTTTTTTAATCTTAGGGTAACCAGCAACCATGAGCTATTGTGTGGCAAAAAAAATCACAGTGAAGAACAGGCAATTTAGTTTTTTTCTGTGAGGTAAATTTAGGTGAGGTCATCCCCTATGCCCCTACCTGGGGCTGACCTTGCCTAGTTTCTCTCACAGTAAAACTGAAGTGACTTGTCTTCACTGTGTTTTTGTGTCATGATAGCTCATGTGCATTAGCTAACCTGAGGTAAAGAACATACTTTTTTTTTTTTAAGCACTGAAGACATGGCCTGTGAGAATTGTAGCAGTTCCTAATGTATCAATGTGTATTAGGCTAATTGTGTGTGTGAGAGAGTGAGAATTTTCTCAGCTTTTGATAGTTAAATTCTGGGCCTGCCTCTACACTCCTAGTTTAACACAATTTTAGATCAGGTTCAGGGAGTACACATTGTTCTCCGGGGCATAATTTTTAAACCTTCCTACACCTATGTTACAGAGCTGTGCTGTAGGCTCATTTCAGAGGTAGTCGTGAACAAAATGAAGAGCAAGGTTTCTTTATAAATGTGGCATGCCTATTCTACATCAGTTTGAAAACAGCTGACAAGAAGGGGTGAATATTAAGAGTTGGCAACAGGGTCTGTTGTAGGGATTGGTTCCTGGGTTAGTGTTTCTGTTGTGTAGCTTCTGGGGAGTATTTGCTTCAGGTTGGGAGGCTGTAAGCAAGGACTGGCCTGTCTTCCAAGGTCTGTGAGAGTGAACACTAACCCAGGAACCAATCCCTGCAACAAACCCCGTTGCCAACTCTGCCCACATATCTATTCAAGGGACAGCATCATAGGACCTAACCACAACAGCCACACCATCCGGGGCTCATTCATCTGCGCATCTACCTATGCAATATATGCCATCATGGTCCAGCAATGCCCCTCTGCCATGTACATTGGCCAAACCAGACAGTCTCTGTGCAAAAGAATAAATGGACACAAATCAGACATCAAGAAATGTAACATTCAAAAACCAGTAGGAGAGCACTTCAATCTCCCTGGACACTCAATAACAGACTTAAAAGTGGCAATTGTTCAACAACAACAAACTTCAAAAACAGACTTCAACAAGAAATTGCAGAACTGGAATTAATTTGCAAACTGGACACCATCAAATTAGGCCTGAATAAAGACTGGGAGTGGATGGGTCACTACAAAAGTAAAATTTTCCCTCTCTTGATATTCACCCCTTCTTGTCAACTGTGGAGAATAGGCCACTTCCACCTTAACTGAATTGGCCTCGTTAGCACTGACCCTCCACTTGGTAAGGCAACCCCCATCTTTTCATGTGCTGTGATACTGTATTTTTCACTCCATGCATCTGGTGAAGCGGGTTTTAGCCTACGAAAGCTTATGCCCAAATAAATTTATTAGTCTCTAAGGTGTCACAAGGACTCCTCGTTGTTTTTGCTGATACAGACTAACACAGCTACCATTCTGAAACCTGTCTATACCACTTGCCACCCTTAAAGATGTTCTGGCTGACCCAGTGAGGATTCCAAAAGGAGTTCATACCAGAACATGGGAGCCTGCCAGACTCCCAGTGCCAGCTCAGCTCTACCCTCACCCCACACTTTTGGGCAATTGTCTCTCTGGGCAAGGCTAGTCTTTCCCTCTCCTTGTGCTCAGAAATTCTAGAGGGGTTATGCCTGGCTGCTGGCTCAGGGCTGCACTGGGTGGAGACTGCATGTGGCTTCTCACAGAGCAAAGCCAACCCCAATCTGGGCTCAAATATCCCTCTCTACACCCTATTGCATACTATATGAACATTTTAAAGACTGCCAAAGACTCTTTGGCATTCAGCAAAATGCACAACCTAAGTTGTGGATTGAAATAAAAATAATTAGGAGGTAAGAGTTGACAGTGTGCATAGCACTGTACAAAGCACAGAGGACGAGAAAGCCCAAGTTGTTTGAAATCTAAAGGTGAGATTGTGCCCAGCTCCTGTGTGGGCGTGTGTAAGGGAGGGACCTCTTTGGGACAGGGACTTTGTTGTTGTTCTGTGGTTGTACAGCACCTAGCACAGTGGGGTCCTGGTCCACAACTGGGGATCCTAGGAGCTGCAGCAATTCTGCTGCTAATGATAATGAGCCTTCCTGCTGCCCCTTGTGTTCTCCGAGTCAGGCACAATGGGAGTTGTGAGGAAGTATCAGAGATTCACCCAGGGCTTTAGACAGATAAAATAGAATTGGTCAAAAGAATTTGAATGTTCAACTAAAATCTTTTGCACAACTGAAATTTTTGGCAACAGTTTGTTTGTTTTTTGACAATTTTCAACTGGTTCTGACATAAAATCAGTATCAGCAATCTCCATCTACCCCTCAACCTAGCGTAATTAGTTGGGCGATTTCTTATAGGCAGGTTCCTATGTATTCTGTAGTTCCACAACCATGATACTTGCCATGGAATTCGCCACTAGCCACAGAACTGTGTTTCAGAATCTCAGCTCTCATTTTAAAAAAAATATGTTTATACCCCTTCTGGTTATGAAGGGTTGTTTGAATCATTAAAATAATTGTTCCTAGATAATTGCTTTGACAAAAGGGAAAGTTTGCTAATAAATTTGACAAATATTATTTGACCATCCATGGAGTTTAATGGATAATGGAAATATGTATTCACTTATTATTAATTCAATAGCTGACAGAAAATGTCAACAGATATATTATTTGCAATTATTATTCAGGCAGCTTGGAGTACTATAATATATAACATACTAATAATTGCTCCTGACAACAGATGTTCTCAATATTCTATTTACATATGAGAGATATTATTGGAGGAGAGGAGACCCCAGATGTTACAGGGAGTCCATACAGTATCTGTTAACATTAGGGAGTTATAGAGAAGTTTGAGGAGGGAAAGAAGAATGTAACTCATCTAGGAGAGATTTTTTTGGAGGTAACGCGTGAGGAAAATGATCAACAACTTGTTCAGATATAAAGAATGGCGCTTCTAAATGGTGGACATTTGGCATATATATGGATTGGGTTTATAACCTCTCCCCCAATATGAGACATCCCTTAAAAGGGCCAGAGAAAGAACAAGAATGATTCTTTAGCTCAGTGGTTTGTCACTCACCAATGATGCAGGATACTCAAGCCCAATTTCCAATGACTATTTATGCAATATGGAACAGTTTCAACAGAAAAGATTGAGAGACCCTCCACTCCAGAATATCCCATAGCCCAGTGTTTAGAGCACTCTCCTGAAAGCTGGAAGATGTAAGTCCAAATCAGAGGGAGTTGGGATTTGAACCTGGCTCTCCCACAGTCTGAGAGAGTATTCTAAATACTGGTTTATCCTCCTGCAGCTGCGTTTTGTTCAGGGTTTGATCTATTAGGCTACCTGTAAGAACACCTACTTGCTCAGGCAAGAAAGGCAGGGGAATGCCTACTTGAGAATCCTACCAGGGCTTAGGTGTGAGCTAAGTGCCTGGGAGTCAGGACTTACGTGTGCACATGCCCAAGACAGATTTTTAGGCACCCACAGGACTTAATCAGCAGAAATTTAGGCACTTATAGGGTTAGGCAGAAGCTGAGTGGGTGTTCTGAGGATTGAAATTTTGGACTTAGGTACCTAAATCCCTTTGGAATCTAACCCTTAGTGCACCTTTGATCCTAGGTTCAGGCCTGGGAAAAGTTAATCTGCTAGCCTGTTTGGAGCCAGGCTTGTGGACATTTCTCAAGTAACAGTATCCCCACTATTTCCTTAAGTACCCTTGGTAGTCTCTCTGCCAGTCCCTTACCTTTATCACTATTTATTTGTTTCCCTCTAACAGCCATCTTTGCTTTAACCACATGCAGTCGGGCAGGATGATATCAAACAGGTAAATTGGGGTGCACATAATATTCCTAAAAAAGAATAAAAGCAACTGCTTCATTCTCCACAATTGGCATAACAATGGTCAGGAAAGGGTAAACAAGCTGCTGGTGTTGGAAGTCAAACAGCTACTTGGAATTGCTGGAGTTTGTTTTTCTAAACATAAGAATAAATAGATATTTTAATAAGACATTCTTATTTTACACAAAGGAAATCAATAAAACAAGAAAGAATGAAAGTAAAGTCTCTTTGAGAGAGCACTGTGTACACGCCTCACTCCATAACAATAGCCATCTGGAATAGAAACTGCTCCTCAAAGTCAAGGGTCTCACAGAAAGCAGGCAGGCAGACTCTTTAGAAATTATACAGTGCAGTAAACAGAAAACAGTCATAATAACTACATGCAGCACAGAACTGAAACCTCCAAGAGGAACTATCATGCCACCCCATAATCAACCTCTCCCTTACTGCTAACTGCCTCCTTTCTTACCTTAGTTCTCTTTGTGGGATTTTTGGGCTTGCTTGTGGGGAGGGAGAATCAAGGCTAGATGTGAGAAAGAAGTCTTGAGAGCTTTTGCCCCAGTGAGCAACCTTAGCTTATATGCACCAAGCTGTTTTGAGTACAGGCTGCAGTTTATAATCCATCTACTGTTAGGCCCAAAGCTCTGTGGGCTTGAGGTGCAATGTGAATGTTTTCCAGTTGTTCATAACTCTGTACACTGGGCTGGATTATTTGATTCACTGAGATATAAGTGAGAATTAATGGGAGAGGGGCATCTTTCCAGCTAATATTTAGGTAGACTACAAACAAGGTGTTACTGATTGCTGAAGTTGGTTCACTTGTTCATCTATATATGGGGAACCATATCCCTGTGCACATTTCATCAGCTTTCTTTTGCAATCAGTATCATTGTCAACTGCAAATTACAGCTGTGTTTCATGAGAAGCTGAGAGTAAGTAATGGAGCCATGGCAAAACCTTAGCAAGGAAAGAATTTCCTCCATAAGCAAGTGGGAGTGTTCCCTTGTAGCTAATGGTAGCAGCAATTCTTAAATCAAAGGGCATAATGGGACTATCTCTAGACAGCAACGTGCTTTAGATCATGTTCCTGTCTGTGTCTGTTTATACATATTGTGCTTGGACGATCCCCTTTTTCTATTAGCAAGATTCCCCTTCCCTCCCCCCACAGCTGAGTTGTGGAGAAGCTGAGAGGCTGTGGGTACTCGATGCTGATTAAATTCTGCTGACTGAGGAAGATGTCAAACTCTACCCAAAGCAGAGAGCCGCCAAGGAAAAGCTGCTTTTCTTTGCTTTTGACAGCTGGAGCCATGAATTTAAGCAGAGGTCTCACCTTCAGGCAAGTCAACAGCTGGGCAGAGAGCAGTCCCTCTTAAAGGGAAAGGGCTCTAAATTTTCAGGAGTTCGGTGTTACCAAAAGGTGAAGAAATTGAAGTACAGGAGAACATTCATTTGAAAGAAGGTGGTGCAGCTGCTCCCTCCCCCCCATATATTTTTTTCTCTTGTTAAAGAACCACCAAGTGACAAACAAGAAAGAGGAAATGAAAGTCCAGCCAGAAATCCTACCAGTGGTGTTTTCTTCTCTTCCCCTGCCCCTTAAAATGTACTACTAAAAAATAAGGAGGCAGAATAAAAAAATTGTTGTGCAGAAATTCACAGTCCATGAAATCTAGGCTTCCTGAGAAACAAAAATGTATGTACTAGGCCTTCTATACTTCTATATTTGTTAAGGCCACACACGTTGTGGGAATTGCTGGCTCAGTAGACTGGTAATGGGTTAGTGGATTTTTTTTACCACTGGGTTGCCTATCTAAGTCTAGCTCTGTATCGTGTTGATCATAAGGTTTTTAGTATCTAATGGCTGTTCAGTTCCTATGTGACATGGGTTTTCTGGTCTCCATTCAGTGGATAGATGTCCATGTCCCAAAACTCTGTCCTAGCTGCCGCTAATTGTCAATAACCACCTAATTGCCAGTCAGAATGGAGAGATCGAGTACGGAATGGTCATTGAAATGGAATTAATCTACACAAACATTTCCTCCCTAAAAATTCCTGCATTTGCTACTACATTTTCAGCTCCATTAGTGATAGTGGTGGAAGCCCTAGCAAAGACAAGTTTTGACCAATGTGCCAAACAACTAAACCAAATATAAATGCGATTTCATATTTTTTTAATGTATGCCAAGAGAAAGGAGATTAAATGCAATTTCTGTTAGTGATGATTGATGACTTCAGATAAGAACCAACCCACAACTTTGCCCAAATTTGGGCCAAATCTAACCGCCCACATTTTTTCAAATTAAAAAATGATTGGTAATTTTTTACTAAAATTATATTTCAGTACTAAGCAGCTCTGAAATTCCAGTTTTTCACAACAATTAAAAATGGAAGCGTGAATATCATGAAAGGCTGTTTTCATGGAACCAGTATTTCAGCTCCTCTCAAGCAGGAAGGAACTGGAAACTGGTGCAAAGTCTGTTCTTATAAGATTTCCAAGCCAATTTTATCGATCCGCATGGTTCAGTTAGAAGTTTGGCTAAGTATTGAACCAGCGGGGTATTTTTCTGAACCAAATCACTGAACTTTTAAGGATCATCCACCATCACTGATTATCATCGTAAAATCCAGGATCTAGCTGAAGTCATCCTAAGGCATCAACTGAAACACCATCCTTGTGAGCACTACAGCCAGGCTTGCCAGCCTTTTGAGTGTGCCTACTGAAATAAACTCAACCGCCACCACATCATGACATTTATGGCATGATGTTGCAATGTCCCATGTTGTTACTTTAGTGTAAAATCATGATAACGCGTCCACATATTATGTTGCAGCAAAGCATCATCATCTTGTGTTGCAATGTTGCTGCTGTAACTGTGCCAATACTCAAAGAAAGGCCACAAATATTCACTGCTTGTAAAAGAATTCACTCCTTTTACTCCCCTTCTGTGTTTGCTTCTCACTAATATTCTAGCAAACAAGTTTATTGGCAAAGATGATTGCAGAAACAGCAAATTTAAGGGAATTCAGGCAAATATTTGAGGAAAATCCATTTAAAATTCATTTTCTGCAAACATTCACACTGGAAAGCTGATTCTGAGTTACATTCATCTAGCCATACCATGTAATCTATGTGACCAGTCACACACATTTAATTTTAGGCACTTAGTATGATTAATGAATAAACTAGAGAAAATCATTATGTGCTCATAGATGATTTTCCAAGAGAAAAAATGTGAGATTCTTCTGATAAAGAATCCATTAGGAATTATTCTCCTAACTCTAGTTCCCATATGTTTTGGGGATCAAAAATGATTTTGTGATCTGCAAATCTCTCTCAAGCCCTGTGTGTAAGACATAGGATCATCTTATTAAAACTGGAGTCATCCTGAAAAATCTGGGACAGGTGATAATCACAACTTCAGCTCATAAAGTGCTAACCTAACAGTAGTGGGAGTCAGATGGCTAAAATCCTGCATGCTACTTTGACATTTTAGGGCATGTAAGTGTGTAAATTCATCAGCTTGGTGTCAATGAGAATCAGGCCCTGAATCTTCTTTCCGCCTTTTGTCACTTAGAACAGATTCTCAGGGCTAGATGAATGTAGATTTTGTATTTGATTGGACAATAGCCTCCCACATTTTCATGCTCCGAGTATGTATTAGAGACAGCAATAGATAAGTTCATCTGTGCTAGAGATCACTCTGTTCCTGTTACCAGGAAATAGTTAATATTCTTCCCCGCTACGGCCCACATGCACCTGCAGGTCTGTGGTGTGTGGTTTCTTCTCACAGCTGCATCTGTGACTCTGCAGCCTACATGGAGGTTATAAAGTGTAAATGGAGAGTTTGTGAGATTATCCTTCAGTGGTAATGCAGCCTCAAGGGCTAGTACAGAGGCAGTGAAACCATTATCTTAGTAGAGAAGCAATTTCTGTGTGGTGAGCAGTTTCAACGAAGCACAATTCTCAGCTGTTGTATTTCCCACTTATACAGTATCTTCCATCTGAAGATCTCAAACCACTTTATATACATCAGTTAATGCATCTTTACAACACCCATTTGAAGTAGATATTTGTTATTATCATCCTGATTGTCCAGATGAAGAAAATGAGATAGAGGTTAAATAAGTTGCTTGCGGTCACAGACAGCAAGTCTGTGACAGAGCAAGATATGGAATTCAGATCTTCTGATTCCCAGTCCTGTGCTTTAGCCACTCAATCATCCTTCTGCTCCCATAGTTAGTTATCTAATAGCCTTAAGCAAGGAAAGAATTGTTAACCCCAATAGCTAAAAGCCATAGTTAACTACATCAGCTAGCTCACAGCAGCCAGTGGATTACTGGGGTCAGTAGTTATAAGGGAGAGTTGTCTGCTAGCCCTGGGCAGAGGGAATAGTAATTAGGATAATCTGTTATAAACTACACTCACATGTTCTGAATAAAATGACAGCAAAAGGGCTCAATTCTTTCCTGCATCTGAGGTCTGCTTGGTGCAGGAGTGGTGGAATGTAAGTGTTGAGCTCATCAGGAAGCTGGTTATAACGCCCTGTTTTGTGGGCTAATCTACTTTGGCCCTAGCTCTGGCATGAGTTAAAGTAATTGCTAGGCGGCTCTAGCTTATGCCAGCTGTAGGATTCTGTTAGAGACTATGCCCCAACTAAAGATCAGCACTTGAGGAAAAGTCCCCCTGCAATTCTTTACTTGCTTTCTCGTTCCCTATGCCATTGCTGGTTGGGGACAATTGGCATGTGAGCCAGATGCACTGGCTTTATGCCAGCTGAGAATGCCCTGCTATTAGGGGAATTTTTAGCCAAAGGCACTAGGCCTCTATTCTTAGTAAAAATGTCCTGGTATCTTTAAGGCTACACCTTCTAAACGGAGCGAGGAGGCTTTCATGCAGAAAATAAGAGCACATGTGCATCCAAATATGGCATGACTGCATGCACAAGTCAGGCAAATGCAGACAAATGGAATTACCATACACAATTCCTGCTCCACTTTTGAAGATGGAGTTTTACTTAATGTCCGTGCAATGAAGACAGCATTTCATTTTCAAGCAAAAGGAACTCATGTTATATGAGGCTATGTAACTGGAAGAAGATGCTGTCATTCTGTTTTCTGTGTGTTGCACCTTTAAGGGAAAATCTTCTCTGCACTGCCTGCACTGTTGTTGTTTTTTTGTTTTGGTTTTTTTGCACTTCTGGTCCAAAATACAAGTGTTACAGAGCAAGCCTCTGTTTTCTTACTCTCTCTCTCATGGAGACTTTATATTTGTGCTTTCTTGTTTTTTGCTTTTCTTAATCTGAAATAAAAGTTGCCTGGAATGTTTTCCCATTCATAAAACAGATCAGTCCCCATTTCTGACCACACCACCTGGTTCTTGGAAGGCTCAGGGTTTGAATTAACATTCCTAGGATGATGATGATTATTGTTATTAATTAATTGAATTACCAACTACCTAGAAGCCCTAGTCATGATCCAGAGGGCTGTACACACAGAACAAAAAGATGGTCCCAGCCCCAAGGAGCTTACAGTCTAACTTGTGGTTTATGGATTTTTAAGGGTCTGATTCTCCTTTTAGTTATATTAGTGTAAAACTTAGTTGGAGATACTCCTGATTTGTGCTTGTGTAAATGAGAGGAGAATCAGGCTCTATGTGTTTCAAAGCCGGTGCTATGCCACTAAGCCATCTGCCTCTGGCCACACAGGGGAGTAATGCCAAATTAGGCAATAAAAGACATTGCTTACTTTGTACAACCTTTTATTTTCCTCCTTAAATTATTTTTAGTTAAACAACTCTCTGCCAAGGAGCTCTGTCTATGTACAGAACTGCTCTGGTCACCACCACTGTTACTAGGGACTTGAGCTTTATGGCCCTCATAACACTGAAGGGCGAAGGTCAAGCTGTGGAGCCATTGTGCCAGCCCCACATTTCTTTTTAAACACATGTGAGAGACAAAGCTCCCCTGAGACCCCTATGGAAAACTGCCTTAGGGGGAGATGGGACAGAGAGCAAGAGAGCACTGGCCTGACAGATAAAAGCTACATCAAAAGAAGCAGGGAGCAGCTGTCCATCTGGAGAGGGGGGGTTCTTCTCTTTTCTTTTAACAGAGAGAGAGACTGTCTCAGAGAATAGTCTTAAAGTATTTTGCATGCAAAGAAAAAAAGGGGGAAAAACAACCCATAAGGAGGAGGGTAGAAAACCCCCCACACCAAACAGAAGGAGGTGCTGCTTGCCTGGAATCCCAGGTTGAATCACTTAAATCACTTTTAGTGCCTCCAGTGCAAGTTACTGCCTCTGTTTATAGAGTTCCAGCTAGACGCCCAAAGTGAACACACTTCCCAAATCAACATCTGAACTCAGGTCTGAATCAAAACTAATATAAACTTCAAAACTCCTTCATTCTGACAAAGCTTTTGTTTTGTGGATGGGTCTATTTTAATCCTGTAAAGGAAGAAACATATCCTGATCCACAGACAGCTCACTGTATTTGCTGTAGTGTAGACAATTTCATTACACAAAATCTCCAGTGCACATAATAGCTAATAATAACCTCGGTACATACTGATAACTGTTGATTATTAAAACAGTACAAAGTTACTCTACTGTTCTAACAGTAACACATTCCATGTACTCATTTTATTAATGTATTTAGCTTTAGATACACAAAAAGCCCCAGTTCCCAGCCTTAGGTGCTTTAACAGTTGCTACAACACACACACACACACACACACAAAAACCACAGCCAACCCTTAGCCCAAACAAATCCAGCAGCAAATCCCAGCCCACACAATAAAGCAACCAGCTGACAAGAATATCTCCCTCTCCAGCCCTTGCCAGAGACCCCTCTCCCCCACTTCTGCTTGCATCTCAGAGCACTTAAAAGGACACCAAGAAGTTTAGGTCTTAAATGTAGGTTGAAAGTGTCCCTTTAAAACTATATAATGACACAGATGTATAAACTGAGAAAGTTCATTTGCTCTTTTGTTCAGTTGTTTTCCCACACATCCAACTCATACCTCAAGGTTTTAAATTGTTTGAATATCTGAGAGCAGCCCAACCTGTAAAATTTGGATCCAGGTTTCAATGCCCTCCCTCCCCCCAATCTGATGGTGTTTTGATCTGGGGCTTAGGTTTGGTCTGTAATAGCTATCCCAATATGGTAGCATTTGAGCACCTCACAATCTTTAATGTATTCATCTTGCCAACACCCTTATAAGGTTGGGAAATACTATTATCTCCACTTTACAGATGGGGAGCTAAGGCTCTGATCCTCAAAAGTATTTAGGCTCCTAACTTCTACTGATTTCCATCAAAATGAGAAACACCCTAAGTCCAAAGTCACTCAGGAAGTCCATAGCCGAGCAGTGAATTTAACCTGTGTTTCACAAGTCCTAGTCCAGTACCTAAACACTGAATCAGCTTTCCTCTCAGGAAGCAGAGACTGGATCCAAATATGAAATGCATCTCTGGGTCTACAGCAGGGGTAGGCAACCTATGGCACGTGTGCCAAAGGCATCACACGAGCTGATTTTCAATGGCACTCACACTGCCCGGGTCCTGGCCACCAGTCCAGGAGGCTCTGCATTTTAATTTAATTTTAAATGAAGCTTCTTAAACATTTTAAAAACCTTATTTACTTAACACACAACAATAGTTTAGTTATATATTATAGACATAGAAAGAGACCTTCTAAAAACGTTAAAATGTATTACTGGCACGTGAAACCTTAAATTAAAGTGAATAAATGAAGACTCGGCACACCACTTCTGAAAGGTTGCTGACCCCTGGTCTAGAGGCAGATTCCAATCTCCTCCAAGTTCTGTGGTTTGGTTTGGGCCCATCTTCATTAAAGATGGTATTTACATAACAGACTGTAATGGCTGGATGAGGAAAGTAATAATCTTTAAAAACATGCATCGGGACATAACTTGAGGTGTTAGAACAGAGTTCCCCTCCCAAATAATACAGACGTGCATGACTGGCTGAATACATTGTGGGATTTTTCTCCTTCTTTGTAGCACCTGGTTTAAGTCTTTACAGGAGGCAAGACACCAGACTAACTGGATCAATGATCTGTTCAGGTACGGTAAGGCCTATGGTCTGTTACTTCATACATATGGTTTTAAATGATTCCTTCTGTAGAAACTTCAGTGAATCCTGCAGGTTGATGGAGGGTATGACCATGTTCATGATCCAATCTGTGATGCTCACCAGCCCAAAGTGTCTTTCCATTTTTGTCACACACTGTTGTGTGCCATGGTGCCATCCCACATCTATCCACAAATCATTATGATTCAGGCTATCTGGCATCCAAAGAATAACTGGGACATGGTGCACCTGTGTGTGTGATATTGCATGTAATACTTCAAGCCTCACAAGCTTGGGTAAAGAGACGTATGTATCTTTGGAAATGTCAGGAGATGTTGCCACTCTGGGTTTCATGTACTGCCGCCTTAAACTGAGAGGCATTTCTCTGCCTGCTACAGGGATATCTGAAAGGCAACTGCCATTTCGTGTTGCTGAAGCAAGCTTGAGTCTGACTTGCACCCTCCTGATCAGCGCAGGCTGAGGGCACAACATCTGCACCCTCCAATTCTAGGCCTGCCTGGCTCCCACATAAGCTAGACCAGCCTCAGGGGCTACACTAGCTTATGCAGTCCCTCATACCCACATATGGGACACCCTGGTTCAGAATACCCAAAAGACAGAGCATTATCCATATCCCCATCAGCCTCAGGATTGCCCTTGATACTCCCCTGCACCAAGTACTGCAACCAGGGGCGGCTCTAGGAATTGCGCCGCCCCAAGCAGGGCGGCGCACCGCGGGGGGGCGCTCTGGCGGTCGCCGGTCCCGCGGCTCCGGTGGACCTCCTGCAGACGTGCCTGCGGAGGGTCCGCTGGTCCCACGGCTCCAGTGGACCTCCCGCAGGCATGCCTGCAGGTGGTCCACCGGAGCCGCCTGCCGCCCTCCCGCGGCACGCCGCCCCAAGCGTGCGCTTAGCGCGCTGGGGTCTGGAGCCGGCCCTGACTGCAACAGGATCTCTTATTCTGTCCCGATGCTGTTCAGAGATATTCCTGGCTGGGCAGGGGGAGGAGCATCCACCTGTGTTCTGGATAAGAATATTACAGGTGAAATCACTGTGATCTCGCAATATCTCTCTCTCATCCTCCTCCATGGAGGCCTTATATTTGTTCTTTCTTTGTTTGAGTTCCTTAATCAGAAATAAGTCACCTAGACTGAGATATACATATTTCCCTCCTTGTGTGTGAGGGAAAAAACAAGAAAGAATGACAAAAGATTCAGCTCAGAATCTGTGATATGTCACCATCCATATCAGGTTGCAGTCTGGCACTTGTAAAATTCACATCAACCCCACAGGCATATTTCCTTAATTTCAAGGATCTGATGGTAAGGAAAAAGTTTATCTGTAGTGCTCTGATTTACATGGCAGTTTTAAGCACCAAAAAATCAAACTACCACTTGGGACCCCATACCCTTGTGCTGTCTTGGCAATTCACAAGCCTGCCTAATCTCCCCTTCTAGATGTGGGGCCAGAGTGGGAAGAAGCCCATAGCCCAGTCCTTCCGAGTAGCTCAGGATTCCATTTTTTCTTGAAGCCCCACAAACTGTCAAAGTCAGTTCTGATGGCCTCAGTGAAAAGCAGAGTGCTAGTTTTTCCCAACAATGTGCTAGCTGCCATGAGCTGTGCTCGATCTGTAGCACTAAGATGAAAAGTTTGTCACTGATGTGGTACGAAATGGTGTGGACAATTCATAGTGTCTCTCTCTTTCTCTTGTAACAGATCAGACTAAAACCAGTACTTCAGTGATCCCTTTGTCTCCCAGGCTGTGTCTATATTAAGGTTTGGGGTTGTTTTTGTTTTTTTACATTTCTCTCTACTGCTGTCATTGGTTCTGCTCCATTGGTGGTAGCAATGGTAGGAGCATGAGTGTAGGCCTTGAGTCTAATTCTCAGTTTACACTAGTAAATATGGAGTGACTCTGTTGACTAGAGATTTACTCCAACGTATTTGAGATCAGAATCTAGCCTTTGTTTGGAATCCATTTGGACCTTTGGCTAAAATCAAGCATGTATAATCTTGTTTAATCTTGTGTATACCTGTTTAAAAGCCTGTGTAATGTTGCAACAGTTGCAATCCATGGGTTGCCCTGATTAAGTAGACCTAAGGCAAAATGTGTGGGGCCAGAGAGAGGTGTTCCTAATGGCCGTGCATAAATTCTGGCATTTGCTTCTGTTGGAGATCCATAGGAGCTCTTAGCGTGGCATACTTCTTGCGTTATTTAAAAAAAAAATCCCTATAAAAACCCTACAGATTTGGAGGACAAACCTGAAGACTTGATTAGGGAAGTTCCCAGACCAGCTTCCACAGATTCTAAAGAAAAGACCCATAGGAATTTCACAGACTGGGGAGAAACTGAAGATTTTAAAAAAATCTCCATGAGGTTTCCTTTCTCCTCGCTCACCAGCACTTATTGTGCTTTTCAGGACTAGAAAATCCTCAGGCCACAATCCTCAGCACACACCTACACAGGGAAAGCTCATGAGAGGAGCGACAGTGTTAACTCAACACCCTCATCAGATAGTATAAAACCTTCTGCAAAAGCTTTTAGAAGCTATATATACTTTATATATTTTACTGCTGCCTGTAATGAAAGGGTTACAGTCTCATAGAATGTAAAAGTCCGGGCTGACTTGGCTGGAACAGACATTAACTTCCACAGTAAATCTGGCAGGAGCTGGTAATTACAGAAAAAGCAGCCAGGGGTCATGGCCAGCCAAGGCTCTGGGGTAACAGAGCAGAAAATCAAAACAGAGGGGGAGGGGAAATCATGTTCATCATAGTCTTAGGGCTGAGGTCGGTCTCCTCCAAACTGTCAGGAGCCTGTTGTCGATTGTTATGTTTAAAAGGAGCCCCTGGAAGATGAGGTAATAATAATGTTAAACATTAACTGTGTTAGTGCTCCCACTGCACCGTAAATTCACCTCCACCCCAGCACAGTTGGGAATGGCAGAGCACTTTGTAGAGACAGTCAGAAAGTGCAGTTTTCTAATTGTGCTTTTAGATTTGTCCCTTTTCCCACTGAATTGTGGCACTAACTCTGGACTTAAAGGCTCCTGCTTCTTTGATTGTTTACTCCCACTTCAGAGCCCTGGTTCAGCTCAAAGGTCACTGTCCATATGCACGCAATCCTCATCCCACCATTGGTTCAGCCTCAGCAATGGGGCTAATGTCTGTCTGCATACCTGCAGTGTTGTTTTC
Source organism: Mauremys reevesii (assembly GCF_016161935.1). Taxonomy (NCBI): domain Eukaryota; kingdom Metazoa; phylum Chordata; order Testudines; family Geoemydidae; genus Mauremys; species Mauremys reevesii. The sequence continues at coordinate 58,641,751 of NC_052626.1, forward strand.
AAGGTGGTGGTGAGAGTGCTTTTCCACTCACTCACTAGTGGCAGGACAAAATCTCAAATGCAGAGTGGCAGAGAATGTGCTGACCTCATCATGATAAAGCCTTGGAAATAGGGAGACTGACTATATGACGGCCTTGCAGTACAATTGCAGAGCCCATACTGCAGGGTCTGGCCTTACAGCTGATCTAAATTGAGGTCTGTCATATGGCTATGTCTCTGAAATGCAAATACTACCCTGTCTCATCCAGGAAGATGGTGGGGATAGGGGCATGGCAGTGTGGGAAGAGGTGTAAAATGCAGATCTGTTTACAAACTGTAAAATTCACCTTCCATTGAGTAAATCAGAGGCTTTTCAGCATCCCGGTGGGCTTCTCTCACACACAAGCAGACTCTCATGCTATGCTGTTCCTTTCCCACCCCAATTTAAATGCCTCATGTCTCAACATAGTTACTCTTGTTAAACACATGATGTATTATCACAAGAACAATATGAGACAGGTAGGCTGGAAAGTTGGGTTCTACGCCTGGCTGCGTCAGTGACTTGCAGCATGTCCTTGGGCAAGTCACTCACTGTAACCTCTCGCTGTCTCATCTTCCCCATCTGTAAAATGGGGATAAAAAACCCTACTTTAGAGATGTGCTGAGCCTTAATTAATTTATGTTTATAAATAACTTTTATTAGGAACTTTAAGATGCTTCCAAGACAAGGCCAACAGAAATGTAAAATAGTATTATTGATAATAACAATTAATGAAGTTTAATACACTTTCAGGTGCATCTGAAGTTATTCTATCCTCTTGAAAAAGTTGTCACAACTTATAATTCTACATGCCTTATACACAGTCTGCTCACTTGTTTTGCAACTGTGTTCTGCTTCAAGGAACAAGCCTTGTCACTATCTCCTCTAGGCTAGAGACAAGAACAAGAGCCCCTTTAACTTCAAACCAGAGTCCCATCTAAGGCTGAGTGACCATGGATAAAGCTGGAAAAAGTGGTTTGTTTACTCATTACACTGTAATTAGCTGCGCGCATCTGCTTCTTTTAGTGTATTATATGTTGTCTAACGAAGCGGAGATACACTAAGATAGAAACTTATTAAAAACTCAGGGCTATGAACTTACCCAGAGAAAAGGGCATTGCAGCAGCAGCAGAAGGTCCAAGCACCAGCTGAAGGTCAGGAGCAGCACTTCTGTCTGTGGTTTCCAGGCCGTCTGACACTTGCTGACTCAATTTATTCTGTAAGAAATGTTGGTTTTACAGTAAAATGTCACACACCTAAAATTTCCATTGACATAATATCTGAAATTGCCCTTTTGAAGATGGCTACAGCACTTCTGCTAAAGGTAATTGGGCCTGTTCTGTGTTCTCTGAGTCTCATGCCAATTTAGAACTGAAAGTTTGTATTCGTTTTTCATGTTCCACTTTCATTAAGATGAGAAAATTTTTGGAAGGTTATGTGGACTAGAGTCCAATGAAATGCTTCCATATTGTCCTCAGTTATCTTTGTTCAGTTACTAGTAGATCTGAAGCATTGGTGGCAAACCATGAAACAAAGGGCCACGGTGAGAGGTGATGTGTGAGGTGAAATAACTTGCACATCATTAAGAGGGCGTAAGAGAGTTTAACTTGGTAGAAAGTGTAACAAAATATAAGTTAAATCCTATCCTCCTGCATGTTGCTTTTCCTGATGCACCTCTGTCTTTCAGTCCATCAGCATGTAGAAAGTGTAGAATTATGCAAGTGGCGGATTGGTCCCGCTGTTGTGGGGAACTTTCCTGGCTTATACACTACCTTGGTGGAATTGGCTAGCGAAAGGATCGGAGTCTTCACTCCAACTCCTTTACCTAGAGGCCTTCCTGACCTCAAGGACTCCCGTTTCACTCTCCTGGGTGGCAGAGTCCTCGTAACCCTGACAAGGCTGGGCCCAGGATTCCTGGGGGGCTCAACCCCCAACCTTGTGGTCACTTAGGTCAGGGTCTAGGCCAGGGGTCGGCAACCTCTGGCACGTGGCTCGCCAGGGTAAACAAACGGGCTGGGCCAGTTTGTTTATCTGCCGCGTTGGCAGGTTCGGCAGACCACAGCTCCCACTGGTCGCGGTTCGCCGTCCCAGGCCAATGGGGGTGGTGGGAAGCCACAGCCAGCACATTCCTCAGCCCGCGGCGCTTCCCGCCGATGCGGCAGGTAAACAAACTAGCCTGGCCCTGGTGAGCCATGTACCAGAGGTTGCCGACCCCTGGTCTAGGGTGTTCCCACTCCATAGTGCTCTCTCCCTGACCCACTGAGCATTACATATAGTTCAAGCAAATACACTTTATTAAACAGCAATCAATTTAAAAAAGAAGGAAAAACTGGGAACGGTTAAAGGAAAATACATAACTCCACTCTGTGGCATCGGGACATCACAACCAGCATCTCTGGAATGTAAGGGAAGTTCACAGTCTGTTCCTCACACGTCCCAGGCCCTGGCTGTGCTGCAGGGATGCTGCGGGTCGGACACTTGCTCTGGCGGTGGCCACACGTTCTCAGGCTCTAGGTGGCAGGGCCCTTTTCCCCAGTGTCAGGGCTCCCCCTCCCCCTCTGGGGTTACAATCCCCCTCCAAGTCTGGCCTGCAAGGCCTCTTGGCTACAGTGTCTCCCTGCACTGGGCCCACTGCCCAGGGTCCTCCCTCGCTCTTCTCAACTGCTCACCGCACCCAGCCAGCCCCAGCTCCACTCTGCCTCAGCACTGCTGCTGCTCTGCCTCCAGCCCCCTGGGCTGCTCCTTCTGGTTCTGGTTGGCGCGTCTTTGCTCCCCAGCTCAGCCCGGGCTCCTGCTTTCTCCTTAGCTCAGCCCCACTCTGGCCCAGGCAGCTCCAGACCACATGGAGGACAGGACCCCTCCCCTCCTGATTCCCTCATTAGCCTGCCCGTCCTGTCAGGAGTGTTTGCTGACCTGGAGTGTTGGCCTCTCCTCATTGCCCCTGGGGACTGTCAGTCTCAGGGTCCTGGTCTCCCATCAACCCTTCCCCTTTCATTTGGTACTGGGAGATGGCCAACCAAAAATCCCCAATAAGGTTTAGTAAGGGGTCAACCTTACATTTAGTTAGACTCCCTTTCTCCCACTTGTACCCACTTCATGACATGTAGTTTGCACCACCTTACACATCACCTTGGAATCTGGTTACATATATTCATTTTACTTACTTGGTTTGACAGAACGTTGAATGTGGTCAGAATGCCTAGCTGGTTGTAGTGACAGCCTGAGAGTGTTGGGATGAGACTCTAGTTCAGAAAGGCTGCCAGAGATCAAATTTAGGACAACGTGAACATGAAAAACACAGGTGGCTCAGGTGACTGGTGATAGGAAATAGACCTTTTGCCCTAGATCACTCATTCTAATCTCACCAGGCTGGTAATGATCTAACTTACCGGTAATTATTATGTGATGGCTGTGATTTGGAATATGTGAAATGAGTCGATGGTCTAAATCCAGTTCCTTGTGGACAATAAATGAATTGCTTCTGAAAAGTAAGGCTAACCCTAACCTTCACCTCAAACTGAACCTTTTGTGAGGTTCAAAAATGATGATAAAGTTTTAGTTTTCATGTTCACTGCTGCCTCTGCACACCTGGTTTCTTGCTGGAAGCCAAAGTACCAAAATACAGTGAGAACGGCTGTTCTTCTCGTATTTCTGGCTGGATAAAAAAAACAGAAGTACTAGAAGTCTCAAGAGAGCCTTTTCTCATGAGATTTCCAGCCCAGTTTTGCAAATCAGGAAATTCAGACTGTCAGAATAAGCTTCAGATATGCTTTCAAACATCGCGGTGTTTAGCTGAATTGAACCTCTGACTTATTTGAGGTTCTTCCATCACTAGGGTGACAGGTCCCCTTGTCACACTACTACAGTTTGTCCCCTTATTTGTAGCCTCAATAAGGCCAAAAACTGAATGGACTTAGAGAGTCACTACTTTCTCACCATGAGAGGAGGTCACTCTGTAACAGGGTGCTGGCACATTGGTAGGGCTATGTGTGGGAAGCTTGCACTGCGGCCCAATATGGTTCTTGTTGTCTACCAAAGACCTCCATTCCAAAGACTGTTAAACAAGCAGTGTCTACAAGCCTTCAGTTCACTGAGGGTCGAATTTACCCCTATGCAGAGGACCAAGGTCAATGCATCCCTTAAACCCTATTCAAAACGTAACACATAAAGACACAAGGAAAATAATAGTACAGGGATTTTACAGTGATGTGGGAATAATTTTTACTTTAACCCTAAATACCATTTTATTTAACCTCAATGTCATGATGCAGCATTTCTGACATAAATCATTTAGACTAACAAAAGTGAGAGATTATCGGGTTTGTGTGGGATGAAGGTAAATATGAATTTTGTAACATGGCACAGATGAGAGGTAAATTATGGTGAAGCAGGCATCTTGATCCCACCTTTAAGGAAAAGCCGAATCCTCTTCCACAAAACCAAGGCTGACTCATTGCTTAATGAACTGAACATTGCTCACAAAAGCTTAGCTCTGAGTTCCTTTTTTATATACTGAATGTGTCTTCACGAAGAACCACAAAATTGCACTTTGCCTTAGAAACGCCTGCTGCATAGTAGTAATAAATCCCAAGGGTAACAAAAAGGTCCTAGAGGAATTGTTTATTTAACCTTCTTAACCTCCTCCCCCGCTCCCACCCTAGTACCTAAACCCACTCACTTGCTTATTAGGAATTATGAGGTAGGTTCCCAGGGTCACTGCTTTTACATTGTGGTTCCAAAGAAGTGTAGAAACTGTTCTGTTCTTTCCTTGTACTTGCTAGCACCGCTGACAATGAAAAAAGGAAAATATAGACATAGCTTATGTCTCAGTGGAGCCACAGCAAGTTACTGCTATGTTGCACTTATAAACCATTCACAGAGTCTTTCATCCAGTGATCTCAAAGCACTTTACAAAGCTGGGTAAGTGTTATTATCCATATTTTACAGCTGGGGAAGCGGGCCCAGAGGATAAGGTGCTGTCTAAAACTGGAGAATTTTTCCAAAAATGGTGCAGCTGCTCCAGAGTTAGCAAGGTCAGGAGCCATAATGCAGATAGCTCTCCAGCTTCAGCACTGAAAACAGCTATTGGAGCCACAGACCTGTCTACATAGGAAGCTACAAACGTTGCTAATACCAGCTGCACCAACATGAGCAACAGTGGATTTTTTTGTAAAAATTCTCTAATGCAAAGAAGGCCTCAGCAACTCGCCCAAGATCACAGAACCAGTTAGTGTCAGGGTCAGGAATAGCTTTGCTCCCAGCATGATTAGGGATATGAGTAAACCATTGGGCTGGGAGGCTGGAATCATTTCCTGGGAAGTGAAACAGGGAGGCCAGTCTTAGAAGACCTCAGTGCTATTACTGCAGAGAAATATTCCAAGAGATTGCCCGGTAGAACATGATCCAGATGCTAGAGTGAATTCAGTCTGAAACACCTCGATTCCTTTTGCCTCTGGAAACATGTTACAGCAGATCTACTCCAGCTACTAATGCAAGAAAACAGTGGTGCTAAATGGCCCAGGAAGCCTTTTCCATAGAAAAGCACCACTTTTTGTCACATTCCGTTATTTTTAAACCAGTCCTCTCTCCTATTTCGACTGTAAGCTCTTTGGGGCAAGGGCTGTCTTTTTTGTTGTTTGTACAGAGCCTAGCACAATGGGGTCCTGGTCCATGACTGGGGCTCCTAAGCACCATGGTAATACAAACAAATAATAATACATTGTCACCAAAACTATTATAGACCTAGGTTAGGACTGATCTCATCTGTGAAGATTTCCACTAGTCATGTGACTAGACCTTTGGTAATAGTGCAGAGCAGATGGGCTAAGTCTGAAATTGCACTTTACCTCTGTGTAGCCCTTTTTCTTACCCTTTGACCTATCAGTTTGAATGCTGCTGACAAAGGTTTTCAACAGCCCACTTTGATTACAATATCTCAGGTACCTGCTTCAGTAAAAGTCAGTCAGCTTGACTCCCTCACCTTGAGCCTCCATGGGTCTGGTTGACAGTGTAGTCACTGATGTGTGAAAGCCAGTGTTCCCTTGCTCACTCATTTGCTCTCAACCCCCACACCCCATGGCCATTGAAATGTTGCTTTTGGCAGGACCTAGGAGGTAGGGGAGGGACAATTAGCATGAACACTCATTGTTTTCAGAATGTTTTTCTTAATGTCTCAGAAAAAAAGAAGGATCAGGTTGAAAGGTCATTTGACCTCTTTGTTTTCTTTGGAATGGGAGATTCAAACCCTTCAGAAAGTGTTTTATTAGTTCTTCTGAATTTCATTTTCCACTTGGGTTTTCTCTCTAGGCATTGCTCTTTGAAGGCACCAGCAGACAGTGCCCATGTTTATCAAACTGGGGGGTTATTTAAGGAGAAAAACAACATCGATTCCTTGGCTAACAGAAAGCAGTTCTTTTGTATTTAATTTTAAAAATAAGAGACAAAATTCCACTCCGTTAATTTCAAGGGATTGAATAGCTCAGGGGATTGATAAAGGGATATAGAGCTTTTTGCCATTGGGGGTTAATTTGTCTTCAACTAAGGTTGATATTAATCAAAAGTTGTTTCATTCACTGCTGAGCAGATAGCAATTCAAAATAGGTTTGTGGCCTTAGTGAAGTTTGTAGTGGACAGAGGCTGGTATCACAAATTGGCACAAAGTTGCATTATTGATTGCAGTCTCAGCACACAAGCTACTGAATGAGTGGACCCTACCAAATTCACGGAAATGAAAAACGTGTCACGGACCGTGAAATCTGGTCTCCCCCCATGAAATCTGATCTTTTGTGTGCTTTTACCCTATATTATACAGATTTCACAGGGGAGACCAGCGTTTCACAAATTGGGGGGCCTTCCCCTAAAGGGACTTGTGGGGGGTCACAAGTTTATTTTAGGGGGATCATGGTTTGCCCCCCTTACTTATGTGCAGAGCCATCCTGTCTATAGGACTGACCAGGGCAATTGCCCCGGGCCCTGTGCTTTGGGGGGCCCCGCGCTTCGGAATGTGGGGGTCCAGTGCGGCCTGAGAGGTTAGCGGGGGGCCTGGTGCCCAGGGCCGGCTCTAACTTTTTTGCCACCCCAAGCAAAAAAGAAGAGCGCAGCCCCGCTGAAACATCCCCCCGAGCGCCGCCCCACCAAAACACGCCCCCCGAGTGCTGTGCCACGCCGCCGAAACAAAAATAACAACAACAAAAAAACCTGGAGCGCCGCCCCACCGAACCAAAAAAAAAAACAAAAAATCACAACCCAAGCACCCCCCGCCACCCCGAGATTGGCCGCCCCTTACAAGGTGCTGCCCCAAGCACGTGCTTGGTCGGCTGGTGCCTGGAGCTGGCCCTGCTGGTGCTGGCAGCAACAAGCGACCCAGACCCAGCCTGCCCTGCTCTGCTCCACTGGCTCCCGGTGTCGCTCAGGGGAGGGGGCAAAAGCCAGAAAGAGGTGGGGTGGGGGCAGGGGCTTGGGGGAATGGGTGGAATTGGGACAGGGAGAGGCAGGGGGAGAATAGGTGGGGAGGGGGCTTGGGGGAAGGGGTGGAGTGGGGGCGGGGCCTAGGCCAGAGCAGGGGAGGTTGTCCCGGGCCCCGTACCCCCTTAGGGACGGCCTTGCTTCTGTGCTGCCTTCAGAGCTGGGTGGATGGAGAGCAGTGGATGTTGGCCAGGTGCCCAGCTCTGAAGGCAGAGCCACCACCAGCAGCCGTGCAGAAGTAAGGGTAGCAGTACCGCACCCCCCCCCCCACAATAACTTTGCAACCCCTCCCCCCAACTCCTTTTTGGGTCAGGACCCCTACAATTACAACACTATAAAATTTCAGATTTAAATAGCTGAAATCATGAAAATAATGATTTTTAAAATCCTATGACCGGGAAATTGACCAACATTGACCATGAATTTGCTAGGGTCCTGTGAAGCATGGTCATAATATGATCCTGGGTAGGCAAATGTGACCTAGTGTATACAGCAGTGGACTAGGAGTCAGAAGGACAGGGTTCAAGGCACTGTGCTGTGCTTCAGTTTCCCTATCTGTAAAATGGGGATAATGAAACATACATCCTTTGTAAAGCGCTTTGAGAACTACGGACGAAACGTGCTATATAACGGCTAGGTGGTATTATTACTTTGAGGTGGTCAGGTTTGGGATACTATTAAGTAGGTTGGTGTGGGGAAAGCTTGTGCTGCCACGTGCTATCCTGTACCTGTTATGCAGCTAAATAGAACACATCAGTTTTTAGTCCCCTCAGTTTAGCCCCTTCTAATGAGCACCATGTTCACCAGAGTAAAATGTAGCTTAAAAAAAAAATTACTTTCAGGGTTGTTTAGAGTGACCATCCCATGGCTTCAATGAAGCTGAATTGCCATAAGAAAATAGTGCTGCCTGCATCCAAGAAACAAATCTTAAAAGCTGCATCCCACTCTTTATCAGAACAAAGCATAAAGATGTACAGTAAAGGGAGGGGGGGAGAAAAGGGAGCATGGAACAACTGGGGAGCAAGGAAAAAGGGAAGCGGGAATAGGGTAGCAATTGTGGGGTAGCAAAAAAGGAGAGAAGCAATTAGAGGACAGGAGGGAAGAGAAAAACAGATACCAGATATGAGAAGAAGTGTGGAGAACAGGAAAAGCATGTCAGATTCGGGACATGAGAGAGAAGGAGCAAAAAGTAGAAGAGAGTAGTGGTCTGATTAGATATGAGCCACACTTGTGATATTCAGCTCTGCAGTGCATATGGTTTAGATTAGAGCCAGGTCTAGCATTTGGATTTGATGGCATCAAAATCTTGCGAACCCTTCTTGTGAGATTTCAACCCAAAATGTTGGCAATCTCATGAAGATCAGCTGTTCTTGTGAGATTTTCTCCATCTGGGGACACACCAGAAGCACATCAGAAAATAGGCCCCTCTGGTTTTGGATCTGACCTGGAACCAAACCCATCCAAATCTGGAATCAAAAGTGGTTTTGATGCAAGAATCCAAATATATACCCAACCAAAATGTGAATGGAAGAAGATGGATTTCAATTTCAGGATCTAGTTTGAGCCTCTCTCTAGTTATGGCCAAAATACTGAAGATCATTTTGGAGTACGGGATGGATGAAGAGAAGTTCTGGGCACCATTTGTGAGAATTGCTGATTAATTCTCCCTACAAATTGTCAAAAGAAGAGAAACGCTCCTTTAACATGTCTTCCTATTCCTATTTCCACCAAACTGGTTCAAATGTCCTCCTAGGAGATGGGAAGAAAAGTAGGGAATACTGCTGCATCAACCAGATATTTCTGTTTTTTGTGCCCTTAGGTTTATTCTTTTCCCAACTGAACTGGCACATACATCTGTGCTTAGAAGCTCCTTCTGCTTGGGATCTGCAGTCCACTAACTGCCCTCCCCAACGTACACACAAAACCATTATTTCTCTAAGTCCTGGCACAGAGGTGGCTGCACACAAAGTCCCCTCATCAGAAGTTGCCCAATCACATTTGCTCTGTGATTTCATGAAGAAGCAGGGCTCAGTCCCGTACTTTCTCCCTACATTTTCCAGTGTGTGAAATGTAACATTAATAAAATAACAATAATACCTAGCTCTTACATCAAACTTTTCATTTTTAGATCTCAAAGTGCTTTACAGAAGAGGTCATTATAATTGTCCTTACTCAGATGTGTAACAGTATTGATTCAGTGGAAGATATATTTGGTGTTGGTAAAATGTTTATAACTTATTGCAAAGACCTCAGCGACAAACACAGTTTTCTTTGTCAGGGAGGGAGGGCCAATCTGCTCTCCATATTTACAAGTTACCACTCCCTTCCTAAAGGCTGTGCCTTGGGATGATCTTCCTCCAGCTGTGAGGGCCAGGGATTCTCCTCAAGAGATTGCCTGACAGCACCACTCCTAGATGAGTAAGTGAGGATCACTGCAGACTCATATAAGGTGCTTCCTCCCCCAAAGGTTGATCCGAATGCCTCTGTAGTGCTCCAAGTCCTGTCAGCCCCAGGAAGCAAGAGGCAAGCCTGGATGAAGCTTTTCTTTACAAAAAAAAAAAAGGAGTCTTGCCACCTCTTTTCCCCACTAAGACATAGTTTTAGTGTTCATGGAGACAGCCATCCATTTTGCAATATGGCAGAGCCCTGTATTAAAGGGCATCAGATACCTTTGGATAAATGGGATCCCATGTCGAATGGCAGGGAGAAAATGGATGCTTCACATTTATGTCAGGGGATGCCATAATGCTTTGTTTAAGCAGTAGAGTTGGTACTTTATGGGTTTGGCATGACAGATCCAGTTCTACAAAGAAAAATCCACTGAGAATTATAGCTTGAATCGGTGTGAGTTTTGGAGGTAGGCAGTATATGTGAATATGAGCCACAAAAACAAAATTTTGACCCTCTTTTCAAGCAGGGTGACCAACGCCCTGGCAGCTCTGTAAAGCATTGACTCTGTTACCTAATCTCCAGCTGTGGGCCCTGCTTCGTGCCAAGTCTCCTTTGGCTCTGTCTAGTAATAATCGTTTCTGGAGTCCAGCCAGGGACTGCTGCCAGTTCCAGTCACACTCTGCTAATGCAAGAGGCAGAGTTTATTAATTCATCGCCAAGGCCCATTGTCTGGGACACTGCCTGGCTGTTTATTTACTCCAATATGGTCTGTATTTACTCAGACAGAGCAAGCGAAGGGACATTGTTTAACTTTGCAAGCCCTTCTGCTGGAGTAGACATGTGACCTTATGCAGGGCTCCAGATAAATGTTCAGAACTTGTGAGTCTTTTTTTAGTAGTATGGCCTCAGATAACTCTGGTAGCTAGTTGCCGAATTGTGGCAATCTCATAACAACGTTCTCATATGAAATGATTGATTGGTTGATTGGTTTTGTCCCATAGAAGCTAAAAGGAGAAAAGCAAGTGTGTAACCTAGAACTAAGGACATAAAATACAAACTCTAAGCTAGGTTAAGTTCCTGCCTTAAAAGAAAACCACAAGACAGGACATGTACAGCTGAGGCTACACTCTACCTTTAATTGACCCGAGTGTTGGGTTGCCACCTGTCTGCATTTGACCCGGACAGTCTGGTTTTTTGGCTTCTGTGTTCAGGTGCCACTTATGGTTGCCAGGTACCTGGGGAAGAGGCAGAGAAGGGGTGGGGCTTCAGAGAAGAGGTGGGGCATGGACAGAGCCTTGGGAGAAGAGGCAGGGCAGGACCTCAGGGTCCCGTTACCAGCAATTAGAAATGTGGCAACTCTACCCCACTGTGTCTATGGATTTTTGGGGGGAGGGTCTTAGAAGGGTATGGCATGTTACAGGATAGTAGTATATTTGCTATAATGTCTAAGGGCACATCAGGGGAAGGCACTAAGGCCCAGTCTATGCATACAGCTGTTGTACTGGGATGGCTATTTTGGTTAGTGGTGTGATTTTTTTGGTACTGATTTAGTTATACCAGGACAACCCCTAGCAATGATGCAGTTATGCTGGTATAAAGGTGACTGAAGGCTACTCTACAATTAAAAATTATATTGACCTAGCTACATCACTCAGGGCTGTGAGAAATGTGCCCTGAGTGCTGTAATTAGGTCTAACTAATGCCTGGTGTAGATGCATCTAAATCAATGGAAGAATTTTTCTGTCAACGTAGCTACGGCTTGTCAGAGGTGGATTAACTATATCGATGGACAACCGCCTTCTGCTGATGTAGCGCCGTAGTGTAGATGCTCCCTACAGCAGCACAGTGGCAGCTCTGTCGTTGTGCCGCTGTAGTGGCAGCAGTATAGTGCCCTGCCCAAATGGGAATAGCTATAGGATATAAAGCACCTTTACTGGTATATCTGTAGCCACTCTATGCAGGTTATCTAAAGCGCTACAATATTTGTTCGTAGACAAGCCCTTGAGGGGAGGGGGGAGACAGAGTGGCAACCTGAACTGTGTATGCCCTTGTTTGGGTTGATTTAAGTCAGATCCTCTATGCTATTGTAACACAGTTTTGTATTTAATTTCCTGTGTTTGTAACTCAAGCCAACTTCCAGTGTTGCATGTGTGAATGTTTGTTTGGGTTTTTGTAAGGGCCTTTCAGTTACTGGAAAGCATGAGGATTTTTAAATAGCTGTTAACACTAAACTAAAAGCCTGATCTTCCTTCCATTGTGGTCAGTGATAAAACTCTGATCGATTTAAAACAGGAATGGTGTTGAGCCCCAAGGGCCAGATTCACCATTGACCCAAGGCCTGTGCTGCCAGCTCAGAATAGGAGCATTTTACTCTCACTTTGCACAGGTGTAAAGGAGCACACAAGGTACAGGGCAGTGGTAAATTGGGCCATATCTTCATTCGTGTCTTGTTTTTTTAAAACAAAACTGGTCAGACACTTCCTACTGTGAAAACAGCAATCATGCTCATCAGCACTATCAGCAACCACTTCCCACCCTGCACACACACACTTTGGGTATGAACAATCAATACCATGGCCTGCATATGAAATCTGCTGGTGGGGTCCTGACTCCTAGTCTTTCAGGAACTATGAGAACAATTGGCTGTCCAAGCTGAAAGAAAGAGAGGGTTACATCAACTGGGAACAATCCCAAGAAGTGCACATGGGCTTATCTTGCTCTGCAATAGCATCTACCCTTATGAGATTCCCCAGAAAGACATTACATTGCATTGCCGTGGTAATGTTTGTTTGCGGTGTTGTTTGGCAATTGTAGCTGTGGTTGCCAGTTGACCCCCACCCCCACCCCTGGTATGGTTTCACGTCAGGTAACACATTGGTTTTGTTTCAGTGACACGGTGATACCATGGTTGGCTGTGCTGTACAGTAGCACAGCCGAGTCTTTGTTATTCTGTCAGCAGAGCTATTTATACATTGTGACTCTCCTAAGGGCTGCTTCCTGTGTTGTTGCTCTTCCACAGGCCAAAGCAGTCTGCCCAGATATGTGGAGTAGCTAATGCCATTCATTTGTTTACTGGTATTTTCTGCGTGGAGCACATTATACTTGTGCTATGTGAACTGTACATGCTCCCTGTTCATTTCTGGGTGTAATTTAAAGTGTTTATTCTTAACTTTATAAGCCCCTGAATGATTAGATCCTAGGTTCCTCTCCGATGTGTGATACTGCAATGGTTCAGATTAACCGAGATGCTGGTACCAACACACCTCTTAGTTTAACTGGGAGGGGGCTGGGGACAGGGTTACTTCTGTGAAGTAGAGTCTATGGCAGGGTCTCAAACACGCGGCCCGCGGGCTGCATGCAGCCCGCAAAGTTATTTTCTGCGGCCCACAAGCGCCTCACAGCCCCCCCCACCCCCCCGCCATCCCCCAGCGTTTACCTAGAGCGGCTCTGGCCCTGCGTGGACCGGGCAGGCTCCCTGCCTGCCTGCCCGCCCTGCCCCCGCGCTGCCCGGGGAAGCGGAAAGAACATGGGGGAGGAGAGGCGCAGGGGTGTGTGTTGATGTTGCTTCAGGCACTGCTCCCAGCAGCTCCCATTGGCTGCAGTTCCCCATTCCTGGCCAATGGGAGATGCTGGGGGCGGTGCCTGAAGCAACAGCAACACACGCCCCTGTGCCCTTGCTCCCCCATGTTCCAGCCGCTTCCCAGATCAGCGCGGGGGCAGGGCGGGCAGGCAGGCAGGGAACCTGCCCTGCCCCAGTGCATGCCGGGCCAGAGCCCACCCCTCGAGCCCCTCCTGCTGTCGAACCCCCTGCTCTGAGCCCCTTGCCGCACCCTGCACCCCGACCCCCTGCCATACCCCTCCTGCACCCCAACCCACTGTCCTGAGCCCCCTTCCGCACCCTGATGCCCTGCTGTACCCTGCACCCTGACCCCCTCCCCTGATCCTCCTGCTGCACCCCGCACCCCTCCTGAACCCCAACCCACTGCCCTGAGCCCCACCACACCCCTCCTGCACCCCAATCCCCTGCCCTCACCCCCTGCTGCACCCCTCATCCCTCCTGCAATCCACACCCCAACTCCCTGCCCTGAGCTCCTGCCACACCCCACACCCCTCCTGCACCCCCTGGGGGCAGGGAGGGGGCAGAGTTGGGGTGGGGATTTTGGGGAAGAGGTTGAAATGGGGACAGGGAAGGGGTGGGAAGAGGCAGAGCAGGGGGTGGGGCCTCATGGAAGGGGTGGAGTGGAAGCAGGGCCAAGGGCGGCGGGGGAGAGGTGTCAGTAATGAGGCCCTTGGGCCAATGTACTAGTCCTCATGTGGCCCCCGTGGTCATTTGAGTTTGAGACCCCTGGTCTATGGGCTAGTCTACACTGGCAATGCTAATGCGCTGCCACAGCAGCACTTTAACATGGCTTGTGTAGTTGCAGCATAGCGCTGGGAGAGAGCGCTCTAAAAAAGCCCACCTCCATGAGGGGCGTAGCTACCAGCCGTGGGTGCGCGGCTACCAGCACTGGGAGCACTGTCTACACAGGTGCTTTACAGCGCTGAAACTTGCTGTGCGCAGGGGGGTGTTTCCCCCCCCCCCCTCCCCGAGTGAGAAAGTTGCAGAGCTGTAAAGTGCCAGGCTAGACAAGCCCTATAACATGCCTCTCCCGCTGGTTCACTTGAGCCCAAATTTGTTGACCTTTAGCTCATGCATGCTGTAAGTTCACTTTATGTCCCATGCTTTTTCTGGGACAGGTTGGCTGTACTGAGTAATGTGGGAAGCCTAGTTTGGGGTGAATTGGGGAGGACATTATTTTGGACATTGGTCCTAATTTGTATATTTTATTAGTTAATTTTTAAACATGCACCCAGGGCTCTAGATCTATTTTTAAATAAACCAAAACAGAAATAAATAATTGCTTGGTATGGGCTTTGATGCTATAGAAATAGCAAGTCAGGAGGGAACACTTTACTAACCTCAACAGAAAAAAAACTGGACTGAGTGAAAACAGGCTCTAAAAGAAAAAGGAAAAAAGACACACCAACAACATGTATTTTAGAAGGAAAGGGGGAAATAGTACAGGAATGAACAAAAGATAAGAATGAAAATGGGAAAGTTATTTTTAAAAATGTATTTTATAGAAGATTTTTATGCTCAGACATTGCAGTAAACCGTGTTGCACATGCATTTCCATTAGAGAGAACCATAAATATGTATGTGGAAGGGAGTGGTAATTGGACAAAGGATACAGATTTCTGAAAACTAATACTATAAGCTGCTCTAGCATTTGCCTGCATTGTTCGTGCCTGCCAATTCATCCCTGAGTACAACAAAAGTCTTTATGTGTATCATATTAAAGGCTACATGCAATTGAACTGAAAATGACACTCTCTCTCCTGCATAGTGAAGGTAGCTCCTAAAAAGACTTGGATTTTTCAGCTTGGAAGAGAGATGACTGAGGGGGGATATGTCTAGAAAATCATGAATGGTGTGGAGAAATTGAATAAGGACATGTTATTTACCCCTTCACATAACCCAAGAACCAGGGGTCACCCAATGAAATCAGTAGGCAGCAGGTTTAAAAGGAACAGAAGGAAGTATTGCTAAACACAACATACTGTTAACCTGTGTAACTCATTGCCGGGGAATGTTGTGAAGGCCAAACTATAACAAGGTTCAAAAAAGAATTAGATAAGTTCATGGAGGGTAGGTCCATTAATAGCTATTAGCCAAGATGGTCAGGGGATGCAATGCCATGCTCAGGGTATCCCTAGGCTCTGACTGCCAGAAGCTGGGAGTGGATAACAGGGGATGGATCATTTGATGACTGCCTGTTCTGTTCATTCCCTCTGAAGCACCTGACATTGGCCACTGTCAGGAGTCAGGATACTCGGCTAGATGGACTATGGTCTGACCCATTATGGCTGTTCTTATGTTCTCCATCTGTGGCAGTGGAAGAAAGAGGGAGACAATCAGAAGGTCCGTGTGGGCAAGGTTTCTGAAGGGGTTAGAACATTTCTATGCAGAATGGCTGCTGGGTACCATCCCAGAAGTAGCTGCATACAGCTAGTGAGTAATTATCCTTATATCTTCTTCTTCAGCGCTTAGCCAGATAGTCAGCCGTAGCTATTGTTCGCCATTTGGTCCATTCCTGCACAATCACACAGGCTTGACGGCCTGAGAGTCCAACATCGGAACTGACTTTATGAACCCATGTAATAGGGGGTCTGCCTCTGGGCCGCCTCCACCCCTCGGTTGGTGGAATTTTAGCACGGATGTTACAAGCCACCCAGAGCAGTTTATAAAATGCTTTGGGATCCTTCTGCATAGAGTGAGCTACAAGGTTCAGTTTCTTTGCATTCCTAAATGTCTGACTAACATAGGGACTTACATGAGACCCATCTGGCAGAAACTCAGTCCACACAAGTTAGAGGATGCTGGTGGGTTGAAGCAAACACCTAGTAGGCTTGCACAGATGATGTATGTCCTGGTTGAGAAGGATCCCAAAATGTTTTACAAGCTGCATATAGGGGACATCGTTGTACATGTCATATTCAACAATTGCTTCTCTCATTAATGTTACAAAATTGTGGCCACTTATTGCATCCTGATTGTCACATGCATGGCATCCTGAAACTTTGCACAATAGTAGGGCAAGAAGTCTGGACCAAAAGCACAGGCATCTACCATTTGGACCAAAGGAAATTCTCTTTTGTTTGCATGGTGTCTGTGACAGGCCGCTGAACAGGTCTGATTCTATACTATGGAGCTCAAGTGTACAATACATTTTTAGCCAGTGCATTACAATAAGTTCACTAGCAAACCCAAAGAGCTTCAGTGACTGGGACTGGAATATAGAATCTTTCATTTTAGATTGCTAGTTCAAATCTGGCCTAGACTGCTATACCCTCTGAAGGCTGTCTAGTATCTGCTGTGAAAAAAAATGGTGGTTGCAGTCCATTTCCTAGTGAGCAACTGTTCCCATGTTACAACCACCACCACAACTGACTAACTGGCACTCTTGTTAGTAATCTCAGAAAATAAGACAACTGAATAGACATGGAGACTAAATTTCACCCTCTTCACTAGAGGTGATCCCTCCAATGCAGGGTTGAGGCATATTGGCAGAGCACTGTGGGGAAGCTTGCCTTTGTCAGTCCTGTTCTGTGGGAGGACTTGGCTTACAGAGATGTGAAAGGTGCCAGACTGACAAGCACAGCATTAATGTAAAATCTGTTCTTTAAAATGTGTCCTATGCTGTAGTAGGTTGTATACCATCTGGTTGAACTATTTGCTGAAGTGGGAGTTCTTATAATTGGCTGGACTCAGACAAGAGACTCACAAGTTTTCATAAGTGTGATTTAGCATAGGTGTGAAATGTCCTCTTCTTCTTTGTCTGGTTTGTCAGCCAGGAGATGTCTGTTCCAGAAGCAAAGGTCAAAAACAGTAGTTAGTGTGCGCAATGTTTGTTTTGTATAAGACCAAAGGCAGGGGCTGCACTTACAACCCATTAGGAGAGAATACATTGTGGGTGCAGTGTTGGGGAGTGCAGAAAGAGCAGCTTTGGAAGTGGACAGCTGGTAAATGATGGGCTGATGCTTGGGTGGTTAAAGACTAAACCAGAATAAATAAATAAATGTTATAAAGAACTGAGCAGGGGACTCCAAGTATTTCTGAACCATGTAGCGGCAAAGAAATGGGTGCCTCAGGGGAGTACTGAGTGCACAGCTCAGCAATTCATTAACTACAGAGACTGGAATGATTAAAGATTTCATATTAAAGACTGAAGAGTGGCCCCATGTAAGGCCAGATACCCACCACTCTCCCTTCCATGCCCACAAGGGTGAGCATCCTACTAGTACCTAAACAAGGGCCAACCCACCTTTCCTGGAAGTCAATGGGAGTTGTATTCTGCTAAGATTCTTACACTGTGCCTATCACAGTAGCATATGAGCACCTACTGTTTTGCTGCTAGCATCTACAAGAGCAGGATCAGACCCTAAATGCATGTTTCATTGGCGCTACCTTTGATAAAGGTAGGCTCCATGTCAGCTTTCTTGCACAGGGAGTGAGTGGCAGCCTGCTAGGTCAGCTCTAGATCCCTGGCTTCCCTGTGACTCTCTCATTCTACTACTTCTATTTTTGAAGATCCTTCTGAATAACATATACAGTTTCAGACCATGGGGAATTATGCTATCCAGGCAGCTGTAGTTTATTTGTGTCAAGGTAGGGGCACTAATGTGTATTTGGCCATTCAGAATCACAATTCTTTCAACATCTTCTAAATCTCAACTTCATCATTTCTACATAAATGGTGTCTGGTAACTATTTCAACAGCTTAACCCTTAAATCACTGGATTCCCCCAGTCTTTACCACTCCCCCAAATGCTTCTCTTTATGTGCATGTGTGTTTGTATGATACACAAGGGCTTAGGGTATGGCTACACTGACGAGTTGCAGCGCTGGTAGTTTGCAGCGCTGGTCGTCCAGCTGTGCAGGGCCAGCGCTGCAGTGTGGCCACACTGACAGCTACCAGCGCTGCAGTGTGGCCACATTTGCAGAATTTGCAGCACTGTACTGAGAGGTGCATTGTGGGCAGCTATCCCACAGAGCACCTCGTCCTGTTTTGGCGCCGTTTTGCCGCTGAGTATTGTGGGAAGGGGAAGGAAGTGTGTGGGTCATTCCGCTTCCTGTTCCAACGCCCCGTGGTGCATCGCTTCACTTCCCAGCAGTCCACGTTTCTAGCCATTGTGAGTGCAGCACGCTTTCTGTGTGAAATGGAGCCTGAGCTGCTGAGGACTTTGCTGATGACTGTCGCCAGCACATCACGTTTGGCAGTTGAGCTATTCCTTCAGCTCCAAAGTGACAGTGAGGAGTCCGACGATGATCTGGATTTGCCTAATGCGGGTGACATGAAATTGCTTGTGGCGGTAATGGAAATGCTCAGCACCGTGGAACGCCGCTTTTGGGCTCGTGAAACAAGCAGTGAGTGGTGGGATCACATTGTCATGGAAGTCTGGGATGAGGAGCAGTGGCTGCAGAACTTTTGTATGAGAAAAGCCACTTTCATGGGACTGTGTGCTGAGCTCGCCCCCACCCTGCGGCGCAAGGACACGAGATTGAGAGCTGCCCTGACGGTGGAGAAGCGTGTGGCTATTGCAATCTGGAAGCTGGCAACTCCAGACAGCTACCGATCGGTCGGGAACCAGTTTGGAGTGGGAAAGTTGACCGTGGGAATCGTTTTGATGCAAGTTTGCAGGGCCATTAATCGCATCCTGCTAAGGAGAATCGTGGCTGTGGGAAACGTGCAGGACATTGTGGATGGCTTTGCAGAAATGGGTTTCCCTAACTGTGGAGGGGCAATAGATGGGACACATATTCCTATTCTGGCACCACCCCACCTAGCCTACGAGTACATTAATCGCAAGGGGTATTTCTCTATGGTTCTCCAGGCGCTTGTGGATCACCGTGGGCATTTCATTGACATTTACACAGGCTGGCCTGGAAAGGTGCATGATGCACGCATCTTTCGGAACAGTGGCCTGTTCAGGAATATGCAGGAAGGGACATTTTTCCCAGACCGAAAGATCACAGTAGGGGACGTTGAAATGCCCATTGTGATCCTTGGGGACCCTGCTTACCCATTAATGCCTTGGCTCATGAAACCCTATACAGGGAAGCTGGACAGGAGCCAGGACCGTTTCAACTACAGGCTGAGCTGGTGCCGAATGACAGTGGAGTGTGCTTTCGGCCGTTTAAAGGGGCGCTGGAGAGCCCTTTATGGGAAGCTAGACTTGGGGGAAAGCAGCATCCCTGCGGTTATATCTGCGTGCTGTACCCTCCATAATATTTGTGAAGGGAAGGGTGAAACGTTCAGCCAGGCATGGACCAACGAGGTGCAAGTCCTGGAGGCTGAATTTGCACAGCCAGACAGCAGGGCTACTAGAGACGCCCACCACAGGGCAACAAGGATTAGGGATGCCTTGAGGGAGGAATTTGAGGCTGAAAGCCAACAGTAATGTTTTTTGCCTTGACCAGGAGTGACGTGCACTGGTTACAGTGCTTTTAAGTGCCTGTGTTTTCCTTGCTGTTTGTTACCTGTGTTTTCCTTGGGGTTTGTTATCTTTCACTTTATGCAATAATAAAAACTGTTTCATAATCAAAGAAATCATTTATTTTAAAAAAAGCAAATAAACGGGCAGGGGGGTTAGTTGTTGAACTGTACATTCATAGGTTTGCATATGTACTGCCAGGAGTGCTGTGCACCTCAGGATTGTACTGTTGCATGGTGATGGGGGTTGAGTGCAGAGGGTAAGGGTCGTAGTTCTCTGGGCTCATAGGTGACCGTACAGGTGTCGGGGGCAGCTGGTGATGGTGTAGGTAAGAACCTGGATGCTGGGGAACGGGACTTGGAGCTGACATTGGTGCATAGGGGAAAGAGGTTTGGGAGGGTGGGGGTTCGGCACGGTAGTGCTCTGCCTGCATTGCTACCAGTGACTGCATACAGTCTGTTTGGCGTGCCATGAGGTTTATAAGCTGCCTCGTGGTTTTCTTCAGCGTCAACGCCTTTCTCCTGCTTTCTGTTTCCTTCCAGTGCTGCATCTTTTCTCTCCATTCCTGCGCAGTTTTATTCTCTGTTGCACACTGGTTCATAACTGCCTTCACCAAATCTTCTTTGCTTTTGTTAGGCTTCCTTCTCAGGTTCTGAAGCTTTCTTTCAGTCACTGATAACACCGGACCAGGACTAGTCAAGGACACCTTAAAAAATCAGCAAATGATACATTTTAGTAGAGCCTGCATTGTGTATAATCTGAAGTTAGTTTCAAGTCTCACACTGTAGCATTCCTCAGACATTTCAAACACAGCTAGAGAATTCACAGCCTCCCAGAAATGGTAAGTTAGGGTAGTAGTCAATAAAACCTCCATGTCCCTCAGGAATTAACCCTGGGGTTCCTGCCGTGGTTTGCTTGGGCAGGGTGCTTTTTGCTTCATGGGTACAGTGCCTGTTTTTGGGCTTTGTTAAAGGCAGGCAGCAAGCAGCACTTGGGGAAAGCAGCACTGAAACACTCCCTCCATTTCCCACAGGAGTTAATACTTGAAGATATCTCCTTGCTGCGGGTTACCAAAGAAGCAAGGGAGGGTCTCCTACAACAATGCGGATTCTGCCCTGGCCCGTATGCAGCTTGCCTGTGTTCATCCATGGTTCCCCCACCCCTCCTGGAACAGTGGCGCGGACGCGTTAGCCTGACTGGGACAGGGACCACACTGGCTCTCCCTTTAAACTTGGTCACGCGAATTGCCTATGCTCTTGCAGAAACTTTTGAAGAGATTACAGAGGCAGATTACCGCGACGTGATAGACCACATCAATGGGATATTCCATGTCTAGGCATGCAGGCATGCAGCCATACCACCTCCCCTCCTCTCCCAAAACCTTTGCATTGCAATAAAAGCTGCTTACCTGGGACCTGCTCCTGTGATTCTTCTGCACCAAGCCCCAGGGGCTGCGACTGGCTAGCTTCCTCCTGGCTTGAGAAGAGCTCCTGACTGCATGCCTCATGGGACTCCGGGGTGTCTTCCCCCACCACAGTAGCCTCACTGTCTGCCTCCCCCTCCCCCTCCTCTACCGGCTCTGAACTGTCCATCGTGGTCCTTGGATTTACAGAGGGGTCACCCCCATAAATCGCATCCAGCTCCTTGTAAAACCGGCAGGTCGTGGGGGCAGCGCCGGCTCTGCGGGTCCCCTCACGTGCTTTGCAATAGGCACTCCGCAGCTCCTTTACTTTAACCCTGCACTGCAGCGCGTCACGCTCATGGCCCCTTTCCAGCCTGGCTCTTGATACCTGGGCAAAGGTATCATAATTCTTACGGCTAGAGCGCAGCTGTGCCTGCACAGATTCCTCCCCCCAAACACTGATGAGGTCCATCAGCTCGCCATTGCTCCATGCTGGGGCTAGTTTGCCACGTGGAGGCATGGTCACCTGTAAAGATTCACTGATTGCACTCCACACCTGGCTGAGCAAACAGGAAGGGGATTTTTAAAATTCCTGGGGCATTTAAAGGGCGGGTCACCTGAGGCCAGGGCAGTAGAGTCTGACCTGATGAGCAGAGTGGCTGAACAGGCATTCTGGGATACATCCTTATACCCTGGAGGCCAATCACAGCACTGGTGTGTGGCCACACTTGATGACCAGCGCTGCAGCACCAGCGCTGGAATCCTTATTCCCCATGCCGAGTGAGGTGTACGGCCAGCGCTGCAGCCAGGGAGTTGCAGCGCTGGAAGTGCCATGCAGGTGTGGCCACTTACTAATTGCAGCGCTGGTGGAGGCTTTCCAGCGCTGCAAATCGCCAGTGTAGCCATACCCTTAGTCTTCAACTGGTTTAAAAAAAAAAAAAAAGTTTTGCACTTAAATTTTCCTCCCACAATCAGCTGTGACAGGGCTGCCTACTTTCATGCAGTATGTGCCTTTGATTGTAAAGCATTGGGTACAGGCTTATTTCTTTCACCAAAGCTTTATGCTTCTACAATTCTATCTTTTCTCCAACTAACATTTCCTTCAGTTCTTTGTTTTCTTCCCTTAAAGCCTTCAATTTTGCAGCCCTGCCAAACTGTCTGCATTTTCTTAAATTCTCATTTCCTCTGGCA
Organism: Mauremys reevesii; assembly: GCF_016161935.1. Classification (NCBI taxonomy): domain Eukaryota; kingdom Metazoa; phylum Chordata; order Testudines; family Geoemydidae; genus Mauremys; species Mauremys reevesii. The sequence goes on from NC_052626.1 coordinate 58,664,252, forward strand.
CTCACTTCCATGCTTATAGTTACAGTAACTTAAAAAAAAGATTTTACATTGAGCCCAATTTCCAGTCTGTATCTTCAGTTTTAATATTGCTTCACTGCTGACTTTATTCTCATGTTTCTGCTTGATGCAAATGTACCTGCTTCAGTTTGGAAACATTAATTCACTTCAAAGTCAGACCTGTTTAAAAAAAACAAACAAAACAAACAAAAAAAACCAAGGAGAGGGTGGAGTTTGATGCGTTCTGGTTCCTTTTATTAAACTTAGTTTTTATATGCTGTGCAAAGGCCTAATTTGTGTTTAGTTTTATGTCAGATGTTGCTGGTTACCCATCTCTCTTCTGCCTTGGGCCTCATTGTGCTGTTCACAAAATCAGCATTGTGTGTGAGATTTGTTTTCTTACACACACACACACACACACACACACACACACACACAGGCTGATGCTTCTTGAGAGGTGCAGATTAAAGATGCTGAATAGCTCTCATGAGTCATTAAGCATCATGTTGAATCTGAACCTCCGTGCACCAAGAATAGATTAAGATATTTGCTAAACAAGATGGTAAACAGAAGTAAAAATAATGATTTTCCTTTAAGCCTAGACTTTCAAGGCATTTTAAAATAATGAAACTTCACAATTCCATTATTAAATGTTTTCACAGCCATTTTTCACATGCGTCAACTGAGACAAAGAGGTTGAGGCCTAGATTTTCAAGATCATTTGTATACCTGCATGCCTCAGTTCTACATGCACTTACCCCAATTGCACATATAATCATAGCAAGTATGCATGTGAATTAGAGGCACACACGCACACTTTTCTGAAACATCTGAGCCTAAGTGACTTTCCTAACCACAAAGTGAATCAGGGCTAGAGGTGGTGATAGAATCCAGGAGTTCTGACACCCAGTTCTCTTGCAGTTTCTTCTACTTTTCTTTAGAAAGTAGGGCTTGCCTTATATAGGACATTGGCCTTTGCATTGTCTTGATCAGTGAACATAGTCATACAAGAAAGAGACTTTCTAAAACCACTATCTTCTAGAAGACTGTATGAAGTACAGAAGGGGCAGTGGGAGCAGTGGGAAACTGATTTTGTGAAATGTAATAAGAGCATAACTAAGTTTGCTCTAGACAAAGATTCTCTGACTATCTGGGGAACATAGAGAGACCCTTAAGGGGAAGTTGAGACACACCAGTAGTTGGGGAAATGAAAGACCATCATTTTTGAAGACTGTCATCAGAAGTCGCAAATCTCTTGCTGCTTAGTGAGAAAAACCCCCTTCCATGATTTGCTATGCACTTAATCAGACATATGTCAACTTCCTCAATCTGATACTTTAAAGAAGTTATCAGCACTAAGGGTCACATTATTACTAAAGTAAATCCAGGAATTAGTAGCAAATCTGAAGGTGGAAGACAATATGGGTGAAAGAATCATGAAATCTGTAACTTCATGATCCCTAAGTAAAGGAAGGAGTGAAAGCAGCAGCAGGAGGACAATGGATTTTAAAAAAAAAAGCAGATTTCAAACTCGGAGTTGACAGATAAGCGCCTATGTGAATAATATCAAAGGGAAAAAGGAGTTCTGGACAGCTGGCAGTTTCTCAAGAAGACAATATTAAACACACAACTACAGACTAACCTGATGCAAAAGATAGGAAGAATAGTACAAAACCAGTATCGCTCCACCAGGAGCTTCTTTAGTTACCTGAAAATCAAAAAGGAATCCTACAAAAATTGGAAACATGAACAAATTGCTAAAAAAGGACTACAAAGAATAGCACAAGTATGTAGGAACAAAATCAGAAAGTCTAAGGCACAAAATGAATTACACCTAGCAAGGGACATAAAAAAACCAATAAGACAATGTTTGTTAAATACATTAGGAGCAAGAGGATGAAAGGCAAGTATAGGTCTCTGTGACAGGGCAACATTTTCCCAGTTTTCTGATGCCCCAGAACCTGCTCAGACCCACTTTTGTCTTATGCGTTGGTTGTATTTTATTCTAAACCTGTTCACAAACAAACACCAGTAGGGTACAATATCACAATTTTAACTTCCAGAGCCCTACCAAGGACTGAAAGAAGTAGGAGGAAAAGTGGTCCCCCCCCTTCTCTCTAGAAGGCTCCGTCATTCAAGGCTCAGCTAGTCCTGTTCTCCCTCCTGTAAGACTGCCTTACTGTCTTTTTATCAGGTTGTTCAGCTGAAGACTAATTAGTTCCTTCCCTCCACAGTCTCTCCCGATTCACTAATTATTCAATCAGCTCTTACTGGGGAACTAATTGAGGAGAGTGCTGATCCAGAATTCAGAGGAGATGACTTAAATAGAATGGTAACATGGAGACCTCAGAGCAGGATGGTCAGGCAGCAGAAGAAAAATGTAGGGCTCTTGAATCAGAATGAAAACTTTGTGCTCCTAAAAAAATAGAAGCTTCATCAGGAAAATACCTTCCCAAAACACTGATTAAATACTTCCTTTAGATTTAAAGATATTGTCTCAGTTCTTCCAATAAGGGAAGCTTTGGAGACACCTGTTTCTCAGTCATTACATTATTACTTCTAATGAGTAATATGTTGGTCTCAAAATATTCAGTATATTTGTCTCCCTCAGAGCTAAAAAAGGTCAGCCACATTCTCATTATTATGCATGGATATTCCAGCCATCACAAGCATGTTCAATAAGCATCCATGGGCTATGGTCAAGAAGTGTTGAGAAAAGGGTCTAGTAGCCAGCAATAAACATTTCCCTTCTTTAGAGTGAAGCTCATTAATTTTGACTCCATTTTAAGGCTTTTGGCTCTGGCAATGGTTGAGTTTGATACTGTGTGGTCAGGGAGAGCTTTACAATTCCACAAATATTTATTTTTAGATCTTGCACATTTGAATTGTCACAGCAGTTTGGCAACTCTGTATTGGTGTCTCATTGCAGGGGGACTATCTAGCAACTGCAGTAGCAACCAACGACAGAGAGAGGGTAGAAATCCACCCATGTTTCTGGGTCAGGAAGACCACATGGTCCAACAGGGAGACCTAAAAAGTAAAGAGATCACATAGAGATTCAGACCAAGAAAACCCTGCAGTGCAGAACTACGTGTGAAGTTTCAGTTCTCTATTATGATACTTTTGAAATGGTCTCTGCACCTTTAATGGATGAGTTAGGCACCTGAAACCATACTGGAGATGACTTTTTTCACATTTTTCTGTCCATTTTCAATGCATCCCAATGGAACAGTGAAGTACCAAGCTATGCACAAAGTCTCATGAGAGTTAATTGTGATCAGCTCCCAAGTGCTCACAAGAGGCACCGTTAAAAGCCAAGAGCCTTGGTCTGTTGAAGAGAGGCTCTTGTTGGAGGAGGAATCTTGACAGCTCAGGCTCTTGACAGGGAATCAAGTCTTCTGGGAGATTCAAGGTTCTTGAGGGGGTAAAGAGACTTCTTGACAACTTTATAGGCACTTGGACTCAGTATATTTTCATTTTACTCTCTAGATCATTGTTGGGAACCTGCAGCCCACGGGCCACATGCGGCCTGTCAGGGTAATCCGCTGGTGTGCCGCGAGACAGTTTGTTTACATTGACAGTCCGCAGGCATGGCCGCCCGCAGTGCCCAGTGGCTGTGGTTCACCGTTCCCGGCCAATGGGAGCTGCATGTTTTCCAGAGGGTGTGGAAAATACATGGGTGCAGTGAAAAATGGACTGGAGGATAGAGGAAGCAAGGAGAAAAGAATGATTAAAGAACTCCACTGCATCCTTTGATAGGGACATGCAACCCTAAAGATTTCTTCACTTGCTACATCACTGCTCCAGAATGATGGCACTGCTATCACCACTCTTCCTTCCTGAGCTGTGACTTATTAGCAAGAGGTGTTCCTGTCGAGGGATACAGTGTGCTCCTTGCCCAGTGTTCCCTGCCCAGGGCCGGTGCAAGGATGTTTCCACCTTGCGCCCTCCCTGAGCCTTGCGGCAGCTCCCTGCCTCCCCCTTGCCCTGAGGCACCCCCCCAGCAGTTTCCCCCCCCACCCTGAGGCGCCTCCCCCACGGCAGCTTTCCCCCCCCGCCCGGGAGCCGTGCGGCAGCTCCCACCCCAGCTCACCTCTGCTCCGCCCCTCCCCAAGCCCTGTGGCAGCTCCCCACCCCCTCCGCCTGAGGCACCTCCCCCGGCCCACGGCTGCTCCCCCGGCCCAGGGAGCCGTGTGGCAGTTCCCCGCCCCAGCTCACCTCTGCTCCGCCTCCTCCTCGAGCACGCTGTCGCTGCTCCACTTCTCCCACCTCTCAGGTTTGCGGTGCCAATCAGCTGTTTGGCGCCGCAAGCCTGGGAGAGAGAGAAGCAGAGCAGGGCGGAATGCTCAGGGGAGGAGGCGGAGCAGAGGTGAGCTGGGGCGGGGAGTTCCCCTGCTTGCCACCCCCCCCTTACTTGCTGCAGACGGCCCTCCCCGCACCTCTCTGCCCCAGCTCCCTCTGCCTAAATGCTGACGATGACTGGGGTGGCCAAAGATCCGGTCGCCGCCGAAGAAAATACCGCCCTCCCAAACACCAGCACCCTAGGCGACTACCTAGGTTGCCTAATAGGTTGCACCGGCCCTGTCCCTGTCCCTGCCCCTGCTGGTTGCACGAGTTAGGGACCGTGATGGGTAATGGAACTCAAGTCTCAGACAGCACTGCAAAGCTCAGCCCTTAAAACAAACTCACAGCATCCAAAAACAAAACAAAAAAAAAAATCTGGTATACTTATGCTCAAAGCCATACATTCGACACAGACTCAAGAGATGATAGTTTATAACTGAGCAGTATGATTAAAAAAGAACCCATAATTTGTGTGTGCAGAAACGTTATAATTTCTGATTGTAGCGGGGTGGTCACTCCCCTCTGGCCCTGAAGGGGTTAAAGCAGCCCTGGAGAGGGCTGCAGCTGGGGAAAAGGAGTGAAAGCAGCAAAGCTAGGCTGCTTGAGGTAGCAGCCACAGCTGTGGCCCGCTCAATTAGAGCCCAGCTGACTCTGACAAGAGGGCTGTGGGGCAGAAGTTGGAGGAGTCTCACTGTGGTGAGAAGGGCTAGCTGCCTGAGAGGAAGGTACCTGAATTGGAGCAGTGCTAGGAAATAGGGCTGGGGGGCTTCCAGCCTGGTAAAACCCTAGGCTGAAGGCCTATGAAGAGGTACTGGGGCTACAGAGGTGCAGCCTGGGACTAGGCAGAGGCAGCTGGTCCTAACTCCTTGCAAATGATGAGTGGCCATTACAGACTGCAGTCTGCCCCAGTGAGAGGGGGCTAGATGATGACCTGGCAAGGTGGGTTTAGAGGGTTGGGGGTTCCCCAGGGAGGGGAGACTGAGCATGTGGAAGCACTACCTCAGGGTTCTGCCCACAGCAAAGGGGCACTGGGGTCTGAGATGGACACGGGGCCTGAGGCAAGCAAGATATTGGCCAGCAGAGGGTGCTGCGGAGGCTGAAGAGCTAATGCAGGAAAAATTGTTGAAAAGTATTGTTGAAAAATTGGTAACAAGGCTCTGGACACTTGGCTCACATTGGACACCTGTGCAAAGCCCATTTCTGAGCACAGGTTCAAAAAAAAAAAAAAACAACCCGCACGCATGCAGAGCAGGTGGAACCAACAGGATGTGCACATAACAAACTTAAGTACCTAGAGGATCATCTTTTCTATCTTCAAGCTCCTGCTCTCTATGCCCCCCACTTCCCAAGTCACATTAATCACTGTTCTGGGCTGACTCGTATCTAATTTTGCATTGTAAGCTCTTCAGGGCAGAGACTGTGTCTTCTCAGCACCGAGAACACTATCAGGCAGTTGATTAACAAAACAAGTAGAGGGGCAGAAATAGCTCTGCATGGGGTCATGGGGCATCTATCAAGGCTGGTAATGACCTAAAGTAGCTACTAGCTACTAGCTGTCTAGTGTTTGGTAGCCTCTGACATGAGTTGGTGTTTTAGTACAGTCATCTGCAGATATGTCCAGATCACAAATACCACCACATTTTCCACTAAGTCAAAGTGATATCCTCGTAGACAGAAGACAGACCAAGGATTGAACCAGCATGAAAACTAAACTGCTCCTGTACCTAAAGCTGATCTCAGTAGACCAAGATTGGCAGATTAGCAAAAGTTAAAAAATCATGAGTCAGACTCCAAATAAATAATTTGCTCAAAAAAATTGATTAAAAAAATGTTTTGACCACCTTGTGCCCTTCTTTCCCAGTATGTGTGTGGGTGAGAGAGAATTACAGTGTTGTCAACTCTTCCAAGTTTATTGGGAAAGATTTAATGGAAAACTGGGCATCAGGATTCTTGGCTCAGCAGATTGTAGTCTAGTAACTACAAACAGCATAACCAAATGCAACACGCTCATCTTTGAGTCATCTGCCTGGAGTGAATTTGGGATATCTGGATATAAAAACATGAGCCTCTACCACTTGAATTAAAGAAGCTCTCTTAGGAGCACTAGCAGAGTCAAACTGTTACATGTGGTTTTGTTGCTAAACACAGAAGCACATTGTGTTAGTGTGGGTTACAGAAACACCTAATTTGATATTTTCCTTGTGAAAAACTATGTGGCAAAGAGACTCAGATTTGGATTGTGTTCCTATCTCCTTTGAAGTGATCTTAATTATCTTATAATGAAATGGATGAATGATAGATACTCTTCAGGGTATGAGATGGTGGCTTATAATAAGGTTTTGATGGATATTCAAATAGACAACAGACAGTGAGAGTTAGGACTAGAACTCATGGTCTCTCAGGCATGGTGGAGTCTCTCTTGAGATTTTTGCTTCCCCAAAATTATGTGAAGGCTGGAGTTTTTGCATCATTGCAAGATTGCCTGCAGCCAGGGCCAAAATTGCATTAACATAGAAGTTTAGGACTGGAAGGGATATCAATAGGGTGACCAGATGTCCCGATTTTATAAGGACAGTCCTGATACTTGGGGCTGATATAGGTGCCAATTACCCCCCACGTGGTGTCCTGATTTTTCACACTTGCTATCTAGTCACCCTAGATATCAATAGGTAGCCTAGTCCACTCCCATGCACTCAAAGCAGGACTACATAATAACTAGACCATTCTTGACAGGCGTTTGTCTAACCTGTTCTTAAAAACCTCCAGTGAGGGAGATTCCACAGCCTTCCTAGGCAATTCATTCCAGTGCTTAACTACCCTGATAGTTGGGAAGTTTTTTCTAATGCCCAACCTAAACCGCCCTTGCTGCAATGTAAGCCCACTGCTTCTTGTCCTATCCTCAAAGGTTAACAAAAGCAATTTTTCACCCACCTCCTTGTAACAACCTTTTATGTCCTTGAAAATTGTTATCATGTCCTTCCTCTCCCCTCCGCCATCTCTTCTCCAGATGAAACAAACCCAAGTTTTTCAATCTTTCCTCATAGGTCATGTTTTCTAAACCTTTAATCATTTTTGTTGCTCTCCACTGGACTTTCTCCAATTTGACCACATCTTTTTGTGAGAGTTGCTAAGGAAGTTTGCACTTCAGCTATCTGTGTAGCATTTGCTCTGAGGATAAATATAGGACTTCATACTTTAGCTAAAGTCTTCACTAGATTTGATGAAAAGAAATGATGTTTCTGAATTGTTGGTGCACCTTTCCTTGTAAAGGTGAACAGCTTAGGTCCAAGAATAGGCCCATTACCACTGAGAGCAGTTTTCTACACTGTATGCAGCATACATTCCTCCAGTTTCTCTGCTAGGCCTGTAGAAGCTGTTGAACCTATCAATATATCCCCTTAAGCACTACCTGGCAAAGTAAAGCAGCGGCCCACACCTGTACCACATGAGGGTCCTGCCTCTCAGGAGAGAAGACATTAAAAATAAAAACCCACCTCTAAGGCAAGGAAGTGCCATGTACTGTAGTAATATGACTTTGTCTTTATAGAGCATCTTCCATTTGACACTCTCAAAACTCCCTACGAACTAATGGATTAAGCCTCACATGGGATATCAATAAATCAGTATTCACAAATGGCTAAACTGAGGCCCAGATAGACTAAGTGACTCGCAGTAAGTTATCACACAACACAGTATCAGATCCAGGAATAAACCTAGCTTTCCTTCCCCCTCCCCCCAAATCTATTCTTTAACCATTGCACCACCTATGGCAAGTGACCCAGCCCAAGCACCCTTCCTTTAATCAAGAGATTACAGCCCATCTGGGACAGCAGCGGCATTCCAATTTAACATGATGCTCCTGGATGGGTCATCAGAAACAGGGATCAAACCCTGGGAACAACAGATCGAGGAGAATAAGCCTCTACTTTCTAAGCTGAAAGATCCAGCCCTGTTAGTTCAAACCCCCATGTGGTCCAGCCTCTGTGTGAGCAGGGGTTAAATATTTCCCTTAGCCAGAGAAGCTCACTCCAAGGTTCAACCCAACTCATATTCCAAGATGGGACACCACTTATAACCCAATCCAGGTTGGTTAGTGGCAGTGGGAATTGAACCCAGGATCTCTGGATGTAGAAGAATGAGCCTCTGCTGCCCAAGCTAAAAAAGACTTTCATTGCCCAAAGGCTATAGCAGATTCAGTGTGGCACAGAGGCTAGAGAGAGCCACACTTAGTGTGGTTTGCATAAGGATATACTGTACATGCAGGGAATCATGTAAAAGCACTGTGCTCCAAGGACTATATAATAAGCATATCTGCACCACAAGGCAACCTCCACCATCACCAAGGGTGAAGAATGGTTGCATGCCAGCACCTGTATGCAATGCAACCCCCTTCTGCATCCCCAGACCTAGCTTAGAAGGGGCACCACCAAGAGTAACTACTACATGCATATTTAAGAAATAAATAAATCCAGGACACATCTTGTACAGTTGCAAGAATTCAACAGACCTTCTCTGAAATAATCACTGAAGCTGTGCAATTTCCATGCCCATTTTGACAGCAGGAATTTAGGATCTGGACAATGCAGCAGAGAAGAACTCTTGCTGTTCCAACCCAGACTCTGAAACGCAGCATCACTGTGCTGTAACTGGCCCAAAGATGGATTAAGAATTGCCTTTTTTCTTAGGAGGGTAGATTGATAGTGTTATTTTTGTGAGCGAGGCTGTCTAGAGAAATGACATTTAGCTCAGGAATAAGGTTAAACCTGTGACCATTGTTTGTGTGCACAATTCAGTTTCACTTGAGCCCTCTACTCATGTGAATTATGAGTCATGATTGCTAAGAAGATAGAATGAAGGCCTTGTCTTGTATTAGATATCATATTATTAGTGTAGTCCCAGGCAGGACTACAGACATAAGGGAAAAAATCAGTCACAGGTTCTGGAAAGCTTCAGACAGCTGGCAATTGTATTGCATTCCCCCTAGTGGACACTGTTCAGGTTGCTGTATTTTGATCCCACTACTGGGTCTCACATCTTAGGATGGCTAGAGTCTGGGCTCTGCCTCAGTCTCTGGGGCTCAACCAGGACTGCCTGGGGGCAGGGGTGGGGGGAAGTGGGGCAATTTGCCCCAAGCCCCAGAGGGGCCCCATGAACCCTGGCCTGGCAGCAGTCCAGGTCTTCGGCAGCATTTTGGGGGCAGGGGGCCCTTCAGTCGCTCCGGGTCTTCGGCGGCATTTCAGCAGCAGGGGGCCCTTCAGTGCTGCCAAAGAAGCGGAGCGACTGAAGGGCCCCCTGCCACCAAAGACCCAGACTGCTGCCAGGTGAGTACAAGCGCCGCAGCTCCTTTGCTTTGCCCCAGTCCCCCTGAATCCTCTGGGCAGCCCTGGGCTCGACAGGCACTTTCACAGTGTCAATCCTCTAGCATGCTTTCCTGAAAGATGGGACTCTGCAGTCCAATTCCCTACACTCTGAAACTAGGGCCAGTTCTCCCAAGTCTCCCCAGTGGCTCTTGCATGTTCCCAGACCTCCACTGAAGCTTTGGACCCAGAAACTATGAGACAGTGAAAGCAAAGGGACACAGACTTTGCAAAGGAATTTCTAAACCAATCACACCTTAACACACACTTAGATACACAACATGTGCAAGAGATGCACAGATTTAGGGAGTAATGATAAACACCTGTAGACAAAACCTTTCTTCCAGTGACCAGAGAGCCCTTTGGGTTTCAGTCAGTGTCTTCTAGGGAGTCCAGGATTCTTTCTTACCACTTGCACAGCCTTGTGTTCTAGTCTCTGCTCAAATAGTCAGTGAGAGAGAGCCTTCCTTTTGTAAAAAGTTCCAGTCCCTCATCAGGTGATTCTCCTGAGAGGCTTCAAGTCACTCATCAGGTATTTTGTTGCTTTGGTTACAAGCCCACCTGGGACAGCTGCTTCCTTGGGGGCAGACAGCCAACTCATTGTCCTGGGAATTTGAATGGAAGATCATCCAGGTTAACAGTTCCTGATTGCTCTCCATTGTTAGTCCTCTACTAACACCTCCTGGAAGCCCAATTCAAGATGGAGGTTAAAAGGCAACAGTGAAAGTACAGTGTACTTTAAAGTCAAAATGGTATTCACAATACAAAATGGGATTTGTAGTTTGATATAGACATATTGTCATGGAATTACAGGGGTGCACAATGCCCCAGACTTTATATAGTTTCTTTGGGAGTACCGCTATTATTTGCGAGGCTCTTGGCTTAGCTTTTTATGAGGGCAAGCCTCGTGGCTACATTAGTTCAAGATTGGGCTTTATGGGTTCAGCACGCCTGTTGCTCACAGGGGCTTTACAGCAAGTCCAAATGAGTTCAAATTCCTGCTACAGATTTTACTCCTTCAGGGAGCAATGCAATCAGTAAGTGTCAGCAGCAACACCATAAACAAGTCAGCATTTATTAGTCAGCTGTAGCACAATATTTAAGAGTGCAGGTTTGAATGGTAAAGCAAAGCTTAAGTCAGTTTGCCCCACATATTGCCCCACGGTTCCATAATCTCCTGGGATTCATCATCTTCGGTCTCCCTCTCACCCTGTGTATCTGCTTGGGTAGCCGGAAACTTAAAACACACCTGGCCTCTTTGTCCCAAGTTTCAGCCCCTGCTGTCTTCCCATGTTCAGCTTGCCTTCCTTTCCCAGTCATTAAAAGCTAATGTTTGGTTGTTGGCGCTTCTATTGTCTCTCCAGGACACTCCATTCATCTGTGTTGATTCCAGTCAGTTCTTGAGAATATAACCAGTTCCAAATCCAATCCAGACAGGCTCACATGACATACAGCCATGCCTCACTACCCTTCTCCCCAGGGAGAAATTAACCCCTTCAGACTCAATAGGTAGCAGTACAAGGTGAGTGGGAAAACTAAGTCATGCTTATTGTTCATAACAATATTACCAATATTTTCTCCACACATAGACAGACATAAACTAATCTGTCACACAGGTGAATAGGCCAGGTAGATCTGATTTTCTAGAGCCTGAATCAATGCCCATTGAAGTTAATGGGAGTTCTTCCATAGATTTCAATGGGTTTTGGATCAGGCTATTAGTATGTATTAGCTATAACAGGTGCTTGGTATATTGTCTCTTTACAAGGTGGTACAAGGGCATATAACTAGGGTAGTGGAATACAATTAAGAAAGAAAAAAGGTAGGATGAATATTGGGGAAAAAATCCTGTCAGTGAGATTTATTAGGCTGTGGAACAGTCTCTCTAGGGAAGTAGTGGAAAGCCAGTCACTTGGGACATTTAAAGTTAGACTAATCAAAGCACTAGAGAATATGCTCTAGGGAACATGCCTGCACTGACAGGCGGATGGACTACATGACCTAATACTGTCAGAAGCGGCCTGTCTGTATCAGGACTCAGAGGAGAAGACAGAGCAAGTTATTTGTTCTCACCCTTCTGAAGAGCCTCAGGAATTCCTGACTAAAGAAAAGCAGGTCTAAGAATTGTGCTTGAGGGTACAAATTCTGAGTGGACAAGAAAATTTGCCTGTAAAACAGCCGGCAACTGTGAATGGGGTCACAGAGAGATCTTGAGGAGATTGTTGAAATCCTTTTTAAAAAACAACATACAGACACTTTTTTTCTTGTAACTCTTGCCAAATTCTGAAAGAAATGGTGAAGCATTTTAGATGACTGTAAGGAGGAGGAAAGGGATTGGACTGAAAAAACTTTGACTGTTTTGTAGGAATGTTTCTCTTCCCCCACTACCTTCTGAGGTTGTAGCAAAAGAGCAAGAACCCCTCACTGAGAAGGATCCCTGTCTATTTTTGAGGTCTTATTAATTAATATGAGTGGGAATTAAACACAGAGAAAAAAACCCAATAGTCCTTTGTCTGTGGACATTATCAATCCTTTTGTGTTCTCTCTGCATGGAACTAAACATGACTTCAGGCTTTTCAGTTGTTAATGACCCACTGCCTCTATAAAATGTTTCTTCTCCCATCCAATCCATCCCCAAACGTTACCATCTGTTGGCTGTTGAATGGCCTTTGTGAAAGGTGATTGTCATCTCAGCCCGGTTCCCAATGGACAAGTGCATACCTTATGAAAAGCCCCCCCACAATTGGCACCCTTGTTGGCAGTCTTAGCGTAAAGGTTGAAGAGTGACTGAGTACTGAAACCAAATCCCTTCACATACACAGATGGTCCTGCCATCTCAGGGTTGAGCGGCACGTTAGCAGGGCAGTATGTGGAAGAAACCTGAACTATAACTGACGGGCTTTGCCTGCTCTGTTGATACAGAAGACTTCATGCTTCAGACCTATCATTCTGGCACCTTTCACCAGTGGTTAATTAACTAAAGAATTTTAAAGTAGTCACCCCTGAACATGGCTGTCACTTCACTGTCTCAAACAGAATTCACACTGCCTAAAAACAAACACACACAGAAGAACTATTCTAATAAATCATCTGCAATAAATGCCAGGGATAGTAAAGGAAAATGACTCAAAGAACTTTTTCCTCATATAACCCATTAGCCATCTCCTGCTTATTATTTCTGTTTGAAGTTTCCCATAAACTCTGGAACTCATTAAGTTATGCAAAAATCAAGATTTGTTGTCCATTTACTAAAAGCTAGTGGTCTCCATCATACAGAGTTTTCATGACTGTTGCTGTTTTGATTTGAGCTACAGACATAAATAGGGTCATCTCCAGCCACAGAGGGTGGATGTTTAGTTTACAGCATTGAGGTTAAGCATGTGACTAAGAGTGAAAAACAGAGGATCCTTTGTATACATCAAGAGTCCTGAGGCAACAGAGAGGGAGAATGCTGACACAGATTTCAATAGGGAAAGAAAAGAGACCATTATAATTTAGAGAGGAGAGAATTAAATAATTTAGGAGAAATCAAGGTTTAAAGACCTTTCATCTGGAACATTTATATTGATGTCAGAGACTTAATTTTGTTCCAGGGACAAACAGACATCGGGACCTCAAAATAACAAAAAGCAATACCTGTATCAGATGGGAAGGAAGTCTAAGTAGTAGCAAACACTCATCAGTAGCAAGTATTAAAATATAATAGCAAGTAGTTCAGTGCTAATAGCTATCATCCACTTTTTAATTCAAATCCCTGTTGGAAGGAAGCATATTTGTTTTCATGCAGCATTTTAATGCTAATTAGCAATATGTGTATGCTTATATAAAGTCTGCTCCATTTTCAGACATACCACTTCATTCTCCAATCATGTGGGATTGTACATGTATTGAATGCTCCCTAGCTTGTATTGGAAGCTCCTTGAAGCAGGGACTTTGTTTGTCATTATATGGCAGTAAGCAAACTCCTACTGTTCAGCAAATATATGTACAATTATTCAGACAGAAACAGCTGTCCTGACCTGCCAGAAAGGAGGACATTAATTGGCAAGTTGCCTCTGCTCCTCACCTGCGGTGGAAAATTGCTCAGCTTGGGTGATGCCCCCAAAAGCACAGGGGCCAAGTCATTTCTGTTGCACATGGTTAAAAATGTCCCTGGCTGTTTGTTTGTTTGTTTGTTTGTTTGAATGCCACAATGCAGTTGAAGCTCCCCATTTTAAGCCACTATGTTCCAGTCACTTAGGTCTGTCTCAAAAAATGACTTTTTGGACCCCCTCCAAAAAACAAATAAACATAAAAGGGACTTGGTGCTAGACCAGAAATGAATGGATTTTCTAAAGTATCTTTTAAATACCGATCTATTTCTGAATGATTCGGATGTGTAAGCAGACAGAAGTTTGCTTTGGGCAGTGTTCATATACATCATGCTCAGCAAGGACCGGTACGTTTGCCATATATCAAGGTATTTAATTTTGAAATTTTCTGGACGTTTAATCACAGTCCACTAAGTGCAGTAGCTTCTTCACCTTAACTTCAGCAAAAGGAGGCACTGGAATTTAGTGCTTTATGTATCTGGTTGTGTAAGGCGAGGAGAACTTTGAGCATCAGAACAGTGCATTTATTATAATTTTATTTTATTTCAAAGGTAGGCTGAACACTTCTTAATAAACACTTTCCTGCTGCACTAACCCAACTTAAACTATTTATCTCATCACTAAAGTGTACCATTTAAAGTTAATGGTATGAAACTAAAACACATTTTTTAAAAGCTGTTACTATGGTGCAAATACGTCCTAGGAAGAACACATCATGATTGCCTCACCACGTTACAAGGAAAGGACAGTGGCTGGAAGCAGACTGTGTGAGGGACTCTGCTCCTATCTAATTTTGATTAGTATGCACGTTTGAGTCTAGTCAGGATCTGAGGAGGAAATCGCCACCTTGTTGTTGATCCTAGTGGGAGTACTCCAATGTGTAAGAGCATGTTGGATTTGATTTTGATGCTCGAGCCCATCATCTCTCTTCACCCCAGGTTCTAATGTATACAGTTAAAAAAAAAACCTCACTTGGCTGCACTCATATGACTACAGGCTGTGATAGCATCTAATTTCATAATTTAAGCAAGGCTGGGTTTAGTCCTTTGGGAGATCTCCAAGGAAGGATTGTGTTCCAGCCAGCCATTTGTGCACCAGCCTATGTTTCCTGTTAGGTAAAAGCTCTTTCAGCTGTTCCAGCTACATGTCAGTGCTAAGACCATACAGTTAGTTTTTAAAGGCCACATTTTATTTTAATAAAAAAATTATGAAAAAATGAGATTTTAATCATACAAGAGTCAGGAAATTCAGAGTTAATTCCCCCAGCTGCATCAATCTTACCTCTGTCCCCTTGTATGAATGTATTACAATAAGCTCTTTCATAATCACATGACACTGGGCAGGGGACACATGTCTCAGCAAATCTAATACAATGAAAAGAAATTGTACTTTTTTCTATAATTTTAGATGTGCATGTTGCTTTTCATATTACTGCATACATCATGTGTTCATGGAATGAAAGGCCCTATTGTAATGCATACACCAAAACAAGGCAACTTAACATTGGAGTAGGAACATTAACTCAGTTTCCTAGGCCTTTTGGAGATGAAAAACTCACTAGTAACATTGCTTTAATGAAGTATATTAAAATTATTAAACACATACATTGTCCTGCCTGGACTGGTTACCATTATTCAATGGAAATATTTCCTCCAATCATTTACAGGAACTCAATAAAATTGAATTCCACAAAGGGGTACACATCAGGGTCCTAAGTATAAGTGCATTTACTAGCGCAGTGAAATCAGGAATTTGACTTTGCAACTGGGAGGGATGCATTACCATCTGGGATGACTTGGGGAATCTGTACAATTCATGGATGCTGTGAGATTATGAATTCTCTGTGTATCTTTACCAAGCTGAAAACTTCATTTTAAAAGTGGTCCTTTGTCTTCTATTGTCTTTTCACCTCCATGTTGGACCAAAATTCCAACAGTGGTAGTGGCAAAGGCCTAACAAGAGAGGGTTGTTAAACCATGCTGGTCCCCTACTGAGAAAGGACAAAGAGCTTGTTTCAATGCTAGAGAAGGTTTCAGAGTGGTAGCCGTGCTAGTCTGTATTAGCAAAAATGAGGAGACCTTGTGGCACGTTAGAGACTAACAAATTTATTTGGGCTAAGCTTTCATGGGTTAGAACCCACTTCATCAGATGCATGAAGTGAAAAAATACAAGAACAGGTATAAATACATGAAAGGATGGGGGTTTCTTTACCAAGTGTTAGGTCAAGCTAATGAGATAAATCAATTAACAGCAGGATACCAAGGGAGGAAAAATAAGTGTTGAAGTGGTAAGAGAGTGGCCCATTACAGACCGTTGACAAGAAGGTGTGAGTAACAGTAGGAAGAAATTAGTAGTGGGGAAATTAAGTTTAGGTTTTGTAATGACCCAACCACTCCCAGTCTTTATTCAGGCCTAATCTGATGGTATCCAGTTTGCAAATTAATTCCAATTCTGCAGCTTCACGTTGGAGTCTGTTTTTGAAGTTTTTTTGTTGAAGAATTGCCACTTTTAGGTCTGTTATTGAGTGACCAGAAAGACTGAAGTGCTCTCCTACTGGTTTTTGAATGTTATGATTCCTGATGTCAGATTTGTGTCCATTTATTCTTTTGTGTAGACCAGGGGTCGGCAACCTTTCAGAAGTGGTGTGCCGAGTCTTCATTTATTCACTCTAATTTATGGTTTCATGTGCCGGTAATACATTTTAACCTTTTTAAAAGGTCTCTTTCTATAAGTCTATAATATATAACTAAACTATTGTTGTAAAGTAAATAAGGTTTCAAAATGTTTAAGAAGCTTCATTTAAATTAAAATTAAAATGCAGAGCCCCCCAGAGCAGTGGCCAGGACCCGGGCAGTGTGAGTGCCACTGAAAATCAGCTCGTGTGCCGCCTTTGGCACATGTGCCATAGGTTGCCTACCCCTGGTGTAGACTGTCTGGTTTGGCCAATGTACATGACAGAGGGGCATTGCTGGCACATGATGACATATCACATTGGTAGATGTGCAGGTGAACAAGCCTTGGATGGTGTGGCTGATGTGGTTAGGTCCTATGATGGTGTCCCTTGAAAAGATATATGGACAGAGTTGGCACTGGGGTTTGTAGCAGGGTTTGGCTCCTGGGTTAGTGTTTTTGTTGTGTGGTGTGTAGTTGTTGGTGAGTATTTGCTTCAGGTTGGGGGATTGTCTATAGGTGAGGACTGGCCTGTCTCCCACGGTCTGTGAGAGTGAGGGATTGTCCTTCAGGATAGGTTGTAGATCATTGATGATGCGCTGGAGAGGTTTTAGTTGGGGGCTGTAGGTGACGGCTAGTGGCATTCTGTTACACCATCATAGGACCTAACCATATCAGCCACACCATCTGGGGCCTGTTCACCTGCATATCTACCAATGTGATATATGCCATCATGTGCCAGCAATGCCCCTCTGCCATATACATTGGCCAAAGCAGACAGTTTATGCAAAAGAATAAATGGACACAAGTCTGACATCAGATTAGGCCTGAATAAAGACTGGGTGCGGGTGGGTCATTACAAAACCTAAACTTAACCCCCATCCTTTCATGTATTTATACCTACTCCTGTATTTTTCACTTCATGCATCTGATGAAGTGGGTTCTAGCCCATGAAAACTTATGCCCAGATAAATTTGTTAGTCTCTAAGGTGCCACAAGGACTCCTAGTTGTTTATGCTAGAGAACTGATTTGTCAGGGGAAGGTCACCTTGGCAACAAAGCCACCTGGCAGGGGTCTGTGATCACCTGGGGAAGCTGAGCAGGACATCTGATAAAGGGGGCTAAAAAGTTGTAAGAGTGCAGGAGCTGCTTTACTCTATGGCCATTTTTCTCCTGTTTAAGAGGAGTGAGAAGCAACTCAACAATATGTAGGGGCCTGATGAGAGTCTCTCCTACAACCTGAACACAGCTGTTCCCCCAAGGGAAGGGTGAAGTAGTGAGGAGCATTGCATTTAGAATGTTTGTTTTCTAAATGATCTATACTCTGTATATTTCTCAGGTGATTAAGTAAAGAATAATGTGTTAGATTCTGGTCAAAGTGTCTGTGTGTGTTGTATGCTTCACAATTACCACGTGTCTCCTGAGAGAGTTAAATGATAACCCAGAAGACACTCACTTTTGGTGGGCTTCCAGAAGCAGGTGAATAAGCTGCAGAAGAGTCTGAAGGGTCAGCACTCTAGGCAATTGAACACCCGTGTTCCAACTCTCAAGTTGGGGTACTAGAGAAAGGGCCTGTACCTCAAGTATGTGCCTAGGGCAGTGAGTCTCAAACTTTTGTACTGATGACCCCTTTCGCATAGCAAGCCTCTGAGTGCAACCCTGCCCCCCTTATGAATTATAAACACTTAAATATATTTAACTCCGTTATAAATGCAGGAGGCAAAGTGGGGTTTGGGGTGGAAGCTCGCGACCCCCGCCCCATGTAATAACCTCACAATCTCCTGAGGGGTTCCGACCCCCAGTTTGAGAACCCCTGGCCTAGGGGCAGTGGCTGAGCTCCAGTCAAGCTCTGGAGACAGACACCCAGGCAGCTGGAGGCTCTGTTCCCTCACAGCAGTCTAGGGAGTAGCCAAAGAAGGGCGCTCAGCTAGGACTGGTGACACCGTCATTCTCCAGAGCCACAGCTCATTTGCATAAAATAGTAGTAGTATAGACCTGCATCTTCCTTGGTTAACAAATGTAATTACATTCATCATCAATAAAAGCCTGCAGCTGATCAACTTTGAAGGCGCTTGCATAGGAAGAGCAGGTAAACAGCTGCCAGAAGCCACATTTTAAGTGTCTGGAGGCAGCACATTGTTACCTGTGTTAAGATACAATTTTCAACTTTGTGGATGGAAATGGAAAGTTTAGCCATGCAACTCCTATTAGCAACAGCCCTGTAAAGCCCAGTTTACTATGGTGAGAATACAGCCTCAAAAGCTTCATATTTTATGTATTTGATTATTCAGTCACCAGTGGGCTGGGAAATACTTGTTTTTTTTCTGTGCAGAGATAGAGTATTAAAGGAAAATCTTGACTTAGCTGCAGAGGTTGGTAAAGGCTAGGTAATAGAGAGTATACACATGGATCTACCAGCCATTTACAGAGTTTACCAACCGAAGTTATACTTCCATATTATTTTACTAAATTACAGAACTGTTGGTCAGTTTGTGAAGGTTCAGGTCACTAAGATGGAGTGTCATACAGCCATTAAACCATACAAAAAGCAAAAGAACAGAATATATAGCATTTAACAATTTTATTAAAAATTGTACCAGTTATTAGAAAAAAATTCCAAGTATTAAAAAGCACCAGAGAGAAAGCACAAAGCAAATATACTGCACAGATACAAAAAAGGAGCTCCTCCCAGTCATCAACACTACAGGCAGGAGTCCTGGAGGCACACAGCCATGATAAACAAAATGCTACATTCTCACTGGGTCTCAGTCCATGGCAGAGAGGGCGTGTGCACTTCAGGACTAGTCTAGACAAAGATTTCACAAGAGAGCATCGGCTGTACTTCTCCAGCTGGGAGAACATAAGATTCATTCAGTAGGGACACTCTCCATGAAAGTGTAAGAGTATTTTTAACAATACATTGAGAACCTCTCCCCCCCTCATCCCTTTGATTCTCCAAAGGCAGCCACTGGAGGCAATTAATTACTCCAAAGTTTAAAAATGAAACATTTCTGACAAGAGTAGAAAATTCCAAGGGGAGATGAAGCTGTACATCAAAATATCTATGGATACTGCTCATCTATAGATCTTTAGAGAGAAATGCAGAGGAGATCTGAATACATTTCTGATACCACAGAAGGAAAGGAAGAGGATTTGGAAAAGAGATACATGCCCAAGTTGGGAGGAGAGGGGTGGGTTGTTTGTTTTAAGTAGTCTAACTTTGGGCACCAAAAGTCCATATTTAGTGTCAGGATTTTCAAAAGCACCTAACTCTCTTAGGTGCTTTTGAAAATCCCCCATTAGGAGCCTAACTTTAAGCACCCATTTAGTAAGATCTTGGCCATGTTTGTCTTCTTACATCATGTGACTACAACACATCAGTGAGAAGGGAGAAGTGTTACATCCCCTTTCTACCCTCAACTTTTCCTCACATAGTAGTTTGACCAAACTGGAGTGGTCTTCTGAGGGGTGCAGGTCTAAAGTTGTCTCCCTGGAGCTGAGGAGTCTGTGGCGATGCTCTCCTGGGGCTGAATCCACAAATCAGGGAGACTCCACTTGATTTTTAAAGATAACTTTGTACATGCAAAATCTTCTTAATAAAATTTAAAAACAGTTTAAAGATCTACACTTCCCACACCCTCCCTCCATTCCCCAAAGGCAGCAAATAGTCTGAAGACAGAACTGGAAAATGGCTTTTAAAAAACTCTACAGACTTAATTCACTTCCCAGAAACCAACTTCCAGCATGGGATTCATAGGAAGAGACCCTCCCTTCTGTGCGGGAAGATGGTGGGAGGTGAGGAAGAAAGAAGGGAGAGATGTCCGACTGCCTTTTTATGCAAACACACAGACAGACAGACACACAATTACATTCCAGTGCATTTGATGTGTTTGGTCTTTTTCTGCTTTTCCTTATGGGTAAGAACTAAGTTGTGTACTACCTGCGTGAACATGTACAAACCAAAGAAACAATGATCATAAGAGCTTTTTAGGAACTGTAAGAGATCTTGAACAATCTCTCACCATTTCCTTGAGGTATTTTTTTCTTTCTGAAACAAATCAAAAGCAACAGGGAGGTGTTGGGTTGGGATTTTTTTTTGTTTCTTTTTTTTTAAATGACCATAAATGCCAATTTAAAAACAATATTATTTGGAATGACTATGAATAGCTTCGCTGTCAACTCTTAATACTCTGTAGGACTTAACCCACATGCAGAACTCCCATTAGTGAGAATGGGCATTGCAGAGATGAATCAAGGGCATTATATCCTGTCAAGATTGCTCATAGTAATTAATATGAGCCTTCCCTTTAACCGAAGTAGGGCGGTTAGTAAAACCATCCCTTGAATGTACCTGATATGTTCCAATATTACCACTTCTATAGCTTCACTGGAAAGCATAGTAGGTGCTACTGAGGATCAACAAAGGAAGGGTTAAAATGAATCAAAAATTGACTTTGCAGAGTTTAGACATCAGGTTGCACCAACTGCCTAGAGTCTTTGTTTTACCTCCAGCTAGTTTATTAGAATTCAGAACATGTAATTTCCCAAAGGGAAGGGGAAACCTTCCTCCTCTCTCCGTGAGCCAAATTCATCTGTAGTATCACTTCATTGACTGCAATGAAATTACACTGGTATGAAGTGGCCTCAAGGTGTCTAAATCTGGTCACATCTCAGATGGCTTTTATTCAACCTCGGTTCAAGCCCGAAGGAGCAAAGGCAGCTAGTTACTCCTAGTTGACAGTGAAAGTAACCAAGTCTTCACAAGTGACCCTTTGTCACAGAGGTTGGGGTTCCTCTTCCCTATCCTGCTGTGGATATAGGCAAAGCTTAAAAAGGAAAGGCTAAACAGAACATTTCACTCAAGGGCCAGTCTCCAAAAACACTGACAGTGTGACAAGTAGTAAGATAAGCTTCAGTTGGCAGCAGAAGACAGGCAGACTTGGTACAATGGGAAAATTGGAATAGAATACCCACAGAAACCAACGAAACAGTAGCAGTTAATACACACAGTAAGTTACACAGAGGTCCACTGCTAGCAGAGATGATCAGCACCTTGGCAGAAGCCTTCAGTCCCACATCTATTTCCAATGTCAGCTCTTTCTGTTGGAAGTCCATTCCCTTGTCTACCTCCACCTTATCCTAGCTATGGCAGTTTGCAACTAACCTTGGGCAGTCACTTTGTAATTACTGGCTCAGCTTTCATGAATTGCAGGAAACAGAGTAAGACTAACACCCACTAGCAACAGGCTCACTGGATCCAGGTAAGGTTTAGGTTACAAGAGAGAGGTTTGAAGAGGCAGGAGGGAGAGAGGCAGAAATAAATTCTCTCCTCTCTCAAGTCAATAATGTCAGGGTCGGAAGCCATTTTGGTGATCTGGAAAGGGAGACAGACTTCAAACACAGTAGGTGCTGTCAGCTGAAACTCAAGTTGTCTTGTCTGTTGCCCATTAAACTAGAAGTAACTTTAGGAGAAAGCCAACTGTTCTCTAAATTGCTAGAGACACTTCACTAGTGTTTGAGTATCATAGAAAAGGAGCTAAAACTGAAATCCCACCCCTTCACTCAGGCAAACTACCAATTAAATCAGTCAAGAATTGCCCCTCCCCTCACCAGATTTAGACCTTGCTAATTAAAAATACTTCCCTAACCTATCCACATACAATATTTCTAACTGTGCTCAGACTGTAATAAGCACTTTGAGGGGAGGATTTTCTCAACAGAAGTACATACTGAAGTGGGCCTTGCCTAGACAAACAGTGCACAGATGAAGAGCATGTGCTGCTAAACAATACTGTAGAAATTTAAGGGAGGCTGACAGTAGACCTACCCTCCCTACTTATCTGGAGGCAACAGAACCATATGGTTGGGCAAAGGAAGGGGACCACTCTAGATAACAATCCATTATTTCCTGAAGAAGATACGCTGTTAAGTAGTGACCAAATCCTGTTCCCTTTGAAGTCAATAGCAAAATCCCCCTGGACATCAAAGGAGTAGATTAAGATCCTTAGATTTAGGGTGGATAGAACCCTGGTTCCTTTGTTAAAGAAAAACATCAGTACAAACAAGGAGTCCTTGTGGCACCTTAGAGACTAACAAATTTATTTGGGCATAAGCTATAACCCACTTCATCAGATGAATGGAGTGGAAAATACAGTAAGCAGGTATATATATACACACACAGCATATGAAAAGATGGGAGTTGCCTTACTAAGTAGGGGGTCAATGCTAATAAGGCGAATTCAATTAGGGTGGATGTGGCCCATTCCCAACAGTTGATAAGAAGGTGTAATATCCAAGGGAAAATTATTTTTTGTAGCGACCCAGTCTTTATTCAGGCCTAATTTGATTGTGTCAAGTTTGCAAATTAATTCCAGTTCTGCAGTTTCTCATTGTAGTCTGTTTTTGAAGTTTTTTTGTTGAAGAATGGCCACTTTTAAGTCTGTTACTGAGTGTCCAGGGAGATTGAAGTGCTCTCCTACTGGTTTTTGAATATTACAATTCTTGATGTCTGATTTGTGTCTATTTAGTCTTTTGCTAGAGACTGTCCAGTTTGACCAATGTACGTGGCAAAGGGGCACTGCTGGCACATGATGACATATCACATTGATAGATGTGCAGGTGAACAAGCCCCTGATGGTGTGGCACCATCAAATTAGGCCTGCATAAAGACTGGGAGTGGTTGGCTCACTACACAAAATAATTTTCCTTCTGTTGATACTCTCACTTCTGTCAACTGTTGGGAATGGGCCACATCCACCCTAATGGAATTGGCCTTGTTAGCACTGACCCCCTACCTGGTAATATATGTGCTGTATATTTTTACCTGCCTACTGTATTTTCCACTCCATGTGTCTGATGAAGTGGGTTATAGCCCATGAAAGTTTATGCCCAAATAAATTTGTTAATCTCTAAGGTGCCACAAGGACTCCTGGTTGTTTTTACTGATACAGACTAACACGGCTACCCCTCAACAACATCAGTGGTTGTCAAACCTCTTGTTAAAAGGCAGCAGCACGCATACAGGAGTCAGACTGTGTCTAGAACTAGTCTTGTAAATACAGTGAAGTCTTGTTTATATTCCAGTCTTCACTGCAAATACAGGAACAAGTGGATTCCAACTTAAGACCTTGGAATAGACAGTTTTGATAAATCCACTGCTAGCAGTGGACATTGTGGCCAGGAAAGGCTCCATCTCTCCGTGAGCCAAACAATTCTGTACAGTTAGATGGTCTACAAAACTATTTCAGCCATTTATTCCCCCCACTAAGAAGGGTGCTATTACAGAATAAGCTAGTGAGGGCAGATCATCATCTAGTACCTATATCAAACTTACTTTTTCATCTTACACTTCTATCGTGGTTGGCTGAGGAGTCCAGGGAGACTTATTTGCTTTGGGGTTTAACTGACCAGGCTGGAATTTAAGGAAGAAAGAGGATGCTAGTTTGATTTCTTGATATGGTGATGAAGTAGTGTTCTAAAGTCAGATGGGCTTGCCCAATCTTTGCTCGCTTCATAAGGCTGTTATTAATCTGACCCCTCTGTGATGGGATGAAAGGATTTCAGCCAAACAGTAGGGAAATGAGTGTGCATTACCTATGTCTGCACCATACTGGCTGACAGCTTTGTTTCATTCCTTCCCCACTGCAACCTCTAAAGCTCCATGCCCCTCTCCCTCAGAGTTTCCTTGACAAGCCTACACCTCATGAGCGGTGGGTATAATAGGCCTCCCATGGCGCTGCCACAGCCACCGGACCCTGGTTGCGGGGTTTGGTGGCTAAGATTTTGCTTTATTATGCCCCATGCAGGTTCCGGTGTGGTTGAGGAGGCAGTATGTGCTATTCAGCTTCCTGGGTTCATCAGTAATCTCTCTGGACTCCAGGGAGATTACTGATGAATCCAGGAAGCTAAGTAGCACATACTGCCTCCTCAACTGCCCCAGAACCTGCATGGTGCATATCAAAAGCGTCTTTGAAGAGACGCTTTTCCTTGGGTCTGGGGAGGGGAGGAGAGGCGCGGCAGCAGCTAGCCCAGGGCTCCTCCAGCCAACGGGTGTGTGTGTGCTTGAGGCTTCTCTGGGTGTGGAGCTTGTGGCTCTGGCCACAGGGGGCGGGACGATGGGGTTTCGGGGCTCCAGCTGCAGGCGGAAGGGGTGGAACCAGGGACTAACTTCCCCAAAGGGGGACTCCACCTGCTGCCTATGCTACACCTTCAGTTCTAAGTGGGCTCTCCACAAGCTTTAGATTCCGAGGGCTCGCGCCCCTCAATCCAGTCTGTGCTTACCCCACCCCTCAGACCTGCTTCCTATTTAAACCCCATTCTCCAATCACCACACACCCTAAGTGACTCTGTTTTGCAGAGCCATTGAAGGTATTTCAGTAATAAGTAGCAGCTTCCAGTACCGCTGCAAAGTAATCAATGACAGGTACCACTTACATCCCACTGAATAACTCCATAGTGCACGTGCTTAACTAAAAAGAAACAAAGCTAACTTAAAAATCATTGTTCTGAACTCCTGACCATCCCAGAGGAACACATTACTCTGCATAATGTAGCTTTAGGTAGGGGGAGAAAAAGTCAGTTTGCATGAGGAACCCCTTTTGTACTGAAAGATCGCAGCAGAGCTGTGTAAACTGAGAGGGACCTGGGAGCTGGTTTGGCGGGGGCTAGACAACTCCTGCCTTGAAAAAGAAGAATGCCAGTCAAGAGATGGGATTGAGAAATAGAGGGGAAGCATCCACATACAAATGTGTGCTACAAATCATGACCTGGCACTTTAATGGGGTTACTGAGGGTACATGGGAACTGGGTCATTACAAATATCAGAGATGGAAACAGACTTAAAGAAGGGCAAGAAAAGGGGGGAAGTGGAGGGGAAGGAGAATGTGCAAGAAAACTCCTCTTCCAATACAGTGATTCTTTACTGTTCATTAGGCTTCAAAGCAGACCAGGAGCTCCAGAACCCCTCTGTGTTGACAGCTGTAGCAGGACTGAAGGGCAACTGTCCAGAAAGATTTTTCCTAGTGTTAGTTTTATAATTTGTGATTTAGAATTAGCTCTGGGCAAGTATGGAAACAGTCTGTGGAAAGCAGAGGCTATATCCTTTTCCCTTAGTATTTCACACTTCATGAACAAACGAAACCCAAATTTTTGGGGGAGGTAGTTCCCCATCCCTGTTCCAAGAGTGACAGCCAAACAGATTTAAAAACACCAGAACAGTCACAAGTCAATGACAATGAGCTATCACTCCAAGTAGTATTTCTGTTGTCAGTGTACACTAATATCACTTCCAGTATTACTCATTAGAATAATAGAGCGATTACTTGTACAAACCTGCAGTGTCGGGGTTCAAAGTAATTACTAACTAATCTCCTAGTCAAATCATGAAGCAAACATATCAGATGCTTGGGATCTGAATCTTCTTAACAGCGCATATGATAAGGAGGGGGGGGGGGGGAAATCCACCAGAGCACTAACAAAAATATACAGATTAACAATTCCAGAAGAATGATGCTTAGATTATATTCCATCTTTAACAGCTCTATCCTGGTTTATGGGGACAGTATATAGTGTACAGGACCAAACAGCCCTTTGCACAAAGATCCTGAAGAGTCACCAACATCTTCTGAAAGATTCTGAAGACTCTTCTTCTAACAGAAACAATTCCATCTATTAGTGGCAATGACAAAGAGCGACTTCACATGAAGGATGTCCAACTTGGGCCAATTAAGTCATTAAACAAAACTAGATTTTTACAAGTCTCCCTGGTAATAAAATTCAGGGAAAAAAATCAGTGACCCACCTGCTGCTGTACATAAGCTACTTAAGCGTAATTGTTTCTAAAAAGAACTTTTTTTCAAAGTTATCCCATAGAGGAGTCAAGTGTCTCTAATCTGGAAGTAGCCCAAAGTACATTTAGAGCCATCAGTCCCAGACACCATCATTAACCAGCAGCCAAAATTACAACACACTGCATTCTATCAATTAAAATAAAAAAAAAATAAAAAAAATCGACAACACAGAGCAGAGGAACCTGTTCATCTACTACCTGCCTCACTTGCATAGAGGTTACTGATTTGGGGAATCAGCAGCAAGCTTTACCAAACACATCCAAATTCTAAGACTTTCCTTCAACAGTGTTGGACAAGAGCTCCCAGCCTCATCAGGCAAGAAGCAGTAAAGAAGAGTCCGAGGGGGGAGGGGAGAAAAAAAAAAAAAAGCTTGAGAAGATGAGTAAAAGTTTGACAGAGTCCTCACATCCGGCCGGCGGTGTGCATGTCTCTCTCCCCCAGACCAGTGTTTGTTCAGTGCTCCCTGCAGACTGGATGTGACCTGGAACAGGTGGAGGAGTCTCACCTCTGACCTACGTGGTTCCTGTTCGCCTCCACATTTAAGGCCAAGTTATGTATGAAGAGAAGGATCTGCCACCACACTTGATTTCTGTTCTGCTGATGCTGTAAAGGAGAATGATTGAAACAAGGTTATTTATATTTTACAATTGTAACATACCACTTATCTTTTCCAATAAAAACTCAGTTACTTTTCAAGAGCAGACACTTTAATCCCATCAGCACGACAAGGGGAAAAAAAGAGGCAGGGGGTGGGGAGAATGATAAGTTCTCCAGAAATAATTATAGCTAACATTAAAAAAAAAAAAAAAGCAGACCCTTATGCATTGTGCACAAGAGGATTAAACCTTTTTCTGCTTGCAGGATTTTGCAGAGTTTAGCCAAGTGCTGTTTTTAATCAGATTGGCTTCTGAGCCTCTCAAAAGCCCCAGCTGCATGAACAAACAACTTTCTTAAAAAAAGTTACCCCCCTTCTTCACCCCAAAAGTGAAAAAAAAAGTAACTGGTGATCCATCTGTAAGTGATTTGACACCGTGAAGGTCAAAGGGTTAATCTTCAATTTAAACCACACTGCTGAGGCAGCAAAACTCTGATTTCATCCAGTACAAGAAAACACTCGTGCGCACACACACTCCCCCACTCCCTCCCCCCATCACATTTTCCTTCCCAGCATCTCCAAGATAATACTGCCCTTTTTATAGCTACTTTTGACAGTAAGCCATAAATAATCAGCCTTGGAGCCCTTTCCTACTGACTGGAGCCAATTAAACCTTAAGCAAGAACATACTTACCCCCCAAAAAATAAAAAAATAAAAAAGGAGAGAAAAGAGAAAAGAAAAAGAAACAAAGAAAAAAGCAAGAGGTTATTTCAGGTCCCACTGTCAAGTAATGAAAAGTTTGGAAGTTAAGTTTTAGGGGGACATCAGACCACATAATGCTGCTTTTGGGAAGGAATGCTGTCCCCTCTTTTGTTATATGTAATCACCTCTGTGAAAGTGGTCTCCATTATGCCCCTCCCCCCGCCTTCTTGTTCTTTAATGGCATCTCATACAAACAGGTGGGTTTCTCTTTACACTGCACAATCTGGGATACTGTTTCACATCCCTAACCAACCCTCAATTAAAAAGCCAGTTCTTGTTTTCTCATCCAGAATTCCCTATTTGTTAAGCTAGGCTAGTGACCATTTAAAAAAAAAAAAAAACCCAGCAGACAAGGAATAGAAGGCTGGTTTACAACGACTTCACGTTAGCACATGAGAGCATTACAGAGTACTGCAGCATGCTATATGAACAAGGTATTTCAACTTAGATTAGTCCAACAGGGCAGACCCACATAATCATGAGCTGGAAAAAGAGAACACCTTAGCTGTAGTTTACATATTAGAATTGTTTCAAGAGAAATATCCAAAACATTCCAATAAACTCTATGTTGTGCTCATGCTTTCCAGAGACTAGAACTACAGAAAAGGTGCAACATGAACCTCAAATGCACTCAGATTAGGCCTTGGAAAGGACATGCATGGTATTCACTAACCTAGCAGCAGTTCGTTCAATATTTTCTTCTTCTCCACAAGACTTAAATGTGTCCCCAGATTTCGGAGGGTTCACACTGTTCTAATTACAATGCACTAATGTCTTTCTGTTCAGAGTGTGACCCACGACAGCCATTTGGGAGCCTGGCATCATTTGTTCCAAAGAGCCCAAGGTTTAATACCCACAAGCAACCTGTCCTAGAGTGTGGTTACATTCATAGGTGAGAACAACCATTCCCACCATGCAACTCTGGTTGGATTAGTGTCATAATGAACCCCTAAAATGCTCCTAAGGAGGCAGATGCTTTTGGTTTCCCTCTATTCTTATAGCCAGCCTTGAATGCCTTTTTGTCAGAGACTTTGGAGATCTCTCACTCTCATGCTATCCCAAGCCACATTTCAGAACCTACTCTGACATGCATGTGCAACCAAGACTCCTGACAGCATATCCAGAAAACATGTTTTCACCAACTCATTTGAGACCACCAATCCAAATGCCTGATAAATAAGGTCTTCGGAGTAGCCTGCCGTAAGCATACTGTGGTGTATATGAAGGTGCAATAGATTTTCCCCATCTCCACCACTTAGCAAACTATAGGAAAGAGCTGGTGCAAACACTAAAGATGCTCCAAAGGAAATACAGGCAGATTTCACATGTTCAACAAGATTTATTACTTCATTGTATTTGTGACCAAACAAAATAGGCTAGTCTTTAACAAATCTGGAGAGAAATGTAAGAGATGGCTGTGACGGGTTGGATCACAGAAACCACCCTGGGAGCTGTCAACTGATGTGCCAAGACTACCTCTGCTCCTGTTTTCACTGCCAGCTCAGGACTCCAGCACCCTGTCTTGCTGAGCCAGACACTCCTGTCTGCTCCAACACGGACGCAGGGTCTGAATTACCTGCCCCAAAGCTGCAGGTTTACCTGAAAACAGCTCACAGAAGTGTGCTTGTCTTTAGCACTCACATGCCCACTCCCAATGGGGTCTAACCGAAATAAATCTGTTTTACCCTGTATAAAGCTTATGCAGGGTAAACTCAAATTGTTCGCCCTCTATAACACTGATAGAGAGATATGCACAGCTGTTTGCTCCCCCAAGTATTAATACATACTCTGAGTTAATTAATAAGTAAAAAGTGATTTTATTAAATACAGAAAGTAGGATTTAAGTGGTTCCAAGTAATAACAGACAGAACAAAGTAAGTCATCAAGCAAAATAAAATAAAATGTACAAATCTATTCAGTTTGATTAGACATACAGATAATCTCACCCTCAGAGATGCTTCAGTAAGTTTTTTCCTCAGACTGAACACAATTCTTTCCCCAGTACAGCTCTTGTTCCAGCTCAGGTGATAGCTAGGGGATTCTTCATGATGGCTCTTCTCTCTCTTTGTTCTCTTCCATCCCTTTATATATATATATATATATATATCTTTTGCATAAGGTGGGAATCCTTTTGTCCCTCTGTGAGTTCCCACCCCCTCCTTCTCAATGGAAAGACACCAGGTTAAAGATGGATTCCTGTTCAGGTGACATGATCACATGTCACTGCAAGAGTTCATTACCCACTTGCCAGCACACACCTATACAGGAAAGCTTACAAGTAAAAAACAGCCATTTGCAGACAACGGTCCTAGTTAATGGGAGTCATCAAGATTCCAAACCACTATTAATGGCCCACACTTTACATAATTACAATAGGCCCTCAGAGTTATATTTAGTATTTCTAGTTTCAGATTCAAGAGTGGTACATTTATACAAACAGGATGATCACACTCAGTAGATTATAAGCTTTGTAACGATACCTTACAAGAGACTTTTGCATAAAGCATGTCTCAGTTGCATTATATTCACTTATTATTAATTGTTTATAAAACCATATAGACTGCACAACATCACAATGGCCTTAAGCTGTCTTAAAAATAAATCTGAAACATACAGCAGTTTAACTGGTGGCACTCCTTTCCCATCTGCTCAAATGACATTTGTCAAAGGGCTTATTTTGGGGCATGCAGGGGAAGAGATGCACTAGTTTAAAGTGCATGCAAATTTATACTGCTCTACATTTACATGGGTGCAAATGGTTAGCTTACATCTGAAACCAAATATCATACACTGCTGCCCTATTTCAGGTAGGAGGTTGCCTTGAGTTTTGTTTGAGTTTCTTATGCAATATATTATGTTTCTAAATGTTTATCTTCACACTTTCTCAAAGCTCAATAAGCAAACTTCAAAATGTGTTGGTGCTTTATTATGATGGACAAAAGAAGTCTGGAATTATTTCCTCCCACCAAAAAATGGCTTTTTCTACTTACTTTTTATAGATCAGAAATTCAGGCCATTTCTACCTTGGAAGACTCACTGGACAGCTGGAGAGCTAGTGGAATCTGACATCACAAGTACTAAAGTGAAACCTGATTGAGCAAGGAAGTTATTTTATCCAGACTCTGTTCTGTATGTTTTAGTTGATACCCGTTTGAGTTAAACACTTGGAAAAAGTCATCTTTGTGCAAAACAAAGGTGGGGGGAACTATCAGAGTAGGTAATGTGCAAAAAAACCCTGTATTAAATTAACAAAAAAACCTCTCAAACCTTCTTTATATGTCAAAGCAGCAAAAAAGGGCACACACTTAGTTCCTGCACTCCCCCGTTCTCTTATTTTGATGGCCACCTTTAATACCACCGCCAGCTACCTCCTGCTTTAAAATACAATACAATAAAGCCACCAAGCTTTTCATCAGCAGATCTCAGTGTGTTACGAAGAAGGTTGGTATCATTATTCCCAATTCACACATGGGGAAATTAAGGTACAGAGAGATAAAGTGACTTGCCCAACGTCACCCAGCATGCCAGCAGCAAAGCTAGGAATAGAACCCAGGTCTTTAGAGTCCCCATGCTCTAGACCAGGGGTCAGCAACCTTTCAGAAGTGGTGTGCCGAGTCTTCACTTATTCATTCTAATTTAAGGTTTCACGTGCCAGTAATACATTTTAATGTTTTTAGAAGGTCTCTTTCTATAAGTCTATAATATATAACTAAACTATTATTGTATATAAAGTAAATAAGGTTTTTAAAATGTTTAAGAAGCTTCATTTAAAATTAAATTAAAATGCAGAGCCCCCCGGACTGGTGGCCAGGACCCGGGCAGCGTGAGTGCCCTTGAAAATCAGCTCACGTGCCGTCTTTGGCACACGTGCCATAGGTTGCCTACCCCTGCTCTAGACCTCACTGCCTCTTTATATTTTCCTGTTTAGTCAGATTCAAGAACAGCACTTCTTCAGTGACAGGACGTATGTCAGATAAAAATCAATGGTACCATTTTAAATATGAGACAAGAGACATGGAGGAAAGATGGCAGATGATCTCAGCAGTAAGGATGGAAAAGCCAGTTCAGAAAAAGAACTTACTCAAACCTGAGTAGGAACTTCTTGGAAGTTTCAATAAGTAAGTTCAAGTAACATGCCTCTGCCAGGACTGGGAGCAAAATACTCAAATATCACAAGAGAGGATTTTTTCCAAGGGACTGCTTGCCTGCCAGAAAGGACCAGAAATATCAGGAGAGCCAGTTCATGAGATTTCCAGTTGGATTTCTCAGACACAAGCAGCTCAGTCATGTATCAAAGTCTCACAGCCTTGAGATTTACCCATCACTACCTCGTGGTGCAGATTTATATTCTTCCCAAGGCTGATTCTAGCCCACAATATCCCTGCCAAAAGTAATTCATTTTGTAACCTTACTCTGGGAGAAAAAATTAGGGAAATATAAATTTCTAATGACTCTAGAAGGGAACTAGCCTGTGACTAAAGCAGACGAGAGTTATAAACTAGAGTAAGTCAGCAAGTGACACACAAAGTTTGAGGCACATGAAACAGCTTCCTGTTGTAGCTGCAGCCTTTTAAGAAGGGTATCCTTATGAGACTCTGTCCAAGCTGTTACCATGGATGTTTCAGTAAGTCACAAGAAAGGTAATTTTACAAGAAAAAATTTGCTATATACACATATATAATAGGAGAGAGAGAGACCTATCGCTTATTGTGCAACACACTGTGCAACACCCACTAGGAATATTGATTATCGAAAACATCTGTTGCCAATTCTTGTCCCTATTCCATTTCTGGCATGCTTCCTCCCTCCCATCATGGCTCTTATGTTCTTTATGAACTTGTTTATGTAGAGGCATCTTGGCTGATACGAGCACGGTTCTGGGAATGGACTTTAGGTTTGTTAGCTGACTGTTGCTGTATAGCACATTTTTTATATAGATCTCTATATCTATATCTCCAACCAATCAGCATCCCAGTTCTTGTGTCAAACCACTTTTATTCATACTCTGTCCTTGGATACAAGTTTGTGGCTCAAGATGATTTCAGGAGATGAGATACACAGTTAAAGATAAAATGCATCACTTTGGATGCAGCTCTCAGAATCACAGGTAGCTGATTGCTGGAAGAAGAGGTTTGTTTTTTTCATGCTAGAGAAGCAGCTGTGGAGTCCCTCCATACAAAACTAACGGTCACACATACATTTCTATATATAGAGTGTATATATTCACGGTACTATTGATGGTACCTTTTGTGTAAGACAATGTACCTTTGTTCACAGCATGGGTGTCAGTCGCACTCTGCTTTGCTTCACAATTCTTACCCCATGTAGTTCTTCAAGGATCAAATTCTGTTCCCAACACAGTCAGCGGCCAAACTTTTGTTGAAGTCAGTGGGATCAAGATTTGGCTGTAAGTGGCAACACTGTTGAACAGGAACATCAGTGGATGTGTGTCTAGGGGTATTAGTCTCTTTTTAGCTACTAATACAAATCTTGGCAAAAGGTTGCTACTTCTTGCAAAGAAACAAAAAACACTTGCAACCAAGGAGCAGTTGTTGACTCACTGTTGAAAGCTACATTTCATTCCAGGTGGCTAGAGGCACATTTGTGCTACTACAAAACAGATTTGAGTTTAGTAAGACTGGGAAGTCACGTTTCCCAAGGCAACAGACATCATGGATGACGTCCCAGCTGGAAAAAGAAGTGAAGGAAGGGGACAAAGGAAGTCACACTACAACCTCATGGGTTCCTAATGACTAGGGAATAATACACCTGCAAAAAAGTAAAAATAGTGGGAGAGAGAAAAAATGGACTTATTTAGAAGGAGCTCCATTCTCTTGCTGCCACACTCAGAATAGGATTGTGTTGTGATAATTGCAAATTTACTGTAATTTTTACTGCCTGCAAATTTACTCTAATTATGAGCTCAGCTGTAACAAGTATGTGACAGTTCATAAGATGTCATAATAACCTATAATAATAAGTGTTGATGGGAAAAGGTATGAAAGAGACAGGAAGACAATCTAATTCAAGGAGTGTGTTAAAATCACCCTTGGGAAACAAGAAAATGTGAATCCAAAAATTAATAAGCCAAAACTGGCATGTCAGATATGAGACCTAACTGGTTGACAAAATAATGAGGGGATGGGCTCTTTCACCCATCGCTCCTTTTTTGGTTCCTTGGGCTAGGTCTACACTGTGGGGGAGAGTCAACCTAAGATATACAACTTCAGCTATGCAAATAGCGTAGCTGAAGTTGGCATATCTTAGGTCGATCTACCTGGCCGTGAGGACAGTGGCAAGTCGACCGCTGCCGCTCTCCCGTCGACTCCGCTTCCGCCTCTCGCCGCGGTGGAGTTCTGGAGTCAACGGCAGAGCGATCGGAGATCAATTTTATTGCGTCTACACTAGATGCGATAAATCGATCCCCAATAGATCGATGATCGGTGGGTAGTGTAGCCATACCCTTGAAGAAAGACACTTTGTGGGAGAAATAAGGAAGAACAGATAAAGGCTACAGGCGTGAGCTTCTTCTTCATGGCTGCCACGCCCACCACACCCAGGTCTTCGTCACCCTGATCCTGAAAAATGTCCTGACCAGACCAAGCCGGAGAGGAACCCAGATGACATCACCACCTCTACCAGCTCCAGCTGAATCCCAACCACCCCTGGGATATACTGGGATTGGACTTTAGCAGCAGCAACTACAACAGCTCCAGCCTATTTCAACTCACTACTTCTCTTTCCACCCCCCAAGGGCAATTAGTACCATCTTAGATACCATCTAAAACAGTGGTTCTCAACCTGTGGTCCCCCAACTGCTGGGGGTCTGCAGACTATGTCTAAGTAGCCCACAAAAGACAGACTGAAGAGTGACAACAGAATTCAACTATACATATAGACAATAGGTTTCCAAAGGGGTCCACACCTCCATTCAAAATTTCCAAAAGGGTCTGCAAATGAAAAAAGGTTGAGAACCACTGCTCTAAGACGGTCAGGGTTTTTCCTTCTAAAAACTCTCTCCAGTTAATGGTGGGCAAAAAAGGGAGGTTGTTAAAATAAAGCCTGATTTAATTTTAGATGCTTCAACTGTTTTCCCTTCTTTTCTTTATCTTTAATAAAAGGTTAAAAAAGATTTTTAATGGTGTGTTTGCCATGGTACTAAGCAGGCTGAGGTCTCTGTGTATCAAGCCCTGACCTTGTTCAACACTGTTTAACGTTGGACAGTGACTGGGTCATGTTACCACATTTGGGCCACTTACTCCATCTAAATTAATACAACATTTCTGAAAGGAAGACAAGATAGATCCTTCCTATAATGGACATCATGGCACCATCATGTGGAAGAGGAAGAAGTAGTCACAAGCACAATCTGGTTCTTATGATGCACAAATTAGAAGCCAGTTAGTCAACATCTAGAGAAAGCCACTAAACATTTGGGGGTTCAGAATGCAGAGATGGGGGAGACACATGGAAACAAGTTGAAAAGACCCCCAGCTGCAGGAGCAGTGGAAGGAATAACACTGACGCTCACCACAAAGGGGATGCCAGGAGTGGCAAGTAACTACCTTTATTAAAAAGCCACATTCTCCGGCTTGGGGGAAGGTTTGGCAAGTGAATCACTTCTCGAAGTTTTTCTAACTCAGAACAACCACCACCATTTACTTGTGCCTTCCTCTTTGAGCTGAGCCTACAGGAAGTGGAAGCTAACGAACACCATGGCAACAACCAACTGACTTTCAACCTGGAAAGAGCAACTGCTGGCCAGTACTTTCCCAGGCCACAGTGCTTCCTATCCTGTGCAACCTGGCAAGGTTATTTAGTTGTGTTTTCTATTCGGGGTGGAGGGAGAATAAAGGCTCCTCAAGACTCATGGGATCTTTTCATCTGCTGATGCTTTATGCCCGTAGCCCTCGAGACCCTAAGTCATAGTCATCATTTACATGGACTGGGGCAGGATTCCTTTACGATTGACTCTAAATCAGTTGCAGGGGTCCAAAACACCAACCCCTCCCTAAGCTCCTTCCCTGACAAGAAGTGCCAGCTAAGGACTGACACTCCCACCTCATCCTCCCCAAACTGACCGCTAGGAGATGTAGGAAAATTTCTCTTCTCTGATGAAGTGTCCCAATCTAGCATGTGGGATGCTGCCTGCCCAATCTGCCCTTGCTCTCCACATCAGCAGAGCACTCTTACCTGAGAATTTCAGTCAAAGTGGAGGCAGATTTTCTAATTGGCCTAGTACTAAACTTACTAAAAGGTTGGAATAACATTTTTAATTGATTTGGGGTGGAAAAACTAAACCTCCCATTTGCAGACATGGTGCTGGTGTTAGGAGAAGTTTGGCTTAACCCATACATTAAAGATTAGCTACTAGAGCCCTGTTTTCTAGGTTTATCTTGTTCATAATCCATTCTACTGCATATGCATCAGGGTCCTCCTGGCTTTTGTTTTATACAGATCCCTTCCTCATAAAGGGCAGTTACAAAGGAGTTTCTTTATCTGATGAAGGCACTGGGTAGAGGGGGCAGGACTAGTCTCCCTATTTCTAGATATTGACATTAAGTAGAAGAGGAGGTAAAAGTAAACCTTTCAGATCTACTGCAAGAAAATACCCGAGGAGACTGAAATGGAACTTTGAACAGAGCAACACCCCCCTACTCCACTGGAAACACACAAAGGCAAGCAATCAGGTGCAGCACTGGAGCCTGTGGGTAGTTCAGCTTCTTGTCAGCAGTTCTGATGACTCAGAGGCTAAATATAGAGAGTGATATAAACAGAGCTGGCCGCAGAGCAAACACTGCTGAACTGACCCATCTCTCACGCATACTCTCTGAACCTGGAAGTTGCAAGCCCTCCTGCAAGAGGAGGTTGTTGGCTCCAGAGCCTTTTCATTGTGCTGCCAGAGGTACAGCTCCCTTTCATCGCAGGGTTGCATTACATCACACAGCCTAATCAGGGTGAATAAAAGCAGCCCTGCTGCTTTAAAGGAACAGCACACAGCAGAGTAAAGAAAATGTTTGTTTGTAAATAAACCAAGTTCCATTTGCCAGTGACAAGAGTAGTTACTAAAAGATCATAAAGAGTTAATGGGCTATTCTTCAGCAGCAAGGAGGAATTTACAGTTTGAGTTTCCCACTTTGTCTCTCCACCAGAGAGTTTCATTGACACACAAATGTGCTCACACAAATATTCCCCCCACCCATTAATAATCAACCCAAACATCCCCCCAATCTCTAGAGAGATCTCAATGGGATCTAGCAGTCAGAGCAAGGGGCGGGACTCAGAGCTCTTGGGTCTTATTCAGTGGTCTGCTCCTCTGTCATTCTGCCACCTTGGGCAAGTCACAACCTCGGTTTCTTAGTTTCCCCATTTGTAAAATGGGATATTACTACTTTTAGAGTAAGAAATAACTGCAGTATCTCAGATGCCATAGTGTGGTACTGGCTGAAAAGTGCTGAGTTACTGGTGACCATTGTTCTCAATGACTCTTAAAGGGATGCACTGCAGTTTATCAAGTGCCTTGGGGTCCTATGGTAGCACAAAAAGTGTTGTAAGTTATTTATCAGAAAACAAGGCTGTAGGCAAAGCGAGTGCAATTCATCCCACATCATTTGAGGTGTCCTGCACTGGTTATAGAATGATAGAAATGTAGGGCTGGAAGGGACCTTGACAGGTCATCAACTCCAGCCTCCTGCACTGAAGCAGGACCAAGTAAATCTTCTATGCCATTCTTGACAGGTGTTGTCCAACCTGTTCTTAAAAAGTTCCAGTGAAGGGGATTCTACAACTTCCCTTGGAAGCCTGTTCCAGATCTTAACTACCCTTGTAGTTAGACAGTTTTTCCTATTATGTAATCTAAATCTCCCTTGTAGCAGATTAAACTCATTTCTCCTTGTCTTACCTTCAGCAGACACGGAAAACAATTGATCACATCCTCTTTGTAATAGTTCTTAAGTCTTCAAATATGTTATCAAGTCCTTGCTCAGTCTTCTTTTCTCAAGACTAAATATGCCAGGGTTTTTGAGTCAGGCTCTTTAAACCTTTTCTGATTTTTTTTTTTGGGCTCTCCTCTGGACTCTCTCCAATTTTTCCACATCTTTCCTAAAGTGTGGCACCCAGAATTGGACATAGTTCTCCAGCAGAGGCCTCACCAGTGCTGAGTAGAGCAGATTTACCGCCTGTGTCTTACATATGACACTGCTAATACACCCCAGAATATTAACCTTTTTCACAACTGCATCACATAGCTGACTCATTCAGTTTATCCACTATAACCCCCAGATCCTTTTCAGCAGTACTACCACCTAGCCAGTTGATTTAAGACCAATTCCCTCATCTGTCAAGGTCATTTTAATTCTAATCCTATCCTCCAAAGTGTATGCAACCAGCTTTGTGTCATCTGTACATTTTATAAGCACACTCTCCACTCCATTATCCAAGTCGCTAATGAAAATATTTTCTAGTCCCAGACTCAGGACTGACCCTTGCAGAACTCTACTAGATATTCCATTCCAGTCTGACAGCAAACTATTGATAACTACTCAGAGTATGGGGTCTATCAACCTGTTATACACCCACCTTATAGTAATTTAATCTAGACTGCATTTCCCTAGTTTGCTTATGAGAATGCCATGTATGACTGTGTCAAAAGCCTTACTAAAAATCAAGATTTATCATGTCTACTGCTCCCTCCATCCATCAGGTCAGTAACTCTGTCAAAGAAAGAGCTTATATTGGTTCAGGATGATTTGTTCTTGCCAAATCCCTGTTGGCTATTCCTTATAAACTTATTATCCTCCAGGTGCTTAGAAGTTGATTGTTTAATAATTTGTCCCAGTATCTTTCCAGGCACCAAATTAGGCTGACTGCGCTATAAATCCCCAGGCCCTCTTTGGTCCCCTATTTAAAAGATAGGTACTATGTTTATCCCTCTCCAGTCCTCTGGGACCTCACCCATCCTCCATGAATTCCCAAAGGTAACAATTAGCATTCTGTATCAGAGGGGTAGCCATGTTAGTCTGGATCTGCAAAAAGCGACAACGAGTCCTGTGGCACCTTATAGACTAAGAGATGTTAGTTCTGAGATTGTTCCAGCTATTTCCTTAAGTATCCTATGGTGAATTTTATCAGGGCCTGCCAACTTCAATACATTAGGTTATTTAACCTGTTATCCCTATTTTGGCTTGCATTCCTTCCCCCTTGTTGTTAATACTGTATTGAGTATCTGGTCACCATTAACCTTTTTAGTAAAGATTGAAGCAAAATAGATATTAAACATCTCAGCCTTCCTGATGTCATCAGTTAACAACTTTCCTTCCTCACCAAGTAGAGGACCTACACTTTCCTTCATCCTTTTCTTTCTCCTAATGTATTCAAAGGCAATAAGAAAGAGGTTTTTAAGGTCATGTCTATACTTACCTCTGGAGTGATTGATCCAGCGGGGGTCGATTTATCACGTGTAGTGAAGACATGATAAATCCACCACCGAGCACTCTCCTGTCAACTCCTGTACTCCACTGGGGCGAGAAGCGTAGGTGGAGTTGATAGGGGAGTGGCAGCAGTCGACCTACTGCAGTAAGTAGCTCTAAGTATGTCGACTTCAGCTATTTTTGTAGCTGAAGTTGCACAACTTAGATCAACTTATCTTGCCCCCCTACTCCGCCACAGTGTAGATCAGGCCTTAATGTCCCTTGCTAGGTGTAACTCATTTTGTGTCTTAACCGTTTTGATTTTGTCCCTACATGCTTGTGCTATTCTTTTGTACTCCTCCTTAGCAATTCTTCCATGTTTTCACTTTTTGGAAACATTAAAGATCTCCTGATGGAACCATGTTGGCCTCTTTCTCTTCTTCCTATCTTTCCTTTGCATCAGAATAGTTGGCAGCTGTGCATTTAATATTGTCTCCTTGAGAAACTGCCAGCTCTCAAGAACTCCTTTATCCCTTAGATTTTCTTTCCATGGGACTTTAACGAACTCAAAGAACTTTTAAGTAAAGTCTGCTTTTCCAAGTCTATTGTCCTAATTCTGCAGCTCTCACTCCTGCCTTTTTTTAGAATCATAAACTCTATCATTTCATGATCACGTTACTTAAACTGCCTTCCTGCTTCAGATTTGCAACCAATTCCTCTCAACTGGCCAGAATCAACTCTAAAATGGCTGTCCCCTGATTACTTCCTCCACTTTCTGAAATTCATCCCACATCATTTGAGGTGTCCTGCACTATTTCATTGGATTCTTTACTATGGGGGAAGCACCATATGTTTAGGCTGCAATCTCACTGCTATTCCAGAGTTCCCCAGGACACCCCCTTAGGTTCTTTTTATCCCAAACTAAACCTTTGCTGCAGTTACTTATGTAGAACACTCAATTTTCCCACAGCTAGGCCTCTTCTTACCCTCCACTCACTGCTTCATTGGTAATTAGAACAGAGCAGGAAACAGTTTTCCCATCCTAAGAGAATTTTGAGACGTCTAAAATGTCTCCCATGCCAAATCAAGACAAAGTCAAAGTCTCCAATGTTGGCAAAACAAAACACCCTCCTACCCCGCCCCAAAAAACAGATCAAAATATTTTGAAGGGTTTTGATAACATTAAAAAATTTAATTTCAAGCTTTTTTATACTATATATTATATTTCTAAAAAAAAGTAGTTTTGAACCAAAAATGGACCTTTTCATTTTGAAAGTCTTAAAATAGAATGTTTTGACAATTTGGTAACTTTTGAAAAAAAAATTCTCAAAATGGGAAATTTGTTGAAAATGATCCAGAACAGTTTCAGTTTTGACATATTAGGATTTTTGATTAAAAATGTTTAGTTAAAAAAAAAATCACTAGACACGGGACCAACAGTGATGCAGAAAGGGATGGATAAATCTTGGACAATGTCCTGCGACGACAGCCTAAACTGGAGGGTCTTAGACCACAGACTCCCCAATGGATGGATGATCCAAAATGTTTCAAGGGAGGCTTCAGCTGATGAATTTGTATAAGAAAAAACATATGCGAAACATGACAAGTTTCACTTTCAAGTGGAAGTTTTCAGGAGGAAGAATTTATTTTGCTGTTTTTAATTTTACTGGAATGGGCTCATTTCCAGAGACCTGCCCACAACCAGTGTGGATCTAGTCCTAAACATTTCATACACAGGGCCAATTCTCAGGCCAATCACCCTTTTCTTCCTCACAATTACATCAAGACAATTTGCTAAAATACATGGGGAATTTCCACATAGGGTAGCAATAAATTTCTATTGCTTGGTCCCATTGTTTTCTGAACATGGTCAGCACACCTAAATCAACTGTGGGATTTCCGATGTGTTTGAAGGGGGCTTTGTTGTTGGTTGTAATGTACTTATTTACCCAGGATAGCTCAGCTCTGATTCAGCATCTGGTTCTCATTGAGGTTCTGCTTTTTTTAACCCAATCTTCCAGCTGACTTGATTGGAGCACAAAGAGGTCAAGAAACTTTTCTGAGGACATGTAGCAAGTCAGTGGCTCCACTTGGATTAAAGCCCAGAACCGTCCTGGGCTACTAGGTCTTTACTCTTAAAGAGACAATTTTACCTTCTGTGACATGATCTTACAGTTGTGCACAGTAGCCAATGTTGGTTTTAAGGGATGAGGGAGGGATGGAATAAAACTGGCCCCCACAAAATTGCAGCCTGTTCAGTAACTGCCTTTTCAGTGGGAAATTGCTGAAGTGTTCCATTGAGTTATCGCAGCAAGTAACACTCAGGTTTAAGTGACTTAGGTGCTCACACGCGCTGCACAGCATATGTGTGCACCCATCCTACCACTCACAGCAACAGCCCACATTTCCCATTTATGTCCACTCTACCTACAAAAATCTAGAGGAGAGTTCTCCAGTGTCTCTCCCGCACACAGAAAGTTGTGTTTTAGCTCCACCTCCTGGCTTCTTGATACGTGGTGGGGCCCTTGGGGGGGCAAGAGGGGAGATTACCAAAAGGTATTGAGCCTCAAACAGATGGAGGGCACTATGGGCACGCAAGAGTGAGGAGAGAACTAAAGGCCCCTTGTGCATAGTTTGAAAAGGGTCCTGCAGAAGCATGGACTGACCATAGCAATTCTAAGTAGCAGAGCCTGCATGTGGAAATATTTTCTATAGTAGCCCACATTTCATAAGCACTTTGAAGAGTAAAACTATGAAGTGCTACATAAGATTACATCATTGTTCTAACTCCGTACTGGGGATGAAGATGCAATTATTTTATTTAAATATATCACTGCATCAAATTAAGGCATAAAAAGCCTGAATATGCCAAACAGCTAACAGGACAAGTAACTCCAGCACTGGACATTTTTCCTACATACTAGTGCAGCAACTAGCACATATTTTGCCAGCTCAGGATCCACCAGACATTCATATCTGTTGGAGGAATGTCCCATTGGCCGCTAGTCCTATTTTTTGTTCCAGGTGTTCAGGAGGTGTGGTGGTGACTATGATATTCTAAATGTTTCCTGTTATAACCCTGGAATCGTGGTCTGTGACCAAGACTCTGAGTTGTTGAAATGGGGCACCCAGTTTTGGGGTTAGCTTCATAGAAAAAAAGAATCTTTACAGGTAAATGGCAGCTCAGGTTTCCTGTTCTCAGAGATTGCCCCTACTGCTGCCCCAAAGGACAAACCATAGCCCATCATAAGCTAATTCATGTGTCTCTAGGCACTGACTGCCATTTAAACAGCAGGCACAGAAGAGCACAGGACTGTTTTTGTGGATTGTGCCAACAGCCAAAGGAAGTCCTCCACGCAGGGTCAGTAGGGAAGAGACTGCATTGGCACAGATGGACCACAGAGTTTTAGTGTCCTGAGGTACAGCTCCACATTAACACAAGGGCTCAGTACTACCTCCCTCCCAAGAAAAAGAATCTCTGAGCAGTTCTAAATGCCTATACCCATCCCAACGTCAAGTCCTGCAGAACCACTGGCTGAGATTTTTCACACCTGTTTTTGGTTTTGTTTTTTAAATGGTTGAACAGCTCCCCCTCCTTTTCAACTGACTGTCCTTCCAGTTCAAACAAAGACACAGGAGCTCCTCCTTGGCTGGCTGCAGGAGCTGGTAGTGCAGACGGATGCTTTTGTTTACTAACTCTCCCACATGCTTGGCTGACACGCGATTCTCCTGGCTCAGTCAGTCTCCGTGCCTGTCCTGCACTGCAGTCAGTCACATGGCTCTCTCAGTGCCATAGCAGCACACACTTCTTCCCTGGGGGAGAGGGGAGGGAACAGACCAAGATTTTCTATTTCTTTTTTTTTTGAGGGGGGCATTCTTGGATGCATTTCCCTGACAAAGGCATCGGATAGCTACACTCCCCAGATGGAAAGGGTCAAGTTACAACCAGTTCCACTGCTTCCCTTCAGGACTCCTGACAGCAAAGATTGTTAATCTTCTCTTTGCTGTAAGAAGCTAGCTACAGTGAGACAGGGACAGCTAGTAAGAGAGTGCCATTGGGGGGGGGGTGCGGCAGGAGGGAGAGCAGGAATAAACAAACAAGTCACAAAAATAACTTGTGATATGGTATTTCTGATGTCAGAATGACATCCCACAGTCCAGACAGCCAATTTTCACATTTCTTCAGTTGATCTTTCTAGAACATTCCCTTAATAATTCTGCTGTTGGGTGATGAGAAGAAAACATCTCCATAAGTTAAGCGCACCCAAAATTTGCCCAACCGAGGGCCAACCCAGCAATTCTCCAGGACCTAAGTTCCTCACCTAACTTGAGTAAGATGAAAACAGCACCCATCTTTAAATGACTCCACTGGGGTGAGGGAAGCATTCGCTCTCTGAAGCCCACAGGAGGGCATCAGCAGCTACAGGTCCCAGCATGTAGCACTCCTTGATCTGAGTGGAAGTCTGCTCAAATCACAGTGAGGTATTGCACGTTAGAGCCTGTGCACTCTGCTAGCTACCTCCCCATCAAAGAGGAGGGCAGTGCTGGGCAGCACTTTGGATATGCCAATTCTA
Source organism: Mauremys reevesii (assembly GCF_016161935.1). Classification (NCBI taxonomy): domain Eukaryota; kingdom Metazoa; phylum Chordata; order Testudines; family Geoemydidae; genus Mauremys; species Mauremys reevesii. Next base: position 58,707,899 of record NC_052626.1, read on the forward strand.
AACCCTGGGTGATTAGGGACTTCTAGTTCTCTTCTACTCAGAGATTAGAAGGCAGGGTGGAATGGTGTCATACAGTTGCCTTTTGCTAGGTGGAAGTTAGCTAAAATATGACAGACACCGATTAGGATTGGCTCACAGTGCAGAACCTAGCCACAACAGAGTGGCGCAAGTGTGTATTCAGCATAGACAATGACTACACAGAGATGTGAGGTGAAGGATCAGCTGAGCCGGAGGCTGCTGGATACCATACCTGGATAACCAAATCCCCTTCTCCCCCCAGAAAGAGCGCCTACCCTCTGTATGTGGAGCCTGTGGAACTGGTCTGCAATGCACTGTAACTTCCGTGCAATCTGAACCTCAGCACGTGCTTCCCGTTGACCTTCCCGAGGCTCCTCTTGGAGGTGCGGATTCAATGCAAAGCCAACTGGGGGGACATGTAAACGGTACCCAGCATTCCCTGCAAGACATTAGAGATGAGAAGGCTCAATGGCTCAGTCTCCCAGCGTAAAGACTTGTTCCCCTTCTCACATCTGAAGGAAAACCTGTGTAATTGCAAACTTCTGACTCAGGCTAAAGTCCAGTTTCTGCAGCCTAAACAATGACTAATCACGCTAAGTATTCAGTAAAACATTCACTCAGAGTTTTAAGTAGATTTACATTGATCCAGCAGAGTGTATTATGTTCCTCCCATAACCGAGTGACCTGAAAGAAAGAAACCACATTGAGATAGGGAAAGCTCTCACACATGGATCAGGCTTGTTTATAGTTCAGTCAATGTTGGGATTTTATCTGGAATGACAGTCTTACACTTATGAGTACCTATGTCCTTCCTATGTCTCTGTCAATAATCTCCTGGTATAACCCTTGCTGCAGCTTCCAAATCAGGCTTCACTCACAACTGCTCAGCATTTAGGACCAAGTTTCACCTTGGGGTACACATGCACTGCTCTTCATTATAACAGGTGCCACATGTGAGAATCCAAAGGCAGAATTTGACTCAAAGTTTGCGGGGGAGGGGGTGTCTGTTGCTTTTTTTTTTTTATTATTAACCTGAAAAGTAAGTGAGGAATGATTCATGTCTCCAATTCAGCTTTAACAGAAATTCAGGCCAATTACCACTTTACCACTGCAAAACTGCTTGTTCATGTTATTTATCTGACAACTTTTTTCTCCAGCAAAGAGCCCAACAAAAGATCCACAACATTTGAACCTCTGTGTTTACCGTCTCTGCACTGACAATATTCATGCAGTCCCATCCACATGTGAAGATTCACCTGGGTGGCCTGGAGAAAGGGAAGGTTTAACTCTTTGCAGGCAAATCAGCAGCATATGCACTGGGGTGAGGGAAGCACTCAATCACCCTCTGAAGCCTGCGGGAGGGTCTCAGTTTTAAGTGCTGCTGTAAGTGTCTAGCAATAACTTCAACTACTCTATAATGGAGTTGGGGGGGAAAGGAGCTGGTGTTTAAAGGATGGAGGAAGCAGAGAGCAAAGGGACAGCTCCTGCAGCGAGTAGGCAAGGGTGAGAAGCAGAGAGAGCTGTCTTTCTTCGAGGTGTAGCAGAATAGCAGCAGCAGAAGTAACCATCTCTTGTCCAGTGGGGGGGGGGGGGTAGAGCGGAAGCACTAGAGGGGCAGTTTTCCCTTCTGCAAAACTAGTGATGCTGGAGTGCTCTTACCATAGAAGAGTCTCTGGGGCTCTTCAGTGACTCCACATGGCAACATGACATCTTGAGTGGAAGAGGATGGACTGAGTGTTTGGGTTGCCTTGTCCTGCTGCTCAGCATGCCTGATACCTGGACCACAGCAGTGTGTGAGGGGGAACAGTTGAAACCTCCCCAGGAGACAGCTGTAGGATTGGTTCTGTGTGAAAATGCCAGGAGGGGTCATCTCACCAGGCTGACCTGTGAGTCCAAAGTCAGAGTGAAACACGTCATCGTCCAGCCCGTCCAGGCTGGAATAGTCCTCTTCCAGGTAGCTGGGGGGATCCATTGCTCCTGCAACAAATGAACACTTGAGAACATGGCTAAGATACAACTAGAATAACTCTCCCTCCAATTCCATTCAGGAACACACAGTTCTCCCTATTTCCCTAAGCTCTTTCCTCCTAAAATCAGTCTACATGGCCTGAAAAGATCAGAAATAAGCTGATGATTAAGGCCTTGTGGGTCAAGTTCTGCAGCCCTTGAACAGACAGCTCTGCAAGCTAAAAAGGCTCCACCTAAGGTTCGAAGTCTTAAAGACACTCCTGCCCCCCCCCCCCGCAAATAAAATAATAGTCATGGTGAGACAGAGGGACATTGTTTTAAAAAGCAAATCCAACCTGCATAGCCACCCCCCCCACACACATTTTTGGGAATCTTTTATATTTGCCTTCTGATTTACTATTTGGCGTAACCCAAATGCTCTGAAGAGACTTGTCATCAAATCATATGACTAGTTCACACTGCTTTCTGCCAAACACTCCATAACCCCTGGTTACTTCATTCCCTGCCCTGCAAACCAACCAAGCAAATGCCCAAAACTCATGCAGCCCCACCACCCCCATGTACCCCTCACTACTACAGAATCTACCCAAAACACCCTTCCTTTAGTTCACCCTAGAATTACAGGAGTTAGCATTTGCTCGTGTCAGTATCTCAAGCAGGGCTTTTATACACGTCAAAGTATATTCCTGAGCCCCATTATATCCTAACACCAGGCAAAAGAGGGTGGGAAAATGAAAACCACTCTTTTAGAGCTCCTGCTAACACAGGATAAGGAGAAGCAGCTTGGCCAATGAATCCAGCAATCCCTTCCTGTTATCTGTGCATCTAACCCCATTTGAAGACAGTGTCCTAAGAGATCCATCCCCAGGATTTTCACCTAGTTTTCAACAAGGAAGTGAAATTCAACTCTTCACTCTCCTTTGCTCTGGTTTTGACCAAAACGTAACAGGCTGGCAGACTGGTAAAAGGAATCCTAGGCTTGAAGGAAATAAAAAGACAACTGTTAACATGATCTATCCAGTACTTCCCTCACAGTTCTCCACGTGTACCTCCTCCCATGTAAATATGAACTCAGGACACCATTGTCCTAAAGAAGATACAGGAGATGGGAAGGAATATTTTTTTCCACCCTCAAAAAGAGATTACAACTGCAAATAGCATGAAAATAGCTAGAGCTATAGCTATATTTGGTACAAAAAGCTAAATGTGACAAACCCCAAAGCCAGGAAGTTTACTAGGTAGGCCAAACATTTAACAAAAGGGGCTTCAGAACAGTCAGAAATCTTAGTCCACATCCTATTCTGGTGGGCCAAGATGAGCTCATGCTTTGTTCTGAGGCCTATAGAAGAACAAGACGTTTGACAAGTCCAGAGCATCACCTACCCTAAGACCCACTTAATTTCTTCATGACCCCAAAATAAAGTTTGCTAGCTCTTTCAAAAACAAGAATGGCAAAAATAGAGTTTCTCAAAGGGAGATGCATCAAACAAATCAGAGTTTGCTAGGGTTGTTTATGACTGTGGGAGCACATATGCATAGAGTATCATACCTTCAATCTGCCTACTGCATTCTCCTGAGGAAACAAGAAAACCTGCCATCTGAGAAAGCCTGAGCACACTGACAGTGGAATTCTTATACATTACAGTTTCAGAGGCTACTCTCAAGATGAGCAGACAGGAAAAACAGAGGGAAGGTTCAACATACACATGCCTCTGCCTGCTTCCCAAAACAAAGTTGGCTGGTCTAAGTTTAGGACTACCAGATTCCTTTCCTTCATTTCCTTCCCTTTGTGGGCTTACATACTGCAAAGTTATACCTGTGCAGAGGACTTAAATACAACGTTTGAGTCCAGCAGGATTTAAAACAGAAACTTTAAACCCCAGAAGAGATTCAATAGTGGAAAACATTATCTGGGCTATTGGACGCTACCATAATTTCTAGCATCACAAATGTACTCAGCATTGTACGTACGAGGCACTGTCTTATACAGGCACTTCAGGTAACTGTTTCCAAAAAGCAATATGCTTTGGAATAATGCTAGCACTAACTTGTTTCTTTATGATTATTAACATTTATGCAAATCACCAATTTTTAAAGTTTCTGCCTTTGGCAAGTGCCTGAATAATTGCTCTGTGAGCAACACACTGAATTAGCTCACTGCCAAAGAGGCACACGTATTTTTCAACAGTTACTTGCATGAATCTAACTATAAGGAAGTGATCACATTAGGCTGAGGAAACTCAACAGAAGAGGAGTTTTATTTATTTTAAGTAAATCAGATACCATGTTGATTAGGACTAACTGAGGATACTGCAAATATTTTTTCTGGTGGAAGGAGGGGCTTATTTTACCGGAGTAGAATTCAGCTGCAGAGACAGTACAATGAAAGGATATAAAACAACGGTAAGATGTGGGGAGCCCCTTCAGGCAGGGGATGAACTGCTTTAGAGATATATGATTTTATGATAAATATCTTTTCCCTTTAGTTCCCGGCAATCTAATGACTCTGCCAGTTACCAGTTTATAGTCCGAGAGTAACAGGCGAGAAGATTTCCCCCTCACTAGTTTGGGGTTCATTAGCTCACAGAGCAGAGAGAAACAGATGTCACCCAGGCTCAGTTGGGGACAATATAAACATCTCCCTGATACAGACGGGGGAAGCCATTTCCTGGATGGGGGAGAGGGTCACTCGGCATAGTGAACTAGAACTAAATGGTACGAGCAGAGAGCAGATTTCTCCATGCCGAGGTGATGAGAGTCGGGGTCTCCACTCCAGGACCAAGACCGGGGAGAACAGGAGGCAGTCGCTCTAGGCGGGTAACTGCAAACCCCATGGGTCTAAGTGGAGGTCCCGACCTTTCTCAGTCCCTACCTGACTCCTGGCCCTATGGCACAAGCTGCTGCAACCGGGATGGCTCGATTTCGGCCCCGAGCCCAGCCAAAAGACACCAGAGAGAGAAGCTGCCACAGGCTCGCTCTCTCCCCACCGCCCTAAGGCTCCTGATCCACAGCCCCCTTCCAGCCAAGCCCGCCTGGACCAGGGGCGGGCTGCTAGGTCAGTGCCCGCCGGGACTGAGCCCCCCTGCAGCAGCAGCAGCTCCGGAGCCGCTGCCATGAGCGTGCGGGGTCTCTGCCCCACGGGGAGGGCAGGAGCCGGGGAGCACGGGGTGCAAAGGGGCCTCCTGACTGGCCCGCCCGGGAGCGCCTCCCGTGGCAGAGCTGGGGCGCGCTGCGCTCCATGCCCGCAGTGGGGACGCGGCTGGCAGGAGCCCCCGGCCCGGCGGGCACTTACCTGAGGCGAGGCAGGGCACCGCCGGGAGGGCGGGCGGGAGGACGGACGGACGCGGGCGCCGAGCCCGGGCGGAGCGAGGAGTCCCCAAGCTGCAGCCTCAGGCGCCGCCGCGCCGCATTGTTTCCAAAATACACTTGCTTCCTGGCATGCCCCAAACAGCTGATAGGAGCCCCGCCCCCAGTGACGTACGGCCAATACGGAAAGAGCGCCCCCCCCCCCCACCCCCAGCGCTGCCGCAGCAGCAGGGACAGGCGCTAATGTGCGGCCTTCCATGTACACCAGAGTAAGGGAGGGAGGGCAAATCCCCAGCCCCTCATGAAGCGCACAGTGCACAGCAGGGCTGGCGAAGGGAGGCTCCGGCTTGGCCGGCCGTCTGGTGTTACAGCTAGCCCGAGGGGTGCAGGGCAAGGAAGGCTTATGATAAGGGCTTTGACACGGTCCTTCATGACGGGCTCATAAGGAAAGCAGGGAAACGTGGTCTAGCTAAAACTACTACAGTATAAAGTGGGGTGCACCAGTGGTTGAAAGACCATCCCTATGGAACTGGGAGGGTGTATCTAGCGGGGCCCCACAAGGGTCAGTCCTAGGTCAGGTACTACTCCTTATTTTTCATTAATGACTTGGCTAATGGAGCAGAGAGTAAATTTATGAGATATGGGGATGACATCAAGCTAGGAGGGTTGCTACAATAATGGTAATACCTCGCAATCATCCAAGGATGTTAAAGCACTATGGAAAGAGGCTTAAATATTAGGGCTGTTGATTAATCGCAGTTAACTCACGCAATTAACTAAAAAAATTATTCGCGATAAAAAAACTAATCAGTTTTAATTGCACTATTAAACAATAGAATACCAACTGAAATGTTGGATGTTTTTGTACATTTTCATACATATTGTATTCTATGTTGTAATTCAAATCAGTGTCTATTATTTTTTATTGCAAATATTTGCACTGTAAAAATGATAAAAGAAATAATATTTTTCAATTCACCTCATACAAGTATTGAAGTGCAATCTCATTGTTGTGAAAGTGCAGCTTACAAATGTAGATTTTGTTACATAGCTGCACTCAAAAACAAAACAATGTAAAACTTCAGAGCCTACAAGTCCACTCAATCCTACTTAGGGTGACCAGATAGCAAGTGTGAAAAATCGGGACAGAGGATGGAGGGTAATAGGAGCCTATATAAGAAAAAGCTCCAAACATCGGGACTGTCCCTATAAAATCGAGACATCTGGTCACCCTAACCCTACTTCTTGTTCAGCCAATCGCTAAGACAAACAAGCATGTTTACATTTACAGTAAATAATGCTGCCCTAATCTTATTTACAGTGTCACCAGAAAGTGAGAACAGGCATTTGCATGGCACTTTTGTAGCTGGCACTGCAAGGTATTTACATGCCAGATATGCTAAATATTTGTATGCCCCTTCATGCTTCGGCCACCATTCCAAAGGACATGCTTCCATGCTGGTGACGCTTGTTAAAAAAATAATGCATTAATTACATTTGTGACTGAACTCCTTGGGGGAGAATTGTATGTCCCCTACTCTGTTTTACCCGTATTCTGCCATATATTTCATGTTATAGCAGTCTCAGTTGATAACCCAGCACATGTTCATTTTAAGAACACTTTCACTGCAGATTTCACAAAACACAAAGAGGGTACCAGTGTGAGATTTCTAAAGATAGCTACAGCACTTGACCCAAGGTTTCAGAATCTGAAGTGCCTTCCAAAATCTGAGTGGGATGAGATGTTTAGCATGCTTTCAGAAGTCTTAAAAGGGCAACACTCCGATGCGGAAACTACAAAACCCAAACCACCATAAAAGAAAATCAACCTTCTGCTGGTGGCATCTGACTCAGATAATGAAAATGAACATGCGTTTGCTTTGGATTGTTATCGAGCAGAACCCATCATCAGCATAGATGTATGTCCCCTGGAATGGTGTTTGAAGCATGAAAGGACATATGAATCTTTAGCACATATGGCACGTAAATATCTTGCAACGCCGCCTACAACAGTGTCATGCAAATGCCTGTTCTCACTTTCAGATGACACTGTAAACAAGAAGTGGGCAGCATAATCTTCTGCAAATGTAAACAAACTTATTTGTCTGAGCAATTGGCTGAACAAGAAGTAGGACTGAGTGAACTTGCAGGCTCTAAAATTTTACATTGTTTTATATTTGAATGCAGGGTTTTTTTACATACAAGTCTACATTTGTAAGTTCAACTTTCATGATAAAGAGATTACACTATGGTACTTGTAATAGGTGAATTGAAAAATACTATTTCTTTTTTTTTACAGTGCAAATATTTGTAATAAAAATAAATATAAAGTGAGCACTGTACACTTTGTATTCTGTGTTGTAATTGAAATCAATATATTTGAAAATGTAGAAAACAGTCACAAATATTTAAATAAATAGTATTCTATTATTGTTTAACAGTGCAATTAATAGCACGATTAATTGTGATTAATTTTTTTAATCGCTTGACAGCTCTAATAATTATTATTCCCATTCTTACAGGTGGGGAAACTGAGGCACCAAAAAGTCAAGGCCAATATTTTTAAAAGTGGATAGAGGCTTGAGGTATAGGGTGACCATATTTCCCAAAGGGAAAACAGGACACCACATGGGGCTGACCCAAGTTCTTCCCGCCATGGTGTTGGCCCGAACTGCTCACCCCTGCCCACCTCCCCTGCACACACAATGCTGTCACTGGTCGCTCCAGCTCTGCCTCCCACCCCACGCCAGGCTGGCATCACTGGTCAGCCCCCGCACATTCCTTCGCTCTACACCCCACTTTTTTGACAAATGTGGGCACTTGTCCCTTTTGCTCTTGTCAACTGATCAAATTGCCAAGAGCAAAGGGGACAAATGCCCACTTTTGCCAAAAAAGTCAGAACAGCTGGGACAGGGCTTAAAAAAGGGACTGTCCCGGCCAAAATGGGACCTATGGTCAACCTACTTGAGGTATCTCAGCTTTTGGGTATCCAACTTGACATACCTGAAGCCTGATTTTCAGAAATGTTGAGCATTCACAACTCCATTTGAACTCAATGGAACTGTGACATGTTTAGTCCCTTTGAAAATCAGGCCCAAGTCATGAAGGAATGGATTGCCACTGAGATCTCCCCAACTCCACATTACACCTGGAGTGCTTTTGTCCTTTTACTTACTCTTGGCAGCAAGGGCTTCTTGTGGAAAATTCTAAACCTCCAGTCAAGAACAATGTTCAGGTCTATGGAGGAGGTGATTGTGGTGCTTTTCCTTTGGGACCTTTGACCTCCTTTGTACCAGGATACACCGTCTGCAGTAGGTATGAATCAATCCATCCTTTTAGCAGAGTTTTCTAGCCAGGGATAGGAATTAGGGACCAGTTCTCTGGTACTCCATTTCTGCACTCAGCTCAGCATAGCAAAGTTCAGGGGAAAGGTGGCTTCAAACTACCATTGCATTCTGGGCCCACCTGGGGACCTGCCTTGCTCCCAGTGTAGATGAGGGCCCCCTCGAATAATAGCTGGTGTGCAGGCAATGCTTTGGCCACAGCTGTTTCCTCTTGGCCCACCTCCAACCTCCCCTGTATGCTGACCTGTGTGGCCTTCTGTGCTGAGGGTATTTTCTAGGGGCCAGAGAGCAATGGAGAAATCAGCCCTTGGGGCTTGCTGCAGAGCACTGCTGCCTCCACCCATATCAGTGAATAGGGGGCTTCTATGCTATCAGTGAGAAATACTTCATCTGTCTCCCTCCAAAACTGAGCATGTCAGATCTACAACGTTCCCACTACCTGCTTGATCTGGAAGCACAGGACTGCGCTCAGAATCAGCACTTGACTCTCCAAATGCACTGCATAGTACAAAATGTAACTGCTGGGCTCCCTGGTCAGTGTGTAGAGGGCTCCACTTCCTTTCTCTCTCATCATGCTCATCCTAGCCAGTCTACCCACTCAGAAAGGGGGACTCCCCCAAAGTCAATAAACTTTCATGATATGTAAGCAGCTAATACATGCCAGGCCTCATCTTGCTGTTTACAGTGTAAAACTGATGTGAGATCAGAATCAGACCTGCCACATTTTGCAGTTATACTGAAAAGCCTGTATGCCGTCTGTACATTTTTTGGGGGGGGGGGAAAGTGGGGGAAGAGATGAGGCTGAAGCCCTGCTCTTCACCTGTTGGAGAAGTCTGGGAATTCCTTAAGAAGCGTTCATCATGCAGCAAGTTATTTTGGAGTTTTGTTTTTCCCCCCTGTTTACTTTTAATGGAAATTTCTTACAACCAAACTACAAGAGTTACACACACACACATACAAGAAATAGTCAGTATTACTGTGCTTTAAGAATACTGACCAAAAAATCATCTAAACCCCCCCACCTCAAAAAAAACCCACCCCAAAACAGTGACATAAAATTAAGCCAAAGCCAGATCTTGGTTGAACATCAGGAAGAAAATTCTTAAGAATGAGATCTCTTAGAGTGTAGAATAATCTCCCAAGGGAAGTGGTGGAAGCCCTAATACCTGAGTCATTTAAAGCTATTATTATTAATTATTATTATTATTATTTGTATTGCACTTAGAGGCCTCAACCAAGAACAGGGCCCCATTGTTCCAGGTGCTGTATAGACACATAGTAACAGACAGCTCCTGCCCTGAAAAACTTTCAATCTAAATAGAGAAGACAGACAAAGGATGGCAGGTCAGCTGCAGAGTTGAGAAGAGAACACAGATCTCCTGACTATTAGTTCAGTGCCCTTTCAACTAGACCATGTTGCCTCCCAACTAGACTGGACAACTCAAGAATATTCTCTAGAGCAGGGTTTCTCAACCCGTGGGTCAGGACCCCAAACTGGGTCACCAGAATGTTTCAAAGGGTCACATGGCAGTTCCTGTGGTTCCAGTCCCATGGGACTGGCTGGTTTTGCCTTCCTGCTCCAGGCACTGCAACCTCTGGGGTCCCAGCACCACTCAGGTCATGATGATGAGAGTCCAGGTAGGCCAAATTTGAGTGAGTGGCACCGCAATCCCATGAGTCAGATCCAGGGCTGGCTCCAGCTTTTTTGCCGCCCCAATCAGCAGGAAAAAAAAGAAGAAAAAAAGAAAAAGAAAAAAAAAGAAAAACCCGATTGAGCTGCCACTGAAGTGCCGCCAGAGAAGAAGCCAGGAAGTGAAGGACCTGCTGCTGAATTGCCACCAAAGACTCAAGCGGGCCGACTGAGCTGCCGCTGAAGTGCCAACAATGATGACCTGGACGTGCTGCCCCAGCAACAGACAAACTGCCGCCCCTTTCTATTGGCCGCCCCAGGCACCTGCTTCCTCTGCTTGTTCCAGGAGCCGGCCCTGGTCCACTCACACAAATTTGGTCTAGTGAGGGAGGTGGGGCCAAACCTGAGAGGCGCAGCAGCCCTGGAGGTTGCAATGCCTGGAGCAGAGAGCCAAGCCCAGCCAGCCCCATAGCACAGGAGCCGCTACTGTGGGGTGAGTGGTGTGCAGGACCCAATCCCATCCCCCCCGGGGGGGTGGGATTCAATCGAAACCACCCCAGGCCTCCACCCCTAGACTATTTACTGCGTCGCGATAGGCCATAAACATTTTGAATGGGTCCTGAGCCCCAAAAGGTTGAGAACCACTGCTGTAGAGAACAATCCTGTGTTGGTTAAGTGGGAGAATGGAGTCACTAGAAGTAGTAAGTCTTTCCCATCTCTAACGTGTGTAAACCAATAAATACACTGTGTAAATTTTAGGGGAACAGTGTGCAAGAAGAAACACTACAGAGAAACATTTTTTTCCAAAAATCGTGTTTTCATTTTTACATTAATTCAATCTTACTAATCAAACCCCATTGTGCTTAGGACCCTGCACTGCCCGCCACTTTCATGGCAGTGGTTCTGACTCTGACAGTAGAGCCCTTATAACAAATGAGCTGGGAATTTGTTGGCTGGGTTTGAAAGTGATGTGAGAGTCCAACAGCAGCTAGTTATTTTCAAACAAAACCATTGTTTGTTGGTTTTAAACGCTAGGAGTTTAGGAGACTCCCATGGGCTTTTGAAGTCTGAGTGCTCCAATAGTAGGGTAAGAGAAACACTGAAATACACTGTTGTGATACATGTGCATAATATGCAAAAATAAATAATCTGGAGGAAAAAGGGGGGTTAATTGTGGAGGAAAAGCTCTCAGAAGTTACCTTTGGGCAACCCTCCTCCATCCTCTGCTTCCCATAACAATATCAAAGCCAGGTAGGAAAACACTTTGGGATTTGGGAAACAGTCAGCAGTTTACTATTGTGTTACTTGCTTGTAGGATTGCTTTCCTGGGGTCTGCTCCTGCTTCCATGGAAGTCAATAGTAAAACTCCTATTGATTTCAAAAGTGCAGGATCAGGTCCCTAGATACAAAATGACCATGTCATGCTGTCTTTAAAACCTAGGTAACAAGATCACTTGGAAGGGAGATTTTAAAACCCAGCTGGCTGCTGAGTAATGTTAATTGCTGTCAAGACTGCCACAGAGTTATTGAGGTTTGTAACCTAAACTCAGGAGACGGGTTAGATTGGGAACCGATTACCAGAAAGGTGAGGCAAGTTACTGTGAGATCTTAATATAACATTCCCCCTGACTGGGCTTTGTGATCCTCTTTAGTTTAACACTCCAGACTCTCAGTGATTTTTGAGAGGCTATTTACAAGTGGCATCGCTAGATCTGTGTGCTAATAATGCGCTCTCTCTCCAAGAAACACTGATACATTTCTTTATGGCTCCTGTTCCAAAGTCCATTCCATAGTCTTTTATTTGCCTGATGAAGGGTTGATCCTGCTCCTCATTACAGAGGGATTAAGGCACCTCTGCTTGGGTTGTGTATCCTTATAAAGTGAGAAAGAGAAAGGACTGGCTCTTTTTATTTTCAATAAAGGACTGAATCCTAATTTAATTAAGCCTAGTTCCCCACCTTAGAAAATCAGACAACCTGGAGGAAACTGCTACAAAACAGCAACATAAAGCTTTCTATTTATTAGAGATGTGCAAATTTTGTGACACCAATGGCCAGACACTGGCAACTTGCCAGACACCTGAGGGATGCATCTAATTTGCATGTGCAGTGATATAAATAAAAAATGAATGCACCACAATTCCCATAGCTTGTATCGTCCATGATAAAAAAAAAAGCTTGTTGATTGTGCTTATTAGTGGTAAAAAAAAACAGTATCAATCTACTTTACCCTCATCTTGTGGGTGAAGACGGTTAGGGAGCCACACTTTAGATCCCCCGAGGCTGCACTTTTGGAACCCCTGTGGTGCAGAAATGTATGGTAACTGAAATTCATGTCTATAATCAAGCTAGATGGTTATAAAGCTCAGGAAGGATATTTGTGCCTTTCAGTGATTTAAAAAAAAGATATGGCAGCATATCTGAGAGAATGGACTCAGAGGGATTCCTTGAGGAAATTAGACATTGTTAAGAAATGGCTCCGAGTAAATAGACCGAAACCAAGACAGAGACAGAGAGTCTGAAATGGAAATTTGTGAACTGAGGGCAAGTTATACCAGTGACCTTGCTGCATTCTGCTAATAGAGCTGCCACAATAGCACTGAGACAAACTCCTTACCTGGGAACTGGACCCCCTGGGGTAGACATTCTGTCAGTAATTTCTGCTCATTAACGTACATGATGGTATTTTTATACATGGAGGTTTATCTGGAATCATGTGTGATGGCGTCCCTGAGACATTTGTAGGAAAAAATGTCCCAACATTCCATTCTGATCAGTGGAGAACAATCATTCAGCGGTAGACTGCTGTGACGCTTAGAAAAGTGGTAGGAGAACGGCTTTTTTATATATCTACTGCCCATATCTATTCCTTGATTTGTCTTCAGAGCCATTTCTGCTTATTTTGCTACAAAAACATGCTGACTACTGTCAGCACAAAATAATTGCATAATAAGTTGTATTCGTAGGCCCCAGTCCTGCAAACTGCTCTGCATGGGTGGATCCTTACTTCAGTGGGGCTCCATGCAGGCACACAAGTCCTTCCACTCAGATGAGCTTGCAGGAGCAGGACCTGAAGCTGTCAGTGCCATTTGGATTGGGCCAAGCTTATTGGTGTTTTACTATCTGTTAAGTAATAAGTCATGTTATTATTATATAATATTAATCAGTGTGACTAAGTTTCAGGATTTTATTGCAACTCTTGTGATTTGGGGTTTATTCTTAAAACCCCACTTACTGGAATCAAGAGATTGCATGAGCATCTCAGCTTTCATTGACATAAAAAACTTTTTAGCCCTCATGGTTGTGGTGAGAAGCTTGAAAACATGAACTGAGGCCTGGTCTACACTGGAAGGTGTGGGGGGGATCGATCTAAGATACGCAACTTCAGCTACGAGAATAGCGTAGCTGAAGTCGATGTATCTTAGATCAACTTAGCTTGACTTATTTCGTGTCCTCGTGGTGCGGGATCAACGGCCTCCGCTCCCTCGTTGACTCCGCTTCCGCCTCTCACCCTGGTGGAGTTCCGGAGTCAATGGGGAGCGCGTTTGGGGATTGATGTATCGCGTCTAGACGGGACGCAATACATCGATCCATGATAGATCGATCACTACCCGCTGATCTGGCGGGTAGTGTAGACATACCCTCAGTGTAGCTTAAATCCCTCAGAAATCAGAAGACAAATACCGCCCTCCCCCAACATTTTTATTTTTAAACCTCATGATTTTTAAGGAAATGTCATGATTTTAGTGGGTCTGGACCACAATTTTTGATTGCTTGGGGTTGGCAAATACTGTTATGTTCTGCCTTATCACAATAAAATTGCCATCTGAGTTCTGTCACTACAGAATCTTTATTACTTGTGTTGTGGGAAGCAGAAAAAAACCCACTTGATTTTCAGGCTTTGACTCTGATCATTCAATCCTCACACAAGCTAAACTTCAATCCCATGTAAGGGAGTTTGGTCTGTATTAGACTGCAGGGTTCATTGGGTTCAGCATGGCTTGCTGATAGATAGAAAAAGGTGTCGCTCACTTTGAACTGAGCAAATTTGATAATGAAGTCATTTACAGAGAATAAACATTCACTGAGATGGTGTTTCTGTTAGGCCTCTTTCTGAATGTAGCCAAATTTTAAAAGACATAGGTCTCAGGGGGCTTCTGTCTCTTTAAATGTTTCTGACAGCAAAATAAAAACACTCTTTTCTTCCTAGGGTGACTAAGTGTCCAGTTTTTGACTGGAATGCCTGGTCAAAAAGAGACCCTGGCGGTTCTGACCGGTGCTGACCAGGCCGCTAAAAGTCCTTAGCACAGTGAGTTAAGACAGGCTCCCTGCCTGCTCTGGTTCCACGTGGCTCCCGGGAGTGGCCGGCAAGTCCTGCTCCTAGGTGCATGGACGGCCACAGTGGTCTGTGTACTGTCCCAGCCCTGAGCACCAGCTCCGCAGCTCCCATTGGTTGGGAACTGTGGTCAATGTGAGTTGGGGGGGCAGCGCCTGCAGGCATGGGTGGTGTTTGTGGGCATGGGCAGCGCGCAGAGCCCCCTGACCCCTAGGAGCCAGAGGGGTGGCATGCTGCCACTTCCAAGAGCCGCGTGGAGCCAGGGCTAGCAGGGAGCCTGCCTTAGCCTCATTGTGCTGCTGACTGGGAGCTGCCTGAGATAAGCACCGCCCGGCCGGAGCCCACACCCCAAACCCCCTCCCACATCACAATCCCCTGAGCCCCCTCCTGCACCCTAACTCCCTCCCAGAGCCCACCCCAACCCCCTGTCCCAGGTCAGAACTCCCTCCCAATCCTAATCCCCCCCCAAGCCCATACCCCACACTCCCAGCCCTGAACCCCCTCCCACATCCAAACTCCCTTCCAGAGCCCTCACCCCCTCCCACACACCAACCCCCTACCCCAGCCCTGAGCACCTCTCCTGCACTCCGAACCCCTCAGCCCCAGCCCAGAGCCCCCTCCTGCACCCCAAACACCTCATCCCTGGCCCCACCCCAGAGCCCATGCCCCCAGCCACAGCCTGCACCCCCTCCCACACCTCAACCCCCTACCCCAGCCCTGAGCCCCCTCCTGCACTCTCAACCCCTCAGTCCCAGCCCGGAGCCCCCTCCTGCACCCCAAACCCCTCGTCCCCTGTCTCACCCCAGAGCCTGCACCCTCAGCCAGAGCTCTACCCCCCTCCCGCACCGCAACCCCCTGTCCCAACTTGGAGCCCCACCCTGGAACCCGCACCCCCAGCCCTCTCCCCCTCCCACACCCCAACCCCCTGCCCCAGTCCAGTGAAAGTGAGTGAGGGTGGGGATAGGGTGAATGGGGGTGGGGCCTTAGAGAAGGGGCAAGGCCTCAGGGAAGGGAAGGGGCGGGGAAGGGGGTGGGGCAAGGGTGTTCGGTTTTGTGCGATTAGAAAGTTGGCAGTCCTATTTCTTCCAAAGCCATGGAAATCCCCTTGGAAAGCCATTCATTCTGTCCCAAGGAAGGCAGAAAGCCCTGTGATAAATGAGACCTGAGGAGCGGCCCTCAGTTTGCATTGTCAGCTGGGCAAACATAAGCTTGTATGTCCATTCAGCATTTCTTTTCTTCTTCTGCAACAGTGCAAGCTCACAACCCACAAAGCCTAAAAGCAACTTGTTGAAGGAAGTTCTACAACTCTGATTGTGGTGTGTATGTGCGTGTGTCAGGGTGGTACATGTCATTCATTGCCCCCTGTGGTCAGATTGATTTTCGCCCCTCTGCCTTTTCTTTCTCTCCTCCCTATTCTCACAGACTTCTGCTGTAGAATTCCATTTTCTATAGGGAACTGGCCCAATTCTGTAGAGACTCTCTATAGAGTAGAATTTCTATAGCATGCTACTGATTTCTGTAGAAAGTAAGGAATTCTCATCATTTACTTCACCTATGGAAACAAATCTGGAATCAGAAAACGATTCATTTACATTTAAGTTACTGTTATATAAACTGCAGTTTATTCTTCCCCCTCCCCTTTCTCATCTGTCTCCTGTTTCCCATCTCCTGTCTTTACTTTCTGCTTCTCTATTCCTGTCTCATCCTTTTTTACCATCCCACTTCTCCTTCTTACTAGCTGTCATCTCTTTTCTCATCTGACAGCCTATTCTGCCCCACCTTGCTGTTGTCTGGACCCAATCCTGCAAGCTAAATTCATTTTATGCCATAAGCCTGCAAACACTTACGTAAGGGTTTAACTTTGCTACCATGATTTCAAGAAAACAACTTCTGGTATTAAAGATAAGCATGTGCATAAATGTTTGCAGGATTGGGTCCTCCCTTTCTAGGTGCCTGATCAGATGCTTATTAAAGTCAATGTAAAGGCTCCCACTGCTGTCTGTGAGTGTTGGATCAGGCCCTAACTTCAGTATTGTACAACAAATAATAATAATAAATTAAAAATGGGAATTGTAGGTGCTTAGCACTTGCCAGAGGCACTCTGCACCTCTCAGGATCAGGCTCTTTACATCTGAATATAGAAAAATACATTGTTGTTAAGTGTCATATTTGGACAATGCTTAACATATGGGGCCTGACGCTGCACCCTTGACTTCGATTTCCATGGAAGTTTTGCCTGCATAAGGTCTGTAGAATTGGGGGCCCAAAAATTCTTCCTAACTGAAAAGCTTGTTGGAGAGAAAAATCTGGTTTAAGAACAGTGACAGGCTTAAAGTGAACAATTGGAATATTTTAAATAGATTTTTTAAATTTCCCCAGTCTACTTTATTTCCCTCCAGTTCAAGTAACAATAATAACAGTTAATACTTTGCATTTCTATAGCACTTGCCTATAAACACTTATGTGGATGCTTAACGCTATGCATTTGGATTAGTCCCAGTACTACTCACAGTATGTAAAATACATAAGTGTTTGAAGGATCAGGACCTCATGGATTAAACTCCACCTCACCCCCCATTAGGGTAAGGAAATGTTATCCCCATTTTACAAATCAGGAGAATGGTAATATATATATATATATTATTTTTTTTTGGTAACCATTTGCTTCAAGATTGACTATGATAACATTCATACCAGAAAATATATTTTGGGTATTAATGACATCATTGCTATAGATCCCTTCTTGTAAATTTAAAATTAAATCATAGAGGCTCGATCCTGGGAAGTGCTGAGTACCCTAATTTCCTACTGAAGTTTGTGAGCACTCTGGGTATTCACACCATGCACAATTAGGTCCTAAAACAATAAAATCAAAATCAAAGTAAGACAGCAAAGTAAAAATAGAACCATTATTGCCCAGTCTTGCTAATATTCTGAAGGAATCATCTAGCTCTGATACCTGCCAGCAGATTAACATTTCTGGTCTATTTCTTTAAAGTTAATATGAAAAGAAATATGTCAGTGTTTGATTTTGTTGCAATGATCCTGTGTTTTCCTGACAATTTCACATAGGAGGACATCCAGCCTGTTGAATGGTCCATGGGCCTGATCCTGCAAACCTGTCACAGGAGAATTTGCTATAGGGTTTGTTGGACCAGGCCCTATATTTGTCCATGTAAATTTATTTCCTCTTTTTCATCACCTATGGGCAACCCTTAGAATCTTTTTTTTTAAAGTGTCTATTGCTTTTAGCTAACTATAGTATTTACTCTATGTAGTATAGAAAATTTTATTATAATAGATGTTTTAAAGGTTGATAATTAAGACATTAAATGTATTTCTGAAGAGGCATAGGGAGAGATTCTCATTTTGTTCCTTTGAATTTTGTGCACAATAATATTTTTCCACCTATTTTCAATGTAAATTGAGTATAATTTTCTCTCAGACAGTTAATTAATAGGATTAGCACAAAAACTAGGGGCTTAATCCTGCTCCCACTGAAGTCTCCCCTTAAACTTCTATGTGATCAGACCCTACATTTTTAGAGGAAACTGTTTTTGTACAAAAATCCCCAAACCTGGAAAATAAACTTGAAAAACAAAATAAAAAAAAAAGATCAAAAATGAAATCTCAGAATTCTTCTGCCAGAGTGTTTTTGCAGATAATATTCACCAACTCCTTATGAAACCTTTCCCCCCTCATGAAAACTTCAATCCTCACGTAGACCCAGGGGAATAAGCAGCAGATTTGCTGGAAACTTTGAAAAAGTTTTTCTTTGGATTATAATACTGAAGCTTCTTATCAGCAGCCCCTGTCCTATACCATACATAGAAAAGGAAACTGGATATTTCTTACATGAAATATGCTAAACATCATAGCTTACCCCTTCCCCTCTGTACTCGGGTGCAGCAGTTCTGATGCCGAGATCCCAATGGCAGCAATGCTTTTATCGGGAAAGGGTCCTCCGCTTTGGCTCCTTTCTTCCTCTTCCCTTTATACTACCTGATGTTTCTAGGAAGTGAGTTGAAAGGCTGAGACAGATTTTCATTTTTAATAACTGAGCTTCAGGTTCCCAGGGAAAAAAATGTCCTCCATTGGAGACAAGAAGGTCCTGTGTCACCCAAATTCTTTATTTATTAAAGACACAAGGAGATCCTCTTACAAAACCCAAGTAAAGACTCCTCCTTAAATCTGGCGAGAGGTTCACTGGGCCTGCTTCTTTCTTTCAATCGCTTTTCATTTCCACATCTCTGTCATGCAAATCTTAAAACATGTCCAGTGATGGAAGTGAAGTTTCTACATGCAGGAAGCACTGTCTGTTGGTTAAAACACAGGGCCCCAGGGTCAGGAGATGTAGGTTCTGTTCTGCGCTTAGCCACTGATTCACTGTATGACCTTGAAAAGTCACTTAATTGCTTTGTGCCTCAGTTTTATTATCTGTAACATGGGGCTGATAATACTACTCCAAACCTCTGCGTGGTACAGAATAAAACACTGCTGAAATAAAAGCACATTGAGCTCCTCTGATGATAGGTCTTATGAAAGTACAAAATATTATTGTTGTCATCCAGATTTACCAAACGTGGTGACTGAGGAATGGGAGGTGATCATCATTTGAACTCCCTCCCTTCTTACTGCTCACTGGTGTGGATGTGCAGATGCAGGCGTATGCTAGTAATTTGAGAAGACTGTAGAATCATGTGGAAAATTCACAGTGAAATGTGAAACCCTCCAAAGTGGTTTTCATGTTTTGATCTGAATTTTAAAAATGATCCATTTTTGTGAAAAGAACCATGAAATGTGAGGGGTTCTTGCTTAAAAATAGGGCCATCCTGGAGTGGAAAATGAGCCTACCACCACTCAAAAAAGGGAGTTTCATTTAGAAGAAAACATGACATTTTCAAAATATACATTTCTAGGCAAAAAACATTTTGCAAATGAAAACCTTGCTGCATTTGCAAAGATCCACATCAAAGAAATGTAGCAAAACCCAAAAGGCCATATTTTCAAATATGCGAGTGCAAATTGCCAGCGCATAGGTGCAAAAATTGGGGGCTGTATGACTTTTCAGGTGTGCAGTTTGGACACATGCAAACACGCACATCCACGTTTGAAAATCTGCCCCCGAGCTTCTGAGTCATGAAAGGGCCTAGAACAAAACAAGAACAGTTTTGTCTCTTTTGCACAGGTCAGAGGAAGGCTGAAAGCTGCTTAGGCAACTGTGGGCAGCATTCACTAAAGCCTTGGCAGGGGGCTTTAAACAGACTGTGGAGTTACAGCTGATTCCAAAGGAAATAGGACAGGAAAGAAGTGATGCCAAGGGAGCAGTCAAATCAGATGGTGTTTTGAATCCCACTGCTAGGTGGTAATGTTGGGGGCAGAGATAATTGTAAATGACAATAGAAATGTAGCAACTTCTCCTTCCTCTTTATTACTCACAATTTGTTTATTCCGTTTGCCTGCCTTTTGTGAAGCAATTTGGCTTCCCTGCTTGCTCCTGCACTTGTTGACACCTGACCTCATCCATCATGAAGCAGAACTACTCCTGGGGACTAACATTAGGGGCTATTTCTGGCCAGATACATTTTCTCTTATAGAGTTTTCTCTCAATTTTTCTCTCCTGTGTCTTTTCCTCTGTTTTCTCCTGCTGTCTCTCTTCTCTTTTGTAATGTTTTGTCCTTTCAACTCCCATTTTTCTCAGTCATCTCCATTTTCTCCCTCCATCTGCTCAATTTTTCACATAAACTTTCCCTTACTCCCAGTAATTTTTCCAGACATGAGGTTGGGAGATGCTCACTTCCAATGTTATTCTCTGGGTTAATGATAATACTTAGTGCTTTCCATCTTCAAAGCACTTTACAGACATTAGTGAAACCCCACAGTGTCCATGAGGCAAATATCTTATCTCCATTTTACAGAAGTGGAGACTGAGGCAGAGAGATTAAATCTTCAGTAGTGGCCACTTATTCTGGGGGTCTCAGTTTTTGGATGCTTTAACTGGGCACCCAAAATAGTTAGCCACTTTTGAAAATTAGGCTGTATCTATCTGAATTTTTTTAAGGTTCTATCCCCTTAATATATAACTACCATAAGTGATTTAACTGACTTGACCACTCAGTGGCTCTGTGGTAGAACCAGGATTAGAAAGTAAACAGTGTTTGATGATTCCCCTTCCTCTAGCCTCTATCTAGGATCTGTCTGTCCCTAGATTGTGAGCTTCCAGAAGCAAGCACTCAAATGTCTGCAAAGCACCTAGCAAAGTCTGAGTGTTACCAAAAACAAATAATAAATAATAACACTAATGTACGGGTTTCTGGCTCCCAGCCCTGTGCTCAGTTCAATAGACAATGCTGCCTCTAATATCAAACCTTTAAAAAAAAATTCCAATATTCTACTGGTCCAAGCTTCTGTAGCAACACTATTGTAAGCTGGGATGTTTAGGTCTTTACTGTAGAATAATATATTTCTTTTTAAAGGGAAATTACAATTGAGCGATACGATGGCTTCTGTCTGAAGCCCCATTGAGATGCTGGGTACCTGTAGAATCCTACTTTCCTTTGTGTTGCATAGTTCTCTGGGAAAGCTAAATGACAAAAATCCAAAAGCACTTGCAGTTTGATTCAATAGTTCCTTCTGATTCGCATGAACTTGGGGATCATTTACTAAGGAAAAGAAGGTTAAGCTCTCTTTTTGTACTGAGTCAGTACTGTACCTGTACCCACTAGTTTTGGAAGGTTCATTGCCCTCCAAACACATATATAAATCCTTTAAAAATAGTTATAAACCACCTGCTCGTCTTGGAGAGCCCAATCCTGCAAACACTCTGCATGGCTAACGTCCACTGAAGTAAATGGAGTTCTGCATACAGAGACCTTACAGCATCTAAGTCCATAGTGCTTAGTACTTTATCTTAATGTACAATAACTTGGGGATGATTCTGAACTGTCAGATATGAGGTCACTGGTGTAGGTGAGGGGAGAATCAGGCCCAGTGTGTCCAGTGGCTAGAGCAAGGGAGTGGGAATCAGGAGACCTGGGTTCTTTTCTGAGCTCTGTTACTGAACCTCTGGGTGATCTTAGACAAGTCACATCACCTCTTCAAGCCTTGGTTCCTCCATCTGTAAAATGGGGATAATTTTACCTACTCACCTTTGTGAAGCTCTTTGAAATCTAAAGATGAAAGGTGCTATATAAGTACAAAACATTATTGTTATGATTATTATGTCACTGAAAGGTAATTTTTTCTATATTTGGAATAAAGGGCCTGATAATCTTCTCACTTACCCCAGTTTTATAGCAAGGTAACTGTACTGACTTCAGTGAATCCTGATTTACACTAGTCTGAAAGGCGAATCAGACTAGTGGTCACAGATTTTACCAATGAATGCAGTGCCACAATAACACATGCATTCTCACTCCATCCCTTTCACAAACTAATACCTCCATTAATTCTATGTAATCTTTGTGCAAATTCTATGTAGTCTTTGTGCAAAAATTCCATTAGTGTCAGAGCCTTTCTAAGCTTAAATAGTCTTACAGCACTTATCTTCTAGTCCCCTCAACTTGTATGCTCTATTTTGAAGTTCTCTTTCAGTTTTCATTGTGTTGACTAAAGCTGGGAGAATCTTGCAAAAAAAAATCTGCAAATAATTGACTAATATTTTTAAACAAATTCAGTTTGGCTGTGTTTGTGGCCCATTTGTGTCTACTTTCTTTATCTAATTCTTGTCTGCTAATAGTTGTATGAGTCAGTTTTACTAGCACAAAAACTCACAGAAGATGAAGCTCACACATTTGAATACTCATGGAGCGTGGATTACAACTTCCTCTTCTCTGAGAATTTATACCAGAAACCTGACTACAGTATATGGTTTACACTCATCCAGTCAAGAATAGAAACCATACCATGTATCTTTGGGAACCAATCACAAGTAAGCAATGCAACTCAAGTACTACACTATGGAGTAGAGAAAAATTGTGGAAAATGCCACTGAATAATTTCAAATAACAAATCCATTTAAGGCCATTGCAAAATGACATCCCATAAATAGAAAAAATGGCATAATGCATCACATTATAGGTTACAAATTGTTCACTCCGTTTTAGAGTTTGTATATTCCAGAGGGAGCTTCATTCTCCCTGAAGAGCAGGAGCCTTAGAGTGAGCTGGGAGATCCTTGGATGGTCCTTGAGGGAGGTGAAGAAACTGGCATTCTAGTTAATGGGTTCAGGACTTGACAGGCTTATCACTAGCAGAAGTCTTCTAAATATGGGGGATTCTGATCTCATGATGCATAAACAGGATTTGCATAAACAAGTTTTGATAATATACAGTAGACAGACACACTGAACTAAATTCACCCCAGTGTAACTCCCCTGCCTTACACCAGGGATGAATTTGGCCCATGGTGTGACCTCATCCAAAATTACTGCTGCCTCCTCTATTAACATTGTATTTGCTCAATGCCTGTCTTGTATATAACTCTTTATTTTTAAGTGGGTTTATATAGCATTGTGCCTTCCAGAATATATAAGGTAGGATTTTGTGTATTCACATGTGTACACACGTGTGTACGTGCAGCATGGCACGATCTATGCTCTCTGCATGTCTATATATGGTAAGTAAATACAAGCGTCTAGGCAGTAGGGGCGGGGGAGCCCTTGGCCCTGATCCATTACACCCAGCCTTTCTAGAACACTATTAAAATTTGATGTTGTTTTCCTCCTGTGTCTCCTGAGTTCTTTGTTCCACTCAGGCCAGTGCTGACCAGCACGACTCCCAGACTAGACAGATGGGGGGGAGGGGGAAAGAGAGGGAGAGAAAGAGAGAAAGAGATGGTCTGTAGTTTGGGTTTCGCCGGTCTTGCAGTTTCTAATGAGCTGTCAATCAAATGAGCTGTTTCTCCAGAGCTTATCTGTGACTGGTGAGAAGCGCCAGCACCAAGGATTCATTCTAACCAGATAGAGAGACATGGACACAGACGGTGCATTAAAATACCTTTTAGCTTCACAACCAAGATTTCTCTTAGAATTCTGGTCATGTTCAGAGTCTCACATTAAGAATATATACGCAGTCTTACAGCATATAGACAACTGTGTGCCCGTATCATAGAGAATAGGACCAGTGCCCACTTCGCCTCAAAATTGGGTAGGCAGGATTGATTCAGGCCTTTTATCAGACAGGCTTGCAGGTCAGGGCTAGGTTGGCTCACCTTTTTGGTAGTCACAGTGAGGAAGCTGATTTCTACATATGAGTCGAAACTGGGATCATTTTGTGAATCCACGAAAACTTTGGAGGTTTGATTAGAAAACAGGACCTAGATCTACATTACTCGGGGCTTTAGGTTTGCAAAGCAAAATCTCAGCTGACAAAGATTTACAAAACCAAAGCTCTATGGTTTCCTTCCCTTGGAGAACACAGAGTGAACTGTTTGGAGGGGAAATGCTATAATATATCCCTGAGCTCAGTGAAATATTCAGCACTTCCCAGGATAGGCCCTGTGGTTGTCAAGGTCTGCTGGCATTTTTCCTATAAGCCTTCATTAAATTTGGTATCTTTTGAAGCCATACTGAACCATGTGAACTGACTATTGAAATCTTTTCTCACCATATCCTTCTTCATTATA
The DNA here is from genome assembly GCF_016161935.1 of Mauremys reevesii. NCBI lineage: Eukaryota > Metazoa > Chordata > Testudines > Geoemydidae > Mauremys > Mauremys reevesii. The sequence goes on from NC_052626.1 coordinate 58,732,124, forward strand.
TAATTGTAACCCACAATCATTACTGACTCTTAGGGAAAGAGAAGTAAATTGACAACCCACCAATTTGCATCAACCATGCAGCTTTACACTACACCTCAATAAAGGTGTTAGTGCTATTGTAGCTACTTTACTTTTGTAATCAACAATAGAAAAATATTTCAGAACAGTTGCTCTGTTCACCTTTTTTTTAAAAGACAAACAAGTTTTCCTTAAAATCCATTGTAACATATGTTTCTTGGATATTTCGCTACATTTTGATTTGTGCTTTCTCTAACATTCTGTCCCAACCATTTTCCTTACTCTCTAGAAGAAGAAGGGGCCTGAGCAGGGTGACCAGTAGGGTGACCAGATGTCCCGATTTTATAGGGACAGTCCTGATATTGGATTTTTATACTTGCTATCTGGTCATCTTATGCCCGAATCTCTTTCATTTATACTAGTATAAATCAAGAGTAACGCCACTAAACTCAAAGGAGTTAAGAACATAAGTGTGGCCTTACCGGGTCAGACCAATGGTCCATCTAGATCAGTATCCTGTCTCTGACAGTGGCCCGTCCCAGGTGCTTCAGAGGGAATGAACAGAACAGAGCAATTTCAAGTGATCTCCCCTGTCATCCAGTCTCAGCTTCTGGCATTTGGAGGTTTAGGGAACCTGGAGCATGGGGGTTGCATTACACTGGCTTTACATTAGTGTGAGTAAATACTGAATCTGACCCAACAAATAGACCCTGCCCCAGAAGCAATAACCATCTGTGACATGTGGTGACCCATTACGAAGCCTATCAGAGCTCCAGAAAGATCCCAATGTTTGGCAGACTTTACTAGCTGAGATTTTGTTTTGCATTAAAAAAAACAAGTGCCTCTTACTTTGTGGTTTCTGGAGTTATTTTTAACATGATGGGCAGCTTTTTGTTTAGATGAACTATCTGCAACTTTAAATGGTCAGCTATTGAGTCTGTGCCCTGGTCTACACTAGGCGTTTAAATCGGTTTTAGGAGCTTAAAACCGATTTACGCCAAAAAACCCCCACACTAGGAGGCACCTTATATCGATTTTAATGGCTCTTTAAACCGTTTCTGTACTCTCTCCTACGAGAAGGAGTGCCAGTATATCGGTATAACATATCGGATTAGGGTTAGTGTGGGCGGCTGATCGGGTATTGGCCTCCGGAGCTATATCCACAGTGCACCACTGACCGCTCTGGACCGCAATCTGAACTCGGATGCAGTGGTCAGGTAAACAGGAAAAGCCCGCGAACTTTTGAATATTTCCTGTTTGCCCAGCGTGGAGCTCCGATCAGCGGGTGGCGGATGCAGTCAAAATCAAAAAAAAAGAGCTCCCGCATGGTCCATGCGGATGTGATCGCTGTAAGGGCAGGCAAATCCGTTCTATCAGCGCTCCGTTACAGAAGATGAAATTCAGAATCCTTTTTTAAAAATCTCCAGACAGACGCCATAGCAGGGACTCAGCGCACTGCAGCGTGACAAGTGTAACGGAAAGCCAAAGAATCAAATGGACGCGCATGGACTGGAGGACTGAAGCTATCCCACAGTTCCTGCAGCCTCCTAAAATTATTTGCATTCTTGGCTGAGCTCCAAATGCTTCTAGGGTCAAACACAGTGCCCGCGGGTCAGGGCATAGCTTGCAATCTACTCACCCCCCCCCACCCCCCCCAGCCCGCGGGTCAGGGCATAGCTTGGCAATCTCTCTCACCACCCCCACCCCCCCCCAGAGCAAAGGTAAAACAATCCTCTGACTCTTTTACGTGTCACCCTATCTTTACTGAATGCTGCAGATAGACGCGATAGTGCAGCAGTCAACACCAACATCCTTGCTTCCCCCCCCCCGTCATGGGCGGCTGATGGTACAAAAGATGGAAATCCATCCTCATCATCAGCATAAGCTGATCGTGCAAAATGATGGAAATCCATCCTCATGATCAGCTTCAGCTGATGGGACAAAAGGACTGGTAACCGCCCTCGTATCAGCCTATTAGCCCTAATTTTTCTGGTGGATGGATGGTGCAATATGGTAACCATCCTCATCATAGCAACAGGGGCTGAGCTCCATCAGCCCCCACCCTTCATGTGTAAAAGAAAGATCAGTGCCCCTGGACTAGCAGTGGGATGCTGGGCTTCTCTCCTACACACTGCTTAATGTCCTGTCTGGACTATCATAGCAGCTGGAGGCTGCCTTCCACTCATTTCTCACTAACAAGTCAGTGTGTCTTATTCCTGCATTCTTTATTAATTCATCACACAAGTGGGGACAATGCTACGGTAGCCAAGAAAGGCTGGGGGGAAACGAAAATCAACAGGTGGGTTTTTACAGGAGCACCCCCTGTATACATATATATAAATTTCTCGGGCTCTGACACAGAGCAGGTGGTTCTCTAGCACACTTGCCTATATTAGGCAGCACAGATTCTATTTTTAGATACCAAAAGGAGGGATTGACTCAGGAGTCATTCCCAATTTTGCTTTTGCCCCCCTGGCTGATCGGCCAGCACTATATTATGACAGCCAATGGTACAAAACGATGGAAGGTGCAATATGGCTAGCAACCACTCTGGCTTTTTGCACCCTGGCTGATTGACCAGGGGCAATAGCAGCAAATGACAGGGGTAAAGGACTGGTAGCCATGATCATCCTCAGTTCCAATTTATGGAAGGGTTTGGATGGTGCAATATGGCTAGTAACCATCTCTGCTGTCATGCAAAAGCAAAAGCATGCTTCTGTGTAGCTGCTGAATGCGCCTCTGTGGCGCGCTAGTACACATACGGGTGAGAGTCACAAGCGGAAACAAGCTCCATGGTTGCCATGCTATGGCATCTGCCAGGGCAATCCAGGAAAAAAAGGCGTGCCCGTGCTTTTCCCAGACGAAAGGGTGACTGACGACATTACCCAGAACCACCAGCGACAATGATTTTTGCCCCATCAGGCACTGGGATCTCAACCCGAAGTTCCAAGGGGCGGGGGGCTGCGCGGAAACTATGATATAGAGAGGAATAGCTACACAGTGCACGCTCCAGAAATCGACGCCGCTCCTGACCACACCACGACACCACCATTTATTAATGTGTATGTGGTGGTGTGGCCGCATTTTTTTTTTATAAAATTTTTTTTGTTTTACAAAATTCGCAAATCCGAATAGTAGACTCCAAGGGCGGGGGGAGCTGAACTATGGGATGGGATAGGAGAATAGCTACACACATTACAAACACTCAGAATCGGCGGCCTCCCTCTCGGGATGGGCGACGCACACTTTACGATTTTTAGTGTGGTGCTGCGCTTTATAAAAAAATTTTTAAAAAAAATTTATTTGGGAAATGCATATTCCCAATAGTAGTAGTGCCCTGTGATCACCTAATCTAGCCAAACCCTGAGTCTCCACATCTTACAGTAGGATCTAAGTCCCTTGCAATGTTTAATGTATTGATCCTCACAACACTCCTTATGTGGAAGGGAAGTGCTATTATTCCCAATTTACAGATGGGGAAACTGAGGCAAACCTGTTAGTTGTCTGAGGTTACACAGGAAGGTGGTGGTAGAGGAGTGACTTGAACCCAGGTCTCCCAAATGTGAGGCCAGCATCCTAGCCACTGGTCCATTCATCCTCTTCTGTTAGTTACACCTATGCAAAGTGGGCTACTGTTCTGATCCAGTAGCATTTTATACCCACTTTGTACAGATGTAAATGGCTATATAACCTTGTAAGCAGCTATACAATGTTGTCAACTCTCATGATTTTATTGCAAGTGTAACGCTGACAAACCCCAGTCATCAGCAGGTAGGATCGAACCTGGGACCTCTGGAGCTAAATGCATGAGCCTCTATTGTGTGAACTAAAAGTCATGTGACCATTAGCTAAGGCTGTAGCAGACTCATTAATCTGAAGTGGCCTAGGTGCCACTAGAGGGGGACAGAGTATCACACCCAGGAGGTGAGTGGTTACATATTTCCCCTAGCTGAGGAAGTGTGTCCCGAGCTTCAGAGACTTCCCAGTTGATATCCCACATGAGCCCCCACTTGTAATGCCAACAGACTCCAGTTATCAGCAGGCAGGATTGAACCTAGGAGCTCTGCAGCTAAATGCATGAGCCTCTACTGCAGTGTTCTTCACTGCAAGGCCTGCGAGCCAGTGTTGGCTCCCATGGACCCTAACTGCAGCTCCCTGTTGATCACACTCTCCAGCGGTGCAGTGGAGCTGCAGCTAAGGCAGGCTCCCTGCCTACCCTGGCCTCACGCCACTCCCTGAAGCGGCCAGCATGCCCTCATGGGGTCAGAGGAGGAGCAGAGGTCTCTGCGCGTTGCTCCTGCCTGCAAGCACTGCTCCTGTAGCTCCCATTGGCTGGGAACGGGGAACTGTGGCCAATGGGAGTTGTAGGGGTGGTGCCTGCAGAGAGGGGCAGCGCACAGAGCCATGTGCCCCCCCAGGGGCTGCAGGGGTGTGTTGGCCCCTTCCAGGAGCTGTGTGGGGCCGGGGCTGCCTGAAGTAAGTGTCACTTCTTCAATGGGCAGGTTCTGAATAGCTCTTCTACCATGCAACCTGCAGCCTCCCAGAACCAGCCTCCCATGCTGCCTCTTGCACCCCAAGCCCCTGCCCCAGCCCTGAGCCCCCTCCTAGAGCCAGCCCCCAATACCTCCTCCTGCACTCCAAGTCCCTGCTTCAGCCCTGAGCCCCCTCCCTGAGCCCGCACCCCATAACCCCTCCTGCATCCCAAGCAATATTACCAATAACAGTAATATTACCATATCAACCAACCAAGAACTTGGAGTGTTCAGCCGCCTGTATCAGGTATGTGTTCAGCCGTCTGTGTCGGGTTGATGTGGCTCTCACATTCAGGGCCGGCTCCAGGCACCAGCATCCCAAGCAGGTGCTGGGCTTGCAATCTGCTCTGCAGGCGGCAGTCCCTGTGTTTTTGCCCAAGCCCTGCTGCTGAATTGGTGGGTGGGGCAGGGGGGGTGGCATGTAGGGCGCGGCGCGCGGCGTTTCGCGGCAATTTGTAGCTTCTATGTTCAGCTGTCCGCGTGGCGCAGCTTCTATCTTCCGGCTGAAGACAGAAGCTGCCGCCGAATTGCTGCCGCCACGGAAACGCGTGTGCCGCCCTAATGGCACACGGACTGCCCCCGCCCTCGGTGGTGGCAATTCAGCGTGCTGCTTGGGGCGGCGAAAACAGTAGAGCCAGCCCTGCTCAGATTGAAGGCTTTTTGCCAAAGTGGCCCCCACTTCAAAAATAGTGAAGAGAACTGCTCTACTGCATGAGCTAAAAATTACGAGCCTAGTAGCTAAAGCTGTAGCAGACTCATTAATCTCAAGTGGTCTAAGTGCTACTAGCGGGGTACAGAGCACCACATCCCGGAGGTGTGGGGGTTACACAAGTCTCATGATATTTGGTGTTTTTCTTAAAGGCCCAGCTCTTGGAGTCAAGTGATTCTGTGAGAAGCTCAGCTTTCATTAAAAAAACAGTAAGTTTCTAGCTGTTGTGGAGACAAGCATGAAAATATGAACCGTATAAGTGCAGACACCGAAAGACAAATAAAAAGATCCCCACATTTATTTTTTAAAATCTCACATTGTTTAGACCAATCTCATGACTTTTTGTGGCTTGACTCATATTGTCAAGTATCAGAGGGGTAGCCGTGTTAGTCTGGATCTGTAAAAGCAGCAAAGAGTCTTGTGGCACCTTATAGACTAACAGACATATTGGAGCATGAGCTTTCGTGGGTGAATGCATGCATCTGACGAAGTGGGTATTCACCCACGAAAGCTCATGCTCCAAAACGTCTGTTAGTCTATAAGGTGCCACAAGACTCTTTGCTGCTTTTGACTCACATTGAATGCTTGGGGTTGGCAATACTGTTTTTACTAGATATAGTTGCAGTAAAACGTAACTGTCTGAGAAAATGGGCCCTAAACTGAAACAAGAACAACAGGAAGAGATACATACATTCTAAGGCCAGAAGGGACCATTGTGATCATCTAGTGTCTAACCTTCTGTATAACACAGGCCATAGAACTTCCCCAAAATAATTCCTAGAGCATAGCTTTAGAAAAACATTCAGTCTTGATTTTAAAATGGTCAGTGATGGGGAATCCACCATGACCCATGGTAAATTGTTCCAGTGATTAATTATTCTCATTGTTAAATATGTATACCTTATTTCTAATCTGAATTTGTCTAGCTTCAACTTCCAGCCATGGAGTATGTTATATCTCTTTCTGCCAGATTGAAGAGTCCATTATTAAATATTTGTTCCCCATGTAGGTACTAATAGACTGTGATCAAGTCACCTCTTAATCTTCTCTTTGTTAAACTAAATAGATTGAGCTCCTTGAGTCTCTCAGTGTAAGGCATGTTTTCTAATCCTTTAATCAGTCTTGTGGCTCTTCTCTGAACTCTCTCTGATTTATCAACATCCTTCTTGAATTGTGGGCACCAGTCCTGGACACAGTATTCCAGAAACAATCACGCCAGTGCCAAACATAGAAGTTAAATAATCTCTCTATTACTCGAGATCCCCCTGTTTATGCATCCCATGACAAATATGTGGGTAGGGTGGCAGAAACAATCAGACTGTGTGATCAGTTGGGTGAGCAAGACATGAGTCATGAGTGTTATAAAATGTTTTGTTTTTTATTCTTATGTCCAAAGAAGGCAGGGTGGGCTCGGTGCACAGACTTTGAAAGGCTGGAGATTTAGAAAGAGTTGCTCTAAAAATCCCAGGTTTCTACCAAATGCAAGTATCAGAGGGGTAGCCGTGTTAGTCTGGATCTGTAAAAGCAGCAAAGGATCCTGTGGCACCTTATAGTCTAACTGACGTTTTGCAGCATGAGCTTTCGTGGGTGAATACCCACTTCTTCGGATGCAAGTAGTGGAAATTTCCAGGGGCAGGTTTATATATGCAAGCAAGAAGCAAGCTAGAGATAACGAGGTTAGTTCAATCAGGGAGGATGAGGCCCTGTTCTAGCAGTTGAGTGAAAACCAAGGGAGGAGAAACTGGTTCTATAGTTGGCAAGCCATTCACAGTCTTTGTTTAATCCTGAGCTGATGGTGTCAAATTTGCAGGTGAACTGGACCTCAGCAGTTTCTCTTTGAAGTCTGGTCCTGAAGTTTTTTTGCTGCAGGATGGCCACCTTAAGATCTGCTATTGTGTGGCCAAGGAGGTTGAAGTGTTCTCCTACAGGTTTTTGTATATTGCGATTCCTATTATCTGATTTGTGTCCATTTATCCTTTTCCTTAGAGACTGTCCAGTTTGGCCGATGTACATAGCAGAGGGGCATTGCTGGCATATGATGGCATATATTACATTGGTGGACATGCAGGTGAATGAACCGGTGATGGTGTGGCTGATCTGGTTAGGTCCTGTGATGGTGTCGCTGGTGTAGATATGTGGGCAGAGTTGGCATCGAGGTTTGTTGCATGGATTGGTTCCTGAGCTAGAGTTACTATGGTGCGGTGTGCAGTTACTGGTGAGAATATGCTTCAGGTTGGCAGGTTGTCTGTGGGCGAGGACTGGCCTGCCACCCAAGGCCTGTGAAAGTGTGGGATCATTGTCCAGGATGGTTTGTAGATCCCTGATGATGCGTTGGAGGGGTTTTAGCTGGGGACTGTATGTGATGGCCAGTGGAGCCCTGTTGGTTTCTTTCTTGGGTTTGTCTTGCAGTAGGAGGCTTCTGGGTACACGTCTGGCTCTGTTGATCTGTTTCCTTATTTCCTCGTGTGGGTACTGTAGTTTTGAGAATGCTTGGTGGAGATTTTGTAGGTGTTGGTCTCTGTCTGTGGGATTAGAACAGATACGGTTGTACCTCAGCGCTTGGCTGTAGACAATGGATCTTGTGGTGTGCCCAGGATGGAAGCTGGAGGCATGAAGGTAGGCATAGCAGTCGGTAGGTTTTCGGTATAGGGTGGTGTTAATGTGACCATCAATTATTTGCACCGTAGTGTCTAGGAAGTGGACCTCCCGTGTAGATTGGTCCAGGCTGAGGTTGATGGTGGGGTGGAAGCTGTTGAAATCGTGGTGGAATTTTTCCAGAGTCTCCTTCCCATGGGTCCAGATGATTATGTCATCAATGTAGCATAGGTAGAGAAGGGGCGTGAGTGGACGGGAGCTGAGGAAGCGTTGTTCCAGGTCAGCCATAAAAATATTGGCATATTGTGGGGCCATGCGGGTGCCCATAGCGGTGCCACTGATCTGGAGGTGCAGGGGGTGCAGGTGTATTGGCTGGGGGGGCCCTCCACAACATTCCTTCAGTTATTGGGCAAATTCAAGTAATGCTAGGCAGGAGGTGTATATGAGGGTTGATCTTAACTTAGTCTGGGAAGACTGAGTTAGTAAGATGCCTCTGACGAAGTGGGTATTCACCCACGAAAGCTCATGCTCCTATATGTCTGTTAGTCTATAAGGTGCCACAGGACTCTTTTCTGCTTTTTGAATTAGTAAGAACTTCTGTTCCAAATACAGGAAAATTCCTGCTGCTCCTCATGCTATTCCAATATCATTGTCTATACACAGTTTTGAAGTGAACTCTACTTTTATTGGACTCTCTTCTAAGTTACTCTCATGGGAGCTAAAACAAACTTCGGTTGGAGGTCTAAGGCTGTGCCAGATCTGTGAAGCAGATGTGTGCTGCTGGGATTCAAGCATGCTGCACCATATGCTTCAGTCTACCCTCTCTGTACCTCACAAGCTGCTCCCACAATCCTGTCCTCTTATTGACATCTGTGATTTGATCTGAAGTGGATCCTTGGTCCCACAGCTGTTCTCCTTCAACAACAGACTTCATCTAGAATAGAACTGGACCTTCCAACAAATCAATTCTCTCAGTGAACCCTGTTCTACTTGGAGCTTTTATGTGTAGAAATACACCTTCTTAGTGTACAGAATATGATCCCAGTTTGCATGAGACTTACTTCACTGACAAAAGCAAGTTTTAGTCCTGGGGGAATTCTGTGCCACTGCGCAATGCAGAATTTTGCAGAAATTAACATTGTGCATGCAGCAATTCCTTTCCCTGGACAGAAATGAGCTGCACTGCTGATAGCCACCACTAAGGGCCACTGGACTCAGCAGAGCCCAGCTCGCATATAGAAGACACTGCTGCAGGAAGGGAGAAAGAACTAGAGGGTTCCTGGCAGCTGCAGTTCCCAGCATGCCCTGAAGGAAGGAGAGGGTGACACGCAGGAAACTCCATGCAAACCTGGGATGGGGAGAGGGGTGTCTGGTCAAGAGGGGCCCCGCAGCTGGGTTCTGGGCAGAGGGGGTGCAGGTGTATTGGCTGGGGGGGCCCTCCACAGGTGGGCTCTAGGGGGGAGGGGTTGTGGGGTCTGGCCCCCCAACTGGACTCTGGGTGGAAAAGGGGGCAGAGAAACAGGAACTGGGTTGTCATAGGGGTTTCTTGAACTCTCTACTCCTGGGGGAATTTGTGTGTGTGCGTGTATTGTTACAGACATACTTGCTGACAGGTATTTTGAAATAAATTACCAAAATAATTGAAACTGACTTGATTATGTAGTGTTATTTTGACAAATTAAATTTGCAGAATTTTACGGAACTTTAAAATATTGTGCGCAGAATTTTTAATTTTTTGGTGCAGAATGCCCCCAGGAGTAATGTTTTTACCCATTAGTCTTGCACAGCTTTAAGGGCTAGAGGTGTGTCTGCATTACAAACTTTTAGTGTTTGAATGAAATTGTGAAGAATCAGATGAGCTGACACGATGATGCCCATGACTGAATGATCAATATAGACCTGGACAAATTGCATTCAGTGTCACATTAGCTAACTAAGAACACTGTAGGTCAAATCTGAGAATTTACAGGGAGTCCATGGAAAATCTGCTTTTGAATGTCACATATCCTTATATGCAGTGTTGTTTAGCCATGTTGATCCTAGCATATTAGAGAGACAAGGTGGGTGAGGTAATATCTTGGACCAAGTTGGTCCAATAAAATATATTACTTCACCCACCTTGCCTCTTTAATATATCCTTATGACCTTCAACATCTAGTAGTCAGGGAGGATTCCTCATCTGATTATTCATACATTCAGAAACCCCCGATTCTGTCTTCCATCAGTGTTACTCAGAGCCTAGGTTTGGGGAATCTGCTACTTCTGGCTTATAATCAGCTGTATGAGTTATGGATCCTCTCTGGTCAGGGGAATGTTTGCTCATTCTGTGTGTGTGTGAGTGTGATACTTTTATATTGGTTCAGAAGTAATCCTCAGGGTGCTGAAAAAGAACTTTGAATAGTTTTGTTAGGAACCTTCAGGTAAATGAAGATTAATCCTTCATATCTAAAACAAAACTCTATGGACATAGGATTTTATACTATTATTTTAAATGTAGAGCTGGGCCCAAACCTCAAAGCTCAGATCTGGAGCCTAATGTCTCCAAAGGTTGGGGTTATAGAGAGTTGAAGATTTACTCCCATTTAACTGCTAAATACTGTGAAATGGAGCAAGTCTCTTCTCTTGCTGTTCTTACCAAAACCATCCTTAGGAATGTTATAGGAATTGTCTCTGATCCCTTACAGTTCCAGGAGGTATTTTTGAAAAAGGGTAGGAAACAGAGTCCCACTTAGAGTAAATACATGTCAGTCCAGGAAACCTCTCTCTGTGGTTAGACCAGGTCTTATTTAAAAGAGAAGTGAGAGAGAAACTATCTGAGAGAAAGATACTGCAGTACAATCCCGGTGTGAATAATTGAAGTGGAATCTGGAATGCACACCATCTTATCGGGGAGTTCTGGAGACTGCATCTGATCGGAAGAACTGACTGTTATCTGAGAGGTAATGGAGAAGTTGCTGGCCCAAAGCTCTGTAGTCTCAGTCCACTGTGGAACAGAGATGCCAAGGTCAGGAGAGGCACCCCTTAGTAGCACACCAAGTATATGGGATTTGAAAACCAGGCACCACTCCAAGGCCTAAACACAACCTCACAAAGCGATTGATTGGTGATGCCAAGGGCAGCCAGAAAGCTTCCCTCTGAGGAAAGGATGCCAGGAATTCTGAGACAGAGATGGCACAGGAGACATGAGAATCCCCTGAACATATCTTGAGCAGGGCTAGCTGACATGACATTGGAAATGCCTGCATCCTGCTACACAGATTAAAATATGAGAGATACCCATGCTATACAACTATGAAATAGAGCTCTGCAGTACTCTGGGGTGGATGGGGGCCTTACTATTATAATTGCTGTGCTGGTTGGGGGGAGCAGCTGTTTCTTGGCTCCCTAAAGGTGTGGCACCTCCCTGCTGGCGGAGGGAAGTACCTCTGAGAGGATGTTTGCGGGGGTATGTGTTTCCTGAACGTGCAGAAAGAGGAATTGCTAGTACAGCAGTACTACCAGCAGCAGGTGGGGAACTGCCTTTGTATCCTCTGCCAGTAATAAATAGAGATGATTCTTGCCTGCATCATCAATCCAGTGACTGACCATTTCCAAAAATCAGTTGTTGAAACCTGTTTTCAAACACTGCCAATTTCCCACTGTGGGAAAGGCCCAAGTGTTGTAAGAGGCCTTGGGTATTTTCTTGCAAGCCAAAATGTTGTTAATCTATGTCCCTGAAAGCAATGTGGAAAGGGGTTCAGCTGTCATTTCTTCACACATACACCTCAGTACTTTAGATCTGGGCTGCACGGCTGAAGTTATGGGGCCTGATTCTGATCTCAATCTGGTGCAACTCAGCAGCAATTCCACTGAAGTCAGTGGAGCTATACCAGTATAAAATGCACAGATTTGTAGTTTTTAGGGCCAGAAGGGACTATTATGATCATCTAATCTGACCTCCTGCATAACCCGGGCCAGGGAATTTCTCCCAGTGATTCCTGTCTCTAGGCCAATAACTTGTGGCTGAACTAGCACATCATGCTAAATAGCAGGATTTGTTTGGGATGAAGATACCATCACTGAGGTACAGAGTTTGGGTCACCAATACAACTGCCGTCAAGCCAGCCAAAAACTGACCAGTGATCTATGTAGTAGAACCCAAAACAGTATCCCCAGCTCCTTATTGATGTAAGTGAGGTCAAAATCAGGCCCTCCTATGTTCGAGACATAACTCTATTGGTCTTTTCTCAACTCATTAGAACCTCTTTTCTTTTTACTCTTTCCTTTCCTCTTCCAGCCTTCTCTAGTCAGATGACGTGGCTCTGGGAAACTTTCCCACTGTGTAGATAGTTACTCCATTACCTCTGTTACCGTACATTTGTTTAATTAATTGCTCATTTTGTTCCTGAGCTGTCGTGCTGGCCCAGTGCGTTTAAGGTATGCATGAGTGCCTAAAAGGTGACGAGCCTCCGAAGGATGACTCTGTCCCTTTCATTTATTTATAGGACTTGGGCACATGATCCCCTATTAATTGCAGGCACTGTTAGTTTAGCCTGACTTGAGATATTGTAGTGCTGGCTCCAGGCACCTTTGGCTGACACTGCAGCAAGTTATGAAGTAAGTAATACCACAGAAATATTGATCAACCCATTTCAGAAAGAGAAATACACCTCTACCCCGATATAATTCAACCCGATATAACACAAATTCGGATAGAACGCAGTAAAGCAGCGCTCCTGCAGGGTGGGGCTGCGCACTCCAGCGGATCAAAGCAAGTTTGATATAACGCGGTTTCACCTAGAACGTGGTAAGATTTTTTGGCTCCCAAGGACAGCGTTATATCGGGGTAGAGGTGTATTAAAGTTTATGTGATATGAAGTCTGGACATGAAGCTGTACAGAAGCTTCTGCCAATGAGAGTTCCTCTTCAAATCCTTTGACCACTCTTAAAGGGAATACTAAGGGTATATGGCAAGGGTTTTATTATTTCTTATGAGGCTTAAATACATTGGGGTCTGCCACTGCACTAGCATGGAAGAGCTTAAAATGAATCTGAACCATGAAAATGGTGGGACACTGCCTGGCGAGTGACCCCTTCCTTGTCCAACAAGACCACCAGGTTAAGGAAGCTGCAATAGGAGATGAAACAAGCAAGCATCCTGATGCACATCAGTATATGGAAGCCCTGGAACAAGATCCTCAGCCCACTGACAGCTCCTTTGCGCCCTTCCAGCGACACAAAGAAGTCTTGGAGTTAGCTTAAGCAGGCAGTTGGAGATTTCCCTGGCTCTAGGCCACCACCACCCTCAGAGTTGCTGGTCTAGAGGATGCATGGGGAGTGCTCTCCTCTGGTGATTCACAGCTGCCACAACCACCCCTTGGGGGCTGTGACACGTGGCCATCAGAGTAACATTGAGGCATCTCTAACTTACGTGGGGGGCCAAACTGGTCCCTGTGGCAACCTTGGGGATTGAGGAAGTGCCAAGATAGCATAAAACCACCTTGCCTTCTCCTGTCAGGGCCTGTACTGACAACAGCTCATCCAGGCCCAAGGACTGGGGCCCTGGCTCTGCTACTGACTAGTTAAGGACTTTGGGAAGTCATTTCACCCATAGTTCAGTTACTCCATCTGTTCAATAAGGATGATATTTTCCTACCTGCCTGTAGGAGGTGCTGCCTAGTGATCATGCAGGGGTTGGTAGGTCGTCTCCCTGTGGAAACAGAGTCCTGTCCTTCAGTGCCTCACCTAAAAGGTTTCCAGTCCTCCCCTTTAGCACAGGTATTTGGGGGACTGGGCTCTCGAACAGTCAGTCTTTTCCAGCTGGCCTCTCACCCTAGGTAAAGGCTCTTTATCACCGTAATGTCCTCTTGGAGTGGGTAGGGGAGCCTGGGCTACCCTCTCCACTGGCCTGTGGTTGGGTGGTTCCAATCAGCACACTGGAGTGCTAAGCAGCCGCTCCCCTGGACCACTTCCTCTTTTAGCTTCCCAGAGTAAATCACTTCAGTCTAGTCTCTGACCTGCACACTCAGTCCCCGGCCGCTCCTTTGTAAGCTGGTACAGATCCGTGGTGTCAAGTCTCAGGCAATCAGCTCCTGGGAGCACTTTCCCCTCAGAGAAGCTGTCTGCTCCATTCCATCCTTTTCCCCCTTTGAGCTTTTCTCCCCTTTTTAAAGCCCTGCCTCCAGGTTGTGCAGGCTTGACAGGTGTGTCTGAGAGGGGCTGCCCGAGCCCAGAGCTGTTTCTTAACCCCTTGATCTCCAATGTGGGATTTGTATACCCCATCACATACCCACTCCCTCAAAACAGGACATGGCATCTTGTTCTCCAGCCCTGCGTCCCCACCCTTGTGGGAAAAGAAATCTGTATTCTGGTGGGTTCTCCCAGCATGGTGAAATACCTGAAAACTATACAGTTGTAATGAAAGGTACTATTGCATAATCCAGAGGTTGATGTCCTTCATGTCGTTCAGCCAACACTAATGAGAAGGGGTTTCCCACTAAATAATATCTAGAGCCCATTTCACAGCCAAAGCTTCTTTTTCTATGATCGAATAGGCCATCTCCCAGGGGAACAGTTTCCTGCATATATAGAGGACAAGTTGCTCCTCTCCCTCAACTTCCTGGGAAGGGATTGCTCCAAGTCCTCCTGCAGAGGCATCCGTTTGCAACAAACTTTTTTTTCAAAGTCTGGGTGAAAAAGTACCAGGTCCTGACACACATGGTTCTTTAGAGTCCTAAATGCCCTGTTGCACTCTTCCAACCAAATGATCTTTTAGGGACTAGTACCTTCACAAGATCTGTTTGGGGCACTGCAAGAGTGTCAAAATCTGCTATGAATCATCTATAATAGCGCACTAGACCCAAAAAGCTCCATACCTGTTTTCTGGTTGTTGGGATGGGAAAAGTTATAAGGCCTGAACTTTGCCAATTAGTGCTCGTAATCTGCCCCATCCCACAGTGTAGCCAAGGTATGTGACCTCCCAGTTTGCCATTCTACACTTGATCGAGTTCACCTTGAGTCCTGCACTCTCAAGGGCTTGTAGGGTGGACATGACATGTTGCACATAGTCATCCCAATTATGACTGTAAATCATTATGTCATCTATGTATGTTGCCACATATTGGCCATGTGGCTGCAGCACTTGGTGCATGACTTTCTGGAAAGTGGCTGCTGCCCATAGAGGCTGAATGGCATAGTTCAGAATTAGCACAGACCTAATGGGGTGGAGAAAACAGTCTTCTCCTGAGACTCTGACATCAGAGGATTTGCCAGTACCCCTTTGCGAGGTCTAGGGTGGAGATATACTTGGCTGCTCCCAGTCTTTCTAGCAACTTGTCAACCCCAAGGGTTTCCAGTCCCCCCCATAGCACAGGAATTTGGGGGACTGGGCCCTTGAACAGTCTTTTCCAGCTGGCCTCTCAGCCTAGGTGAAAGCTCTTTGTTGTTGTAATGTCCTCTTGGAATGGGTAGGGGAGCCCAGGCTACCCTCTCCACTAGGCTCTGGTCCAGGGCCCAATGTGTGGGTGTCTCCAATTGGCACACTGGGGTGCTAATCAGCCATCCCTCAGACCACTTCCTGCCCCAGCCTCCTTTAGCTTCCAGAGTAAATCACTTCAGTCTAGTCTCTGACCTGCACACTCAGTCCTGGGCCTCTCATATGTAGGTTAGTACAGGTCTGTGGTGTCAAGTCTCAGGCAATGAGCTCCTGGGCAGCACTTTCACTTCAGAGCAGCCATCTGCTCCCTTCCACCCACCTACCCCAACTTTGAGCTTTTCTCCCCTTTTTAAAGCCCTGCCTTCTGCTTATGCAAGTTTGGCAGGTGCGTCTGGGCGGGGCTTCCCGAGCTCAGAGTTGTTCCTTAACCCCTTGCTCTCCAGTGTGGGATTTGTATACCTCATTACACTGTCCCACAAGGGTTCTGTAAGGATTAATTAGTATTTGCACAGAGCTTTGAACATGCTGAGCCCTATATAAATGCTATTATTGTTATTAATGAATTATTATTATATTAGCATTAGAACTCTTGCACATAAAACAGTGTTCCTTTTCTGCACACAGGATATGCCCTCCACCATCTGGCCAGCTGCAGGGGTGGGTATAGGTGAATCACAAAGTACCCATTTGGATTTCCCTTTTCTTTAAACCCTAACTTTTATTTCAACACAGAAAGAAGATTCCAAGGAAAGTTGTTGACTTTGTGTCATTTCTGTGAGGCACTCAGATACCATACTGCTGCGCATGCTATTGAGAGATGAGATTAGATAAAGGAGAAGGAGTGAGATCAAATAGCAGTTTTCTGTTACTAGCTCCCAGACAGCTGAGATAGAGCTCAGATACTACTGGGATGGGCATCCTAGAAACACCTAAGATAGACATGTCATTGAGAAGCAATTAAATAAACCATCCTCTCCCCCCACAACTATGAACTTTATAGATGCTACCTCCAGCCCCATTAGGTTCTTCTCCATTCCAAAGAGGCAGCAGCTTTGGTCTTTTAATTGCAACATTTCCAGCTGCTTTGATCTCTGCCTGTGAGGGTTCTTGGGATTACCTCACACCACTCTAACCCTTTCTTTGATATATATTTGGGTAAATTAATGGGTCCATCCTACTGAGTAGAGACAACTGATACAGTAAAAAATACCTGAGCTAAAAAAAACCTAGAAGAGCTCTCCCACATTTGAGGTGAGACTTTTCTTCCCACTGATTACAGGTCCTGCTGCCTGTGTAATTAACAGTACATTATTCAGTAGTTTGAAAAATATTACAAGCTGCTGGCTACACTCACCTGGGGTTTATCATGGGAACTGTTCTCTGAGAGGTGCTTGATGGAATATTAATTGGGATGGTCAAATCCACTCCATCCACAGAAAGCCACAATAAGTAGGTTCCGCATGGGGGAACTTAGGGCAGCTGGGGAGAAGAATTTTACCATCCTAATCCAGATCCAGGGAGTGGGTCCTTGTTGCCCTGCTCCACTTCCCTCAGCTATACTAGAGTAGCATCCACAACAATCCTGCTACACCAATCCCATGGAGTGTTGGGGCCAACGGATCCATGTAAACATAGATCACTCGGGCCCTCTCATGTCCCCTTCCAGCCTTCTGCCCCAGTGGAGGCTTTTTCTATTGCATATAAGGGTCTGGAGAGATTTGTGCTGGGTTCCTATATCATGGGGGAGGGGGGTAAATTTCAGCAAAGGTGTATAAAGGGATCATGCAGAGGGTGTAAGAAGCAAGCAGCCTGGTGCCCTACTGTCCGTGCAAAGCACAGCTTGGCCAGACCTGAGGATCTGGGCTAATACTACTACTCACACAAGTAAGCATTTGCAGAATAAGGCCCAATGTTTGGGTATGGCAAGGCGTACAGTATTATGTGACCTCGCAGTTTACTTCTTGGTGGATTAGCATAGCCAGGGCTAGATTTAGGGGCAGGTGACCTAGGCAACCGCCTGGGGTGCCAGGCTTGGGGAGCGCTGGGCTTGGGGTGCTGTTTATGTTGTTAGTGACAAAAGGGAAAATAGAATGTTTGAAGTAACATGGTTCAGGCATTCTGTATTTGCTTATATATGGCATGAATAAATACAGATTTACAAATCCTAGCATGCAAATTTATCGTCTTATATGATAGGGATAAATCATGCATGCAAATCATGCATCAAAGTCGTGAAATAGGTTATAAATGCAATAAAAATAAGGTATTCAAAAGTTTTAACAAATGGGAGTTGGGGTGCCATTTGGACTAGGGCTGGCCCTGAGCACAGCCAGACTGGTAGAAGAAAGTACAGTCAAATTTTAAGCAGAAGAGAAAACATGGGACAGGAAGTAAAAGGAGAACATACCGAAAAAGTCAACAGGGAATGGAGGAAAAAGTAAATGAAATACAGCAACTTAATCAGAGCAGAGCATGTGGGATTGGTGGGATATGGGTAGGTCTGGCTGGGGCCGGGTGCCAACCTGTCACAAAGGGGAGGATCCAATCAGACAAGGTTGGAGACCACTGTGTTAGTCTGAGCTGCCTGTTATGCTAAGAATAGAGACTAAGGTCAGCGAACCAAATCAAGGGAACCATCTTTGTGTTGTAATCTTCTCCAGAATTAAACGTAATGGCCTTCCTAATAATCCTAATGAATTCACATCGCAGGCAAACTGTCTTGCTATTGCTCCTTTGTCTCATGAATATAAAGGGAACATGTGACTTTGATTTTCATTTCCCCCCAACAATTACTGTCCAGAGAAATGGCAGTGGAGATATCTAGTTCAGGATAACGTAAGGAAGCCCAATGTATATGTTTTTAATTGCACCCCATGATGTACAGTACAGATGGTGGGGACAGGAGGTTAGATAGAATGATTGCCAAATGTGCTTTGCTGGGTCTTATGGGCAAAACATTAAAATGGCAGTAAAATTTGGGAAATAATGAAAAGTAGAGATACTGGGCTATGTGAATGCAAAAGCAGGAGAAACTGGGACAGATTCCTAGCTGGTGGAAACACATGTACTCCACTGAAAGCACCAGTGTGAAGTGCTCTCTGTGTGGCATAATGCTTAATTAGCAGGCAGCCCCACTATACACTAGCCCCATATAAAGTGCATTAAAATAAATTAAATTTGGGTGACAAAGGTCTGGATAATTGTAGCAAGGTTCCACCTCTGTCAAGAAAAGCTGCACTCTTTATGCCAGCTGGAGCAAAGGGCCGTTGGCACCAACTGCTAGTTAGGAACCCAGAAGAACCCAATATCTAATAAGGCATCCAAAGGTCAAATTAATGATCCAAATGGAAGTCACATTCCCAGTATAAGAGGTGCTGATACAGGGCCTGATTCTCCACTATATTACTCCAGTTTTATGATGGGTTACACCAGTGCAAAAATGGATTAATACAGTGATGAATCAGGCCCATAATTGCAAGCTCTTCTGTGTGCTTCTCTCAATTCCCAACGTTATATGATTTAATATGACCACTTATTTTTATAGGCAGCGCAGGTAGCGACACCTTTAGTTTAGATTGCCCAACACTTTCCATGATAAGAACTTGCTTTCAGCTGCTTACAACTTTGCCAAACATAAAATGTTTGGGCTGACATTCTACATGCCAGGTGTCTGCCTAAGCCTGAATTTTTTTGGGAAAGTTTCAGCTACAAATGATACAGCCATTGCCAAGAATGAGGTTAGAGAAAAAAAACAGTGTTTGCCCATGTTAAAATATTCTTACTACTGCTTTGGTGGGAAGCTTTAGTGACTCCAGGATTTGGATCAGGGACTTGAAATTTGGCAGGGCAGTTGATGTCAGGTATGTGCCTTTTGCTGCCCCAGTGAAAATTCACCTATATTTGGCCAAGTCATAAGCCTCAAAAACAAACAAACAAACAAAACCCCTCAATTTGCATGTATGTATGAAGTAGAGACTTCAGCAGCTACATTCTCCACAGATTCTGTTTGCACTGAGAGTGCTCCATCCCCTTACAGTGCCCCGTGCTGATCAGCCTATGCATGTGGCTGCCTCCCCACAGTGGGGCTGAGCATACTCCACCACAAGGCTGCCGGTGCTGATCAGAACTTTCCTTTTGTTCCTCCCAGCTACTGTGGACTTGAACTAAGAGCAGGATGACTCTCTCTCTGGTGCTCAGTGCTCCTCCTGCTGGCACACAGGCAGTATGGAGGAGAAGGATGAAGCTACCTGTCTTGAATGTTAGAAGCATAGGGACTGCAAGGGACCTTGAGAGGTCTTCTAGTCCAGTCCCCCGCATTCATGGCGGGACTTAAGTATTATCTAGACCATCCCTGACATATGTTTGTCTAACTGGCTCTTAAAAACCTCCAATGATAGATATTCCACAACCTCCCTAGGCAATTTATTCTAGTGCTTAACCACCCTGACAGTTAGGAAGTTTTTCCTAATGTCCAGCCTAAACCTCCCTTGCTGCAGTTAAGCCCATTGCTTCTTGTCCTATCCTCAGAGGTTAAGAAGAACAAATTTTCTGCCTCCACCTTGTAACAATGTTTTATGTACTTGAAAACTATTATCCTGTCCCCTCTCAGTCTTCTTTTCTCCAGACTAAACAAACCCAATTCTTTCAATTTTCCCCCATAGGTCATGTTATCTAAACCTTTAATCATTTTTGTTGCTCTCCTCTGGACCTTCTCCAATTTATCCACATCTTTCCTGAAATGTGGCACCCAGAACTGGACACAACACTCCAGTTGAGGCCTAATCAGTGCAGAGTAGAGTGGAAAAATTACTTCTTGTGTCTTGCTTACAACATTTCTAATACATCCCAGAATGATGTTTGGTTTTTTGCAACAGTGTTACACTGCTGACTCATATTTAGCTTGTGATTCACTATGACCCTGGATCCCATTCTGCAGTACTCCTTCCTAAATGTAATTTCCCATTTTGTATCTCTGCAACTGATTGATCCTTCCTAAGTGGAGTACTTTGCATTTGTCCTTCTTGAATTTCATCCTATTCACTTCAGACCATTTCTCCAGTTTATCTAGATCATTTTGAATTTTAATCCTATCCTCCAAAGCACTTGCAACCTGTGTTCCCTCTAAGCTGCGTGCCTGCGCAGCCACACAAGAGGTCATCAAGGGCTGTGCAGCTGATTAGTACAGCCGTGCAGGTGCGCACATAGGGATGTAGCCACAGGTGGGCCTGGAGAATGTGTAGGTAGGTAGATCAGTGGGGTGAGGTGGGGGTAATAAGGGGTAGCTGGGGGGTAGCAATGGGGAAGCTTGGGGCGTGCAGGGCTGCGGCAGGGAGAGACACCTCTCTCTCAGCTTTGGGGCTGTTGCGGGGCGAGACACTTCTCCCCCAGCCCTGGGGCTGTGGCAGGGAGAGAGGGCTGTCTCACAGCTTGGGTTGCGACACGGAAAGAGGAATCCCCTCAGCCCAGGGCTGTGGTGGGGACAGTTGCCTCTCTCCCAGTTCTGGGGCTGCGGTGAGGAGAGAGGGCTCCCCCCAGCCCTGGGCCAGTGGTGTCTCACTCCCCAGCTGAGGGATCCGGTTCTCTTGGGCTTAGCCAAGCAGTTTGTTTCCCCTGCAATCCAATCAGTACTCATCAACTGGTGATGACTGGCCTGCTCTGATGCAGCAGCACCCCGGGTGGCTTTTTTTGATCTGATACTTTTTAATGCAAGAAGGTGAAAATCTCAACCACGTGAGATCCCTCTCTCTAAATTTCCCTTTCACTCTTATTTAAAAAAATCTGACAGTAGTCTACTCAGTAGTTACCCCACATGCTGTAGTGGCACTGTTGCGAGATGCAGCACTGTTGGAGGAATAGCGTGGCACTTTTGCATAAAGATAGCTTAATGGTTCTAACGGTCATGGTGGGAGGGATTTGAACGCAACTCTCAGTAGGTAACTACGAGCATGAATGAAGGGAACTAGTTACTCAGTCAGACTGAGGATTAACCGAACACTAGGTGGCAGAGTTGTCCCCTAGACCTACCCCTTCCTCTTTTCCTCCAAGATTTGCCACTGCAGGTAAGAAGAGCAAAGGTATGGTTGGAGGATGTAGGCCCATCTTGAGACATCCTTTGGGTGGGGTGACCTTAGCCAAGCTTTTCTGAATGTCCACATATTGTTTTTGTGTTGAAGGCTGGATAAATGTTCCTGTGCATGTGGATTATTTGGCATCCCTTGTAACTGATTGCTTAATTACTTGCTCCATTATCTTTCTGAGTACTGAAGTTAAGCTGATTGGTCTGTAATTCCCTGGGTTGTCCTTATTTCCCTTTTTATAGCTGGGCATTATGTGTGTCCCTTTTCCAGGCCTGTGGAAATTCTCCCATTTTCCCTTCCGGGAGCTGCTCAAGGTAACCACCACCCGGCCAGAGCCAGGACACCTCACCCCCTCTTACACCTCAACCCCCTGTCCTTAGCCCCCTCCCAAAGCCCATACCCCCTCCTGAACCCCAGCCCCTTGCCCCAGCCTGGTGAAAGTGAGTGCGGGTGGAAGAGAGCATGCAGGGGCAGAAGGGGAATAGAGTGAGCAGGGGCGTCTGTGGGATTAGCTGGTTGGCAACACTGATGCTGTCCCTGCCGGCCAGGGCCCGACCAGCGATTTTGTGGGGCTTGAGCTAAAAGAAGGGCCGAGGTCAGCCCGAGCCCTGTGATGCTGCGGCCAGCAGCACCTAGAAAGAACCCGCACGCTCACTCCCCCTGCGCAGGGGCGGGACCCGACCCCACGCTCTGCCGTAACAAATGGGCCCAGCGGAACCTACGCTTCTGCTCACGGAGCTTCCGGCGGGCCGCGGGACCAATCAGATGTGTCTGTGGTACTAGGGACCGGCCAATGGGGCCGAGGCTGGTGGCGGTTGAAGTTTAAACTCTCGAACGGAGCGAGCGAGCGAGCTGGCCGCTGTTGGGACTTAGAGGCGCCGAGCCGGTGTCCGTGGCCCGCGGACCTGTGACTGCCGCGCGCCGGGTGGGTGAGCGCGGCTCGAGGGGAGGAGCCCCTGGGTGGGCTCTGCGGGGCGTTGGGGGCGGCCCGGGGAGCGCTGGGGGCAGGACGGCTCCGGGGTGGCTCAGCGGGGTGTCCCGGGAAGGGCTGGGCCTTCGGACGTGCCCCAGCGATCTCAGAACCTCGGTCTCCCCCTTCACCGTGAGGGAGGACGGGGGTCTACAAACCACCGTGTGGCAGGTGCACCAGCCCCGCCCGCCCTGCGCAATGGGGGCCGCTGCTGAGCTCCCCCCCATTCCCCCCCCCCCCGCAGGATTAGATTGTTATTGGTAAATGCCAGCAAAACCCTGCACCGGCAAACCCACAGAAACACGTTTCTGTCCGTCGTTACTGCCCCTTACCCATAGGCAAAGTAAGAAAACACACAGCGCCAAAGCTTCTGACTGAAAGATGTTTAGTTTGTATAGTTTTGTTCTGTGATGTTGAGAGTGTGTTTTATAAAGCGTTACCTTTTTGAACCCCCCCCCCACCTCTGTTGTCAGTCAGTACTTATTGCCTGACCTCCTCCCCAATCATTTTCTGTAGGGTGACCAGATGTCCCAATTTTGGGGTCTTTTTCTTATATAGGCTTCTATTCCCCCCCACCCCCTGTCCTGATTTTTCACACTTGCTGTCTGGTCACCCTAATTTCCTGCAACTGTGAAAATGTAAATTGATAAAAACGAAACAAAATGCTTAAAACCCATAATTTAATGCAACTGAACATGTAAATAGGAAAAATGCTTAAAATAAGCATCTATATTATCTGTCAAAATTATAAAACATAGAATTCTGCCAAGTCTATGGAAGAGCCACAGTGGCTGTGCTGTTTCAACCAACACTTAAAGTTGGTGGTTCATTTAGTTAATACCCCATCAAGGGTCTCTCTCTCATCCTCATTCTTCTCAAATTGTAGCTTTAATAGGAGTATAACAGGAGTCCGGCCCACCCCCTTTTACTGTAACATCGAATTGCCTCTCAATTTTTAATGCAGTTATTCTCATGACACCTTTGCAGCACAGGAAAGTGCTGTTATCCCTGTTTTACACATGAGGAACTGAGGCAGAGAGGGAGAGCTAAGTGACTTGCCTAAGGTTGTGGGAAGTCTGTGGCAGAGCAGAGAATTAGATGTGTCAAGTAAGTCCCAGGCTAGCACCTGAAGCTCTGGACCACCCTTTCTCTATTGTTTACTTTCTTGTGTAGTGTTTCAGGAGAGGTCACCATGTCACAGGAGTGGAATGAGTGGGAGCTGAGTAAAGAGAATGTGCAACCCCTGAGACAGGGGCGGGTCATGTCTACCCTGCAGGAAGTTTTGGCTCAGCAGGAGACTTCCAGCCACACAGCTATTCAGCAGCAAAAACAGTGAGTAAAATATTGATCTGTTTTCATCAGTGTTTCTGTACCTTCTGTTGAATTTCCACCATTAGTCTCCTGGCTGTAAGAAGAGTGTAGGGAGCGGAAGTACAGTCTGAATCTTTACTAATGCTGCTGTGTGTGGTTGTAGCACACTAAAGCTGTCAAAGGAATTTGCCTTTTATGCACCAGATGAAGGGCTGGTGCCAGAGGGAATTCTTTCATGGTTCAATAGTGGAACGTTTAAACTGCAAGCACTAAGGCAGGGGTTCTCAAACTCTGGGGGTTGGGACCCCTCAGGGATTGCGAGGTTATTACATGGGGGGGTCGTGAGCTGTCAACTTCTACCACAGCTCTGCTTTGCTTCCAGCATTTATAATGGTGCTAAATACATAAAAAAAGTTGTTTTTAATTTATAAGGGAGGGTCGCACTCAGAGGCTTGCTATGTGAAAGGGGTCATCAATAAAAAAGTTTGAGAACACTGCACTAAGGAGAATCTCTTGTGTCTGAATATTCTTCTAAAGAGGAATATACAAATATTACAGGAGGATGTCCCTCCTTTTTTCCCCCTTTGCTTTATAGTAATCTTCCAAATGAAAGTACTGAACAGGGAATGCGCAACTCCTACCATAATAATCTAGTAAGGGCGGCTACCTGTCAGGGAAAAACACCTCTCCACTATAATAATCCATCAAAATGGGCTACCTGTCAGTGGATTATCTTTCCCTCCCTGGTAACTTCCCATAGCAGGGTACAAGAATTCTCTTTGATGGGACCATATGACTCTCAGGATAGTAACTTGGAAATGTGCACTGAAAGGCTGTTCCAATGCCTCATTGTTGTTAAATGTCAGAATACTAGAAAACTTTGTGTCCAAGGGTGGTTTAAGAGCCTAATTTGGTTCCTTTGACACCAGTGGGAGCAGGATTGGGTCCTGCTGCAGGAGAAATAAACAAGTTTGTCTCCGAAGAAATAGTCACAGTGATTTAAATAGGAGTGAAGATCTTGTTTTCTGCCATGTTAACTATATCTTTGTAGTTACTTAGCTACTGTTTACGTATCATGTTGTATTTTTTCTAGGGGATTTGAATCTGAAATCCGCTTTTATTCTGGAGATGATCCATTGGATGTTTGGGACAGGTAGGCTATCTTTATTTTGCTAGAATGGGACAGTAAAATCTCTAATAGTTGGAAATTGTAGAGAGTTTCATGTAGGTATTCACCCACGAAAGCTCATGCTCCAAAATGTCTGTTAGTCTATAAGGTGCCACAGGACTCTTTGCTGCTCATGTAGGAATGTTACAAGAAGTGAATAAAGTGCTTTCATTTTGTAACAGAAACCCCCTCATCAATGGGTTAAGGTCTACAAAGAGAAATGTCTTCTGTTGTAATAGTCTATGATCTATCTTTTCTCAGTACTATAAACCACATTTTTCTTCTTTTCTCTTCATAATATATAGAAATTAAGATGCCTCTATTTTTATACCATCTACAGGTACATCAAATGGACAGAGCAAACATTCCCTCAAGGTGGAAAAGAGAGCAATCTCTCAGCTGTGCTGGAGAGAGCTGTAAAAGCACTGAATGAGCAGCAGAGATACTACAAAGACCCTCGCTATCTCAGTCTCTGGCTCAAGTTTGTAAGTATCCTTTTGATGTTCTCTTAGGTACTTTCTTAAGCATTTTCTGAAGCTTTTGGATGTTACTGAACTGCTTTTCTTTGTACAGTGCATTTTGTGACTGCTAGCAGTGCAAATTTAAGATTAGTTCTTCACACTTCTGTCAGGCACGTGACAGCTGTTCACAGTATAGGATTCATATACCAATCTGTCATTCAAAGACTGCTCTTCCAATGGAATCTTCAGGAGTCTTCTGGTGTCATTCAGCCTGGACAGAAATTGTACCTGGTTTTCTTCAGAAGTATTCATTTGAAAAACTACATATTTCTTCAGACTGATGCTGCTTGATTCTCTGATCAGTTAAACAGAGCAGAAGAAGCTTAAAGGAATGCAGCTGACTTGAAATCTAGTCAATTGATTTTTTTAAAGATATAAACAGTGAGGGATAAATGAAGTGTCAGCTACTATATCTGCCCCTAAGCCTCAGAATGGCTCCTGGTTTTTTATCCTTTGTTTTTCTTCTCTCCCCTGTTGCTGAATGGAAGGCACACACAAACAGAGGAAACTGACAGTGAAACTGAATACACAGCATAAATGGAAAGAACATTTTCTCTAATAATCTTTTCCTAGCTGTCTTAAATGTCATAACAATAGCAGGCAAAAATGTTTTTTGTTTTTTTAAAGGCACAGGTGCACCATATGCAACAGCAGTCCACAGGCTTCTTTAGGGGGCTCATTTTCCACTGCATATGCCCTGTGTGTTGCTAAGAGGCAGCACATCCTTTTGAAGCACTTTTTGTTTCCCAGAACCGGGTTCCTTCTGCCTATTACCCTCTCTTCTGCATTGCTCCGGTAGGGGGAGACTAAGTCTTCTGTTAGGCAAGATCCTTACTCATGGAAGACGCATAATGTCCTCTAGCTACTATCACACATGGACACTTCATAAAGTTCATATCCTTTTCCTTGTCCCTCAGAGTGATGATTTCATTGGTCCCTTCAAGTAGGAAAATGGGTGATCCTGAACTGTCTGTCATCTGTAGTTAAGATGAAGTGAGAATCCTGCTGCCACTCACCTGCCTTACAATGAAAAGTAGCTAATTCCAAAACTAATGTAACAGTCAAAAAAATAAAGTAAAATTGGAAGATCTTTATGGCAGGGATTTTTTTTTTTGGTTGTTCTGTAACTACAGTGCCTAACACAGTGGAGGCTTGGTCCATAACTAGGTCTCCTAGGTATTACAGTAATACTAACAACTCTGCTTTCCTTCCAGTGAAGATCAGACCAGTGTAAAGCTTTGCTTGCTTCTGAGGCAGAAGGAAGGGTTCTAGTTTTAGTGTAACTTCTCTAACCCAAGTTATAAAATATGAGACCTGAAATAATTTAACACAATAAATGTTGATTAGCAGTGTTCTGCTGGTTTCATAAGGTGCATTTGTTGGAGGGACTGGATCTGGATGGCTTGAGGTTAGTAATAGTGGCTTGTAGGTCACCGTTCTGAATCTAGCCTGGTTTGAGCGTGATTTTACAGTTAATGATATAGGATACCCATTCAATTCCACATCAAAACTACCACTAACTTTCATCTTAGTTGGTACCAAATTGAGTTTGGTACTAAATGAATTCCCTAAATCCTAAGTCGCCTTCTGGATGCTAGAGGTAGTCTTTCTTCTTGCTTCTCTTCCCATTCCCCAAATGTCAAGCTGTTGACAGGGTAGGGTGTACCTGTTCTGAGGATTAACAGGACTTTTGCCTCCATGGCCATTAGTCTGGCACTTTAAACCAGGGGTCCCCAACCCCCGGGCCATGGACCGGTACCGGTCCGCGGCCTGTTAGGAACCGGGCCGCGAACCGACCCCTAGCACATCAAGCGGCGTGTCTCCGGCGGGGCCCCTGAGCCCTGCCCCCTCAGAGCCACGTGGTGAGGGGGCGGGGCTGCGAGCTCCGGGCTGAGCTCAGCTGCCTCCGCTCGGCATGGAGCTCCCAGCCCCGCCCCTCACCACGCGGCTCTGAGCAGGTCGGAGCTCAGGCCCCGCCGGAGGCACGCTGCAGCTGTCAGGTGAGGCACTGAGGCTCCGGGTGAGGAGGGAGCCGGGGGTAAGAGGCTGGGGCCAGCGGCGTTAGCTAAGGGACAGGGAGTCCTGGGGACAGTCAGGGCACAGAGAGGGCGGAGGTTGGGGGTGGGCAGGGGCAGGGAATGGGGGTTGGATTGTGGGTTTTCCGGGGGTCTGTCAGGACTCAGCGGGAGTTGGGGCAGTCAGGGGACAGGGAGCAGGGGTCCCAGGGTGGTGGGGGTCTCTGGGGGATGGTGAGGGGACAAGGAGCAGGATGGGTCGGGGATTCTGAGGGGGGCAGGCAGTCGGGGGGGCAGGAAGTGGGTGGGGGTCAGATAGGGGGCAGGGCTCCCACTAATTCTGCATTATGGTCAGTTGTATAATTATTTCATTATATATTACAATAATAATAGAAATAAAAGTACAAAAATAAATGTAATGCGCTTGAATCGTCCCAAAACCATCCCACAGGTCCGCAGAAATTTTTTTTTCTACGAAACCGGTCCCTGGTGCCAAAAAGGTTGGGGACCGCTGCCTTAAACAATTCTTAAACACTATTATAAAGAAAAATTAAAGAGAGAAAATGCCCCTATGTAAGTTTATGGGCCGGAATTTTCTACCACCCATGAAGTATATGCATGGAGTCATAGGTAACCATAGCAGTCTAGCTTAGTAGCACTATATTTGAATTTCTAGCAATTGCTTTCCTCATCTTGTGAACTCTTGATATTTCTCTTAAATACAAAGAATTAAGTCTAACCTTGGGTCTACTCTTGTGGAACTTGAATTGAAAACAATGGAAGCCTTGCAGGTGCATCATAGGGTAGCAATTGACCCAGAGTCTTTATTTTTATTTTATTTCTTTTAACTTGGTGCAGTAAATCACTGAAACTTCTGGGCTATTGCAGGGAAACTACTGTAGTGAACCGTTAGACCTCTACAGTTATCTACACAGCCAGGAAATTGGCACATCGCTGGCGTTATTCTACATCACATGGGCAGAGGCACTTGAAGCGAGAGGTAGTTATAAGAAAGCAGATTTAATATTCCAGGAAGGGCTTCAGCGCAGGGCTGAACCTCAAGACAAACTACAGTCCCATCACAGGTAAAACTTGCCCGTGGAATGAGTAAAAATGGATTTGTTTTGTACGGCTCTGAATAGGCAACCTGCGTAGTGAAATTCACACTGACTTTTGCATTTCTTCAGGCAGTTTCAAGCCCGTGTCTCTCGACAGACCCTGCTGGGACTTGAGCAAGATGAAGAGGAGGAGTTGGATCTTCCTGTTATAACTGAAACCCAAAGGAGCTCACTGGCAGAACTGAAAGGCAAGGGGAAGAAAAACGTGAGAGCCCCAATCAGTCGAGTAGGCGATGCTCTTAAAGGTAAGTTCGGCTGGTCAATCCTTATGCTTATTGAAAAACAGTAATCTTATGATGTCAAAAATACACTTGAGTATAGTATGCAAATAACTTCCTAACATTATTCATATACAACTTGTCTCCTTTTTACGTCTAGCTGCAAACCGAGGCCAAAGCTTCCAGAATTCAACATCTCAACAGGTGTCAAATGGCCCAAATTTTGCTGTATTTGATGAGAACACAGCCTCAATCTCCAGAACTGAGCTTCCTATACTTACACCACAGCCATGGGCAGCACCCCCAACAGGAAGGGCCAAAGAGAACGAACTGAAGGCAGGACCTTGGAACTCAGGCAGGGTAAGGAGTGGCAAGGCTGGTTGGCTAAAAAAAGGAGGAGGAAGGTTATAAGAGTAGGTGATTTTTCCCAGTCTCTTTCAAATTAAGTCTACGCATGCTATATATGAAGTAAAACTTACCTCCCTCCTTTAGGATTTAGCTTTATTGTAACTCGCATAACAATAACAAAAGCCTCAATCTAAGATTTCTTCCTAAGCCAGGCTATTTCTATAACTTCCTAAAAAATCTCCACATCTCTGCTTCCAGCCCCTTAGCTTCACTGATTTATAAGAAAGCTCCCCTTGCCACTGTGAAGTCAACAGATATATCTGCTGAGTCTAATTCTTGCTAACGAGAAGGTGCAACAGAAGAGACCTCATACCCTATTATGGAGCTAGGGTGGGGTGGAAAGGAGAGAAGCTGGCCAAGGGTGGAGTAGGAAAAGGGACGGGAGGGAAGGGGTGTGTGTGTGTGTACGCACGCACAAATTTTGGTTAGTCCAGTGACATGAGATGAGAGCAACGCAGAAGATTAATTAGCTGCAGCTAATTTGGCTTAGTGCAGCACAACCTGTGGAACATTTTGAGGATGTGGTTGTACAGCTTTACATGCATGGGAAAGGGGTCAGTAACATTCCACAGGTCTAGTGGCCGGAGAAATGAGACTTAAGAGTGGTGGCAGTTAAGTTGATACACCAAAAGCATCAAGAAGGTGTTGAGGAGAAGGTTGCATCAAGGCAATACTCTAGCAATGTAGAGAGGCTTGCAGACAGACAGGGAAAGGCGGGGGGAGAAGAAATTGTGCTTCAGGCTGCTCCTCTTTGAAAAGAAGCAGTTTAGTCTCAGATGTTAGCTGAGAGCAGCTGAAATAAGTCAAAAGTTTGTTTATATGGGTACTTCTGGCCTCCAACGCTCCAATACTGAATGACTTAGAGCAGATCGTGAGAATAAATGTGGAAGAGTCAAAGGGCAGTAGAAAATATGACCACCTGAGTATCATGAGAATGAAAATGGTTAGAAATCAAACAACTGAGAAGGAAAAGTAGGAAAGAGCAAAACCCTGAGAAAAGAATTGCCACTAGTTCAAGGGCAATTTGATTAAGAGAATGAAACGTGCTTGCATAGCTAGCATGTTGGTCCAAGTGAATGGAGTGTAGTTCACAGTATTTGAAGTTTTTAATTAGGGCTGTTGATTAATTGCAGTTAACTCGTGATTAACTCAAAAAGATTAATCGCGATTAATCACACCGTTAAACAATAAAAGACCAACTGAAATTTATTAAATATTTTTGGATGTTTTTCTACATTTTCAAATATATTTATTTCTATTACAACACAGAATACAGAGTACACAGTGCTCACTTTATATTTTTTATTACAAATATTTGCATTGTAAAAATGATAAACAAAATAAATTGTATGGGGTGAATTGAAAAATACTAGTACTGTAGTGCAATCCTGAAAGTGTAACTTACAAATGTAGATTTTTGTTGGTGGTGGTTGTTGTTACATAACTGCACTCAAAACAAAACAATGTAAAACTTTTAGAGCCTGCAAGTCCACTCAGTCCTACTTCTTGTTCAGCCAATCACTAAGACAAGCAAGTTTGTTTACATTTATGGGAGATACTGCTGCCTGCTTCTTTTTTACAATGTCGCCTGAAAGCGAGAACAGGCTTTCGCATGTCACTTTTGCAGACAGAGTTGCAAGGTATTTACGTGCCAGATATGCTAAACATTCGTATGCCCCTTCATGCTTTGGTCACCATTCCAGAGGACATGTTGATGCGTTTTTTTTTTTTTTTTAAACAAGCGTTAATTAAATTTGTGACTGAACTCCTTGTGGGGAGAATTGTATGTCCCCTACTCTGTTTTACCCGTATTCTGCCATATATTTCATGTTATAGCAGTCTCAGAACACTTTCACTGCAGATTTGACAAAACGGAAAGAAGGTACCAAGCAAGATTTCTAAAGATAGCTATAGCACTCAGCCCAAGGTTTAAGAATCTGAAGTGTCTTCCAAAATATGAGAGGGATGAGGTGTGGAGCATGCTTTCAGAAGAGCAACACTCCGATACGGAAACAGCAGAAACTGAACCACTAAAAAAGAAAATCAACCTTGTGCTGGTGGCATGTGACTCCAATGATGAAAATGAACATGCGT
This sequence comes from Mauremys reevesii, assembly GCF_016161935.1. Lineage (NCBI taxonomy): Eukaryota > Metazoa > Chordata > Testudines > Geoemydidae > Mauremys > Mauremys reevesii. The sequence goes on from NC_052626.1 coordinate 58,763,292, forward strand.
CAGTCCACTCTGCTTTGGATCGTTATCGAGAAGAACCCATCATCAGCATGGACGTATGTCCTCTGGAATGGTGGTTGAAGCATGAAGGGGCATATGAATCTTGAGCACACCTGGCACATAAATGTCTTGCGACGGCGGCTATAACAGTGCCATGTGAACGCCTGTTCGAACTTTCAGGTGACATTGTAAACAAGAAGCGGGACTGGGTGCACTTGTAGGTGCTAAAGTTTTATATTTGAATGCAGGTTTTTTTTGTACGTTCTTCTACATTTGTAAGTTCAACTTTCATGATAAAGAGCTTGCACTACAGTACTTGTATAAGGTGAATTGAAAAATACTATTTCTTTTGCTTTTTACAGTGCAAATATTTGTAATAAAAAAATAAAGTGGGTACTGTACACTGTATTGTAATAGAAATTAATATATTTGAAAATGTAGACAACATCCAAAAGTATTTAAATAAATGGTATTCTATTGTTTAACAGTGCGACTAATAGCGATTAATTTTTTTAATCTCTTGACAGCCTTATTTTTAATTAAGGGGAATGAGAAGGAACAAGGGTTGCCAACTTGATGCTTCCTTTGACGACTTGTTCATAATCTGCAAGGAAGGAAAATAGGGAAGTCAGGAAGCACTCAGCTGAGAGTAGAGATTATGCTTCTGAAGTATTGGGGCAATCTTAAGCAAAAAGTGGGTGGAAGAGGAAAAAGATATTGACTGGGTAGTGAGGATTATGAGCATCTCTGGAAATGAAATAGGAGTCGAAAAGAAAGGTATGTGTCACTGTTGATGGCCATTTGGAAATTTTATAATTTGACTGCATAGCAGAAGGAAACTGAAGTGCTGGAGAAATATGGGTTTTTATGGAGGCAGGATTTTTAAGGACTAAGGAATGAGTTGTCATTGCGGACATCAGAAAGTCTGGGCAGAGAAGAACAAATCAGCCTGTGGGTGTGTTTAAGAATGAATCTTTAAGCTGCTAACATGGGGTTTCTGCTCCCTCAGCGTCCTCGCGGTAACATGAACTCTGGTATAGAGGTGCCCTGTATGCTGCCCAGTTTTACCCCATATGTGGAAGAGTCTGCACAGCAACAAGTCATGTGAGTTTCTATCGCCTCAGAAGGCTTGTAGTGGGAGCTGGCAGGGTTGGGGAGAAGGACACAGCTGCCCTGAATTCTCAAAAGTCTACTTCATAAGTCTATGGCCTTCTTGCCTGTGTGGTGGTAGGGAGCAGCCAAGTCTGATCCAGGTTTGTAGCTATGTTTTGTAGTGTTTTTTGGAACTTTAGAGTCAGCTTAAGGGGTTTTCTTTTCAGAAAAGCTCTCAAAAAGTTTCCATGACAAGTATGGAGAAGTATGTTACTTGGCTTGAACCTAGCTTCCTGCTTGTGCATTGCTCACTAAAATCCCTGTAAATTCCTCTGATGTGTTTATCGCTTCACACATCAGGAAAAAAATTAAAAAATGTTGAGGTTGTTTACCCCTTTCTGGAGAAGGTGACTAGTGATTAGTTATTCTTGCCACAGCTATCTTGCAGTAGGGAAAGTGAGTGGAACATTGCTGCTTTTTTGACTATGTATAAATACAAAAGCAAGAACATCAAAGGCTTGGTTGCAGCACAGATTTTCCCTAATTCGAAGGGCTTGTCTACACAGTGTGAACAGTGCTGCATTAATGCGCTCTAGGGAACTTTTAGTGTCTTCCATCAGAGTCTACACAGGCCAGTTAGATTCCATGCACGTTAGAATTCATACCCCACTGTTGTGCATTACTGCACTGTGTAGCTACGCCCATAGTTTTGTATATTGTGCATGGAATCTAAGCCATGTCCTGGAACCATGCTACCTAGCTGTGTCCAAAAGTGTATCATAATCCAGGAATATATTTATAACAAGGCAAGGTCCTGTCTATGCTAAAGACATAAACAAATCTCACCTGTTATGGGATTTGCCTCATGCTATATAGTTGGGTCCCCTGACATGGTTGTTTCCTACAGTATAGGTTGAACCTTTGCTGTTTGCACAGTGTGGTCCCGTCTACACTTAAATTTAAAGGGAATTGAGAAACATTTTAAATATAGTTCCACCTAAATTAGCTTTCGAAGTGGTTTGGCCAGTCAGTTTTGGATGAGGCTATACCTTATGGGAACAGTTTAGAAAAGTCTATCCTGTTCTGTCCATGCTGTGGGCATTGGCCCGCCCCAAACTATGCTTGAAAGAATTTAACTGGAACCATGTTTACACAGTGAAAAACAGAATGTGAAAGCTTGGGGTAGAAGGGTCCTAAATAGATTTAGCTGACTCTCTAACAAATTTCCCAAACCCAAATGTGAGGCCTCTATCTTTCATGCTTCAAAATCTTCATGCTGGCTTCAGGGTTGTCTCTCAGTATTTTCTTAATGTGAAAACGTAAGTTTTTAACTTTCTGCATGAGGATTTTTTCTACAGAACTCTACACTAGAATTTCAATAAGCATAATCTTGCACAGAGTTAAACAGACTCACAAATTCAGTTGTTCACAAGTCTGCATTGACTGGGAGTAGTGATGGTTGGAACTGTTGTCTTAAGGCTTACTTTTCTTGCTTAGATAACAAAATGAGTTAGGGGGAGGTGATTGATGACAAGAAGCTGCAGGTGGCAAGTGAATCCATAAGGGCCTCTGGGGCTAAAGGCAAAAACTCCCACTCTAGAACATGTGTGTTGTATAGCAGGTGTATACTATTTGACTAGGCCTTATTGGTGCTTGTGTTCATTACCACTTACCCATAGGTGTCTACTTATAAATGTTCTGCCATTCCATTCCTTTCTGTTGCCTTTCCTGTTTCATGAGCTGATTTATGTTGCCCATAGGCTGTCCTGACCTTAACTGGATCCTTTGAGATATCCATACTTCCACCCATGCTCCGCCTCTGGGGACTATGTGCTGAATGTTAATTATCTTTTGTTCTCTTAGTACTCCCTGCAAAATTGAGCCCAGCATAAATCATGTTTTAAGTGCTCGGAAGCCTGGGAAGGAAGAAGATCCACTACAACGGGTGCAAAACCATCAACAGGACAGTCAAGAGAAGAAAGAGGTTGCAATGTATTGTAAAGAGAGAGTTTATGCTGGAGTAGAGGAGTTCTCCTTGGAGGAGATCCGAGCTGAAATATACAGAAAGAAAGCAAAAAAGAGAAGGGAAGGTATGCATCAAAATGGGATGACTAGAAGTTTCTTCAGATTGATTCAGAAAACTACACTTGCAGTTTCCATTAGGTGTGGCAGCCTTCATTATTGCTACTGTTGAAGGGAAAGCATCAGGTAGGACTGTTGCTTAGCACCTGTTGATACTAAGGGTATGGCTACACTTACAAATCTGCAGCGCTGGTAGTTGCAGCGCTGGTCGTCCAGCTGTGCAGGGCCAGCGCTGGTGTGTGGCCACACTCACAGCTACCAGCGCTGCAGTGTGGCCACATTTGCAGCATTTGCAGCGCTGTTGGGAGTGATGAATTATGGGCAGCTATCCCAGCATTCAAGTGGCAGCAACATGCTTTTCAAAAGAGGGGGGTGTGGGGCAGTGTGACAGGGACCGGGGTGGGAAGAGAGAGTGGATTTTTGGAACTGACACTGTGCAAAATCAGAAAATTTTCTCACCCCCTTACTGTTAACTGCAAACAGCCTGCATCCAACATACTCTCTTTCCCCCCTCTGCCCCCTCCCCCCGTTTCTCTCAAGCAAAGCAAACACTCAACCCCTGTGAATCATGCAGGGAGGAGGATCTCATTTGATTGTTCACAGATTGATCACAGCAAACAGGAGCTGATAAGCAGCTCCGGTAGAGCAGCTCCGGTAGCAACGGAGGAGCTCCGGAGGTTCACAACAAAACTAAGAGAGGCTGCATAACAAAACAAAGGGAGTAATTTAGTTAAAAGCATTCTGGGATATTCCCTGGAAGCCAATAACAGCGCTGGTGTGTGGCCACACTTGATGACCAGCGCTGCAGCACCAGCGCTGCAATCCTTATTCCCCATGCTGAGTGAGGTGTACGGCCAGTGCTGCAGCCAGGGAGTTGCAGTGCTGGAAGTGCCCTGCAGGTGTGGCCACTTACTAATTGCAGTGCTGGAAAGCCTCCACCAGCGCTGCAACTCGCAAGTGTAGCCATACCCTAAGAGTAGAAAACCAGAAACTGAGGACTGAGAAGACTCATGTGGAGGTCTATAATGGGTTGGGGAGGGGAAAAAGAGGTTCACTGGCTCATCAGTGTTAATAGGTGAACCATTGTGGATGACAGCACTCCTCGTCAAGCTCTTCCTAGCAAGGAATGTGTGCTGTCTGCCTCAGCTATAGGGGTTTATCCAGGAACAGCAGGGATTAAACTGGATCTTTTCAGCAAATGGGCCTTTTTACCTATCTGATCCTCTTTGGTTCTGTTAATAGTAGGACTGTCGATTAATCACAGTTAACTCGCACGATTAACTCAACAAAATTAATCATGATTAAAAAAATTAATTGCAGTTTTATTCGCACTGTTAAACAATAGAATAGCAATTGAAATTTATATATTTTTGATGTTTTTCTGCAGTTTCATATATATTCTGTGTTGTAATTGAATTTTGAAGTGTATATTTTATTACAAATATTTGCACTGTAAAAATGATAAACAAAAGAAATAGTATTTTTAATTCACCTCATACAAGTACTGTACTGCAATCTTTGTCATGAAAGTGCAACTTACAAATGTAGATTTCTGTTTGTTACATAACTGCACTCAAAAACAAAACAATGTAAAACTTTAGAGCCTACAAGTCCACTCAGTCCTACTTCTTTTTCAGCCAATCACTAAGACAAACAAGTTTGTTTACATTTACAGGAAATAATGCTGCCCTCTTCTTATTTACAATGGCACCAGCAAGTGAGAATAGGCATTTACGTGGCATTTTTGTAGCTGGCATTGCAAGGTATTTACATGCCAGATATGCCAAACATTTGTATGCCCCTTCATGCTTCGGCCACCATTCCAAAGGACATGCTTTCATGCTGATGAAACTCTCATTTTAAAAAAAGGTGTTAATTAAATTTATTACAATTCTCCCCCAAGGAGTTCAGTATGTCCCCTGCTCTGTTTTACCCGCATTCTGCAATATATTTCATGTTATAGCAGTCTCAGATGATGACCCAGCGCATGTTCATTTTAAGAACCCTTTCACTGCAGATTTGACAAAACGGAAAGAAGGTACCAATGTGAGATTTCTAAAGATAGCTACAGCACTCGACCCAAGGTTTAAGAATCTGAAGTGCCTTCCAAAATCTGAGGTGTGGAGCATGCTTTCAGAAGTCTTAAAAGAGCAAAAGACCAATGTGGAAACTACAGAATCTGAACCACCAGAAAAGAAAGTCAACCTTCTGCTGGCATCTGACTTGAATAACGAAAATGAACATGCGTTGGTTTGCACTGCTTTGGATCGTTATTGAGCAGAACCCATCATCAGCATGGACGCATGTCCTCTGGAATGATGGTTGAAGCATGAAGGGACATATGAATCCTTAGTGCATCTGGAACGTAAATATGTTGCAGCGCTTGCTACAGCAGTGCCATGAAAACGTCTGTTCTCACTTTCAGGTGATATGGTAAACAAGAAGTGGGCAGCATGATCTCCTGCAAATGTAAACAAGTTTGTTTGTCTTAGCGATTGGCTGAACGAGAAGTAGGACTGAGTGAAGTTGCAGGCTCTAAAATTTTACATTGTTTTATTTTTGAATGCGTTTTTTTTGTACATAACTCTACATTTGTAAGCTCAACTTTCACAATAGAGATTGCACTACAGTACTTGTATTAGGTAAATTGAAAAATACTATTTTTTACAATGCAAATATTTGTAATAAAATAAATATAAAGTGAGCACTGTACATTTTGTATTCTGTGTTGTAATTGAAATCAGTATATTTGAAAATGTAGAAAACACCCAAAATATTTAAATAAATGATATTCTGATTGTTTAACTGTGCAATTAATCGTGGTTAATTTTTTTAATTGCTTGACAGCCCTAGTTAATAGTCTAAATAGATACCACTCCCCAGGAAGTAAGGTGGGGAAACTTTTTTTCTTTACAAGAGGATCTTGTGTCTGTTACTGAGGGTGTGCATAGTTTGGGCTTGGCTACAGGGTTACTCATAAGGAATACATAATACTTTAATTAGGCTTTCCTTCTTTAGAGGAGTTTCATGCCATAGCACAGCAGACAGCAGAGATGCAGAGGAGGATTGAAGAGCTGGAGAAGAAGCTAAAGGAGAAAGATGATGACCAGCAGCAGAGACCATCTGAGCAGGTATCTTCTTCCCTGTTCATTTGTGCTAATGGCCTACCTGTATGAAGGCAGATGAAAGTTCTAATGGAACAGTGACTCCTGTTTTTATCTGGCTAGTACAGTTTCTTCCCTCTTACTCTGAAGGGATATTTAAATTTTTGGTATAAATAAGTCATAAGGCCACCACCCTAATAACTGAAAGATGGGAGAAATATTGTTTTCTATAGGTGTTTCATTTTTTTCCAGTTTATTTTAACTATGATGGATAAAAAATTAATGGTTTTAAAAATTTTACTTATTTAAATCTTTTTTTTTCTTTTTTTTCTTTTAAAACTAAATTTGACAACCTATGTTAAGGTTTGAGCTTCTACTGAAATTGTGTAAATAAAAATATACTAAATGCAAGAGCCCACCTCAAACTTATTTACTTAAAGGCTGCTTTGTACATATTGAATTGGAAGAAAACATTTTTCACTTCTGATGTCAACCTTTATAAATGTGGCACAGTCTATCATATGCTACACTACATTTCTATATAATTTTCAATCCTAAAAGTGAAGTGAATGTTGGTGTTACATTTTTTCCAAATGTTAGTAATTTGCTGGAAAGTTTAGCAGAAATACTTTTTTCTTATGTATCCAATGCATCCAGAAGGTAGTTTTTAACTAGAAATAAAAATGCTGTTTAAAAATGCCCAAACAGAATTCTAACGTCCATCCAAATACAGCTAGACACAAATTATGAATAATCAGTTAATTATCTAGTAAATACACTTTCTAACCATGCACTTTCTTACATTTATTCACAATCTTAATTTCTATATTAAGCTATGTAATTGCTCAAATAAATGTGTGTATTTATGCTGTATGCTCCTGGCTAACCAAGTACCAAATTAAGTGTAAAAACTATATTTAATTGTAAATAATAAAATCAGCGCGGCATTATTATACCAACCAATGAGAATCTTTCTTTAGAAAAATAAAGTGCATACAGGAAGCATGATTTAAATTGTTTTAAATAAGTTATCTGCTTTCTGATTTTAAATCATCATTAAAATCGGTGATTTAAATAAGTGATCAATCTACCTTGACTTTAACTACACACAGAATGCTATCCCGTACAGTTTTGGAAGTTGGTAGTATGGCTTGCAATTCACTCACTGAGTGCTGTCTCTCTCACCTCTGCCACTTCCTCTTTCATGGTCACAGCCAACAGAGGAGAGGGAGCCTGCAAGAATGGAATCGGTTTTGGTGGGCGCTTCAGAGCCTCTTGAAGCACAAGGAAAAGTTGCTTTCTCCAGCACAGTAGCACTCACTGCAGGGTCTCTTGTGAAGAAACTGACTGGATTGCCAAGGTAGTGCAGGATTTGCTTTGGGAGCAGGTGGTGGAGAGGCTCTGCCTCAATGTGGTTTTGTTTGCATTTTTTAGTATGGATCACTTTCTGGGAAGTCTGTTTTTTAATTTTTCCTCGTGTTTTTTGAAAAACTATCATACATCAAAATATATCCTGATCTCTGTACTGGCCTCTGAGCAGAATCAGGTATCTGTCTTCAGAGGATTTTAATAATTTGTCTGTGAGGAGTAATGTGTAGTGTGTTATACCATAGCTGAGTTCAGCTTGCTCGTCTACTAAGTCTAGTTAGGGGCTGCATGCATGTATTAAAAACTTGCCTATATTTTGTTTACAGTGAGTCCCAGTTGGCAGAAAATGCTCAGCAGCACGAACAGCCGTGCTCCAAGGGTAAGTTCTGTTTGCATTGATACCATTTTGAGAGAAGGCTGTGCTGATGGGAAGTAGTCATTCAAATGAATAGCAGAACTGTGTGGATTAGAATAGTGAAAAGAACATGCTTAATTGCCATTGGTCTTGTTCAGGGGTCTCAGATGCTCAGTGTTCTGTTGATTAAGAGGTGTGATTATTTAAAGAGACTTGCAAATATAATAATTTTAATAGCTGAGGATCCTTCCTCCTTTTTCCTGAGTACAGTTCTAGAGTTTCATACTCTCTCTCTTTGAGACTGATATCAGTTTAGAGTGCCTTCTGGAGGAGCTGGTGTAGTTCTACAGTTGGACTGCTGTAGTTGAGAATGCCTTTTCTCAGACCTTGTGTACTCTACTCGTTCCTGAAAGGGTGTAGGCTGACGAAATAATCTTCTTGATGGTCAGACATGAGATTACTATTCCTTATTGACAGAAATAACCCAGCGTCTAGCTGTGCGCTCAGAAATCCGGAGAGACAATGTGTTTTTGGATGACCAGGATGAGCAGAAAGTTGAGACCACACTTAAGAAAAAAAGTACAAGCTATAAAGAAAACTCCAACCACAGCACACTGGCTCATTAAGAACCATCCTTTTACTTTCTGAGTTTCTTTAACATGGCAAAACCAAATGATCTTAACACAATGAGCCACTATTGTGTTTTAAATGGGGTGCTTTTAAGCATGAGTCCAAATACTTCCTGCTAGGACAGGCACTTTGAGCTGTCTTTTATATGGGTCTGAAGCACCATTGTGTATGCTGTGCAGGAGTATCTGTCTATATTACCCCATCTCTTTTTTTAATTCCAGATGCAGATCTTCCTCCTTCACTGGATCCTACTACGTTTTTCTCCATATTTGATGAATCGTCTGCTTCAGAAAACCAGAATGTCAGGTTATAGAATCACTGAAACATGTATATATGATAAATTGCCCAGACTACCCCCATACCACTCCCTTTACAGCACAATTATTCATGACAGTATTCCTTTTTTTGCATTGTCTAGTTTTGTCTCACTGCTCTTGGGAGATTCCACAGCCTCATGGTCAGGAAAAAAATTCCCCAATATTCATCCTAAATCTTTCCTTTATTAATTCCACATAATTATTCTCTTTTCCCCCCCACCCCGTCCACACACACATACTACCTTAACAAGATTGTCTTCATTCTTGGTAAGTAGTTTATTGTATTGGTTTGTAGTTCTGACCTAAAAAGGAGGCAAAGTGGTCTTGAAGTGTTGAGTGAATTGCTCTCCTATAGAGACTTAAAAGTTATTTTTGTAAATATTTAATGCAATGTCACTTTTTTCTTTAGTCATCCTGCAGGCTGCCCACAGAAAAGTGCCCGACGTCCCCTTGCTGTTCGTAAACCTTCAGATAGTATCACCGCCAAGGAAAATATATCACCAGAAGTCTGCGTAAGGAGAAATTTCCTCTATCAGCTCTTGTAGGAGAGGAGGAGGTGTAGAATGTGCTATTGCTGAACTTGGTAATGGTGTGATAGAAGGACTAATGAGTCCTTGATGGAAACTAGCAGTACCATACTTTTATAAAGGGATCCCTGGCTTTTCTCTTTGGTTTGCAAGCCATTGGAGTGACTTTCAGATCACACTGCAAGACTTGTTTGTTTTTAGCTTTCTCTTGAGACATGGCTGATCAGGACATGAATGCAGCTTTTTGGGGGTGGAGGGATGCTTTAAAAAACACTAAAGCATAATGCAGTTATGGCATGTTAATGACTATTTCTTATACGACTTGAACAGACCTAGTCATTGCTTCAGAGTTTACAGTGTAATTTGAACAAACATGGAATGTAGACAAAAGGAAAGGAGGATTGACGTGAACAAAAATCACTTGTATAACAAGCAAATCATAAGTTATGATGATTTTAAAGTAGGGAGTGAGATGGAGGGAGGAGGACACTGCACAGAAATTGAAGTTGATGACAGAAAACAAAGCTATAAAAGTGGGCAGAGAAGACAACTGATACGTGGTTAGAAACAGAATGGAAAAGTCATTAAGGTGAGAGGGCAAGACGGGAAACAGTAAAAAAGCAAGAAGAGACAAGGTACACAGTGGGGAGTGAGGGATAACAAGGCAGGGGGCAGAGTTGAGCAGAGTCTTAGCAGTCAAGATGAGTTTGAACTTTATGAGGAAGTAGGTAATGAGCAAGTGAAGGGATTTGAGAGAGGAAGATATAATTAGGATGGCCAGAGATATGATTAAGGCTGAATGCTGGATAGATTGAAGAGGAGAAAGGTGAATATCAGTGAAAACTGAGTAGATAAGACTGCAGTAGTTCATCTGATACATGATGTGAACCATGGGTTGGCTGAAGAGAGGATGAGGTAGGGGCGTTTTTGTTTTTTTGGCAATGTGATAGAGGAAGAAGCATTTAGATTTGGTGAGAGCCAAGATGTCGAGGAAAGGGAAGAGTAAAAGAGACCCTCAAAGTTGCAACTTTGAGCAATAGGAATGAGACTGGATTTGTCACCAATGATGGAGAAAGTAGGCAGGGCAGTTTCAAAAAGAAGAGAAGTTCAATTTTTGCCATGTGTAAGTGGTGAAACATCTCTGAGGAGATATGGGAGCCTGTACAGAATGGGAGGCAGAAAGGGTAGAAGGGTAAAAATAACAACGGTTCTACATATAGGCAGCCAGAAGGCTAATGGAAAGGAGAGAGACTGGCCTTTAGGTCGTGTGTGTCCCCTTCTGCTCCTGCTTACCCTGAGCATCAGGCAGTGACAAGGGCAGCAGGATCCAGATGGCGGCAGCAGCACAGAGGAAGCAGCCAGAGCCAGTGAGCAGTCAGTCGGCAGCCTTTCTCTGCCCTGCGTGTTGCCTGGAGGCTGCTTCCTTTGTGCTGCTGCTGCCCGGATCCTGTTCTCACTTCCCTTAGGCAGCAGAGTGGGGAGCAGGATCTGGGAAGCAGCAACAGTACAGAGGAAGCAGCTGGAGCTAGCAAGCAGACAACACCCTGGTGGGGACAGTGGCCTGGCCATGAGGAGAGAGGGGGTCCAGCTAGGGGCTGCGGGTGGGGGTAGGGTTGGGAGAGTAAGCGATGGTGGGGACAGCTGTGAAGGAAGGTGGAGGAGGGGAGATGAGGAAATAGGAGCAATGGGGGCCCTCAAAAAACAAAAATGCATTTGGTGGGTCACCTTTATTAAAACGTTTAGGAACCACTGCCTTAAGGCATGTCCAAAAGGGAAGACTGACGAGATCTTTCTCTTTAGGCAATTCTAATTATGAAGGCTTGGTTAGCAAGGTAGGAGAACTAGGAATTGGACAGTCCTGAAGTCCAAAAAAACTGAGGGTCTCAAGGAGAAATGTGGAGAGTGGTTGTGTCAAAGGTTCAGGGTGTTGCAGGTGAATGATTGAGAAGAGATCTTTAGGACTTTGGAATTTGGAAGTCATTAGTGGCTTTGAAGGCTGTCTGTCTTGAGTTGTGAAGGATTTTAATGTTTGTTACACTTTTTTTATTTGATTTTTAACTTTTTTTAATGTGCCTACTGAACATACACAGATTTAGATGGAAATAAATTTTATTCGGTTATCACTTTACTAGTCACTGAAATTCACCCACTTCTGAGGTGAATGGTAGTAAGCTTTAGTTTAAACAGTTCTCAGCAACACTATGTTAAATAATAGCTCAGTACAGAAAGAAAATGATATAATTCTAGGTAGGCAGAACTCAGTTACACAACTAAAACTAACAGTATGATATAGGGGGAGCATATGAAGCCTGTGCCAGAGATACCTTTCATCCAAGATGAGAAGAGCCAGAAGGGAAGAGAAATACAAATTTTGATGATTGTGCAGTGGGAAGAAGGGGGTGATCAGATGACTGTACTAGCTATGGGAATAGTATAAACTAGAAAAGGAGTGAGAAAGGGGACAGAGATCATTGGAGAAGGTGACATGGGTTTAAAAATTAAAAATTTTAGTTTTATATTTTAGTTGTATATTTGCATATACAGTAGAACCTCAGTTACAAACACCTAAGGAATGGAGGTTGGTTGTAACTCAAATGTTCGTAACTGAACAAACCATGATGGTTCTTTCAAAACCTTGAAACTTTACTATGCAGAAGAAAAATACTGCTTTCCTTTTTATTTTTTTTAGTAGTTTAACACAGTACTGTACTGTATTTGCTTTTTTTGGGGTCTCTGCTGCTGTCTGATTTTTTTTTTTCCCATACTACTTGTACTAAATGAGGTGTGTGGTTGACTGGTCAGTTTGTAACTCTGGTGTTTGTGACTCTGAGGTTCTACTGTAAACTGTCAGAAAGCAGAATTATGTACCATTTACATTGTTAATCAGCATAAATGCCAAGGACATCCAGTAGTCTGCCATCTGGAAGTCTTCAGGAAGGAAGCTAAAAATGAGAAACAAGTTGTTGCTTTTTGTGTTGGAGAGTAGTGGGAGGTAGATATCTTCAGAGGCTTTTTATATGTGACAGGCTTTTTACTAGAAACTGTTCAAGACCTAAAATAAAATCAAGAGGCTGGGTGGTAGCTGTCACCTAATTTTGTTCTGCTTTCTACTTGTTTCAGGATGAGCTCCATGGAATTGAACCCTTAGCTGAAGATGCAATTTTGACTGGCTCCTATAAGAACAAAACCCTTTGCCCCAGCCCAGAAGATACATGTGACTTTGTTAGGGCAGCCCACTTGGCATCAACTCCCTTTCATGGTGTAGTGGCACAGAGAATCCAACCTCCTACCAATCCAGAGAGTACCCTGAAGGAAGAGTGTCCAGAGCCTAAGAGTACATCTCTGAGCCAGCAAATCCCTATTTGTGAGGGTATCTACAATGAAACTCTTTGCATTAAGAAGCTGAGGTAATTCTCTGTGGATCACATCTCCATCAAGAGCAAAACACCTTATGCCCTTTTTTCCTGTTTGAGTCTTTGGTTGCTGGGAGTCCCTCTCTCTCCCAAGATTAGATGTAACAAATATGGTTAGTAGAGCCAGGTGTACTTAGCACATCATTTTTCCAGCTCAGTCCAGGATTTGGGTTGCATTTTGCCATTCTTCGAGATGTTACACCAATAAAATAGAATTCATTGTTCAGCCAACAGTCACAGCTTTGCTGCAGTGTTTAACTTCATGCTCTGTGTATCTAAAGATTAAAGCTGAGTAAAAAATTTTAGCCAAAAAGATTAGAGAGAATAACCAATTCTGGTTATATTTCAGGGTTTCCTACTTTCTTATTAATAATGGTTTGGCTCAGGAGGGCTTGTCCAGTCTCCATTTCAGGATGAAAAGGGGATTGTGAATTCATTCAGTGTTTACTGGGGATGTCTGGCATATTTTTGTAGCTAAGGGATTGGCATCCAGGCACCACAGCAGCTAGAAGGTTGAGTAGCTGATAGTCTTCTCATTTACAGCCCAATTATGGAAGCAAGTCAGGAAGACACCCGCTCCTCTGGTTCATCTGTTTCCTCAGCCTCCTCTCTTTCCTCGGTTACACATATCTCCACTATTAAATATCTGCATATCCCTGAGAAACTGGAATTGGCTCAGAGCCTGCCTGTTGAAATGGCTAGCGACACTGGAGGCAGTGAAGACACTACTAGTAAGTACCAAGTCTGAATTTTACTTGAGACAACGTGTCTTAGATTTGAGCTCAGCTGCAGTCTCTTCAGTATGCATGTCCTGTATTCTGCTGTACTTTGTGTCAACGTCTCACTGGCTTTATGGTTTTATAAGTGTAAGTCTATGCAGTGGGCTGTGATATCCTGTCTTATAACTAGGCTGAGTAACAGTGTGGGGGATATAAATAAAACAGATTTTGAAGGATGTTAATATTAAATGGAGAGAGGGATCATTTAAGGTAATATAATGGAATATAATTAAGAGTAATGGGATGAAATTAAGAAATGGAAAAATAAGGGCTTTTCTACACATGAAAAGGAATCCAGAATAAGGTAGGGTCTGAATTTAAAGCACATTAACTATTCCTGATTAACTCCTTGTATGGACATTTTTATTCTGGAATAATTCTCTCTGTAGACAACCCTTAGGTTGAATGGCAGGGAAAGCTTCCTTACAGGAAGATCTTTTAGGCTCTAGAACAGTCTTTGCGGGAAAGTAGTCAAAGTGCCATAGTTTGGGATATTGAAAAGGCCATCATCCAACTCGAAATCTAAACATATTTTGGAAATGCCTTAAACTTGCCCTTTAAGTTCTGCTTCAACTTTTTTTGCTCTTACAATCACAACTTCCTGTTTTCTGAATGTCTTTCCTCCCTTGCTGGTATGGAAAACACAAACTATGAGGACTGATTCTATAGAGTCACTTCGATTGTTTTCCTCTTCTAGTCGAAATGGCTGCTGTAATTGAAAGAAATTTTTCTTCTAGAGAGACAAGATAGATCAGGTAATATCTTTTAGTGGCCCAACTTCTGTTGGTGAGAGATTCAACCTTTCGAGCCACACAGAGCTCTTCTTCAGGTACCTTTTCCAGACCTGAAGAAGAGCTCTGTGTGGCTCGAAATCTTCTCTTCCTCCACCCCACCCCCCCATCCCACCCCAGCAGAAGTTGGGCCACTAAAAGATCTTACCTCATCCACCTTGTCTCTCATATATCCTGGGACTGATATGTCTATAACTACACTTTTCTTCTAGAGTCAGAGTAATCTCATATGTTGCAATAAGCCCAAATATGCAAAATGGTGGGTGTGTATAGCTAGGTACCTAAATCCATATTAAGTGGCTATATTTTCAAAGATGTTGAACATTCATATCTCCCGTTTGATTTCAGGAAGAAGCATGTAAGTTGACTGTTACTCTTCACTTAGTGGATAGTAAATTTACTAGTATACTATTGGGAACAATCCTTCATTAGCATAGATCATTTAGGGTATGTTTGGTGGGGTCTCAGAGCCAGTGTTCCAGCCCAAGCCCGAACATCTATGCCTCAATTAAACAGCTCCTTAGCCTAAGTCAGTTGGCACAGGCCAGTTGCAGGTTTTTAATTGTAGCGTAGACATATCTAAAATCTGTTCCCAGTAAGCCTTTTGTGATAACTGTCTGTTTCTAGAATTAGGCATCACTGTTTAAAAGGCATCCCCAGGATGTGAGATGAAAGTGGCTCAGAAAAGAATCCTGTCAAGATGAGATTTTTTTAAATGTTTCAAATGGATCCACGAAATACCTTTTTGTAAGGAAAACCTTTGTGCTTACATTAACAGGAATGCAGAGGTTGCAAGGCTTGCTTGGGAACTTAAAGCTGGATACTGTTTTAAGCCACAGTCATGCAAATTAGAGTCCACACTTGTGTGAAATCCCTGGTGAAGTTGTGGTTTCTGAATTGGCACAGGGGCTCATCCATGCACATTCAGTATGCAGGATCAGAGCCTAAATCTTTATATCTTTCACTGGAAAAACTGCCTTATAATGAAGGTACAAAAAAGTGAATTTCACTCCAAATGACTGAGATGTGGTAGCTCCTGAATTATACTAATTATTGAATAGCTATTGAGTAAAAACCCAATCATTCACATTGAAGTTTAATACTCCTATAATTGGGCCTCAGTAGTTTTCTTTGACTCTCTAATTTCAGAGTGATCAAAGATTGTTTGTTTGGTTTTTGGAAGCATAAATTAGAATTGGTGCCAGTGAGCTCAGTAGAGCACTGGAAAATATTGAATGCCCTTCTGAAGTATAATATTTCGGAGGCTGTTGGATCTGTATAGCGATGCATGTTTATCAGGAGAGACAACTATATTCAAAACCATCTAGTTCTTCTGTTGTATAGAACTATTCCTAATCACAGATGGTCAATTTTTCTCTCCATCGTTCTCTCAAACGGTTTCAAAAGTATTTCTCTTTCAGTTGAATAGAACTATTGAATAAGACTAGTGGGTTTTCTTTTTTCTTTCTTTTTTTTTTTTTTCCCCAGCTTCAGAATTTACTCTTTATATTCTAGTAAACAGCGGTGGGTGGAGGAATCTCAGCTCATATCTTTGCATTTCTCCTGTATACTTGGTCTGTAGAATGAAAAATGTTAAGATTCATGACTAAGACTGCAGGTTCATGACTAAGACTCAGGCAGCCCCTGTGCCAGGTGCACTGGCAGCTGCTGGGGCAGTCTCACCCCACCATGCCCCCCTCTCACCCCACCATGCCCCCCTCTCACCCTACCAGCCCCACCAAGCTCTCACCCCTCCCAGCACCAGCGGGGGTCCCAGGCAGCACGCTGCCTGCCTGGGCGTGCCCCCCCCCAGCACCTGGGCTGCCCTCCCCAGCACCCACGAGGCCCCAGGCAGCCCCAAGTTTTATTCACTGGTATTTTTAGTAAAAGTCATGAACGGGTCACAGGTTACTAACTGTGACCTGTCCGTGACTTTTACTAAAAATACCCGTGACTAAAATGTAGCCTTGTTCGTGACCATTCAAAGTGGTTTAGTGGCCCCAACTTTACTATAAACAGATTAACGCTGTTATGGGTAAATGTGGCTGGATGACTTCATCTGTAACCTTTTAATTTTGTCATGGTCTGGAAGAGGGGTTACATTCCCAGTAAGTCTTTTAGTTAAAAAAAACTCACAAATTTGATCTGCTCTAGAAATGGGTCAAAACTGGAACATGTCCTGACTGGATTTTGTGGTGTTCAGATAAATGCACCTAAATCCAAATACCCACTAGTTTAAATCTTGTTTTTTAAGAAATACAAAAGTTGACTAAGCCTTGGTTTAAATGATCTGCACTTATTCAGTATCTTTCATCCCAGAATCTCAAAGTATCTTCAAAGGTGAGTAAATGTTACTCTGTACACTTAGCAAAAGAAGAAACCATAAGTAAGTGGTTAATGGACTTGCCCAAAGTGATACTGCAGAAGATCAGTAGCAGAATGGGAATACAAGCAAGGTCTCATGCTATCCACATGCTAATCTAATCACACATGCTGGCTTCACAGACCGAATCCATATCTGAATCCTGCCCATCTGTAACTCTAGTACTTTTTTGTTTCTAGAGGACCCACCTCAAGTGTTGTGGAGTGCAGAGCAGCGCAGAAGGCTGTTGGACCCTCTGCCAGATTCATTGAGTAATTCTCCAGGTTTTTGTTCAGAGAATGGGCCCATGCCCGTGATGGAGCTGGAAAAAGAAATAGAGCTGGGTAAGCAGTAAGAGACCCTAGTGTGCTGGCATTCTATTCAGACTGGCTTAGGTTTGTCCCTTCAGAATGGATTCCAAATTGTACATTTTGAAAAATAACTTGGGAGTTAGATATTGCAGTTAATGTGGTGGCATGTTGCCTCTAGAGATCTTAATTCGGACATGCCACGGATCCAAAGGGCAAGCTTGTCTCTATCCTTTGTGCAGTCTCTGGAAGTGTACCCCATTAGCACTAGCCCCTACACCTCCCCTCCCCCGTTTTTTTTGCAAGATTGAGACCCACAACTCAGCTTCAGTACCTCTTTCTCACTGTTGCTCCTCCAGCAAGTCTAAATGAGTTTAGACTCCTATCAGAGACTTATTCTATGAACAGGGATATCAGGGTTGGAAGGGACCTCAGGAGGTCATCTAGTCCCACCCCCTGCTCAAAGCAGGACCAACGCCAATTAAATCATCCCAGTCAGGGCTTTGTCAGGCCTGACCTTAAAAACCTCCAAGGATGGAGTTTCCACCACCTCCCTAGGTAACCCATTCCAGTGCTTCACCACCCTCCTAGTGAAAAAGTTTTTCCTAATATCCAACCTAAACCTCCCACTCTGCAACTTGAGACCATTACTACTTGTTCTGTCATCTGGTACCACTGAGAACAGTCTAGATCGGGATCAGCAACTTTTCAGAAATGGTGTGCCAAGTCTTCATTTATTCACGGTAATTTAAGGTTTCGCATGCAGTAATACATTTTACATTTATGGGGTTATGGAACCCCCGACTGGCAGTGGGCTGAGCAGACTGGCGGCCGGGACCCCAGGCTGGCAGCGGGCTGAGCTAGGGTTCCGTCTGCTGGCCCCTGCCAGCCGGGATCCTGTCTGTCAGCCCCGCTCAGCCCACTGCCAACCCGGGGTTCTGTCCATCCAGGCCAACAGCGGGCTGAGCAGGGCTGGCAGCTGGGACCCTAGGCTGGCTGCAGCATGCCACGCTAAATCAACTTGTGTGCCGCCTTTGGCATGCATACCATAGGTTTCCGACCACTGGTCTAGATCTATCTTCTTTGGAACCCCCTTTCAGGTAGTTGAAAGCAGCTATCAAATCCCCCTTCATTCTTCTCTTCTGCAGACTAAACAATCCCAGTTCCCTCAGCCTCTCCTCATAAGTAGTGTGCTCCAGCCCCCTAATAATTTCTGTTGCCCTCTGCTGGACTCTGTCCAATTTTTCCACATCCTTCTTGTAGTGTGGGGCCCAAAACTGGACACAGTACTCCAGATGAGACCTCACCAATGCCGAATAGAGGGGAATGATCACGTCCCTCGATCTGCTGGCAATGTCCCTACTTATACAGCCCAAAATTTCGTTAGCCTTCTTGGCAACAAGGGCACACTGTTGACTCATCCAGCTTCTCGTCCACTGTAACCCCTAGGTCCTTTCCTGCAGAACTGCTGCCTAGCCATTCAGTCCCTAGTCTGTAGCAGTGCATGGGATTCTTCTGTCCTAAGTGCAGGACTCTGCACTTGTCCTTGTTGAAACTCATCAGGTTTCTTTTGGCCCAATCCTCTAATTTGTCTAGGTCCCTCTGTATCCTATCCCTACCCTCGAGCGTATCTACTCCTCCTCCTAGTTTAGTGTCACCAGTAAACTTGCTGAGGATGCAGTCCACACCATTCTGCAGATCATTAATGAGGATATTGAACAAAACCGGCCCCAGGACCTATCCTTGGGACACTCCGCTTGATACCGGCTGCCAACTAGACATGGAGCCATTGAGCCCAACGAACCAGCCAGCTTTCTGTCCACCTTATATGCAACCAGCAGATATTTTCAGCATTGCAGGGCACTTCTCAAAATAAGCCCGTATTTATTAGTCAACTGCAATACAGTATTTTAGGGTCCTTAAATTAGAATGAAAAAGCAAAACGTATGTGGATGTCTCTGCTGGCAGTCCAAAACGCCTTTCTTGCCCAAGCATCCAGGATTCAAATCTCTCCCACTTCACTGAGCAGCAGAATTCTGAATACAGTTTAGACACCCCAGATCATCATAATTAGAGCTTGAAACAATGTCTTCCTTCCTTGGTTAATGTCCTGTCATTGGTCTTCCATTGTAACTCCCATTCGTATGTTCACAGTTCTTTCACACCAACCCAGATATGCCTACGTGGCCAACACCAGTCTCTGGCCAGTGTCTTCAGTTCTAGTAGGTCAAAACTCAAAAGTGAGTGGGGAAATAAACATGCATATTTTTCATAAAGATAATACAGAGATTTGCCACATTCTCTATACATGTACTTCCTGTGATCTCTTCTAAACTTAAACTTCCTCAATAGGGAATGAGATTTACTGCATCAAACGGGAATACTGGACCAGTGAAGAGTATAAGATGTTCTTTGGTGTTCTGTCCAGCTTTGCTGAGCTGGATGCAAAGGGGTTTGCAATAAAGGTAGGACCTGTCAACATATGCACACCTGAACTGTAAAGAGTTAAACTATCAGCTCAGCAGGGTAAAATCTGGCCCTGTGTAGTCTGACTTCTCAGTGAAATGAGAAGAGCTTCCTGAGCTGTATGTGAGGATGAGCATTTAGGTTTAACTCCAACCGTAACTCATTTTTTTTTAATGTACCTTTTTATAGGTGTTTTCGAAACCCGTGCCTTGGGATTTCTATATCACGCTCCAGTTGCAAGAGCGTCTGAGTGCTGACTTTGACCAAAGCTTCAGTGAGAACTGCAGCTGTTTCTTATACCTGGATGGCTGTGCTATTCTGCATAGGGAGATAAATCGCTTTACCCTCTGGGTCAGTGCAAACTATCTATGTATGACATAGGAAGACTTGAACTGTAGCATAGATACTAGCATAGGGATCGACAACCTTTGGCACGCGGCCTGCCAGAGTATGTCCCCTGGCGTGCCGGGCCGGTTTGTTTACCGGCCGCGTCCACAGATTCAGCCAATCACGGCTTCCACTGGCCATGGTTTGCCGCTCCAGGCCAATGGGGGCTGTGGGAAGCGGCAGCCAGCACATGCCTCAGCCCACGCCACTTCCCACACCCCCCATTGGACTGGAGCAGTGAACTGCGGCCAGTGGGAGCCATGATTGGCCGAACCTGTGGACACGGCCTGTAAACAAACCGGCCCGGCCCACCAGGGGACATACTCTGGCAGGCCGCGTGCCAAAGGTTGCCGGTCCCTGTACTAGCAGTTAGAAATATTGGTTCTTGCTGGATGTCAAGCAGATTCAAGGGACCTGGAATGTTAGATTAAACATTAGGGCCTTGTGTAAATGCAATTTTGAAGTATGTTAGCAAGAAGCATGTCTGCTATAAAGATGGCATCTAAACAGCATTCTCACTCTTGAGTTTTGTGCTTCCCAGTATGAGACAAGGAGTTCCCCAACTTCAAAGGGCTTGTCTACATAGGGACACTTAAAGTAAAGGCCAGGTCAGCTGAAGGTATGAAGCTAATGTGCATAAATTGAAGTGTGTGTTGAACCCTTGTGTGGATGCTCTCATTCAGAAGTAAAGTTGTTGGGGGGGATGGGTTGCTGTAGCTTAACCCTGCAAAGGCCACTTTGCTCCTGAATGAGAGCACCTACACAAAGTTTATCACACTTTTTAATTTATGCACAATAACTTCACAACTTTTAGTTGACCTTGCCTTAACTTTCCTGAATGTCCCTGTGTAGATGTGGCCTAAAACTTTTTGGTCCCTAGAGGCATCAGTAGTGACTTGAGGCATGAATCACACCACCCCGATGCCCCAGAACTAGTGTTACATGTGTCATCCAGGTGTTTTAACTGCAGCCCTGAGAACTCTCTAAACTAGATTTCCAGTCTGCTCTGGCCACAGGGGAGTAGTGTTGGCATCTTGCTAGAAGGATTTGTGTTTAAATACGGTTTTGACTTGCACAGTTTGAGCTTTAGCATATATGGGGCTTAAAAAATAAAGGCCAACTTCAGCCTTCAATTAAACTTTTTTTTTTCCACCCAGATTCTTCAGCTATTTATCAGCAGAGTCCGCTAAGAACTTGCAGTGACTTGAATTCTGATGGGTTTGTTGTCTGGGTGGAAAACTGATCATGTATGTGCCTTAACGAGGAGGGCTGAATTGGAGAAGCTTCCTGGTTTCTCTTTAGAGCTGTCTAGAAAAAGTGAAAGCTTGTATCATAGGATTGTTCCTGTCTACTGCTCTATCTCTTGGCAGAAGAATGGTTCCACAGTGGCTTATATTTGTTCTCTCTGTCTTCAGGATATCATCCAGTGCTGTAAAGCCATCCCTGAGGAAGTGATTATGCTGGTTGTTTACAATATCCTGGATGTGGTGCAGAAGCTACACAAAGCAGAGATTGTCCATGGAAACTTGTGTCCAGAGGCTCTCTTCCTGGGAGACAGGTTGGTAGCCTCTTTTCAGAGACCTGGAAAAATGCTTTCTATTCAAGCTCTGTCCTGAGCCTTGTGCAGGTTAATAGTGACATGGTTCACTATTTCAGGAGTAAGAGGGCAGCAGGCTAGGAAAGTTGATGTGGAAATCTATAAAAGGCATATATGAAGGAAGAGGGTATTCCTGAAGAAAATACTCCATTATATAGTTCCTATTTTAAAATTGGCAAGTTCACATACAAATGTATTAGAACGCTACAGCAATGGATGTAAAGTAACTTGCCATTTGAGATTAAATATCTGAAAAGAAATTTAGAAGGCTGAGGTTTTAAAAAAAATGAATATTCTAGTCTGGAAGTAGATTAATCAGTTCCCCTTTGCAGCCAGCTTCTAAAGCCCTGGCCTACACCTAAAATTAACCTAGCTACATCGCTCAGTGATGTGAAAAATTTTGTGCTAGGGCAATGTAGTTAGGTTGACCTAACCGCCATGTAGATGCAGCTAGGTCAGTGGAAGAATTCTGCTGACCTGGCTACCCGCCTCTCAGAGAGGTGGATTTACCTGCGTCAGTGGAAAAACCCCTTCCATTGACG
Organism: Mauremys reevesii; assembly: GCF_016161935.1. Classification (NCBI taxonomy): domain Eukaryota; kingdom Metazoa; phylum Chordata; order Testudines; family Geoemydidae; genus Mauremys; species Mauremys reevesii. The sequence goes on from NC_052626.1 coordinate 58,785,409, forward strand.
TAGGAAGTATCTACGCTACAATGCTACAGCCAGTGGCAGAGCTGTAAACTCTGCCACTGTAGTATGCAGACATGGCCTTAACTTGATTCAGAGGACATCATCAGTTTTCCTCCTTAGGCTCTTGATGAAAGAAGCCTCTTTCCAAATGTTTAGCTCCTTCACATTGTTGCTGAGGTTGCTTTCTTGCACGTTGCTCAGCTCATCCCCCTCATTGGCCTTACTGTCTAGATCCCACATGAAACTCAAAAGCAGGGAGCTAAGGAGCAACATCTGTACTTTTAAAATGACTCATACAAGCTACTTCAGTCCTTGTCCCTTTCTCTCCTCTCCAGCTTCTTTAGGATTGTGTCTTTGCCGAAACACAAGTTCACCTGTGAACAGAGTAGCCTTGTGTTTTGTGGTGGAACTTTTTTTTTTTTGCAGATAATGATCTCTGCATTAGCATAAATCCTGAATAGTAACTCTGGAGCTACACTAATATAACAGAGTAACTCCATTGACTTCAGTGGAGTTATTCTGGATGTAAACTGGTATAATGGAGATCAGAATCTGGCTCAATGACTAATAATGGGACCCAGTAAAAACATGTCTGTATTTACCCCATACATGCAACATTGTTTTTTTTTTTGTTTGTTTGTTTTTTAAACCTCCTTAGTGGCAAAACAGATGGGTCAAAAACAAAAAAAACCAACACTATTGTCAAGTCTCATGGACTTTAATGTCAGAAGGGACTATATGATCACCTAATCTGAGTTCCTGCACACGGAACATCACCTACTCACTCCTGTAATAGACCCCTAACCTCTGGCTGAGTTATTGAAATCCTCAAATCATGATTTAAAGACTTCAAGTTAGAGAGAGTCCACTATTTACACTAGTTTAAACATGCAAGTCCCCCATGCTACAGAGGAAGGCAAACAAACCGCAGGGTCTCTGTCTATCTGATCTGCGGGAAAATTCCTTCCCAACACCAAGTATGGCAGTCAGTTGGACCCTGAGCACGTGTACCATCTTGCCGTGTTCAGAAGCCTGACCAGTGTAAGTTTATTATCCAGGCCATCCCTCTCTCAATGTGGAGAGGACAATGCACCAGCCCCTGTTCCTAAGCAGATTTCCCTTTGCAACATGCTATTTTAGTTAAATATAAAACAGATGTTGTTAAACTACAGAAAAGAGAGATTTTAAGTGATTATAAGTAATAAGTGTATAGATCAAAGTAGATTGCGATTTTGTTTTATTTCTTAGGTAATCTGAGTTCTATAAACTAGACAGGATTTGAATCAAGCAGAGTCTCACTCTGAGAGTACAAAAAGTTCACCAATCTTCCATACGCAGGCTGGGATTCCTCCTTGCAAGCCTGGGACCACCTCCCCAGTCTGTCTTTATCCTCTAGCCATGTTTCCAGGTGTTCAACTATGGGGGAAGTAAAGCCAAGTGATAATGTCACTTCCCCTTTTTATAGCTTCTGCCATGTGGCGGGAACTTCATTGTCCCAAACAAAGCCCCCAGCACAGTTAGTAGAAAAGTACAGGCACAAGATGGAGTTCAGAGTCACATGAGCTGGTCACATGCCCTTGCATGCTTTGAGTCATAGCAGGGGCCATTACTAAGACTGTGAGTCTGTCATGGAAGTCATGGATTCCATGACTTTCCGGGACCTCTGTGACTTCTGCAACAGCCAGTGCAGCTGGCCCGGGGGTCACCTGAGCAGCTTGGGCAACCCCTGGCCAGCCACACCGACTGCTGCTAGGTCAATATTGGGCCACTTTGCATCTCCCCTCCAGCAGCAGCAGGAGTTTGGGTGTGGGAGAGGGCTCAGTGCTGAGTCTGAGGGTTGGGGTGCAGGAGCGGGTGAGGGCTCTGGGCAGCGCTTTCCTTGCGGGGGAGGGCTTTCTGGAAGCACCAACATGTTCCTCCCTCGCCTCCTAGGTAGAGGCGTGGCCAGTTCTGCACACTGCATCTGCCTGCAGTCACAGCCCCCACAGCTCCCATTGGCCAGGAACCACAGCCAGTGGGAGCTGTGGGGGCTGTGACTGCAGGCGGATGCAGTGTGCAGAACTGCCTGGCCATGCCTCAGAGTCCACCTAGGGAGGGACATGTTGCTGGGACATGCCAGCTGCTTCTGGGAGCCATGCAGAGCTGGGTAGGGAGTCTGCCAGCCACCCCCACCCACCCCAGCAGCAGCACAGGTACTGGGCTGCACGCCCCAGGCTGTCCCCTGCCCCAGAGCACCCATGGTGCCCCTGGGCCATCCTCTGCCCCAGAGCAGTCAAGTTTTAGTCAACATTATATAGTAAAAGTCATGGACAGGTCATGAATTTTTGTTTACTGCATCTGTCCATGACTTTTGCTAAAAATACCCATGACTGAAACATAGCCTTAGCCATTATCAATATTCTGGCTAGAATGTCCACAGTAAAGTCCATCAGGTGGGGATAAGCTTCTTCCATGACCCATTGTGTTCATTGATGGGCCATCAACTTGGTAAATCCATTCACAATATGCTGGCTAGACTGGATGTAAACTACCTTGTGGGAGTTACCACAGGAGCAAACACGTTTGAAATACAGGTACATAGTCAATATTCATAACTTCAGATACAAAAATGATACATGCATACAAATAGAATAATCATATTCAGCAAACCCTAACACTTCCATTGACACCTCCATGACACATTTTATACAAGATTTTGTTGCAATTTATATAACAGTGATGAATCTGGGGGTGTCAGGGTGTTACGATGGGGTACAGAGGGTCACACCCTCCCCATCTAGCATCTCATCACCAGCCATTAGAAATATTTGCTGCTAGCAGTCACAGATCATCTACATGCCATTGTAGGCAGTCTCATCATACCATCCCCTCCGTAAACTTACCAAGTCAAGTCTTGAAGCCAGTTAGGTTTTTTGCCCCCACTGCTCCCTTTGGAAGGATTTTTCCAGAACTTAACTCCTCTGACGGTTAGAAACCTTTACCTAATTTCAAGCCTAAACTTATTGATGGCCAGCTTATATCCATTTGTTCTTGTGTCCACATTGGTGCTTAATTTAAATAACCTCTCTCTCTCTCCCCCCCCCCCCCCCCCCGTATTTATCCCTCTGATATATTTATACAGAGCAATCATATCTTCCCTCAGTCTTCTTTTGGTTAGACTAAACCAGCCAAGCTCTTTGAGCCTCCTCTGATAAGATAGGCTTTCCATTCCCCTGCTCACCCTTCTCTGCACCCATTCCAGTTTGAATTCATCTGTCTTAAACATGGGAGACCAGAACTGCACACAGTATTCCAGATGAGGTCCCACCAGTGCCTTGTATAATGGTACTTAACACTTCCTTGTTTCTACTGGAAATACCTCGCCTGATGCATCCTAGGACTGCATTAGCCTTTTTCACAGCCACATGACAGTGGTGGTTCAGTCAATGCATCCAGGTCTTTCTCCTCCTCTGTCACTTCCAACTGATAAGTCACTAGGATAAGTGAGTGAGCTCATAATTACTAGTCATGTTTATTAATAGTAACATTGCTATATTACTATTGTGGCAAAACATATTAACATACATATTACCAATGTGGCAAAACCACAGTATATTACAATAAAACTTAAAACTAAATCCAGAATTTTAAAATATACAAATACAAATTAAACAAACCAAACCAATTAAACCATATAATCACTGTCTCTTGCTTTTTGCTTATTTTAGTGGCTAGCCATGCAAATAGGGCAATCGCTCAGGTCACAAATGTGCTGTCAGTTATTAATAAATGTTTTATTTTCTGAGAGGTTGTAGGAAAAAGATATCCAGGACAAAAACACGGAAAGTCATTTTGACCTTTAAGTGGCAATTGCAATTACAGTATAACAATGGGGTAGGTATTCCACCTTCCCCAAGCCACAGGGAAAGAGCGGGTTACAATTCTCAATGCCAGTAATATCAGCCCTCTAAGTAAGCTGTCTGCATAGATTGAAATCAGAGAGCTGTAAAAGCCTTCCTTAATTTGTTATTGGACAAACTTTCTAAATATCTGGTGTACCCATGAGTCTTTTTAACAAATTGACATACCTATAGTTGGAACAACTGCTGTGTCTAGCTACTTATTAATATCCTCTAATCTCAACTTGAGTAGGGATTTAAATCTAATCATTTCCAATTCTGAGAAGCCTAGAGAGAATACATGGAATTTTAACCAATGAAGCGTACATGAAAAAGCCCTTCTGAGCTGTTCCTCTAAGCATAGCCTTGGCAAACATTGGCATACTGTAAATACAAAGTCAAAAATTGATACTACGGTATTGCACTTCGGACAGAATAGAATTCATGCAGGTCTCAGCTCTAAGAAGAGCATCTGAAATGTTATTTGAGAGAACCAAGAAATCTTCCAAAGAAATTTTGTTTTGAATCACTTTTATTCCTGTGGGATCATTCCATTTCCATATTTCCATGCCATATAGAATTTGAGCACATACCTTAGCCTCAAACATTCTAAGGGCTGGTGCAATTAAATTGCTTTCATGAGCCAGGTGAAATGTAACATAGCTTGCATTGATTTGAACCCTTGTCTTTTGCTACCTGAGTGTGTGTATCTCACAACTTGTTTTAAGAGAACCGGATACCCAGGTAGAGGAAAGAACTAACTTGTTCAATATATTGCCCATAAATCCTGAATTTGTGCAACCTCAGTCTTTGACTAAAAATAGTTTAGTTATTTAGTTTTGAAGTAATTTTATCAAAAGGCCCTCCAGTTGTCACTATAAACCAAACACAATTAATAAGCACTTCAGTCCCACTGATGGTTGTGATATTAGAATCATATTGTCTACACATAAAACAGAGTAATCCATGACATTAGAGGGAAAATACTGATCCCCGTTTTAATGCTAAAACAACATCATTAATATTAAAGTTTAAAAAGAAAAGGCACTCATAATTATGAAGTAGGCCCACAATGTACAAGTATTGAAAGAGAGTGACTGGGGATCTTGACCTGGATTCTGTTCCTGGCACTGCTACATATTGTTACCTTGGGTAAATCACTTAATCTGTCACCTGTCTGTGTCTGTCTCTCTCTAACTGTAAAACAGAGGATATATCTAATGGATTAAACTTCACAATATCCCATTCACGTTCGAATTGTTTTGAGAACCTTGACGAGAATGAGATAAAGAAGTTCAAAGCATTATATTAAATTTTCCTCCTCACAGCACCTCTTCTTTCATACCCCCTAGCTGTGATACATATATCAAGATAGGATTACCTCTGTAAAGCAACTTTCCCCGTAGCAAAGCTTGGAGATGCTAATATTATCATTTAACTCACATGATATGAGGGGTAAGCCTTTTTTAGCAGCCATTCCTAAACTAACCATTAGAGGGAGCCATTGGCATGGCTAAGATTCTTACCTGCAGCACAAGATGATAAAAGGAAATTTTACTGCTTCTTTGTCTTTTATGTTTCCTTGGAATTATTTCCTTAGGATCTGTGATCCGTTTGCTAATAATGAGATTACCAGTGCTTTGAAGATAGTGGACTTCTCTTACAGCCTGGATGTGAGGTTGCAGCCTAGAGTGAGTTTACTCAACAGCTTCCCAATAGCTCAGACCCAGTATGGACAACAGATCCTAGCCAAGTGCTCTCTTCCTTATCAGGTAAGTACATATTAACCCAGGGTAATTGCTATGAGTGCCCCTTGACAAGTGTCTCTAGCTTATCTGAAGAAGGAGATGGAGACTGAGCGCTAATATTCTAAGATGAATGTCGTTGGATATGTGGCCTGTTTTTATATATCTTATCTAATTAAGCAACATCTTTCACAACAGCCATAACTCTTCAGCAAAAACCCTTCAGCTGGACCCTGTGTATTCTACATTAGCTGAAGAAACTGGCATTGTTAATCTGGGGCAGTTGTGTACCTGCATTCATCTGACAGCTAGAGTTCATTATAAATAGCTAGACCGTGTCTCAATCTGAAATGCTAAACAAGGATTTTGCTTCCTATAGTAGTTTGCTTTGCTTTGCTTAGCTTAATTGAGCTTGCTGGAAAATCCTCACAAACACCACTATACAGGGTTATTGGATGCAGAAGGTGTTGTAGGACATCTCTAGTGGCACGATTGCTATTTAAAAATGCTTTTGTGCTATATTGAATGGATGTGGAGGAATGGCGAAATGGCTGCGGAGATTAGCAGAAGCAGTTTTCTAATATTGATTGTTGTGGTTTCAGGTAGACTTGGTTGGTATTGCAGAAATAGTGCATTTGATGCTGTTTGGGGAGCACCTCCAGGTTTATCAAGAAGATTCCCTCTGGAAAATCAGCCAGAATTTCTCCAAGTAAGTGTTTCATCAGGAATCTCTGGGTAGATAAAGGCAGCTTTAGCTTTCTCCCTCACCTCTGTGTTGCAGCTTTTGTCAAAGCTGGAGCATAAATTCAGTGCTACTAGTTGGTAACAGTAGTGCTACATTATATTGAGGATTCGGTTTTGAATCTTTTGTTTGTAATAGAATTAGATGGACTCACTGATGCTTTCTTGGACTCCCTTACATCTATTTACACCCACTTACAGTTTAGACTCCCTCACACATTAGAAACTTATTCACCAAGGAGCTGAAAGGGTGTGTAAATTAGAGCATGGCCTAATTTGTTACATTATTTTATAACCCTTTTCTCTGCTTTTAATATGAGGTACACCGTCTTAGACTACTTCTGAGTCACCAGGCAAATTTGGAGCTGGGGGAGAGATCAATTAATAAGTGGGCATGATTCTGTGTTGTAATCATTTTGTTTTTCAGCTTTTCACACTGTGCTGTGTGCTATGCTGTAGCATGGGCAGGATGAAAGAGACTGATTCAGGGGTCCTGTTGGGGCGGGAAATAATATGATGCAATTTAAAGATTGCATCATGCATACACACAAGGGGCAAAATTAAGGTTGCATGGGCAGCTGCTGTTTGCACACTTACTAGTTAACTTCCAGACAGCAAGAACCTGCTTTCCTCCTCACCTCCTGTAGTCAAGCGTCTTGGGAAAGGGGCAGCTTATGCTAAGGCCTTCGATTCTTCAGGGGAGTTTCCAACTTGCTGAGCCAGCCATTCAGTCTTATGGGCATTGGAGCTGGTCCCAGGCTGTCACTTCCAGTCTTCCGCATCAGCTATGGTTTCCTGCCTAGGTACTGTCTTTGAGTAGAGATTTCTCAACATTTTGAACCAAAGTCTATAATGTTTTTCTTCCACCTTATCCCTCCCCAATATGTTTTTCAGTGACTTGTCCTGCTCCTCCTACTTTGGGCCTGGTTACTGTTAGACACACACAGTTTGTTTCCCGGACTGCAGACTTCTAGTTTGTCACTCTTTGGCCCCTGACCTTTAGTGGAATGCTTATCCATCTGACCCTTCAAAGAATTAGATGAATTAGTCACCACTGAGGAGATATAGATCCTCATGCACAGTGCCCAGCTCAGTGAGTCTCTTTTATTTGGACCTCCTCATGTGTGGGATTTGAATTTAAACTTGACCCAAAGTCTGTTGTTGTTTTTTTTTTTTCTCTGTTTCTGTAGAGCTGCCAGTAACAGTTCAGTTACCTTGTTCTCATCTCCCTGCTGCTTTAGAAATTGTTAATGAGAATTGGGCACAGGTGGGGAGAAGACTTAATGTCCCTATTGCCACTGCTTGTAACTAAGCAGCAGCAGAACAACATTTTCTGTAACTAAAGTGGATACTTAAATTATTGCCTGATGGCGAAGTCTTTTTCCCTTAGATTCTATCATCTCCTCTGCAGATCTTGCTGATAAGCAGCTATCCGCTTGGCATTCTTGACTTTTTCCACTAAAATGGATCCAGAAAGGATTTTTTCTGCTATACCTTCATTGTGTCCTTTTCTGGGCATCTTCAAAGGGCACTCCAAAAATGACTAGAGGTAGCCATTCATACCAGTATGCTACAATTTTTGGTGAACTAAGAGTTTCCCCTCCTAATATCTCATTCTCCTGGGCACTATTTTAATGATTAGTTTGGAGAAGTCACTTCTGTGGACAGACAGCTATTCCTTCATTTGCCCACTTTCTCTGTTCTGAAAGTACATCTCTGCTCGTTGCATCAGTTATCTCTTGGGCTTCTGCATAGGTTTACACAACTATTGCTTAGATGCAGTATTGCCATGCTAATTCATATCTAGTCTGCAGGTACTGAAGTACCTGTTCTCAACTAGATTCTGTTTGTGATGCCTCTTAGTGTACATTGAAAAATCTGTCCTTTTCTTTGAGTTGTACAACAGAAAAAAGTTATTTTTCTTTTACTTTGTATATAGTGATTTGTCAATATAGTGATACATTTCAAACACTTTTGGTTTCATATATTGTTAGTGTTTTCACATTGTACCTCTGAAGCTATTTAATCTTCTGAGTGGCAATTTATTGCACCAGTTTCCATAGGAGACTATTACTTGGAATTCTCAAGAGAGAGGCACACTGTGGACCTATGGGTGTCACTTACCCACCCACTGCTCCTTCAGTTGGAGATGAATTCACTACTTTGGGTGTTTGTTTCAGAAGGAACCCAAAGGGAGTTACTAACTGAATCATTGATGCAGGTTGACTTTTGCTCTCTGCTGTCAGATATTCTGGCAGTTCAGGTCTTTGAGCTAATTAAACCTGACCTGCCAAGAAAGACTTGTGGACAAGTGATCTGTTGCATTTATGTATCTTCCAAAAACAAGAATTACAGTAATATTTTTATAAACCATACTAATTTTATATTTTTAACATGAAGTATTACATCAGTAGCATACCTTCAGGAGTGCGGCTCATAGTGTGGGAGTGAGGAATCTGCAGTGAGTCTGGATATTAGGATCTGCCAGAGAAGACAGATTCAGCTTTTAGTGTGTCCTGCTCTTGCATACAGACTGCATATGTTTTTCTCTGGTCAATTGGGCCATTCAACACATTCTATGGTTGCAGACTGCTGTTGACAACATCAGTTTCCCACTGCAGGGACCCTTTGCCCTCAGAAGGTATTGCACAGATGGAGAAACTTCCATTTAGTAAGTTTCAGCAGAGGGATATTGGTTAGTCTTCAGTGTGATCCCATGTGCCCATCCAGGCATGGGTCAGGAGCATTCTGGTAGTGATACTTGTAATTCCTGTGAGGAGAGAGCTTATGCTCGTGATTTTAGCAGTTACATGTGGCTTTTTGAAGAAGGTATTATTAATTCTGGCCTGTCTACCAAAGGTGCCATAAGTGGTTTTAGAACCTACTTGAGAGAAATAATTAGAGGATTGCTTTCCGGGAAAAGTACTCTGGGATGTAGGGGAGTAGGAAGTAAAAGGGGAAAATAACTTTCTTACACGAAACCTGTGGTGAATGCTGGAACCGTGGCTCTGCAAGATCTCAGTTTCGTTCCCTTTTAAAAATTCACTGCGAGAGCTATTTTGATTAAGAAAATTTTGGGCTGAATAAATGCGTGAGTGACTGGTGGTAAAAAATGTTGAGTTGATGGAGCTACTTTCTCAAAGTACAGAGATGTTTGGAATTCCAGGACCAGAGGCAGAATTTAGATTTGGAGGAAAGACGAGATTTAAACATAAAGTCGAAATCTCTGAAAACTTAGACAACTTGAATTCCTAACTTGCTGACTTGATTTAGTAACAAAGGTATAGAAAAAGCTGGAATCTATTATTTTGCTAGAGTGTTTGTCTAGATAAGGAGTTATAGGCTTGAAACCATTTCTTCTCCTGTCATCTTTAAGAATCCCTTGAGTTGACTATTAACATACTAAAATCTCCTGCCCTTGTGTTAAGCACAGTTGGTGCTGTTTTTATTCAAAGCATATTTCAATTGCATTTCTAGTTCTGGAGCTGATCTTTGGGGCCTATAAATCTCACAGAATTGTATGTACCTTGTCCTCCCACCATGGCATTCTGGGAAACTGGAAATGTCCAGGCTGATATTGGTTGTCATGTAAACCTGTTAAATGGATCATTAGGGTTGAATGTTTGCCACTGATGTTTTTTTCCCCTAAAGATCCCAAATTATCTAATCTCCTCAGCCCTACCTCCTGGGCTCAGTCTGCCTATAGATTTTTATTTGGGGGGAGGTTGTTTTTTGTTTTAGAAGACCCCCATATCAATTCACAGTTGTGTGGTGTAGTGCTGTTCAGACTACTGCTGCTGATATGGCTGCTATAAAGTCTGTTCTAGCCAGCTGCTTGCAGCTGACCCGTCTCCTTTGAACAGCCAATGTAATTTCTAGCTTGAAGGAAAAAAAGCCTACTTGAGGCAGCATTATCTAGTGCAGTTCTTAACCGGGGCTCTGTACATTCCGGGGGGTTCATTCCCACCCCCCACCCGTCCTTCAGGGCTAAAGTTGGGAGCCTGGACACACACACACCCCCTCTCTTTCGCCCTTCCCTGCTCCCCCCGTTCCCCCTGCTAGGCCTTTGAATTTTTATAACATGTTGTGGGGGGCCTCATGGGGGGGAAAAAAGAACATATATTTCCTCACAAGACTAAGGAGCAAAGGATTCCTTTATTTGAATTACAGCTCTGACACCGATCCTTCTTGGCCTTAGTAAAGTCACTCAGCCTTTTGTTTTAATATTTATTTTACATATGGGGAAATTACCCCACAGGAAACTTGTGACAGCTAGTGTTCCACAGACAATTCATTCATTCATTCATGCCCGTCACCCCAACCGGGGTATGGGCCGCCAACAACAGATCTCCATAGTCTTCTATCCTGGGCCATTCGCTCTAGCTGGTTCCAGGTATAGCCCATTTTTTTGCTATCAACCTGAAGGTCGCGTCGCCAGGTATTTCTTGGGCGGCCTCTTTTCCGCTTGCCTTGGGGGTTCCACTGCAGTGCCTGTCTGGTGATGTTGGTTGGCTGCTTGCGTAGTGTATGTCCTATCCAGCCCCACCTTCTCCTTCTAATTTCTTCCTCTGCTGGGAGTTGATGGGTCCTCTCCAAGAGGTGGATGTTACTGATGGTGTCTGGCCAGCGGATCTGGAGAATCCTTCTGAGGCAGCTATTAATGAAGGTCTGGATCTTCCTGGTGGTTGTTTTGGTTGTCCTCCAGGTTTCAGCTCCATACAGTAAGACTGATTTCACGTTGGAGTTGAACAGTCGAATCTTTATTGCCAAAGACAGCTCTCTGGAGCTCCAGATGTTCTTGAGCTGTAAGAAGGCTGCTCTTGCCTTACCAATCCTTACTTTGATGTCTGCGTCTGTGCCACCCTGCTGGTCGATGATGCTACCTAGGTAGGTGAAGGACTGCACTTCTTCCAGGGGGCTTCCATTCAGTGTGACTGGGTCATTGCTGATGGAATTGATCCTAAGGATCTTGGTCTTGTCCTTGTGGATGTTGAGGCCAACCTGTGATGACGTGGCTGCCACTCGTTGGTCTTCTCTTGCATCTGCTGTTTACTGTGCGAAAGGAGTGCAAGGTCGTCGGCAAAGTCCAGGTCATCAAGCTGGGTCCACAATGACCATTGGATTCCATTCCTACGCTTGTAAGTGGATGTCTTCATAATCCAATCGATGACGAGAAGAAAGAGAAGTGGTGACAACAAGCATCCTTGTCTGACTCGGTTCGCACCTGGAAGCTGTTTGTGAGCTGCCCTCCATGGATCACTCTACAGTGTATGCCGTCGTATGAATTCTTGATCAGGTTGACCACCTTTGCTGGGATGCCATAGTGCGAAGGAGCTTCCAGAGGGTCTCGATCCACGCTATCGAATGCTTTCTCATAGTCAACAAAGTTGATGTACAACGAGTTCCTCCATAGACTGCTCGACTATGATGCGGGCGTTGCTATCTGGTCCGTGCATGATCTGTTCTGCCGGAAACCTGCCTGTTCATCTCGTAGCTGTGGATCGACGGCATCCTTCATTCTCTCTAAGAGGACTCGGTTGAAGACCTTCCTGGCACCGACAGGAGTGTGATTCCTCTATAGTTGGCACAGTTGCTGAGGTCTCCTTTCTTGGGGATTTTGATGAGATATCCCTCTTTCCAGTCAGCCGGAATCACTTCTTCTTCCCATATTTTCTCAAAGAGGGGTACAGCATTTCCACTGAGGCATCCAGGTCTGCTTTCAGGGCCTCTGCTGGGATATCGTCAGGTCCAGCCGCCTTCCTGTTCTTCATCATGGTGATGGCTTTTCTGATCTCGTCTCTGGTTGGTTTATCGCAATTGATTGGGAGGTCCTCGTTGGCTGGGTCAATGTCTGGTGGATTTGGTGGTGCTGGTCTGTTCAGGAGTTCCTCAAAGTGCTCCGCCCATCTGTTCATCTGTAGTTCTATTCCTGTTATAGACTTTCCCTGCTTGTCTTTAACGGGACGTTCTGGCTTGCTGAACTTTCCAGACAGTCGCTTGGTAGTATCGTACAGCTGTTTCATGTTACCGCTGTATGCTGCCTGCTCTGCTTCTGCTGCCAGTCCATCCACATAATCTCTCTTGTCCTTCCTAATATTCCTCTTCACTGCTCTGTGGGCTTCAGCATACTCTTTGAGCTTTGGCCTTTGCTGCTCTAGTCCTGCTGTTGTTGACTGCTGCCTTCTTCTTCTTTCTGTCTTCTATCTTTGTCAAGGACTCTGCTGTGATCCACTCTTTCTGCTGGTGTTTCTTAATTCCAAGCACTTCCTGGCATGCTGACCTAAGTGTGTCTCTCACTTTCTGCCATCTGTTGAGTACACTGTCTTCCTCTTCCTCAGACCGATCCTGTAGTACTGAAAACTTATTCTTCAGCGTCAATCCAAAATCTTCCTTGGTCTTATGGTCCTTCAGAAGGTTGACGTTGTACCAGCTCTTCTGTCTGGACGTCTATCCAGTTCTTCTTCAGCTTCAGCTTCAATCTGGCCACCACTAAGTGATGGTCGGACGCCACGTCTGCTCCTCTTCTAACTCTAACGTCCTGCAAGGATCTTCTGAACTTCTTGCTAATGCAGACATGGTCGATCTGGTTTTCTGTCATGCCTGCTGGCGATACCCAGGTACTCTTGTGGATCCGCTTGTGAGGAAAGATGCTGCCTCCTATGACCAGATTGTTAAGTGCACACAGATCCACAAATCTCTCTCCATTCTCACTCATCTCTCCCAGCCCGTGGGTCCCCATGACTTGTTCGTATCCTGTGTTATCAGGTCCAATTTTGGCATTAAAGTCTCCCATAAGGATGGTAATGTCTTTGTCTGGGAGAGTCTCTAATATTTTCTGGAGTCTGTTGTAAAAGTAGTCTTTGTCCTCCTCTTCACTGTCATTGGTTGGAGCGTAGCACTGAACAACATTCATCTTAATCCTCTTCATTTTAGTTCTGAAGGATGCTGTGATGATCCTGGGACCATGTGCCTCCCAACCAATCAGTGCTCTCTGTGCCTGCTTGGACAACATGAAGCCTACTCCGTGTGTGTGGTGTGCGTCACTCTCTTCATGTCCTGAATACAGCAACAGCTCTCCTGTCAACAGTCGTCTCTGTCCAGCTTGCGTCCATCTTGTCTCGCTAATGCCTAGTAGGGTCAGGTTGTTGCTCCTCATCTCTGCTGCAACCTGCGCCGTCTTTCCTGACTCGTACATGGTCCTCACGTTCCATGTGCCGATGGTAATCCTCCTGGCTGCAAGAAGGGTGATCGGCTTAGTGGCTTCCTCGCGGCTTTCACCACCCAGCGTCATGCATCTTCGAGTTGAAGACCCTTCTTTTTCCAGGCTAAAAGTCTCTGTTAACTCTATTGTTGGCGTTTCTGTAGCAAGCTGATTTTTACAGGGTGGAGTTGCTAGCCCCACGCCCAACCCTCCTCCTTTACCCTGACTTGGGACAGGCAGATGGCCCCAAAGGACCTCTCTGGTGGAGTTCCACAGACAATTGGCTGCATAGAATGCACACACGTTCTGGTAGATAGGCAGAATGGAGGATTCTAGCAGCAGCCAAGCCACTAGCTTACTTTGACAGTTGTCCCTTGCAATGCTCTCTTTTAAATGCTGGTAATCATACAAAGTCCTAGCTGGGCTCTGCTGCTCCTATAACTGAGAGCTGGGGAATATGTTATGGTTCTTCAATATACACATCCAGCCTGTCTCCATGAAAGAGATCTGCCAAGTTTGGTGATGCGTCAAGGAATTATCTTGCTAACCTTTCCCCAAATCCTCCGGCTAGCCTTATGTAAAATGGTAAATAGGTGTTAGATATGTTGGGGTAGGTGGTGGTGAAAATGTTTCACTGGAATGCACAGAAATGCTAAGGTTGTCTCTATCTAGTTCCTGCACGTAAGTCCATTTGTGAAGGGTAAAGGGCGTGCATGTACAAGCTTGATAGCACCCCTCACTTTTTCTTTACACATGCTCATTGGAGAGTGAAGCTGAATATTATTTTAGACTGCCGAGCGTCCACAGGGCTTTCAGAGCTGAATTGAAGCAGGAATCGTGATGGAGCTGTCATGCGGGTGGATGTTGTTCTCATTGAAAACTGTTTTGTGTGTTTTTAGGACTGTTGACAGTGATTTGTGGAATAAATTCTTTAGGAGGATTCTGAATGCAGGTGGTAAGTCCACAGTGCCTATGCTGAGGGAACTGAGAGAGGAAATGAGTGGAATTTTTAACAGCTCTGTGCAAGAATGGTTTTGTGGCGCCTTAGCAAAATTGGGAGAAACTTTCAACGTGGAGAACTTCCTCTGATCCCATGTAGAAGGGCAACCAACTGCCCCTTTTTATCCATCCTAGGGGGAATTTGCTGTTAATACTGAATATGCAATATATCTTCAGTGCTAAACATGGAAATTGGCTGCAACTGTTTCTTCAATACTTTATATAGAACTTGTTAAATGTTTATTATGAGTTAATGTCTAGATGTCTCTTAAACCTTGTGCATTAACTAGATATGTACAGATGTTTTACCAATTTTCTTTACCAAACTGTTCTATGCCAACCAGCCTCATGTATGACTGCTAAATGTATGTTTTAATACCTAAAGCACATTCATGAATTCCTCCACCTTTGTCCTGTCTTTTTGTTCTGTTCTGTACACCTGCTGTTAATCACTGTTTAAGTAATAAACCTATTTTTTTTGTATGCAACTCTGTCTCATGAAATGTTACTGCCAAATGGCCTTCAGAACATATTTGACTTGGTTTCTGGAGTCATAGGGCTGAGTCTGAATGACATTTCTGACTAATTGGGGGATTGTTCATAGTTTTACTAGATGCAGATGGCTATCCTTTGGGTGGCTTTCACAACCACCCAGGGCTTTTTTAACTCGAGCTGATATCCCAGTCGGAAACACTCATGGATCATTGGAGTGGAAGAAATGCCTCACATACAATAAACATCTCACTTACCAGGTTAAAATACAGAATTCATACATTATTATAAAGCAGCCTCACTTCCTTCTCATCATGTTTATAGAATGCCCAGCAAAATGAGTACTTCCGTAATCTAAAAGTTAATATAGTTCATGGTTAGGTTTCCTTTTCAGATATTTTGCTCTTCCCTGGACATTGCAGATATTGCTTTGGCACTTGGCTCCATTGGGTCTGTCTCCCCCGCACCACACACACACCCCCTTTCAAGTAAGAGGCTTGCTCAGCTTCCGAGGCACCACTGGCAAAACTGGTGCTCTCTTGCTTTGAGCCTGCCCTATTGTTGATCTGTGGTGTCTTGGTTAGGCACCTATCCCAGCATGTTCTGTCTTTCACCACCAGTAGTTAAAAGTGCTATGATGACTGCCTCAAACTCCTGTGGATTGGAAGTGCTTAGGACCCATTTGACTGGCACTGAGGCCAAGGTCTCAGTAGTGTTTTGACCTTGAGGGGATCAGATAGCGGAAAATGGCTAATGTCCAAATCAAAGATTCAGGACTTTGAATTGGAGGTGGATCAGTCTGGCAACACTCAGCAAGAACAATTTTTTTCCACCTAAATACTTCAATATTATGTGTGTAAACTAGTGACTAATGCCATTGGCCTCCAACTAGAGTTGCAAAGTTGACTCATAACCCCAGGAAAATAGCATGCAATGTAAATCTGACACAGCCATTCCCCTTCGTTCCTCATTCTGTCCCACCCTTCTCTGTGAGGTGAAGACCTCAAAATCTAATAAATAGTATTAAGCAGAGTTGGAATTATCTTAATGCTAACCTAGTTAAGTAAATTAGTCTAGTCTAAAAATCTCCCGTGGAGTAGTAATGTAATGTGTTGGGTTCTCCAGCTACGAATTGTATGCTGCACATGAAAGTGAAATAGTGTTCAAAGTGATTCTGGGTCTATTTCCATTTCTACCACTGACTGACTTGCTGTATGATCTTGACTAAGTCACTGACACTGTCACTCATTTCACCATACCTCTCTTCCTCTCTCCCTGCTACACTCAAGGCCCATATATGTGAGGTAAGGCTTAACTGATTTGAGGCTTTTGGATGAAAGGTCACATAAGCAGAAAACATCCATTGGATCTGATAAATTTGTGGTAAAATTTCAGATTGTGAACGCTTTTTTGTGTGTGTGGTCTGTGGTCTTGCACAATAAGGTACAAGCTGATAGAAGCAATTCTAATGTTTGAGTTTCTTGGAAAATCGATAATGTTTTTGACTCTTTAAAGGCCCTCCAAAAATATTCCTTAAAATTGGCAAAATTCCCTTGAGTTGTCTGCAAAAATGTAAGTTGTAGCCTGCCTGAGAATCTAGCCATTGCAATTGTCTGCTCCGTAGCTTACTATACAATAAATACAGTAACTCCCACTTAACGTCTTCTTGCTTAATGTTTCAATGTTACGTCCCTGCTCCATTACAGAACATGCTCGTTTAAAGTTGTGCAATGCTCTGCTATAACGTTGTTTGGATGCCTGCTTTGTGCACAGCTGGCAGCCCCCCATCAGCTCTCCTACACCCGCCACCTCCTGCCCGCAGCAATCAGCTGGTTTGCAGCATTCAGGAGGCTGGGGGGAAGGGCAAGGACATGGCGCGCAGCCTTCCTCCTCCCTCCCCTGCCTTCTGCCCACAGCAATCAGCTGGTTTGCAGCCTTCAGGAAGCGGGGGAGGGAGGAGGTTGCATGCCTCGCTCTTCCCCACAGCCTCCTGAATGCCGCAAGACAGCTGATTGCCGCAGGTAGGAGGCAGGGGGGAGCAGAGGGAAGGCGCTGATCTGCAGGGTCCGTCGGTGGGTGGGAGGCGCTGGGTGGGGGGTGTAGGGGAGCTGCCAGCCTGTTTAATACTTGGATTAAATTGCTTGTTTAAAATTGTATATAATGCCTTTTGTCTGACAAAAACAATTTCCCTGGAACCTAACCACGCCCCCCCCTTTACATTAATTCTTATGGGGAAATTGGATTCGCTTAACATCATTTCACTTAAGGTCGCATTTTTCAGGAACATAACTACAACGTTAAGTGAGGAGTTACTGTATATTAAATTCTAGTTAACTAAAGCATTTTTCTGTTCGCCTTGCTAGCCAATGATAAAGTTATATATTTACACATCGCTTTCTTGTTTTACTTCCCTGCTTGACTAAGTCTTTCAGCAATGTAATAAGTGTTTGACATAACAGGTTAGTTCTATGGAATTATTTGCAATGGTGAAAAGAGCGATGACAAGTGGATTTCTCATGCTGAATTCTTACTCCACATGTCTGTAACAGTGCTGTTAATGTCAGCCCTACCTGCAGAGCCCTGATTAGTTAGAGGTTGGACAGATTTCTATCAAGATATCCCCTTCCATTGCGCTCATTGGTAGGCAGAAATCCCACTCTTCTCCTTTATAGGTTGGGGATGCTATTGAAAAGACTTCAGAGTCAGGGAAAGGACATGTGTTGATACTGCAGGAATGCAGCAGGCCTAGAATCTGACCTACTGGGTTGGGAGACAAGCTGCTCCCTGGGGCTATGTACATGTCCACTACAAACTTGCACCATATTGCATGCAGGAATCAGCCAGAGCCCCAGGGGATGCAGAAGCCCTAATCTTTGACTAAGGAATTGATGTTGGAGGAGCATTTAGGCTGTTTGTTCTCTCATGAAGTAATTCCTGGGTGCATTCTGGCTTTTCTTTACAGAGCTACCAACTTCTCTACCCAATCTGCAAGACTTACTCTACCAGAATCAAAGATAAATTCTTCACCCAAACTTCATATCTGTACACCTGACGACCTAGACTTTGGCTAGCTGAGCACACCACATGGGGTTGTTCCACAGAAATCCAGGAGATCCTGATACAGATCAAAGTGGAAGAGATTTTTCCACCTGGGCTTCATAAGGTCTTGACCCACTGCAAGCTTCTGTCCCCAAGATTTTGGATTATATCCTCCAGCTGTAGCTATCAGGCTTCACCATCAGTTCTATCAGCCTCTATTTAGATGCCATTTCATCTTGCTACCCTCTTATTCAAACATATACAGTGTTCTCTCATCTGACTGTTTTAAAATTCTACAAATTGATACCCCCCCTGCATTCAGGAACCTCCCCCATCCTGAAACCTTACTGTAGTTCTTCCTGGGCCTTTATGGAGTCCTTCTTTGACCTCTTCCCTAAGTGCTCTTCTGCATTTTGCAAGCAGAACTGCCTTCATGATGGTTTATCGCCTCAGCCAGGAGAGTTTTTTGTGAAATTCAAGTACTAATGGCAAACATCCACCCCACCCCCTTCAAACTGTCTTCCACATAAGATGATGCTGAGACCCTACCCTGAATTCCTCACCAAGATGGTGTGTGTTTGTTTTTTTCCATTCAAATCAAACTCCTTATTTTCTTTCCCAAATCACACACAAACCTGGAGAAACCCAAGCTCCTTTAGATGCCTCCAGAGCCTTCCTTTATTACTTAGGCAGGACAAGGCCATTCAGGAAATCGTGTTTGTCATATTAGGGAAGGCTGTGAATGGATAGGCCATCCCTTCCTAGCAGTTCTTCAAATAGATTTCTCAGTGCATTGCAATGTGCTCCCAACTATCCCTCAATGAGAGCCCAGTCAGCTTCTGCAGCATGCTGAAGAAATATTCTTGTATCAGAGCTCTGCAGAGCAGCCACGTGGAGCTCAGACCATACCTTTCTCAAGCATTATGCCCTGGATTTGGTGACTAGTTCGGAGATCAAATTCAGGAGAGCACTTTTGCCGTCCATATTTAGGTAATTGTAGCTCAACTCCCGTGTTAATTGGGGAACTGCTAGCTAGTCACCCTAAGTGGGATCCACATGGACAAAGACTGAAGAAAACATTTACTCCTCAGTAATCATGGTTCTCTGAGACGTTTTGTCCATGTGGATCCCATGACCGACCCTCCGTCCCTGTTTCTTCAGAGTCCCTCTCTGCAGTGATCCTGAATTAATGAGGGAACTAAGTTGGAGCCATTCTACCCTTTATGTCCTTAGTGGGAGGGCACAAGGGCAGGCAGAGGCAGGTACAGCCCCAATAGACACTGCAGTTCAAAAGATTCCAATCTAGAGTGCCTGAAGCGCATATGCCCCATAAGTGGGATCCACACGGACAAAACATCTCCAGCTGTTGTTGTGAGGCAATAAGAGTTCTTCAAAACTTTCTTCTTTTAGTGGATTTGAAGGAGGCTTTAACGAGCTGGTGCCAAGGCTTTAAGAGAGAGTACAAAATGACTTCTGTGTTTAAAACCACAAGGATGGCTTTTCTTTCCTGGAACTTTGATGCTTTAGTAAGGTCCTTGAAACTACATGACTGCCACAATCTTGATACCATCTCACTGAGCTAGCTGTTTTGCAGCTGTTGCTTCCTCTTGAAAACTGATTTGGACTTTGTGCTCTGAATCTGCTCAGCTATTGTTTTGAGTTGGTCCTAAATTTAGGCAGTTGCAACTGAGTTAAAAGGTGCTGCTTTCACCCTTTCTAGGACCTATCAAGATTATATCCTTGTATTTGCAACCAGGGGAAATGATGTTGAACAGATTAGCTTGCCAACATACAAATATTGCAGAAAATCCCAGTATGGTGTTATGTAGTTATAATTTCCATCTGATAATCTCAGTATGAATGAATAAAAACATTGGCCGTTACTAAGGAGCAGAAGAGAAAAGAGATCAAAAGGAGCTGTATTACGCCAACAGGGTGGAAGAGCTTAGAACTTGTCTAACAAAGTTTGAGTGTCAGAGCGCTGAAATGGATCTTTTCAGAGAGCCTGCAGCAACCCCAGAAACTAAATTAATGCTTCCTATCCCAGAAGACTTCAAAAGCAAACAAAAATCTTGTTTAGCTAGTAGTACTTATCTATTGCATGGTTTGAAAAGAAATGGTATAGTTCAAGTGTGTAATGCACACCAAAAACTGAGACTTTGATAAAGCTGCAAATTCTGACCCTCTGTCATATGCACAAACTCAGTGTTCTAAAAACACTGGTGTATGAGACCTTCAGTAGATTTAGGAGTATAAGGTGAAGAGGTAATGAAGCAATTCAGCAGCAGAAACATGCAGCTATTGATTGATACTTTGTCAGGTGTTGCTGTGCTTGATATTGTGGAATAAGTCAGATTAGTTACCAAACAAGCTTTAGAAAAGGTTAGGAAAACTAGGCTCAGTGCCTATTTGTCTGTTACCTAAATCGTTGTCTAGTGTATACATTCTATTGATGGATAAGGAGGCTGCATTTTGTGAGGGTTGGTGCATAAAATCCCATGTCACGCACAAACAGTCTCTCTTACAGAATGATGTAATTGTATACACTCTTGTTTACAGCCTTGGTTATAGATTCTTGTAACTCCAGTAGTCTGTTCAATAAAAAATTTTAAAATACTTTTATCTATTGCTAACTTAATTTAATTCAACTGACTCTATTATAAGAATAGCTTGGAGTATACGAAGGTGATCAGTAAAATCATTTCAAGCCAAGAACCAAAGACAACCAGACCACTATGTTCATTGTTCTCTCAGGCCTCAATCCTGCAAAGATTTAAGAACCTGTGTAACTTTACACACATTTAAGACCTTGCAGGATCAGGGTCTCAAGGAGCCCCTGTTTGGATGAATCTACTAGAGGCCACTTTCTATTGTTTTGAAAGAGACATATTCTGGATATCACAAATACTGGTGCTTATTTTGAGTCTGTGGTAAAACAGTTTTGAATTCAATGAAGAGACATTATTCCAGTTTCCTCTAAGTTATATCTCTATTAATTGCTTCTTTGTTTTTCCATTTTCTACCTACTGAGTTTCATTTACCAAACTATACAATAATTGTCTTTTGTAAGAGCACCGTCTGTTCATCAGCACCACTGAATTTTTGCTATCTTAATTGCAGCATTACAGTAAAGTAATGATAAAAACCTTAAATTAGGTGGGTTACTAGTCCCATTTTTAGATTAAAAGTAAATTTTACAATTGTTTTAGCTTTAATCTATTACATGGTATGTTTACATTTTGCATGTCACTCAATTTGGTCAATAAGACTAGACTGGCCCTTTTAACGCTGGGAGGTGTTTGCATGTCCTCTGCATGTTTCCACTCATGGGATGTGCAGCCTACATAAGGGAGACTTCACATAGTTGTGCTGTTAGAACACTCTCTGACACACACGCCTCTTACCCCTCCATTCTGAGTGTTGGCTGTAAAAGGGTGTGTCAGCATAGCACTGCCCGTCATCTCACTTCCAACCACAACAGCATGTAGGCACAAACCTGTTTAGATCCGATCCTCGGCTTAGTAATGCCTTAGCTTAGTATGCTTCCAAGAATGGGTGGAGAGTGTATCTGAACAGTCTCTCAGTTTGAGATCATTGACATTTGCTAAGAAAGGCACTAGATATGAATGTACTGGAGGTGAGAGTTGTCTGTCTAGCTTAAATATTTCCCATTTCACTTTCAGAACAAAGCAGTGCAGGTAGTCAGAGACAACATGACTGCAGTGGGCACTACCTGAACAAGCAGGGAGGAGCTCACTCATCCCAGCTGTGCAAGGAAGCAATAGCTATGGCATTACTGTATCCACTACACTATCATCCCAATTGTCCTGCATCTAGCAGGCAAGGCCAACATAGATCATTTCATCAGAGATCTCATACAATTACATGTATGGTCTCTAAAGGAGGCAGTGATATAAAACACTTTAGTTCTGTGTGGCTTTCTGGACATAGAACTCTTCACAACCACACAGAATGTGTCTCTATTTTTACTCAGGACAGACAGTCCACACTGGATGCTTTGCTAAATTGGGGAATTAGGCTGTCTATGCTCTTCCCCCAACCCCCTTACAGAGGGTGATTTTTTTTTAAAAATGACAATGATGTACAGATATTCATCATGCCAAGGGAGTATACAAACCTCTTCCAGCACTACTAGACCTATTATCTGAACAGGATGGAAAAATGTATCTCATAGACCCTCTTTCACTATACCTAGCTCCTTGGGCTCCAGGACTTTAGCTGAAGAATACAAGATTTTTCATTAATCGGAACCTGATGCATCTCTAAAAACAATCATTGAGAAAATGTTATGATCTTAAGTGGTCTAGGTTTGTGAAGTGGATAAGCAACAAGAGCATAGATCTAGTACAAGCACCAATCCAATGTGTTCTTGAATACTTACTTCAGTAAAATTTTGGGTTTCTCTCCTCTGCATCCAACGAAGTGGGTATTCACCCATGAAAGCTCATGCTCCAATACTTCTGTTAGTCTATAAAGTGCTACAGGACTCTTTGCTGCTTCTACTCTGAGAGTACACCTAGCAGCAATAGTGGTGCATCAGGTGCTAATAGATATTAATTTATTTGCACATGGTACAGTTAAATGTATGAAAGCTCTGATTAATACATATCCCCCAATAAAGGCCCCAGATGCATCATAGGACCTCAGTTTAGTTTCAACACAGCTCATGAACAGTCCTTCAGAGCCCATGCCAGATTGTTGTTTGTTTCATTCATCTATTAAAACTGCTTTTGTAATAGCCATTCCATCAGCCAGGTGAGTGAGCGAGACCCTTATGGCAGACCCACCCTTCACTATGTTTCACAGAGATGAAAGTCCTTTGGCCTAACCTAAATTCCCTCCCAAGGTGGCATAGGAATTTCATATTAATCAAATGATTAATTTGCTGGTTTTCTTTCCTTGACCGTGTGCTTATAAAGGAGAATCAAAATTACATAGGACTAAAGAGTTTTTAAAGTTTTATTTTCTGCGCTGGCATCCACAAAGGTCATGCTATTTCTTCACAGTCACTGTGTACATGGGCTAGACAGTGTATTGAACAGGGGTATAGAACTGCATCTGTTCCTCTTCTTACTGGAATCAGAACACACTCAATTGATGTAAGGACGACAACTTCGAGTGCTTGCTCATGTCTATTCCACTGTAGCTTTGGGTGCAGAAGCCATCCTACTCCTTCTTTCTGTTGTGGGAAAAGAATCTGATGTACAATGGACGGCTCCTGCACCCAAACCTACAATGGAATGGACATAAGCAATGGATAGCTCAGTGGTTTGAGCATTGGCCTGAGTGAGTTCAATCCTTGAGGGGGCCACCTAGGGATCTGGGGCAAAAATTGGTCCTGCTAGTGAAGGCAGGGGGCTGGACTTGATTGATGACCTTTCAAGGTCCCTTCCAGTTCTAGGAGATTGGTATATCTCCAATTATAAAATAAATAAAATAAAAAAATCTCAAAGAACATCAGTTACAAAAAAAAAAGGTAACTGTCTTTTCTTTAGCATGCCTTAGATGTGTTCCAATAGTTGAGATGTAAGGCAGCCACATGGAGTTCTAGTCATATCTTTACAACATACTCTTCCCTAGATCTGGCAGCTGGATCAGCTGCTCAGTTTGGTAGGGCAGTACTCCAATCCCTCCTCAGTTAGGACTCCGAGTTCCACCATCCAGTCCTGGGGTAGTGCTTGCCAAACCATCTCAGGAGCAAAAATACGCTGAAGATACTTGAAGAAAAGCTGGAGGTTACTTACTTGTAACCAGAGTTCTTAAAGATGAATTCTGCATGTTCCTACTCCCCTCCTCACCTCTTTTATTCAGCATTCTCTAAAATCCTGACTCTGAGGAAGTGGTGAAAGGAACCGAGGTGGCAGGGAACATGATAGCGCCTCTTACAGCTTTGCTGTCAGGGTGTTCAGGAATGCCAAAGGAAGGAGCAGGAAGGGTGCATGAGCACTCTAACAGGCACTGCTACAAGAATGTTCCGCTGCCTACGCTGCAGAGCCCGTCTTGAAGCACTCTGGTTACAAGTAAGTAACCTCCAGTTCTCATGCGTTAGCAGTGCTCTGTTTTGGTTCATTACACTATCACGGGATGTTTACAATAAAACATTTTCACTGACATTTAAAAAAACCCTGCTATGAATATATTCTATTTTAAAAAATTACCAAAAAAAAAAAATCTAACCATAGGACCTAAATCAAATTGTTTCTTTAGTTTATAAAATTATGAAAACTTTAAAATGGGGCAGGGGCTTCACCTCCTATACAATGCTCTTCTGTCCCTGCCTGTGCAACTATCTAAAGAGTCTAAACCTATCCTCAGCACTGCAGCTGATTTCCCAAATAATAAATATGCCTAACTGGCTTTGGGTTAAGTTCCAGTGTTTGGTGCGTAGCACTCTATGCAACAACACTAAGACCTGGCCTACACTATACAATTAGGTCAACACAAGGCAGCTTACATCAACCTAGTTGTGTAGGTGCCGACACTCAAATTGGTCTCCCAGTGCCGTAACCACCCCGCTGTGCCCACATGGTAACAGCATGGTTAATGTACTTAGGTTGATGCAATGTGAGTGTAGACACTGTTAGTTATGGTGCCCTAACTGTCTTCCAGCAGCTATCCCACAGTGCCCCACACTGACCGCTCTTGTCACAGAACCCCACAGCCCCAGGCCATTGTATGAGCAATGGTACCTTTAATGCTTTATAGCATCAGCACAGTGCTGCTCTGATTATCCCTGTTATAACTGCGTTAAACCTGAAGGCAATAAACTTTCTATGGCTTTTCGTTCTCTGTACTACCACCTTCCAAGGAACAATCCATCCCTTCTCATTCGTTCAGTTGCAAGAAGAGATGGAACTTTCTCTTTCTATATGCTGCCATAGTCTCAAATATAACTGGATCCCTGAATAATATTATGAACTGGTAATAAGAGCTCTCATGTTCCACTGGAAGAAATGGTGTTTGTGGTCACTGAAGGAGATTTGCAACCTTTAAAACACCATGAACCTTCTTCCACGGCTAAAAGAGACCTGCATGTTTTTCTGTGACCTTGTTCTAGCTTCCATTCCCGTCCTTGAGCACTCAGTGTGTAGTTGGCTTTAAGTTTTTGATCTGAATATTGGGGTAGGTTGTAACTTGCAGTGCCCTGGCTCCACCCACCACTTCTGAGCTGATACAGAGGGGTATCGTAATCCGCTGCTGGAACGGGTTAGCAGCAAACTACTACCTTCCATTAGCCTAGAACAAAAAGGAACTGGACTCAAAGGTGCATATCTGAGTCACAATGCTTCCTGGGGTGGTACAGCTTATGTGCCATCCCTCACTTAGGGCTGTGCCAGAAGGAAAAATCTAGTCCATTATTTGTATAGCATGTATCTTTTATTCTTATAGTCTATTTCTTATTTAGATAGCACATTGTGAATACTACTGCAGGTGCTTTCCAAACAAAGGAAGGCAAAGCCCTGCCCTAAGAGCTTACACTTGCTTTGTGTCTAGAACATACTCAGTTTGGGCTGCTTTGTATTAGTCCAACAGTGCTTGAGATAAAGGGTCTTGCTCTTTTTTTAGTAAAGGAATAAACCTATTAACTGAAGCACAGACAGACTACTATGCAACAGACAATACTAGGGTACATTCCAGACACACATCCATTGTAAGCTCTTAGCGGCAGGGATTTCTCTGGATTGAACCTGTGGTATAAATGACACACATGAAATTTTAATTTGAAAAAATCAACTTTAAGAAGTAGCTAGAAGCCATGTCATATCCTCTTCATATGATCAGGCAACAAGAGTTGGGAATATTCACCCAGAATCACCTTGATGTTTCATTGGTTGTAAGAGCTCTCATTGGATATCAGAGTTGTGGCAAGTGGAGTGTTTTGGACAAGCCCACCTAATGTCTGCAGCACATGCAGTTGAGTTAAACTCTTATTATTGGGAGGCAACATAGTCCAATGGATAGGGCATTGGATGAGGAATTGGGAGACCTTGGTTCTTTTACCAGCGTTGACTCTGGGTGGCATTGGACAAGTCATTTAACCTCTTGGTTTTCTTACATGTGAAACTGGAATAATCATGCTTACCCACCTTTGTGAAGTGCTTCAACCTCTGTGGATAAAAAGAGATAAGTACATGCTCATTTTCTAGTCCTCTTCTGGACGCTTGGTTTCTGCTGCTCCTAACACTACAGAACCGCTGAACAATTAGCATGTGCAGCACATTCAGTGACATTTCACAACCAGCCATGTGTTTTGCTTGTGATGTTACTTAATATCCAGAGAAGAAATTCCAAAGTTTAACGTTCTGTTACCCTCTGTAGCACCTGTTTCTTGTGTTGGTATTGGAGCATGGCTTTTTTTTGTGACTAAAGGTATATGAATGACCTTCAGGTGCTCCAATGACATCAGGCCAGGCCACCCCAGTTTTGTACACTTTATCCCAGGGCCCTGAAATTAAGTTGATTTCATTCATTTATTGGAATTTACTTCTAAAATTCATCCATTCCATGTGTATAAATGTTACATAATGGAACAAATCACTCAACAACTGGAAACTCTTAATTTAGATTGACATTTGATAGAGAGCACCTGCTCATTAGATCAAGTGCTTTTTTTCTTTGGGAGGTTGAATTGTATCCCTAAGTTGGGATGGGGCTGTCACCTCCTCCTCCTTCCCCCCACCAAAGAGGTGGAGGGGGATGTGTGTGAGTGAAAAAGTAAGTATGATTATATATATATATATATATATATATATATATATATATATATATATATATATATATATATATATATATATATATATATATATGGAAGAATTTTCTCATGTAAATTTAGATGTTCAGGATTTTGATCATTGGTATGGAGGGGTGGAGATGCAGAGAGATTCTCTAGCATTAACTCTTCTGTCTGCATGAGTTTGAATGTTACTGTTGTATTCATCATTAAGTTCCATGCAGTGTCGTCGGGCCCCCCCGCCCCACCTTTGAGACCTTAAAATCAAAGCTCCTATCTGCTTTGAGTGCGTATTATTCAAGGCTAAATTTAAGATCTTGATATCCTGGTTGGTATCCTTGCTTAGACAATGCCCAACTTTTAGGGATCCCACTAGCATGTTACATATGCAGCTGGCAGGCGATTGCATTTTTGTTGTAAGCCTGAGGTATATAAATCTCAGCCCCTTGACATCCGTCTTAGCCCCTCCTTCCATTTTCCTGTTTTCAAATTATCTCTTATACCTTCCCACGCACCTCAGCGTCCTTTAAAATGAACTCCATCATGCCCCAAATGTATTACCCTCCCATCCTTTTCTCTCTGGCATCCTGGTATTTGGATCCTCTCTATTTTTTAAATATTGTTTTAATTTGCTATTGGTTTGTATAAATATTGGATAGCACCTCACACAAATAGGTTAGGGTGGAGAATTGCTTTATAAATGAAATGATTATAAAGATCCCATGACACTTTTGGATAAGAGAAGATGTTTACCCTAGTGGCCTTGTCAGAAATTTCCTTTCTCTTCACTGTTGTGTAACATACAGTGCGCTATTTAGCTGCTGCCCCTCGCTCAGAGGTGGCTACATTTTAGTGGTGCTGTATGAATCTTTTAGGTGAAAAATACTGGATAAATGTAAAATACGATCTGACCTCTATTTAGGACGTGAAAGCAGGTATGAGCTGGGAAGCTAAATCCAGCAACGTGGAATGAGTGAAGTCCGAAACCTGACAGCCTTCAGCAGTTTCAGGGACTTGGAGCATTTTTTTGATGAGAAAATTCATTTCTGAGATTTGCTGACAGGAACATGTAGAATGGAACTGCTGCCTGCCCTTCCTCCTCCACTCCCGCACAGAAGGGGAAAAAGCAGATCTTTATAAATAGCTCTGTTCCTGTCGTATTTGTAAATTTAGTGCTTTTTGTGTCACTGACATCATCCTCCTTCTCCATGGCAACTCCATACGATGTCAAAATATCCAGCCACTATTTGAGAAACTTAAAGCTCTAAATGAACAGGTTGATTCAGGATGTTCTAATTGAAAATAAAACAGAACAGGGGGCGGCGGGAGGGGGTGTGGATGGGAGAAAATGGGCTTCTCTCAGCTCTAATCCTCTGGGAAGCTTGCATCTGTGGGTGCATTTTAGAACTCTGCTTGCCCAGTATCTCTTCCTTTTATAACTATCCCTGTCAAAAGAAGCAGGTGGGTGGACATCTTATTTTTCTATCTCCAGCGGCCTGGAGAGAAACACTACAGGTGACTAAGCAGCAGGATCCAGACTGACTCACTCCTGAGTTATTTTCTCTTTCTCTCTCTTTTGTTGTTGTTTGTTCTTACCTTTTGGCCCGCAGCTTATATTTTTTCCCCAGGTCCCAGTGAGACAGAATTAGCAGCAAGCTTTATTGTTCCCTAATGTTCCTGAAAATATGAGCTTGTGGTTATACAGGTGAGGAAATAAAACCAAACCTTAGTGTCAAGAAAATTAATCATAGTCTTTCTCTTGGCAGCAACATTTTTATTAAAAATAGTTTTTGCTTTGAGTTTTGTCCAGGAAGAACTAATATGTCTGACACACCAGTGAACTGAAAGGTTTCTTTGTAAACCTACCTGTGGAAAATACGTGATTGCCCCAGTCGCAGGTCTACTGGTTTTAACTTGATTGTTAGAGTAATTGCTCTAAGTAGAAGTTGTTCTACGTGGAGCCTTGTTTAGAGAATTGGATTGTGTTGGGTTTGAACTGGGCATCCTATAGCGGGATTGTAGTGGCTTCAACTGAAATGTGAAAGCAGATCTTCAGGTTGGTGCAAATTAATATCTCCCCAGTTACTTCAATGGAGGTGTTCTGCTTTACATCAGTGGAGGATCTGGGTCATAGTGTCTAAGACCCTGGGAAAGTATCCCTTCCTTATATTGCAGGTTTGTGACATTCCAAGCTCCATTGCTGAAATTCAACTTCCTAAAATGTCAACTCCATATTGCGTGTCTGATTTTAAAAATTGCTGGGGTCAGATGCAAGACAGTTGCACAAGAGCTGATGTCCATGATGTCTTTCCCTGGATATAAGAACCCAGGAGCATTTAGTGAAATGAAAAGAAACCCACCATCTGCCCAAGGAGGGTAACGGAGCCCCATTCTCTGTTTTAGAAGAGCAAGCTACAAGGGCTCACGTTCTCCACTTTTCCAATATGCAAGGCAAAGGATTCTATAATCACATATTCTAGAAGTGTGAGGTCATGTTCCACCAATTAACCCTCCTCCACTTGGAGTGGAGCATAAGCCAGCCGTCTCCTGATTTCAAGGCTTAGCTGAATGGAGATGCGTGAATAATCTTTATATCCGTGAATCTTGATTAAAATATTCTCCTTGCTTCTGATGCACAAAATGTCACTCAGCCCCTGCTCCCATCCTCTCTTCTGAGATCACAGAATCAGCACATAATATAAAGGAGTCCCAGAAAATGTCTATTCATTGTAATACAAACCTTAACAGGAGCACACATCTACAGTGGGATCCAATCAGTTTTAGCTGCAAGACTTTAATGGAATTTGTCACTGTGGTATCATCCATGCTCCAATGTGAGGACTTTATAACTTCCTTGTATACTTCAAACACCTCTGCTTATTGCCAGGGAGAGGGGGCGTCTGGCACTTTCATATACTCCTCCACAGCAGCTGGCATCATGCTAGTGCTGGTGAGTAAGCAGCTGCAAGGATGATGTGTGTTTGCGTGTGTGTGAGACACTGAACCAGGATCTTTCTGAAGAAGCTTTGAGATGAAATTGCTGAGAATTTTTGCCTGAAGCGAGGGATGTTTCCCTAATCTAAGACAAGCAGCAGCCTGCAGTCAGAGAGAAGCAGTGGCCAAAGTCAGTCCAGAAGAGAGACTTCTCACAGATCTTCTCAAGGTAAGACCCCTTTGGGTGCTGCTATAGGAGGAAGTGGACAAGAGGGTCCAGCATGAGCTTCCCCCACATATGAACACTGGGTGTGATGAGATGATTTGAAAGCTTGGGGAGGTTAGAAGATCATAATACTGAGAGAGATTTGAGCCCTTGTCTGACACTCCCTTTTCAGGCTGGAAATTTAAATCAACCAATAGGAGCCATCTTCTCTGGCCTGAAGCCACAAACGGGGAAAGACTTTTAACCCTAGAGCGTCTACCTTCAGCCTGGGCAAACGGTGAACAATACTGGCTAACTACACTTCTAATTCAAATGTTAGGTACCAGGATTTAGATACTAGGGTGTTGGCACTGTAGGATTCAGAGAGAAAATGAAATTCAGCAAACAGAGACCAGCTCAGAATTTTTGTTTATTAATTGTATTTTGTGTTTTTTAAACATTGGCAGGGTGCTTGGTGCTCTGCAAAATGAAGATGGTCCCTACCCTGGGAGCATATGTCTAAAAGATTTTTGTGATGCTCATAACATAAGATTCTTAATTCTTAATGAAGATCTTGAGAATACATATTTGTAAAGCATGCATCTGAATTACACCTGACTTAGCATTTAGCTGTGCTGACAACTGTTTGTGGAGGGGCCAGTAAACACTAGAGATCTCTCTGTCCCAGCAGCAGGGGGGCTTTTGAGGGGACAATCTGTTTTAATATCCCATATCCTCATTTCAATATGGAAAAAATAGATTTTGAATGCACAGAGATAACTCTCAAAGAAGAACTAGTAAGTAATGGTACTTTACCTCTAAAATACAAAATATGCTTTTAGGAAAAGTATTTCACAACCAAAAGAAAAAAAATCTAAACGCTGAAAGCTCTCCTACAACAGAAGACAGGCTGGGAAATGTATGCTGTGGGATATGGTTGATTGCTGCCTTTTCATAAATTTATAATCCTGGATGAGATGACATGCTCTGCTGCACTTTTTCAAGGTGCCAGGGCCATTAAGGAATACACTCACTGAGCCTGGAAACAGAGCGGAGTGCAGGAGCATTCTGTTTTTTCTGTCTGTGGATTTGATCTCTGCACACACAAATATCTGCAAACAGATCCAATTTTACTCTTGGACACAGTAAGGAAAATGTACTCTTATGAGCAAAAACAGTTTGGATCCAAAGAAGTTAGTATAATTGGCAATTACAGTAGCTAGAGTTGGGATGGAAGAAACAGGCTAAAAAAGGACATCCTGAGAGACAGCTTTGTAGTCTTCTTTCTGTGGGGTAATATCAGAGTCTTTCTTCTTTGCCACTTCTTTTTCCCCAGCTCGTGTGTGGTGGGGGAGGGAATACTGCCCCAAGACAAGGTTCTGTGCACAGTCACGTTGTGTATGGCGGTGTGAGGCCGTTGGGTGAGATTGCCCAGGGAAGGGATCTTGTGCCCAGCTTTCTGGTAGGGAGCCTGATGTCTGTTTGGATGCTGTTGCTTGCCAGTTTGATTCCACTGTGTGCCCATAGTTAAGACATAGTAATTACTGCCAACCTTAGCATCAGGAAGAGTCTATTTGGGAGAGATTGAATGAATACTCTTAAGCATTAATCCAGGGCCGCTTCCAAGTATCCTGTTCACTTGAAGACTGGTTAGAAATAAGCCAGGGCAGAATGATGGCATAAGGTAGCTGAGATTTCAGAAAAGCAGAGATGTTCAGGGTATCTCCTTGTTGGGTGTGCTTGGAACACCTAAAGGAATTCTGCCCCAGTAATCTTTTTATTTACTTTATAATAGAATATTTTGCAGATGGACCCATCAGGAGCATACTTGTGGCAAAAAGGCAGGGGAGCACTGACAACTGCAGTCAGTCAGAGGGACAGTATGGAAGGTAGATACCATCACTTACTCTATTACTTGACATATTTTAAACCTACTGGAAATCTGTATAATTAATTTGCAGCACCAGCATTATGTTCCATGCGAGATTTCCCTTATTTGGCAAAATTCTCTCTACATTTTTGTTTTTGGTGCCAGCTTTTATTTTGGGCCTTTTGCAGGTCCTGAAAGAGCTAGAGTAATTAGAAGGAAAGAATCCTGTTTCTAGGGAATATAAATTGTGGTAAGCCTGGAAAAGTGTCCTTTAATTAAATACTGATCATCCTTCTCAATTAAAACTACTACTAAAAACAAGGCAGTCCAGTAGTTAAAGTTAAATAATAACAGGACTTGAGGAATTGCCTCTCAAGTGAACATCAGAGTCACAATTACACAAATGTAATAAAAGGGGTATGTGCGCAGTGGCTCAGAGGAATAGAAATGGGACAGAGCTTTTCACGGCTAATTTCAAACATGGTCCAGGGCAAAAATGGGATTGAAATGTGTTACATCTCATGACTCTTTGGTGACCCCAGACCATTTCCTTGTAAACAGTTGCTTGGATCACTGAAACCACTGCCAGAAATGGCACCCTACTTAGCAGTCTCAGAAGAGAAGCCAAAGACTGAATGGGCCATGGGGATTGAGCTCCTCCTTTGCCCTAGCAGTTGTCCTGTTGTCCCAGAAGTATGATGTATTAGTGGAGCAATATGGAGAAGCTTGCACTTCTACTGTTCAATCTGTGCATGTTCTGTGGATAAAATAAAGACGATTTCAAGTCCATGTCCTGGGTTGTGCATGGTGCAACTTGGGATGTGTAGGGGCATTAGGCCACCTCTATACTACCTTTCCCTCCTCCCTGCAACCTACTGATCCTGGGACCACCAGGCTGTTCCCTGGCATAAAGCAGTTTCAGAGCTGCTCTGCCCTTCTTCAAGTTCAGTCTCAAACCCACCTCAACCATGATGCCCACAAATGGATGGGTGGCAGAGGTTGTGTGTGTGTGTGTGTGTGTGTGTGTGTGTGTGTGTGTGTGTGTGTGTGTGTGTGTGTGTGTGTGTGTGTGTGTAAACATAACCTCAAAATCTGCAAATTATTCCCACAGTTGGTTTATGCCTGTTCCCTGTGCTCCTGTTGTTACTCTTGCCTCCCCTCCTTCATCCTCTCTCTGGTGTGCTGGATCCTCATCAGGGCCTCTGGGTACTACAGTAATACAAATAATAAATCACCACCATCATGCCCTATTTTGTGCTGGGCAATGCCAACAGCTTGCGTGTAGAGACACTATGCCACACCCCCTTTCTCTCAGGCACACCCTTTATGCTGGGGGCCAGAATAGGGTTGCCAACTTTCTACTCATACAAAACCCAACACCCATGCCCTGCCCCTTCGCTGAGGCCCCACCCCTGCTCACTCCATCCCCCCGCCTCTGTCGCTCGCTCTCCTCACCCTCACTCACTCGTTCATTTTCACTGGGCTGGATCAGGGGACTGGTGTGAGAGCTCCGTCTGGGGGTGTGGGCTCTGGGGTGGGATGTAGGAGGGGGCTCCGGGCTGAGGTAGGGGGTTGGGGTGTGGGAGAAGGTATGGGCTCTGGGCTGGGCGTGTGGGTTCCGGGGTGAGGCCAGAAATGGGGGGTTCAGGGTGCAGAAGGGAGCTCTGGGCTGGGGCACAGGTTTGAGTGTGTGTGTGGGGGGGGGAAGGTGAGGGCTGTGGCTGGGGGTATGGGCTATGGGGTGGGGCTGGGAAAGAGGGATTTGGAGTGTAGGAGGGTACTCCAGGCTGGGGATGAGAGATTTGGGATGTAGGCGGGTGCTCTAGGCTGGGACTTGAGGGGTTTGGAGGGCGGCAGGGGGATCAGGACTGGGGCAGGGGGTTTGGGCCCAGGAGAGGATGAGGGGTGCAGGCTCTGGGAGGTGCTTAACTCAGGCAGCTCCTGGAAGCAGCGGCTTGGCCCCTCTCCAGCTCCTATGCAGAGGCGTAGCCAGGCAGGTCTGCGCGCTGCCTTGTCTGCAGGCACCGCCCCCGCAGCTCCCATTGGCTGAGATTCCTGGCCAATGGGAGCTGCAGGGGCGGCGCTTGGGGTGGGGGCAGCAGGCGGAGCCCCTTGGCTGCCCCTATGTTTAGAAGCTGGAGGGGGGACATGCTGGCTGCCTCCCGGGAGCCGCGCAGAGTCTCACAGGGAGCCTGCCAGTCCAGCTGCGCATTGCCACCAACCAGACAGTCAATGGCCCAGTCAGTGGTGCTGACTGAAGCCACCAGGATCCCTTTTTGATCGTGTGTTCCAGCTGAAAACCAGACCCCTGGTCACCCTAGGCCAGAAGGGCTGGTGTAAGAGCCACTATGGCGGCCCAGAGGTTTTCCCATGTTGTAGTAATGCTCAGGGTGAGTTCCCCAGCCCTCAGATTGTTTTGTGCCTCTGGAGCTCTGTAAAATGGCTGAGATCTGGCTTGGATCTGGTTCTGAGTCTCCAGGGCTGTCGGTCTTGAAAGTTTCATTAGCACTAAAGTCACATTTTAAAATATATGATGATGGCCATGGGCTCAATCCCATTGACTTTAATGGGACTACTTATGTGTTTAAAGCTAAGCACCTTCTTCGATGCTATGGTGCTTTGAGGTCAGAGTGCTTATCAGCACCTTGCAGAACTGAGCCCCATATGAGAGCAAACTACCGTATTTGTAAGTAACCATCCTCCAATAACATCAGCAGGTGACTTAGAATCAAGGAGAAAGCAACACCAATGTGAAAAATCAAAGCAATGTGAGCATTAGCTCCTGGAATCTGATACATGTGTGTTCAGGCGCCACTAAAATCTCCAAGCAAGAGACACCCGGGTATATTTTTGTTGACTGTGCAGGTTGTTTGCTTTAGAATTCCATGCCTGTACCCCTCTATTGTTTTTCTTTCCACACCCCTAATAGCAGCAAAAAAGCTCCAAAATCATTGAGGGGAAGGGGAAAATAAAAGATTTGATACAAAAACTCAAATAAAAAATTTCTAACATCTTGCATGGTCTATGATGGCAGAAAAATGATCTGAAGTTCTAACACTGGCTATCTGGAAAGCACAATTGTATGGAGCTCCTTCAAAGAAATCATTATAGGTCAGGGTTTTTTAAAAGATTTTTTTGTTCTTTGGATCAATTAAAAGCTGTTTTAATAACCAGGAACAAACTTGTGGGGGAATTGTTATCCCCACTGCGGTGAATTCACTAGAGACAGAAATGTTTCTTTATAGATACTACTGCAACAAATATATATAAAGGTGTTTTCATTCTGACAATGTAGCATCTTCTAAACTAGAAAGCAAAAATGTAAAGCAGGTTCAGGAGACTCATCAGTTTTTTACAAGCTAATAATGGCAATTTGATGGCTGTGGATTTAATTGCTTTTCCCCTCAGAATCTGGCTAAATTAGACTGTCTGTAGCATCTGTGTTGTCTTATTGGCAATCTTCTAGTTTTCAGACTTTCCTCTCTCTGATACACAGTGCCTCCTAATATGCAGTTTTTTGTTTTTATTACCCTCTGTTGCCTTTTTAATTGGTTGAAAGAGAACAAATTCCACTCTATAATCTGTGCTTGATCCTATTAACATTGCCTGTGCATAGAAAGAATGGTTGAACAGGTCATATTTTTCAAAGGGGGATGGGAGCTCAACCCAGCCTCCCACATTATGGGCATAGTTTGCTTTCTAGGCCCCAACCCTTCCGTTTGTGTGTGTGTGTGATGGCTGACATGTTGGCAGACACTGGCGATTGAACAAGGAATCTCCAGACTGAAAAAAAGGTCTCTATATTTTGCGCTAAACAATTGGGGACTATAGCAGACTTGCATCCTCTGTGGATCAGACACACTAACCAATAGGTTACACACGCAGTTCAGTTATTTTTAGTATCCAAATTATCTACACTTAAGAGCTAACAGCCTTGTACTGTTTTCTTGTTACCTGGGGCCAGCTCCTATTAAAATCAGTGATGGTCTTCCCATTGACTTCAGTGAGAGCTGGGTAGGAGCTGATTCTTCAAGATGGTCACCCTGGCCTTGAGCCAGGAAAGGTGAGCACATGTTTAATATTAAGCACATGGACAGTCCCACTGAGCTCATAGAGACAGATTTCCTCCCTGTCACATCCATCTTAAACTAGAGATCCCTGTTTTAATGTTCACTGAAGTGTCAATGGAAAGACTCCCATTGATTTCAATGGACTTTGGGTCATTGCTCAGGGTGGTGTTTTTTCACACCGCTGAACGAGAACGTTTCAGCACTGTAAAGTGGCAGTGTAGACAAGGCCTAATTTTACAGGGACTTTGGAACCTGAAATACCTAAACCAGCCCTAAGACTATGTTTACAGGGTAGCCTGAGAAAAGTATCTGGATTGTGACTGTCACTGGGGAAATTCCCCAACTTTAACACACACATTTTTTAAATCGGTACTGCCAAATTTAAAAAAGAATTTTCAAGATGGCCACCCAAATATTTCTAGAGGGAATCTTTGCTCAATACTTGGATATAATCCATGATGATTTGCCAGATTTTCTCTTCCCATGAACATTCTGCAGAACAAAACAATCTCTCAGTTGTTATGAATGTCAGTGACAAACAAATTTAAAAGTATCACAAATATCACTGAGGCAAATACATGTTTTAATTTAAACCAAGTTTTGTGAATATATTTTTATAATATTCAGTGCTACTGAGGATATACAAATTCACGTGAATTTTAAAAAATGGTTACGTACTTATTACATGAAACACTTTATCACTCTCCTAACTAAATTACAGGTTTCAGAGTAGCATCCAAAGAAGTGAGCTGTAGCTCACGAAAGCTCATGCTGAAATAAATTTGTTAGTCTCTAAGGTGCCACAAGGACTCCTGTTCTTCTAACTAAATTAGTATTTAGTTAGCCACAAATTAGCCACAATGAGAAATTCTAGATCAGTAGAACATGTTGCAGGTGTCCCCATTCATAACTCACACTGATGACATTTTCAGAGCTGCCACAGGTGTTTTCAAATGTGATTTATTCTGAACTTGATTATGTTCTTGTAATATAAATATTTACCTGAAGAGAATCCAAGGGGGATTAGTGGTAGTGCTCTGCACTGTCCTGAAGGAGATACTGGTTCAATTCCTGTACCTAGCCTCTCTCCCCATAGTAGGCCAACAGGGTCCAGAATTGCTGCAAAGGGAGAATACTTTGCCTATTGGGGGAAGGAGCAACTAAAGGCATTAAACAGTGATTGCAACAACCTCATAGCTAATCAACACCTCGCATTGGCGAATTCAGTCTTGTCCCACTCAGCAGAATGTGATGCTCATGAATATGCGTACTCGATTCTTGGCCATACCAACTGGGGACAACATCCAGACATACTCTGTATAACGTGTCTGCATATACTGTGTCTATGGAATCTGACAATACAAACACCTTAGATGAAGGTGCCAGAGAGTCTTTGTGTTTGTCTTGGTGTAGGTTAGAACTCAACCATGCAACAACCAGTATTCTGCTAAAGTAATGGACCCTGGAGTAAGCAGTGTCTGCCGTATTCCAGGATTTAGACTTTACATGCTTGGATGGGAGTTGGGGAAGAAAGGAAGGGAGAGGATAAAAAGAAAGTGAAGGGATTCTCAGGGCTCCAAACTGAGACAGAGAATTCCTTAGTGGCAATGGAGGAGAAAATATTTGCCGCAAGGACCAAAACTTCATATAAAGAACATAGGTTTTACGTAGATCTTATGTAGCAGTTTCCAGAGCAGACAAAAGATGTGTACAAAAGCCCCTTGAAATGTAATTGTATATACAAATCTTTAAGTGATGAGTGCAACCAGTGCATCCTTTGCAAACCTACCATTACTGAATTAAAATGTATTCTCTTAGAGATATGTGGAGTGATCTCAAACCGAGTAAGGCCTTGTCTATACTGACAAGTTTCTGTGCAATAATGCAGCTTTCTGCGCTGTAGCCCAGGGTGTAAACACTGCCAAGCCACTTAGAGCGCAGAAACTGCACAGTTGTAGTGCTCTAAAAAAACCACCCTGACGAGAGGCTTACAGCTTTCTGTGCCGGGGCTACAGTGCTGCAGTGCCCGTGTAGACACTGTGGTGGTTACAGTGCTGCAACTGGCCTCCAGGAGGTGTCCAACAATGCCTGTTCTCACCTCTCTGGTCATCAGTTTGAACTCTACTGCCCTGCCCTCAGGTGACCAACCGTCAGCCCCACCCTGTAAATTCCTTTAGAAAATTGAAAGTCCCCTTCCTATTTTCTCAGTGATGCGTGCAGTGGTCTCAGTGCATCTTTCTAGGTGGCCATGCCTGCTCCACGCACCAGGCGACCCCCCCACTTGGAGCAATGCCAAGCTACTGGACCTCATCAGCATTTGGGGAGAAGAGGCTGTCCAGTCCCAGCTGTGCTCCAGCCATAGGAATTATGATACCTACGGATAGATTTCACAATGCATGACAGAAAGGGGCCATGACCGGGACAAGCTGCAAAGCAGGATCAAAGTGAAGGAATTGTGCAATGCCTACCGCAAGGCGTGGGAGGCAAACCGCCGCTCTGGTGCAGCACCCGCGAGCTGCCGGTTCTACAAAGAGCTGGACGTGATACCTGGTTGTGATCCCACCTCCACTGCGAAGGTCTCTGTGGATACTTCGTTGGCTCGCATGCCAGTTGAGAGTGGACTGAGCCAGAAGGAGGAAATCTTGGACGAAGACGGGGAGGGGGATCCAGAGGCAGAGGATGAGTTGGAGGTCAGAGACACATGCAGTCAGGAGCTCTTTTCTACCTCGGAGGAACCTAGCCAATCACGTCAGTCGGATCGTGGCGAAGTGCAAACAGGAGAGGAGGCCTCTGGTAAGTGGATCTGATTTTGGGACTCGCTGAAGTGAGTTGTTGGGGGCAGGTTGCAGAAAGCAGGCTTGTCTCTCACTGCATGCCTAGTCTGAGCATCAGTATAGGCTGTTGATAGACTCCCTCACTTCACGGGAATCTCCCTTCAAGATCTCCTGGAAACTCTCTTGGAGATACTGGACAATCCACTACTGCAGGTTCCTCGGCAGAGCTGCTTTGTTTCTTGCCCCATTAATGGTAACTTTCCCACGCTACTTTGCCGTCATGGGTTGGGGGACGGGACAAACCATTTCTGCACACAGGTGAGCTGCATAGGGGCCAGAGCAGAAGCCGCAGGCTTGGAGAAGACCCTCCCTGGATTCTCTGTTCATACTCAGCAGCAAGATACTTTCCATAATGATCACATCCTGTGGAAAGTGTGGGGACAGGAATGATTATCAGGCCCCCCCTACACTGCTGGCTCTCTGCCAAGAGCCATGTACCCAGTGTACAGCAGGGTCCGGAAAGAGTGATTTACCCTGCTCCTGTGGCTACTCACCATTTTGGAGGTCTAGTGGCTCATGTGTACTTGCCTGGGGTCAGCCAGTTAGTGACAGGTGTGTGAGTACTGGCTGTGTTTTAAAGCACTGAATCAGTGTTGTCTGTGTTGCAAACAATACTGCTTCTGTAAAATGTTGCATTTAAACTTCACAGAGCTGACCTTGGGAGCCCAGCCTCTCTCTTTGTTATCGCTGGCTGAACGGCTGTGCAGAATTAGAAAGCAGCCAAGAAGAACTAAGGAGGACTTTCTCTGTGAGGTTATGATGCACTCCGCCACTGAGAAACAGGAATTGAAGGAGTGATGGGACAGCAAGAAGAGGGACGGAAAGGAGAACGTGGCACACCAAAAAGAAGCCACGGAGCGGCTCTTAAACGTTATGGAGCGCCAAGTGGACACACTCCAGGAGATACTAGCTCTTCAAACCGAGCAGCTCCGCACCCGCCCTTCTCTGCAGCCGCTGTCACAAAACTCTTTCCCATGCGCTCCCCACACACTGCCAACACACTGTTATCAACCTCCTGGCTCCACTCTCTACCCGCAGCATTCCACTCCTCCCTCCTCACAGTCCAGCACTGTGGACTCCCACTACCCACTGCACTCAACACCCATCCCCTTGCAGTTTGGCCCTGCTGAAGTATAGCACCCGCTGCATTGTACTCCAAAGGAGAAGGCTGGGTATGAGCCCTGGACATACACAAATTTGTAGCTGTCCCAGAACCCCTCCTCCTCTTGAGACCTTCTTTTCCCCCTTCTCCCATCCCCCCTCCCTGCTGATGAATTTTTTCATTTGATTCTCTCCTCCGGTGGTTGTCTTTTAATAAAAGAATTGTGTTGGTTTGAAAGCAATCTTTATTCTATTAAGTGAAAGCAAAAAGAACACTGCAAAGCAACATACAATTATGTTAAGCCCCCGTCTTGCATCATGTGCACCAATAACCTCCTAGCATTACATGCACTGCAATCCTGAGCATAGCAACAAATATTAGTGGCTTTCAGCTTCAGATTGCTGCCACAAGGCATCCCTGATCCTTATGGCCCTGTGCTGCGCCCCTCTAATAGCCCTGGTTTCTGGCTGTTCAAACTTAGGCTCCAGGCACTGAGCCTCTGTGGTCCAGCCCTGAGTGAAGCTTTCACGCTTCCCTTCACAAATATTATGGAGCGTACAGCATGCGGTTCTAGGCACAGGAATATTGTCATCAGCAAGGAGTCTATTCCCATACAGGCATTGCCAGCGGGCTTTTAAATGGCCAAATGCACACTCAACAGTCACTCTGCACTTGCTCAGCCTGTTGTTGAACCATTCCTTCCTGCTGTCAAGTTGCCCATTCCTTCCTGCCACTTGTCAAGTGTATGGCTTCATAAACCACGGCATTAAGAGGTAGGTTCGGTCTCCCAGGATTACAGTGGGCATTTTGACTTCCCCCACAGTGATCTTCTGGTCCGGGAAGAAAGTCCCTGCCTGCAACATCTTGAACAGGCCAGTGTTCCGAAAGATGTGTTCATCATGCACTTTCTGGACCAGCCTGCATTAATGTCTGTGAAATGCTCATGGTGATCCACAAGCGTCTGGAGAACCATTGAGAAATACCCCTTGCAATTAATGTTCTCAGTGGCTAAGTGGTCTGGTGCCAGAATTGGAATGTGCCTGCCATCTATCGCCCCTCTGCAGTTAGGAAACCCCATTTGTCCAAAGCCATTCACAATGTCACGCACATTACCCAGAGTCACAGTCTTTCAGAGCAGGATGCGATTAATGGCCCTGCACACTTCCATCAACACAAGTCCAACGGTCAACTTTCCCACTCTGAACTGGTTAGCAACCAATCGGTAGCAGTCTGGAGTAGCCAGCTTCCACAGTGCAATCGCCATGTGCCTCTCCAGTGACAAGGCAGCTCTCATTCTTGTGTCCTTGCACCTCAGGGCTGGGGCAAGCTCATCACGCAGTCCCATGAATGTGGCTTTCCTCATGCGAAAGTTCTGCAGCCACTGCTTGTCATCCCAGACGTGCATCATGATGTGATCCCACCACTCAGTGCTTGTTTCCCGAGCCCAAAAGCAGCTTTCCGCTATGGTCAGCAACTCCATGAATGCTGAAAGCAATTGCGTGTCATAGCTACTATGCATGGCAAGATCAGTGTTGCAATCCTGTTGTCTTTGTAGTTTAAGGAATAACTCCACTGCCACTAGTGACGTGTTGGTCAGAGTGAGCAGCATACTGGTCAGCAGTTCGGGATCCGTTCCTGCTGCCCAAAAGAGGCAGGGTGCGCAGTACACAAACCGTTGAAAGATGGCGCCAAAGGCAGATGGAAGCACAGGGATTGCTGGGATGCGAAGCAATGCATCATGGGTCATTAAGACAGGACCCAGGATACCCCCGTGACTCCCCTTTCCCTGCTTTCCCACAAGTCTCAGCGGCAGAAGAGAAAGAGATGCTCTGTGGGATAGCTGCCCAGAGTGCACCGCTCTGAATACCGCTGCAAGTGCCACAAATATGAACATTCTATTGTGCAGGCAGCTGTCAGTGTGAACACACAACAATGGTTTGCCTTCTGCGCTCTCTGAGTGGCGCTGTAATTGCCGGCACTGTAACTTTGCCAGTGTAGTGGTGCCCTAAGATAGAGCTAGAGTGGGGTTGACTTGGCACTAAATGTTGAATGTAGATGTTTGAAATATGGCCAGCAGGAATATTTCATAAGCAGAGGTAATTGTCCAGCAGCCCATGTAATGTTTTATATGTACTTGGGAAAGGTGTAGGCCAATCATATACATGAGCAAAAGCTCTCAGATGAGTCTTAAAAAGCAACCAAGAAATAGGGCTTAAGTAGAAGTTGAAGCTGGAGGTTGAATAATAAAACTAGCATGTTATAGCTATTAGCAGACTGTTACCATTTTGCTGGCTAATAAAGTAGATAGATTATACTATATCTGAATTTGGTTAATATCTCTACTTCAGATCATTGACCTAGAATAGATGTTCTGAACAGAGGTTATTATAATCTATGTCCCTGTTTTCCTCTGCAAAAGATTTCAGTCTGTATTTCTGTAGCATCTTTAAGGATCTCAAAGCACTTCAAAAAACATGAATTCAGCATGAATTAACATGAAGTCTAGTATCTGGGTGAGGTAGGTGTTAATAATATCATTTTACAGATCTGCACACTAGAGCAGAAGGGATTTGTCCGAGGTGGCACAATGAGACTATGGGTGAGCTAGAATGTATTGACCCTCTGTTGTAACTTTGGCAGTAAAGGGATGATTTACCTTGGAGGAAGCATCAGATGTGCCTTTAGTGTAACTCCTGCCACCCATATCTGGCGTGTAAGGCAGCACGATGTGGTTGGATCTATTGGAACATTTTTGGGACTAAACTTTACATTATTTCTATTGCAATTCAACCAGCCTGTGAGTTTATTTTAAGGAAAAAGATGTTGAACGAGTGCATAGAAGTGATTTAGAACCAAACTGGGGCAATATTATGTATAGGGACCATTTGCCGAGCCACTGGCATTTTACCAATAGCAAAATGCCACATATGCTGCCCTAGTGATGATCTCAAGCTTTTGCTTGAGTGTCATGTCCAGGCGGGATGGAGTTATAGCTCTGAAGTGAAGCTGGTTACTTTCTTGTCCCTTCTGAAGCAAATCTGTCTCCTTATCTACATGCTTTGTGCTCCCGATGGGGGTCCTGCTGTGTCTGTACAAGGGCCCAAGCCTGAATAACTCTCAGTCGTCAGGGGTTCCAGCTCCTCTGTAAATAACCTTGGGGGGCCCCAGCCTGTGAGACCGCTGAATGTGGATGCGTTGTGGTCTCCAGGCAGTACTCATTTCTCCAACAGGGATGAGCAAACTCTGCTAGACTAAAACAACCCCCGTCCTTACACCCTTCTGCATTTCAAGGCATGGAAGCAGGATTAAAGTGTAAACTCTTAGCGACAGTCCGTGCCTTGTTCTGTGTGTTTGTACTGCACCTAGCACAAATAGGGCCCTGTCCTGCTTGGGACTCCAGGGCACTACTGTAATACAAATAGTAAAGAATAAGATGGGGATGGTCTTGCTTAGCTAGATGCAGGTGCTGAAATAGCCCAGGAGAGGCTGTTCTTACACTATTTCTAGCTAGAACTGAAAGCAAATGTGCAAAAAATAATATAATTAAGTAAAATAAATGAGAACACTGTGAGAGTCTCTTCTTGTGAGATTCCCTGTCAGCTGTACAGACTCAAGGTCTGCATGGTTCAGATAAGCCTTGGGTAAGCACCTAAACTTTAGAGCGTTTATCTAAATTGCACCTGAGCGCCAAACCTGCTGCTGGATTGCCCTCTCCCAGTCTCCAGCACATATCTGTCTAATGGGGGCCTGCTCCAATAGAAAGGTCCTTGAGTCTGATCCACTGAAGATGAGAGCGTGGGGGTGGCAGCAGATGGTGAGTACTGGTGCTGGGTTTTGTGCTGGGCTAAGCAGGGAGATATAGAAAGGAGACCCGCAGCATCCGGTTGAAATACGGCAACGAGTTTATCTCTTTTGAAGACATAGCGTGAGGTGGTTCAAATACTTTGCTGTATTTATAAATCAAATAACCAGGCTGAGCCAGTGAGGGTGACCAATACGCTCTGCAGTCTTTCTTGTTCCCCACTTACAGCTGCCATAGGGGTGGCAGTCGTGGGGTTGGGAGTAGCAGTCTGAAAGAGCAGTTCAGCAACTGTGGCACGAGTGATCTCTCTTTTTGTTCTTGTGTAATTCTCCCCAAGAAGCAGCTGGCTGGGGAGCAGCAGCAATGTGTTGGAAAGAGGCAAGGAGCAAATTGTAATTGGAGGGAAAATCTAGAGAGCTTCGATTGACAGGGAAAGTCTGTATTTTCAAAAGTGCATGGGATGCTAGGAATCCAAGTCTTACCTAAAAAGCCTGGGAAACGGCCTAGTCTTCATCAGGGGTGCCACTTCAGATTTTGGTGGGGGGAGGGGGCAACTTTAACCATGATTCCAGGGGCTACTTAGGCACTTGAAAACTCTAGTTTTTTGGCAGATAATGCAGCAATCGGCTGACAGGCGCGTTGTATCTAATTCCTATATAAAAGAAAGAAAATTAAATAAATATTAGACCCATTCAGCTTTAATATTAACATGTTCTGACATCTTGTGGTAAGTCACTTAAGGGACACTGGTTAGGTTTAAAAAATTATATTTTAGTAAGTATATTCTTACTTTGCTTCTAACTCTGCAGAGAGAGAGATCCCATTAGGACTCCTGGGCTCTAGGAGAGGAGAGGGTTCCTAGTGGGTTACAGTGGGGGGACGTGGGGTGACATCTGGGTTCTATATAAGAACATCAGAATGGCCATACTGGGTAAGACCAATGCTCCACCTAGCCCAGTATCCTGTCTTCCAACAGTGGCCAATCCCAGGTGCTTCAGAGGGAATGACTAGAACAGGCAATCATCTAGTGATCTGTCCCCTGTCACCCACTCCCAGCTTCTGGCAAACCGAGACTAGGGGCATGCAGAATATGATGTTGGATCCCTGCCCACACTGGCTAATAGCCATTGATGGACCTATCCTCCATGAACTTATCTAGTTCTTTTATTGGAACCCTGTTATAGTTTTGGCCTTCATAACATCCGCTGGCAGAGTTCCACAGGTTAACTGTGAAGAAATACTTTTGTTTGTTTTAAA
Source organism: Mauremys reevesii (assembly GCF_016161935.1). Lineage (NCBI taxonomy): Eukaryota > Metazoa > Chordata > Testudines > Geoemydidae > Mauremys > Mauremys reevesii. Next base: position 58,830,327 of record NC_052626.1, read on the forward strand.
TCTGCTGCCTATTCATTTCATTGGGTGCCCCCTAGTTCTTGTGTTATGTGACAGAGTAAATAACATTTCCTTATTCAATTTTTCCACACCTTTCATGATTTTATAGACTTCTATCATATCCCCCTTTGTCATCTCTTTTCCAAGCTGAAAAGTTCTAGTCTTTTTAATCTCTCCTCATATGGTAGGTGTTCCAGACCCCTAATAATTTCTGTTGCCCTTCTCTGTACCTTTTCCAAATCCAGTATATCTTTTTGAGATGGGGTGACCCAAATCTGCATGAAGTATTCAATATGTGGGTGGACCATGGATTTATGTAGAGGCAATTTGATATTTTCTGTTTTATTATCTATCCCTTTCCTAATGATTCCCAATATTCTCTTAGCTTTTTTGGTTACCACTGCACATTGAGTGGATGATTTCAGAGAACTGTCCACAATGACTCCAAGATCTCTCTCTTGATGGCTAACAGCTAATTTAGACCCCATCATTTTGTATGCATAGTTGGGATGGATGCTTTGCCATGTGCACTACTTTGCATTTATCAATGCTGAATTTCATCTGCCATTGCGTTGCCCAGTCACCCAGTTTTGTGAGATCCCTTTGTAACCCTTTTCAGTCTGCTTTGGACTTAACTATCTTGAGTAATTTTGTATCATTGGCAAATTTTGCCACCTCACTGTTTACCCCTTTTTCCAGATCATTTATGAATATGTTGAACAGCACTGATCCCAGTACAGAGCCCTGTGGGATACCACTGTTTACCTCTCTCCACTCTCACCATTTATTCCTACCCTTTGTTTCCAATCTTTTAACTGGAGTGCTTAGCAATGCTTTCAGGATCATCTAACTAGCCTTAATTTAATTATAAGGCTTTTTGTTATCTTAATCACCTTGCTTCTGTTTATAAACAAACTCCCTGCCCCAAAGGCAGAAGCTGGGAGCAGTACAGAATTCATCACATATCACACTCAAGATGTGTTGCAATTAAGAGCTCCGGCTGGGGTGGGGCATGCACTGTGAGGAGACCTCGGATACAAAACTCAGAGGGGGGCTAGAGCCCTCCCTTCCCACCCTAAATGGCGCTCCAGGTCTTCATTTAAGATCCCAGACTGCTGAGGTTCACTTCAGGCTTCAAGCTGCTCTGGCTCCAGGCCTGCTGACAGGGGAGGGCAACGGGGTGCTTTGCTCCACTGTCATTGCTCTGCGCTGCTCCTGGAAGTGGCTTGCACATCCCTGCGGCCTCTGGGGAGGGGGTGTCCGTGCGCTGCCCCCACCCTGAGCACTGACTCCGCAGCTCCCATTGGCCAGGAACTGTGGCCAATGGGAGCTGTAGGGGCAGTGCCTGCAGGCAGCAGCGCGTGGAGACCCTCTGGGCCCTGTGTCTAGGAGCTGTTGCCAGAGGGGTGTGCCAGTTGGTCTCAGGGAAGGGTTAGGGCCAGGCCAGGGCAGGATTTGCATGATTAGACAGTTGGCAACTGTACTGGGTAGGCATGTGGAAGCCCTGGCCGTGGGGGAAGAGTGCGCCCAGCAGTGCACCCAGCAGCTCATTGGGCACCTGCCAGTGCAGGCGCAGCACCACCCAAATGTCAGGCAGACCATCTTCGTGGGCGCGGCTTGTGCGTGCTTGGGGGCCCACTGACTGTTCTGTCCTGGGGCCTGGAATTGCTGTCAGATGGCCTGTCTGGCTCCATCCAAAGTCCTCATTCTGGCAAGTAAAGCCAGGCCCTTCCATCTGTGGCAAAGCCCGTCTCCATGACTAAGATGTGCCTCTTGTTTTAGAGGGCTTTGTGCGATGCTCCCAAACACTTAAAGCCATGGAGGACCATTCTTGTGTAGATTTAAAGGCCGTCCCAAACCTGGGTGACTCCCTGTACAGTATAAGTGATATTTCTTTGTGCTGCTCCTCCAAACTTACTCATATAGACCAGCCTTCATGGCCTGGCACAATGGAAATGTATAGAAGAAGCAGATGCTAATGAATGACAGTATGCAAGAGTGTAACACACATCTCAGCAGCAGGCACATCCCTTGCCAACCTGGCAAACAAAGGCTCATGCTCTGATCTTCCACATGGCAGCACTTTGCAGCTCAAATTGCAGTCTTCTGAAGGGAGAGCTGCTGGGATGCTAATGCTGGCCGTTCTCTCTTCTGAGCACTGTTTGGTGTTTGCCATCGCTAATAAAAATGTCCCCTTTCTTGGATACAACTGCTCATGGGATGCCAACTTTACATGCCCCAGTAGGAGCAGGCAGACCAATCCCCAATAGAAAGGGTCTTGGCTAACTTTACTTCCTAGACCCCAGAGAGGCTGCTGTAGGGAACCAGTAGGAAATCTCCTTGGCAGGCCTCAGCAGACAAGGACCTGTAGAATAATGCAGGAGCGCTCTCCTGTCGGCATACAGCGTCTTTACCAGACATGCTGCAGCTGCGCCAATGTAGCGCTGCTAATGTAGACCTGCCCTCAGTATTATTATCATGATTCTCTGAATTACAGTAGTTCCTATAGATCCTAGCTGGGACCCTGAGCCCATTGTGCTGGGCACTGTACATACACATAGTAAAAGACACCCTGTCCTGAAGAGCTTGTAATTTAAATAGACAAAGAGAAGTAGTGGGAGGGGAAACTGAGGCACTTGGCGGTGAAGTAACTTACCCGAGAGGTTACACAGAAATTCAGTGGCAGGGTCAGGATTAGGACCCAGGTCTCCTGAGTCCCACTTCTCTGCCCCATCCACTGGGCCATAATGTCTGTCTGTGGTGCCCATGTCAGTTTAATTGATCAGGGTTACTTACATCATGGATTTTTTTTTTATTTAATACCATGTTAGCAAAACACACACACACACACAAACAAAAGGGAGTAAATTACACGGTGTGAGGTGGGGGTATTTTTATCTTTGCTCTTTGGACCTAATCAGTTAGACTGGCATTGTTTGCAATAGACTGTTGCAATAAGGCAAGAGTCCCCTTTATTTGCTCTAGGGAAAGAGCTGTTGATGGCTTTGGCAGACATGAACTCTGACCTCCTCCTGTTCCTCATCCACGTTCCACCTCTTCCCATCCCCCGCTGCTGACTGATATTCCAGCAGACAGAAGTCACTGATGCAGAAATGTATATTTCCAGGAGTCAATAAGCCCCGAGCCACAGCACAATTGGGGCAACAGGATTATAGGGTGATACTAGACAGTAAACCACACAGCACTGACTCATAGCAAGCTACAGAGGAAAAGGATTGGCACCAGGTCATGTGCTGCACATTTGCAATGCAAATTAATTATCATCTATCCAGACATATATCAAATGATCAAAGCTCCCGCTGCCAGGAATGACTAGGAATTTGTGGCAGGTCCTGAAATTCACAACACAGCAGGAGATGTCGGGATTCATTAGGAACTGCAGCAGCTCTAGGCCCCAAGGCAGTGGAAACGAGAGAAGTGCGGTAATGAGCAAGTCGGAGCATTAATAGGTCAGCCAGTGAGGAGGGGTGCAAGGTGGCGACCTTGCAGAGGCTCTTGTCTGAGGCCCAGCGAACCTCAGTGCTCTGGTGCAACTCTGAGCACCTTCTCTCTCCTGTCCCTTCCAGAGTCCAAAGGGAGATGGCGATGAGGAGGAGGAAGGAGGATCCCGTGAGGCCCCAGTATCAGCGTTCATCATGCTCTTTGCAATGAGAGCCTGAGACTTTCCAGCGCTGAACATTTCTGTGTCTCATCTACCACCACACCCTGAAATCAAATTCACAGCTAGGTGAACCAGGCACTGTACAAACATGTCAGAGCTGCCTCCGCCCCCTTCTCTCCCGCTCTCTCTTGCCTTCTCCTTTCTCTCTCAAGTTTCTCGGGGAGTCAACAGATTCCAGCGTGAGAATATTTCCACCTCTCCGCTGGTTCTGGAGCAGTGAGAAATCTGGGGTAAGCATCAGATGGCAGGTCTGGGGACAATCACTGGGTTTGCTTTCTGTATTTAGAACAACCACCTTCTAATGGCTGCTGTTTCCTGTGGTTTGTTTCCTCTGTTTACAGAGGACTAGGTTTGTCAGTTTAAACTAACGTCTCAGCTCTCCCCTGGCTGTGCTTCTATGGGTTAACCCCTTCTCTTCGGAGCTGCGTTTTCAATCTTAGCAGTGCCAGGAATGCATGTGCTCTGCTCTTGTGTGTTGGCAGCACCACGTTATGGCAATGGGAGAGGGAAGCAGTTTGGGGATTGTGGAGCTTTTTCCTTCCGGTCTGGTTCTGGAAGGGAAAGAAAACTGGGAGCTGGGCTGCTCGGGGAAGGAATTTACTCCATCTTTGCTCCTACAGCCCAGTGACACCGTCCACCAATTGGATTTGCTGGATGGCAGTGGTAGTTTCCCTGCAGCCCTTTCTCTCTTCTCACTCGGAATTGTCCTCTACTGGCACTCACACAGTGGGACAGGCAGTGAGATCTCCTTTCTTTCACCACCCCGTCCCCTTCAGACAAGCAAGAATGCATGTCTCTTATGGGGATGTGGCATTTGGGACCTGTTAGTGTAAGCTGTCAACAACGCGGAGTGTGGAATGAAAATGCCTTGCTGGACTTGGCAGTTGGTGAAGAAGGTTAAAGTCACCCCTGATGATGCTTGGGAAAGCAGACAGCCCATGTCAGGAACATGCCTGCTTGCTGGTTATGCAAGATGTAACAATATCTCCAGGGAGCCCCCTTATATCTGCAGGGACCCTCACCATACCTATCAAAGATACTTATTAATTGACTAGCTAAAACCCCTCATGCCCATATCCCTGGATTTCTCCCTTGCTATGTCAGCTAAGATCCTTTCAGCACAGCTACTGATCTATTGTGTCGTAACACTGTGTATATCTGAAGTATCAGGGAACTGGCTAACTGCATACTATTTGAAAACCATTTGTCAAATTACATTGGCAATGTACACACAATCTCTTTTAACCAAGTGATCTCACACAGACACACAGACAGACACACAGAGTACATGGAAAAAGTAGGTCTGTGGCAATTGTCCAATAATATTTACTGATCCTTTTGTCCTCTTGTTTGCCAGGATATTAATGACTTAATGTACTGGAGGACTGAACAGTGAAGTAGTCTGAGAAGAAGAAGAAGAAGAAGAAGAAGAGAAGCACCTAGCTGGTGAGTGAGTACTCAAAGGTGAGGCTTGGGGATATGTACAAAATGAGGCATTTGCCAATCCCCCTTTCTGAAGTCCATCCATAAGACAATGTCCAGTGCAGCTGAATCCCTAAATTGTTGCTTGTAAAAGGGGTGCTGCTGCTGTCCTGACATTGTATAAATTCTCTCTCCCCTAAGCAGTCTAGTTGTTAATTATGTAGTAAGGCTGTGCATTGATGCGCACATTGTGCAGCACATTGATATGTATGAACAATGGCTTATTAATAAGCAAATAGTAAATAGAGCTGGTCAACTAGTATAAAGACCTGTTTGTGAAATTAGCAGCTGGGCTTCTAAGCAGCCTGTTTGTGCCCCTCTGTGGTGTGCTGCCTGTGAACATTCATGTGAACAAAATTTTGTGTGTAAGAATGTTCATGAGAGAGAATTTGGGGCCCAGCAGGTGAGATTCAGTTAACTGAGAAACAAAATTTGTTTTTATGACTAAACAAAATTCCTTCCAGAGGAAAGTGTATGTACTTCGTAAAAGTTCAGCCATCCTATCATGGAACAGAAACAATAGCATGTGAGCTGGGTGACCAGTCCCACACGTCAAATAACGAATTCTGAGTATCAGTACCTAAATGGAGAGTTGCTGTGAACAGTTTGTGAACAACCCACAGGTCAAACATCTTTGTCAAAACTATTTGATGTGTTCATAAAATTCACAATCTGTTCAAAGACAATTCATGAGCAGAGAGAAAGGGCTAAATATGTTGAGTAAACTGTTTAAAACAATTGGACAGATTAGCTCTAATTGTAAGTAAAAATGCATTTAACTACATACATCCCATTCCCCTGGATCATGCAATATTTTATTTTCAAACCTACACTGCATTATTTTTGCTCCTGATAATCAAGGTTTATCTATCTATCTTTGTAGAAGGATGGTATCTAAGGCTCCATGTCATCACCTGGGTCTGGCTCAGACATAACTCCCTGGGAGTCCAGTTAACACTCCTCTTCAGTCAGTGACAGAATCTCTGGAGGTTAACATAAGATGCTACCCTCCTCTGCCCCAGGGATTAGGGGAGAGCACATTTATCATCACAGCAATATCAGACCGTGTCAGATCAGGATTTAAACTGTGGGACCAATTCTCCACTCTATCACATCACTTTTGCTCCTGTGTATCTCTGTTGACATGAATGGGTTATAACAATGTTGTAAACATTTGTTAACCTTTATGCTGAAATGTTTCCAATTAATATTGAGTTGTTAAACATAAGGGTCCATGAAAACCCAACTTGGTTTTCAGATTCAAGCTTCTAGGTTGGGTGCAGAAAAACTGTTTGGTAGAGGATCACTAGGCAACACTTTGAATGATACAACCAAACTTTATTAGAAAAATGAGTAGTTAAGCAAACAGGCATGTAAATACTATGTACATAAATGCTACTATTGTACTCCCAGTCCAAGATGGACTGGTGTGTCAATGGGTGATCAGTCCACTGACAACAGAGTGAAGTACAGCCTTATAGTCCTGGAACTGAATGGTACTCTTTGGATGTTAACTGGAGCTCTCCCTTGCAATTCAGCAAAACTACTCCTTTTATACTCTATTACAGGGGTAGGCAACCTATGGCACACGTGCCAAAGGAGGCACACGAGCTGATTTTCAGTGGCACTCACACTGCCCGGGTCCTGGTCACCGGTCCGAGGGCTCTGCATTTTAATTTAATTTTAAATGAAGGTTCTTAAACATTTTAAAAACCTTATTTACTTTACATACAATAGTTTAGTTATATATTATAGATTTATAGAAAGAGACCTGCTAAAAATGTTAAAATGTATTACTGGCACACGAAACCTTAAATTAGAGTGAATAAATGAAGACTCGGCACATCACTTCTGACAGGTTGCTGACCCCTGCTCTATTATAATACTAATTAACATTAAACTGTCCTTTACCATAACTATATTTCTTCCATCTTCTTATTGGCTCTTTACACTGCACATTATTTAAATTAACATCTGCACCAATGTCCTTCGCATACTAGCAATATAGATAACATTTTAATAAACCATTCACAATTTTCATAAACACTTATTAAGAATGTTGCTTAAACCAGTTATAATCCAATCATAATGGTAACAAAGCCCTGGGTCACATCCTTGCTAACTCTTACTTTCCCATAACACTCTGTCTCCAACTCATCTTTGCCTTTTCTCACACTAGCAACTTCACCTGAGCCTAGGTTTTGGACCCAAGTTAGCCTAACTTCTACTTACTTCTTAATCCAAACTATCCTATAGCTTACAGTGTAAATCAGATATAATGGAGGGGAGAATCAGGCCATATCCATTTAACGTGGCTCTTGTATGGTATCTAAAGGGCAAACTCAGGTTCCTGGGTGGCAGCGTGTTTGTTGCTGCTACACTGCTGGATTAACCCTTGAGCAGTATTGATATTACTTTTGTTATTAGATTGATTGCCTTGGTCTTACATAAGAGTCAAACATTAACATAGTTGGATAAAATAAAGATCAGGCTCCTGGTCCCTTCAAAACCTGTTATTATAAATGTTTCTTAGCCCTATATATGATGATGCTGTTACCCTTACAAATCAGAGGCTCCTCCCATTCCCATCCCTTTTACAGTCTGAGAACTGGGTGACAAAATAACATACCTGAGAGGAGGTGTGGTCTGACCTGATGTTACTGAATTGTGGCTGCAGGCAGGGGTGGCTCCAGGCCCCAACACGCCAAGCGCGTGCTTGGGGCGGCATGCCGCGGGGGGCGCTCTGCCGGCGCAGCAAGGACGGCAGGCGGCTCCGGTGGACCTCCTGCAGGCGTGCCTGCGGTGGGTCCGCTGGTCCCGCGGCTTCGGTGGAGCTGCGGAACCAGTGGACCCTCTTCAGGCACGCCTGCGGGAGGTCCACCAAAGCCGTGGGACCGGCGACCAGCAGAGCGCCCCCCGCGGCATGCCGCCATGCTTGGGGCGGCGAAATGTCTAGAGCCGCTCCTGGCTGCAGGGTCAGTCTACTGTAGTGGATACAGCAGGGGGCTGGGGGTCAGTGAGGGGCTGGGTTCTACGCTCAGTTTATATGACTCACTGTGTGGTTTGGGTACGATTGCCAACTTTCTAGTCACACAAAACTGAACACCCTAGTCCTGTCCCTTCCCTGAGGCCCCACCCCTTCCCTGAGGCCCCACCCCCCACTCACTACAGTCCCTCTCCCTCGATAGCTCCCTGTCCTCCACCCTCATTCACTTTTACTGGGCTGGGGCAGGGGGTTGTGGTGCAGAAGGGGGTGAGGGCCTTAACTGGGAGTACAGACTCCGGGGTGAGGCCAGAAATGAGGGTTCAGGGTGTGGGAGGGGGCTCCGGCCTGGGGCAGGGAGTTAGGGTACGGGAGGGGTGAGGGCTCTGGCTTGGGGTGCGGACTCTGGGGTGGGGATGAGAGGTTTGGGGTGCAGGAGGGGGCTCCAGGCTGGGGGGTGGGGTCAAAAGATTCAGAGTGTGGGAGGGGCTGCAGGTTGAGGCAGGGGGTTGGGATGTGGAAGGGGTGAGGGCTCCAGCTGGGGGTGAGGGCTCAGGGGTGGGGCCAGGGATGAGGGGTTTGGGGGGTGGAGCAGAGGGATTTGCAGTGTGAGAGGGGGCTATGAGTTGAGGCAGGGGGTTGGAGTCTGAAAGGGGGTGAGGGCTTGGGGGTGGAGCCAGGAATGCGGGGTTTGGGGTGCAGGAGGGTATTCCAGATTGGGGAGGCTCGAGGGGGCAGGAATGAAGGGTTTGGGGTGCAGGAGGGTACTACAGGTTGTGGGGGGTTCAGGGCTGGGGCAGGAGGTTGAAGCTTGGGGTTGAGGCATGGGCAGCTCTTGGTCAGTGGTGCAGTGTGGGGGCTAAGGCACACTGCCTGCCTGTCCTAGCACCATACTGCACGCGCCCCAGAAGCGGCCATCAGGTCTGGGTCTTAGGCAGGGGCATCCAGGAGACTCCACGTGCTGCTCTCGCCTGCATGCACCGCCCCCTCCCCCCACGCAGTTCCCAGCCAATGGGAGTGCAGAGCTGGTGCTCAGGGCGGAGGCAGCGTGCGGAGCCCCGTGTGGAACCCCATGCCCTCCCTCCCCCCCGCCTAAGAGTGTAGCTGCTGGCCCCTTCTGGGGTGCAGCGTGGTGTCAGCCAGGACAGGTAGGGACTAGCCAGCCTTAGTGTGCAGCACCACCGACCGGACTTTTAACGGCCCAGTTGGCGGTGCTGACCGGAGCTGCCAGGGTCCCTTTTCGATGGGGTTTTCTGGTAAAAAACCGGACACCTAGTCTCCCTAGGTTTACGGTAAGTCACTTTACATCTCTGTGCTTCAGTTTCTCCATCTGTAAAATGGGGATAATACAATTGGCAAGTCTCACAGGCTGGTGGCAGGTTTAGTGTTTTCATAAAGCACTTTGAGCTGCATGAGTGCAAAGCAATGTGTTATTATCAATATTATTATAAGTGGGGAATCAACCCGTCTTTATTATTGGTTGGAAGTAGCTAAAATTGTCTCCAAAACCTTGCTAGCCAAGCTGCTGGTGTCATCATGATCAGGTGGCATGCTCCTGCCATCTTAGCACATTTCCACCACGTTGCTAAGGGAAGAATCCTAGGGCCTGATTCTTCATTGCTCTGCACCTTGTGTGGGCACTTACATCTGGGCACAGTGAGTGTAAAATGCTACCATTTTGATTTGGTAGCATTTTTCACCCCCTTTGCACAGATGTAGATGACTTTGCAAGGTGCAGGACAACGGAGAATCAGGGCTTGGGATTTCCCTGCCCTTATATACCGAGTCCCAAGGAAGGGCAAGCTTGGCAAATGTCTCCACAATGTCTTCAATTAATGAGCAGTCTGTTATGATGGCAAGTGGAGAGCATGTGGAAAAACATGATTTTTTTTAAAATGAAAACAATCCATCTCCATTTTTGGATGCACCCCAGGGACTCTACAGGTGGTCTGTGTGGTGCCTGGAGTGTCCATTGTAAATGGAATGGGGCTATGAATGTAGGGCAGTGTCCATCTGTGACTGGAGGCAAGTGTGAGTGGTGAGAGTGGTGGCTGAGAGGTGCCCTCCTCTCAGCGGAGCCAGATGAGAGTGAGTCCTGTGGGTTGATCTCATAACACAAGAACTAGGGGTCACCAAATGAAATTAATAGGCAGCAGGTTTAAAACAAATAAAAGGAAGTATTTCTTCACACAATGCACAGTCAACCTGTCGAACTCCTTGCCAGGGTTCAAAAAACTCTTGCAGGGTTCAAAGAAGAACTAGATAAATTAATGGAGGCTAGCTATTCATGAAGCTATTAGCCAGAATGGGCAGGGATGATGTCCCTAGCCTCTGTTTGCCAGAAGCTGGGAATGAGCTACAGGGGCTGATCACTTGATGATTACCTGTTCTGTTCATTCCCTCTGGGGCACCTGGCACTGGCCACTGTCAGAAGACAGGATATTGGGCTAGATAGACCTTTGGTCTGACCCAGTATGGCCGTTCTTACGTTCTTATGATCTCTGAGTCTGAGCCTGGGAAAAGCAGTGCTGCTGATGGTGCTACGTTAGTATTTGCTAACCCTAATCCTCCAGTAGACCTAATAAGAAGAGCAGAAAGGCTACGTCTACATAGGGATAAAAAACCTGTGGCTGGTCTGGGTCAGCTGATTGGGCTCGCAGGGCTTGGGCTCCGGGGCTAAAATGTCACTGTGTAGATGCTCAGGCTTAAGCCTGAGCTTTGGGATCCTGCGAGGGTTGAGAGTCCCAGAACTCAGCTCCAGCCTGAGCCTGAACGTCAACACAGTGAGTTGTAGCCCTGCAGTCCAAGCTCTGCAAGCCCGAGTCAGCTGGCCTGGGCCAATGCAGGTCTTTTATCCCTGTGTAGGTGTACTCAATGAGGCTACTCTTCTAGCTCTTGCAGAGGGATAAATACCAGGGAAGGAGAGGAATTATTTCAGCTCAGTGCTAATGTGGACACGAGGACAAACGGATATAAATTGTCAGTCAGGAAATGTAGGCTTGAAATTAGACGAAGGTTTCTAACCATCAGAGGAGTGCAATTCTGGAACAGCCTACCGAGGGAAACAGTGGGGGCAAAGGACCTACATGACTTTAAGATTAAGCTAGATAAGTTTATGGAGGGGATGGTATGATAGGATAATGGGTTTAGTCAATATGTCAATAACATGCCACAATGGTAATTAGTACAAAGGGTCAATGATAGGATATTGTTAGCCTTTTTCCAGAGGGTCTGGCTTGAGAGTCTTGCCCGCATGCTCGGGGTTCAGCTGATCGCCATATTTGGGGTCGGGAAGGAATTTTCCTCCAGGGTAGATTGGCTGTGGCCCTGGAGGTTTTTCGCCTTCCTCCGAAGCATGGGGCAGGGGTCGCTTGCTGGTGGATTATCTGCTACTAGAAGTCTTTAAATCATGATTTTGAGCATTCAACAGCAGAGTCAAGGGAGAGAATTATTTCAGGAGTGGGTGGATCGGCTTATGTGGCCTGCATCTTGCAGGAGGTCAGACTAGATGATCATAATGGTCCCTTCTGATCTTGAATTCTATGATTCTATGATTCTAAAGCACTGGGCTGTGACTCAGGAGATTAAAGTTCAGTTCAGTTCCTGGCTCTGCCACAGACTTCCTGTGTGAACTTGCAGCCTGGCTGGACTGGACGAACTCCTCCAGCCCCTCTTTGTAATCCTTCAACTCTTTTCAGAGCATCAACTGAGGAGTCACTTGGGGACACTGGGCTGATATTTTTTCCCATCCAGTATCTAAGAGTGCTGTGCTCTTGGTCCAGGGAGGGCATGACCCACCAAGCTTGGGAGCAGAATGGTGATGCCCACAGGGTAGAACTACTCAGCCACAGTGGTGTTTCAGTTGCCATAAGAAACTGTTTTAAATAAAAAATAATCAAGTAAGCCTCAGACACCCTGCTACCTACCTCTCTCACTCACGTTGAGTGTGTGTGTGTGTGTACACATATGCACACACACAATGACACAGTCAGAGCTTATATACCTGCCCTATGCACCAGAGAAACTATAATTATATCAGCGAAGCTGATGAAATAACAAATCACATGAGCAAATTTGCTTTAGGATCTGAAATACTGTGTGATAACAAAGAACAATTCCTGCTACCATTTACTTCCTTCTTTCTTCTGTCCAGCTGATCATTTTCTATGCCTGTTTCTCTGATGTCTCCCAATCACTCCTTCCAACTCTGATTTCCTTTCCTTCTTCACTAATTCCCCCTTCCTCTCATCTGAGCCTAACCCTTCTCTCTCTTTGCCCCTCCTTTCCAGCTGATCCCTCCCACTGCTCTGAATCTGCCATCTGTGGTTTTTCTCCTGCTCACTAGCAGATGTGACAGCTTTTGGAACTATATTATCTATGAAAAGCTATATCTGGCGTTAAAAAATCTGACGTGGTTTCCCAGGCAGCAGAAATGGACCATTGAGAGAATTTAAATCTCCAGCTGCTTTTGTCTCAGGGTAGTGACTTTTATTATTTATGCTTATGACATTTCTTACAGTACGGCTATCAGCCACGAATGAAAAGACTAGGGTCTAGTAGGTTAGTATGGTGTCGGTGTCACAGGATATGTGTGACAGATTAAGGGGATGTTGTCTAATAGTTTAAGGCTTAAGTGTAGATTTTGTGTTTATTTACAAAATCTAAGTCTTATATGGTAAAAATATTCTTATTAATTTGTTTTTGGATAACAAAGGGCGTGTTTTAGTTTTTCTTATTTAAACATTCTCCTGTGGGAAACTCAAATATTATAGCCAATACAGGAGAACCACAAGTATAATTGACCACTCTCATTTCACTGTCCAATCTGAGTGAAATGCAAAACCTAAAAGATTATTAAAGCTGATGGGATTTTAAATACCTATTTTTAGTATATGATTTTTTTATCCTGACAGTGTCCCTTTAAACTACAACCACCTATCCAATATCAGACTGTATTTATAATCAAAGCAATTAATGTAAAGCAAATGTCATTGGAAACCCCGAGGAACATGTAGGTGTACAGGGTTGGATGCATTTTATCATGAGAATACTCATACTACTAGCCAAAAAGACACAAAGGCCAAATTTTCAGCCAGCTGCTGTAAATGTGACCATGAACTCAATGGATACATATTTCTGCATATGTGAACCATACTTTTGTGTATACGGATGGGGTAAGTGCTTTCTAAATGGTGATTTGAAAGCACAATTATCTAATGTGAATGCACCTATGTTTGGTATATGTGCATGCAAAGTTATATGCTGGGGTAGATCTACTTTTGAAGACTGGTTGAAAATTTGGTCCCGAATGGAAAACTGAACATTTTAATTCAGTAGTTTGCATATAAATCCAATCATACTGAATCATAAAGGGATACGACTAGTTATTATTTATGGATTTATTTTTACAGCACCCCAAAGTGTGCTAGGGGCCTTACAAAACAAATAGAAAGTCATCGTCCCTGCCCTATCGCTCTCACAGTACAATTAGGGCCCTACCAAATTCATGGCCCATTTTGGTCAATTTCACAGTCATAGGATTTGAAAAATCATAAAATTCATGATTTCAGCCATTTAAATCTGAAATTTCAGTGTTGTAATTGTAGGGGGCCTGACCCAAAAAGGAGTTGTGGGGGCGTTGCAAGGTTATTGTAGAGGGAAAGGGGGGTTGCAGTACTGCTACCCTTACACTGCCTTCGCAGCAGTGCAGGCTGCTGGAGAGTGGCGGCAGCTGCTGGCTGGGAGCCCAGCTCTGAAGGCAGAGCCACTGCCAGCAGCAGCACAGAAGTAAGGATGACATGGTATGGTATTGCCACCCTTACTTCTGTGCTGCTGCTGGCAGGGCGCTGCCTTCAGAGCTGGGTGCCTGGCGAACAGCTGCCACTCTCCGGCTGCGCAGCTCTGAAGGCAGTGTAAAAGTAAGGGTGGCAATATTGAAACCCCCCTAAAATAATCTTGTGACCCTCCTGCAATTCCCTTTTGGGTCAGGACCCCCAATTTGAGAAACACTGGTCTCCCCTGTGAAATCTGCACAGTATAGGGTAAAAGCACCCACCAGACCAGATTGCACAGTCCATGACGCGCTTTTCATGGCTGTGAATCTGGTAGGGCCCTAAGTATAATTATGGATGGGGTGCAATGAGGGAGGTTACAAAGAGTCGGGAGGGGGTGGATGAGGAAGAACAAGGGTTAAAACAATAAGCTCACTTGGTTACTCAGTTTAGGAATGTTTCCATCCTCATGGCTCAATGAAGAGGTTTTAATGAATAATTATTGACACACTTCTTGTCCCAGCAGAGAGTTGAGATTTACAGCACTTTATCCAGTGCTTCCCACTTCCTGATTTTTGTCAGATGCTCTGGAGCCTCTCTTTGGCCTGCTATGCCCAGGGCTGTGAGTTCAATCCTTGAGGGGGCCATTTAGGGATCTGGGGCAAAAACCAGTACTTGGTCCTGCTAGTGAAGGCAGGGGGCTGGACTCGATGACCCTTCAGGGTCCCTTCCAGTTCTAGGAGATGGGTATATCTCCATTATTATTATTATTATAGTAGCCCCACCTGACCTTTGAACAGTGCCAAAAGGAGTAGCTAGCAGGTCACTTCCCTTTCCAAGGAAATCTGCAGTTCTTTTCCTTTAACAATTGTCTCCACAATTATTTCTCATTATTTATTATCTGAATTGCACTAGTATTTAGGCACCCCAGTCACGGACCAGGGCCCCACTGTGCTGGGCTCTATACAGATACAGAACAAAGACAAGTACTGCCCCACTGAGCCCACCATTAGAGCATATGTGCCCTGGGTGCCATTGGAACTACCTCCAAAACAAAGATGGTTCTGGCAGTGCACCCTCTCAGGTGCAGAAGTGTGGCCTCATAGTGCTTCTCTAAATGGGCTTTTATTTGTTCGCCTTTCTCTACGTTGTTTCTTTGTTTTTCAGATGGAATAATAAGTCTGGGGTCTCTTGTGAGCATTTTGATGCAGCACAGTAATGCTGTGTTTGCACTTGAAAAGTCCGTATAAATGCCCTGCTGTGATATACAATGTAAGGCCCTGATCCTGCAAATGCTTAATGCACATGATTAACTTTACCACCGTAAATTGATTGATTCCATCCCCTCCCTACTGTTTCAAGGGAACTATGCATGGTAGTAAAATTAAGCATGTACATATGTGTTTGCAGGATCCAGGCCCTAAGGACAGGAAATACAGCAGTATGTTAAATAATCACTTTTTAATCACTGTACACTGCTTTAAACTGTAGCTCTAAATGTAACAACATGAATTATGTACTGCATTATATCATTAAGAGAGCATGATATTGAAGTGTATAGCATGTAAGGAAAATATCACCAGAAATGTCTGTCTCTCTTCTGTGAAAGAAATTATTTTCACTATGTTCACTGTTGTCTTTGGCCCATGAAATATTTATCCAGCAAAATAATCTAAAGCTGAGGTACTGGGAAGGGAGAATGATCTTCCTGAAGTGTAAGAGCTTGGTGGGGGTCCAAAATCTGCTGTTGGATAGAGGGAATGATCAGGAAGTGTCTATGTACACCAGTGGTTCTGTACAGATAATACAACAGTGCATCCAGCATTAATGTAATATTAAGGTTGGGAAATTGAACCGCAAATTTAGGAAAATCCAGAATCTCAACTTTCTCCCACAATGTTAATAAAATATTTATTTATTTATTGTAATTCAGTAGCATCCAGGTGCCCGAGTCATGTGCTAGGCACTATACAAACACATAAGTAAAAGATGGTAACTGCCCCATCCTATGTATTTCCTATATGTATTATCAACAAACAGTAATATACAGTATTAAGGTTTAAATTGAACACGAGAAAGAGAGAGAGAAAATTCTACATATGCAACATAATCAACTTCTGGGAATAGCTTTAATTTGTAGGATTGCTGTCCTTTTGAGTGCTTGATTTTTCCATCTTAACATAGTATTAGCACTATTTTTTCCTTTTAATTTAGAAAAGTGAAGAAATAATAAAATAACTAGATCTGGAGTTCTTTGGCTTAGGAAACTGTAAATGTCTGGCAGGTTCTAGAACCCTGCATAAGAATGCAGTGTTCCTTTGCTGAGTCACCCTAACCTCAGGTGTTAATACCTTGAATAAAGGAACAGAGTAATTACTTCTGATTCATGCTTGTTAGCTCTAAATGGGATACAAGAGTGATTGGAGTGTCTTTCTGAGGGAAGAAGGCAGAGGACCAGGACAGAGGAAGTCCTGCACGGAAACCCTAGGGACAGTGAAGCTTGGGGAGAAAGTGTAGGCTCAAGTTTGTGTTTTGGTGAGTAACCCTCAGGAACTTTGTTGAGGAACCTGGCAGGAACTTCACCCATTTATTATTCATGACAGAGTCTACTGTGTGCTAGGCATTTTCTAGACATTCAGAAAGTGACGTCCCTGCCCACAAAGAACTCACAATTTAAGGACAGATAGCCAAGTAGACAGAAGTTACAGGAAGGGGGACAAAAAACGGATTTTCTAGAGTGGGGATTATAAATTGCTTAAACTAGGGCTGCTCAATTTATGCTACAGAGCTTTAGCACTGAGCCTGTGCTGAAGCATTTTACCTAGACTGAGCTATCTAAAATGCTAGGCCCCTGCTGAAGGCTCCCTGGCTGTTTCTCTTTCACAAGCTGCTATTTCTAATAGTATCATTCTAACCATGGCATTCTTGACAGTTTGCAACTTTCTTGAACTGGAGATACTTGATTTATGGAATTTACAGCTCAAGCAGCTTTAGGCGGACAGTAAGGTGTCCCTGCTAAACGTGCCCTTAAAACCACAAATAGAAAACATTCTAGGTCAGATACATGAAATTGCTGACTTTAAGCATTTATAAATTTGAAACCAAAGAACCAAATTTCCACTAATTTTTTCCAGGCTTGATAAAATCTCTTCAGCAAGTTTGACTTTGGTAGCTATTTGTTTTGAGGTGGTCATGAGCTGCAAGTTTGGGACTCGGCTTTTGAACACCTCAAAGTTCAAAAGTATTGGACTTGTGGCTTTAGTCTCAGCCTATTATAAAAGTAGGGGACATTCACAAAAATCAAATCCAGCTTTGGATTTAATACCCTACCTCCCCACATACAAAATAGCCCTTTTAAAAATACTAATAAAACTGAGCGTTTGGTTCAGGCCTATATCAACTTTTAAAGTTAGCTGCAGATAAAAATTTGGCTCAACCTACATTGCTTAAATTTTCCAAAAAAATTCTCTTTGGCCTTCTCTGCTCTAGGAAGAGTAGGACCCATAACTATCTGCCTATGCAGCTCCTCTGGTGATGGCAGTAGTGGCAGCTATAGATAGGGCTCAGGCTCTTTCTCTCTGTTATCTAAGCTTATTCTGAGTAGACTTAAATTAGAAGTCATAAAAACAGCTATCTACAGTCTTCCCCCATTACTCCCAACAGGGTAGCTACATCAGTGGTGATTTATGGATCCTAGTGTAAGCTCAGCTATTTAGGCTAAGACCAAGATTGGAAAAAACTCAGACTAAAAGGAATTTGTATGAGCAATGGAAAAAGAGGGGTTAGACTGGAAATTAGAATGCAGTTATAACTGTAGGTACGGTTGCCAACCCTCCAGGATTGTCCTGGAGCTTCTGGGAATTAAAGATTATATCATGTGATGAAACCTCCAGGAATATGTCCAACCACAATTAGCAACCCTAATTGGAGCAGTATAATAACTACTGTGAAGACCAGATAAATGACTAGATCTAATGCATTTGATCTCTCTGATTCAGGCATCATGTTTCGCAAAAAGAAGAAGAAACGACCTGAGATCTCTGCTCCGCAGAACTTCCAGCATCGGGTCCACACCTCGTTCGATCCAAAGGAGGGTAAATTCATTGGCCTGCCCCCTCAATGGCAGAATATTCTAGACACTCTAAAACGTCCAAAGCCAGTTGTAGATCCTTCAAGAATCACCAGGATGCAGCTTCAACCTATGAAGGTGAGAGAGGAAAGTTAATCCTTCCCCTTCTGTCAAATGCAGTGCAACCCAAATGAAGCAACACCTCCTATGTTCTTCATCCTGTAACATAAGAGGACGTTTTTATTCTGATCTGTAAGGAGTCCAGGGGAGGTTAAGGTATAGGTTTTGACCAAGTTTTATCGTCTGTGAAGGCAGAGTAAAACCTCTCTGGCTCCAAAGGAAAGGCAACAAAATAGAAGTTCGCCCAGGGTGACATTTTCTTTAAGGCCGTTCCTGGGAATGAGACAACATCAGAGGGCTTGATTGTTCAGCAGCTGAAGAGTTACATTGAACTGCAGATCAATCAGAACATTGAGATTGACTGTTAAATTATAAATTACGTTGTTTTTTTGCCAGACTCACAGGCAAGGGTAGTGATGGGGGAGGCTTGCGGGGGCTATAGCCACCCCAAAATTTGACTTAGCCCCCCCTGCCAGTACAAAGGGCAAACGTTATGGAGATGTAAGGGTGGCATGGTATAGCATTGCCACCCTTCCTTCTGCAGTTCTGCACTGCTGGTGGTGGTGGTGGCACAGCCTTCAGAACTGGGCGCCCAGCCAGCAGCCACAGCTCTCTGGCCACCCAGCTCTGAAAGCAGCACCTGCCGCCAGCAGCAGTACAGAAGTAAGGGTGGCAATGGGGCACCAAGTCTGCTGTGAACAGTGATATTGACAAAGTTTCTTTGCACCCTCTCCCAGTATTAATCAGTAACTATTTAAAAAATCTTTTCTGCTTATAACAATAATTTGATAAATGTGTTTTAGTCTTAATTTAAAAGTGGTGAGGAAAAAGTAAATTCATTTTAAGCAATAGGGTTATAAATTTAGCATTTAAAATAGTGTTAAATATAAAAAATGTGGTTTTTAATTTATAAGTGGGGTCACACTCGGGCTTGCTCTGTGAAAAGTCTCGCCAATTCAAAAAGTTTGAGAACCACTGAACCAGTCATTCAACTAGCCTTCAGTAAGAAATGGACCTTGGAGAGCTCCCAGCATATCCATAGGGAATATGATCCTAGGTTTGGCCTAACAAATTAGTGAACCACTTATGAATCTGAAAGGGATGAATGAGCAAGCCCCATATCTTACTGCCCCATCTGCAAGCATGAGAGATGAGTTTGTTCTGTCCTCCCTGTGCTTCAGTCAGGAGGAGGAGGTGAGGTTACACTGACCACAGCTTAAGCTAGTGGATCATTTAGAAACCATTACTATTATCCAAGTTTGCATTGCTGAGGTAAACTATAAACACAGACTGCTGAGGTTTAGGAGTGAACTAGAATAGTAATTTAGGCTTACTCACCCTACTGAATAGGCTCCTAGGCTGGGTTTCTGACTTTTTTTTTTTTTCCTTTTCATCACTTTTGTGTATAAGAGGTTGAACCTGTTTGCAGTCAATGTCCCAATCAAAGTGGTGATTGACAGAACAGTTCAAACTGAAGGCAGAACAAGAGATGCATGTATACACATGAGAAGATGTATTACCACAGCAAGAGTAGAGAGATTAATTTGCCAGTGTCTAAGATATTGGACACACAATTAAATGAGTTTGAGTGGCCTCAACTCACCTGTAGTTGATAGGATCTTTCTTCCCTGCATTTCCGTCCTTAACTCACAGTGAGCCTGATTCTCAGCTGGTGCAAGTCAGTGTTGCTCCACTGGAGTGGTGTCAGTTTACATCAGCTGAAGATCTGGCCCAGAGTAATTAATTCAGCATGGTTGGAAGAACCCCAGAGTTGAGATAGCAAACAGGAGATTACTTCTCCCTCCATAGGAAGGTTTCCTCATACAGATTGAGATTCACACAAGGGGTAGGAGTGATATTATACTATGTCTTCTTCTGGAGAATAAATGATTTGAGTTTTTAGCACTTAAGCTTTTCACTTCCAAAATAAACAAGATGGCTAGGCTGCTGTATAGCATATTGAGTGTATAGGGCGTGCCACTCATACAGTAGTGGTGGTTGTTTGGATGGATGCCTTATCCTTCATCATTTGCCTACGAGGCAGTTATGAACTGCTGCAATCCTTTTGTTTCCAGTAGTGTGTTCACCATTTATAATTGCAGTGGCTTGGCAGAACAGAGGAGGGACCCAGAGATGGAACAACATAGGTTTTACAGGTCAGGATTAAGAAGCATTAGGAAAAACTGTGAGGAACCAAAATTAAAAGCAGATGAAGAAAGGCAGGATAAAATGTGCATTCACAGGTGCCAGCTTCCAATTTTTTCCAGAGGTGCTTAACCTCTGCTCAGCCCCAGGCCCCACGCCACCCCTTTCCCCAAAGCCCCAACCCTGCCCCACCTCTTCCCTGCCCCCTCCCCCGAGTGCGCCCCGTCCCCACTCCTTCACCTCCCTTCCAGCGCCGCCTGCACACTGCAGAACAGCTGTTCCTCAGTGGGCAGGAGGTGCTGGGAGGGCGGGGGAGGAGTTAATTGGTGGGACTGCCAGTGGGCAGGAGGTGCTGCCGGAGCCGGGGGGCAGCTTGGCTGCTGGTGGGTGCTAAGCTATGTATACATTGACAGAGCTGTAGGAGAAGAGGAGGACCTTGTACTGGAACAGGAAGTAGGTAGAGATTAAGATGCACTGAGATTTGTGGAGACTCAGTTTTGGAAGTAGTACCTCAATAAATAAAGAGGAAACTTGTCTAGTGCACTCAAAATCAAAGTTCTTAACACCCAATTCTCAGGACTCATTGCTAGTTCAGTGCAAAATTTTTCCAACAAGGATATCTTAAAAGTGCATGTGTGTGTTCATAGCTTCTTTGGCTGACGGTCACAAGTGAGGTGTGGTTACAGAATGAAGTGGAGCCCAGAATATCAGCAGGAATAAAAAAGTCAGGACTGAAGTAGATGCCCACTCCTGGAACTAGTAGGAGTGTTGCAGGTCAGGATTGAGGTGCATTAGAAAAGCAGTGTGAGGAACACAGTGCCTCCCTGCTCTGTTACGTTAGCTAGTCCCACTCTTCATCACAGCAGTATACGGTTCATCAAACTTTAAGAAAGTAAAAACAATGGAGAAGCCAAACATTCCCCCCTACCCGGAACTTCAATGAGTAGCCAGACACAAAGCTCAACCCCTGCCCTTGACGTTCTCAGCCTCAGGGGTTAAAGCTCTAACTTTGCCTTTTGTTTCTGTGTGTTTGACAGACTGTAGTGAGGGGCAGCAGCATCGAAGTGGAGGGATATATCTCTGGGATACTGAACGATATTCAGAAGCTTTCTGTCATCAGTTCCAACACTCTAAGGGGAAAGAGCCCGACCAGCAGGAGGAGAGCCCAGTCACTTGGACTTTTGGGAGAGGACAGGCTCCCAGACATGTATCTTCAGAGCCCTGAGGTTGACTGGGAAGACAAATATGGAAACTACCTCAACTGCAATGGTGGAAGCAAAGCAGCCCGAAGGCAGACTATGTGGCCAGATTATAAACCCAGGATGGATGGGCAATCTCATCCCAATGGTATGGTAATGAAAGCAAAGTCCCTTGGGCCTTCAGAATTCCAAGGTGAGGATGGGCGCTGCATCCAGCTCACTTCAGTTTCGCAGCACCAACAGCACACCTATGTTCTGGTTGGGAAGAGTGATAAGGCTGAAAGAAGAAGCTCAGAATGCTGGCCCCAGCCTTGCCTGGTGGCACAAGTGAATCCCAGGCCTTCTGGGGAGGGCAGCCCTTGTCCCAAATCGAGGGAAAACAGCTTGAAACGGAGGCTGTTACGAAGTGTGTTTCCCTCATCCGGTGACACAAATAAGTCAGGCCCCACCCTGCAGATTAAGGTACATGTATTTACTGCTTAAACCTAAATACACTGATTTTTTATAATGCTGCAGTTTACTTTCACATTCAAACAACATACCTCCAGCTAGGTTAATGACAGAGTCAAAAGTGCTGGCCAAAAATACAGACCCAAAGTGGAAGGGCAGTTTAGTCCATGCAAAGACAAATGATAATGTTCCTCAGAAAATAGGCTGCTGAGCATAGCTCAAAACTACAGCCAGGTATACCAGGTATAAAGTGCATTTGCCTGGTATAGCTTAGTTTGATGGGCCATAACTAATACCGGCAAAAGCACTCTTCTAGGAGCTATATCTACAAGGAGGACTTGCTAGGATAGCTATGTTGGTATATCTATACTGGCAAACCCTTTCTCAGGGCTTGTCTAATTGAACAGTTAGTGTGGGGGGAGCTGGGGTGTAAATCAACCTTGCACTAGTGTGCCCACCTCTGTCTGAGTTGATCCTGCTACCACACACTGGAAGTTCCCTAGTGTGCTTTAACTTACTCCATTTTGAAATGGGATAGATCAAAGCACACTAGGGAACTTTTAGCACATGGCAGTAGGGGCCACTTGGACACTTAGTGCACAGCAGACTAGTGCAAGGTAGATTTATACCCCAGCTTTCCACACACTGTTGATACAGACAAGCCCTAAACGTAGAGTAGGCTTACAGATGCAAACTGACCCTTTCTGGCAAGAGTATTGGGCAGGGCTCAATAGCCCTAGGGCTCACATCAGGTTTATATCTTATGTTCCTGAAGTTCGTGCTTCAGAGTGTCAGCCAGCCACCACCCAGGGTCAGGAAGGGATTCCCCCCGCAGTGTATTCTGGGAGGTTTTCTTTATCTCCTTCCTCTGAAGAATCAGTGGTGGCCATGGTTGGAGATGGGACACTGGATGTGGTGGGCCAGGGTTCTGAGGTGGCACCAAACATTCTCTCTCGCAGGCGCTTGGCTGGCTGATGTCACTTGCTCAGAATCTAACTGGTGGCTATATGTGGGGTCTGGAAGAAATATTCCCCCATGTCAAATTGGCAGTGACCTTGGCATTTTTTCACCTTCCTCTGGAGGGTGTGGGTCACTTACCGGGATTATATGGTATATGTAATTTAATCATCTCCCTGCCATTGCAGGGGCCTCAGGCACTGGTGCACATTGGTCCCTCCAGTTCCCTGCCTGTGGCACATAACAGTCTAGTCTCCTGTGGGTCTCACTTGCTTTGGTCTCATTTCCATTGCTGGGTTTAGAGTGTGGCCGCTGGATGGTGATGGTGGCAGCGGCCTTTGACATACAGGAGGTCAGACTGGAAGATGGAGTGGTCTCTTCTGACTTTAAGCTCTGACTCTAATCTATTTAAGCCCTACTGTTGATGGGGATGGGATGATTCACAACTATTCTATTCCCTGGAAGCCTCTTTGTTTTGAGAGTATGCCTAGAATAAAAGGTAACTGGTGCAATGGCTCATGGCACTGATAATGGCTATAGAATAGAAAACCTCTAGATCACTGTTTTCAATTCGACTGAGGTCATTTCAAAAGTCATTACCATCTAATAACTGTTTCGTGCCTTCTGTAAAATGGGCTGGTTCCCTGCAGGTCAGTTCCTAGTTATTGCTATGTCCCTTTATTCTAAGGAAGGTGACAAAGACAGGTGGGGACTGGAATCTCTGACCCAGCAGAATTGATTTGCTATAAGATGCCGGAGGGTGGTGCCCTTAATCAAATTAGAATGATCACAGGAATGTTCTTCCATTTCCTTAAAGAATGGACACTTAATTTTCAAATACAGCTCTGTGTTTCTTGATTTCTCTGTCCCCCACTCTGTCTCTTTACAGAACTCTCTCTCTCTGGGCCTGTTTCTTTCTCATTTTGTGCACAAGTCTCTCTGCCTGTCTGTGAGGTGGCACTGAAAGCAAAACAGATCCTCATCTGGTGTAAGTCAAACTAGCGCCACTGAAGTAAATAGAGCTATGCTGATTTACATCAGCTGAAGATCTGGCCCTAAGCCTCTGTAAGGAATGACCATTTCTGCCCTCCCCTGTAGCAAGAAAAAGGACCTGTCTGAGATACCTTGCTCTATAGTCTCACAGAAGTGTAAGTGTGTGTGGAAGTGGGGAAAAATAACATGTACACAGGGAAATGTGTAACCCTGGACAGATTGACATGGGAATACAGTTGGATAAAAATGGGGATAGGTATGCCTAGACAAGCAGACAGGGAACAATGTGTAAGGATGAAACTGTGTGTGCTTGTCATCCTCCAGACAGATGGACCAGGGAACACCCACAGTTACCAACCTAGGAATGTGTGTATACATGGGGTGATAGAGGGCTGGAGCAGGAAATGTCTGTGCATGTGGTTAGACAGACATGTATGAGCCTGTATGCATGTAAAGGCCTTTTGTGCGCTTTAGGTTATAAAAAAAACAAAACAAAAACCCACCTCTTTTTTTGTGCAACAAAACAACAGTTCAGAAATAAATACCTTCCTGTCAGGAGCATGTCTGTGCTGGAATGCAGGGGTAGAGCTGCTCTGGGAGCAGGAAGTCATTTCTAACAGGCAGTTACTTTTGTATGTATTTTGCGTTCTATGTGTGCCAATGACTTTATAGCCATGTTTGCACACACGGGTATCTGTATATGAGTGCCTGAAAATGAGTGAGTGTATGGAGATGTTACACGTCTATAGTTTTTATTGTCAACAGAAATCCTTAATAAAAATTCAGGCTTATATAGTTAAGGTCTAGTTTAGTCTCTCTCTCAGTATCTTAAGAAGATTTCTGAAGTGAATAATTCTCTCTATAGCAGTAACTATTATCTGCATTTCCCTCTACGCTTGCACCATCAGCTTCAACTCTCAATCTAAATAATGACAGGTAAAGGTTTGTTGCCACTGAATATTTGTTTACCTATAAATTATAAATGATTGATTTGCTGCTGATTTGGCAATGGAAAATGTTTTGATTAAGCTCTTTCCGGTGAAGCTGATACTGTGGAGTGTAGCTGGAACAGGCTCTCTCATTTTGCAGCTGACCACACTTTATGTTGAATTTCAATTAGTCAACATCGCCTGGGTGAGCGCTGATGCTTAGACATCTTAAATCCTGTAGGATTTATCCTTTCCGGAGCTCTATCCATTTTATTAGTGTGAGTGAGAGTATGTGTATTCTGAAGCCCTATCACTGCAAGCTGTGATCTTATTAGCTCTCATACTCTAAATAGGGTTGTGCCTATTTAGTACTTGAGTGGGAGGTCTCCAGAGAGAGTCCTGAGTACTGCAGGAAAGAGTGTTGGTAATTCAGATTCCTTTTGAGTCAGATCTGAACCAGTGGCAAAGTAAGGTGTCACATGGCTCTGTGCTGCTGGAGGTCTGACTTTTCCAATGAGATACTGCCCATTTACACTATTAAAATCCCTTGGCACTTTTCCCAAAACAAAGCATGTTAACTCTGTTGTCTTGGCCAAATTCCAATTTGGGGAATTACGTTCTGCCTACTTAAATCTCTCCCTGCACCCGTAACTGAATACTTACATAGCACTTTTCATCCATCAACCTCAAGTGATTGACAAAGTATGTACGACTCATTATCCCCCATTTTTACAGATGGAAAAAAATGAGGCACAGATCATACCATAGTTTTCAAAAGTGCCTAGTGATTTTGGGTGCCTCCATATTTGGGTGTCCAATTTAAGACACTTTCTAGGGGCCTGATTTTTTTTTCAGAATGTTCTTAGCTCCTATCCTCTTAAAGTCAGCCCCTTGAAGGTATCTCAGGATGGACACCCAAATCCCTAGTTACTTTTGAAATTATCGGCCTGTGCGACTTGTCCCAAATCATCCCGTAGGTCAATGACAGAACAGGGAATAGCACCCAGCTCTCCTGACTCCTAATCTGGTGCACTATTCACTGGACCACACTGGCATAACATACTTCTGCTCTCTGCAGCCTTCTGTTTCTTACTAATCTAATCAACACTTTTTTTTAATCCACTCTTCTCAGTCTAATGCTTTCTTCAGGCCCCAGCAATGGGGTTCTCCACGCAGCCCTTCAACCAAAGCTCAGTCTCTTCCGCCTGATCAGCCAGCACCAGATTTAACCAGGATGATTTCAGAAGCTGGTACCCCCCAGAAGAGCCCAACTGAGAGGGCAACTACATTGCCACAGGGCAGGCCATCACCAGCAGGATCCCCCCGAAACAGACACACACAGACCAGTTCCAGCAACCTTCACCTCTCCCAAGATTCTTCCACTAAAGGACAGTTGGCCAATGAAGACCCTGTGGTCGTGACTCATGAGCAGTTCAAGGCCGCACTCCGAATGGTGGTGGACCAGGGTGATCCCCGGACATTGCTGGAGAACTATGTAAAGATTGGTGAAGGATCCACAGGCATTGTCTGCATCGCTCGTGAGAAGCATTCAGGGCGACAGGTGGCAGTAAAGATGATGGACCTGAGAAAGCAGCAGCGACGGGAACTTCTTTTTAATGAGGTGAGGATGGTAACAGGCGAGCAGTGGACTGTGCTTTCTGTAATGTAGCAAGGACAGCAATAGGCTCATCTTTATTTTTCATGGAGGGAAGATGGTAAGGAGATGAGGATAGTAAAAGGAGGAAAGAGAAGGACCAGCTTCCTTTTTAATGAAGTGAGTCTGATAATAAGAATGAGAGGGGGCATGAGAGTGCTTCAGTGAGCCTACATGACGTGAGACAGAAAGACAAATGGAGCCCACCTAGATCTTTGGGGGAGGTTTTTGCTCTATGGTTATGGGTGGTGATGTTGTGTGGTGAAACATATTTCCTACTTTCTCAGGTGGTGATAATGAGAGACTATCAGCACGTCAATGTGGTGGAGATGTATAAAAGCTACCTGGTGGGAGAGGAACTCTGGGTGCTCATGGAATTTTTGCAGGGAGGAGCCCTCACCGACATTGTCTCTCAAATCAGGTATGAAGTACAAAGAAAAGAATTATGCTACCCGATGGGCAATAGCATGACTGTCAGACCTGCATCATGAAATTCATTTGGAGAACTTTTTTGTTCTCCAAAGATTTTGTAATGATCATGATTGCAATGCCCTGTAATTGTCAAATTTTATAACTGAAGCCACCAATTCCTTTGCAATAAGCGGTGGTTCCTCTGACTTAGGAAGTGGGAAGGACCTAGGCTCATAAGGCCCAAAGCTTTCTCTGCTGGTGACCCAGTATTTGAAATATTGGATATATAAAAACTTTGTGCTTTAACTAGATTTGAGTGTAATATAATAGAACCTCAGAGTTACAAACTGATCGGTCAACCACACACCTCATTTGGAACTGGAAGTAAGCAATCAGGCAGCAGAGACAAAAAAAACCCCATGTTAAACATAAACTACTAAAAAATAAAGGAAAAGTTTAAAAAAAGATTTGACGAGGTAAGGAAACTTTCTGCGCTTAAGTGTGTGTGTGTGTGTGTATATGTATATGTGTATATATACACATATATACATACATACATATTAGGGTGACCAGACAGCAAGTGTGAAAAATCAGGACAGAAGGTGAGGGGGTAATAGGAACCTATATAAGAAAAAGCCCCAGATATCAGGACTGTCCCTATAAAATCAGGACATCTGGTCACCCTAATATACATACACTGAGGATGTTGCCTGGGCCACTGCTGTGTTCTGACTGGGCCACAGGTTGAGAACCACTGGCTTAGCATACCAGCTTGGAATCTGAAGTTGGGGACACGGCTCTTGTTTAAATCTAAAATCTGTTTTACAAACATGATTTGTCTGAATTTAATACTTGTGAAAAGATTCTGAATTGTCAGCCCTTGAGACAAAAATCTACTTATCAATACCACAGGGCAGCGGCAGTACAAGCTTTCCTACATTGCTCTGCTTCAACCCTGAGCTGGAGGAACCACATAGGGGTGAATTATAAAGTAGTTGAGGCTCCAGGCTCATCTGCTTCTTGGCTTTTTTTTTTTTTTTTTGCAAAAATTACCCACAATGGTACCACTAATTTCCGATTGCGCTCATGTTTTTTGTGATATGGACACTTAGTCATTGTGAACTAAAAGTAAACATCTTGAAAAATTACTGATAATAGAAAGGGAAGTTGATTGGCCACACTGCACTTTTAGGAGATTGTCATTCATTTAACCTGTACGGTCAAATGTGAGGCAGCTTTACAATTCTGGGTTTTGTTTCAGGCTAAACGAGGAACAAATTGCAACAGTGTGTGAGTCAGTGCTGCAAGCCCTTGCGTACTTGCATTCCCAGGGTGTGATTCACAGAGACATTAAGAGCGACTCCATTCTCCTGACCCTTGATGGAAGGGTAGGCTTCCTCTGTTTAACTTCCTCAGTGTCCAACTCACCCAGGTTCTTGCCTTTGACCTTTCCCATCAGCCTCTCCTTCCCTTTCTCATTTTTCCTAGTCTCACCTTCTCTTTTATCTTCTGCTGCTGTAACCTTATTTAGTCTCCTACCCTTCTTACTGCTTTTCTCTCTTTGTCTTATCCAGTCATCTTGCCTCTGTCCACTTGGTCTTTATCTTTGTCCCTTTGTCAACTCCCTCCTTTGTTTAAAGATTCCAGTGATCTTTCTTCTTCCCCCTCTCACACAGGTGAAACTCTCAGATTTTGGCTTCTGTGCTCAGATCAGTAAAGATGTACCAAAAAGGAAGTCCCTGGTAGGAACTCCATACTGGATGGCTCCGGAGGTTATTTCAAGGGCCCCATACACTACTGAGGTAATCTACCGCTTTCCTAATGCAAGAGCTAGCAAATAACACTCTGAGATATTACAGGGACTCACTGAGATAACAATCTGTTCCTCTTCTGAGGAGAAAGTTAGGGCCCATATCAACATAAATACAACTATGACAGAAAACTTGGTTACAACATAGTTATTCCCTGACATGGTTAAAACATGGTTTAGCCTGGTAATATAAACAGGGTGTAACTAAATTTAAACTGTTACTGAATCTTGCTACAACCCTGCATGCATGGACAGACTCTAGCAAGGAGAAGCTTGGGACATGAATTGGAATCACTGAATTAATTTATCCTATTTTCCAGGAGGAGAGATGAGGGAAAGGGAACATTCATAAAAATGTATGTGCATGTTTGTCAAACAGCAGGGCAGGTGACAGATACCAGATTGATAAGCCTTTATTTATCCATACAACAGATAGTCTGAGCAATGACTATGCAGTTATCTCCAAATGACATCATAACTGTGGCTGAGTCCCAGCCCGGGAGGAGCAGCGTCTTGGGGAGGCCAGTCTCCATAGTCCATTCAGTCTTCACAATCTATGCTAAGACAGCATGCAAGGGGTCCAGTTAGTGCTAATCTGGTTTAATATTTCACTTTTTCAATAAGATCAAAGAGCTGTCTGAGATGTTATAGCACTTGTTTTAGAGATGCAACCTTTTCTTCACCCCCAAAGAGATCATGAGTAGAGAGTAGTCGGCTACTGCTATTGACTGCGTTCACAGATGTAAAACTCTGCTGCTGCAGGTGGATATCTGGTCTCTAGGGATCATGGTGATAGAGATGGTGGATGGAGAACCCCCCTATTTCAGTGACTCACCAGTCCAAGCAATGAAGAGACTCCGTGACAATTCTCCTCCTAAACTGAAAAATTCTCACAAGGTCAGTATGTCTGCAGGCACTTTGGCACCTGATGAATCATTGATTGCCATGTGGGGACTAAGTAGCTGAGGCCCAGATATATTAATAAACAGTCTATCACATCTGGCTATGGAATCTCAATCACACCAGGACGTTGTTTCTTGGGAGGCACTTTAATTCCTGTTCTCTGGAGGCAACAGGCTGGTGGATTTATCTCAGAGCTTCCACAAAGCTCAGTAGACACTACTCAAGGGTCTCTTTCAGCTCTCAATGCCATGGCAAGGTACTGACACCTAGTGGCTAGTGTGTAAACTATCCCTAGTAAAATGTCTTCGGTTATTGTAGCACTCCTTGCCTTATAGGATTAGATCAAATCCTGGTCCTGGAAAAGTCATGAGCAAAAATCTTGCTGAATTCAACAGGGCTAAGTC
Organism: Mauremys reevesii; assembly: GCF_016161935.1. Lineage (NCBI taxonomy): Eukaryota > Metazoa > Chordata > Testudines > Geoemydidae > Mauremys > Mauremys reevesii. The sequence goes on from NC_052626.1 coordinate 58,860,286, forward strand.
ATCACAGTAGCAAATGCAAGGGTCCTTGCACCTGGTGTTTTGAAATCTTCCATTTTAATGGCTCTCTCAGCTGCAAAGCCACCTCACATTTAAAAGAAAGGAATGATTCTAGGTAAATGATGGCTCATGTAATGAACTGCAGCCACTCAGATAATTAACCTACCTTGATTATTACTTATAGAAAATTAGCACTAATGTTCAGAAATAGTGATTTCCTCTTCAGTCACGAGCTACATTTTTCTTTTTATTTCACTTCAGATGTTGAAAACCAAATCATTTTTAATATTAGCTTTGTGAATTATCATGTTCTTCCTGTGTATCTGATCTTCACTACTAAAACTGAATTATTCCACTAAGAGTGCAATGTTAATTTAACAGGATAAAACTAGTAGAAATTGCTGTTAATATTAGTGTTGCAAAGGCAAAAAACTAAAATCTCAGGACCAGATTTTGGCCCCAGAGAATCCTTAGGTGACACAAAGCCAGTACTGCCCTCCTCCCTCTGTGTATGCACTCCTCCCTCAGAGTGACCCATGGCTGATGAGGTGACCCCTTGGGGGCAATTACCAACCAGCACAATTTATAGCCTTTGAGTTCTCTAAATTGTCTTGGGATGGGGGAGTGAATTGATTTACTGCAGACCTTGGGACCAGAATGCGGACCATAAAAGTACCTATGATCAGCACTCCCTCCAGCCATGTGACTTCAGCTCAGTTGCAACTGAGGATTCAGTGCTCCATTACTACAATTAACTGTTACTATGATCAACTAGTGCAGTACTGAGTTGACCAGATTAAGCAGAATTCACCTCTTCTTCTTTCAAAATATAGACAGTTTTATAAACTAAGTACTAATGGCCAGATTCTGCCACCTGTATTTAGTTAAGTAATGCCTCACCCCTCAAGTAGCCCCAATTAAGTCAGTGAAATTACTCATGCAGTAATGTACTGCTTAATGCAAACACGGTTGGCAGAATCTGGCTGTAAGTGAACTCAAACTGTGAAAATTATCCCTATACAAAAACAAATTTAATTAGTGACATTAAAATAGATGTGTAAGTTGTGATTACTTGTTACCTACTTTTGATGTTGATATAGAGAAATAAATGTCCAGTATGTGACATTAGACATCCAGATCCCGTTGTTAAGGGGAGTTGTACATATCAACGTCCCCCTATTAAAAATGATTAAAACATTGCAATGGTGTTCAGATCTAATGTTTTTAAGTGTGTGCAGATTTACTCATCTTCAGATACCAGCTGTACCAGATTTCCACTCCAGACATTGGAGATTCATTCTGAATTGTTTTTAAATTTGCTGCCTTGTGCCATTTTCCCCAATCCCTCTGTGACCAGTAGGAACAAGGATTAATTTACTAAAATCCTAATTTCTGAAGGGACATTTTTTTTCCTGAAGTGACAATATGAGTTCTGATGAGTTTTTTCTTGCAAACCACACACAGCAGAGCAAAGAACAGAAAGAGGCAAAAACTAACATAAATCTGGGGACAAGGAGAGACAATCCCATACACTCCATTTGCCAACTCCAATAAAAATGATGACCTACAGTACACGAATGTGCAAATATAACACCTAGTGTTAACATGAAGTACTGCAGAATATCCATAAGGGAGTCCTTCGCCCGTTAAATTTTTGTTTGGGAACACCTGATTTTTCACCTAATCAAGCGCAGGAATCTTCTTTTTTTAAACCTACTATTGTGTAATGTTTGACCTGACTCCATAAGTCGCTTGACCTGATTGATTCTTTTTCCACAGACTTCTCCAGTTCTGAGAGACTTCCTGGAACGGATGTTGACACGAGATCCCCTAGAAAGAGCAACAGCACAAGAGCTTCTGGATCACCCCTTCTTGCTCCAGACTGGACTTCCAGAGTGCCTAGTCCCCCTTATTCAGCAGTACAGGAAGCGCACCTCCACCTGCTGACTCTGCACATGGGGAAAAGCCAGTATCCCAGCACTGGAAATGCAATTTCTCTACTGGAAATACTACTTGTACTTGACCAAGACTCAAGCAGTGTCACTCTGCGAACAGTGCTTAGAACTTGTCAGTATTTTTTTTGGAAGTATGAATGTGAAAATTCCCCCCAGCCTTTAGCTGCTTCCCTTTTGCTGAAGACAATCAAGTCAGACCCATTATCTCTCAAGAACAAAACAGAGGCATTACATGGCTTCCGGAATCTCGTATTTCTCTTACAAGAATGGCATTTTAAAGATGTTTGAATTTGTATATTGAAGGGTCTGCAAACTCTGGAAAATTTTAACTACTGGCTATCAAATTGGAACTATATTCCCCAAACAGAAATGTGATCTTTGTTTTTTAATATTAGTTGTACACTGGAGTCCTGAGCTGACCCAAAAGAGACGCATTTTGGGGCACCAGCCTTCTAAAAAATCCTATCTTAAACAATGCACAAGGATTTCAACACTTTGAGACTTTCTCTTATTATTTTATCTCATTCCACATGTGTGAACATCATTGGGCCTGAAAAAGCTACCTGGAGGGCAGATGTAATGTATCTTTGGTTGGTTTCCAACTTCCTTCTTTGCATCAAACTGCTTCATTTCTATGGAGAATATATGTGGTTTAACAGGACAAAAAGGTGGTCTGTCTTGAGTCGACTGCATGATCTTAGATGTGTGGAGGGATGACGCTCCTTGGCACAGGCCTTCTCTAAGTGTCTCTCTCCTCTATAGAGAATATACTGCCTGCCACCAGAATCCTATGGCTGAAGCTTCATAACATGTAACACCACTGCATTCTCCAACACTGACTCAAATGGGAGGCAAAATGGTGTTCTCAGCAGGAAGGGTTTAAGAAAGCTTGTCCCAGGGTCTAGGTCCCCCTGGGTACATTGGATTCATATCAAGCAATGCTAACAACTGTTAGGTAGCACTTTGTACCATTGTGAATCCTGTAACAGGCTCAATAAAAAAAATTAAGATGTCCTGTCAATTCCACTGGAAGATGTTTGTTTTCTTGGTGAGAACGTTTGGCTTCCACCTCCCATGTTTTGTTACAGTGAAGGGTGGGGGGGGGGGGAGTGGTTGTGTGTGATTTGTTATTGGCATGTCCTTGCTGATATGTCTGAAGGTTTCTGTTTGTCTAAGGAGCCCCTTCAATCTCTTTTAAAGTAAATTTAGAATTTTGTATAAGCTCATTTACCAGTGAGATAGTCACGGTCATTTTGACTCCTGGGTCAGGTTTTAACATGTACAATAATGTGTTTAAAGTCATGCAGATATCTGGAACTTAGTCTTATCTGTGAAACTGGGATCCCATTTTGCAGCCAAACCATAAAGATCATAGAAATTTGGATTCTTATAGGGCACCCCAACTACCTAAAAAATTAACCTAATAATTGAATTAGGAGGTTTTTAGCCTCCTCTTTCCCTCTACCACTTTCCCTGTTACAGATCTTGCTATAGGACTTTTAGCTGTAATAAATAACTTGAAATCATCTAGCCACCTGGATGAAACTTTGATGCAAAAAATTTCTGTATTTCCAGGTATCCTGTCTTTTTATGCAAAAGAGCAGAGCCTTTTTAAACAGGCTTATAATTTGAAACTGTCTATATTTGTGAATTGTTTGCACTTGTGTTTTAAAATAAAGTAGATCTTGAGCTATTCATTAAGCAGTTGCATTCCTGAGATCTTTTTAAAAAGGTGCTTATAGTTTTGAGATGGAAGGAAACAGGTAAGTGTGTGAGCCACAAGTCTGTTCTAATACACTCACCTACTTTAAAGGGGATGATTTCATAACTAGGGGGGACCACAGCAAGAAAGCTGGAGCTTGAAAGGAGGGCTTGATGGGACACAGGTTGGAGAGTTCAAATTCTACAGTAGGATTTGAGCTACAGCCCAATGCTGTCTAAAAAAGGTAGAGGGGAAGGGAGGCTGAACTTTTAGTAGCGCCACACGTTGATGGGACATGAAATCAAAGAACCCATTGCACTATTTGAAAAGACGAATTCCAGTTTCCGCCCTAAAAACAAAACACAACAAAAATTCTAATATTCAAGGCACCGTGAGCATCTGATTCTTGTTTATCTACACAGTTCTTGCATATATACATCCCACTCATTGCTTTGTAAAGTAGGTGAGATACGATGAATATGAGAAGCACAATATAATATCAAAATTTTATTCTGGTTTGTAAAAACTTAAAATCATAGCCTCTGGGTGTAATACCAACTTTCCCAGGAATAAGGCATCAAGCCAGAAGACCAAGCACCCCCCATGATAAATCTGCTTATTAAATTTGTATTGCCGAAGCATCTACATGCTCTAGCTTCATTGTGGGCTAGGTGCTGTACAAACATAACATATAGTCCCTACTCTGAACGACATACAGTCTAAGCACAGGGTAACAGCTTAGCCAGAAGAAACCCAAGTTGTCGCTTATGCAATATGTGTAGCTTTTAGCGGGTATTCCCTTGCAAACATGGAGCCCTGGGGTGCCTCGTGTTTCGAAGATGTACCAAGTTCACGCCCCGGGAATGGCCAGTCAACTTTCCACCTTACTAAGAACGCGCCCGGGTTAGCCAGACCAGCAACCCCGGCCCGGCCCCGCCACAGAACGCACCTGCTCCCCTTTGCCGCGCTGACTGACCCAATAACCACCGATAATCAATGACATTTTACTTGCCCGTTTAAACAACTACTCGCTCTGGCCCGGCTCGGCCGAGGCGAGGTAACGCGACAGCGGGCGGGGCTCAGCGGTCACCGCTGCAGGTGGCTGCGGCCTTGCCAGGGCCGCCCAGGGAGGGCCCTGCCCCGCGCCGCCGGCGGCCGCCAAGCCCGAGACCCTGGCCTGGGCCTGCTCACTTCGCCCGTTGTAGCCCCACCTCAGCCCGCCCCGGGGATGAGCCACCTCGCTGCGACCGGGGCCGGACATTTGAGCATGCGCGGTAACATCTGCGGCAACAACCTCCACCGCCCGCTGCTCAACATGGGGCGGGGGGAGGGGGTAGCCTGGGGCCCGAGCCACGTAGGCGGAGGAGACGCGCTACCGGGCCGGGCAGGCAGCTGGGAGTGGGGGGCGCCCTGGGCGGCGGTTGCCAGGGTGACCGCGCTGTTTGCGCCGCCTCCCAACCCCGTGCTGCTGCGCCTGTGACCCGTCCGGGGAGTGCTGGCTCGGCAACCCCAGCGTTACCACCGCTCCCGGCCAAGGCCCCTCTCGGTGGGCGGTCCGCTCCCCCGGTGCATATCTGAAAGGGGAGTCACAGTCCCGTAGCTGGTTTCCCTTCTGAAAGCCGAGGGCATTTCATAGGCAGCTCAGTTGCGGAAGCAGCCGCCGCGGCGTGGGGGGGAGCAGCAGGCTGGCGGGTTAGATTTCATAGAAGTCTACGTGTGCCCCAGAGGCGAACGTGTCCTCCAGCAGCAGAGCCACTAGCTTCTGGGCGGACACGCCGCAGTCCAGCAGCTGCCCACTCTGCTTCATGCGGAGGAACTGCTGGCGCACGTCCGGGTCTCCGGACGTTGTGCGGGCCAGCTGCTGCATCTCCGTGTCCAGCGGCCCTGGGGCATAGCTGAGCACTCTGACGTCCGGGTTTTCAAGGGCCAGCACCTGGAACATCATGTCCCGCGAGGCCTTCCCAGTGCAGTACAACGTCCAGCTCTTGAAGGGCTTCAGGGCACACAGTGAGGAGATGTTCACAACAGTCTTGCACAAGCCAGGGTGCCCCGGGAAGGCCTTCAGGATGGAGGATGTGAGGCAGAGCGCCGAGGTGACATTGAAGGCAAAGTAGCTGTTGACTTCGGCTGGGCTGGTGAAATCCAGAAAGGATTTGGAAATGTCTCCAAGTGATCCCGCATTGTTGATGACGAGGAGCCGCTCCAGATCAGCTGCTCCCGGCAGCTTGTCCTGGACTGCTCGGAGCACCAGCTGTAGCCCGTCCTCCGTGCCCAGATCAGCCTGCACGGAATGCACTTTCAAGCTGGGGAAACTGGCCCTCAGCTCAGCCTCCAGCTCGGCCAAGCCCCCCTGCGATCGGGCCACCGGGATCAGGACGGAGCCAGTTTCCAGCCGCGGGGCCAGCAGCAGGGCCAGGCTCCGGCCGAAGCCCCGGGATGCCCCGGTGAGGATGCAGGCGGCCTTGCCCAAGGAGAGCTGCCTTTTCCCGGCTCTCTCTTCAGCTGCCATCTGCTCGCTCTGGCTGCCTGGCCTGCAGCTCGAGAGAGGGCGGGGCTGGCTGAATAGGCCAAAGGGCCGGTTTTAGGCACCATGTGATTCCTCCTGCAGTCAGCTGCACCCAACGTTCTGAGAATCACACCACTTTAAAATTCAAGTCCAGGCCTCTTTTGCAGCTGACAGTTGCCGCTCAGAAAGAGCCCGGATTGGTCCCGCCCCTGCATCTGCAGCAGCTGATTGGTCCATTCCCCTGCAACTCCCGTTCCAGCCCTGGAAAGGGGGTCCTGCAGGGAGTCACTGACTGACGGCTGGCACTGGGTCCTGGGCTTGCGCCTTTCACTGTGACAGCCAGTGACACTGCTCCTCCCCGCCAGTGTGTATCCCGCCCACAGGAACACCATCCAGCACCCCCAGGTAACCCTCCCAGTATGTACACACCCCATCCAGCACCCCCAACCATACCCCCTTCCAGCTCCCTCCTCCCCAGTGTCCGCTTTTGGGGAACCTGAAATATGGTTACCCTCTTCCCTGGGTGGGTGATGCCAGGCCAGAGTCCTACCATCCCCCTGGGAACTGACCCCTGACCCTGCCAGGAGTACCCCCCCACACACACCTCTCTTAGCTCGACCGGCCAGGAGTCCCACTGACCAATGCTGGTGCTAGCCCACTGGGGGCCCTAAAGAGGAATATTTTGCCCCTCCACACACAACACATACTAATAATTAATAAGGGGCCCATGGAGCTGCTTGGGGCCATAAGCAATTGCTTAGTCTGCTTATGCCTAGCACGGGCTCTGCCTCTGACCCCCCCAGCCTAGGGTTGCCAATTTTGGTTGGACATATTCCTGGAGGTTTCATTACATGACATAATAAGAACATAAGAACGGGCGTACTGGGTCAGACCAAAGGTCCATCTAGCCTAACATCCAGTCTTCTGACAGTGGCCAATGCCAGGTGCCTTAGGGAAAATGAAGAGGTAATCATCAAGTGATCCATCATGTTGCCCTTTCTGGCAAACAGAGGATAGGGACAACATCCCTGCCCATCCTGGTTAATAGCCATTGATGGACCTATCCGCCATGAACTTATCTAGTTCTTATTTGAGCCCTGTGTAGTCTTGGCCTTCACAACATCCTCTGGCAAGGAGTTCCACAGGTTGACTGTGCATTGGGGTGAATCTTCAGAAATTAAAGATTAATTTTAATTAGAGACTCCAGGACAATCCTGGAGGCTTGGCAACTCTACTTCAGCCCGACTGATGCCTGTGCCTTCAGTGGAGTTCCTCCTGATCTATGCTGGCATGCCTGAGAGGAGAATTTTTTGTCAAGAGCCTGTGCTACTAAGATTTCCAACTCAATGATGTGGATTCAGGAGGTTTGGATGGTTCAGCTATTGCTGGGAAAAGCCCTTGAAATTTTGGCTCTCAACTGAATCTGGTATGTAGCTTCTTCTAGAGCTGACTTCTGCCAATATGGGGATGGACACAGTCACTGAATCCTGAAGGCAAAATTTTGCATACAAATAATTGCACAAAAGGGTATAGAGAGTAAGATTTCTCTGCCTAGTTATCCATGGGCAGCTTTCAATAAAAATGATGTGGACATTTTAGCTGTGCAAATTGGAGTGAAAGGACAAGTCATTATCAATACTGTGGCAAATTGCCAGCACTATTATGATGGGTCCCACACTTTCTCCTCTTGTGGGGGTTCAGGGCACCATTTCTCACCCCTGAACTGGGCTATCAACTGTCCCACTAGCGTCCTAGAAAAGGGGAGTGGAGAGGGAGGGACCTGGGCCTGCCCTCTACTCCAGGTCCCAGCTCAGGGGCCCTAGGGATAGCAGTGAACCACTTGAACTAGTGATTGCTTCCCCTGGGCTACTTCCCTCTCCGGCCCTTCAGCTTGTGGGGCCTCCTGCCCTCTCTCCGCTTGGGCAAAGTTTCTCCCAACTCCTGGTGTCTGTAGAGTCCCTCTGCTCTGCACAAGCCGGGTTTCTCTTTACTTAGGGTCTTGGTCTTCTGGCCCGCCACAGCACTTCTCCAAACTGCTCTCCTCTAAACTGCTCTCTGCTCCAACACCAAACCACTCTGCTTCAACTGTCTGATTGCAGCAGGGTTTTTTTATCAGGTGACTGGCTTCAGGTGCTCTAATTGCAGAGGTGAAAGTAAGCCAGTACGCAGTGCCGGACTGCACCGGCTTCCGCGGACGGGATTAAAAGGGCTCTGGGCTCCCCACTGCTGCAGAGAGCCCAGAGCCCTTTAAATCCAGCCTGCAGCTGCTGGGGCCAGGATTTAAAGAGCTCGGAGCTCCCTGCTGCTGCAGAGAGCCCAGAGCCCTTTAAATCCCGCCTGCAGCTTCAGCGGCCGGGCTGGGGCTGGGATTTAAAGGGCTTGGAACTCCCCACAGCTGCGGGAGCCCTGAGCCCTTTAAATCCCAGCTGGAGCTGCAGTGGGGATTTAAAAGCCCCGGAGCTCCGCGGCAGCCTGGGCCCTTTAATTTGCCTGAGAGCCCCAGATTGATTTAAAGGCCCTGGGGCTCCCAGCCACAGCCGGCGCCCCAGGGCCTTTAAATCTTGAGAGGCCCTGCCTCTTCCAGTTGAGGCCACGCCTTTTCCAGATGAGGCCATTCCCCCCCTCAGGACTCCAGCAGTACTGGTAAATCCTGTAAATTACTTTCACTCCTATCTAATTGGCTTAATTGGTTTCTAATCTGTAGCAGCCTCTTTTCCCTCTACAGGCAATAAACCTCTCATTATCCTGGGGCTTACATATCTCCCACCTATCACTCTCCTGCTGCCCTCTGGCCATGCTATATCATAATACTTATAAATGATGGCTGAAAAGCTAGCCCACTGGGGGCCTTAAAGAGGAATATTTTGTTCATTTTATATATATATATATATGGGGTTATATATAGTTGTTCATTTTAAAACTGTGAAGATGCTTCTATGGAAGGCTTCTATGGAAGCCTTAAGTCACTGCCTGCCTAGAGAATGACAACAGAAATAAGGCTAAATCATCAAATTACATGTATTTTCTCGGTATTTGCTTCTGAATATTTGGGTGACTGCATATGCATAAGGATGTGTATCTCTTTATCACTGTGATGGTCGTTGCTAAAGGAAGCTGATTAGCTTCAGGCTTCCAGCTAATGTCTGTAAAGTGCTTTGAAAATGTGAAGTGGCAGTGCAAATAATAAAGATAACAATACCAATGCACTGCAAAGGGAGCTTCTCCTTCCCAGCCAGCTCTTGGGTGGGAAAGGAAGGAGCATACCAACCTCTAGCTCCTTCTCTGAACAGAGTGTAAGGAAAGACTGATCTTGGGCCAAGCCTCTCACCTGAAGGAGTCATCCTTATTGGGCAGTTTTCTCCTGCACTTCAATGCTGAACTGCCATTAGGGAGCCTGCATAGGAAAACTGGAGACTAGGAGACAAGTCCCCCACACTGTGTCACTTTTTTAGAATTTACCTTTTGAAAAAGTCCATATTTTGGTCTCTTGCACAGCGTAGCAAAGAGAATGTGAGCATGAAGAGAATCTAAAATTTTTCTAAAGATCTAGGTCCAGCCATATTCTATGTAAAATAGGCTTGTACTTAGTCTTATCTTGGTTATCAGTAATTTCTCTTTTTCCATCACCAGCCTCAAGAAAGCCAATTGCCATTCCACCTTGTGCTATAATCTCATCAGATATCCTACACCAGCATTTCTTAAATGTGGCCACCGGGGGCTTTTCCTGCCGCCACAGCAATTTGGGCTGTGATGGCAGGGGGTGGGATGGGAGGAAGTAGTCTCCCCCCGTCCCCTCCCTTGCTCATGAATGCTCTACCTTGGTGTTGATTGCTGAGGCCGCCAGCAGGGGTTGGGCCCTACCAGGGGCGGCTCTAGGCACCAGCAAAACAAGCTGGTGCCTAGGGCGGCAAAATCTAGGGGGCGTCCCCTGCGGCCGGGGGGGGGCGGCAGGCTGGGCCGGCGGACCTGCCGCAGTCATGCCTGGGGGTGGTCCACCGGCGCCGTGGGATGACCGGACCTGCCGCTGGCTTGACTGCGGTGGGGGCGCTCGGCCCGCGGCTCGGCTGGACCTCCCGCAGGCATGACTGCGGCAGCTCAAGCGGAGCCGCCGGACCCGCGAACCGGCCGCAGCCGCGGGAGGTCCAGCCAAGCCACGCGGGACCAGCGGTCCCTCTGCAGTCATGCCCGCGGGAGGTCCGCTGCTCCCGCGGCTCCGGGGCGCCTCCCGCGCATGACTGCTTGGGGCAGCCAAAAACATAGAGCCGCCCCTGGGCCCTACCCCCCTCTGGAGACACCTGGGGTACAACCTGGAGGAGCAGGCAGCCGGTGAGTTCCCCACCTTCCCAGGGATGGTGGGGCTCAGGCTTTGGGCTTCCACCCTGGGGTGGCAGGGCAGCAGGCTCCGGCCGAGGGGCTTTGTGCTCCGGCTGTGCAGTGGCAGGCCCCAGGCTCTGGCCACGGAGATTCCGGCTCTGGCTGCAGGGGTTCGGGCTCTAGACGCCCGCTGCCTCTCCTGACCCCCGCATCCAGTCTTAGTCTCCAGTCTTTGGAAGGCTGAGTAAGTTCGCTGTGAAAAATGCTACATGTGTGTTTGTTAATATCACTTTTCACAACTGACTTACTAGCTAGCAATAAATAAATTACAATGGCTTGGACTTGTGTATATACGTATTTATTTTTTTCCTAAAGCTAATTAAATATTTTAAGAAAAAGTGTGAGCGTGTGAGCCATCACCACACTCTGAGGCCACCACCAAAAACTGTCCTGAGAAGCCCTGTACACTATGCAGGGTCTGGTCTGGTCTGTATACTTGGATAGAGCTGCAAGAATGCTGCAGGAGTAAGTGATGTTAGCAATTCAGAAGATTGTATTCTTTCCACAGAATCTTTTGAAACTGTGTCCTGGTGGTATGATGCTATGGAACACTGTGCTGCTAATGGTATCATTACCATTCAAAGCGGCAGCGCTTTGAAGCGCTAAGTGTAGTCAAAGCGCCAGCGCTGGGAGAAAACTCTCCCAGCGCTGTCCGTACTCCACCTCCCTGGGGGAATAACGGACAGCACTGGGAGCGCGGCTCCCAGCGCTGGGGCTTTGACTACACTGGCGCTTTGTAGCGCCGCAATTTGCAGTGCTGCAGAGGGTGTGTTTTCACACCCTGCTGCAGCGCTGCAAATTTGTAAGTGTAGCCAAGCCCTCAGAGAGGGCATAAAAGAAAATTCCTTGTCACTTGTAATCATTAAAGGTTGTATAGCACTTTTTACAGAAGTAGATCTATTAGCCCATGTCCTGGCTGCATCCCACTGGCTAATTTCAACTGGAGATGCATTCCCAGATAGAATACTATAAAATGCCTAGTCACGATGGTAGCTAGGTTGCTTTACTTTTCTCCCTAAGAACTGTTATATGGTGTTGCTGACACAGAAGGTATTTTACATTCTGCCTCAGATGTAGTGTCATTTTAATAATCAGCAAGTGATCCTAATATACACAGTCTGCAAAGCGCATTTGGATCTTTTCGGAAGAGGGGTGCAACAGTGTACCTTAAATGCATTCCGTGTGTTTCATCCAGCTCTCTGTATAACCTGGCTCTCAGGGAAACTATGCTGCTGCTTCATTTTATGACTGAAGCTGCACAGTAGAAACTTGTGCAGTGCAGTGACATGAGTCATGCTCTTGTTTTTTCTCTGCTTTTAAAAAGTGCTATTTGTATCCCATAACATTAAACATAACTCCTAAAATTACTTTCTCATATATCACTGAGCAATCATATCCTCCTTCAGCCTTGATTGTTTGAAAAGGCAGATAGCTCCTCCTTCAAGAAACCTCAGCGAGACAGGCTGTGGCAAGGAGTGGAATAATACCAAAGAAAATTTGTCATTTTCCCTAGTGTTGCCACCCCAGCAGAATGTCATCCCCAGCCTTGTATCAACTTGTCAAGGAATTAATAAGCAACTTGGATATGATGACTAATGGAATTAAATGAAAAGCAGAGGAGGGTATTGGCTACATGTTTCGACCAGGCAACTTTACTCTCAGAAATCTTGCAGCCAATTTCAGGGCTCCATGTGAATAGTATTGTGGAACCAGTACTAATGATAAGGTGTGGTTGGGGAACACTGTCAGCATAGTTGGAAAGATCCCTGGGACTGATGGTGAAGAGAATGGAAAGTCTCTCAGGGACCAGCAGGTAGTTCTGTTTTGTTTTATTCACTTTTGTCTTGGAAGACAAAAAAAGAAGAGTTGCTGCCCCTCCTGTACTGTTCTGGCTCTTCGTGTATGTGAGTGACGTTGGCCCGTACAAAGGACAAGTGACCTGTTGCTTCTGCTAGCTTAGGAATTAGTTCTCCTTTAGTTCATGGGGTAGAAGCCTGTGTTTTGACAATTGAAGGGCCAGTGTTCCAGTCCTGGCTTCTCACTCGTGTGCATCTGTAGCTGTGGATTTATTACCCTCTGTTCTTCCATCTCATGAATGGTACAGGAGTGGGAGCTCTAAAGAAAAACTGCTAATCTGTGGCATCCTTAGTAAAGCTGGCCTCTCTCTTGCAGCAGTCCCATTGCTTACTGGTGGGATTCTCCATTTCCAGGTCTAGTCCCAGGTGTAGAGGGCAGAGCACTAATTAACATGTTCTTAATTTCAAAACAACTGATGCTCTCAGACTGAGCTGTTTTTTGAGTGAAAATAATAAACTGCTTCCTGGTTCTAGCTCCACCCCACTGAGGTGTGCCTTAGGTCCTCAAGCCTCAGTGGTTGAGTGAGGTTCCAGCAGATGAGAGGGAAATCGTTCCAGAAAAGCAAAGGAATTGGTCTGACTGGAAAGCAATGAGGATGTTACTGCTTTATTTATATTAACATGAGGTACCAACCATGGATTGTGAAAAGCACTGGTCTCAGGAGGGGTAGAGCTATTATTATTATTACTTGTAGTGCCTGGAGTTCCATTCTGATGGAGTCTGCTAAGCCACTATGATGAAGCATGAAGGGATAATAAATATGTGATACATACCTACACTGGCATCAGATCTGCTTTGTAATTCAGGGGTGTGGGGGAGAGAAGGCAGCAACAGAGAAATCCAAATCCCGTCTTTCCCAGCAGCTATTCCTGTGAACCAGTGATGCAGAGAACGTTGGAGTAAAGCAGAGAAAATGGAGTAAAATACTGAGTTTATTGGCGTAGTGTTGATAATCAATGGTCCAACATATGGAATCAGCTAAAATGTTTCTTCTGTGAACGCCCTTACTGAACAGCTGTGACCCAGGTGCACAGCTCCCTATGACAGTACAGTCAGAGGCGGATTCCCACTGCTCATTCTGACAGAAAATTCATCTTCATCCAGGTCAGTGTTTATTGGCTCAGTTCTCTGGAGTGCTCCAATCAGCATATAAGAACAGTCTGTTTTTAGTATTCCCATACCAGGTTAGTCTATGAATTGTATTTGTATGTGTATGAAGTATAGGAAGACACAGATTGGGGTTAGCATAGTAGGATCTGCCACAGAACATTTAGCTTCAACATATCTGTGTTTATTTGAGAGAACAGGAGGCCCCTCTCACATACACTGTCACAGTTATCTTAGCCCCTTCGAACTTCTTGTTACCCCCAGAGTGTATGTAAATGAGTTGGGGGGGCGCAGTTTAATGTGTATAAAAGTATTTAAACTATGTTCATTTGGATAGCTGAATACGACTTTGTGAATGCCCCACTGCACCATATTTTGATATCTAACAGTGCAATGCAGGACCATCGATTTAAGATAACAGACAACGCTGGTTAGTCATATGTAAGTTGCAGTTATAATCAGGGATTTGGAACAATCACATTTTTCAGTTGCTCCGCTCCGGGCATAAAACCTACTAGTCTGCACTCCAGCTCCGGGCTCTGCTCTGAAGCCCTGGTTATAATGACAAAACTTCTTTGGTTAATAAATAAAAAGTTTTTTTAAAAAATCAGACAATGCTGGTGGCTGGTTGTTTGTTTTTATTTGAAAACATTTTTAAAAAGTAAGCACAAGTTTACAATTTCATGTTGACTTGCACATTTAGTACATAGTTCTAATAAGCAGCCAACAATTAGTATTATAAATTAAAATATATACATATAAATGAGATGCTAATAACAAATACCTATTACTATTAGGGGAAAAAAGGCAGCAAGGTTTGGAGTTTGTGCACATTACAGATTTTGTCAATGTATCTGATTAAAAAGTAGCCATGTCTCTGTAAGTGACGTAAGTATAATTATTTTAATACCCATACGTTTTATGGATAACCTATCTCATGATTTACTAAGCTGTTTATTAACAAAGGGGATCAATAATTATGCCATCTTTACAAGCCAATAAAGAAAGTCAGAATTCATTTCATTTGTTTATTCACAATATCAGTACAGCGAGAGCTTAGGGTGGTGCATTATATTTGTTGGCTGAGGTGTTTGGCTATGGCACAAGGCCTGTTTTAATGGCCCAGACAATTTTTTTCTACATATTTGGGCCTGCAAACCAAAAAATCTGCCTTCCACAGCCCACTTTGGCTTGAGGGCTGTTGATGTTAATGAACTGGACCATGCAATGGACATATTTGCAGCCTAGCACAATTTAGTGTTTTAAAAAAACAGATGATTTTGGCCAGTGATGCAGCTACATTTTTAGGTGATTTCAGTTAGTTCCTGAATGTGCATGGGAGCTGGTTCTGTGATGAATGAGGTGCTGGTTCTGAGCAGGCCTGGCTGTGATCCAGGGAAGGGACTATGAAGACTGTAAACAAGGTTTGGTTTTTGCTGCTGCTGAGCTGACAGTAGCTATACATGTACCTAACGCGCACACACATATCAAGTAGCTGGTCGTGAACATGGGAAACAGCAGTGACTTCAGTGTAGTTTATACCAACTTTTTTTCTAACTCCTTCAGTCTACTTCTGTTTGACGTGAACGGTGACGAAGTAAACTGAGTTGGGTTTTGTTAAGCTTTGGTATTGGCCAACTGCAGCACATTTCCAGATTCACCCATTATTAATATTGCTGCCACAGTCATTTCCGTAGGCATATCAACAGAAAGATCCTTCTGTCTCTTGGGACTCCCTTTTTTTGGTTTAACTAGACATGAACCCAAGAGGCAGAATTTGGATCCAGATAATGAAAATCCTTCAAGTTCTGGGATGCCCTCTCCAGCTGGAACTGCATTTTTTAATTAAATATAACTGTGCATCTTCGTTGGAGTTCTCTCATTACTCAGGTTCATGAGAAGGAAGCAAGAAAAAGAGTAGGTGAGGATAACCCTGGACCCTTGATTTAAGGATCAAGAATGACATTCTAGTGGTATAAATTGCTTTGATGTAAACAGAGTTATCAATAGAGTGTGGAAGTCAGTGGACCACTGCTATCTGGGAAGGATTACATGCCTGAGAAACATACTACATTAAGTATCAGAGGGGTAGCCGTGTTAGTCTGGATCTGTAAAAGCAGCAAAGAGTCTTGTGGCACCTTATAGACCAACAGACGTTTGGGAGCATGAGCTTTCGTGGGTGAATACCCACTTCGTCGGATGACATGCATTCGACGAAGTGGGTATTCACCCACGAAAGCTCATGCTCCCAAACGTCTGTTAGTCTATAAGGTGCCACAAGACTCTTTGCTGCTTTTATACTACATTAAGAATATCCTTCCACTTAACTACAACTTTATTTAAGAAATGCACAGTGGGGTCAGCATCTCAGCCAGCAACATGGAAAATAACAGAGCTGTGAACATATATAACCGAGAACAATGGAAGCTTAATGTTCCTGTTGTCACACAGCTGTACTGTAGTCTATTCCATTCCCACTAGTTTGCCCTACACTCAAGAAAAAGGTGTGTCAGAAGTTTTATAGAAATGTGTTTTATTTTCCAGAAAATAAATATGTCACAAATTTACAATACACAATCCCACTCCTGTTATTTAATAATATCAATGCACATCTCATGCAAATGCAGTGCTACAGAGGAGGTACATTATCTCCTTTACCCAGCCATTAAACCAGATTTAGAACCTCTCTGTAGTAGCAAACCTGAGCTAATTTCATGTCTATCTACATTTTGTAATGCATTCATCATGGGAGTATCCAGTATAATAACCAACATTTTTTGTAGCACCACTAAAGCTAAGCCTGCTGCTCCCTGCCTCTCCAAACAAGATACAGACCCGGGGAGAACATTTCTACAACAGTGTAGAAATGTTGTTGTGGGACGGCACTTGGTGTCATTAAAAAAAAACAGAACATGGGAAAAAGTAGCAGTCCTACAGAAGCAGTATGGGAAAGTGTATGCTTGTCCCACTTTCTTTCATTAAGTCTCGCTGTTTCCAAATGAATGACGCACAGGGCTGAATGACTTATCAAGAGATAAATGCAGTACCATTAACACGTTATCATGTAATAATGTAAAGATTATTGCTTCCAATAGCATCAACTGCACTGCTTTCACAAGATAACGTGTATCAAATCAGCAATGTTCATAAATCTCAATTAATTGCTGTACGGACCAGGAAAAGAATTGGGGGCAAGTGTGCAGACATCCTGGAAACAGACATTGTAGCACTGGCATTAGGGTTATTTGCTAGCCCTGTCCCAGTCCCTGGTGTAGGGATTGTGTCAGGGCAAAGAGGGGGCATGACGAGAGTGCACTGAACTATGCTATTCTGTGCTTTCCTGCATCCAGAGGCTGAGGAGGTTGCTCGAATTTACACTGGGGACCAGGCAGAGCCTTGAACAGTTGTAGACTACAGGGCATGCAAGTCACCTTCCACACATCCTCACCCCCCACTCTCTTCCTGCCCCACGCGCAGAAATGAGTACTGGGAATATGGCCCATGATGTTTGGTTTTGTTCACCTTATGCTAGAAAGCTTTGTATTATCTAGAAGTGAAAGTAACTTAAAGGATTTACCGGTATGCCGGAGTCCTGAGTGGGGGTGTGGCCTCAACCAGAAGAGGCGGGGCCTTTCAAGTTTTAAAGGCCCTGGGGCTCCAGCTGTGGCTGGGAACCCCAGGGCCTTTAAATCACCCCAGAGCTCCCAGCTAAAGAGGCGGCTGGGAGCCCTGGGGCTCGGGTGAATTAAAGGGTCCGGGGCTCCAGCAGCCGTGGAGCTCCAGGCCCTTTAAATCACCGCGGGAGTCCTGCTGCTGCTACCCCGGGGCAGCAGGGCTTGAGTGAGGATTTAAAGGGCCCAGTGCTCCTGCCACTGCAGGGAGCCTTGGGCCCTTTAAATCCCTGCCGGAGACTGGATGCTGGGACCCCGGGGCTCCTGCCATTGTGGGGTAGCGGCAGTGGGGCTCCGGCAGCAATGTAAAGGGCCAGAGGCTCCGGCCGCTGTGGGGAGCCCCAGGCCCTTTAAAGTGCCGCTGGAGCTCCAGCAGTGGGGCTCGGGTGGTGCTTTAAAGGGCCCAGGGCTCTCCGCAGGGGCCAGAGCCTCTGGCCCTTTAAATAGCTGCTGGAGCCCCGCAGCCGCTACCCCTCAGTGCTCCAGCTGCCAGAGCTCCGGCGGTGATTTAAAGGGCCCAGGGCGCCCCGCAGCAGCTGGAGCTCTGGACCCTCTAAATCATCGCCGGAGAAGCCGGTCTGGTCTGGCACAGTGTACCGGCTCTTGCCGGTACGCCGTACCATACCGTACCGGCTTACTTTCACCTCTGGTATTACCCAAGAGCAGCAGCAGCAAATGGACACCAGGTCTCAGACAATCTAAGGGTCACATACTCCCATCTGCAGTCAAAAAATGCAGAAAGTCTTAAGGTCAGGACTAACATACTTCAAAATTAAGCTATGTAACTGAAGATCTGTATTATGCCCTTCAGTCTGCAATTAAAGTTAGAAATAACTACTGAGGAAGTCAGAAATCTGCAGCTACTGTAGGGAAGACGCTGCAGCCTGCACTGTTACACACAGTGCATGGCAGCATGTGTGCCAAAGGGTAAACAGCATAAAAAACCTCCTCGAGTCCCTAGCAAGCTGAGATAAAGGCCACAAACCTCCTGTGTAGCGTATGTACTGAAGGAGTTTCTCTTCCCTGATTCCTCCCACACTGTCTACTTCTTCAGACTGCACCGCCTGCGGGAGAGTTTGCCGAGCTTTTGTTCTAATACATTGGTACAGACGCATAGTGAATAGGAGGTTTTAGCTTGGGCACAGAATTTTGAGGCAGGTTTTGAAACAAATTGCTGTACTTTTTGGTAGGCCAGCCAAGGGAACTGGTGGCCTTACGTTACGAGGAACATTCATGGAAATGCTGTTTATTTACCCTTAAAATAAATTAAAAGTTTTCAAAATTGTGACTGTATGCTTCCATAAGGGCCCCAAATGTGGAGTTATCATAGCTTCATTAGAGAATCTTGATGGGGCTCTGTAGAAAACTTTATGGAATGTCCACAGAGAATTGGACAGGAGTTCTCTAGGTTATTTTGTAGTAATAAATGGGAGAAATGGTGCATTTCTCTGCATAATTTCTACAGGTATTAGAGAGCCCTTACAGATTTTCTGTCTATACATTCTATGAGGGGTCAACCCAAGTCTAATTGGGTCCCATAAAACCTGTCTGTAGAACCACCAGCTTCCAAAAGATACAGCAGAAGTGAAAAATAGTCACTAGGAAAAAGAAGACATTTAAACAAAATCTAGAAAACTGATCATAGAGTACTCTCCTTCCATTTCCTAGGGGGTTTTTTCCACAGCAATTTATCTAAAATCTTGTGTGAACACCAGCTTAATGCTCTTTGAGATTCTTCTTTCCTCTGCCAATAGGAGAAATCCATGGAGCCAGCACTATTCTGTTTGAGAGAGGGCTAATGGTGCACTGATGGCATGAGGTTCTTTAAAGTGACCTTCCAACTCACTTCTAGTTTGTGGAAGGGCTTCCTATAAACAGGATAAATTTGATGAAGGCTGAGATAATGAAGACAAGCTAGCTGTGTCAGAATTGCCAGTCATGAAGCCACTAATGCTCCTGAAATACCTGCTGCTAATTTCACACCCCCACCGCCCTGTCCCTCTCACAGCCTACAAAGAAATCTTCCATTCCACACTCACACCTGTGACTCTCCCCAAAATACTTTGCGATGCTTGCAACGAGTTAGCAACATGCAGTGCAGATCTGCCTTCCCGGGGGACCCCCAGAGGGAGGGGACCTTGGTGGTGTGACACTAAGCCGGAGAGGAAGACAAAGTGTTTCCTACAGATCAAACCTCCCATCTATGGGTGATCCCATAAAATCTCTTCTCATCCACATTTTGAAAGACAGCGAAGAAAGTAGTAAGTTTCTGGTGAACTTCAGCAACCCATACAATTCCCTGGCTGGGAAGGATGGTCTTCTGAGTAGATTAAGTTTATTTCATGTCCATAGCTTTACTGTAGACTCTATTAATGTTTGAAATGAGCTTCCAGAAGCAGAGTAAGGATTAGGAGAAGCATCTCTCATAATCTGCTTTCCCGATATTGGTCAGACAACTCAACTTTTTGGGTCTGAGCTATGGAGGTCTCAGCCATGGATGTCTCAAGACCTGATATCTCAGCTACAGGTACCTTTCCTTCTGATTGGTCCTTAGAGCCTTGTTTTCCTTCACTGCTAGCGTTCAGGGCTTCTTCCTTCTTGATATTAGCCTCCAGAGGGAAGCAGACCTTCACACAGTTCCTTACCAAATCTTGTACCTCCATGCTAAGGGTTTTCATTTTCTCCTCATACTCTGCCAAGGCATCCTTCTGGAGCTGCAAATAGGAAAAAAAAATTAGTCACTCAGTAAATGAGAGGCATGTGTCCTGGTGTCACTCTTGGAACACAGAAGAAGCAATGTAAAATTCGTTCCAAACTGGGTTTTTATAGAATTCTTAATTTGAAAAGTGAATTTAGTGCTGGTGAGAGGGCTGGGATTTTAGCAGTGGAGGCTGAATTCTTTAATCACAGAACACATACATTAAGGCAGTGACTGTGTAAACTTCTCATCAGAGTCCCATCATGTCTCAATCCTGTTTTGGAGGCTCATCTTACGAGGGGAGAGGGCAATTTATTGTCCATAGCTGAGACCATCTTGGCCTCTCTGGTGAGGACTGTAATAGGGGTGCCAGTTATAATTGTATTTTTTATATTTGTACCATAGTCTGCTGAAAAATTGAAGTGTGATCACTAACTCACTTCACATAGGCTATCAAGAAGCATTCCAGATAGTAATAATTTTTGGTCTCTATCAAGGTTGGCATTGATGCAGTGACCTAGAGATGAGCTCCATGTTCTCCAAATCATACCATTTCTGTGTAACTTGTATGGGATGTGTCTGAAGTGGGGACTAATCATATGCGATATGTGTACATGGAACTGATACTATACAGGGTGGTGTTATCAGAAGGGAGTTCAGAAAGAGGACTGGCTCTCACATTAAGTCCTGGATTTACTGTATAGAGTGACCATATTAAATCCTGGATTCTTCTTTGCCTTTACCTGGCTTTCTTTCTCCTTGATCTTTTCCAAACAACCTGCCTGCTTCTCTTCCAGTTTCTCCAGATACTTGGTCATCTTTTCTGTCATCTTCAAGGAATAAAAAAACAAATTTAAGTTTTAAAAGAGACATTTCTTAGCGGAGCTGTATAAACATTGCAGAGAAAGTTCAGTATGGCCAAAGCTGTATGTAACATGCTTATAAAGTGCGTGTCACATCCCCGTCTAGCTCTACTATTTCTGCCAGCTAATGGAGTTACTCTGTGAGTAATCAAGGTGCTGTGTTCAAAAGCTGGTGATGACCTATAATGGTGGGGAGATTATTGCATGAACACACAATATATACCATGGCTGGATCTGCTCATCACAACTGATGCTCCTCCATGTACTGTATAAAGTGTGCTCAGAAGAGCCTCATGTTTGCAAAGATTTTTCACACATGCTTAACTTTAAGCACATGAATAATCCCAGCAATACTGGGACATAAAGCCATGTCTCTGAATAGCCATGCTAGAAAATTCTTTCCCTTCAGCATCCTGCTAGGTGGATTTACAGAACCCTGGAGAAATCTCTTTTGTGATGCACTGTCTCCAGCTGGCAGGACCTACAATCCTTAGCAAGATTATAGCTGTCGTCACACTATCACAGAAAGCATAGTCACTAAAGATTTGGATCTGCATATACCTTAAGGATCCAGTGCAGCAGGACTATATACCCAAGGCCTGGTCTACACTACGGGGGAGGGGGGGGGTCGAACTAAGGTATGCAACTTCAGCTACGCGAATAGCGTAGCTGAAGTCGAACTACCTTAGTTCGACTGACTTACCCGTCCAGACGCGGCGGGGTCGAACTCCGCGGCTCCAAGGTCGACTCCGCCACCGCCGTTCGTGGTGGTGGAGTTCCGGAGTCGACCGGAGCGCGTGGGGAGTTCGAACTATCACGTCTTGATTAGACGCGATAGTTCGAACTCCGAGAAGTCGAACTCACCGCGTCGACCCGCGCGGTAAGTATGGACCTACCCTAAGAGAGCTCAATGTTTGCACAAACCAGTGACACGCACACAGTACGTACACAAGACAACACCACCTTGGAGAGAACAAAGATGCTGCAGAAGGTTTCCACAGACACACTTACCAGTTTGACCATCTGCACCACTTCTTGAATGTGTGAATTATTAATTTCTCTCTTTAATCTTTAAAAACACAACAACAGCAGATATTAGTAAAAACAAATCCTGTCTATCTGTTATCTTTATCCAAGGCACCAGTTAGTCAATGTCAGTAAAATTACCATAAATTCTCATGTTTAAGATAGGGTCCATATAGAAAGACCGAATTGTATTTATAACCAGGAAGGATATTACATTGTATATAAATGTGTAGCGTAGGTAAAGAGTGTTAGGAAAAGGCTGCATTCCCAGCCTTCATCTGAAAAACTGAAATGGCTGGAAGATATTGAGGCTTCTTTGCTACCTTAATGATTAAAAGACTAAGATTAATAAGAGAGCAGAGCCTCTAGGATAGTGGAAAACACCAAAATGAAGGTACCAACCATACCAACTTGTGGTAAGTCCATAGGGAGATTCTTCTCCATGTAAGCACACTGCTCTAGTCAAGGCTTTCCAGCCTTAAGAACTACAGCAGAACACTTTCATCCATTTGTAATGACCTCAGGGGGTTTTCATATGGACTCTTTGGGTTCGATTCTGAGAGATGTTGAGCACTCACAGCTCCTACTAACTTCAAAGGGAATTGCAGGTGGTCAGCTCCTTTCAGGATCAAATCATTTCAAGTTGTACTATGTGGAGCTGATCTTCCCCTATAACACTACATGTATGGAAGGCGCTGCAGAGCAGTGCAAGAGCTGAATGCAGACTGCAGCAGTGCCCTTACTACCATATCTAGAAATCTGGCCTCTCAGAGCTTGTGTGCCTGTTTACCAGAAGGTGATGGCAACAGGGAGAGGGATGGAAATCCAGCCCACATGAAGACAGACCAAAGCTGGAGCAATACCATCCGACGAAGTGGGTATTCACCCATGAAAGCTCATGCTCCAAAACGTCTGTTAGTCTATAAGGTTCCACAGGACTCTTTGCTGCTTTTACAGATCCAGACTAACATGGCTACCCCTCTGATACTTGACACCATCCTGTGAGGGTACCTGAAATTAGGCTGATAAGGGAGCAAGGTATATTGGTTTGCCTTCCATGTCCAATTTAGTGGTGGTTACTGACTGCCTAGTGGTGATAAAGACCATAGTGCAATGGAGTTCTCTGCCTGGGATTGTTCTCTGGTCTGTGCAGACCAAGCCCTAGGATCTCCATCCAGTACCTCTCCTGAGCAGTCTTGTCAATGGTACTCTTGGTCATGGCTTGAATTCGGTCCAGTCTCTTTGCCTCCAGCTTCTTCTTTATCTCCTTAGTATCACTGCAGAGATGAAGATGTCATGAATGACGGGACCAATAACCATCAGACACTCTCTGTATATGAGCAACTGGTTTCTAAAAACACATATCTTGGAGAGCTTTTCATACAAGAAAGGCAAACCTGGTAGCAAGGGAAAATTTCAGAAGAGATCTAAAATAAGTCCCTTTGTTTACTGGATTTAAAATGTACCTTACCCGAGGTGAGTGATCTCAGGGGGCTAGGACAAAATATTATACCTGGATTACATCATGCAAATCATGCAAATCCATTCAGAATACTCTTAATACTTTGCTACACTTGTCTCTGCTAGAATATTGATTGATTAGAGACACAGAAAGTACTCATAACCCTAAGTAAAAAGAAGCAGGAAGGCTTTGTACGATGATATGGGAAAGTTAAAAGAGGATATTTGAGCCAAACCAGTATTTGTGAAAAAGTAGAAATCCAGCCCATATGAAGTCAATAGAAAGGAGCATAACCTATAGCAGATAACATGTGAAATGGAAATTAGGAAGGCTCAGGGAATTGAAGAGCAAATAGCAAAGACAAAAACAAATAACAGGAAATTCTTTAAGTATATCAGAAATAGGAAATGTGCAAGTGAATCGATGGGTCTTGCAGGCCCACTAGGGAATAAATTGCTGAAAAGCAAAAATTCTCCAGGTCAGGATGGTATTCATCCAAGAGGGACAAAGAACCTTTAGAATGAATGAAATGGCTGAGCTGGTCACAAAAAAATTCAATTTCCCATTAAACTCAGCGACTATATCAGAGGTCTTGAGGATAACAAATATGCTCATCTTTTAAAAAAGCATGGGGTGACGTTGGGAATTAGAGGCCAGTGAGCATTACTTTAGTTCTAGGAAAATTAGTTGGAAAGTTTAATTAAAAGCAGAAATATAAAACATCTAGATGTACATGGCTACTGCATAGGAAAACTGTTCTTTAATTTACTAGAATTCTTTTAGTATGTCAACAAAATAATGGATAAAGGAGAACTGGTTGCTATTATTTGCACTTTCAAAAAGCTTTAACAAAATCACTCAAAAAGTCTACTAAAGAAACTATGTAGTTATAGGGTGAGGCAACTGAATCAGAAACTAACTGAGAGACAAACAAGAATAAGACTAAACAGTTAATGTTCAACATGGCAAAAGATTAAGAATTGGGTACCCCAATGTTCTGTACTAGAACTAGTGTTGTTTAATATATTTATTCATGATCTGGAAAATATGCTGAATAGTTAGTTGGCAACATTTGCATGTGACACAAAATTATGTATTAGTCAAGACTAAAAAAGACTAAAGAACTTCAGAGAGCAGATACAGTTTAGTGTTGAAAAAATGTGAGATAATGTACAATTTGAATTACTCGTACACATTGTTGGGTTCTAATTTAACCATAACCACTCGAGAAAAAGACCTGGATTTCTTTTTGTGAAACTTAAAGGCAGTAAATTTAAACCTGATAAATAAAAACACTTTTTACACAGCATGTAATTATTAACCTATACAATTCCTTTTTAGAAGATACTATCCAAGCCAAGAACTTAGTAGGAGTCAGACATTTATACTGACAATTCAAATATCGTCAATTACACTAAACAGGATAAAATATAAGGTCTATAAGTCTTCATGTTTCAGGACATAAGCCTGCCTGGGGTAGGAAGAAATTTCCCCTCTTAGCATCTTACTCCATAAATTCATAGATCCAAAGGCCAGAAGGGACCATTGTGATCATCTAGTCAGATGTCATGTATAACAAAATAATTCATTTTGAAGTATAGCAGATCTTTTAAACCATCCAATCTTGATTTAAAAATTGCCAGTAATGGAGAATCCACCACAACCCTTGGTAAATTGTTCTAACGATTAATTACCCTCACAAAAATTATAAATGTCCATTGAAGCATTTCCTGCATCTTCCTCTCATGCATTTGGCACTGGACACTGGTGGCGAAAGAACACTGGACTAGGAGGTCACTGGTCTGATCCAGTACGGCAATGTACATACGCCTAGATCCACAAACTACAATCACCTTGCAGACAATTTTACCTGCTGTACAATATCGCAAGCTGCTATCCATATAAAACAGAGTGTTGGCCAGCTAGAGCAGCTCTAACTTCATTGCTACTATGCTCTGAGGTGCAACACAGAGCACCATTCTGGAAGTCAGGAGACCAGAGTTGTCCTCCCATCTCTGCCACTGACTCATAGCATGACCTTGGGTGAGTCACACAGTTTGCCTGTTTGTATGATAGTGATGCTTACTCAGCTCAGTACAGCGCTTTGTGATCTACCAATGAAGTGCGATACTATTATTACTTTGTTATTCAAATGATCATAATTTACCTTTCTGACGATTCCTTCAGTGCCTTCAGCTCAGCTGCCTGCTTCTCCTTTGCTACTTCTATTAGTCTGGCAATTTGCTGTTCAAAAAAACCAAACAAACAAAAAAACCAAACAAGAGTACACAGTCAGGAGCTAACTGATTCAGGTTTATCTCTCCTGCCATTGACTTCACCCTTCATTTACTTACAGCAGTCAATTAATCAACATGGTTTTGGAACTGTCACACTGTGTCTGCAAATTGTATTTGTGTATGTGGGCCAAGCTGTGTTGATGGAGTGCATCAGGGCACCATTGGTGGAGCTATCCCTGTGGGTCACAGCACATATTTGTAGGGTGTACCATGTGTGTATGTTCCTACCCTTTAGTTTGTGTGGGCAGATACAAGTGCCTCTGTTACACTGGGGCTCTGGGTTGCACTGTACTGGTGGGCAGTCATCGAGCTGAGGGTGACTCCTTGGCTAGCACTAGATTTGGGCAGTGCCCTATCTTCAGGTATAGTCTCTCTGGCTGTCATTCTCCCTGTGAGTGGTGATGCGTCTGAGGGCACTGTGTCTACCACTGGCATTCTGTGGGATATGTTGTGTCTGATGGCACGACGTATATAGACCTGATCTTAGTTCCACTGAAGTCAGATGCAGAAAATACACTGATTCCAACAGGAACAAGATCAGGCCCCATGAGTAGCACTCAGCCTGGGGGGCATGCTGTGTGTGGGCATTGCATCTATTGGCATTGCTTTGATTATGGCTGGTGTGAAATATGCTGGAGCGGCTTTATTCCAGCATGTCATCTGCAAGGATACAGCAATGTTGGTGACTAGGGCTGTGTCGGTGGGCATTCCTGTGGCTGGCTGCATCTGCAATGCTCTAATGGTAGCAGTCAGTGAAGGTGTAACCTGGCTGGTGACACTCTCTGTGGGCTACCCCCAGTCTGTGAGTGCCTAGGTGCAGTACACATGCAGTCCATACCTCTGTGGCATGGTGCTCTTTCTTTTTCCGAATCCCATCATACTGCTCTTCCCACACTTGCTTTAGGTCCATTTCCAGCTTCCCCTTCAGCTCCAAGACTCGGCTGTCAGCGTTCTCTGCCATCTCTGCTGGATTCCCTTCTGCACCGACCTCCTCTACAGTCAAATTCCTGTTAACAGGAGGAACACAGGAGGAATGCTTAGTGCAGCACAGAAGATAATCCATTCTACGTGTTGCACCATATCAAAGAGTCCTCCCGTACACCTCTGAGCAACTGTGTGCACATCTATGGAAATATGTGGCAGGCAGCCCCCTCCATGCCTCTTTTTTGGAGGGTAGGCATGAAGACAGGGGAAGTGTGTGGCTCATGTGTGTTCCTCTGAGGGAAGCACTTAGCGCGTCTTGTGCGTGCAGTCAGCAAGGCCTGAGTGCCATGCAGCACATCTGGGGACTTCTTATGCAGTATTTTACCTTTTCTTTTTCTGGGTTTTCCGAGGGTATGTGATCTTCTTCCTGCTACACTGGGTGACCAACTCTGAGAACAGGGCTGAATATCTCTGCAGCAGCTCTTCCCTGCGCTTGCTTCCCTTTCGCTCCAGCTCCTTCAGCTCCTTCTCCTGTTTCTTCAGCAGCTTCATAAAAAGCTTCATCTTCTGCAGTTCCTCAAGGCTGGCTGTTTGGAGCTCTAAAATACAATATAAAAAGTGTCCTGGCTGGCTGTCTAGCTCACCTACCTACCTCTCTCTCATGCAGACATTCTTTCCATACTCTAATTTCCTTTTGTTTCAGGCTGTTTTTCAACACTGCCTCCAGCACCTCCTCCCTTTCATCAGGGTAACTGCAAAGTCAGTAAGCAACAGGTTGATTCATGGTCTGGGTACATGCACGTAGAGCTGCCAGTTCTGTATTTTGTCCTGATGGTCAACCTAATTGTGTTGGGACACATCAGGATGTCATGAGGCACAAGACAAATTCACAAAATTAACTGTCCCACAAGCTAGGACAAATTTTAGTTGGAAAATATTGGGATGGGGTCGCAAAGTTATTTTAGGGGGGTCCCAGAGCTGGGCAGCTGGAGGGCAATGGCTGTTGTCCGGGCATCCAGCTCTGAAGGCAGCGCCACGACCAGCAGCAGTGCAGAAGTAAGGGTGGCAATACAGTAACTCCCCCCTACAATAACCTTGCAACACCCTCACAACTCCTTTTTGGGTCAGGACCCCAACAATTACAACACCGTAAAATTTCAGATTTAAATTGCTGCAATCATGAAATTTACTATTTTAAAAATCCTATAATCACGAAAGTGACCAAAATGGCCCATGAATTTGGTAGGGCCCTAATTATGACCAGTATAGTCTTACATTGTCTGGGGAATAATGGCCTCTAGTTCTAATGTATGACATCCCCTCCAAGGTGTGAGGAAAGAGTTTTGCTAGTGGCTTTTAGGAGAGATGAAGGGTTATGGGGAAGGGTGCGAGGGAAATGTTACCGAGACTCCATTATCTTTGGGCAGCAAGTCACTAGAACTCTGGTATCTGTGGTTAAAAGGTTATTGGGGTGCTAAGGAAAGTAATGGTTCGTGCTTGGGAATCTGTAAGAACGATCTGAACTTTAGTTCTAGTGACCATTTGAAAGTGAGGAAATTCAGGGAGAATGTGCAAACACAAATGTTTGAGTCAGGAAATTAGGCTTTTTGAACTGTTGCCTTCTAAAGTAATGACTCAGCTATTTGCTGTATTAACAACTATCCTTATACAACCATAACTCCATCCTAACAATGTTTTTTTAATTTATGAATATCCTTTATTTGTTGAGTAATTTATTCATAACTGTGATGTGTGGAAATTTGCAGCAGATGGATGGCAGGTAGTGGGGTAGTTTGACTGAGGACAGGTGGACTCATCCTTGTGCCCTGTTTGGTGGTATATTCCGGCATGTTGGATTTTTATTTTGATGTTAATATTGTGTATTGGTTTTATCACACAGCATTATGATGCAGACAAATAGGCAAATAATAAGGCATTAAATCAACAGATGAAGGGCTCAGTCCACAGGGGGGCTTAAGGTGCCCTGTAGCCCTCTTCGTGCTGCTTCTGCCAGTGTAAAGGGGCCTTAAAGCCAGCAGATCTGGCCACTGTAGCATTCCTTTAACATAGGAGCATCTCTGACTGGGGTACCGGCGATGCTGGCTCTCTGCTGCCTCCTGCAGGAAACCCTAGTATAATGTGTGTGTTGAGGGCAAGCTGGCAGGCATCAGAACATGGCTGAAGTGCTGCTGTGTTTCAGCTATTCACAGCTGCTGCAATGTCCCCTTGGGGCCATAGGCAGCAGAGCACAAATTAGAGCAGCCCTGAAGCTACTCTAAATTATGCAGGATGACTAAATGTGCCCCAGTTGGCCTAGGATAGGGGAGTCACAAAGGTGGCTTAAAGCTGTTTTTGTATCCCTTCTCCCTGAGCCCTCTAGAGTAATATTGGTGTAATTACCTGCAACTTCTTTTGCAACTTCTTTTTTAGTTTCTTCCTTCCCCAGGACCATAGCTCCTAAAACCAGAGAAGAGATTCTTGTTCATACTCTACTTCTGGGCTGATGGAGCAGTGGAGAATGGGGAGCGGGGACTCTGCCCCATTCCCACTCTTGCTTACGCTGGTGTAAGGGATGCTGTGAGAGGCGCAGTATATATTCCCGCATCAAATACCTTTGCTGCCATTTTTACTGTTTGGGGAGAAACATTACACACAGAAGCTGCCACAAGCCTCAGAAGGAACTCAGGGATCAGCTCAGCTGATCAATGGAGTGTCTAACATTCATCAGCACTCAACAGAGACAATGGAACAGAACTTCAGTAAGGTCAATCTTGCCAGGTGTGGAGTGCCCTCAACATGGCTTCAGTGGGATTTGATGCACCCAGAACTTTGAAAGAGGCAATCAGGACCTTACAAAATTATGCTTCAAAAAATAACATAGGTAAGGAACACTGAGATGTTACTGACTAGAACCAAGTCATCCATTAAATCCGT
Organism: Mauremys reevesii; assembly: GCF_016161935.1. Lineage (NCBI taxonomy): Eukaryota > Metazoa > Chordata > Testudines > Geoemydidae > Mauremys > Mauremys reevesii. Next base: position 58,889,659 of record NC_052626.1, read on the forward strand.
CAAGCTACATTTCCTGCCCTCAATGTTGGTGAGGATTTGGGTAGCCTTGACCTCCCCTCATACCACTAGCATAATCAGGAGTAATTCTGCTGAAGTCAGTGGCTTCTTAGACCAATGTGAAAATAAAGTAAATGAGAGAATTAGTTTAGTGTTTATATATTTCTGAGAGAAAAGGATTCTACATCCTTGCATTGATTCAGTCATTGTGGGACTCATTTCAGATGACTGGGACTGAGACCTATACATCCACGGCACATGGCACACAAATCCTGGTGCCATAGGCTTGAATGGATATGAAGGAATAGCTTTAATCTGGAAACCCTTCCCCAGGTCTGGATGTCTGACTGTAAGGAGGAAAGGGTATGAAGGCTGGTGCTCAATTTGTTAATGTACAGACATTTCTTTAGCACCTGCTGGTAATTTATAACATGAACTGTCTCGCCCTCAGTTAGGTGTTTCTCTTTTAACCATATCTCTGCTCCTTTCCAAAATGTTATCTTCTTGTGACTTTAGTGCTGGTGAAAGGTGCTGCATTATCAATGTTGGGAAGTGACCTCCCCTATTTATCCACAGTACAGGAACGGTACAGCATAAGCAATGGCAATGTAATCTTCATCCATACTGCTGCACCTATTATGGCCCTACACTGACCTGGAGTGACCACCTCTAGGGGTAAGAAGACAGTTCTGTTTCCATGCTCACTGGACCTTTGGTTTATCTATTGAGATTATCAACTGTGCTAATTGTGATGGTGATTTTTATAATGTTGTACACTTGGAAATGGAATGAAATCCCACTCGTTTCACTCACACACACAGAGTGTGACTGGATGGTTACAACTTTTGTTCACTATTGAACAAGGCCAGAATTTAAGCAAGTGACCCAGAGGTGAAAGGCTCTGATCCCATTACCACCCTCTAGGGCTATCCAGCACCCCTTCTTTCAATGTTCGAGCAATGTACATCTCCCTCCTCATTCTTTTAGTCCCACCCACATCTACAGCTTTACCTGCAGGTCCATTTGAAGAATGCAAACTAAAGGAATTTGGCATCCCATTGGTGTGAGCTGCTGTAAGTTTCTTCTGCATGTCAGGCCTCTAAAACAAAGATCAGACGTGAATCAATGCTACAGCAAAACAGACCCAGGAAATAGATGTGGAGGCTGATAGAGCAACTGATATAAGCATAAATCCTAGCAAAGCCGGTGAGGGAAACAGTACAATGCTTTCCCATTTGAGACAATGGAATCTCCCAAGAGCTTAACATCATAGTCTGCTTAGTTTTGCAATCTGTGGGCATGACTTTCCTGACACCAGGCAGGATCCCCTTTGGTAGTTTGTTTTCTTTACAGTCGCTGCACCAGGAGCTATCCACAGCCTCAAGGAATTAGACAAGGCTTTCTGAATAGACACTGAATCCCCTTTTACCCTTCAAAGACTGGACTACTGCTACACTGTCCTTGCTCCTGGCAGGGTGAAGAAGCATCAGGACAAGCACCTTGCATCATTTCAGACGGAACCCACAAAGCACGTTGCAGAACGTGTAGAAACACTCACCTCTGCAGAACCCTGTTTCAGCTTGTCCTGGGTATTAAAGAACTTAATGGGGTTGGAGAGAGCAATAGTCAGATCTGGAAACAAAGAGCAGGTCCAGATTGTCAGTGGACTCGTCAGATTTCCCCTTTCCCTGCCACTCAGATTTTATTTCTGGGAATAGCCATTCTCCACACTAACTGCCTGAGAGATGTACTGCAGCCTGAAGAAATCCCTCGCTCCCTTTCCTAGTACTAGAGTGCGTTTCCATTCTCCCTGCTCTCAGCCCTCCCTCGGAGGGGTTCTCTCCCACCCCGCTGTCTTTTCATCTCAACCTCATCGTGGGGAGAGCACTCCCGACAAGTTACAGGGAGACACTGCCATTCTGCCTACACGGTTCCTGGGAATGCTGTTTTCCCACTGAACCTCAGCCCTAACTAGAGCTGTGCAAAATGTTGGCAATGAGGTGGAAAAACCATGTGAAGCTCCCAAATATGACGCTCAGACTAAGGCTGGTAAAAGGACCAATAAACCCACCCTGACTGGGGTGGGTGGTATTTTGAGTTGAAACAACTGCTTAAGTAGTGACTGGAGGGACCTGTAGGCTGTGGCAGAACCAGAACAGCAGACAAGTAGAAGGTGCGCTTGGAGAGACTGCCAGTCACACTCCTCTCCTGTGCTCTGTGTGCAATTCACCTCCAAACTGAGGACAGCCCCACCATCACCTCACTGGGTGAGATTTCCAGCCTCACACACTAGGGTAATTTTCTTCTTGGTAAATAAAACCATCCCAACCCACAGACAGAGAGAGTCGGTCATCTTCTCTGGCCATTTCCGTATACCAGCAGTTTAGAGTCGGGGGGGACATACCACATCAGGCACTCCAAGTACATTACCTGCCCAAGTGTCAGGGACATAGTCCTTCATCTCCAGGTACACAAAGAGGGAGGGCATAGTGAGTGGCATGTTACTCTCGCTGCGAAGGCAAACGTGGTGATAGCCTGATAATAGAAAACAGGAGAGAATGAGTGAGGGCATTCACCCCACCCCCACCCCATGTCCCAACAGGAAACACTGCAGTCTGTGAGTGACGTGGAGGAGAAAGGGAAAGCACTCATATTCGGGCATTATGGGTTCCACTGCAATGAGTTTGGAGGGTCTCTGCTGCTTGAATCCCTCAAACACAACACAAAGGAATGCAACATTGACTGACTGATCTCCTGTGCTCAAGAGAGGACAACACAGCATCTCCCTTCATCCCCAGAGAGAGCACCACTGCACTTTGGACCACTGTTTCTAGCACTGCTACTTGCATCAACTCCATCAGCACCAACCCCTAGCATAGCTCAGCTTAATATTGTACTGCACAGGACAGCAGAGGACAGTGATGGACACAGAAGGAGTTTCCACAGAAAGGCCTGATTTTACCTGAATGCACAGCAATAACGGGAATGATGCGTTGACCAATGAACTTTCCTCCTTCCTCCAAAGCCACAATTCTGAGAGAAGCCAACTCTGGCATCAGAATCTGGGGAGAAAAACACAAGAGCTCAAGCCCCAGGTGCCTTACTATGACTCCTGACAGGGTACTGGTGTCACTAAGTAAAAATGTAAACACAATAAGGAAATCACGCCCCCCCCCCCCCACTGCCCAATAAGAGCTGCTTTGTGACCCCATAGTTTACAAGAATGAGCTCCAGGTTGGGAACCAGGCATTTCTGAGGTCTAACCCTGGCTTTGGGCTAGTCACTGCACATGGCCATGTCTCAGAACCATCCTCTAAAATGGAGACAATACACAAGCCTCATTTGATTAGCAAATTCAGCTTGAAAATGCTCGGAGAGGAGTGTTTTGGCCTCTGGGATGTCCAGAAAGGGTTCCCAATGATCCTTCATCAATAGGGGAACTTGTGGTTGTTCGAATCTCTGGCCCATGGAATCTCCACAAAGATCTTTATGGATCTAAGAAGGAGTCTTTCATGTGGCCCTGGAATCCTCAAAGAAAATGCTCATGTTCACTGGTTTCTTTAGGGGCCTTTTATCTGAGTTACCATGAAGTGTTGTTACCTTTTCAAAAACAAAAGCCTCCTCCTTCCATACCGGGTTGAGGGAATTGGCACTTGATGTCAGCTTGGTTCTGTATTTACGTTTTGGGTCCCCTGGCAAACCAAACAATTCCACTTCTACATATGTCTTCACACTGCGGTCTGAGAGGAACTGGCCAGAAAGGATCTAAGAACAAATAGAAATAAAACTAGCAATGGCTAGTAAAACCCTCTCCAGCCTTAGAATTAGGGTTAGGGCTACTTCTTCTGTTGCCTGTCTCCTCTTCTTTCTTGGTCACTGCTGTCCTCCAGCCCATTCATTACCTATAACATGCCTGTCTAATTCCTCTTTCCTTTCCCCTGTGCTCCTTGCTTTAGTGCTCCCCACCGTCATCTTCCATCCCTATCACCAGAGCCCGGGATTATTCCATGTGGCAGATGCTAATTTTCTATTTTCATATGATTATGATTAATTTTAAACACTGAAAGGATTGGGAGTTGCCATAGTAACACTCTCCGGCAGGAAGTTACGGGTTCATTTGCCATTAAGAGCCCTCCTGGGTGGCAAATAGAGGAGCTATAGGTGCCAGTTATCTCCCTGCTGCGAGTGTGCAGCTCTGTCAGGAGAGAAACAGCACAGGGGCTTGTACTTGCCGTTATTGACAGGATGCTTGCTACCACCACGTCAATGCGGTCCACAGAGTAAGGGTCGAACTGCTTGTCTGGGCGCCGCATGAATTCGTGTTTGAGAAGGTAGCCGCTCTGGCCATTGAACTCAAAGAGGGCCATATTCTGTTGCATGGGGACATCTGAGGGAGAGGGACAAAGAGAGAGGAATTTTTGTGGGAGTGCAGCAGTAAGGTCTGTATATATCAAGGAGCTGTAGAGACTGAACTTCTGTAGTCTGCACCTCACACCCTCTCCTGCACCCTAACCCCCTCCTACACCCCAACCGCCCCCAGCCCGGAGCCCCCTCTTGCACCACAAACTCCCTCCCAGACCCCTCACTCTCTTCTGCACCCCAGCCTCCTACCCCATCTCAGCCAATGCACACACCTCAGTAGAGAATGTTACACTGATTTGTGACAATCCCTGAAGGGTTTTTGGGTCTATAAACCACAAATGACACTAATAAAAAGTAAAATTAATTAAATGTCCAGTGTATTGTATGAGGTTAGGTGCAGTGTGACCATATGACCCCTGAACCCAAACTCCCTCACAGAGCTTGGACTCCTCACTCCTGCACCCCAACCCCCTGCCCCAGGCTCAGCCCAGAGCCCCCACCCATCAGTGGCAGCTCCAGGCACCAGCGCTCCATGCACGTGCCTGGGGCGGCAAGCCGCGGGGGGCACCCTGCCGGTCCCTGTGAGGGCGGCAGTCAGTCAGCCTTCGGTGGCGCACCTGCGGGAGGTCCGCCAGTCCTGCAGATTTGGCAGCAATTTGGCGGCGGGTACGTCGAAGCCGCGGGACTGGCGGACCTCCCGCAGGCAAGCCGCTGAATCCACAGGACCGGGGACCTCCCGCAGGCAAGCCGCCGAAGGCTGCCTGACTGCCGTGCTTGGAGTGGCAAAAAAGCTAGAGCCGCCCCTGCCTCCCACATTCCGAACCCCTCGGCCCCAGCCCAGAGTCTGCACCCCCTCCTGCACCCCAACCCCCTGCCCCAGCCCGGTGACAGTGAGTGAGGGTGGGGGAGAGCGAGTGACGGTGTGAGGGAGGAATGGAGTGAGCGGGGCAGGGCCTCAGGGAAGGGGCAGGGTAGATCTTGGGTTGATCTTAAATTCAAAAAGTGATCTTGTGCGTAAAAAGGTTGGAGACCACTGCTCTAGCCCTTCTCAATCTGTCTGCTCCGCTATTAATGTTTGCCCTCTCCTCCCTTTGCTATTCACTCTGTTCCTTATTCTTTCTATGCCCCATATACCATACAATCCCCTCTCCACCAGTCTCTCTGACTTTCACTTTTCCTTCCCCTCTCTCCCACTTTCCCTCTCCCAAGCCCACCTATCGATTCCCAGGCCAGAAGGGACCATTGTGATTGATCATTTAGTCCGACCTCCTGTACAACACAGGCCAGAAACCTTCTCCCAAATAATTCCTGTTTGAACCAGAGTGCATCTTTTAGAAAAACACCTAATCATGATGTAAATTTGCCAGTGATGGAGAATCCACCTGAACCCTTGGTAAACAGTTCCAAGGGTTAATTCTCCTTCCTCACTGTTCTAAATCTGCACTTTATTTCCTGTCTGAATTTGTCTAGCTGCAACTTCCAGCCTCTATCTCTTCTACACCCTCACGCATGTGTGTGTGAGGCCTGGTCTACACTAGGCGTTTAAATCGGTTTCTGACGTAAAAACGATTTACCGCCAACCACAACCACACAGGCACCATATATCGATTATATAATTTTTTTTAATGTTTCTTGTTTCTGTTCTCGTGCTGAGAGAGAGCTAGTAACGCTATATAACGGTATTAATTATGTGGGTGTGTGGATGTGGACGCTGGCCTCTTATCGGCCTCTATTGGCCACCGAGCTACCGCCTCTGGACAGATCTCTGAGCTCGGATCTGAGCAGACAGGAAAAGCAGGAAAAGCTTTGCGAACTTTGAATATTTCTGTTTTTTGAAGCCTTTTTGCTCGTGCGCGGGTGGTGCAAAAAAAAAAAAAAAAAAAAAAAAAGAATAGCATGCGGATACCATGCGATGTGGATCGCTGTGTGGGCGCTGTAAGTGTTCTATCAAACGTGTTCAGAAAGAAAAATTCAAATTAAATTTTAAAAAAAAAATTTTAGACAGATCTCCAGGCTCAGCGCACTGCGTGACAAAGCCACAAACAAAGAGAAGAAAATGGGCTCATGGACTGGAGACAAATGGACTCACCAGTATCCACAGTTCCTGGCTTCTCCCACTCCTAGTATCATGGCTCTTGGGCAAGCTCAAAAGCTTCTAGGTCAAACACAGGTCAGTCATAGTGTCAGGGCATACACCACCACACCCCCCCAGACCCCCACCCAAAAAGATCTACCAACTCTCTTGGACTCTCTAACATGTCACTCTCTTGACTCTGCTGCTGAATGCTGACACTGCTGAGCACACCACTCACAAACATCTTTGTCACCCCCGCCATGGGTGGCTGATGGTGCAATAAGCTCATCACCTGGTACTGGCATCAGGCCTCAGGTAAAGGACTGGTGCAAAGTACCAAAATCAAAGGGGCATGATGATGGACATCTGGGGTTCTGGTTCCTACATTTGCATGTGGGGTGAATTTTTGGTGGTATATGGCTGATAGCAGGGAACCATCATGACCATCATCAGCTGCTCTGCATTCAGCCCAGCCCCCCCATGTAGATGTAAAGAAAAGTCTCCCTGTGCCCCTGCCTCTCCTACTGGGATGCTCTCTCTTGTCCTACCACTGCCTTGTCTGTCCTGACTATCATAGCAGCTGGAGGCTGCCTTCCACTCTTTGTCACTTAATTATCACTGTGTCTATTTTTATGCATTCCATATTACTTCATCACACAAGTGGGAGGAAATGCAAGGGAAGGAAGGGGAAGGGAAGAATGGGGAAAAAAGGTGAGGTTGTTGTGTGAGCACCAGGTGACAGAATACAGCTGAGAATACATACAGCTCTGCACACAGAGCAGGCTGTGCTGCTGGTTCTCTCTCTCAGTGGTTCTGGGGTTCTCTAGAGGCAGGACTAGGGGCAGGACTAGGGAGGACTACTGCCCTATTTCTGACTTGCTGGATTTCTTCTGGGAGCTAGGCTTTTTTGATTATTTTAAGTTAAGGAGGAAAAACTAGGAGGAGTCATTCCCATTTTCTGCATTGCTTTGGCTAACAGCAGCCAGGGCAGCAAGCAGCAATGATCAGTAACAACATTGCAAAAGGTAATGTAGCTACCAATTTATGGTATGAATTATGGGTATGGTAGATGGTGCAAATGCATGCTGCTGTGCAAAGCTGCTCATGCGCAAGCAAAAAGCATGCTGCTGTCGCTCGCTCTGTGCCAGTGTGGCTATCTCTAGTCTCCATGACAGCCACAGTCACAAAACACAGGAGGCATCACTGATTGCCATGCTCATGCTTCGCATCAGGGGAAAAAGGGGAAAAGGCATGAAAAAAGCCGGGAGGGGCTTTGCTTTCCCAGCGGAAGACTGACCTGACGACACAGAGAACCAGAAGCGGGGATACAATTCAAAAGGGGGAGAGGAGGGGGCGGGGAGGGGAGAACGGGGGGATGGGCGAACTATGGGGCACAGTGCAATTACCATCCCTCGAGAAATAGCTATCGACGCGGACTTTGACCACCCGTTTAATGTGTTTAATGTGTTTACGATTTTATGTTTTTTAAAAAATTATTATTTAATAATTTTTACCTGAGAGACAGATGCCCTTCCTCCCCACCTTCTCACCCTGGGCATGCAGTACCTGAAGTGGACATGGGAAGGGGGAGCCCTGGAGCCCCTTCCTGCCCACCCCAGATCAACAACACTGGAATTAGCAGTGGGGAAGAAAAGTGCTAGAGTGCGGCAGGTTCCTAGTTGTGCATGCTGCCTACAACAGCATATGTGGCTTAGGGGTAGCTGTGCCTCCCAACAGCCTGTGTTAACTACTACACTCCCCACACCATCTGAAGAATGAAATTAGGCTGGCCTGAGATGATTTCTGCAGTGCTGGACTGCATGGATAGTAGGTGGGAGGTTGGAATTCAAAGGTATGTTCATGCAGGGCTAACTCTGTCAGTGCTGCTGAAAAAGGCTCTGTCTGCAAGAGAGAGAGGCTCAGTTGGAGCAGAGAGATATCCATGGGTAGATTGAATTCGACAAGACACGGGCAAAGCAAACAGCACACATGTTCAGAGGCACCTGGTAACACTGAGAAATCCCAGTGAGGGAAAGAGGGGAAATAAGGGCGGGTGTGAACACCCCCCCCACCTATTGAGAAGCATGGGACAGCTTGCAACTCACCCATTGTCTGGAAGTTTAAGGCCACCATTTGACAGCCGACGTTCCAGAACATCTGAGGCATGTAGTTGGATGAGTCCATTCGGGTGCCCTTGGGGTAAATCCGGCTCATCTGTCGCTTGTTATATCTGCAGTTACTCCATAGGAAACAGGTCTGGAGTGGCCTATTGCTGCCCATGTGCCCTGGGACTAGCTCCCAGTTCCAGATTACATGAGCTTCTTTAGGTCTGAAATGGCTGCATCCCTTGGTAACATCCCATGTTATAAACACCAGAGGCTGTAAGACATGGTATCAAAGCGAGAACCCTTTCCTGCATCCCTATATAACATGATGTGCTCTGTGCTTAGCAACAAACAGTTGGTAGTCCTGACTGCACCTGCTAGAGGGCAGCAGGTATCCTATCGGGAAGCCCTGTGACCAGTACGACCTACATGTTCCCCAGATAATAGTACCATATCTGAGTTCTCTGTTTAATTGGTACCTTTCATGGATTGTGAGTAGGAGCCGAAGCAAATTGTGCTGTTTTTACCTTATCCCAGGAGCCTGCAAGCACTCATGGGACTGTGCATTGTCATACAGCTTACCAGAATGCTACTATATGACAGGGAGTAATGCTTTCATATTCCGCTTAAAATGCACAGGACAATGCTGCCTAAGAGCTCATCTAGCAAAAAGGATACTCTACAAACTGCACAGCGGATTTGGTCAGTAAATCATAAGCCTTCGTTTCGGTGAAGGAGGAGATGACATAACTTCGGTTCTGCTCTGGGAATATGGAAAAGGGAAATGTTTAAAAGACAGGCACTCCCAGGACCCCATCTCACACTCTGCCAAGTGCCGCAATCAAAGCATGACACATTCATGCTGCGCCTCAGACCAAGAAACACCCAGCCTGTCTCTTTCCCTGTGGACCCACCCATACCTTTCCCCATGGACCCCATGATCAGATCAAGACACCTCCATCCTTGCTTGGCCCTCTGAAATGGAATTGGAGGAGTACTCATAAAGGTTTATTTGAGCTGTTGGGATTTGGGTTGGGTTTATCTGGGACAGGCAAATGAACACATCCAGAGGATCAGCTTGCAAAGGGGGTGGGGAGGGGGTTTAAGAAGTTCCCCTTTTCTTTTACAGAAAACATAGTAACAATTACAGCCCTTAATTTTGTTTCCAAACCACACATTATAATCTCACAGCAGAGGGGGGCTCACACGGCAGGGATGTGTGCAATGTAAATTGTTTCTGTGGTGTCAGTGCAGGAGTTGTCTTGTTTCCCCTTAGTTTGCGTTGTAGGTTCAAGTGAACCCAATCACTGACAGCAAAGTTCAATGAAAAGCTCTGCATTTTACCAGGTTTTTCACTGACACCATGAATCAACCCAGTTCACTCAAAACTGGCCCCAGGTTTGAGAATCTGATGAACTTGGTGTGTTTGATGAAAGCAGGTGCATTTCACATGGTTACAGGTGTACAGCTTTCTCCATCACCCAGCAGGGGGAATCCCCACTGAAGAGAAAGACCAGTCAATTTTACTGATACAGACTGGGCTAAATTCTGCTCCCATTTACACCAGTGTAAGACAAGAACAACTCCATGGATTGCAGTGGTAGTGGTGTGGATTTTCGCTAGCGTAACTGAGAGCAGAATTTGACCCATTGACTACAAAGGGATGTGTGAGCTGCACATGTCCATGTTTGCTACTGTGAGAGAGAGCAAGGAGGGTAACAGAAGATGGCATGGGGCAAAAGAGTGTCTGCAAATACAGCTGCAGTCAGAATAGCTGGAGATTGTCAATATGTGAACGTTCATACTAGCTGTTTCAATGAAAACATTTAGAATAGTGAAAAGACAAGAATCCTTCTTACCTGTTGAGGTATCAAAGGAGTCAAATTTGATGGGCTGAATGTAATTAACCAGGCTGGACATTTCCTCGTAAGCTGTCACTTCCAAGCCAGCAGTGCCCTATTTAAAACGAGAACAGACAGATGGAGACTTCTTCCAGAAAAACAACACACTCACAGTTGGGTCTCTAAGGTTATGGCTACACTAGATCTGGAAGTCCGGGTCTAGGCTTGTGCTAGCAGAGCTCACACAAGTACGCTAAGAATAGCTGTGTGGATGTTGCTTTGAGGTTGTGGCTTGGGGTAGAGCTTGAGTTCTCAAGCCTTTGGGGGACAGAGGAGGGGGGACTTTAGACTAAATAGTACAATGGGACCCCACAACAAGCTGTGATAGGGTCACTGCCTAGAAGAGGCAAATGGACCAAGAGAGGAAAGGTCAGTGGCACTACCTCATCTGACTGCATGTTTTTAATCTGTTCTTCATCCAAGTTTCCAGATTCCTCCTCCTCTTCCTCTCGGCCCTCTTCGGTCACATCACCTGCCCAGACTAAGCATACACAGTGTTCACCAGCAGCACAATTAGACAGGATAGTGTGAAGGATTGCCGACATGTCCTCTAATGCTGCCTCCACTAGCAAGGGAAACATGCCACTTTTCTGAACTGAAATTCCTCCCAGTGTAAATGTGGGAACACAAAAGGGGTACGAAATTGCTCTAATGGCTGCATCCAAATATGGAGAGGCACCACTCTGGGTTGGCGCTCTCAATTAATTCAGTTCTTCCTCTTGCCGGTCTCCTTAGCCCCAAATAACAGTAACAGGATCTAAGTTGGCTGTATCCCCAGAGCCTCCAGCCTCCCTTCATAGGCTTCTCCCATGAGAAGTGGGCTGTAGTCCCACTTCCCCCACCAAGGGTCATACCTAATGGGACAAATCTGGGAGTGGATTTACTTTAGATCCTGATTCCTGGCTATTCTACAGAGGAGCTGTTCCTGCATTGTCATAGCCCTCTGTGCGCCTTCTGTAACGGGGGCATGGAGACTCCATGGGCTGAAATCTCACTTGTTCTGTCTTAGGGTCTCCAAATGTAAGATGCAAAAGAGATGAAAGATCTGGGGGAGCTGCAGGTTGTACAAGCCTTCAAAATGTTTATGGTTAGGAAATATGTCATGGTGTATTTGCTGGATGCCATAGAGCTACTCGATGACAACGCAGGACAGGAATCAAGGGCAATATAGCCTGTCCACGCACACATCAAATCAACAGCCAGTATATGCAGCAGTGCATCTCAGGAGAATCAGAATGGTTGGCAGATAACCAGGCAACGTATTGGTAACATGATCTTTTAAGGCTCTGGTATCACTATTAGTGCTATATGGTGTCTGAAAACATAATTCTATTCTGAGGAGCTGATCCTCCTCATTCTTCACTCTGAAGTGCCTGAACTTATGTATATTAGATCTCTTGAAATAACACCTGGCCAGTTTGGACTTTTTCCAAAGTGCCAGGCCACCCCATCTGAGTGGAATGAGTCCCCTCCCCCACTTCATATTGTACCAGTATCAATACCATCCACAGTGACAGGCTGGTCAGTAGCTTCATTCCTCTCCTTCTTCAGAGAGTCCCGCCTATCTTCAGATGCAGACTGGTTCTTCTTGTTCTTAATCAGGATTTTCCCTAAGAGATCCTGAGGGCTTGGCAAGGGAACGCCCGGCTTCAGCTGTAACAGAGAAAAGTCCTTATTGAATTTCTCCTACAAAGAGACAGAGCTCATACACTCAGCTGTCCATCTGTATCTGTGAACATCTCCGTCCACCTGTCTGCCTCCACACTGCACCATCTGCGTCCTTCAACATCTCCATCCATCCGTCTGTACCTGTATACACCTGTCTGCTTACAGTGCCATCCACAGCTTGCATCCCGGCCATCTGGCTGCCAATTTTATATTGGCAGCTACACTACTTTTATACCTTTCTCTATCTACAGCCCACACTTTTTCCATCTTTGTGCCTGCTTGTGCCATGCTCTGTTTCCAGCCACACATCTGCTTACATCCAGCACCATTTAAAGGGCCAACCAAATATCATTCTGTATCCATCCAACTAACAGATGGTTTCCAGGTGCTCTACCTTGTCTGCCTACCATGATTCTCCCCAAGAGACACTGCATGCTTGCATGATTCTATTGTTGTAGACCTTGTCCACCCTCCAATACCCCACATGCCATCCTTCATTGTGCCTTGCTGTACTGTGGACTGTAAGCACTTTGGGACACAGATGTTGTCTTTTTATTTTTCTGCAAAGCACCATGTATATTTCTGGCACAGCAGTAGTAATGTGCATGGGGGTTACAAAAAGGTAATATGCATTTGTACATGCAAACTGGGGAGCTGCACGTGCAATCAATTATCTGGACCATGCACTCCACTGTTCTGTGCATGCAGCTGCATATGTTACTTACCTGACTATGCCTGTACATATGTATTTCACATGCACAACTCAGATGAGGTCTGATTCTAAAGTCGAAGGAGTCACATAGGTATAACAGAGCAGAATCAGGCCTCTAGTTTCAAAAAATCTGGCCCTGAAGCTGAAAAGATCACCCTTCATTCTCCAAGTTGCTCAGCACCCAGCCCCATTTCCAGCTGTCTCCTCTCACTGCCTCTGTCTCTAGGCTCACTGACTTTAATGCCTTTATAAGCCTCCTCCCACTTGCCACAAAGGATCCCCCAAATTACCATACAGGTGGCAGAGCCAGACAGCACCAGGGAGTGATCCCTGTGTTTATGATGCCCTCTCCCCAATAAAAGTTCTCCCCCATCTTCCACTTACTGGATATTTTTCTAGTGGCTCTGTCAGCAGCATGTCCCCAAACATGGTCCTACAGTACTCAGCCATCTTAGCCTGCTGCTTGGGCCTAAGGAATAATGCAATAAAACAAGAGTGAGACATGAACCTATTGAGTCTGGAAAAGAGCATGAGCAACCCTCCTCCACTATGCACTGTGCCCTGCCCCCTCCCACCCAAAGGGTTAACCCTAACCTCCCCTCATCCTGATCTCTCACATAGGCTCTCTGAAACCCTTCTCCAGGACTAACAGCGTCTGCCCTGCTCCATCACCTCCCCAACAGTAGGCGTTTTGGGGGAGGTTGAATGGGAGTGGCAGGATGGGATTCACTGGTTTAATTATCTCATCTTTCAGCATCAACCACCTCTGATCCCTCCAAGAAAAACTCCTAACACTGCAACTCCAGTGCTTCACCTTGCTACCCCCAACCTCAGACACCCAGGAAATCGCAACCATGTGCGAGGCAGCTGGAGAGGTTGTGCTTGCCTCTACCTCCCCTCTCAGACAGCAAAAAATGAATTCTCTCACATGAGTTCCCCAGATGTGAGTCCACCAGCAACCACTGGATACTCACGAGTCAACATGGTTCTCAAAGGACAAGATAACTGGGTAGAGAGAGGTTTTGAAAGCACTTTCTGCAATGGCCTCAATGACATCCTAAACAAGAACAGACAGACAGAGCATTATTATAGTGTCCTGAGACAGGTAGCCATCCAGCTTTCACAGCTATGATTCTATGATCTCTGAGTTGATCATGTCCAGTGGCTCTCCCAGGCATGACTAAACTTCCTTTTCACACACTCCTCTCATCTGGTCTCTCAGCATGAGGAACAACTTGGATTCCCTTAGGTTCTTTTATACTCAATACTTCACATTCAGAGGTGATGAGGAAGGCATAGGAGGGCCAGTGTATATCTTGTTACATGGGTGCGATTCAAATAAATGTGCTGTAGGGAGACTAAATTTGGTGTAAGATTCACCGAGGGGGCCAGAAAAAAAGATGTAAGTGACGCCAGATTAAACTCTCTCAAGATTTACTGCGACACATACTTCCTCTGAATTTGTCCATTTGTCTGTCATTTTATTTGCCTGTAAAATCCTTCTTGATCCTGACTATCTACTAGCACAGCAAACGGAACTGTTCAGCAACCAGCAGTTACTAACATTCCAGATGCTGATGCCATGGAACTAGTCTCAACAATATTGATTTATTTTTTAAAATAATATTTTCCTCAGGCCCCTATTAAACTGCAATAAACGTTTCTCTATTTTCTTTCCCATTGTTGCTAACTGGCAGGTTACAGGAGCATAGTTTTTCTCCTTTGTAATTATCTGCCCCCGCTTACTCCTGCTCCATTCATTCAGTGATATCATGCAATCCATTGTATACTGCATTATAGTACATGGACTGCAGAGTTCAATTCATTGGGCCAAATTCAGCTCTGGTGTAAGCCCGAGGAAGACAGTGGCATAATGCCAGGGATGAATATGGCCCAAGGACTTCAACCTATGTAACCCACGCCCCCAACCCCCAAACCCTGATTCACCAAGCAGTTTTTCTCTAAGGAAGGCGGCTCCAGTGCCACTTCAGGGGGCCACTTGAGCGGCATTTCAAAGGAAGCTGCTACAAGTTCAGAGGAGGAGAGGGTGTAAAAGATGCTATTAGAAAGATGGGGGTTGGAGAAGGGAAGGAGTAGGAGACGGGGGTTCTGTGTATTATATAAACTAAAAACCGGGCTCATGCTGTGTTAACAGGCTATAATTCCATCCTGAGGTTCATTCACATAGTTTAGCAGAACCCCTCAGGGCAATTATAGCTTCCATAATAAACAGTTGTGCTATTATTTGCCCTATCTGTAGTGAACTGCTATGCAAAAGCAACCATGATACCAAAAGAGAGAGCCTGGGAAATTGCCAGCATTAATTATTACAGGCAGGTCAAGGTACCTGAGCACTGAAGGAGAAAGGGTTTATTTTTTCATATGTCTTGGTAATAATGAAGTGCAGGAATGGGGGGGGGGGGGCGGAAACACAGACTAAGTACAAGAGAGCTGTTAACAATTGGCTTCTGTCTGGTGGGATCTGGGCTTTGCCCGAGTGGACTGAGGGGAAGTGAGTGTAGTCTTGTGATTTTTACCGTGCATGGTGTTTGTAATTTATGTGGTTAAATGCACTAAAACAAATCCTTCAGCGTGAATAGCAAGTTCACTAGGCAATGGCGCGTGACCCTGGGCTGGCTCTCTTTCCCCGTGAAGCCTTTCAGTGAATAGTCAGGGAAGCTGTATGACCAACATCCCAGATGGCTGCTGCTCTGCTGGATGCATATCATGTACTCCCATGGCATGGTCGTGACAAAAGGAATTACCCCCACAGTGCCGATATTTAACATTACAAACCTGCTGTAGGCATCAACCTGTAGAAGACAACAAGGCTCTCTCTTAACCCTTGTGGTCTTCTGAAAAGATGCTCGGTGCTTGTCGTTTGTCTGAACTCACACAGCTATTCATTCACACACTCATCCATCCACCTACACAACCCTCCATCCACTAGGCACTCATCCATTCAACCATACATCTCTCCAGCCGTCCAACCACCTCTCTGATTCCATATATGACAATTCACAAGTATTTCACCTCATTTATTCAGACCCATCCATACAACAGCCCCGCTGCTCTCCCCCTATCTATCTACTTTCCCCCAATTAACCTACACATCAGGCCATCCTGTTGAATAGATGCTCATCTATCCATACACCTGGGTCCCCCTGCCCATTCTTCATCCATTCACTCTCGGTACACAGAAATAAGTATAAAATCAGGACAAATAATCTGTGGAGACAATCCCTCACCTTGAAGAGAATCTCAGTTGTCATGGTGAATCCATGGGTAATGATGGGCTCCTCATCTGGGGGACGACCCTTCCAGCAGTCCAGCTCCACACAACGGCAGCCAGACAGCAGGGTCTGACGATACATTTCAGGAGATGAGATGCCAGAAAACTGGCCAGCTGGAGAGGGGCAGGAGGAGAAGAGACTGTGGTTTGCCATTTATTCGTGTGAGTGCATTCTGCATGGAGAGCAGTAAGAAGGGGAAACAGCTCTGTGCACACCCAGGGCAAGTGTGCACTCCACAATGCAGAGAGATTTTAGGTAACTGGGCAGTGGAGCCCTACCTAACACTTCTTCCTCCCTCAAAGCATGGCCTATACTAATGTGTTTACCTTCTGCACATCACCCAGGGATGAGGTGTGATGGTACCCACCTACCACTAATCCCTGGGGGAGACACCTGCCCAGTCAGTTGGGAGGGACACACAATTACCTGCTCTTGAATTCCTGAGGGATCTGCATCTGCCCAGCTGTTGGGAAGGGGTATGGATCTGCCTTCAAGTCTATGGGGCTATACACCTGCTTGACTCTTAGGGAGGAAACCTGCTTCTCACTGAAATCTTAGAGCATATATACCTGCCCAATCACTTTGTAGGCTAATGCATCTACCCAGGGATAGACACATGCCCAATCAGTGAAGAGTGGCACACATCTGCTCAGCCTAGGGACTCCTGAGAGAGACACACACCTTGCCAGCTGTTTAGAAAAGACAGGAACCTGCCCTCACATCCCAAGAATACCCGTGCCTGTCTATACAGACAGATGATGAAGCCATAATCTTGCACTGCAATGGAGTTGGTGATGGGAAAAGACCCTGGCTATGAGCTTGAGGGCAAGGAGTTGCTCACCCTTCCTACACTGCAGATGTTATACATGCCCTATCACACCCTGGCTACAGGCTATCCCAAAAACGAATCCATCAGACACAAGGGGACTGTGACTCATTGTCTTGAGCATTTAGGCTGATCTCCCTAGTCCTTTTGCCTTGCTTGGCGTCACCCAAGCGTGACTTTTTTACAGAACAGCAGACTATGCTTTTTCTTTTCAAACCCTTACCAATGGGTTGATTCCTTACAAACTGCCCGACTGCTGCCTAGCATACATGGCACATAGGGCAAAATCCATCTCCAGTGTCAGTACACATGCTTGGTACAACACACCTGCTTTGAAGCTAGGGGAAGATCCCTGGAATTGGTGTTTCATCCAGTGGAGATACCTGTCAAGTAGGTGTTGTGTGATGAGTTGATGAAGTAATGTGAGAGTGGCTGGGTCATGTCCTGGTACAGCACCACTTTCTCCAGTGATACAATATTGTTTTCAGGGCCACAGAGGAACCAGACCATCCCCTCTGGAGACAACTGCCCTGCAGGGAAAACAAAGCTATTAACAGAAGTGAAACGATGAGGCCTGGCTCCCTTCCAGGCGGGTAATGCTGAAACACAGGGGCCTGCAGGAGTTAGACAGGCTGCTCCAGACACGCTGGTAAGTATCAGGTAATGTGCAGTGTGAGATGATTCCATAGCACTGGAAAGACAGAGAGGCAGTGTGCTGAACAAGACTCACCTCTCTGGATGTTAATCCCACTGGGTTCGTACTTCTCGATCAGGCCCTGCACCTGCTCTGGTTTGGCCGGAGGGAAAAGGATGTCATTGAGGCGGGAATCTCGCTGTTTCTTGTTGATAAACTTTGCCAAGTGCTCTTTGGTCATGTAGGGCTTGGCTTTCGAATGGCTAAGGGCAAAGAATCAGAAAGGAATGGAAGAGGGAATGTATTTGAGTTTTACTGGAAAACCCCTCTTACAGCAGTGGGACGCAGGCTAATCCTTCCTGCAGCTAGCTGTGCATGCCCATCTCTCTGGACTCCCATAATTTCCTAGAAGGCTTTCTTTTCTCTGAAGGCTCCAGCTCTCTCTCAGTTCCTCTACCTTACAGCACCCTTCCCTCTTCTTTGTATCTTATTTCTGTATCTTATTTCTGCATATTTAGTGCTGGTGAAAGGTTACACAGATTGGAGACCAAGGCCAAGGTTTTCAGAAGTGATCAGTGGTTTTTGGTGCCTCAAGTTTTGGGTGCCCAACTTGAGACACTATCAAGAGAAGAGCTGAGAACTCACCTCTGAAAATCAAACCCTTTTAAGCTGTCACCAGTTTGGCCACCTGCACACAGAGGGACCCAAAATCATTGGTCACTTCTGAAAATCATGGTCTAAAGTTCTTTACCTGTCCACTGCACAGGTTCAAGTGCAGAAACGGGCAGTGCACGCTTCCCACCTATTTGATTCAGCCTTGACCTGTGACCACCTCTGGCAACGAAGAGGGTAGATCAGTCTCCATATCCTAGCCAGGCCTGCCCTCTCTATTGAGGCTGTCAGTAAGCATGTCAATTCCGTTGGTGACACAGACACCTGCACATTAGGAGCAGGACTGAAACTGAAGTCACCTCATATACCCCAGTCATTTCACTTCAGTTGTACCGTATCTTCCTCCTTTATTGTCCCCCGTTTGCCTGTCTTTTCCCCTCATGAAACAAAGCCTGCCCCTGCAGCATGAGGAAGACTCACTGAGAGGTGAATATCTCATCGATCTCCGGACGGGGACACAGGTTCATCAGGAAGGTTTTATACACTTTCTCAGGGAAGTCCTCTGGATTGATCGCATCATTCTGAAAAAGAAACTGCAGCTCGCAAGTACTGCAAACCCATGTCTGCCTTCACTTCCTTATTAGAGCCCGTAATCCATATTCCTCTTGCCCTGCTCTGTAGTGCCTGGAGTATCCCTGTTTGCGGTGGTGTGAATTAGCACACAGAGCATTAGATGTTGCTTAGAGAAACAGGGCAAGCAGTTTGTGATGCTTTGGGGGAAACTATTTCAATGGGGTAGTTGTGAGTCGTCCCTGGTGTCCCTTGGGAAGGTGCAGTTGTTGAGTGAATAAAGCAGTGGCCTGGGATTCAGAACATCTGGGGTATATTCTTGACTCCACTATTGACCTGCGGAGTGACCTTGGGCAAGTCTCTGTGCCTCTTTTTCCCTTTTGTCTACCTTATCTCTTGAGACTGTCAGCTCTTTGGGGCCCTAGGTGACGCTGTAATAGAAATAATAATAATTGATGTCATCGTGGCTGGGAGCCAGGTAAAGCTCCAGCGTGGTACAGATTATACAGTTTCACAGTAATTTAGAATGGTGGTCAGGAAGTCTACCTCTTTGGGGTTGTTTTAGGGATAGCATCATCATGGTCAAGAGGTCAGGGCCAGTGAAGGAATTGTCCTGGAGCTCTGGACACCTCTGAATATCCCAAGAAGTCACTCACCTTGCCCTTTGGAAGGTGACAAGCATGTAATGCAGCTTCTACTCTCTTCCTGTCTGCAGGAAACATCTGAAAAATACTGAGAGAGAGAAGAGCAGTTAGGCCTGCAAAATGACAATTTGTGAAGAGCAGTGAGCGAGAACAGAGGTTGGGGCTGCTGGCAGGTGCAGTCAGAGGGTGGGATAAGATGGGGTGGGGTAGTGGGGAGCTATAATCAGAGAGAGGGACAAAAGGGTGCATGCAAAACTGGGTCACAGAGAGAAAGAGAACAGATATGTGGAGAGATGTTATGTACAAAATGCTTAAAGGTATTTAGGGGTCTAACTCCCATTGATATCAATACAAAAATACCACTGCTGCTTCAATTCAGACGTTTCCCCAACCAAGGGCAGGGCCGCCCAGAGGGGGGGGGCAAGTGGGGCAATTTGCCCCAGGCCCCGGGCCTCCATGAGAGTTTTTCGGGTCCCCTGGAGCGGGATCCTTCACTCGCTCTGGGGGCCCTGGAAAACTCTCGCTGGGCCTGGGGCCCCGGAGCTTCTTCTGCTCCTGGTCTTCGGCAGCAATTCGGCAGCGGGGGGTCCTTCCGCCCCGGGACCCGCCGCCGAAGTGCCCCGAAGACCCGCAGTGGGGGGTCCTTCCACCCCGGGACCCGCCGCCGAAGTGCCGGGTCTTCAGCGGTAATTCGGCGGCGGGGGGCCCCAAGGCCCCCTGAATCCTCTGGGTGGCCCTGACCAAGGGTAACTTTAGTTTCTGCTGGGGACCCTATAGGACAAGGAAGGGCAAACTATGGCCCGCGGGCTAGATCCGGCCCGTCAGGGCTTTCAATCCGGCCCGTGGGATTGCCATCCCAATGGCGCAGCAGGGCTAAGGCAGGCTCCCTGCCTGCCCTGGCCCCGCTCTGTTCCCAGAAGTGGCCAGCACCACGTCCCTGAGGCCCCTGGGGGAGAGGGGGCAGAGGGCTCTGTGCGCAGCCCTCGCCTGCAGACACCACCCTCCGCAGCTCCCATTGGCTGGGAAGGGGGACCTGTGGCCAATGGGAGCTTTGGGCGTGGTACTCACAGGCGAGGGCAGTGCATGGCAGAGCCGCCTGCCCCATCCCACCCCCAGGAGCCACTGCCAGACTTGCTGGCCATTTCCAGGAGCGGCAAGGGGGCAGGGCAGGCAGGGAGCCTGGCTTAGCCCCGCTGCGCGCCACTGCCACCCCAGAGCTGCTCGAGGTAAGCGGCGTCGGGTCAGAGCCTGTATCCCCAACCCTTCCTGCACCCTACATCCCAACCCCCTGCCCTGAGCCCCCTGCCGCACCCCTCCTGCACCCCAACTCCCTGCCCTGTATCCCAGTATTTCTATAATACTGCAATGGCTGCTCAGGTGTGGACCAGGAGCTAAAGTAGCCCTGCTCTGTAGAAGGGGAGTGCAAACCACCTCCTCCATCACTGCACCAGCACAAACACCAGCACAGGGGAGAATAGGGCCTCAAGCCCAATTCTGCTCTCACTTGCATTGGTGTAAATCCAGAGTAACTGCTGAAATCAGTGGAGATACACTGGTGTTAAACTGGGATAAACTGGGGAGAAGGCCCAAAGATTTTATACACAGATAATGGGAAAACAATTAAAGAACCAATCAGCTCAGAATTCCTGGATGGCAGTAAGAAACACAGGCATGCCAGCACTGCTACCAGCCAGGCAGAAAGCTCATTTAGAGATGGACCAGGACCAGAACCCCTAAAGCTTTTGGAGTGTGGTTAAAATGAGATTTGGATTTTACCCAGCCTTGGATTTGCAAAACAAAACCCCAACAAATGAGGCTTTATACAACCCGGACCAGCCCTGGTTGTTGATCTCTACTCTAATTGAGACCAGAGGGCTAATCCCAGGGTTCCTCTTACTGCAGTAGCAGGACAGCCCCTGTTAGTGAGCTTTCCAGACCCAAGGCATGTCCCCCATGGCCTAATCCCCTTCTGGGGACAGCCAGAGGAGATAGAAGTCCCTTTCCCTCTTCTTGAGGGAAGGACCAGAACCCCTAGGAGGTAATGTCTTCCTCTGGGTGCAGCAAGGCAGACAAAGCCAGGCTGGGCTCTCGTCCCTTCACCCACCTGCTCTGTTTTCGACCTGACTGGGTGCACAATGAAATGTAAATGCCTGTACTCACTTCCTGACAGGAATTTTTCCTTCAGCACTGAGTTGCATCTTCAGCTTCACCAGGCTGTGAAAAAGAGCAGATCAGACAAGAACATGCTTGTATAATCTTTCCAGACCACATGTGCCAGGATTCAGGGAGAGGGAAAGAAACTCAGATGTTAACTGCCAAATAGAGTCCTGTCTGCAGCATTGCTGTAGTCGCATTGGTCTCAGGATATGAGACAGACAAGGTGGATGAGGTCATATCTTTGATTAGACCAACTTCTGTGGGTGAGAGACATGCTTTCAAGCTACACAGAGCTCTTCTTTAGGTCTGGCAGATTTTGAGATGCTCCCCAACAGCAGAGGTTTGCTCCCAGTCTTTGGGAAGGAGGCAGAAAAAGTTAGGCAGTCAGCACAGTATATAAATACTTAGGTACCACAATGAGAAATGCCTGAGAAACACTCAAGAGAGGTGTTTGTATTTGCTGCTCTACAATGATCCTTGTGGTCAGTTAAATAATATGACACAGTCCTGGAAAGAAAGACTCAGCATTTGTCAGGGCTAATGTGATGCTGGAGGGGGATCTTCCCTGGATATAACTCTTGGGGCTTTGGATTTAATTGTTTTTGTATAATACCAAGCATATGCTTAACTAGCTCACTATGTACTTTGGTTTCAGTCATTCTCATTATGGCTATGTCTACACTACACACCATCAGCAGAGGCATGTAGTGTAGGTGTAGCTGCATGCCGTAGTGAAAAGCACACCACATCTGAGCCTCTCTCCACCAGAGTCTTTCCCTGCTGCTGGAGCCTTTCCCCGCTGTCAGTAAAGGCACCAGAAATGGGGAGCTGACAGAGCCTTTCCCGCTGTAATGGGCATGCTAAATTAAATTGTATTATACTGTTCAGCCACAGGTGACACTGTGCATAAAAATCCCTTTTTTAACAACCCTCAACCATACCAGGCAGAGCATTAAAGGATCTTATGATGAACATAGCTGGTATGTATAAGCAAGTTCTGTGACCAGTCTACATCTGGTACAGGAGCATGACAGAGTGTCAGTAGTAAACTAAGAATAGACACAAAAGGAAAACAGCAACAGATGTTGCAGACAAAAGGAACAGCTACAAAGGTTCCAGAATCTCATCAATATGCCACTCTTCAGTGCCCCAACGAACTTCAGCTTCCCCAGTGGACAGAATGGAAGCAGTATTTTACAAGATTTTGAATTTCCAAAATCTCCACAAAGAAACTGGAGATATGCAGCGATCTTCTCTAATATATGCTATGGGGAAGCAGACAGAGCATATCTTTAAATCCTTTGACTTTACTGAAGACAGTCATGGAGATGACTATGAAAGGGTTCTGGCTATGTTCGATGCATTCTTCATATCTCAGAAATGTGGTTTATAAAAGAGCATGTTTTCAACAGAGACTTCAAGAACCAGGGGGAAAATAATGAATGTTTTATAAGAGCTCTGCATACATTGGCTGAAAACTGATTTTTGGGAATGCAAAACGGAAATATCAGAGACAGGCTAGTAATTACTGGGTTAGAAGATAAAAACCTTTCACAGCAGCTACAATTGAAGAGAAATTTAACACTAGTGACAGCTATACAGATAGCAAAAGAGTCAGAATTAGTCAAACAATATAACAAAAGGTAGGAGCAATTTGAAAACCCTGAAGCTAGCTAAGCTATAAACAGACACCTGAGTGTTAAAAGTCATTGTCATAAAACCCCTGTGGCAAGGAGAGAGAATGCTGAGTCTAAAGCTGTGTCTACGCTGCCACTTTCAGCGCTAAAACTTTAGTCATTCAGGGGTGTGAAAAAACACCCCTCTGAGCAACAAAGTTTTAGCGCTGAAAAGCACCAGTATAGACAGCACTCCCAGTGATAAAGCTACCACCGCTCGTTCTGGGTGGGTTTTTTTTAATCGCCAGGAGAGCTCTCCCCCGGTGATAAAACATGTCTATACTGCCACGTCACAGTGCGGCCACGCTGTAACATGGGCAGTGTAGACATACCCCAAGAGAGACAAATTCCAACCTACATGCACAAGGAGTGGAAAAAGTCATATCCTAAGAGATGATGCATGTCACAGGCAAACAGCATAATGCATGCATGAAATATGGACATTTTGCAGCTGTTTGCTGCACCAAAACAATCAGGACGTTGATTCACATTACAGACAACCAAGAGCCATTGTTTCTGGAATCTATCACTTGGAATCCAGAGAACCTGCCTGGAGAGTGAAACTGAATATTCATGGCAAGACTATTGCCTTTAAAATTGACTCAGGAGCTGACCTCACAGTCATCTCAGAAGGACTTAACAATCACCTTCAACCCTTCTCAAAGCTGAAGTTACCTGAGACAGCTCTGACAGTATTCTGACCTGCATGGGCCAGTTTACTACAGAAATAACTTACACTCTGGATGCATAGCTTTTGTCTTTGTATGTGATCTAAGGACCACAGACCAGCAGCCTTCTCAGCTGCAGTGTGGCAGCCATGATGGGCCTAGTGAGACAAGTAGAAGAACTTGATGGAGTATTTGGTCATATTGGACTTTTGAAAGGAGATCCAGCACAAATAACCTTAAGAGACAATGCTGAACCATACATACATACACCTCGAAGGATTCCTACCCTATTACATCATAAAGTGGAAACTGAGTTAAAGAGAAGGGAGTGGATCAGCATATTCAAGAAAATTTCTGAGCCAACAGCCTGGTGTGTGCCAGTGGTACCAGTTATAAAGAAATATGGAAAAATGTGACTCTGTAGATCTTAAAAGACTAAATGAAGTAGTTGTGAGAGAAAAATATATCCTCCCAACACTGGAAGACTTCCTCCCCAAAGTGAAAGAGATACCTCGGGCGGATATCTGGCAAATTTCTTTAGCTAAAGCAAGTGCTACATTTATCACACCCTTTGGGAGATTTTGCTTTCAAAGATTACCTTTTGGAATTACAAGTGCACCTGAAGTTTTCCAAAGAAAGCTGGCAGAATTGTTAATGAACACAAATGAAGTTACAGTTTTCATGGATGATATTCTGATATATGGATCTTCAACACAACAAAACCCTCAATGAAGTCCTAAGCCTAATCAGTCTTGACTGATGCTAAACAAGGAAAAATGCATTTCCGCCTATCCCAAATTTTGTTTTTGAGACAGACCATAAACAGAGATGGATGGAATCAATCCTAACCTTGAGAAAGTAAAAGCAATTTGAAAATGGAATGCACTAATTAATGAACCAGAACTGATATATATATACACTGAGCTAGTAAATTACCTTGGTCAGTGCCTACACGACCTTTCTACAGTGAGAAAACCACTGAATGAATTATTGGAGTATATCTACACTGCAACTAAACACCCGTGGCTGGCCCATGTCACCAGACTTAGGCTCATGGAGCTTGGGCTGCAGGGCTGTTAAATTGTGGTGTAGACATTCAGGCTCAGGCTAGAGATCAGACTCCTGGACCCCATGAGGGGAGAGGGTCCCTGAACCCAGGCTCCAGCCCAAGCCCAAATGTCTACACTGCTTAAACAACCCTGCAGCCTGAGTCTGAGTCGGCTGTCAAGGGCCAGCCACAGATGTTTAGTTGCAGTGTAGACATACCCTTAAAATTCAACACATCTTAGCTATGGGGACCAAATCAAGACATTTTCTTCAAAAAGGTAAAAGGATTGATCTCAATAGCTCCATTTCTCCAGTACTATAATGTGAACAAACCCACAAGGGTCAGTGCCTAGGTGGGACACTGTTGCAACAACATGGCTCTGAGTGGAAGTCAGTTGCATTTTGCTCTCGCACACTTACAGAAGCAGAAAAATGATATGCACAGATTGAAAAAGAGTGCCTGGCAAGCATATGGGCATGTGAGAACTTCTACACAGATCTGTGTGGACTGATAACAGACAAGAAACAGCTTGTAACCCTCATCAGTGGAAAAGACCTGGATCAAGCACCGCTCAGATGCCAACTACTGCTAAAGTTAATGCAATTTAACCCAGTTGCAAAATATGTTCCTAGGCAAAATCTGGTGGTAGCAGACACTCTATCAAAGAGCCCAGCATCGCACTCAGCAAACTGTGAGCTTGAAGATGGCATATATGGATGCTGTGGATGCATACAGACCAGTGTCAGAAAAGGGACTCCTCCAGCTAAACAAGCCCAACCTCGACAGCCACTCACCTTCAGAAAGTTCTAAGTTACATATGAGGCGACTGACTGACTCAAGTATCTAAAGGACACTAAGGAAGTGATAAGAAACTACTTTCTGGTATGTGGACAATTAAGTGAGTCAAATGGACTTGTGATTAAAGGCAATTTGCATCGTAATTCCAAACAAATGAGTGGGGAAATCCTAAACCTCATTCATGAAGGATATCAAGGATTAATTAAAGGCCGTGAATGGAGGGAGGGATAACTCCGTGGCTTGAGCATTGGCCTGCTAAACCCAGAGTTGTGAGTTCAATTCTTAAGGGGGCCATTTAGGGATCTGGGGCAAAAATCTGTCTGGGGATTGGTCCTGCTTTAAGCAGGGGGTTGGACTAGATGACCTCCTGAAGTCCCTTCCAAAACCAATATTCTATTTAAAAAAAAAAAAAACAAGCCAGCAAGGACATAAAGAATAAAGTATCTGCACATGAACATTGCAAAACTAACAGACCAACACAATACAAGGAACCTTTAATAACAGCACCTCTACCAGCCAGACCTTGGAAGAGACTCACTGCAGATTTATGTGAATTCAGAGGACATTATTACCTGGTCATCATGGACTATTTTTCCACATACATAGAAACAGTGTATTTGAAAGACATAATATGCCCCAGTGTTATTGAGAAACTGAAGTCCATTTTTGATCACTCTGGTATT
Organism: Mauremys reevesii; assembly: GCF_016161935.1. NCBI lineage: Eukaryota > Metazoa > Chordata > Testudines > Geoemydidae > Mauremys > Mauremys reevesii. The sequence goes on from NC_052626.1 coordinate 58,916,087, forward strand.
CCAGAACAACTAGTGCTGGACAATGGACCACAATTCACTGCAGCAGAGTTTAAGTCATTCCAAACGAAATATGATTTTGACTATATTACTAGCAGCCGGTGTTACCCAGAAGCAAATGGAGAGGCTGAAAGAGCTTTACAGATGGCTAAGAAAATCTTACAGCAGGAAGAGCCTTTCCTTGCTTTTCTGTGTTACAGATCAACACCAACAGCTGCTACTGGATATAGTTCAGCAGAAATCCTGGTGAGAAGACAACTCAGAACTACTATTCCAACTTTGGAAAAGAACCTATTTCCAAAGTGGCCAGGACGAAGAGAGTAGCCAAATTGGATAAAAAGGCTAACGAAGCTTATAAACACTTTTACAACAGATATCACTCAGAGAACTGCCAGGTCTAGAACCTGGTGACCATGTTCACGTCAAACTGGATGGAGGAAAAGAATGGACAACTCCAGCTGTCATAAAGAAAAAGAATTCAGCACCCAGATCATATGTGATTGAGACCAACACTGGAGACTTCAACAGAAACCATCAACATCTACAGCTTGTTTCTCAGAAAGAACAATCAACAGAGCAAACTACAGATGGCAGATGCAGAAGAAGACCCAGGGATTCCAAACTGACCACAGCCAATCATTGCAAGTAATGGACACCCTTTCACCACTGCCAGAGCCTTTCCTTCAGTGGGGGAAGGGCTCCATCAATAGGGAGGCAGCAGGATGCTACATTGCTAAAAACAGCAGTGTAAATGGGTAGGCATGGCTTGGGTGAGTAGAGAACCATCTAGGGCATGTACTCGGGTATGTACCCACACTCTTCAAGCATGTCTTTACTCTGCTCGTCTAAGCCAGGCTTCACCGTTTACACTGTTATTTATACCCCTTCTACGGAGACTATGCATGTATACACCCTACACACTGCTAAAGGAAGGGTGCAGTGTACATGCACCCAAAGTGACATACAGCCCAGATACCGGCATTGCACCTATTGTTATGGGCAACTGAGTTTAGACAAGGTTTGTTGCTGAATTGCAGAAGCCCTTTGCTCCCAAGGAGCCCACCCTGGCATCATTCCCTATGGAGACAGGCAGGGAGAGCAATGGGTTGGAGTTTTAAAGAGGAACATTAATTGAAAGCTACTTACATTTTCTCCAGGAAAGTGTAGCGAGATGCATTGAATGTCAGTGGGTTTCTAACAATGGACATGATATCCTCAGCCCAGCTCTGGGAACAAAACAAATGCAAACAGAGGTTAGAGAAGTGGCACCAATCAGGACTTGGCATCTGCACGCTGAATGGCACTGACCTCCCATCCTGTCCTCGCAGCCTGGCTACATTGAGGAGCAGTGCGCACCCTCTGGTCCCTGCCACCTGCCTAGTCTTGAGCTCCTGTTTCTACACCTGCTTACAGTGGGACCTTGCACTTATCCTCCTATCCTTCTCTTTGTCCACTTTAACTGCAAGAAGGAGGAGGATGAAGTGAACAGCAGCAGCACATCAATTCCCTCCTTGTGCTTGCAGGGGCTCAAGAGCACTGTACCCCCCTCTCTTTTGGAACCGGATTCCTGTCCCTTGCAGCTGGCAAGCTTGCCAGTCATGCTCAAGAAGCAGAGAGTTAGAAATCCCACCCTCCCTCTTTCCGCTTATACCGCGATTCCTAGATGTCCCTGGTGGTCCATTCCCCTGAGGTCTCGGATACCTTGCCAACATTCTCTTTGTAGGAGACAAAGTTGTGGAACATGAGATCCACCATATCGGTGCCGGTCACAATAGTCAGAGTCTTGAGCAGGAAGTTGTTGTCTGGGAAATCCAAGTTAAAAACATCTCGGAGCTTCTGGCTCTGCAACGGGAAACAAGGTATGAATGAAGGGGGATGGGTAAACTGACACCAGGAAAACAAGACCCAACCCAAACCTTTATCCAAATTTGCATTCAACCTTTATGGAAGCTGGAAAAAGTTTTTAGAAAACTTTGTATATTATTCATTTTCACTGTGGGCCCCTGTACTTCCTGGGTCCAGTGGGAATGTGAAGAAGTACTAGAGCAGCCTGGCATTTCTGATCTGACCAAGAGATCTCAGGAGAAACTTTCTTCTTGCAAGATCTCCAGTTAGGGTTCCCAACTTTCTAATCTCAAAAAAAATTAACACCTTTGCTCCAACCCTTCCCCAAGGCCCCACCCCTTCTCTGAGGCCCCACCCCTGCTAATTTTATCCCCCTCTCTCCATTGCTTGCTCTCCTCCACCCTCACTTGCTCATTTTCACCAAGCTGGGGCATGGGGTTGCAGTGCAGGAAGGCATACAGGCTCTGGGCTGGGGGTGTGGGCTCCAGGGTGGAGCCAGAAATGAGGGGTTCAGGGTGCAGGAGGGGGCTCCGGGCTGGGGCAGGGGGTTGTAGTGTGGGGACGGTGAGGGGTCCAGCTGGGGATATGGGCTCTGGAGTAGGGCCATTGACTTCAGCGGGAGCTGAAGCAGGCCCAAAGACTTCTTGCTGCATACGTGCAGCTAAACTTCTAGGATTCAGAAGTGATGTCTAGTGGGTGTAGGTATAAGGGAGGCTGAGTCTACACTAGTGTACTTACAAGCTGAGGCAAGTGTAAGTGGCAGTCTCTTAGAATCACTTTCACTTACTTCTGAATTTGGCCCAAGTAAGATACAATCAGTTGCTCGCATACAAAACAGGAAATGACTGCCTAGGAAGGAGTACTACAGAAAGGGATCTGGGGGTCATAGTGGACCACAAGCTAAATATGAGTCAACAGTGTAACATTGTTGCAAAAAAAGTGAACATCATTCTGGGATGTATTAGCAGGAGTGTTGTAAGCAAGACATGAGAAGTAATTCTTCTGCTGTACTCCACGCTGATTAGGCCTCAACTGGAGTGTTGTGTCCAGTTCTGGGCGCCACATTTCAGGAAAGATGTGGACAAATTGGAGAAAGTCCAGAGAAGAGCAACAAAAATTATTAAAGGTCTAGAAAACATGACCTATGTGGGAAGATTGAAAAAATTGGGTTTTGTTTAGTCTGGAAAAGAGAAGACTGAGAGGGGACATGATCACAGTTTTCAAGTACATAAAAGGTTGTTAAAAGGAGGAGGGAGAAGAATTGTTCTTCTTAACCAAGGATAGGACAAGAAGCAATGGGCTTAAATTGCAGCAAGGGAGGTTTAGGTTGGACATTAGGAAAAACTTCCTAACTGTCAGGGTGGTTAAGCACTGGAATAAATTGCCTAGGGAGGTTGTGGAAGCTCCATCTCTGGAGATTTTTAAGAGCAGGTTAGACAAACACCTGTCAGGGATGGTCTAGATAATACTTAGTCCTGCCATGAGTGCAGGGGACTGGACTAGATGACCTCTCAAGGTCCCTTCCAGTCCTGTGATTCTATGTCTTCACCTCACAGTAAGCCCAAGCTAGCCTACCCTGGTGTGGCTAGCTTTGCAATGCGGATGCTCCGTCCATGCTAAGTGCTACCCATGTAACTGCATCCACACTGGTGCTGTACTAGCCCATGTACTGGGATGAATTTCTGGTGTGCTATCCTATAGTTCTTAGAAGCAGCAAAGAATCCTGGCACTTATAGAAGAACAACAGTTTTTTTGCAGCATGAGCTTTGGGTGAAATACATTGCATGCATCCAGAGGTGGGTATTCACATCACGCTCACAAAAATCTGCTATTCTTAGCCTGCCAGTTCTTTCTACAGGATTCTTTTCTTCTACTAACACGGCCCCTCCTATAGTTCTTAGTGATACATTAAACTGGACCATTCTGTTAATTCATTCGCCTGGTGCTCTCTCTTACCTAGCATGGAGCTGCTGTCTGTAGGAAGAACAGGAGAACAATGCTTTAGGTAAATAATTTCCAAGGGGAAATACTCCTCATTACTACAGATAGCTTTGAAGGCAAAAGCAAACAGCATTTGGCTGCGAGAATTTTTAATGAGAATGTCATTAAGGAATTCAGTCTGCAAACTTCAAAGTGATTTGTAGTGCACCTGACTGGGACTGCTCTCTCTCTCTTTCTTTCTTGTCCACTAATCATAAAAATTCCCCCAAATTATGGGTCTCACTGACATCAGACCTTCTGGCCAACTGGCAGCACAAGAGGAGGGCTTCTTGGACAGCACCTCCATTCAAATGCTGTGGAAGTGCAGCAGAAACGAAGCAGGCAAACCTGAGGTCAAAAAGACAGTGCAGAAGAAGGATGAAGATAGATCAGAAAGTACACCCCAGGTTGAGCTGTGGGATAGGATTGGAGGTCTACAAGCACCAGTGCTTGATTATCCTGTATTTTCACCACAAAGTAGGATGGGCTGCCCGCCCAGGCTGAAGCAAAACCCAAGATCAAGGCTATGCCCTCAGCTGTGTTTGCTAGCTCAGGCTTAAAGCACCCTCTTAGCCAGGGTTAGAGGTTTTTGTGCATGTGTAAGCAGGGGAATGGTCCCGCTATTGTGGGGAACTTTCCTGGCATATACACTACCCTGGTAAATGGGCTAGCGAAAAGATCTGAGTCCCCGCTCCCACTCCCTTTATCCAGAGGCCTGCCTGAGATTGAGGGCTCCCCTTCCACTCCCCTGTGTGACAGAGTCCTTGTAACCCCAACAAGGCTGGGCCCAGAATTCCTGGGGCTCAAATCCCCAACCTTGTCATGGTCACTTAGGTCAGGGTCTAGGGTGTCCCCACTCCTGGGTGCTCTCTCTGCTCTGGATGCTTCCCTGACCCAGTGATCATTCCATACAGTTCAAAGCAAATACAATTTATTAAACAGCTAGTAATTTTGAAAAAATAAGGAATAATGGGAAAGGTTAAAGGAAAATGTCACCCCGCTCTGTGGGAAGGGGACATCACAACCAGCATCTCTGGAATGTAAGGGAAGTTCACAGTCTGTTCCTCACACGTCCCAGGCCCCTTCTCAGGCCCTGGCTGTGCTACAGGGCTGCTGCTGTGGGTCGGACACTTGCTCTGGCGGTGGTTGGGGTGTCTCCCTGCACTGGGCCCGCTGCCCAGCTCCCCTGTCGTTCTTCAGAGCTACTCACTGCACCGCGCTCTGGACTGCTCCAGCTCCAGCCCCAGCTCCACTCTGCCTCAGCACTATTGCTGCTCTGCCTCCAGCTCCCTGGGCTTCTTCTCTGGCCCTCTGGCTCTGGTTGCTGCAGCTCTGCTCCCAGCACAGGGCTGCTCTGTGGCTGCTTCTCTGGTTCTCTCTGGCTGGCGTGACCCTGCTCCCCAGCTCAGCTCGGGCTCCTGCTTTCTCCTTAGCTCGCCCCCACTATGTCTGTAGTCTGTTCTAGGCAATTCCAGCTCTCATGGAGGATGGAACCTCCTGACTCCCTCATTAGCCTGCCCACCTGTCAATCAGGCTGACCTGGAGCATTGGCCTCTCCCCATTGTTCTTGGGGACTGTCAGTCTCAGGGTCCTGATTTCCCATTGATCCTTCCCCTTTCTTTTGGTACTGGGAGATGGCCAACCAAAAATCCCCACTAAGCTTTACTCGAGTATGGACAGCTAGCAAATGAGGAAATTCACTCTATAGAATAACGGTAAATGTGTGGTAGTGCCAACATAAAAATGACACGCTAAAGTTTAACGTTTGTAGAAGTAAACATCTTTCTAGGATGATGTGCAGATGTGAATGGTGACGTAAGTTCCTAAATGTTATATGCTTTCAGGTTTATAAACTTATATAAAAGTTTACAAAATGTATAAAATATGTAAATTTAAAAAATGTACAGAAAAATCTTAACTTTAAATGAACAAAAAAGTACTGTATTTTTTTACATTGTGTGTGGCGTTACTGACATATCCTGTGACTGTATAGATCATTGTTGCAACCACTATTATATATTTGCAGCAAATATTGTACAAAGGTTGTTGTGTACGGTGTCTATGGAAAGGTTATGATTTGCTGGGTATGATTATGCTGCCTGTATGTGTGATCATTTTTGTAGTTGAAGTTATGAATATTGGCTCTGTATTTGTATCTCAAAGTGTTTTGATTCTAAGTAGCCTCAGGGCTTGGCTACACTTGCAAGTTACAGCGCATTAAAGGAGCCTCGGGTGCACTAGCTCACTACTCATCCACACTGGCAAGGCACGTAGAGCGCTCTGACTCCATGGCTAGAGCGCTGCTGGTACTCCACCTCGGCGAGAGGAATAACGTTTGATGCGCCCCTGCTGGAGCGCCGCAGCGCCAGTGTGAAGAGGTGTTGCATTACTGTGCTCTGATCAGCCTCCAGAAATGTCCCATAATCCCCTTAAGTCAAATGGCCACTCTTGTCATTGTTTTGGATATGCCCTTTGAAAGCTCCATATGACAGCCGGCTGCTTATCTGCTCTGGGACAAAGCAAACCATTACTGTGGAAAGCTGTGTGTGAGAGAGAGAGAGGCGGGGGGGAGAAGGGTCTGCTGCTGTCTGAACTTACCAGAGAGCAGGCTGACATGCTCTCAGCCCCTCAAAAACCCACTCTCTCTCCCCCCACATACACACAACACACTCCCTGTCACACTCCACCCCACCCCACCCCCATTTGAAAAGCATGTTGCAGCCACTTGCATGCTGGGATAGCTACCACAATGCACTGCTCTCTGTGGCTGTTGCAAGAGCTGCTAATGTGGCCACGCCAGTGCACTGTCAGCTGTCACTGTGGACAGACTACAGCGCTTTCCCTACTGCGCTCTACGAAGGCTGGTTTAACTCAAATCGCTCTACATCTGCAAGTGTAGCCATGCCCTCAGTGAAGTATTTGGTCAGCTTCTTGAGAAAGGACTATTCTCAGTAAGTGCCCAATCAAGAAACACTTAACTGACAATGGACTTTGGGAGATACCAATCCACATCTGAGCTTTCCTGGGAGTGTTCAAACTAACATGTAAACAATGGCATCGGCCTGTAAAGAACTGAGTCATGCATGGACCTGAGACTTGCCCATGTGGCTCCGAACTCCATCTTGCTGCTGTAACCTTCCACGGGCAGAGAATATAAAAGGCCCTGAAAACCCCTCCGTCTTGTCTTCAGTCCTGCTTCTTGCCTCTGGAGGGACTTTGCTACAAACTGAAGCTCTGAACAAAGGACTGAATGACCAATCCCAGCTGTGGATGTACTCCAGAAACTTGATTTGAACCTGAAGTTTATTCCATTACTGCTACAAGCCTGAACCAAGAACTTCGCCATTACTGTACTTGCATCCGACGAAGTGGGTATTCACCCACGAAAGCTCATGCTCCAAAACGTCTGTTAGTCTATAAGGTGCCACAGGATTCTTTGCTGCTTTTACAGATCCAGACTAACACGGCTACCCCTCTGATACTTGACACCATTACTGTATGTAATTGATTCCATTTAACCAATTCTAGCTCTCATCTATATCTTTTTCCTTTTATGAATAAACCTTTAGATTTTAGATTCTAAAGGATTGGCCACAGCGTGATTTGTGGGTAAGATCTGATTTGTATATTGACCTGGGTCTGGGGCTTGGTCCTTTGGGATAAGGAGAACTTTTTACCTTTTACTGGGGTATTGGTTTTCATAACCATTCATCCCCATAACAAGTGGCATGGGTGGTGCTACTGGGAAACTGGAGTGTCTGAGGGAATTGCTTGTGTGACTTGTGGTTAGCCAGTGGGGTAAAACCGAAGTCCTCTCTGTGTGGCTGGTTTGGTTTGCCTTGGTGTGCAAAGGAACCCCAGCCGTGGGCTGTAACTGCCCTGCTCTAAGCAATTTGTCCTGAATTGACACTCTCAGAAGTGTCTCACCAAAGGCAGCATCATTACAAGGGGCCAACAGTCCCCTTACATGTGGAGAGAAGGGGGGCTAAGGCAGCACCTGGGCTATTGGCTGGGCTAACTCTACAGTGAAGATATATCCTTGTAAAACACATGCAAATACATGCTTTTATTCTGTTTTACAATTCAAATCCCAGCTCTTCCTTTCCTGCCACCGAGTTTTCTGTTCACATTTGGATTGTAAATGGCCAGATTTCCAAAACAGCTCAGCACCCAGAACTTCTTATGTGCTTGTAAAATGCAATGTACACCCAAAGGCATGCTATAAATTACAAGGTGTTCTTTTTCAGGCATTTTCTATTATATTTTTGGGGAGTTCAATGCTAGTTGAGTCTGTGGGAAACATCCACCTTTAGGAAAAGGTAGATACTACCCCAGGACTATAAAACTAGCATCTGTGTCTACCAAGAGCAAAGCACCTCCTCTCATAGGGTGATTCCAACAGCCAACATAACATGAATGCATTTGAAATGTTGAGAGGGGAGCGAAAAACTTTGAGGACTTCAATAACTCAGACATAGGTTAGGGGTTTGTTACAGGAGTGGGTGTGTGAAATTCTGTGGCCTGCATTGTGCAGGAGGTCAGACTAGATGATCATAATGGTCCCTTCTGACCTTAAAGTCTACGAGTCTATGACTGGAACAAAGACTTTTAAAAAAAATCACCCACAAGACTTTTATTTTATAACAGAGTAGGAATCTGTAGCACTGTCTTGTAGTTTTATTTTGTGATTTCTGACCAATGCAGAGGAATATGTGTATAGCACATGCTTCCCTTTTCGCCTCTGCCTACACAGCAAGCCCCCTGGTATGATCAGGTCAGACTTCACTGATCCTTAGGGTTACCAGGCATCCGGTTTTCGACCGGAATGCCCGATCGAAAAGGGACCCTGGCGGCTCCGGTCAGCAGTGTTGACCAGGCTGTTAAAAGTGTGGTCAGCGGCGCAGCAGGGCTAAGGCAGGCTTCCTGCCTCCCCAGGCTCCGCACGGCTCCCGGAAGTGGACGCCATGTCCTTGTGGCCCCTAGGCAGAGTGGCAATCAGGGAAGCTCCGCACGCTGCCCCCGCCTCCACAGCGCCTCCCCTGCAGCTTCCATTGGCTGGGAACCGCAGCCAATGGGAGCTGCAGGGGCGGCACCTGAGGGCGCGGGCAGCGTGCAGAGCCCCTTGGCCCCTCCGACTAGGAGCCGGACATGCCGGCTGCTTCCAGGAGCCGTGTGGAGCTATGGCAGGCAGGGAGCCTGCCTTAGCCCTGCTGCACTGCTGCCCGAGAGCCGCCTGAGATAAGCACCACGCGACTGGAGCCTGCACCCCCTACCCCAGCCCTGAGCACCCTCCCAGAGCCTGTACCACCTCCTTCACCCCAACCACCTTCCCCAGCCCTGAGCCACCTCCTGCACCCAAACGCCCTCCTGGAGCCCACACTCCGCACTCCTTCCCACACGCCAAACACCCTCGGTCATAGCCCAGACCCCCATCCTGTACCCCAAACCTTTCATCCCCAGCCCCACCCAAGAGCCCACATCCCCAGCCAGAGCCCTCACCCCCTCCCATACCCCAACTTCCTGCCCCAGCCCAGAGCCCCTTCCCGCACCCTGAATCCCTCATTTCTGGTCCCATCCCAGAGCCCACACCCCCAGCTGTAGCCCTCACCCTAACCCCCTACCCCAGCCCAGTGAAAGTGAGTGAGGGCGGGGGACAACAAGTGTTGGCGGAGGGGGATGGAATGAGTGGGGGAGGGAGCCTCAGAGAAGGGGCAGGGCCTCAGGGAAGAGGTGTTCGGTTTTGTGCGATTAGAAAGTTGGCAACCCTACTGATCCTCATTACAAAAGGCTTCATGTCATATGATTTTAGTCTTCAGTTTAACGTCATCCTATAGACCTGCTGGCTGTCGTCCAAATTATTTATCTCCCACGTACTACACCATGAAACTGAGACAATAGAGAAATTGTGGTTTATGTTGAAGAAGTTTCCTGTATTTGTTAGAAGCTGTCTCCTCCTCCCCTTCCTTTTCTGTTATTTGGCGTTGCTTATCATGCAGGTAGGTCCCTTTGTTGCTCACAGTTAAGTCTTGACAGTCTGAAAGCTGTCATCTAGAATTGCTGCCTTTGAGTTTGTTCTGTTAGACAAACTCATCACATTCAGTACTGGCAATATCTTGATGCTGTCATCTCACCATGACATAACATCATGTTTGCAGCTTTTTATCCTCAAAGCACTTTAAAAACATTAACTAAGGAAGCCTCACAACACTCCAGTAAAATTAATTGTTATCCCCATTTCACAGATAGGGAAACTGAGGCATGGAAAGGCTTTAAATAGGGAAGAAAGGTGGTCTTTCGGTTAAGGCCCTGGACTGGCTTTAACTCCCAGCCACAGACTTCACATATGACCTTGGACAAGTCACATACTCTCTGTGTGCCTCCGTTTCGTATCTGTTAAATGGGAATGACCTTACTTAGGGGGGTGTTGTGAGGATAAATTCAATCAGGTTTGTGAGGTGCTCAGTACTGTGGTGAAGGAGGCCATGTGGCTGCCATACATAAAGATTGCTTGCACCAGCCCACAGAGTCAGAGCTGCAGACAGAACTCATGATTTCTAGCTCCCAGTCTAAAGCTCAGACCACACTCCCTTATTATATCACGACAGTTTCCGCCTGTCATGCTGTAATTTCACAACACAATCAGACACGGTGCCATTTTACATGAGATTGCCACAGGGGCGCCCAGAGAGGGGGACAAGTGGGGCAATTTGCCCCAGGCCCCGGACCCCGCAGGGGCCCCGTGAGCTGCTCTGGGTTTTCAGCAGCACTTTTGCGGCGGGCCCTTCACTCGCTTCGGGTCTTTGGCGGCGGGTCCTTCAGTGCAGCGGAAGACTCAGAGCGAGTGAAAGACCCGCCGCTGAAGTGCTGCTGATGCCTCGGAGCACCACCCGGTGAGTACAAGTGCCGCAAGCGGCAGAAAAAAAAAAAAGCCGTGATCTGCGGCACTTAGGCTGCTTTACCGCCTCCACTTCATTCTTCGGCTGTGTTTGGCAGCGGGTCCTTCCCTCCGAGAGGGACCCACTGCTGAATTGCCACTGAAGACCTGGCCCTGCCCCAGGCCTCCTGAATCCTCTGGGCAGCCCTGGATTGCCATGTAAAACCAGGGATGATATCATTAAAAGCAGGAGAGGTATCAGTCCTGTAATTCATGCCCCAGCCAAAATGGGACAGTAGAAATGTACTTTATAACCCAGCAAACCAGTGATTCAGCTTTAATCTCAGCTCTCCCCTCTTTTCCCACTCCCCTGATTTCCCTAGTAGCCTCACCTGAACAAACCAAAGTCAGAAGCCAGGGAAACAAACTCTCCTATGCAGATATAGGCAAAGAACCATGCTGACTGCTAGAGTTGGAGAGAAAGCAGCCTTTCCTCACCCTCAAACACAATGCCAGTATCGAAAAGCTGTGGCAACTGAATGGTAGTCAGCTTTTACTCCAGTGCTATATGCTGGCAACATGATGGAGTTGTTATAAGGCAGCAGCTCCACAATATGGCAGCGAGTATGACTGCTGAACACGTCTAAGGAAAATCTAAGGCCAATAGTAAGATGTAACGCTCACTTTCTTATTAGCTCTGCCCTATCCCTACACATCAGGACAAGGCTTACTGCTGAGCATTCTCTAATTCTCACGACGGTGAGGGCCGTTCTGCTGACGTGCACGGAGGGCTCCGCAGTTCCCAGTTCTCACAAGATTTAAGACCCCATCACTCTGAGCAGCACAGGTAGCTAGCAAAGAGTTGAGGGAGAGGAGTTATCCAGGTGAAGTCCCCTCAGCTCTTGATGTTGCCCATGAGAAAGTCACTTGGATCATGTGGGAATTGGGAACACAGTGGGACACAGAAGCATGGGGCACACCTTCCTGATGTCTGGCCGAACTAGAATTCATGTATTTTAATGGAGGATTCTGCCCTCATTGCCATTTTAGTATAAAATTAAATTCCTAAATAAAACTAAACATTACAGGGGTGGGGGCCAGACAACTCCATGCCCCAGGGTGCCAACAGGCACCCCCACCAAGCACTGAGCCTTTCCCTGCCTGCCTCCTCCCCATGTATTTGTAAATCACAGAACTGTAGGACTGGAAGGGACCTTGATAGGTCGTCTAGACCAGTTCCCTGCACTGAGGCAGGACTAAGTATCATCTAGACCATCCCTGACAGGTATTTGTCTAACTTGTTCTTAAATACCTATGACAGAGATGCCACAGTTTCCCTAGGTAATTTGTTCCAGTTCTTAACTACCCGTACAGTTAAAAAAATTTTTCCTAAGGTCTAACCTAAATCTCTCATTCAGCAATTTAGGCCCACATGAATTTACAGGCAATGGACCCATGCTTGCTTCTCACCCCCTCCCATATAGAAGTGCCCGTACAGCCCAGTGTGGTAGCACTCTTGTTTCCAAGCCTGAAAATGACAGGTGGTTCAAATCCTAGGCCAAGGTTTGTGCTCATATGCAACGTAGCACTAGGACTGTTAAGATATGGCACTCTTCATCTGAGATGTTTGGTTACCTGCATAAGAAGTGCGATACTGGTTCCAGTCACTGCTTTGCTAGTTTCTAATCCATTGGTTAGAGAGAGCTCTGTGTAGTGCTCTGAGATACCTTCAGGGCAGTATGAAAGATACTATCTATGCAAACATGTGGCACATGCTCCAGTAAGGGCTCAGCCTTGGACAGAAAAGGACCACAGACTCACCTTGGGGATTTTGGCAAATTTTCCTATCCGGGTGTCTCGGATGCTGGTTATATCCAAAAATTCCATTTCCTGCAAAAGAATAAAAACAAGGAGAAGGCTGGCACTTGGAGGAGGAAGGGGAAGGACAGCAAGAGAGGGAAGGGTTAGAAAGGGAATGGCAGGGCTCTCTGGTGGCTCTCACTCACAGCCCTGCATTGGGGTCAGTGTGGAGCTGCACTTCCAGAGCAGGAACAATGGCACAACTCCCGGCCACACAGAAACAGCACCTGCTGGAACACTGTGTAATCCGACTGCTCCCCTGGTCAGTGCAGAGGAACAGTGATATGTGGCTCCACCTCCTTTCTTTTTGGGGTGGAGGTCCTGGCAGGGAACAGTTTCTGGGGCAACAGAGCACGAGGGCTGCAATTCTATCAAGCTCCTGCTCTGAGGGAGAGCACCTTGCACACCCACCAAAGAGCATGCCACAAACTTGCCCTAAGAAGGAGGCAGGCAAGAGGCTATAGCGGGGTGGATTGCTGTTCAGTAAAGCCCAGTTAATCAGACAGGGTGGTATCTCTGAAGTGAAAATAGGGACTCTGCACAGAGTCCTGGAAACATCTGGCAGGATGTGCAATGCTTAGTGAGCACTCAGGAGGGAAGGCACAGCACTTATACTAACTGAACAAGCACTCAGCTCCGGCCAAGTCTGCTCACACTTGTGAAAACATCTAGTTCACAAAGGCAGACTCAAAGGTTTAATACAATAATTAGCATAGCTCCTCCTCTAATAACACGACATCTTGCTCCCATATGGGTGCCCTCAAGGCCTGTCAGGGCCAAGCAGTTACCACTGGATCTGGGATCAGCAATATGGTGTGTGTGCAAGGCAACTGAATCAGCTACCAGCCCAGCCACAGAAAGTAGTGTGACAGTCCACAGTTCACCCCAGTCCCTCACCTGTTAGCCATGTCATCAGTCTGCCTACTTCCCCCAGGAGTGTCATTCTGCTTATCACCCATGTCACCCACATAATCTACTGGGGTCAGCCTGTTCTGTGGCTGCATCCGCCCACTCATTGCCATGGCCACACTCTCCAGACTGGCCAACCCATGGCCCATGCCAACCCATACTGCCAGCAGCCTGCCTATCAGCTACACCCAGCAGCCGTTGTCAGCTCACACAACGCCCAGAGACTCTCTCAGAGTGGGAAAGATGCCAGACAAATGCTTCTCCTAGGATGTAAAGCAGGCAGATGTGCCATGTTTTAGATTTGCTTACAGTTTGTACTAGATGCTAATCAACTAGTACTGCATTTCCCAGTAAAATTAGGCACTTGAGCTGTGTCTCTACCCACAGCAGCAGGCCTGCTTCCCACAGCTCCACAATTCCAGTACCAGGCCTGCTGCTCACACCCTTCCACAGACTCAGCATCCTTTGCCCAAATAGCAGCAGGCCTTGTCCCCAGCTCTGAACACCTCGCAGCTCTTACTTACCCTGCACATCTGCTATTTTAGGGAGAAGGGAGGGGGCGGTCACAGTGTCTGTCAGGTTTACAATAACTGGTGTTTCTCCTGATTTTTGTAAGTCTGTTCCAGAGCTGCCCACTTGTTCCGCTGTGTTGCAGGAGGAAGCAGACACCCTATAGCAGGGGTGGCCAACCTGTGGCTCTGGAGCCGCATGCAGCTCTTCAGAGGTTAATATGGGGCTCCTTGCATAGGCACTGACTCCGAGGCTGGAGCTACAGATGCCAACTTTCCAATGTGCTGTGGGGTGCTCACTGCTCAACCCCCTGCTCTGCCCCAGGTCCTGCCACCACTCCACCCCTTCTCCAAGGCCCCTGCCCCTTCCCCCGAGCCTGCCATACCCTTGCTCCTCCCCCCATCCCACCAGAGCCTCCTGTGCACTGCAAAACAGCTGACTGCAGCGGGCGGGAGGCGTGGGAGGCCCTGATTGGCGGGGCTGACGATGGGCGGGAGGCGCAGGTGGCTGAAGGAGTTGGGTGGGGGGAATGGCCAACGCTGCTGACATATGACTGAGGCTCTTTGGCAATATTCATTGGTAAATTCTGGCTCCTTCTCGGGCTCAGGTTGACCACCCCTGCCCTATAGCATTCCCTATAGCTCCACTCCTGCAACCAGGATGAGTAGATCTAGAGTGCCCTCAAGCAGAATGCCAAATGTTTCAGGAGGAGACACACAGCAGAAGGAACTGCAGACATTTCAGGGGAATATAACGGCATAAGATGCTGCTGCTAACAGCTCCTTATCTCACACGACTGCTGTGCTGACAAGCGTCATTGTGGCACCGTTGTGAGGGAGTTCACCATGCTGGAGCCCCAGCTGGCACTGGCAATCACGGTTATGAGGAAACCGTCACAGCGAAGATGTCACTAATAGCGCCCAAATCGTCCCAGCTATTGTTATTGCTAAGGTTATTGCTGCTGTCTCTTTATCTGCCATGCGTCAGTATGTGGGTCATGAGAAGGAAGTGAAGTTGAACCACAGTGGACTAGAAAGCGGAAGTATGTAGGCCCAGCCTCCCACCTGCCATCTCCCAGCACACTCTGCCTCTTAGGGAATTGGATTTTTTCTCCTTGCCCACTGCATCTCCCCTGCTTAGGTGCTGGAACTAGGGGTGCTGCCTCACACATGGGCTTGAAGTGGTTTCCATTATATGCAGGGTTTACAGTTTGGTTCAATGGTCTCAGCACCCCTACTATACAAACTGTTCCAGTATCCCTGCTCCTCTCCACCCCTCGCTCCAGCTATGGGAGAGTCTGCATGCTCCAGTCTGCCTCTCCCTTGCTGGGTACGTCTACATCTGAGCTGGGAGGTGTGAGTCCCAGCTTGTGTGGATGTACCCGCACCAGCTCTGCTTAAGCAAGCACATTAAAAATAGCAATGTGTCAAGGGCAGCAGAGATGGCTGCTTGGGCTAGCCACCCAAGTACATAGCCATGGATCCAAGCGGTTATGTACTTGGGTGGCTAGCATGAGCCACTCACCATGCTACTCTGGCTACATTGCTATTTTTAGCAAGCTAGCGCAAGCACATCTATGCAAGCTGGGAATCACACCGCCCAGCTCAAATGTAGATAAACAACTGTGTGTTCCAGTTTAGCACTGGAGGAACCAATATCTCCCTCTGGAACTGAGGTGTGCTGTCTTCCATCTTCTTCCTTCCTCTCTGTTTTCAGCTCATGCCTGGATAAACTTCATACATAGCTCTTGGAAGCATCAGCACATGACTTAGCTACAAGCATAGTCCATACGTGTTTCAGGCATGTAATAGTTGTAGCTTTTGGCCTAGTAGGCTGTGCACAGGGCTCTCACTCAAGAGTCCTGGGTTGTAGCCCCAGCTCTGCCATTTACTCATTCTGGACAATTGACTCAGCCTGTCTGGTAAATGGGGATATTAATGCTTACTCACATTTGTAAAGTGCTATGAGATGCATGGAACTAACAAGCTATACAGTGCAAACAAAACCTGTGACAAAAAAGGAAGCGCTCATTTCCCATCAACACCTGCAGCCTAGTTCCTCTGATTCCATGCTTTATCCTGGAATTGCCCAGGAAATTCCTGCAGGGGCACCTGCCACAGAACAAGTGGCAGTCCCCAGGCCCTTGTGTGGTGCTTTCTTCTAAGATGGGATGTGTTCTGTGGTTAGCTGCCTGGCTGCTGACCAAGCCTCCTTGCTCTGGGTACTTTTACAAACTCCAATTCAGAGACATAGCTGGAAAGCTCAGCACTTACCTTATTCTGATATGTCCAATATAAGTAAAAGCCCTTTGGATCTACCCGGAGAATCACAGGCGAAGCATTCGTTGTGTCCTGACAAAACCAGGAGAAAGAAGGTTTAAAGCTTTGGAGAATCTGTAAGGGAATGTAGTTTCCCCTGCAGCCCAGACTTGGTGAATCACCTTCGACTATTCTGTGGTCTGTGAAAAGTGGCTAATTGGTTTGAGTTCAGCTCCAGCAAGCAAGAGCCAAGGGTTATGGAAGCTATACTAACCTATACTGCTGCTACCCCTAATGGTGGGTCCCACCTCCAGATCAATGCTGAGCTGAGGCACATTGGCAGCAAAGTGTGAAGGAAGGATATGTTGCCACTGTGTCCTGTAACTCCCCTATGAGTATCCAAGGGACTTAAATCTCCAGGGTTGGCACCTTCTGTGAGCACTAAACACTGCAATAACCATCTGTCTGTCATGCTCTCCCTCTCATCGTTCCACTCCCTCCTTTCACTGCCACCTTGTCTCCTGTTCTGCAATAGGCAGAAAGATCATGTGGATACACATACCTACCCATGTCCCCATAGTTCTCAGTTAGTTCCCTGAGCTCACTGCTAGGAGCTGGAAGAGCATTCTGGACACTGACATGCAAATGAGGACCCCACCGGCCACATTTCTAGATTTCCCACACTCTCCCACCAAATCAAGCTTTTTAAAACCAAGCAGGGTCTTCAGTGTAGAAGAGCCCAGAAGGACCTCCTTCCTTCCTGTCCACATGAGGAACAGATCTATGCTAGCTACAACTGGGTTCAAACAGAGTTTATTCAATCACCCAACATTGTGAGATCTTAGATGTTGCATAAATTATCATGAACTCTTGCTGAGAATTGGCACAAACCATGCTCATCCCTGCCTCTATCTCCTTTTCTTAACAGGATAGGCTTTGCCCCTTTGGCTATAGGCCCACATGAAGAAAAAGACAGACTGAGCACACACATCCTAAAACACATGCATCAAGGTTGGCCTGTGAGAGACTGCAGGAGGGAGTGAATTCCAGAGATGAGGATCTTCCATCAGAATGTCCTGCTGCCCATGCCCTGGAGTTCAACCCCAGGGACAGAGAGCAAGGGCTGTCTTGTGGAACACAACTGTTGTGATGCGGCATAGCAGGTGAGATGGATGTGGGAACCCAGACCATTCAGAGCTTTGTAGATAATAAAATCCTTCACTTGCTCTTGGGGGTGGATTGGGAGCCAGTGCAGAGCATGGATTATATAAGATTTGTGATCATAAATTACAAGTATGTTTCAATTAATTTCATCTCACACCCCAAACCTATAGTACTTTCTTTGCAAAAATTCATCACTTAAATAAGAAGAAACCCCAAATCCCAAAATGTCTGGAAATGAACAGCTAGGGGAGCCAGGCTGTTCTCCTTTGTGGAATAATCCTTTCTCATCCATCATAATTTCCCTTAACTCATACTGCCTCACCCACCTTAACTTTGCCCCCTATATGCAGATATATGCAAAAATCAAAACATCACTTGGGGTGAATTTCTGGCCCTACTGAAATCAAGAGCAAAACTCTCATTGACTCTAAGGGGGCCAGAATTTCACCTTAGAAATCCTATTTCCTGTTCAAGGGATCCATTTCCAATAATCACTTAGGGATCAATTGAGGAGTTACTTTCTGTAAGAGACAGCTTGTAGCTTTGCTGCCCTGCAACAGCCCTGGGACATAATTGTGACGTAGAGAGTCACAATTTGGTGTCTGGTTTTCCATTGCTCCAGGGAGAAAGTAAGTTGTTCCATCCCTTTACTTGGCACAGCTTACTTTCCACTCTGTGCTGGCTCAGTTGCACTGGCTGCTGCTTTTTATGGATGGAGTTAAGGCCCTGCACACTCCAAGCCCTGATATGTGGCTCCATGAAGGCTATTTAATCCGTGCACTGTGGTCTGTGATGGGAGTAGCCCACACAGAGGCTTTATGACCTCTTACTTATGTGCCATGTGTCACAATGTACTGAAGTGAATGAAGCTACTTGTGTGAACTTGCCAAAGACAGTAAGGATTGTACATTCAGGATGCTTATAATTTGTTCTCACTAGAATAAATAATAAATAAAGTAGAAGTATGTTTAAAACTGAATCTGGCCATATTTAGAACATAAGAACGGCCATACTGGGTCAGACCAAAGGTCCATCTAGCCCAGTATCCTGTCTTCTGACAGCAGCCAATGTCAGGTGCCCCAGAGGGAATGATCAGAACAGGTAGTCATCAAGTGATCCGTCCCCTGTCGCCCTTTCCCAACTTCTGGCAAACAGAGACTAGGGACACCATCCCTGCCCATCCTCGCTAATAGCCATCGATGGACCTATCCTCCATGAACTTATCTAGTTCTTTTTTAAACCCTGTTACAGTCTTGGCCTTCACAAAATCCTCTGGCAAAGAGTTCCACAGACTGCTTGTGTGTTGTGTGAAGAAATACTTTGTTTTAAACCTGCTGCCTATTAATTTTATTTGGTGACCCCTAGTTCTTGTGTTATGAGAAATAGTAAATAACACTTCCTTATTTACATTATCCACACCAGTCATGGTTTTATAGATGTCAATCATATCCCCCTTAGTCGTCTCTTCCAAACTGAAAAGTCCCCGTCTTATTAATCTTTCCTCATGCAGAAGCCGTTCCATACCCCTAATCATTTTTGTTGCTCTTATCAGAACCTTTTCCAATTCCAATATATCTTTTTTGAGATGGGGCGACCACATGTGCACGCAGTATTCAAGATGTGGGCGTACCATGGATTTATATAGAGGCAATATGCTATTTTCTCTCTTATTATCTATCCTATTCTTGATGATTCCCAACATTCTGCTAGCTTTTTTGGCTGCTGCTGCACATTGAGTGGATGTTTTTAGAGAACTATCCATAATGACTCAAGATCTCTTTCTTGAGTGGCAACAGCTAATTTAGACCCCATCATTTTATATGTATAGTTGGGATTATGTTTTCCAGTGCGCATTACTTTGCATTTATCAGCATTGAATTTCATCTGCCATTTTGTTGCCCAGTCACCCAGTTTTGTGAGATCCTTTTGTAGCTCTTCGCAGTCTGCCCGGCACTTAAATATCTTTAGTAATTTTGTATCATCTGCAAATTTTGCCACCTCACTGTTTAACCCTTTTTCCAGATCATTTATGAATACGTTGATTAGTACTGGTCCCGGTACAGACCCCTGGGGGACACCACTATTTACCTCTCTCCATTCTGAAAAATGACCATTTATTCCTACCCTTAGTTTCCTATCTTTTAACTAGTTACTGTTCCATGAGAGGACCTTCCCTCTTATCCCATGACAGCTTACTTTGCTTAAGAGCCTTTGGTGAGGGATCTTGTCAAAGGCTTTCTGAAAATCTAAGCACACTATATCCACTGGAACCCCCTTGTCCACATGCTTGTTGACCCTCTCAAAGAATTTTAGTGGGTTGGTGAGGCATGATTTCCCTTTACAAAAAACATGTTGACTCTTCTGCAATAAATTATGCTCATCTATGTGTCTGACAATTTTGTTCTTTACCATAATTTCAACCAGTTTGCCAGGTACTGAAGTCAGGCTTACCAACCTGTAATTGCTGGGATCACCTCTGGATCCCTTTTTAAAAATTGGCATCACATTAGCTATCCTCCAATCATTTGGTACAGAAGCTAATTTAAATGATAAGTTACAGACTAGAGTTAGTAGTTCTGCAATTTCACATCTGAATTCCTTCAGAACTCTTGGGTGAATACCATCTGGTCCTGGTGACTTATTACTGTTTAGTTTATCAATTTGTTCCAAAACCTCCTCTAATGACACCTCAATCTGGGACAGTTCTCATATTTGTCACCTAAAGAGAATGACTCAGGTGTGGGAATCTCCATCACACCCTCAGCCATGAAGACTGATGCAAAGAATTCATTTAGCTTCTCCACTATGGCCTTATCGTCCTTGAGTGCTCCTGAAGCATCTAGATCATCCAGTGGCCCCACTGGTTGTTTAGCAGGCTTCTTGCTTCTGATGTACTTAAAATATTTTTTGCTATTAGTTTTTGAGTCTTTGTCTAGCTGTTCTTCAAATTCTTTTTTGGCCTTCCTAATTATATTTTTACACTTCATTTGCCAAAGTTTATGCTCCTTTCTATTTTCCTTACTAGGATTTAACTTCCATTTTTTAAAGGATGCCTTTTTGCCTCTCACTGCTTCTTTTAGCTTGTCATTTAGCCATGGTGGGACTTTTTTGGTTCCCTTACTATGTTTTTTAATTTGGGGTATACATTATAGTGTCTTTTAAAAGTTTCCATGCGGCTTGCAGGGATGTCACTTTTGGCGCTGTACCTTTTAATTTCTGTGTAACTAGCTTCCTTATTTTTGTGTAGTCCCCCTCTTTGAAATTCATTGCTACAGTGTTGGGCTGCTGTGGTGTTTTTCCTGCCCCAGGGATGTTAAATTTAATAATATTATGGTCACTGTTACGAGGTGGACCAGTTATATTTACCACTTGGACCAGATCCTGTGTTCCACTTAGGACTAAATCAAGAATTGTCTCTCCTCTTGTGGGTGTCAGGACTAGCTGCTCCAAGAAGCAGTCATTTAAGGTGTCAAGAAACTTTATCTCTGCATCCCATCCTGAGGTGACATGTACCCAGTCAATATGGGGATAGTTGAAATCCCCCATTATTACTGAGGTTTTTTTATTTTTATAGCCTCTCTAATCTCCCTGAGCATTTCACAGTCACTATCACCATCCTGGTCAGGTGGTTGGTAATATATCCCAACCGCTATATTCACATCTGCTTGCCCCACTTAAGAGATGGCCAAACACATTCTGCATTAGCTGAGGCTTTGGAGCGGTCTTCAAGGTGGCTATAATGATTAGGTATCATCTGTATTACAGTAACACCCAGACTCTCTACTCTGGATGGCACTCCCTTTGAACTGGGTACTGTACAAACACAGAGTAAAGATGATCTCTCCCCCTAGAAGTTTCAATCTAATTAAATAAAAGACATTAAAATAAGTCAGTCTAGAGGAGGACATCCTCCGTTAGAGGCAGAGCTCCAATTCCTGGGCCAGTTGAAGGTGCTAAAGGCCCGGTAGGCCATTGCTGCTCCCTGGGAATCCAAAAGCGGTGGTGGTTCCAGTACGACTCCGAAACGGCAAAGGAAATACCTCCTTGCTGGATGAAGCAGACGTAATCTCCTTCATTTTATCAAAACGTTTCCCCCTACCCGCCAACAGCACCTAATCTGGATACCGTTTAAAGCAGCTAGCTTTTGTCAGGATCCTAATCTGGTCAGGTGCTGAGAAAGCAAAGGGATCCCAAAATCCAGTTCAATGAGAGGGAAAAGGAGAGTCGAGTCTTGCCAGTCCACTGACAACACTGCAGCCCAAGATGTCTCACCATTTCCCTTTGCAGCACCCTTCCCCCCCCGCACACATACATGTGGGACAGGAAGCATGACAAGATGGAGAAATATGAATGAAATAACCAAATCCTGATTAGGGATATGTTTTGCTGGAGAGCCATGCTGTCGACTACCTAAGGACTAAGGCCATCATTTTCAGCAGTGGACAGTGTTTTTTGGGGGAGACCGGAGGGCTCAGTTCTTAGATGATCAGTTTGAGACACCTTGGATTTTAGAGGTGCTGAGCACCCAGTATTTCCAAGGGAAGGCCTTTAAAAATCAGATTCTAATTGTCTTAAGGTGGGCACCCAAAAACAGGGACAGAAAATCGGTGTCCACTGGAAAATGCCAGCTTTAGACTATGCCTGTTTGGCCAACATTGTTCTCAAAAACAAAATACTACGGAAGCCACGTTAGAACCCTGCTAGCAGCAATCATGATTAAAGATAGATATATCTGTGTTCCACTCAGCTCTGGCCTCATTCACTTATTTTCTACAGCAAATTATACAAGTCAGGAGGTGCATCTGCCCATGTTGCTGAGCTACCAGTGTCATTTTGACCTGTATTAGCACCATCCATTTCTGCTATCTGCATGCTACATCACCTACTGGCTTGATCACTGCTAGATTGTCATTGCAGATCATTGATTACTGCATGTCCCCAGTCGCCTCCTTCATCCCATACTGATTCTACAAAGAAGGCCCTTTGTCTTCAAACTAGATCTGCATCCACTTGAGTAGCTCACCATCACCCACTACGTAGCCACTTATGTACCTTTAAAATGTGTCTCTTTTGCCATATTCTGTAAAAGCTTCCCCCAGATCCAGGCAAACTATCATATATCCATAGCTCCCCCGGTCTACTGACTACTTACCTCTAGTGATGAGTAAATCTTAAAAGGCACAGAGATCTGGCTCTAAAATAAAGACATGGACAGCTGCCCCATATCCCTGCCTGGGGCAATGCTGGAGGCCTTCCTGGGAGACAATGAGCACGGATTCTTAGACTCAGAGGAATATTTAGCAAATGAATTTCCTCCTTCACTCCTGTTCCAAACCCCTTCCCCCAGACTGTGATGGGTACTCAATGAATAACTCAAACCAGTCACTTTGCAGACACAAGAAGATGGATGAGCGAGCAGCTCTTCACAGTCCTCAGCTAAAAACCAACCAAAGCAGGCCCTTGAGCCCAACCCAGAATGGCGGGAAAATAAGCCTGTACCTGAGCCTCTTTCCTAACGCTGGTGAAAGCGTGGACTGAGCAGCCACTTGAGCCCCTATATCCCATGCAAGTTCTGTAGCTCACAGACTAACCACATCTTCCCTGTTTGCGAACAGGGCTGGGAGAGAAGGAAACAGCTCACCGCCACACCCACTTACTCCCTCCAGCAATGGGACCAGAAGGGGAAGCAACTCCTGATTTGATTTTTTTCCCCTCCCTCTGCAAAACTGGAGAGCCCTTCTGCTTGAGACCATACCCTGGCCAACCTCGTTGGAGATCTCTGAGAGCAGGGAGTGACCCTGTCGGCACAGGGAGACCTGCAGCACCAAGGACACATTTCCTTTGTCTTGGGGAGGAAGAGGAGAGCTGCACTGACATTCCATCTTTCCCTAGGATGACCCATGGGACAGAAGAGGGGCCCTGATCATGCCACCAGAGATCTCCTTCATGGACCTAGGACACAGCTGTCTGTGCCCGTGGGGGTCAGAGTGCACTGCCATGACCTCCCCCCACCACACAGGCACACATCACCCACCCCCCATATCCATACACACATGCACTCGCTCAGCATCCCCCTCATCCACCCATCCCTCTCCATGCATCAGGTGCTCACACATACAGCAGACATACATTTTCCCATTGCCCCTTCCTACTTTCTCGCATACAGGCTGCCCACACGCACATGCACACATGAGCAAGCACTCCCAGCCCTCCAGCAGGACTTCGGCCTCCTCCGTGCCCCCAGCACATGCAGTGAAAGCCCAGGTACTCACGTCGTCCCACTTGATGAAGCGCTCGCCCTTGGATAGATACTCCTTCACCTCAGGGGACGTCAGGACGGGTGTGAGCATCGACATTATGTCCCACGGATCTGCCCCTCAGCCAACAGGGCAGCTGCAGGGCTTGCTCTTTCTTGGCCCCCCTCTTCTTGAACTCTGCCTCTCACATCATGTTCTCTGCCACCACCGCCCTTGGCATCAGGCACCAAACAACCTCTTATATGCCAGGGAAACTTAGGGACGACCAGCACAGACAAGCAAAGAGCCGCTCATCTGCATTGTAAATCAGCAGTTCTCCAAACAAGCAGGTGGGTCCCACCACAGGGAGGAGAAGTTGAAGCTTATGCAAGAGGAAAGCCTGGGATGGGCTGAGAGAAACACACACATGCACCCACTCTAGGAGAGATCTACTCCTTATAGCTCTGCACTACTGAAGTGTAACGTTCAGCAGACACTTCCGGACAGAACTTCCTTAATTTTTTTTCTTTAGAACAAGTGCAGTCTGCCAGTGAACCACCCAGTCGTTTATCAATTTCAACAGACACCAGCACAAGAGCACCAGTGAGCCTGGCCACATGTGATCAGCCCCCTCAACACTACGGAACCATCTACCTGGGATGTATTTATTTTACAGTGCATATTCTACCTATATGGTTCTCATCACTGGAGCATCTGAACACTTCAAATCTTTAATGGAATTATCCTCACAATATCCCTGTGAGGTAAAGAAATATTATACCCATTTCACAGAGGGAGGAACCTGAGACAGGATACATTTAATGACTTGCCAATGTCATACAGGAAATCTGTGGTTTAACCAGGAATTAAACTCATCTGAGTCCTTAGGAAGACCCTTATTCACTAGGTCATCCTTCCTAGTTCAGGTTACCTCACTTTCAAGCAGAGATAAGTGCCACTGGTGCAAATCCCAACTTTCTTTATCTACACTAGGGGGGCTGCACCACTGCAGTTGCCCCAGCTTCTGGTCACCAATGGCTGAATCCCAAGTATAGACAAAACCACAGAGCAGGTTGAGTGAAAGATTTATTACAGTTCATTAACGTTTCATGACAACTTGGGCCCTAGATTTTAATCCAAAGCATGTGAAATTCATGGGTTTGATGCAAAACCGGGGACAGCAAGACAACTTTCATGGAGTTTTGCTTTGTGTTTTGAGGGGCTTTTGAACTTTAAGCTCAGAGGAAGATTTATAGAGTAGATGCAAATACCATAGATCAAAACCAAAGGAAGATCTGCCAGAGTGCCTAAAAGGCAAAACCTCCAAGTTTCTCGTGACTCCAGCGAAGAGCGCTGTGTCTGGGAGATACATAGGACAGAAAGTAAGGATAACAGTCTCTCTGTTAACTGCAGGGGCTGCTCTCACCAGATTGGGGTACAAGTACATTGACACCATTGTACAAAAGGAGCCCGCCACCCCCAAACACAGTTGAGTGCACAGAGGGCAGAACTGTCTGTGTGCTAATTGCAGGCAAGGAGAGGCATCTCCCTGGACAGGTGCAGAAGCATTGGCAGCTGAGGAGAAGTGCGCACAGATTGAAATGGATGGGACTGACAGCATTTTGCGTTTTTTTAAATAAAATAAATGGCAGGTTTACTGCAACACACGCCCCACCTAGCAGGATTTCCATATCTGAGCTGGGATTTCATAACAGTTCCCTTCTATGAAAATCAAGCTGTAGCAATTGTGGTTGTGATCTACACCTAGCACAGACATTGTTCACGGAAGGGCAGAAGAGCAGAATATAAAAGGAAGTAAAGTTTCTCTGAAAAGGGTAGGTGATGAAAATGGGCAGTATGCCCATGTTGACATTCCTGTTAGTCCTGGAGGCAGCCTCAGCATTTTGAAGTGGGCCTGACACAAAATTTTCGCCCCTGCCTTCCCAAACCTAACCCACCCCTATCTGGTCATCCCGCCACTATGCACGGGGCCAGCTGAAGATTCTGGGGAAGGTCAGTCGGACGTTTCTGTGGGGCATTCTCACGTTTTGCTCATTCATTTTGTCTGGAAACCGTTAGATGACATTAACTCAAGGTGTAGCTAGAGATCCAGCTATAATGAAAAGCAAGGATGGGAGCAATACTCAGACAGGTTCCCGCAGCGGAAGCAGAGCAGTCTGAACAAAGTTAACATCTTTTAAAAGCATGTTGCAAGGGTCAATTCTTCCTGCAAGTTGCGAGTCTAGACCTCCAGCCGCAGCTGGGCTTTGGGCATATTCTAGTACATTTTAACTGTAGATAGTGCTTTAATTAATCATCCAAGATGCCTGGTATTATCCCTGTTGTACAGCTGGGGAAACTAAGGCAGGGAAGTGACTTGCCAGAGCAATCAAGATCCTCCATCTCAGAGCTGGGGTTAGAGCATAGCAGTCTCTCACTTCGGTCCCTGTAACTAGCCCACTCAGTCTGTCATGCTACTGAGCTTCTCCCACACTGTGTTCAGAGGTCACACTAGCTGCTCAGCTTCAGGCAGCCACCTGGGAAGCAGCTTGTGATGTTCCTGGCTCCACTGGCAACAGTCTAGGCAGCGCTTCCTTTACTAGTGCAGTGTCATCCTCTCCCAAATCAAGGCACTTGTGACTGCACAGGTCCCAAAGGCCAGAATGGGGTGAGTATAAGGGACATCATTAACAAACTGGAACTTTTAGGGCAAAATCACAATAACAAATATTCAGCACTAGTGATTGGAGTTACATTTTCAAGGCTAACCTTGCAAGAGGCTAGAAACACAGGACCAGATCATTAGGTCCAGGTGAGCTATGCTAGGGGCAGGAGCAGTGGGAGGGATGCAATGATGGCTTAAAGTCCTCCTTACTCTCACCCGATCACCTGCATAAGTCAGAGGAGTCACAGGGCTGCTGTATCTTATGCTGGCAGTAATGGCTCCCTAAGGGTCATTTTACCTGATCAGATTTTCTGGAGCACAGTGTGTTATGATGGAAGCTTTGGAAGAAGGTGGGATTTCCTGGGAATCCCCACAGCTGCCCTTTGTGCCATGGGAGGAAAGGGGCAAGGCTTGAAGATCTGATCCATACTTTTGAAAAAAAGGAAAGCTGAGATTAGCTTTGCTACCTACAGGAAGCAAAAAGCTGGGAGCTTGCAACTGGGGACCTTCTGGGTGCAAAAAGGCAGATCCAATTTTTCATCCCATTCATAGTTCTGGCAACATCTATGTCCCATGCAGTGAGGGTGCCTCACTGTGAGAGTGTCTGCCTCCTGCTAGTGCCAGAGACACTTCCATCCTCCACACACTTAACCCTAGAGACGTGGCTGCTTTCCCTCTGTCCTGTCCATACACCACTCTCCCTCCAGCTAGTGAGAGCACCTTTTCCTGCTGCCAACCAGATATTTCCATTCTCCCCAAAGACCTTGCCTCAAGCATCTCCTCTCTTTCACTGTGCTATGACTGCCCCCAACACAATGCGAGAACACCCCATAGTGTTTCAGTTTTCCTTGCTGAATAAAAAACATGACGGAGTTGGAAACTATCCTAGGAGGATGTGTACGCTTCAGCCGTTCAACCTGCTTTCAGCTAAAATCCCCTCTGTGTGGAGATGACCAGAAACTCTAACCTCACTTCCTCTTGCAAAACCCAAATCTTATCTTTAGTTTCACACTCCCTGTTGTACATGGAGGCTTTCTTCCCCCTGCATGAAAACATGGCTGATGGATCAGTGGCAAACTAAAGCAAAAGGCCTGTTTCAACAGCTCAGTAGTAGTCCTTCGAGCATAATTTGTCTCAAATTTCCTTTCCTCTGCTATGGTTCACGGAGTATGTTCGTGTAGGATGGGCCTGCTGTGATTGCAAAATAAAAAGCCAAAGAGACTCAAGTTCAAATCTCAAGATTTGATCTCTGGCTTTCTAGGCTAGCTCCTGAGTGGATGCACCGGGAGAGTAATACGTTCTGCTCCCACCAGACTGTGTCTTGTCTCATTCAGTAGAGACACCTAAGTAGGAGCAGTACTGAAGGGAGGTCTGTATTGGCTGGTAGAAGGCCCTGACTTTGAAAGGGTGCCCCAGTGTCTCAGTTATTGGAAACCAGACGGGGAGAGAGGGAGCAGAGAATTAGGATAAGGAGGAGATGTTATAGGAAGGGTGAAAGAAAGAGGAGAAGGGAACATTTCAAAAATCTTTCCAGCCTGGGGCAGCACTGATTTGCAGTAAACTCAGCTCGAGTGAGGAACAACATGCTGAGGGCTTGTCTACACTACAGTGGCTACAGTAACCCCATAGTGAAGGAAGTATTTCTTCACACAATGCCCAATCAACTGGGAAACTCTTTGCCAGAGGATGTTGTGAAGGTCAAGACTATAACAGGGTTCAAAAAAGAACTAGGTAAGTTTCTGGAGGATAGGTCATCAATGGCTATTAGCTGTTTGCCAGAAGCTGGGAATGGGTGATAGGGAATGGATCACTTGATGGATAATAGCCCACTTTAATTGAATTGTCTCATTAGAAGTGGTAAGGCAACCCACATCTTTTCATGTATTCTGTATATATATCTTCCTACTGTATTTTCCACTCCATGCATCTGATGAAGTGGGTTTTAGCTCACAAAAGCTTATGCCCAAATAAATTTGTTAGTCTCTAAGGTGCCACAAGTACTCCTCCTTGGTTTTTTTTTTTTTTTTTTATGATTACCTATTCTGTTCATTCCCTCTAGGGCACCTGGCTTTGGCCACTGTCGGAAAACAGGATACAGGGCTAGATGGACCATTGGTCTGACCCAGTATGGTCGTTTTTATGTTCTTATGTTAGTGTAGACACACACTACAGCAATGGAAGGGGGTTTCCCATTGCTTTAGTAACTCCACCTCCCTAAGCGGAGGTAGCTAGGTTGAGGGAAGAATGCTTCCACTGACACAGCTGCATCTACACCAGGGGTAGGCCAGTAAACAGAAGTCACTCGAGGGTGTATAACTTTTCACACTGCTGAGCAATGTAGCTATGTCAATTTAAATGTAAGTGTAGCCCTGGACTGAGAAAAAAGAAACCCGAGGAAACAAAAGAACATAAAACCCCAGAGGAAGTGTGAGTTCACAGACAGGAGGAGGGGAGCAGTAAACAAGACAGGACTAGAAGCAAGAGTTGAAACAGAGCCAGAAGGGAATCCTCGGCATGAGCGCCTGGAGTAAATGAAGAGATTTAGAATCGTTAATGTTGACACTGTGCTGCACATGGGCCTTGGAGTGGGAGGGACACAACAGATCCCGGCAGACAAATGGGTAGTTTTCCCTAGTACACCCATGTGTTCAGTTGCTCAGCCATTCCAAACCTCTGCTCCACTGGTTGCATGCGAACAGGCTCTCACAAGATGCATTGTCATTTCCCTGTCGTAGCAGAAGAAGGAAGTGCAGAGGCTGAAGAAAATGGCAATGAAGAGAAAGGAAAATTGACAGACCTTCTTGCCGCAAGTACGGTTTGGTTTGAGTTTGGGGGAAAGTTTAAGGTGAGAGGGTTTTCTTATTTTAGCTGAAGCACTCATGTCCTAGTAGCTTTTGCTCCTTTGTGGTGAAATTCTCTGACTCCATGCAGTGTGCCAGCATGACCCTATGCAGCACATCAGTTCCACTGAGGTTCTCTGGAACTCTGCCCAGGGGTGCGTTTCACCCTTGTGAACTCTTCTTTATGGAGCACAACCCCCTTTCAGCTCCTAGAGGATTTCTGGGAATGTTTCCCCTTTCTTGCATTGTCTCGGTGGAATGGCTGCTCTGTTGGAAAGCTCAGTGAGGCTAGATATTTATAAAGTACTGAAACAGAAAATGTCTGAATCCATCAAGTCTGCTATGAACTAAACTGTTTTAAAGAACAATTTTACAGTGTTTTCATGCCCATGTCGGTCATTCTACTGCAAGATCCCTCTTTCTGTCTGTGCCCATCCCTTACCCATATGATTCCAAATCCCCAAGCCTTTGTTTCTCTGTCAGGGCCGTTCTCTTCACGCCCATCCTTCCCTTGTAAGAGCCCGTGTTTCTAACTTTCCCAGTCCCTGTCAGTGACCTCATCTTTATGCCTGTCCTCCCCCTGTCCTGGCTGCAGCAGCTTTGTAGGCTGCGGGGAGAGCAGCCTGACCAGAAGCAAGAGGCTCTGGCCCCGCCTCTTCCCTTCTGTCTCTGTGGGCTTGCTGCCTCTCCTTGCTCCCTCTGTTGGGGGGAGGGGCTGTGTCCCACCTCTCCCTGACATTGTGCCAACCCCCCAGCTAATTCCAAAATAAAACAGGGTTTCCCAAGCTGTGTGCACTTTGCCTTATATAAACCCAGCCAGACTGTTTTCAGTCACTACAGAGCCTGGACTCGCCCTCAACCTTCTTCTATTTGTATGCATTTCAAAAATGCTTTAAAAATCTCTTCAGAACAAATTCACCAGAATAGTGTCTCACAGCACAGAGTAGCTGTCACTGTCTCCCACCTCCCACTGGACCCCTGGGGGTTGTTTTCCCTCTACACACACACTGCAGTAGAATACACTCTCATTCTGTGGATCTTCTGCAAGATGTAAATAAAAAAATGTGTTCTAATGTGCCACAATGACATGGAGGCTGCTGAGGCATCAGTGCCCTGAGCAACAGAGGGCTGTCTCCATCGGAGGATACTGCCCTTGGAAAAATACATCTTCTCATACACTTAGTGCCAGATTCGGTGCTGGCTTTCCCCCATGTAACCTTAGTGAAGTCACAGGGATTGCACAGAATGTAAAGCAGTAGAGAATGTTCCCTGTGTTGTGCAAACTGCTGTCACTGCAGCTTAATCAGAAACAAAGATTAAAAGACCACCTATCCTTCACTTTAAGTTGACAAGGGACACTTGGGAGAAACAGAGACTGGGTCTTTCCACATGAGCCATAGGTGATGCCAGAGCATGTATGAAAATGTCCCTATAATGAATAGGAGAAATGGCTGGGGAGGGAGGGAGCAGGCTCCATCCATCTCCAGGACTGGAGTGGGAGGAGGGAATCAGAGGATGAAATAAGGAATGCTTCATAATAAGGGAAAGAGGGCAGAGTCAGAAATCCTACCTTTACCATGAAGGGCCTAGGGATCTTGGGGTGATATGACAAAATCTCAAGGCTAAGCAAGCAAGCATTTACTCAAGGTCTCTTCCACCTCGAAAGGAGATGAATGTAAAGGGATGGGCTAGACTTGTTTAAGATTAGGAAGCACATAGTGAAAACCATCAGTCTCTTCTTTCTTAAATCCTGATCCATAATACAAGAACAAGGGGGCAGTGTGAAATTTAAAGGCAGCACAAGTGTAACCAATAAAAATTAATGATTCTTTACAGAGTCTGTAATCAGCCTGTAGAAGTCACACCACGGCAGGAAGGCATCGAGACAAAACTGTGGCTGGATTTAAAAAAGGATTGTATAATTTTATAGTAATGCATAACATTTGCAACTATGCAAGCTACGATAATAAGGGTAATCAAAACTCATAGCTTGGGATGAAAGCTAATCACCTGCAGGGGTCACAAAGAATATTCTTCCTGTATTCAACACTGCACAGTGAGATGCATTGCATATGTGGAGAGGGCTAGGGCTTATGTGGAGGAGCACCAGATATTATCCATTACCAGACTCAGAACTTGGTATGAGGTCAATGGTATGAGTCAATCTGCCAACTACATTCTTACGGGGCACTTAAAAGAGCAGAATAAAACCTCTCAGGACAATAGACAACAGCCAGGTCTAAGCAACAGGATTTTAAAATGCAGGTTTGAGGTTGTATCACAGTGAGTCCATGTCAGCCACCAGGAATTAAAACTAATCCTGAAGGCCAGGCAAGGCTCTAGAGCAGGGGGTCTCAAACTTCATTGCACCGCAATCCCCTTCTGACAACAAACATTACTACGTGAGCCCAAGGTGGGGCGAAGCCTGAGCCTAAGCCTGAGCTTTGGCCCCGAGCCCCAACAAGTTAACAACAGCACTGGCAACCCCATTAAAACAGGGTTGCAACCCACTTTGGGGGTCCCAACCCACAGTTTGAGAACTGCTGCTCTAGAGGAAGCAGAAGCCCAAGAAAGAGTGGAGCTCAGCAACCAGCAGCTAATGAACAGTATGGTCTAAAAGGGAGAGTGTAGCTCTCTGTTAAAAATAAACAGATGGCAGAGCAATGCCATAAAGGCCAAAGGATTTCAAGGGTCTTGCTCCTTCTTATTATTTATAGAGGGTCCAATTCTGTGAGGTGCTGAGCACCCTCAACTCCTACTGTCTTCTGTGGGCATTGAGGACACTTAGCACGTAGCAGGTGGCTGTCTGGAACTCAGCTGCCTCTTGGCACCATTGCCTGGCAACCCAGCTGCTCCCAGAGTGGACAGAAGAGCCAGCAGATCATCATTTAAGCCTTGTAGCAACGGCAGCACAGTGGCTGTTCAATGCATTCTATGTCTGCAGCTATGCCAGACCTGCTTCCTGTACTGATCCTTGCTCCAACCCACATCTGCTCCTGTTCCAGCCCTAGTCTCTACCTTTCTCTGAAATTCCTGCCTCCTGCCATTGGCATGTTTCCTGGCTCCAGTTCCACCTTCCAGCTCTGCTCTGACCATTAGGCCTGAGTCTTTCTCTGACCACTAGATTGCACTCCCTACACCACAGTGTGTGACAGTGGCAACCCAGTAAGCTACATTCTGTTTGCGTGCCTGATGTGTTCATTGGCTACAAAATACCTCTGCTTTCTCTTCACCCCTGCAGCTCTTCCCTCAAGCTATGGGAGACTATTCAATGCACAGTTTGATCCTTTTCCTAAAATGCCAGGGATAAAAAGAAAGTATCATTAAAGTAGATCTGGCTTCCTGGCTCTCATTTGTCTGAGTGTGTTGCTTTAAAAGTTGTTATTAACAGGGTACTAAAGAGATTAGGAACACAGGGAACACCCCTTCAGCTAGCTGGCTGCACTCTAACAAAGGGACATCAAGAGAAAACCACACTACACTTAAACTTCAAAGCGCTGCCGCGGCAGCGCTGGCCGCGCTTGCGCTTTTGAAGTGTAGTCAAGCAGCGCCGCGCTGGGGAGAAAAGCGCAGCCCAGCTCCTGTAGCCCCTCTGGGACGGGATGGGCTGGAGCGGCGGGCGCTGGGGCTGGGGCTTGGGGCTGGCTGGCGCTTGCGCTTTTGCGCGCTAGCGCTGCAGAGGGCAGAGGGTTGTTTTTTCACCTTGCTGCTGCTAAGCAGCTGCAAAAGCCCTGATTTGCTGGTGGTGAAAAGAAAAGCTTATGCCTGACTGGTGCGCACGTCAACAATTTCTTACGTAATTAACTGAGCTCGTCATATCGAGCACAGAGGCAGCCAGGCCTTGGCATGGGGGAGGGCAACCTTTAACAACATTTAATTCCTCTCAACATTTTGGTGGCGTTATTTTCTTTCAATTAACCTTTAGTTGTGACAGTTTTTAAAATCCCTTTTGGCATGGTAGTTGATTGTGTTTCTGCAGAGCATCTGTGTAACACAGTCTCATAAAATGCACTGCAAGAAGTCAATCCAAAACTGAAAGGAAAAGGAATGGTTTAAGATGAGATTTTTAAAAAAGGATTTGACTCAGTGGTTCAGGGGAAGGATGGGAAGATTGTTCCAGATATATGGGGCAGCGCCAGGGAAGGAGTAGCCATCAACTGTGGAGAGTCAGAAGTGGAACAGGACAGAAAACAAGAGGAGGAGTGGAATGGGCTGCTGGGAAATAGGTCGATTTGATGTCAGGGAAGTAGAATTGCGCTAGGCAGCTGTGACTGCTTCTTATTACACTAATCATAACCACCTCACTGGTACCTTGTGCTTCCACTACCTCTTAGATGTATCCACCTGTTATCTCTTATATGTACATTGTAAAATCATGGGGGCAGCGACTGCTTTTTATTATATGTGCATCTAGCAGTGCTTGAGTCCTAAAAACAGAAGTGCTGAAACACACTTCCGGTACTATCACTAATTGACAGTACTGGAACACTGCTCCAACTCTGAAAGTAAGTGCTTGAATGGTGTTCCTGAACGTGACATCAGGAGTTGAGCCCTGGCCCGTGATGTGTAGTGCCTAGCATAATGGACCCTAGGCACCACCAGAATACAAAATCAATAATCATAAAGTCGGAAGGAATGCATGTGTGGGAAGTTTTGAAGACTAAGACAATGTTGGAGAGGAATCTGTTGGAAAAACGAGAGATTGGGGATGAAATGGTTCCCAATCCTGCAGGGAGCAAGTAGACCAGCTTTGTCAATCTTTACACCCTGAAATTCAGAGAGCAGGGCTTAAGGAAGCACTTTATGAATTACAAGAACTGAGATAGTAAGTCATTTGGGTACAAACCATGATTCACAAGAGGCAAGATGATGGTAATCTGAATGATGGCAATGCAAGAAGAGAGTGACTAAGAAGAATTTATGAATTTGGGGCATACTAATTCCTAAATATAGAAACTCAGAAAGAAGTTAGGCATTAAACTGAGGTTGATAGGGGCTCAAGAAGACTTTTTTCCCCAGAAGAAGGACCTCAGCCTTTGTAGCATTCAATAGTAGGAAGTTATGGTATAGCCAAGAGTTGACTCATAATGAGAAGACGGATGGGAGATAGAGGGATCAGTAAGTAAGCTGAGGGAGATATAAATGTGGGTGTATCCTGTATAGAAGTGATATCCAAGACTGAAGATAGCAATAAAATGTCTTAAAGGTAGGAGATAGGTGGAGAAGAGAAGAGGTCCAAAGACAGAGCCTTGAGACACTGTAACAGAGGGACTGATGAGAAATTGTAAAGCCTCCTTCGAAAATGAGGAGTCAGAAAGATATATTCAAAGCAGGAGAAGAGTATGCTGCTGTGTCTGATTTTTTGCTTGAGATGCTAAAGAAGGACAAAGTGGTTGACAGGATTGAAAGCCACTGAGAAGCTGAATAAAAAAAAAAGAGACAGGGATGAGTTTATCATTAAATGTTAAGAGAAACCAGCCAGGAAGAATTAGTCAAAACTCTGCTTTTGTGAGAACTAGGGTCAATTAAAAATTAATTTTGTTGGAATTGAGAAATTGCTTCCATCTAATTAAACTCAAAGTCTATGAACACACCCTTGTGTGTTACAGAATTTCTAAAACAACAACAACTTACTTCTCCAGTTCATGAAAGGTTTACTATTGTAAACCAGATCTTATAATTATTCAGGTCCCTGGAACCTGACTTCAGTTAGGGCAAATTGCTCAGGTACCACAGTGACAGGTGTAGTATAAAAACTAGACTAAACTAGACTAGAATAGGTGCTTGTATGAAGATGTAACAGCCATTAACACATATTTTCCACAGATATAAACTGACATTGTGGGTGATGCTGGCATTCCAAGAAATAATATTTTGAAATGATAAGGTGTGTGATAAGTTGACGTTTAGCAAGTTGTCTATGTTATAGAACAGTCCTGTTAATTTTTTGCTCATTGTTTGCCAAATGGAAAAGAACAAATATTTCATTTCCCAGTTTCTAAAATGCTGTTACTAGTAATACAAAAATAAAATAATATAAAAAAGCAGGTACAGTATAAAATATGGTTTTATATTGTCTGTTTCAAGTGTACCTTTAAGTTTGACAGGACTGATCTTGAGCACTCTGCCCCACTTTAGATGATGATTTTTTTGTTGTCCTTGCCAGCTGGGGGTCTGGTGTTGAAGCAAAGTGGAATCTGCCATCCAGTATTTGGACTTGTACATCCACATTGCATATTACTACAATGAGTCTTGAACAGAAATGAATTAACATTGCCCTTTTAAGAAGACTCTACTGGATCCCCCATCCAGCTCAGCACTGGGGTTTCATTGCCCTTTGAAGAAGACTCTCTTTACCCCTTGGACACCAGAAGGTTGTTTCCTTTCCCAGTAGCCTGTCTAGGATTTATAAGGCGGAGAGATGGAAAGAAGAGTTGGGGTGGGGGTGGCTTGCTATGCAAATCAGTATGCAAACTATTAGCTGAGCTTTCAAGTCAAAACAAGTCAATTTTTGCAAAGAATTTTGAAAAAAAAATTAAGAGTTTTCAAAACTTTTAACCCTTTTCAGTTAAAAAAATTAAATATTTTGTAACATTAATTCTCTTAAATTATTTTTCCAGAAAGGTAATCTCACAAAGGTGCTAATTTCTTCATGGCCTGTCAGGGCACGACTAGTTTCTCTAGCTCCCTCTACACCAGTGGTTCTCAACCTCTGGTCTGCAAACCCCTGGAGGTCCACAAACTAGGTCTAAGATTTCCAAAGGGTTTCCCACCTCCATTTAAAATTGTTTAGGGGTTGGCAAATGAAAAAAGATTGAGAATCATGTCTCTATACCATTTCCTGTCATTTTCATCCCTTTCACAGTTGCAATATCTGTAGCCATTGCACCTACAGCGGCAACATATCTGAAGGAGCGGAGATTTCAGGGGGAGTTACTCTTAATTGGCTGAGAAAATCCCTCCCAACAAAAACTTAGATTAAGCAAATCTGTACTTTGCTTTGTTTTGCTTAAAGCCATCTAAGGTCTCAGCTGTCTTTGGAGGACCTTATGCAACTGGGTTTGACTTTACAAGAGTTTAAATGTGATAGGTTGATCGTTGATCCAAAGCCTATTGAAGTCAATGGGAAGCCTCACTGAGGGCAGCGTGGCTCTGGAGATAGAGCACTGGCTGGGCCTTCAGGAGGAATGGGCTTTATTTCTGGGTCTACCAACTGGCTTGCAGGGTGACCTTACGCAAGTCACTTCTTCTCTCTATGCATCAGTTTTCTCAGGTGAAATTAGGGTAATCACACTCATCTCCAGGGTTTAAAGTCTCATAGAGTATTTCCTGGAGCTCTGGGGCTCCGGACTTCAGTCCCGTGGGAGGAGCCGGGCTGGAGCTTCTGCCCCACGGATTTGAAAATATTTACCTGAGCTCTGCTCTGGACAGCTCCTGTTGAATTTAAGCCCTGCTGATCTCCTTTAGAGCTCTTTGGGATCTAAGGATACTAAGCTCTATACAAGCTTTTATTAGGGGTCAGCCCCCAGTAGAAGGGTGCCAAAATTGTCTCTCACCAAATTCCCATGACTGCCAGGTTAGCTGTGATTTCCTCTAGCATTTGCTAGGATTGCAAGATGGGCCATACACCCATTGCAATTGAGGCACTATAAAGTCAGCCATCCCCTGACAAGGAAACCTACGTGGTAGGTATTTCTCACCTCTACCTTCCTTCTCAGGTGCTGGACAGCTGTGGCCTGCTTCTTCCCCTCTGCCTCCCATCTGGGTCTATATATGTGTGGTGTTGCACTGCCGTGGGCAAAGCTTAGCAGGCTGGGTGATGACACGTGTTATAAATATGAGTGTGAGGACACTCTGTGCCAGCACGACTTGGCTGACACGCTGCTGAACCCGGCGCCTCCCGCCTGCACAGCCGCCTCAGCCGTGCTCGTCCAGCCAACTGATATAATCCTGGGCAGGCGCCGTCCCCGGGCCGTACTGACAGTCGCAGAGAAGCGCTGCGGACCTACCGCGCAGAGCGGGACACGGCCAGCAGCGGCAAGCCACGTGGGTAGGGCCGCGCGCCGCCGCGGGACTGTGCGGGGCCCCGAGCAGCGTGGCACGTGGCGCTGTTGACAGATCAGTGCCCATTGGTGGATTCGGGGCGGGCGGGGCCGAGACAGCGCTCTGCCCTGCCCGGCGCGGGCAGATGGCTGCACGGGCGGGCGGGCATTGCCCCTTTAAGGACACGCCCGCCTCCCTGTTGCCCCTTTAAGAGCCGCCCGTCGCTACTCCTCCCCCTCCGCGCGTGTTTCGCGCTGCGAAGCGACCACCGGCACCGCTGCCAGGAGACACGGAGCGCGCAGGCCCCAGAGCAGCGCGAGGCGCGGGGAGCTCGGCGGAGACGGCGCCTCCTGCCCCGGCGGCCGCTTGGGTCGCAGCCGCCGGGCCCCGCATCCAGGCGGGCAGCAGCAGCCGCGGGGCCGGCAGCCCCTCCCCCGCGCCGGGCCCCCCGGCATGTCCTGAGCGGGGCCGGCTCGGCGCGGAGCCCCCACCACGGAGGAGGCGGTGGAGCAGCGGGCCAAGGGCCGGGCCCCCATGAAGGAGAAGGAGCCGCCGGCGGAGCGGGGCAAGCCCGCCACCTACACGGGGGACAAGAAGGCGCGGATGGCGGCCAAGACCAACAAGAAGTGGGTGCGCCTGGCCACGGTGCTGGCCTACGTGCTCTCCGTCTCGCTGGCCGCCATCGTGCTCGCCGTCTACTACAGCCTCATCTGGCAGCCGGTGCGGGGCGGCGCCGCGTCCCAGACGCGCCTGCCGACAGGGCCCAGCGCCGCCGGCCGGACGACGCCCGGGCCCAGCACGGAGCCGTCTACGCGGCCGGGTTCCGGCCAAGGGGCGGCCGGGACTGAGCGTGCTGCCACCTCGTCATCGCCGGGGGGCGAGCCCGGCCCAGCCCCCGACCCCACCGTGCTGCAGCGGGTGCATCGGAGCCACTGATCGCGGGGAAGCGGGGACCGAGCTCGGGACACGGCGCAGCCCAGAGACCCCCACCCGGACAGGGGCACAGCGGCTCCCTCTGCCAGCTACCGGCATCCACCGACCCTGACTCGGCTTCGCCTCCGCCCGGGGGCCGCGGGACCATCGCCCCTCGCTCCGGCGTCTGCTCCTTGCGGACAGTGGCGCGGACACGCAGCCAGATGCTCTGTCTGTCCTGCTTGCCCGTCCATCGGGTTGCGCTGGACTGGGGCACAGCGAATTGTAATTATTAGTTTTAATGCGATGTAAACGGTACTGGGAAGCCACAGAGAGTGGAGCTCAGGTATGTCAGCCTAGCTGAAATGTACCCAGATGCATTCCGTTTATATCTGTGTATGTATTTGTAGATATATACACTCAGAGGAGAACTGTATAGAAGTAAGATATATGCTATGTAAACTACACAATGAGCACACCCTGACTGGTTTTAAAGGGCTATCGCAGGAAACCAAGCTCGAAAGTTGCAATGATCCTGGTGGCTAAAGGATGCCTAAAGCCATACAGACCCCATCAGAACAGTGCGTGTGACCTCCAGCTTTACTAAGTTTCTTTTAGTAAAGACAAGTCCATGCTGTGTTGGATTTCTAGGCTGGGGGAGGGAAAGAGTGCAGCTTATTCTTTTATTTGCTATGCTCATCAAGAGTGATTCTAGAGGACTGCCTTCTTCTGATTAGCATCTCCAGATCTATGGTTTTGGGTCTCCTTGTATGCTTCAGTAGGGCCTGGTTTAGATTAGGGGACAGGGTGGGGTTTTTTCCATTCTAGCTAGAATACTTCAATTTAAAAACCCTATTTAACACAAATGTCACAAATCAATGTCTAAATCTACTTTTGATCTGGTAAAAACAATTAATTGTACAGCAGTGTCTGCATTTGAGTTAAGTAGGGTTTTCAATCAGTTTCCTAGCTTGGTGTGTTTTGTTTTGTTTTTCTTCGTAGCACCTTTTCCCTTAATTTAGGCATGGCTTAGGGCAAACATGAGTGGTGGGCATGGAAAGAGAACACATACCAATAGACTCTTAGCTAGTATTTTTAGTCTTTCCCTCAAGAGAATTCTGTGGCTTAATATTCCCCATCACCAGGGTCAGCTTTTCCCTTTGACTCTCTGTTGCTGCTCTGTTCTTCTATTTATGCCATTCCGTTACCTGTGAAATGATACTGGTGTTCAAATTTTTCACCACTTATAGGATCAACTGGGAGCAGAATATGAATTTAGAAGCTGTGTTCCATTGTTTTGGAAAAATAGCTTTGTTTACTAACGAACAAACTTATTTAAAACACGTGAAAGGTAAATTGATTTGTTTACTATATTAAAATATTTTTTGCATATGAAAATCTCTCTCCAATATGGCATTTTGTTTTGGGGAGGGGGGGAAATTGGGAGGAGCATAAGTGAAAACTACATATGTGCTACATTGTTGGTTGGGGATGGTGAAATCTCCACTGTTTTGGGAGCTTAGCTCCCTGTATGCAGTGATGAGAAATGAGTTTCCATTTGAGAACTTGCTACATAAGGCAGCTGAAATGCTGCCTCAGTCGAAGCCCCAGGGCTTGTTCCCTTGCCAGCTTGAAACTAACCAAACTTACAGGCCAATAATTGCAGTGTAGCCTCATCTTATGGCCAAACAGCAGAACTTTCAAAGTTTGATTGATGTAATCTTGTGACAACTAACCTGTGATGGGCCAGGTATGTTCTTTAGACCTCTCTTGGCATGTCAGTAACTCCGTGGGGCCATTTTGAGAAACTATGAAATGCCTAGGTTTAGCAAATAGCAAAAAGAACTTGAGCTTAGTGCTTACTAGTCTCTTATTAACAAGTTGTAAATTTAAATCTGACTGCCCATGAACCTTCCAAATGCATACAAGCAAGTGTATGACATTTTGTAGTGTTCTGAACTGTCAGCTCGTCACCTTGCAAACAAAAGAACTTGGCAAACCACTTAAATGTTAGGCTGTGGAGCCACTAAACCCTTGTGAAGCTGCTACTGGAACTCAGATTTCAGCAGCTAAGTTTAAAGCTGTAAATGTGCTCTGATATTGTCTATATAATTCTGCAATGTAAGCTATATCTGTATTCAAAAGACCTGTATATTTAGGGGAAAAAAATTAAGGGGAACAAAAATACATTGAGATTTCTGCCTAAACTTGTATGCTTTAGACTGATCTTGCCAAACATTTTGAGAACATGAGTGAAGATGAGGAATAGAGGAAAGGGACTTAACTAACATAGTGAAGGAGATCGACTTTCCTTGTGGTCCATGAGGGGTAGGTGAAAATGGGTGGGAAAGGGCATTGTGTTTAACTTACCTCTGTGGACCGGGAGGAGGTGGGAATGCTTGTGCCTTGAATGGCACTTGACAGAAGAGGGAGAGTATAACAGTTTGATGGGGAGGAGACCAGGTGCAGAGTTCAAACTTGCCTGTAGTTGGTAAGCATCTGGGAATAGAACGCCATAATTATCTCCAGAGCAATGCTATTACAATATGCCTGACCCTGCGAATGGACAATTAAACTAGCAAAGAACAATTATTTCCAGTTTTGCATGGGCTGTGGGGTGGCAGAGGGTCTGGCAGCAACACTTTCACTTGTAGCCAAGACGCACAGTTCTGAGGGGTGGCTTTTAGTCCAGATTGCATTGGTTCCACAGTTTGGCTGTCTTCATTTGCTGGACCACTTGACCTATAACTGGACATGAGGATTGTATTCTCCATTTCCTGCAGGCAAACCCAGAGATGTAAGCTTCAAATCCTGGGGAGGGAGACGCTTGTAATTCTTCCCAGTTATAGCTCTCACTAACCAGGGGTGGCCTCTGATAGAAATTACAGCTCTCCAGGGGGTTGGAGAATGATGATTATTTGAAATGCTGCCCATGTGCTAGTTTGATCTGGAATTTGTCTTCAGTATTCTAAGGTAGATGGGTGTGGAAGAGAAAAAACAGACTCATTCCTTGGTGCCAGTAGAGTTTAGACTGTTCCTGGGATTTGGCACTAAAAGCAAGCCGGTAGGGCAAGGCTGGTGTTAGGGAATTTGTTTTTTAATTAAAAAAACACAAACAAGCCTCCAGAGGCAAAAAACAAGAACTAGATGGACCTCTACATAGATCTGAACTTCACTAATAGGGCGTGTCTGGCGGCTGCTCTGATCAGAAATTGTGGTGGAGGTCTCAAGTGAAACAAGGAATGTATTTTGGAGATACATAGGCTTAGTATTTTCCTCTTTAAAAACAATTGCTCTCTGAAGATTAATAAGGCACTGTTCAGTAAAGCAGATAGCCTATTTAATTCAATTCACTTCCCCTCCTTTGTGGTCACTTTCCAACCTGTCCTGTTACTGTGGAGAGATGCCCTGTACCCAGTGTTGACAACTTAGAGCTCTTCATCTGTTCAGAGGCATTTAGGTGAAAAGGTCTAGAGTATAGTACAGTAGTAATTTGATATGGTAAGCCCCATCTGCTCTATGAAAATTGACCCATTGCTGACAATTCAACTCCCCCGAACTGGTGCTGAATATGGTTGAATTGCTATCATAATAAATAGGACAAAAGTATCTTCAGCATCCTTGCATGAAGTGTGAATGCAATTTGTTCTTGTACAGAGTTTGTTCCAGTGATGTCCTGCTTGCTGATGGAATAAGGCTGAGGCAAAGCAGAGATCTTTATCTCTGAAGCTGTAACAAATGGTTATTGGAGCATTCCATTAACTCTACCGCTATGCTACCAAATATACAAAGAAAATGTGGCGTTTAAAGCTTCCAAAGCAGCTGCTCGGATTCAGCCTTGTCATAGAAGATTTCCAAGAAACTGGTCATGATTGTCAGGGCAATTTTAGTAGCTTTAATAAATTCATTTGGCTTTTTAAGAAGCCTTATAGATGTTTGAAAAATCTTCAGACAGGAGCAAGGAATCCAGATACTAGATTTAGAAGTTATCAAGTGGTACACAGGATGCAATGGTTTCTTCATCTGGGAATGCAATGCAATGCAGGAATGAGCAAGTTCGTAAGTGTCTGTCCTCTTACTGCTTTTGATGTCTGAGAGTTTAAGAAATAAGGTATTTTCTTACTAGGTACACTTAAGAATACTTACAATAACTGAAATGACTTGTCATAATTGGTTTCTATGTGCACTAACATTTTCATCCAAAATTTTATGGATTTCTTACCAATTGGGTTTACTGCACAAAGTGTAATAGCTGGATTGCTAATATATTGGGTCATGAATCTCTGGATTTACAGCCATGCTGTGCTGTCTTTGGGCTGAAGCTGAGTCATCTGTGTCTAGAATCTCATATTTTAATTCCTTAACTACATAGCATATGCACTAGCTTGTTCAATTTGACAGATTTTTATTTTTTAAATCCATGATGCATTGCCAAATGATGATCTGCACAGCACTGACTCTGGCCAGTTATAATTTTCTACATATTCTTTCCCTTCTCAGCCATTAAAAAGGGGGGGGGGAGGGAAGAATCAGTTGTGCAAATTAGAAAAGAACCATACTGGTTAAAGGAACACTAGCAGGTCAGATTTAGCCTCAGACTTGTTTACATCTGAGGGGGGAAATATTATGAATCCTCAATTCCTGAGAAATAGTTCCTTTAATTTTTTTTGAAATTCCAGTGGAATCAGTTTCTTTAAACAGACATTCCTGTGCACTATTTCCAGCCCAAACACTGAAGTGGTATTATAGCAGAGCACCATCTTTGCTGTAAAAGTTAAGGCCAGCTTTGTTTAAATTCTAATGTATGCAAACCCAAGAGTGGAGGTGAGTAGTCTTATCTTCATTGCCCAAACTGAATTTCAAAGAGTAAACTTTTCACCCATTCTACTAAGTTAAATCTTAAAATGCTTTGTTTTAATAATCAAAGGTTAGCTAACAATCTTCCCAAATAGCCTTTTACCTTGCAGTGTCCTCTTTTTTAAAAATATAGTGGTTATAAGAATGGGACTGCTATATTTCCTGACAAACCCTGTTGTGATTTTTAATTTACTGAGTATTGGTTACTGACACATTCAACATGGTAATATTAAAAACCGCTCAGGAGAGGAAACTAAACAATTTTCTGTGTCAAAAGTTACAGCATGTTCTTATCATACATTGGCTTGATTTTTGTCTCAAACTAGGAGATGCTTAGATAATCCCACGGAGTTGCAGTCTTGCCCCAGTTGAGAACAAGGTAACTGCAGTGGTGGTGTCATGTCCAGTGTGAAGGAGGTATGCTTATTCAGAAGGTATATAGAGCTGAGGTTGAAGAAAGCAGAGTATGAGGCCAACTATGAATGAGGTTAGAAGATGCAATTTTGAGGCATTTAAAAAGCCTAAATCCACCCATATGGACGCTTCTTGCAGGAAAAACACTTGCAAGGGACCATTCAAAATGAAAGTCCATTCTGTGCACTACCATAGCTACAGCATAGCCATCTGACTTTGCTGCTGCTGTTGGTTACGGATTGGCCTGCAATACTACTACAGCTGTAGAGATTAAAGCTTTATTTTAGTCTTCCTCTTGTTTTAAGAACCTGTCAGCTTTGTTCTGATCAAAAAATGTTCTGTTGTATGGAACAGAGAACAGATTTTTTTTATTATATCAAGTCTAGCTTGGTGCTGAAAGGTACATTTATAAAGAGTAAATTTAATATGGTGACTGAGGGAGAATAAACAAATACCCAGTTGCTGCTAAATTGCTCTTCTAGACCATATTAACGCTTTTTTCTTTTTAGGGACAACATCAGGCCACGTTGCTTTAGCCCTTAATTCTGA
Source organism: Mauremys reevesii (assembly GCF_016161935.1). Classification (NCBI taxonomy): domain Eukaryota; kingdom Metazoa; phylum Chordata; order Testudines; family Geoemydidae; genus Mauremys; species Mauremys reevesii. The sequence continues at coordinate 58,960,000 of NC_052626.1, forward strand.
CTATATTGTGTTTTGTGGACTAGAGCTGTGATCCTTTTCTACTATGTGAGAAAATTCTGAAAGAGCAATCACTTACTACTCCGCTCATGGTTCTCTTCCAGGGAAAGAAATGGAGTCACCGAGACACAACTCTGTCAATGCCTGACATGGCCTACAGCCTGGTTAGCTGTATCAAAAGCAGCTGGCAAAACTAAAATAATCAATCTGGTCACTCGGTGAAATTCATAGGCAAGTACAAGCCTTCACATCGGAAGTGGAGGGAGTCCTACATCAGAATATCCCATAACCTGGTGGCTAGAGCATTCACCTGAGAGGTGGCAGACCCCAGTTCAAATTCCTTCTTCCCCTCAAGTGGAGCAGGGATGCTCAAATGGGGTGTCTCCCACATCGCTGGGGAGTATCCCAACAAGTGGGCTAAAAGTTATGGGCTGTGGTGGTTGCTGCTTCTCACCAATAGGGGGCCAGTTTTAGTGGGTGAGGTTTGGACATGCTTAGTGGATTGGGTCCTGCAGGTGAGTTAGGCACCTAGTGCAGTTGGGGGCAGTGGGGGCTAGGGTTGTGAATCCCAATGGGGCCTGATTATGGGATTTAGGTGCCTAAAGTGTCAGGCACCTGAATCCTTTTGGCAATCTAACCTCACCTGATTATTACAGTAACCTCATGTAATTGCTGTAGAAATCCCTGTTTGAAGTCGATGGGTTTGTATGCAGCAACAGCATGAGGGGAGTTACCTCCATAGGTGAATTGTTTAATCCATCATTGTTGTGCAGAGTCTGTTAAGGAAGACTACTGGCAGCTTTTTAAACAGTACAGTATTTCCATACTCAGCACTAGCTCTGTGCCTGTAATTAGCTGTACCTAGCTCCCTTACTGTATAACTAAATAAAAGTTAGCTCTTACATTTTGTACTTTAAACATAAAAATGTTTTTCATTGAAGGGCATTTTAGGTTCAGGCTCATAAAGCCAATTTGTCCAGGGCAGAGAACTGGTGTGGAAAATCTGAAATAGGTATTAATGTCATTACAGCTGGGGCTACTGAGCTTGAATTGCAGTCTAGCATTCTCATTTGTTTCCCCTGCACTAACAGACCTGAAGGGGTTTAGAATGACCACCTGACCATTCCCCTTGAGCTGTGTGTGGGGGTGTCTTTCTCTGAGGGCTGTTTCACCATTGCCACCCCTAGTTTTCTTTGTCAGCAGATCTCGGAGGCAAGATTTCAGTCCACCGAAACCTGAGATCATTTTCAGTACTGGTTTTAACTGCAGTGCTTAGCTCACCAGGCTGGTGCTAAATATTTCAAAGTGTGGCAGTAGCTATCCACTGACATGTTGTTCTCTTGGTAGCAAGACTGTACTCCATCTGAAAGAGTCCCCACTGCTTTCCCTCGAACTGGAAGTTCCAAGTCCAGTGTGAAAGAATCACAGGGCTGTCAGCCAGTGTTGAGAGAAAACAAATACCTCTGTAAGCAGATGACTTAGAGTGAATGCTCTTCACAGGCTTCTATTATATTTAGGCCCGAATAAATTTCTTAGTCTAAGGTGCCCCAAGTACTCTTTGTTCTTTTTGCTGATACAGACTAACACGGCTACCACTCTATTATATTTGTGCTGGCAGCAACACTTTCACGGTGTGGATTTGGGAAGACTAAGGTGGAGGACAAGAAATAAAATTCATCTCCAGCTCCGCTCCTCTTGATAGAGAAGCCAAAGGTTATGACTCCCTTTCAAAGACCTTTCTGGCCATCCTCAAGAGAGAGAAATGTTAATAAATTGGAACTTTTGTCTTTTTCTCCTTACAACTTTTATTTAACAAAAATAATACTTACACTTCAATTTTTCAATCACCTCAACCTTCCCCTATATATAACCCTTGTACAGAAGAAATAAATAGTAGTCATGATTTTCCAACAATTGGAACAAACTGTTTTCAAACAGAATGAACAGTCTGTCCTTAATTAAGGAAACTTAACATTAATAGCACGGACCATCTGTACAGTACCTTCCATGAAGTCCATAATCATGTTCCTCCTTATGCACTACTTGTTGCTTGAGCTTGTGGGAAAGAGAGGAAGAGGGGGAATTAAGCAGCAGGTTTTCCTGATGCTGAATTTAGCCTAGCACAAGATGCTAAGTGTACCATAATTGAAACTGAACTCATCTCTTTAGCTGTAGAAGTGGGGTCATGTGGCAGTGAAACCTTTTGCATACTATTCCATCCATGGTGCCTTACTTCTGACTTGGAGGAACACCCTCCAGGAAGAAGGGAATATTTTGGTTGTAAACCTTCTGGGAATTCGACTGAGATTACCATCTCCTTTTTACATAGGCTACCAAACTATAAAGCTATATAGTGCTAATTACTTTAAAATTCCAGTCTGGTTCAGAGTGAGGTCAGCATGCTAGATATAAATGAATTTGTAACCAAATTACTAGTCCCCTGATCCAGCTGCTCCTCCAACCCAGTATCTTATGGTATGAGGAAATTCACCCTTTAATGAGCTAGAAGAACTTCCACGAATTGAAGCAGTTTTGTAACCCACTTCATCTGTAACTTTAGCTCTAAATGGCAGGAAAATTGTTTCTAATAGCATGCTATAATCATGTTTTATCTTCTGCTTCTTCTCTTGCTAACAGCCTCAGGGTGGGTCAGTGAACTATCACAAATTTGGCACACAGAAGAGATTGCCTAACTCTGTCCTCTTGAGTGAAAGCCAGCTAAATGCATTGGCTCTGAATTATGGGGAAATCCAGAACATCTCTCTGTGCAAATATTAGTTTATTAAAACAGCATTCCAGTGCACTCATGCCAACCTCAGTAAAGCAGTCTGCCATTTGGATTAGCAACACTTCTTTCAGGGAAACCAAATAAATCGCCATGCACACAGCCACACACACATTCACATCTCCCTTCAATGGAGAGGATGAAACTGCTTCACATCTCAGGGCCAGGTTTGAAAATGAGGACAGTCCCCCTTTTCTGTAAGTCATCAGCCTGAAAATATGTAATGTTATCTCTCAAGCCCACTTCCCATCTTTTCTTTAATTGGATGACATTTTTGAGCCAAGTCCTTGATGTAAATTAGCATGTTTCCATTGAAATTAATGAAGCTATTCTGATTTACCCTAGTAAAGGATTAGTCAACTCCTTATAAAAGGTGTTTTGTCTTAAGGCTAAAACAAAACCTAATGTCGCAGATTCCTGGGAAGTCACTACTGTGCCACCTTATGCAAGCAGAAGGCTTTGGAAGGTTAAGAGAGCAGAGGGTGTGGTTAGGAAAGTGAAAGGATCTCAGAGGAAACCTGGATGTTCAACCTTAACTAGCCCAGAAGTCTTTCCACAAATATCCTCACATGTCCTAGCAAATTCTTGGTGGGTTAGGTAGAGAAGGAGGATTACCATGTTTGAATGCCCCTCCTAACCTGGCCTGGTGCATGTGATTTTAGGTGCCATTAGCTCACTTGACCAAGTAAGTGCCTATTGCTACTGGGTTTTAAGAAGCAGACCTGGCACTTTACCAGGATCCCTTCAAGTGGCACTTGTATCCATTCAATCCAGTATCCTACTCAGGAAAGCCTAATCTCCAGAGAGTTAATGTGCTGCCTGCCACTTGTGCCTGCTAAATCCAAAAGGAGGAAATGGTGACCTCCTGAATAACATAGTGGCACCAATGAGTCATTCTGAGCCTTTCAAAATTATTCATGAACCACAGTGTAACTCCTTAACACTCTACCTCCTCAATGCCCTGTTGTCTAGAGGATGACAGTACGTCCTTGCATCCCTGCCAACTCTTCAGCCATTTTGAGGCACTAGTATAATCCGCCTTACCCAACACCCTTCAATTTCTCAACCACCTACAAAACTACACTTTAACACCTCCCCAAAAAACCCATCTCGTCCGTCACCCTTTCTCATGAGGAGACAGGAACCCCCATCCTAATACCTTCTAATTTGGCAGTTGCCCATTAACTTCAAAGCTACAAGATGAGCGCGCCCCATAAACCTTTAAACACTTCTATCACCCTTTCCTGGAGGGTGCAGTATCCTGTCAGCCCTTAAGCAGGAGGGAGGCACTGAAAACCAAACCTCAGTTTTAAATAGAATTGGTTATTAAATAAAATAAAGTGCATACAGTATATAAGTCATGACTTGCCACACACTCACAATGTAAGAAAAACAAATACAAAATAAAAGTGACAGTGTTTCATCTTCTCTCCCCTCTAGCAACTTGATTTGTAGGTTTCTCTGTCATTTGGCACAGAGACAGGTACCGAGAGGTGATACCAAAATGGTGAACAGTCAGTTTCAGGGTGGTGAATGGCTACTGACCAGTGGGATCTAGTTTGTGGTGAATGTTGATATTGGATGATGAAAGGTGAAGGCCTGGTGCCCAAAGTTGATTTTATACAAGCTCTGAGAGTGAGGAGAAGATTGTGCTCAGCTTCCTTTCTCATCAACCACCCCTTAGCACTTTGTCCTGGAAAATTAAAACAAAAAATGCCAGAATTATCAGCCTGCAGAGAACTGCTGAGCAGCAAATTAAAGTGTCTACTGAGTGCTAATGTGATCTTCCTGCATAGATAGGATGTCCACAGGATTCCATCATAATTAGGCTGGGAAGGATTAGAGTTTATTGGGAAATGTCAGTAAATGTCAATGAAAAAATATTTCCATCAATAATAAAAATAGGCAAAGTATGAAAAATGCTGCTTGAGAACTTATTAGAGTCTGATTTAAGGGTGTTTACTTTGTATATTTTGACATTTGATGTTGACAATTTGTGTTTTAATGGTTATAAAGTTTTAACTTTTTGAATCTGTTTACTATCATTAAATAGTTATTGTCTGACCTCTGCATAATTTCCCACAACTGTGAAAATTGAAATAGATAAAAATAGAAAAGATGCTTATAAATATATGTCAGTATTATGTGTTGAAATTATATATATAAAAATATCTAATCCTGTCAAGTTTAAGCCTAATCTACCTGGAGGCTTAGCTTCTAGATCTAATGGTAGCAGCAGACACCAGGGGGATAAGTGTGGTGTAAATGTCTAGATAAAACATAGAGACTGAATCCTCCTCTCTTTCCGATAATACTCTAACTTTTTGTCTTGACCAGCAAGAGCTAAATATCTTCACTACAGGGACTATGTCTTTGTATGTACTTATACAGCACCTCGTACAATGGGGATTGGAGCCTCTGGGCACTACTGTAATATAAATAGTAAATAATAATAAATTTGATCCCATGAGGTTCATGTGGCTTGGTGTTGAAGCAACAAGTGTAGATGAGGAGGAGTATATCAGCTCTTTACTGGACATATCATGGTATTTCCCATGTACTGGACCTTTGCCCTGTAGCAGCTTCCAGACCTAGATACATTGATTTTAACAAGGAAAGACAGTTTTTCTTTCCCTTCACTGGCTGCTCCAGTGCCCATCAGAGTTACTGAATTAGCATTTTCAGGCATCTGTGTTTAAATCCATGGACCTGCATTTTGCTGATGCAGATTTTAACACCCAGTGTGCACAAGAAAGAGTGGGGATGGCAGAAGGGAGGGATATAAAAGGAGACAGGCATGTGAAGTACCATGAAAGAAGGAGAGAAATAGCCTTTGGACAACAAAAAGGAAAGACACTGAGAAGCATTTAAGAACATAGTCATGCACATTGGATAAGAGGCTGCATGTCAGTGATTTGTAATAATACCTTAGATACAAAAATAAACAGTTACTAAATCTAATCAGAATTTTCAAAACAGTTCTTGCAAACACTTGTCACTGTTCCGGTGTCTACATTCAATGAGTTGGGTTGGTGTCTCTCTCTCTCTCTCTTTTTCTCACAATGGGGATGCCACTTTAAATGATGCAGCAGTGTGCTTCCCAGCAGAGGCCAGGCATAAAGGTGGAGAACTTGGCTCCTATTGGAAAGGGTTGGAAATCAGAGATTTTCATAGCTGTGTTTGTGATACATAAGTTCTAGCTCTCTCTTTCTTTTGACAATTTTTAATAATTTAACAGATGATTATATCCAATTTAGTCAGTTACAAACAAACAAAACCCGGCCATTTTGAAAGCTCCTTGATTTCCCGAGCTTTCAAGTAGGAACTGAATTCTCTCTTCTATTCTGTAGCATCAGCCTTTCAAAATAGCCACATTCCTACTCTTTGTTAACTACTCTTCTTTACTAAAACACTGACTTTTTAAAAGTTATTTATTCATCTTTGTAATTCAACATAGTAATTAGTAGAGCCCTGCAAACCTGCTGATTTCCATGGACCATGTTTGTGGATCGGATGCAGATACAAATTTTGTATTTGCGCAGGGCTCTAGTGATTAGGGTGAAATGATGCAGTGATTAGAATCACTCAGTTTCCCCATCTGTAAAATGGGGATCATGTTACTGGCCTCCATTGTAGAGTGCTTTGAGATCTAAGGATAAAAAGTGCTATATAAGAGTTGGGCATTATTATATTACAGTGCATCTTATCTCGCTTGCATAACTCAACACCTGGCTGGTAGATGCAGCAGGTCCTGTATTGGTACAACATTCTCCAGACAGGTTCTCTCTTTGGCATGAGCAGAGGCTCAGGAAGGAGATATTGCTATGATTTGTCTCTTTCTTTTTTCTAGGGATGCAAGTGTCAGAGGTGCTAAATTTGACAAATTTGTATGCATCAGCCTCAGGTGAGTCTTGGTATTGGATTATATTTGGATTTATGGCTGTGTATAGCACTGATGCACTACAAATTTTCCAACTCAATTGAGTTTGGTTTCGTGTTGAAAGTCACTGAGGCTTTTGGTCGTGGGACACTGACAGCCATGCCAATAAGAGATTGACTCAGGACCTCATGGTTGACTATGATAAAAATTCTAATGCTATTACAGGTAGTTTCTGGCTAAGCACACAAAGGTGGCTGGCTTCTTTTGAGCTGGGACTGAAAATAGACAGTGTGGTGATATTCCCCTTGTCACAGTTAGGTCATTACCTCCTTTGGGCTGAGATCAGGGCTTATCCTTTATTTGATCAGGTTGGAGGACTGAGTTTATTGATACATCCTTGGCGATAGTTGGACCCACAAGGTTCCTGAAACTCTGGGTGAACATTCTGTTCTGACAGTGAACCACTCAGCTGATTGATCCTGTGAAACATCATACGGTAAAACTCAGAAGTAATGTCTAAGAAGTGTAAGTTAAATATTCAGATTTTCTCCCTTAGACGTACCCATTTTAACAGTAGGTAAAAGTGTCTAAGGTAGTGTAACTTACACACCAGGGAGTCAGAAGAAGGTGTAAGTTACTGTATGACAATGGCTTTTTGTACCTTCTGGCTCCTTGGCATCTAAATCACACTTAAGACACTGTTATACATCAGTAAATAGCTCTAAGGACGTCTAAGAGGGTGTAAGGTGGTCCAATTTATATATCCTTATTCATTGCCTCTGAATGTAACCCTTTGTCTGTCACTAATAATTCAGCTCCTAGATGTTTCTTCTCTATACTCTGCCTTCATAAGTCATCATGATGTATCAAAGAAGCAATAGGGGCAGATTTTCAAAAGTGCTGAATTTATGTAGGAACAGTGAAAGACCTGTGCTCCTAAATCTCTTACGCACTTTTGAAAACCACCTCTTAAATGGCTTGTCCAGCTCTGTATTTGATTGCTGCACTACCTAATTTTGCTGGAGTACTAAATTCTCCCACTCTGCTGTGCAGCACACTGCAGGATGTGTTTCTGGGATCTGTAGTACTCCATAATACACTGCAAGAGAGTGCAGGTGAATTCAAAACTTGGGTGGCATTTCAGGGCTCAGCCCCGAAGCCAGCATTACAGCAGGCTGGGAGGAGAGCCTCATGCAAGTTGTCTGGAACATGGGTAGACCCCAAGGGCTACAAAGCCTAGGAGAGTTCTGCAATGGGCACCGCTCAAGCCAGTTACATAGGCTCCCCAATTTATCACACCTCTGAAGGCTGATGGCAGTTGGTCTCCTTTATTTCCTATAGGTCCACAGAAAACTGAAGCCCTCTTTCTGCCAGTGTTTCTCTGAATTTATTGAGAAGTGCCAGTTTCTGCATACATTGCTTGAGGCTGTAACCTTTAGCACTGGTTTGCATCAGAAACGTGACTACCTATGTCCTTTTCAATCCTGCAGCATACAGAGCTTTGGCTCCTGTTTACGTCAGTGAAAGCAGCGAGGTCAGATCCCTGTCGCTGCTTTGGAAAACTCCCCAGCTGCATTTAATCTAAAAGGCTAAGCTTAATTTTCTCAAGAGAATTGAAGGAAAGTTTCTGTGCGAGTTTTTTGCATCATTTATATCTCTGGGACTTTTCAGGGGATTCCAGGCCTGCACTTTGGGTAAATATTTATTTCTTGTTCCTTGAAGGAGAGGACGAAAGCCCCCACAGGCGCTCTGAACAGCCTCTCCCATTGGGCCGAGGGTACGGTTTGAATGTTCTTTGCAGGGCAATTAAACAGACATTAACAGCGGACATTGTGAGATTCCAGTGGCCAGCCTTGTGCCTAAGGTGAGTGCTGCACAGAGCTGGGGTTCTGTCAGGATGTACAGATTGCTTATGCTGTGGGAAATTGTATGTGGGTGTTAAAGTTAATGCCACTCCAACAAAGGGTGTGTTAAGGGACAGATGGAAGCCCCCTCCAGAGTATCTAGTGTTACTCATACTGCTAATGTCTAAAGGATGGTGGGTGGAATGGGGCATCCATTCAATGGCCCAGAGATTTTCAGAAAGAAATTTATCCTTCAGGGAATCCTCCTTGGAGTTTTAGATCCCTTATGATCTCATTTATGCCAACTCTGCATTCTTCCTCTGGCCTAAGCTCCACATAACAGCCATCATCCTTCTGCTCAATGGGATAGGCAGGGGCTCCTTTCAGAGACAATCAGTGTCATTCCTTTAGCCACGGAAGGGCTCACTGAGAGCTAGCAGGACTAGTACTGGGCAGGAACCAGATTTTCTATTTTGAATTCCGTGAGTTCAATGTTTTTTCCATTCTGAAATGGAACAGAAACAGAACATAAGAAATTCTGAAGAAGAGTTCACTTTGGGTCAATTGGAATGTTTCATTTCAATGCTGTCAACATACTATGTTCTGATTTTGACTTTTTAAAATGTTTATATTGGATTATTTAAAAAAAAATTGAAATGAAAAGTGATTTCAAAGCAGAAAATCAAAATGTTCCATTCTGAAAAGGTTGAACCGTTCTATTTCGACCAGATTGGAATGCTCCATTCCACTTTTTTTCCTAAATGAAATTCTGTCAAAATAAATGTTTACTTTTGACCAATCAGCATTTTCTGACAGAAAAGTTATTCCATTGGAAAATTTCGGACCAAGTCTAAGCGGGACCTTGCCTCTTCAACTGCTGAGCACAATACCTTTGCAGTGTTCCCAGGGAGAGGGGTGAGAGACTGGTAACAAAAAGAATTTGAGTCTGCAGTATAGCAGTTTAGAGGACTATCATTAGTCCACAGGATTATGCCCCATGCAGATTGCCCCCTTTAATGCAGATCATACCCCATACTGCCTTTCCTGTTACACTGGTTACCTTCCCACTTCACTACTGCACTCCCCCTCTTCTGCTACATTCTAGGATGCCCTACCTGCCCTCGCTCATACCCCTTTGGTATCCTGAGTATTGCGGCTCTCAAAACTTCTGCCAGTTTTTTTAATAGCACATTCCTTTTCCAGTGTTGCCTTATGCTTGAAATCTGGTCCTCCGCAGCACAGTATTCAAACCCATGTGTGACTTTGGGTGCATTATCAAATCAACCTTCTGACTAAACTCCCTGGTGCCAGCACCTGTGATTCCTGGTGCTAAACACTGATGCAGAACATAATAGAAGCTTCCTGCTGGGCCATGCTGGAGTCACCAAGACGGTATGACTGCCTTCCCAAGGAGACAGTTACTTGTATAATTGCAGCCCATTTAAGGAATAAAATCTTTTGTGTTAAAAAGTACACACTCTGTTGCTGTTGATACATCAGATGGTGAAAAACACCCCGTCTCCCTGTGGTAAAAGGATAATCTTGTAATTGTGTTGGCCTGACATAAGATCAATAAGATTATGCATTGACATCAGCAAGACAATGTAAACATAAACTGTTCAAAACTATTCACAAGGCACCAGCCTTCAGCGCCTGGAATGCATTAGGGCCCATTCACTCAGGGCTGCCAATTCTTCAAATGGTAAGAGGAGGCAAATAATCAAGGCAGTTTTGGTATCAGGATTTATGGTCTACAAACTGGAGAAATAACTGGATGTCATGGGAAATATAGACCCCATCAGGCCACAGCCACTCAGGGGTTGACAGTAAGCTTAGCTATCTCCTCAGCTGCTGCTAATTGCTGGCTCAGTAACAACTGGGGCATTAGAAGTCTGCAGATGAGAGGAGAGGGGTGGCTGCCACAGAGACTACCATGAGGAAAGTCTTTCAATAGCAGACTGGTAGGAAGCCTCTCCGGACTTCCAGAGAAAGAGACTCAGCGAGGAAAAGGTCTACTAAAGAGACAAGGGAGAAGGTGCAGGGAAGCAGCCAGGGATTGGGACAAACCAATTCTGGCGGTTTAACGCAGGGTCCCTGGGCTGGAACCCAGAAGAGTGGGTGGACCTGGGATTGTTGCGTTTTTGATACAGTCATAGGTCTATTGGACTCTTTATTGCCCTGGAAAGGGAGAGGCTATTAACAACCTGGCTGGAGTCCTAAGAAGCAGCAGCCATCTCACACACTGTTGTGGTGAGGGAACTGAGGCAGAGTTGCCACAACACCATGCATGGCCATAAGAAAGCAGAGGCTGGTAAAGGTGCCCCTGGACACTGGACCTTTATTTTTACATCATAATAAAAGAATGGGAAATGCCACTCTTTGTTTGATGTAACAGCTCAGGTGATTATCACTCTTTTGGTTGCTTGAACAATTCTCTGATCTTGGCTCTTGCAGAAACCCATGAAGTAATGCTGGCTCTTTTAGCAGACTCATAGTGAGAGAGGCAAATTCACCAGTAATCCACACCTAGCTAGTTTTGTTATAGGTTATGTGGTGGTTTTTCTGTGGGAGGGGGTTGGGGGAGAAGGGTGGGGGGTTGCCTTTCTCTGAACTAGCTACTGCTAGAGGCAAGATACCAGCCTTGCCAGGACAAGCTCTGGCTGGCTCATTACATCTCTCTCCCTGCAAGCTCAATAGGGCAGATTCTTTGGCCTAAATTTTCAAAATCAGTGTAGTGAGGCGGCCTGGCTCCCAGCCGCCCCAGAGAGGGACGAGCCCTTACGGACGCCAAAGTGGGCGGAGTCACTGGAGCCTGCGCCCGCCCCCCAGAAGTCAAGGCGCAGGGCAGGAAGTATAAAAGCCCAACCCCAGGGCTCGGAAGCGGGCTGGCTGCTGGAGAGGCCAGATGCTGATGCCCCAGGTCCCACTGGGGAGACTCCCGCCGCCTGTGACCGACCTGAGGACTGGCCATACCTGCGGAGGCTGGACGTTGACCTGACGCCGGAAAAGCCAGTAAGCCGACCGGTACAAAGGGACCCAGAGGAGCTGTCCAGTTTACCCCTCGCTCAGTATCCCGAGGAGCCCATGGTGCTAGACTCCGTGGAAGATGCCGCTGAGACGCAGGTACAGGTAGAGAGCGAGGTCGGAAGTAGCCCGGGGGCAGCTGACCCTAGTCTGGCTGCAGCACACCCAGAGCCAATGTCAGTGTGTTGCGGCCAGGATCCCCACTGACACAGCAGCAGGCTGCCTGCCGCTGTTAGGGCCCCGGGCTGGGACGCAGAGGAGTGGGTGGGCCTGTGTCCCCCCTGCCACCCCACTCATGGGTGGCAGTCTCCCCCTCGCCCCGACGCTCAGGACCTAGGGCCTGGGCTTAATATTGAACTGTTCGCTCAGCCCCTGCCTGAGGGTCTGAACCCCGAACTGCTGTTTGCTGCCCCGCCCTGACCAAGGGCCTGGGCTTATATACTGAACTACGTGGCTCCTCCCCTGCCTGAGGGTCAGAGCTCTGAACTGTTGTTTGCTGCCCTGCCCTGCCCAAGGGCCTGGGCTTATATACTGAGCTACTTTGCTCAGCCCCTGCCTGAGGGCCTGAGCTCCTGACTGTTTCCTGCCTCACCAGGCTAACTCGCCAGCTCACCGGACTCGTGTAGTGAGGCGGCCTGGGCCAGCTCCCAGTCGCTCCAGGGAGGGGCGACCCCAACAGCGGACGTCTACAATCAGCTATTGAGTTTTGGTGCCCTACCAGAGACAACCTTAAAGAGCGCTGATTTTTTTCAGAGGGTGGCTTCTTAGCATGTTCAGAAAATCAGTCCCCTTTAAAGGTGTCTCAAACTGAGGATCCAGAATCCCTAGTCAGTATTGAAAATCTTGGGTCATGCTCCGATGTAAAAGGAGCCACATTATCTTGGCATATCTGTTAATAGCATTTTAAATATCATTGACCAACGTACCAATGATATGAAGTCCCTAGAAGGGAAAGATGTCACAGAAACTAAAGTTTTTTATAGCTGAGTACCCATGGTAATAACATTTTGTAATTGCCCGAGTATGTGACAGATAAAATGCAAAAATCCTTGGAGTTTTTGCATTTGGTTACAAATTGGAAATGGGCCCATTCCTGCAGGAAATTTGGATGAGGCATGTGATTGTTGGAGCAAAAGTAAGGCTATTTTCCAACAAATAATGGGTCTGTTTTCAAGCAAAACTGGGCCAGCTCCTGAGCAAAACCTGACCAGTTTGTTCACTGCACAAGGCTTTGCACTGAAAACACGCAAAATGTCCGTTCTTTTTCTTTTTAAAGGCAAAAAGAATCCTGTTGTGCAACCTGCTAATCAGGGAAAGCCTGGGGTATGCTGCTTGTGTGAAACAACAGAACTTTGCCCAAACTCCTGTGGAAATAAAATTGAATTTTGCAGAGCTTTGTGTAATGTGGTCTAGCAAATCATTTGTGTGCAGATCACCGAAAAACAGAGGCTGGGGGAGCAGGGAAGCTACTGCAACCAGCCCATGATTGTTCTAAGGATGCCAGGGCTGTCATTGCTCTGCATGTCATTACCATGTTGATATAGGGACTTTGAAAGCAACAGCTGGAGTAGAACTGAAACCTTCTTGCTCCAAATGCATAGACTGCTGACCATTTAAGACTTGTTTTTAAACTCTTAGCAGCATCTGTACTAGGATACGCAGAGAAATAATTCTGATTCTGCTGAGTTAGATGTTAGAAATACATACTGGCTGGCTCATTACATCTCTCTCCCTGCAAGATTTGTTACTGATGATTCAGAGCTGGGAAACAGAGTTAAAGGCAGAACTTTTTCTCTCTGGCTTCTGTGCTTTCCCAACCCTAAATAAACCATGGCAAAATATCACACCACCTGCAAATGGGAAATCTGTCCCTGACAGGGGAACTACATTCCTGGATGCTGGGGCAAAGACAGAGCAATGTGTGCTGAGGCTCACTAGTGACATGTGACTAGTCTGAGGTGTCACTATCACAGGTCTATTAAGTCACTAAAGAAGTACAATCAAGCAATTGTCAATTCCAAGCAATCAAAAATAATTTAGTTAAACACTGTTTTAATTTAAAAGATAAAAACAAATAACCTGTGCTAAGGAACACTGGGATTGCCATATGGGCTCAGACCTGTGCCCCCTCCAGTCAGGCATCCTGTCTCTGACGGCACCCACTGCCGGATGCTCCGGGCTAGGGGCAAGAAACTCCATACTGGACAACTATTGAATAATTTGCAAAGAGGGGAAGTTTCTTCATGACTCTGCAGTGAGTTAGTGATAGGCTCATGCCCTGAAACGTGAGGGTTTATGCTCCTGATTTTAAGACCTTGTATTTCCATCTTGTCTGAGATGACTGTGAGTGTTCCTGTTATGCATATAAATGTCTGATCCTTTTCTGAGCCGTACTTGGCTCTTGCCATCAAGAGTTCCAGAGTCAATTATGCACTGCATTAAAATGTCCCTTTACCCCTTCTAAATATGCAGGGAGAAATGCTGGCCCTTCTGAAGTCTGTGGTAGGTTTGCTATTGACTTCAGTGGAGCCAGGATTTCATCTGTTGTCTTTTGAAAGTCCCCTTGTTCTCTCTACTATCCAGGCCCTTCATTCCTACTGCTGGGCATTCCCTCTACTCTGCAGTTGAGGAGGTGGGACTAAACCTGTCAGTCACCAAGCAAGAGGTTTAATTCCCTATAAGGAAAACCAGCCCCATTCTTGCTGCCCACTGAAGTGGCACAGTTTCCACACCTGCTACTTCCTCCTCTACAGAGCACAGGAAAAGCCTATTTAAAACTCACGTACTGGCTGTCTACAGAGCTGTTGAGATCTATCTGGTGAGAATTCAAGCATGTAGAAAATCAAACACTCAGCTTGTCCTGCATCATTCAGCAGGAATTGGTTAAAACGTGTTTTAAAGAAGCAAAAGTGACAAAAGATTAAACTCTTGCAGGACAAATAAACTCATCCAACTAAGGCTTGATTGATCTCAGGCTGAGAAACTGTCTGGATCCTATAAGGAAGTGTACAATGTCACACTCACACGTTAGCAAGGTCCTAGATGAACGGACCTTGGTGGAGTCAGCCTTTGGGAGGAGAGAACTGTGCGCTGTGAAACCCCAACAAGCCATTAAATAAAACGGCCTTCCTATAAACAGTTGTGTAAGGCCAACCCCTTGGGGTGTCACTGATGTTCAAGTCCCAATAGTAGAAATGGCAAGCCTGGATGAGAGAAAGATACACTGCAACTCGACACCTGATCTCTCTTCTTTGTGTATCCAAGCTCAGCATTCCAATCTGGCAATTAATTAGATTTGTGGAGTTCAATGACAAATTGTTTTATATGTGTCAGGTGACTCTGATTCAGAGGAAGCAAGTTTAGTATTCTCGATTAAAATCACACCTCTGATTTGTATAATGGCAATATGTTATTTTCAGTGTTATTCTCTATCACACTGGTTATCATCCAAATGTTTTGCTTGCCTTTCTGACTGCACTGAGGAGAGATTTTTACAGAGCTACATGCAATGATACTTGGGTCTTTTCCCTGAATGGTTACAGTTAATTTAGAACCTAGCAATGTGTAGTTGTACTTCAAATTGTTACTTCAAATGTGCATTGCCCTGAATTTGTCAACACTGAATGTCTCCTGCCATTGTGCTGCCAGGTCTCCTATCTTTGTTAGGCCCCTCTGAAATTACTTAGTCTTCCTAAGCCTTGAATAACCTAAATAACTTTGTGTTGTGCAAACAGTACCACATCACTACATTTGCCTGTGTCCAAATCATAAACATATTATGTATATTGAACAATACTTTTCTTATGTCCCAGTTCAGCAAAGCATGTAAGTACGTGATTAAATATTTGCTTAAGTCCCACTGATTTCCCATTGACTTCAGTCAGACTTAATGAGGTGCTTAACTTTAAACGTGCTTAAGTACTTTGCCAAAGAGGGATAGCATCAAGGATGTGTTAAGTGAATCTAGTGCTAACCAGTTGCCTTGAAAAAAATAGATATTTCCCACTATTTGTTTCCTCTTTGCCAGTGTCTAATCCATGAATGTACTTTTTCTCACCCCATGGCAACTTAGTTTCCTTAATAACCTCTTGCGTGGGACTTTGTGCAAGACTTCTGAAAGGCTGAATAAAGTATGTCAGCTGCTTCCCCTTTATCTACTAAGCCATGCTGGTTTATGTTTCTCATGTCATGTACACCTAGATGTTTTCTAAGTCTATTTTTAATGATTGTATCAACTAATTTGCCTTTCATATGGATTCCAAGGCCAGAAGGGACCATTGTGATCATCTACTCTGACCTTATGTATAACACAGACTGCAGAACTAAATATTTCCTTTTGAACTAGAGCATATCTGTTTAAAAAAAATAATCTAATCTTGACATGAAATTTGCTAGCAATGGAGAATCCACCATGACCCTCGGTAAATTGTTCCAAAGGTTAATTACCCTCACTGTTTAAAAAAAAAAAGTACAAATTATTTCCAAACTGAATTTGTCTAACTTCAATATCCAGCCACTGGAGTTTGTTATACTTCTGTCTGCTAGCCCATTATCATATATTTGTTCCCCATGTAGGTACTCAGAGGCTGACCAGTTCACCCCTTAACCTTCTCTTTGTCAAGCTAAATAGCTTGAGCTCCTTGTGTCTATGACAGGCTATGTTTTTGTCACGGATATTTTTAGTAAGTCACGGACGGGTCACGGGTAATATGAAAAATTCATGGAAGCCTATGACCAACACCCATGACAAAATGGGGGTAGCCTGGGCAGCTGGGGGAGAGGGGGACTGGGAGGTCCAGGGTCCCCTCCCCCATCCCCAGCTGCAGCTGGGAGCTGCTGGGGGTCCCCCCTGCCACTGAGCTCCGGGGCACCCTCTTGCTGCCCACGGCAGCAGGGATCCGAGTGTTGGGGGTCTCTCTTGCTAGCCGCAGTAGTCAGGAGCTCTGTGGATTCCCCCTGCCACCCGCGGTGCATGGGAGCAGTGGGGATTCCCCCTGCCACTGGGTGCAGGAGGGGGTTCTGGGCTGGAGCAGGAGTTGGGGTGCAGGCTCTAGCTGGGGTGCAGGCTCTGGGGTGGGGCTGCGGGTGAGAGGTTTGGGGTGCAGGAGGGTGCTCTGGGCTGGGATTGAGGGCTTCAGAGGGTGGGAGGGGGATCTGGGCTGGGACAGGGAGTTGTAGTGTGGGGAGAGGCTCAGTGGTGCAGGCTCCGAGCAGCACTTACCTCAAGCGTCTCCAGAAGCAGCGGTATGTCCCTACTCCAGCTCCTACCATGGAGGCATGGCTAGGCACCTCTGCACGCTGCTCCGTCCTCGAGCACTTCCCCTGCAGCTCCCATTGGAGCACCGGAGGGGGCCATTGGAGTATGTAGGAGCCAGAGTGGGGCCATGCCGTGGCTTCCAGGAGCCTCATGGAGCGGCCCCCAGCCCTGCGCCCTGGCTGGAGTGCCAAAGCAGGGCCATGCTGCCACTTCCGGGAGCCACATGGTACGGCCCCTGACCCTGTGCCCCAGCTGAAGCACTGGAGCGGGGCAAGCCCCAGATCCCGCACCCCAGGGTTGTAGTTTGCCCACCCCTAGGCTAAAAGTTATAAGGGAAGTCCTCTTCCTCCCACACCCAGCGGTTTTGTGTGCCACTAGACAGCCTCTAAGCATGACTACCGATCAAGCCCTACATGTGACGTAGGTGGCCCCAGTTCATGAATCACAAGCAGAGATAGGCACCTCCCTGGAGTCTGGAGAAAGCTGAGAGCAGGATGGGACTTGGCATGCACCCCCCTCATCTACATCTTCTGTTGGCTAGTTTAGGTGTCCCCCTGCCCAACATGCTGGCTTTGTGGGTCTCACTGTAAGGCATCTCTCTCTCCGTAGGCATTGTACAGGGAGCCTAGGTGCTTAACTCGGGCTCTGTGGATCACACTGTTATTCCAGTGACTTTCCAGACACATAAAAGTTGGGTGTTGTGGATTGGGGCTTCAGGCTTAGGCCCTAATTTATCAGTTTGTTTTAGCACCTTCTCTGTTGACACACCAATCTATGACAATGCCTCATCCTTATTACCTGAAAAGAGCAGATCTCCCCTGACAGCCTTTGTGGTGAATACTGATGCAAATAAATCATTTTGCTTCTATGCAATATCCTTATCTTCTCTATCTGCTGCCTTCACTCCCTGGTAGTCCTGGGGACCCACCGAATCTCTCACAGGCTTCCTGCTTCTGAGCTACTGAAGGAATTTCTTATTATTTTGTTTTATGTCTTTAGCTTTTCAAATTCCCTCTAAGCCATTCCTCCTAATTTACATCTTGTTTTTGCCTGCCACAGTTTATATTCTTTTTGACTGTCATCACTTGAGTGGGATTTCAATTTTTTTTGGAAGATGCATAGTTGGCTTAACTAATATCCCGAGCTTTTCAATTTAACCAGAGTGGATTTTTTCTGCCTTCTGTTTCAATTAAAAGGTCTCTGGAGAAGGAACGTTGTCATCCTTTAAGTTTGTAAAGTGCCATATACATTAGTGTTGCCATATAAATAATTGTATTAGGCGTTTGTTTGCACTTCATGCGCTGGGGAGAGAATCACATGATCCTCCTGATCCTCTAGCCTAATGTTCAAACTATTGCAGACAAGAGGGGCCTATAATACGAAGAAAGATGTTGTTGGAATGGCACTCAATAGGCCACTAATTTTTCTACCTGTGATCGCTGCATAGTCAGAAGGAAAGGTCCACACAAGGGGTTGCCACTTAGTCTCTGAAATTCCAGGAAAATCTGAAACAAGTAGCCAATCTCAAAGTCTGAGCCCCCTGAATTGTTGAATACTACATGCCACCAGCAGGAAACAGCCATGGGGAAACCTTCTAAGGTTTCTCTCTTCACTGTATTCCAGGGGCAAGTAATTGTGGTGTGGAGATTTAGATTTTCACAGTTGATTCATGTAATTTGGAACCATGAGCATGGGACAAATTGGGTGCAGATACTGTCTACTCAGTGTTAAAATTCATGAGCATATTTGGGCAAATATTTAGTAAATTGCCCTGCTGACCCAAAAAAAAGCTGAGCTGTGGACCTGTCTCAAGTCTGCACTCAATTGAGTGCACCTGGGATTATTAAAATACCTCAGAGTGAGCTATGGACCGTGCACTCACCTTCAATCTCTTGCAATCCAGTGTATTCTCCTTGAGTTCTGACCGTCCCCACTGTTTTTATAACTGCACTTCTCAGGCTGGTCACCTTTCCTGTTCTGTGAGACCCCAATCTTGTCTGAGACGTCTTTCCTTGGGGATGCAGGATCCCCTCTATGTTCAAGGCATGTGGCTACCTTGCCTCCTTTCAGTGTGACTTTTTGCCCCTCAGAACCAGTGTATTGGGACACCTCAGCCACTCTCCTCAGTGACAGTCCTTTGGCTCCATCACATCTACCACGTGCTGCCTCTTCCAGGTTTCCACTGAAGCTTTCTGAAGAGTCCTCAATGGGTTCTCTTTCTGACAGAGCATTTTTCTCTAACCCATTTCCCAGGGGTGTTGACGTGCTTCCCTTACTGCCAGGGCCAGCAGCTTGCATAGTGCTTGTAGTGATGATTTGGGAAGTGCTGCTGTTCATGCAGCTGCCCTGCTGGGAGAGATTGGTAGTGCTAGGCTTCTCAGTGTTAGCTTCCAGAATTCTTTCCTGACTTTGCTTGGATTCTGGCTCTGAGTCACTCACACTGGACACTGCCACTTCCTTGCTGAGGCACTTCCCTGCCTGCTGTTTCTCCCTCTGATTGTCCTGTGCAGACAGAACCTTCCCACCTCTCTCCCCTTGTGATGAGAAGAAACCAGGGTCTTGGGGCCTTTGCTGCTCCATGTTCACTTCCTGATCTGCCGTGCAATTCTGTTCCATCACCTCCCTGCCAGCTGGAACTTTGCTTTTCAGTGTGTCAGCACTGGTGGATCCCTGGAATGAGAAAAGAGAGAATGAGAACCATTTAGTTCGGTTTATTTAAAATATCAATATGCAATTATATTGAACTTCTCCTCTGAAGACATATGTTTCCCAAAGCTAAATAAGTATTATCCTGATTTTTCAGAGGGGGAAACTGAACCATAGAGAAGTATAAGGACTTATCCTAGGTCAAAGGAGGGAGAGGGGGAGGTCTGTGACTGAGTTAGATGTACATCCCAAGTCTCCTATCTCTCAGTTCTGTACTCTAACCAATAGATCCCAATTTACCTGAGACTGCAAGTTTTTATTCAGGACTAACTGCAAGAATTGAGCAGATTTTCTTTAAACTCACCTGGTTATCAGGGTCATCCTTTAGAAAGGACATGTCTTCACCTTCCTTCGCATCCCATCTGTCAAAATAAAACACAGAATTTGGTTCCGTCAGCTCTTCAGATGACAAAGCACCCCTCCCATCCTGGGGCATAGACAGGAATCCCTACAGAGTCAATAAGTGGCCAAAAGGATGAACTGCTGGGTGATACAAAGTGCTCCTGAGCCAGGGAACAAGATTCACAGACTGGAAGCTGAATGAACTTAGCTCTATGGCAGGGAAGAGCAAGAGCCACTCATCTGGTGGATTCATTTATTAAATAAAATGCCACAAAGTAGGACTTTACAGTGCTTCCTGGTTACCTTTGCTGAGTCAATACAGGAGGTGTTTCAGAACCTTTCTAGAGGATTGAGATGCTGACTTCCTTCTGTTGGCTCACCTCTAAATTCATAGCATAGGAGAAAACTGACTCATAAGACTTTGCTTCCAAGGAAATAGTAGGGGTGGGCCTCGACTAACTACAGAACGTGTCGATCTTTTGTCCTCATAATTCCTGATCATACATAGAGCATGTGATACATGACCAAGCAGCTCTTCAACCTACTGCTTGCACACAGAAGTGGGTTTTTTTTTGTTATGGCAAGGGAAGGAGGACATTTTCCCCTTCCTTCTATCCTAGAGGACCCCCCACACACACACACACTTTACATCCTTCTTCTCCCTTCCAAACGCTTCTTGCTGTACTAGTGCTTTGGCAGGCTTGGACACAGATCCAAGGCCCATTCGGTCTCGGAGTTTATTGTGCTGATTGGGGCACAAACTTTTTCCTGCCTTAACATTCCTACCTGCCACCCAACCAGTCCCTCCTTCTTGATAAGGCTATGTAGATACTCCATCAGTGTGATCCCAGTCCTCCCAGGAGGCATTGCACTATCCTAGTCTGTGATGGCAGAAAAGGGCTCCTTACCCGCAGTGTGCTTCTACTGCAATGGTTCAAATTGCTAATCTGGATTTGTGTGATGGGGCATACAGGCCCCGCACTGGCAAGGAGAAGGTTAATGAGGGCCTTTGGAGGAAATTGACTCCATCCTGCTACAGGTAGGACAGATGTCAGGAGTGGAGAGGGGAGCCTGAGGCTAGCCAGGAAGGAGAGCGGAGCTTTGCTTCTCTCTCAGTGAGGGAAGCCTGGTTTCAGCCGGGATGGACAAGCCTCCCAGTGGCAGGATCACCGGGCCTAGGGAGTCTGACAAAAAGCACTGGCTGCATGAAGACAGGCCCTGAGTAGGCAGGTGGGGTCTTGCCTGAAGACTCATTGGATGACCTTGTTTTGAGCTTGTAGCATTCCTTTATTTTTGGACTTTAATACCCCTCAGGGCCTGGGACTCAAGTGGGTCTTAGCCAGGGGACTAAAGCACCATTGCACTGGACCTGTGAGAGGCGGCAACCAACTGAGACCCCATGACAGGTGAGTAGGGCTCTGTTGGGCCACATGGAGGTGAACCTTGTCATAACTTGCAAATCTTATGTCTACAAAATACCTGAGTCTAGCTGGCCTGAGGAACAGAACACTGCATTTGGGACTCAGACTCTCATTCCATCCAAACACCGTACTCCCACCCCAGATATAACTCAGATGTAAATCAGAGATCTGGTCCAGACCACTAGGCCATCCCTTGGAGAATAACTATTTAGTAGAAAAGGAATATGTGACTGGTCATCTGGCAAGGATGCAGACTGGCTATGGTACAAATCACTGTGGGAAAGCATCTTTATAAAGCAGATGATGATGAATGGTGCAACTGTGAAATACTGATGTGGGGGGTGGGGAACCAGCCATCTTCTAAAGTCACTAGCCCTTCTAGCAATTTTTCTTCTAAATAGGCTCAGATTCACTTGACTTGCTCCCATACTTGCTTGTTTATTGATGTGACCTGCAAAGCACTTCTCCTGACAAGGAGGAACTCTTCTGAGGCCACTAAATCTAAACATTCTAATCTAATGAAATCATAAAATCCAGTTTCCAGTACAGACACCTGTCATTAGACTAGACTAATCACATGTACCAGTTGTTTCTTCTGATGTCTGCCACTGTCTCAGCTTTACTGTACTAACACTGATGGGGCCCATATGTTTCAGAACTCTGCCAGCTACTACATATATGGAGGGAGAAGCCCAGATTACTCAGGGCCAGACCAAAGAATAAGGAGATATGCTTATGAAATAAGTGACATTGGCCTCTAGCATTCAAAAATAGGTAACATTTGTATGTGGTGAAAAGTCTAATTCTGTATTTCTAGAGAGCAAGTACGTACCCCCTTAATGAATCGTTTCAGACTAGACTGGGTGAAGCCCTACACATATATCAGAGGGAACTTTAGAGTAATTATCCTGCATCAGTTGGGGATGGACTAGAAAACCTACCATGTAGTCTTGGCTTTTATTTTCTAAGGTTTGCTGCTAGAGAGCAGCACAGCTTGGTATGTGGATAGTCTAGGCTTTCGATACCTGTAGAAATTAGTAGTTATTGCTGGAATTATTTGTTAATTTAGTTTCAATTTTTAATAGAAATGCAGGGTCTGCTGCCCCCTCCCCTCATTTAGAAAAAAGAGGGGAAGTATGCACACTGGCTTCATTCATCCCTGATGTAACTCTACTGAGGTCAATAAAGCCCCTAGCTGCTTGGTCTTGCTTGATAAATTTGGGCCAAAATATGAAAACTTAAAAGGCATTTTTTTAGGACATGCAGAGTCCCAAATTTTCAAAAGTGCATGCGCACACTTATAGTGACTGTGTGTGCAGTCATGATAATTGTGTGAACAAATTATACTCAGGGACCCTGACCCTCAGTTAAACTAAAGCCACTTTGCAGTACTCTGGCAGCGTGAAGCATTGGCAAAGCCAACATGGGATATTTGGGTGGGCCCTGACTTCGAGTGGGCGGGCAATTACTGGGGAGGAAAGGGGGGTGGCTGTGAGGGCAGGAGGGATGGGGGCCTGCCTCCTCCACCCCCTTCAGCTGGCCTTGCAGGGGGCGATAGATGGACCCTCTGGCCAGGGGCTCCCCAAGGCCTCGGATGCACACCCAGCTCTGGGAGGAGATGCTGCTCTCCTGCGCTCCTGGCTCCCTTCCAGGTCCCACCACCCCACACCGGGCCTGGCTCCCCCAGGCAGTGGGCCTATCTTTTTTGAAGATCTCCTCTACGGCCGCCCGTTTGCTCGCCCTCCTCCCAGTGGCGGATTAGGTGGGAGCACAAGGGCTTGCTCCACTTTGCCCACCCGCCTGGCGCTCCATCTTGGGAGTGGGATCTGGACACAGGGGCTTGTTCCGCTCTGCCTGCCCGCCTGGTTCTCCAGCCGGAGCATGGGGTCGGGGCAAGCCCCTGTGCCTTGACCCCTCTCCCTGACTGGAGCACTGGGTGGGCAGAGTGGGACAAGCCCCCGCGCCCCAACCCCACTGCCTGGCAGGAGCACTGGGCAGCAGTGGTGCTGGAACACTTTAAATAGTGGGGGTGCTGAAAGCCAGCCCTCTTACCCCTTCCCTCCCAGAGCTGGGGCCGGGAGAAGAGCCATGTCTCCAGGAGGCGGGGGGAACTAGACGGGGTAAGGGAGCCGATGCTGGGGCCACAGCTCGAGGTGGGTGTGGGGCTGGCAGCAGGGATCCCGGGAGCAGAGCTCCGCATAAAACCTGGGGGTGCTGCAGCACCCCCAGCACCCTTAGTTTCTGTGCCTATGCCAGGCAAGTGGGTGGAGTGGGGCAAGTGCTGGGGCCAGAGCAGAGCCAGGGCTGGGGGGTGGGCTTGGATGCTAAGTGGGTGGGCCATGGCGTGAAGAGGCCTTAAAGTGGAAGTCAATTATATTTATATCCACTTTAAGGCATTCTTGCAGAACTAGAGTAGTAGAAAGTAGCCTTAATGTAAATGAGGACCAGAACGAAGCAGTCTCACAAGTTTGAGCCTAAAATGGTAGTTTAATTTCTCTCTTAGAGAGTCACAGCAGTAAAAACAATGACAAAGAAAATTTGTGTCAGTTATGTGAACCATGCGTCTGGCTGGATGTAAGCTTTCACTGACTACTTTTCTCTCATGCATTTGCTATGCATGGCACCTACTTGTCATAATATTAGTGAAATGATCATAAAGTTACCATGGTGCAACCATAAAGGGTGGTTTCTCAGCAGCTATTGAGTTACTGTCCCAATGTGGATTTTGCTGAGATTAAGGCCTTGTCTACACTGCCACTTTACAGCGCTGCAACTCTCTCGCTCAGGGGTGTGAAGAAAACCCAACCCCTGAGCGCTGCAAGTTTCAGCGTTGTCAAGTGGCAGCGTTAGACAGTGCACAAGCACTGGGAGCCGCACTCCCAGCGCTGGTAGCTGCGCCCCTCATGTTTTTTTTACAGCACTGGGAAAGCTCTCTCCCAGCACTGGTGCCGCGACTACACAGCCACGTTAAAGCGCTGCCGTGGCTGCAAGTTTTGCTAGTGAAGGCATACCCTAAATGTCACAGCACACAGATAGTAATGTGGCAATGCACTTAAAAGCACTGAATCTGATGCCTTAGATGGTTTTGAATCAGACTCTAATGGAATTAAGTGGGAAATGTAGATGCATCCAATTTTTCATCAGAGTTACACCCATCCTTTAAATACTTGATTGTAAATTGAATCATCCACTACCACACTGAGAGGCCATCTGATCTAGTACTTAGCGCACAGGCCAGGGAATGCTAAGTACTGGATTTTAATACTAGCTCTCCCACTGGCTTGCTGTGTGGCCTCACATAAGTCCCTAAGGCACACATTTGAAAAAAACGACCTCTAATTTGGAAGCAGCTGTATAGGTAGCTTTCATCCCCATTTTATATATAGGGAAACCAAGGCAGTGAGATTAAAGACCAAATTTAAGTGTGACCTCTAGCTTTTGGTGGCCATCTTTGGACACCTGTGATCTGATTGTCAGAGGTGAACCCACAGTGTCCTCAGCATCTCTGAAAATCTGGCCTTAAGTTCTAAAGATGGCCACCAAAAACTGTAGGTAACCCTTGGAAACTTTGGTCTGTAACCTCTCTGTCTCAGTTTTCTGATCTATCAAACAGGGATAACAGCTCCTTACTTAGCTGCCTCCAAAAGGGGTATTTGTGCAGATTCGGCCCTGTTTGTAAGCACTCCGTGCATTTAAAGCATGATATAGTCATTCTATTTTTTCATGCAAGCTGTAGCTCCCAACACTTCACAGAATAAGATAAGTTACAAGGGCTAATGCTGCTCTTAGTTGCACCCATGCAACCCTTGTGGCTTTGTTGGGACACTTTGGGCATAATAGCGACTAGAGTTTGGCCCTGCTAGCTAGTGGTAAATACTGAAAAATAGCAGCCCAAACAAAAAACAAACAAAAACAAACAAAAAAAATGGAGAAGATTAGTCAAGGCATTTTTCAGCTGTGTTTTGAAATTAGATGAGACACTCAAGAACAACTGACTGGTCCTGAAGAAAGACAATGCAGAGAAGAAGGCTCTTGCAGCACCAGAGCCATGAGTGTTTGGAGGGACAGAGAACAGGCCACCATGAGGTGAACAGAGAGCAGCAGGAGCAGTGAAGAGGGAACTGGAATTAGACAAGAGCCATGAGGTAGGATGAAGGGCTAAAAACAAGAAGCACAATTCTGAACTGCTCCTGAAATGAATAGAGACCCAGCGGAGCTAGCTGGGGTTGTGGTGATGTTTCAACAGACAAATCCTTTGATTCCACATCTTTAACATTCTCAGCTGGTAGGGCCAGATTAAGGTTATAAGGGGCCTAAGGCTAATGGGAGGGAAGGTCCTAAGTATGAATTATATATTGCAAAAAAAAAAAATGAAGTCATCAAACATTTCTCTACATACATATTTACATATTATTTATTTATATAAAATTAACAAGTTTATTCTACTCTCACTTCTTCAAACAGGTACTTCTGAGTAAGAGGTAGCACGAGGGATGCTCTGCTGTCCTTCTCTTAGGCCTCCTTCCTCCTAGGTAGCGGAGTGCTCATCTGTATGAGGATGAACACTGCAGCATTCCCCATCCTGCTTCCACCCTGAGCTCTCCACATGGCACAGTGCAAAGCCAAGCCCTGCAGGTGTTTTCCCCCAAGCTCTGGACTCCACACCACATACCCTATCTCACTCTGACTGCAGTCTGGGAGACAGCCAGCTTTTATTATGTACAAGAAAACCACTCAGGTGTAAAATCCACTGAAGCAGAGGCAGTAGTAGTGGGAAAATTCCATTGGGTGGCATTGTATTTTAGGCTGTCTTGCTTTGACAGCTGCCTCCCAGTGTTGCCCTGGCTGAGGACAATGAATTACTGTTTTCACATTGAACCCAAATATTATTTGTGGGATGATAGCCAGTTTGTGTAGTTAATCTCCAATGATTCACCACATCAGCCCATTCTGTCACCAAGCTCTTCCACAAGTAGAATCATAGAATAGAATCATAGGATTGGAAAGGACCTCAAGAGGTCATCTAGTCCGGTCCCCTGCAGTCATGGCAGGACTAAGTATTATCTGTTCTAGAATGTGTGATTAGCAGCTCTGACATGATGTTTTTAATCATGAGTTCTGTGTGTACCATTCCCCTACGGTTTGCATTTGTTTGCTTTAAGCTTTCTTTAAGAAAAAGGTAACAGCTAGAAGTGACACAGATTTTTAGATAGCTGCCCAGTCATAATATTTAGCACTTGTGTAGTATGTTAGCTCTGTGCAAACATTAAACAAACTTAATCTAAAGCCTTTTAGCTTTTGAATGACTAGGAGTTGACAAAAAAGAGCTATTCCCTGTTGTGTTCTCTGCCCCCCCCCCCCCCCCGAACAAAAAGACTTCACTGAAAATCAGCATCTTAAAAGATCCATTAAGGCTCTTTCAAAAGAACAGTCCAACCAAGGCTGCTGTAGTGACACCCTTGTTACATCAGGTTTGGTGTTTGTTTAAGGCGGGTGTAGAATGAAGGGAAAGCTTCCTGTTTCATTTTCATGTGTAAATCAAGCAGACCTTGCTTATTTTTTTTCCTTAAAGTGCTCAGAGTTTAGGGGAGGAAAGTGAATGAGATTCTGCTTATACCAGGTGTGAAAAAGCAGAAGGGACCAAAATGTATTCTTGTGCAAAAATCTGTTCTCCCTGAAATCAATAAGGCTACACAAATGTAACTGTCAGCAGGAACTAGCCTGTGTTCTCATTCTCTTCTCGAATCACACACATTCCACGCTTACCTGACATTTTCCTCTTGGGAAAGAAATTAGTTTGAGTTGGCGCAGACAAATGAGGACTAATGTCAGGTTTATTTAGCGTTAAGCTTTTGGAATGAAACTCAAAAGAAATCAAATGTGAGGTACTTTTATGATGGATTGAACTGCAAATGGACCAAACCTGCCTTTAGCCTATTCAGCCAGTCTTTCTATCATAGCCTGCTAAGAAGTGGATTTAAAATCCTTGAGGTTGAGGGGAGGGAGAAACCTACAACTTTGGGTGTTGAGCTTCCTCCAGTGCTTTTGCAACCCCTTAAAGGTACAAAGCTGCATTGGCCTGTGGAACTAGGCTGAGCATAAGGAAAGAACTTGGTTGCCTGTGCATCCCAGTACAGAAAAATACATCAAAGAAAACAATTGATTTCTTTGATTTTTAGTACAGTTCAATACAGTATTGAACATAGCGCGTCATAAATCTGAAGCCCCTCAATGGAAGATACTGTAACATTTAAAGTGCAGGTATCCAGAATGTCTGGAGCTGGCTGGAGCTGGCTAGTGTGTGCAGGTGTTGTGCAAGTTTCCTACCCTACCACTCTGATACTGCCTCTTCCCCTCGCCACCCCCACAGGCACACATAGAAGATTACGGTGATAGGCACTAGGACCCAGGAGGCAGTGTCCTGGAGCTGCCTGCCAGCCTCAGTGGAGGAGAGGGACAGAGGGAGCCTCTTCCCTCCCTGACAGCTAAGCAGAGCTCCGGAGAAATAGGAGATGTGGGGACTCCGGGGAGCTGCGGGGTTGGGGGAGGACGGGACACAATTCCTGCTCTGCTACACCCACAATTCCTGCTCTCACTACACCCTCCTGTGGTAACTGGATTTTTAGTGTCCAGTCACCAGTGTTAACGGGATACCTGACAGTGTGTTCCCATCCTGCAACGCAGGGAGATGCAGACGGGAGGGAGCGGAAGCAGCAGGCTGCCAGCTGAGCTCCTTCCAAGCCACGGGGGCTGCTTTGCCTTTCCTGGTGGCAGGAGCACTTCCACAGGGCTGCATGAGCAAGCTCACTCTCCCCCCCCCCATCCCAGCTGCACCTTCTGCCTGACCAGTGGGGCCTAAAAAATAGGAAGGCCTTAGGCTATAACCTTATTAGCCTAATGGTTAATCTGGCCCTAGCAGCTGGAGGGTAGGGAATTGGTATCTATGCCACATGCTCCTGCTAGATGTTACAGTGGTCCCATTTTTTAGCTTAAAACAAATCTCATTTTCTCTACCTTGTAGCTGATAAGCACGACGAAGAGTCAAGATTGACTGGAGCATTAAGTGAAAATGAAGAGATTGGGGGGAAGGGAAAAGAGCTGCAAGGAGACAATAAGGATGAGAAAAAGGAAAAACAAACATAGTGATGTATTTGTGGAGATAATATCATGTAGGATCCAAATACCTTAAATTGCCCTGAATGAGATCCTGATATACCTACAGGAGCCCTAATTTCCTCTCTGAGATGCACTAGAATGTGATCAAGCCACTACACCTGAGTCAGAGAAATGTACTTCCTCTCAAACCTGTTGTGAGAGAAGGAACAAGCTGTTAGAGGCTCTGAGGCTTGTTGGGACAGGGACTGCCACTACGTTCTGTGTCTGGATGGTACCTACTGTAATAAGATGAGGCCCTGAAACATAAACCCTTATCACAGGCCCGGTATGAGGCCTAAGGCCTAAACTAAAGTAATGGTCAAGACTTTGCTAACATAAAGCAAAGTTAAGCTGTGAGCCAGAGGCAGGCCCTGCTCACAGAAGCTGGCAAGGAAAGGGCTGATGCTGCAAAAAGAGACGTACCTAAAAGGTACTGGACACCAGATATCAGAACATTCGCATACTTGTACATTCCACACAGATAACAAGGAACAGGTTGACCCATCCCAATGACAGGGCCAAAAGGGTAATATGATGGTTATAGTCAAGGCCGGCTCCAGGTTTTTTGCTGCCCCAAGCAAAAAAAAAAAAGGGGGGGGGGAAGGGGTGCCGCCACTGAAGCAAAACAAAAAGCCAGCCCTGGATAGAGTTGTTTTGTTCGAACCAACATGTACAAGGTGAGAGGTGGCACCTTGCTAGGTAGAGGGGTTGCACCTCACTACGTCAGGAGTGATGTGTAACTTGTTTGGACCTGTGTATAAGAATGCACCCCTGGGGCGATGTCTCTGTCCGGCCTGGGGGCAGTGGAAAGTCCCGCCACTGACTGAGCCGGTCCATTACCAGGGGGCACGTATGTACTAACTTGCAGCACCTTGGATATCTAATCTGGGGAGCTAGAGACTGTGTTTCTCTTCAGCAATAAACCTGGCCCGGGTGCCTTTGTACTTTAACAGAGTCTGTGGTCATTGGGGGTTCTTTCGGGGTCTGCTGTGCCAGCTATCTGCGCAGAGCTGGGGCAGGACACAGAGGGAGCACACGCACGCAACCGACTGATATTAACATTGAATAGAGCAGAGCACCACACTGGTAGCATCTGACAACACCTACCACAATGGTGTCCTGGCCCATGACTAGGGATCCTAGCTTCTACGATAATACAAAAAAGGAATAATAATGACAGGCCAAATATACTCGTTGAAGCACATGCTTTGAACCCTTCATCAGAAGGTTGTAAAAACTGTGCTGCATAAACTGATTAGCTGAGGTTTGGCGGCCCAAAAAGAAGGATGGGGCAGAGGAACAAAGAAGGGTTTATGGAGAATTCTATCTCCACAGGGAAGATCTTTTTGCTTTAAAACCTTCCCACAGAACAGGCTTGTTTTGATTCTGCTACTGATTGAGCTGAGTCTGTGGGTACGTCTTCACTGCCGGCCGTATCGGCGGGTAGCAATCAATTTCTCGGGGATCGATATATCGCGTCTCATCTAGATGCGATATATCGATCCCCGAACGCGCTCCTGTCGACTCCGGAACTCCACCAACGCGAGTGGCGGTAGCGGAGTCGACATGGGGAGCCGCGGACGTCGATCCTGCGCCGTGAGGACGGTAAGTAATTCGATCTAAGGTACTTCGACTTCAGCTACGCTATTCACGTAGCTGAAGTTGCGTATCTTAGATCGATTTCCCCCCCCCCCCCCAGTGTAGACCAGCCCTAAGTGAATGTGCAAACTGGTTGAAGCCCAATGCTCAGGAATGACAAACTGCCGTTTCAATGCTCAGAAGGCCTAGGCTGCCGCGAAAGGAAGGCCCAGCAGTGTGCAGGCATTACACACCCACCAGTGACCACATCAGGTATAGCAGGAATAATTATTTCCTTAAGACCAAAGCAGTGGTAGTGGACTTCTAAAAAGCACAGCCAGACCATCATAGGAGATGTCCAAGGCACAAAGGATCTTAGCTTGTTTGGATCCCTGTTCATAAGTGGGGCTCTGGTAGCGCAAATTAACCTTATATTTTTACAAGCCTTTATAAGGTACCTGTCACCTGGTACAACTTTACATAGTTAAGAATGGTACCGTGCATCATGTCCCCAAAGCAGGGAGCATGTCCTGTGCAAAAACTGACCCATCTTCCTTGGGAGCATCAGTAGAGGCAAAAAGCCAGCTCTGGTGTGAGGAGATTCCCAGGCTTGCTGTTGGTGGGAAGCAAGAACAAAGATGTTCTGCAGCTCACTCTAAAACTGGCCAATTTCAGGCTCAGATGTATATGCACCGGGGTAAGATTCCAGAGATAAGGTCCTGACACTGGGAACACCCTTGCTTCTGTGAACTTTAGCCTTGTGACAGAAAGCCACAGCATTCCTTCTGAGCACAGTCCTGATTGTATGGAAACAAAAGACACTATCTCTAAACTAAATGGTCCAGGAACCAGTTAAAGCTTTATGATTACTAACCAGCACCTTGAATCAGGGCCGGCTTTATGAACGGCGGGGCCCGATTTGAATACCTGGCGGTGATCCGGGGCTTGGTGGCACTTCGGCGGCAGGGAGTCCGCTCCGGACTCCCCTCCCCCCCGCCGCTGGGTGAGTAAAAAAAAAAAATTAAAAAAAATTAAAAAGACACCTAAGGCATGGGGCCCGATTCCAGGGAATCGGGGGACTCGGTTTAAAGCCAGCCCTGCCTTGAATTTCAAACCTCATGCTCAGTCTCCTCCAGCTATCAGAGATCAAGAGGAGATCTACAGTGGGGTTGGGGGAAGATTATCCCACCTGTGCCTACTGCAGTATGGCAATTGCTATGTTCCAGCCAGCATGGAGCATTGTATAACATGCTATTGTCAGTCTGCCTATCTCAAATGGAAACAAACAACTCTCCTTGTTAATTCCAATAAGCAGCTCAAGAACTTTGACTGCTTTTTAGTGCATAGCATTTTAATGATAATTACACACAAAACTAATTATACACAGCCTAATTTTATAGCTAAAATATCTATCAGACAAGAATACATCAACTACTTAGCTCACTGCCTAGGAACCAACTAGAATTAGGCTGTATTAAAGATTAAACATTTGGAGGGGATGAGGCCTAATGTTGTTAGGTTTTTCTAACATCGTCATTCTTCCTAAACCAGCTCCTTATATCCCACTGATTGGGAGAAGGGAGAGAGCACAGAGAGGGCATGGACCAGAATCAAAGCAGCCAACACTTGGCAGATAGACTACTTGCTGATGAATTTACTTCATGGTTCCCATCATCTTGGCTGCATTTGCCTTTCCCAGAACGGCCCAGAGGCATGTCCTAGCCTGCTCTCCATGGGAAAAGTGGTGCATAGCCGAAGATGTGAAACTGAGCTTTGACCAAAATAAACCACCCTTCCCTGTGTATGAAGCTGTTTAGGAAGCCGTTCTGCCCCTCTATATCTCCAGACCCTTAGGAGCAGCAGCAATACAGCTGTCAGTCACCACACAGCATTTTATTCATGAGGAATTAGACTGTTTCAAAAGGCAAAGTGCACCTGCAATTCATCCCTCCCAGCCAATCATCCAGAACATGAGCTCCAGAGCAGTTATCAGGGGTCTTTTATGTGACTCTTTGAGGCACTTATCCCAAGCACTTAGATTCCTAAGCAAGTACCCCAAGCCCAGTCCCATCCCAGCACCTCTTAGCATACATCATTCTAGAGAATAGGGTGGGAGGCCCAGGCTAAGGAGAATTCACAGCTACTGTATGCTTAGCAACCTTAAACTACCCCTGGCAACCCCGTCCTCACAAAAAGTCCTGAAAACTAGCAGACTCTAAAGGGAAGGAGGAATAAAAGAAGACAGAAGAAAGAAAATCATCTTTATAATGGCTCAGCTCGCATTCCCAGGGCAGCCCAGCCAGGGAAAACACAATTTGTTTGTTCTGTTCGGTTTCCTAGAGTAGCTGCTCTTGGGGGACTTATGTGCATCTCCCTTAGCAAGACACAGCCTGTTCTGGGAACAAGAAGCTGTCCAGCAAACTCTCCAGAGGTGGGGGCTGTTAGTGTGTTTATTTTCAAGGAATGGATCACGGTCCATTATAAAACGAGTTTTGGACACTCGGCTTGGCATGCAGTTCTGAGCAGTGATACTAACTTAACTGCTGAAGTGCTGGAGGAACCAGGGATGGTGTTTCTGGAGCTGGTAATCTTTCCTCTGATTCAGGGCTGAACCAACAACCCAGTTAGAGTGACCACCTTTTCAAAAGGCAAAAGCAGGACACATACAGGAGCCCTGTCCCCTCCATGGCCCTGCCCCTGCCCCTCCTCTCCTCCTCCCCTGAAGCCACCCCCCCCTTCCGGATCCTTTTCTTCCCCTGAGGCCCCCACCTCTTGTCCAGACTGGAAGAGCCAGGCCATGGTAAGAGCCACCCAGGGAGCCCAGGCTGCTGTGGGGAGCACCGGCCCCTCCACCTGCCCCGGGCAGGGAGTCAGGGTGCCTGGGAGCCCCCTGGTGCACACTGCCCAGGGCAGGTGGGGGGTCTGGGGCTCCCCACAGTAGTCTGGACTCCCTGGGCAGCTCTTACCATGGCCCAGCTCCAGCTTCTGACCTGGCCGGGGGCATGGTTTGGGGGGGGGGGGGGAGGAGCAGGGGCTGGGCTTCGTGGTGGTGGGGGGAAATGCCCACCTCACCCCCAACACACACTGGGAAGAGGCTGGTGCCGCCCCTGAGCCTCAGGCAGGCACGGAGCAGCACCACAGGGAATCCAGGACAAATGCTGTCCCGGAGTCATTCAGCCCGGGACCGGCACCTGATCTCTGCATTTCTAGACTGTCCCACCCATCGGGATGGGTGGTCACCCTACCCCCAGTATGGTGTCGGGGACACTGTGTCGTGAAAGTGCTGTCTTTCATATGAGATGGAAAACTAAGGTCATGAGCACCTGTGGTTATAAGTCCATAGTACCTTCATTCTCACAACAGCAGGGGCACTAGCCCCAGTGCCCTTGTCAGTTGGGTAACTACATTTGACCTCTCTAAATTTCCCCAGTAATTTCAGATGGATACAGTACTCTCCTTTGCTTCCTGTTATACAGCGTTGGGTAGTCCACCCCAGAGGTGGCTGCAGTTCATTGGGTGAAGTAATTCCTGTGCATATATTACAGATGGCCCTAAATCACAAACTTCAAGTTTGGAGTTGTCCAGATCTGGGAATCTGGTTTGGGTCTGTGGGGGCTAGAGCATTAGGAACTGGGGTGACATTGGGTAGTTACTTTCCCTTTTGAAGTCAAGAACTGTCTGTGTGGCAGAGTTGCATGGCACCTTTTCTTTTGGAAACAGCTGCTACTGTGGCTGATTGGAGATGGAACCTCAGAATGAAGTGGGGCTTAATGTAGCTTATAAACAAAGACTGTGATAACTTGATTATTTTTTGCTGTTGATGTTATTCTTACCCAATTAATGTTTTGTAATTAACTTAAGATGTGATTAGCTGATTGGATTTGAGGAGACATAACAGGGCCCATCTCTCTGTTATAAATGTATTCCAACACAAAATGTAATTAACATAGAGTTAAGGTTGCACAAATGTCTTTCCTCACAATGCAGAAACCAAAAAGAAAGGAAACTGTAAGTTAAAACAGCCATATACAAGACAATGCCAGTCCCACTAGCATCATGACATGTCACCATACTTCACATGATCAGCCTCTCTAACACATTCAATTTCAGTTCAAGAGTGCTATCACCTTTAGTGTACATATCAAGAAACGAATACTACACAGCAAAGTACCAGCTTACCAACATTCTGTAACATATTGTAGGTGTACATAGCAAACATATCTGTTTCTGCATCAGTGTAGCTGTGTGTTTGTGCATGACTGACCTGATTATTTTAAAAACACACTATAAACATATAGTAGAATTTTGTTTGTGTTAAGTTTTGGATATATATATATAATCAACTTGGACTTCTCTTGTTGGCTGGTACACAGTATGATTGTAGTCTGAAGATTAGAATTGTTATTAAAGCGTTAGGTAGTGTAGCACTGGAAGCCTGGAGTTTGCCTTGAAGTGTGCCAAATTTGGAAGCTAAACTGAATCATTAAAGTATAAAACAGACATGGCTAGCTGGATTCTCCTCTCCCTTACACCACTGTAATCAACAGATGTTTCACTGAAGTCAGTGGAATTAGATCAGAGCAAAACTGTTGAAATAGGCGAATAAGGCCCAGGGATTTTAGTCCTGCTTATCTCAATGCAATCTTAACTCTGCAGTTACGGGCAATGTCTTCTTGATGGGTACCATTTTGTGTTGTACCTCTAAGAAGCTCAGGACAAAACTTGCAACCCAGGGGGAGTAGGGGCTAAGATAGCTGTAAGCAGCTTCATGCCCTTTTTGATTTTGAGGATTTCTGCAGCTTGGGGCAGTGCCCTGTGAGGTGTTTATGGGTGGCAGCATTATCTGAAATCTTTACGTAGTATGGCCCTGCGTCTCCCAACATGCCCTTCACACAGCTGGGCTCCCTATCCTTAGAACCCCCAGGCTTGTTTTACTAACAGAGGTTGTTTCAAACAGCAGTATGCCAAAGCACACTCTGGAACTTGTAGTGCACAGCAGCAGGACCCCAGGGCAACTTAGTCTGAGGCAGGCTAGTGCACTGTAGATTTACACCCTGGCTGGCTGTGCACTAAAACGTCTCCTTGTAGACAAGCCCAATGTGCCTGTGCTGGAGAATTCTGCCCTGGCTCAATCAGGGCTTTTATGGTCCCTTTACACCACTCCAGTCACATACAGAGGGTGGGGCTGAGCTGAGGGGAGAGTCCCTCTCAATATTTTAAAATACAATATGTATATATACATATTCATAAAAGTTGCTGAGTGCTAGAGGGAAGGTCTTTAGAAGGAGTCAGTCATTCTAATTACCAGCTACTCCCCTGGGACCAATCTCAGGAGGCCTGCTCCCTGGGCCAGCAAAGCCCGAAAACAGGAGAGGACATGTTCAGCAGGCTGGGGGGTTGGAAGCGGGCAAGTATTGCCTAGTCTGTCAGGACTCGTTTGTCTGATCTATCAGTTATTTGTGCCCCATCAATGAATATTGTGCAGCTGGCATGTGAGGGGCACACAATCCTTCTATAGGGAGCCCAAGTCTCTGACTGGATGTCCCACCAGGCTCTGTCACAAAAATGGGGATGCAATTCTAATGATGTAATCCCTGGCCTGAAGCACTCCCCCTGGATCGTAGCAGCTCAGTCATTCCAAATTAAGCAAAGAACTGAACAGCAAGACCTCTAGCAATGGTTACAAAACGGTTTCCATAATGTCCTGCTTATTGTCCTCCTACCTTCTGGCTCTGCCAGTCAGTCTATCCTTTCCTCTGGCTTTACTGCTCACAACTGGTACTGGTTTGGAAGCAGGCTCACTTGTGGTCGTCGTGCTTTGTCCTCCACCTGAAAGACAGGATGTACAAAGAGCTTGGGGCTAATATATCCAGCAGTGGGTTTGCCCTGGAAACTGGCGCTGTCCTGGCACCTCTCCTCCTACAGCTCTGCTGCCTGGCATTGAGCTAAGGGACAGCAGAAAGTTATAACAGTAAGGTCTGTCTGGTGGTTTTATGCTCTGTACTCATGCAGGTGGGGGCCAGATTCATTTTATCACTAGAGTTTGTGAATGTATTTCCTAAAGAAGGGGGCTGTGTGGGAGGGGAGGAAAATATAAAGCTGCAAAGCCAAAATCCCCCCTGACCACAATCCCCCGTTATCTCTGTTTCAGTTCAGTGTCACTTAGCTACCACACTGCCCCCCAGGATCCTTCTGCAGGTATCAGTCCCATTACAGAGAGGGGTAAGGAACATGGCTAAAGGAGGCAGCCACTAGGAAAATGCAACCTGAAGCACGCATGGACCTTGTATTCCCAGGTCTCCTGATATCCAACATGTCCACTATTGAGATGGTACTCCAGCCCCAACTCCCACCTGCATAGAACTCCCTCATTGAGACCCTGGACCGCAGCATGGTGTAATGAGAGGGAGCGCCCAGTAGTTCAACTTAAGGCCATTCACGGGCTCTACTCACCTCTCCCTTCAGAAGGAAAGGATCTGTGCTGGAATTTCCTGGCATTTCTTCCCCCTGAACGGATACAGCATGCACAAAAAGGCAGTAGGGTTATATAATGAAAGCACAATGGAGAGCATGTTGTTCATGTGATGTGTTCTAGCAGCAAAGCCTCACTCCCTCAGTACATCTCCTGAGAACGGGAACTGTGGTGGATTTATCCTAATTAAGAAGCTGGCATGTGCCCCTGGGAGCACAGATGATGAGCTGCAGGAGAACGCGGCAATATGACTCCTTGTGAAACCAGCGCTTGGGAAAGGAGCCAATTCTAAGCTTCTCTATATGCTATAACATCATAAAGAGCAGAGAGTTCAAGGCCTAGATCCTCAAAGGCATCTCAGTGCTCAACTCCCATTGAGAATCTGGGCCCAAGTTATTGAATTAGTCACGGCTGCACTCTGGGGAACGGAGAGTAGTGACCCTATATACACAATTCAGATCCATTGAGCACTCTGCAAAGCAGAGAGTGCTAAGACCTATGTACTGATTTTAGAGCCATTTCTGTGCAGGCCTGATGGATAGGAAAGCATCCCAGGACTGAATCTTTCACACCTGACATAGACCAGTAAGCCACATGTTCATGGCTAACAAATGTCAAAATAAAACCGGTGTCTCCCTTGCTCACCTTTCTTACTGCTGAGATTATCCAAGACTGGCTCCCCATCCTTAGTAAAGTCTTCCTCAAACCTGCAAGTAAAAACGGGGCATTGTCAGATACAAACCCACGCACTTCAATAAGCAAGCAGCAGGCAGGTCTACGCTCAAAAGTGAAGTCAACTCAGCTACATTGCTCAGAGATATGAAAAATCCACACCTGAGTGGCATAATTAAGATGACCTATCCCCCTAATTCTTCTGTTGACCTAGCTTCCCTCTCTTGGGAAGGTGCTGACAGACCTTAAAGTCTATGAGCACCCCGCCCATCACTGTAGCGAGTGGCTACACTGAAGTACTGAAATACGTCAGCAGCTCAGCTGCAAGTGTTGACTAGCTCCTAGAGAAGCCATATCCACCAGTCACATACACTTCCACCACAAAGGAGACCTTCTAAAGGCACATTTTACTGAGCATGTTACTTACCCCAAAGGAGACCTTCTAAAGCTCTTAAACCCATAACAGACCATCTTGTATTCTGTATATGACACATGTATTACAGGGAAACTATTTTAGGAATCTTTTGGCGATGTTAAGATTTTTTAATCAGGATTATTTTTTGTATCGTCCACCTGTAAAGCCAGGTGCCCTTGTTCCCATGAGCCTAATTATGCAAGGTGCAGGGGGGAGCCACACAAACTACTAAAAATGACCTAAAATCCCTTTTCTCTAGGAACATAGGGTTTGTCATACTAGATCAGAGAAGTAGCCCATCTAGTTCAATAGTCTGTCTCTGACAATAATCTTAAAAGGTTACAATATCGTGGGCTCCTCCTGGCGGTGCCTCCAGTTAGGAAGCTGGGAATTTCCCCTTTCCATTGGTATAAAGTACCCGATTCTATCTCCATACAGCTGCAAGATACTGGACATCTTTATGTGATATCTTTATGTACAGAAAACCTATTATTGACCTGTGTGATGTTATGAGTGTAATATAATATCTCATTGAAAGGTGACAGGGCCAGAAAGAGTTAATTAACTCACAGACTGACCTGACCCATGGCCGAACTTTAGAGACTGGTTAGGAAGATATATAAATGAACAGAGCTTTAAAATGCAAGCCTGCATTGTTAGAGATAGAAGGGTAGATGTTTGCTCAGGTCAGGGGCGGCTCTAGGCATTTTGCTGCCCCAAGCACGGCAGGCAGGCTGCCTTCGGGGGCTTGCCTGTGGGAGGTCCCCGGTCCCACAGATTCGGCGGCATGCCTGCGGGAGGTCCGCCAAAGCCACAGGACCAGCAGACCTTCCTCAGGCAAGCTGCCGAAGGCAACCTGCCTGCCGCCCTCGCGGTGACTGGCAGAGTGCCCCCAGTGGCTTGCCGCCCCAAGCACGTGCTTGGCGTGCTGATGCCTGGAGCCGCCCCTGGCTCAGGTCTTGTGATGTAAGCAAATAAATCTTGTCTATTACCATGGCTTTGATTCAAAGATCAAAAAAGGAGTAGTGATATTTAGAAAGACACTTGAGTGAAATAAGTATTATTGTCTATATGTTTCTTTGAACGTTGTGGTAACCTGTATCTGAACTGCTTAACGGATAAGTTATCCTGTGCTAATTGCCATGATGTTTGGGAGAAGGAGAGTTAAGCCTATTGTTTTCTCAGGACAAAAGGCTGCAGGAAAGGTATAAAACCCCTGGGACATGATCCTTCTTCATCTCAGATCTGCTTTGGGTTTCAAGAAGGGAAACCCTGAGCCATAAGCATTGAGATCCCCAGTCACTGACTGGAGTCACCCTGAATATGGACATTGGACTATAACCTATGGACTATTTCTAAAAGGACTTTTGGCAACTACAAGCTCATCTCTGCTATGTATCTGAACCTCAAGAACTGAATTCAAGTCTGTATGTATATTGATTTTTTAACCAACACTCTCTCTCTTATCTTTTTTAATAAATTTTAGTTTAGTTATTAAGGATTGGCTATAAGTGTGTATTTGGGATAAGATCTAAGTTTTATATTGACCTAGGGCTGTGGCTGGTCCTTTGGGATCAGAAGAACCTTTTCTTTTATATGATGAGATAAGATTTTCAGTAATCATCATAATATGTTTGACATGGGTGTCTGGATGGAGCCCTGAGGCTGGGCACTTTAAGGGAACTGCGTTGTTTGGACTTCCGAGTAACCAGTGAGGTAATACAGAAGCTGTTTTGTGCTGGCTTGGCAAATCTAAGTATTGGAATATCCACCAGCTTTTGGGGTTTGTCTGCCCTCTTCTGTTTGCAATTCATCCTAATTGAATGACCTCAGCTGGCTCCCACTGGCAGCATCGTTACAACCTGTCTGAATATTAATTAGGCCTCAAGCCAGGGTAATTTTTGGGGTGGAAGTTCCACATTTGGGGGAGACAGAGGAAACGAATCTATGGCAGATTGAGGGTTTGTTTTTAATTGTTTCATTTTAAAGACCTCCATCTTACATGACAGTGTCACAAGACAGCTGAAATAATATAATCACTGATATCTTAGCGGTAAAAAGAGCCCTCCAACTCCTCCAGGGGTAAATGTAACAAATTTGCTAGCCATCTCTTTAATCCTAGCAGGGAGACTTTATTTTAAAAAGGTGAGAGCCTGTTGGAAGCTGTTTGGTGACTTGGAACATTACAGCAAGTTCCAGGGAGATGGGTCAGTGAGCAGAGTACAGGTGAGATTGTCAAGGGTGCATGATAAATGAATTTATCATATGGCTTTCTACCATGTATATAGGGCAGCTGCTGAAATAGTGAATGGTAAAAAACTTCTCTGTGGGAGCTTTCTTGCCAAAAGCTTTCTGCCCTGTGCACAGTTCCACCCCTAGAAGCTCAACACCTATTACATATAATAAATAAAGTAATAAGTATTAACTTTATGCACTTTCATAGAACTTTCTGTTTGAGGATCTCAAAGTACTTTACTAATGTTAATAAATGGAGCCTCACCAACTGGCTGTGAGTTAGGTGAGTATTATCCCTGTTTTACAAATGGGTCAACTGAGGTACAGAAAGGTTAAGAGCCATATTTTCAGAGGTGCTATACACTGACAATTCCCAATGCATCTCTGCAAAAATCAGGCTTTAAGTAACTGTCTCAAGATCACATGGGAAGTTTGAGGTAGAAGTAGGAACAGAACTGAGATCTTCCAGCTATCTGTTCTAGCGCTTAACCAAAGGACCATCTCCCATACCTGTCCTGTAAAAGCCCTCTGTATAGTGCATAATGTGAGTCTGGCACCAGGAAAACCGCTCTGTCTAGAGCATATAATGGTATGAATCTTCAATCCAGTGCATGTAACGAGCCGTACTCCAAAGCCCTTGGGCCAGTGTGTGCAGTGTGTTCCACTCCCAAAAGCCACCTGGCCAGTGCATTTCAGCTGGATGCGGGTTGCTAAAGAGGCAGAATGTAAATGAAGAGAAGCTACCTCATTACTCAGCAATACCATGATGAGAGTTGTCCCACAGTACTATACACCGTGCCAGTCATTGATCTGACACAGGATGGCCCTGCCCATGACAGCGAGTACACTGGAATGTCTGCAGGAGGTTACTTTATAAGGCAAGGATGATGTAGGTGGGCTGGCTTTTTATGGGAATGAAAAGGAGAAATCATGATGACTGGACAAGGTTTGAAATATCAAAGCGGATTTGCCCAACTGTCCCTTTTGGAACAGCCCTAGCTTCTTCTTGCCTCCATCAGTCCCATATGCCTGAAGTTGTGGAGGACCAGTGGAATTAACTGGAGGTTAACGCCTCTATAGAGGTAGAGAGAATGGGATGTGATTCAACCCCCTCTACAGCTCTCAGAGTCCCTGTAGAACCCATGCTGATCAGCCTCTGGAATTTAATGTTTCACAGTTTGCCAGTTCAAAATGTCCCATCAGAATACAGACCTACTGCCAGAACCTATCATTTGCCATAATAGGGCTTGTAGCATGCTAGGCACCTCAGGGGTGTAGATGACCTACATGTGCTCTGACTTTTCTATATCCCAAGCCCGTCGCCATTCGCCCTTTGCGTTCTTGTGGCGCGCTAGCCTCTCGAGGTCGATCTGATCTCGTTCTTTCTTCCATCTCACGTATTCTGAGCGTTCCCGTCCAGTCATGGTGAAACCCATGTCTCCTGGA
Source organism: Mauremys reevesii (assembly GCF_016161935.1). Classification (NCBI taxonomy): domain Eukaryota; kingdom Metazoa; phylum Chordata; order Testudines; family Geoemydidae; genus Mauremys; species Mauremys reevesii. The sequence goes on from NC_052626.1 coordinate 59,001,229, forward strand.
CTCTTCTGGAGAGGTTTCCCTCCCTCCTAGAGGAAACAAATGGGCAACTCATTAATACATTACCATCAACCAGAAACTGTGTCCAACAAGATTTCCGCATTAGGCCAGTGCGAATTCTATTAGAAGCCTTTTAAACAACTTGCTTTTAGAAACTGGTAACAGCTGCTCTGAAATGTGATTTTTCTGTCTAAATATTCTCTGGCTAGATATATGCCTTGAGTTGTAACCATTTTGAAAACACGTTACTGTGCTCGTGCGTGCAAATGGCCAACATTACCTGATTCCCATGTTCAATTTACCTGATTTCTGTATTAAGTCCCAGTAATTAGATGCATAAATTAGGCAGCAGTCATTCGTGCACTGTGTCTCCGCAACTTCATGATTAATAGGTTAAAAAAATCAGACCCTTCTTGTTGTTCCCGGAAAAGGCACTCATCCAAAGCAGCCCCATGTTGCCTAGTGTATCTAGCTACTCCTAGAAGTGCTTGGGACAGAGTTCGCCAATGTTTTTTCTGTAGAGAACAATTTCTGAGTAACTACATTATGTGAATTCAGAAGGCCAGGGAATAAGAATTCCAAAAGACCCTGCAATTCTTTATGGGTCCAAGATAACAGGCACAATCTTTTGCCCCAACCCTTTCACCCTCCAACATTGGGGAGTAGGGAAGAGAGTCACTTTGCAACCATTGGTGAGTGCTCTGTAGCTCAAGATGGACTGGCTGATGCTGACACCTAGTTCAGAGTGCACTGTATAATGAGCATCACATGCATAAGTCAGAACAATATCCTTTGAGCAGGGGATTGTTTACTTTCACCACTTGTGTCCCCCGCTATGTTGTAAGAGCTGAGTGCTGTTGCTGTTCAACAAAGAGACAGTGCAAGACAAAGCTGAGTGTATCAGAGGGAGATGTGTGTAACACAGTGACAGCTTAATAGGCTCCACTGGAGGAGGAGGCTGAAGTTGGTTCCTTTTCCCAGTTCCTTATTTGTGGTACCAACTCCTTACTCAGAGTTCTCTGTTCCTTATTCAAAGGCCAAAATTATATTTTTTTAAAATCGATGAGATTTCTAAAAATTGAATCTTACAATAAGTTAATGTGATAAAAATTAAATGGCTAATTCCTTAATTACTTATTAACTAAATAATCAAATAAGGAGCTGGGATTTGAGTGACTGTATATGATGAAATAAGTCTCAGTCACCCCAAGTGACACATCTCTGTGAGCATCAGATAGCTCTGAAGGACTGGGTCATGCCACTTACTGACCAAAGCTCCTTATGAGCAATATGCTAAAGGTAATAACTGGAGATATACCAATCTCCTAGAACTGGAAGGGACCTTGAAAGGTCATTGAGTCCAGCCCCCTGCCTTCACTAGCAGGACCAATTTTTGCCCCAGATCCCTAAGTGGCCCCCTCAAGGATTGAACTCACAACTCTGGGCTTAGCAGGCCAATGCTCAAACCACTGAGCTATCCCTCCCCCCAGATATGCTGTCACCTGTTATGCCACCACTCCCATTTCCATATTGTAAATGGTGACTGAACTGGGTTTTGACTGGCTGTATGTGATAAAATAAGTCTCAGGTCAGCACAACCATTGAACTGTTCTGCTGTAGCTGAGACATTGGAACTCCCTTATTTGGAACTTCTTCTCTGCAAAAAATTGTGGCCCATGTCACCAGCCCTCCTCCCCCACCCTCAAACACATACACGCCCGTTAGCTGGGCAACCGGAACAGTAAACAGGAGAGTCTGAGGATGAAGCTGTGGATCCTAGACTAGCAGGTAGAGGGACTTGGTGCATGTTGTATTTGTTGCATCTGTTGGTTGGTTGTTCTTTGGGAGGGTGGGTGGTATGGGTGGGCTGGGGGCCTTTGAATGGCCAGGTGAGATGGGTCTGTTTGTGTCTCAGCGAGAGCCTTGTTGCTGTGATTTGTGGGGCTTTGAATAGAACCAGGTTTTGAAATTTGTGTGGTTATTCCCTCCTTGTTTGTGAGGGTGGGAGCTGAGTAGTGAGGTTTGGCGTATGTCAGTTGCCAGGCGAATGGGTATGGCATACTGGAGGAGTTTTGGTGGGAGTTTAGAGAGGGAGTGTGATTCCTCTTTTAGGTTTGGGTCTACACCAGAGAGCAGATATGGCTTAGGAGAGAACAAGTGCTGTGATCCACCTTGGATGTGCTATGTTTTACTTTCTGCCAGAAGACAGAATAGATTTCTGGTGTATGAAATGCAAGCTGGTGGCTGTACTGGAGGAGAAGATATGTTGTCTGGAAGCATAATTTATAATATTGTACAGCATCTGAGACAGCAAAGACCTCTTGGACAACCAGATTTGGAAACCACTGTCAGATGCCACAAGGGGACGGATCAGCAATAAGGCAATTGGAGGGAGTAGAAACCAGAGTGGACAGGTGATTTTTAACAAGAGGGGAATGACTCTTGGCTCTCTTTCAACTTCACAACTTCACCAGAAGTATCAAAGCATTTTCAGAGGCTCAGCCAGTCAGCTACAGAAGAACCTGTCTCTAGAGGAATGGAACATACCTGGGGACATTCCTGATGGGTGTTCTTGTGGTATGAAATGAGCAGCAACCAAGTGAGATTCGTCAACCATCATAAGAATACAGACAATCATCATTGGTAACTCAATATTAAAAAGAAGGGACACAAGGACGATAAGTGTGCTGTCTCCCTGGAGTGAGAATATGAGAGGTAACTGAATGACTAGACAAGATTATGATGTTGTTTGTCCACTGATGATGATACACATTGGAGCCAATGACACAGCATCACATGGAACTGTTCAAATTAGAGAAGACCTCAGGCACCTTGGAAGGGAGTGGAAAAAAAGGAAAGTCCAAGTGATCTCATCAGAGATCCTTCCAATCCAATGAGCAAAACAAAGCAGAAAATACAGGAGGTGAACTGTTGGCTGCACAGCTGGTGTGAGGCTGAAGGTATAGATTTTGTGGCCACATTCCAGTGGAAGTGGAGGCTGTACATATGGGATGGCTGGTGTCTCACAGATCAGGGGCTAACCTTCTCTGTAGAAGACTAATTGGAGCAGCTAGGCGGGCATTGAGCTACCTACACAAGAGGAGGTGCTATGGAGACAATTGCTGTACAAAACTAAAACTCAAGACATCACAAACAAATTGAACTGATGTGACAAAACACGTGAAGAGAAGACATTTTTCAGTTGCTTCTATACCAATGCTAGGAGTCTGGTTAACAACTACGAGGAATAAGAAATTCTCATTGAGAAAAATATATCCAACTGGCAATACTGAAACCTGGTGGGACATTTCACATGATGGATTATCACCTCTTTAGGAGGAATAGAGTGGGTAAAGTTGTGTGTGCATGTATGTGTTGGGGGTGGGGGCACTCTACATTAGTCGCTGTTGCTTGGTAATCAGGGATCCTAGAAATTCATTTTCCCTGGAAAAACACAACATTTGCATTTTTAAAGAGAATATTTAGTTTTTACATTTTGTGAAAAAATAAAAACATGTACAATAGAACTCCATTTGTCCGAGCTTCCATTATCTGGCTCTCCGTATTAACCAAAACAGGGCTGACAGCCCATGCCCAGCCACTCGCAGCTGAAGTGCTCCAGATTATCCAAATTTTTGATTATCTAAGCTGGCCCTGGTCCAGATTATTAGACTGGATAAACGGGGTTTCACTGTATTAGTAAAACACTGTGTTCAGTTGATACCTATATATCTTGTGGCTAGGGAAACCAAAGTTCAGTGTTTCATTTTAATTGCAGAAAAACATGGATTTTTATGGTTTTTTTTAATTGTAGAATTTTGGGTTTTTATCATGGAAAACTAGGACCCTGTTGATAATTCAGAACCACAAGATCTTGAATACATATGGATCAATGTGCTGACTAACAAAACCCAGAATGTGGTCTGGTGGGGGGTCTGTTACAGGCCACTGAATCAAACCAGAAAACAAAATGAGTTATTCTTTACAGATAGATGTTTAGTGTGTTGACAGAAATGGTGTTCTTATTGAGGAGTTCAATTTGGGAGACATGCTGGATGTCTCATGCAGCAATTGATGTACAGAGCAATCAATGTAAATAAAAATTTATGAAGTGTAGAAAATGGATAAAGGAAGCTAAAGACATCAGGGAAAACTCCATGGCTGGACAGTCTAAGGACAATAAGGAGCTTCTAAAGAATATTAAGAACTAAATAAATACCAGCAATGGTGTGGGTCAAATGGTGGAGTCTCTGTAACTCAAAGTCTTTAAATCATGATTTGAGGACTTCAATAATTCAGCCCGAGATTATGGGTCTATTACAGGAGTGAGTGGATGTGGTTCTGTGGCCTGCGATGTGCAAGAGGTCAGACTAGATGACCATCATGGTCCCTTCTGTCCTTAAAGTCTATAAGTCTACGGATATGAGCACATTATTAGATGGAGATGGTAAAATTGTTAATAATGATGTAAAAAGTGTTCAATAAATATTTCTGTTCTGTATTTGAAAGAAGCAGGATGATGTATTCGTATGATACAAGGCTGATGAATTTCTTTCCATCCCATCAGCAGGCCCTAATAACTTGCACCCAAGAGTCCTAAAAGAGTTGGCTAAGGAGCTCTTCACCCCAGAGAAATTCCAAAAGACCAGAAGAGTACTAATGTTGTGCCAATATTCAGAAAGTCCAAGCGGTATGAACTAGATAACTATAGGACACTTAGCTTGACATTAATACCAGGGAAAAATATGGAAAAGCTGATATCAGATTCAGTTGCTACAGTATTAAAGACTAGGAATATAATTAATTCTAGTCAACACGGTTTTATGGAAAACAGGTCTTGCCAAAGAAACCTGATTTCATTCTTTGACATTACAAACTTAATTGATAAAGGTAAAGCCTTTTCAGCTACAGTGCAGTCTCCTTTGGTTGAAGGAGACACACCCATAATTAGTCAATTAGATCTATAATTTAGGATTACTGTTGCAATAGTTTGTCCTACAAATTTACCCAATTTTAAATTCAGTTGTAAGAAGTGAATGAAAGTTCATTAAATGTTACAATAACTTATAACAATAAATATTGATGGGGAAAGATGCAAAAGGGAGACAGCCTGAATTAGTCCAAACAAAAAAGCCCGCTGATAGAACTCAAGAACTGTGTTAAAATCATGCCTGGTAAACTAAAAAAGTGAGGGACCAGAAATCAATGGACCAAACTTGGTTTGTTGGACATTAGGTCTAACAGATGGACAAAATAATGAGGGGATAAATTATTCCATCCATCACTCCCTTTTGGGGTTTTCAAAGAGAATTTGGGGGGGGTGAAAATTAGCAATGGCAGAGCAAAGGGGTCAATTGTTGACTGAAAGAAGGGGAAGGACTGAGCTTTACCATCATGGCTGCCACCAGTACCATCTCCTGGGACTCAGGGATCTACTGTAACTCTGCTGGGCATTCATTGTCCTAATCCTGAGATGTCCTGATGACTGGGCCAAGAAAAGGACCCAGATGACATCCTCACCTCTGCTTATCAAACACGCACAGTCTACTAAGGACCATTGCCACCACAGTTGATGGTGTCACTCTAGGCATCATAGAATCATAGAATATTATGGTTGGAAGAGACCTCAGGAGATCATCTAGTCAAATCCCCTGCTCAAAGCAGGACCAACACCAACTAAATCATCCAAGCCAAGCCTTTGTCAAGCCAGGCCTTAAAAACCTCTAAGGATGAAGATTCCACCTCCTCCCTAGGTAACCATTCCAGTGCTTCACCACCCTCCTAGTGGCTAATCTTCTCTGATCTGTTTACTATCCCTTATAATCACTTAAACTCTATCTTTTGTAGTTAATAAACTTGTTTTGTTTTGTCTAAAAGCCAATGTATGGAATTCATAACTTGGGGCAGAAAGCTGTGTATATCTTTCTCCACACTGAGGGAGGGGGCGAATTTCATGAGCAGTGCAAGATGGTACAATTTTGGGTTTACACTCCAGGGGGCGAAGGGGGAGGGAAGGTGCACTTGAGTAACTGGCCAGTGTCTTAGCGGAGCCTTCCCATGCAGAGCTTTATCTCAGCATCTGTGTGTATAGCTGCAACTGGATGTGTCCCTACCTGCATGTGTGCTGGTAAAGTGCAGTCTGAAGCCTGCACTGAAGCCTGAGGGAGGGCATGGCTGGCTTGCCTCAGCAATACAGTGTGAAGGGAGCCCAGTTCCAAGTGGGACCCAGGGAGGTGTGGTGAACCTGTCACAGGGTGTTTTTGTTCATCCTGGAGACTTGGCCAAAGAGCATGCAATGCTGCTTTTGACTATATTGAGTGAGAAGGAAGACAAGATCTTTGCAAGATTGTGACGTTTTGCACAAAGTGAAACCTCTGTATGCTCAGGATTTGGCACTGATGGGGCATATGGAATGCTTCTAGCCACTCCAAGTTTGCCAGTAAAAAGGTCCAGTTTTCTGACCTGTATAGCAGAACAGGTAATATTTAGATAGATCCTGAAATTTGTCTCAGCACAAAGATGTTTTTGTGTCCATAAGTGATATACGGACTTCATGTAGGAGGCAGAGAGACCAATTTGTTGAACATCTGGTTTGCTGAGACCTCCACTGGCTCTGGCTAACTCTCACTTTGTCACACACAGCCCCCCGCCGCCCCCCCTTTTGCCTTTTCCTTCCCCACCTTTTCTTTTCTGTCCTTTTCCTTTTTCCTTCTGTCTAATAAGAGTCTGGCTTAGTTGGCCAAGGCTGCTTATTTTTCAACACTGCTATAAATTCATGACCAAGAGTCAGATAAAAGCAATTCCCTAAACAATCTAGTTCTGGTACAAGTTTCCCAGGTTTTGGGGTGGCTAATAAGCCTGTGTGCCAAGTCTGTATTTCTCTAGCAGTGAGGTTGCAAGTGAGAATCAACACCAGAGACAAGCTGCATATTTTATCTTTGCTGTTCTTTTCTTTCCCCTTTTGTGTGTGTTTTGTCCAGGCTTTTAGAAAATGGGGTCAGGCTACAGAAACAACAGCTCTAGTCCATTTCAACTAACTTCTCTGTTTCCCAAAAAGGACAATTATTACCACCGTTAATCCCATCCAGGAGACTGTCAAATGCTTTAACTGTTTTTCCTTCTTTTTCTTTAATTAAAGGAAAAAAACATTTTAATGGTATGTTTCTCATGGCACTAAACTGGCTGAGGTCTCTGTGGACCAACCCCCCAACCTTTTTATAACTGCTTAATGTTGGATAGAGAGAGGGTCACATTAACACTTTGACTCTCTGGGCCCATATATTCCATCTAAATTAATACAACAGTACTCTTCGATTCCTTGTTGATGCTAAGCTCTCACATAGCAGAAGCCAAAAGTAATACTTTCTGCCATCTCCGGTTGGCTATGATACTGTCTCCTATCCTGGTGAACAAGAACCTGGCCTAAGTTGTTCACACCTTCGTTACCTCTCAGCTGGCTGAAAGCACTGTGCTGCACCTGGGCATGAAACCATCAGCATATAGGAAACTTCATTTAGTACAGACTGCTTCAGCGCATCTCCTCAGCAACACAGGTTACCACGAGCATGTCACACCTGTCCTCTGCTCTCTATACTGGCTTCACACAGAATTTCAGATCTAGTTCAAAGTATCATCCTTATCTTCAAGGCATGGAATGGCCTGAGCCAAGGTTCTTGAAAAGATTTATTAAATTCCGGAACAAAGACCGTGATCGACAACTCCACTCCTCAGGCACAATGGAACTCTCTACAATAAAGGTAAAAAGTCTTGTCTGGGCAGTAGACAGAGCTTTCTGGGGAGCTGGTCCCATACTGTGCAATAAACTCCCCCAGGAACTAAGGACAGTCACGAACCTCACCACCTTCTGCTCCACGTGCAAGGCTCATTTCTTTGACCATGCCTTCTCTAACACACACCCAGCAATATGCATATTTAAATAAATAAATCTCAAACCCTGCCAAAACAAGACACTCCACTACACATGCTTCTATCCCTGGGTAGAGGATGAGAGAACAAGCACCACATGACAGATGTGTAGTCACACTGCTTAATGCACTACTGGAAGGTGCATTAATGCTAAGAAGGTGCCCTGAAACTGATACGCTCGGCATAAGAACCTCTACAGAATAGATATAAAATACTTAGAGTTTTGTAAGGCATTTGACTTAATACCATATGACATTCTGATTTTAAAAGTTAGAACTATACAATGTCAACAAAGCACATGTTAAATGGATTAAGAAATGGGTAAGTGAGAGGTCTCAAAAAGCAGTTGCCTGTGGGGAGTTATCATTGAGCATGTGTGTTTCTAGTGAGGGCTGCCAGGATCAATACTAGGCCCGATGCTATTCAACATTTTCACCAACAGCCAGGAAATAAATATAAAATCACTGCTGATAAAATTTGTGGCTGAGACAAGGATTGGAGGAGTGGTAAATAATGGTGAGGACAAAGCAGTCCTTCAGAGTAATCTGCATTCAAATAAAGTACCTTTTAACACATCTGGGAACAAGGAATGCAGGCCATACCAGCCGGAAGGAGGGACTGTGACCTGAAAAGCATGACTCTGAAAAGGATTTAGGGATCATAGAATCATAGCAATGTAGGCCTGGAAGGGCCCTCCAAAGTCATCTTCTCCATTCCCCCGAGCTGAGCCAGCACCAAGTATACCTAGACAAATGTTTGTCTACCTGGTTTTAAAAACCTCCAATGATGGGGATTCCACACCCTCTCTTGCTAGTCTCTTCCAGAGCTTAACTACCTTATACTTAGGACATTTTCCCCTAATATCTAACTAAACCTCCTTTGCTTCAGATTACGCCCGTTACTACTACTCCTACCTTCGGTGGACATGGAGAACAACAGATCACCATCTTCGTTATAATCTTTGAGATGCTTGAAGTCTTTATCAAGTCCCCTCTCAATCTTCTTTTCATAAGTCTAAACATGCCTGTTTTTAAAACCTTTCCTGTTAGGGCAGGCTTTCTCAACCTTATATCATTTTTATTGCTTTCCTCTACATTCTCTCCAGTTTGTCCACATCTTCTTAAAATGTGGCGCCCAAAACTGGACACAGTACTCCAGCTGAGATCACACCAGTGCTGAGTAGAGCAGAACAATTATGTCTTGCATACCACACTACCTCTCAGAATGATACGAGTCTTTTTTGCAACAGCATCACATTGATTCATATTCAGTTTGTGATCCACTGTAACCCTGAGATCGTTTTTTGAAGTACTACTGCCTACCCAGTTATTGCCCATTTGTGTGTCTGATTTTGACTTCCTAAGTGTAGTATGTTGCACTTTTCTTTACTGAATTTCATCTTGCTGATTTCAAATCAGTTCTCCACTTTGTCAAGGTGATTTTTAATTCTAATCCTGGCTTCCAAAGTGTTTGCAGACCCTTCCAGCTCAGTGTCATCTGCAAATTTTATAAGCATACTCTCCATTCCATTATCCAAATCACTAATGAAGGAGACAAGCAACTGAACATGAGCTCCCAGAGCAATGCTATGGCAAAAAGGGCTAATGTGATCCTTGGATGTATAAATGGAAGTAAGGAGTAGGAGCAGGAGGTGATTTTTACCTCTGTTTATGGCCTTGGTGAGATCAATACTAGACTACTGCATCCAGTTCTGGCGTCCATATCTTAAAAGGGTGTTGAAAAATTGTAAAGGGCAAAGATAAGAGCCACAAAAATGATGTGAGGGCTGGAGAAAAGGCCAGACATGAGAGAGTGAAAGAGCTCAATCTGTTTAGCTTATCCAAAAAACAAAAAAAAGTTGAGACATGACTTGATTACAGCATTTAAGTACCTTTTAAGTGGACAAAATACTGGTTACTGAAGGGCTCATTAATCTAGCAGAGAAAGGCAGAAAAAGAACTAGTGGTTGTGTCAAGACTGAATCCCGACTCTGTCACTTCGAGTGCAGAAGTGGGGCCCGCAAGGATTTTAAAAATTAATACTTGCCAGGCTTGTATTAAACTCCCAAGGTTACAGCTTTTTTCTGACCTTGGCTTGGTAAACATTGCCACCACCCAAATGCAACAAAACCCCCTTTGAACCCAGGAAGGAGCACTTGGGAATTTCTCCCTGTGTGGTACCCCCAAGCTCTTTTCTCCCTCCCTCCTCCCTCCGGGGAAAAGCTGAGAAGGGAAACAAAGGAAATTAGCTGTGGCTACCAACTAATCAAATAACATGCACAAACCTTTTAGGACACCAAAAACCCAGTCCTGTTCTTAAAAAAAGGTAAATTTTATTAAAAACAAAAAGAAAGGAAATACATCTGGAACTTAGGCTTTTGCTAGATTTTAAAAGAGCAATTCCAAAAATCAAGCACCCAAAATAGCTTTCTTGGGGGTTCAGCTTAAAGGTTACAAGCAAACAAAAGCATCTGGGGTTAGCACAGATGGGTCCACAAACCAATATGAAATAAACGAAATAACCATAATCACGTCTAGCTAAACATTCTGATCTGCTTACACATGTGGAGTTCAGATAAGTAGTTCTAGGCATGATCTGATGATTTATGATCATATCTGGTTCAAACGTTACACAGCATTCAGCCCAGAGAGCTATAGACAAAGGGAAAGTTTCTTTCCCAATTTAAAAAAGTTCTACCTTCCCATTGGCTCTTTTGGTCAGGTGCCCACTTTTTTTCTTTACCTGGGAGACTTTTTAACCTTTTACAGGTAAAGCAAGTAAAGAACAGCTACCAAGAGGGATTTTACAGCTAACTGGCTGGCTAGGTGTCTATCAAATGAAGCTATCCCCCCTTTATTTATCACAGCCTGGAAGCTGAAGCCAGACACATTGACATTAGAAATTAGGCACCAAATTTTAACAGTGAGGGTGATCAACCATTGGAACAAATGGTCAAGGGAAGTGACGGATTCTCCAGCTTTTGATGTTTCCAAACCAAGCATGGATGCCATTCCAGAAAACATCATTTTAGTCCAACACAAATTGTTACTTGGCTCAGTACCAGGGTAGCTGGATGAAATCCTATGGTGATACACAGGAGGTCAGACTAGATGACCTAATCGTCCTCTCTGACCTGAAAAACTCTGAATCTATGAAATGCTGCTACTGGTCCTTTGGCACATGCACCTTTATCAAAGTTTCCCCCTCCAGGTGGATGTTTGATGCAGCAGTTGGTTGTGTCAGGATTATAGACCATAAAAACCTCCTTAAGGAGAGGCATAATTTGGTGATGGCTGCAGCAATTTTATGACGAAATTAAGAAACTTCCTGTCTGTGCAAAACAGGGGTCTTAGCATACAAATCCTTAGGAATGCTTAAATACAGGGCTCACCAGTGATCAGCACTAGCAGCAGCACCAATTGCTCAAGTAAAGTATTTTTATTATAATACATTGAAACTTCTTTACTCATTTTACAGTTTTAGAGTCAAAGTGAGCAAATACTATGTCAATTGAGTACACACCATTTCTTTAACGGTGAACCATGCATCTTATTCTTTTCATTTGCAATTAAGTCTAATCGCGGAAATAATCAAAAACTTGACACTCAGCTATTTCCATCAGAAATTTCTGGGTCTGACAGTAAATAAATTGGAAAAAACCAAGGTGCATTTTTGTGGCTGCATCTCAAAATAGTGACTCATGTCTTCTCTAATACCATTTGCAGCAAAAAAGGAAATGTCCCTACCACAGAAAAATCCTTCACCTGCTTCTCTATAGTATTTTTCCATGTAACTTAAATATAACAATATTTAAAATAATGTTCAAATATTGATCAGTTCAACAGAAGTCAGCAACATTATTTGCATAAACAGTAGAGCAAGGATCGGCAACCTTTGGCACGTGGCTCTCCAGGGTAAACACCCTGGCGGGCCGGGCCAGTTTGTTTAACTGCTGCGTCCACAGGTTCAGCCAATCATGGCTCCCACTGGCCGCGGTTCGCCGCTCCAAGCCAATGGGGGCTGCGAGAAGCCATAGCCAGTACATTCCTCAGCCTGCACAGCTTCCCGCAGCCCCCATTGGCCTGGAGTGGCGAACCGTGGCCAGTGGGAGCCGCGATCCGCCGAACCTGCGGACGCGGCAGGTAAATAAACCAGCCTGGCCTGCCAGGGTGCTTACTCTGGCGAGCCATGTGCCAAAGGTTGCCGATCCCTGCAGTAGAGTTTATTTAAACAAAGGTGTTACCATTATAGGTACGAAGTTGCTGTTATACAACATTTTATATGTTTCCACAAACTTGGACAAACAGAGGTCTGGCATTTCTAGTTTGGAGTTTTGGAATTAAAAAGGAAAGGAGATGCAGATATTCTAGCCACAGATAGAGTTCTCCAAAATCTTCTAAAGTATACCAAGCCGCATTGTTGTTGTACAAGTCCCATAGCAACACTGAAGACTGGATCAGCTAATTGTAGTATATAGGAGTAGGGCAGTATTCCTTTAATCGTTTGTGAGTGCTCTAATGGTGTCACTGTTTTCAATATTTTAAAAGCTATCAGAAACCACTCAGAACCGCAGTATGCATTCAGCATACTTGCATGTCTATGTGTAGTTAATAAACAAGATTATTTGGGAGCTCACTGAGCTCAAGCCTTGTGTTCATTTTATATTTGTTGTGTAATGAGCAAAACAACAACAAATGCTTTTATATCTGTAACACAGTTAAAGAAATGTTGATAAATTTAGCCATTTTTCCTCCTCTTAATTCATCTAACAACAAACCAAGTTTCCTATAGAATTCTTCATTTTTAACTATCGTATAGTTTCTGTGAAAACATTATAGCTGGATTTGCAACAAACTGACTGCATATGGCTTTTTGTTGATTTGTACATGCATTTTCTCTGTTAACTAACAAAATAAAAACTGGGGTAATATATTTATCAGACCAGAAAGGAAGTGGCATAACATCTCTTCATAACGAAATAATGGTCACAGGGGGATGGGATGGCACATGGGGTGACCTGAGATGCATTATGTCATGTACAGTCTGTCAAAACCCTCTTCCGTATTTAAGCTCTATGTACAATATAGAAGTGGGACAGGACCTAACAGATGGCAGCGTGCGCAGGAACAAAGCTTCAGATTGCAAGTAGTATGTCCCAGATCCTTCAGAACAGTCTGTTGGTTGCAGGGATTTGTCATTTGGGGTGACCCAAGACTTATTTTGTCATGTACAGACACTCAAATCTGAGCTCCTTATTTGATTATTTAATTAATAAATAAGTAATTAGTATTTTAATTCTTTACCACATTCAAACACATTAATTTGATGACATTTCTAAAAATTGAGACTTACATTGATATATTTTAAATAGATTTGGCCTTTGAATAAGAAACTGGGGACCCAGGAAAAAAGAGCTGGTACCACTCCTAAGGAACTGGGAATAAGGAATGAATTTCAGCCTTGTACTGGAGGTGAGAACCAACTGACCATGGCCTGCTATCAAGTAGAGATGTATAATGAATAGCTTAGCACAAAGCGAGTCCTGGGATGGTAATTTTTGGTGGATAATTCACTACTCCGCATTTCCCACCTTCAAAGCCCACCCTCCCCCTCCCACCTTCTCCAAAACAGGAATTAATCTCCCTGGCATTTCACTGCAGATCAAAATAGATTGGAGGAACAGGAGTGACTGAAAAACCTGTTGCCAAGGAGACCCACCTGTGTGTGCAGAGAGACTGGGGGAGGGAGCAACAGCTCATTAGTTCTTTACCAAAGAGAGTCAGGGACCTGGCAAGCCCAGCCAGGAACAAGAGGGGAGGAAAGATGCTCAGCCCTCCATTCTTGGGCAAAGGAATGCCAGGCTGTGGTCCTAGAAGGCCTGTTCTTAGACTGAGAAGAAGGTGGTTCTGAAACACTCCCTGCAGCTTCCAGCCCCTCCCCTAACTGCTTAATGCACATCCCAAGGGGCACACCATGATTGGTGAGCGAGTTCAGTGCTCCGGAGAGCAGGGAGCAGCAGCAGCAGTGTGAGCCATACATGCTACAGGAGGGCTCTGCGCAAGCTTCCCCAGCTGCCAATGCACCTCTCAGACCTGACCTATGACCCCAACACCTCTCCTGAGCAGAGACTGACAGCCCTGCCGCCTGGCACACACAAATGAAGATTAGTCAAGATATGGAAAATTAATTTCTATGGGAGACCTAAAATAAGACTTTATCCCGGCTGTGCAGAGGTGAAAGGCCAGAGCCCTCATCCACCTTGTCCCTGGATCCCCTAGCAAAATTGCTGGTGGCTCCAAACCAGTGAATGACAGAGGTGTTGCAGCTGTCAGATGGTGTGTTTCTCACCGAGCATCTGTGCTGTTTATCTGGTAAATAAAGAGAAGATGTACATCTGCTGCCTGCCAAGTGCAAGGGTGAGGAGCTGTTTACCAACCTAGGGCTCTGCTCAGCTTGGACGCAGCTGTGTCTGCTGGACCAAGCGGGAGTCCAATCAGGGAGCCCTCTGCCACTCTGCTGGGCGCAACTGGGATTGATGCTTAGGAACCCATCTGTGTTCTCCTAATGAATCGCATGGGGACGGGGACTATTCAATTTGTGCTCCATTAATTAAGAGTGTCTGCTATCAGGGGAGCCAGTGCTTCCTCCAGGGTTTGCATTAAACAGCCAGCAGGAAGGCACAAACTTTAATTTACCACAACCCTGGCCAGCTCCTGCTAAAGCAACGGACTGTGGCTAATGCAGTCTGAATCTTTCAACCCACAAGCAAATGATAGCCACAGAGAAAACAGCTAATGCAATGGCGCTCGTCCTGGGGCTGAGCAAGCATTCTGGCAGCAGCACTGGCATGCTAGGCTTAGACAGCCACCTCTGCCTTTTGTTCCCTGCCTCTGTGAAAAGATGATGGTCACCTGTTTATGTTCATGCTGTTCTTACAGTACCCTCTGCTGGCCCTTCTACTGAACAGCACTGAGATAGGATTCAACCCTCATTGAATTTCCATTTCACACAGCCTGAGGTGAGTGTGATCACAAAGAAAAGACCACGGGGAGAAGGGGGGAAGGGCCAAAGGCATCCCAGAAGACGTGGCAAAAGGACCTTCCAACTCAGCAGAAGGAAAATTAGGAAATGTTGCTTTATTTCCAGGTACAACTCTTCGGAGGAATCTCAGGTCATGGAGCTGAAGTCAAACTGGCTGGTGCAGTAAAAATGTGTAGTCTTGCTTATCACTAAGGAAAAGGACTTCAGCACGATTTGGAGATTCTTTATAGAAATCCACCTTATGTCACTCTGCAGCCAATCTCTACTGGGGCGGCCATCTCAAAGCTGCGTGCTTCAGGACCTTTCTGTCAGTCTAGGCATTTATACTTTTCCCATCATCACAGAGAACTGGGCACAGCAGAGGGACAAAGGCAAGGGGAACCTTTGGTGGCTGGAGAGAAGGTACTTTTGGCCCTGCATAGCAGGCTAACAACTGCTCCGGCACTAATGCTCCCAAACAACCCACACAGTTAAAAGGCATGTCAGTTCTTCAGTAGTTTGCATTTTTCCTCATGATCATATAATTTAAAGCCAGCTGGGATAAAGCTCTGGATAATACCCTGGGGCACAATCCTCCATCAATGGGGGGATGGGCCAGGTGACTTGGTTCATCTTTTCCATCTCTAAGGTCTATAGTTTTATGAACTAGCTTGTCCATTCCTTTGGGATAAGTCTGGTGAGTGGTGAAAGAGGCAGTCAGGGAGAGGACTCCCTGTACCACTCCATACTCAAGGCAACCTGAGCAGTCACTATTGCAATGAAGACAGGCACTGCCAAGAATGCCGTGAGGGCTGATTGCCAGCGAGGCTGAGCACCCAAAGCTCCCATTAACTTCAATGGCAGCTGTGGATGGTCAGTCCCTCTGACAATCAGGGCCTACGGTTCACTACATCACCACCCCCTTCACATGAACACCAATCAGCACCAAGGATACCTCTCACCTTTATGTTGTGCTCACTCTCTGAATACTTATCAGTGTCTGATCGCCTCCTCTCCACTGTTCTCCTTTCATCCACCTGTAGGGATACAGAAGAGACATGATTCACAATTGTGCATGGACTCTAGAGTGAGGAACTAGTGCCAGGCCTTTGAGCAACTGTGCAAAACCAAACGGGATTTCTCAGGAGACAAAAGGTGAACAGAAGATGCACTGAGTCAAACTGGCACTAGCAAGGGAAAACAGCGGGCACCAAGATGCAAGGAGGACAGCAGCAAAAGGGGACACATTCCCGTTGATCTCTCTACTCCACCATGCTGCCAAAGAGGAAAGCTGATCTGGAGAAAGCTTAAAGCTCCAAAAACCAGATCCTCAAAGGCATTTCAGTCGTGGTTAGGTGCCTAAATAGCCTTGAGGCTCTGTAGTGGAGTCAGGGAACCAATTGCAACCTGGTTAAATGTTGCTATGGTAAAGTTGGGGTGTCTTTCCCCTGGTTCTTGTTACGCAGACAGAAAGCAGAAGACCAGAAGTTCAAAGTGCAGGCAATGCAATGTTTATTGGGGTTAGTTTTCAGCAAACCTGTGTCCCATAACTTTGACGCCACAGAGCCTTGTTTTCCAATGTTTCCCACTTCCCTCTTCTTAGCAGGCATAGTTATACCTGTAATGCACACCCACACTTCCACCCCTTACAACTTATGGTCATTTTCCATTTTGGGGGGTCATAGGATTGGGGTCTTTATGCCACTCCTTGTGTACCGCAGGGGAGGGGTAAGGAGTGAGGTTGTGCTATGGTCAGGGGCAGGCATTTTTTTTGTCTTTTAGTGTTTTACCTTTCACCCCAACCCCCCTTGCCCCTTCTGACTGGTTGCTTGACCTTGCCTTGAGATAAGGAGTTGAGACAGTTTTTAAGTGTGCATTTATATATTACACTTCCACCATGACCAGTAACACTTTCACTGCTTTTATTTGTTCCCATTATACTAACAAACCCATTTGGCTTAGGCAGGGGTCAGCAACAGGGGTCGGCAACCTTTCAGAAGTGATGTGCCGAGTCTTCATTTATTCACTCTAATTTAAGAATTCGTGTGCCAGTCATACATTTTAACATTTTTAGAAGGTCCCTTTCTATAAGTCTATAATATATAACTAAACTATTGTTGTATGTAAAGTAAATAAGGTTTTTAAAATGTTTAAGAAGCTTCATTTAAAATTAAATTAAAATGCAGAACTCCCGGACCAGTGGCCAGGACCCAGGCAGTGTGAGTGCCACTGAAAATCAGCTCACGTGCCATAGGTTGCCTATCCCTGATATACAGTGTCTGGCTTTGTCCTTATTAAGGATCCCTTTGTTCACCCATATTAGTAAGAAAGTATATATATAAAAAATCAAACAGGCAAGCAGATTAAAATACTATTTTAGACCAAACTACAGGCCTGGAACCTACATTGGCACTAGCACTCCTAACAGGATGTGCCCATGTCCCTGTATCCAGGCTAAAGTCTTGAGAGTCCAGCTCTCTAACACGCTTAGCGGGACACAATTGGGTCCCATCTACACTACCTTGAACTGTATTGTAACAGATCCCCAGATCGTTGCCTTACAGTTACCCTCCTCACTCTTAGTGAACCATGGACAAAGCATTAAGCAAATGAAACAGGCAGTTCTCTGGCCCACTGCAAGACTGATGCCATGTTCTGACAAGTACAGTCAGCTATGGACAAGGCTGGCAAAGATCACAGGGGATCCCCCATGAACACTGATACAGGAGCCCTGGCACCCCTCCTTCGATCATGAAAACCCCACCCACTTTAAGCCCTTCTTCAATGAAGGCCCTGAAGTCAGCTCTACCTGTGGGATACCTTTGGTGTTAAATTGATTTACTGCAACAAGCGCTATTCTCTATTGCATTGCCTCCACTGCCTGTTACTCTTCTGTTGCCATCGTGGGTGATTACAGATCACATCTACAGGGCCTTCCAGCTCAGTGTCAACGTGCTTTATGGGTAGATAAGACTAGCTTCACAGTCTCCCTGCGAGATCACTGATCATCATCATCAGAAACCAGGGGGGCTGAAGCAGGGATAGGTAAATGACTTGCCCAAGGGCACAAAGGAAGTCTGTAGGAGAGCTTGAATTGAATTCATGGCTCCTGACTCTCGGACTGTCATCCTGGGGATGCAGTTCCTGCTGGTTCCTTTCAGTGTGACATTTTGTTTTTGTGGTGCCCTTCCACCCCCACCCTGTTCTCTTTGATCACTGGTTGTCACTTGCTCCGGTTGGCCCCAGTGAAGTCCTGAGGCTCCCCTGCCCCTTTCCTTCCCCATACACTCTTCCCTCTCGCTTGTGGACTGCAGTACTTGTGCTGCATTTGTAACTAGGAATGCAGAAACGTGCCCTTCTCCAAAGCAAATTGCACTGTCACTTGGTGCAGTGTTACTTGCAAGAGACACCGATGGAGCAGCTAGTAACCTCCGGTAGGAGCAGAAGCTTTTCCACATTGCTCCTTCACAACTCTAGCTTGGTAGTGAGACCCAGTGCTGTTTCCTGAAACCTACTCCAGGAACAATCAGAGCCTGGAAACTTCATGAAGTATAAACATACTGCAAGTACCACTGAGAGAGTACATTTGGTGGGGAGACAGTAAGGTAGGGAATTGCATGACTTTCTTAATGCCTCCAGGCAGCAGCAGGGACATACAGCATGGGGAGGGGGGGAGAAAGGGGAAGACTTTCAGAAAAAAACTCAGGTGCAGTCACAGAATCATAGAGTGTACAGCTGTGTGTGTCACGCTCACAGAAACTCATGACAGGAGCACAGTATACAGCAGAGGGAGGCTAGCACCCACTTTCCAGAGTAGCAGGGAGTGTGAAAACCATCGGCCCTCATGTGTCAATTTCTTTCAATGTTAATCTCTTGCACCTTTCAAATAAAATGGGAAGGCTGGGCAGGAAAGAGATTGTGCTTGTTGGATGCGCCTCTCCTATTCTCCCTACCCTTCAACTCCTCAGACTCCACTGTTATAAACAGCAATCACGTGAATGGCTGGGACAAGCTTAGGGCTTGTCTACACTTATTCCAGAATAAGGTAAAGTGTGAATTTAAAGTGCTGGAGCTATTCCAGAGCAAGAGTGTCCACATGGGGAGCTACTCTGGAACACTCTACTGCTTTAAATCCACCCTCTGCCTTATTCTGGAATAATTTCCCCAGGTAGACAAGCCCTGAACCCCTCAGGCTCAGAAGCTCCTCACCTGTATCTGTTCTTTGCTATGAGACCCTGCCTGCTGCCTAACTGGGAATGGTCCTGCATCCCCTCACTGGAGAATTACACAAACTGTGGGATCCCCTGGATCACTGCTTCATTCTTACCAACCAGCATTTGGACTGGAGAACTGCCAATGAGATGAAAAAGCAGCTCCAGTAGGTGAACCATCAGCTGAAGAAACTGCAGCAAACCCAACTGGCCTGATGACGATGGCACAGCCACAACATCCTGCTCTATATACTGCCCACAGGGGCTGCTGTATCCCTACTCGAGCTGCCTCTGCTGCCCACTGATTGCTGCTGCATCACATGATCTTCCGCACATTTTGCTGCCAAATGACACAGCATTTATCACTGCTGTCACCTCCAGTTTTGTAACCATACATGGCCGCGTGGGGGCTGACTGCACAAATTCCATGCAGATCCAGCAACTTGTTATTTTGCAGGAGGGACACCAACAACTCCCTCGGGAGCGGAATAGCATTGGAAAGGCAAAGTCATAGCCAAGGGATTTCTAAAATTGCACCCAACCCTCCCCCTATGGGAGTGTTACTGGAAAGACGCGTGTGGGCCCGAGGCCATCAGCTCACCTGAGCTTTGCACATCAAAGGAAAACAAAAATACAAAGAGCAAATTCACAGCACAAACAGCTTGGAAATGAGAACTCTGTGAAGTCAGGTCAGATCTGAAAACAGGAATCTTATTCTGGCTAGTTGCTTAGTGCGATTTTTAGCCAAATATCAAAACTCTTAGATGCCATTAAAGGGTATTACTGAAACAAGGCAAAGGGTGATGAGGAATTAATCAAAATGTTGAAACTATAGGACCTGATTCTGCTTTCATTATGCTGGTGAAAATCATGTGGCAATCCAGTGAATCTATCTCCACAAGTTTCTATAGCACATAGAATCAGGAGCACCTTAACTGAGATTACTTGGAGTTACACAGCACAATCAGGGCAAGTGGGATCAGAATTGGCTAATAGAGTTTTAAAAAGACGCTCAGAAATGACAATAGGAAGGTGTTGTGTGTGCTGTTGTGGAAAAGACTCTGCTCCCAGAGAAGCCATCCCCGGGGGCAGTATGGTAAGAGAGGAGGTTAGCTAGTTAGAGTACTGACAGTTATTTCAGTATCAGGACTCTGATTCAAGAAGCCCTGAGCATCTGGGGACACAGCAATGACCTGCAGTTTACATTTCTGGTGTTGCACAGGATCTACCACCTATGGCCAGATTAAGGCATAGGCATCCCATTGGCCTTACACTTAGCACACCAGTTCCCAAACTCACAAATTTGTTAGTCTTTAAGGTGCCACAAGTACTCCTGTTTTTTATGACGAGATCAGAATCTCAGCTTTCAAGTTTTTAAAATGATGATGAGGGATAGCTCAGTGGTTTGAGCACTAGCCTGCTAAACCCAGGGTTGTGAGTTCAATCCTTGAGGGGGCCATTTAGGGAACCGGGGTAAAAATTTGTCTGGGGATTGGTCTTGCTTTGAGCAGGGGGTTGGACTGGATGACCTTCTAAGGTCCCTTCCAACCCTAATCTTCTATGATTCTATCTCTCAGGGATGCAAGGTGAAGCTTGAAAATGTGCCCCAAGTGTGACTGAAGCCTGCCTGAGTCTGCAGACAGCTTGAACCTGTAGCTCCAAGAGATGTAAACTGCCCCACTCATGGATGCTGCTGACCCAAGGAGGGGCAGTGCTACAACATTGTGGGGGAGGGGCATGAGGGGCCCATATGGGTTGTGCCTAAAGTCCCAGACTGCCTTAATTCAACCTTGCCACTATCACTGCCTCTGTCTGACCACTCTAGCTTGAAAGCTTCCCATGCTGCCAGACCTTTCCCTTTGATTTAGCACCAAACATGATCATGCAAGTCCAGCCACAGAGAGGGTATTTGCATGTCCTTGGATGCAATAAAAACTCTGGCCAGAATCTTCTGTGTGCTACCGACACTTGGCACTGACATAACACTTTATTTTAAAAGCACTCTACGAACCTTAACTTCCTGCTCCATACAATGCCCCTGTGAGGTGAATAATGTTATTGCCCTTCTACACATGGGGAAACTGAGGCACAGAAAGGTTAACACCCAACAGTGAGACAATCACTGCACCAGGATCAGAAACCCCTGCGCTCAAGCCTGGATCTGTGCTCCCAGCTCTTTGCTCAGGTCACCAGATCATGCTGCCTCTCAAGCCTATGCCCCAAGTAGGAATTGTCACACAGATGTTGATGGCAGCATTGGTGTTTCTGAGGGTGGGCTTTCAGAAGAAATGCTGTTCTCCGGAGGAAGGGAGAGGCGCGAGGGTCATGTGTCTGCTCCTTTCTAGGAGCCCTGTTCTGCCAAAGGATCTGCATGCTTGAACTTTGCTCCTTCACAGAGTCCATTTGACTTCAGTGGGACCTCCTTGCAGGAGGAAGAGGACAGGCAGCTGAAGGACCACGCCCTAGGTTTGTTTGGGATCTTTCAAGCTAGTATTACTCGAGAAGCCTCATTTTCAAATGCTGCCACTGACACAGTACATGCAAATCCCACACTTGGTAAGATCCCCACAGGTAGGTAAGATTAAATGAGTTCATTTTGGGATCTAGACCATCTCATTGAATTTTTATTTTCAAAATGAAGATGATAAATCACATGACTCAATCAAGCAGATGCCATCTGCAGATCCTGGTTGGAGGAGATACATTAATATGGTTTCTCTTTAGGGTCAGATTTGCTACTCTTTCTTCACAGGTAGTCCCACTAAAATGAATGGGAGTAACTGCAGAGGAAGGTGCTAGTCCATGTGAGTAAAAGCAGCAGACCCTAGTTATGTGGGGCTAGATTTTAAAAGGAGCTCAGAGCCAGATTTCCAAGTGCTCAGCACCCACAAATGGAGCCAGATTTTCAAAAAAGCTCAGCATATTGGGTGAATTATATTTTCTGACCACCTACTGTGATGCCCGTATGGGAGCTGAGTTCTTTGGAAAACCACATCTGCAGTGTCAAATGGAACACTTTCTCTCTCCTTCTCTTCTTGGCAGTGGGTTTTTCTCTATTGTGGGGAGGGGTGACATATATTCTAACACTTATAGCTGAGCCAGTGAGGGCAGTTCGTCCATCTCCAGACTGGAAATGGCTTCACTTGTGATGTATTACCTAGGGAAATGCTGTTAATAAACAGGCAATATAAAACACCCAGAAGCCACATACCTACCTGTCTGTTTGCAAGATGTAAGATGTTAATTAACAGGCATGCTCCAGTGGTTCCGGTGTGCTGGCTCACAGCTCTAATGCATAAAATGATTCTCCTGAAACATAGCCATGAAAAATGCCAGAGCATGGAGGGGCCTCTTAGGAAAACTGCTACCAAACACACAGCCAGTGAGACTTGCTCTCAGCCCTACTGACAATAATCAGAATCCTGCAACCAGGGGAAAGTCATGGATTCAGACAGTAAGGGGAGGGGAAAACATGGCTGCTCTTCAATTCCCCCAGCTTTTGTAGGAACTAATTTTATTAGTTTCTGTGGGAGTGGAAGCCATGTTTGATTTCATTTCTGTCTCTGCACACAGGGTGAAGCAGAGTTGAATTCTCAAAGTTGCCAGGGACAAAGGGATCCACTCCCCCAAGCAGGCCAGATCATGTTCCATTGTGGAAACATCTGCACAGGGATCAGGAACTCTGATGTCCACTGTGAGCTCAGGCATATGCTTGATGCACAGGGCCAGCTGCATGGAGTCCCAGTGCTTCTTCATGGGCTCTGGGTCCCCTACTCCAGCTCCCCAGTGCTCCAGCTCAGAGGGACAGAGAGTGTTCTGTAGGAATAGGACTATGGCTTCTGGCTCAAATTTTTCTCTGTTGTTTCTGCTGGATGCAGGAAATGAAGGTGTGAGAAATGTGGGTCCTCCACAGCCAGTTCCCAAGCCCTCATCCCTTGGGTATCCTCAGACACCATAGAGAGCTTTCAGTGAGGGCTGAGGGAACACAGGACCGCTGCCATGGAGGCAGCTGATTTCTCCTTCTGTATGGCGGGGAGAATTGCATGCAGCATCCGTTCCATGCACAGATCCTGAGGGTGGGATCCAGTCCTATACATTTTCTAAACTGTGGGCTCTTAGGCAGTTGCCATGGTAAAGCTACTTAACCCACCACCAGAAATCTTGCACTTCAGCTCCAGATTGCGATTGATGAAAAAGTCGTGGGAGCCATGTCCACCTCCAGACCACAGGTGGGCACTGGCATGCTCAGCCTTCCCATGCTGCTGCCCCATTCTCAGGCTGACAGGCACAGCACCACCTCACTCATCACCCAAGAGGGAAGAGCATATTAGTGTCCAATTGGCTTTTGGTGGGCTCCCCGGTTGCAACCTGTCAGTGAGAGCAGCAGCGTGGGGAGTCCAAGATGGAGAGCCTGTGGTCTGTCATGGCAACAGGGAGTGGGAGTGAAAGGTTTATGAATGTGGCTTCTCAGTTTTATGCCATCACTTCTAAGTTGGAGCCTGTGGTCTAGTTAGCTCTGTAAGTGTTTTGCCTTTGCTTTCTGAGTGCTGCACCTTTAAATCTCTAAGAACTCTGTCTGCAGAGCCAGGCAGACATTTTGAGAGGCAGAGCTGCTGCTGCAGCCTACTAGGGTGGAGACACGATCACACTGTGCTCTCTCATGGAGACTTTACTTTTGTGGTTTGTTATTCTAAAAGACAACCTGATTCTGCATGAAAGGTGCTGTTTGGTCTTTGTTTAAGGGAAAACTTACAAGAGGTGAAGATTTCTGCTGTGCTACATGTGGCCCAGAGGGGTTGTTGTCTCACAACCCCATGGCTCTCTGGGAGGAGAGACAAGGTAAGCACTTTACACCCATATTGATTCTTAAAATGTTGGATACGACCCTGTGATAGGTTGGGTAAGGTTCTAGTCACCTGCGCAATCCAGCAAAATGTCAACAGGCTTCATGCAAACTCGCTTCTAAAAGAGAGTCTGGAGATCTGAAAGCAACTCCTACACCACAGAAAGGAAAAGGACCAAGTGTCTGGATAGCTCAAGACGGGGTGTCAAAGCTGTTGAGCCATCCACAGGGCGTTCTAGACAGTCCAAGCCACCCCACACAGCGCTGCATCTGTCTGAGGGAGGGAGACCCTGGGTGTTAAAGAGTGAGCAAGGAATGAATTGATCTGTGAGTGTGCAAGAGAGTGAAGGAGGAGAGCATGTGTAGCCAGGGCTGAGTGAATGTGGAAATTGTTAGCTTGGACAGACTGGATGGCTCAGGACAAGGGGATACGGAAGAGAAGGGGAGGGCCTTTTGCTTAGAGGTCATCATTGCCAATCTAGATGAGGCTGGTAACTGCTGGCAGTAATCACCATCTGTTCAGCTGCCTGTATATTGAGACGGCAGTTCAGTTCAGTTCAGTTCTTTGTGGACAGGCATTCACACCACAAAAACCACCATCACAATTGGTGTGGATTAGCACCCTGGCTAGTAATCTCAGTAAAAAGCCCTGGACTGAATGGGAATATAAGCAGAATTACCCTCTTGTCCCTTAGGATGGTCCATCCCCAGGTTGAGATACAGTGGTAGGAAGCTTCCTATGAAGAGACTGAGTGTCTGCAGAAGCATCTGGAAATGAAATGGAAGAGCCAACTTAGTTGCCTCCACTGCTGACTGCTTCTGCATAGGAGAAAGACGGGGAAAAGAAACAGTCTACTCCTTGAGGACTAGAGCCAGCAGTACGTGTGGCGGTACCAGCCACCCCCCAGAAGCTGCCAGTGGAACAGAAGAGAAGGGAACCAAGGACAAGATTGTCCTGCAGAATGTGCCTGGGAGCAGGGAGACTACATGGCAGGCCAGCATGGGCAAGAGCATAAAAGCAGGGGACCAGGGCTGTGGCAGCTGGTGCAGGGGAATAGGAAGACCAGGCAGGAGGGAAGCATGTGCAAGGGAAAAAGAGGAGAGAAAGGAATATAATCAGTGGGAGGGGGTGGTGGTGTTTATGATATTTTTCAAAAATCACAAATCACATAATCAAAGACTCAGTGCAAACCTTGCAATGACGTCAGTAGGAGCAGGATTAGGCCCTAAATAGAAAGGGGCCCCTCCTTCTTTACCACCCTCTAGCTCTGGGCACCCCCCTCTTGTAATGTGAACAATTCTCCCTTGTGTGAGGAGTAGGGAAAGTTGGCAGCTCTGTCACACTCAAATTAAAACAAAAGCTCTTTCTAGCAAAAAGCACTGTTTAAAATGCTTCAGCAATCCCAATATCTATTTCATGCTGTGAGGTGGAGTGGCTCCCTGGCTCGAGGACAAACGGCATGGTGTTATGGAAACGCAAAGGCAGGCACTGCCCGTGAGAGCCAAGCGACTCTGCCAGCCCTGCTTACCAACTCTCCCAGCATGATTTACAATCTCAATTTCATTGTCTCTTTGTGCTCCCTGCTGTCCTGTCAACCATTCTACACCCCGACGTGCAGGCGAAAAGGAACAGACCTGCTCATCTTACTGTGTAAGACCCTCCCATGCCCCCACTCATGGCATGCAGCACAGTGTCGACAGCACAGAGACAAGCTTTCTTCCTGCGGATACCACGCTGAGAAGAGGGCAGAGTGCAAGAGCTGCTGCTGAATCAGGCGGATTGAATTGTGCAGTGCTTGAGTGAATGGCCCCCCTGCATCAGCAGAATGTAGCCAAGGCTCTGTCAGTCTCAGGCTGCTAGAGCGCAGTTCAAAGCTACATTTAATCTCCACTAGAGAACACAAATAATGCAGCTGCCCCTTCAAGCACAAAGCCAGCCCTGTGCCTCCCGCCTGGGCTGTGTGGTACAGGAGGACGCAGTGTTTCTAAAGGCTAGAAACAGGGACTGCCAATCAGGATTCTCTTCTCTCTCCCTGAGGTAGTTAAACCATCCCCATTAGTATAGGATCTGAGCACCTCACACTCTGTGATGTATTTATCATCACAATGCTCCTGTGAGGTAGGGAAGTGCTATTATCCCCAGCTTACTGACAGAGAGAGAAAATAACTTGCCTGGGATCACCCAAGAAGTCTGTGGGGGAGCAGGGAATTGAAGGCAAATCTCCTGAGTTCCAGACTAGCACCCTAGTCATTGGAACCTGATTATGTCACAGACTTTCTCTGTGGCTTTGGACAAGTCACTGAACCTTTCTGTGCTTCAGTTTCCCCATCTGTAAAATGGGCTAATGTACTTATTCACCTCTGTGAACTACTCTGAGATAGTCAGACCAAAAAATATTAATGAATTAATTCCTGTGTTCTTACTATTAATTAGCCTGATGCACACCAGTGCTCTCAGGAGGGAGGTTAATCGGCGGCAGAGTGGCAGAGACAGATGTATCTGTCTTTGGCTTTTTGGAGTCCTGTCAGCACTAGTAAATGGATGCATTGCTGACAATGCTCCCTCCCAAATCTGTATCAGAAATGACTGCAGTGACAGTGTAGGCTGGACAAAACCATTTCAGAAAATGTTTCTAGGTGCAACAGGTGCAAGCTGAACTGCAGGTGGACAAGGGGCAGCTGTCATTTTAGGCTCCATCTGCACTGCATCTCTAACTGATTCTAGTTACCACATGTTTAAGATCTGTAGCATAGTGAGGAACCTATGCATATCCCTCAGACTGGGCTTGGTGATGTCCCATTGACGCTATACACTTTAACCATGTGTCTGACGAAGTGGGTATTCACTCACGAAAGCTTATGATTCAGTACTTCTGTTAGTCTATAAGGTGCCACAGGACTCTTTGTCGCTTTTTACAGATCCAGACTAACACGGCTACCCCTCTGAGACGTTCACCACGCTGTATCCAAATCCGTGACTCACTGGTTGTAGGCTGCTTGTGGCTGAGTACTGCTTATCAAGCAGTTGTCTCAGTAGTACCTTGTGTTCCCTTTGGGTATGTCTACACTGCAATTAGACACCCACAGCTGGCCCATGCAGCTGACATGGGCTCACAGGGCGAGGGGTGTCGTGCTGTTTCATTGCAATGTAGACTTCTGGGCTTGGGCTGGAGGCTGGGCTCTAGGACCCTGCAAGGTGGGAGGGTCCCAGAACTCAGGCTCCAGCCTGAGCCCAGAAGTCTACACTGCAACTAAACAGCCCCGCAACCCGAGCCAACTGGCACGGGCCAGCTGCGGGTTTTTAATTGCAGTGTAGACACACCCAGAGCAATCCGTTGTCTCTCATCTCATACTTAGGGCTTGTCTACATGCCCCTGCAATTTGGACTACTACAGGGGTGAGAATTGCTGCACCCAAAAGAGTGCTCTGCTGTAACTGCCCTGTGGGGATGCTGCTGGTGTGAACTAATAGGTACTTAGTTCACATTAACATAGTCCTGTTTGAAGAGGATGACATTAATGCAAACTAGGGACCTTGTAGTTCGTGCTAGCAGCATCCATAAAGGGCAGTTGCAGCACAGCACTTTAGTGCGTGCTGCAAGTCACACGCCCATATTCTACACCATGCTGCAGTACACACATAGCATTAGGTTCTAAGCTCTCTGCGACAGGAACCATCTCTTTGTGATATGTCAGTATAGCGTCCAGCACAATGGGCCTGGGCCTCCAGGTGCTACCACGTTACAAATCAAATACTAATAATTAATTAACAAGGTAGAGGAGACAGCGTTGTATTTCCCAATAGGTGGGCGAATCTCATGAGGGGGATTGGAATGTAGAATATTGAGGTTCAACTAATAACTATTGGAAATTAGGGTTTCAGAAGTCAGCTCAATCACCTTTTTATATTACGGCTGATTTAACAACTAGTCAATCTACAAAAACATTTTTAAAAAACCTATTTAACTAAAATGAGCACAGGGTTTGAGAATCTAGTGTCCAGTAGTTTCTGTTAGGACCTTCGTTTTCTCAGTTCCACTCTGCCTTCTCTGAGGGTCAGAATGGTAGCTCCTTGTTTGCTTGCTGGCTGAGTGACTGGGTGTTTTTTAGCGTATCCACAGACATCTCCTAAAGAGCATGGCTCTTTGTACAGGGGCAGGATGCCTGTCTCAGGAAGTAACTCTGAGAACTCTCTGCCTGGGGAGAGAATGAAGCTCTTTGTACCAACAACAGGAGGGGCGCTGCCTCTGTACTCTCTGCCAGTAATAAACAGAGGTGGCTTTTTTATTAAAGTGAGCTCATGACAGTGTCATTAGTCCAGGACTCAGCCTGGCTGCACTAACCCACCAATAAGGAGACGGTGAAATCATACAACATTCTTAATTCTTCCTTTTCATTGCCTTCAGACTCTTAAACGCTGCTTAGTGATGTACTTTGTGCTTCTGTACACTAGGTGCAGTATTTAGACTCTTTTATATTAAGCTCCAGTTTTGTTTTTTCTGCGCCCCTATGCATTTGACACTTTGCTGCTGCACAGCGAAGCAGTGAATGTGAACAAATGACTTTGTGGAATTCTTCTCAGAGTGGATAATGGCACCCACTTTGTCATTTCTCATGGCCACCCCTTCGTGCGCACGTGTCCATGAGAACGCAGGAGTGCAAGTTCTCTCTCCTTTCCTACCCAGACCACTTGCTTCTATTTCAAAATTCAAACATGAACACTGGTGTCGGAGGAGGACAGCACAGGCTGAGTGTTTGCAGAGAAGCATTAATTGGGGATTATCTGGATTAAATTTGACAAAGTCCACTGAATACACTGTGGCCATTTGCAAATGGAGAATAGGAGGCAGTGACAGGGAAATGTTGGCTCCTCTCCCTGGGATACCCAGTTAGGTAAGTTAATTGGGAACATTGTCTTTAAAGTGTGGTAGAACAGTGTGATTAGAAAGTTATTTGAGGGATGGGAAAGCCAAGCCTTTTGGGCTGTTATGGACTTTCTCCTGAGTCTGCCTGAAAACTGAATTGCAGCATATATTTACATTTTGGAGGAGGAGAATTTGAAGGCAGGCTCCCTTTATGAAGCAGCAATGATCCCTACTAAGCATGCCCCCCCCCAATTCCTATTAATTTTCTAAGTGTCCTCTGTTTAGCTTTAACTATGGCAAAGTGTAGCTTGTAGGTAGCAGGTAGGGCACTGAATGGGGAGGAGATAGAGCGTTGTGAATGCAGCTCCCTTTTCTCAAACGTTAGGGCTCTGATTATTAGATCTTCAGGAGATACACTTTGGGCAGGAATAGGGGGAGAGGAAACATGGCTTTTACCAATCCCCATGGCATAAGATAGAGCAGCCTTGAGGTTGCTCTAATATATACATTGGTTTTCAATTACTCCAAGGGCTGTTTGTGCAGGCAAGAATAGCCGCAGCACACTGGTGCACAGGCTACATCCCCTATCCCCCAAACATGCCCTGACAATTTCCCTTGGCAGGGCCTGTGTTATAGAACTATTACACTAGCTCTGTGCTACCATGGAAACCCCCTGCACTGCTGAGTATTCAATGGTTGCTCAATCTGCTGACTTATCTGGTTCTCTATGACACTCAGTGTAAAGTGACCATAGGAAAACAGATAGTAGGGTCCTGTATCTCTAGTCAAACTCTCAGTGGGGAGGAGAAAAAGCTGGGGAATACCCTAGGCAATTAGCAGCACACTCTGGCTGCAGTCCCACTGAGGGAAATTGCCTTTGACCTTTATGTACAACCTTGTTTTGTGTATTTTAGCTTTATGTTTTCTCTTGTTATCTTTCATGATCCTGAGCACTGGGTGTTGGAGGCACGCTCTTGCTTGGCTGTGTATTCTCTTGTATTGAAATACATCATTTTTGCGAGGAAGGAGTTTGCAATAGAGTATTTGGTCCGTGTTTCCAAAATCTAAAAGGTTCAACAAAATCATCAAATGGGCTGCCCCCTGGGTGACATCAGTTTGTTTTGGACATGGATATTGCCCACCCCAATTAACTTTTAAGTTGTACTGTCTGTCAGTCTGGGATAGGGCTCTTTGACCGTGTCCTACACCATGACCCTGGGTGGAAAGCTGGCTTTAGGTATCCATGAGGCCCACGGCTCTAAATAATGATAACTTTTGCATTCTTTCCTTCTTAAATACAAGGCAAGTACATGGCAATGCCTGCCCCTCCCCTTGTTCCCCCCAAAGAAGCATCATATGAGATTCCTTTGGGGAGTGTGTTGAAGAATCTGCTGAGGTCAAAACTGGACAAGTCTGGAGATAGCTAGAGCTAGGATCACAGAGAAGGGAACGTGGATCAGGGCCTATGGCCTTGTCTCCTGAGCTAGGATAGCCAGACAGCTTTAGCCCTGATAACTCCCACACTACTAAAAAACACTATCTCCAACTGGCCTGCTGCCGGAATGCACTCACTTTTTCCTTGTTGTCCATGGTGATGGCAATCTGCATCCGTCTCCCTCTGCGGAAAGCTACCAGGTGGTCCACCTCTTCCTCGCTCAGGTCTGGGTCCCCACCTTGACTCAGGAGGCCTTCTGAACTCCGTTTCTCACTGACAATCCGCTTCCCCTGGAAACAACAGAGCGAGAGCAACATACACATAATGACACAAAATTTAGAAGCATCCCCCTTCCTGTATCAGCCTATCACTATAATCATAGACACAGGGGCTGGTGGTGAATTTAGGAATTTGCATAACAGAACAAATCAATGGTCCCTCCAGTCCAGTTCAGCCTCCAAGCTCTGAAAGTGGCAAATATTGGGAACTTTGGAGGAAAATGTAAAGTTCACATAAATTCACTTGGCTTATTGCAGTGTTTCTCAAACTGGGGTCGCCGCTTGTGTAGGAAAAACCCCTGGCAGGCCGGGCTGGTGTGTTTACCTGCCCCATCTGCAGGTCCAGCCGATCGCGGCTCCCACTGGCCGCGGTTCACTGCTCCAGGCTAATGGGAGCTACTGGAAGTGATGCGGGCTGAGGGACTTACTGGCCACTGCTTCCAGCAGCTCCCATTGGCCTGCAGCGGTGAACCGCAGCCAGCGGAAGCCACGATCGACCGGATCTGTGGACCGGGCAGGTAAACAAATCGGCCCGGCCCGCCAAGGGCTTTCCCTGCACAAGTGGTGGAACAAGTTTGAGAAACATTGGCTTATTGTGTACAACTATCCAATGAGGAACGTTTCTTCTTGTCTTCATTGCTCCAAAACTTGAGTATTGATTGACAGCCTTTATCATTTTTATTTTATAGTGACTTATAGTCAGGTGTTGCTAGTTGTATTCTCTTTTGACTCTTACTAAGATATTTGCCTCCATAAAATCCAAGGGTGAAAATGGGGGAGGGAGAAGGGGGAGTCGGAGTAGCGATACTCCCCTAAACCTACGCACAAACCATGCCCTTGTCACCTGAGACTCTGTGATCTTCATAATATCATTGTCCCTCTCTTTTCTTGAATGATTTGATCAACAGTTGAACAATTGAACTACTGATCAAATAGTGAAATAGTTGACAATGTTGACATTTAAACTCTTGTCATGAGCTTCAGATGACATGGGCAGTTCATACCTTTCAGAGTTATTGCTTCAGGCTGTCTGCTGATTCAGAAACACTTCGCTGCATCTGTTTACGTCTGGTTTTTATTCTGATTATTATCTTCACAGTCAATTCAGCTCCTGGTAATATCCCCCAGCAGTGAGTTCCACAGAGTAAATATATCTTTATCTTTCTGTTTCACTGTGTGCCATTTTGTTCTCATCTTACAGGAAAGGGTAAATTGGAGAATTTGACAGGTCGTCTTTATACTAGTCAGTATTCTATAGATAGCTCTGTCATATCTCTTCTTAGTTTTCTTCTTTCCAAATCATTTCTAGAGTAAATTTTTCAAAAGCAAGTAAGTGACTTAGGAGCCTGAATAATGGTACTTATGCTCCTAAATCACACAGGCACTTTTGAAAATGTTACCCTATGTCTCCTTATTCTCTCTTCATGTGGATGCCGTCCTTAGCTCGCCTCTAACAGTGCTGTGCAGAACTCGGCTGTTTCATTTCGCAAGGGGAGGTGCATGTTCTTCACTGTCAATCTGGGGGGGTTTCACTCACATCTGAGTGAACTTGGTGAATTAACTCAAAATTTCAAAACAAAATGTAGTTGAAATTAGAGAGCTCCTTTATAACAGCAAATTTCATATGATTTGCATGTAAAACCTTAACTGGACCCAGGTTTGTTCAAAAAGTTTGCAAACCTGAGCAGTGCTTTCATTGAATTTGTAATGACACCTGAAACCAAACATGCTTCACTGTAGCCTTATCAATACTAGGTTCTGCCAGAGGTTCAGCTGACCAGGTGTTAGCCCCATGGCCAAGTGCAGACAAGGATCCTTCAGCCAGACCAATTCTTCTCAACTGTTTCAATGAAGCCATTCAGCACGTTTAACTAACACATGGTAAAAGTTCTGGAAGCTCTCAGAGCCTTTTTCTACATCAGGGGTTTATTCTCCTCTTGCTTACACTGGTTTAACTCTGCATACCTCCATTAACTTCATAGGAGTTACTCTTGATTTACACTGGTATAAGTGAGAAGAGAATCAGGGCTGAGGGCTCCTGCTGGTTCTAATATCCAGAGCCTGTTCTAACAGTGGTGAGAATTTTTTGTAAAATTTCCTAGTGGAGACACAGCTTTAGTTTCAAATTTCATAGCAAACATTCACGCAGTTGTAGCCTCTAAGAATTTTTGTTGCCTTTCTTGGGACTTTTTCTATTTCTGCTGTATCCTTTTTGAGATGAGATCATTGAAAACAAATATTGTATGAAAGGTGAGGCTCCGCCATCAGTCAGTTGAACATCATTCTAATAGTTTCTGCATTGTTCCCTATCCCCATGTCAACACAGCCTAACATTTGATGTGCTAGTTTGACGGTTGCTGTGAATTGAGTGGATGTCTTCAGTGAGCCATCCACAGGGATGTCCAGATCAACGATAAAGAGTGGTTCAGGAGGCAAATTAGCAATCAACATTACCCAAAGAGTCACAGTAGTGTGAATTCATTGTTTCATTTACTATAGTACTATACAGTATATTAATATTTAAACAGTATGATAGGGAAATATATATATATATTCTCACAGCAAAATGACTGACCAAGTATTATTATTTTATCAACTACAATTGGTTAATAACATAGTAAAAGCATCTTGATTGGTTAATAATTAAAGCACACAGTGTTTCAGTATCATGTGCTGCAAAGAGGCACGTTAAAGAGCAGCTTGCAAGCATCAATCTGAGTATCACAGGTCTAGATCTTTTTCATAAGAGTTTAAAATTAATTCAGAATCCAATCTGACCGTCAAAAGAACGAGCAGTCATTTTATTGCACAATGCAAACTGTCTTGGAGGCCATTGCAGTCAGATATCCAGGGTCAGGTTAACTATTGAGCCTAGGAGAACTGAATGCTGTAGAGATCTCCATCCTCACAAATTATATAAACTGTGTTAAAGACTTTTGGAAGTCCTGTATATTGGCTGGTTGATGGCCATTCTGATATCTTGGCAGAGCGCCACAGAGAGGAACTTACTTGGGTTTATTAGAGTTGGGCCTGAGCCACAAAGTTCAAATCTGGATCCAAACTCCTCCAAAATTCCCGTTGTCAGATCCAAGGTTTGCATTCCATCAGTTCTATAGTGCAATGTACTGGGTTTTGGTGTATATATAGTGTTGCCATCTAGTGGCTAGCCCACAGGGACTATGTGATGGGACATGCCCCCATCTTACTGATAAGCTAACGAGCATTCCTGCACTGAGGCAGTGCCAGTTAGGTGCACCTGCAGAACATGCTCCGCCTGGAGAAGTGGAGTTTAAAAGGGTGAGACTGGCCACACAAACTAGAGGATTGGCTTTGTTTTCTTCCTAGGAGCAGGGAAGCTGCCAGGGACTGCTAGCAAGGGGAGCTCAGTCTGAGGCAGTTGCTAGCCCATCCTTCTCCCCCTCCTTGTCTGGGGCAGACTGGCATTATGAGCCTGATATGGACGAAGGATGCTGAAGGGATCCTTGCACCCAGTGAGCTGCGGTGAGACTTGGGGAATGCTGCCAGGGACAAGAGGCAAGTGAATCAAGAGTCAGAAAGGACCCTGAGAGTTAGCTGAACTCCTGCTGGAAACAGTCAGATTGCTCGGCAGTGGGTGTATGTAGGGGACCCATGGGTAACAGATTCAAAGAGACTACAACTGATCCCAGGTTGAGAGTCGGCTGACTACAGCTATTACAATTGCAAAGTAAGGACATTCTTCTTTAGTTAAAGGGCAAGAAGCCCGCGGTTTTGGAGCAGAAGGAACAGGGGTCTAGACCTAGCACTGTGCGTGTGATTAATAAATTTGCCAGTTGTCTGCAGCACATGGGTTTTTTACAATAGTGAGCAGCCAGGTAGTGCAGATCAGGATCCAGATTCATAGATTCCAAGGCCAGAAGGAACCACTGTGATCATCTAGTCTGACCTCCCATATAGCACAGACCAGATAACTTCCCTCAAAATAATTCCTACAGCGGAGCTTTTCGAAAAACATCCAATCTTGATTCTAAAATTGTCAGTGATGGAGAATCCACCACAACCCATGGCAATTTGTTCCAATTACTCTACCTTATTTCCAGACTGAATTTGTCTAGTTTCAACTTCCAGCCATTGGATGATGTTATACCTTTCTCTGCTAGACTGAGGAGCCCAGTATCAAATACGTGTTCCCATGTAGGTACTTATAGACTGTGATCAAGTCTCCCTTGAACTGTATCTTTGTTAAGCTAAATAGATGGAACTCCTTGAGTCTATGACTATAAAGCATGTCTTCTAATCCTTTCATCATTCTCAGGGCTCGTCTCTGAACTCTCCAATTTATCAACATCCTTCTTGGATTGTGGACATCAGAACTGGACACCGTATTCTGGCACTGGCTGCACCACAGTATAGAGGTGAAATAACCGCTCTGCTCCAATTTGAGATTTCTCTGCTTATTCATCTGAGAATTGCATTAACCTTTTTGGCCACAGCATTGCACTGGGAACTCATGTTCCGCTGATTATTCACCAGGACCCCAAATCTTTTTTAGTGTCAACCATTCAAACATCTAGAAAGTTAAGGAGTTATTAGATCCTGGCTTTGATTAACACCCCATTTCTCATTTGTTGAATCATGTCATCAGTAATATCAATAAACACAGTTGGCCAGTCAAAACACAGGATGTTTGAATGGGATGTTACGAATTATACGCAACTGAATGTTTTAAAGGGATACTGTCAAGATAAAAAACATGTATTTATTTTTAGTTCCTTTTTTTAAATTCTCCTCTATTCATGTTCTTATAATGTGATATATACTTGTAATACCTTGAATTTTATAACTAAACAATTCTTTCAAATCTGGCTTACTTTTCACCATTTATGTGTTTGTGTTTACTTTCTCAATTTTACTCAAATCGTAGAGTGCAATTAGATTCTACATTTGTAGAGTGAACATGAACTGAACGTGGTGAGAGCAGAATTAAACCTCTGAACAGCTTGTCTTGTGTTTATCTAAATCACACAGGCAATTCTGAAAATCCCACCCGCTGTTATCTTTGGGTTCACACTACTATGGGTCAGTGTTTATAGCCAAAAATTCTCCTATATTTGTTTTTCTGGAAAAGATGTCATGAAAACAATTATAGTGAGATTTCCTCAGTCACCAGCGGAATTTGGATGCCCAATTCTCATAAAAATTACTGGAAAATAGGACTACAAATCCTGTTGGTGGCTTTGAAAAATCTCAGCTTTATGTTCTTATTACATTTTTTTCAAGCCAAAACCTATGTAGTGAGTCTCAATATGCCTCATGAAGCTCCCTTTATAAAGTGCCTTAATATCTAATTTGGTTTTTGATACTTAAAAAAATATCCTCATCATAATTTTGAGGCATGTATGCATTAATTAGGGGTCAGCTGCAGCAGTGGTATAACACCACTGAAGTCAGTGGAGTTACATCAGGATAAATATGGCTTACATGCTTTGGAATCAGGAGCAATGTTTCAGAAAAATTCAAGGGGAGGGAGCAAAATCATGTCAGCATATAGAACATTTTGTGATTATATTATATCCTGCAAAGTTGGGGGAGAAAGGGTCATGGTGGGAGGACTGGAAGACATAATGGAGCATAAAAACCTATGAAAAGCTAGGAGGGGCTGCCCTGTGGCACCAAATGACACCTCTGTATAGAGTAAAAGAGGTGCAAGGTTTCACCCTTTCCTTTCCCTCCTCTACCCTAATTTCCCCCTTTTAAAAACTATTCTTTTTTGGGTCCCCAGCTGCTTTCCTGAAGGCAGAAATTTATCAGTATCTCCTTCAGTTACCCATCTCCTGCATCCCACCACCAACACTCTGCTCGAGTGAGTTATGTACCACAAGTAAAGAACACTGCATCCAAAATACTAGATCCCTTCTTTATCACCATTTTAATAGAAATGGACAATAATTTTCTCCCATCACCGTGAAGAACTGCTGGGAACCACAGCAGTGACCATTTCTTTTTCAAAATGGATCCATTTGTCCTCTAGGGCCAGATCCTGCAAGGTCATGATATATCCCTGAGTACCCTTGGTGCCTACTGACATTAGTGGGTTGCTCAGCACCTTGCAGGATAGGACCTTTAAAGCGCTACCTGTGGCTGAGTGTCCTTGTCCCATGTCTAGGATGACTTAGAACTTCTAACTCAGCTTTACTAACCATGACATATTGCTCGAGTCTGATGTCTCGCTGGTGTTGTCAGCATTCTCTCAAGTATCAATATTGCCATAGAACATCTTGCTCCACTGGTGATTAACCTAGCGTGAGGGACGCTATTGGAAGTACATTTGGTCACCCTTAAGTCCAACAAACCCATCTGGTACACTAAGCTGTGTGGTTAATTAATGAGCTGGAGAATTGGGGTTCCCTGCCTAGAGTGATGCACTGATGTGAGCTGCTCAGCACTGTGGACACCATTTTTATAAAAAAGGCCAGTTTGGGGGTGGACGTGGGGGAGTCCCTAGTAGTTTTGGGTGGCTCAGAGTACTAATAATGAGCTACTAACCTATAACCTCTACATCAACAACTCAAATCCAGTCTACATCAGTAGTTGATACCTGGTGCCATTCAGTGGTCTATGCAAAAGATCTCAGTCCAGTTCCTGTTACACAGATAACACCATCACAAATACGCACTCAGAAGAGAGACCTATGGCTATGTCTACACTACTGCGGTAAGTCGACCTATGCTACGCAACTCCAGCTATGTGAATAACGCAGCAGGAGTCAACATACTTTAGGTTGAGTTACCACAGGGTCTACATTGCGGGGGGTCGATGGGAGAAACTCAGTGATCTGCTGTTGATTTGGCCGGTTTTCACTAGCCCCACTAAATCGACTGCTGGTGCATTGATCTCAGAGCATGGATCCCGGCCAGAGCAGGCTCCAGGCACCAGCTCAGCAAGCAGGTGCTTGGGGCGGCCAAGGGGAAGTGGTGGCACGTCAGGCTGTTCGGCAGCAATTCGGCGGCGGGTCCCTTGGTCCCTCTCAGAGGGAAGGACCGGCCGCCAAATTGCCACCAAAGAAGAAAGCGGCGTGGTGGAGCTGCCGCCGATCATGACTTTCTTTTTTTTTTTTTCCCCCTGCTTGGGGAGGGAAAAACCCTGGAGCAGGCCCTGATCCCGGCTGTAGTGTAGACCTGCCCTAGGACTGAATGGGCATGGAGAATAAATTAACCTCCCACTGGTGGTCCCTCCAGAACAGTGTTTCTTAAACTGGGGTTGCCGCTTGTATAGGGAAAGCCCCTGGCGGGCCGGGACAGTTTGTTTACCTGCCCCGTCCGCAGGTCCAGCCGATCGCAGCTCTCACTGGCCGCGGTTGCTGCTCCAGGCCAATGGGAGCTGCTGGAAGCGGCGTGGGCCAAGGGACTTACTGGTCGCCGCTTCCAGCAGCTCCCATTGGCCTGCAGTGGTGAACCGCGGCCAGTGGGAGCCGTGATCGGCCGGATCTGCGGACAGGGCAGGTAAACAAACCGGCCCGGCCCGCTAGGCGCTTTCCCTACATAAGTGACGACCCCAGTTTGAGAAACACTGCTCCAGAATAAAGATGAGACACACTGGAGGGAACTGAGTATGAAAGCGTGCACTGCTGGTGCCTGAGTTATAGTTCTGCTGACCCTGCTCCCATTGAAGACCAGGCGAGCAGGAGCAGGCTTTCCATGGGTATGTAGCAGAGCTCTGCAGGCCTGTCAATTGAGCAACTTCACTTTTTAAGTGACAGCTACCAGCTGTGCCCACAGAGAATCCCTCCCCGAGTGGAGAAGGGGCCCAGATTTCCAGCCAGGGGCGGCTCCAGGCCCCAGCATGCCAAGCGCATGCTTGGGGCAACATGCCACGGGGGGCGCTCTGCCAGTTGCCAGGAGAGGGCAGGCGGCTCCGGTGGACCTCCCGCAGGTGTGCCTGCGGAGGGTCCGCTGGTCCTGCGGCTTCGGTGGAGCATCCGCAGGCACGCCTGTGGGAGGTCCACCGAAGCCGCGGGACCGGCGACCGGCAGAGCGCCCCCCCCCCGCATGCCGCCATGCTTGGGGCGGCGAAATGGCTAGAGCCGCCCCTGTTTCCAGCTGACTCCAGATGGATCACAGCAGATTTGGGAAACTCTGTGAATGTAGCCTCTCTAATACCCAAAGAGTTAGAAAGGTCAGAAGTGGTGGTGAGAGGCTATGGGAGAGGAATTATGCAAAGCACCAGTGAAACCTGACAATCAAAGAGAAACCAATATTTAAATAAAGTTAACCAATTAGGGGTGAGTGCTGAAAAGTGTTTATTGGATTTGCAGCAGATACAGCACATCTAGACAATTTATCATTAGAATTAAATGTACCATTAGGAGGGAATAGAGCACAAGTGAGGCAATTAAGCACAGCACAGATTATCTGGGCTTGGGGGGAGTGATGCTTTTATTAAGGAAGAACACAGGAGACAGATCTACTTAGTAGCATTATGACTAGTTTTGAAAAAAAGTCAGACGTGGAGATTACAGAAAATTGACTGGATTTTCTGGAAATGTTTCCCTCCCAGCATCCTTTCCAGCAAACTAATTCACAATATCCTCATTCCAGCCACTTGATTTAATGTTCATGTGTTTTCTTTAACTCCTTTTCCTGGCAGAATAGTATCGGTTACTTCATTAGTCTCTTGTTTCTAATCTTGAGCGTCCAGAGGGATCCTTTAATCACAGTAAGAGCGTGCTCTGTGGGGGATACTGACACTTCCCAGGGGTTTCTGCCTCTCAGTCTCTGGCTGAACAATAAACCCAGGCCGCGATATGCACTCAGCAACAGAGAGTCCCCGGTTGTCTTTTCCTGCTTAAATATAGTAGTGCCCCTGCAGAGCTTCAGCTTGCTCAGAAAATCTCTGCAGGCTGTGGAGAGCCAGTTGGGGTCTGCGGTGTTTCAACTGCTTTGAGCCTCCCAGGAGTTAGCCACCAACACTTTCACTTATTCACAAATGTTGGTGATACAGGGCCTGATCCAAAGCCCGTTGAAGTCAACAGAAAGGCTCCTGTTGACTTCAAGTGGTGTTGTAAATTTAGTATTTGCAGTGATGAATCACTAAACAAATGAGCATGAATCAGGGTATTAGCTCTTTGGCCATATCTGAGACTCTTGAATGTCTGTGGTCCAAGGCCTCATACCTGCAAGCCCTTCATGTGCAGATTTCTCATTGACTTCAATGGGAATCCCTCCCACAGAAAGCTTGTAGAAGCTGACCCTGCATGGACTCTCACAGTGAAGAGGTTTCAGAGTGGGAGCCGTGTTAGTCTGTATCAGCAAAAACAAAGAGGAGTCCTTGTGGCACCTACTCCTTGTTGTTTTTACAGTGAAGAGGCTGTCACAGCAGGAAGAAAGCCTGCTGAAGCGCCAGCTGGAATAATGAACCAATAATAAATGCCTGTTATGCCTTTGCGGAGTTCTTCTGTTGGCCCTACCTGCCCTTTCCTGGCTTCACATCTTTCTCTGTGACTGAAACTGACAGCATGTGATTAGAGGCTCTGACGTTAGATGTTTAGATGTAGTCAGAGAAGCTGCAGCCGCATCATTTATACTGATTAACTGCTATACTGTAACTTGTGATGTACACACTGCACTGCAACCTGTGTATTTTAATATGTCAACAAAAATCCAAGGTTTAAAAACTGCCCATTTAGGAGGAAGTTTCATAGTGGAGAAAGCTTGGACAAACACAAACAGAACTGAGCATTGTATAGTTTACATACTTTGCTGAGCCAGTCCTTCCTTGCATTCTCTGTTTATAGTTACTTTAGATATTTATGTTTGAATGAAAATATTCCCCTTGCAGGGGCCCTGGCGTTTGCCATGGGAAGGAGGATGATTTAACAAAGTGATTTAATTTAATAACTGTGGTTTATATCTCAGTGCCACCATCCAAGACACAATAGGGTTTTCCAGTCCACATTTGTTTCCTAGGCGGTGGAGCCTAATTGCCACCTAGCAACTTCTCAGGCCTTCAGAGTTCCAATAAATGCCTTAATAGGACAGCAGTTGTAGATAAGTCAGCAGCTGATCTGAAATAATATACAACTTAGACCAAGAGTCTACACAATTGCTCTCCCCTCCTCCACCACACATGGTCCCTCACTTATACACACACTTCTCCAATTCCCATTTTAATAATTACATTGAATGTAACTAAATGAGGGTTCTGCAGTGATACCATTGAAACACATAAAACAAACTGATTTTCCTCCAGCACCAATCCAGGCTAATGGTCACAGCTTTACACTAACATGTGGGAGACCAGGATGAGAACTTGGATTTTATGCTGTAGGTCATGTTCTGGGCTCCAGGGGTTAGCGCCTATGTGGAAGAGCCATATACAAAGAAAATGTTATTAATCCACATCTAAGACCACAAGCAGAAGTATGTAGCCAAAAGAGGCACTGATGGAGGTTTAAATATTTCATTTGTAATGTTCAGTAAATACTGGATGTAGCGATTTACAGGTAGTCACTCCATAGTCCGAGCCCAGAAGCATCTCTTTTTTTCATCTCATGAGGGGCTTTGGTGGTAAGGGAATGTGATTTCATTTGAAGGGGAGAAGCATATTTAATGCAACTGTCCATCTATTTGTAAAGAATGAAATGAGGGGCCTGAATCCTTTCCGATGCCCCTGAAAAATAATTTTGAAAGCAATCTTATTTCCCAAATGATTTGGTTCCTTTAAGGTAACATTTAAGGGCTCTACAATAGCAGTGATTGCAGCCACGTCTCCTTTGTGGAGAAGGGCAAACACAACAGGGAGAGATGGAATTCAAAAGGCACCAGAGGCACAAAACCAGGAGAGCTTTTCCAAACCACCTCATAAAGGAGAAGTGACTCTAGGATGACTAGGGACAGTCCTGATTTTTGGGTCTTTTTCTTATATAGGCTCCTATTACCCCCCACCTCCGTCCTGATTTTTCACATTTGCTGTCTGGTCACCCTAAGTGACTCTATGTGCATTTAGGCTACCTGCAAGGTTTTCTTCATCTCTGCATAGTGGGAGTTGTGGGGTATTAGCTTCATATACTTGGAAAATGTTTTGGGCTTTAAGCTAAGCCATGTAAATGCACCCAGATACTATGAGCCAAATTCATCCCTGTACCAGAGCTGAGCTTGGGGCCAGGCACCAGGAAGTCCCAATAAGGCAAAACTTTGTCACCTGTGTGCCTCCACCATGCTGGGTTGTCTGGCACAGGCTGGAACAGCCAGCGGGGCTGCCCTAACTTGCACTTGGCTGACCACAGCCCTGATGGGCCCTTCATCAGCCAGTAATAGCTGAGGTGTAGCCTGGCCATGGCTCCTTTGTTTTCTGGCATGCCCCCTACACCACAAGGGCTCAGCAGGAGCCTCGCACAGGGTCAGCTTTGCCAATCCCATGCCATCCTGGGACTCCTCCTATGCTCGGGGTCCATTAGTGCAGCTTTGACTCTGCCAACATGAAAGAGTCCTAATGTAAAGGCTGTGTCAGTCACCGGTGAGTCAGGCCTTATGTACTAGCTGTCTAATAATAAATGTTTCATTATTTATTAATAATCAATATTATGACACTCACCATTCTGAGTGAATTAAGTGCCCATCTTCACTGGAAAAACGTAGTATCTCTCTGTTCTAAAGCTTTTAAAGGTGAAAAGGCAGCTTTTAAATAACTCAATTCAATTTAGTGAGTCCCTTCAGGGGGTTTACTCTTGCTCCCACTGAAGTCAATGGCAAAATCACAGACTTCAATGAGAACAGGATCAGAACCACAGGGTACATCAGACCCTCACGCAACTGAGAACCGAAGCCTGTATCCTTACGATACTAACTGCCAGATCTTTATCAAGCCCTTTTTCGCAAATAACTTCTGACAGAGCAGAAGACATGGCTGGGATTCTTTTAATCTTTGCACATGGACACACAGACTTCACAAGTGTTCAGAAGTGAAGAGGTAACTTTTTGGATGACTTCTGCCCTGTCTAACAATCTCTGATCAAGCTTGAAGACGTAATACTTTTCGCAGTGACAGCATTTGAGGAAGAAAAGGGCATTTCAGAGCCCTGCATCTGGGGTTAGCCAATTAGTTCTTTATACCCAGCTCTTCTGGGCCAGCTAAGAGCCACCAGGATGACCCAGCATCATATTTTTGTTACCAGTTTTAGTTCTTTACACAAAGGAGGGTTTGGCAGAAATGCTTAGGCTATTTGAAATGTCCATCTGTTATGAATTTACTGCTCTGAAAGTTGGC
Source organism: Mauremys reevesii (assembly GCF_016161935.1). Classification (NCBI taxonomy): domain Eukaryota; kingdom Metazoa; phylum Chordata; order Testudines; family Geoemydidae; genus Mauremys; species Mauremys reevesii. The sequence goes on from NC_052626.1 coordinate 59,044,046, forward strand.
TACTGGCTACAAACAAGCAGACGAATGGAAATCTCCATTTTCTTACAATCATCTGGCAGGCTTGTTGGTGAGGAGACTGATTCCCAAGAAGAATTCCAGTTCTGCTTAACTTATCATCTCTAACAATATGTATCCCTGGGACACAAAACACCATTAGAGCATTCTTGCTGGCCACATGACTAGACTTAGCATCTCCTTCATTCCTGGAAACAGGGGCGGCTCTAGGTATTTTGCCGCCCCAAGCACGGCAGGCAGGCTGCCTTTGGCGGCTTGCCTGCAGGAGGTCCCCGGTCCTGCGGATTCGGCAGCACGCCTGCGGGAGGTCCGCCAAAGCCGCGGGACCAGCAGACCCTCCTCAGGCAAGCTGCCGAAGGCAACCTGTCTGCCACCCTCGCGGCAACCAGCTGAGCGCCCCCCATGGGTTGCCACCCCAGGCACGCATTTGGTGTGCTGGTGCCTGGAGCCGCCCCTGCCTGGAAAGCATCTTGATCCCTGATATATACAGTATGCTAGAGCAGCGGTATTGTCCATCTATATCATCCTATGAACACCTAGTTTTGTTTTCTTTTGAGAGCTAACAAAATAAACCAGATAATTCCAGAATAAAGAGCCAAAACCTAAAGTCCCTGCTCTGTTTTTATTCAGTCTTTGCTCAGGCAGACTCCCACTAATTTCAATGGTAACACTTTCATGTTTTACTTCCACGTAAGCTTGCTTGAGTAAGAAACTATTAAAATCTGAGTCAGGACATGGGGATTTCTGCCCAGAAACAGGATCCCTTCTCTCACAAGAATATCATTTGCTCCAGGGTAGGGTAAGGAAAATTCCTGGCAAGTCCCATCACCCTGAAGGTTTGGCATCTGTCTTCAGGTTTACATTTCCAGAGTCCCAAAGCATTGTGCCTGCTTCATTGGTCTCCTCTTTCAGCCACCATGATAAAATGGACTCCACGTTCATTGGAAGAAGACATTTCTGGCCTAGAGTATGTTTTTGTGAGTCCAGTGTCAGTCCATAAGCAAGTCTTGAATGGAGATGGTCCCAAGGAATCAGTGGCATGTAGGATATGACCAGCCCATCAGTTGATACCTTTCCCTGTGAGTGTATATCTATAGTGCTTCACTGAGGTTTAGTTCATTTTCATCTGAAGAAAAGACGTTTACTGCCTTTGTGGTCAGTAGTACATCCAAATGATTAATACTCTGAGTTTGCCATGATTATGCGTGATTGATGATCAGGGGTTTGTAGAGAAACCCCATCTCAACCTTAACTCTAATGTCACAATAGCCATGCTGTAATATGGAGAAAGTTGTGGGAAAGATAAGGGTCCCACTTTGTCAACTTTGACATTGGGTGGCCATTGCACTTGCAAGTGCTTGGTATGCAATGGACATCCAGGTATCTACTTTTCTCTTTATGTTTAGAACTTTGTGGAACTGAATTAGGGTCTGGTACCATATCAGCATGAGAAGTGTTACCACTTTCATCTATTGGGCATAACTACCTGCCTGGAGAGCACAGTATAGTTTCATCACAGCTGGTGGACTGGTGTCCTCATTTTACTTACAGTGTTTCTTTTTCATTTCCATAGCAAATGTATTGAATTTAGCAACTCTGTTTTTGACTCTTCTCAGCAGAAGGGGCACTGCTGTGACTGATCAGTTGAGAGGCAGAGGAAAGGGACTGACTCTATGCAGCTGGAGGCAGCTGTTGGACCTCCTGAGGGCACAGAAAGTTCAGGATTGGTGACTTCTGCCTGTTAATCAGACATGGAAAGGAAAACCCATAGTGCCTGGCTTGGCAGCAACCTGAAACACAGAATAAGCATTCACTGCAGGATCAAGTAATGAGAAGGTGGATTGGGAAGGATTTGCTCTTTTAAAAACACAAATATCTTCAATAATTAGCAAAGGTAGGAAGACGTAAAAACACATTAATGGTAAATGTGATTCAAATTTAATGTAAATTGTTTCTCTTGCTTTTAAATATATTTTAGTGGCGGGAGACGGCGTTGTATTGACAGCCATAGGCACAGAAAGGGCTGTGAGGATGTAACCCTCCTCGTGTCTCAACCACGATTTGGAGGGACCATACCTAAAATTGAAACAAATGGTCAGTTTCCGTGCCCAGTCAATCTGCAGAGATTGCTAGCTAGGGTTCCAATTAGTGCCAGTTGTGATGGTGACTAGTGATGTGGACATCTGTCCGTTGGGAACTGGATTGAGATTGCCAGCTGTTGTTATGGTTTGAATGTATGTCTAGAGGATGCTATGAGTGCATTTTATAAATAGAATATATAAAAATAATAGGCCAAAAACCAGTCATCAGATTTCTGGTTCCACCCACCTGGGTTGGATTCTAACTAGAAATGGGCCCAAGCTGTGAATTTCAGATCCACATTCAAATTGGAACTTCCCTAAAGTGTGAGGTTCAGGTCCATTTCTAGTTCAAGCCAGTGACCTAAAAGCAAAAGTCTAAGTCTGACACACTTTAAAAGTTTCCCTTGTTAAGGCACCATCTTGTGCTTCAAGTTAGCATCTGAATGTTTTTCAAGTCCAGTTTAACTTGCAGCTGTAACTGACTATGGATGGTATCTCATCTCTGAGAGTAAGCCACGAGTATAAAATGGGGAAAGGTATGGAAATTACTGTCAGGCTTGGAAATAGGATGCCTTTGGCAGGAGGAATCCAGAGTAGCACCATGTGTACACAGATCACAGGAGCATATTTAAACAGGGAGTCCTCCTGTATTAATCCTGGACTTGGCAGCAATACAAACATCGAGGAAGTAATTGCAAGCATCAGTGCAGTAAGGAACAGGAAGACATTGAACAAAGCTCCAAGTTGAGAGAATGAGAACAGGGACCCCTTACAGCACAGAGAAAGCAATATATTAAGTCTTGAGTGATGCATCATTTTAAAGACCCACCTTGGCTTTGTTGTCCATAGTAACAGCCAGCTGCATCCTCTTCCCCATCCTGAATGTAAACATATGATCTGCTTCCTCCTCATCTTCCTCCTCACTGCCGACTCCAAACCCTGGGCTGGTGGGGCAGCTGCTTCCCCATTTCTCACTCACCACCCTTTTCTCCTGAAAAGCCAATCGGTCTGGTTAGAAACCAAGTCCTTTTGGGGTTACCGGCGTGTTTCCATTTTAGGAAAAACCTCTGCTTCAACAGCTGGGAGAGGGCAGCTGTGGAAATGTTAGAACTTGCTCCATGGGATGCTTTTCACTCCCATTACAATACCATGACATTCTTCCAAAAGAGCAAAACAACAGGCACTTTGTCTGATTAGCTGTGAAACCCACAAATCTAAGTGGGTCCGGAAAACCCATTGCATTTACAAATCTGACATTTCAGACTAAAATGTCAAAGGTTTAGGAAACAGATGTCATCATTTTCTTGTTAACGCTTACGGCTAGATTGTGCAACCCTAACTCCTGGTGCTGATCATTTATTGTTGACACCAGCAGACTACTGGTGTGAGTAAGTGCTCACCATTATAAGAGTTGGACAATCTAGTCCGCAGAATGTTCAGTTTCTGGTTAATAACATCTTTCATCTCCTGTATGAAAGGGGAAAATTGTGCAACAGTGCAAGCCTACAGTAAAGCAAGGGCCAGTGGGTTGCTGGAAAGAGGGAAAGACAGTCTACAAATGAACCTAATAAAGTAATTGTGTGAACAATCCAACATCAGGGAAAGAGACAAGGGTATGTTTGGGCTACTTATTCCATGAGCTCTGCTGTCATTGCATTCCCTTTAACACATTGCTGCATGCAGAGTGTCAAGGAGGACTGGCCTTGTGACGTGTTGGGTCTAAAATGCTGGGAGGGGTGGATCAGGCCATGAATTGCCTCCTCTCTAATCCTGCTGCTAGTGAATGGGGAGGACTGTCTGTTGGTGATTTGTTTAATCCCCCTCTAGACCCAGAGATATTTAAAAAAGACTGGGACAGCCCATGAGTTGCAGAGTTTGCATGGGAAACACTATTGGAAACCATGCGTAGGAATCCCTAATGGCCACTTGTTTCGCTTGTTCTTAAGGCTGACCGTTGTTTAAGGGAAGGAGGGAGAATGCCCTGTTTGGACCTATGATATTTTCTTCTTATGTGTGTTCTGCAGTGAAATCCATGCCTTGATACACATTTGGAACTCCTATTTTTCACCCTACAGCAGAGATAAAGCACGTCTATTTTGGATATATGTCTGCGACCATGGTTTTATTCATGTCTGGGAGTTCATATACATGTGAGTGTGCATATGTACATGCACACATATCTGCTTGCTTGTATTTGTGTACATGCTTGCATTTGTGGGAACAGGTTTGTGTGTGCAGGCTAATGTATATCTGTGCATGAATCTATTCAGAACCTTTAAGTCTTTTGGGGTGTGGTTAGGTTCTGATTCCTGATACTCTGAATGCCTGTTGTACATGCTGCCTACTCCAGAGATAGCAGCTCTGAGTTCGTAAGGAAGGGATTCTTTAGTGAGAAGTTCACTTGTACTAAAAGGGAAGCAAGACTTACGTTATGGGCCTTAGTGATAGTAATAGTCAGACCATCCTGCTTCGGTCTCCTGGAAGTGACAGCCATTCCCTCCTGCTCTGCTCGCTTTCTGTCCTCTTCTATTTCCTGAAACAGGCAAGTCCACATCTAACATCAGATCTTCCAAAGGCCTGTGATGAATCAAACCCACTCAGGCAGGGAGAGGAAAGGGCCATGAGCTTTGCATGTACAACATCAGGGGGCCAGAGCCGCCATAATGAACCACAGAAGCAAAGGCCAGGTGATTTCTACGCTCACTGGGACCTCAGGCTTGGTACAGTCATGGCCCATTTTCCTATTTTGCATTCCTACTGGGGAGTACGTGGGGCCAACCAACATTCTGAAAGAAAGTTGACTTGCTGTGTGTCTTTTGTCAGTGCACTCTCAGCACAGCTTGTTCTCCAAGAAAGGTGTACCAGAGTTCTGTTCCTTGAGTGCATGTGCTCCCTGGTCATCTGTTAGCAGCCCCAGGCCTTTAGAACTGGGAACTGTAGTCCCAGGGTATCTGACAAGGAACAAGCATGTGATCTATAGGACAAGGCTTCCTGTCTCTCTGCGTCATAGGTGATGGAACTAAAAGTTCGGGAGGTGCTGCCACATCCCCTGGCTTGAAGTGGTTTCCATCATATACAGGTTTTACAGTTTGGTTCAGTGGCTCTCAGCACCCCCACTATACAAATTGTTCTAGCGCCCCTGCTCCAGATACGTCTACACTGCAGCTGGGAGCATGCTTCCCAGCTCAGGTAGACAGATGAGCTAGCTCACTAAATATAGCAGTGTAGCAGGGCGGTTTGAGCTAGCTGCCAGGGTACATACGCAGCGGGTCCAGGGCAGTTTTGTACTCAGGCAGCTAGCCCAATCTGCCATCCGTGCTACCCCTGACTACACGGTTATTTTTAGTGCACTAGCTTGAGCACAGCTAGTGTGTGTCTGTTCAACCAAGCTGGGACACATGCTCCCAGCTCCAGTGTAGAGGTACCCTCAGACAGGAACAGCAGAGAGGAAAGTTCCAGGGCTGGGCAATGACCTGGGAGGGGGCTTACCACATGGACCAGGTGGGTAGCCGGGGAGAGAGACCTGGGCCTGTGGAAATATAGGGCTCTCCATAGCAGCCAGGCAGAGAGGCTGATGGACTAGAAAACCGAGATGGGGCTGAGCTGCAGAGCATCCTGCACCAGGCAATGAGACTATGAGCCAAGCAGAGGGCTGATTGCTTATGGAGCCTGGAGAAGGCTGTGAGACCTGGCTCCAGGGGAAGAGAGGGGGAACTGTTTATGTTGCACAAGCTCCGAAGCCAAGGGGGCAGAAAGGACTATGCCCAGTTTGTGAACCCTGCTGCCCAGGGGAGGAGCTACTTTTACTAATGGCATTGTGTCTAGGAACCAGGTCCCAAGGGTGGGAATGTTACTTGAACCACATAGCGAGTAGGAGGGGGCATTTTCGGTGAGCCTAGAGAGGGAAACTGAGGCCTGGATTCCTACTCCACAAGCCAAGTGATGGAGGCTAGGGAATTGATTGACACATGGTTGTCAGTTCCTTTCCCCGACCATGCGTGACATTTAAGCCTTCCCATAGCCTTTCATTGTGCCCATTTTCCTTGCAGTCAGAAGGAAGGGGGAGTCCATGCAGGCTTTATGTGGCAAGGAGGTAAAGTATGGATGCCTGCTGAGGAAAGGCACGGCATTTAATCACTCTTAATCATTCAAATCTGGATCCAAATTTCAAACACCCCAAAGTTTAATCTTGGGGGTTGGTTCAGCCGATTGCTGAACCAGAGGCTACTTGCCAAATTTGGATTTGGGTTCAGGTTAAATCAGAAATACTCCCAAGCCCTAAGGTGTTGGACCTTGGTTGCTGACCATCTCTCGTGCTGGGGGAACATCTTCAGCCAAGAAGAGGAGGCTCCTGCCATGGTGAGCAATATTTCTTCTTTTTCAGACTTTCTCAGCACACAAGATATTTATCCAGGGAGAAAAATAAGACGTGGCTGGAAGTTCTTTTTCCTACCTAGGTGACCAGGGCTGAAATAACCAATGGGCTAATGAAGCCTACGTTTAGTATATGGCCTGGCATAGGGCCCCAGCTAGTCCGCAGTAACATTGGCAGATGCTGACTGCACCACAAACGGAGCTAATTTTTAAAGGTCTATCTCAGTACGGGAGCCAGCACACAGAGACTGCCCCATCCCAGCTGTGCTCCTTGACAAAGCCAACACCTCTTTCCTACCTTGCCTCCTGGCACTTCTGCTGAATGTGTCAGTGCTCTGCATGAATCATTTAATCATTGGATCATTTAATGCAGGGCATGGTAATGGAGAGCAAGAATGCAAGGAGAGAGACAACAAAATATGGAGTTAGTCTGTTGGCCCATCCAGCAGCAATGGAAAGGATAAGGGATCCCCTGTAATCAAGGGAAGAGGAGATTGCAAAAGATTTTTTTGGAGGCTCAAAAGAGTCTAGATCCTCCTAGATACACAGGAAAACAAGACTGGGGCAATAGGAAAGATAAGGGGCAAAAAGGGAGAAGCCAAGATAGATGGGAGAAGGAGGGGGAATAGAAAGCCAGAGAGAAACCCCATGTGGGGATGAATGGAGAAAGCAAGTTATATGTAGGTGGACATAGTGTGAGAAGGGGTAAAGCCAGAAAGAGCAGAGAAGGATAGGAAAGAAGTAAAAAAAGATGCAAGAAAGATGTGAGGGTGAAGGGCGAGAGAGAGAGAGAGATGGGGGATTGAGGAAGTAAAGTTCTGCCTGGTAATGTAACCCCAACTCCAATAGTCAGACGGATCTTCAACTGCTGTACATTGGCAAAACTCCTGTGCAATCAATGGAGCTAGGCTCATTCATGGCAACTGAGGATCTGATCCAATGAGCTCATGCATATTTCTAAATGTTGTCTTCCTAAACACATGCCCTTGCATGGTCATGCACAACTCCTTCTGAAGCCAGTTGCCATTAAGCAGCCATACGCAAGGGCAGAACCTGAACACTTTCCAATGTGATGGATCTTATCTAGCGAGGTTCCACATCCCTGCCAGGATTTATTAAAATGGGCAACATTCAGCAGACACATTGGTTAGTGTTAGGGGAGATGGCTCTGACATGGGGCTGAAGAAGATAAAATCTAGGCAGGCAGTGGGGCAAACTTACCTGGTACCTTCGTATGAGAGCTTCATTCTTTTTCCGCAAAGCCAGGATTTTCTTATCCAGTTCAACATCTTTCTGCTCTTTCTTCCGCAGCACGGCATCATCCACCGTGGCAGCCTGATGATACAAGGACAGTTTTTCTGACTCCACCTACAGCCCACAATGCCCCTTCACTCTGTTTTTATCAACGAGAGGTAGAGGGTCACACTGGGCAGAAAAAAGGAATGGTCCTGTACCAAGCTCTGCCCACAACCAAGCTCTGTCTACTTAAAAGACCAAAACAAGATGCTACTCGCAGTAGGCTGAATTCATCATAACAGAGTTGTCCCTCTCTTTTCTTATATGTTTTGATCAGCAATGAAGTAGTTAAATCATCGTTGTTAGGTTTCCGTGCTAGCACCCTATTCAGTTGAATGGGGTAGTTCACAACTCTTTGAATTATGATGTCAGTCTCTCTCAAGCACACTCCCCATTCTGTTTGCATTTTGATGGGTATCTTGGCAACCGAAGGGCTTACAGATGTACATTTGAAAAATTCTGGAGTACCAGATAGCAACCCCCGGAACAAAGTGCTGACTCAGTGAGCCAACAACAGCTAGTCCAATTTGACTGTTACGGGTACACATCAATATAACATACTGGCACATTTTTCTAGACTCTGCTCTAGTCTGTGTTTGAGTGAAGCAGACAGATGAAATTGCTAAGATTTCTGAAGTGCTACATCAGTTTGCTTTTTTAAAAGGTGTTTTTATAATGCTTATAAGTCACCAGAGTAGCTGAATGCTTCAGAGATCACGGCAAATTCACTGTTCTGCTCTGTTCACACACACAACCAAGTAACAAGGGCTGAGGGGCAAAGGGAGGGATGTGAATATTGGGTTTGTGGGCATAGCAAGTTGATTGTGTTGGATTTGTGAGCACTGCAAGCTTGAGTGTACAGTGCCACCACTTTACTGCTTTGGCATCAACCTGCTTTTTAAAGCTGGACTCTATTCCCTTTGATCATATTCTGTAGATCTGCCTTGTGAGTCATCAGATATGTTATCTGCATTCTGTTATGTGTAAGAGTAATAAATAGAATAAGAAAAGCCTTAAGGGAGTTAGAAATGCATTTAATGAAACTATCACCAACCTCTCATTAAGCAGGTGTTAGCTTAGGGCAACATTTCACAGCTGCTGTTCTATAATAAAAGAAAGCCAGGTTGTAGCAAGACCAACACTCACCATTCCTTATGCCTTGAGCTGGTGAAGGTTTCACATTTAACATATTCACTGAAGAGAAGCTGTAGAACTAAACTCCTGCTTCCTCTGGTCACAACTTCTCCGTTCCCTACCCTATGACATAGAAAGGGTCCTGGGAACTACAGACCACAATGTGGCTGGTTTTCCCAGCCTGTAAGATGCAAATCACTGCCTTGGCTCACTATTAGCCCTCAGTTTAGAGTGCCCTATAGAACGATAACAGTCATTACCAGGCTGAGCAGCACCTCCTGCACTACTAACACTAGAGCATTTTGTGTTAGTTCTGGCAATGCTGCCCCTCAGAATCACACAGGGCCGGTGCTACCATTAAGGTGAACTAGGCGGTTGCCTAGGGCGCCAAGATTTTGGGGCGCCAAAAAGCAGCGCCCCTAATTTTTTTTTTTACAGCGTTCCTCCCCGAGCGTGCAGTCACTGCTCCACTTCTCCCGCCTCCCAGGCTTGTGGTGCCAATCAGCTGTTTGGGAGGAGAATTAGAGCGGGGGCGGCTCGGGGCGGAAGTGGAGCAGAGGTGAGCTGGGGTGGGGAGGTGCCGCACGGCTCCCCAGGGGGGTGGGAGCTGCCGTGGGGGGGGACCTCAGGGTGGGGGGAGGGCGGGGAGCTGCCGCAGGGTTGTGGGGGGAGGTGCAAGGTGGAAGTTTCGCCTAGGGCGTGAAACTTCCTTGCACCGGCCCTGGAATCACACTAGTTTAGCTCAGTGTTGAAAGTGCTTTCTGTAGAAGCAGCAAAGAATCCTGTGGCACCTTATAGACTAACAGATGTTTTGCAGCATGAGCTTTCGTGGGTGAATACCCACTTCTTCGGATGCAAGCATTCACCCACGAAAGCTCATGCTGCAAAACATCTGTTAGTCTATAAGGTACCACAGGATTCTTTGCTGCTTCTACAGAACCAGACTAACACGGCTACCCCTCTGATACTTGAAAGTGCTTTCTGCGAGTCACGTCTATGCACATCCCTTTGAGGATACCCTCCAAAAGCTCGAGGCATGGGGCATCAGCACAAAATCTCTCGAAGGAAAAAGTAAAATTTAGGGATCCAATCTAAAGCTGATTCACTTTATAGCCACAGGAATATAATTATACAAGGGGCACCTATCTGACTAATGGCCACAGAAACAGTCCAAGGCTGTAGCGTTCGACTTCTTGGAGTTCGATATATCGCGTCTCATCTAGACGCGATATATCGAACTCCGAACGCACTCCCGTCGACTCCAGAACTCCACCACCGCGAACGGCGGTGGCGGAGTCGCCAGGGGAGCCGCGGACTTCGATCCCGCGGCGTCTGGACGAGTGAGTAGTTCGAACTAAGGTAGTTCGAGTTCAGCTACGCTATTCGCGTAGCTGAACTTGCGTACCTTAGTTCGACCCCCCCGCCCCCAGTGTAGACCAGGCCTTAGTGGTCTCTTAGATTTCTATAGCATCTTGCATCCCAAAGCATTTTTATAAACGGCTATGTGAACAGTAAACAGGAATCTCCTTGCCAGGTCTTTAGCTACCCAGACAAACGCTGGAGGCTGTGGGCAGCTGTAACGAGACAATACAAATACAATGGGAGGGTTCAAGTCCTCGTTCCACAGCTTATGACGCAGCAGATGCAGTCTCCAACACCTTAGACAAGTTTAGACAAAGATTTAGTCCCAAACAAGCAAACAAAAAAAGACAAAACCAGCGGCCCCTACAGCATCTACTGAAAAATCTAAAATAACTTGTCAGTAGCCAATTCTAGGCTAGTAAAATATGAACAGATGTGCAGCAAAACCCTGGCTTCTTTGTTCTCTCAGGCGATGGATCCCCAAATTTTTCCAGCGTTTTCCATACATCCCCAAAATTTATTTTTGTCTTCAAAGTCAGAAAGCTCAGCTTTCTGTGTTCACCATAGAGCCCATGCCAATTTTGCAGTCTTCTGTGATTTACAAAGCAAATGATCTTCCTGCAATATCTGATGCAAATGAATTGCCCACTGTCCCTATCTCTGGTTAAACCTGGCTTGATTTGGAACTGAGCCAAAGAGGTGTTTGGCTTCCTCCTTTGTCTGGAAAAAAACCTCCGTCACTCCAAAACATAATATCAGAGAGAATCCAGAATTTCACATACAGTGTTGTTACATACATTTCACAGTGATATTAATGACCAGTATGTTGTTAGTTTTCAAATGATATATTACATGGCACTTTTTATGTGGATATCATGACAACAATCTGTGAGGTGTATTGAGCTAGTCAGACCGGCTGAGATTTATTGTTACATACCAGGGAGCTCCTTGCCATCTGGCAGTGTGGTTCTCTTAGGGTCACAGTCACATTTTCCTATGGGCTTCATTATGATCTCATTGTACATTATTAGATTCTGCTTGGTCTTTGTAATGGGTGTGTTCAGGTCCAATTCACCCCGAGGAATCACATTGCAGGTGGCCCTGCTAACCAGCTGAACTCACATGGGGCGTTTCCCTGTTAACATTGTTGCTTGCACTGAGGTTGGTGTTGTCCCTTGTTGATTTCCTTCCTAAAAGCCTGAACCTGATATGCTCTCAGACTCAAGGACAGGGTCAAGATGACAACACTGTCTGAGGCACCATCCCCCTCATAGCTGGTGGGTGAACCGCGGGCTTGGGGAGGCTAGCCCCTGGCCGCCCCCCCTTCTTCCCAGGGCCCCACCCCTCCGTCCCACTTTCTCCCACTGGAGCCCAGAGGGCGGGCGGGCAGGCAGTGCAGCCCCTAGCCCAAGCCCCGGAACGGCGGGTGGGCAGGCAGCTGAGAGTGGCCCACACCCCCACCCAGGAGCGCTGGGTGGCCAGGCAGCATGAGCACTGGCTCCAGCTGCCCGGAGTCCCTAGCTGCAGGCTGGCCCCCACTAGCCCCAGCCCAGGGCAAGGGCACTAGAGCCTTCCCAAAAGTGGGGGGGGGGGCACCGCCCGAGGGGGAGACGAAGGCAGCCCCCTGCCTGTGTCCCAGGCCCCCCGCCCAGGGCAGGCGGAGGGACCCAGTCTCCCCACAGCTGCCCACGCAGCTCTCCCCAACTCAGCTCCAGCCAGGGGTGGGCCTCAGAGCCACAGCCCAGATATGGTGAGAGCCGTGGACCCTCCACCTGCCCACGATGCGGGGGCCCAAGCAGCCCTCAGCCCATGTCCCAGCCCCCCAGGCTCCCCGCCCACCCACCCGGGGCAGTGCCTGCATAGCTCTTACCAGGGCTGGGCTGCGGCTCCGAGGCCCTGCCCCACAGGTAGCTGTGGGAAGCCAGCGTGGAGTCACGGACCCTCCTCCTGCCTGGGCGCCTGGGGAGCCCGGGGAGTAGGGACACGGGCCAGGGACTGCTCTCAGCCCACCCCCGGGTAGCTGGAGGGTCTGTCACAACTCCCCACAGCTGCCCGGGCTCCCAGGCCGGGCTCCAAGCTGGTCTGGCCGGGGATGGGGACTCGGGAGGAAAAGGAGGGGAAGGGGTTCACCTTAGTGAAAAGTGGATGGGCCAGACCCGTCCACTTTCAAAAAGTGGGAGGGCTATTGCCCCCTGTCTCCCCCGGTTCCAGCACCGCTGGCCTGGGACCCCGGCCAAGTGTTGCAGCAGAGCACGGCGGGAAGCAGGGGGGAACCTAGGGGTGGGGGGAGTATGGGTGTGGCCACACAGGCAGTTTGGGTAGACTGAGCCTTCACCTGCCTTTGATATCCGCTGCCCATGATCCCCCTCTTGGACAAGTCTGACTGAATCTTTCTGGGACCTTCCTCTGCTTGTGCGCACACGGCTAAAATGGTTCAGCTTGCCACATTCCTTGCAGTGCTGTCATTGTGCGGGGCGCATGTCCGATACCTTCTCCTGCTGTCTCACACAGTAAATTCATCTCACTATGGGTACGGACCACTGGCCACCTGCTGACCTCTGCTGTTGCCTCCCTCCATGTACTTCTGGAGGTGTTTGTGCCTCCAAGGGCTTTCATCCTTTCTCTTGACATTTCCGCTGCAGCCCATGTCTAAGCATTTGTCTAATGTGAGATTGCCTTCCTGGAGCAGCCACTCCCACAGGTGGTGATCCCAAGTGTCATAGACTATCCTGTTTTGAATTAGGAAGTCTGTCAAGTCCCCAGAATTTCATGTAGCAGCCAGTGTGTGTAAGGCAGTAACATAAGGGGTCTTTCCCCTCCCCTTTGGACTGGTCTCTGTGTCACTCCACAGTTTCATTCTGCTTTGGGGAGCAATACGTTCCCAGGGCTCCTAGGACTGTACTACTGCGAGGCTTGAGGCAGGGGTGAGTTTCAGAGTGCTGCAGACTTCTCTGCCTTGTTCCCCAGTGAGGTCAAATAACAATTTTACTTTCCAGCTGTGTCATCCTGTATGGCCAGGCCTATGAACAGCTCGAACTCCTCCTTCCACCAGGTCCATCATTGGGCTAGGTTTGTGTCACAGGCCCTGGTGCCGACGAGGAGGAGGAGGATGGGGGACATGCAACAGGAAGGTCAAGCTATGCTGCGAGCCAGAAGCTGTTTGAGACTCCTCCACAGTCAGTCCTGGCAGTCAAACATGGGCGAGCCCAATGCAGGGGAAGTAACCTTGGGTAAGTGTGTAAATTTATTTCCAGTTACAATGATGTATTGATGGCACCCGTAACTTAACAGGACACATCTAGTGACTTTTCATTAGTTTACTCATACTAGAAGAGGTATAAGTACAACACAGGTAGAGTTGTTATCTGCTTGTCATTCCCCTGTAGAGTTAGACTGTGGGGGTGGGATGCGGAGCAGTTTGTTTATGTACACAGAGACATCCCGTGCATCCTCCTGTCTGAGCTTGATGAAACTTTCATGGAGGTACTCTGCAATCCTCTGCTGAAGGCTTCTAGGGAGGGCAACCTTATTTCTCCCTCTGCGGAAGGACTCTTTCCCATGCCAGTCAGTGATAACTTCGTCGGGCACCATTGCAGTAAACAGTCTTTGGGCCTGGGCAGTTTCAGGACAGCAGCAGCAGCTCTGCTTTTGTAAAACTCAGGAGTGAGATCTCAGCTAAAATCCCCACTGCCTGTGGAAAATGGTGCAGCATTCAGTGCCATTGCCCTATCATATTTCATGCAACTGAGCAATTCCATCCTCAGTTCTCTCACCCCTGGTGAACCATACTTATGGCTGGTGCTGTGAGTGGCACCATGCACAAGCATTCCAAAGCAGAAGTTGCAATAAGTATGTTGTGTTTAAAACTTTAGGGGAGCAAGGGAAGGACTTCTGAATCTTAACTTTCATTTTCCATTGTGACTATACTGACAGTCACTCTCTGTGTATTATCTGAAGCTGCTGCTGTTGTGGCCTTGAGGTTCCTCCTCTAGATCCGTGGAAATATTGAGCCAGATAAGGAGGAGAAAGAAGAGGACTCAGACTGACATGTTCAGTAAATTCCTGCAAGCCAGTGCTGCATCAGACTGAACAGAGGGCCTGAGGGGTGAACATTGCCGACTGTGTGAGAATGAAAGAGTGGACAGGAGAAAAGCCCAGAAGTCAGACTGGGAGATGGGTCTTCTCTGGTAGCAAACACAGATGCTGCAGACTCATGGAAAACTCCACTGCAGCACCTCCCTACATCCCTCTCAACATTCCACATGGCATTGGAGGACACATCCATACCCCACCACTTCACTTCGGGGGACACTGACAACCACAACTTCTCATACATTGGCCAGTAAGAGCCACGGTTGATGTATATGTAGCTAAAATGGACATGAATGTTCCTTCCCCTTCTTTAAATTATGTTCCATAAATTTGTTAAGGTTTTAATGTATTTGCTTTTAACTTGCACAAAATTATTTGAAATGTTTTTGTTACTCAATAAAAGTAGAATAATTCATCTTTATTGGTTCCTAACATATTCTGCAGTATGGCTGGTGGTACTGAAAGCACCCATTCACCTGTGATTGTAAACTTTGTGATTGTAAACAGAATCTGTGACAAACAGTGAAATAGTTATAAATGTACAGCAAGCACCACACAATTCCTAACAGGCCCCCAAACTGCAGGGCCAGGTAGAGCACAATACACCATAACCCATTACTGTGGTTCACTGTTAAAGTGCTCTTTCAAAGCCTCCTGGAGCTGTATAGCTCCACACCAAGCTCTTCTGATAGTCCTTATATCTGGTTAGTCAAGCTCAGCAGACAGCTGCTCCACTTCCAACCTAGTGGCAACTTTTTCCCCTCACAGATATTATGCAGGACACATCAGGCAGCTATAACCATTGGGATAGTTTTCTCACTGAGACCAAATCTTGTGAGTACACAGCGCCAGCGTTCCTTCAGTCTACCATAAGCGCATTCAACTGTCATTCTGCATTTGCTGAGCTGGTAGCTGAATCTTTCCTTGGTGCTGTCAAGGTGACTGGTGTACAGCTTCATGAGCCAGGGGAGCAAGGGGTAGGCTGGGTTCTCCAGGATCACTATTGGCATTTCAACATTGCCAATGATAATCTGCCAGTTGGGCAAGAAATTCCCTGCCTGTAGCTTTCTGAACAGTCCTGTGTTCTTAAAGATGGGAGAATCATGCACCTTCTCCGACCAGCCCCCATTGATGTCAGTGAAGTATCCCTGGTGATCCACCAATGCTTGCATAACCATAGAAAAGTAGCCCTTTCTGTTTGATGTACTCTGTAGCAAGGTGGTCTGGTGCCCTAATAGGGATATGCTTGATATCTATCGCTCCACCGCAGTTCAGGAACCCCATAGCTGCAAATCCATCCACTATGTCCTGCACATTTCCAAGAATCACAAACCTTCGTAGCAGGAGATGATTAATGGCCCTGCATACTTGCATGACAATGGCCCCCACAGTGGATTTTCCAACTTCAAAATAATTTTTCCCACTGATTTGTAGCAATCCAGTGTTGCACATTTCTACAGTGTGATCGCCACTCATTTCTCCACTGCCAGTGCAGCTTCCATTTCATTGTCCCTGAGCTGGAGTCCTGGGGCGAACTCAGCACACAGATTCAGGAATGTGGCCTTGAGCATCCTAAAGTTCTGCAGCCACTGCTTGTCATCCCATGCCTGCATTACGATGCGATCCCATCAGCACTGTGGTGTTGGGGGCATTTGAGTGGCCTGGGGCTGGAGCAGAAAGGCCAGCAGCTGCATTCGGGGGACTCTGGGATCTGGTGGGGGAGGGCACGGGAGGGGCCGGGGGGTAGAAGGGGCGGAGCCGCGGGGTAGCCTCCCCCGATGGGTGATTCATGTGCTGCCCATGCTAGTTTGTTAAGTTAGACTGTAATGCTGGAAGCATATTTTAAGTCTTGTTTGTTTGTAACCATTTCTGTCCCAATTCCATGTCACTTAAGCCTATGTCGTTTTGTTAATGAACTTGTTTCATGTTTACTATAAACCAACTCAGTGCAGAGCATTGAAGTAGAGGGCGTGTAAACCCCAGTGAAGCCAAGAGCGGGCTGTGTATTTTCTCTTTCCGGGAGCAGCAAACTTGATCATTTCTGTGAGGGTGCAGAGAGAGGGACTGGGTACTGCAGGGGAGACAGTTTTGGGGAGCCTGAGGACTGGAAGGGCAGAGTAACCAGGCTGGTGGCAGTCAGCGTCATGCCATTGTGCTGGGAGGAAGCTGCTGTTGTCAGGACTCGGAGCCAAAGCAGCACAGCACAGAAGCACCCAGGGTTACTGGGCAGGCAGTGACACAACCCCTTACTGGTCTGGGTGAGCTCCCTAAAGCATCACAGAAGTGAAGAGGAACACCAGGCCCATTTGAAAGTGCAGGGAGAACCTTAGGTAAGCCGCGAAAATTAATTCATTATATGTCCATATAATTTGGAGAGGTATTCAGATACCTAGGAGAAGGGCACCATACAAGCACCATGATAGATCAGATCAAACAGAATATTTGGGTTGTAAGCTGTCTGGGGCAGCAACTGTCTTTTTGTTTTGTGTTTGTGCAGCACTTCATACTACGGAGCCTAAATACTGTGATAATACAAAACAACAAGTAATAATAATTACCAAACTAGAATTTGGCCAGAATTTAATACCACTGCTCTTTAAAAAAAGTGCTATGAGATCGTTAGTAACTAGAGGGGGCCAGGACCACAATTTTTTTTAACATCACAGTGGGGAAGGGTGCCAGCTAGGTCACCAGTCTCACTTCCTGCAGCACTTAAGTGTTCCTTGGGGGTCTCCCATCCTAGTACTGATTGAGTTGTGCTTTGGCCCTGATCCTGCAATGAGCTCCATGCAGGCAGATCCTCTGGCCCCAAGAAGAGCCTCATTGACATTAATGGGCTCCCCTGTGGGCACAGAGATCTGACTGCATAGAGCTCATTGCATGACCAGGACCTAGACTGTAAGATGTGATGGGATCAAGGAACAGGAGTGAATGTGTCGCTAGTCAGAAACCAGTGAGGGAAAAGATAGCTAAACTGGTTTGCTAAAATGTACCTCCCATTCTGTTTCAACATATTTTCATTTGTGTCATGATTGAATATGAATTCCATCAGTAACAGAGTCATACTTTTTCAATGATGCTGTAACAGTCCTTCATAAAGATCCACAATTTGCAAGCCAGTCCTGCAAAATTTTCCTAATGGGCCATTTTTAATTGTTTTTATTTTTGCAGATGATTGAAATATTCTTTCTTCATTATCATCAATCATCTAGTGGCAGGTGAGCAGATTTTGCACCTGGGAAGGTACATTTTATGATAATTTTGCAAGACTGGTTTAATCTGAATTTAGGGTCACCCTAAACAGACTCTGTTCTGAGTGTGCTGAGTTGGCAGGTTATGTATTTGCAGAGTGGTGGGCATGTTGCCTTTTTTAGGGTGGGATCAGTGTATTGTGTTCCTTGAAATATACACCTTTAACTTTTAATTTCACGAAAATGGAGAACGGCAGAGCTGCATTCCAGGAAAGCCATTGCAAACCCAGATTTTTTTAGAAGGCAAATCAGGACTGCAAAAGACCTGTTAGGTCATCTAGTTCCTCCCCTGGTTGTGCAAGATTGTTCCCTATTGTATATTTGTCAGTGTTTTGTCCAGTTTGAAATGAATCTAGCAACAGGGCTTCCACCATTTCCCTAGGGAGATTATTCCAGCCTGATAGATGTCCCTGCTAGAAAAGTTTTGCTGCTATTCAGCCTATTTTTGGGTGATGGGGAGGGGTGCTCAGTTTCATCAAAATACTTGGGGGAAGCAAAGGGAAATCCACACCCGCCCCACTGAGAAAAACATAGCAACCGAACAAAAACAACTTGTCCACAGAAACGCAGAGCAGCATTTTGAGCCCTCACATTGATTCTCTGGGGAGCACTGATTGTACGCCCAAGCACGGTCAGCATTTTCTTACTAGCTGCTGCTCAGAGCCAGTCGCTAACAAGGGTATGTGCCCATTCCTGAGCTGCTGGGAAGAATGCTGGCTGCACTGCCACTTAGGATGAAAAGTGGCTACACTTCACCCTACCCGGCATAAAGCTCTTCCGGGGAACCAAGGCACCCGTATGTCACAGTGACTAGAGCAGGGAGTTATAAATGGGTTTGGCAGAACAAGTGTGCAGTGTGCTATGAATCAGAAAGCAGAGCCTGATGCCTCAGAGACAGAGAGCGAGCACTGTAAAGAAAGACCTCTTTCTATTAAAAATGAAAATGTAACAAAAGGAGGCGAGGGAAGCAAGAGGCAATGTCGCATTCTATCCCCCCACTCCTATCACACGCACCCCATTATGCAACTCATCAGTGCTTGAGAGCACCTCCTGTCTCAGGAATCATCTTTCTATGTGCATCTTTCCCTGCAGACTTTCACAATCAGCTGTTTCTGAAGTGAGAGCTCAGAAGGGAGTGAGGGTGAGAGAGAGAGAAAAGGTGGGGGAAGGGAAAGGGAGAGAGAGACAGGCCCCTAAACTAGCATTTCTCTATGAAATCCAGTGCACAAGCTCTCTAAGAAATATTCTCGGCCTCTGATCTGACAGCTGTAGCTGAAAGCCCCCTGACTTCCAGTACCAGGATGAGTACCGGCCAGCATGACCTGGCTTTATGGGTTTTTTCCTCCAAATGCCCCCACCCTTCTGGATAAGAACATCCTGAGCCAGCAACCGCAAACTGCCCCAGTGATCAGTACATGAAATCCAGCATATGAAATCCACTCCCCTCCCTCCCACGCGTCTCAGATCATTTTAGATACACAGCTGTTGGCAACAAACAACCCCCCAAAACAACAACAACAAAAAGAGAGTGAGCGCAAGTCACTTCTTGGCTTTTTAAAAAGAGAAATGAATCCCCCCCCATTCCCCTCCCAGTAACAACAAAGGCAGCACTCACAGATCGCTGCATTTTGGACCTCGGTGGTGTAGCCTGGCGGATTCCAAAGCAGAGCTAAAAGAGGAGAGCCATCAGACGGCCTTTCTCAGCACTGGTTGCACAGCACACAAGATCATGTTTTGATTACAAAAGCCTCGTCTGGGCTCCCAGCCAAGAGCACGGGCTGCCTAATATACCAAGCCCAGACAGGGTATTTGAGAGCCTGTGTCCTCCTCTCGATCTCACTCTCCTTTTTAAAAGAAACACTCCCCTCTCCCCCACCCCCCCGATGACTTCCTTTAACTCGCTGATGCCAGAACCCCACATGGGAAAGTGTAAACCGTGGCAAACAGTGAAAAATGGATTTGCAAACAAACAGCCTGACTTCACTCCACGGCTGTTCACAGTGGTCATGTTATTTGGTTTGCATGGCTATTTGGATGACTGGCAGCCTGGCAGGTATTCATGAAAATGTTCTTGAATCCTGACTGTTTCATCAATTCTAGCATGAACGACCCTTCATCTGAAAATTTGTATAAGAGGCGCCTTATTCTGTATTTTCTTTTTGATATTTTCCTGTTTAAATGTTTCATTCATTTAATCAGGTACTAGAGACAATACCATGTGGCGTATGTGACCAAGCATACAGCATGAATAACCAATAGGAAACAGCTAAGATGAATGGCTCTCGAGCAACCCACAGGGTGAAAACTGTTCATCCAAACAATCCAGCAAATAGATCATAAATAACTAATACATTTGCTGAAATCAGGATTGGTTCCTAAATGACTTGCAAGCAGCAAAAGGCCTACATTTGCTAGGCATATTCTTGGCAATGAATAACTTGACCGCCTCTTAAGATCAGCTACTAAGAAGACAGAAGAGATAGGAGAGAGTGAAGGCACCAATCTTTCCTGATCACATTTTCCCTTGATGGGAATAGTTGTTTTAGTTTATTAGCATCCTCAAAGTGACCTTCCTGCGAGACATGGAGAAATGGTCAGAGGCATTGTGATAATGATGGAAAGGGTTTGCCATTTCCCAGCTCACATATTGGCAGTGGCAGGTGGATGGATACAGTGCATTGGTGCTCTGACCCAACTTTTCCATTACAGACACCCTCATGTTGATACTTAGGAGATCTCCTCCCATCCCCATTCTTGTTTGCCTATGCTGAAAATATTATTTCAGCTTCTTGTCCTGGTCCTGCTCTGCTCTCCTTTAGCATAGCCAGCCTATCCTCTCTCTCACCCTCTGAATGATCTTGCCCTGGCAGAAGTCCTTGCAGGCTAACAAGAGAAAGAAACACCATCAGGGGATTACTTTGGTGTCCACAATATCTCCACATGACAGGTCACAGCCAAAAGGTACTTGCGTCCCTTGATCATAGAATCATAGAATCTCAGGGTTGGAAGGGGCCTCAGGAGGCCATCTAGTCCAACCCCCTGCTCAAAGCAGGGACCAAACCCAACTAAATCGTCCTAGCCAGGGCTTTGTCAAGCCTGACCTTAAAAACCTCTAAGGAAGGAGATTCCACTACCTCCCTAGGTAACCCATTCCAGTTCTTCACCACCCTACTAGTGAAAATTTTTTTCCTAATGTCCAACCTAAACCTCCCCCTCTGCAACTTGAGACCATTACTCCTTGTTCTGTCATCTTCTATCACTGAGAACAGTCTAGATCCATCCTCTTTGGAACCCCCTTTCAGGTAGTTGAAAGCAGCTATCAAATCCCCCCTCATTCTTCTCTTCTGCAGACTAAACAATCCCAGTTCCCTCAGCCTCTCCTCATAAGTCATGTGCTCCAGCCCCCTAATCATTTTTGTTGCCCTCCGCTGGACTCTCTCCAATTTATCCACATCCTTCTTGTAGTGTGGGGCCCAAAACTGGACACAGTACTCCAAATGAGGCCTCACCAGTGCTGAGTAGAGGGGAATGATCACATCCCTCGATCTGCTGGAAATGCCCCTACTTATACAACCCAAAATGCCATTAGCCTTCTTGGCAACAAGGGCACACTGTTGACTCATATTCAGCTTTTTGTCCACCGTAACCCCTAGGTCCTTTTCTGTAGAACTGCTGCCCAGCCATTCGGTCCCTAGTCTATAGCAGTGCATGGGATTCTTCCGTCCTAAGTGCAGGACTCTGCACTTGTCCTTGTTGAACCTCATCATATTTCTTTTGGCCCAATCCTCTAATTTGTCTAGGTCCCTCTGTATCCTATCCCTACCCTCCAGCGTATCAACCACTCCTCCCAGTTTAGTGTCATCCGCAAACTTGCTAAGGGTGCAGTCCACACCATCCTCCAGATCGTTAATGAAGATATTGAATAAAACCAGCCCCAGCACCGACCCTTGGGGCACTCCTCTTGATACCGGCTGCCAACTAGACATGGAACCATTGATCACTACCCGTTGAGCCCGACCATCTAGCCAGTTTTCTATCCACCATTCATCCAGTCCATTCTATCCGTCCATTCATCCAGCCCATACTTCTTTAACTTGCTGGCAAGAATACTGTGGGAGACTGTATCAAAAGCTTTGCTAAAGTCCAGAAATAGCACATCCACTGCTTTCCCCTCATCCACAGAGCCGGTTATCTCATCATAGAAGGCAATTAGGTTAGTCAGGCATGACTGGCCCTTGGTGAATCCATGCTGACTGTTCCTGATCACTTTCCCCTCCTTTAAGTGGTTCAGGATTGATTCCTTGAGGACCTGTTCCATGATTTTTCCAGGGACTGAGGTGAGACTAACTGGCCTGTAGTTCCCTGGATCTTCCTTCTTCCCTTTTTTAAAGATGGGCACTACATTAGCTTTTTTCCAGTCGTCCGGGACCTCCCCTGCTCGCCATGATTTTTCAAAGATAATGGCCAATGGCTCTGCAATCTCATCAGCCAACTCCTTTAGCACCCTCGGATGCAGCGCATCCGGCCCCATGGACTTGTGCTCGTCCAGCTTTCCTAAATAGTCCCGAACTACTTCTTTCTCCACAGAGAGCTGGTCACCTCCTCCCCATACCGTGCTGCAGAGTGCAGCTGTCTGGGAGCTGACCTTGTCTGTGAAGACAGAGGCAAAAAAAGCATTTAGTACACTAGCTTTCTCCACATCCTCTGTCACTAGGGTCCCTCCCTCATTCAGCAAGGGGCCCACACTTGCCTTGACTTTCTTCTTGTTGCTAACATATCTGAAGAAACCCTTCTTGTTACTCCTAACATCTCCGGCTAGCTGCAACTCCAAGTGTGATTTGGCCTTCCTAATTTCACACCTGCATTCCTGAGCAATACTTTTATACTCCTCCCTGGTTATTTGTCCAATCTTCCACTTCTTGTAATCTGTTTTCTTGTGTTTAAGACAAGCAAGGATTTCATTGTTAAGCCAAGCTGGTCGCCTGCCATATTTACTTTTCTTCCTACACATCGGGATGGTTTGTTCCTGCAACCTCAATAAGGTTTCTTTAAAATACAGCCAGCTTTCCTCGACTCCTTTCCCCGTCATGTTATTCTCCCAGGGACCTTGCCCATCAGTTCCTGAGGAGTCAAAGTCTGCTTTTCTGAAGTCCAGGGTCTCTGTTCTACTGCTTTCCTTTTTTCCTTGTGTCAGGATCCTGAACTCGACCATCTCATGGTCACTGCCTCCCAGGTTCCCATCCACTATTGCTTCCTCTACTATTTCTTCCCTGTTTGTGAGCAGCAGGTCAAGAAGAGCTTTTCCCCTAGTTGGTTCCTCCAGCACTTGCACCAGGAAATTGTCCCCTACACTTTCCAGAAACTTCCTGGATTGTCTGTGCACTGCTGTATTGCTCTCCCAGCAGATATCAGGGTGATTAAAGTCACCCATGAGAACCAGGGCCTGTGATCTAGCAACTTCTGTTAGTTGCTGGAAGAAAGCCTCGTCCACCTCATCCCCCTGGTCCGGTGGTCTGTAGCAGACTCCCACTATGACATCACCCTTGTTGTTCATACTTCTAAATTTAATCCAGAGACACTCAGGTTTTTCTGCAGTTTCATACTGGAGCTCTGAGCAGTCATACTGCTCTCTTACATACAACGCAACTCCCCCACCTTTTCTGCCCTGCCTGTCCTTCCTGAACAGTTTATATCCATCCATGACAGTACTCCAATCATGTGAGTTATCCCACCAAGTCTCTGTTATTCCTATTACATCATAATTCCCTGACTGTGCCAGGACTTCTAGTTCTCCCTGCTTGTTCCCCAGGCTTCTTGCATTTGTGTATAGGCACTTAAGATAACTCGCTGATTTTCCCGCTTTCTCGGTCTGAGACAGGAGTCCTCCCCTCTTGCAGTCTCCTGCTTGTGCTTCCTCCCAGTATCCCACTTCCCCACTTACCTCGGGGCTTTGGTCTCCTTCCCCCAGTGAACCTAGTTTAAAGCCCTCCTCACTAGGTTAGCCAGCCTGCTTGCAAAGATGCTCTTCCCTCTCTTTGTGAGGTGGAGCCCGTCTTTACCAAGCAATCCTTCTTCTTGGAAGACCATCCCATTGTCAAAGAATCCAAACCCTTCTCTCCGACCCCATCTGCGTAGCCATTCGTTGACTTCCACGATTCGACGGTCTCTACCCTGGCCTTTTCCTGCCACAGGGAGGATAGACGAGAACACCACTTGCGCCTCAAACTCCTTTATCCTTCTTCCCAGAGCCACATAGTCTGCAGTGATACGCTCAAGGTCATTCTTGGCAGTATCATTGGTGCCCACGTGGAGAAGCAGGAAGGGGTAGCGATCCGAGGGCTTGATGAGTCTCTGCAGTCTCTCCGTCACATCGTGAATCCTAGCCCCTGGCAAGCAGCACACCTCTCGGTTTTCCCGGTCAGGGCGGCAGATAGATGACTCAGTCCCCCTGAGGAGAGAGTCCCCAACCACCACCACCCTCCTCCTCCTCCTGGGAGTGGTGGTTGTGGAACCCCCATCTCTAGGACGGCGCATCTCATGCCTTCCAATCAGTGGAGTCTCCTTCTGCTCTGTTCCCTCAGATGTATCATCCACTCCACTCTCTGTACTAGTACCTGCGGAGAGAACATGAAAACGGTTGCTCACCTGTATCTGTGTTTCTGGTACATGGACGTTTCTGGTACTCTTTCCTCTTCTGGAAGTCACATGCCGCCAGTTATCCTCGCTGGCCTTCTGTCCCCGCTGCATAGCCTACTCCGAATCTTCAGAACATTGTGCCCACTGAAGCTGATCCTGACGTCTATCCAGGAAATCCTCATTTTCTTTTATGGAACGCAGGGTTGATATCCGTTTCTCCAGACCTTGAATCTTCTCCTCCAATATGGAAATCAGCTTGCACTTTGTACAGATATAGTCACTTCTATCCTGTGGAAGGAAGACGAACATGGCACATCGTGTGCAGGTCACAACAGCCGATTGCTCAGCATCCATGGTCTCTTCCTTCTAGGAGCTCTCTCCAGGCAAACTCCTTCTGTTTGCCTCTCTGCTGTTCGCTGCTCAGCTGGTTCGCAGCTGACTGCCTTTTTATGACAGTCAGGCCCAGCTGGAACAAAGCACTCCCAAATCAAACTGGTCAAACAAGCAATCAAACAATCAAGCACACAGTCAAACTGCCAAACTGCCCCCCCAACAGACACTCAGATACTCACCAGCGCAGTCCCCCTACTGCAGCACTTAGCATACCTCTGCTCTGCTTGATGGAGAAGCCCCAGCACTAACATCCTATTCCTCTCCAACAACTTCCTCACACACATGTTGTTGAGTGGTTCACTGCATCACAAAGACACAGGCATGATTAGGTCAGAGTGTGTTATTGTCTTATGCTCATCTGGAGCGTGGTCCAAAACCCATTAAAGTCAATGGTCTTTGGATCAGGCGCATAGTCTTTGCAGAGTCATCATAACTATCTTGGATCAGAGCCCACGCCAGAGTGGAGCTGGCAGAGTGACTTAGTGACAGTGCTTTGGGGGAAGGATTGCCTCATGTTGCCCAGCGGCAAACGTTATGGATGATAAAGGGAATCCCCTGCAGTCCGCAGCAGGGAGGATGGTGCTTGTGAAATGAGGCCTTATGAAGCAGGAGAGCAAATGGAGGGATCTGTTGGGGGTTGCACAAGACACTGTTGGGGGAAAGGATGCTGGAAGCCATGGGTGCCTTGCGAGCCATCTGGCTGAAGATACTGAGATGACTGAATGAGAGAAACTGAAGATGACTCAACGATCCCTCACTCTCACAGAACTTGAGAGGCAGGCCAGTCCTCACTTACAGACAGCCCCTCAACCTGAAGCAAATACTCACCAGCAACTACACACCACACCACAGAAACACTAACCCAGGAACCAATTCCTGTAACAAACCCTGTTACCTACTCTGTCCCCATATCTACTCTAGCGACACCATCAGAGGACCCAACCACATCAGCCACACCATTAGGGGTTCATTCACCTGCACATCTACTAATCTGATATATGCCATCATGTGCCAGCAATGCCCTTCTGCCATGTACATTGGCCAAACCGGACAGTCACTATGTAAAAGAACAAATGGACACAAATCAGACATCAGGAATGGTAACATACAAAAGCCAGTATGAGAACACTTCAATCTCCCTGGACACTCAATAACAGATTTTAAAGTAGCCATCCTTCAACAATAATACTTCAAAAACAGACTTCAAAGCGAAACTGCAGAGTTACAATTCATTTGCAAACTTAACATCATTAACCTGGGCTTGAATAGGGACTGGGAGTGGCTGGCTCACTACAAAAGCAATTTTCCCTCTCTTGGTATTGACACCTCCTCATCAATTATTGGGAGTGGACCACATCCACCCTGACTGAGTTGGCCTTGTCAACACTGGTTCTCCTCTTGTAAGGTAACCCCCTTCTCTTCATGTTGCAGTATATTTATGTGTGTATCTGTATTTCCACTCCATGCATCTGAAGAAGTGGTTTTTTTACCCACGAAATCTTATGCCCAAATAAATCTGTTAGTCTTTTAAGTGCCACCGGACTCCTTGTGGTTTTTGTGGATACAGACTAACATGGCTACCCCTCTGATACTGGTCAAATGCTTGTGTTTACACAGAGAACTACCTTAATAATTGCTGACATTTTGACAGACGCTTTCATCCCAAAGGATCCCCAGAACAGTTTGCAAACTGTTCACAAGGACCTTCACCTCACCAAGGGCTGAAATGCAGCCATTTCTAAAGCAAAATGTGGCAGCTGTTTAACAGCACACAGCAACTCTACATAGCAGTTAAAGTATGGAAGTGAATCTTATGTCTTTCTGAAACAGCAACAGTGTTTTCAGAAGACAGAATCTAATTCTCCAAAGTGGGATTCGGCCAAGACAACTGAGTTAACACACCTGCTCTTATAAAAAGTATCAGGAGATCTTTAATGAATATGAATGGCCAAGAGGTCAATTTTATGTCTTGGGTCTGATTCTGGGCTCTGTTGAGGCCCCTTTCTGGTGGCTGAGGTGCTTAACCAGTTCTTGAGGAACACCCCAGTGAAGGGGCAGTGCGAGGTGAGCATAGATGGCTGTAGGTTGGTCACACAGCAGTTGGTGAAATAGGCATGTTGGGAGGTGACTGAGGGTGGGAAAGTAAGGAAGGAAGTGACTGCCCACCAGTGCCTATGGACTGCCCACCAGTGGCTATGGGCTGCTACTGAAAGTTAGAGCCATTTGTGCTGCAGCTCCAGGGATACACAGCACAGAGTCTGATCCAACATCCCTAAGTCTGCACCTTCAGCAGTCAGGTCCCCACATAGTTCCATGCAGGAGTACTGGTCCACATCCACAGCAAAGCACTATGCCAACTGAATCATCAACGCTGCTTCCCACAGCTCCTGTGTCAGTTGGAGCTCTCAGTTGCTGGGTGGCAGTGAGATACACATGAGGTAAGACAAGAGCTGAGTGTGACAGTCTGGGACTGCACTGGCCAGGGAAGGAAGTTAGGGTTGTGTGGCACTACCATACTGTCCCTGCTATTGCCAAATAGCACCTTTCTCTAACCATGCAATGTATTTTCCTTGCTAACATTTTGACCCAGACAGCAATGGGCTCTAGCAGCTGCATAAGGCTGACTTACTCATTGAAAAAAAATTGTGTTCAGCACTTTTGGAGAAACATTAAGAGTTTGTCTACATGGGAGATTTAATCTGAAGCTTTTTGCTGCGCATCAGGTAACATGCAGTGCGGAAGCCACACCAAGAGTGTGCACACGGAGTGCCTGGTTCCATCTTTCAATTCAAATTGAGGATACACACAGTGTTGGCTTACTGTGTGCTACAGGCATGGCATTCTTGGAGGGTATCCCAGGCTCCTTTGCTTCGCTGCTGAGCAGTGTGCATCCTGGGAGTTTTTGC
The DNA here is from genome assembly GCF_016161935.1 of Mauremys reevesii. Taxonomy (NCBI): domain Eukaryota; kingdom Metazoa; phylum Chordata; order Testudines; family Geoemydidae; genus Mauremys; species Mauremys reevesii. Next base: position 59,071,586 of record NC_052626.1, read on the forward strand.
ATTATGAATTTTGGAAAGCCAGGCAGATTCCAATTTTTTTTTAATTCCATGTCACCACCCTGTACTTCCTTTTTGGGCAGGCTAGCGCCATTTTTGCATTGCTTTTGGCTAGCATGGATCCAGCAATGGTCTGTATTGCTATATTGGAAACTGCAAATACACAGAGACTACTTGAATTCAGCTGTGGACTTCACCCATCGCACTGCCAAACAGAGATAGGCGTAGTTTGACTTCTGTATTTGGAGAGGAGCAGCTCCAGTCAGGCTAATGGGGCCACACATGGAGGAGGTGGAAAAATTCCACACCTGCCCTAGGCTTGCAGTTTGGGGGGGCAATGCCCTCCTGCCCCTCCAAACTACACCCATGCAAGCAGGTGATGAGATGGCAGCAGCCACTCCTCTGGCAGCAGGAGGAGATTCAGCAGTGGAGGAAGTGGGATGAGGAAAATGAAAAAGAGGAGTTCACCAGGTGGTGGATGCTAGGGGACCAACTCCTGGATCAGCTACACACCGTGCAGGACCATTTCTGGGCTCAGGAAACCTGCATGGATCAGTAGGAAAGGATTGTTCTACAGACCTCAGATGACCAGCAGTGGTGAGAGAATTTTAGGCTGAGGAAAGCAACCTTTTTTGAGATCTGCGCTGAACTGACGCTGGAGCTGCAGCAGCAGTGTACCAACATGCAGTACCCCACGTCCATGGAGAAGTGGGTCACCATTGTCATCTGGAAGTTGGCCAGCCCTGCATGCTACTGGTTGTAGCCAACCAATCTGGTTGAGGGACATCAGCTTTGGGCTTATCATCATGCAGGTGTGTCATGCCATGGAAAAGGTACTGTGGCACTGGGTTAAAAAGCTTAACAGGAGATTATTGATGGTTTTGCAAGCATGGGGTTCCCAAACTGTATTGGGCATGTGCCTATAATTTGCCCCTTCCCCCCACCAAGGGTGCAGAATTTATAAACAGAAAGGGGTATTTCTTCATGGTGCTCCAAGGGCTGGTTGACAACTGTGACAAGTTTATGAACATAAATGCAGGGTAGCCTGGAAGGGCCCACAATGCTAGGATTTTTTGGGACTCCGTTCTGGTTACATTCATGGAGAAAGGACTGTTTGCCCCCATGATCACTCCGGACATTAAAGGTGTGGAGACCCAGCTTATCTTCTGCTTACCTGGTTAATGAAGCTATTCACAGGCTGGTTGAGCAGAAGGAAGGACATTTTTAGCTACCGACTCAGCAGTTGCACAATGATAGTGGAGTGTGCATGTGGCTGTTAGAAAGGAGGGTGGTGCTGTTTATGGAATAGGTTGCAAACAGCAGGAAAAAACTCCATTCCAACTATTATAGCTGCATTCTGCACAATATTTGTGAGAGTAAGGGAGAAAGCCCAAATGTTGGGTGGGAGACTGAGGGGTGGATGCATGCTCAGAAGTTGGAGCAGCCAGCAACGCATCCCACAGAAAATAGAAACAGCCAGGACAATATTGCCAGGGAAGCCTATTGTTCTTATTGGGAGTCTCAGGCCTGAAAATGTGCAGCTGTCCATCCAGTTTTAACCTATGGGGGGGTGAGGCTGGGATGGAATGTGAACTGGACACTCTGGTTTCTGGGTGGTGGAAGTGGAGCACTGTGGTAATGCTTATTTTACCATGTGTCTCTGCCTACATATTTTTGTGAAACCCTATGATTTATTTCACTTTTAAGGGTTTTCTGTATTTAATGCAGTGATGACCCACTAGGAATGAATTTTTATCATTTTGTTATTAAATAGCAATTATGTAACAAACAAAAAAGAGTTTTGACTGAACCAATAAAAAAACAATTTTTAGTATAAAACAATACATTTTAAAAAGAATATATTAACTAACAGTGGTAAAGAAACCTTTAATTAAAACAACAGTGAAGCCACAACTGAAAGTACAGCAGCGCAGAAGAAAGATATGGGGGGGATGGGTTTCAAGTCACAGGTGACTTTACACCTTGACTCTGCCCCTTCTTGTTTGTGGGTACTTCTGGGGTCGAGTGGTGTGGCTTGAAGTTACATGTGGTGTTGGAAGGCTCAAAAGAGCTGGGCTCCCAGGTGCAACTGTTCCCTGTGCCCAGAGGTTGGCTTTGCGAAGGGAGTACTGCACTTGGGAGTACTGCAGTGGGGGTACAGCAGGGAGGAGTTGCTTGTGTTTTCAGTAGCCTTTATTGCCCAAGGTCTGAAGAACATGGCTGGGTCCTGGCTGACGGGACAGCAGTGCCTGCTGCCCTACCAACAGCATGCTTTGCGGCAGAGCATTTTGGCTTAATATTGAATCCATGAGTTGCCTCTACATCTTCCTGTCTCTTTCCATGCTCTCTTTGGTCATGGCGATGCTTTCCCTGGCAACTGCCATGCTCTCCTTGGCGATGCCACATTCTCTTGGGAGAGCTCCCTGTCTTTTTCCATCTCAATCTGATAATACTGCCTTCACCTCTCCGCTACTTTGATTTTTTGTGTGGGGGGGTAGGGAACTCTGTGATGAGGTCTGCAAACATTGAATCCTGAGTTTTCCATTTTCATCCCCTCAGGCCGGCCAGCCACTCAGCTGTTCATAGATGCCCTGTCCTTGAGGGTCTGGCTGTTGTGGCTGTGGGAGTATGAAAAAACACAGTCAGTTATTGCTCATATTTCAGATAGGCTATGATAGCATTTTTATATGCATTTGTGACTCTACCTCCCTGAAATTCTTCCCAGTCTTGGGGGAATCTCAGAGTTGGTAAGTGGTGTGCACGTTGGGGGTTTTGTCTGTGCAGTACATGCTGTTTGGTTTTGCCATGGTGCCCTGGAGGCTGGGGAGGAGGGCGGGAAAGAGGACAAAGAGGGGGAATTACGTTCCTGGTTTGGCTTTGCAGTTTTGTCATGTGTTGGAGGTGCTTATATGGTGTTGAAGGGACTAAGGGGCGCATACTGGGGAGAACTGGGTAGTAACCCCTTCTAGGCTGTCCTAACTCTCGATGATATTACACTGAGGCGGGTGACTAGGAAGCAGAACATGGCTTTATTCATAAAGGCAAAGGGCAGACCAGCAAGATATACTGTGACATTATTCACCAAGATGGTCCCCCCAGGAGTGCTGCAGGAATGGAAGGGAGCTGCGAGCTCCATTGGGGGGCATCACCATGTGGCTATCTGCCATAACGTCCAGACAAAAATGGAGAAATGTCTGTGTCTTAGATTCTGCTTTATCTCCCCTGCAGACATGGAGAAAGCACAGAGCAAAACAGATAGGGTTCGGCAATGATTGTCACTTCTTTTCCTGTCCAAATGCTTGTTACAGGGCAGTAATGGGAAGCAGTACTTTTTGTACCTTTATTGGCCTGCAACTAGGGTGACCAGATGTCCCAATTTTATAAGGACAGTCCCAATTTTTGGGTCTTTTTCTTATATAGACTCCTATTACCCCACCACTCGCTGTCCCGATTTTTCACATTTGCTGTCTGGTCATCCTACCTGCAATGTCCATATGTACCTCACGTCCACTGAGAATACTAACCCAACGTCTTTTCCTGTAACTGCTGTATCCATAAACTGTTGAATTTTGCACAAATGATTTTTTTCATTATTTGAATCTCCTGCAGCAGGGAGGCAAGGTGGGATGGAGGCTGTGGCTCCACCGTGCTGCCAGCTGCCTTTTTGAGATGGCAATAGGGTGACCAGATCAGGGCCGCCCGGGGGGTCAAGTGGGGCAATTTGCCCCAGGCCCCGGGCCCTGCATGAGCCCCGGCCCGGCGACGGTCTGGGTCTTCAGTGGCATTTCGGCGGCGGGGGACCCTTCAGTGCTGCCGAAGACACAGAGCAACTGAAGGGCCCCCCACCACCAAAATGCTGCCGAAGACCTGGACCGCCGCCAGGTGAGTACAAGTGCTACAGTTCCCCCGCTTTTCCCCAGGCCTCCCGAATCCTCTGGGTGGCCCTGAACCAGATAGCAAATGTGAAAAATTGGGACAGGAAGTGGGGGTTAATAGGGGCCTATATAAAGGAAAAAGCCCTAAATATTGGGACTGTCTCTATAAAATCAGGACATCTGGTCACCGTGGATGGCAAACAGGGGCTGCGGAGAGGGAAGGGGTTTGTTAGGCAGGAGAGATGAGGGGAGGAGAAAGGTAGATGGGCATTTGCCCTCTGTGGCATGGGCCTGAAAACAGTCCATGGTCAGGGTTCTAGCATGCGACAGAGGCCTATCACCCAGGCAGAGCAGTTGCCAACTTGGAAATGTGTATGGGGGTGGGAGGCATGAGTAGATAGCATGGGCCCAGGAAGGTGGGGGCTAGAGACTCAGATAGGCTCCTAGCTCTCAGCTGTGGCCATGGGACACCCGTAACAGAAGCCAGCACGGCAGTACAGCACAATAATAATTAATTTAAAGATAGGTACTTACCTGCCAAAGTTCCCTCCAGAGAATCTGTCCCTTGGATCCTGGGCTGGGTTTCTGGCTGGGGCTTGAGCTCCGTTGTTGCAGGGCAGGAATTAGGTTGGCTTTCTACCTGGCCAGCGTCAGGGGCCTGAGTCCTAAAGAGATCTTGGCTCTTAGGGGACAGCTTCTTGCTGGTTTCCTCATGCTCATCTTCCAATGAGCCTTGGGAGGAGGTGTGGAACAGGCAGCTGGTTCCACAGTCTTCCAGGGCTGGGTGGTTGTGTAGTGGTGCAAAATCCAATCCAGTTCCTCAAAAAATGGACAGGTTACTTGTCCCCTCCTGAATTTTTCCTCTCATCCCTGGTTTTAATATAGGTCCTTCTGAGCTGCTTGCTTTTTATCCAGCATTATTTGGTGTCCTGGCCATGACTCCTCTTGGATGTCTGCTTTCCAATGTCCACAAAGAGATCTTTATTCCCATGGCTGGCCACAAGAGCTTCCTGCACCAGTGCTTCACCCCAGATGGTGATGCACAGCTTCATGTGGCTGCATGAGTCATGTTGTGGGGCTTCTGGAGTACTATCGCAGCAGTATTGCAGCAGTGCTGATACACTGAAATCCCTGAACAAATGGGCAAAATCTGGTCCCGCACAGCTTTTAAATAGAGGAGGGGATGTCCTGGCAACTTGATACCACTGTGGGGGAGGGCACACAGGTAAACAGACAGGTCAGTAATGACTGCCTGCAAAGCAGTGTGGGATAGCCATTGGAGGCATGCCAAAGTGGTGCACAGCAACATTGTGCACACAAACAATAAATCAAACTAATTTGATTTACAGCAAACTTAGTCCACTTTGCAAAAGGACTCCAGAGTTTGTGATAAATGCAGTTTGTGATAAATGATTGCCTTGTGTGTATGCAAGCATTTTGAAACCAAGTTAACTTGATTTAATACAGATTAATGCAGATTGTGTAGACAAGCCCTGACCCTGTTCCAAATTTGACAGCAAGTTACAGAGCCTCGCACAATTTCCTCTCTCTCTCGCTCATGCAAAGAAGACTAACTGAAGGGAGCGTAAATCTTTATTATACGGACTTCAAACTATATAACTCTTTCTATTTCCCACATATAGACGCATTATTAGTTCTCCTTTATCAATTCTTCCTTATGCTAACACAGTGTGACAGTTCTCAGGCTGCTGAGGGGCACCTCCTACTGGATGGGCAGTGAAAAGTCCTGCCTAAGGCCTGGTCTACACTAGGAGTTTATGTCTTAACCGTGCACCCGTCCACACCAGGAATCTAATTAGTTCGCCCTAGAGGGCTCTTTAGTTCGAATTCTGTACTCCTCCCCGACGAGGGGAGTAGCGCTAAATTCGACATGGCTATGTCGAATTAGGCTATGTGGCTATCCCACAGTGCACCACTCTGTTGACGCTCTGGACAGCAGTCCGAGCTTGGATGTTCTGACCAGCCACACAGGACATGCCCAAGGAAAATTTGAATTCCTTTTCCTGTCTGGCCAGTTTGAATCTCATTTCCTGGTTGGACATCGTGGCGAACTCAGCAGCAATGGCAACGATGCAGAGCTCTCCAGCAGAGGAGTCCATGCAATCTCAGAGTAGAAAGAGGTCCCCAGTATGGACTGACTGGGAAGTCTTGGATCTGATCTCTGTGTGAGGCGATGAGTCTGTGCTTTCGGAGCTGCTCTCCAAAAAACGGAATGCAAAGACCTACGATAAGGTCTCCAAAACCATGGCAGAAACAGGATACAGCCGGGATGCAACGCAGTGCCGCGTGAAAATCAAGGACCTGAGACAAGGCTACCAAAAAATCAAAGCGGCAAACGGACGCTCCGGAGCCCAGCCCCAGACATGCCGCTTCTGTGAGGCACTGCATGCCATTCTCGGTGGGTCTGCCACAACTGCCCCACCAGGGTCCATGGACTCCAACGATGGGATAGTGTCGACGGCCAGTTCCTCAGCGATGTTCGCAGTTGGGGAAGATGAGGAAGGAGATGAGGAGGAGGAGGCAGTCGACAGCGCTTACAACGCTGATTTCCCCGACAGCCAGGATCTCTTCATCACCCTCACAGAGATCCCCTACCAACCCTCCCCAGCAGTTACCCCGGACCCTGAATCAGGGGAAGGATCAGTCGGTAAGTGCTTTAAACATGTAAACTTTTATTATTAATGTAACAGGAATCTGAACTATGTGAAAAAGAGGTCTATATATATGGGGATAGAACAGAAATCCTCCTGGGAGATCTCCACGAAGCTCTCCTGGAGGTAATCGAAAAGCCTCCGCATGAGGTTCCTGGGGAGAGCTGCCTTATTGGGTGATCCGTGGTAGCAAATGTTCACTTTTCCGCGACAGGCTTTCATGAGGTATTCTGGGAGCATTGCCTCCACGAGCATGGCAGCATAGGCCCCTGGTTTGTGCTGGCTTTCACGCAGCATGCGCTCTCTATCTCGCCCTGTGATCCTCCTCAGGGTGATCTCGCTCGGAGACTCCTGCATTTAATTAGAGTAATTTGTGTACTGTTAGTATTGGGAATGCTTGACTGTTCCTTTGCATGACAATAAGCCTCCGTTTAGATCCACGTGGTGGAGGCTGCAGAGGGGCAGTATACAGGGATCTTTCCCAGGGACCAGCCGCGAGGAGGTGGAACAGGGGCAGAGTTTATGCTTTCCGGATTGCCTGCAGCAAGAGGACAGTGCCATACATTCAGTTTTAAGCAGCCTAAAGTCTATGGCTTACCATGCCTGCCTGCTGCACGGATTCTGCTGTCCTGCCCCGCTTGTCTGATCTCCAGTGCAAGACCCCAGGCAATGAAAGCGAAAGCCGAAAATTAGAACTTGTCCTGAGTCAGTGCTCATGAGATAGGTGCTGTGCATGGTCTTGTTCACAGAGACTGACTAGACTATGTTCATAGTTCGCAAAAATGTATCTTTGTAAGGAATTCACTCCCTTTTTCCCATCACACAGCTGCCACTGTATCCAGACCTGTTCCAGCATCCCCCTCACAGAGGCTGGCGCAGATTAGGAGGCACAAGACAAGGACAAGGGACGAGATGTTTGCTGAACTTATGGGCTGCTCCCGAGCCGAGGCGGCCCAGCAGAGCCAGTGGAGGGAAAACCTCTCTCAGTACCAGCGCTCACACAGCGAACGAGAGGACAGGTGGCGTCAGGAGGACCAGCAGGCGACTCAAACGCTGCTTGGACTAATGAGGGAGCAAACGGACACACTCCGGCGCCTTGTGGATGTTCTGCAGGACCGCAGGCAGGAGGACAGAGCCCCCCTGCACTGTATCTGCAACCGCCCTCCCCCGCCACAAAGTCCCAAACCCCCCTCACCCAAAGTAACAAGAAGGAGGGGCGACAGGGGCCGTGAAAACTGTCACTGCACCCCTGCAGAGTGCACAAATACAAGAAGGCTCTCATTCCCTAAATGTTGAGAAGTCCTTCCTTTCCTGACTCACCCAAGCCCCAATCCCAGTTTCATCCCCTGTCTAGTTGATTATTAAAAATACTTTGCTGTTAATTACTGTTTCCGTCATGTTTTTGTACAGACTGTGTTTGAAGGGGGGGTGGGGAAGGGGGTTGGTAATTGCATAGGACAGTCACCTTTACCAGGGTACAGACACGGGGGCAGGATCAGCAGCAGGTCACACACACAGTGCAGTCAGTAGGCACCCTGGTCGGTATGGGAGGTGGTTTCCATGTTCTGTGTGGGTGGGGGGGTATGTGACTTTGTAGCGGGGGGGGGCGGTTACAGATCTTATGCAGCGGTCCTTGTCCTGAACCACAGAGCCACGCAGCAGGGGAATCTGTAACTGTCCTCCCCCGCAACAAGGTCACATAGCCCCCGCACACAGAGTCCCAAATGGAGGGATGGCAGGCTCCGTTGAAACAACCAGTCCGGCACTGCAGACCGCTCTAGGAGCAGGAGCCTGTCATTCCTCGAGTTTAGAGGCGGTCTTTACATCACCGCACACCCTACCCAGCACAGTCTGCGTCCCAGTTTCAACCCTTTAACGCAAAGTCAGTAATAAAGAAACCTTTGTTAAGTAACAATGGAACATGTATTTTATTTTTACACGTGTGTTGGAAGGGGGGAAACGGGGTGAACGGGGTATGTAACTGCAGAGGATAGTCAACAGTAACTGGGTAAAGAAACAGGGGCAGGTTCAGCTTCTCTGTAAAGAAACTGAATAGTCACAGGTCACGCTGCTCAACCTAGCTTTCAAAGCCTCCCGGATGCACCGCGCTTCCCGCTGGGCTCTTCTAATCCCACGGGTGTCTGGCTGAGCGTAATCAGCAGCCAGGCGATTTGCCTCAACCTCCCATCCCGCCATAAAGGTCTCCCCCTTGCTCTCACAGAGATTGTGGAGCACACAGCAAGCTGCAATAACAATGGAGATATTGGTTTAGCTGAGATCTGAGCGAGTCAGTAAGCTCCTCCATCTCCCCTTGAGACGTCCGAAAGCACACTCCACCACCATTCTGCACTTGCTCAGCCGGTAGTTGAAGAGTTCTTTGTCACCGTCCAGGGCGCCAGTATAGGGCTTCATGAGCCAGGGCATTAGCGGGTAGGCTGGGTCCCCGAGGATCACTGTAGGCATCTCCACATTCCCAACAGTTATTTTGTGGTCCGGGAAGAAACTACCTTCCTGCAGGCGTCTAAACAGACCAGAGTTCCTAAAAACACGCGCGTCATGAACCTTGCCCGGCCACCCGACGTTGATGTTGGTAAAGCATCCCCTATGGTCCACCAGTGCTTGCAGCACCATTGAAAAGTAGCCCTTTCTGTTAATATACTGGCTGGCCTGGTGGGCCGGTCCCAGGATAGGGATGTGAGTTCCATCTATAGCCCCACCACAGTTTGGGAATCCCATTGCGGCGAAGCCATCTATGACAACCTGGACGTTTCCCAGGGTCGCTACCTTTGAGAGCAGTAGCTCAACGATTGCATGGGCTACTTGCATCACAGCAACCCCCATGGTAGATTTGCCCACGCCAAAATGGTTCGCTACTGACCGGTAGCTGTCTGGCGTTGCAAGTTTCCAGAGGGCTATCGCCACTCGCTTCTGCGCAGTCAGGGCTGCTCGCATCCGGGTGTCCTTGCACTTCAGGGCAGGGGACAGCAAGTCACACAGTTCAAGGAAAGTGCCCTTACGCATGCGAAAGTTTCGCAGCCACTGTGATTCATCCCAGACCTGCAGCACTATGCGGTCCCACCAGTCCGTGCTTGTTTCCCGGGCCCAGAATCGCCGTTCCACAGCATGAACATGACCCATTGCCACCAGGATCTCCACGGCGCGGGATCCCATGGTTTCTGAGAGGTCTGTGCCACTCTGACACTTCATGTCCTCACCGTGCTGCCGGAGCCTCCTCGCCCGATTTCTCAGCAGCTGACTGTGGAAGAGGTGGACGATAAGGTGCGAGGAGTTGACAATGGCCATAAGTGCAGCGATGATCGCAGCAGGCTCCATGCTCGCAGTGCTGTGGCATCCGCGCTGTCACTGACCAGAAAAGTGCGCCAACAGATTTCCCGCTGGCGCTTTCAGGGAGGGAGGGTGGGAGTGACGGTTGAATGATGACAGTTACCCCAAACCACCCTCGACACATTTTTCCCCCAGCAGGCATTGGGGGCTCTACCCAGAATTCCAATGGCCAGCGGGGACTGCGGGAACTGTGGGATAGCTGCCCAGAATGCACCGCTTCCAATGTCGACGCTTGCCCCGTTAGTGTGGACTCACAAAGTCGAATTAGTGTCCTTAGTGTGGATACACAAATTCGACTTTTTAAGGTCGATTCCACAAATTCGAGTTAAGTTGAATCGAACTACTCTTGTAGTGTAGACATACCCTAAGTTAGAGTCTCTGTGACACAAATTACGTTAGATAGTCTTTTTGGGGGTTGATGGGGTGGGGCTTTTGGCTCCCACTCCCCTAGTCCTTTGAGCCTGTCCTCAGATTGTCTAACCCTGAAAGGGTAGAGGGAAGCAGCATCAACCACCTAAACAGCTTGCCTCAAGGTTTGCCAAACTTGTCCCACCCAGCCACCATAGCAGGGTCATTGTCTAACTGTAAACACAGAGACAAATGGCAAATAGCCTTCCTGAGGGCAGATCCCTTGAAGGCTTCCAGGAATCTCCTTTGGGAGTGTAAACGGGCTACTCACCGCCGCGGCGCCTCCCGCTGGTTTTTCGGGGAATTAGCTCTTTTTCAGCCCGGAGCGCCCTCTGCTGGCCGGTGGTCCGCCTGTTTTCCTCTCAGCCCCGTGTCCCTCCCAGGGTCCCGGTGCCCCTTTAACTGGGTTTCCCCCTCCCCGGGGAACCCCCCCTCTGCTTTCCCCGCTTCGCCTCAGAATGGCTACTGCCCAGTCGTGCTCTAGCCCCAGCTCCTGGGGCCGACTGCAGTATCCGCCGTCTCATCACAGGCAAAGGGGTTTGGACCTGGTGCTCTTCCTACCCCTGGGTCGCCCCTTGCAACCCCCCAGTACCTGTGGCCTACCGCTAGGCTGCAGCCTGGGGTTTTCTAGGCTGGAGCTCCCAGCCCTGCTTCACCCAGGTACTTTAGCTCTGCTCATAAGCAGCCAGGCCCATCCCTCTCTGAAGGCAGAGAGAGACTATCTGGGCTCTGGCTTCCCTGCCTTCTTATAAGCCCCAGGGCTTCAGTTTGGGGCGTGGCCCCAGCTGCGGCCACTTCCTTACTCAGCCCAGCTTCCAGACCCACCCCTCTCAAGCCCTGGCAGGCAGCTTTTCAAGCCCCTCTGGGCAGGAGCAGGGTCCACCCTGCTACAGGGAGCTGTAGTAGAGCCACCATCTGCTCTCTCCCAGAGCTGACCACGAACTGCTGGAAACAGCCTGTTTTTAAGTCCTTATTCCACCCTTGACATGATCGACAAGTGTGGATGGATGGGGCCAGCCTTGCCCACAGCAGCTCTTTAAGCCCTTCATCACCAGTGCAGGGCCTATACACACAGCCTTGCTTGAAATTCTCCACCCTTTTTCTGTTCCATTCTGTGAAACTCCTTAAAAGCTTCTTACTTTAACATCTCCTCCTTTCCTGACTCCAATCCCCCAGCATGCCTGGCTTCCACTTCCTGTACAACCATTTTTTATCACCAGACGGTAACAAGCATTCCATAGTGAATCTAAACTAGGGGCTAGACTCTCTGTTCCGGCTCAGCTACACTTGGCCCAGAAATGGAAGTAGTGAATGAAGGTGGCATTACGCTGTCTTTGCACTTCCCCTTTTCCCAGCCCTGCAGGGGCCTGCCTGACTCTGCGCTGTCTGGGGAAGCCTCTGATGCTGGGAGGAGTCAACGGTGACCAGCTCTGCCAGTCCCAATGGGGCACGAGAGCCGCAATGTGATGAAGAATTGGGCCCTGGTGGTACTGATAACGCATTCCTCAGAGCTTGGTGAATTTGTGTAGACCCATGAGCCAGAAAATCTTCAAAGGATTTTTACAGAACATCCAGAATGCCTTGCCCCAGTTATCCGCTGACTCGTGAAATCATAGGAATTAGAGTTGGAAAAGACCTGCTCCTTCAAGAGCAGGCCTAGTTTTGTTCAAAAATATTTTCATTAATCTAAGTTCTGCCCAGTTTAGAATATTTTCCAGAGGAAGCTCTCTGATGTTTTACTGTGTCACACACGCCAGACTGGAACATCCACAACTGAGACTGCACTAAACTCCACTCAGTGTTCTGCTCAAGTGCAACATCCAGCACACCTCTTAAAATGACAGCGCCCCCTTTGGTGTACTTTTATCAATGGACAATGCTCAATTGCACCATCTACTGGTAGAAATGCCAACTAGAGATTTACAACAATAACCAATTATGATACACCATCTACATTCACTTCTGAGTCTAAAATAAAGGTTTCTTTACAATCTGGAGATCATTTAAGCAATTAGCAACCAATTCCACGATGCTCACATTCTCCAGTAGTTGAAATGAGTACTGTCACCTCATTCAACAATTACCAGCTCAGCTATTACAATAATGATAGCAATCCAGCTTCTCAGTGCACAGCAGTAACATGCATACATGTGTGGGTTGGTGTTTTCTAGTTTTTAAAACACAGTCCTTAGACCTGGGGTTTATCCATTTTTGCCAGGGCTGTAGATAAAACAGGCAGAGGGAATACGTGTTCAAAAAGGAAAGACATGCAAAGGAAATAAAGAAAAAAGATTTAAACCCAGAAGGGCTGAAAGATTGTCTGGTTTTGTTTATTTCAGTGGGTTTATTTCTACTTGTGTTTCACATCAGAAATGTGGATCTTGTCTACTCTTTTTTTCCTGGGAAACTCTATGATTTCTGGAGAACTGATAAGATTGTGACATCAGCGATAACCGTGCCAGTGAAGCCTAGTTATTGAGAGGGGAAGTATTTATGTGGACTACTTAAACTCTGTGTTCCTTGTTTCGGTTCATATTTATTCAATTCAAAAACTTGAGAGAAAAAATATTTTTGTTACAGATTCAACATTCCGGTCCCTTCAGATCAGGGCTGAGAAAGCTCACATCTCTCTGCTCTCCAGTGAGTCTCCTGGTACAACTAGGGAAGGCCAGACTTAACATGCCTGATATTTCTGCAAAACACAAACATTCTTCCCCCACACCTTATGAACAACAAAGACAAAGCAACCAGCCTTTCCTGCTTTGTTTACACTTCAAGGAGAAACAAAAGAAAAATGCGATGGGATGTAGAAACCTCACATTGGGTTAATGACAGGCCATGGGTGCAATCAGCCCTGCCCTGTTATGCCTGCAGTAGGTGTCAAGGCTGGAGAGAGGAGCTAAAAGGGCGGAATCTGGCTTAGTTGAGGACTGACTAGGGAAGGAGAGGAGATTTCTGGCTCTTGCTCAGAGAACGAAGGCTGGCTGGAGCCAAGGAGCTGAGTTGGGCTGCTGGTGGACAGAACCTCCCTGAAGGAAGGTACTGTTTCATTAGCACAGAGCACAGATGAATGCACATTAAGATGAACGAGTGGAACTGTATTAAACCCTGAGCACTGCCTACTCCCCACATTCCCTGTTTCCACTGCTGTCCTATCAATAACAATCCCTCCAGGGCATATGGGTCCTTGACTCCAATTCCAATTCTCATGTTATAGGTACATCTGTAACTGGGAGCCTCAGGCAGTGGGGAAGGAAAGCAGGAGGAAGTGAATTGGCCCAGGATTCTCTATGCTGGTGGAGGGACCCGTGGGGATCAGAGAGACTCCTGCTGGGCCAGGGACTGCCCTGTGAGGGCAGCAGAGAAAACTCTCCTGCAGCAGAACCAGCTGGGCAGTGGAGAGTGCTAAGAAGCTCTGCAATGAGCCTGGGGGAGAGGCTTAGAGACAGTGATGCTGATACACAATGAGCTGGGCAAGAGACTGTGGGAAAGGCTAAAACTAGTGAAGGTAGGCAGTGGTCCATGAAGGCAGCAAGGGATCTGCATTTATTGGTCTTGGTTGCCTATTAAAGGGGTCCTGGACTGGAACTCAGAGGAGAGAGAGGGCCTGGGCACCACACTGGCCCAGCGAGGAAGGCAGTTTGGAAATCCCCCTGATCCAAGGGGTAAGGACTGTTGAGACCCCTTGACCCAAGGGGTAGGGACTATTATGTCTGGAGTGAGGCTGAAGATCCAATGTGAAGTTGGCAGGCTATTGTTTGTTGGCCTATTGGCTTAAGCCGGAAGGGCCGAATCACAAGAACGGGTGGACAATCAGCAGGCCTACATGGCTGTTTGGAGATGAGTGAGAGGAAGGCTTTGCAATGCCATGCCAAGCCATAGAGGTGCATTCTGGTAATGAGTCGCACTCTTACAAAAACAAACCCAACCAAGGCACAAAACTCCTTTTCCCCTCACAGAATGCCTTTTTGTGACACTGTCACTAAACCTGCTCTGCAATTTATAAACCTAGTCAAGTGCTGGGCTGTTTCATCATTCATTCATTCATTCATGCCCGTCACCCCAACCGGGGTATGGGCCGCCAACAACAGATCTCCATAGTCTTCTATCCTGGGCCATTCGCTCTAGCTGGTTCCAGGTATAGCCCATTTTTTTGCTATCAACCTGAAGGTCGCGTCGCCAGGTATTTCTTGGGCGGCCTCTTTTCCGCTTGCCTTGGGGGTTCCACTGCAGTGCCTGTCTGGTGATGTTGGTTGGCTGCTTGCGTAGTGTATGTCCTATCCAGCCCCACCTTCTCCTTCTAATTTCTTCCTCTGCTGGGAGTTGATGGGTCCTCTCCAAGAGGTGGATGTTACTGATGGTGTCTGGCCAGCGGATCTGGAGAATCCTTCTGAGGCAGCTATTAATGAAGGTCTGTTTAAGTTTCCTTTACAGTCCCGTGAGGAGGCACACCCCACTCTAGAAGAGAGGAGGCTAATGATCTCTTATGGGCTCAGACAGCACTAACCAGGCACACCTGTAAGGCTTGCTCTGCCTGGAAGGAGGAAGCTTGAAAGGAAAAGCCAGAAAGGTGTGGTGGTTAGGGGGAAGGCTGCTGGGCCAGTGACAGGGACAAATCAACAAAGTGGAAGACAGTTGCAGACCCTGCTGCCCCTGAGACCGTATGGACCAGGTGACCAAAAAGAAGGGGTGGAGGCAGACCCTAAACTGGATCAAAGACACTAGAACCTGCAGACAAGCTGAACCCCATAAAGGTGACCAAAAACCTGCCTAAGAGACTGGCCACCTTTGTCTCTTACTTTTGTTCTCCCTCTGCCTGGGAGGGAAAAGAACCTTTTTGTTTTGAGAATCCCTGGGGTGCCACAAATGGGAGAAGGACTCTGTACGTGTAACCCACATACCTAGCAGTCCCACTCATCACCTGGTGGGGAGTCGGGGACTCGTGCCACTTACCACAAGTACACATAGCTCAGGATATGGGAACTCTCCCATCTTAACAGTTTTTAGTTTACTTTATTTTTAGGGAGAGAGAGAGAGAGAGAGAGATGCCAGTCTCTGACAATATCCTGCAAAATACTCTAGGGCAGTGGTTCTCAAACTTTTTTACTGGTGACCCCTTTCACATAGTAAGCCTCTGAGTGCGACCCCCCCCCACCTTATAAATTAAAAACACTTTTTAAATATATTTAACACCATTATAAATGCTGGAGGCAAAGTGGGGTTTGGGGTGGAGGCTGACAGCTCGTGACCCTTCCTATGGAATAACCTCGTGACCCTGTGAGGGGTCCTGACCCCCAGTTTGAGAACCCCTGCTCTAGGGAGCATCCCATGCAATGTTACTAATGACGAGCTATTTCCCCATCATGTGAATTGCCGTTATGATCAGCTTACCATAACACCAGTCTGCCACATAGTCTTTGACCCAGAGTAAACTTTATTTTATCTCAATAAACAATTTAATATTGACTTAATCGTACAACTACAGAGCTGGGCTCTCTGATGGATAATACTGAGACAAATTATAAAATAGTTAAGAAGTGCATCTAACCATTCTTTTCCATCTATTTGTAGTGGCTCCTAGGTAGTGTGACCAGATGAAAGGGAGTCACTTCCCATAGAACAGAAGCTGTCCATGGCAGAGTCTCTGGGGATACTGGGGTGGGGCTAGAAGGAGCACGCTGGCAGCAATGAAGGTTGTCACAGGCGTTGTGTTAAACTAGGTTAGGCCTTCTCCATGCTGGGGATTGCAGCCATCAGTGGTTAGCCACAGTGTAGCTGCATTAGTGCACATAGGCTCCAACTTTGTGGGTGCTCCGGGGTGGAGCACCATCTGGGGGGAAATGATGGGTGCTGAGCACCCACCGGCAGCCCCCTTATAAGCTCCCCCCAGCACCTCCCACCTGCCGATGGGCCCTGCTGATCAGCGCCTCCCCATTCCTCCCTCCAGCTGCAAACAGCTGTTTCGCAGTGTGCAGGAGGCTGGGGGGGGGGAGCAAGGATGCGGTGCACTCGGGAAGGGGCAGAACTGGGCAGCAGGAGGAGGGGCGGGGTGGAGTGGGAGCAGGAAGAGGTGGGGCATAGGTAGGGCCTTGCGGGAATGGGTGGAGTGGGGGCCGGGCCTAAGTCAGAGCTGGGGGTTGAGCACCCCCCGGCACTTTGAAAAGTCAGCGCCTGTGTTGGTGCAAACCCCTAGTGCAAAGAGGCAAAGCAGGGTTTTGTACCAGAGCAGCTCACTCCTGTCTGAAACCACTGAAGATCGCAGCTTATTATGGCTTTGTCTGTTTACAGTAGGCACTTGTAATGATGCAGCTACACCAATCCATACTAGGAGTAAATCCCTAGTGTAGACAAGGCCTTGGTCTCTGCACAGAAGCTGTGTGCCCATTTGGGAGGCTTCTACCTCCTCCTCTTCACTTCCCTGTGAATCTCCCCAGTGTCCAGCTTCTTGGGGAGTGGATTTGCCCCCATGTTTGATTTAATGCACTAGGTCTTGCATCTGCTCTTTTGTGTCTCAGCTGATCCCTGTGCTGACATTTCTCATGTCTACTGAAATGTGTGATTGTGGTAACATGTTTCAGTGGAGTGTTTATAAAGAATTGCTAATAGCACAGATCTCTTGACTCATCAGATTTCCAGACATCTGCAGCAGGGCCAAATGCAGATGGAGCAATCTCATGCAATAGTTAAGCCCTCATATACAGCACATAGCTCAATATCCAGCAGTCAGAAGGACTCCGCACAGTGATAAGTATGTCTGGACTCACCAGATGGGGCACCTGCCAAGTCAGGTTCTTTCTTTCTTTTGTGTAAATAGCACTCGGGTTGACAGCCTGGGTGACTGACCTCTGCGCACGGGCAACGCACAGCGCAGGTAGCAGCAACAGAAGCTTCCCAGCTACCTAATGCCCCGAGCCCTGACATAGGAGGGAGAAAATAGCTCACATGCCATTGCCTACAACTCAGCCTTTCTGCTTAGATTGCCTGTTAGTGCCAGTCATGGTAGTGGTTTTGTGCCATGGTTATTTGTCCACAGGAAACTGGAAAGAGACCAGCTCATTTCACACAAGCCACCACAGGGCTGTTCAGATGGGAACAACTATCAGTTGTTATTACTGCCTGGTCTAGGTTCAAAAAAAGGATCTAGAGGTGACAAGCTCTGTGTCTTGTTTCCTGCCCCCTGAGCCAGCCATCTCCCCAAGCAGCCTCATTTGAAGGCAGGTTTCAGAGTAGCAGCTGTGTTAGTCTGTATCAGCAAAAAGAACGAGGAGTCCTTGTGGCATCCTAGAGACTAACAAATTTATTTGACCCTAAGCTTTTGTGGGCTAAAGCCCACTTCATTGGATGCATGGAGTGGAAAATACAGTAGGAAGATGTGTGTGTGTGTGTGTGTGTGTGTGTGTGTACACACACACAGAGAACATGAAAAAATGGGTGTTGCCATAGAATTAATTTGCAAACTGGACACCATTAAATTAGGCTTGAATACAGGTTGGGAGTGGATGAGTCATTACACAAACTAAAAACTATTTCCCCATATTAATTTCCCCCCTACTGTTACCCACACCTTCTTGTCCGCTGTTTGAAATGGGCCGTACTGATTATCACTACAAAAGTTTTTTTTCTCCTGCTGAGAATAGCCCACCTTAATTAATTAATCTCATTAGAGTTGGTATGGCAACACCCATTTTTTCATGTTCCCTGTGTGTGTGTGTGTATCTCTTCCTACTGTATTTTTCACTGCATGCATCTGATGAAGTGGGCTGTAGCCCACAAAAGCTTATGCTCAAATAAATTTGTTAGTTTCTAAGGTGCCACAAGTACTCCTGTTCTTTTCATTTGAAGGCCTGACACATGCCACAATTTCCCTTCACCCGTGGAATCTGGAATTCTTCCCTCATGGCATTGCAGCAAATCTAAGGGAGCAGATTCTGCCATAAATATGGAATGAAGATACTCCATTAACTTCTGTGGTGTAATTCTGGATTTACACTGGATTGATTCAGTTTGCACGCAGATATCTCACACCTGGCTGTGCCACAGCTGGCTTGGGGAATAGGTATAGAAAATGCCTTCCAAGCACAGCGGCTGGCCTAGAAGAAAGCATGGAGATGCTTGTGAAAGAAGGAGATGAAAGGGATATTGAGGCTGGGGATTATTGCTGAATTGATTTGTTCTTTAATATTTAA
This sequence comes from Mauremys reevesii, assembly GCF_016161935.1. Classification (NCBI taxonomy): domain Eukaryota; kingdom Metazoa; phylum Chordata; order Testudines; family Geoemydidae; genus Mauremys; species Mauremys reevesii. The sequence continues at coordinate 59,090,069 of NC_052626.1, forward strand.
TTAATTATTGGGGGAGGGCAGGAAGGTTGGATGGATGTTCAGCTAGAAATGCTGCAGAAATCTGTTGCCCAGCTGGCCTGAAGACTATGTTCAACTGGTAGAGACCTCATGAAAGTGCAGATTATTTGCAAAGCAGCAGAATAGAAATCATGAATCAAAGGGCTTATTTAAAAATCCTGTCACTGGTGAAAATACCCCTCTCCCCCCATTTCCCAGTGATCATTATGATTTCAGACACACTGAGCGGGATTTTCTTCTCACTTACACTGGTCATTGCAGTTATCCTAGCATGAGGCAAGAATCAGGCTCATTCTTTTCAAGTGAGATATTATTTCTAGATAGTCTAAACAGAAATTGGTGCTATTATCACACACAAATGCAGATCTAAGGCTCTGTTCCCCCCTAAAGGCCCAGTACAGCAAATTCTTAGGATTGTGGGTAACTTGACTCACTAGAGGGAGCGCCCCAGCGAGAGCGCTGCAGGTTTGTGCCTAGAGAAGCACAATCCCTCCCTGCACAACCTCCCCGAGCAGTGCTCAGTGGGGTGTAAATACTATGACATCCCAAAGGAGGGTGGAACCTTCTGGCCCCACTGCCCTGGCCAGCTCTGTGGACCAGTCAATATGGAGGGGAAGTGAGGCCATGTCCCTGCCTCCACTTCAAGCCAACTAGGATGGTTTGCATCCCAGGGGCACAGAGTGGGAACGCTCCTTGTGTTCCCTCCACCTGTGCTCCAGCAAGGGATAGTCTGGCCCACAGGAAGGTAACATCTAGTGTGTGAAGGCTGTAGCTGTGAAGCACTGCTTGCCTACACCTGAGGGACCCCACCACCACTAGTACCTTTATGGGTAGCTATCTAGATTGACAGATAGGTGTCTCAGAAGACACACAAAGCACTAGTACTGCAATGGTTGCAGGGACTGCAGTCATAGACATGCTGGAATGGTTTACACAATGCAAGCTGCTCAGTGTGGATACAGTGAACCAGGAACAAACACTTGTAATAGTAATCATATTTTGTTGGACCATTTAACCTTGAAACAAGACAGCTCTTCAGTCCACTGTGGGCGTACTGTGTCTTGAGAGGACACAATACAAAAACCACTATTCACTGATGACATCAGATGGGGTGCCAGTTAACAGATGATATCACAGAGAAGGTCAATTCAACTCTGCCCATAAGAGCCAGCTCCCCCCGCCCCCCCCCCCCCACAAAACCTGGCATTACCTACTGCAACTAGATTGCAAATAGATTGAACTCTTTTGTAGCAAAACTCTGTTCATAAAGGATTTCAATGAAGGTTACAAATGGTTTCAATGCATTGCAATCTGCAAGCTTCAGTTCCAGGAACACTGAACCTCTACATGAGTGAAGTCACTCTGGGACAGAAGTAACTTTGCTACGTGTGTGTGGATCCCACTGAAGTCATTAGATGGGATTGAAATATGTGTTCTCATCCTCATATGACAAGGCTGCAGTATCCATGTTTTATCCAGGTTCAAATGCTATCGGTAACACTTCAATCTGGATCCCCCTTTTGTAACAGGTCTTATGGGTCTACATTTTGTCACAACCCATATTTAAAGAGAATTAGATGACATGGTGGTAAAAATGCCTGTGCCTTATCTGTGCTAAAGCTTCCTCAATTTGTACCACTGCTGGAATGTGAATTACTATGATTTTTTTCCTAGTGTAGACAAGGTCGTGGAGATAGAGCTTCCAGTTATTTTCCTGAGTAGCTCACCAGCACTGACATACTCTAACCACCAGAGGGAGGTAAAGGAATAGGCAATCTCTGACTGTAATACAACTCCTAAAAGGCCATTGACTAATCTGCATCCCAATTTACTCTACAGTTTAGAGGGTGCAGGGGAGCCCCTCCAGGGCTGTCCTTAGGGAAAATGGTGCCCTGAGCAAACTTGTATTTTGGTGTCCCAGGCTCCCCATCAACCCTGGCTCCCACGTGCTCCCCAGGTTTCCCACCCAGTCAGGGCCCCACTGCCTCCCCCCAGTGCTTAATTTGTATTGAAAGAGGTGTTGGAGCTCAGCCCCAGCACAACGTAAGCACTGGCTGGGTGGCCGGAGAGAGGTGGGTGCTGGCTGCATGCCTACCTCTGAAGGCAGTGCCGCCGCCAGCAGCAGCGGAGAAGTAAGGCTGGCACGGTATACGGTGTATTACCACCCTTACCTTGTGCTGCACTGTGTCCCCTTCACCCCAACCCTTGCACCTCCCTCCTATGCCCCTAGCCCCTGCACTCCCCATCAGCGCCTACATGGGAAAACTGACCTGGATGCATGGAGCAGCTGACACTGCTGCTCGCTCCCCCCACCTAGTCTACATAAGGGGAAGGCAGGAGCGCAGCATCTCCTGATGCTCTCGTCACAGCACAGGCCAGGTTGGGAAAGTGACTTGGATGCACGGAGCACTGGGTGTTGCTCCTCGCTCCCCACCTCACAACCCCCTAGGCGGGAGCACAGAGGAACATTGGAGGGCGAGAACTATCTGTGCATCACAGCTTCCTCCCCATTCCTCTGCTGGAAGGAAGCAGGGAGAAAGCTGGGTGCCCCTCCACACATTACCTCTGTGAGTTTGCTGTGCTCCCCTGTCAACCAGCAGTGTGCATCCCTGTGCTGCTGCACAGTGCCCTAAAGCCAACCCTGAGCCTCTCCCGAGTGTAATGATATCACCTTCATAGACGACATCCGATATCATTACACTCGGGAGAGGCTCAGGGTCCGCTTTAGGGCAGACTACAAAACACTTGTTGCAGACCAGTTCCCTGTAACAACACCTAGGTCTGGGCTCTAGTCCTAGCTCTCAGAGACCATTCTTTACGCCCAGTGGCTACAGAGTTTAGTTTGGTTTTTCATGGGGCTATCTTCCTGCAGAAGGGAAGAGATGATTAATATGCCTCTGTCATGCAAGAAGCGCACACCGCACAGCTGTGTGATCTCTTCGTAACACTCCCCCAAACCAGTAGTTCCATTAGGAAAGAGAGATGGGCTTGAGCAGTTGGACTTTATCTTTTTGACAAAGTCTAAACCTGAAACTGTGATAATATGTGGGCTGTTTCTTTAACTCTGTACCGGGAAGCCAGGCTGGATGGGGGCTGGAGAAGATTCTAGGCAGAGGCTCAGCAGTGAGCCAAGAGAGACAGGATGATAGGGGTGGGCCAGCACTACTAGAGTTACGATTGCATCACAACATCCATTTCAAGGTGGAACTTGACGGACTTCTAAGTCCTCTGAAAATGACGTGCTTAGTCCTGTTTCTTTACAATTTGGTGTCTCAGGCAGAAGTTAGTGACCCAAATTTGGGTTATTGGAGCCAGGGGTTCCGGAGCTATGATCTATGAAAAAAATAACCATTTTTTAAAAAGTTTCCAAATGCTTTTTGTGGCGGGGTGTGTTTGTTTTGTTTTGTATTTTTGCCCAGAGCTAGAGATCAGACTGTTGATGTGATGTGAATCAAAATGGTCTCACTCACAGAAAAACAACTACAGGGTTTCTAGTCCCACCATTTTATATGCTTTAAAGCTCAGCTTGTGGAAGTGTTCTAGAATCCAAACGGTTACCTTGATTGCTTGACATTTAGTGGGCCTCATGGGAGTGCAAAGAGGCATTAATGATCCAAATTTGGGATTCTTTGACTGAGATGTTCCTGAATTACACTACCCCTCCCCCTCCAAAAAAAACCAACACCCCAGTTTCCTTTAATTGCCTTGTACTGTAAAACTGAGAGGTACTAATGACTGGATGAATCACAGACTTCTTGATGGCCCTGTGCTCACCCTTCAATTCAATTAACAGAACTAAGGATAAATTAATCACAAGCCCTCACCTAAGACAAAAGGAGTTTAGGACTGAGCGGCTGGAGGTTTGTGAATCACGGGTGGCAGTTTCATTTGGGGGGGACTTTAATCAAAGTATTTTTGGGAAAAAAATAGAGATGTGAACACTTCCTGGGAGGGGAGGGATGTTAGGGGATGGTTTGCAGAGTGGGGGGACTACAGTGAGGGAGATAATTGGGGATGGATGGCAGGGGAGGCAGAGGAAGTTGGTGGCTCAGGTGAGGGACACATGGCACCCCCAGGTCTGCCACTGCACCTCAAACACCCTGTACCTCAAACTTCCTGCATCCCCCAGCTCTGCAAGTGCACCCCAAGCACCCTGGACCCTAATCTTTCTGCACCCCTGTGACACAGAAACCTCTAGGTGCCAACTGGCAGAGGGCCCTGGAGGTGCATGGGGGTCAAGGATCCTTTGTGTCAGATGTATGCATACTAAGTGTATCAAAGGGTGGTGTTTGAGATCTCTACCAAGAACCAACAGTGTTATAATCGCTGTGAAGCACATGCACAGATGATATTTAAGAAATTATGCCTCGGTACTTAAAATTACGTTGTTAAGGTAGGTCACCAGAAGGTGATAAACATGCTTCTGTCAGATAGGAGGGAAGAGGCACTTATTTCTCTCTGGCTGGTCATATGTGTATTGTCTGCTTCATGACAGAGGTCTGTCTGCAGACTGCAAAATCTACAAGAAAGAGGCACGTAGGAAAAAAATAACCAGCCGGGGGGCATCCTGTTTCTGAGTAAATACAATGGTTCTGGGAGAGTATAACTGGGGCATAAGGAGACCCCGTGGATCTTTTCCACTGAGGGAGCAAGCTATGCATCCGAAGAAGTGAACTGCAGCTCACGAAAGCTCATGCTACAATAAATTTGTTAGTCTTTAAGGTGCCACAAGTACTCCTGTTCTTCAAGCTAACAGTGTGGCTTGTCTCGTGAATGGAAGGTCACAACTATGCCTGGCTGTAATACATTGGAAGGATTTTGAGTGAGCTTTACCCTATAAGACCTGGCAGTAACTAGTTAAGTCCATCTAGGTTCTAAAATGCGCAGTATGTTTTTATTTTATATGTAACCGTTTGTTTCCAATATTTCCACTTGCTTTCCTTTGAATCTCAGCTCTTTGTGCTCAATCAACTTTTGCTTGATTTTGCTATAAATGTATCCAAGTGCTGTGTTAACAGCATCATGGTGCTCTGAGGTGGAACCAGTAAGCTGGGTGTACTGTTCCTTCAGACACAGCGAATCTGTGAATTCTGAGTGCCCAGTGGACCAGGGGCTGGACACTCCAGGAAGATGCTCAGAGGTCTCAGGGCTTGGAGCTTGTCTATCGCTAACCTGAAGAGGGACAGCGGAACCTATGTAGGCTAAGGGGAGAGTGCTTGTGTTGCCTGTAGTCAGTGGAGTCAGGGAGCTGCCGCCCAACAGGAACAGACAAGTCTTCCTCACGGTTGGGCAGGTGGTAGTGAGGTGCCTCACAACAGTTCCTCTGGGAAGTGTCACAACTCCTTAGCATGCCCCAGCTCTGCCCTTGCACCCCAACCCCCTGCACTCCACAGGTCTGCCAGTGGCCCAACCTCCTGCACCCCCCAGCTCTGCCAGTGCACCCCAAATACCCTGCAACCCAAATGTCCTGCACCCCCAACTCTGCCAGTGCACCCCAAATACCCTGCAACCCAAACTTCTGGCACCCCCAAATCTGCCAGTGCATCCCAACCTTCTTGCCCCCCAGCTCTGCCAGTTCACTCCAAGCTCCCTGCACCCCAGCACTATTCCACTGTAACATAGTTGTCCTTTGCTCCAGGCACTGCATGTGAGTTGGGTTATAGGAGGGGACAAGTTACAACAATAGAAACATTTGTATACTAGGAAGTGAGAACTTCAGGGAGATCCATTCCCTGCTTCCAATGGCGAGGCCTGGGTACAGTCATGGGGAGGGACCAAGTTGGAGGGGGGAACATTTTGAATGGGTCAGGAGCATGGCTTGGGAAGTGCTGAAGCAGGGCTGGGGAGGCACAGCTAGTGTAGGCAGGCATTGAAGGGGCATCTGGCTCAGTATGCTAATTCTAGGACATGATATGTACAACTGCCTAAATGACTATTAACTTCTACCAATAATGTTCTTTTTCCATTCAAATAAAATAGTAAAGTCAATGACAAAAAAATACGTTAGGGCAGAGTTAAGGTTGCTTTGTGGCATGTCACTGCCTTGTGGAACGCTGAGTTGAGCAAAACTCAAACTTCTGAAAACCAGGAAATGCCACGGTAAGGTTGCCCATGCAACCATAACTCTTCCATCTTTCAGCCATGCAACATGCCCCATTAACACACATCTCATAAGTCTAGGTGTTTATGTGGGTACATGACCCTCGTGGAGAGTCTGAGCAGAGAGGCAAAGGAACTAATAGGCACGGTCAGTGAATTCCCTTCTCACCCCTAGATGTGGTCCCTTCAAATTAAATGAGGGACACACTGGTGGGACAAGGTGGGGAAACTTGCTGTGCTCTATGGGGGACAAATAGAAGATTAGAGGCTGGGATTCTGCAGGAGCCATGGTACAGAACTTGCAGCTCAAAAGGAAGGGATGCAAAGGTGGCATTAAGTGACCTTTGCACCCTTGGGATTCTGGGATGCTCCAGGATTTAACAGTCCCAGGCATAATTTAGGCAGCGTACTCTAAAGGTACATCAACACTGCACACCACTAGTGGCAGCATGTAGGGTATGCAAAGTTACCATAATGAAAAGCAGGCTGTGTCCACACTGCAGTGTGTAGCTACACATGGCAGTGAAAGGCTCTGACAGGGCCGGGAAGCAGCGGGGAAAGGTTCCAGCAGCAGGGAGATGACAGAGTCTTTCCCCACTGCCTCCCTTAGCAGAGACTTCTCTCACTGCTGGTGGTCTTGCACTGCCATGGGGAAAGACTGAGGCAGCAGTAAGGCAGCAGAACACTATACACTGCAAAGAACAACCGCGTGGACAGGGGAGGCTGGTTGGGTGTGTACAGAGCTGTGTAGGGTACATCCCCTAAGGGTTCAGGCATGCCCTTACTCGACTAAGCTGTGCCTCACCACCTACACTGGTATTTATACCTGTGCTAGGGACCCATGTGCACTATGGGGGATGTCACCATAAGGAGTGTACAATATAGATGTACCCTAAGTTACAGCAACTCTACATTGGCTGCCCTTAGGTTGCTCTGCAATTTGGAGTTGCCCCAGAATTTCTGTAATGATCTGCACTATGGCAAGCTCCCATCTGCCCCCTACTGGCAAGGCTGGGGTGTGCAAGGGAACCTGCATAGGGTAGTACATATCTGTTCTATGCAGTACCCATGCTGGAGCTGGCTACAGGTACATCTCCATTTAGGGTTGTATAGCAGGGTGGTCACCCCGCTCCTGCCCTGAGGGGGTAAAAGCAGCCCTGGAGAGGGCTGTAGTGGGGGCGGGAAATGCTAGGCTGATTGGGGGAAGCAGCCACAAGTGGGGCCATGCCCCAATCAGGCCACAGCTGGCCCTATAAGGGGGCTGAGGGCCAGAGACTGACACGTACACTCTCTCTAGCTTTCAAGAGAGAGAAGGACCTGGCTGCCTGGGAAGCTGAGGAGGGTACCTAGGATGGAGCAGTGCTGGAGAAGGGCAGAGGGAGCTGGGGAGCTCCAGCCTAGAGCAAAGCCCCAGGCTGCAGGCCGAGTAAAAGGCCCACAAAAGGGTACTAGGGGTGCAGAGGGGCAGCCCAGGAATAGGCAGGGGCAGCTGGTCCAACCCCCCATGCCGATGATGAGTGGTTTACAGACTGCCATCTGCCCCAGTGAGTGGGGGCTAAATGGAGATGGCAGTAGCCACTGAGGCAAGGTGAGGATATGGGTGGGGGTTCCCCTGGGAGGGGAGACCCAGACAGAGGGGTTACTGCAGTGGGCAGAATCCCTGGGCAAAGGGCACTGGGGTCCGGGAGGGACACGGGGCCAGTGGCAGGCAAGATATCAACCGCCAGAGGGCGCTCTGGAGCTGGAAAAGAGCTAATTGCCTAGACAACCAGCAGGAGGCGCTGCACCAGTGAGTCGTTGCCCTGCCACAGGTTGCCAACTTTCCAGTTGCAGAAAACTTAACAGCCTTGCCCCGCCCCTACCCCGCTGGGGTGGGGAGGGTTCCGGCTGGGGATGTGGGCTTTGGGGTGGGGCTGGGGAGGGGCTGGGGAGGAGGAGTTTGGGGTGCAGGAGGGGGCTCCGGGCTGGTGCAGGGGGTTTGGGTGCAGGGGTGAAAGCTCTGGCTGGAGCAGGGGGTTGAGGTGCAAGGGGGTGAGGGCTCTGGCTAGGGATGCAGGCTCTGGGGTGGGGCTGGGGAGAAGGGTTTGGGGTGCAGGAGGAGGCTCAGAGCTGGGGCAGGGGTTGGGGTGCAGGAGGGAGTTCGGGGTGCTGACTCCGGATGGTGCTGACCTCAGGCAGCCCCAGCATTTCCTGGGGATGGAGGAGGTCCACGTGGCTCCCAGGAAGCAGTTGTCATGTCCCTCCAGCTCCTAGACAGTGGGGCAGCCAGGGGGCTCCATGCGCTGCCCCTGCCCATAGGCATTGCCCTTGCCACGGTTCCTGGCCAATGGGAGCTGTGAAGCCAGGGCTTGGGGTGGTGCTTGCAGGCTGGGGCAGCACGCAGAGCCCCCTTGGCCGCCCTTCCGCCTAGGAGCTGAAGACACATGCCAGCCACTTCCTGGGCACCACACAAAACCAGGCATGGAGCCTGCCGCCCTGCTAGCACTGCAGCCAGCCAGATTTTTAGCGGCCCAGTCAGCTGTGCTGACGAGGGCTGCCAGGGTCCCTTTTTGACCGAGCATTCCGGTCAAAAACTGAATGTCTGGCAACCCTATCTCCATTGCAGCTGGGGGCGTGAATAGCAGCATACGTAGAGGTACCCATGCTAGTTGTACTCTTGCTAGGTTCACTAAAAATGGAAGCGTGGGCACCACAATACAGGATTCTGTGCTGGATGCACAAGTGAATGTGTGCCCAAAGTGGTCACCTGAGCTTGTGCAGCCCAAGCTACAGTGTCTGACTTCTAACTAGTAAGAGTACAATATGGGTACTGTACATGAGCTGCCATTCACATCCCTGGCTGCAATGTGGACATTCCCTAAGGGGTGTATAGGCTCTATATGGGAGGGAGAAGCCTTCACCCACTCTCTTAGGCTGTGAGTCTAGCTACAACTTCCACCAGCACTAAACTCACTTTAAAATGGCAGGAGAGTCTCTGCCCACAGGCCCTTGGTGATGCATGTCTGACTCTTGTTTGCTAAATAGTAATGACACCCTTTCCCTTTCAGCAGAAAACTGACACCTTGTGACACTCCAGCTACTGCTACTGGAGCAGGGGTAGGCAACCTAGGGCACGTGCACGCGAGCTGATTTTCAGTGGCACTCACACTGCCCGGGTCCTGGCTACCGGTCCGGGAGGCTCTGCATTTTAATTTAATTTTAAATTAAGATTCTTAAACATTTTAAAACCCTTATTTACTTTACATACAACAATAGTTTAGTTATATATTATAGACTTATAGAAAGAGACTTTCTACAAATGTTAAAATGTATTACTGGCACGCGAAACCTTAAATTAGAATGACTAAATGAAGACTTGGGACACCACTTCTGAAAGGTTGCTGACCCCTGTACTAGACAATTGATCAAGCCACCTAACAAGCATTTGCTTGTTCCCTTTGTGGGTAGCCTCAGTGACTGAATGGTGCCAGAGACTAGTTTACGTTTTCCTCTCTAGATTGGAGGCTTCCAGGCCAAGTCTGAGATAATAGCGCCTTATCTACACTAAAACACTGAGCCATTTGTAACTGATCCAATTGTTCTCAAACATTTTGAGCACTAATGGTTCAATCCATCCACAGTAGCCACACTGAAGTGCTTTAAGAATTGATGATCCACAACCACACTGGTATTGCCCTAAACTCTTTCTCTGGGTTTCTAACCCACAGACCCCTGGCTCCACTCCAAACAACAGTGAATTCTGGGAGATTTTGCAAGGCCACCATTGCTCTGTGAGACAGGAGTAGGAAGAACTACTTGAATCGTTTCCACTAGTCTGCGTCTACACTGATTTTTAAATGATTCAGGCTGAACTGGTTCAGACTACTTAGCCCAGAAAAATCATAGACTGTGGTACCTGGTTGGTAACATGCTTGTAAACTAATTGGAGAACTTTGCAAAGGGTGCAAGTGGATTACAAAGGTGCTAGGAAGTTAGAATGGTTCTTAGCACAGTCAATTTCTTCAGTGTAGATAGGCTATTGATGGGGCACAGGGGAAGCTTTGATAGCTGCTGTCCAGTGTGCCATCTCCCTCCATCTGATTCTACTAGAGCTGTTTCAGTAAAATGTTTCTACACTGGAAAATGCTGATTTGCTGAACCCAAGACTCTTTGCAAGAAAAGGTCAGTTTTAACAAAGGTCCCATTCTGAAAAAAAAAATTGAAAAAAGTTTCGAAATTGTCAATGTCCCATTTTTACAATTTCAAAATGAAAAGGTTCATTTTTTTCAGGTCTAACTCACTTTTTGTTTCAGAACTTAGGTTCATTAATAGGGGGGAAACATTAAAAGGCCAGAATCTAAACAAAATGTTTCAGCTGACCTGATCTGAAATTTGAGATTGTACTTCTTTTCATCTTGGTTCAGGATTGGGGGGAGAATCTGTCAAAGTCACATGCAACAGAAAAACATTTCTTACCCAGTTCTAGATAATACTAATATTTAGCTCTTCAACATGCTTTACAAAAATGAAAGAATAAATCTCGCAACACCCCTATAAAGCAGGCAAGGTCATTGGTCCTAATGTGCTGCACTGAAAACAAGTATGTGGCACTGACCCTGGAATTATGCAGCATTGGTCCTACAAACTCTCTCCCCCTCACTACTTCCATTCCAATCAGTACAGCATCCCTCATGTTACTTATTTTTATAATAAATTCCCATTATTTTACTCCTCCCCATTTTCAGCTTTCAGGATGCTGCAGAGACTTTTGTTGACAACCACAGGAGGTGGAATATCCTTGTCCAAGGAGACTGACATAGAAGAGCTCATGCAACAAATAACTGAGGTGAGTGAGGAGGAGGGGGTTGTGGATAGGATTGGACAGCCAACAGTGCCCAACCTCCAACCAATCAGAGACAGGCAGCTAGACAATCATTTGGGAGGTGAGGTTTTTTTTTTTTGTTTTTTTTTTAACATTTACAGATTTTTGTTATACGGAAGAGTTACACACTCACTTCACATTTAGATACAGCTGTACAAATGTGCCTGATTTCTCTGCCATGTTAATGGGGGGGGGGTTGTGGGGAGGCAGGTAAGATTACCTGCAAGGAAAGGATCCTGTGTCCCAATTTCATGTCAGAATGAAAGTGCATTTGTCCAAAAAAGGGGCTTTAAAAATCAAATTGCTAACTGGAAATGATAACATGCACTGTGATATTCTAGCACAAAAACTGCTGTTTGTTATCTTTTCCTGGGTCCAGTTCAAAAACAAAAACATCGGGGACTTTGTGAGTGAGAAGTGAGTAATTGACAACAGCCACACAGACACGAGGGATCAGGTGAGCAATGTGACATTTATTAGATTATGGGGCCTTTGCATCAATCAGTGTTAGCAGACTAGAGAGTGACATCATCATGTGTTTAGTAGGACATGGGGGTGGGGAGGAGTGGCTGGTTTTTTGGATAGTTGCCTACGGTTGCCACAGTGTTAACTTATTGACAGTGGCAGATGCAGAACAGTCAGGCTGTTTCTCTGCTCCTACAGAAGGCAGGACATCCTGCTAGCCTACGGGTAACAGTAGAAAATTATTTGGATTTAGGGGAGTGTGTTTTCTGAGCAGATTTAAGAGGAAGAGGGGCAGGCAGGAGGGTGTTGATGAAAAGGCATCTCCTGTTTCCTTTTGTGGGAGTATCATGACTGAGTTTGGTTTAGGTTTTGCCCACCGACTACATGGTTCATGAGGACTTATTTCCAGAATACGATGTAATCAGATGTGACAGAGACATAATAAAAGGAGGAGGTGTCTGTATATTTATAAAGAAAGGTCTTTGTTACATTGAAATAGTCGTACAGAACTTACATTTTGAGTACAACTGTTGAGATTCCTTTGCAGAATAATAATACCTTGACCATGAAGCTATAATATTTACAGCCCATGTAAAAACACTAGACAAGCTACAACTGGAAATGTTAGTTAAGGGTTTCAAAGACCCATGTATTATTTGTTGAAACCTTAATAGCTATAATTGTAACCCTTCTGCCAGGTGGAGCCGGCAGCAGCCAGGGCCGGGTTCAATATCTAGGGCTTCCTTTTCAACGATACAACACAGAACTGGCTCGAGCCCCCACTCAGTAACCTGGGAAAATTACACACCACCCCTGCGTGCCTCTGAGAGTACAGCACAGAGTCTGAGTGTAGAAAAGAAACTTTTAATGAAAGGAGAAAAGTCAGCTGACATTAATTAGGGAAAATGCCACAAGCAGGATTCATAAACATAAAACTGTGAGCAGGACAGCCACCCCAGAGTGCATGGGGCAGAGTTTTCTGCCTCATGATCTTGAGCTCTACAACCAAAAATTCCTTTTCTGTGCCCCCCTCTGCTCCCTCACCAGACCCCTCTCACAGTGATTGTCCTTGGTCAGTGAGGACCCAGGTTCAGAGGTGCATCTGTGTGAGTTCTCCTCCTACCCGGGGAAGAAGGCTCCTGGCTTGCTCCAGCATCTGAGCACTTGCTCTCATTGGCCATCCCGCTAGCCACTGTTCCTCACTGCCCCGCCAGCTCGCCGCCTCCTGCTGGCTGACTGCTCACCACTTTCGCTGGCCGCTTCCGCCAGTCACCTTCTGGAAAATAATGGAGAATTGTCCAGTTTTCCTGGCAGCATGCTCTAACTCTATGTTCCTTCTGTTTTACAGCACTCCTTTGGTTCCAGAAAACTGCTTACTCTCTCCTAAATCATAGTAATGCACCTGTGTGTCTTTCCACCTTTCATCAATATCTTCCTCTGGTAATCTCACCTTTTGCAGACTCACCTTTAATGGGTGTGGTGGGCTATGCAGAACTGTGCATGTATATAAATGTATGTAAATACATACATAAATACCTGAACAAGCAGAGGGCAAGATGTAAGTAATCACCTGTGTGTAAATCACTGTGTGTGTGCATGTGTGTATATTTATAACATAGAAATCTAAGAAAAAATACCAAGATATCTGAATCTTTCTATGTTTATATTGCTGAGTGAATTATCAATACAGCACATACTCCTACAAACAAGAAAAACAAATCTGAAAAACAGCAATATTGCTTCGCTTTAAATCATGCTATAAGTAGATAAGGTGAGCCTCTGATAAGAATGTGCATCTGTGCAGACCCAAGTAATTGAATAAGCTGTGCACCCATAAATGAGAGCTGAAAATACTCTGGACCTTGAAAAATGGAACAGTTCTATTTAGGAGATTAAATAAGATCTAGGCACTTCAGACACCCAGCTCTGAAATGTTTGGCATGTGTCCACCTTTATGAAGGTGGCTCTTAGTGTGAATGAGTCTGATTCAGCTCCTGGCATTCAAACTGTGACTGCAATGCATTGCCATGTGTATATTCAACACCTCTGAAGTTGCAAAGGGTGAATGGTACTGACTGTGTTGCTGCTGTAAAATAAGCCTGGCACAGAGGAGGTGAATCGTAGTTTATATAATGAGCTCACACATCCACAGCCATGCAGGGACTGTTCCTCAGGGTCAAGTAGCCAGATATGAATAGTGTCACTTCAGATCTACATTAGGAAAGGTTGCCAGTTTAGTTAAGCTGGTAGAGCTATACCATCAAATCCTCCATGTGTAGCTGCAGCTTATACCAGCAAAGAAGTGCTTTTATGAGTGTAGCTTATACCAGTCCCTTAAGCAAATATAAGCTATAGCAGCAAAGGCACTTGTATGCCAGTATAACTGCATCTACACTAGGGCTTTTGCTGGTATAAATATATCATTTAAAAAAATCACACCCCTAACCAACATTACTGTATCAGTAATATTTTCTAGTACAGACCTGGTCTGAGTGGGCTGGAGCAATAAAGAGTTTATTAAGGCAAAGGATACATGATTGTGCCACTGGTAGAGCTTGGCAAATAATGGATTTTTTTGGTTGTCTGGCAATTCTGAAAAATCCAAAATTAAATTCATTTTGGATCAACCCCTCAACAATTTTTACATAGTCGTTGGCAAATCGAAAAGTTAAAACCAAAATGATTTGTTCAACCTGAAGCAAAATATTTTTGATTTCAAGTTTTTTTTAAATATTTTGATTGCTTTTTATTAAAGGAAATCTTTTTAAATAAAAGTTGGTTGGGACCAAAAATTGAAACATTTCATTTTGAAAATGTCAAAATGAAACTGACTTTTTTTCAGAATCTTTTTGTCTGAAACAATTTGACAAAACTGACATGAATGTGAAAGCTTATGCCCAAATACATTTGTTAGTCTCTAAGGTGCCACAAGTACTCCTTGTTGTTTTTACTGATACAGACTAACATGGCTGCTACTCTGAAACCTGAAACATTTCAGTGATGCCAAAAAAAAGTTTGGTGCTAAAGATTTTGCCCACCTCTAGTCACTGGCTCCATCCTGGCAGCTGGCACTGAGCTTTGTGTGTCTGCATAGATAGCTCTGTTTTACTTTGTGTGTCAGCCTGGCTTTGTCTGTCTTTGCATCTCATGCATGCCTGTGCTTGGGGATTTGTACTCCAGTCTGCCTCTGTATTAGGATAGGCACTTCTCTGTGTACATTTGTCTATCAGTGCCAGTTATTGGACCTGATGAATTTACTGGTGAAATACAATGGTCAGTGTTATGCAGGGGGTCACATGAGATTATCATAATGGTCCCTTCTGGTTTTAAAATATGTGACTCTATACTCATATACATCTTAGTGGGTATTTATCCAAATTGGTGTGTCTCTGTGTGTATGTGTCTGTCTGGCCAAATATCATTTGCTACAGTATGTGCATTGTGGGAGGAGGATAGGGGGTTGTTTTTGTTTTTTAATGTTGCTAGGTTTTGTCCAAGGCCTGGATTTCTTTTCTGGCTCTGTTTAGATTTTCTTTTCAGTGCCCGACGCTTAAGGATAAGTTTTCAGTGCAAAGTGCAGCAATTTAATTAGGTAACTCCCAGGAGTCACCCAGCCAAATCCCCATAAACCAAGCAGAAAATGTGTCTATCTTTTCTTACTCCAAAACCAGGCAAAAGAGAATTGAGCTGAGAAATCATGAGCCAGATTAGATATAGATGACAGAAGAACTGAAAATATATGATCCAAAATGGTATGTGCAGAGCTACAGAGATGAATTAGGAAAGTGCTAAACTGAACCAGTCTGAGCTTTGAGCCAGGCTGGAGTATGTATCCTGCTCTGATGTTGGATGTGTTTTGCTGAGCCAATTTTAACTGGAATATACTTTGCTGAGATGTGCTAATCTGAGCCAGGACATTATGAATTGAGCTATCCTGGACTAGGATTAGTGGATTTGAAGTGAACTAAAATAAACTGTGCTGCATGTAGCCAAACTAAGATGGGATGTTCTGAGATGACTCATACTGAAAAGTGCAGAGCTGCATTGAAGTGAACTAGATAAGTTAAGAAAACATGCGAAGAGCTTTCCTTCACTCGACCTGATCCACCATACAGATGCCAAGGAAAACACTAGAGAGGCAAGATGGATGAGATAATCTTTTATTGGACCAACTTCTGTTGGTGAAAGAGACAAGCTTTCGAGCTACATAAGCTCTTCTTCAGGCCACCAACAGAAGTTGGTCCAATAAAAGATATTACCTCATCTACCTTGTCTCACTAATATCCTAGGACCAACATAGCTACCACACTGCAAACAAAAAAGGAAAACAGTTTTCCTTGTATCTCCCTAAATAATCTCCTAACTATAGATCCTAGGGATCAGCAAACGTTTGGAGGGTGATCCTGTACCATTGAGGACAATGGAAACTTTGAAACTCACTTCAGTAGGAGCAGAATAGAGCCTTTGATGCTTCAGAACTTTCTAACCAGGAATCTTATAGTTTTTTTTCTTCTTCTTCTTCATGAAGGCACCTGCATGTGGTGGTGGTGGTAGTGGAAGTGAGAGGGGAGATAGGTAAGTATAGAAAGACATGGAAAGAATATTATATGTCCACATCAAATACTGTTTCAAAGCTCAAAAGCAAGGTTATTTTTCTTTTCTTTTTCACAGCCAAAATGCCACAGGTAAGAGAACTCATTATTTGGCAGTAAATAAACACATTCCTAATCACTGGGCTTTGTAATGCAATTCACCCAGCATTCCCTATGTCCTGCCTCAACTGCCAGCTAGGCCATGTGGATCCAAAGGAGAAGGAGGAAGTATTGTGCTGCCTGACTCCTCCAGCCACTGCCACCAGACCCTTGGTTGCGGGGTTTGGCGGCAAAGTTTTTGCTTATTATGTCCCAGGAGGCACATACTGCCTCCTTAGCTGCCCCAGAACCTGCATGGGGCATATAAAAAACATCTTCTACAGACATTTTTCCCCTGGGCGGTGGCAGGTTGGGTCTGGGGAGAGGAGGCATGGCATGGCTTCGGCCAGCCTGGCCAGGGCTTCTCCAGGCGGGGGGAAGCTTGGCTTGGCTTGGGGCTTTGGCCAGCCCAGCCAGGGCTCCTCAGGGTGGGGGGGGAGGGAGGGGAGAGAGGCTCAGGGATTTGGCAAGCCCAGCCGGGGCTCCTCCCGGTGTGAGGGGATGCTCTGAGCTGCAGCTGCTCCTTTAGGCAGGTGGGGGGTGGGAGGCCTCAAGGCTTCGGCCAGCCCGGGCCTCTTCTAGGTGGGGGTGGGATGGGGGACTGGTGCAGCTTGTGGCTCTGGCCACGGGGGGAGGGGGCACAAGGGGTCTCGGGGATCCAGCCATGGGGAGGGCGTGGGCCGAAGGGGCGGAGTGGGGGCTAGCCTCCCCAGAAGAGGGCTCCACCCACCACCCATGAGTATATTTAAATCCCACCCTTACATCTCAGCCTCTTTCATCTCCCTTATCCCCTCTTCATCCCATACACCACTTTTATTTCTCTTCTCTCCTTTCTCATCTGTATTTTCCCTTACTGTCTGTTCCTTACTCTCGTTTGCCCTTTTCACTTCTCCAGTTGTCTCTCATCTCTTTCCTTACCTCATATCTCTACTTTAGCTATCTTTCCCTTCACTTTTATTCTTTTTCTTCCTCTCTCTTTCCACTCCCAGTGCTTAATACCTTCGTTCAGGTCAGAAGGACAATAGAGAACAGCTGGACCTGTCTAATTTAGTGACAAACCTTGGATGTGTGGTTTGGCTGTGCTCCCATGGCACACAGCCAACTACCTCAATGGCAAAGAGCAAAGGAAGGACGAGTGACTTCACACACAACTGTGCCAGCATATAACTGCTGTGAAAGGGACTTTGATATATATGGCAATGCCTATATGCCCCAACTGAGATCAGGGCCCCACTGTGCTAGGCCGTGTACAAACACATAATAGAACACTCCTGGTCAAAGAGCTCACAGTCTAAAAAGACAAGACTGTCAAAAGGTGGGAGGAAGGGGGAGATGCGGGGGGGGGGGGCAAGGGTCACATGCCCCTCCCCAATTGCCTGGGTGGGGTAAGGGCCCAGCTGCTGCTAACAACTTCCACCCTTGGGGCAGGGAGTTTGTTTATAAACAGAGGCAGGGTGATTAAGATAAAAAAAGGCTTGTCATTAAATTAAGGATCATTAGATGATCCTGTAAGCATTCCCAGGCACTCCAGTTAAAAGGAAACAAAGGGTAGGAATAAATGGTCCATTTTCAGAATGGAGAGAAGTAAATAGAGATGTCCCCAGGGGTCTGTACCGGTCTGGGATCAGTGCTGTTCAACATATTCATAAATGATCTGCAAAAAGGGGTAAACACTGAGGTGGCAAAGTTTGCAGATGACACAAAATTACTCAAGATAGTTAAGTCCAAAACAGGCTGCAAAATATAATCCCAACAATACATACAAAATGATGGTGCCTAAATTAGCTGTTACCCATCAAGAAAGAGATCTTGGAGTTATTTGCAGTACTCTAGAAGCACTGTTTCCAGAGTACTGTAAATGTAAAAGGGCTTGTCTACACTTATATTTTATAGTGCTCTAACTTGCTGTCTCAGGGGTCACCCCACTGAGCGCAGCAAGTCTGGGCGCTTTAAAGCGCTAGTGTAGACAGGCTGTGAGTGCTCCAGCACTCGGAGCTAATCCTCTCATGGAGGTGGATTACCAGGAGCGCTGAGAGAGCTCTCTCCCAGCGCTCGCGCAAGACCACACCCACACTTCAAAGCGCTGCCGCAGGAGCATTCCCGCCACAGCGCTTTGAAGTTTCCAGTGTAGACATACCCTATGAATCCTTCTCACTGTGCCTGTATCATCCTGAACTCATTCTCCAGCTTCAGAAGATTTAAAAATTATCTCCAGTCATCAATGGGACAGATGCAACTAAATAATGTAGCTGTCCTTAATGTGCAGGTCATGTTGGGGGGGGTGTCACTTTTTAGCTTTTAAACACCTTTAGTTGGTGCCCCCCTTTGTCTCCCTCCAATGTGTCACCTAATACAGATGGGGAACAGAGGCACAGACAAACTATGGGCTTGTCTACACCACGCAGCTTTTAGTGACAAGGCCTTGTCGCCAAGTCAGTGTGTGTAAACGCTCTTTGTCGGCACTTTTGCCGGCAAAATATTTCCAGCCCCGTGTGCGGCATCTGTCGGCAGGAGAGTGCTCCTGCTGACAAAGCCGCGTTCACACTGCCACTTGCATCGGCAAAACGTTTGTCTTTCACAGGGGGGCTTTTTTAAGTACCTGTGAAAGATGTTGTACTTAAAGTACTGCACAGGATCTTGTCAGGGGGGACAAGGCAAAGTGCTACATTTATTGGTAATACATGTATCAATCAACACTGTATCATATGCATGTGATATATATTACACTCATGCACTCACATACGCACACAAGCACACTCCGTCTTCTTGTTGTTACCAACTAGTTGCTCCCCTTAACTTCACTGGCCAGATAAGTTAGATGGGACAAGGGTGGAGCCAGGCTTTTGTCGATCCAGATCAATGCTCCAGTGTTGACAAGACAAGACCTGGGATCCTCTGCAAGACACCTCACATTTATAGCAGCTACCCTCTCATCAGGGGCGGCTCTAGAAATGACGCTGCCCCAAGCAGCGCGGAGCGCTGCGCCGCCCTTCCCCGGTCCCGCGGCGGGTCCCCTCTTCCCGCGGCTCCGGTTGAGCTCCTGCCGGCATGCCTGCGGCAGGTCCATCGGAGCCCGGGACCAGCGGACCTGCCGCAGTCATGCCTGCGGGAGCTCAACCGGAGCCGCGGGAAAACGGGACCCGCCGCAGTCATGCCTGCGGCAGGTCCGCTCGTCCCGGGCTCCGGTGGACCTGCCGCAGGCATGCCGGCGGGAGCTCAACCGGAGCCAAATGCCGCCCCCCCGGGAAAGGGCCGCCCCAAGCGCCTGCTTGGCGCGCTGTTGTCTAGAGCCGCCCCTGCCTCTCATGCAAATCTCTACCAGATGCAAAATCTGTGTCGGTGTCAGTTGGTCACTGATGGGTGCTTCCTTCTGGGTGTTGTCTTAATGCTGCCACATTTATTTTCAAAGACGGTGTTTTCAAGAGAAGGTGCTAGCTTCTAACTCCCAAGGCCTTCAATATGTCTGATCTTCTTTAATAAGTCCACTTGGCAAGTGGACTCTGTTGCTTTTGACAAGTTTTATTGTTCTTGGGTCTGGCTTCCCTCCCCTCTCCAACTGTTGCAGCTGTCTGGAGGTGCTTGCCTTCCATGCCTTACTCATTCACACCTCATTCATTCAACAGGGCAACTGATTAAAAGGGGGGAGATCTTATTCTACTCCTAGTGAAAAGATCTTTTTCTTCTACCGTAACTATCCTTAGGGGCTATAACATTATACCAAGGCTCAATACAAAGTTTCTATATAAGGAATTGATACAAAGTTCCTATATCAACAGACTTGATACAAAGTTGTATGAAAATAGAGGTTATATGTGGAAAGACTTAATAGAAGGTTATATGAAGTGGCATAATACAACGTCATATGAAAATGATACACAGTTATGCAAAGATGCTTAATACAGAGATTTATCTACAAAGACAAAAGTTTTGTTGACAACTTTGCAGTGTAGACATACCCTAAGTGACGGACGGCTTGTGGCATAGCTGAGAATTGAGCCCAGATCATCTGAAGCCCAATCCACTGCCTTAACCACAAGACCTTACTTCTTCTCAAATTGGTACTACATATGAGACTGTATTGCCCAAGCAACATTGCAGAAATCAAGAGCATAGAACAAGGAGTAGATTAAGCTCTTCTAGTTACAATAGCACTAACCCAACTCATAAAAATAAAGCCACAGTAATAGATTATAGCCTATATGAAATTGCTAGCTATAAAAGTAGCAGCATATTTATAATAGGGTCTGAAAAGTCCATCTCTCAATCTTTCTTTAATATTCTATTGCTTGTTTTATTTTATAGTAGCAGGAGGCAGGAAAAAGGGAAAGGAAATGGTAAGTGGAGACTTTACCATCAAATAAATCCTGTCCAATCTATTCAGTAGACTTGAAGTTTTATTTTTTCTAGGCAGGCCACATAAGCTATTCTAGATCTAATAACTGCAATTTATTCAATTCTAATGAGCAAGCCCTTTGCTTAATTGTAGCAGAGAAACATTTTCATAGCTTTCACAGTGGTAGCCGTATTAGTCTGTATCAGCAAAAAGAACGAGGAGTACTTGTGGCACCTTAGAGACTAACACATTTATTTAAGCATAAACTTTTGTGGGCTAAAACCCACTTCATCGGATTCATAGCTGATATTCAGTAAAGGGGACTCCTTCCTCACTGTGCAGCCAGTACATCTTGACCTGGTCAGGGAATATTTTATTAGAGACATTGGTAGTCTCCATACTCTATTCTTGGGATTCCTCTTCCGCTGGATTATAAAAGCACTTCATCGCCCATCAAGGAAAAACGTACGCTTTTTACACCTTCTAAAAAATCTGGAGCAATAAAGCAGGAAGGGCTTATTCTAAGCAGCTAGTGGATTAGTGGGAGTTGCTAGGATACTCAGCACAGTAATACTCGTCCTTTTTGCTTTGGCTTTTTCACAGCAAGTAAAGCCATGAGGATGCTGTAGTCATGACTGTGTTTACTGTCATGAAAAAGGTCAAGGTCACTGCCATGGTGAAAATCACAAGCAGGATCATGGCCATTTCCAAGAATAAAGTTCTGGAGTGAGCTGCTGCAAATTAATCTTCTACAGTTATCTAGTGAAGTTTTCCTGTTCTCAGCCCAAACTGTGGTCAGTGGCACCCATCTGACACCATGCAACACAAATGTTATTAAGGCTTTTCTAGCCATAAATAAACATACTTAGTGATACATTTGTGGGAAAGGGAAACAGTCTGGTTGTTCATATTCTTTGTAATACAAGTATCAGAGGGGTAGCCGTGTTAGTCTGGATCTGTGAAAAGCAACAAAGAGTCCCGTGGCACCTTACAGACTAAAAGACGTATTTCGTGGGTAAATACCCACTTTGTCAGATGCATGTAGTGGAAGTTTCCAGAGGCAGGTATAAATATGCAGGTAAGACTCTGTCTAGAGATAATGAGGCTAGTTCAGTCAGGGAGGATGAGGCCCTCTTCTAGCAGTTGAGGTGTGAACACCAAGGGCAGAGAAACTGCTCAACTACTAGAAGAGGGCCTCATCCCAGCTGCACTCAGGCGGGAGGAAGTAGAGTTGCTCCACTTGTGCTAAAGTGTGTGCGGGCGGGGCAACACTGCTCTGGGGGGAAGGGGAGTTGCCCGTCCCTGGAGCAGGCCCGCTTACCAGCCGGGGCAAGGGAAGGGCTCCATGCTGGGGCTCGCTCCCCCGCCCCTGTGCTGCCAGACACCTTGTCCCAGCCGCTGGCGGCTTCCCCGGGCCCGAGCCCCCGCCTCTTGGGGCCAGCGTCAGCTGCTGCTGCGGCTCCCAGCCCCGCCTCCGCCGCGCTCCGCCCCGAGCCTGGTCCTAGCCCCGCCCCGCTCTCAGCCGGGCGCCGCTATTGGGCCACGCGCCCGGCTCGACACCCCTCCCACTTCCCGCCCCGCGCCCTCTGCGCTTGCGCAGGCGCTGTGCCCGCGGGGAGGGGGGCGGGCGCCCGGGCGTTCAGTACCCGCGCGCGGCGGACAGCTCCTTCCCCCGCGGCCGGAGCCTGCAGCGAGGCCATGGAGGAGCGCCGGCCCCGCAGGAGCAGCCGGCGGCCGCCGAGGCGGAGCGGGGGGGCCGGGAGCAGGGCACCTGCTCGCCCAGGTATGACCCGCAGCGCGTCCCTGCAAAGCCACCTGGGCCTCCCCACCGCCCGCGGGTCCCCTCCCTCTGCCCCGGCGCCCGCCCCCAGCCCGAGCCGCTGCCTCCCGAGGCTCCTTCCCCAGCCTCTCCGGGGACCCGCTGCCTCCCGCCAGCTGCGCCGCTTCCCTTGAGGCCGGCCCCGCCTGCCCCCCGCGGCTGTGCTCCCCCTGCCATCCCCGCGGAGCCCAGGCAATCGGGGGTGGGTGGGTGAGTGAGCTCCCCACAGGGGCCGCCAGCCTTCACGCCCCCAGCTCGCCTCCTCCTGTCCCCTCCCTGCCTCCCTACGGTGCAGCACGGTGCGAGTCGCTGCAGCAGCTGGTGGCTACAGTACCCGCCAGGCTCCAGCTGCGATTGGCCTCGATCATCCAATATCACCTGAAGAAGAGACTCGCGACTAAACACAGGGCTTTCCACTTCCGTGGGGATGGGACTAACGCCTGAGCAGGTTTCACTAGTGCTATCAGACAAGCCCCTCTGCACATCTGTCTCCAGATTGGTTTGGCGTTTATCCTCGAATTAAAACGGCACACACTGCCCTAGATCCCTGAAGAGAGCTGCCTCTCGGGTCAGCCAGGATTTTCTCAAACAGACTTGCATCTGAAGAAGTGGGTATTCACCCACGAAAGCTCATGCTGCAAAACGTCTGTTAGTCTATAAGGTGCCACAGGATTCTTTGTTGCTCAAACAGGGTAGAATATCTAATTTACCTGCCTCATGATTGCACAAACAAGGGAAATATATGCAGATTTTGCACGTATTTCCACTTCCAATGTAACAATGAGCAGAGGTATTAAAGTGGGCTGTGGACGGTGTCCTACAGAAGGGCAGCCGCACTCCTTATGATTCTGGGGATGACCTATCCTCGGTAACCGCCACATTTATAACAAGCAAGAGGGAAGCCATTAATAACTGCTACAGATCTGTGAATGGTATTTTTTCCTGCAGGGCACAACGGAATAAAATTCTAACCAGATATTATCAAAGTAAGGAGGCTGAAAGATAGTCATGGGAAGACAGTGATGTGGCATTAGGATGTGAGACCTGCAAGCACTGAGAATACCTATCTTTTTTATTAGACTGCTTCTGCCTTTAAATAAGGAGACATACACACACTACAAACCTCTGTGGGGGTAGATATAGAGAGATAAAGCTATACTAGAGTGACAGAGAGCTAATCAGATAGTTAGCTGTCAAATGCTATTTGCATACACACATTCTGATTGCTCTGTTTCCAAATGATTTTGCTTGCAAAACTGTGAGTCCCATATATCATTATGATCTGCATTTGTCTGGGTATGTGATTTAGCCTTATGAATTATAAGTTCTGTAACAAAATATGATATTGTTAAAGTTATTCTTAGTATTTATTATATGCTTCTCTTAGCATCCATAATGTGCTAGGCGCTGCACAAACACAAAAGATGGCACATTCCTTGCCCCCAAATACTTTAATCACAGTCTAAACAAAACTCTGCAGCCTTGGTCATGTCCTTTATGCTATATGTCCCAATGCATAGCTTACAAAATCAGTTACTATGCATATATGCAACATTACAGTAATTTTCCTATGAAGCCCAATAGTCATTTTATTATAGGGCAAAGGCAGCCCTAAATAATTAAACAGATTTTCATTTGTTATTCAGGAGGCATAGGTCTTCCAAATTACCTAGATTTTCTAGTTGATCAGAGCATAGCAGATCAAACTAAACTAAATATAGTCATAAAGGCAATGAGTTTCACTTTTGCCTAATACAAATAATAAACTTTACATTAGTGCTGAAATTATTCCAACCTGCCCAAGGAAAGTGGGCAGTCCAATCTCCTTAGATAGCTTTGAAAATCTCAGGCAAGAAGTCTGTGTGTTTTGGTTAATAAAATGCTCATGTACTATTCTAAAAATAAACCCTTCCTTTAACCATTGCACAACAAATTTTTGTTTTAAATCTTGGGAATCTGGTGACATAGAAATTACCAGTGGACCAGTGTACACAGGGCAAATTATACTTTGAAATTGTAGAATCATAGGGTTAGAAGGGACCACAAGGGTCATCTAGTCTAACCCCCTGCCAAGATGCAGTTGTGTTGTGTCTAAACCATACAAGACAGATGACTATCCAGCCTCCATTTGAAAACCTCCAGTGAAGGAGCTTCCACTTCCTAGGCAGTCTGTTCCATTGTCCTACTGTTCTTATAGTTAGGAAGTTTTTCCTGAGATTTAATTTAAATCCACTATGCTGTAGTTTGAACCCATTGCCTCTTGTCCTGCCCTCTGTGGCAAGAGAGAACATTTTTTATGGGAGCTTTTCAAGTATTTGAAGATTGCTATCATGTCCCCCCTTAATCTCCTCTTTTCCAACTAAACATACCCAGTTCCTTCAGCCTTAGCTCATATGGCTTGCATTCCATCCCTTTGATCATCTTTGTCACTCGCTTCTGGATCATTTCCAGTTTCTCTACATTCTTTCTATACATTGGTGACGAAAATTGAACATAATACTCCAGCTGAGGCCTTACCAGCGCCAAGTAGAGAGGTACAATCACCTCCCATGACTTGCATGCATTGCTGACTTATGTTGAGGTTGTGATCCACCACAACTCCCAGATCCTTCTCTGCAGTGCTGCTACCAAGCCAGTTATCCCTTATTTTGTAATTATGCATTTGTTTTTTCTTCTTTAAGTGTAGCATCTTACAGTTGTCTTTGTTGAATTTCATTTTGTTGATAATAGCCCAGTTCTCCAATTTATCAAGATCCCTCAGAATTGTAGCTCTATCCTCCAAAGTGTTGGCAACCCTCCCTTGCTTTGTGTCATCTGCAAATTTGATCAGTGTGCTCTCTATTCCTGCGTCCGTGTCATTAATAATGATGTTAAACAACACCAGACCCAGAACAGGCTCCTGTGGAACCCCACTTGAGACTTCCCTCCGAGCTGGCATCATTCCATTAATAGTTACTCTTCGTTTGTTGTTGGTTGTTTAACCAATTATGTATCCACTTAATGGTAGTTCCACCAAGCTCACATTTCTCCAGCTTACTTATCAGAATGTCATGCGGGACTGTGTCAAAAGTCTTGCTGAAGTCCAGGAATATTATGTCCACTGTATTCCCTTTGTCCACCAAACCAGTTACTCTGTGAAAGAAGGAAATGAAACTGGTATGGATTGATGTGTTCTTGGTAAATCCATGCTGGCTGCTAGTGATTATCCCCTCATCCTCCAGGTATTTGCAAAAAAAGTATATACATTACTTTCTCAGGTATTAAAGTCAGGCTGACTGGTATATAGTTCTCCAGTTCCTCCTTCCTCCACTATTTAAAGATGGACACTATGTTAGCTCTTCTCCAGTCTTCCAGGACATCTCCTGTTATCCAGGAGTTTATAAATATTATTGCTAGTGACTGAGATTTCTTCAGCTAATTCCTTCAGTATTCACCTTCTTGGGTGAATAGCATCCAGCTCTGGATATCAAGTCTTTTGTTTATTATGTGTATATGTATATATGTTTGTTTAAATACAATTGCATCAATAACTATTTGATAGTAAATTCAATATTATGTTTAGTAGCATCAAAGGATAGGAACAGTAAAGCTAAACTTTTCTTGTCAGTGGAAAGTACAAATGTGGGAGGCAGTCTTTGGCCATCTCATTCATTCTTCATACTGATTTAACATACTCAAGAGTCCCATTAAAAAGATTGCAGGTCTCCTCAAGGATAGCTTCTGTTGCTATGGTGAAAAAACCTGCGGATTTTTTTTTCAATGTATAAGATATTGAGTATACAAAACATTGGCCATTGGAAAGAGTGAAAGTAATTGGGGCCCCCCTCTAAAATTGTTCTGTTATACAAAGTTTTAATCAGTTAAATAAATAACAAAATTATTAGATCTTCTCTTTCAAGGCCCAATCCAGAAAGGTGCTGATCACCCTCTACATCTATTGCCTTCAGTATTATTCTTGGGATGAATTTGGTCCATTTTCTGTGCATAAGAGGAAGGGGGAATTGGGCCTAATATTGCTGTGAATGAAGTCAATGGGAATTAAGAGTGCTCATTGTCTCACAAGAGAGCCTCAGAACCATGCAGGATTGGCACCATAAATGTGCATGATATGTAGGACTTATGTTTTTTGGGGATTGTTAATTTTATGGGGGCAGAGGGAGTATTTTCAGTAAGGGTTTGGGGGGCTTTCTCTTTGTATTTACTGTAATGGGTAATCTTTCTTATGTTCCCTAGCAATTACTATATTAAAGCTCATTAGGGGATTTTTAATGTGCACCAGTAGGTCTACATAGACTGATCAATTAACAACACATTCATGTGCTTTCGAAATCACACCTCTGTAGCCCACATAACTGCTCTGTGTAGATAAGCTCTTAGATACAAGTAACTATTTCCTGTGTTTTTCTGGTGTTTATTGGATAATCCCTGGTCTTTTTCTTTCTTTCTTTCTTTCTTTCTTTCTTTCTTTCTTTCTTTCTTTCTTTCTTTCTTTCTTTCTTTCTTTCTTTCACTTGTTTATTGGTTAAACCCTAAAATCAGAAGCCTTAATAATATTGTATGTACACATTATCAAAGATGCCATCCCAAGAGCCGGGACTGACACAATCCCAAAGTCTTATTGACTTAAGTGGGAGCAGAAATTGGCTCCAGATTGTTTCCTCTTCTATTATCTCAACCATGTGACATACATAAATTGGGTCAAATTCATCCTGGTGTGATGCTACAGAAGCCAATGACATCTCACTAGTGATGACTTTGGGCTATTGTACTTGTCTTTACCAGGCTGTTATCAGATTCCTCTAATAACTAAGGCCATGTCTACATTACAAAATTATGTTGACCTAACTTATGTTGGCACGCAGCCACCACAGTTATTAAATCGCTTGTGTGTGCACACACTTGACTCCTTGTGTTGGCGGTGCACATCCTCACCAGGAACGCTTGTATTGATTGTATTGTCAGTGTGGGGCATTGTGGGATGGCTCCTGAAAGCCAGTAACAGTCGATGTAAGCCACACTGTGTCTACACTGACACTGCGTCAATGTAATTACATTGACAGTGGCTCTATGCCACTCGGGGAAATGGGTTTTAAATTGGCATAGAGAGGCACTTACTTTGGCAGGAGCCAAATTTAACTGAAGACATTTCCACAGCTAGGTCAGCACAAGACAGCCTACATTGACTTACCCATTTAGTGTAAGCCAGGTTTAAGAGCCTGATCTAAAGGCCATTAAAGGCAGGCCCTCATTTAATAAGATGCAATACTAAGATTAAGAATTAAACATTCTTAAACATGCTTAAACATGCTAGCAACATATGAACAAACCATAATTGTTGAACAATATTTGATCCTGTCATATTTATGATAGTCTTGTCTCTTCTTCCTGTTTTGTTTTATTTTATTTAATTTTGTATCCTATAACTATTTTTAATTGTTTGTTATGCAGAACATTAGATGACAGTTTTAGCTTGAGTGCTTGATATATTCTGATAGTGTTGTGCTGCTTTTCTGTTATCTCTGCCTTGTCTCTGAATGCTTGCAGCTGTGAGCTCCCAGTGTCTAAAATATGGTCCTTTTATCACCTTAAAAAAGTTAAATCAGAGAACTCATTCCCTCTCAACTATTGTGTCACATTTCCATGTTGCTGGTGTCATATTCCTAGTGCTTGAGAAAAGAGTCTGTCAGTATGTCTATTATAAACCTCTCTTTAAATTCTATTATAGTGCCCCTTCTAAAAACTCCTATTGTAAGTCTCAGTAAAAATTATAGCAAGTCTAGACAGAAACTTGGCACACAATATTAGGTCTTAGCCCAGGAGGATTTATTAATTATTATTATTATTATTTAGAAGAAAATTGGTAGAATCCATATTTTATGTGAGGAAAAACCCACTGCAACAAAAAAATGATTTTAAAAAAAATGAATTTTTGCAGGATTTAGTCCTTAATATGAGTGAGGGTCTTTTCAGGGGAAAAAGATACAGATTGACTCTAGCTTGTTTTGTCTTGGGACTGTAATTCTTCCATTTTTAAGAGTATGTGAATGGTGATTACTGCTACTGATTGGCTAGAATTGTCCACAGAGCTAGTCTGTTATATTTGTTACCTCCCCTCTCTCCTTGTCCCACACCTGCTTTTTTCTGTCATTCACCTAGTACATCTTGTCTTTTAGGCTGTAAGTTCTTTGAAGCAGGGAGTGTCATTTAGGATCTGTTTGTACACGGTCTAGAACAATCAGGCTTCAACGTCAAGGTGTACCACAAAATAAATTATTAGTACATAATAAACAAAGACATTTACATTATTTGGGAAAACAGTGAGTGATGGCATCCTGCTAAGTTACTGATTCATATAACATCTTCAGAGGAATATTACATCATTGAGACAGTAGCAAAATAAGAAGTATACAATGGGGAAAATGCAGCAGCTCAGGGAGGTAGTTAAGCCCATATAGTTTTCAGATTGGTTCTCATAGACCCACATTTTAGCTCTCCTTAAAAATGCTGGATTTGTTCCCCCCTCCTTTCTCAGTTTGAGCCACATGCTCTCTCCCACTGCATGGCTCAGAGAGAAGCAAAATTACAGAAATGCTGGAGAAATGGGGTTACTGCGCGGAGGGGGATGGTGGTTATGTGATACTGTTTTTCTGCCATATGAAGCTGTTTCTGCCACAGTGCCTGAGCTCAGTTCCCTGTGACTGGATGTAGTCAGCCAATGGGAAGGAATTGGGGACCAGCCAATTTACACAGCATGTTTGCAGCACTAACTCTTCCTCTACAGCTTTTACACTATGTGTGGGGGAGGTTGGGGGCCAGTCAATGACCACGCAGCACCTGAGCCATAGCCACGTGTATAGCCGGTGCTGAAGTTTGACAGCATGGCACAGATCCAGACTCTAGGTGCATACATAGGCCAAGACCTGTGGGCTTGGCCTCTGCTAATCCCATGTCTCATGGATCTGTGGCCCTTGCTCCTTGCATAAGCCACACCCTCTGCTTGGTCTGCATCGTTGTTGCTCTACCTTCCAGATGAGGTAAAGTAGTAGAAAGGAGTCTAGTTAGGAGTCAGTAATTGTTTAAGCTTTCCTGCACATTTTCACAAGGGAAGAGGAAGATACAGTCTTTGTTCTTTTGCTGTTTCTGATTCCTCAGATGGTGCAAAATTTTGTCTGTGCTGTGGTATCATCTCAGAAAAGTAATGTGACAAGGTGATTAGTACAGTTTCATAAATTTGATTTTCAAATTGTCTGAACATCTTAATGAAGGAGGAAACTTCCAGTGGAGACCAAATTTTCATAAGATTACTGCTTCCCAGAGGATGGTAATTTAATCCAATCCAGCAGTTGTGCCATAAGTAAGGGTAAGATTATATCACAGAGATCATGGATTCCGTGACTTCCAGAGACCTCTGTGACATTTTCCGCATCAGCCCCAGGGCAGTGGGACTGGAGCTGTCAGCCATCAGGGGCCCTGGAGCTCCGAGCTGCCATGGGTGGCAGGGGTCCCCACAGCTGTGAGCCACCGTGGTTGGTGGGTGGAACCCAGAGTTCTGAGCTGCCGCGGATGGTGGGGGGACCCAGAGCTCTGAGCTGCCAGTAGGGTTGCCAACGTTCTGATTGCCAAAAACTGAACACCCTTGCCCTGCACTCTGCCCTGCCACTTCCCAAGGTCCCACCCCTGCCCCACCTCTTCTCCGAGGCCCCACCGCCCATGCACTCCATCCCCTCTCCCTCTGTCACTCGCTATTCCCCACCCCCTCTCAGTCGCTCATTTTCACTGGGCTGGGCAGGGGGTTAGGGCATGGGAGTGGGTGAGGGCTCCAGCTGGGGCCAGAAATGAGAGGTTTGAATTGTGGGAGGGGGCTGCAGGCTGGGGCAGATGGTTGGAGTGCAGGAGGAGGTGAGGGCTCTGGCTGAGGGTGAGGGCTCCAGGGTGGGGCCAGAAATGAGGGGATTGGATTGCAGGAGGGGGCTCTGGGCTGGGGCCAAGGGGTTCAGAATGCAGGGGAGGGGGCTCAGGGCTGGGGCAGGGGTGGAGATGCGGAAAGGGGTGAGGGGTTCAGGCTCTGTGTGGCGCATACCTCAGGCGGCTCCCGGAAGTGGTCGGCATGTCCCTGTGGTCCCTAGGCAGTTCCTGGCCAATGGGAGCTGCAAGGGCAGCACCCATGGGCAGGGGCACCACTCGGAGCTGCCTGGCCACCTATGAACCTAGGGGCCACAGGGACATGTTGCCACTTTTGGGAGCCAAACAGAGCTAGGGCAGGCAAGGAGTCTGACTTAGCCCCACTGCGCCACCGACTGGACCTTTAGCGGCCGCCAGGGTCCCTTTTTGACTGGGCATTCCGGTCGAAAACTGGATGCATGGTAGCCCTAGCTGCCAGCCCTGGAGCTCTGAGCCAGCTGCTCAGGGAGGCAAACATTGTAAAGAACACAACCAGCAATGGTAGATAACAGGAGCAGTTAATTTCAGTCTGGTCCTTGCTCTCTGCCTCCCTCGCCTCTCTTTGTTTATCTCTTGGGTTGCATCCAGCTGGGTTGGCAAAATGAGGCTATGAGGTCACCACTGTAGGCTGCTACTTTTCTGTGCCAGAGAGAACATTTGTGCCCACACAGCCTCAACATTGTTGAATATATCACATCACCCTGATTGGAAATTATCTTCCAGAAGATGTTCTTCTTTCAGTGTTGTTAGCTTCTTGTTCAGTTCCAGTATCATTAAAGCATGTGTGCAGATGATTCATAAATGCACTGATCTAGCCAGTCCTCCCCTTCCCCACCACAATAAACAAACACCACAAACTCCTTCATCCTCTCTTCTCTAATAAGATTAGAGGGTCCTGTCTACGCTGCAAAATAATAATGTTCTGACCTGGTACAGGCAGACAAACAAGAGTCAGTCTACGACTCAGGCAAGGACTGCAGCACATAAAATGTGGAGGCTGTCAGATCGACAGCTAATTGGGATTGTAGGCTCTGCAGACTTTGAAATCTTCAAAGCTTACACAGGTGATTACCAACCCACAATTATCCAAAAGCTTCAGGTCTCCTGTAAGACCTTTGGATAACCAAGATGACGCTATAATTAGTTGGAGAGAGTACAGCATAGGGCAGCTAAGATGATGAATGGAAATTAGGTGCTTACATATGATAAATGATTGACAGAACTGGAATTATTTTGTCATGAGCAATGATTAACAGGTGACTTAAGTGAAAGATTTAAACTAGCTCAAGTTATTATAAACTATGAAGTTCTTGGACAGGCCAGGGTCAAGTGTATCAGCTGGAGGGAACGTCTGGAGGAAGAATTTAAAGTGGCATTATTTTACAGGCAGAGTGGTGAATAGGGAGAATAGACTTCCACTAGGAGTGTTAGAGTCAAGACTATTCATGTATTTAAGCAACAATTGGATGCAATTGAATACATTAAAGGGTTATCTGTCCATTTTTATGATCAGTTATTTTTGTAGCTGACTGCTTTTTTGAGCATGTCAGGAGGATTTTTTCACAGCTTGTTTCCCCCATCTCCCCAGTTGGCTTCACAGTGTTGTGCATGACAATGTTTTTCTCCTCCTGTAATACAGACAGACATGGCAGAGTAGATATTAAGCCACTCTATATATGAAAAATCAATTAACAGTTTCTGGTCCCGCTCCACTATCTAGCACTAGCCCTTTAAAGGAAGAAAAAATGTATTTTCACTAGATGTATAATATTTTGAAAAATCCAAATATCTTATAGGCGTTAGATCACCAAAAGGTATTGAGGACAACTTCTTGTTTCAGAAGGTGGAGGCAGCTATTTTACACTTGATTCTGAATACCAGCGAGGAATTAGTTATGAATCTTAAGGTAGAAAGCAGTTGATAGTGATCATGAAATGATAGATTTCATGACTGTATGGAAAGGAAGAAGTAAGAGCAGCAGAATAAGGACAATGGACTTCAAAAAAGCTGACTTTTACAGGCTCAGAGAACAGGTAGCTATGGTCCCATTGGAGGAAAGTCTAAGGAAAAAGGAGCTCCAGACAGCTGGCAGTTTCTGAAAGAGAAAATATTATAGACACAACAGCAAACTATCCCAATGTGAAGGAAAGATAGGATGACTAAAAAGAGG
This sequence comes from Mauremys reevesii, assembly GCF_016161935.1. Classification (NCBI taxonomy): domain Eukaryota; kingdom Metazoa; phylum Chordata; order Testudines; family Geoemydidae; genus Mauremys; species Mauremys reevesii. The sequence continues at coordinate 59,122,466 of NC_052626.1, forward strand.
GCAATATGGCTCCATCAGTAGCTCTTTAATGTCCCAAAATTCAAAAAGTGAATCATACAAAATATGGAAACATGGACAAATTGCTAAGGATGAATACAAAATAATAGCACAAGCATGTAGGAACAAAATCAGAAAGGTTAAGGCACAAAATGAGTTACTTTGTGAGACATAATAGGCAATAAGGAGGTGCTATAAATACGTTAGGAGTGCCACTATTTAGCAGGGAATAAGAGCTAGTAACGGATGACATCAAGAAGGCTGAGGTGTTTAATGCATATTTTGCTTCAGTCTCCACTAAAAAAGTTAATTGTGACCAGATGCTTAACACAATTAATATTAACAAGGGAGAAGAAATGCAAGCCAAAATAGGGAAAGAACAAGTTAAAGAATATTTAGATAAGTTAGCTGTATTCAAGTCAGCAGTGCCTGACAAATTTCATCATAAGGTACTTAAGGAATTAGTGGAAGCAATCTCAGAACCATTAGCAATTATTTTTGAAAATTCATGGAGGACAGGAGAGGTTCTAGAGGGACTGGAGAAGGGGAAAACATAGTACCTGTCTTTAAAAAGGGGGAACAAAGAGGACCCTGGAGAATTAAAGACCAGTCAGTCTAACTTCAATATCCAGAAAGATACTGGAACAAATTATTAAACAATCACAAGCATTCCTTTAGGCCAATAGAAAATCCGTACTCTTATGTTGCAAACTACCTTTATCTGGAGTCATATCACAAATCACTTGCTTGAATGTCTGGATAAGTCTTCCCACTAATCCATTTGTGGCAAGATGGTAAGGAGCTGATGTGACATGTTTTATACCATTCTTTCTGACAAACAACTGAACCTCCACAATTGTGATTTGAATTCTTTTGTTGCTGACAGTCTCTTTAGGTACTCCTGACTTTGGAAGCAAGAGTCTTAACACTTCTACCATCTGTAGTGATTTAGTTGAATTCATATAGCATATTTCAGGCCATTTAGAGTGGTCATCTAGTGCAATCAAAAAGATATGTCCCATAAATGGGATAGCATAGTCTATGTAGATTTACTGCCACAGGGTTTGGCCACACCCAAGGATGCAAAGGAGCATTTTTAGACATGTGTTGTGTTTTCCCCAAACTTCCAGACATTTTAACCCCTTTTCCCTTTCTAAATGAATAGTTCGCTCATACTCTCAGTGGTGGTAGATTAGCTTCCTTTAGTTTCAGTTTCATTAAGCCTCTTGGTTACTCTCTGTTTCACTGTATTCCTGGATTATGATCCCATCCTTGTCATTAATTGTTGTCTCTTTTGCCCTTTACACAACAATAAGAGCTTGAAGAAACCAAAAAGGAACTGTGGGGTCCGAATAACTATGACACAACATGGAAAACCTAGTTACATATTCACAATGCTACTCTGCCAGGTTTCTAAAACACAATAAGCATCCCTACCAGGCTCACAAACTATTAAAAGGACTACTACCCAATTGCCATATACTGCACAAATTACCTAGGGATGTGGTGGAGTCTCCATCACCTGAAGTCTTTAAATCCATCTCCTATGTCTTTCTGAAAAAAATGTAGACCCCCTAGCTCAACCACAAAATATGGGCTTGATGCAGGCCTTAGTGGGTGCAGTTCTGTGGCCTATGTTATGCGGGATTTGGCCTTGAATGATCATAATGGTTCCTTTTGACTTTAAAATCTATTAATCTATCAAATCCTTTAGACTGGGAGATGTGATCCCATACAGGGCCTTTCAACCACTCTAGTACATGATACAATTGTTCCATGTTTTCTCACAGAGAGAAAGTAAACCCAGAACCTTGCCAAACCTGTCTTAATGTGCCGGAGATCAGGAAGACTGAACCAAGCCATGGTGGAGCTCCCTGGGAAAGAGTCTGTCCAGTCCATCGGTGCCCTATCACTGCATCTCCCAGCTTGGTGAGAAGTCATCTGTCTTCCTCCAACCGCATGCTTGGACCAATGTCTGTTCAGTCCAATGGTCAGGTGCCATCCAGCTCCCAGGACTTACATCAACATCACCTATATTACCATTGCAACCAGCAAGAACCTAGAGACAGCTATGGCTTGCCCCCACTGCCAGGGCATGGAGAGAGGGCCACTTTGTGCTCCCACCATTCCAGTAGGGATTCTTTACCAGCTGCCCACCACGAGACCTCTGAAAGTCAATGGAAACAGTGGTCACATGACCAGCAGCAGTCACGACCAGTGCAGCACCACATTGTAACAGTCAGGTAAGCCAAAGTCTGTACAGGTCACAGAGTTACTCACAATTACAGCTGGGCAAAATTTTTCTACTAAAACTTTTTGGCAAAAAAATAAAATTTGGTGACACCAAAATATTTCACAAATTTATATAAATCTCACTGAATTGTTTCAATTGAGGGAAAAACCCCTACAAAATCTGAAAAATCAAAAATGTTTTGTTTGACATTTTCTAAACAAAGCATTTCAGGTTTTTTTATTCAAACTGACTTTTTATGTTTAAATTTCCTTTAATTCTGTGTAACCAAACAGTTCATTTCAGGTCAAATGAAACATTCAGTTTCAACAACTTTTTTCTTACTTTTGATTTGCTGAAAATTTAAAAATCATATCATTTTTGCATCAACCTGAAACAATTGGTTCCCTAATTTTTCAAGATTGCCAGTGAAACAAAATATCCACTATTCACACAGTTCTGTTCTCAACCTGTCTTAGAGCTTTGGGATGTGCTGGGAAGGGAAAGTGCTGAATTAGAGAGGTGGTGAGGATGGAGATGGGGACCAAGGCTCTGCCAGCTCCTCTTCTGCTTTGGGGCAATAGGCACATGGAGTGAGCAGTGCTACTTGTGTAGGGCATACAAGCAGTTCCTACTTCCTTCCCCCTGTGCACCCCACACTTTGATCCTAATAGGACTCATTAGATAAAGCCAGTGCTCTTCAAACTGGGGTCAAGATATCTAATATAGCCATTATCAGGCCCATATTTTGCAGTTCTCATATTTTCTTCTGGTATATTGCAAGAAGTACTCCAACACCCTTTGGTTCTGAAGTATTTCAGTGAGACGAAGAGTGCATTTCATCCTGTGAGGCTATCAAAATGTTGGAGAATCCCAAATAGCTGCCAGGGTTTCCTTTCTGGTAGAAGGAAAATTCCATGTGAACTGGGGTGTTCTCTCTTAAAGTATGGTTATGGTCAGAAAAATGATTGTAAAAATGATCTTCTCACTCAACATAGTTGCCCTCTGAGAACTAAACTGGGACGTAAAGCCACTGCCTGGGTTGGTTGTAAGTGGAGGCTGAGGAAAAGCCTAGTGCCAGTGACATTGCTCCTGAGGCAGGCATGTCTCTGGAAGTGCTGTAAGAATACACAGAGGAGTGGCATCTGTTGCACCCCTTAACAGGGTGAAGTGTACATTCTCCATCATCCTGCACCGAGCGCTGCCCCTCTCTGGTCCATATGGATTTTTAGGACCACTATTGGCACTAAAGTTCCCAAGCCCTTTAATATCACAGTGACAGGCACCTTAGAAGATCCTCATGGAGGTAGATTAGATAGTGTTGAATCTATCCCTGCACTCTGGTACAAGGTTAAGCACATTTTGTCCCTTTATTTTCTTAAGCTGTATCTAGCAACAGAAAAAAACCCTTTGTTTTTCTCTGTTTGCACAGCTATCAGAGAGTGACCAGGATCCTATTTTAGCTCATATACCTTCAACAAAATTATCAGTTAAATTCTTTATAATAGGTGATTTAAGCTACAGACTCAGCTGGTTTTGCAAAGCGCTTGCAGAGTTTGCAGTGCTGGTAGTTAGAAAAGTCATAATCGTCATCATCACCATAAAACACAGTTGTGATTTGTAATCTGAGCAAATGTGCAATAAATTTATTGAAAGAGAATTACTGTAGAGATCCACAGTGTATCTTCTGACTGTAATCTCAGTTTAAAAAAAGAATGTAAACAACACTCCAGAATCCAGAGAGAGCTAAGGCTGCGTGAAAAACTAAAAGTGATTTATACCAAATGAATGTGTGCCATTAACTACCTTGGAGAGTACAGTACAATGTTTGGGCCCTCGTCATTTGCTTAACAAATACCAGAACTGTTCTGTAGTGCAATTCTCCCATCCATCTCACTCTGAAAAAGCTGCCACCATACAACAGCTGGTGGTAAACTCCATCTAAGGCTGAATACTGGCACGAGACCAATAGTCAACAAGTACCGTAAGGGAACGTTGAAAAGAACATACAACTGAAAGTCTCTTAAGCAGCATGCCCTTGTACATGAGATACGCAGGGGTTCTCAAACTTCATTGCATTGCGATCCCCTTCTGACAGCAAAAATTACTAAATGACCCCAGGAGAGGGGACTGAAGCCTGAGCCCACCCAAGGCCCACTGCCCCAGGTGGGGGAAAAGCCAAAGCCCTCTGCCACCCCAGGGAGCCAAAGGTGAAGCCCAAGGGCCTCAGCCTTGGGCGAGGGGGCTTGTAACCTGAGCCCTGCCACCCAGCCCTGGGGGATGGCACTCAGGCTTTGGCTTCAGCCCCAGGTCCCAGCAAGTCTAACGCCAGCCCTGATGACCCCATTAAAACAGGGTCGCAACCCACTTTGGGGTCCTGACCCATAGTTTGAGAACCACTATGACAGAGAATTGTTATGCTGGGCAATCCTGAGCCTTCTCTGAATGAGGAGGAGGTTAGGCTACACACTTAAAGGGGATGAGAGAGGAAAAAAGGTTCTTCAGATTTGAAAGATATACAGAAATGGAGCTTTTGTTAATTGTGCAAGTGGAAAGCTCAAGCTCACAGGTTTGTTAACAAAAGTGACCTTGGAATCCCTCAGAGAAGTCTTGTTTGCTGAACTCCTTAGAGCAGTGCAGCTAGGAATAACAAATGTTCATCTATGAAGGTATTTGTTTTGTGGAAAATTGTCATGAGCAGTTCCATATCCCTCAAACCATCATCAGCATTAACTGCAGAAAACAGAGCCCAATGCACAAATAATGTGTACCCTGATGGAAAAGCCCTGTTGCGTTTAATAGAAAATTATACTCTATTTTGAACCATCCTATAGAATTTAATGGAGAATTATACCCATGCTATGGAATGACTAAAAATCTGTTGAAAATATATAATTTTCTATTAAAATCTATAGATTTTAGTGTATCCAGAATATAGAGTAATTTCCATAGAACTAAATTGTTTATGTTCCAATTAAATTCTATAGGATTTTCCCATAAGACAAAAGATCAGGAGTGGGATTCAAACCTACGTCTTCTCTCGTTGTGTTTCTTTAAAATACCAGTGGGAGAAGAGTGTACTAGTCACTAGACTGCCTACCTCAGGATGTATCTAGAGCAGTGCCAGATAGCTTTCATCAGCTGGAACTGCACTGTACAGCTTTCTTGTTTTACAGTTCCTGAAAGGGTTAATTTGCTCATTAACAGCACAGCATGCTACTTCAAGTTAAAATAATAAACCAACAACTCTCTTTCTGTCTGCAGACATGACAAAGCTTTCAGGATGCCAAAAAGGTATGTTTAATATCAAATGCTTCCTGTCCTGCTATCCTATTATCATTGCTCTCCTACCCTGCTATTAGGAAACACAGTGTATTATTCCTGGTGACATTCCAGACAGGCGCAGCTTCAGAGGCAAGAGCAGAGCTCCTCATTAAAGGCTTCCCATCTGTCTGAAAAAATCTGTTTCTGTTTGTGTAATAAATTTAACCTGCATTCATGAAGAGCTTCTTTGTCGAGCTAGCTTTCCTCTGAGTGTGCGCTTTCTCTGGTGCAGCCAACAGCTTTATTTGTTTTTCTTGACTGGTCTAAACCAAGCCTAGAGGAGCAGCCGGGTCCACTGGCCTGGGAGTCAGGAAACCTGGATTCTGTTCCCCACTCAGTCACTGACTTTCCGTGCCACCTTAAATCAAGTAATTACACTTCTTTGTGCCTCAGTTTCCATATTTGGAAAATAGGGATAATAATGTTTACCTACCTCGGTGAAATGCTTTGAGATCCATGGATGAAAAGCACAACACAAGTATCATTATTAAATGACTGTAGTGGATTCTCCTGGATCCTGCATCTCAGAATTAAAGCAGACTGGAAGATCTTCAGACACAAGATTGCTCGATGTGAGGGTAACAGCAGTAATAGTCTCAGAGCTTTGCATTTTCCCATAGTATCTAGTGATGGAGATGTGTTTGTCAAGGTTATGTTTAGTGCTTCCTAGTTCTTCGTGTATTAATGCACCAGACCCTCTACAATTAAATTTAGATGACTAAAATGTTTAACAGAGATCAGGGAGTATAAAGTGCAACTCTATGCTGTGGCAGCATGGAATCATGTGTATGATGGAAAGGAGATTATGGACAATCTAGACACACTTCAGGAAAGAAATGTTATATGAGAAAAGATAAATAAAATAATGAATTGTTGCCCTTATCTCCTGCCCTATGTTTCTCATATTTAAATCCAAAGGAATGAGAATACTTAAAGGGACATTGTCAATACACATAATTATTTTTTTAAATCCTTTTTTGTGTAACCATAATAACAAAATATTACAATTCAAGGAATACTTAATTTTTAGAATTAATAACGTAATGATCAAAAGAATAATTAAAAGTATGGCTAATTTGCAGTATTTTTCACCTTCTAGTCTTCTTAATATCATGCTTGGAGAACACTTAGCTCAGAGAATGAAAATACATGCAGGAGGGACCCCTTCTGGCTGCTACAGGGCTGTTACATTTGGGTTTCCAGCACAGCAATGGAATGTAACAATTTTAAAAACTGGTTTTGTTGAAATGCACAAATAAAAAAAATCATGAAAACATTTTTGTAATTCCTTTCACAACACTCCATTTAAAAATAAAATTTTGAGGCCTAAAACTAATTAACAACATCCATTTAAGCTGACATAAGCAACATACAAACTATTTTAACAGGTGGTTCTCTACCTCTTAGCGCTTCCAGTTTTTGGTTTCCAAACTGTGTTTATCAGCTAGGTTCTCTAGTGGAGTTGTGAAAGAATCTTTCACCTCTGGAGGTTGAGGGCCTGATGTTTAAAAAGTTAGGCATCAAATTACCCCAGCCCCACACATAAATAGATAACTTAATGTGCAAGTGGCCATTTCTGATCTTTTGCTTGCACAAATACCTGCTTTGTGCATGCAAGCTTAATAATTGTCTAAATTTAAAAAAATCAGGTCATAGGTTCAATTCCAGATTCAGTCACATGGACTCATTCTTGTCCCTGGTTATGAAAAAGCTACATTATTTGTCACAATTAACAGTCTTTGGCTCAAGAGACGCATGGGACTGGGCTAACTCGAGTATTACAATACAGGATTGAAGTGCAGTGGCACAGCTCCTTAGGCTTGTAAACAGTAAATTCATTCATAAATCTAAAATACATCAGGACCTGTTTGCTAACAAATAGTCCTTAGACCTTACAAAGGCAGAAATATTTAAAAACAAACCAGATTAGATCAATAGCTCTTGTGGTCCAATATCCTGTCTCCAACAGTAGCTAGTGCCAAATGCTTCTGAGAAAGGTACAAGAAACCCCAGGCTAGGTCTACATTAGAAAAGACATGCCAAACCCATGAAAAAAATGCAGAAATTGGGCGTGGTTGTTGGCTAATTTTTGACTTGTACAGTAACTCCTCACTTAACGTTGTAGTTATGTTCCTGAAAAATGCAACTTTAAGTGAAATGATGTTAAACAAATCCAATTTTCCCATAAGATTTAATATAAAGGCAGGGGGTTAGGTTCAAGGAAATTTTGTTGGAGGGCAGACTGTACTGTGGTGGGGAGGTGTCCCTGGCTTACCCCTGGGGCTCAGGGCTGGGGGTGCAGGGTCTGGGAGGGAGTTAGGGTGCGGGAGGGTGCTCAGGGTGGGGGTGCAGGGTCTGGGAGGGAGTTAGGATGCGCGAGGGTGCTCAGGGTGGGGTGCGGGGTCAAGGAGGGAGTTAGGGTGCGGGTGGGGGCGCTGGGTTGGGGTGCAGTATCTGGGTGGGCGTTCGGGTGCGGGTGGGGGCTCCGGGGGGGGGTGCGGGGTCTGGGAGGGAGTTAGGGTGCGGGAGGGCGCTCAGGGTGGGGTGCTGGTTCTGGGAGGGAGTTAGGGTGTGGGAGGGCGCTCTGGGGGGGGTGCGGGGTCTGAGAGGGAGTTAGGGTGCGGGAGGGTGCTCAGGGTTGGGGTGCAGGATCTGGGAGGGAGTTAGGGTGCAGGAGGGCACTCAGGGTGGGGTGCGGGGTATGGGAGGGAGTTAGGGTGCCGGAGGGCGCTCAGGGTGGGGGTGCGGGATCGGGGCGGGAGTGAGGGTGCGGGAGGGCGCTCAGGGTGTGGTGCGGGGTCTGGGAGGGAGTTAGGGGGTGGGAGGGCGCTCAGGGTGGGGTGCGGTGTCTGAGAGGAGTTAGGGTGTGGGAGGCGCTCAGGGTGGGGTGTGGCGTCTGGGTGGGAGTTCGGGGGGGGGGGGGTGCTCTGGGTGGGGTGCGGGGTCTGTGAGGGAGTTAGGGTGCAGGAGGGCGCTCAGGGTGGGGGTGCAGGATCTGGGAGGGAGTTAGGGTGCGGGAGGGCGCTCAGGGTGGGGGTGCAGGATCTGGGAGGGAGTTAGGGTGCGGGAGGGCGCTCAGGGTGGGGTGCGGGGTCTGAGAGGGAGTTAGGGTGCGGGAGGGCGCTCAGGGTGGGGTGCGGGGTCTGAGAGGGAGTTAGGGTGTGGGAGGGCACTCAGGGTGGGGTGCGGGGTCTGAGAGGGAGTTAGGGTGCGGGAGGGCGCTCAGGGTGGGGTGCGGGGTCTGGGAGGGAGTTAGGATGCGGGAGGCGCTCAGGTTGGGGGGGGGGGTCTGGGCGGGAGTTAGGGTGCGGGAGGCGCTCAGGGTGGGGTGCGGGGTCTGAGAGGGAGTTAGGGTGCGGGAGGGCGCTCGGGGGGGGGGTGCTGGCTCTGGGTGGTTGTTCGGGTGGGGGTGGGCACTCTGGGTGGGGTGCGGGGTCTGAGAGGGAGTTAGGGTGCGGGAGGGCACTCAGGGTGGGGTGTGGGGTCTGGGAGGGAGTTAGGGTGCGGGAGGGTGCTCAGGGTGGGGTGTGGGGTCTGGGAGGGAGTTAGGGTGCAGGAGGGTGCTCAGGGTGGGGTGCGGGGTCTGAGAGGGAGTTAGGGTGCGGGAGGGCGCTCAGGGTGCGGTGCAGGGTCTGGGAGGGAGTTAGAGTGTGGGAGGGAGTTAGGGTGCAGGAGGGCGCTCAGGGTGGGGTGCGGGGTCTGAGAGGGAGTTAGGGTGTGGGAGGGCGCTCAGGGTGGGGTGTGGGGTCTGAGAGGGAGTTAGGGTGCGGGAGGGCGCTCAGGGTGGGGTGCAGGGTCTGGGAGGGAGTTAGGGTGCAGGAGGGCGCTCAGGGTGGGGGTGCAGGATCTGGGAGGGAGTTAGGGTGCGGGAGGGCACTCAGGGTGGGGTGCGGGGTCTGAGAGGGAGTTAGGGTGCGGGAGGGCGCTCAGGGTGGGGTGCGGGGTCTGAGAGGGAGTTAGGGTGCGGGAGGCGCTCAGGGTGGGGTGCGGGGTCTGGGAGGGAGTTAGGGTGCGGGAGGGCGCTCAGGGTGGGGTGCGGGGTCTGAGAGGGAGTTAGGGTGTGGGAGGGCGCTCAGGGTGGGGTGAGGGGTCTGGAAGGGAGTTAGGGTGCGGGAGGTGCTCAGGGTGGGTGCAGGGTCTGGAAGGGAGTTAGGGTGCAGGAGGTCGCTCAGGGTGGGATGCGGGATCTGAGAGGGAGTTAGGGTGTGGGAAGGTGCTCAGGGTGTGGGTGCGGGGTCTGGAAGGGAGTTAGGGTGCGGGAGGCGCTCAGGGTGGGGTGCGGGGTCTGGGAGGGAGTTAGGGTGCGGGAGGGCGCTCAGGGTGGGGTGCGGGGTCTGGGAGGGAGTTAGGGTGCGGGAGGGCGCTCAGGGTGGGGTGCGGGGTCTGAGAGGGAGTTAGGGTGCAGGAGGGCGCTCAGGGTGGGGTGCGGGGTCTGGGAGGGAGTTAGGGTGCGGGAGGGCGCTCAGGGTGGGGTGCGGGGTCTGAGAGGGAGTTAGGGTGGGAGGGGAGGGCGCCAGGGTGGGGTGCAGGATCTGGGAGGGAGTTAGGGTGCGGGAGGCGCTCAGGGTGGGGTGCGGGGTCTGAGAGGGAGTTCGGGTGCGGGAGGGCACTCTGGGTGGGGTGTGGGGTCTGGGAGGGAGTTAGGGTGCGGGAGGCGCTCAGGGTGGGGTGTGGGGTCTGGGAGGAGTTAGGGTGCAGGAGGGTGCTCAGGGTGGGGTGCGGGTTCTGAGAGGGTGTTAGGGTGCGGGAGGGCGCTCTGGGTGGGGTGCTGGGTCTGGGAGGGAGTTAGAGTGTGGGAGGGAGTTAGGGTGTAGGAGGGCGCTCAGGGTGGGGTGCGGGGTCTGAGAGGGAGTTAGGTGTGGGAGGCGCTCAGGGTGGGGTGTGGGGTCTGAGAGGGAGTTAGGGTGCGGGAGGCGCTCAGGGTGGGGTGCAGGGTCTGGGAGGGAGTTAGGGTGCAGGAAGGTGCTCAGGGTGGGGTGCAGGATCTGGGAGGGAGTTAGGGTGCGGGAGGCGCTCAGGGTGGGGTGCGGGGTCTGAGAGGGAGTTAGGGTGCGGGAGGCGCTCAGGGTGGGATGCGGGGTCTGGGAGGGAGTTAGGGTGCGGGAGGGCGCTCAGGGTGGGGTGCGGGGTCTGAGAGGGAGTTAGGGTGCGGGAGGGCGCTCAGGGTGGGGGTGCAGGATCTGGGCGGGAGTTAGGGTGCGGGAGGCGCTCAGGGTGGGGTGCGGGGTCTGAGACGGAGTTAGGGTGCGGGAGGGCACTCAGGGTGGGGTGTGGGGTCTGGGAGGGAGTTAGGGTGCGGGAGGGCGCTCAGGGTGGAGTGTGAGGTCTGGGAGGGAGTTAGGGTGCAGGAGGGTGCTCAGGGTGGGGTGCGGGGTCTGAGAGGGAGTTAGGGTGCGGGAGGCGCTCAGGGTGGGGTGCAGGGTCTGGGAGGGAGTTAGAGTGTGGGAGGGTGTTCGGGTGCAGGAGGGGGCTCAGGGTGGGGTGCAGGATCTGGGAGGGAGTTAGGGTGTGGGAGGGAGCTCAGGGTGGGGTGCGGGGTCTGTGAGGTCGTTAGGGTGCGGGAGGGCGCTCAGGGAGGGGTGCGGTGTCTGAGAGGGAGATAGGGTGCGGGAGGCGCTCAGGGTGGGGTGCGGGGTCTGAGAGGGAGTTAGGGTGCGGGAGGCGCTCAGGGTGGGGTGCGGGGTCTGAGAGGGAGTTAGGGTGCGGGAGGCGCTCAGGGTGGGGTGCGGGGTCTGAGAGGGAGTTAGGGTGTGGGAGGCGCTCTGGGTGGGGGTGCAGGGTCTGAGAGGGAGTTAGGGTGCGGGAGGGCGCTCAGGGTGGGGTGCGGGGTCTGAGAGGGAGTTAGGGTGCGGGAGGGCGCTCAGGGTGGGGTGCGGGGTCTGAACGGGAGTTAGGGTGCGGGAGGGCGCTCAGGGTGGGGTGCAGGGTCTGGGCGGGAGTTAGGGTGCGGGAGGCGCTCAGGGTGGGGTGCGGGGTCTGGGAGGACGTTAGGGTGCAGGAGGGCGCTCTGGGGGGGGTGCGGGGTCTGGGAGGGAGTTAGGGTGCTGGAGGGCGCTCAGGGTGGGGTGCAGGATCTGGGAGGGAGTTAGGGTGCGGGAGGCGCTCAGGGTGGGGTGCAGGGTCTGGGAGGGAGTTGGGGTGTGGGAGGGCACTCAGGGTGGGGTGCAGGGTCTGGGAGGGAGTTGTGGGGTGGGAGGCGCTCAGCTTGGGGTGCAGGGTCTGGGAGGGAGTTAGGGTGCAGGAGGGCACTGAGGGTGGGGTGCGGGGTCTGGGAGGGAGTTAGGGTGCAGGAGGGCGCTCAGGGTGGGGGTGCGGGGTCTGGGAGGGTGTTAGGGTGCGGGAGGGCGCTCAGGGTGGGGGTGCAGGATCTGGGAGGGAGTTAGGGTGCGGGAGGGCGCTCAGGGTGGGGTGCAGGATCTGAAAGGGAGTTAGGGTGCGGGAGGGCGCTCAGGGTGGGGTGCAGGATCTGGGAGGAGTTAGGGTGCGGGAGGCGCTCAGGGTGGGGTGCGGGGTCTGAGAGGGAGTTAGGGTGCGGGAGGGCGCTCAGGGTGGGGTGCGGGGTCTGGGAGGGAGTTAGGGTGCGGGAGGGCGCTCAGGGTGGGGTGTGGGGTCTGGGAGGGAGTTAGGGTGCGGGAGGGCGCTCAGGGTGGGGTGCGGGGTCTGGGAGGGAGTTAGGGTGCGGGAGGGCGCTCAGGGTGGGGTGCGGGGTCTGAGAGGGAGTTAGGGTGCGGGAGGGCGCTCAGGGTGGGGTGCGGGGTCTGGGAGGGAGTTAGGGTGCGGGAGGGCGCTCAGGGTGGGGGTGCGAGAGGAGGCTCAGGCCTGGGGCAGGCAGGAGGTGCAGAGCACTTACCTGGGGCAGCTCCTGTTTGGTGCAGGGGGTGTGCAGTTGGCTCTGCACAGCGTGCCACCGCCCCCATGGCCGCGATTCTGGGTGATCCCTCCCCTGGCAGGCAGGGCCACCTGGAACGCAGGGGCCTTAAGGGCTGCAGGACCCTGGGCTATGGGGGCCCCAGCCTGCAGCTCTAAAGCCCCTTTTGAAATGCAGCCCTGCAAGCACGGACCGGAGGACTCAGGAGGAGCAGGGGCAGCCACGCAGGTAGTGGCTGGAAAGAAGCGCCGCTTTCCCCTTCAAAGCCGGCTGGAGAGAAGCGGCGCTTTGAAGGGGAAAGCGCCGCTTCTGCGCGGTTGCCCCTGCTCCTCCTGAGTCCTCTGGTCTGTGCTCGCAGGGCCACATTCCGAAAGGGGCTTTAGAGCTGCAGGCCAGAGCCCTGGGGCACCCTTAGCCCAGGGCCCTGCAGCCCCTAAAGCCCCTTCATTCCGGGTGGTCCTGCCTGCCGGGGTGGGGTGGGGGGGGTTGAGGCGGCTTCCCTCCCTCCCAGAAAGTCCTAAGCGCCGCGGCAGGGGAAGCGCTGGGAGGGAGGGAGAAAGGGAGGGGGAGGAGGCGGAGAAGAGGAACTTGTGCAATGCTCCCTTGTAAAGTCACAACTTTAAACGAGTATGTTCCCTAATGAAGCAGCGACGTAACTTCGAAACAACGTTAAGCGGGAGGATAGTAAGTGAGGAGTTACTGTAGCTTGTTGCTTGTTTGGCTTGTAGCTTGTTGCTTCTTTTTTTTGATCGGCTCCCAGCAAGCAGGGGCTAAGGGAGGCAAGTAGGGGCAAGGGAGAGAGAGTCAAGGGTGCACAGCAGGCACACCACAGTACCATGCCGGGGGGATTTAGTCACATAGAGTGTTGGGGTTCTTAGGGATTGGCTTGTTTTGAAATGGGATTAGCTTGCTTTTTGGCATATTGTGAAAGTCGTGGTGCTTATTTACCGCGTGAAAGTTGGCAACTGTGCTTGCCAATATAGCTATACCAGAAAAATCTCCTAGTGTAGATACAGTTTATACTGGCAAAAGAGTGCTTTTGCTGGCATAACTTGTTCTTTGTCAGTTTATGCTAGTTCTCTCACACAAACACAAACACACACCCTTAACTAACATTACTGTATCAGCAAAAGTTTCTCATGTAGACCTGGCCTGAGAGGTTGCTGTATGTTTTGAAGGGTTTATATCCCTTATAAAAATAATTATCTAATGAATGATCTTATTATCCACATACATTTATAATTTTCTTTTGAATCCTAGTAAGCTCTTAGCTGCAATAATATCTTGTGGCAGCAGATTCACAAGCTAATTACCTAATTACCTGTGTTTTCTGTTGAGATCCCAAACTTCATGCTGCTCCTTGTCAGTTTCACAGTGACTAGACTGTCTGTCAGTAGATAGTTTGGATTGTGCAATGTGGGGGAGGAGGAGGAGAACAAAAGAATAAGAGGGGAAAAACAACCTTCCCAAAGGGATTTTTGCAGTTAAATATTAAAAGCTACATTTTGCCCAGGGAGGCAAGTGCCTGGTTTTTACTAATTCCAACTGAAAAGACAGGGAAGTGTAGGGATGCAGAATGTAATTACCCAATTTAATGAGAGCTGCATGCAAGCATCCAATTGCTGACAGAATGTGTTCAGTGGAACTCTTACCTCCTGAGTGTTTCAACAAATAAATGCCCAAACCAGGAAGCCCTCATTCTATTAAATATTCTTCTTCTAACGTTGTGCTGGTACCGCAGCATGTTTTATGTTAATCTTAGAAATCAGGTTAACAGCAGCATTTGTTTTCTCCTGTTCATTCCAGTTATTCCCAAGTGATTGCTGAGTGGCCGGTAGCTGTCCTTGTGCTCTGTTCGGTGACAGTTCTGGTTTGTACTTTAGCTGGCCTGCTAGTTGGAAATCTGCCAGATTTTTCAGAACCGTTGATGGTAAGTCCTTGCAGATAATATGGGGCAAGCATGTCATGCATGAATGCAAGGAAAATCAGTGGAACAATCAGTTATGTTTTCTTCCTGCAGTGTAAAATTATCACATTCCCTACTCCTTTGGAAATGGATGGAGAAGAGAGCAGGCCTATAAATACATGAGGACATTAAAGACACTCTCACATTCCCCCAGAATGCACAACAGTTTATAATATCTACCACTAGATGACAATCTGCTACCCCCTCATTCTCAGAAATATCGGAAAGCCTATTAGGTTACAAGGGGAATCTGCATTCCCTGCTCTTCTTTTGATACGAGAATCACAGAAATTGAAACTGAAAAGAAACCTGTTAGGTAAACTAGTCCATCTCTCTCATTCAGTACAGGAGTGTTCGCTGCACTGTATTTGCCTGTGGGTTGGCCTGTCATAGTTTTAAAGGATTTTAGTGAAGTACTTCCATTACTTCCTTTTGGAGACTATTTCACTGTTCATTAAAATATTTTTATTATTATTCAGTCTTAATGTTCCTTTGCTCATTTTTCAACGTATTGCTCCTAGTAGTGCCCCTTCAGTATTTCCTAAATAGTTCCTCTCCCTCCTGGGTGTTTACCCTTTTCCTCTACCTAAGAAAAAACATGGAAAAATACCATCCTACACAGACAAGCTCTAGGATAAGATGAAGGACACCTTTCCAGGAGAGAGAGAAGAAAATCATTCTGGTCAAGGTTCAAGTGTGGACTATAGACTGTGTCAAGAGGGAAGAAAATAAATCCTGCTTCTGCAGCTGTTGATTTTGGTTGACGCCCCTTACCTAGAGAGGAAGAGAGAAAGCCTGCTTGGCCTGTTCAGGATGAACTATCTCACTACTGGCTGAAAAGGAAAGGATAAATTATATTTCTGTAGGTTCACATATGCACTATGCCCTCCTTTCTAGGAGAAATTCAATTTGTGTGTGCCTCAAAAAATGTGATTAGATTCTAATAATCACAGACACATGCTGTGTCTGACACAAGGTGTGGAGGAGGTGGGCTAAGGAAGGTTAAGCCAAAGCACAAGTCTGACAAGTTAATTAAACCCTTTTGCTTGGCTATAGGGATTTGAGCCTCGAGATACTGACATTGGCAGAAAACTCATTGTCTGGAAGAATGTACAAACCCATACAGGCTATCAGAAGACCCTTTCGCTTTCTCCCTACTCTGAAAAGAACAGGTATCTGAATTTAGTTCTTTGGGTTTCAGTGCTTGCAATGCCATGATGAGACTGCTTTACTGATGATGTGACATCTTAGTTTGGTTGCAATTGGGTTGTAAAATTGATAAGTAACATTTTCAAACATCCCAAAGTGAATTAGGAGCCTAAATCCCCATTTTCAAAATTGGTTATGTACTTAGGAGCCTAAATCCATTGGTTGTCAATGAGACTTAGGCTCCTAAAATCACTTTTCAAAATAGGATTAGGCTTCTAGGGATATGTCTACACCACAATAAAAAAGCTGCGGCAATGAAACTCAAGTGCCCAGGTCAGCTGGCTCAGCCATGTAGCGCATCGGCTGTGGGTCTAAAAATTTGCAGTGTAGACATTTGGGCTGAGGCTGGAGCCTGGACTTTGGGACCCTCCCCTCTCACAGGGTCTCAGAGCCTGGGTTCCAGCCCGAGCCTGAATGTCTACACTACAGTTGTATAGCCCTACAGCCCAAGACCTGCGAGCCTGAGTCAGCTGACCCAGGCCACCCACTGCCATGCAATGGGTCTTTCATTGCAGTACAGTCACTTAAATCACTAAAAAAAACAGGAGTACTTGTGGCACCTTAAAGACTAACAAATTTATTTAAGCATGAGCTTTCGTGAGCTACAGCTCACTTCTTCGGATGCATAGAATGGAACACACAGACAGGGGATATTTATACATACAGAGAACATGAAATGATATGTATAAACATCCCCTGTCTGTGTGTTCCATTCTATGCATCCGAAGAAGTGAGCTGTAGCTCACGAAAGCTCATGCTTAAATAAATTTGTTAGTCTTTAAGGTGCCACAAGTACTCCTGTTTTTTTTGCGGATACAGACTAACACGGCTGCTACTCTGAAATTAAATCACTAAGGCATTTTTGAAAATTTTACTCAACAGCTTTAAGCAGCTGCAGAGATAATTCAGTGACTCGAAAAGGAGTGATGTGGGATCTAACTTAATCACTCATCACTGCAAATTGATGCAGTCAGACCTGCACAACAGTCCAATACTGAATCTCTGGACCTAAACCATGTCCTCATTTTAGATCAGTGGCCGCTCCAATTGCATTATGTGTCATCAAAGCACATTTTCATGGTGTGACAACCCATGGCTAGTCAACCACATGACTTGTAGAAAGATGTTGAATCTAGCTGTTCCATAGAAGGATAACTGTGATCTCTTGATAGCTATGGTGACGTTGGTATTAACAGAGGGCAGAGGTTTATCCATGGCGAGCAAGAAGCAAGAACACGACGGATGGTAGAACAAGACTATGGAAAGGACAGTTTCTTTTGTGGCCCCCCAGGTGAGAGAAATTTTAACATACACCTTCAAAATGTAACCACCAAAAAAGAGGGGACAGTGGGAAACTGCAATAGCACGAAGAGATGTAACATCCGGTACATGTGGAAGTGTTCAGAAAATGCCCAAGAAAGCAGTCAGGCATAATACAATTTGGTGCCCTCTGTGTATTTCATCTAGTGATCTTGCAGCATTTTGCAAACATTAATTTATTAAACCTCCCCAGTTATCGGTGAGCAAAGCTGACTGAAATTTGGTATGGGTTTTATTGGATTTCATGAAAAATGAATTCTTCCCTTCGCGCCCCCGCCCCCCAAAAAAATCATTGTTGAAGGGTGTGTTTTTTAAAAAATATATATATATATTTTCTTCCAAAATTGAAAATTTTCAAAAATGTTTATTTTTAAATAATGAGACAGTACCCATTTTATCTCTCAGTTTCTTACTTTTTTCTCCTTCTTTTTTCCCAACTGGAACAGTATGTAAAAAGTAAAAAAATGAAAATAACACTTTGCCACAATTATTTTCTTTTACACTTTTCGAGTGGAAAAAAGTAAATAATAAGAGAAAGTGAGGTTTTTTTCTCTCACTTCCACACCCCTCCATACACCCTTTTTTAATTAAAGAAATGGAGGAAAATAGTGAGCGCCGGGGGGGGGGGGGACTATCCCAAATATTCAAAAGAAAAATCTTAATTTTGTTTTGAAAATTTTGTTTCAAATGTTTTCAGCAGAAATGAAATTGAAAAACAAAAAAATTCAAATGAAATGAAAAGTGTTGATTTTTCTTTTGAAAATTTTTGACCCAAAGAGAAATAAATCTGAGTCTGTTCTGTTGGTGGGGGCATTAGTATTCCATTTTACAGATGGGTGGGGAAATTGAGCACAGAGAGGTTAAAGTGACTTGCCAGAAATAGCACAAGTGAGTGGATTTATGGGAATAGCACCTAGATATTCTGGTTCCCAATCCCCTGCTTTAAGTCATCCTCTTAAGTAAATGGTTCAACTACTGGAGAAACCAACAGTTTCTCAGGGCCTCAGACCCTCCCTCCCTCCCCACGACCGACTGTACAGACTTTTGTCAGGAGATAACAGAAATGGCCTGAATCTGATCCACAATAGTTTCACTGCAGAGAAATGAAATTCACAAGTGAAAATTATGAGAGAACCCCATGTCCCCCCTTTCCTGACTCTGACACATATGGAAAGCATGATGGGGCACAGTCACATGAGGCAATTTGCACACTATATAGCCCTATCATTCATCAAGATCCATAAGCCCTGTTGCTCCATTCAACTGATAGACTCATCAGTAGTAGACTTACACACAACGTTATGTTTTTTAAATAGACTAATTATTTCAAACAGTGTGGCTGATTCCTCTTCGGTTACCTAACTACATTTCTGGGTTTTAGGAAAGAGTTATTCTCAGCTGGTGTTTATGTCCACAACTGCTGGGAGCTTGTGGAACTTGCAAGCGATTCAGTCTATGTGTCAAATTGAACAGGACAAGGTTAGTAATATCATGCGGAATGTATACACATGCAATCTCATTTCAATTTACTGGTTTAAACATTAACTAAAAGCTAGCAGGAAAAAAATCATATGAGAGAGATAGTATCTTTCATCCTGGAGAATCCCAGTGGATTTTACAGGCTTATTAATAAAAGAATAACTTTACCTACCACTGAAATGCAGCTGCCTCTGGGCTGAAGAGCCATAGCTGTTTTATAGTACACACACAACAGCTTGGGCAAGAATCTGATGATAGTATATCGAACTGAAACTATAGAATTTAGGGTGGTTAATGTAATTACCAAAAGAGGAATTTGGCCCATATACTGAGCCTCACTACAGTGAGGAGAGCCATATAAACAGAAAGATTAGATTGGATTAGATTGTGATAGTTTTGTGAAAAGCACCATGGGATCTTTAATAAACATAAGTGATCATATTCATCGGAAGTTGGCAACTCTAACAGCACAACATCCTCTCTAAATTAGAGGTGCCAAGTAAGTAGATGGAGATAGATCAGCAATATGGCCTTCTATCCAGAGAGCACTGCACTGGATGTGACTAGATTTAATCTTCTAAATAGCCAATAATATTTTACATCTAAGACTGGTAAGAATGGCTCCGTGGTCTCTTGAATGCTCCTTGCTACAGTAGTAGAAAGACATAGCAGAGGACAGGACAGTGAGTGGAAGACTGGAGTATTAATTAGGGCTAGTTTATCAGTGATGGTAAGAAATACCAATAGCTAGTGTGCCTGAAGAGTTAAAATTGGAAGGGCTATGAAAGCCTTACAAAGAAAAAGATGTTTGAATGTATCCTCTGTGCAAGTGCCAGACAAAAGGGCCCCTGAGAAGGAAGGGAATAGTATTTGCCCTATGCAATTAACAGGGAAACAGTGTTAAGCATTGACTGGATCAGAGGTGGGCAAACTACAGCATGCAGCCCACATCCGGTCTGCGGGACCGTCCTGCCAGGCCCCCGAGCTCCTGGCCCAGGAGGCTCGCCCCCCGGCCCCTCCCCTGCAGCCTCAGCTTGCTCGCTGCGCCACCGGCGTAATGATCTGGGTGGCAGGGCTGTGAGCTCCTGGAGCAGCGCAGCTGCAGAGCCCAGCCTGACTCGGTCTCTGTGCTGCATGGTGGTGGTGGCGGCGGCGTGGCCAGGCTCCAGCTAGGCGGTGCAGCTGTAGCGCTGCCAGCCACCGGTGCTCCAGGCAGCGCGGAAAGGAGGCAGAGAGCACGGGGGTTTGGATAGAGGGCAGGGGAGTTCAGGCTGGTGGTCAGGAGGCGGGGGTCTGAATAGGGGTTGGGGCGGTCGGGGGGCGGAACATGGGGTAGAATGGGGGCAGGGGTCCCGGGGGGCAGTCAAGAAGGAGGGTGGTTGGATGGGGCAGCAGGGGGCAGTCAGGGGCAGGGGTTCCGGGGGCAGTCAGGGGACAGGGAGAAGGGGTGGTTGGATGACGCAGGGGTCCCGGGAGGGGGGCAGCAGGAATGAGAGGAGGGGTTGGATGGGGCGGCGGGGGTCCGGGGGTGGTCAGGGGATAGGGAACGGGGGGGATTGGATGGGGCAGAAGTCCTGGGGGGGCAGATAGGAGGTGGTGGCCGGGCCACGACCCCCTCCCCTAACCAGCCCTCCATACAATTTACTAAACCTGATGCGGTCCTCAGGCCAAAAAGTTTGCCCACCCCTGGATTAGATCATGGTGGAAGAGAGTCTGTAGCACCTGTTACCCGCACAAAATTCTGTTACTCACACACCCTAGGGGCATCCACTCTTACCCTGTTCCTAGGGCTCAGGTGTAACCCTGTTAATTTGGGCACCCATCCTTACCCTTCCTTTGGCTCAGGCATAACCTGATACTCGGCAGGTTTGTGGGGTCTTTTACCAGTGAAAGAGCTTTACACAGTAATATCCTACTTAACCTCTATTTATTAACAATTACCCCCTCCCCCCCAAAAAAATGCATATGCTAAACATACAATGCTCACCACTCCCAGTCCCAATAAGGCAGATGAACTTTTCTTGATGGCCAGTCAGGATCAGGTCCTCTGGAGGGCTCCAGTTTCTGCATGGTGTCATTAACAGAGTGTTGAGGTCTGGCAGCTCTGATCTTGGGGCTGTGTCCTGGAGTTGGTTTCCAAGAACTTCCTTTTGAACCCCAATTTATATAGTGAAACTTCAGTCTTTCTTAGCTATACCTCAACCAATCATTTTACTAAAATTTGACTAACCAATCCTAACATATTGTAACAAAATTCTCTAACCAATCATACCCCACCACCTTAACTGATTTACACCTTGCAAAATTAATTATGTAACAGACAATCAATCAAAGAACCAGACAGAGATCATACAGATAAACACTAGAGAAGTGGGGACTATAAAGACAAAACTATAAAGAAATGAGGATTTCACAACCACAACTATTGATAAGTGATTTCTTGCCAGACAGAATGCTATCAAACTAAGTTTTCTTTAACCATCATAAGTTCTGTTTCTTTATCTGGTGATGGTGGGTGCTATTAGGACAGGATTGCCTTCTTAACAGCCTGATATTACATTGTTTTAATGTAATTTAGATGGAATGTGAGGATGTGATTTTCTGTTTCTTAGCTAATGGCTGCTGCTCTCCTAATATGGCTGCAGACAAAGGCCTTAGGTCTTACAATATGGCTACAGGAAAAGGCCTTCTCCTTACAGCATTATGCCTCCTGCTTATGTCCTTCACAGAATGTCACTGCGGTACAAAAAAAAAAAGAAGCTTAAGAGAAAAAGGATAAAGGGTGTAAAAATTCTCATCTTAGTGGTCCTAATGCAGAGAATGAATGTAAATTGAGGAAAGTTGCTGTCACTAGTAGTAGGACAATGGATTGAGGAAGGGTCCCAATTCCTAAATCTGTGCAAAAAATACATAACGGAGGCTATTAATTTAGTTTTGGAAAAAGTGCTGCCCAAACATCTTGTTTCAATGGCTACAATATATTGTATTTTGTCAACAAAAGGTTGGGGAGTCAGGGTTTATAAACATGGGGAGGATAAAATAATTCTTGTGAGAATTTAAACACTGCTGTATAAAGGCAGTGGGGTAAAAAGTTTTATCGGGAGAGTCTAATCTGGTGTCCTCCTATTGGCTGTTTTTCAGATCCGCTCACATGCTCATTTTGGGAATCTCTGTCAACGTACTGAAGGCAATGAATGCTGCCCAAGCTGGTCTCTGGGTAACTATATTGCTGTCCTTCACAACAGATCTTCTTGTTTGGAGATAACTCAAGCAGATGTCTCCCACACCCTGGCACTCCTCCGTTCCTGTGCCCCAGACTACCACAAAGGCATCCTTATTCCTTCTTGCATAGGTCCCAGGACTGGAAGAGAGAAACACTCTCAGTGTGCCAAAGTACCAGAAAAATGTACCCGGTTCAGTGGTATTTACCAGCTTCTTCACTTCTTGGTTGACAGAGACTTTCTCAGTCTTCAGACAATGGAATATCAAGTGCCATCACTGAAATACAGCCTGCTGTTTTTGCCTACAAAGAAAGGAGCATCTATGATGGAAATCTACCTGGACAACCTTGAGTCATGGGACCTGTTTGATAATTACACATTAATCACTGGAATGGACCTGGGTCTTAAACAGAAACTATTCCAGCACTATCTTTTACTGGATACAATGTATCCAGTCCTGGCAATATTAGCCATTTTTCTAAGTATGACTTTTTATTTACGCTCAATCTTTATTACTTCTATGGTTCTTATGATTGTTGTCAGTTCTTTGATGATCTCCTTCTTCTTGTATAAGGTGGCCTTCAGATTCACCTATTTCCCTTTTGTAAACCTGACAGCAGTTGTCATTCTCAGTAGCATTTGCGCCAATCACACCTTTGTGTTTTTTGATCTCTGGAGCCTCAGCAAGAGCCAGAATCCTTCTGCAGGCCTCCTGCAGTGGATGAGCCAAACCATGCACCACTTTGGGTATCTCATGTTGGCGTCTTCCTTTACAACAGGTGCAGCTTTCTATGCCAGCTATATGAGCAATATAATTGCCATCTGCTGTTTTGCCATCTACATGGGCACCTGTGTATTGGTGAATTTAGTATTCATGGTAACTTGGCTTCCATCTTCTGTTGTGTTGTATGAACGCTACATAGCAACAAACTGCATTTATAAACCGGAAGACTACTGGAACTATAGTGGGCATAAAAGAGTTATTTTCTCTCTCCATCATATACTCAGGGGTCTCCAGAATACTTTGTGTGAAACCTCCAAGCTGTTATTTGAGAAGATTCTTCCATGTGGTGTTATAAAGTTTCGTTACATTTGGATCTGCTGGTTTACAGCCTTGGCAATAGGCGGTGCCTACATTTCCTGTTTTAATCCTAAACTAAAACTCCCCAGTTTAGAGATGTCATCTGTCCAGATGTTTAGGTTAAGCCATCCCTTTGAAAGATATGATGCAGAATACTGTCACCAGTTCATGTTTGAGAGGCTGGAGCATGGAGAAGGACAACGCATGCCCATCACTATAGTCTGGGGCATACTGCCTGTGGACAACGGGGATCATTTCAATCCTAAAAGCAATGGCACACTGGTAAAAGATACCACATTTACAATCCAAAATCCTGAAGCTCAAAACTGGCTCTTGGAATTCTGCCAAAAAGTGAAGAATCAAACTTTCTACTATTCTGATTTGGAGCAGAAATCTACAGTTTGTTTCATGGAGGAGTTTCACATGTGGATGGACAGTCGCCAGTGCTCCCAGCAAGATCACAGCTTCAATCTCTGCTGTAACCACTTCCCCTTCCCCTATGGAAGTGAAGTCTTCCTGCACTGCATCAAAATGATGATCATGGAACAAGGCAGAGATGGAGCTGAAACCTATGACTTGGGTCTTAGATTTGATGGAGAGGGAAACCTAGTTGCCTTGGTGCTACAGTTTCAAACTATTTATCACTACAGCTTCAACTACAGCAAAGCCAAACAATTCTACAATGAAATTGGCCATTGGATAACAGAGGAAATGAAGACTGCCCCCATGGGGCTTCAGAATGGATGGTACACCAGTAAACTAGAGCTATATAATCTCCAGCACAGTCTTAGCACAGAGACAATGGTGGTCATAGGGCTATCCATAACCATCTCTTTTGTGGTGCTGCTGCTCACCACCTGGAATGTCATTCTTAGCATATTCTCTGTTACAGCTATCACAGGCACTGTCCTGGTAACTGTTGGACTTTTGGTGCTGTTGGAATGGCAGCTCAATGCAGTGGAGTCTCTCTTCATTTCAGCAGCAGTAGGCCTCTCCACTGACTTTACAGTGAACTACTGTATTTCCTACCACCTGTGCCCACATTCTGATCGCCTGAGCCGAGTGGCCTTCTCTCTGAAGCAGATGAGCTGTGCCACTGCTATGGTGTCATCTGCTCTGTTTTCTGCAGGTATCATCATGCTGCCTGCCACAGTGCTGGCATACCGGAAGCTGGGGATATTCATAATGATGATCAAATGTATCAGCTGTGGATTTGCCAGCTTCTTTTTTCAGTCTCTATGCTGCTTCTTTGGCCCAGAGAAGAACTGTGGTCAGATCCTTTGGCCTTGCACCTATGCCTTGAAGGACTATTCTGATGACTCCAGGCCAAATGGAAGCTTTAACTGTGGGGGAGAAGAGAAGCAGAACAGATTACGGAAGGTGCAAGAGTCTAACACTGCAAATGAACAGTATGAGCTCCAGCCCTTGGCCAGAAAACTTAGTGACAGTTTTGACAACAGCACTTCCACAAGCAAATTGTCTAATCGTCCTTCTGTCCTGTCTGAAGACATACAGCTCCAAGACAGCAGGTGTCCCAGAATAGGAATCCATCCTTCTCTTGAAACAGACAGACAGAATCTGCAGGAGACTCTAATGGACCACCATGTAGATCTTTGTCAGTGTCCCGCCTTGCAAACATCTTCTCCTTACAAACATAGCAGCACAGGAGCAGAAGCAGAAATTCATAGAGAGAGACTCTGCAGAGATTGTAGATGTCAAAAGTATGGTCCAAAAGCCTGGGATGGATACATGCTGGACTATCTTTATTCAGCCAGCATGAAAGATGAAGGACAGTTAAATAACTCTCAGTGTTCTAGAGACACTGCTCAACAACAATCAGATTATACCTCAGAAAATAGTAATCTCCCTGAAGCTGAAATTTACAAATTTCACAGAGGCCTTTGTTCTCATAGCAGTTCTTTCAATGTGCTCAATGTCTCCAGTGAGATCTCGCTGAGTGATTTTGAGCAGAGCATAAAACTTGCTGAGTCAGCCAGTTCTTGTCCCAATGTCTTAGATGTGTCTGATTCCTGCTGTGCAGAAGAGAGAGGTCAGCTGAATGGGAAGAGAGACACCCTGAGGTTGGACCTGAGAGAGACTGTCTTTGACGTATCTCTACCAGCATCCCAGCAAAACAGCTCTTCTTGGAAAAACCGACTGGGATTAGGGAGTGAAGGTCCAGTTGTTTTACCAAACAGCCAACCAGACATGCCTGATGTTTGGATCAAACGATCCAGTGCACAAAATTCTGGTTACAGCAGCTGAAATCTCCAAGAAAGCAAAACTCAATTACAGAAGAAAACAGGAAATGAACCTCCTATGTACACTGTAAATATAAAATCTTTCCTCCCTTCCCTTTTTTAGCTAGGAATATTTCCAGATATTTCAGCTGCAGAGATGCCTACATTTTCACAGAGTCAGCAAATCTGATATTAAAAAAATGAGGATTAGAGATGAATTTTAATGCAGTAAAAAAAGTCTTTGACTGTCCAGCAGCCCGTGCCATATTCACAATTGTACTGTATGACATTCCCTACAGTGATTAGATTTTGTTTTCCTGCCAAGTACAAGAAAGAAGGGGATAATGATTAAAGAGGTGACTTGCTCCGAATATTTAAAGAAATAAATCCCATGTACAAAAATATATATAATTCTTAATCATTGGAATCTGACTAATGGCTGGAGAAAGAACTGTTTCCTGTTGAAGCAGTTCTCTGTTTTTATTAGCAGTCCAGGTTTACAAATTTCCCCAAAGGAATTGTATTCAGATATTTGTTTAAATCTGTCCAGTGAGTGTTTTTCAACTGGTGTGGTCTGTTACTCTTCAACGAGAAGACTATATAGTCCAGCCCCAAATATCTTTCAGATCAGGATTTCAGCTGGTTTTGCTGGAGGGAACTCCTTCTGACACTGCTTCAATGTGGGGTTTTCCTTGGCAGAAAGCCATCTCCTTGTCCTCTGTGACTTGGGCAGCTTGTGTTTCATGTTCATAGCTAGTTTCTATCCCAGGCAAAAATGTAAAAATATTTTTAAAGTTGGCATATCTGCTGAATCTTGAATTTTACTTTTTTCTTTACCAGAAAAACAAAACATTGTCTTTATCTGTTACAATATGAAAAAGCTTTCTCTCTAGAAGTCAGCATAAAAATAAATATTTATGACAAATTTTCCTGAACACCACACCTTGTGCCTTTGCTATGAATATTGTGATTCGTTTTCTTTATGTAGTACATGCCTAATGTGTTTTCCTATGGCATCAGCAAGAGGAAATTTGCACCTCTGAGCTTCCATCCATCAACATGCACACTGTAGCTATCTATTCGTTCATATTAGCTATCTGGGAAACTCACCAAGGCTGGCTGGTGCAGGTTAGCAAGAGCTAAGAAATTCAAAAAAGCAAGAAATTCAAGTTGGAACACTGGACCTTCTGGTTTGTATTTAATATGGTTCAATTTTCCAATTTGATTTTATGTTTGCCTATATCCCATATGGATGGCACCTACAACTTGCATTTCAGCTCTACAGTAATAAATACAAAAAGTGACTTGAGAATACACAGTGACTTTGTTCTTCTGTAAATTGGGACCTCATATTCATTGTTTGCAATGATTTGTAGCCCACATCTGAAAATGTCAGCAAATATGATCTAAGCATTCCAGAAAGTCAATGACAGATTTTATAAATATCTTTTTTTGGTTTGTTTTTTGCTTATATCATTGTGCAAGTGGGACAAGTGTGTGCGGGGGAAGGAGGGGAGGAGGAGGAGAGGGGAGAATCATCTGGTTGAAATACAAAATGAAGGCCTAGTTCTGCAAGCTGATCTAAACTAGAGGATTTACACCTGCACAAATCAGCTCTCACAATTGGGCCCTAAGAGAAGAGCTGATTATGTAAAAACTTATCCTTTAGCAGTATCTACTAGTGCAAAATTACAGAGCAATAAAGTTAATAACTAAATGTAATATTTCAAATGACCCAGCAATAGTTCTATGAGACCTCCCTGTGAGAGAGATCTCTTATAATTGTAACAAAAGCCTAATAAAACTAGTGGCAGCAAGGCTGGTCTTGGCTCAGTGGTGGGAAAATCAATCTCTCTTGTGTTTTATCTCAGGCACTGATCCTGCAAAGACTTAAGTACATACTTAACTTTAAAAACGTAACTCATTCTAATGGTATCCCAGAGTATGTGATATCCTTGAATAGAAAAGCTTATCTATCAGATTTGGGTAAAAGAAGGAAGACAAACAAGATATTTAGACATATGGAAATGCCTTGGATTATATATTCAGAAAAATAAAAAATAGCAGCAAAAGCTAAAACTATCCACCCTTCTTCAAATATTGAGGACAAGCTCCGAGTTCCAAAGGGCTTGTAAGTCTCTTAAAAGGCAAATAAGCTAAAGGATGTTTGGGGAAAAAAAGATTGGCTTACTTGTTAAAAAAGAGGGAGAGAGAAAATATGAAATGTCTGAAAAATCTGAAGTTCTCATTTTTAAGTAGGGAGTTTTCAAAAATACAATTATATGTCTGTGACCTCTAAGCACACTTTTTTAGGGGCAACCAACAACCACAATGCAATTTTGGGTGTGTTGTTTCCATTACAAACCATATTTTTTAGGATTTTAGAAGTATTAGAGTCCATAAAATGTGCTTCAGTCTTAATTGGTCAAATTCATGCCTGTATATTCATACCTGACTAGTGTCCCATTATTTCTCACTATTTGGGGACTGTGCATATTACTGTATCTGTTGAAATAATTTTAAAATAAATCGTTAAAAAAACAGATGGCCACTGTTGTCACATATGGTAAACACTTGCGGCACTGGTACCCTTTAAGGGTCTTTCCCCCACATCAGCCCGTGACTAAAGCTGATCAGAAAATTTTCATCAGAAGTTTTTTTGCTGGGAAAAGCTGTTTTTGACAAAGCTTTTTTCCCCCAAAATCGTATCATTTTTTATGAAATTTCTCATAAAAATATTCAATATGAAAAATTTCATTTTGGAAACATTTCTAAAGTTTGTTTCAAATTTTATTTTTTCATTTGTCTATTATTTGCATGTTATTTCCTAACATGTCAGCAGTAGTAGTTCACAATATATTTGTGTATATACCATATATATAGTAGTGCATATACATATTATGCACTACAGCTGACATGGCAATAATACGATAATTGAAATAGTCTCTTATTTGTGAAATCATTAAGTTTAGTACTGATCAAAGTGTTTCCTGCTTGTGTTAGAGTGATAAGGCAGGTCAGGTAATATCTTTTATTGCAGTGGTTCTCAACCTTTCCAGACTATTGTACCCCTTTCAGGAGTGTGAGTTGTCTTGTGTATCCAGAGTTTCACCAAACTTAAAAACTACTTGCTTACAAAATCAGACATCAAAAGACAAAAGTGTCACAACACAGAGTTACTGAAAAATTGCTTACTTTTCATTTTTATCATATAAATCAATTGGAATAAAAATATTGTACTTATTTCAGTGTATACATTATAGAGCAGTATAAACAAGTCACTGTCTGCATGAAATTTTAGATTGCACTGAGTTCGCTAGTGATTTTTATGTAGCCTGTTGTAAAATTAGGCAAAGCTCTAGATGAATTGATGTGCGCCCTGGAAGACCTCTGCTTACTCCCACGGGTATGGGTACCCCTGATTGAGAACCACTGTTTTATTGGACCGACTTCTGTTGTGGAAAAAGTCAAGCTTTTGAGCTACACGGAGCTTGTCTCCAGGTCCTGCTTGTGGTGTAAGGAAAGGTTGACATTTAAGTTATGCACTAGTTACTATGCACACCTCTTAAACACATAATAATGTATAAATAATACAAAATAGTATACAATTGAAAACATTACAGAGAAAATTTGAAATGTGAAACTAAAAACAAAAGGAACATTTTCAGAATATCCGTTGTGAAGGAAATTGCAAAAATAGTCGGTTTTCTTTCGATTTGGAATGAAAACAAATGTCAAAATGCTCATTTTCCTGCGAAATGGAAACCCCAAGTTCGCAGCAGCTCTGCTCCTGCCTCCCTGCAGCTACTCTGCTTGGCAGTGGTGCACCGATACTAAGCAGCGACAGTGCTAGGTCAGTGGGAGCCCTACCAGGAATGTCCCCTACAAGTTTCGAACTGCACTTTCCCACAAACCAAAAACGAGGGGGGCCCTTGTCCTGCTCTGAACAATTGCTGAGTCTACCTATGCCCCTGCTGGCTACTGCAAGTGTGGGCGGGTCGGCAGCGGGGCGAGGGGCCGGGCTGGGCCGAGTGGGGGTGGCCGCCCTGCTGCGCCCTTCGCTCCCCCGCAGCCGCAGGGCAGCACAGAGCAGGAAAACCGCCGCCCCGCAAGCCAAAACGCAGCAGCGCAGCACAGCGCGGCGCCCCGCAGGGTAGAAGGCTCCGCGCCGCCCGCGGGAGGCTCCCCCAGGGGCACGTGCGCGTGGAACCGTTCCCTGCGTCTCCGACTCGCCCGCCCCAGCTCAGGGCAGTGAATGCGTGGGGGCGTCGCTTTCCCCACTGCGCATGTGCACACATCTGGCGGTGCCTGCGCACTATGGAGACGCCGCTAGCTGGCTTTGCGCCTGCGCGGCTCTTCGCCCCGCCCTTCCGTCGCCCGTTCCCATTTTCAAACGGCAGCGGGAGCGGCCCCCAGCGAGAGCGGTGCGTGTCGCTGTTACCTCTCGCTGCCCCGCGAGCCGGCGCCCGGTCCGGGGCTCCTTCGTTCCCGCTCTGTGCAGCGCGCGGGGCGAGTCAGGCTCGGGTGGGGGTGGGGCGGCGCTTTCCTCGAGTCCGACACGCGCGGGCTTCGGCTGCGAAGCGAAACGGTCGGAGCGGCCGCGCCCCGCGGAACGTCCCTTGGCTCTTTCAGACGCTCGCTGGGCTGCTCGGGGACGCAGCTCCCGGCCTCAGCACGTCCTTCCTGCGTCACCCTGGGCGTCCGGCCTCGCGCTGCGGAGACCCGCCGGCCATGGAGAACGAGAATTCCAGGATCCCGGTCTACAGCTTCCATCACCCCACAGCGCTCTCCCGTGGCGGCCCCACAGGTCAGTGGCACGGCGCGGGGTGTCTCGGCTTCATCCGTCCTCGGCCGCCCTTCTTTCCTTAGAGTAAGGGTGGCCCAACAGAGCCTTCTGAGCCGCAGCGACGCATTCTTGCCTATATGTGGTCTCTTATATCCTGAAACAATGAATACGTTAAATTTGCAAATGCCTCTCCTGGAATTGACACTTCCTCATCTATGATTGGGAGTGGACCACATCCACCCTGATCGAATTGGCCCTGTCAACACTGGTTCGCCGCTTGCGGAGGTACTCTCTTCTCTTCAGGTGTCATTAATATGGCACTTTTCCAAGACCCCTCTTTTTCATTGGCTGAGCACCTGTTTGCGTCTCAAAACCAGTTGTTTTTTTGTAAAACATAGGGTGGGAGAGGGTGTGCTAGAAGAGTCCATTTTTATTTTATTATTTTTATTATTATTATTATTTTTTATTATTATTATTATTATTGCAAGGTAGGTTGGTGGGAAAGAATACAACCCCTTCCATTTTTAGGAGTAAAATGGCCATGGGGTACTTGACTTTCAGAAGGCTGATGAGAGATGGCATTGAGGGGCTTTTGGATTCAGAGGGTGACATAGGTCTTAATTTCCTAGAGTATTAACTTTGTTCTCTAAAGAATCAGGGATAAGTGCTCGTCAATATCTTTTAGTAAACCCATGAGCATCATGGGGGTGTTAATTTGCAGGATGGTTTTAATCTTACTAATAACTATTATAGTTGATCCAATATTAAACCCTGTAATTATTCTGCATCCTTAACTATAAAAGTGATAAATAGAAAACTCTTAGCATGCCATCCTCATGTGTTCATAATCTCTTGAAACTTGTATTTTGGGCAGAAACTCTCCATGCTTGGCCTCCTAGGTTTGTCTTAATTCCCTGTGTTTTTAATTTGTTTGTGGGATAACACATGTGTGTTAACTATCTCTGTAAAAACATAGTGGAGCCAAGGCATGTTAGTTTTGCTACTGGATTAACTAGGTGAGATCAGTCACAGGAGAGCATATGTTGCTGACCTCACAGCTCCGCTTTGGATTTTACAGCAAGATAGCTATCTCACACTTGTTATTTTGCTGTTCTTTTTTAAAATCAGTTTGCATCATTGCTGAGCTTTTTCAAAAATTCTCCTACTGTTGGTCTAGTGCTGGTGCAACTCACCAGTGCAAGCAATACTGGTAGAGCCAGCATAAGCCAGGTACAGTCATCTTAACCACAGTTTTGCCTAACTTTGCTCAGAGGAGGTCAAAACAATACGCTGGCCAAAACCCATGTGTGGCTGCTCTACATTAATGCTCCTATTGTTAGCCTGTAGCTGAACTTCCAAAACTGCTTGGTGTGAACAAAGCTCTACATAATTAGTGGAAATATCAGATGTTAGAGTGGCCAGATCATCATGACATACAGTCTGACTGTATATTCAGGGAACAAGCTTTCTCATGACCTTGTGTGACATTCATCTTAATGTTAGAAGTCTGTAGTTGCTTAAGCAACATCAAATTAGATCTTCTAACCCTAAAAGTGTTAAATAGATCTGTTCTTCATTCAACACTGAACAACTTTCGCTATCAAAGCAGTGTTCATGTACCTGTCTGATGCTGAAATGACTGTCTGAGTTATTAAACCTGGGTGTCAAGCCATCCCATCCAGTGCTGGAATGGTAAACTACATTCTAAAATTGCTTACCATAGCCCATCCAGGGCTTAAGTAACATAAATTTTTCATTCTGAGCTTGTATTTTGTTCAGAATTTGGAGACTGTAGGGATGGGATGCAGCATGCTACTTAGTCATCATTACTTCACATCTTGCTAGAGTGAGATGTTAACATACAAGTGATTCCTCCAAAGTTCAAGATTTCTTTGCTAATGTGGAAGTTGGAGGACTATTTTCTCTTGTTAATTCCTCAGATTGTTCGGTGACACTTGTATCTTGTTGCAGACACACAGACGCCATTTCCATCGAAGAAACAACGTATCAACGAAACAGTTGAGCCAGAATTCAGCAAAGATCCCAATTTCACTTTTAGCTCAAATGTTCCAGAGGATGGTGTCTTCAAAGCCAAAAACCAAGGGTAAATGGAAAATACATGCACTGACAAACTTCAGGTTTTTGGTAATCTAAAAATGTCCAAAAGTACCCCAGTCAGTAGCAGAAAATATGCATAGAAAATCAGGCTTTTGTTAAAGTGATAGTTGGTTTGGCAAAATGCTACGTGCTTTGATAGTAATACGTCTACCTTTTTAGTCTCTGTAGGTCTACCAAGAAAGCAGAGCCTCTTTCTAAAAAGGCAGCAACAACTGCACGAGGGTAAGTTGGTGCAAAAAAACCCCTATCTCAAATAGTACTAGTAGCTCTTCTGATGAGGCCCAGCCTTGTATGGCAACGAACAGTATTGTCTAATTCATGTGCTGATGGCCAACAATAAACTCAGGATACATGGAGCCCAAAACACTCTAGTAGTTAGTTCACTGCGCACTCCATCTTTCAAGAGAGGAAGCTACACTACTGCAGGTGCGCTGAACATTGTCTGACAGTTCCCTGGCTGAAGCATGTCTTAACCATATGCTTAGCTGAATACTAACCATAAACTGGCATCTGTTAAATCCTCGGTGATGTGTGACTTTTGACAGACCCCTGAGCCGATACAGATTGGAGACAGAACTAAAGACGAAGAACCAGTTGTTGGAAATAGCGAAACAGCAACTGCACTCAAAGCTGGCAGGAGCACAGGTAAAAAGCAATACTTGGCTGATCATCTTGTTAGAAGATTATCTGATAATACTTTTAAGAGCTGTGTGGGGAATAATGCTGTGGCTCATGGAGTCCAAATAAGATCTCTTCTGTTCCCATAAAACCAACGAGAAGTTCTGTTCTGATGTACCACACTCCCAATTTACTTGTTTAAAGCTGTGACTGAAGCCTGCTATTAGGTCTAGTATGTGGAATAGAAGGCAATGAGTTTGTCAAGATTCAGGGCTAGCTGCACCTCTGTCCCCTCTTGATCTTTCTAGCTTTTAGGCCTTGACCCTTCACATCTCAGGCAAAATCATGTGATTCTTCCACTCTTAGACCAGGCTATAGGCTACAGTACCAAGTGGGACTACTCAGTAGATCCAACTGGATTTGGGTACCTGCAGTTCTTCTCTTCAGGAGCTGTGACCAGTGGTGAACACAGTGACACAAAACAGCCTTCTTTTAAAGTGTTCTTAAATCTGAACATTGGGAACACAGCATAAGAATACTCCTGGGGTATTCTGTGCCAAAAAAACTAAAAATTTTGCACACAATATTTTAAAATTTTGCAAAATTTTATTTGTCAAAATAACACTACATAATCACGCCAGTTTCAATTATTTTGGTAATCTATTTCAAAATAGCTGTCAGCAAGTATGCCTGTAACAATACTGCGCGCGTGCGCACACACACAAACACACAGAGTCCGCCAGCAGTAGAGTTAAAGAAACCACTATGACAACCCAGTGTCCTGTTTCTCTGCCCCCTTCCTCCCCCAGAGCCCAGCTGGGGGGCCAGACACCCACAACTCCTCCCCATCAGAGCCCAGCTGTGGTTGTCATCTCCCCCCCCCCCCAATACATTCCTCCCCTCCCCACTAAAGCCCAGTTGCAGGGCCCACCTGTCCCAGATACCTGCACCACCACACACACCCCGCCCAGACACCTCTCCCCTCCTGAGCCCAGGGATCCAGTGGGAGAAACAGCCTGATGCTAGCTCCCAAGCTTGTGTAGAGTTTCCTGTGTGCCATGTCTCCTTCCCTCCGGGCATGCGGGGAACTGCAGCTGTTGGGAATCCTCTAGCTCAAGGGTAGGCAACCTATGGCACGTGTGCTGAAGGGGGGCACACGAGCTGATTTTCAGTGGCACTCACACTGCCTGGGTCCTGGCCACCAGTCCAGGGGGCTCTGCATATTAATTTAATTTTTAAATGAAGCTCCTTAAACATTTTAAAACCCTTATTTCCTTTACATACAACAATAGTTTAGTTATATATTATAAACTTATAGAAAGAGACCTTCTAATTTAAGGTTTTGTGTGCCAGTAATACATTTTAATATTTTTAGGTCTCTTTCTATAAGTTTATAATATATAACTAAACTATTGTTGTATGTAAAGGAAATAAGGGTTTTAAAATGTTTAAGAAGCTCTTCCCCCAGCCATTTCTTCTGTGTGTGAGGCTATGTCTTCACTACCCGCCATATCGGCGGGTAGCAATCGATTTCTCGGGGATTGATATATCGCGTCACATCTAGACGCGATATATCGATTCCCCGAATGAGCTCCTGTCGACTCCGGAACTCCATCAACCCGAACGGCGGTAGCGGAGTCGACATGGGGAGCCGTGGACATCGATCCCACACCGTGAGGACGGTAGGTAATTCGATATAAGATACTTCGACTTCAGCTAGGTTATTCACGTAGCTGAAGTTGCGTATCTTAGATCGATTTCCCCCCGGAATGTAGACCAGCCTTGAACTGGACTCTGCTGGGTCCAACGGCCCTAGTGGCAGCCAGCAGCACTGTAGCCCATTTCTGTGGGAGGAAAGGAAATTCTGCACACTCAACATTAATTTTGTTAATTTCTGTGAATTCCCCCAGGAGTAAAACAAAACAATTTAATAATTAAAATATCAGATTTATTAAAACAAAAGTCATTTTACCTAAAAGCTTAAATAGGCCTATATTACCCTAGACCCCCTGACCTCTTGGGGAGCAGTCTGTTGCCTACACTCAATAGTTTCTGCTTCAGTCTCTCCCTCTTACTCTGACCCTTAACATTTTGACTTCCTCCACAGCTTGGTCAGGTCTACACTATAAAATCTTGTCAGCAAAGCTATGCCCATCAGGGTTATGAAGAGCTATGCCAGTAAAACCCCCTAGTGCAAATGCAGTTGTACCAGCAAAACTGGGCTTCTGCTGGTATAACTTATTTCTCTGCAGAGCAGGGGGGCAGTGCTTGAGTAAGCTATACCAGCAAAAGTATGGTTTTACTTGTATAAGCTGTGTCTATACTAGAAATGCTTTGCTGGTAGAATATGCTGGTATAGCTATACCAGCCAAGTGCTCCTACTGTAGACCTGGTCTTTCTGTTTCTAAATCCTTCTGGAGGTTTTGCTTTCTCCTCGTGGGAATGAGACATTCCTGGATAAACCTGTTTTAGCAAGTCAATAAGGGGTCTAGCCGGCACTCCAGAACAAACAACTCCAGCACTGTTCATCAAGTGGTTGCTGAGGGGCAAGATTTACTGCCCCCCCCCTTCCCCTAGGATGCATTTAATTAGCAACATTGTTAGGAATTAACACAACATATGCCTACAGTAATTGAATCAAGAGAAAGTAGTAAATTATTACAGGCAGCTCCATATCTGTCAGTATTAAAAAGTGGTGAGCACTAAATCAGTGTCCAAGAACTTATCTCCAATGTATTGGGAGCAGGTATGGCTGCTAATTGGGAAGAAGATGGAGGGAACAGGAAAAATCTTTCTAGGGGCTCTATTGACTTCTAACTTGTGTGGTATTGATAGGGCACTATAAAAGACTTGAGAGAAAAGAATGAAGTCCTGGAAGAAGAAGTTCAAAAGCTGAAGAAATTTCAAGACAACTGTATGGTGATTTTAGAAAGCAGAAATATTGATCCAGGTAAGAACCAACTATTTCAGTTCGGAGCATAAGATGGGGAGCTAGCCCCCCATCTCTACCCATTATGATAATTGGTACCCCGATTCTTTTTGTTGTAACCAAGGAGCTCATGTGACATTCATTCTTGATTTCAGTGTAGCAGAGATTTTGGCATAACACTAATCACTCTGGGCTGAAAGGGAGAAGTTGTTCCATCTGGCTCTCTGCTTACTACAGAAGAACCAGACTCACAACTCCCCAGAATACTTGATTTGCTCTTAATGTAAGTTTAGAGGCTGATTCTGCAATGAAGTGACTTAATACTGTGGGTGAAGGTGAGGTCTAACAGCTAGTGGGGAATCATATGGGTAACTACTAAAGAAGCTTATGAAAGTATTTATAAACCAGTTACAGGCAATGAAATCTTGGAGGAAGAAGATACGAAGGAGTGTCAGAAGCAGACAATGGTGAGAACTTGTCAGAGTGGAAATGGGTTAAACAGACTTTGTTTACTAGAAGTTTAAATTGATAATAGAGGCAATTGCGGTGTGGTGCAGAATCTGGATAAACTAGATGCTTTGGACTTTTTCTTCAGTTGCTGACAGAGAAGCTTAAAGAAGAGCTGAGACTATTCAGCCAAATGGCTGCAAAACAGGAAGAGCTTCTGGTAAGACAACCCTTTCCTTCATTCCAAACTAGGCAATTGAATATCTGGGGTTAGCTGAAATTCTGAAGTTTGGTTTTCCTGGGTTCTCTTCAAGCAAACTAATGTACTGTAGCAGGCCTTTTACCTTGCCTCCTGTCTTCAATTCTAAATATGCATGTTGTAAGGACATTTCTAGGTGGTATTAAGTTCCCAAAGAGATGGGAAGGGATTACAGCTAAAATCAGTCATGTCACTGATATTAACAGCCAATTTAACTTGGAAGAGCCAGTATAATCAAGGATAATCAGGATTAAGTGTAGTCAGAACTGGAATGAGAGGCCTCCAAGTGAGAACGAAGGGTGCATCAGGACACTAATGATTCTGAAAATAGCAATGAACCAGTGTCGCAGAATGGTGGGAAAGCATGGCAGCAATGTTCTGGAAGTGCAAATTTA
Organism: Mauremys reevesii; assembly: GCF_016161935.1. Lineage (NCBI taxonomy): Eukaryota > Metazoa > Chordata > Testudines > Geoemydidae > Mauremys > Mauremys reevesii. The sequence goes on from NC_052626.1 coordinate 59,158,953, forward strand.
CATATGTGCCGAGAAGTTTCTGCTACTTAGGGTCATGAGATCTTTAGTGACCCTTTCACAACGGATGATGCATTAGACTTCATGGGGAAAAAGGATGGTCTAGTAGTTAGGGCACTAGCCTGGAACTCTGACTTGGGTCCAATTCTCTGCTGTGCCACAGACTTCCTGTGTGACCTTGGGCATGTCATTTGGTCTGTGTGCCTCACTTTCCAATCTGTACAACAAGAAGAACAGTACTTACCTTCCTTATGGGGGTCTTAAAAATAAATTAGGTTGCCGAGTGTCAGATGCTACAATAATGCCCATATAACTACCACAGGTAGCATCCTAGCCAAATTTCAGCTATGTATCAGTGTTTCGGAAGTGGCTCTTCGGGGTGAGAACTCCTACTATGCCAGCTAGCATGGTAAATTCAGAATACCGGAGAGTCCTTAAACGGTGGTCTTTACTGAATTAACTTTGATTCAGTTGGATGAAGACAAAAAAAAAAATACTTAGTTGTGCTCTCACTTGATCAGCCGGAGTTTTGAAGTTACCAAGGGCTGGGCTTGAACAGGATGTCTTAGTAAGAAATTGATGCGTGGGGAAGGGGCTGACAAGAAATGGGTCTGAAGCAAACTGGTCTTCCTGGTGTGGCTTGACTTAAAATAAGTTTGTGTGCTTTTAGCTCTGCCACCTCTATGGAGTCATACATATTTGTAACAGTCCCTACTGTGCACTAACTTGCTCTTTCCATATAGACAGCAACAGCTATGTGGAAACTGGCAGAGAATGACCGGAACAATTTCCTGGAGAAGCAGACATCCTTTCAGAGAGAAACAGAAGAGTATGCTGCCATCGTTGGTCAGATGGAGCTCCTCTTGGACACATGAGGAGTAAGGACTAATCCATGTCATGTTTGTGCCCTTATCAGCTTCTCATGACATATGTGACTCTGATCCAGGACCATAGTTTACTGTAAACAAAGGAATTAAAGGTTACTGATGGGTCACAGAGACTTAAGTGGACGGATAAACCTAATAGAGATGTATTAAAGTCATTCTACCGTAGGAGGGTCCCCTTCACAACATAACTATATATACTTTTTTACTCTTTTGTAAATGTGATCTATTAAAAAAAAAATCCTTTCAACTTTTGTGAATTTACGTGTATTGCTTAGACATATTTTAAGCTGTAAAACTGATTTGTCTCGAGCAGGGGTGGCTCTAGCCATTTCGCTGCCCCCAAGCACGGCGGCACGCCACAGGGGGCGCTCTGCTGGTCGCCGGTCCTGTGGCTCCGGTGGACCTCCCGCAGGCGTGCCTGCGGATGCTCCACCAAAGCCGCGGGAGCAGAGGACCCTCTGCAGGCATGCCTACGGGAGGTCCACTGGAGTCGCCTGCCATGCGACCGGCAGAGCGCCCCCCACAGCATGCTGCCCCAAGCACGTGCTTGGCGTGCTGGGGCCTGGAGCCGCCCCTGGTCTCGAGGGGGGAAATAACCCTCCTGTTTAGGCTTATTTTAATGCCTGCCTTTTATCACTCAACTGTACTCTCATATTTCTAGTAAACATTGTATTACCCACAGACGTTCTGCAGCATGAGCTTTCGTGGGTGAATACCCACTTCTTCAGACTTGCATCTGAAGAAGTGGGTATTCACCCACAAAAGCTCATGCTGCAGAACATCTGTTAGTCTATAAGGTGCCACAGGATTCTTTGTTGCTTTTACAGATCCAGAAACAGGCTACCCCTCTGATACTTGATTGTATTACCCCTAAGTCAGGTGTGGATTAAGTGGAGTGAAACTATAATCACTTTTCCTAACCTGCTGTTCGTGCTCTCCTAGCTCATTTCCAGCCCTCCCCATTCCCTTCTGAATACCTGGCTGTACCTGCCAGCAGCTGCAGGAAATTGATGTGATTGGTGAAGACTCCAGGGTGGGTCGGGCCGGGGTCTTGCTGTGCACTGCCTGCCCCGTCTCATCCCAGAGCAAGCTGCGCTTCAACTGCAGGGGGGCGGGCCGGGGCGTGGGCGGCGATGGAGCGAGACGCCCCCCAGGTGCTGCCTACTCTGGTCGTTGCGAGGCTGGGTTTCCCCGGGGCCCGCCCGCTGGCGCCGCTAGGCTGGGCCTGGCTCACTGCCCTGCCCTCTGATTGGCCAATGGGTGGGGGCGCGGGGGCCACGTGGCCGGCCGTAGCGTCGGCCTGGGCAGAGATGGCGGCGGCGCTGGGGAAAGCGGCGGCAGTGGGCAGAGCCCGGCGCCGCCTGCTGCTGGGGCTGGTGCGGCGGGGCTGCGCCGGGGTCGCGGCGGATGACACGGTCAATGGGCTGAGCGAGGAGCAGCGGCAGGTACAGCGGTGCCGCCCCCGAGAGGCTTGGGCGCGTCCGGCCGGCGGGCTGCCTGCTGCTCCGGGGCCGAGCCCTGGGGCGCGGACACCCGCCGCTCGCCTGCAGCGGGGCTCGCACGGCGGTGGCCCCCCGCCCCCCTCAGTCCCGCCTGCTGCGCTCTGGCATCGGCCGGGCTGGGCCCGCCTCTCCGCCGCGCCCGCCCCCTGCTGCCTGTGTGTCGCGTGCAGCTTTCCTGGCGTGTCCAGCTACCCGGGGGCTTGTCCGCACCGCTTGTGTCCCCCCTTCCGCAGAGCGCCAGCGGCGCCTCCGGCCGGGCTCTGGTAAAGGGGGACTGGAGCCGCTGGCCCGGATCTCTCCCCCCACCCTCCCGCACGCCTAAAAAGCTGCTTAGCGGGGACAGGGTCCTGGCGGAGGGAGGGAGAGAGATGTAATAGAGACAGCTCTGGCGGAGCAAAGCGCCCTCTACAGGGAGACCAGGTTACTTTGCGGGAGGGCTCCAGACCTTTACCCTTGAAACTGACCTAAACTACTGGTCTTAGGCCTTCCTTGGCTTTCAGTGCTGGGGAGGAGGGAGTGTTCAAACCTTGCACTTTGATTGGTGGCTGGTGTCAGTGAGAAGTGTCGCCTTTGCCCCCTCCCCCCCGAATTAATTTACAAAACAACAGATTGGTGATGGTGACTAGTAAAAGTCATTAGCCTTGCCAGTTTCCATCTGTACCAAAGTCACTAGAGATGTCATGCATCCGACAAAGTGGGTATTCACCCACGAAAGCTCATGCTCCAATACGTTTGTTAGTCTATAAGGTGCCACAGAACTCTTTGTTGCTTTTAGAGATCACAAGTCATTATCATTCTAGTTGCTTCAGCAATGAGTTTGCTGTTCTTAACATCTGTCTAAGTAGACAAGGAACATTCTAGCCTAGCGCTTGGGCGCCCCAGGTTCAATTCCTTGCTCTGCTACAAACTTCCTATGTGACCCTGGGCAAGTCTCTTACCTTCTCTGTGTCTCGGTCCCCATCTGAAAAAAATGGGGATTATAATACTTCCCTACTTCATAGGGGCACTGTGAGGTTAAGTATAGTAAAGGTTGTGAATCACTCTCCTGTGGTGTTATTACTGGCTTTATAAGAATGTAAATATCTTGTTTATATGCATACTTATTACAGGCTTCGGTGCATTATAAAAATATATCTAGGAGACTCTGCCTGGTGGGCACTGCTTTGCCATAGTCTCTGTGCATCAGCTGTCAGACTTTCTTGACAGAAAAGGTGGGGAAGGAACTGGTTTGCTGGAAATAATCCAGCTACAACCCCCCCGCCCCCAAAAGTGTCCCCTTTTCCATTTTAGGGTTTGGCTACACTTGCAGGTGTGCAGCGGTGGGAGTTACAGCTGTCTTCGTACAGCTCTGTAGGGAAAGCGCTGGAGCGTGGCCACACTGACAGCTACCAGCGCTGCAGTGTGGCCACATTTGCAGTGCTGTTGGGAGTGGTGCATTATGGGCAGCTATCCCACAGAGCACCTCGTCCCATTTTGGCGTTGTGGGGAGGGGGCGGGTCATTCTGCTTCCTGTCCCAATGCCCTGTGATGCATCACTTCACATCCCAGCAATTCCTGTTTTTCGGTCCACGTTTGGCGCTATCTTGACTCTCTCAACGGTTTCTGTGCAGCGCAATTTCTGTGGGAAATGGAGCCCGAACTGCTGAGGAGTATGCTGACGAGTCTCGCCAGCACATCACTTTTGGCAGTTGAGCTATTCCTTAAGATCCAAAGTGATAGCGAGTCGCCTGACGCGTATGACACTAAATTGCTTCTGGCATTCACGGAAATGCTCAGCACCGTGGAACGCCGCTTTTGGGCTCGGGAAACAAGCACTGAGTGGTGGGATCACATCATCATGGAAATCTGGGATGACGAGCAGTGGCTGCAGAACTTTCAGATGAGAAAAGCCACTTTCATGGGACTGTGTGCTGAGCTCACCCCCACCCTGCAGCGCAAGGACACGAGATTGAGAGCTGCCCTAATGGTGGAGAAGTGGGTGGCTATTGCAATCTGGAAGCTGGCAACTCCAGACAGCTACTGATCGGTCGGGAACCAGTTTGGAGTGGGAAAGTTGACTGTTGGAATTAATCGCATTAATCGCATCCTGCTAAGAACCGTGACTCCTGGGAACGTGCAGGACATTGAGGATGGCTTTGCACAAATGGGTTTCCCTAACAGTGGAGGGGCGATAGATGGGACGCATATTCCCATTCTGGCACCACCCCACCTAGCATCCTAGTACGTTAATCGGAAGGGGTATTTCTCTATGGTTCTCCAGGCGCTTGTGGATCACCATGGGCGTTTCATTGACATTAACACAAGCTGGCCTGGAAAGGTGCATGATGCACGCATCTTTCGGAACACTGGCCTGTTCAGGAAGCTGCAGGCAGGGACTTTTTTCCCAGACCGGAAGATCACAATAGGAGATGTCAAAATGCCCATTGTGATCCTTGGAGACCCCGCTTACCCGTTAATGCCTTGGCTTGTGAAACCGTATACAGGGAAGCTTGACAGGAGCAAGGACCGGTTCAACTACAGGCTGAGCCGGTGCCGAATGACTGTGGAGTGTGCTTTTGGCCGTTTAAAGGGGCGCTGGCAATCTCTGTATGGGAAGCTAGACTTGGGGGAAAGCAGCATCCCCGCGGTTATATCTGCGTGCTGTACCCTCCATAATATTTGTGAAGGGAAGGGTGAAAGATTCAGTCAGGCATGGACCTCCGAGGTTCAACGCCTGCAGGCTGAATTTGCACAGCCAGAGAGCAGGGCTACTAGAGAGGCCCAGCACAGGGCTACAAGGATTAGGGATGCCTTGAGGGAGGAATTTGAGGCTGAAAACCAACAGTAATGTTTGGTGCCTTGCACGGGAGTGAAGTGCAGTGGTTACAATGTTAGTAGGAATCTGTGTTTCCTAAGCTGATTTGCAGTGCCTGTTTCTTTCCTGGGCTAAGGTATCTTTGACTTTCTGCAATAATAAAGACTGTTTTCAAAGCCAAGAATTCATTTATTGAAAAGAAAATAACTTTATTGACAAGACACACAACATTTTGGGAACCTAAAAGGGCAAGGGGGTGGGGTGGGGAACTGTAGAGTCACAGGTTTGAATATGTCCTGGCTGGAGTGTTGTGCAATGAGTGCTGCACTTCAGGATGGCTATACTGCATGGTGATGGGGGTTGAGTGCAGAGGGTAAGGGTCGTAGTTCTCAGGGCTGGTTGGTGAACGTACGGGTGTTGGAGGCAGCTGGTGGTGGTAAGAACCTGGATGCTGGGGAAGGGCGTTTTGAGCTGACATTGGGGCACAAGGGAAAGAGCTTTGGGACGGGGAGGGGCCGGTGTGGTAGTGCTCTGCCTGCATGGCTACGAGCGCCTGGATAGAGTCCGCTTGGCGTGCCAGGATGCTTATCAGCTGCTTTGTGCTTTTCTTCCATGCCACTGTTATTCTGGCGGATCCTGCTTTCCCTTTCCCTCCAGTCCTGCAGTTTTTGATTCTCTGTGGCAGAGTGATCTATAACTGCTTGCAGCATGTCGTCTTTGCTTTTTCGCGTCTTCTTCCAGAGGTTTTGGACAGGGCCGGCTCCAGACCCCAGCGCGCCAAGCGCACGCTTGGGGCAGCATTTTGCCGGCAGGGCGGCAGGCGGCTCCGGCGGACCTTCTGCAGTCATGCCTGCGGGAGGTCCACCGGAGCTGCAGGACCAGCGGACCTCCCGCAGGCATGACTGCGGAGGGGGCGCTGGTCCCGCGGCTCGGGTGGACCTTCCACAGTCATGCCTGCGGGAGGTCCACCCGAGCCGCCTGCCGCCCTCCCAGCGCACCCTCCGCAGGCGCGTCTGCAAGAGGTCCCCCGGAGCCGCGGGACCGGCAGCACGCTCCCTGCGGCATGCCGCCGTGCTTGGGATGGCCGAATTGCTAGAGCTGCCCCTGGTTTTGGAGTCTTTGAGTTGTTGATAACACGGGCAGCCAAGATCTCAAGGTTGCTTGTGGAAAGGCAAAAAAGGCAACACTTTAACAGAGGCAGCATTGTTTCTCAGACAGTTATTCCTACACACTGAAGGAGTTTACAGTCTTCACAGTAGCATAATTTTCCCATACCAAAGAGAGCGCACATGACCCACAGGAGCCCCAAAATGGTGAGTAAGGGGGACTGATTGCTTCAGGGCTGTACTGTCCTCAGGGTTTCTGTGCGTTGGGGAAAGCAAACAGCTGCAGGGGCCACCTACACTGAACAGTCTCCTAACATTTTCCACAGGAGTTGATCCTGGAAGATATCTCACTGCTGCGGGTCACCTGGGAAGGGAGAATGATTGATTGCTTCAGGGCTGTACTGTACTGTGCGTTGGGGAAAGCAAACAGCTGCAGGGGCCACCTACACTGAACAGTCTCCTAACATTTTCCACAGGAGTTGATCCTGGAAGATATCTCGCTGCTGCGGGTCACCTGGGAAGGGAGAATGATTGCTTCAGGGCTGTACTGTACTGTGCGTTGGGGAAAGCAAACAGCTGCAGGGGGCACCTACACTGAACACTCTCCCAACATTTTCCACAGGAGTTGATCTTGGAAGATATCTCGCTGCTGCGGGTCACCTGGGAAGAGCGGGAGGGTCTTCTACAGCGATGCGGAATCCGCCCTGGCCCCTATGCAGCTTGCCTGTGTCTTGCAATGGTCCCCCGACCCCTCGCGGCACAGTGGCGCGGATGCGTTAGCCTGACTGGAACAAGGACCACAGTGGCTCTCCCAATAAACTTGCGCAAGCGCATTGCCCACGCTCTGGCTGAAACTTTTGAAGAGATTACCGAGGCCAATTACCGCATCAATGGGCTATTCTACATCTAGGCATGCATGCATGCAGAACCCTCCCTCCTCTCCTGAAAAATTTCCATCCTGAAAATAAAAGCTGCTTACCGGGAACCAGCTCCTCTGTCCTCCACTAAGTACCGGCTGCTGCGACTGGCTACCTTCCTCCTGGCTTGAGAAGAGCTCCTGGCTGCATGCCTCCAGGGACTCTGGGGTGTTTCCCCCCACCCCAGTACCCTCACTCTCGGTTTCCTCCTCCCCCTCCCCACTCTGAAATGTCCATTGTGGTCCTCAGATTGGCGGTGGGGTCACCCCCAACTATCGCGTCCAGCTCTTCGTAAAAACGGCAGGTCGTGGGGGCAGCGGCAGTTTCCCTCGCGGGCTTTGCAATAGGCACTTGGCAGCTCCTTCACTTTAACCCTGCACTGCAGCGCGTCCCGGTCATGGCTCCTTTCTAGCATGGCCCTTGATATCTGCCCATAGGTATCGTAATTCCTACGCTGGAGTGCAGCTGGAACTGCACAGCTTCCTCCCCCCAAACACTGATGAGGTCCAGCAGCTCACCATTGCTCCATGCTGGGGCTTGTTTGGCGCATGGAGGCATGGTCACCTGGAAAGAGTCACTGATTGCACTCCACACCTGGCTGAGCAAACAGGAAGGGGATTTTTAGAATTCCCGGGGCATTTAAAGGGCGGGTCACCTGAGGCCAGGGCAGTAGAGTTCGAACTGATGTGCAAAGTGGCTGAACAGGCATTCTGGGATACCTCTGAATACCTCTGGAGGCCAATAACAGCGCTTTTGGTGGCCACACTGGCGGAGCAGCGCTTCATCACCAGCGCTGCACTCGTTATTCCCCAGGCCGAGGTGGAGTACATTCAGCGCTGTGGCCAGGGAGATATACAGCGCTGTATGTCCCTTGCAAGTGTGGACGGTGAGTGAGTTGCAGCGCTGTAAAGCCACCACCAGCGCTGCAACTCTCCAGTGTAGCCAAGCCCTTAGGGTATGGCTACGCTGGCGAGTTGCAGCACTGGAAAGCCTCCACCAGCGCTGCAATTAGTAAGTGGCCACACCTGCAGGGCACTTCCAGCACTGCAACTCCCTGGCTGCAGCGCTGGCCGTACACCTCACTCAGCATGGGGAATAAGGATTCCAGCGCTGGTGCTGCAGCGCTGGTCATCAAGTGTGGCCACACACCAGCGCTGTGATTGGCCTCCAGGGTATAAGGATGTATCCCAGAATGCTTTTAACTAAATTACTCCCTTTGTTTTGTTATGCAGCCTCTCTTTGTTTTGTTGTGAACTCCGAGCTCCCTAGCTCCGTTGATCCTGGAGCTGTTTATCTACAAACACAGCTCCTGTTTGCTGTGATCAATCTGTGAACAATCAAATGAGATAATGAGGCAGGCAGGGAGTGAGTGTTTGCTTGAGAGAAACAGCGGGGGCAGAGGGGAGAAAGGGAGTCGCGTTGGCTGCAGGCTGTTTGCAGTTAAGAGTTAAGGGTAAGGGATTGGGAACATGTTCTGATTTTTCAAGTCAGGAAGCTAACACACAGTGTTGGCTCCAAAAATCCACTCTCTCTCCCTCTCCCCCCGCTCCCTGTCACACTACGCCCCACCCCACCCCCCTCTTTTGAAAAGCACCGTTGCTGCCACTTGAATGCTGGGATAGCTGCCCATAATGCATCACTCCCAACAGCGCTGCAAATGTGGCCACACACCAGCGCTGGTAGCTGTGAGTGTGGCCACACGCCAGCGCTGGCCCTGCACAGCTGGACGACCAGCGCTGCAACTACCGGCGCTGTAGATTTGTAAGTGTAGCCATACCCTTAGTGTAAGACTGTCACTTGCAGGTTAATGATTCAAATCCAACCTTATTATTAACTTCTCTTAAAAGGCCTTTGGGGTTTTCTTTTTGTCCTATCACCTGAAACTCAGAGCTGCGTGATTTCACTGTGCTCTCTTGGGGGGCATAGGAAACATCCTGTTGGGGCATGTTGGAGATGTGTCAGGGAAGACCATGAAGATCTACTGTTATGGTTTAATGTGTATTTTTTTTCTCCCTCCTTACCTCATTTACAGCTTAGACAGACAATGGTCAAGTTCTGTCAGGAGCATTTGGCTCCAAAGGCCCAAGAAATCGACCAGGAGAATGAGTTTAAAGGCATGCGGGTAAGTCCTTGCTGTGTGATCTGGGAGTGAGATGGCAGTCAAGGTCCCTCTCTGTCATGTGCTGTGTCTAGAAGAGAAAGTGTAATCCATGTCATAGGAACATATTCACTTTACATTTATTCTCAAACCCTGAAGAAAGAGTTACGGTAGGAAATACATGGGGCTCGTAAAGTTATTAAGCTCTAACAAGCCTGAGAAATAAACCTAACCAGAGGCCATTAAAAAAAATTGGCAGAGAGTCTGGTGATAAGGCCTTTTCCTTGCTTGCTGGGATTGTCATCAGGCTGCTGCCTCTGGGCCCCGCCCAGAGACTCCATCTTTCATACTGGCCTTGGCTAGTTGGTGTCTCAACTTTGAAGCACTGCACTCTTCTGCGTCCTGGCTAAAAGAGGCATGGAACTTCTCTCTGATGCATAATGCTTTCTTTGCAGGCTCCCTGATGTTAGAGTTCTCTGTGAAATTTGTTATAGAAAATACTCAGTGCAGACACTATCCAAACAGATATTTGACTTCCAGTGTGAAATTCACATTCCAACAGAACTTGTAAGTTCTGCGAACAAGAGCTTTTTGATTTATGGAGTATTCAGGTCCCATCATTGGAGAGCATAAGCTCCACAAGACTAAGAAACTTGTAATATTTGTTGAGACGTCACAAATCTCTGGTGTTTACATTTGCATAATGAAGAACTCCAAAGCTTTGCACATAGCCTTTATAAATATGGTCCAGCGCATCAGGTAGCATCCAGGGCTATTGCGTAAAACGGAACTGCTGTGTCTAGTGCTGGCCATTTTTGGGGATCCAACTTCCATAACATGGCAACTTCTAAAAAATGAGAAATGTCCTGTATCTGAATAATAATAATAGGGTGGCCAGATAGCAAGTGTGAAAAATCAGGACGGGGCTGTGGGGTAATAGGAGCCTATATAAGTAAAAGACCCAAAAATCGGGACTGTCCCTATAAAATCGGGACATCTGGTCACCCTAGCCAATAAACCTGAAACTTTTCATAAAAAAAAAAAAAGATTTGGGGCGGCGGTGGAGATGGGAAATTATTTTTGGCAAGAGACAATGTTTGAAAATCTAGTCAGAAAAGCAGTTTCGGAGGAAGTGCGGGTTGGGTTACGTCAAAATTGGGTTTAAACTGGGGAATGAGTTACAGCCTTAGGCCCTGATCCTGCAGTGACTTAAGTATATATATAACACAATATCATTGAAGTCAAATGGAACTACTTGCATGTATAATGTTATGCACAGGCAGGAGTTAATCTTCAGAATCTTTTTGCAGTGCATGGAAATTAATATGTTGATGGGGATTGTTGTGAGGAGTCCTGCTCTTGTGTCATGGTTGGGCAAGGCTGTATTATAACTGCTTTATTTTGTGTTCATAGGAGTTCTGGAAGAGGCTCGGGGAGCTGGGAGTTCTGGGAATTACAACTCCTGGTGAGTCTGTTCTTATCTTTTACACCTACTGAATGATTACCTCCATGAAGTGCCACTTAGGCTCATCTGTCTCAGCCCTTTACAAGCTAGTCCACATTAATTCATACCTCACAGTCTTGTAAGCAGACTCTGTCCCTTCAAATTGGGATACAGTTTATTATACAGACCTTTTGTGGTAGGATCAGGTTTTTCTAATTATAATAAAGAACATCATGGAAGACTCACCGCTCACCCAAAACTCGTATTTCAGTGTGATTTAAACCTCTTTTCTGAAGAGATGCAGAGAATTCTATCTTTGTGCTGAAATTTCTCAAGGTGCTTCTCTTTGTTGAAACTTTGAAGAACATCACTTTATCCCTTTTTGAGCACTTCAAAATGGCTTTTACAGTTTAAGGACGTTCAGCTATTACCACTTTGCAGTTTGATAACTCTCAAATTGTCTTGTTATCCTTCATCATAAGCAATGCAGTGGTGAGGTTTGAAGAAAGAAGGTTAAAAATAAAAAATTCTTAGAATAAGTATCTGGCTACATTACAAAATATTAGTGTGTTCAAGCAGCATGGTGAAGAGTTGAATTAGCTGATGTAGCGCTGACCACAACTGTAATCAGAGGGGTAACTGCAGATGTGTTGACATATATTTAGTTAGCTAAATCAAAGCTAGCTCAGATAACAATAGTGAAGCTGCAGCAGCACAGGCTGGACTGCCCTGCCCAGGACTCTGGTTATGTATTCATGACTAACCCATGCAGAGCCCTTCTGTTTAGTTATACATTGAAATAATTCACCTGCATTTATTTCAGTGGTCAGACCTGAGTTTGCTTGAGTGAGTCTCTCTGCCCTTGTTTCCTCTTGCTCTCGCTCTCTTTGCTCTTCCCAACTCCTTACAGTTCCTTTCTTTCAGCTTTTTCTCATGCTTGCCTTTTTGTCTTCTTTAATGCTGTACCCCAGGCTGCAATAGTTTCCCACTTTGCATAAGCTCCATCTCTGCCTCTCCTCCAAATCCCTCCTCAGAGCATGCTTCTCCCGTGAATTGTTCCTATTCTGATTTCCTCAAGGATTTTCCCACAAGCACCTTTCGGTGCCTGAGCTTTTGCCCTGTGATTTTTGTTGGTGTCGCAGTGGAAGTTTTCTGGGAGAAGGGGTCTTGTCTGTAAATTTATTTTGTGCAGGACACAAACTTTGGGACCATAATGTTGATGATATGAGATCCTGTGGGAATGTGTGGTCATTTGAACCACATGTTCAGGTACCAATGGATCATGGTTCTTCAATAGTGTATTAAATGATGATCGCTCTTTTCAATTTCTAGACCTAAAAATAAATTATGTTAATGCAACATTATATCAGAGTTAGGAAATGCAAATATATGGTTTTACAGTAACCATAATGCAACCATGTGGCATATAAAAATTCTGAAGGGACACCATCTTGAATCACACTTTTTTGTCTAAAAGACTGACTTACTGTTGTTACAAATAACATGTTTCTGTAATAACTCTGATGGATATTAGGGGGGAAATATTTTTTCTATTTTCCTTTCGTTTGTTTTCTCTGTGCATTTGATAGCACTTAAAGTGAAATCCTGGCTGCACTGAAGGCAGTATTTTTTAAATGTCTGTCTTATTTCACCTGGTAACTTTTGGAATTCAAAAATGTCTATGTAAAATGTCTATGTCAGTAATGTTTAACATGGTGGTTTCCTCTCCATAGCGTTGTGTGTGTCCCACCCAGCATTCTTACTGTTCCCACAAATCTGCTTCATATTTTCCTCATCGGTTAGCATGCTGGGAGTAAGAATACAGACTCTGATGTGGGGTGAGGAGGATGAGAATCTAGAGCACAAATTGATCAGCTGCCACCAAAATGAGTGTTGGTGTGGAAGGGGCTGCACTTGGAATCAGAGGCCACCTTTTTAGCTTTAGGAGTTACAGGCAGTAGCACACACCTCCAGGCTATGCACTCACTCTGCTCTTCATTCACTTTCCTCAGCATGGCAAGCAGCCTCTGCTCTCTTCTTGGCTGCTGCTCCCATAGGGCAACATTCAGTGGTATTGACCATCCAGACCTCCTGGATTCCCTCCCTAGCTAAGCAGCTATCTCTGCCTCCCTCCCGTTGTAGTTCTGTGCTACCTATAAAATCACTCTCTGTCTGCAAGCCAATATATATACACTCCTGGGCGTATATATATTCCTCAGTTTTTGATCTTTTTTTCCTCCATCTTCTCTCTCTGTTTCTGTTGTTTCCTCTCCAGCTTTAATCTTCTACCACTTCAGTTTGAGACTATTCTGTTTGTATCTTTAGTCACCCTTTTAGTTACCTTTAAAAAATATTTTTATTTAACTAATCATCAATTTTTCTCCATCCTGCTTCTGAAAAGTTTGACCATATCACCCCCCCAACCCTTAGGCAGTTCCACTGGCTCCCCCGTTCATTTCAGAATCCTGTTGAAAGCTGCCATTCTTGTTTTGAAAACCGTCCATGGAATTCGCCCCAGTTGACTTCACCCACTTTGTTTCTCTTTAGTCTACTAAGCCCTCATCTATTCTACTATGCCCTCATCTGTCACTGGCTCCTGCTTCTCGAGTTGGCCATACGTGAAAGTCTTCTCTTTTGCAGCTCCTGCTATTAGTCAGGAGCAGCCTTTTTGTTCCCCTCTGCCCTACTCATTCTCCATCTTATATCAATTATCCTCTGGAAAAGTCTTCTTGTTTTTCTGTACCTTTTTGCTTTTTCTCCATTTAATTTTTGTGGTAATATTAAATTAATGCTAAGTTTTGGGATACAGTTAGTATGAGAGATGCAGAATCATGCAGTTGTCTACGATGCTTGGATGTTGGGTCAATGTTTTATTCATATATATGTGTATATGTGGTTACTATGCTTTTATATGCACAAAGTGTTACTAATTGTTCTGAATAAGTAATGTACTGTGCCTTTAAGATAGGAGAGTTGGGATTCAGGAAGGATGGGGAACCCAGAAGTAACTAGCTCAGTGAGTCAGTCTAAAGCGGAAGTCCAAATGAAAGTTTCTGAGACATCCAGTGAAGTTTAAGTCCAGCATTGGACTCAATTTGCATAAGAACATAAGAACGGCCGTACCGGGTCAGACCAAAGATCCATCTAGCCCAGTATCTGTCTACTGACAGTGGCCAGTGCCAGGTGTCCCAGAGGGAGTGAACCTAACAGGCAATTATCAAGTGATCTCTCTCCTGCCATCCATCTCCATCTTCTGACAAACAGAGGCTAAGGACACCATTCCTTACCCATCCTGGCTAATAGCCATTTATGGACTTAACCACCATGAATTTATCCAGTTCTCTTTTAAACACGGTTATAGTCCTAGCCTTCACAACCTCCTCAGGTAAGGAGTTCCACAAGTTGACTGTGGGCTGCGTGAAGAAGAACGTCCTTTTATTTGTTTTAAACCTGCTGCCCATTAATTTCATTTGGTGGCCCCTAGTTCTTGTATTATGGGAATAAGTAAATAACTTTTCCTTATCCACTTTCTCCACATCACTCATGATTTTATATACCTCTATCATGTCCCTCCTTAGTCTCCTCTTTTCTTATGTTGCAGGAGACTGTATATGTTTTATTTACCATAGGGTTATTGATCTAAGGTGATCATGAATTTTTTTTCTCCTGCTAGTGGAATATGGTGGATCTGGAATGGGGTATCTGGACCATGTGTTAGTAATGGAGGAAATCTCTCGAGTTTCAGCAGCTGTTGGACTCAGTTATGGTGCCCATTCAAACCTTTGTATTAACCAGTTAGTACGGAATGGCAATGAAGCACAGAAAGAGAAATACCTACCCAAGGTATGTAGTTGGTGGAGGCAGAGGACCTGAGAGAATATCTGTTTACATGGTGCCTGTGGTATCTGGTGCGCAGTAAGAAGAAATGTGAAGTAATAGATCTAGTTATAGCATAAAACTACATGTTTTTTGACATTTGAAGTAGCAACAGAGTTCACAACATTTCACAGACATACCATGGCTGAACTGAGCTCTAGCACTTTGTCTCCCCTTGTGTGCCTAACAGCTGCATACATTGAATGGGACAGTACTGAACTTCTGGCATTAGTATCTCTTCCCAGTGGCTGTTTGGGTCAGTCCATTTCTGTCTTACACCTGGGACAGAAAGTACCACAGCAAGCTGCTCTTACTGTAGGGATCCCTATATTCTTTAAAACAAATACGGAAGCCAGTGGGCACAGGATCAGGCCCTTTAGTAAGAAAAAAGTTTAAAAGTTAAAAAGACATTTTGAAAAGGGGTTTTAAGCCAGCAAACACATCTGTTTTTTTTCTAACAAACGTGTGTTGCTTACACACATTTTGCTGGAGTAACTGCTGACCCTTTTAAAATGAGTGGTTGCAGTGTGGGATATGCACTTCTCAGGTGCCAGAAGCATTTTGCCCTGCATGGCTCATGAGGCACCAGAGGCATGTATTACAACTGCATGTCCGGATATGTTTGTCTTTCACAGGGCTTAATCTTCCAATACATCACGTGAGCTTACTGCAGCAAGCTTGGAAAAGGATTGTACCTTTCAAATTTGCCCTTCTCCAGCTTGTTAATTTTTGTCCTAACTAATCCATCTTGATGAAGGTTCCTGCAGAACTTAAAACTGGTACAGATGTCTTGTTTGAGTTTTTTTCAGGGTCATTTCTGGAGGCAGCGTGGTACAGTGGATAGGACAGTAACCTAAGGGTATGTCTACACTTGGAGCTGGAGGTATAAATTCCAGTTGGAGGAGATATACCCACACTAGCTCTGATCGAGCTAGCACACTCAAAATAGAGTGTAGTCATGGTGACGTGAACAGCAGGAGTATGTGCCTAGCATGTCAGATGGGTACGTATTTGGACTAGCTAGCCTCTGACGTTTGCACAACCACAATTATGCTCTCTTTGTAATATGCTAGCTCAATTAGAGCGAACGTGGGTATGTCTCCTCAAGCTGAGTATTAAACCCCAGCTCAAAGTGTAGACATACCATGAGAGGGAGGAACGTTGCTCTTGTATATCTGCCTTTACCACTGACTTGCTGGGTGACCTTGGGCAAGTCACTTAATCTCTCTCTACCTCAGTTCTTGTGTGTGGCTGTGAAGTAAATTTTTTTTTTTTTTGGTTTCCCCCCAAAAAGACTTTGACGAGAATCTTGTTCTACCTTCATAAAGCACTTTGATATTTCTGGATGAAAAGCGCTGCATGCGTACTAAGTATCACTCATTGCTTCCTTATTCTGTTGTCTGGTTGCTTCGTTTGTTTGTTAATCAACTGATTGTAAGTCTTCTCTGGCACTCAAGTGACCTCCGTGTTTTAAACCCCAGCCTCTGTTAAACAGATTTCAATAACTAAACATATTGGATGTATTTTTTCATAAGTTGAATCACAGCTATCTAAAATGGTCAACATGAGGGACTTAAATTCCGCAGCAAGAAAAGGGTTCAATTACTTAACAAAAGAAATCTTGTTCAGTCTGTCAGTACATAAACTCCATGTGTCCCTGTCATTTCTCAGTGTATTTTAACATTATTGTCATTCACTGGTTTGCAATATGACAAACCACCTTATTTTTCATTATTCCTGAATTTTAACTGAATCTTTATTGATGGGCTGAAAACTACTTTGGTCAGTTTATATAATTTATAAAACCAAACTAGTTTCCAGTACATCATTAAAAATGCGGTTGAAATATACAGATTTAATATGTCATATATATTTTTGTATATTAAATCTCTCTCCACAAAACAAGGGAACAAAAGCGGGGCGGGGGGACATACAAAAAATACCCAGAGAAGGTAAAGGGCAAGAAGGAGAAAAGGACAGGAGAACATGAACAGAGAAGAGACAGCAGCAGCTGTGTCAGAACATGGCATGAGGGGACACAGAAGGAGGGTGTCCATCTGCCATGCCATCACAAGTGTGTGGTGAATCATGGTATTAATCTAGTGCTGAACACTGCAGACTCTCTGTCCCCCTCATTGACTTTTTTGTTTTCTACAATTCTAGTTTTAAACAAGCTGAGCTTTCTTTTGCATATGCATAAAATATTTGCCTCTGCCAATCAGCCATTTTAAAAGGCAATCGGGGAACATGGAGTTTGAAAAAGGCATATGGCTGTCAGCATGGTTCTGTTGGCACCTTCTTGGAGATGGATGGATAAAACTCTGTTTTTAAAACAGTAACTGACATGTGAATTGACTCATCTTGTGGTTTGATTCTGTTCTGTGCCCTCAGCACAATAGCACACGTGAGCTTGTTGTTGGAATTCTTCCAGGGACAAAGTTTCCTACTTATAGTTTATATGGAACACAATGAACTTTGAGATTGAGTGCAGCCCCTTCCCTCCCCACTCAAAAATGCAACAAAAACATTTCCTCCTCCTCTTCCATTTTTCTGTCTTGTTTTTTCCCAGCTGATCAATGGGGAGCACATTGGAGCCCTGGCAATGAGTGAACCCAACGCTGGTTCTGACGTTGTCTCTATGAAGCTCAAGGCAGACAGAAAAGGTAAAATATTTAATGTGCCAGCTGGGGAAATTGCCCATGTGCTTCTCCTGGCCAGCCTAAGCATCTTTCCTTTAAAAAATAAATTTAACCTTCTCAACACATTCAGCTGTGCTCTGGGCAGAATCAGCTTTCATAGAATCATAGACTATCAGGGTTGGAAGAGACCTCAGGAGGTCATCTAGTCCACCCCCCTGCTCAAAGCAGGACCAACACCAACATGCCACTCCCTAGTAGGCAAGCAGAAGGTTCACTCAAGGATTTGACGGAAAAGTTGTAGAGCGGGATGGGCCAGGTCCATTATTGACGATGATGGAAGAGACTGAGTGATTCCAGACCCGGAAAATGTAAATATGGAATTTTGTCTGGGAGAAGGGTTAAAAAATGAACCATCACAATGGCACACCTGTGACACCTCTAGTCTGTTGTTTCACACAGAGAGTTGGTTATGGTGGGAAGAATAGCTTGTGTGAGAGGGCTGTATAAAGGCCTTATTAAGAGGCCTGGGGTGGGCTCTACAATGGCTTATTGATCTTATCCTTTGGACCCCAGAGTCTGGGGAGGTATTTTACCCAAGGCTGCTTTGTGGACTTCTGAGAGTGCCGTAGGGAGCCTGGTTTATAGTTTATTGGGTCATGAGGCAGAGGAGAGGTGTTGTTTCTGAATCCCTGACTGAGTCTGTTGTGAACTAACAGAGCCCATCTCTTATGTTTCTAGGGGATTACTTTGTTTTGAATGGGAACAAGTTTTGGATCACTAATGGACCAGACGCTGATGTTCTAATAGTTTATGCTAAAACAGATCTCAGTGCTGTTCCAGCCTCCCGGGGTATAACAGCATTCATCGTGGAGAAGGTAGGCCTTACTTCACTGGAAAGTAAGTCACCCTGCCTTATTTTATCCTATTTTGAGCCTACAATCCTTTCCCAAATAGAACTACTTGGCCTTCTAAAGTAGTCAGTCTTAACAATTAGCAGCCCCGTGCTCAGAGGAGCATTGTGATATGGTAGTGATAACCGGACAAGTAATGCTTTCACCCCACTCGTCCACATGCACATAGGGTCTGGAATGCCTTCTCTAAGCCTGTACACTATGCTGCCTCACTTCCTCTGCTGACCTGCACTGCCACCTTCATGCCTGTTTTTGTTCCCTCAAATTTTTCAGTATATCACCATGAAAACAATCTTCATTATTAACCCTCCCCTACCCACTACCCTCTCACCCCCCCCCACACTGCCTTCAGAACCTACAAAACATGTACATAAAACATATCTTGTGATCTTCTGCTGTAATCCCCATGCTCCCCATCCTCTGTTTGTCAAACCTTGCAGACCTTGGTCCAACGGCCCAATCCTGTTCCATTGACTTCAGTGGAAGCAGAATCAGGCTGCTAGCTTGCGAGCCGCTTGGGGTCAGGAACCTGTCTCTCTCCTTTTAATTTGACTGTAGAGAGCCATATACACCTATCACACTGTAGAAAAAATAACAAGGCGTCTTCATGAAGGCAGGAAGCTATGATAAAGGGCTAAACATAATGGTCATTTGATAAGAATGGTTCAGACCAGTTAACCTTTTGATGGCGTTTCCAGTGTCAGTGGCTGGAACCACACAACTGCTGGGCCCACACAGCTATCCTTACCATGTATTGATTTAAATATTTAACATCTGGTTCTGTGTTCTGACTAAGTCATTGTTACTCATTCCAGATTCATGTGCGTTAGAAAACAAATTCCACTCCCACGGTTCATGTTGTCGTCTCAGGCACTGCTTTCTGGTACACGTGTTTGCTTCCCCCACACTAATACTCACACTTGTGTTTGCTCCAACAGCAGACATTTGACACTGCTAGTCCTCCAGCACACCTCACTTGTTGCAATCCCTCCTGCTCATCTATTAGGTTGAGGAGGTTTTGCTTTAATTTCTCTGTCATGGTCTGTTTCAACTTCCAGAAGAGAGAAGCTAGTAACCTGCTTCTCTTTTTCATTTGCAGGGTATGCCTGGTTTCAGCACTGCTCAGAAGCTTGATAAGCTGGGAATGAGGGGGTCCAATACCTGTGAACTGATCTTTGAGGACTGCAAGATTCCTGGTGAGTGACTTCTGAGAGCTGAGCAAAACCCCTTACCATATCCACATAGTGGCTTCCACTCTCCTCACTCATATAGGCTGAAACATCACTTATGTGTGTGTTCAAATTCTGAGTAGAAGGTTTTCCAGACACTTCTCTCCTCGGTGACTGTCTTGCAGGTGAGATGAGGCTAGGAGAGGTTGCTATCTTGTGCATTAGAGTGATTCAGTCTGCCAGTGATGGGTCACTTCTGTTCCACTCTCTGGGTTGAGCTGCATTGGACATGACACTTAGCCACTGGCTTTGCAAAGCTTGGATGAAGCTTTAGAAGAAACTACTGATTATGCTGTTTATCTTGGAGCCTCCAGTCTGGATACTGGGAATGGGGTTTTAGAGAAACTCTTAACGAGTCCTTGAGCGCCGCTTTTCCAGAACCCCTGGTAGTAGGTTGTGGTCACTGTCCAACATGCTTTATTTTGTTCAATTCCTGTGACCATTTTTTTCACGGAAGGAAATTAAAAACCAGTGTACAGTACATGGAAGAGATCCATTTTCTTGACTCCGAAAATCTCATCTGTGAGGGCAAGGTTTGGTATCACTTCAGAGGAGTTTGAGGGGCTGATTCAGACCCCTAACTGCCAACATTTCTAATTTTACCAGATCCCCAACCTCTGGTCAGAAAGGTCAATGAACCTAGGTTGGGTCTTTTAGCCATTCCATGTATGCTCTGATCCATACAGAACAGTGTTCTCATGGCAACAGGATTCCTCTTTTCTGATCATTCACTGAAGCAGATCAGGATAGTGCTAAAACCGTACACTCTTTGCATGTGAGCTACAACTGCTGCTTCTGATCTCCAGTCTTGGAGACTGAGCCAATTCAATATCTTCCTATATGACTTCAGGACATCTTTCTCTTACGGTAAGTCTACATGGGGATAAAAGCCCTCTGGCTTGGCTACAGCTGGCCTGGGTCAGCTGACTCAGGCTCGTGGGGCTTGTTCTGTAGGGCTAAAGATTGCTGTGTAGATGTTTGGGCTCAGGCTCCAGTTCAATCCCTGAGACCGTCCACCCTTGCAGGGTCCCAGAGCTCGGGCTCCAGCCTGAGCCCAAATGTCTACGCTGCAGTTTTTCAGCCTTGGAGCCTGAGCCCAAGTCAGCTGACCCGGGTGACCCATTTTTTTTTTTTTTATTCCTGTGTAGACAAACCCTTATAGATCAAGGGGTCCTCTAGCACTACAATCCCATCCACTCTAAGGTACATGGTTTCACTGTCAGCAGTGCTTCACTGAGTGTTTTTTGCCATAGTGGATACCTTCTGTGGATCCACATTCTTGTGACACATGGAATGATTGAGAAGCCAATTCAGAGCACTTTCAGGTTTTTGCCCTGAGACACAACCATTAGCCCTGCACCCCTTGTGCATTGAGCGCATATATATTTCAACTTGTTGCATAATCATCAGTTCCTTTTCTTCATTTGCAAAGGGGGCATTTGTGTTTGTTCAGTGTCCCCTTTAGCTGTGACACTCCATTATTTGTGAGTAATTTTGTCTTGTTAGCTTCTTGTGACTGATGAGGACATTTCTTTTTTGACAAAATATTTAAGATGTTTGCTATTAGTATTTTTCCTTTCTCTTCTCCTGCATTTTTTCAGCTCGTTCTCAAAGTCCCATGACATGACGACTGACCTTCTGGTGGAGGAGGATTGGTTGCAGTTCCCCACAGAGCCCATCAACACAATTCCTGAATGAGCTAGACATCTGGCAGACCTTCAGTTTCTATCCACAATGAACAGAAGTTGCACGAGGTATGTCTACCTGGCAATTAAACACCTACAGTTGACCTGTCATCTGATTCAGGCTCAGGCTGCAGGACTGTAAAAATGTGGTATAGATGCTCAGGCTGGGGCACAAACTCTGGGACCCTGCAAGTGGTGAGGAGCCCAGGCTGCAGCCCGAGACCAAATGTCTGCACTGCAGTTTTACAGCCCCACAGCCTGAGCTCTGCAAGCCCGAGTCAGATGACATGGGCCAGCCACTGGTGTTTAATTGCTGTGTCGACATACCTTAAAATCCAGAGTATTAGCTTCAGGTGATCCCAACCTATCTGCCTATGTCCAAAAATTCCATTCATATCTGGTTTTCAGCTTGCATCTGCACAGTTATATTCTTATGTGATTGAAGTGCGCACATTAGTGCTTACTTATTTTGGACTACAGCAGCATCGATGAACATTCTTCTTCAATCCTACCAGGCATGGTTTGCAAGGCATTCAATTCTCCCATTCTTATCACAGTACAGCATCACCGAGGGGTTAAGCTTTCTTTTCCTGCTTCTCCCTCTTTGCTGGCACACTTTGATGCATGCTTTTCACATCCTCATAAGCTAACATATGGGGGGGTTTAATCCCTTTTTGTCTTTAACCTGCTATCTAGTGTATCAGCTCTGTTCATCTTCAAAAAGCTAATGTTAGCTCTCTTTTTAAAAAAAAATAAAAAAATAAAAAAAAATATTGCAGTACTTGTGCAAATTGCTGGATTGACAGCCCTGCACAGAGCACGTGGATAATGGCAGTAAAAAATTTTCCAACACCATCTTGCCAGTGTGTCCCAACCCTGACCTGCTGGATCAGAGGAGAGTTCTGGTACACTGTACATTTAATCCTAGGCGTCAGTGTTAGAGATTCCATTGTGATATGGAGACATACATATATCGGACAGCAGGAATCTCACTGCTTTCATAGAGGTCACCTAATAGCCATCTGACAATAACACATTTCAATCACTATCAGCTTCAGCTAGATTTGAACTAAGAACTAAGGCCTTGTCTCCATTGCTAAAAAAGGTGTGTGTTTTACCTCAGGATAACTAATGTGCATGAGCTGGCCTGAGGTAAAAACACAGTGAAGACCAGGGACTGCAGTTCTACTGTAGGGTAGACTTGCCAAGCCTCACCAGTGAGGTGGGAGAGGCTCAGAGCCTAGGCTCCAGGCTGAGCCTGAACGTCTACACCACTATTGCTAGCCCTGTGCAGCCCCTGCCTCACAAGCCCAGAGCAGTTGACCCGGGCTGTGAGACGCACTGTTGTGGGTTTTTTTATTGCTGTGTAGCCATACTCTCACTTCCCCATTGTTGTAATTATTTTAATCTTTAGCCTTATGGCTCTATAAACAATACTTACTCTGTTCCCCATTTTCTAAAAGGTAACACTGGCTGTAAAGGCATCTTAGATCACACTAATGCTTTGTTTATAGCTTTGGTTGGAAAGAAAAATTGTTGTGCGGGTAGGGAATGTGTGTTGCCTTAATGGTTGTGCCCCAAGGCAAAAGGAGAATACTGCTAGAGGTTTGAATCTTCTCCCCATAAAATGTAGATCCATAGGCAACAACTTGCCTTCTGAGAGCTCTGCTTACAAGTAAGTAACTTCTCTTTGCTGATTGCAGCTGAGAATATCTTGGGGCAGCTGAGTAAAGGAGTCTACGTTCTGATGAGTGGCTTGGATCTGGAGAGACTCGTGCTGTCTGGTGGACCACTAGGGTAAATGGTCTTTTAATTTTTCTACTAATCACGTATCGTTTTTGTTTATATCACTTCACCTGGTTTAACCAGTGGTCCCAATTTGTGGCATTGGTTTCTTTACAGCATAACAACTTAAATCCTCCTCACAAGAGAGGTGCTTCTGCTTGAGAAAGGGATACATTCTTCTTATTCATCCCATCCTTAGGTTCCATACTGATCCCTCATCTTAAATCTTTGTGTCCCCATCTAGTGGGCTAAATGGTAACCTTTATTTAGAAAGACTACCCTCTTCCAATAGGAAGATGGAGTTCCTCCTCTCTTACTTAGTTCTGGGCTTCTTTATGCTGCTCAATTAATGAACGAGATGCACAGAAGTGCAGGGTAATCCTAGCTGAGGTTGTAAAGGAGCTGTTGAATCCTCTAGTTCAGAGGATCTCAAACTTCATTGCACCACAACCCCCTTCTGACAACTTCAGATTCTCTTTATGCTCACATTCTCTTTGCTACATGTTCTAAATTTAACAGTTTCTATTACTGTATTTTCTCCCCCAATAACATCTGCTTTTTAAATCCCCCAATTTTATAATATGCTCATAATAAATAAGATAATCACGAACACCAGAAACTAACAGCATCTTAAAAAAGGCAAATTTAAATAAAGAGACAGCTCTCTGTGCCAGGGACCAGAGTATGGACTTTTTCTAAATTTTAAACAAGTGACACAGTGTGGGGGACTTGTCTCCTAGTCTTCAGTTGTCCTATGCAGGCTCCCTAGTGGCAGTTCAGCATTGAAATGCAGGAGAAAACTGCCAATAAGGATGCATCCTTCAGGTTGGAGGCTTGGCCCAACCCGAAGGGCCTTTCCCCACACTCTGTTCAGTGAAGGTGCAGTTCAGCCCCTTGCATCAAACAAGACACTAGGATATGTCCCTGTCAGGCAGTGTTGTCTAGTGTGTAAAGCATATGAGAGGGAGCCAGGACTCTCCTGAGTTTTATTCCTGACTCTGCTTCTGTTTTAGGTGTAACCTTAGGAAGGATGCTTAAGTTCTCAATGTCCCTTTTTACCTATCTGTAAACTAGAATTCTCACTGCACCTTTGTGGAGCTACTGACTCTGCAGCGCCCTGGAAGGAGCTAGAGAAGAGTAGAGCACTTATTAATCCAGCCATAAACTTAATGTAACAATGTCTTGCATGCCCCTAGTGATGGTGCCATAAGTATCTCACTAAACCAAGCCTTATCTTTAACAGGTGTTTCTCTCTGTCATTAAAGCATCCTTTTTTCTGAACACTGAATTGTTCTCGAAGGAACAGCTCAGCACACACTGATGTGAAATGTTATTTAAAACCAAGCCCTTGTTTTCTTTGTAACATATTAGCCTTAAAGTGTGTGGCAAGGACCTGAACTAGCGCTTTCTCCTCCACTCTTTTACATCCCACCAATACAGTACAAATAACTCTAGGTGATACATTGACTTTCATATCAAAATAAGTAATGAATCTTATTCTGTCCCAAGATTTTAAGTTTTCAACATGTTGCAGACTTCTGAGTTCAAAATCCAGAACTGAAGTATAGAAGTTGTTTGGGAGTGGGATGAGGATCTTAAGATCTGGGCAGGGGACAATGGGCACTTCAGGCACCAGGAAGTAGTGGAAGTTGGTTTAGGTTTTTGGAAATCCAGAAGACAATTGAGGCTTTTGGACAAGGGAAGAAATGCACCTTCCCTTTTGGGCAAGGTAAGAGGTGACTAGAAATTTGGAGGAGAGGGAGTTGAATGCTTCATTTCGTCCCCTCAGCAAACATTTACTGTCTCATTGTAAACTGCACACTTCGCCAATATCGGCTACTACAGCCAGTCTCATAGATGCTGATTAAAGTACGGTAGCTTGACTTTGCTCAAATGATCAGCAGTTAAGCAGTTAACAATGTGGCTATTTAACATGTCCCCATTAGGCTTCAGAGTAAATGGGCTATTGGGATGGATGGGGAAGTGCATGCCTCTCGGAGCTGTTGTTTCAGGCTATCTGCAGACTCAGCCAGACACTGTTGCATTGGTTACACTCCATGTTTGGAAGGTTTTCTTTGCGACTATAAGGATTGAAACTTTTTTTAATAAGAGCTTAGATTCTGGAATACAATTATACAGAGTAAATTCATGAAGGGTAATTTCATAATTGCATTGTATGCCAGGCACTGCCTTAGACTGAGATACAGAATTTGGATTATTGTTTGTTATTTATTCTGTCTTCCTCCTTTTTCTGTTTCCTTCCACTCCCTCACCTGTGTCTGTGTTTCTCTCAGAATCATGCAGGCTGTTCTTGACCATGCTTTTCCATACTTACACGTGAGAGAAGCATTTGGACAGAAAATCGGCCACTTCCAGGTGAGAGTGAGGGGAAAGAGCTGTCAGTGATACCCTTAGAACAGGCTGCTTTCATCTATGGTCAGATCCTGAACTCTTCTTTAGAGGGTGGGGTTGTCCCATTATGATGATGATCACAGTACATATTTCTGTACCAGTATGCAAAATTGTAGCCTGGAATTACCCAAAATCTGGTGAGAATATTTAACTCTGAAGTAATTTGTATCTGCTGGTTTGTAATAAGAAATTGGAGAACATGGTCTCATGCTGATGGAACCTCAGATTTTTGTAGGTTAGGGTGATGAAATCTATCCTGGATTTTTCCTGAAGTTGCACTTCTTAGTCAGGGCTTATGCACCCCTTGGCACAGCATCCTCAGCCCCCCTCTCCCCTGCATACAGCTGACTTTTGCATTGCACACTGTTTTAGAGAGGCAAGGCATGCCTAGAATGCCTAGGCATGTGCCTACTGTGCCTAATTGGATATCTGGCCCAGTTCTTAGTGACGCTGCTGCTCGTACTGAATGTGAAAGGCACTGGCTTAGTCAGCATGGTAACCCAAGGCTGGTGTTGGGGTGAACTAGGATTTGAAGTCCCAGGTCTCTCTATTCTAACTTTTGTGAACTTATGATCCAACAGTAACCCAGGCTCAGTCATGTGACTTGTGAATCCAGCTTCACTGGTTTGTCCAGTCCTCAGTTGGTAGCATAAGACGACCAAATAAAACAATGTCATTTCCCTGGCTTTGAACCCAGAGTGTTGTCATTTCTGCCCTCTTCCCCTTTATTTCATGTTAAGTGTTAAGATTTTGTTGAATTTAAGAATATTGTTTTGTCTTGTGTAGCTCATGCAGGGTAAAATGGCAGATATGTACACACGGCTGATGGCGTGTCGGCAGTATGTGTATAATGTGGCAAAGGCCTGTGACCGAGGACACTTCAATGCAAAGGTGAGCTCAGTTCCTGATGGGCTGCTCAGGCCACTGCATGTATCTTTTACCCTTGTTCACGTGAGAGGGCGGAGGTTCTAGATCGTAGGTGTCCATGAATCAGTTACAGAAAATCTTATACCTTGTACCTTTGAATCCCTTGTACCCCACAAGTAAAAGAGAACTTAATTGTGCATGTCAGCAGATTTACCAGTATTCAGAGCTGCATCCTAGTAAGTCCATACAAAATGTTCAGGCTACTGAAAGTAGCTATGGCAGTCACTATAAGGTGTTATCACTTCCACCACTGATACCATAAGCATGTTTGGTTCAAAGAAGGCAACTAAAAGAGACTAACTGTTGGAGAAAAGTTTTACATCCTAAGTCAAATTGCATATAACCTCCATGGGCATGATGTAAATTCATGAAGGAGGGTGTAGTTTCCCTGCTGCATTCTTTTTTTTTTTGGTCCTTATGGAACGGATATGGGAGATCTGATAGAAAGCTTGTGTCTCTGCATGACAGACAAGCTTTTCTGTTTTTCTGCTGTGACCCCTGTTTGGCTCAGTGTGTCAGAGCCGTAACTAGGCATTTTTAGCACCCAGGCTGAGCAAGCAGAGGTGATGTGGGGAGAGTGGCATGCGGGGTCACATTCCTCCCCTCCCCCTTCAGTGGGTGGCCCACTGAGATGAGTCAAGGGATGGAAGTGACACTCCCTCCCCAGCTCCGCAGAGCCCCAGCCCTGCTGCATGGGGCTGGCCCCACTGAGCCGCCTGGCATTGCTGCTCACCCCCAAACATTCCTCTGCACCCCCCTCAGTTTGAAATCCTCTGAGGGGCAGTCATGTGCCCCACCCCACTGTCACCAGTTACATGCCACCTTTGCCCCCTACTGTTTTTTTCCCCATAGTTTCTCTGCCCCCTGGTTTTGTTCCCTGGGCAGCTACCCCACTTGTCCCACCCTGGTTATAGCCCTGCACAATCTTGTGTGCTTGAGAGGGACAAGCTTGGGCCTGTTTGCAGGTATACAAACTTGGTGAAAAGTAGGCATGATTGGAACGGTGCAGATGAAACTTTGCTGATTCTGTTGCTGTAAATATAAATGATCTTGTCCCTCCATTAGGATTGTGCAGGAGTGATCCTGTATTCGGCAGAATGTGCTACACAAGTAGCTCTGGATGGAATTCAGTGTCTAGGTAAGAATGTTGCTTCCTCCACCATTAGAAAGGGTGACCTGTGATGGATTGAAACATGCAGGAATACAGGCTCTCTGTTGTCCCTCTCCTAGTCATTGAGTTCAGTAGGCAAGAAATGCCTTCTGCAGTATGACTTAACTATTTACTTCTGTTCTTCAACTGGGAAGCTTTCTGTGAATGTGTCTGTACAGAATCAGCCCATACCCTGTTCTTTCTTGGTTTTCATCTCTTCTCTTTGTGATTGTAGGTGGAAATGGTTACATCAATGATTATCCTATGGGTCGCTTCCTGCGTGATGCCAAGTTGTATGAGATAGGGGCAGGAACCAGCGAGGTGCGGAGACTTGTCATTGGCCGGGCATTTAATGCTGCTTTTAAATAACACCCCACCATTCAACGAGAAACAGTCTCAACACCAAGAAGCCTTTGATCATAGTGGTGGTCCGCAAAACTTTTTTTCTCATATCACTGTCACATCTGGTTGATTATTATCCATTTGATGAACAAATGCTGCTAGGTTTAACTGGGCTCTGCTGACTGAATGAATTGGGCAGGAGAACAAAAGTAAATGTGTTCATGTGATCAGCCTGAATTTGTTCCTTCATCATACTCAGCAGCCATTTTGATTCTAAAATCTAAGGAGTTGAGGATGAAGTTTATGCCAGGAGTATATGACAGTCAAAGCAGGATGTTTCTTGCATGGTGAACTTTGAATAGGAAAAATCAGTTACTGAGCATTCTCCTCAATCTAGATCAATCTAGAGGGAATGGACATTGGATCAATCCATAAAGAATGGACAATGGGAATGGAATTTTATCATCTTTAAAAATTTAGAGTGCCATAAACAAGTAGCATTTTTAACACGCTGCTGCTGGAAGATGGTAATTTCCCAATGCAACATTCCACCAGTATGTTAACCTCCTGGTGCCATCCAGTTAACAATTTCAGCTTTGGGAATCCAAATGCCAGCTAACTTTGTGGTAGCTACTGTCTGCTGTTAACATCAAAGGATTTAAGCTACACAAGCAATACTGTAAAAAATGTCACCTAAAACCCTGTTAAGATGTCATGTATTTTTCTTTGCCCATTGCCTTTCCTATCCCTGCTGCTTACCAAGATATTTGAATGTAATCTGAAGTCTTCACTCTTCTGATTGGCTGCCTCCCGCTGTCTGATTCATTTGTTGATGTCACTATCAGTCATTCTGGAAGCTTTTAAAATGTCAAACCTTGTACTGTGGCATCCATCAATGAATCAGGCAAGAGGAGGTTGACTTATTTTAAAGGGTTCTCTGTTGGTGAGTGTGTGCACTTGCACTCCTAAATTTAATTGGCCATAAGGAGAAAGAAAGAGCCTAGTGAGAAAATTTGGGGCAGTTTTAAGAGGGAGTTAGGGAAACATTATGTGGAGTAGTTTAAATCTTGTGTGGTCTATTTTTAATAAGGAATACAGCAGTGTGTAATACAACTTCAAAGAGTGAATTACAGGAAGAAAGTAAATCTCTTGAATATAATAGATCAATGAATTAAACAGCTGCCATCTTGACCATCTCATGTAGGTTAAAAACAATATACCTTGTAGTTTTTATTTTTCTCTCTATATTTGGTGTTTGTCTAGATGGTGACTCTAAGCCAGCACACAATACAATATTTTAAAGCATCTATTTAATAATCTAAACCAACAATATAATAAAATATAAAAATATAATAAGAAACGCCCAGACCCAACTAAAATCCACCTTACTCAGTTTCCTCTGAAAAAACAAAACAAAAACTGATAGCTACACAGGTCATGCAGTATGCCCAGAAGGTCTTCTGGCCCAAGGGGAGAGGCAGCTCCCAGAGCCATGGGTCTGCCCCTAGAATGCCCAACCCTCAGACTGGGGATTGTCATCTCAAGCATCCCAACTGAGCTTTACTACTCAGGAAAAACACACAGAGAGGTGATCTCTGAGATACCCTGGGCCCAAAGCACAAAGGGCTTTGATCCAGGCTGACACCTTGGCTTGCACCTGAATATAATTTTGAATCCAGGGCAGACTTTGAAGCACAGGTGAAATATGCTTCACTTGTGAAACACCAAGTACATTTATGTACTGAATATATGAGAATGGAAATATGTTCTCATTTATTTAGATGAGAGAACGACTTAAGCTTTACCTCAGAAATATGAATGTCAACCCCTCTCCTACATTCAAACTGCATTCACTGCATCATGACCAGAGCCTCAAGAAAGATCTAAGGTGGGATTTTTCAACACTGCCTAAAAGATTTGGATGTCCAGTTCCCATGACAGTTTATGGGAATTGGGTATCCAACTCCTGTAGCCATCTTTGAAAATCTCAGCCCCAGTCCCATGATATATCAATAGAATGGCAGCTCCTTAGAGAGGGAGCCAATAGCAGCACTGATGGCAATGAAGGTGCCGAGACCATGCATGATACTTTTTTTTTAAATAATTGAAAATTCATTTTTTACTGATATGTTCTTTAGCTCTTTGATATGAGAATTAATTTCCTTGAGTTTTTCTTGAAGACTTGTTTAAAAGACAAAAACAAAACCACACATTGGCACTGAATCATAGCTTTGTAATCTGGCTTGGTCCAAGGAACCCCACTGAAATGAATCATAGAATCATAGAATATCAGGGTTGGAAGGGACAACCTCAAGATCTTTCAAGTGACTAGAATTGTTAAGAATCCATGTTCTGAGTCAGAATGGAACCTATATACCATGGCTTTTAAACCTGCCTCTAGCCCTGGCATTGCTTGTTTTAATACAAACAATAAATAACATCCCACTTTCTGGGCTGATCAGCACCTCAAAGTCAAGGCAAAATGAATTTGCATCTAATTCACCATCAGATAGAGTGGGAGGAGAGATCCATAAATCTTAGGAAAGGTTACATTAATCAAATTGCATACACTTCCATACATCACTGTGGTGAATATCGAGTGATCTGTCTTGCAAAAAGCATTGATCAAGGGGCTCTTTCCACATACTGAGCTGTTCTCACTGTGGTGAATGTCACGGAATCTCCTGGCTAAGTGGAAGAGGGTCTGTGATTAGGGTTTTGTTTTTTAATGTGTACTATGCCAATAAAGATATCTACTCTTAAACACATGCCGGCTGAGCTTCTTGGATTTTGCCCAGCAGGGGGCAGATATAGACTTTGTTTAGTTCTTAACTACAACTCAAATAGAGAACTGGACTCCTCCCAAAGTGCACATCCTGTGTGATTCGAGCTTGTGGTGTGCATGGGAACGGATGTTGCCTTTTATTCCCCTCCCTCCCTCTTCTCCACCAACCACTTTTTTCCTCTAATTGTTTTTTAAAAAGCTTGTGGTAGATCTGGCAGGTGCGGAAGCCTCTGGCCGCCTCCGGAGACCACAGCTAATAGGAGAAATTCTAGAAGGGCACTGTGCCCCTGCATATGTTGTTTCTGGTATCTGTTGCATTTAATTTGTAATAGAAATCATTCTAGCCCAATAAGGGACATTCACCTGATCACAGAGCTGGATTAGTCAAATATCCTGTCATAGAAAAAGTAGCTCTGAATTGGTGAGACAACAGTGAAACAGCACCTGCAATCTAGATGGTTTTCAAGACACTTCAGTAATTATTAGTGTCTGTGTCTATCTAAGGCATCCCTGATTGTTCCTCCTTTGTTCTGAGAGCCCTTGCCTCTCCACTGGGTCCTCCATGGACTTCCCCTATGGAACAGAAGCTGGTTACGTTAATAGCCATGTGTGCAGGGTTTTGGAGACTGTGGCACAGCTCCGTATCCTCACCCTGTTGTGATTGCTTTTTTCTGCGATACCGCTAGAAGAGAACATGCAGAGACGTGTTTGATGCAGAAGACCTTGACGGAGGGAAAGGGGAAGGCTGTGAGAGAATAAGCCTCCAGTTAGTGGGAGGGAGAGTAAGAAGGTGGATGAGATGTAAGTGGATCAGACAGGGTGTCAGAGCCCCCTGCTGTAGTTACCATGAGAAGCTGCCTCATGCCGCTCCTGATGGAGGGAGAATTTAATAGGACCTTGGCCCCTCCCATGTTCCTCAGACAAAACTGAAACTTGAAACAGAACCAAGCGCTCTGTGTTAGGGAACGGCCGGTGGAAGGGACAGTTTCTTTTGCAAACACCAAACAGGATCTTTGGTTTAGATCTCACCTATGGGATAAAGCTAGTGTTGAGGGATGTGACTACAACACAGATCGATTGTGCCCTGCCACTCTGCAGGGAGGAGACAGGCTTCTGACCACCTCAGGCTATAGACAGCGCGCCATTTCCCCCCCCAGGTCCACCTTCCATCAAGGTCAAGAACTAGTATGCTCTGCTGGCAACAAGAGGTGAGGAGCAGCCCCCAGTGGTTGGCGAAGAGGATCCACCTGCTCCCAAGGCTGGGAGACTTTCAGCTACCACACCCAAGAGGAGGAAACAGGTTAGTAAAGGCTGAGGACTCCCTTCTGAGGGGGATGGATGCATTTATCTGCCAACCTGACCTGACGTCCCAGGAGGTGTGCTGCCTGCCTGAAGCCTGTATCTGAGACCTTACGGAAAGGAGACCACTCTATCTGCTACCCCATGCTGCTCATCCCCATGGGCACTAATGATACTGCCAGATATGACCCTGAGCAGATAGCAGTGACTACAGGCCTTTAGGGCCAAGGTGAAGGAGTCAGGAATTGGTAGTGAATATGAAAATGGAAGGCAATGTGGGTGAAAGTGATTATGAAAGGGTAGATATCGTGAATCTAAGGGAAAGGAGCGAGAGCAGCAGAATAAGGACAATAGACTTCAAAAAGCAGCTTTTGACAAACTCGAAGAACAGGTACCTAAGTCCCAAGGGGGAGAAACCTAAGGGGAAAAGGAGTTCAGGAGAGCTGGCAGTTTCTCAGAGACCATATTAAAGGCACAACAGCAAACAATCGTGATATGAAAGATAGAAAAATTAATAAAAGGGCAATATGGCTCCATCAGGAGCTCTTTAATGACCTGTAAATCAAAAGGGAGTCCTACAAAAAGTGGAAACGGACCAATTGCTAAGGATGAATATAAAAGAATAGTACAAACGTGTAGGGACAAAATAAAAAAAGCTAAGGCACAAGAAGAGTTATACCCAGTAAGGAAATAAAAGGCAAAAAGAAGTAGTTCTATAAATACAGCGGGATCAAGAGACAGACAAAGGGAAATATAGGTCCACTATTTAGCAGGGAAAGAGAGCTAATAGATGACATCAAAAAGGCTGAGGTGTTTAATGCCTATTTTGCTTCAATCTTCACTAAAAAGGTTAATGGTGACCAGATGCTTAACACAATATTAACAACAATGGTGAAGAAATAGGTAAGCCAAAATAGGGAAAAAACGGGTTAAAGACTATTTAGGTAAGTTAAGTGTATTCAGGTCAGAAGTGCTGATGAAATTCATCCTATGATATTTAAGGAACTAACTGAAGCAATCTCTGAACCATTAGCAATTATCTTTAAGAACTTCTGGAGAACAGGTCAGGTCCCAGAGGACTGGAGAAGGGCAAACATGGTACTTATCTTGAAAAAGGGGAACTAAAAGGACTCCAAGAATTATAGATCATCAGCTGAACTTTGGTACCTGGAAAGATACTGGAATAATTTATTAAGCAATCAGTTTGTAAGGACCTAGAGGATAATAGGATTATAAGGAATAGCCAGCATAGATTTGTCAAGAACAAATAATGCCAAATCAACCTGTTCTCCTTCTTTAACAGGGTTACTGGCCTACTGGATGTTGGGGGAAGCAGTAAACTTGATATATCTTCATTTTGACACAACATTCTCATAAGCAAACTAGAGAAATGGGGTCTAGATTAAATTATTATAAGGTTGGAGCCATAACTGGTTGAAAGACCATACACAAAGAGTAAATATCAATGCCTTGCTGTCAGACTGGGAGGCCATATCCAGTGGGAACCTACAGGAGTCAGTACCTGGCTCTGGTACTCTTCAGTACTTTCATTAATGTCTTGAAATTGAGAATATGCTTATACAATTTGCAGATGACACCAAGCTGGGAGGGGTCTCAAGCACTTTGGAGGACAGGGTTAGAATTCAAAAGGACTTTTCCAAATTGGAGAATTGGTCTGAAATCAACAAGATGAAATTCAATAAAGACAAGTGTAAAGCACTACACTTAGGACGGAAAAATCAAATGCACAACTACAAAATGGGGAATAACTGGTAGTGGCTAGACAATAATACTACCGAAAAGGATGTGGGGGTTATAGTGGATCACAAATGAATATGAGCCAACAATATGATGCAGTTGTGGAAAAGGCTAATATCATTCTGGGAATGTATTTACAGGAGCATTGTATTTAAGAGACAGGAGGTAGTTGTCCTCCTGTCCTCAACACTGGTGAGGCCTCAGCAGGAGTATTGTGTCCAGTTTTGGGCACCACACTTTAAGAAAGATGTGGACAAATTGTAGAGTCCAGGGGACAGCAACAAAAATGGTGACAGGTTTAGAAAACCTGACCTCTGAGAAAAGATTAAAAAAACTGGATATGGTTAGTCTTGAGAAAAGATGACTTGTGGGGAGGGGGCTGATAAAAGTCATCCATATGTGAAGGGCTGTTATAAAGAGGGCCATGATCAATTGTTTTCCGTGTCTGCTGAAAGTAGAACAAGAAGTAATGGGCTTAATCTGCAGCAAGGGAGATTTAGATTAGATATTAGGAAAAACTGTCTGTCTAATGATGGTTATGTACTGGAACAGGCTTCCAGGAGAGGCTGTGGAATTCCCGTCATTGGAGGTTTTTAAGAACAGGTTGGACAAACACTTGGTCAGAGTTAGTCTAGATTTATTTGGTCCTGCCTCAGTACAGG
Organism: Mauremys reevesii; assembly: GCF_016161935.1. Lineage (NCBI taxonomy): Eukaryota > Metazoa > Chordata > Testudines > Geoemydidae > Mauremys > Mauremys reevesii. The sequence goes on from NC_052626.1 coordinate 59,193,158, forward strand.
GGCCTGGACTAGATGACCTGTTGAGATCCCTTCCAGCCCTACATTTCTATGGTTTCTGTGCTTTACAGACACGCTTGCATTTACAAACTGTGCACCAGCTATGGTGTGGTTTGGGGCTGTGGTTAAGAACAAGTTCCGTCTACATTGACATGATCACACTAGAGCATTCCAACTTGATCCAAACCTGACAGGACCCTATTACATGTGTTGGGTCCGGGTTGGGCGGGAAAACAACTGGACCTTCTTGGGCTCAGGGCAGGTCAGCACTCCTCCTCCTGCCCATAGGGTCAGCACCACAGCAGCTGTGAGTCCGGCCCCTGCCAGGTGCTGCCTCCTGAGAGTGTGTCAAGCAAGGCTTTGTAGCACCTCTCACTCTGCAGCGGGAGGCAGCAGCAGGGCACACAGCCACCGCGCCAACCCCACAGGCAGGAGGAGGTGAGCCCTTCCTACGGGCAGAAAGTGACAGCAAAGCTGATTCTGGTTGTAACTCAAACCATACACCTGCAGGGGGCCTATCATATTGTAAATGGGTCTCAAGAGGACAGTCAAGACCCCATCACTATGGGATTGTTTGGCCAGAGAGCTCCCTACATAACTCTCCTCTTCGCAAAGCTGCCACAGAGACCCCTTTTTGTATCCTGTAAATGGCATCTGCTCCACACTGGGCTCCTAAGGTGGACAAGAGAGATGATCCTGGATGTGCACTGTAGGAGCTCTGCCATGATGGAGCCTGGGCAGACATGCGGGCTGGCTCCTCTCCTGTGCACCCTCGGAGCTCCCCAGCTGGTGTTCTGCCTGCCCTGTGGAACTCCTGATCTGCAGAGTTCCCGCAAGCCTTGCCCCTGGTCACTGTTAAGAGCTGTCCAGCTGCAGCTGTGCCGGGACTCTGGAAGATCCCTGCTCTCTTTTGGTCCCTGCTGCATGCTCCCCAGGGATGGAGGATTGCTTAGAGCTGACTTGTGGCGGTAGGCTGTGTGTGGCGAGAGATGTGGTTTCTAGGCTGAGGTATGAATGAAGGGGAGGGAGGCTTGTGGTAGTGAGTGAGGAGCTTCACTGCATAATTCAAAAGTAATGTGATGCATAATAAAAGGATCATCAATGCTGGTTTTCACAGGGTAGATGGGACCTTGAGGGGAAGGAGTCTTTTTTAGGGCTTGAGCCTGCCATCATTAGCAAGCATAGTACATATTTGCATGAATAGCTCCACCATACTCAATGGGATTATCTCATGCTAGCAAGTAATGTACCTAGTACTGTTTATAGGCTTGGGCCCTTACTCAGTGTATCCAGCCTGTTTCTGGTCTCCTGAGCCTTTGGCTTTAGCTTCCAATTCAGGCCGCACTGGAGTTGATGGAAGGATCTGGTTTAGAGCGAAATATTGGCAGCAGAAAGCCATTGCTTATTTTTAAACTTCTTGCATGTCATGCAGCCCACGTATTGAGGGGGAGGGAGAGGAGCGGAGAACCACTGCAGCTGTTTTGCAAACGCCATCCAGCTGCATGCTCTAGCTGCCCCTGGAGTGATGGGCGCAGGGAAAGAGAGGAGCAGTCTACATTTAAGGCAAAACTTTCCTGCTGCTTCTCTCTATTATGTCAATCCTCATAATCCAGGGAAGCCAGTTGGACTATGTGGCAGCTGACACGCAGGCAGCAGCTCCTATCCCTGGCCCAGGAGGCAGACTGTGCTTGGCACAGCTGTGCCGGCTGTGCTCCCGTGGCCTGGTTACAATGACAGGGCCTGCTCTTCCAGAGGAATCGCTGGGCAGAAAGATTAGAAGGCGATTTCTTTTCAATATAAAAGAATTCACAACTGTGAAGAGGAGACAAAAACATTCTTGAGCAAAGCGGACAATATTGTGGGGGGTGAAAGGGAGAGCAGGGATTACTGTAGCAGTGCCAGGGGCTCGCCACTTGCACCTGCTGTTTGCTGAAAAGGCTGATGCTGAGCAATAAGCAGCTGATGCTGAGGCCCAGTTGTCAGCCAGAATGAAAAAAAAGCCTCTGATCAGTGCACTTGCCAAAGGCCCCGTCCAGCATCCCCTCCACACAAGCAGGAGGAGGAGCGGAGCATGTGTGTGGGTCTTAGACATAACTCAGACACCCACATGCAACAGGCTAGGCGTGCGGCTGAGTGAATCTCCCAGACACATGGCTGTGATAGCAAATTGCTCTGCAGGGCTAGATTCTCCCACCTCCAGCACAGAGGACCTTCATGAGTGGCTAAATCAGCAGGACAGACACTGGGAGTGGGATTGCCTGCCTTGGTATGGAGCTGTGAATGTTGAGTTTCAAACAGATCTAGAGGAAGTGGGGAGAAGCCTGAACTCTCGCCCACCTTTGCAACTCCAATTTAAAACATTCCCCCATTCTCTCAGCTATTGGAATCCTCAAATAGACAAGTGAATTTCTCTGTGAAACCACCAGGACTCTGTATTCTTATTTAGTGCTGGTGAAAGTGCTAGCTTGACCCGCCCAGGGATGAAGGAGGAATAAATATACAAGACAGCAACACCACAAACTTTCCCTCCCCCCCCCCACCCCCCGGCTTGTTCCTGAGCTGCAGGAACCTCCCGAAGGTGCAGTATTAGGGTGACCAGACAGCAAATGTGAAAAATCGGGACAGGGTGTGTGTTTGGGGGGGGGGGGGTGTAATAGGAGCCTATATAAAAAAGACCACAAAATCGGGACTGTCCCTATCAAATTGGGACATCTGGTCACCCTAGCAGTAGTTCACGTTGGATCCCTGGCCTCTGCTGAGATAGCTGAAGTGGGGCCCAATTAGTGGAGAACAAGGATGATTGACCGCTACTGCATTGGGATCTAATGGGGAGACTTTCATAAGAGCTCAGCATTACTCCCCTGAGAATCTGGCCATAAATGTTGCAGAGGTTGCTGCTGGGTGCTGAACACTTTTGAACAGCTGATTCTTATTTAGGGGCCTATGTGGGAGCTGAGCACCTAAAAAGCTGGCCTGCATGTCCCCAGTCAGCCGCTCAGTCAGGCTGCATGTTTAATGCCGTCTGAGGAAATAAAGTGGAACTCACAAGGAAGTGGGGAGAATGTTGAGTTGCTTCAGCAGATTTCAATGGAGACTCAGGCTGTTTCTACACTGTGGATTTCCCACACTTTGCCCACCATTTGCCTGCCTTGTGCTTCTGTACTGGTGGCAGCAATTGTGGCAGTGCTAATATAGACTGGGCAGGTGTTTACTACAGTGTCTCCTGTCCCTACCCAGAGCTTGCTGCAGGGCAGCTGTCTTGGTAGGCAGTGAAGAAGAGCTAGGCTTGTCTTGCTACAGCTGTTTCCCACTGGGGAAATGAAGAAAATGTCATCCAGGAACCTATCAGAGGGTGTTAATACCTCTTATGTCAGCAGGGGTGCTGAAGGGAGGCCCTTTCACCTCTTCTGTGCTGAAGACAAGGGGGTATTTTACTGGGTAGGGCTTCTGCTACAGTGAACCAACCTTCATAGCAACTATATTGGCGCAGGACAGGAAACCACTCTTAGTAGATCCTACTGTAGCTCATCTTTAAGTGAAACTCATCCTTGGATTTGGAATGAAACAAGCAGCATACCCAATTTTTTTGTGAGATTGAACTTTCTTTTATGTTTTATGTGTATGTTGTCCTATGTCTTCATTTTCTGATATAGGGCCAACATGCTATGGACTACACAGGGCCTTGCCTTTATTTGGATCAAACTTCCTGGTATTTATTGAACAATGGCCCTTTTGCAGAACTGGGAATCTTAAAAATCCCCTAGGAGGTTTCCAATTGCTGATACTGGAACTGTCTAAGTGAAACTGCGTGAGCGTAATTCTTTCTTGCTTTAACAGCTTGCCCCTCTGATCCAGGGCTGTTTGTTGCAGATGGCAACTGGAAACATTTCCTTTTGCAGAAGTATGTGAGCTTAGGGTCATTGCATCACATTGCCCTTCAGAGGAGCTAAAGGGATTAGGTAAGTGGTAATGTGTCATGTGTTTGGTAAGAAGAGGCTTTTCACCAGATTTCAGGGTGGCCTGGTTCAGTGGTGATGAAAAGTCATTTCTATGGGAAATGAGCTGAGGGTCAAGTATCAGAGGGGTAGCCGTGTTAGTCTGGATCTGTAAAAGCAACAAAGAATCCTGTGGCACCTTATAGACTAACAGATGGCTTGCATCTGAAGAAGTGGGTATTCACCCACGAAAGCTCATGCTGCAGAACGTCTGTTAGTCTATAAGGTGCCACAGGATTCTTTGTTGCTTTTACAGATCCAGACTAACACGGCTACCCCTCTGATACTTGACACCATGCAAGGCACTGCATTTAGCCGTATGGAGTGGAAATCCATCAACCTCATGAAGAAACTTGCACAAATACAGACAGACATCATCTTCCTTTCCAAATGCAAACGGATGGACATCATACCAAATGGACTAAAGGTAAAAAATCCACTGCTATCTACATACTACACAGACCACAGTGAGAGATTATGCCATACTCTATCAAAGAAACTGAGGAACCACCTGATCAGCCTCCTATACAGCAAACAGGAAAACATCAAAAAAGAGCTCTCCAATCTGGAGACTCTCATCAATAACCAAACTTCCATACAAACGGACTTCACTAAAATAAGACAGGAGATCTACATCACTCACTTCACCTCTCTACAAAGGAAAAGGACTGTAAGCTGTCTAAACTCCTACCTGCCACATGGGGCCACAACCGTGGTACCCCTAACCCACCCAGCACTATCGTCAATCTATCCAACCACGCACTCAGCCCAGAAGAAACGTCTGTCCTATCTCGGGACTCTCTTTTGCCCTGCCACCCCCACCAACATGATACAGTTCTGCGGCGATCTGGAAGCCTACTTTGCCGTCTCCGACTCAAAGAATACTTTCAGGACAACACTGAACAGCGCACTGATACACAGTTACCCTCCCACCAACAGCACAAAAAGAAGAACTCCACATGGACTCCTCCTGAGGGTCGAAATGACAGTCTGGACCTATACATTGAATGCTTCCGCCCGTGCACAGGCAGAAATTGTGGAAAAACAACATCGCTTGCCTCATAACCTAAGTCGTGCAGAACGCAATGCCATCCACAGCCTCAGAAACCATCCTGACATTATAATCAAAGAGGCTGATAAAGGAGGTGCTGTTGTCATCATGAACAGGTCTGACTACCAAAAGGAGGCCGCCAGACAACTCTCCAACACCAAATTCTACAGGCCACTGCCCTCAGATCCCACTGAGGAATACACTAAGGAACTGAACCATCTACTCAGGACACTCCCTACACTAACACCGGAACAAATCAACATACCCTTAGAGCCCCGACCAGGGCTATTCTATCTACTGCCCAAAATCCACAAACCTGGAAATCCTGGGCCCCATCATCTCGGGCATTGGAACTCTCACTGAAGGACTGTCTGGATATGTGGACTTTCTACTCAGACCCTATGCCACCAGCACTCCCAGCTATCTCCGTGACACCACTGATTTCCTGAGGAAACTACAATGCATTGGTGACCTTCCAGAAAACACCATCCTGGCCACCATGGATGTAGAGGCTCTCTACACCAACATCCCACACGCTGATGGAATACAAGCTGTCAGGAACAGTATCCTGATGATGCCACAGCACAACTGGTTGCTGAGCTCTGTGCCTTTATCCTCAGACACAACTATTTCAAATTTGATGACAATATATATCTCCAGATCAGTGGCACCGCTATGGGCACCCGCATGGCCCCACAATATGCCAATATTTTTATGGCTGACCTGGAACAACGCTTCCTCAGCTCCCGTCCACTCACGCCCCTTCTCTACCTACGCTACATTGATGACATCTTCATCATCTGGACCCATGGGAAAGAGACTCTGGAAAAATTCCACCACGATTTCAACAGCTTCCACCCCACCATCAACCTCAGCCTGGACCAATCTAAGGTCCACTTCCTAGACACTACGGTGCAAATAATTGATGGACACATTAACACCACCCTATACCGAAAACCTACCGACCGCTATGCCTACCTTCATGCCTCCAGCTTCCATCCCGGGCACACCACAAGATCCATTGTCTACAGCCAAGCACTGAGGTACAACCGCATCTGCTCTAACCCCACAGACAGAGACCAACACCTACAAAATCTCCACCAAGCATTCTCAAAACTACAGTACCCGCTTGCGAGGAAATAAGGAGACAGATCAACAGAGCCAGACGTGTACCCAGAAGCCTCCTACTGCAAGACAAACCCAAGAAAGAAACCAACAGGACTCCACTGGCCATCACATACAGTCCCCAGCTAAAACCCCTCCAGCGCATCATCAGGGATCTACAACCCATCCTGGACAATGATCCCACACTTTCACAGGCCTTGGGTGGCAGGCCAGTCCTCGCCCACAGACAACCTGCCAACCTGAAGCATATTCTCACCAGTAACTGCACACCGCACCATAGTAACTCTAGCTCAGGAACCAACCCATGCAACAAACCTCGATGCCAACTCTGCCCACATATCTACACCAGTAACACCATCACAGGACCTAACCAGATCAGCCACACTATCACCGGTTCATTCACCTGCACGTCCACCAATGTAATATATGCCATCATATGCCAGCAATGCCCCTCTGCTATGTACATCGGCCAAACTGGACAGTCTCTAAGGAAAAGGATAAATGGACACAAATCAGATATTAGGAATGGCAATATACAAAAACCTGTAGGAGAACACTTCAACCTCCCTGGCCACACAATAGTAGATCTTAAGGTGGCCATCCTGCAGCAAAAAAAACTTCAGGACCAGACTTCAAAGAGAAACTGCTGAGCTCCAGTTCATCTGCAAATTTGACACCATCAGCTCAGGATTAAACAAAGACTGTGAATGGCTTGCCAATTACAGAACCAGTTTCTCCTCCCTTGGTTTTCACACCTCAACTGCTAGAACAGGGCCTCATCCTCCCTGATTGAACTAACCTCATTATCTCTAGCTTGCTTCTTGCTTGCATATATAAACCTGCCCCTGGAAATTTCCACCACTTGCATCTGAAGAAGTGGGTATTCACCCACGAAAGCTCGAGCTGAGGGTCCTCGTTCCAGTCCTACGGGCAGGTTTCTGTCATCCCAGTTCGCATATTGCTCCACTATCAGGCGGGCCCTTTTTCCTGGCTGAGACATGGAAACTGAATCTCTCTTTTACTCCTAGGGCTGGTCCTTCCTGGTGTGTATTGAGACATCTAGATGCTCAGTTACTACAGACATGAGCATGTTGTAAAACACTACTACAATATGGCTGCACCAATGAACTTGCTGTGTATTGTTTATGGATAAGGCTGTGCGTCTGTCACGGAAGTCACGGATTCCGTGGGCGAGCAGCAGCAGTTTGGGTGTGTGGGAGGGGGCTCGGGGCAGGGGGTTGGGGTGCAGGGCAGCACTTACCTCGGAGGTGGGGACTCCCCAGCTCCCACTGGCATGGCCCCTGCAGCTCCTAGGCAGAAGGACCAGGGGGCTCTGCACACTACCTGTGCCCACAGGCACTGCCTCCATAGCTCCCATTGGCTGTGGTTCCCAGCCAATGGGAGCTGCAGAGCCAGTGCTTGTGGTGGGAGCAGCATGCGGAGCCCCCCGGCCACCCTCCCCTAGGAGCTGCAGGTACACTAGTCGGAGCCAGGTAGGGAGCCTGCCAGCCCTGGCAACCCTCCCCCCTGCAGCACCAGCAGGGGTCCCAGGCCGTGTGCCGCCGCTGCCTGACCTCCCACAGCACCAGCAGGGGTCCCGGGCCAGCACCCCCAGCACCAATGGCACCCCCGGACCATCCTCCCAGAGCACCCGCAGGGCCCCCAGCCCAAGTTTTAGTTAGGGGTATATAGTAAAAGTCATGGACAGGTCACGGGCCATGAATTTTTGTTTACTGCCCATGACTTTTACTAAAAATACCTATAACTAAAACATAGCTTTAATTATCAACAAATAGAACCTAAGAATGGCTGTACTGGGTCAGACCAATGGTCTGTCTAGCCCAGTATCCTTGCTTCCAACAGTGGCCAGTGCCAGATGCTTCAGAGGGAATGAACAGCGTAATTTAGAGTGGTCTTTCTCCTGTCATCCAGACCCAGCTTCTAGCACTTGGAGCTTAAGAGATACCCGGAGCATTAGGTTGCATCCCTGACCATCTTGGCTAATAGGTCCATCAATGGCTTTCTTCCATGAACTTATCTAATTCTATTTTGAACCCAATTATGTGTTTGGCCATCACAACATCCCTTGGCAACAAGTTCCACAGGTTGACTGTATGTATGTGAAGAAGTACTTCCTTCTGCTTGTTTTAAACCTGATGCCTGTTAATTTCGAGTGACCCCACGGTTCTTATGTTATGTGAAGGGGTAAATAACATTTCCCTATTCACTTTCTCCACATCATTCATGATTTTGTAGACCTCTGTCATATCCCCCTTAGTCATCTCTTTTCTAAGCCGAACCTTGGTCTTTTAATGTCTCCTAATATGGAAGCTGTTCCATGCCCCTAATCATTTTTGTTGCCTTTTTTAATTTCCTAATTCTAATATATCTTTTTTGAGCTCTCTGGATTGTCAGTTACTACAAAGATGAGCATGTTATAAAACCCTACCTACAATATGAGTGTTTAGGCAGCCAATACAGCCAACAACTTCTCTGTGTATTTTTAGTGGACAAACAGAAGACGCCGGCTTCTAATTTGGCACCTTTTTCCATGCACAAAATCTGTGGAATTAAGAAAAAAAAAACACCTGAGGCAAACTGACACCGAGATAAATAAACACAGTTCCACCCTCGCCTGCTACTCAGAGCTGACGAACCTGATCTGCTGACATGGCTAGGCAGATCCAGCCGAGGTTGTTTTTAGTGCCAGCTGTCTGGCCGGCCAAGTCAGTAATAGTTCTGTCCTTAACGGCTGCAAAGACGATGACACAACCCTTTTTTAAAATTGAACCAACAAACCTTTAAATGCAAAATTGCTTTCTCCTTTCTGTTACTCCTGCTGCTGCTTGCATAGCTGAGGTACTTGTATAATATGCTGTGGGCCGAATTCGGCAGTCATAGAATCACAGGACTGGAAGGGACCTCTCGAGGTCATCTTGTCTAGACCCCTGCACTCACAGCAGGAATAAGTATTATCTAGACCATTTCTGACAGGTGTTTGTCTAACCTGCTCTTAAAAATCTCCAATGATGGAGCTTCCACAACCTCCTTAGGCAATTTATTCCAGTGCTTAACTATCCTGACAGGAAGTTTTTCCTATTGTCCAATCTAAACTACCCTTTCTGCAATTTAAGCCCGTTGCTTGTTGTCCTATCCTCAGAGGTTAAGGAGAACAATTTTTCTCCTTCCTTGTAACAACCTTTTATGTAGTTGACTGAGATGGGACATAACAGTTTTCTTCTCTTTTCCAAACTAAACAAACCCAGTTTTTTCAATCTTCCCTCATAGGTCATGTTTTCTAGACCCTTGATCATTTTTGTTGCTCTTCTCTGGACTTTCTCCAATTTGTCCACATCTTTCCTGAAATGTGGTGCCCAGCACTGGACACAGTACTCCAGCTGAGGCTGTATCAGTGCGGGGTAGTTACACCCACTTATCAGTGTCTAAGGGAATCTAAGCTGCTGTAATGTATATGCTGTAAGGCCTGGTCCATGGATAAACAGGGGACCTCAAACTCTCGTGATCTAAGTCCAGTACCTTTTTACCAGCACTAAATTAACTGTATAAGAATTCTGTTAGGCAGATGAATGTCTCTCTTAACGTAGCCAGCATATAGCATGGGCAAGTTCGGAAAAACCCTTTGGGCCTGGTTTTCAGACACAGCTTTGCACCCACTATTACACGAGGTGCCAAACTGAAGGCACAGTTATTTATGAATGCAAAACTGCATCTGTAAAACTGAAGGCTGGATTGAGGCTTTCTTAGAAATTAGGCCCCCCCCGGTCAGATCCTGGTTTGCTCTGTAAAGCCTTTCCACAGCACAAGTGGGTTGTAAAACGGCCCTGAAAGGGGTAGTTGGGGATTTCTCTGACTGATGTAGAGCAGATATAGCCAGTACTATCCTATCCCCACCCAACCCTCTCCCCACCTCCTGCAGGGTAGGTGTTGAGGCAGAACACCTGTACTCCAGCAATTCCCAGCTAGCAAAACATCCTCTAAGGGGCTGTTACAAACAGGTGTAAATTGCAGGCCTGAGGTTGCTCTCATTTATGCCAAGTGGCCACCATCTGCTGCAGGGATCAGAGAGGTGCAAAGATTCTGTGGAGCCACCTTTGCTTTGCTTCTCTTCAGCTGTGCTGGGCAGAGCCCTGGCACCACTGGGGGGGCCCTAGAAACGAGAGCTCCCTCCAGAAAAGTGGAGAGTGAAATTAGGGATGCTGGGAAGGAATCCCATCCTGTACCTACCCCCAGGTACTCCATTCTAATGGCACTTGACAGGGCTATGAGCCCAGAAGCTTACGGACTTTCACCTCCAGGCACTGCATGGCGGGGGGTCACCCTAACTGAATCCCGCTGCCACCAGCAACCAGCCACAGGGAGGGGCGGAGAGGAGATGAATGGAAATGATCCTTGCTGCAGGTGAGCTGATCCCAAACACACTCTCCTTGTCTACTGCTGCTGCTGTGTGAGTGGGAGGGGGCTGTGTGGGTTAAACGTTCCTGCAATCATTGCTGCTTTCACTCGGCCCAGAGCTTTCAAAGGCGGTTGCCTTTGCTCCGCTGTGCTGAGTAAGGGGGAAGGAGCAGCACCAGCAAAGCAAAACCAGCAGCAGCAAGGATGACACACCCTGCCCTGAAGTCTCGGCAGAGGACTCGAAAGTGAGCTGCATGAGTAACTGTGGAGGTGGCATTGTCCTGTCAATTCCCCCTGCAGCTTGCTGGCACCGCGTTTGCGAGAGCTAAGCCCTGGTGGCTGGAGTGGCAAGATGCTGAGCCAGGCTTGCTGCCCCACCAGGCCGTGAGCTCGGGGCTGCGGCCCAGCAGGACTGCTGCGTGGCGCGCGCAGCTGGCAAGCAGCCCATCTCCGTAGGAAGTCACTTTACTGCTGTTGAAATCTGTGCGTCCTGCTGGGCTGGAGCGACAGGAACCGCACAGGGCCTTTCAGGAGCAGTGGGAGGGAGAGGCCTTCGCCTCCCTCGCTCTGCTCTGACTAATCTACCTGACAGGGGAGAGATTACAGGCACAAATAATCAACAGGAGCCTCCAGCCGTGGGTAGAGAACACTTCCCCCTCGCACTAGCTGTGCCTTCAGGCTGGACAGCCCCCCAAGGGCAGGGACCAGCAGCAGCAGCTGAGCCTTTGCAATCAAACAGTCTTAGCTGAGCCGAGCCTTTGCCATGGGGCATCCCGGCATCCCCAGGGGCTGCGACTAGTTTTCGTTGGAGCTTCAGCCTCAGGCAGTGCTCTCTGGGGCTCAGGTTAATGACAATTGAGCCTTGGGGCTCAGGTAGCCTTAGCAATGGCAAAGGGTCACTCGAGGCAGGACCACAGGGTGCATTAGTGGCCCTTGCTCATTTCATGCACCTTCCCACTCACACTGGCTGTCTTGTCTTGCACGATTCTAGCTCCCTACAATTTTGCTTCATGCACATTTAGGGTGCAGTGGCTCCTGTCGCACTGAAAACACAAATGGTTGCTGCTGATGACTATCGTTGGGAAATGGTTCCATTTCCCGGAGTGACCTTTGTTGCCTGTCTCTCTGCGGTCAGAACCCCAACACCTTTCTACCCTGTATTATACAGCAGGCCAGACTGAATGCTCCACTCCTGCATCCACAGTCTGTCTTTTGTGGAAATGCTGCCAGGTCTTCGTTTGCAACGCAGCGTGACCATGCTGCAGAGTGGCTCTCTGAGTGCTTCCCCTATCATCTAGTTTGGATTCTGAGCATTGAACCCAAGCTGGCACTAATTGGTGCCCTAATCCTGCTTCTTTGTCCAGAATGTGCATGGCTTGTTACTGCTATATCTTTATTTACAAACCCCATTACCTAGTGGAAATCAGACACCCAGTGCGCTTCTTGGGTGGTTAAGACCATTTAGCCTGGAGCGGCCTACGGGATGCAATAAAACTGCCTGAGGCCTGCAACAATCCTCTGGAAATGCGTTGCCTGTCATGTCTTATTGTTCATTCAGCTGAGTCTTTGCCCTGAGGAACACCCGTCAGGACTATGGCTCAGCCCAGGAAGATCTCTGTGCCAGAGAGTACAGCCTGATGGCAAAGGCTGAGGTAATGCAATGCTCTGCTCTGGAGGAATTGCCAAGGAAAGCCTATCAGACTGAATTCTCTAATATAAGCCCAGTTGGGGGGATTTTGGGGCAGATCCTCACCCGCTGCCTTTCTTTGCACTTGTCTCCTTGCAGAGTGTCTAATATAGTGCGATCCCATCCCTGTGTCAGTGGGTTAGATCTCTGGCTCATTTTGTCCTGCTGCAAATGCTCCTTGCAGACTGCCCCATTATTCATCCTGCCTAGGAGCTCCTCCTCCTGTCTGCTTCTCCCTGAAGCAGAACTGTGCCAGTGTAGGGTCGCTCCTGTGCCAGCAAAGAAATGGCTTCTCCCGCTCTGACAGAAGCAGCACAGCCAGCGGTTTCCAGCTTAAAATAAGTTATGCTTCCAGTCAATGCCCTTCCGTCCCTCTTCTCCCAGAGAACAAGTGTTGAGAACTGTGCCTGGCTGGATCCACCAACATCTACTGGGGTCCCTATTTCAGAATGACACACTTTGGGGTCATGTCAGCCCCCTGCTTTTGCCATCAGTACTCTGCTCTGTGGGCGTGTTACTGCCTGCAGAGAGTTTCTTCACCTAGAAGTGACCGCAGAGGAACTCTGGAAATATGCAGAATTTATTTTTTTTTAAATTAAGTGGAGGCTCACCATCCCTTCTGTGTGACTGTCAGAGAGACGTCGCTCCTTTTACCTCCTGTTGATGTTTTCAACAGAGCAAGACATATTCCGCCATCCTTACTCACACTGACTAGTGCCTTGCTCTGCAAACAGACCCAGACTGCCTCGTTCTGATCTCCCTGATGCTGGCGGAATCTCACTGAAGTCAAGATAGTTACACCCGTTTTACATAGGTGTAAGTGAAATCTGATCAAACCCCACAGACTCCAATGGCACTACTGGTGGAGTAAGGGATTGCTCCACCCCATGGTGGATGATTGAATCTGGCATTATGTATATAAAAGAAAAAAAATGAGCAGATCAGGCGACACGAGAAGAGTTATTCACATTTGGCAAGTGCCAGGCTCGATCTAAACGCTCTCCAAACCCATGGATGAAAATCCATCTCTAAATCGAAGCACTCCCCAAAATCAGGGGGTTGAGGTTTTTGGTTTGATTTTGGCGGGGGTGTATGTGGGAGCAGCATTGTACAGAGAGAGGTTTAAGAGGTCAGTTCTGATATGAACGTGGATTTGGATTTCAGGCCTGCTTCTAATAATACGGTATTTATCTAAAGCTGGCAACAGTGTCCCAGATCAGAAGCCACTGTGCACATATATCACGGATCGAGCATGTAGCACACAATAACATCCACTCAGTGGCAACGACTTCTTTGTATCTAGCAGGACTGTAACCGTTTTATTAAGCACTTGCCACGGCATTTGGGCTGCAGTACAAGAATTTATAATTAAAAGATTACAATTTTGGTTTGATTGTCTTTTTAGAGGTCACCCACCACAGTCAAATAGCCTCGAGCTGACCAGTGGTAGGGGGAAAGGAACAGTCAGCCTGTGGGGAAAAGTGTAAATGTCCGACACAAGCAGCCTACAACCTAATGAAAATCTGCTACCTAGATAAACCAAAGACAGGAGGAGGCCTCTGCACTGCCTCTTGTGACAGAGCAGCGCGGTCGTGCCACTGAAAGACGGGTGCTTTCCCCACCTCCACCTCAGCCACAAAGGCCAGCCCAAGTCACAGCAGCTTTATGGGTGAGTCACAGTGAGAGGTTAGAGGCAGGACTCCTCAACCCTCACACTAATCTCTGTTGCAAAGCCTGCCAGTCAGAAAGCAGACTCAGCCCTCTCTCTCTTAGGAGGCTAGTCTACTCTTTCGAACCCAGGAGCCTGGGGATGCAAAGCACTAAGAAGCCGAGCTGGTGAACTGCCAAAGACCTTTCTGGCTCCTGAAGAGGAGCCGCCATTCTTTGGAAAACCTTCACGTTAGAGAGAGGCCCAAACTGAGGCATGGAATCCAAATGCCCCTGAGCTTTGGGGAAGTCTGCTCCAGAGCTATCTCCAAACCTCTGGATTCAGCCCCAGTTCTATTTAAAACATCTTTTTCCAAACATGGATCTTCTTCTTCTTTTCTTCTTCTTCCTTTTTTTTTTTTTAAGAACTTCCTTTTTCCTAGGTAAGAATATTTGTGGCTGAAAAGGTAGGTTTGCTGCCTCCCCAGCCAGTCTCTGTTTCTCATAGTTGAGCAGGCAGTGGGATCATTCTGGTGAACGTGACATTATGGCTGTTCCCTTGGCTACAAGTTATGGAGTCATAAACCCAGGGTTATACTTCCAGTGAAGGGACCAGCAACAGGAGAAGCAGAGCACTGAAGGGAAACATTTAACCACACAGAATTGAAGGAATGAGAGGTGAAAAGCAACGCAACTAGCAGCAGCAATGGTTCTCTTTTCAACAGCAGTGTTAAAGCCTCTTTATAGCAGAGATGGAGCTGAACTGGACAACAGGCTCTGAACAACGCTGAACTTTGGAGAAGTTTGGATTAGGATCCAGTTCCAAAGCTAAGCTTCACATATATACAGGACTAAGCCCTCCCACTCCGTGACCAGGACGTTGGTGCAACCAAAGGGAACTGCCCCAAATTTTACTTTGAAACCAGTGTATCCAGGGAGAGGGAGCTTCGTGGGCATTGTGTGGATACCCATGAACTTCTGGCTAGTTATGGTCAACACAAATCATAATTATATACCTCACTTTTAAGTCTCAATGCAGTGATTAAAAGGAGCTCCTAGTAAATCAGAGGTGCATCAGAGACCATCTCTCCTTTGAAGGCAGATGTCTTCTCACAAACTGTGTATAGCTCAGGTGCCCAACTCTGTGTTTTCCTGATGTGAGTAAACCATCAGTTCCCCAATGCTGGCTGCCAACCACAGATACCAAAAGTATAGCATGAACGTGGGCAGACTTCCAAGAAACTGCACCTCTGCAGACACCACATGAAAGCAAAGAATCGTTCCCCATAGAGGACAGAGTTGAAAGAGCACCAAGTAATGATGGCACCCAAAGCATGCATCCCTCAGTTCCCAGCCACACCTGGCCTGTGAGCCAAGCAAGAGAAAAGACACCTAGCTAACATTATTGGAGCAGAATCCACTGCCACCGCCCAGCCCCCAAATTATCTGCCTTACCCAAGAACACATTCACTGATAAATGAGCTATTGGGAGTTTATTATGAAGGGAGGAAGTTTGTAGCCAGGAAATGTCTATTGTTCTCCTCAGAAAATATGGGTTATTACAAAATACGTTTTTGTATCTGAACCTGTGCATTTAACACTAAATCTCCATCTGTTCTGCCAGCTGTCTGATGATCTGTCATAGTCATTATCTAATGACCCCTCTCCAGATCTGTAGTGGCTACAACAGGGGTTGGCAACCTATGGCACGTGTTCCAAAGACAGCACACGAGCCGATTTTTAATGGCACGCTGCTGTCTGCCGGAGTCCCAGCAGGCAGCAGCGTGCCATTAAAAATCCTGCCCGACCCTCTTCTCCGCCCTCCACTCCCCCACCCCCTCCCACGGGGGCAGGGGGCAGAAGCTTGGTCCTGCCGGCTCCCTTGCCTCTTCCCGCAGTGTGCTGGGTTCCTGTCCCTCCTTCTCCTCTCCATCCCTCCCTCCCTGCTGGCCGATCAGCTGGTGGCCCTTGCGAGGGAAGGGGTCGGGGAGGAGTGGAGTCAGCATGCTCACTGCTCCCAGCAGAGGCAGAGAAGAAGCAGGGGGCAGGGCCTTGGGGAAGGGGGAGGGGATGGAATAGGGGCATATCCCCTCCAGTCCCCTGCCGTGAGCACCCCACGACCCCAGCCCACACCCCCAGCCCTCTTCCCTGACCCCCCTCACACACACCCAGCCCTCTGTCCTGCAGCCCCGCAGTCCCCCCATGGCCTCTGCCCTGACCCCCCGACACACCCATCCAGCCCTCTGCCCTGCAGCCCCCCACACACCCCATGTCCCTGCCCATAGCCCTGTACCCCCCTCACACACACCCAGCCCTCTGCTTGACTCCTTCACCCACACCCCACACTCCATGCCCTGACACCTGCACCCCCCTCACATGCTCCCAGCCCGCTGCCCTGACTCTTTCATCCCCCCACATACCCCGACCCCCCACACCCCATGCACCCCCCCACATCCTGACTCTTGCACCCCCCACATCCCCACCCTGAGCACCCAACGGGAGCTCCTGCACCCCCCTCTCCACAACAGTCCCACCATCACCCCTTGCACCAAATGGGAGCTACCCAGGTAAGCGCTCCACACTCAAACCTCCTGCCCCAACCCTGAGCCCCCTCCCTCATTCTAGCTCCTGGCCAGACCCTACACCCCAATCCCCAGCCTGCTCCTTCACCCCCAGGCCTGTGCTCAGTGCACTCCCACCCTCAGCTCAGTGCAGAGACAGAGGAAGAGAATGGGCCAGAACCAGGGAGACGGTAGGTACCCACTGGTATGTGGGCAGAGCCAGGACCCAGACCGGCAGTGGGCTGAGCGGGCTGACAGGAGCCGGCGGATGGAACCCCTGAGTGGCAGTGCGCTGAGCCGCTCAGCCCACTGCCGGTCTGGGGTTCTGGCTGCCGGCCCTGCACAGCCTGCTGCCTGTCTGGGGTTCTGGCTGCTGGACCCTTGCCAGCCAGGGTCCCGGCTGCAGGCCCCGCTCAGCCTGCTGCCGGCCTAGGTGAACAGAACCCTAGACCAGCAGCGGGCTGAGTGGGCCGGCAGCGTAAGATCGACATTTTAATTTAATTTTAAATGAAGCTTCTTAAACATTTTTAAAACTTTGTTTATTTTACAATACAACACTAGTTTAGTTATATAATATATAGACTTGTAGAGAGAGACCTTCTAAAAAACATTAAAATGTATTACCGGCACGTGAAACCTTAAATTAAAGTGAATAAATGAAGACTCAACACACCGCTTCTGAAAGGTTGCCGACCCCTGGGCTACAATGTCTATATAAACACCAGCAGTCAGTTGTGAGCAACCCGGAACTGATAAACACAACCCTGATGGTACTTACTTTCAACACAATTACAACAACAACAACAACAAAAAAGATACTGCAATCCACATGCTTGTATAATTATTTAAAAAATTAGATTCTCTACCCCGATCCCATTTCCTGGAGAGAACATCCAAAGGATTTCCATTGATACACAGCCCAAAGGTCAAGCTAATTGGGGTTCTGAGATCAGAATTCTTCCCAAGCCCACTGAAACAAGAACAGTCACAAAGAAAAGCTCCTTGGGGGTGAAATCAAGCCCTGGAGATGAGCAGCATGCTGGTTATCAGAGAGATGGAAAGGAATGCCCAGCAAGTGATCCCAACACAAGTCATGTGAGCAGTTAGTTACCTGAGAGAAGAGATTAGGTGTATCCATAGCCCAGAACACTAAGCCAAGGAAATGGCTGAATTTATTAAAAAGGAAACAAACAAATGGAAACCTGCCTGTCTCAGGCCATTGTCTGAAAATGACATTCTGCCAAGTGCAGCCAGTGCTCCTCGTTCAGGTCAATGCCGACCTTCTCTGCCTTCTTTCCTCTCTTCCAGTGCAGGCCAAGAGATGATCTCTATTAAATGGATTAATTAGCTAATGTTTGTACAGCACTAGGGAAATATGAAGCATTTTGTAAGTAAATCTATAAGCCCCCAACAGAGTCCTTATCTTCTATCCACTGGAGTTCTATAAGCAGAGGGTTATTGTAATGCAGGCAGTTCTCAGGCGTGTCCAGCTTTTCCCTGGGCATAGCTGCTTGATAGGCCAAAAATCTTGGCTCTTTCCCAGCACTGCTGCATGGGCATCTAGCTGGCTTGGTCTAGCTCGGGCCTTGACTTCTGGGCTGGCCGGAGGTCTTCTGTAATGCCTGGCTCAGCACTCAGAAGTGCCACTGAAAGCAGGATAGGGTGCACTGAGGACTTGGCACTTTGAGGGCTTCCTAAGGACCTTTGGCCTTCTGCATTTCGGCAGGAGCAGATTTGTGTGTAGCCAGATTCTTATTTGCCCTTAACTTCCCCTTCAGCTCAGAGGCTCAGCTGATTTCACTTCTTCACCTGTGACTGTTTCCTCTCTCCAGGTTTATATTTATCTCCGAGCTTTGCTGTAGCCTGAAATCCTCAGCAGCAGTTGAACCATGTGGTCTTCACAGGGAATTCAGTGCCAGACTTCTGCACACCATCAGAGGACCCCATCCCTGACCTGAGGGGACCAGTCCTTTGAGAAAGGAATGGAACTCCTTCCTGGAATGGTACTAACATACAGTTGGCTGTAGCAATTCTGTTCTGTTCTCCTTAGGGAGAACAGATTCCTTATTGGTGGCATGAAGAATCAAGTCCTGGCTTTCTTATACCTGAGATTTACTAAAGAAAAGTTCTATAAAAGAGCTAGGTGTTATTATTTATTCATTCTGTGTGTATCCCACTTCCCAGTGGAAACAATGAATCATAAGACCTTTCCTCAACACAGTGTATGTCCCACTTCCCAATAAGACCACTCTTGCTTTTTCACCAAGCTCCCACAGATGAGAACGTGTTTCTTGTTTCTCTAAATATTGCTTTTGCCAAACCTGTCCTGACTCTCTCATGGCCTCTGCCATTCCTGTTCCATACTGTTTTTTTCAGAGGAGTTGAGGGAGAGGGTCAGAATTACTCATGTCCATGGAGGACTTGCCAGACTGGGGGTCCACATGAGTCCAGTACCCTGTCAGCAACAGTGACCAGCAACACCAGATGCTAAGAGGAAAGTGCAAGAACCCTGCAGCAGGCAGAGAGGTGTGTATCTTTCTTCACATTGATTCAGTATAATTCAGGAAATCAGGCATCTCTGGGCAGCAGCAAAGTCTTGCTGCAGCTTTCCATAAAGCTGCTTTCATTATAACGGAGCGCCTTCCATCTCTAAGCACTTCACACCCCTTACATTCATTGCCCTTATTACGGTACCACCCAGAGGCCCCAGTCAGGATTGAGGCCCCTCTGAGCTGGGACACACACACCCAACGAAAGTCCCATCAACTGCTTAAACCTGGAGCTGGGAAGGATTTAACTCCAGTCTGCCTCCCTGCCCCTTATATCCCTATCCCAGGGAGGGGGGAGTTTGTCTCAGTCTCAATACCTTCCCCAGGCTGCAGTGCTAGTACCCCCTGTCCCTTCCCTTCTGATCGCATTCTCCCTGCCTTCCCTTTGTGCAGCCCTCCCCGCTCGCTATGTAAACATGCTGTGATTGCAGACAGGCGGCAAATGTTTTCCTGGGCTCTGGATCTGTGCTCTGAGGCCTGAAAGGGCATTTTAATGGCTGGATAAGCCCATCCCCTTTGGCTGTGTTGGGTGTTCTCTTCTGGGCTGTATAAATCATTCTTCTGTGCTCTGCATTATTTGAGCTCGTTGCCTCTGAGAGAGGAGGAGAGCGATCTGAAGGAGGTGTTCTTACTAGTATGACTGTCCTCATTACCAGCAGGCTGTAAGCAGCTGGAGGGAGGACATTGATTCAAAGGCAATGCATGGTGCTGAGCTGTAATATCTAAGGCAGAGCTAGCACTATAGTTTCAACTATTTATGAGATGCAAAAACTACATTCAAACCAAGTCCCTCCCAGACCATCCACTGTTAGAGCAGTAAGCTGGGAATGAGGATAGCTGCTCCTGGTCCCAGCTGTAGATCAGATTCCTTGTGTGAATAAGTCATTTAACTGCTCGGTGCCTCAGTTTCCCCTATGTAAAATGGAAATAACACTTGCCCATTTCACAGGGGTCCACTAGCATCAGATTCTAATCTCCTGGGCCTGGTGTAAAGCCAGAATAACTGTGCTGACATCAAGATTTACACCAGCATGACTGAGGCAGGAATCAAGCAATTAACAGCTGTGAAATACTTTGAGCTCCTCAGATGGCAGGCTTCTGAGAAGCACAAAGAATATCATTAACACTGAGATTTTCATTGTGAGGAAACTGAGCACTGGGCAGGGACGTGTGCCAACGATAAGCCCCATGCATGAGGTGTGAACATACTGGTGAGAAGCTGGACACTGGGAATCTGTTTGTTTTCCCAGCTAAACACAAACCATTTGCATAACCAAAGTGGGAGGAACTGCCACTTGGCAAACAAACTTCTATTAGACTAATTTCCAGCAAATTCACTTATTTTGTGCCTGGAAAAAATATCCTTAATGTGTTGAGGTCCTCAGCTAGTGTACTTCTGGAAATGGGGCACTGATCTCAATAGTTTTAGCAGGCTGGGGGGCCTCTCTCGAGTCACTAACACCAAGTACAAAGTTTGTATGATCAGCGGATGAAAGTCCTGTGACATGCAAGGAGGCAGAGCACAGGGCCTGCTTCTGATCTCATGTTCGCCACCTTTACACTGGTGTAATTCCACTGGCTTCCATGCTTCCTGGTCTGTAGTGGAGTAAATGAGATCACAATCAGGCCCAATGTTGCTGTGAAAACGTTAATTCTGACGACCAGATACTCGGCTCCAATCTGGCCCCTTGGCACTGCTCTGGTGGTATAAAAGGCTTGTGCAGCTGCACTAAGACCGCTGGCACTCGCCTTGACATGGAGGAATCCCTGGCTGGTGTAGAGTTATCATAACCCATGCTGCAGCATTCCCTCCTAGCCGCCTCCTGTGTAGGGGGTATGCTGGCAGTGTGTCACTGGGAGGGGTCATGATTAGAATGCTGCTGCAGGTTCCTGGCCGGTGTAACAGGACTGTAGTGGTGCTGGAGCAGTCCAGAGCATTGCTCTGGCCCCTGAAATCCAGGACAGAGCAGTGCTCCAGCACTTCCCTGGCACATGATGCTGCAATGCCACTCAAATTTGCCCTGGCTGCCCCTCCATCTTGATTGTGGGGGAGGGCAGCCGGGCCAAATTTGAGTGAGCAGCTTTGTGACTTGGTGCATGGGGTTGCAACAGTGCTCAGATTTGGCCCGGCTGCCCCCTGTCATGATAGAGGGTGGCCAACCAGGCCAAACCTGAGTGGCAGTGCAAGCCTGGGTGCCAGGTCGCAACACCACTCATCACACAAATTTCGCCTGAGCTATGTGAGTGCGGGGTGGGCAGTGGGAGCGAGCAGAGCTGCAGGGTGGCCAGGATTAGGAGCAACTCCCCTAACCCAGGATGGGAGCAGAGTGCTGAGCTGGGGGCGCCACAGTGAGTGGCCAGGGAGGTCCCACAGGTGGTGGGTGAGGGTCTGGGGCAGAGTTGTTGGTGAGCTATTGGAGTATGGGGATGTTGGGGGCTGTGGCCGGTGGGGCTGAGGTGTTGGGGGCCGCAGTTAGCGGGATGTCTGTCAGGGCTGCTGGGGGTGGGGTAGCTGCCAGGCCAAGTGGGGGCTGGTGGAAAACAATTGTCAACCTGGTCTGATCAGCAGTTTAATTGTGGCTCAAAAGCAGCTGAAGAACACCAGTGAGTCTTTCCCTTATTTGAAGCTTGCAGAGAATATTAATATTGGCCAAACAGTGTTTTACATGTGCTGCCAATGGGCTTTTTGACATGTGCTTTGGCTGTGCCTTGCTCCTCAGTTTACAGTGGGGTGTATAACAGCTGATACGTTTTATGTTGATACAGTATGTGTAGTTAATACTAATGTGTGAAGTCTCATAATTTCTGTTGAGCAGATTTTCAATTTGATACAATTTACTGGTAAAACGTACGTTAGGTGTTGAATGTGGGTGTTTTAGCTTATGGTGACATCACACATAAGATGGTCTCCAAAATCTAGCTCACATATGACAGAATTACCAACTTGAGAGCACTTCTGCAGGGCTCCTGCAATATAAAATGTAGCCCTAGCTCTCCAGGTGAATTGTCCCCTTTGAGGCCATTATCAACCAAAGGAAGTTAGAGCAGCTAAGAGGCTGCTCTGCCTTACGCTGGGGGTGAACTGGCCCTGGCAGGCTGTAACTTGGAAGAGTGCAAAAGGAGCATAGTGTCCCATTTCCCTCTCCCCCTTTGTCCTGGGACAAACAGTGTAGTCAGGCCCAAGGACTGGGCCCTGCCTTTCCTGACTTCTGTGCCATCCAACCCTAATGTTACACTAATGAGAAATTTCAGTCTCCAGAGTAATGACATTAATAGTTAGGCAGGCCAGAAGATGCCGAACTGATCTGAAATAGGCAACAGCACCAAAATCACCTGTGCAGTTATTTCAGCTGATCTCACAAAAAGATTGCCACCACTTACTCTCTTGCAGGCAAGGACTGTGCTTCTGTGAAGTGCCTAGCATACAACGTGGCATGTGACTAGTGATAATCTTGGGCTGCATCTCAACCAGGGCCAGAAAATAGACCTCTTCCAACTTTGGATCCCACCCAGTACCAACAACATAGGGGTGGATTTGGATCTGGGGATTTAAATCTGAGATTTCCACCCACACCCGCCAAAGTGGGGACTGGGGGTCAGACTTGAAGTTCTTGTGAGGCTCCAGCTTAATAATGTTTGCTCCTGTGGGACTCCTACCCAATCACCTCTTGTTTCATAAAGTTCTGGGCTGCTGCAAATAGGGACTTAGAGTGAACGTGCCATCATACTGGAAAGGGCTGGTGAAGAAGACAGTTCTGGCTAGACTAAATATAACCTGCAAACCTGATGTGGACATTGCAGAATGGTATCAAAGAGCGTGAACAACAAATTGAGGATCACCCTTATTGACCCTTACTGTCTTTTGTGTTTCAGAAGGCCCTAGAATGCTGCCCGAGCTGCTGTGAACATATTATGGCTAAAGAATCTGTTTCAGCAAATAATAGCATCCAGGACTTCTGCATCTAAAGGCAGGAGGGCTACCTGTAAAGCTCAGAGATTTTAAGGCCAAAGAGACTATTGGATCCATCCAAGATAGTTGTATGGCCTATCATATGACATTTGTATGACATTATCATAGTGTCTGAGTACCTCACAAGCTGTAATGTATTTATCCTCACCTCAGCCCTGGGAGGTAGGGAAGTGCAATGATCCCAGTTTTACTGAGGGGGAAGTTGTATCCCAATTCCAAATATGGAGGCAGGGCCGGCTTTAGGCCTAGTCCACCAATTCCCCCGAATCAGGCCCCACGCCTAAGAGGGCCCTGTGCTCAGTGAGATTCCCTTCCCTGGCTAGAGGCGCCTTTTTAATTTTTACTCACCTGGCGGCGCTTCGGGTCTTCAGCGGCATTTCGGCGGCGGGTCCTTCAGTGCCGTTGAAGACCTGGAGCAAGTGAAGGACCCACCGCCGAAGTGCCCCCGAAGACTCGGAGCACCGCCTGGTGAGTACAAGCCCCACGTGTTTTTTTACATGTAAAAACTGTTTGAATTGGGCCCTGCACTTCCTAAAGCCAGCCCTGTATGGAGGTCTTAGTTTCAATGGGAATTAGGGCCCTAAATGCCTTTGAAGACCCAGGCTTAAGTAATTTCTCCAAGTCACACAGGAAGCCTGTGGTAGAACAGGAATTTGAGCCTGGGTCTCCTGAATCCCAGGCTACTGCTGTAACCACAGGACTGTGTTTCCTTTCTAGAGCCACTTGTCTGACCTACTGTAAAATTCAGGCCATAGAATTTCACCCAGCTAGCCATGTGCTGAGCCCAATAACTTGTGTTTGGCTAAACCGTATCTTTGAGAAAGGCATCCCGTCTTGGGCTGAGGACAGCAAGCGATGGAGATCCACCACTTTCCTTGGTAGTTTGTTCCACTGGCTAATCACCCTCACTACTAAATGTTTGTGTTTTATTTCTAATTTTGATTTCTCTGGTTTCAGCTTCCAACCATTGGTTCTTGTTCTGACTTTAGTACCCAATATTTTGTCCCCGTGATGGTACTGTAATCAAGTCACCTCAGTCTTCTTTTGGAAAAATCTAAACAAGTTGAGCTCTTTAGTCTCTCACTAGAAGATATTTTCTGCAGCCCTCAAATAATTTTTGTGTCTTTTTTTTCTGCACCCTCTTCCGTTTTTAAAACATGAACACCAGAACTGTAAGCAGTGGTCCAGTATCTGTCTCACTAATACCGTACACAGAGGTAAAATCAACCCCCTACTCACTACTCTCCTGATTATACATCCAAGGATCATTTTAGCTCTTATTGCCACAGCATCGAACTGGGAGCTCATGTTGAGTTGCCTGTCCACTAGGACCCTGGGATGCTTTTCAGCATCACTACTTTCCAGGATACAGCCCCCCCGCCCCCCTCCCTCCCCGTCTGGCCTACGTTCCTTGTTCCTGGATGTATGACCTGGAAAGCTAGGGGAGAATTTACTTTATATCTGTGCATTACTTCCCATTTGAGGCCTGCAAGCAGCAACTTGAGTCACAAGAACCTGCATGGTTCTTGGCATGAGATTCTCCTCTCATTTCCACCAATATAAACCAGGAGAAACTCCACTGGAGGTTAATGGAGTTGAATGGGTACGCTGGGTGGGATCAGATAGGTCCCAATGACCACCACTCTGCTCTTTTTAACAAATACAATAAAAATATTATTCAAAACAGCAAGTAAGAGAGCACAGGGGATTGGTATCCTTGATACAGTACTTCAGATATGCAATTGCACAGGCACAAAATCCAAGGCCTAAATAGAAATAAAAATAAGTGATGGGTCTAAGCAACAAAATTCACATTTAAACCTGGATTTCATCCCTCCAGCTGAAGTTCAGAGCTGTTCATATCTGGGAGCTTTGGTTTGTCTTATAGAGATGGAGCTGCCAAATTCAGATTGGGGATCAAATTCCAGATCTGCCCCCTTCCACATTTTGCAGGCATCTAGGTTCAGGTTTTAGTTTGGGGCCCATCACTAATAGAAATATATTAGGGGAAAGCAGGAATAATTGCAGACAGCCTCTCTAGTACAAGTATCAGAGGGGTAGCCGTGTTAGTCTGGTTCTGTAGAAGTAGCAAAGAATCCTGTGGCACCTTATAGACTAACAGACGTTTTGCAGCATGAGCGTTCGTGGGTGAATACCCACTTCTTCGGATGCAAGCAGTGGAAATTTCCAGGGGCAGGTGTATATATAAGCAAGCAAGAAGCAAGCTAGAGATAACGAGGTTAGATCAATCAGGGAGGATGAGGCCCTGTTCCAGCAGTAGAGGTGTGAAAACCAAGGGAGGAGAAACTGGTTCTGTAGTTGGCAAGCCATTCACAGTCTTTGTTTAGTCCTGAGCTGATGGTGTTAAATTTGCAGATGAACTGGAGCTCAGCAGTTTCTCTTTGAAGTCTGGTCCTAAAGTTTTTTTGCTGTAGGATGGCCACCTTAAGATCTGCTATTGAGTGGCCAGGGAGGTTGAAGTGTTCTCCTACAGGTTTTTGTATATTGCCATTCCTAATGTCTGATTTGTGTCCATTTATCCTTTTCCTTAGAGACTGTCCAGTTTGGCCGATGTACATAGCAGAGGGGCATTGCTGGCATATGATGGCATATATTACATTGGTGGACGTGCAGGTGAATGAACCTCCTACTGCAAGACAAACCCAAGAAAGAAACCAACAGGACTCCACTGGCCATCACATACAGTCCCCAGCTCAAACCCCTCCAACGCATCATCAGGGATC
This sequence comes from Mauremys reevesii, assembly GCF_016161935.1. Classification (NCBI taxonomy): domain Eukaryota; kingdom Metazoa; phylum Chordata; order Testudines; family Geoemydidae; genus Mauremys; species Mauremys reevesii. Next base: position 59,218,897 of record NC_052626.1, read on the forward strand.
TACAACCCATCCTGGACAATGATCCCACACTTTCACAGGCCTTGGGTGGCAGGCCAGTCCTCGCCCACAGACAACCTGAAGCATATTCTTACCAGCAACTGCACACCGCACCATAGTAACTCTAGCTCAGGAACCAACCCATGCAACAAACCTTGATGCCAACTCTGTCCACATATCTACACCAGCAACACCATCACAGGACCTAACCAGATCAGCCACACCATCACCGGTTCATTCACCTGCACGTCCACCAATGTAATATATGCCAGCAATGCCCCTCTGCTATGTACATCAGCCAAACTGGACAGTCTCTAAGGAAAAGGATAAATGGACACAAATCAGATATTAGGAATGGCAATATACAAAAACCTGTAGGAGAACACTTCAACCTCCCTGGCCACACAATAGCAGATCTTAAGGTGGCCATCCTACAGCAAAAAAACTTTAGGACCAGACTTCAAAGAGAAACTGCTGAGCTCCAGTTCATCTGCAAATTTAACACCATCAGTTCAGGACTAAACAAAGACTGTGAATGGCTTGCCAATTACAGAACCAGTTTCTCCTCCCTTGGTTTTCACACCTCAACTGCTGGAACAGGGCCTCATCCTCCCTGATTGATCTAACCTCGTTATCTCTAGCTTGCTTCTTGCTTGCTTATATATACACCTGCCCCTGGAAATTTCCACTGCTTGCATCCGAAGAAGTGGGTATTCACCCACGAACGCTCATGCTGCAAAACGTCTGTTAGTCTATAAGGTGCCACAGGATTCTTTGCTACTTCTCTAGTACAAGTAGTTTGCACTCACACCACTGCTGTTATTATCACAATATCATTGAATGCTCCAGGTCACATTTTGACCAGACCCCAAAAGACAATCCCAGATGATTGCTCTGGACACTATCATTTAATTCAATTACATCTGCTGTCAAAAACATCCACCTACTGCCTCCTCAATAGCAACTTCTGTGGATGTTCATAATTTATTCATCTGAGTACGCACTTAAACATCTGCTGGAGTGCTAGTTGCATATTGTTAGAGCATTAGCTTTAAAATTTTATAAACCACTGTGCAGGTGGCAAGGTTTAAAGTTAAGGAGGATAATTACTGCAGGGAAAGGGTGTTAAACAGGACTCAACCTGACTAACAGGGCCAAGCTCTGCAGAGTGTGCATTTATTGACAAAGGAGACACATGAGGAGACTCTTTAGGGCTTACTGACTGCCAGGTGCAAACCAACCCTTACTCCCCAGTGCCTCAGTTTTAAATGGAATTGAATCACAGGTGAGGATGATCCCACATTTCCTCTCTGCACTGGAAACATTGCACTTTGGTGCATACTTGAACAAGTGAGGAAAGTGTACTGGGCATGCTCAGTTTCAAATATTAATAGCTTTGTTACTGCTAATGCAAATTTTTTCCAACAAGGTGAATTCCTCATTCAGGACTGTGTATGTGCCAAGTTTGCAGTTTGGAAACAGCCATCAGCAGGGACAAAAAAAGTGCATGTGTGCAGGGGGGAACCATCTTTCCACTGATGACAGCCACTTCTGTAATACTCAAAAAAAAAAAAAAAAAAAGGGGGGGAGGAGGGATAACAACATTTTATTAAACTTTCCATCCAAAGTAGTTTTTGCTGTTGGGGATGAGACCAAAGTTGAGCAATTTTATTCCTAAAAATAAGGCTTGTGAATGTTCTAAGCCTTGATAATGGAAGCTCATTATGGATGAGCACTACAGAAACCCCAAAGAGAGAGAGAAAATTTTATCTCAGCAGTAACTAGTAGCTATAACGTTTCTCCCACCTTCTCTAATACCCTTCACTGACCCTTCCTTTCCACCCTGGAGTTTTTCTGCCTCTTCAAGTAAAATTCAGATTACATATAACTATTTGCAGACCTTGCCGTATTCCCCTGAAATTGTATCTTTTCAGTTTACATGAGTTCAGATCGGGGCAGCTCTATGTTTTTTGCCGCCCCAAGCATGGCAGTCAGGCGGTCTTCAGTGGTACGCCTGCCGGTCGCCGTGAGGGCGGGAGTCAGGTGGCCTTCGGCAGCATTTCTGCGGGTGATCTGATGGTTCCACACCCTCCACCGAATTGCCGCCGAAGCCGCGGGATCGGCGGACCTCCCACAGAAACGCTGCCGAAGGCCGCCTAATTCCCACCCTCACGGCGACTGGCATGCCGCCCCCACCCCCGCAGTTTGCCGCCCAAGGCACGTGCTTGCTGCACCAGTGCCTGGAGCCGCCCCGGTTCAGATCTCAAAGGAACAACACCCTTCCTCTCCTATCTATTCTTTTCTATCCACCCCTCCATTTCTAATGCATCCATAACCATAGTATGTAGGTACCATATACAAAGTGTAGAGTGACATTCTGTGTATCCTAAAGATGGACCCAGCTTTCATCTCTGTTTTAAACAGTGTTCTTGAGTCGCCTGGGATTCCTCTTGGTTTCCAAGAGGCAATATTGCTGAGCCATCATGTAACTCCACTGTGGGGAAGACCTGGCTGAAGAGAAGACTCTTGCACTGGGCCTTGCAGATGGTAAGTCTTGTCTCAGGCTACTTTCTGGATGTAGTGGGTAGGGCTCCATCTCTAAAGATGTGACAGGCCTTTCCTCGCTTTATCTCTTTTTCAATGAAGGCGTGGGGAGGATCTAGCTATGTGAACCTATTCACTCCCACCCCAACACTATGCTGTATAGTGGGGAGAAATATTACCTCCCCTAAAAGAGAAGAGGCCAAGAGAAGACACCAAAGGATTGAACTTGGAGATGCTGCCCTCTCTTGGTTTTCCTCTTTGTGAAAGAGTGAGCACGGAGTGGAGGTTGGGCCAGGAGAGGCTATCCTTTCCTTTTCTTGTGTGCGTGCAATTCTCTGAAGTCATTCAGCGGGAAAAAAATAGCTATCCCACCCCTGAAGCATGGCAGGGAGGGAAAACTGCATAGGCAGAGGCTGACCTGAGTAAAGAACAAATGTGTCAGGGATGCACATGATGGGGAGGGCAGGTGTATTATCTGGAGCAGCTGCCCATATAATAACTCAGCATTTACATATCACTGTATATCTCCAGAGCACAGTACAGTAACTCCTCACTTAATGTTGTAGTTATGTTCCTGAAAAATGAGACTTTATGAGAAACGATGTTAAGCTAATCTAATTTCCCTATAAGAATTAATGTAAATAGGGGGGGTTAGGTTCCAGGGAAAAAATTTTTGCCAGACAAAAGACATTATATACATATACAGTATAAGTTTTAAACAATTTTAAACAAACAGTTTAATATTGTACACAGCAATGAATGATTGTGAAGCTTGGTTGAGGTGGTGGAGTCAGAGGGTGCAATATTTCCCAGGGAATGCCTTGCTGCTAAATGATGAACTAGCACTCAGCTGAGCCCTCAAGGGTTAATACGCTGTTGTTAATGTAGCCTCACACTCTACAAGGCAGCATGGACTGAGGTAGGAGGGATGAAACACAATAGATGTAGGCCAGTAGCTGCAAACACTTCCCTGCAAAAACTGAAAGTGATGAGCCCACGCTATCCAGCTGGAGCACACCACTCCCTCCTCCTGACAGCACATGCACGGCTGCACAGGTGCTGACTTTCCAAAGTGCTGGGGGGGGGGGGGGGGGAGTGCGTGCATGAGTGAGAGAGAGAGAGACGTGCATTGCCCCTTTAAGTACACGGACCCCACTTCAAGTATGTTGCCCTGTTACGCGGATCAGACAGGAAGCAACAGCTTCCAGCAAGCTCCCTCCTGTCTATCCCTGAGGCCTGTCCCCCCTTCTCTGCTTTGTGGAGAGGGGGTACAGAATGGGGGGGAGGGGGCAGGAGCTTCCCCCCCCCAGCAACCAGGAAGCTCCCAGGAGCAGCTCGAGGGGCGGGCAGGGTAGGAGCAGCACGGCAGTTGGGGGAGGGCCACCTGAACTGCTGCTGGGCAGCTGCAGAGCCACATACCTCACAGGGAATTTAGGGGAGCTGATGGGGGGGGGGCGGGCTGCTGAACCCCCCTGGTTCTAATCCCCACAAGGAGGGGCTGCTCTTCCAGAGAATCCTGCAAGCAGTGGACAAAGCAGGCAGCTGCCAAATGACATTATAGGGGAACATTGCGCAAATTTAAACGAGCTTGTTCCCTAATAGATCAGCAACGTAACAACGAAACAACGTTAACCGGGACAACGTTAAGTGAGGAGTTACTGTCACAGACATTTACTAAATAATCCTCATAACACCAATGTGATACGCAGTGATGTTGTAGCAGTGTCGGTCCCAGGATATTAGCAAGACAAGGTGGGTGAGGTAATATCTTTCATTGGGCCAACTTCTGTTGGTGAGAGAGACAAGCTTTCGAGCTTACACAGAGCTCTTCTTCAGGTCTGGGAAAGGTACGCAGAGTGTCACAACTAAATACAAGGTGGAACAGATTGTTTGGCATAAGTAAACACATATTTCAAGGGACCACTCAAGGTGAAGTGGCCTGTTAACACTCCTCTAGTCAAAGGGAAGAAAGGAAGAGGGGAGGGGAGAAGCTGGAGCAGATTGTTAGTGGGTTATAGATTGTTGTAATAATCCATATATCCAGTGTGACTGTTCAGTCCATGATTTTTAGTGTCTAGCAAAGTTATGAATTTAAGCTCCCAGGCTCGTCTTTTGAACATGCTGTGCAGGTTTCCCAAGAGGACGAAGACTGAGAGGTCAGTTTGGAGTGGTCGCTTTGTGAAAGGTGATAGGGCGTTTTTGTCTTTTATCATTTTCCTATATGAGTTCTTTGGAGAGCACAGTGATTGTCTGGTTGCACCCACATAGTTGTTATTTGTTAGCACCTATGTGCGGCATTCACTTGTGACAGATGGGGAAATGGAAACACAGGGGCCTTGTCTACAATAGCCTACTTTTTCTGAAAAATGTCCTGCCAGTGCTAATACCTGCACAGCTCCCCCAGTGGCAGCTCTAGTGTAGACAAAGCGCTAGTAGCCACCAACCATTGGGTCGACCTGCTCTGAGCAGGATGAGATAACATGGTGGTTATAACACCACAGCAGTGTGTATGCTAGTGCTCTTACCATTGCCAGAGCTGCACTAGGTTCAGCAGTGGAGGAGTCTTTCAGAAAAGAGGTTGGTAGAGACTCAGCCAGTATATAGAGACATTAAGTATATGCTCAAGGCCACAGAAGGAGTCAGTGGCGGAGATGGGATTAGTTCTCCACAGGATGTGGGATTAGTGCTTGGCTCTTATACATGGGCTGATTTAGCCACAATATCTCTTGCGTGTGTGAGAAGCAGATGTCTCACAGAGGAAGGGGAGCATGCATGGGATGTCTCTTGTGAGGAGTGATCAGATCTCTCAGGGGAGTGTACACACTGTGGTTGTCTTGGGCAGGAGCGCACCAGAGAGGACAGGTATGTCCCAAACATGTTGGGAGCAACACAAGGAAGAAGGAGAGTGGCCCTCCGACCACCTCCACCAAAACCCGGCTGTCTCCAGAGTGGGAGAGGGAATCAAGCCTACAGCAGAGGCTGGTAGCACAATTCACCCGGGTGTAGTTTGTTCCTCTCTGTATACTCCACCCATAACAAGTATTGCTAACCGTGTGTCTCCCCAATGGGCTGAGCCAGAGCCCATCTGCACAAGCAAACTGACCATAGCAGGAGCTCATGTTATGATCAATTTGCCTGGTTAACAGGCCCTAAGGGCTTAGCTGAGAGATGGGTCTGAGCCCTCAATTTCTAATCCAGACCTCCCCCAGTTTCAGGGGAGGGTTGGTTCAGGCCCATCTCTAGTTCAGACTGAGGAGATATTTGGCCTGATTCTCAGTTCTGCCCAAACTCCTGTCAGCTTGGGAAATGGGAGGAGGGGGGAGCATATTCTGGGGCCAGCGTCTGGGCTGTTCTGTCTTGAACTCAGCTCCCCCTAACCTCATGGAGCACAGCTGCGCTCTGGCTGTGCCCTCTGGCTTTTGCTCATACTTCCTATACCACAATTACACTATACAGGATATAAACCCTCTTGCTTCAGTGCCTAAATACCTGCGGTTTTCAAGAACCTTCCCCCCTGCAGGCAGGTTATTCCATAATTATCCATTACCAGGCTTCTTGCACCTTCTTGAAGCATCTGGTACTGGCCACTGCTGAAGAAAGGATGCTAGACTAACTGAGCCAGCAGTCTGCTGAGCTATGGGAACTTTCTTTGATCCAATGTTGAGGCTTCCTCTGGGCTTCCAACTTCATCCCATAGTCTCTGTTCATCTACTAGAAAGTAAAGTCTTTAGGGGAGGGCTTGTCTTCAATTAGTGCTTTGTACAGCAACAACCTCATTCAGTAATTAACAAATGAATTACAGTTTATCTGGTCATGTGGCACTTGAAAGTTATATGCAGATTTGTACTGTGAATTTTCACTCCAGCATAGATCAGCTGGCTGGCTGGTGAGACTCCTGCAACCTGGAATCGTTGCACTGCGAAATGTAAATGACTGACTTTGAAAGTCCTTGCCGAGCTGATGAGGAAAAGGCCTGACACAATGCGTGGATAATTGTTTTCTTTTCAAATAACAGGGAAGCACAGCTCCTGCAGCTCCTTGTGACACCCACCCGCTCTCGCTTTTGCTGTAGAGTAACAATCACGCTTAGAATGTGTCTATTACAAGCAAAGTTTCCATGTGTTTAAAACTAATGAATAGTACATTGAAAAGAAAATATTTAGTTTAAAAATTCCTCTTTAATCTCCTATAACCATTTTTTTCCATACTAAGCATGTCCCGTGCCAGCGAAGTCCAGTTTATTGCAGTTTTCAAGGAGCTGAATGCAGTGAGGGAGAGGGTTGCCTGGACAAGTGCAACCAGATCACTCAAAAGTTTCTTCTAGCTACTTCTCCCCTCTATGTCCCTCTGAGCTCTTGCTTCACAGCTAAGGGATTAACCTTAGGTTTTGATGTTATCAAATGAGAGTGAGGAACTGAGGCCTGATCTACACTACGGCATTAGGTCAACATATGCTGCGTTAGGTCAAATTTATAATGTGTGTGTCTACACTACCGAGCCCTTTCCGGTGACCTAAAGGGCTTGTAAAGTCAACACCTGTATTCCACCTCGGTGAGAGGCATAGCACTAGAGTCGACCTTCCCGGGTCAAATTAGGTGTAGTGTAGACACAACGCTGTGTAATTTGATGGGATTGGCTTCTGGGAGGTGTCCCAGATTGCTCCAATGTGACCACTCTGGACATCACTTTCAACTCCACTGCACTTCAGTCAGGTACATAGGAAAAGCCCCGGGAACTTTTGAATTTCATTTCTTGTTTGATCAGCATGGAGAGCTCACTAGCACAGCTGACCGTGCCTGCCCAGGGCTGCAGACGCGCTCCAGCGTGGAGCAGAAAGGAGACACTGGATCTGATTGCTGTGTGGGGAGAAGAGTCTGTGCAAGCAGAGCTCAAACCAGCAAAAGAAATGCTGACGTCTCTGCCAAAATTGCGCAGGGAAGGGGGGACAAAGGCTACACCAGGGACACGCAGCAGTGCTGCATGAAAATAAAGACGCTCAGGCCAGCGAACCTGAAGACAAGGGAGATGAACAGTCGTCCTGGTTCTAAGCCCACAGACATGCTGCTTCTAGGAACAGCTGCATGCGATTCTAGGTGGGGCCCCCACCAGTACCCCAACACTCTCTGTGGATACCTCCCAGGGGCCCCAGGCAGCCTCAGGCAACAACAAGGAGGACATTGTTGATGAGGAAGAGGAGGAGAATGCGCAGCAGGGAAGAGGAGGAGAATGTGCAGCAGGCAAGCGGAGGATCCATTCTCCCTGACAGCCAGGACCTTTTCCTAACTCTGGAGCCAATCCCCTCCCAGGGCCTATTGTTGCGGGACTGTGATGGCGGGAAGGTACCTCTGGTGAGTGCACACTTGTAATCACACTACAGGGATTAAATGCAATTGTGTTTAATATTTAATCTGAGGTAAACAATTGGGATACAGTGGTGGCCAGTGCAGTCATGCAAAGGGTGTTCCCCGGAAAAGCCTGATTATGTGCCAAGAGTTCCCCACCAAAAAAAGTCCCTGGGTGTGCCCTGACACCTCCTTCCCTTTCTTGTGTGCTTACCACAACTGCCTGCAAACCGAAAGTCTGCCATGTGTTGTACCTTACTGGTAGGCACTTCTTTTAAAAGACTAAATGTGGCCGTGTACCTCAGGGAATGTATTTACTGCTGTGAAATGTTTCATTCATTGCAAGAGTTAACCTTCTGTTTTCAACAATGTATGTTCTGTAAGGCTATCCTTGTGGGGGGGTTTCCCTTGCAGCTGCAACCTTGTCTGAGGGTGCTTTCTCCACACCAGCACAAAGGCTGTCCCAGATTAGAAGGTGACAAAAGCGGACAAGGGAAGACATGTTCTGTGATTTGATGCATTCCTCCGAGACTGACAGGGCCCAGCTGAATGCATGGAGGCTTACACTGTCAGAGAGCATGCGCACTGACCTAGAGGGCAGGAAAGCATGCAGGGAACAAGAGCATAACACACAAGAGGAGATATTGTGACTGATGGGGGAGCAAACAGACATGTGGAGGCATCTGGCTGAGGTGCAGGAAAGGCAGCTAGACCTTAGAGTCCTGCTGCACCCAGTGATGAACCAGCTTCCCTCCTCACCAAGTTCCATATCCTCCTCTCCCAGATGTCTTAGAATGCGGGGCAGGGGGAGCTCCGTTATCCCTTGAACTCAACGTCAGGGGATGGTTCATGGAGCAGAAGGCTCTCATTCCCACAGCTTGGATTGCAGGACAGTGCAGTTGTAATAAGCTACGTGTCCTTGCCCCTCCCGCCTGTGTTATCAGGACCTTAGACCCGGGTTATCTTTGCTTTTCATTGCTGTCTTTGTTCAGTGTTTGTTAGCATAATAAAAATGAACGGATTGAGGACAAGAGGCTCTTTATTCATTGTGCACACAGTGGTTGGTGGGCGTTTAGTTTACAGGGCAGTACATGCAAAAAAGGGGGCAGCTTGGTAAGGAACAACACACAGAACTGTCACATCAGTGTTGGGTCATTCATTAAACTGGTTTTCAGAGCCTCTCAGAGATGCAGTGCGCCTCGATGTGCTCTTCTTATTTCCCTGGTGTCTGGCTGTTCATAATTGGCGGATAGGCGATCTGCCTCAACCCCCAACCCCACCAGAAACTTCCCCCCCTTACTTTCACAGACATTGCATAGCATACAGCAAGCAGCAACAACAATAGGAATATTGCTTTTGCTGAGGTCTAACCTAGTGAGTAAACTGCACCAGCACCCCTTTAAACGTCCAACGGCACATTTTACCACCATTCTGCACTTGCTCAGCCTATGGTTGAACTGCTCCTTACTGCTGTCCAGGCTGCTGGTGTACGGCTTCATGAGCCACGGGAGCAAGGGGTAGGCTGGGTCTCCAAGGATTGGCATTTCAACATCACCAACGGTAATTTTCTGGTCTGGGAAGAAAGTTCCTTCTTGCAGCTTTCTGAAGCGACCGGAGTTCCTAAAGATGTGCGCATCATGTACCTTTCCTGATTATCCCACGTTGATGTCGGTGAAATGGCCCTTATGATCTACTAGCGCTTGCAACACCGTTCATTAGTACCCCTTGCCGTTTATGCAGGGCCGGCTCCAGACCCCAGCGCGGCAAGCACGCACGTGGGGCGGCCCTTTCCCGGGGGGGCGGCAGGCTGGGCCGGCGGACCTGCCGCAGTCATGCCTGCGGGAGGGCCACCGGAGCCCCGGGACGACCGGACCTGCCGCAGGCATGACTGCGGAGGGGGCGCTCGTCCCGCGGCTCGGCTGGACCTCCCGCAGGCATGACTGCGGCAGCTCCATCTGAGCCGCCGGACCTGCGAACCGTCCGCAGCCGCGGGAGGTCCAGCCGACCAGCAGACCCTCTGCAGTCATGCCCGCGGGAGGTCCGCTGCTCCCGCGGCTCCGGGGCACCTCCCGCGCATGACTGCTTGGGGCGGCCAAAAAGGTAGAGCCGCCCCTGAGTTTATGTACTCTTTGGCAAGGTGGTCTGGTGCCAAGATAGGGATGTGCATTCCATCCATCACCCCACCACAGTTAGGGAACCCCATCATGGCAAAGCCATCCACTATGCCTTGCCCATTTCCCAGAGTCACTACCCTTCTTAGCAGAAGTGAACTGATTTCCCCGGCTACTTGGTTAACAGCAGCCCCCACGGTAGATTTACCCACTCAAAACTGATTCCTGACTGACTGGAAGCAGTCTGGCATTGCAAGCTTCTATAGGGCTATCACCACTTGCTTCTTAACTGTCAGAGCAGGTCTCATTTTGGTATTTCTGTGCTTCAGGGCTGGGGAAAGCAATTTGCAAAGTTCCATGAAAGTGGCCTTACGCGTTCGAAAGTTATGCAGCCCCTGCTTCTCATACCATACCTTTATAACTATGTGGTCCCACCAGTCAGTGCTTGTTTCCTGGGCCCAGAAGCGGTGTTCCACCGTGTCAACAAGCCTGGCTGCTGCCGCCACTTTGTGCGAATTGCTCCATTCTATGGCTTCCAGCATGGCTATTTGCATGGCATCACATTCTTCCACACCACAGCTCCTGGCTAGGCTCTGCAAATACCGCAGGACAAAGTATTTGCGACGCTCACAACAACAGTCATTTTGGAGCATGAACTTTCGTGGGTGAATACCCACTTCGTCAGATGCATGTCACCCACGAAAGCTCATGCTCCAAAGCGTCTGTTAGTCTATAAGGTGCCACAAGACTCTTTGCTGCTTTTATAGATCCAGACTAACACGGCTACCCCTCTGATACTTGTCACAACAACAGTGTACAGCTGAGCAGGGTCCATGCTTGCCATGCTATGGCGTCTGCATGAATAACCCAGGCTTAGGTGCGAAAATGATTGTTTACCGTTGCTTTTAGGGAGGAAGGAAGAGCATCATGGGAGGCTGATGACATGTACCCAAACAACCCGCGAAAATATTTTTGTCCCATCAGGCATTGGGAACCTAACCCAGAATTCCAACTGGCAGCAGGAACTGTGGGATAGCTGCCCACAGTGCATCGCTCCGTGTGTCGATGCTAGCCATGGTAGTGAGGGATGCGCTCCGCCGACAGAATGTGGATAGTGGGGACATGCAGCATTGACTTTGTAAAATCAGAAGTTAAATGTCAACTTAAATAAATTTGACCTAATTTCATAGTGTAGACATACCATGAGACTCTGCTTTGGTTTCTGCCACCTAAAAGATTGCAGTGAGAGAGTAAATTCCTTCCCCTTTAATGAAAAGGCATTAAAGGGCCAGTCACTGCCCACCCCTATAATAGTAGCCAGTGGAGGGGTCAATGGAGTCTGACGCCTGCTGTGTGACAGGGGTATAGGCCAGGATTTTCAAAGGAGTTTGAGTGAGTTAGGCACCCAAATCCTGTTGAAATTCAATGTGAATTGGGCATCCTGTGAAAATCACAGCCAGTAACCTTGCGTTACCCTGACTGATGTTAAGTTACAGGGGCCCAGAGAATAAAGACCAGTCGCTTAGCTGAGTGTCACAACTTTATTACACCCTCACTCTCTTCTGCATGTGTGCAGAGCCCCTGATACAGCAGGATTATTATGGTTCTACAGTTCAAGGGTGGGACAACATGCCAGGAACCCACACAGAGAGGCCTGGAAGGTCAGTTCCACGTGGCTTCCAGGCATAGCTGTGCATGCTGGCATGAGGCAGAGCCAGCAGAACCGCACCCGGCAAAAATGTGCCCAGATGCAATGTTACAGTTATGAATGTAAACACTGAAATGTCAGGGGATGCAAAAGTCAAGGTTTCATAGCAATGTGAATTCCCCCACTGAGTTTATCATCCAAAATGCTGCATACATGGAAAGTGAGCAGTTTAGTGTTGCTCATGTCAGAAAATTTCAAATGTTTCAAAACTTAAAAGAAAAGCAGAAAAAATGTGACCAGATATTTTCCTTCTCCTCCATTAATTTTGTTATTCAATTCTCATTGATAAACCTGAGAGTATGTCTGCACTGAAGCTGGGCAGTGTAATTCCTAACTTGGGTAGACGTACACGCAGGGTGACCAGACATCCCGACACTCTACCCCACTGGGAAAAAAATTGTCCTGATTTTTCACACTTGCTGTCTGGCCACCCTACGTATACGTGCTAGCTCTGCTCAAGCTAGTGCACTAAAATTAGCAATGTGGTTGCTGCAGCACAGGTGTCAGACCGAGCTAGCTGCCCAAGTACAACCCTGTCCGAGACCGTAGGTACGTACTCTGGCAGCCAGCCCAAGCTGCAGCCCATGCCTCTCCAGCCACACTGCTATTGTTGGCATGCTAGCTCGAGCAGAGCTAGTGTGTGTATGTCTGCCTGAGCTGACATACTCCAGTGTAGATGTTACTCCAGCTCCAGTGTAGATGTTAGGGAGACCAGACGTCCCAATAAAATTGGGAACATCCCAATATTTGGGTGCTTGGCCCGCATCCTGACCGATTTTCGGTCGGGATGCAGTTTGTCCCAAGATTTCGCTCCGCTGTCAGCACTGGTTTTTTGCTCCATTGGCAGCACTCATCTTTTTTTTTTTTTTGTTCCGCGATGGACACCCCCCTCCATGTGTCCCCATATTTTCTTCATCTCATCTGATCACCCTAGTAGATGTACCCTTAGGGTTAAACACTGGGAAGCCCTATTTGTGCATGTAAGACCAAAAATCAACTGAAATCTATATAGGGCAAAAGCAGTGGAGGCTCTCTGCAAAGGGACTTTGCACTCCCTCCCACAGCAGACAGCTTTCTGTGGTGGGTCTTTCCCAGTTACTGTAAAGGGAGGCATGGCGGTGGATGATTCTTGCACAGTATGGATCCAGTGAGCCAAAACATGCCCACAGAGCAGGAGCAGGCTGCATCTGCTATGCCGTCTTCCCAAATGCCCTATGGCGTAGCTGAAGTCCAGCAGCACTGACATCCTGTGCAGTTGGGCCGCGGATATTTTCACCAGGTGCAAAGCTCTGTAATAAGGGCTTTGTTACATTTCCCAGGACTTGACCCTTAATTTCCTTCTTTAAAAACAAAAAACAAAACCAAAGACAAGGAAAGGGAGGAAAAGGAGATTTAGACATGAATAGTTAATCTCTGTTCATTTTCAGCATACTTCCACAGATGGCTGCAGCTCTAAAACTCTGCAATGAAACAGCAGCACAAACACACATTCATGTAAATATCAAACAATGTTGGTATGTGCTTGAAAACCAGCTTTGCTCTGCTGCTATTCAGGAGGTGGTATTTGTTGTTCACAACTCCTGAAATTTTCAAAATGTTTAGCACAAATACTTATTTGTCTGAATACTTGTACTGGTAGCACATTGTGCATTATTTGACGGTCATTATTCTCCCATTTTAAAAATTTTCAGTCCTCCAATCAGGAATCAGAAACAAAATCATGTGACACCCTACTCCCCGAGACCAATCACACATCAAAAATAGTGTGTATTCAAAGTGAACAGTTGATAAACACCACTTTGGCTGAAAATTGTCTAAACTACTCTGCAAATATTTACAAATTACAAAAACATTTGGAGAAATTGGGATTGATTTATTTTTACTGTGCTCCACAGTCACATAAACTACAGTGTAATAATTCTATACTGAGGAGGAATTTCATAGTGCAAAACTAGTTCTTCTTCAAGATGGGTTGTTTGTGTCCATTCCAATCAGATGTGTGCGTGCGCACATGCACAGTAGCTGGAAGATTTTTCCCATAGCAGCCTCCGTTTTCCAGGTGCTGGTAGGTGCTCGCCCCTGGCCCTGCCCCACCCCACCCCGCCCCCTCCTGCCTCTGCCCTGCCCCCATTCCAACCCCTTCCCCAAAGTCCCTACCCCAACCCCACCCCCTCCCTGCCCCTATTGGACCCCTTCCCCAAATCCCTGCCCTGGCCCCACCTCTTCCCTAAGCGTGCCGCACTCCCCCTCCTCCCCTCTCCCTCCCAGCGCTTGCTGCCGCGAATCAGCTGTTTTGTGGCGGGAAGCGCTGGGAGGGAGGGGGAGAAGCGGAGCTGCGATGCGGTCAGGGGAGGAGGTGGAGGCGGAGCAGAGGTGCGCTGGGGTGGGGAGGCAGGGCAGGGAGCTGCTTGTGGGTGCAGAGCACCCACCAATTTTCCCCGTAGGTGCTACAGCCCCAGAGCACCCACGGAGTCAGTGCCTATGGGTGGAGGGTGTCCCAGGCCTCTGCGGGGGATGGGGAGGCTGCGCTCAAGGGCTTTGGGAGGCAGGACATACCACTCTCTCTCACTGCAATCTTTTAGGCAGCAGAAACCAAAGCAGAGTCTCATGGTATGTCCCATCCCCTGAGCTATGCGTCCTGGAGGACTGCAGCAGGGGTCGGGCCCATCCCCGCACTCACGGTGCGGTGGGAAGTGGAGCAATCCGGTCCCAGCCTGCTCCACTCTGCTCCCCCGGCTCCCAGGCTTGGGGGAAGGGAGGGAACCGCCCCCAGCCCTCACCGGTAGCGTGGCTGGGAGCTGGGATACCGGAGAGGGCTGGGGCCGGCTCGCTCCACTTCCTGCCGCCCAGTGAGTGCAGGGTAGGCCCAACCCTTGCTGCAGTTCCCCAGGACACAAAGCTCAGGGGATGAGGTTTGGGGGGGAAGGGGCGGAGCGGGGGCTGAGGAGAAGGGGAAGGGGTGGGGCGGGGCAGAGGCAGCTTTCCTGGGCCCTGCTGTGTGCTGTTCACAGGGGGATTGGGCTGGCAGCTGGAGCTGGATGCAGCACGCAGTTGCGTAGGGCACCAGGAAATTTGGGGCAATTTAGTGCCCCCAATTTCCTGGTGCCCTATGCAGCTGCGCAGTTTGCATATGGGTAGGGATGGCCCTGGCCACTATCTCTGCCTTCCACCCAGGTGCAGAGGGCCTGTCAGTCTTTGCCAAACCTATGGTCAGCGGCTTCCTGAAATATCTTGACAGGCTATACCCACTTGTCCAGCAGCCTGTCCCGGCTTGGGACCTCAATATAGTCCTTTCCAGACTCATGGAACCACCCTTTGAACCTTTAGCGACATGCTCCCTGCTCTCTCTTTCATACAAGGTGGTGTTTCTGGTAGCGATAACCTCAGCCAGGAGGGTGTCTGAGCCCTGACATCAGAGTCCCCTTACATGGTGTTCTAGAAGGACAAGGTTCAGCTCAGACCTCACTCAGCCTTCCTCCCAAAGGTTGTCTCCCAGTTTCACATCAACCAGGACATCTTCCTCCCTGTGTTCTATCCTAAGCCGCACTCCAGTGGCAGGGAGCAGAGGCTTCACTCGTTGGATGTCCGCAGAGCGCTAGCCTTCTACATCAAGAGAAATGAAGCCGTTCCGAAAGTCTGTACAGTTATTCATGGCAGTGGTGGACAGACTGAAAGGTCTTCCTGTCTCATCTCAACGTATCTCATCATGGATCACGTCCTGCATCCATGAGTGCTACAACCTGACGAAGGTGCCCACACCTCCAATAACTGCGCACTCCACCAGGGCCCAAGCCTCTTCAACAGCATTCCTGGTGCAAGTTCCCACCCAGGAAATCTGCAGAGCAGCGACGTGGTCCTCCATACGCACTTTCACCATGCACTATGTGATTACCCAGCAGGCCAGAGACAAGGCAGCCTTTGGAAGAGCAGTGCTCCAATCAGTGGACGCCTCCGACCCCACCTCCTGAACTTGGACTTGAGAGTCACCTGATTGGCATGGACATGAAGAATCACTCGAAGAATTAAAAACAGTTACTCACTTTCTCATAACTGTTGTTCTTCAAGATGTGTTGCTCACGTCCATTCCAATACCCACCCTCCTACCCCTCTGTTGGAGTAGCCATCAAGAAGGAAATGAGGGGGTGGTGAGTCGGCATGGCTCTATATTGAGTGCCATGAAGGTGCGACTCCAGGGGGCGCCCAGACCGACTCGACGGAGGCTGCTATGGGAAAAATCTTCCAGCTACTGTGCACGTGTGCATGCACACACCTGATTGGAACGGACGTGAACAACACATCTCAAAGAACAACAGTTTCGAG
The DNA here is from genome assembly GCF_016161935.1 of Mauremys reevesii. Lineage (NCBI taxonomy): Eukaryota > Metazoa > Chordata > Testudines > Geoemydidae > Mauremys > Mauremys reevesii. Next base: position 59,234,919 of record NC_052626.1, read on the forward strand.
AAGGTGAATAACTGTTTTTTTTCTCAGTCTCTCATAACTTCACTTATTATCATCAGGTTTATTTCCCCAAGTTTAAACGGGATTATTCCAGGATTAGCTACAGAATAAATTTCAGCCTTTAAAATTCAGCCAGCTATGAATTCTCATGTGCAAAAATGTATCTTAAGTTGTTAATTTTTTTAAGTATTTTCACAACTAACTCAAAAAGATCAAGGTTGCTCTGCCTACACAATCTGGGTTGGCAGAACATAACTGCCAGGATCTGGAGCAAGTGGTGGGTCAGTTTTGCTGGTGCCGTTAGCTGATTGGCAGCTCCTCTGCTAGTAATCAAATCCCCAGTCAAATCCCCAATCAAATCCTCAATCAATAATAATGTATAATTACAGATTTGGAAACAAAAACTGGGTTTTTCGATGTTGCGATCATTAGCCAGTGTTTGTTGGGTGTAAGAGATTCAACTCTGAAGCATGAGTGTTTAATCTCACTTGTCAGTCTGACCAAACTGCATCATCATTTATTTTAAAAGGGTTTCTACACTTACAACAATTATCCAATAGATCCAAATTAAACATAAATTCAGTCCTGTTGCCTGTGTGATTTGTAACTTCCCTGGCTAATTGTCAAAGAGCATTGTGTTCAAACAAGGGCTCTCTCCCCACTCTAAGCCATCTTCTACCTGCTCTTACAGTGGAACTGTAATGCTGAATCTGTGATATTACAATCATTCCCATAGCAACAGACTGTGATGTTGCAAAATGAGAATTATGACTTCACTACAGGTTCTGGCACAAGGAGAAGCTGGGTTATGTGGGATTATATAAATCCCATCTTAAACAGCCAGGGTAACACTGAAGGGAATAAGGAATAGTACTAGTAACGGTGACGGGAATAGTGAATAGTACTAGTAACAGTGACAGAAATATTGACTAGTACTAGCAGAATAAATGGCTTTGGATAAAAAGCTCTGGCCAAACAGTGCTAATAACCCACCTTGTTTAGACCTGGTAGATACTAACATGGTTTCCAGAACATGTGTGAACACGGTGGTGGTGGTGGTTTTTTAAAGCACTGTGCAGCCAAACTGCTCCCTATGAGACTAGTCTATGGCATGATTTAGCTAACGCTGTTTTTAGAAAACAATCCCTTGCCATACTGGTCAAGCAAACTGTGCCAACAGCTATTGTATTTAGAGCATGGTGTGAGGCCAGGGTCAACATTTTTGCATCAGAGTAGGAAACGCTTTTGCAGTACTGTATAACTTATGTTATTAGGTAACAACTGAACACCCCATCAAAGAGGTAACCCCACTTCTGGAGGACAAGACCCTCCTAGGGAACACGTGCAGAATAATATGGTGGTGAGGGACTGGTAAATAGACTAGAAAGCCTTTCATCTCTGGGTTGTCCATTCAAATCACCTCCAGACTGGTAGAGACTGAAAGCTACAATATGACGACCATGTGAAATAAGTTGGTGGTTCAGTCTAGTTTTTACTGGACAGATAACAAAAATCAGGATTGCATTTGGAAGCGACAGGCTTGAGTACTCCCTTCTCTGCAAGCTCATATGAATGAAGCTGAAGGAAGACTTCGAGAAATTTCAAACTGAAAAGCTCCTAAAGCCTGCTGAAGATCGTAAAAGTCTCAAAAAATGCAAACAGGAACTGGCATTGTATAGGTCATCATTATTGGCTTTGAAGAACAAGGATGGAGAATCAGTAACTGATCGAACAGAGATGGAGGCAATCTGCAGGGATTTCTATACCCAGCTGTTTGCATCCCGTATAGACGTCCCAATGCCATCACTTCAATAAACCGATGAACACATACTCCCAGTTCTCATCAGCGAAGTCCGTCATGCAGTCCATCAAATGAAAGAGGGGAAGGCTCCAGGCAAGGACAGTCTGACAGCAGAAGTGCTTAAGGCAGGAGGTCAGGAACTCTGGAAAGCTTTCACCCAAAAGTTCAGCTGTTACCTGGAAATCCAGAAGATACCATCCAGTTGGAAAGAGTCCAATATCATCTCACCCGATCTGCTTGCTTTCACATGTCTATAAGTTGTTCACCAAAATACTAACAAATTGACTGTCGTGAAACCTGGATGAACAGCAACCTAGAAAGCAGGCCGGTTTTCGAAGAAATTACGGCATGATAGACCACCTCTTCACTCTAAATCGACTACTAGAGCGTTCAAGGGAATACAAGTTCCCTTTGTGCATTGCCTTCGTGGACTATGAGAAGGCATTTGATAGCGTGGAGACTAACCCCATTCTTGAAGCTCTTTCAGAACAGGGCATCAGCGCAAAATATATCACATTATTAAAGGAAGCGAACTCTGGCTGCAGCACGGATATATCGCTGTTCGATACTCCCCTCCAAATCCCTGTCAAGAAAGGTGTGAAACAAGGAGATACAGTTTCACCAAAATTATTCACAGCCTGTCTTGAATTGGTCTTTCGACGAGCAGACCTGAAAGGCAGAATTAATATCAACAGCAAGCGGCTAAACCATCTCAGGTTCGCAGATGATATAGTGCTGATAGCCAAAAATACAGTCAAGCTTGAGAGAATGCTTAAAGAACTGAACACGAAAAGTAGTCAAGTCAGATTAAAAATGAACCAATTGAAAATGAAATATATGAGATCAGATGTTCTGCCAAGAACCTAAATAACTCATGGAGAAGAGCAGATCCAAGAGGTCGACAAATAAGTTTATTGGGGCCAGGAAGTCAACATGCACCACAATCAGAAAGGTGAACTGTCACACAGAAAAAAAGCTGGATGGTGCACATTCAACGACATCAGGGACATCCTCCAAGGAAAGATCAGCAAAACAACTCATGCGAATCTTTTTAATTTGACTGTGCTTCCAGCGATGCTATATGGCAGCGAAACATGGTCACTGATGAAGACTGAAGAACATCAACTGTCTGTCACACAGAGGGCGATGGAACGAACATTTTTGGGCATTTCACTCTGCGATCACATCCCCAATGAAATAATTAGGCAGCAGTCTGGAGTGTGAGATGTTGTTGTTGAAAGCAGGCTCAGCAAAACATGGTGGGCGGGACATGTGGCCTGACTCAATGACAACAGATGGACTGCAGCTATATTTGAGTGGTATCCACGAGAACTGAAACGGCCACGAGGTCAGCCTCCAAAGAGGTAGGATGATTTCCTAACAAGGAGATATGGACAAGCGTGGCGAAGGATGGCCAGAGCGAGAGAAGATTGGAAGACGTGTTGTGATCGGCTCAGTCTTAACTGATGATGGACCGACAGTCTACGCAGTCTACGCATTTGGAACTAATTGGCACCTTTGTTGGCACTCAGAAGAGATGCCAAGAGCTGAATCAGCACAGATAATTACAGGTAATTCAGTTACACTGAACTATTCTTTCATTAAGAGTGATAGTTCCTCCAGTTCAGTCACAGTGATGAGGTAGGATCTAAGCCTGAGCTGTTACTGCATGTGCTGTCCCAGTTCCCACAGAGATGACTATTTCATAGAGTTCAAGACCAGAATTCCACTGCTCTCTACATTCGATTCTGAAAGAAAGTATTCATATAGCATCAGAGTTAGGGTGCTTGTGGAATATGCATTACTTTAAACTTGATAAGAATAATCTGGGCAGTGATGTCTTCAACTATTCATTTCCTGGCTTTTAAATGCTTGGGTTTTGCCAATGATGCAATAGGTATGTATGTTATTGTCAGTCAGCAACCTTACTTGTCTTGTTAAATGCAGTTTTCTGTTTTTAAAATATCCATACTACAATCCCTTCACCCCTCAATAGACTGCATTCTAGAGAAGAATAGTGTTGTTTTACAGCACCTCGCACACCAAATGGAAATTTAGGAAAGATGAATAGATTCATAGATATTTTTAAAGGCCCCAAAGGACCATTATGATCTATTCTAGTCTGACCTCATGCATCACACAGGCCATGTAATTCTTGCATCAAGCCCATAACTTGTGGCTGAACTAGAGCATATTTTTTAGAAAGACATCCAATCTTGATATAAAAACTTCAAGTAATGAGAAATCCATCGCATAATTTGGTAAATTGTTCCAATACTTAATTACCCTAACTGTTGAAAATGTGTACCTTTTCTCTACCCTACATTTATCTAGCTTCAGCTTCCAGCCACTGGATCTTATTTTACCTTTGTCTAATAAGATTAAACAATTTTCTGCTCATATATGGGAAAACAGGAACTCTGTATCCAGCTGAAATTGCAGAAGTATTTTAGGCTGGCAGAATATATTGATCTAGGACACTAGGGTTAACACCTCTACTTTTGCAAAAAGAACCAAAGCCAAAACACTGATTTTAAGACTCTCCCGAAAGACAGTCACTCTATCAACAATGTCCTTTAACCCCACTCGGGGGAACTGGTTCAGTATACATTCAAAAGGAAGAGTGCCACCTACTGCATCACCACTTCTTGCACTATCCTGAATTTTCTTAGGGCTAGTCTACACTAGAAGCACTACAGCGGGGCAGCTGCACTGATACAGCTGTGCCACTGTAGCATGTCTGGTGAAGATGTCCTATGCCAAACAGAGAGAGTTCTCTTGTCGGCATAATAAAACCAACTCCATGAGTGGCAGTAGCTACATTGGCGAGAGAAGCTTAGGTCGGTGTGGTTCAGGATCCTGAACTGGGTTGTCAAGACATTCTGGATGCTGAAAGACTGATGTTAATACTACTAATTGGGAAGGATTATGGCTCTTCCTTTGCCTGAAACAGCTTCTCTATAGCAGGAGTCCTCACACTGTTTTAGAGTATAGATCACTGGTGAGTAGAGGGATTATCTCATGGATCACCTGCCCTTGTCGCTGTGATTGCCCGGGTCTCTTCCCCTCCCATTGGTAGTCCTATACCACCTCTCTGACATGTCTCTCTCACCAAAAGAAGTTGGTCCAATAATAGATAGTACCTTACCCACCTTGTATCTCTAGCAATTGCTTACTGGGAAAATTTAATGAATTTTTAACCCAATTTATCACATAAAAACAAGGAGGATGGCCACTATGTGGCCGTCATGCTCCCTGCAGACCCATCTGTGGTCCACAGACCACAGCCTGAGAACAACTGCTCTTTCCCAAGAACTTAAAGGAGCTGACAAACAAATCCATTATCTCCCTTGAAATTTCTTTTGCACATCTGTGCAGGGCTTTGGAGCTGTGCTCCAGATCTGGCTCTGCTCCAGCTCCAGGCAAAAACCTGCAGCTCCACTGCTCCGGAGCTGCTCTCCAAAGCCCTGCATCTGTGGCATGTTAGGGTCTCACGAACCCCTCATGAGAGTTAATCTAACATTTATTCCACTTACTGTTACAATTCCTCAGGTTATTTTAAATCAGGAGCTGAGTGTCACCTGCGGTAATGTCCGAGCTTCTATTTTTGATTAAACGAAGGGCCTGCTGCTGAACAAGCTGCTTCCCAGCATCTGCTGTTTACCAAGTTACCGAGTGACGTTTGTTGTGAAGTACTATTAGAGTACAAACTCACAAAAGCAAAAGGGAACCGAGGAACACAGCTTAATCATAATGAAGACAGGAAGCTGTTCATTCAGTTGTTGGTATGACTTACTGCAGTGCCAGGGTACTGTCCAGGCATCAGAAGAGAGCACAGAGAGCTGAGGAACACAGATGACTTGCAGCAAAAGTTCATGCACCGGGCAGGCCTCCATATCTAAGGTCTGTGCTAACCTTACAGAAGCTAAAAGATTAGCTCTGCTTGTCAACATATTTTAGTTCCAAAACAGAAAAGGTTGTTCTTGTTTTTTCTTTTCCGAAGGGTTTTGACTGAGCAGAAATTTCAAACAATCTTTGAAGGAAATTGTGGCTTTTTGTTTTAACAAAAGTGTAATGTAGAAAGTAAAAGGAAAAGAAACTTCAAAAAAAGTTCTTATCTAAAGGACAAGTGTTCAAACTGAAAGCTGAATTCCTGGTGGGATACAGAGGCAGATTAGTTGTGCACACATACTGAAACCTACACTGGCTCGTTTAAACTGTCAGAATCAAATGAAATGGAAATGTAAGGCTGAAATCTAGCCCCTTGTAACTCCTCTTATTCGGCTTTGGTCACTGATGATGAGACTTTTTGGTCATGAGAGTCAAAAATGGAATGTTTATAGTGTCAGATAGAAAGCCACAAAATTTTGTGATGACATTTTCTTCCCTCCACTGTCCCCATGTTTCCCCTGTTCTGCCCCATTATTTCCCCTTCTCTTCTGAATCCTTCTCTCTTTATTCCCTTTCTCTCTGTTCTGCCCCCTCCACTCTCCGGCCCCTTTCTCTCTTTTCACTCTTCTTCCCCATGTTCTGCTCCCTTTTCCCTCTCTTTGGCTGCCTTTTCATTTCCTTTCAATCTCTTTTCTACTTTGTCTTTCAGCCTCTTCTCTTCGCTCCATCAATTGCTGATTACACATGTCAATGTCGGCGGGCCCCACCCTTCTCCATTAGACACCAACTGGTATGTGCTGCATCATACACTTGGGCATGTCAGTTGCCCTAGCTATTGCACTGCCTTCCTTGAGATCTGAGGAATGGAACTAGTATTGTGTGGCACCGATTTACCTTATTGCTGAGTCTCCAAGCAATGGCTGATTTACATATTATATGAGCTACAGTATGGGCACATGAGCATGACCTTGTTTACGGGTGGAGTTTCAATGTTAACTGATTTTCCTAGCATTTGATGGTTTAAGTCATCAGATCCTTAAAGGATCATTTTCTGTCCAAAATGCAAGGATTTAGCCACACAGTTGCGGTTAATGCTAATAGGATTTTCACAGCAAACATCCAAACATCACAGTAAAGCTTACTGCTCTATTAGCTTAACTCTTTTGCTGATCTGCAGGTATTCAACATACAGCCATCAATGTGGCATGTGCACGGCCCAGTTGTTCATATCCTCTCAGATCATATGACCTTCAGAATGCTTTAGTGTGCTTCACGCTATTCACAGCCCATGAGTGAGTATCAGCAGCATTCATGGGATTAAATATGTAATATTATGTATACTGTGTGTGTGTGTGTGTGTGTATATATATATCTATATATATCCTTCAGTCTCTTAACACTGTATTCCTGAGCAGTCTCAGACCTCCTCACTCAAAACTCACATCACTTTTGTCTATCATCCCTTAATCCATGGTAAGTGTAATTTATGGCCTGATTTTGTACCAATGATATCAATGAGAGCAAGCCCAAGCCCTTACACTGCAGCATCTCAGGGCAAGGTCCAGGATTGTCTATAAAATGTCATGCATCTCTGGGGCACTGTTTGGATAATACACAAACATGATATGTGTGTGTGTCTGTATTTCATGATTTTTTTGTTAGTTACTAAGGAAAGAAAAATACAGTGGTTAAAGATTGTAATGATTAAGTAACCTAGCCTTTTGGATTCGGAGATCTACATTCAAATTTATTTTAGGTCACAGGAAAAATGAGTTTGATGGCCTCAGACTAGTCTCCAGTGGACATCTGTCTCCATCACACAACCTAGCAGCCAGTCTGGCATAATCTGATATCAGTAATGTTCTTTGCTGTGAGAGGACCTGGCTTGGAATAGCTGTAATGCAGTAGGTCACTATGGAGGTGCACTAGGAAAGCTGTGTGGGAATTAACGATTAGAACTGCAGGGCATTTCACGTATATTGTCATAGTTCTGTAGTGGTCCAGAAGCTGCTTCAGGTCAGGACTGAGAAAAACTGGCAGAGCTGGAAGAAATTTTCCCAATGCCTCCTTGCAAAATGTCTGTTTCTCCACACATGCAGTCTAATGGAATTGGAAAGCGATGGCACAGTAAAACAATTTGTAAAACTCTTATTATTTGTCCAATGGAGAGCAATTTCCTTTGGAGCTTGATGTCTCATAAGGGAAACATGAATTTATGCAATTTATGAATATATAAATGCGAATATTGATCTGATGGGGGTGAAAAGCCCACTAGACCCTTTGACGCCATTGCATGGACTTTTGACAGGAACACCTTATGACTATTCCTAACAAATTGTTAGATTGGAGATATTACACATAGCATATTACAATGTTATAAGTTACTGGGCACAGACAATGACAACATCAATGATTTTGCTTGTTACTTTCAAAGACAAACAAACAAGTCTCAACTGCATAATGGAAAAGTTCATTTTAAAAGCATTGCCAGTTTTCAGATACACACGAACATGTTCCAAACCTACTACATTTTAATTCTTCAAAGCTGTATAAACTAAAAGTGGACAGATTTTTAGCAATTTGTTTTAAAAAAATTAAAAAGCACTGTCAGTCTGCGCTGCCACACAGTTTCAGCCAGCAGCATATTCTAATTAATTTACGGTCCAATTTATAAATGCTTAAAAACTGGGCCAACATTTTCAAACTCAGGTTCCAGATATCAAAACGAGCTGCTAGTGCTCTGGACCTCTGAAAATCAAGTCAGTTCTATTTAAATGCCTAAATATGGATCAAGGTGCCCAAATTTGAAAATTTTGGCCATGAGACAAATGGATGGTCAGATGGATGATCTCCTGCTGTCAATGATGGGCAGACTTCCATTCTCATCCTCCTTGACCTCTCTGCAACATTTGACACTGTCAACCATGGGAGACAGCTGTCCTGCCTAAAACAGGTGGCAGTGGCACAGGGGACTGTACGAAAATGTTTTAAGTCCTTCCTGGAGGGACACATCCAATAAGTAGTGATGGGAAACTGCACCTCCACCACTCAGTTGTGGAGTTCCACAAGGATCAAATCTCTCTTAACATACAGGCACTAGGTGAACCGGTCAGATGATATGGACTTATGTGGTGGCAATATGCAGATGACACAATGCTCTACCTATCCTTCACCACTTTCCACCATACCATTACAACCAAGATGGGCCAAGTGCTTGGGCATGATCAGCTCGTGGATGAAGAACATCTGGCTGGCGCTCAACCCAAGCAAGACAGAGGTGATGCTGGTGGGTACAGACAAGTGCTTTGCAGAGTTTGCAGTCATGGTGCAGGCACAGCTCTACAACTGGTCAGTTCAGTCTGTAGTTTAGGATTGCTCTTGGATTCCTCACTGATGCTAAGCTCTCACAGAGCAGCATCCATTAGTACTGCTTTCCCCATGGCTGGTGGGCTAGGTGGAGGATGACCTGGCCTCAGTTATTCACATCTTCATCGCCTCTCGGCTGAACTACAGCCATGTGATATACCCCTTCAGTACTTAGGAAACTCCAACTAGTACAAAATGCTGTATCTCCTCAGGCTGCAGCGAGCACAAAAATCTGTCCTCCATTCTTTACACTGGCTTCCCATAGAAAGTCAAGTCAAGTTCAATGTCTCAATCCTTAAGATGTTTAATGGCCCAGGCCCAGCATACCTAAAAGGTCACCTAAAGCTCTGGAAAGAAGACCACGGTCAACAACGGTGCTTCTCAGGCTCAGTGGAACTTTCTGTCGTGATGGTAAAGTTCATCAGTACAGGGGACAAAGCTTTCTCAGGGGCTAGTCCGAGACTGGAGAACAAACGCTCACAAGAGCTAAGGATCATCACAAATCTTGCCACTTTCTGCTGCAAGTGCAAGGTACGTTGCTTTGACCTGCCTTCTGTAACAAAAACAGAACAGCATATACACTTAAAAACAACAACCACCCCCAAAATAAAACCCCAGTGAAACAAAATACTATCATACACACAATTCTCCCCCCTATGAAGAGGACAAGAGGCAAAACCACATGTGAAAGATGTTAGTCTGGGAGATGGCTGATCAGAAGGTGCTCAGATACTACTAAGATGAGGGCGGTATAAGATCCTATATAGAATAGAATGGGAATTTAAAATAAAATTCCTGACCAGATCTTTTAACTATTGCAGCAGAGCGAGCCTCAGAGTAAAAAAACCCAAAAAATTATCCTCGGACAACTGGAAACCTTGCAGGAACTTAATGGATGTGGAGGACACTCAGCACCTTGCTAGGTCAGGTCTAGTACAAAGCTATTCCTGTTTTCTTCCCATGACCATTGTGCACTCTCTTGGGTCCTAAGCTAGAGTGGCAGGCTCAAAGGGGAAACTTTTTGTTTTCAAGTGCCCTACCCCTCATTCATCAAAAATCTGATTGGGTCTGGATGGCCCCAAGTGCCAGTCTCACACATCAAGTATCAGAGGGGTAGCCGTGTTAGTCTGGATCTGTAAAAGCAGCACTTTTACATGCATCCGACAAAGTGGGTATTCACCCACGAAAGCTCATGCTCCAAAACTTCTGTTAGTCTATAAGGTGCCACAGGACTCTTTGCTGCAGTCTCACACACTATCTCCTTACCTCTGTCCACCTCCCTACAGGGGTGCCAATCAAGTGGGTTGGAGTGTGTGTGTGTGAATGCTTCCCCCAAGGTTTCTGCACTTGCTCAAAGGGTGGGGAGCAGGGCTAGGCCCCCTTTAAGCTGTACTCCTGTACTAAATCAGTATGGGGCTGCCGGAGTGGACTGGAGCATTGCCACCAGGCGCTTGGGCAGTCTGTTCCTGTACGGCAGAGCACGGGGCACTAGCCAAGATCTTGACTCCTGGCAGCACCAGTTCATACACTGTCTGTGGGTAAGAGAGAGGGGTGACCAAAGGTCCTTGCCAGGAGGAGGGGAAGAGGCAATGGGGGGGGGGGCGCTGGAACCAGGGCCTGCTAGGGGCAAAGAGCAAGGACTGGAATTTGCGCCCCCCTCCCCCCACCCCCACGAAATGTCACACAGCAATGACACATTTGCAGACCAGGGCCAGTACAATGGCAAGTGAGGGTGCAGCCCTCGCCGAGGGGTTGCCACACACACGGCCGGGCTAGGCTGGGCAGGGGCCCCCAGGCGGAGGAAGCCGGGGTGGGTTAAAACCTAACCCTCTCCCTCCCCCCGGCCCCTTGCAACCCCAAACCTCACCGCCTCCAGCCGCAGGGAGCGCCCTGGCTCCGGGCCTGACATACACCCGCCGGCCCGCCCGCCCTCTGCTCGCTCCTCCCCGCCCCGGGGCCAATTCTCTTCTCCCCCCCGCGCCTCCATCCCCTGCCCCTCTCTGGCGTGGCCAGCCAAGCCCCGCCCCGGGGCGCAGGGATCTGAGCTGCGCCCGAGACTCCTCCCCCAGCCTCCGCGGGCCGCGTGCCCGGAGCAGCGGCTTTGGGGCACGAGGCAGCGCTGCCCGTAGCGGGAGCTCCCGCGAGAGAGCGGAGGCTGCGGCCGGCTGGGGCCCGGCAGAACGGAGCCGCCCGGGGGGCTGGCCGCGCTCGCAGCGGGGAATGGGCTGTAAGGCTGCCCCGTTGTGCAGCGCGCTTCCCCTCTCCCGCGCTGCCAGCTGCAGCCCACGCGGGCCCGTGGCAGATGTGCGAGCCGGGCGCTGGTGCTAACAGGGCAGCCGCCGCAGCCCTCTCTCTGGGTGGCTAATGCACTGGCGGAGCAGAGCACTTTGGCTAATGAGCCTCCTGCTGCTTCCCGTGCTCAATTTCCGGCTTGTTAGTGAACTGGCAGCTCCCGCTCGTCTCCCCCTAGCCCCTTAGGAGAGTGTTGAGGTGGATTCGGAGAGAAATTCTCTTGGAGGATGCACGAAATCAGAGATCGTTTACAAAAAAACAAAATACCCCCCCCCCCTAACAACACACCCTCTAGCATCTGGTCTCGGGTTTTAGTTTGCCCCGGCAGATCGACCTTTCCCACAGCTTTAGCAGAGGCTATGCTCCATGTCTACCAGGAAAATCACTAGCAAGATATGTATCCGCAGATGGGCTTTGCTTCTCAAAGAACAGTGCAGTTCTTTCTTTCCCTGAGTATCCGTGTATGTAGCTCCCTCTCCTATACCCCTGTCAAGTGTGTGTATGAGAGAGAGAGGCAGTAGAAACAAATTGTATCTGGATTTTGGAGCTTTACATTAGGCTACTGTAAGCTTCCTCCCCATTCCCTTTTGTTTTGCAAATATGCCTCCCCTTTGATCTTCATTGCACTGCAGGCTCTCTTCCCTGCTGATGGAACTGAAATGAACTGGAAACAAGGAAGGTGTTAAAATGAGACAGATGATAGGAGAGTGAAGAAAAGGTGTCCATGAAAAACAGGACTAGGAACTTGATTTTAAGGAAGTAGATGGTCTAGCAGGGTGAGCAGTGAGCAGGGGTGTGTGTAGATGTGTTTCCAAGAACACAAGGGGTAATGTTTCCCATTACCATAGCCCTGGCTCCTATAGTTCATGAGACATAATAAAATCTGAAACCTACTAGGCCATTTGTTTGCTGCCATTGCTGCCTTTACTTCCATGACTCACCTCTAAATGTTTTTTCTACAGTTGGAGCATCACCCATTGCTGATAAAAGTGATGGAAAGAAACCAATACTTCCTGATGACCACCCATGAATGTGTTTGAAATGGTTTGTTTGTTAGATAGAACAAAACCAATTTCATTCTTCAGAGGGGTAGCCGTGTTAGTCTGGATCTGTAAAAGCAGCAAAGAGTCCTGTGGCACCTTATAGACTAACAGATGTTTTGGAGCATGAGCTTTCATGGGTGCATGCATCCGACAAAGTGGGCATTCACCCACGAAAGCTCATGCTCCGAAACTTCTGTTAGTCTATAAGATGCCACAGGACTCTTTGCTAATTTCATTCTTGTTACAGAAAGTTTGATTAAGACCTGGTGGAACATTGTTATTCCATCTAAACTAGAAGCTAAGCCATTTCCAAAACTAAATGAGGGAGAGGAGGAATCGGGGGAGGACTCACTTCTGACAACTACTGTCATTTTCTTAAGTGTTCACTGTTCTGTACTCCCTTTTCTGCTCTGTATGTGGGTCCACACTGGTGAACATAGGACGCAGCTAAGGCTGTACATTAGGTTGGGTCCAGTGTCATCAAAACGAGGCCCTAGTTCTCTCTATAGTTATAAGGGTGAAGCTCCAGATTATATAAATGAAAACTGCACATATGTAACTGATGGCAGAATTGGGCCTTTGTGTTGTTTTTGTAGCTTTCATTAAGTCTAAAAATGCCAGGTTAAAAAAAGTTTGTTAAGGATGCTGTAAGGGTCTGTGGTCGTTCCCCCCGCCCCATCTTTCTCAGTGGGGGGCCATGCCCCCTTGCTACAGATGCCTTACTAAAGCCGTCTAAGCCTGTAAACTCTGCAGGGCAAATAGTGACATATCAAGGAACTTACAAGGGCAGTTGATGGCTTCGCTAGAGCTGCAGGGTTGTGGAGTTTGTAATACCTTTAGAAGTTGACAGAAGTTATAAATTCTGTAAGCCAAATAGTTCCTTATTTTTTTCCTTTAAAGAAAGAGGGATGATAAATTTTAATAACCTTGTTGTGTTACGGCAATGTTAAGAATGAAAAATAAAGAACAGAGAAAGCTAGATTCTATAAAGGTAAGATATTGTTCTGCTCTAAAAAGTGACTTGGTTAGAATACAGTTGTATGGTTCCATCTTTATGGTCTCTCAGTGATTCCCAGATCGAACCTGCTCAGTTTACAAGTAAAAATCTGCATTTTTCTAAATGCCAGCCCTGCAAAGTCAATCCAGAATCTGAAAGTCAAACTGGGTTCACATAGCATCAACTATAAAGGTACTGCAACTAGAACTTAGCTAACATTGTAAAAGCAGCAAAGAGTCCTGTGGCACCTTATAGACTAACAGACGTATTGGAGCATGAGCTTTCATGGGTGAATACCTACTTCATCGGATGCTAACATTGTGTTGATGGTGCACGAGCCAGAATAGAATCTAACTCTTTCTGCCATGAGTGTTTTGATTTTGTTGTGCTAACAGGAGTAAAAAATAGTAAAAATGTATTTTAGGGACTAAAGTCAGCAGATATGCCTCTGAATATGTACAGAGAGCAGATCCTATTGAGTAAGAAGGTGCAATTCTTATTGTCATTTTTCAGAGTAGAATATCACTTCAAAATTGTTTCCACAGTGCTAAACCACACATACATATTGTAAAGCACTTACTAGAATCGGGTCCTGGTCCATGATTGGGCTCCTATGTGCTACGATAATGCAAATAATAATAATATTATATCCATGTAGTATTTGTTATTCCTACCTTCCTTGTTAAATGTCAGCTTTAAAGGGGATCCGAAAAGGGGGAAAGAATGGGTTTGTGCCATTTTGCAGATCTCCTTTACTGTACTATTGTGTGTTATTAATGTGTACTGTAAATGACATAAGGTGCACAGTGTGGTAGAGTTAGCATCATGGGAGTTACCCTAATTTATGTGTGCATGATGGCTCAGCCTTAACATTGCATTAACGTTAGTTTTTAAAGAAAAAATAAAAGAAACAAATGGGGGACAAAAGAGGTAAAGGTGACCTGAAGCTCTCTTAAGGTCCATCTGCACCATAGAAGTGTTCCATTTCCCGGGGGAAATTATGTGGCTAACCATTGCCAGACCCATCTGTCCCTACAGTGGTTCGTTGTGCCTACACTAACCAGCCTGCCATTGTTTGTTTGTTTTGTTTTTTTTCAAGTGGATGCAGTATGTCCACCTACAGGACTTGCCCTGGTTGTTGTTATTGTACCTTGTACATTGTGGTGCTTGTCACACAGCTCCCTGGAGCAGGTGTATGGCACAGTGGCAAGTGCATACTTGTAGTATATTACTTGTAGCTGTTAATATTAAGTAGAGTTTGATTTCTAAAGTGAAGAATCAGACATGTGTTTCACTTTCTCTTTCTGTGGGGATATATGTACAGTTCTTTAAATGTGTAGCAGGAAACCAGGCCTGGGAAAAGTTCGAAGCAGAAGTTTTGTCATGAAGCAGAAAGACACAGAGGGCCAGATTTTTATAGTTACTTAGATCCTAAAGATGCAGCTGTGTGCCTAATGGTATTTTTTAAAGCATCTAGCTGCATCTTTAGGAGGTACGTGGGAATTAGGCACCTAGACACATTTTAAAACCCCCTGAGGCATGTCACTGTATCTTTAGGCACCTAAATACCTTCACAGCTCTGGCCTCAAGAGACAGAATATCTTTAGAGATGATATTATTTTTCTTATTCTAATAAAGACCCTTGTTCAGTGTTAGAAGAAAATGATGCTTTCTCTGACTCTTTACCCATGGCACATTACAGTTTCCACATACCCACACAAGTATATTGATGCCATGGCTAAAGATTGGCAGGGTGTTCCCTTGCAAATATTGCCTGTCAACTGTTGTTACAGACAGCAGCTTACAGGATATTATGATGAGCATCCCCAACTTTGGGTAATAATTCTCCGGGGTAGGGATTTGATTTGATTCTTTTAAAATTAATTTAAATACGTATAAAGTTTTATACTTTGTATGAATTTCCATGTGAGCCCAATCCTGCAGCCTTCTTTCCGTTCAGAAGCCCTGAGTTTTGTTTTAGAACATAAGAACGGCCATAGTGGGTCAGACCGAAGGTCCATCTAGCCCAGTATCCTGTCTTCCGACAGTGGCCAATGTCAGGTGTCCCAGAGGGAATGAACAGACAGGTTATCATCAAGTGATCTATCCCCTGTCGCCCATTCCCAGCTTCTGACAAACAGAGGCTAGGGGACACCATCCCTGCCCATCCTGGCTAATAGCCATTGATGGACCTATCCTCCATGAACTTATCTAGTTCTTTTTTGAATCCTGTTATAGTCTTGGCCATGGACAGCAGGTATAATAGGTCAGAGAAGGCCAAGCCTTCCCTTGTGCAGCTGCTGCCGACCCACTGCCAGACACCTGGGCCGTGTTGGCCCTGTCCCTTCCATTTCCCCGAGGCCCCCACTGTCTGCTGCTGCCTGCCTGCCACTGCTTGCTGCGTCCCTCTTCCTTGGCAGCGGGGGAGTGAAGAGGGAACGTGGCGAGCCAGCGGTGGGTGGGAGGGTCCGGTGGGGGAGTGAGGTGGCTCGCTCGGCTGTGCGCTGGGACTGGCAGTGTGCAGCTGGCAGGGCACAGGCGGGAGGCTGGCTGGGCATGGCTGGCTGGGTACAGGGGGCGGCGGCAGCTCAGCCCAGCCTAGCGTCGCTGGGGACGGCTTGGCAGGGCCGTGGACAGCGGCTCACCTTGAAGTGTCTGGGGGGGCTGATCGACTTGGCCTGTCCAGTGGGTGCCTTGGCCTGGCATGACCGGGGCCAGCATGGCAGCTCGGGGGGACTGGCAGCTCAGCCCAGTGCTTGGGCTTTCCATGGGAGCTGTCAGCTCAGCCCAACATGGCTGTTCAGCAGAGCTGGAGGCTTGGGGGTCGGGGGGCAGGGAGGGATGGGACCGGCAGCTTGGCCCAACGTGGCTGGAACTGGACTGTCACTCAGGGGCTGAGGAGGGGGCTGCGTGGCTGGGGTGGGCAGGCCATGGGGCTCCTCCAGTCGTGAGGCGGGCCCTCAGGGTTCCTCCTGTTAGGGGAGGATTTGGGGCTTGAATGGGATGAGGCCTCAGGCGGAAGGGGCACAGTCACTGGCTAGCCTCCCCAAAGCGGGGGTTCACCCACCACCCATGGTCTTGGCCTTCACAAGATCCTCTGGCAAAGAGTTCCACAGACTGACTGTGCATTTTGTGAAAAAATACTTCCTTTTGTTTGTTTTAAACCTGCTACCTATTCATTTCATTTGGTGACCCCTAGTTCTTGTGTTATGAGGAGTAAATAATACTTATTTATTTACTTTCTCCACACCAGTCATGATTTTATAGACCTCAGTCATATCCCCCATTAGTCATCTCTTTTCCAAGCTGAAAAATCCCAGTCTTATTAATCTCTCCTCATATGGAAGCTGTTCCATATCCCTAATCATTTTTGTTGCCCTTTTTTGTACCTTTTCCAATTCCAATATATCTTTTTTTGAGATAGGTCAGCAACATCTGCATGCAGTATTCAAGATGTGGGCGTACCATGGATTTATATGAAGGCAATATGATATTTTCTGTCTTATTATCTATCCCTTTCTTAATGATTCCCAACATTCTGTTTGCTTTTTTGACTGCCACTGCACATTGAGTGGGTGTTTTCAGAGAACTATCCACAATAACTCCAAGATCTTTCTTGAGCAGTAACAGCTAATTTAGACCCCATCATTTTATATGTATAGTTGGGATTATGTTTTCCAATGTGCATTACTTTGCATTTATCAACATTGAATTTCATCTGCCATTTTGTTGCCCAGTCACCAGTTTTGAGAGGTCCTTTTGTAGCACTGATACACTGTGGAAAGGTAAGTAGAGGGCTAGGATTTATTTGGAGGTTGGCAGTAGCCTTGTGTAGTGACTGTGGATCTGTCATTTCAGTGACTTTTCACTACGTCCCTTTTCTCTGGTTATTTTTTTCAAATACCTGGCACCTGGAAGGTGAAATTGTTGCAGCTCCCGAATTGTAACTCAAACACTGGTCCCCATTAAATTAAGTTCATTTTTTATTGATGCTGTTCAGTTCTATAGTATTATTTAATGGATGTGCTGTGTGTGTTTGTGGTCTGTGCTCTCACAAACCTCTCTCCCTTTCATGTTTTACAGGAGTAAATGAAGTGATAACTGCTTTGGTTATGATTTTTATTGTTCGTTATGTGTAAATGTCACAGTTAAAACTGTATATAAATAAACCTTGATTATGTGTGCTATTTGATCGCTCTCTCCTGGGGATGGAGAGAACAGAGAAGAGACCGGCATCACCTGGGCTGCTCTTGAATCTTCCTGGAACAGAGAGCAGGGGAACGGTCATTGGTAGGGGTGGCAGAGCACTGTAGATCCAAGCCAAAAGGACAAGCAACCTTGGTGTGGCTGCAAAGCCTGTGGTTTACATTTGCATTGGTGTTACGCTGCTGTGCAATGAACGGTTCAGGAAGTGGTATTGTTAACACTTGCTTCAAGAAAGTACACTTACAATGATACTGGTGAGGTCAGGAGTGCTTATCTGTGTGGACAGAATCTATATCCAAAATTTGTGGGTGCCAGAAACAACGGCTTTTCTCTTTAGTGTAGCGGCACCTTAAAGAGTCAGGTCCCTTTAAGCATACCTTTAACTTTAAAGCGTTAGAGCCAACAGCACCGGTAAGTGCTTAAGAGCATCATTAGAGGTAAAATGCTTAAGGCAACTCAGCAGTGAAGGCACTGAAGATTCTGCTCTGAAAAGTGACTTTAAAAATGGTATCATGGGGTTCCATGTTTAGTATGTCTCAGTGACTTCAGATCACATTTGCTCAGTTTAAAATTAAGACACTTTTTTCCTAATTACCAGACTCAAACTGGGTTATGAATGTCATGCTGCGTTCTTTCTTTCCTGCCTATCTGTCATCACCAGTAATATAGATTGTAGGCCAAATCTTACCTGCAATTAAACCTGTGCTACTCCATTGTTTAGAGAAGGGCTGTGCTAGTTTCACTTGGAGCAGAATTTGGCCCTGCAAGTTCTGTTGATGATATATGAAAAGAAATAGAATTCAGCGGCCTCCCTCTTAGCATAGCAGAGCCAACACATCTAGCAGGAGTAACAAGTAGTAAAAACTTATTTTATTCAGTGAAGTAAACAGATGTATTTCTGAATACACACAGCTGCTGATTCACTATTGTGCTTCACTTCATACAGTAACTTAGGGTGGGATCCATGAAGCTACTCAAGTGCCTAAATCCCACATTTGGGTGCCTAAGTCCCAATTTTGGCTCCACTGTGATCCACAAAACTCCCCATGGCCCCTGTAGGTGCCTAACTCACGTGATGCCTAAGTTATTCAGGGTAAAAGTTCCCTATGGCACCTATGTTCCTGCCTCCGGGCATGTGCACTGCTACCTCCCCGTAGGTGTACAAATGCCTATCTTCCACCCATGCCCAGAATGATCCGTGATCTGGGGGAAGACAGGTGTTCAGCCACCTAAATCATGTGCAGGGCCCGATCTGGTAGGTGGCCTCTGAGGATGCCTACTGGATCAAGTCCCACTCAAAAAGGAGGAGGGGAGGATGACCTTATAACTTTTTGCCCAGTGGCCTGTGCATTTGCTTGGGATGTGGGAGAGCTAGGTTCAATTCCCCCCTCTTGGCCAGAGCGGGAGAAAGATTGGAACAGGCGTCTCCCATCTCTCAGGAGACTGCCCTACCTACCTAACTATGGGATATTCTGAGGTGGGGGTCTCCATCAGTCTCTCCTGTTGACGCTGCTGCACTCTGGATAAATAATGAAAGCCTGACTGGAGCAGGAGTAATGGTCCCAGGGTGTCCTACCTACTAGCAGGCTGCCCTAACCACTGGATTACAGTCATTCCAGTCCCTTGCTCTCTGACTCCAGTGACTGTTCCACTGTGGATAGACACCTAAATAATCATTGGGTCAGAGAGAGAAAGGGAATGAGAATGACTCTCTAATCCAGTGGTTAGGGCACCCACCCTGAGGGGGTGGGTTCTATCCCACAGTTCCAACCCTTCTTGCGTTGGTTATCCAAAGTGTAACAGCTCCAACAGGAGAGAATGAGAGAGCCCCAGTTCAGTATATACCATAGCTCAGTCATTGCAGCTGTCTCCTGACAGGATCTGAACAGGTGTTTCCCACCTTTCTCCCCTTCTGGCAGAGAGGGGGGAACTGAACCTGGGGCTCCCACATCCCAGGCAAGAGCTCTAACTGTTGGGCTAAAAATTGGCTCCTCCATTTTGTGTGGAGTGAGACAGGCATCTAACCCATTCCAGCAAGAAAATGCTTAGGTACCTAAGCTGCCTGATTCCAGGCAGCAGGTTCCCATTCCGGGATCTCTGAGCAGAGATAGGTGCCTCCCTGCAGCATGGCATTAGGTGTCTATCTCTGAATGAGGGGTGGGGCTTAGAACACACCCGTTAACTGTATCTCCCATTCACTAGTTTAGGGAGCTCCCCACCTAGCATGCTGGCTTTTGTGGTTTGTATTCTACGATGCCTAGTTCTCCCCATTCATTGTATAGTAAGCCTAGGTGCTGAGCTCAGGCTTTGTGGGTCATTGTGTTGTTCCTGTGATTTCCTATGCACCTAAAAGTTAGGTGCCATCACACTGAGTGTTGCACCATCTAAGTCCCTTTGTGGATCCCACTTTTACACCTGTTCAGAATGGGTGTATGACCCGTACCACTGAAGTGAATAGAGAATTCTGGTTTGGTTGTATCTAACATCCTCTTTTCACAGGTGTAAATGACACCACAAGGTGAAAGGCCATGACAAATCAGGCTTCCAGGAAAAAGATCTGTTTAGTAAGAAAGTACAATTTTCACTGTCACTTTTCAGAGTAGAATTACATTGTAAGGCCTGAGCCAGATTTAATGCTAAGGGCTGAAGAATTAATAGTGATCTAAGTGTGATCTGATGATAAATGGATTCCATGCATGCCTAGTGTTCTAAAGTTCTTTAAAGTAAGGGATCTATGAAAAAAAACCTCACAAAACTTTCAAAACAATTCACTTTTGGGCTGAGACTAAGCGTAGAAAATTTCAACACAAAAGGAATTTGTCTGAGATAGTTATCAGCAACTATTGGGAATAGCATGACAGCTATAAATCAGTCTTAGTCACAGTAGAACCTCATAATCCATTCTCCACTAAACTGCACACTTTATTATAATCTGCACAAAATAATGGCAGCCTCTCTCCATCTCTCTGCAAAGATTTAATGGAGTGAGGTCTTGTGTGAGTAAGATTTCATTATTTTCACAGTATATACTACAGACACTACTATGAAGTGTTATCATAAATCAAACTAAACTATAATTGACCAAGTAAAAGAACAAAGGTCATTTTGAGACACCATAGCCTGCTTTTTTTGTTCTGTTTTGTTCATTTAGTCACTAATTCAGAAAATTCAGTAGTTTGCAATGGGTGTCCCTGAAAATTAGTGAGGTTCTACACTATAGCATGTATCAGTGTACCTATACAGTGTATCAGTGTACATCATAATAGCAAAAGAGTTTCCTTGGAAGAAGCTGTAGGAATCCTGGACAGTTTGTCAGATTGTTTGTTACTTTCATAGGAATAAATTTTGATCTCAGTAACACTGGTGTAAATTTGGAGAAACTCTAACAAAGTCAATGCAGTTAGGTCAGATTTACACTGGTGTAACTGAGAGCAGAATTAGGGACTGAGAATGTGTGATTTGCCATACTGGATCAGGCTACTGGTCTGTCAAATCAGGTGTCTTGCCTCAGCTTTGGTCATCATCTGATGTTTCAATTGGGAAGGCAAAAATGTTTCCCGATACACCTGCAGCAGTGTACATGGAGTGCAAGGGAGCAGTTTCTCGGAGCGTACATCTGTGTGTCTTATCTACATCCTGAGAGAATCCTTGAATTCCTCCACACTCAGGATACCAAAGGGTAATGTAAACATAGGCTTGATCTATAGTAGGAACTTATGTTGGTATAACTAACTACTTCAATTAGGGGGTGTGGAAAATCCACATCCCTGAGCAACGTAGTTATACCATTCTAACCCCACTGTAGACAGCGCTATGTCGGTGGGATGGCTTCTCCCGTCAACACAGCTATTGCCTCTCAGGGAGGTGGAGTACCGATGGGAGAAGCTTTCCCATGGGTGTAGGTAGAGTCCTCACTAAGCGCTACAGCAGCACCGGTGCTGCTGCAGCTCTGTAAGTGTAGACAAGACCATAGACATTACCAGTAGAGGCTAACGTATCTTTGGGGGCTCCTGACTGAGCCACTTTCTTCCTCACATCCATGGACAGTTGACTGGTAGTTGCAGTTGTGTTAATGGATATATCTAATAACAGTGAATGGGTTGGGTCTGGTATTTCATCTCAGCTTGTGGCATGATTCTCATTTATACTAAGCCCCCTATACCGCCCTCTGTCTATCTATGGTAATATCATTACTTTCAGCATCACAGTCTTTAATGTTTTTTTTCTCCTGCTGACAACAGTTCATCTTAATTAATTAGCCTCTTAGAGTTGGTTGGGCAACTCCCACCTTTTCATGTTCTCTGTATGTATGTATATATATCTCCTCACTATATGTTCCATTCTATGCGTCCGATGAAGTGGTCTGTAGCCCACGAAAGCTTATGCTCAAATAAATTTGTTAGTCTCTAAGGTGCCACAAGTACTCCTGTTCTTTTTGCGGATACAGACTAATAAGGCTGCTACTCTGCAACCAGTCTTTAATGAAGTTATCCTCACAACACTACAGAGAGATAGTAGAGTGCGATTATTCCTGTTTTACAGATAGGGCACAGAGGCCCAAACCCTCAAAGGTAGTTAGGCCCCCAACTTCCATTGATTTCAGGGTTCCAATGATTTCAATGGAAGCTGGAAGCCTAAATAGCTTTGTGGATAAGGGGCAGAGCGACTCCCAGGTCTTCTGAGTCTGAGGCTAGCACCTACCCACTGGACCATCCTTCCACTCTGGCAGCATAAAGGGACCTGGAAATAGCTGTAAATGTAATTGAAATGTACACATGCCAGACTGAGTCCCTGTGTACTTGGCAAATGAAGACAGGAAAGAGATGTAGCTTTCTTGGTGTTGCATCTGCTTTCCCTCTGCATACATGTGTTGCACTGAGCCCTTGCACCCATGGACCTTTTACTTAATTTCAGAGGATACATGTGCACTGCAGTGTAAGCCTAGGGTTAGTACAACTTGAGTCAGCAGATCTGGCTTCGAGAACCTAGAGCTTGAGCGTCTACACTGATTGTCACCCCTATGTTAAGAATTTTCTAACCTGCTCCTGAACCTGGGGCTCAGCACACCAACCTCAGTCCAACCAACCATCTCAGACTTTCTAGAGCTCTCCTGAAATATGGCCACTCTAGCCATTTGTTCATGGGGTAGTGTGGGAAAACCTGACTGTCCACCAAACTTGACTGTCCAGAGAGGTCAATGAAAGTCAGTCCAAGGGATGGTGGAATACTTTTGGTGGACACCCAGAGCATGAGTCCAGTGGGACTGTGTCTACATTGCAAAGCAGTAGGGCTTGAACCCTGGGCCCCATCTTGACTCAGGCTTGGACCCTCCATCCCATGGGGTCTGGGACCCTGAGTCAAACCCCTGGATTAATGCAATATGTGTGTAGATGGAAGGGGGTTAGGCCTGGGCTTGCATTCAAACCCTGGGCTTATATTGCACTGCAGACATACCCTTTGTGTCTTTGAACCCACTGACTTATCTGAACCAATTGTATCCACTGGCACTCATCAACAAATGACAGGGCTCTGGCTTTTACTGATTGTAGCTTTATACCATAGAGCCCTCGTCTGTGCTCTGGGAACAACTGCATCAGCATTCCAAGGCCACTACAAATCTATCATTTCAAATTTCATTTTGCAGATCATGTAACTGCTGTTTGTTTTATGTACTATATTGTCTGCTTGGGACATGTGTTTCATGTTCATATTACTACAGCCTTACTACAGTTTTTTGTGAATCCCACTTTATAAAATAATTGTTATCTAGGGATGGTTAAACATCTGATTGTGCAGATGAATTTTCACTAATGATAGCATGATCCAGTTCAAAGTTTAAGTCCATTGCAATTCAGGATAGTACTTAGGTATGTGTTAAACTTTTAAGCATTTGCTTAAGCATGTTTTCTGAATCCATGTCTTTATTCTCAGCTGTGCTGTTTACCCACTGTGACATTTCACGTCTCTGTGCCTCAGTTTCCCCTCCTGTAAAATGTGACTAATGAAGTTTACATACACCTTTGTGAAGTGCTTTGAGACCTTTGGGTGAAAAGCACAATAACTGTACTAAAGATCTTATTTTATGTAAAGTCTGGAGTTCCAATTATCCAGTAATCACACATGGTGCTATTTATTTGCCATTTTTCCAGGTAAATAAAATATCTCAGATTTATATGGCACCTTCATGCTGGCTGATAGATCTCCCACACTGAGCCTGTTTCTAATATGCCCTCATCAGGGCAAGGGCTATATTACATTTCATGGGAAAGGAGGAAAAATCACTATGAAAAGAATACAGAAAAGTTGATGT
Source organism: Mauremys reevesii (assembly GCF_016161935.1). Taxonomy (NCBI): domain Eukaryota; kingdom Metazoa; phylum Chordata; order Testudines; family Geoemydidae; genus Mauremys; species Mauremys reevesii. Next base: position 59,258,822 of record NC_052626.1, read on the forward strand.
TTAAGTAGAGGTCTCAAAAGAAAAAGCATCTGTAACTAAAGGTGATATATTGTGTAGCTAAACACTGATGTCCAAATTTACCCTCAGTGTAATGTAATTCCAAGTAAGTGAGTAGAGTTCCATCAGAAATTAATTTGGCCTGCAGTATTTACTCGCTATTCCTCTGTGAAAAAGGAATGGAAACTGTCTCTTTAAGCAGTAGACAGTGCAGTGTGGGCACCTTTTATGCTGAGGCTGCTCTGCATCAGGTGGGGTAGGGCTGACTCAGCTGATTTGGATATTTGTATGCTCACTGGTTTAGAGTCTGGTCATTTAAAGATATCCCTGCAAGGGGTGGGAAGGGAGAAATTTACAAGGGAGGGGTTCTGGGTAGATTGAACCAGGTACAAAAGTCTGACTGAGTGGCTGTTTCTCATTTTAGTCCCAGGAAGTGTAGAGGTGTTTCTGATAGAAAATAAAGGTGCCTGCAGCATGTGTACAACTGTGATAGTGCCTAGTTCTGATTTAAAAGCACCTCAGTCTAGGCTGGGAAAGCTAGTAATTTACTTGTATTTGGCTGGGATGAGGGAGTGGGGTTGGTTGTCATCTTCAGTAAATGAAACTGAAAGTCTTCTGTTCAATTAATCTGTGTGCAGTACATTTAAACACCTATCAGTGTATAAAATTGATCTGCTAAGGGGTTGATAGTTACTTACATCTCAGTCTGTAAGGAATAGGACTCTATATCCCTCTACACAGGTGGGAATATGTTACTGTGTTTTTCTATAGGTTTCAAACTGAAGCTTCTTGGGAATGTAGTTTTTATATTTTATTGTATGGATCCTAATTCTACTGAGAGCTGCCCTCTTTCAGTTCCACTCCCCCTGCACTAACCTGTACATGGAGTTTTTATTTTGGTTTTTATGATGTTTGTGGAAGGATCTGGTTCTCTCCAATATACAGTGTTATTTGAACCCCCAACCTTATGGAGAGATGAGTGATGTGCTGCCAGATTCTTCTTGCTTAGAGCAAACAGGTTGATTTTTAAAAACTGCAAGTCTATGCAGAAATCCAGGTTAAATGAGGATATTGGATTTTGTGAACGTCTAACACATCAATAGAATGCAATGGAAATCTGTGATTTTTCTGAGGGGGATTATTGAAGCTGTAAAATAAGAAGAATCCCTTTAATACAGCAAATTGATGCATTGAAATGTAAGTATGGCAATGATATAATTTCAAATATTGGTATCAGAAGGGATCAATTTAGGGTGACCAGATATCCTGATTGTATAGGTACAGTCCCAATTTTGGGGGCTTTTTCTTATATAGGCACCTATTACCCCACACTCCTTGTCCCGATGTTTTACACTTGCTACCTGGTCACCCTAGATCTACTTAACTCAAGTTTTTTGTGATCCCAGCAACTGCTTGGTGTCAGGAAGAAATCTTGTCAGGATCTTACCTGGTCTCCAAAAGCACCATGTTATGACTTCCAGCCAAGGAAGGCTGGATAAGGCTTTCCCTGGAACCCATTAAAGCTGATCTAGGAAATGGTTAGAGTAGGGGTTCTCAAGAATACTGTAAGCAGCTGCTTCTAGTGTATTGCTATCAACAGTTTTACATTTGTTGTCCTACTTCATATAGATCCTAATTAATTGCAAGCAGCAAGTGTAATGGGAATTCCCCATTAGTGGTTCTGGTCAGGATTCAGGTGGGATCTCCTGCTCTTGGAGGAAGAAACACTTCTTCCTGCCTCTCACAGACTGTGTGGTCAGGGTGATGTTCTTGGTTGCTATAGGCCAGCCCAAGAAGTCAGTTTGCAGTGGTTGGCTAGTCCTGAGGCTAATAGCATAAAAAGAGGGACATTGTCTACTTTGAGGCTGCAGAAGCAACTGCTGCATATGAAAGCCTGCAGTTTTGGCCAAGTGAAGCCAGTTGTCTGTAATGTGGTAACTTTGTAATGCCTTATCTGATCAATTCCAAAATTTCAGGGAAAATTCTAGGCAGCAGTGGGCACAAGCCTAGTGAGTTTGGTGCAGATTTGAACATTGATTCACAGAAACCAATGCCCCAAGACAGCCTGGTGCTGCAGGCAGAGGATTCTGATGCCTACACATATTAGAGGTGGCAGCTTAATTTGCTGGGGAGCACACTGTTGTCTGGACTCCATCAGAAATAAGACCACCTTACAGAGAGGGTGTGAAGCAGAGACTAGGGGGTATGGGAGGAAGTGTGTTTGTGGAGGGAATGGGGACCCAGAGGGGGAGGAGGAGGAGGAAATAGCCATGGTAGGGGGAAGTAGCAGGGACCAGACAGATGGGCTGTTGGTGATGGGGGAGGAGCAGGAACCTGGAGAGGGTGTGGGCCAGTGGTGATGGAGAAGCAGAGGCTGGGAGAGAACTGGGGGCTGGTGGGGGAGGGGAAGGAGGTGGGCAGGAGAGTGGGTGTGAGGGGCAAAGCAGAGACCTACAAGAGAATGGGGGGAAGGGAGTGGGGGTGGTGATAAGGGAAGCAGGGACTCAGGGAGATGGAAGACTGAATAGATGGGTGTAGAAGCAGAGACCTGGAGTGGAGACAGGGAGGGAAAATCAGGGTTGGGAAGAAACAGGGTCCTGGAGAGGTGGGAGTGGAGATGGGATAAGGAAATAGGGAGCTGGGGGGCACACATGGAGCCCCTGCCATAAGGGGAATAGAGAAAAGGGTTAAATGGTATGGGGGGAGAGGGCGTGGCAGAGACACCAAGCCCCTGGCATGGGGGTGGGATGTGGGATTGCAGGGACTGGGAGTCCCTTAAATAGAGGGGAATGAGAGGGTGGCACACAGGCAGCTTGTCATCTTCTCTGCTGTAGTGTTTGTTTGAAGGACTCTCTGGCCACACTTAGTTGATCCATTTGTTATATATTCCCATTGTCTGTTTCTTTTTATCCAGTTAAAGTTGTTAACTGAACGATTGTTTGGGTAATTGGGAATAAAGAAACATAACTCCCTCTTTTCTAAAGCCATTCTCTTCCTTTGTCATATCATTTTCTTTCCTTAATCAGTGTTGTCTTTTTCTCCACTGCCTTTCTTTCCTTTTCCTGCCCCCATCCCAGTCTCCATTGGTACCTGTCCCTTTTGTACAGGCATAAATGACTGCATAAGTTGCACAGCTGTGGAGAATCAAGCCTTCAGCTTCTGTCAATTCCTGTCATTTTGTAACTTCCTTGGAGCCACCCTGCTACTGAGAGGCCACAGGAAACTACAACCAGGCCTTCACTGGCTATGGAGATGACTGTGACAGCAGGTTAGTAAACACTGCTACTGCCTATACCAGCACATTTCAAATGGTGAGTCAACAAACAAAGGGATATTTATTCCCCTCTGCTGCTATTCAGACAACAAGCAGAATGTTTTGGATGTTGTTCCTTTACAGGAATCGGAATGTTCTGTGACAGTTGGGCATTGGCAGCTCATTCTTCATCGTTAATGAGAAAAACCACTCTCATGGGGTTCCTGTGATGTTGGTTAGGGAGTAGTAGATAGCCAGCTATCTTGTATTGTAACCAATGATTACATTATTTCCTCTCCACCTCCCTTTCTTTGAGAGTGTAATTGATGGCTGTGGAAGGGACAAGAAAAGAAGTTTAAATAGTCAATGTCCCAAAGGAGAAAGTGGCTATATGAAGCGTGCCAGAGACAACTCTGGTGATGCAGGGTCTAAGTTTGCTTTCTCTGTCAATTCCAGATCTTGTACTTCTCCATCGGATACAGAGAGGTGTGTGTGTGTGTGTGTAATATTACTGTCTTGGCCTGGTCTCCAGATCTCTCTCTGATATCCTGCATCCTTGAAAGAGGTAAGTTACCTGTACTGCACCTTGAATGAGGAGGTGACACTTAATTGTAAATGGCATAGCATGTACATTGACAAGTTTCTCTTAGGCAACAGTTAGACTGAAAAATTTGCACTCGCTGGAAAGTGCATGTATTGCTGTTTGAGCGACAAACAAGTGTCTAACAATGTGCTTATTTCTTGTAGAGGTAGTTTGATTTAATAGTGTAACTGGAAAAATTTCTTATTAACAATTACTGATCAGTTATTAAGGGATAGAGATAATTTAGCTAATTTAATTCCAGATTTGCCTAGATGTAGATTAATAAAGCAACCTTTAGGAAATCTAACTTTTTCATTTGTGTCTCTTGGCCTCCCTCATTCCTAAACGTACTACGTCACAGTGTGGGAAGTGATATTAATTTACATATGCCCTTCTAGCCCGCAGAAACTATTGCCCAAGAGGGTGTCTTAAAATGATAGCAGCAGGACACTGTTAGTGAGAGAAGGATCCCACCATACTTCATGTATTCTAAATCCAGATATCTCATTCATTGTTGAAAGGCAGCCACACCTAAGGTAGAATGCATGGCAGCTACTGCGTACAGGGTGTGTGTATACACGCGCTATTGTGAATCAACAAGGGTGTTTGTGTGATATGTGGTGATGGGGAGAAGGGTTATATGTATTAGGAACAGAATAACTTCTCCAGTTGAAACTGAAGGGGGAATTTAAGAAATTGCAGTTTAATTACCCGAGTTAAGCTTTGATCAAGGCACCCTTGTTCACACCCATTCTTTTGTGTCTTGATCTTCACTGACCAAAAGTAGTCAGGAACTCAGTTTTCTGTCTCATTTGAAAAATAGAACGTCCAGCAGCACAGTGACCCCTAACATCATGTTGGGGTATTGGTTCAGTACTGACTCAAAGGGAAGAGTGCCATCTACTGAATCATAAGCACCAATTCCTGCTAGCACCTGTTTCCTTGGAAGTTTCTGTCATGGTTACAGGGTTAGCTGCACCTCTGTCCCCTTTCTGGTCTCTGAGAGCACCCTCACAGTTGACACACCTCATGCCATTACCTCTCCTGGGATGACATTCTACAATTGGCACACTTTGACTGGGCCCTGGGCTACAGCACTATGTATCAACCATGCTTACCCAGCAGATTGGACTGAGTTCTGGCACCTGTGGTTCGTCCTGTCAGGAGTTCTGTGGCCAGTGGTGAATATAGTGGCCAAACAGCCTTCCTAAAACCAAAGCATTGTGTGTTTTAACAGTAGGAGCAAAGCTTTAGAGAAAAGGGATTTTAAAGCCGTCTTTGTGCCTGTCTATTTTACGTAAAGGTTTGTCCTCGCCTCGTGGTAAGCTAGGTAAGGGCTAATATGTTCATACCCCCTATTGGGTGCCTGTATCTCATCCTAATTCCTCCAAACATCTCCCTCATCTCCTCTCTTAAGAGAGTCTTTCTAAACTGCTGTGGTCCTTTTGATCTCAAGGTGTGTGCACCCCTTTCCCTATATGGCACTGTCTCTTAACCCTCGAGCATTTGTGGAGAAATGGCCTATCTTGAGTCATTCTTTTTCCTTTCTGCTTGTTTTTTTCCTTACAGCCCCCTATTAAAATAAACCAATATATCCATACAGTATACATCCCACTAATGAAGTCAACATACAGTATTCATAATCCTAAATTATTTCAGAGCATCTTCAAATCTGTCAGTTTCCAATCCAAGTATTGACCAGATGTGATCCTCCTTAGTTGAAATCACAGTCCACAGTGGTATGGCTGCAGAGTCATTAAAACACTTCCGGAGAATAAGGTGAGATAACTCTGTTAGATTCTGTGCTCTGCATTTGGCCAGTACTTTAGTTAACCTATTGCTGCTGCTCACTGGGTAGAGAGAGAGCGTTTTAAAAATGTATAGGACAGCTTGGTAGTCCAGTGGTAAAATATACTGCTGACTCTCAAAGGTTGACTCTCTCACTCTTCAGGTTGGGAGCACTGTGTAGGCAGCACTCAGCCCCTGGGGACAGGGAATACCCTTTACCCTTGGGTGACTTCCTTTAGCTGACGCTCACCAGCATTGATGGGTTTGGGGAGGGTAACTGCATGTCCTGAGAATATGTTGCTGTGCTACAGGACTCTTGAGGGAAGAGGTGAAATAAAGGTATAATAGGAATGTTTTCCCTCCTTTCCCCCCGTATCTTTCTTTAAATGCCAAACTGTAATAAAGTTGCTAAAGCAAAAGGGAAGAAGGTCCGAGAGCAGTTGTGATTCTGAAAAGTCTGATCTGATTGAGGAGCTGTTGCATGCTGTCACGTTAGAAATCAACTCTTTAATAAGTTTACGGATCTACATGAGACTCTGTGTTTCTTTACAACCATTACGGTCTTCAGAGTACATAGTATGCATATACTTTAAGTAGTCATAAGATAGACTGCACTATCATCTCCATATGCTTCTGTGAATTGACTGTTTTCTATTTTAATGCTACCTTAAAGGAGGAGAAAATTTAGTGTTAGCACTGTGCACTTCTACAGAGCTTGTCTTCTGAGCATCTCAAAACACAAGGATCTTACAAAGGTGGCTATGTTATTGGATGAAGGCCAATTGCTACTGTAAATCCCCTGTGGCTCTCAGCAGTATAGCAGATAAATCTTGAGGGGGAGGGAGAGAAGAAAGGGTTGTTCTTTATCAAAGATGGTAGCAAATTTTTCCAGCAGCCTCGTGTCTAGCTTCTGTACCATTGTCACAGGTAGTGTACATGTCTTTGCTGGAGAGGTCAGGTTTCAAATGAAACTTCAATCAGGCCTCATATAATCAGTTATCATAGCTCAGTCCAAAAGCATGTTGGTTAGTTTTCATGGTAATTTGCCAGTGTGCTAGGTTCAAGTGCCTGTGTCAATGTTCACCATAGTAACATCTAGTAGTGGCTGACCACTTGCTCTGGGGATGGCTGGCCTGGAAAAATATACCATCAATGAACCCTACTCTGGTCCCTTGCATGTGTGAAATCATTGCTGTAAACTGTGTGGTAGACTCAGACAATTACTTACCATCATGTGGAGACTTTATCGGTAGCTTACAAATCCTGGTTGTTGAGAGGAGTTGCCCTGTCTCATTGAAGTGGCAGGTAGATGATTGAACAGAAGACTGCAGAGGTGTGTCTTAAAATAAATTTTACATCTACACAAACTGCCCAAGGAAATAATGAGGTGGGGGAGGCGGGGTGGGGTGTAGTTTAGACAGTGGATCAGTATCTCCAATTGGTTGAAATGTGCCCTTTTACCTCTTAGCCCAATTCATTCAGGCACAGCAAGGATTTCAAAACACGGTATGCATGATCAGCCATTGTAGGTTATGGTATCCAGGCCCAATGGAAAAAAGAGTATTTCAGCCTCTTAACTTTCCTTGGGTTTTGCTGAATTCCAACCAGACCTGTAAATGTTATTTTAACCTAGTTTTTTAAGGCTTAGTTGACACTGTCTGTTCATTGGTGTACACCTACTATTTAGACATAGTCTTACATTGTGATTGGGCTATCCTGTGTGGCATGTGCTTGCTTCCCAAAGTCTTCCTGAACTGTAGTGGGAGTGAAATGAACGGCAAACATGTTAAAACTGATGGATAAGTTTCAATATGTGGCTAGCACGGGGGTGAGTTGGTGGAAATCAGGGAGCATGTATCTCCTGCCCTAATCTCAGTGAAAGTAACACACCTTTTTATCTTTGAGAAAATGGATATTGCTTTTTATAACTTCCAATTTGTAAATCACATATTACGTGGCTCTCACTGCAGCTCCTCAGGAGACAGCTGTCGCCTTGTTTGGAAATACCACCCTCTCTGCTTAGAGTGGCCAGGAATGGGAAAAGACACGTAGATGATGAATCAGTAGAAACTTGACTATCAATGGTAATGCCCTGGTACTGGCTCCAGTCACTATTTCAGGCTGATATCTGTTTGGGGGCATCATTTCCTTCTTGCAGCCTGTCTAGGCTGGATAGTGCAGCTAAGGACCACTGCTTTGAAGAAGCATTCTGCTTGCAATGGCCAGTCCCATGGCTGGCCTCCAGAGATGGTCCTAGACAACACTTTGTCCCTGGTGCCCCGTTGTTGGGGGAGTGCTGAGTCTGGTGATAAAGTACGTTTTTTTAAAAATAGAATTTTCTCCTTAAAAACAGAAAGGGGTTTGTGTGGTAGGATCCTCCTATTATGGAATGGCAGTAGATGATTACAAAAGCAAGCCCTTAGTGACAGCAGCACTTCCACTAAAATATGTAAGACACAGACTCTTAACTGATGTTTACTGTAATGATTGTCTCAATGGCTGCAAGAGCAGAAGAAACTGCCCCATATGTCTCAATACACATATGGGGTGATCCCCTTCCCCTCTGTTGCTATTAATGTGCCCCTTCAGTGGGAGAAGGTATGGAATACAGGAGTGGGAGGTTTCTGTGGCAGTTGATCCCTCCTGGCTAATGAGTAAAATTGGCATCCCCTTGAAGGAACAGGAAAGTTGCTGATACTGGCTTACAAAACTGTTTACAAAAGGAGTTTGTGCCAATGAACCAATAAGGGGGAATTTTTCTTTGTGCTTCCATTTCTGTGAGAAGTCACAATCACCTGCCATCTAATCTCTCAAAGAGGGAGTTTGCCTTTGTTTGTGCTATGACAGTGTTAAATACTGGTAATTGGGGAGCTAGAAAATGGGTTCCTACAGATGGTGATAGGGCAGCAGGGGTTGGTTTTCTATAACGCTTATTTTCATATTTCTCCACAGCATCCAGGAGCCCATCCCTGCCATCAGATGTTCATGCTTGCATGACCCAGTTTACAAATATCTGTATAGGCAGCAGTGTAGTCTTCATTTGTTCTGCCATGCTGCGTACCAGGAGAAAAGTAATCTGATCTACACCTTGAATGAAAAGGGGAAACAATGTAAATGGGGAAAGCATTGAAGAACCATGATTATATTGAAGACACTGCAATGTAAATACTGGTAAAAGTGTTCTATTGCTATTTATCTTTACATGGGTTGCTAGTAGTGATCACTTATAGGTAAAGCTGAGTTCTGGTTCCTATACTACTGCCGCTTTTTCCAATTGGTTATAACTTTCCTGAACTAACTTTTCTTTTCTCTTTCTGCTTCAAAATTTTTCAGATTGGTCTCAGCTGAAAAATGAATGTTTATTTTGGGAAAATTTAAACAAAATTGTTCCAACTTGCAGTTAAAGGAAAGTATATTTTTTCCATCTTTGCCTTTGATTAACTTACACATTTGAATAGTTGGTGATTTGGGGAGGATGCATTTGTAAAGATACCGAAGCGTAGGGCAGGCCGTCAATTAAGGATATCTTTATTAAAGAATCCATTAGTTATAGCCATCTCACTTTAAGATGTCAGGCAAAAGTGCACTGTGAGGTGGTGGTGGTGGTGGTGGTTTTTTCAGCACTTGAGAAAATCAACTACAAAAATTAGCATTGATGTGATGTTAAAGTCACAAAATCAAGAACTCACCTTAGGAAATCTCAAAAGTTAAGGTTTTACCACAGTGTTAACTCTGTCACATTATTCAAATATAGTACTTTATATTGTAGTTTACCTTCTGAATTGCAAACCTTATCATATTACTGTGTAACCTATAATATATTTTACAGGGTATACAAAGTTATTACAGTGGTAGGAATCTTAATGTTGGCTATTTCCTCTATATGTGAATGCTTGAATTCTCAGCATTAACAGTAATTCTTGCATTTAATAGTATGCCTGTTTATGATTTGCAGTAATCATTGGAGAGGGCTAGTTTAATAGAATAACTAGATAAATGTGTGGTTAACAGGTATTGCTTTAACCCAAGGGTTCCCATTTTTTCATAGTATGGGACATACTTAATACAAAGACTGTCTTGCGGACTGCTTCTGTCATTCACAATCACACAACATCTTTGTGGCAACTACAGTTCCTTAAACAGGAAAGTGTTTCATGTATCTTTACTTTTTTTTAATGCAATTTAACAGGTGGAAAAGAGAAGCCAGCATGTGACCAGACCACCGTTTGGGAATCCGATTTAAGGTATAAGTGTTGACATGATCATCTCCTCTATTTCTAGTCTGCCTGATTGTAGGTTAATACAGCAATTGCTAGTAAATTTTAAATTCAGCTCGCTTCCAGCTATATTCCAGCTTCCAGGAATATATAGGTGGGGAAGGTAGGATTAGTTTAACATGTAGACCATATCCCAGATCACAAATAGCCAAGCAGAGTGCACAGAGGGCTCCTCTGGCTGGAGAGGAAGTATTGGAGGTTGACTGACAAGTTGAGTCAGTGACCTGAATATGGCAGTCGTGTAGGGGGAGTAGACACAACGGAAGGCTCCATGGAATGTCAGTGACCTGGTTATACATACTCTGGGATGGGAAAGGAATGAGGGTGCAGCAGAGAGCTCGTCCAAGGCAAGGGAAGTGCTGGACGGTGGGAGACTGGCTCTGGAAGCTCAGTGAGGGGATGGAGACCCAGGTGTAGAGTCGCAAGGGAGGAGAGTGGGTGGCAGGCTGGTGCAGTGACTAGGCTAGGAATGGTTTTCAGTGGGTCAGGCATGAGGGTCTAGTTAAGGACCTCTGTGGGGTGGGGAGGGGCAAGCGATGGGGGAGACGGTTTGGATTGGGAAGAGATGGTGCAGCAGAGCTTGAGTGGGGGTGGGACACTATGTAGGGCGCTTGTAGGCAGGTTGGGATGGGAACGGGGGTGTGGTAGGGGGATGCTGAGGGGCAGTGGACGAGACTCTGGGGAATACAGGAAGGGATGGGGTGCAGGGGGCTACAGGGGGGTGTGGGATGAGGAAGGGATTCTAGAGGGCTCGCTGGCAGTCGGGCTGGGTGAGGGGCTCGCCCAGCGATGCCCCGCGGGGGATGCTGAGGCTCGTGTGGAGCTGGCCCCTCCCCCGCTCTGGGGCGGTGGTGGCCATGCCGTGGCTGCTGGGAGCCTCCTGCGCTGGGACCCGGTTGTGGTGGGGGGCGCTTGGCCCGGCTCGGGGGGGTGGCGGGCGCCGGGATTGGCTGGCAGGAGCCCGTGTGATTGGCGGCTGTGGAGAAGCGGCCTGGTTGGGAGGGCGCTGATTGGCTGCGGACGAGGAAGCAGGAAGGAGGACGGAGGGGCTTGCTGCTTTCGGGAGTTAGAGCCGAGCGGCAGCGGCGGAGGAGCCTCTTGTCCCAGCCGTAGTGGCCGCCTGCTCCCGGCCTGTGTGCGCTGGGCGGCCGCGGCGGGAGGGAGGAGCCTGATCGCGACGCCCCGGGGGGCCGCCCCATCCCCATCCCGCAGCCAGGAGGCTCCGGAGGAGGGGGAGGCGGCGGCGGCGGAGGCGCTGACGCAGCAGCGTGGAGCCCGGGACTCGGGCGCCCCAGGGGGGGGTCCAGCTGCTGGATTCCATCCCGGCCGGGGCCTCCGGCTGCCCTGGGCCCCAACGGGCCGGGCCGGCCACGGAGCAGCGCGGGAGAGCGCGGCGGTGAGTCCCACGCGATGGTGCTCGGGGCTCCGCCCGCCCCGGGATCCCGCACGACGGAGGCAGTGGCGCTTGGCTGGCGCCGTCTCCCCGGGTAACTTCCATTGCGGAGCGGGGTGATGGGAACAGGTGCCGCCGAGGGGAGGGGATGCAGCTCCCGCCGCCCCCGAGGCGGTTCCTGCGGGATGCCCCTGCCCAGGGCGCCGGGTCGGGTCGGGAAGACGAGGAACTTTCCGCCCGGATCCGGCTGGGGGAGGCGGGGGCCGGTTTACTCCGGCGGGTATCCGAGCCCGGGGGGGAGCGGGGGTCGTGCTCGGCGGCATGTGGTGACAATGTGGGGTTGGGGCGGCGGAGCCTCCCCCCCCCCCCCCGCGATCTCCGCGTGTGCTCGGGGTAGGGGATCCGGCCGCGGCGGCCTCCCAGAGCTCAGCCCCTGTAAGGAGCTGCCCCCTCGGACACTCGCTCTCTCCTGAGCTCGCGAAGCGGGGGCGGGCGGGTCTGTAACCCTTAGGCTGGGAGATGGGGGGCGATCTGACCGCAAAGGGCATCCTGCTCCAGGCTGGCACTTGGGCGAGCTGAAGGACACAGTGGGTTGTTTGCATTTTACCCCGCCCATCACCCTGCTGTCTGAGCGGCTTCCCTTTCCCCAGAGAGTAGAGGAAATGGCTTTTGTGGCAGGTGGGTTGAGCTCTGGTTGTGAGTGCCTGGTATCATCAGTGCCATATCATATCTGTGACCAGGCTGTTTTGCTCTGGGATTAGCTTTAGGTTTAAAGTTATGTAATAAAACAATTAACTTGGAAACTCCAAATGATGTGGAGAAGGCATGTGATGGGCTCAAATGGGGTTTGTGCTCCTTGGCCAGCTATTTTTTTTCTTTTCCTCTTTCTCTCTAAAGTCATAAGAATATTTTACAATTTGTTAATTCTGAGAGGGTTACAAAATCTATACAGAAACTTTCTTATTTTTTTTGGGAGGGGAGGAAATATCTGAGACAGATGTCCTTATTAAAATGGCTCTAAAGGACAAAGACAAACAGAATGGTTGATTCCTAGATGTTGGGCAACTTGACAGGCAATTTAAAACGGGGGGAAAAAACTGTAGAAGTGACTAAGCATTACAGTCTTAAAGGGAAAAATGTTTGAAAATGAATCTTGATGGGTTTTCTCTGGAAAGAGCAAGAAACAGAATTACTTGATATTAATTCAAGTGATGTGTGTTTGCAAGGGGGGAAAGCATAAACTTAAGTTTGTATATCCTGTGGTGCATGTGTTTGAAGCAACACCATGTTAAGAAAAATGGAGAAGGAATTTGTTAGAGTAGTGGACTGCCCACAGAGAATGAAAACAAGGTGTCATTTGTCTCCCCCTCCAAGGAAAGATTATGGTTATCCTAACATGATTCCAGGGCGAAATGCTGAGTTTGGATTTGTGAGTACATTAGATGGAACACCTAAATAGATGGAGAGCAGATTGTATGTGCCCACTATATAATTTCTTATGCAAGTATAAGGGCTTTTGGTGTTTCATGATAGTGTTCAAGTATCTTTAAAGTAAGATCTAAGGCACTAAATCAGTTTTATAGTTGAATGGAAGTTTGAAAGGTGTGTGTATATATAATGGTCGGTATTTAGCTTGTGTGGCTTATTGTGATCAGATTGATTTTATGAATATGCCAGAAATTAGAATAACTACACTAAGAATAAATGTTCATTAAGCAGATAAGTTCTCAAACTTTCTTATGGTTTAGATCATGTGTTAATAGAGTGACTGAACCATTCCTTTGTTTTGAATTAATTGTCTGGCAACTAAGGCAATAGTTTATCTACAGTAATATTAGAGTATTTATTGCATTTAACTGACTTTACTGTAATAAGGCTTTGTTCTGTTTGGGGTATATGTGGATTAAATCCACCGTGTCCTTTGCTCTTCACTTTAAACGTTCCTCCTCTTCCCCACACATGCTGCCCATTTGCATGGTTCCCATCGTCCTGGATATTCTCTCTCCTGTTGGTGGCTCTCTTTGCTGAGAGAAGCTTGTTTCTTTTGTGTAGCAGTGGCTTCTAATAGAGGCAGCTTCACTGGCTCCTTCTTTCCAGCTGCTTCTGCAAGACACAGGAGCCAGCACCATGTGACTGGCCAGATCTCTGTAGACTAGCAAGTGCTCTCTGGACTACGATTCGAGAACCAGTGAGCTGGATAAATGGAGATGCTAAAATCCCAAGTTATTCCTATTCCTTCTACGGTGCATCATGGCAACCCGATCTCTTTAAAAAGATCAAGTGATATTTTATGAGACAACTTTGAAAATGTTAAATTTAGAACTTATTTTGCCTGTATGGTACATCTTTCTAAAGAGACAGTAGCCTGCAAACAGGTTTTTCTTAAGAGTACAGCTACTGCTGATACTTATTCCACATCTGAAGTTATAATCATCAGGAGCAGATGAACTTTTAAGAAAAAATTTTTGGGCAGTTGGTACTACAGTTAATTGACCTATCCATCAATCTGTTACAATTAGAATATGATAATTCCAGACTACTACTTCTAAGCAGAGCTCACTGTATTCTGTGATTCTGTGTCTGCAAAACTGCTCCAGAATCTGAGCTTTCATTTTAAAAAATGTAAGTTTCTAGCCCTTATGGTTGTGAAGCAAACCTTCCGAATGTGATGCACTGGGCACTATGCATTTCCTTTGAAATCTAATTATAACTAAAATGCCAGCACTAACTAGTTCACTGCTGATCATTTTAGCAGAAATATCCAGCTAATAATGTGCCTATCCCACAATCTGAAATCATTCCCCACACTTTCTCAAGTGCCAAATACCCCAACTGTCCCCTGCTGAGCTGCCAAAAACTTCAGATTCCTTGACAACTTCTATGATGCAGTTTTGCAACGTCAATACAAAATTATATTAAACTAATTTTAATTTTTAACTTAGTCAGATTAAATACCTGGAATGTTGCATTAATTGTTTGTATTCATTTTCATATTTAATTCAGTAAATCACTCTGTTTTTAAATGGAGCTGAAGCAGCCTCTGTTTCCAGGTTGCTGTATGATGAGCGCTGCAGAATCCGGGGTCCTTGATGCAGAATTTAGGTTGACCTCACTGAAGTACAGCCTTGATTATAGATGTACAATTTAGCTTAAATACCCAGCACTACTGTTGAGGGAAGAATAATTTACCGTGGAACTTCATGTGTAGGATCTTATCTGGATGATCCAGTTTGCTATCAACTAAAACAGTTATACTGAACAATACAGTGCCATTGCCTTAGTAAAATACTTTTGTGCCATGATGGATTTTGTCATTTGAGAAATCGACAATTATAACCAGTGACTAAAATAGTCCCACACTTACTTTAGCATTTGGCTTGGTTGAATTTGTATATGATGTTGAAATTTGACACATTTGAATATGGGGCTCAAATCTTGAGGAAAAAAATATGACTTAGCCCTCTTCAGATTTCTGGCATTAATGTTGATATGCATTTTTGATATAGCAGCGTTGTGGGCTGATAATACTGGATTTCTAGCTGGAATTGGTTACTTTCAAAGCCTCTGAGATTGTGCATCACTGCATTTAAAGTGGCTTACAATAACTTCTTTTTAAACAAATTTTAACTTTTGTCACTGTCGGGTCTCCTCTCTGATATCTTTATGCTACCTTTATTCATTTTCATCATTGGTTGAAACTAGTGGATTCATTTAGTGTTATGTCTTAGCAATAATTGTCATTGTGCAGTGTGGATTGTGAGCAGCTATTCATGTGCTTGTACAGTACATGGTTATTTTACTGAGATGGTGATGAATAATTATTTGGGAACTGTATACTCTTCTCCAGACACTGACCTGATATACTTCAGTATTGAAACCAAGCCCTTAACAGCAGACCTATCCAAAATAAACAATTGAAAAAAAAATTAGAAATCCTAGGCAAACATAGGCATACAGTTACATTCTGTCATTAAATTCAGGCCACAAGAAAACTAGTATATTTATTGCTGATGATCAGGCTTAGTATGTCAGAACTTTAAGAGAATCCTCAAAAATGTCCAAATATATTTTACATACCCACATCTCCACACAGGTTTTTGCTCCATCTGCTATTCACCAAGCCATCACAAAACACACCTGGTGTGTGTGTGGGGGGGGAGTGGGGAATACGCACATGCACACACACACAAAATCACAATGGAGAGAGAACCCACTTCACAGTTAATCGATCAAACTAATTAAAAGTCTCAAGTGTCTTCCCTGTGAATAATCAAATGAAAACAGAAGTTCAGAAAAATGGTAAAGTTAACTTGGAAGCATTCTACAGAAAAATGGATGCACGTCAACAAACATTGAAACAAGAAAAAAAACAACAAATGCTTAAAATAAACATTCTACGTTTTATACCACAGAATATGCCATGATCAGGGATAATATTGTATATGACTATTAGGGAAATGTTAGTAAAAATATTTTGGGATTTCTCTCTACATTCCATGAGATTTCTGAAGGGCTTTTTCCTCTTTGCCATACTTTTAAATGTCATTCAGCATCAAGGCAATTTATTGCTCACAGCAAGTAAACTGGCTATGATTCACTAATGCCAATCTAGTACGTATCTTCGGATATTTCCCCAAACTGTCAAGTGTGTGGAACCTATTTAAACCTTGGTTTTAGGTGGCATTTGTGATACAATGCTGTGTAAGCAGTTCTTTAAAAAGAATGTAAATATCAAAACATGATTTAGATTGTAAACACTTGAGGGGGATATCTTAGGATGTGCATGGTGCCTAACACAATGAATTGCCATTCTTAACTGGGGCCAAACAATGCTATTTACATATGTATAAATACACAAACAATAGCAGCTGATCTGTGCCTAGTCTGTATGTGCTAATAGAAAACTTAAATCATAGTGGTCTTCGCTACTCAAGTTCATGTTGTGGAGCCTCAGCACTGATTACATACTGTTGAGTAAAAATAAATCTGAAATGCAGGAGGGGGGCTCGAAAACAAATTTCCTTACAAATATTACTCATACCACCTTTGTTTAAGATTTAAAAAAAATTAGATTTTAGTGTTTTGGACAAAATAGTCAATTTCACTTTGCATTCTTGTGCTAGTGCAGGAAGACTGAAATGTCTGGGTCACAAACACTTAAGCGGAGTATCTAGGTTACTCTCTCTTTTTTTTTTTTTTTTAAATAATAATAACTCTTCCATTGGCATAGTAACAAAATACACTCGTATTTTAAGAAAAAGGATTTTAAATGAAACCAAAATTGAGTCTTTATTGATAGTTTCAAAATGAGTTCAGGTTTTGCCCCTTTGCCAATTATTGTGATTTTTACAGTCCCATTTTCCTATTGCTGTGTGGGGAACCCCTTCCCCCCGAAAATAGGGGAAACAGTATAAAGGGAAAAGATGAAACTGAGTAGACAAAGTGCCTTCAATTGCCCAAAGTAAATAAACTACCAAATAAACTTCTAGTCAATCTCAGTTGTAGCTCCACTGTAAGTTTTAAAAATTCACGTAGAAGTATACTTTAAATTGATGTCCCTTTAAAGGTTTTGTAATGAAACTCCCTGAACAAGAGTAGGTGTTCTGTGTTACACAGATTTACTTAGGCCTGGTCTACACTAGGAGTTTGTCGAATTTAGCAGCGTTAATTCGACTTAACCGTGCACCCGTCCACACCAGGAAGCTAATTAGTTCGACCTAGAGGGCTCTTTAGTTCGAATTCTGTACTTCTCCCCAATGAGGGGAGTAGCGCTAAATTCGACATGGCTATGTCGAATTAGGCTATGTGCAGACGGAAATCGACCTTAGTAGCTCCGGGAGCTATCCCACAGTGCACCACTCTGTTGACGCTCTGGACAGCAGTCCGAGCTTGGATGTTCTGACCAGCCACACAGGAAATGCCCAGGGAAAATTTGACACGCTCCAGCGCCTTGTGGATGTTCTGCAGGACCACAGGCAGGAGGACAGAGCCCCCCTGCACTGTATCTGCAACCGCCCTCCCCCGCCACAAAGTCCCAAACCCCCCTCACCCAAAGTAACAAGAAGGAGGGGCGACAGGGGCCATGAAAACTGTCACTGCACCCCTGCAGAGTGCACAAATACAAGAAGGCTCTCATTCCCTAAATGTTGAGAAGTCCTTCCCCTTCCTGGCTCACCGAAGCCCCAATCCCAGTTTCAGCCCCTAACTGAAGTTGATTATTGAAAGTAGTTTGCTGTTAATTACTGTTTCCGTCAAGTTTTTCTACAGAAGACTGTCTGTGAAGGGGGGGGAAGGGGGTTGTTAATTGCATAGGACAGTCACCTTTACCAGGGTACAGACAGGGGGGCAGGATCAACAGCAGGTCACACACACAGTGTAGTCAGTAGGCACCCTGGTCGGTCTGGGAGGTGTTTTCCATGTTCTGTGTGGGTGGGGGGTACGTGACTTTGTGGCATGGGAGGGCGGTTACAGAACTTATGCAGCGGTCCTTGTCCCGGACCACAGAGCCACGCAGCAGGGGAATCTGTAACCGTCCTCCCCCGCCACAAGGTCGCGTAGCCCCCGCACACAGAGTCCCGAAAAGGAGGGATGGCAGGCTCCATTGAAACAACCAGTCCGGCACTGCAGACTGCTCTAGGAGCAGGAGCCTATCATTCCTCGAGTGTAGAAGCGGTGTTAACATCACTGCACACCCTACCCACCACAGTCTGCGTCCCTGTTTCAACCCTTTAACGCGAATTCATTAATAAAGAAAACATTGTTAATTAACAATGTTCCATTAACTTTATTTTTAAACGTGTGTTGGAAGGGGGGAAATGTGGTGAACGGGGTATGTAACCGCAGAAGAAAGTGAACAGTAACTGAAGCAGGGGCAGGTTCAGCTTCTCTGTAAAGAAACTGAACAGTCACAGGTTACCCTGCTCCCTGAGGAACCTAGCTTTCAAAGCCTCCTGGATGCACAGCGCTTCCCGCTGGGCTCTTCTAATTGCATGGCTGTCTGGCTGAGCATAATCAGCAGCCAAGCTATTTGCCTCAACCTCCCATCCCGCCATAAAGGTCTCCCCCTTGCTCTCACAGAGATTGTGGAGCACACAGCAAGCTGCGATAACAATGGGGATATTGGTTTCGCTGAGATCCGAGCGAGTCAGTAAGCTCCTCCATCTCCCCTTGAGACATCCGAAAGCACGTTGAATAATGACAGTTACCCAAGACCACCCTCGACACATTTTTCCCCCCAGCATGCATTGTGGGGAAATCCCAGAATTCAAATGGGCAGCGGGGACTGCGGGAACTGTGGGATAGCTTCCCACAGTGCACCGCTTCCAATGTCGACGCATGCCCCATTAGTGTGGACTCACAAAGTCGAATTAGTGTCCTTATTGTGGACACAAATTTGACTTTGTAAGGTCGATTCCACAAATTCGAATTAAGTTTAAATCGAACTAATCTGGTAGTGTAGACATACCCTTAGATAGGGGCTCTTGAAATGAGGGAAAACTTTGATGGGTAAAACTAATTCTACTGCTTGTGTGTCCAATTAATCACTTATTTACATTTAATATTCTGTGAGCCTTTGATAAAAGGCTACACTGTTTTAGCTAAAACTCTTGAGCTTAAGCAGCACATGCAGATCTCTCTTCAAATTTTGCATGGGCCCGCTGCTAAGAGCACTAAGCCAAGTTATACCAGCTTGCTGTATAATTGCCTTTGTAGCTGATGGAAGGGTGAATGTGTTCTGGCAGCAAGTAGTTATGGAATGTCAGGACACATAATGTGCCATAGGTCCAACTGCACTAAACAAGTGCACTTGTCTGTAGCTAGTATGTCATTAGCAGTGAAGTGCAGCTAATAAAAACCTATTAAGATGAAAAGGTAGAAACATATATTTTTATACTCTGGTGTGTCAGGATGCAGACTCATCATGGCAGCAGTGCTTCCAGAGACTTACGTTTTAAGGTTGTTGCGATTGACAGGGCTAGAAACTTCACTTTCCTAATACACTTTTCCCAGTTGTGAGTTAACAGCTTAACACTGGGGGGAAAATAATTGTGCTATTTTTACCTCTGGATTTCATTAAGCTGGTCAGTTTCACTCTTGCTGTTAACTGGTTCTATTCATTTTCATTTTCTGGTTCTTCTACGCTAATGCAAGGCTGTTTGGTTCCAAAACACTTCAGGGAATTTCTTTTTAACCATGTATGGTTTGGTGCCATTTACTGATAAGTACATTGTTAAATGTTCAGTTATAATCATAGGCAGACACACAATTAAGTTCAAACAGGTAAACAGGTTGTGAAAATGGCAGCCAAACAGATTATTGGCATGGTTTTTAGTATCAGCTGATACCATGCATATGTTTGGTACAGCATTATAATATGCTGAGAGAGCTGGTGTAATATTATTATACGTGACTGGTGTTGGGAATGATTGGTACACAAATTAGATGTCTTGGGACTTGAATATGTTGTGGTCTCTTCCTACACCAGTAGGAAAGACTAAAACGCAGTGAAGCATTTTTCTTTACACTCAGATGTATATGCGAGTATTTGGTGTAGCATTGTTTAATGTGGGATAGATGCAAGTGTTAATAGAAATTGCTCTCTGTACAAGTAAGCACCTGAATGGCTAAAGTGGAATGATTTTTTTATTGGAATAAATGGGATTTATTACAGTATCATATTTCTGAATGTGGTACATTATAGCTTTCGTTCACGCTGTCAGTTCTCATGTTAACTTGGGCTGTGACTTTGTTCCTTGTTTAGCTGCAGCTTAATTGTGTGGTTTTCCTTTGTGAGCCACACTATGGTGGTGATTCCTTGTACCCATTGTTAGAGTATTTATTCAAAATATTACCTCAAATGTTCAGGGGTAGAAGTATGCATCTCCTGAACGAAGTAGGCTGGATTTTTATCCAGGGATTTGGAGCAATCAAATTTTTGAATTGCTCTGCTCCAGCTTCAGGCAAAAACCTACTGGTCCACGCTCCAGCTCCAGGCTCCGCTCCAAAGCCCTGTTTTTTTTATCAAGTAATATCTCAAAGGTGTTTGTAAACTCTTATGTATGTGTGACTTAGTATGTTTTAATTTATCTAAAGTTTTCTTTGTACCCGCAACTGCAAAATCATGTGACAGGACTGAGTGGACAGGCTAGTGCTAGAAGTAGAGAAGGGAACAGAATGAAAGATAAGTTTTGTGAGGATGAATCAAGTCTATGGAGGGCCTTAAAAACAAAGGGGAAGTTGAAGTAGATCCTGAAATGAATGGGGACTCAGTGAAGCTCTCAGAGACTGGCTGTGATATGGTCACCCTTTATTGTAGATGCCCAAAGTTTGACAAACTGGGATTTGGGGAGACAGTTAAACTCCCTCCCTTCTTAACTGTTTGAGGTGAGAGGAACTGAGTATCTCAACAGAGGTAAAGCTGAGGCATTGGGGTATGCAGACAATGTTGCAAAAGTGTCAGTGAGCAGATATATACATGTGTAAGGAGAAAGTTCATACTCAAGGATGAAGCCAAGTTTATGGACAACGGAAGAAAATCACCAGCTAAGGAGGGGGTTTCTTTGTTTCTCCTGTTGCCCAGGTGAACTACAAAGCATTTTAAGAAAAGGTTAGCGGTAGGAAGGTAAGTATTGTCAGGAATAAAGATTGTTTTAATAGAGTGGTGGGCAGCAGCAGACTCCTCAACTCCTTTTCCTCTGATACTTTCATCAACTTGAAGACAGTAGTAATGTAGGGAGTAACAGAAGAATGATGACATCAAACAAAAAGAGGTTAGGGGAGAAGGGAGGTTTCTTAAGGGACTGATTATTCCAGGATACAAGGGAGGTGAGAGAATAGTTATGAATTAGGGAAAACAATGTCAAACCTGGGCAATCATAGATTGAAAGGAGGAAGTAGATTCCTCACTTCTGGCTGGCTGGGAGGGGAGGTGATCATTTTGAAGAGGGAACAAGGATTACCAGCATCAGAAATAACTTTAGAGCATAATAGCCTGTGCCACTGCTGCCCATGCTACTGTACTTAATGTGCTAGCTCAGATGAGAGCTAGTGCAAGTATACATATGCAAGCTGGGAATCACACCCCTGTCTTATAGTGTAGACGTAGCCATATATGCATGGTGCTGTGGAGAGCTTTTCTCAGGTTGTGACATAGCACTGGTACAGTATTTATACCAGTGGTATTGAAAATAACTGCTGTAATGCTCTAATGTTATTTCTAATGACTGCTGAACAAGTCTCACAGCATGCAGTGTAATGTACCAACGCTGACCCACAACTGCAATGCTGTCCTCTCTCTACAGCCATTAGGAGACCTTATCAGTGGCTTTCTTTACAAGAATGCCCTCAGGACTGCAGAGACTAATTTCTACTTATTTCCAGAGATATTGGTAATCCTTGTTCCCTCTTCAGAATGATCTCCTCCCCTCCCAGCCTTTCCCCCAGCCAGAAGTGAGGAATCTGCTTCCTTCTTTCAATCTACGATTGCCCATGTTTAACATTGTCTGCCCTAATTCTTAACTATTTTTCTCACTTCCCTTGTCCCCTGGAATAACCAGTCCTTGGGTATGGGGTGGCCAGGGGCAGTAGCGGCATGGGCTGCCTATGCCACTGCAGCAACGCTACTATTTATAGTGCACTTGTTCAGATAAGAGCTAGTGTGAGTATGTGAATGAGAGCTGGGAATCACCTCCCTAGCTCACTGTATAGATGTAGCCTTAATTTACACCAGCTCTCCTGCCTGAAGCTACTAACCAAGATTAAGAACTGTCCTGTCCTTGCCTAAAAACAAACACCCACACAACCCTAAAACTTTAGTGGGAATTTCGAAGGTGCCTGTGGTCTTGCTATCTAGACAAAAGTATAAAAAGTTATAAGGGATTTTGGGGTTTGTGATGCTAAGCTCACATAGCCACTGTGGTATAATAGATCACATGCCCTACTTGCTGGGGTAGGGAGGCCGTGGGCGTGGCTGCTTGCTTTTTTCTTTTTCTTTAAATAGATAATGTGAACTTCTCCAAGTCTTACTGTTTTCTGAATCTCATGCACTGGCCTGTTCAAAACTCCATCTGTCCACCACTAAGTGGACGTGAATCCAATTTAACTTGCATGTTTCCAAGGTAACCATCAGAGGCAATCGCAGAAATGGACCATAGAGAGGAAGGAAAGTGAACGCACACAAGCATTCCTACTATCTCAATACTTGAGCTTTATTAAAATCTAGTTAACAGCAGTAACCGTAATAAAACCATATAGTAGGTGACCGTGAGATGGTTTTTCTTTGATGGGACTGCATTCTGCTTAAATGAAATCTATTCAATTAAAAAAGCTTCAAGTACTGCCACTGAGGCCCTTTGCCTATTTTTGTGGTCTTACAATCACATTTTTGTATTTCAGACTTTCTCCACCTTTGCTCTATGAAAGATCCACACAAACTTGGGAAAACAGTGAAACTGATTAAATGCATGAAGTAACCAATGTAGGACTTTTCTTTTTTTTTGGTACTTGTAATAGTCGGTAAAATATTTTAGACAGATGAAAGATTTTTAGGTTGGCAGCATCCTTTTAAACCGAGGAGAAAAATAATAGCTTGCTGCTACTGCACGTTATAGTGTGTATATGCATTGTTTGGAAAGTTACTGAGCGTGTGGTACAGGATCAGGTATCCCATAACCAGGGGTTCTCAATCTTTTTCTTTCCGAGGCCACCCCCCACATGCTATTAAAAGCTCCACGGCCCACCTGTGGCACATAAGCTGGTTTTCTGCATATAAAAGCCAGGCCCTGCGTTAGGGGGTAGCAAGCAGGGCAATTGCTTGGGGACCCAGTGAAGCTAAACTGTTCAGGCTTTGGCTTCAGCCCCAGGTAGTGGGGCTCAAAGCATTGAGTTCAGCCTCATGCTGTGGAGCTTCAGCTTTCTGACCTGCTTGGCAGACCCCCTGAAACCTGTTTGCGGACCCCCAGGGGCCCCAGACTCCTAGTTGAGACCCGCTGCCATAACCAGTAGAACATGCTTAAAGGGCAGTATTTTATACACAGACTTGAGGATTTCCAGCTGCATACTGGTTGAAAGACCAAACTTACTCCATTGATACAGAAGGCAGAGAAGGAAGGGCTGCTAATGAGGTCCACAGGCTGCTCCCTGGTGAAAAACCCAGCCTTCTGCCATTCCCAATTTCTATGAAAAGGGTGGATGCTGGGATTCATGCCAGCGTACTATCTCCCTACTTGGGGCTTCAACTTTAAAAGAAGCCTCTGACTAAATAGGTATCTTACATATTTGAAACATCCTCCTTCCCCTTCATGACCCAACCCTTCTCTCCAAAAAAAATTTACTAGGAAGATGAAGGAACTCTATCTAGTCTCCCCATCCAGAGCCTCCTGCCTACTGCAAAGAGGGGCTGTGTGGGCAAGAGCTGGTCTTCATTATTCTTCCACCTTCCGCAACTTTGATTGTTTTGCTTCTACTCCTCAAATACCATTGCTTTCCTCTGCTACTCATATCTTTTCACAGCAGCAGTAGGAAACTGACATGATTCTGGACAGTTTCTGGGCTGCCTGTAGGTTCCTGACTAGAACTAGAACCACTAGTCCGCATAAGGAGATTCCACAACTACTAAAATCTGCTAAAATCCATTCTGTCTTCATATAGCCTACATGATTTCCTAAGCAAAGCATGCCACTGCGTGCTCGGGTTCACCAGCTGTCAGTATCTCAGCTCCTAGAAACTTTCAGAGAGGGAGTTGCTAGTGTTTCCTAAAGTCACTCTGGCTTTGCTCCACCTGGCAGCTCTTTCCGCTTCAGGCATCCTTTGCTGATCTTCTCTCCAGTCAGTTTTAACAAATTGTCACAGAACGAGAGACAAAGTACAAGCTACCGTCTGGGGTCCTTTTGAGCTAGCAGATTTGAGCTGTTTTTATTTTTGCCCCCGAGGGTTTGTCTTGGTGATCTTGCACTGATACCCTTAATGCTTTGAGGACATTTTCTTGCCACATCGTATACTGCAAATTTTCCACCTCAACGTGTTCTGTATCTCAGTGCATTTTGGTCATGACGCCTTCTATTGCTCAGTCACCACTCTCAAGGTTTAACAACTGGACTCTCAGATCTGACACTGCATTTGTCCTTTCCCGCAGTCGATGTGGCTTAGATTTTTCTTTTGAGTTCTTCTTTTTCAGGGTGTCTTCCCCTTCCTTGATGGCTGAGAAGGAGGAAGCCCAGTGAATTCTTGAAGAGTTGATGTGGCCATAAAATGTCCTTCACAGATGAATACAATTGCTATATTTTGTTCTTGGGGCTCTGATAATGTGCACACATGTCAGATCTGCTTGGCACTGTTGCGCTTCAAGGGGCATACCTGAAGGTTCTCCATAAGGCACCCTCAAGATGTTTCCATAAATCCTGCTTGTGTGATTCTTAAAGGCTTCTTCACAGAAATCTTAGTCATGTCCCTTTGTTGGGCATCTGAATTTGACGTTGGCACCACTCTCCAATGAGCACAAATCCAGTTATCAGTAAGGATCACCAGATATGCTTCACTGGTTGTTTCATGGTGAGTTGTGGTGATATCAAAGTTGAAGTTTTCCCTTGATGAGGCATCGCCTCTGCAGAAGTTCTGAAGGTATCAGGAGCCAAGAGTCTCCAAATAATCCTGTTTGTTTGTATGTATGTATAGATGCAGCATTATTTGTGGAACCTTGATTGATGTTTTTTTTAATGATGGTGTATATTGACTGCCTGCCTACAGTTTTTCAGTTTAATGTCTCAGTTTGCTTTTGACATGAAGCAGCTGTCCCAGTCCCAATGCAGGTTGGTGGTGGTGTTGCATCTTTAAGCACTTTCTGCACCAAGGAAGATGCCTGTGTCTTTTAGGTCAGAAACTTGCATGAGTGGAGCTATGACATTCATCACTAATCGTTCTGTGGCTGGTCACAGTGCCTACAACAAGGACTCTTCTACTACACCTGCGCCATAACATTCTGACTTGTACACAAACAAGTAGATAGTACTAATTTCACCGATGAGGACTTACTCATCAGAGACCAGATACATACCCACAGGAGCAGAGCAGCAAATAACACAGCAATTTAGCTATAGAGGATCTTGGCTTTTCTGGGTTCTTTTGGAAGCCAGCTATGACAGCAGTCCATCGTGGAATCCTTAAGGTCTAAGATCACTAAGTTATTGGACTGTGATTTCCCGGTGAATAACATACCTGTGTTCTGACATCCTTTTGTTGACGATCAGATAATGTGGAAGAACCTTTCTCATAATTCCAGATGGAATAATGCCACAATTTTAAACTAATGCTGGTGTAGGACCTTTATATCACACCTATGCATATGTTCCCAGGCATGTTACATATGGAGGTGATGTCTATGTGATTAAATTTGTCACATGACTACAGTTTATCATGCACTTGTAGCTGCTTCACTAATCCATCTCCCTTGAGATTTATTCTAACATTCTAATCACCTGAGCTGCTTCAGATAGACACCATCTTGTCAATTATCAACCTGCAAAGGAGAAACAGTTCCCTTTTGTCCCTACATATGTAGAATTCCTTCCAAACATTCCCTACTTGAGCCTCCGGTCAGCAAAATTTAGCACTGCATCAGTGATGGCTTTCTAGATATAAACATCAGAATTTAAAGTCAGATGTTTCATGCACTTGTTAAAGAATCTAGAAACAGGAACTTTATGCCATTGAAAAGTAGAGGTCCTGCACTTCCCACTGGGGCCTCTTACCGAAGGGTCAGAGATAGTGGACGTTAAAACATGAAACTTACAATCACTTTTCTGTACATATCTGACTTTCAGAGGTTGTATGGTTCCTTCTAAGCTCTGTATAGTTGTATTCATGGTAATGAAGACACCTGGTTTTGCAGGCAGAGGGAAAACATAATCCAGCAAAAATTTCAATAGTCTTACAATGGTTCTCCTGTAACGTGGCATATACATACATACATACATACCACATGATAGCATGGTAAAGGTTTTACCAGCACCTGTAGACCTGCAGGATTAATTTGTGGCACTGCCACTTGTAAGAAATGCTGCTATCATGAAATCATTAAAATAACCCTTTTACTATTCCACATCACCATCTCTTCCAAACCAAAATTTTAGAATAGTTAAGGTTGCTAAGTGCAGTTCAAAAGATGACATACCAGTAAACACATCTTAAAAACAAAAGACATCTAAGCTCACATAAAGTTTGACACCAACTTTAAGTCCCCAGTGTGACCCATGGTGCCTAGGGCAGCCCTCACTGGTAATGCCAATGTCAGGGCAGGCTGCAAAATGTAGAGCAGATACTCCCAAGAACGGTGGGTAACACTGAAGTTAAACTCCCCAACCAGTCACAGAGTGTGCTGCTGATCCCTGACACTGGTTATCAAAAAGAAATCCCACAGCCCTTTATTGCATTCCAGTTTGCTGGCTCCCAGTTAGCACCTAGGTCCAGTACAGTGAGAACGTAAGTTATTTAAAAAACTCTGCTCACATTTACAAAATGTTGTTCTGACCCCAAAGGGTCAGCCACTTTACCAGGTCAGCATAGGTTTGGATCTTACCCAAAATACTGCGCTGCCAGCCAATCCTTTAGTGCAGGGGTTGGCAACCTTTCAGCAGTGGTGTGCCGAGTCGTCATTTATTCACTCTAATTTAAGGTTTCGTGTGCCAGTAATACATTTTAACGTTTTTAGAAGGTCTTTCTGTAAGTCTATGATATAACTAAGCTATTGTTGTATGTAAAGTAAATAAGGTTTTTAAATGTTTAAGAAGCTTCATTTAAATTAAATTAAAATGCAGTGCCCCCCCCCCCCCCCCAGACAGGCATGCATGCCATAGGTTGCCTACCCCTGCTTTAGTGTCTAAAACTAAAGGTTTATTATAAAGAACAAGAAGAGAGGTGTTAAATGGTAAAACAGTCACATACGTACAAAGACTACAAAGTCCATCAGGTTCCTAGCAGTATTGGTGAGTCTGCTCGCTTGAAAGTCCCTCTGGAACATATCCACAGCTTGGATGGGTCATTCAGTCCTTTGTTCAGAACTTCGTTTGTAGGAAGGTTACTCCAGAGCTTAGAAGCAGAACTAAAGACAAAAAGCAGAAGATGGAGCTGCCTTCTATAGTCTTTTGCCACACAGCTTGATTTCCTTTGTTCCAAACACAAGCTGCCTAGCACATGGCCTGGAAGCCTTAGAGTTCTGTCCATAGGTATGCCCCTGCATGCCTTGCTGAGTCAAGGTGTATGCCTTGCCTTCTCTCAATGGGTCAGTTGTATAGCTGGTGTCCCTTGATGGGCTGTCAAGCAGGCAAACATTGTCTGCTGTATTAAAACAGGTGGGGAGTGAGTGAGTGTGTGTGTGTGTGTTGCAATGAATGTTCCAACTTGATAATACGGAACTAATTAATATATGCGTAGTCAAATACCTTATAGCTATACAGTTAGATATGCAAGAGTCAGATCCCAGTCTCCATGGAAGCTAGATTGGTTCCTCAAAGAGTAACATAGATGCAGGAACAGAGTTAAGGTTGTTTGGTGCTGGTATTGAGACTTTGTTTGTTGCTCTCTGAATTGCTTGACTTTCATAATTGTTAATGTTTTAACAACAGTACATAATTTGCCTACTATTGAATTGAACTTTTGTTTTGGAATTTTCTCCTTTCTTTTGTAAATCTGATATAATATGGTGCCAACCATTTCGTCTGAAAAAATGGAGTTTCCACCCTGCTCCCTGGGTTTGAGGCAGGCTCCGGAGCCATGGCCCAAAAGGATTCTTGGCTTCCCAGCCTGCCTACCTCTCCAGCGCCAAACACTGGGAGTGATGGTGCTCTGGCTCCAACCACCAGCCAGCCTCCCTCTGCCTATACACTCTCCTCTTACGCTAAGGTCTTCAGGAGGGGAAATCCCACTCCACTGGACCACAAGTTGTTCTCCAGAGCAGGACTCCTCTTAATCAGGCTTTAGCAGGTCTGCCAGCTGCCAAAGGTGCCTGTGTGGCAAAACCGGAAGTCTCCCATTTTCCCTGTAGACCCCTGCTCATGCTCTGTTCCTCCCAACCCCACCAGCTGTACTCCCTAACTCCTAGTATTTCTGGAATGCTGTTAAGTGCTTACACTTAAACATTTACGTGCTAATTACTTAGTAATGAAAAAATTAATCACTAGGCAATTAACTGTAGTCACTCAAGCTGGTGGAGTTCCTCTAATCCAGTGATTCTCAAACTTTTGTACTGGTGACCCTTTTCACATAGCAAGCCTCTGAGTGCAACCCCCCCTTATAAATTAAAAACTCTTTTTAATATACTTAACACCATTATAACTGTTGGAGGTGAAGCAGGGTTTGGGGTGGAGTCTGACAGCTCATGACCCCCCATGTAATAACCTCATGACCCCCTGAGGGGTCCCAACCCCCTGCTGTAATCTGATGAAGACTCTTAACTTTTGTTTCACATGCACAAGTGGCTGAATTTTAGAGAGTACAGCATGTTCTGTTGTCAAATGGCCATAAAAATCAAAACCATGTTGAGCTTTCTGGCTAACCAGACTATGTATCTTTACCCACCATCTCCTTTGGTGGGTATCTGTTTAATAAGTTACTATTTCTTTTAATAACTTGAACTATGCTATATTGGAGCATACAGACCAAACAGTACTGGTGTTAATTTAGGAATTAAAAAGTGTATACTCTATTAAGAAAAACAGAATGAGAAGTAGTGAGATATTGCACTAGCTTTTGTGCTAATTTTTGAGTGACTAGTGTGTGAAAACAGCTAGAGTTGTCAAATTATCAGAGGAACTTCTTTTCACCTACATTACACCCACTTTAAACAAATTGTGTATATGCATAAAAAAGCAGGGGTGTTTGTTAAAACAAGGCTTGCAGTGGAATTAGCAAAGCAGTTTTGCCTACAGTGACAATTGAGCTGCTGCAATAATCTGTGTATATACATATGAATACGGACACATGTCTAGATAATGTATAGAAACTGGAACATCTTTTGGTATTTTAGTCTTAAAATATGGTATTTAGCCATTTTTATTAATCTTTATATCTAATTTGAATGGGGAGTGTTAGCCTCTTGCAGAAATGTAGCCTTTGGCTGGAAGATTTCTAGGAACTGAGGTGGTGGTAGCTGGTGGCTAGAACTGTGTGTTGCAGTGTGGTGTACAGGACTACTGTAACTACTTAACAGGTCTCCAAAAACATGACCTAGAGATGTTCTACCCGGTTTCATTTGAGACCCAGCATGAGAAGCCTGTGCTATAATACCTCAGAAAAAATAATGGAAGATTATTTTTTGCATTTCTCTTTGCATGTGGATTGAAAATCAATTGTCAGTTTGTTTTGTTTCAGTTCACCTTTGCTTTCAGGAGTTCAGAGCTGCTGCTTGAGTTGCAAACGTAGAAGGTAGAATGTATGTTTGGTTAAACTGTTTCCACTGGATTTAAATATATATATATATATATATAATATAGCATCCCTTCTATTTTTTTTTTTTAAGTTCTATGAAAGCTTTTTTTGAATAATGTAAATTCTGAGCTGGAATTGAGATGATGGGCTTTTAAAAGTGCAGAGTTATTCAGGAGACATGAAAAGGTGTGCTGATTTTCTTTAATTTTGGGGCAGTGGTATGGAGTAAGCATGTTATTTCAGGGTGATTTGGGTGATGGAGAGAAAAGAATAGAAAAAAGTAATAATAATATTGACTGTTTCCTTGAGTAATAGCAGTGTTACTTTGCTCATGAAAGAGAACAATTACCTGGACTTGTGAATAATGTATTTTGAAATCCCACAGATAATGTAATTCTGTCAGGGCCGCCCAGAAGGGGGGGCAAGTGGGGCAGTTTGCCCCAGGCCCCACAGGGGCCAACTTTTATGTATGGAAGGGGCCCCCCAAATTGCTTTGCCCCAGGCCCCCTGAATCCTCTGGGCAGCCCTGCATTCTGTTGCCTCATAGATGAGTTGCTGTTTCAAATACAGATAAGGGGATTTTGGCTGAAAATATTGTTCCATGAATTAGAAAAATGACCGTGAGAATCCTGTTTTCCATCCACAGGGTGATTATGCTTACTGAGTACAGCTGGGTGAAATTTTTCAAATGAATAGTTGATTTGTCAACCCCTAAACTGCATTTTTTTTAACTGAAACTCTTTGCAGATATGACACACATTGACCAAACAGTCAAAACAAAAAAAAATATTTTTTTGGATTAAATTCCCAAGAGAATTTAGGTGCTATTCACAAAACCACTACAGGGAGGTGGTAGTAGTACTGACCTCCTTATGCCTGTGGCTAGATTACTTGGCTAGGATGTGGGAGGATCCAGGTTCAAGTCCTGTTCTGCCTAATTCAGAGCAGGGATTAAAAAAGTTGGCACTCTCTCACAATGTGGATGAGAGCTCTGGGCTATTCTGGAGAGGGTCTCTCTCAATTTTTCCGTCTTCTGAAACTGTTCCACTTTATATAAATAAATATTAATTGCCGCAGCAATTGGAACCCAGCTGTGTCCCACCAGGTGAGTGTCCTAACCACGAGGCTACAGAGTCGACTCAAAACAATATTTTCCTGTTTTGTTTTTTTTGTATTATGAGGAACTGAAAAACTTCTTGGATAAATCAAAATGGACATTTTTATTTTTTCCATTTCAGTCAGAAAACTGAAAAATTGATTATTTGTACAGCTCTGTTACTGAGGCTTTTAACTTGGAACATTTTACTAATCTTAAATATCTAGGCGAATGTTAAGGGAGGTGAATGGTTAAACTAACAAAAAAAATAAAAAGGGTAGTGTTGTGCTAATTTATATCTGAGAACCAGACCCAAATTATTCTCATCCTTTAAAAATGTTAGATGAGCATCCTACCCTCTCCTGTTCATCCTAATTTCTTCCCTCCTTGGTCATGAAGGATCACTTTGCTTACAACCTATAATTTAAACTAATTCCTTACTAAAAACATTTCAGATAATTAAACTTAGAAACCCGGTTGTCACTATTCTGTTTACCTGTGCTTTTTTCATCCTTTACAATGAGAAGTAATGATGTTTCACTACTTAGTGCTGCAGTATTCAGGATTCAAACATTGAGTTAGAATGTTTAAAAATAAACTTAATTTTTTTCAAAAACTGTGGAATTCATCTGATTTTATTTTTTAATAAAAGCTTGTTTTTGCAATTTTAAACTTCTTTGGTATCCCTATGAGTGTTCCACTTCAGGTGCACATACGCCTTTGGAGCCCTTGATCAGAGGTTTCTAGCTAACAGTGCCCATTCAGCCTGTGTGTCCTATGCCGCTTTGTGGCAGACACTGAGACTATGTAGGGGTGCACAGGCGAACCGCTTTCAGTTCCTTTTCTACTTTCTTGGTCCGAGATGGAACACTAGCATATCTGCCTAGTGTGTACTTGGCCTTTTCGCTTTACCTTTTTTCTATCAAAGGTAGTTAGCATAGAGTTGATGTTAATGTAAGTATAGTTAGCCCTTTTTAGGAAAGGGAATTGTTTTTCTATCTCTTTTCCTTTGAGAAACTTATACCCAACCAGGAGAGGACAACAAGTTGACCAGGCTTCAAA
This sequence comes from Mauremys reevesii, assembly GCF_016161935.1. NCBI lineage: Eukaryota > Metazoa > Chordata > Testudines > Geoemydidae > Mauremys > Mauremys reevesii. The sequence continues at coordinate 59,290,688 of NC_052626.1, forward strand.
CACCACCTCTTGCTGGGGGCTATACTGGTGTGTAACGGACACTTCAAGTGAGTGTGTCTGCCTGGGGCAATCCCAGGTCTCCCAGAAGTGCTCCTTTTGTTTAGCCCTTAAGTCTAGGGCCAGGAAGAACAGAGAGGTAAAGCTCACACTGTTGTGGGTGGAACATTCCCTGCAACCACCCTCTGAGCCAGATTAGGAGGGTTCCCTGTACATCTGTCCCAGGATGCATCCAACACCCCATCAAACTCAGGGCAGGCTTCTCCTAAGAAAAGGAAGTCTTTGGAGCACAGTGGGAAGACTCCCAAAAAGAGGAGAGCTGACACTGTATCTAAAAAGCCAGCTCCAAAAAAGACCAGGGGTGCATTGAGGGCCTCTGTCTCCAAGGCTACCATTGTGGCCAAGGACTATTCCTCCAGTACCGGCTGGCCTGTGAAGCCCCAGACATCCAGGGGGAGGAAGCATGGCTCTGATAGGGCACCTGTACCATCTGCTATAAGGAGAGTAGGCACAGGGTACCATTGAGCTCGGCCCTGTCATCGGCACTGAGGCATCTCACTCAGCTGTTAGTGCTGCCATGCGCGCCTTAACCCAGCCATCGCTACCAATATCAATAACTCAGCTGAGAGTGCTTGTACAAGCTGTGTTCTCAGTACCGCGCAAGCATCAGCACTGGACATCCACAAAGCCTGCAGTACACTCAGTCATTGGTATCATTGGCTCCAGCCATGGCGACATTGGCTACAGTATCAGCACCTGTGTCCTTACTGGTACCACAAGAGTGCCCATACTTGGGATCTCTTGGTGTTGGATGAGCCAGAGTCCCCTTTGTAGTCAGGTACTGAGCATCTCTCTATATCGAGACTTCAGTCTGAGTGTCACTCAATGGCACAGGACTCTCCTCTGTCCTCCTTGGCTGTTCCCCTTGGGAGGATGTGGAGGAAGACTCCCAGTTGATCTCCTCTATTTCTGTTAGGTGTTCTCTTACATATCCCTTTGGGAATCTGCCCTTGTGCAGGGAGGACTTTGCTGCTCATTGAGGATGATGGAACCAACCCTGTGTGCCGTTCTCTCTCCACCCTCCCCCTCCTCGCTGCAATGGCGATATTGGGACCTATGGTCTGCCCATGGACAGGTCAAGAGACCACTGGTGCTGTCCGTTAGGGAAATCAGGCTTTGACATCCTCCCTCTACTCTTCCATGGCAGGAGGAGATGGTTGAGGAGCCTGAAGGTAGGGCAGATGAGAGAGTCTCCCCTGCAACTCCCATTTCACAGTTGTCTCTCAATGAGGCAGTTATGCATCTCCCTCCTTCTGTTGCTGATGACTTCAGATAGTTCCAGGACCTTATTGGGAGGGTAGCTTACACTCTGCTGATCCCTCTGGAGGAGGTAAAAAATCAGCAGTGTAAGCTGCTAGATATTTTGCAGTTGGCAACATGCTTCAGAGTGCTGCTACTTATTGATGAGGCTCTCCTGGATCCAGCTAAGATGGTATGGCAGATGCCAGACACTATTCCACCAGTGTGCAAAAGGCAGACAAGAAGTACTACATGCCCCCTAAGGATTCCAACTCTTTATGTTCCCATCCCCCACCTAACTCCCTCATGGCAGATGCTGGGAATGAATCGGGGAGGCAGCATTTTTCAAGACTTGTCTGATGACAGGGACCAAAAGCGACTGGATCTTTTTGGAGGAAAGTCTTACTCATACACAACCCTGCAGTTTCAGATTGCAAACTATCAGGTGGTCATGGCCAAATATAACTTCACTAATTACAACAAGCTTGTGGCCTTTATTGAGCAACTGCCACATGACTGCAGGGAATAATTCCAGTTTGTTGTTGCAGAGGGTAAGCTATTGGCCAGAATGGCTCTACAAGCCCCGGTGCTGACTTTCCAATGTGATGGGAGGTGCTTGACCCTGGCTGTGTCCAATGCCCCACCCCTACTCCACTCCTTCCCCCTCAAAAGTTCAGGATGATGACTCTAGCAACTAGAACTTCTTCTTTAGAGGAAAAGTAATTTCCAGTATTGAGTGCTTCCCTTCTGCCTGTCTTTGACCCCAAGGGTGTTTTTGAAGGTTCTAACGGTACTGGCAGCTTACCTTTGGCAGGAAGTGATTCTCGTCTTCCTGTATCTTAATTGGCTTCTCGAAGGCTACTCTTTTGAGGCAGTGTTCTCATCCACTCAGAAGGCCCTTGCTGTGTTCTGGGAATTGGGCTTACTGCTGAATGCAAAGAAATCCATGTTAGTACCGCTGCAAAGGATCCAGTTTATATAGGAGCATACTTGGACTCAGTAACAGCCAGAGTGTACCTTCCTTTAAGCCTGGTCTACACTACGCGTTTAAACCGGTTTTAGGAGCGTAAAACCGATTTAACGCCACAACCGTCCACACTAAGAGGCCCTTTATATCGGTATAAAGGGCTCTTTAAACCGGTTTCTGTACTCCTCCCTAACGAGAGGAGTAGGGCTAATATCGGTATTACCATATCGGATTGGGGTTAGTGTGGCCGCAGATCGACGGTATTGGCCTCCGGGCGGTATCCCACAGTGCACCACTGACCACTCTGGACAGCAATCTGAACTCGGATGCAGTGGCCAGGTAGACAGGAAAAGCCCCGCGAACTTTTGAATATTTCCTGTTTGCCCAGCGTGGAGCTCTGATCAGCACGGGTGGTGATGCAGTTAAAAATCAAAATAAAGAAAGAGCTCCCGCATGGACGATGCGGACGTGATCGCTGTAAGGGCAGGCAAATCTGTTCTATCAGCGCTCCGTTACAGAAGACGAAATTCAAAATCATTTTTTAAATATCTCCAGACAGATGCCATAGCAGGGACTCAGCGCACTGCTGCGTGACAAGCGTAACGGAAAGCCAAAGAATCAAATGGACGCTCATGGACTGGAGGACTCAAGCTATCCCACAGTTCCTGCAGTCTCTGAAAAGCATTTGCATTCTTGGCTGAGCTCCAAATGCTTCTAGGGTCAAAAACAGTGTCCGCGGTGGGTCAGGGCATAGCTCGGCAATTTACGCACCCCCCCCCCCACCCACTCCCAGAAGTGAAAGGGAAAACAATCCTCTCTTGACTTTTTTACATGTCACCCTATCTTTACTGAATGCTGCAGATAGACGCGATGGTGCAGCACTCAACACCAACATCCTTGCTCCCCCCACGCTATGGCTGGCTGATGGTACAATACGACTGGTATCTGTCCTCGTCATCAGCCTATTGGCACATGGGGCAGTGCAAAAGGACTGGTAACCATGATGACCAGCATCTGTTAGGTCGATCAAGGGCGCCTGGTCCTAATTTTTCCTGGTAGATGGTGCAGTATGGCTGATAACCATCGTCATCATAGCAACAGGGGGCTGAGCTCCATCAGCCCCCACCCTTCATGTGTAAAGAAAAGATTCAAGTGCCCCTGAACTAGCAGAGGGATGCTGGGCTCCTCTCCTACACACTCCTTACTGTCCTGTCTGGACTATCATAGCAGCTGGAGGCTGCCTTCCACTCATATCTCACTAACAAGTCACTGTGTCTTATTCCTGCATTCTTTATTACTTCATCACACAAGTGGGGGGACAATGCTACGGTAGCCCAGGAAAGCTGAGGGAAGAACGGAATCAACAGGTGGGGTTGTTGCAGGAGCACCCAATGTGAATAGAATACAGCTCATAATTTCTGCAGGATCTGACACAGAGCAGCTGTGCTCTCTGGTTCTCTGATACAGTGGTTCTCTAGTACACTTGCCCATATTCTAGGCAGGACTGATTCTATTTTTAGATACCAAAAAGGAGGGATTGACTCAGGGAGTCATTCCCAATTTTGGCTTTTGCGCCCCTGGCTAAGAGCAGCCAGGGGCACTTATGACAGCAGCAAATGGAACAGTGCAAAAGGACTGGTAGCCACGATCATCTTATTACCAATTTATGGATTGGTAGATGGTACAGTATGGCTGATAACCATCTCTGCTGTCATGCAAAAGCATAAGCATGCTGCTGTGTAGCGCTGCTGAATCGCCTCTGTCAGCGGCATCTAGTACACATACGGTGACAGTCACAAAAGGCAAAACAGGCTCCATGATTGCCATGCTATGGCATCTGCCAGGGCAATCCAGGGAAAAAAGGCGCGAAATGCTTGTCTGCCGTTGCTTTCCCAGAGGAAGGAGTGACTGACGACATTTACCCAGAACCACCCGTGACAATGATTATTGCCCCATCAGGCACTGGGATCTCAACCCGGAAATTCCAAGGGGCGGGGGAGGCTGCGGGAACTATGGGATAGCTACGGAATAGCTACCCACAGTGCAACGCTCCAGAAGTCGATGCTAGCCTCGGACCGTGGACGCACACCACCGATTTAATGTGTTTAGTGTGGCCGCGCGCACTCGATTTTATACAATCTGTTTTACAAAACCAGTTTATGCACATTCGGAATAGTCCCATAGTGTAGACGTACCCTTAGACAGATTTGTGACTCTGTCAGCACTGATAGGGATGATTCAAGGAAGTCCTTGGACGTCAATAAGGAACGGTCTTCAATTCCTTGGCCATATGGCAGCATGCACCTTTGTGCCATATGGTAGCATTCAGCAATCATGCAAGGCTGTACCTCCTCTGCTTTCAAGGCTGGCTGAGAACTGCCTGTTGTCTGACCAGGGCCACCTTGGCAGCTGGCAGTCCCTTTGAACATAAAGAACTCCCTAAGCAGTTTAGGAGATAGTCTGGACTCGTCATATCCTTTACCAATAGATCTAAGGGGTGTGTGTGTGTGTGTGTGCTCCCATTTCTGTTAAGATTTTCGAAAGGGCTATCGCATTGTAGCTATACCTGTTAAGAGTCTGCAGGTGCTCAGCCCCCCCTTCCTTGAAGATGGAAGTGTTACTCACCCTGTGTGGTAACTGTCATTCTTCAAGATGTGCATCCCTATGGGTGCTCCACTATCTGCCCTCTGTAGGGTGACCAGACAGCAAGTGTGAAAAATTGGGACAAGGGTAGGAGGTAATAGGTGCCTATATAAGAGACAGCCCCAAAAGAAAAGTTGTTTTATTAGTTGGTAATCATTAAGACATGCTGATTCCCAACTACATATAGCACTTAGGCTAAATTTGTTGCTTTTTGCTAACCAGGAGAATACACTATATCTATAAACACTTATTTAAGCAGTTACATAGCTTAACTTTATTCCGAGTCTTAATTTTTACATTTTTTGATTGTTAGAAAATGGTGAAGGATTCTTCATTTCTTATTTACTAGATTAATTTTGTGTTTGTGTGTCAAACTCTGGCTGAAATTTCACAAATTTGAATGCACAAGAACAGTATTTTTTTTTAATTAACCACAACTGCCTTAAGTCCTGGATACATAAGAGAAAAATTTATCAAAACACTTTTTACATTTCAAACTGACTTAATAAACAAAGAATGTGTGTGTAATTAACTGAACTGATTGCTTGTGGTTACCATGTCCTCCAAGTTTTTAGATCTGGTAGGTCTCACCCTCCCACACCTAGTTTTTATTCATAGATTGGAAGAAGAAAACAAATTTTCCTGCTTTTTCATAACTGAGTGAACTAGTCATTGAACTGAACTAATTGAAATAAACTGAAGTGAAGAAAATATTGTCTGCATCTGTAGAAGAGACTAGTGGTGTCAAAAATTGGGTTTGCACATCAATAAACGCTGGTTCCAGGTGCTTCTACCAGTTCAGTGATTTGACTTTCTTTAAAACTTGGCACTAAACATACATTCATAGACTCTAAGGCCAGAGGGATCATCATGATTATCTAGTCTGACCTGCTCATCACAGGTCACAGAACCTCAGCCACCCACTCCAGAAATAGGCCCATAACCTCTGGCTGAGTTACTGAAGTCCTTGGATCACAATTTAAAGACGTCAGGTTACAGAGAATCTGCCATTTATCCCTATACAATTTCTAGGAATTATTTAGTTTCTAATATTCTTTAAAAGTGCCGCCTTATTGTCCTTAGGTTGGCCAGCCATGGATTTTTCTCTGTCTTTAGCTTCCTTTATCCATTTTCTATTCTTCATAACTTCTGATTGCATTATACATTGATTGCTTTATGAGACCTCCAGCATATGTCTCCTAAATTGAATTCTTCAATAACAGCACCATTTCTATCAATACGTTAAGCACCTGTCTGTAAGGAATAACTCATTCTGTTCTCTGGTTTGATTTGGTGGCCTGTAACACACGCTCACCAGACCACATCCTGGGCTTTGTTAGTTACCACATTGATCCATATGTAATCAAGATCATGGGGTTCTGAATTATCAATAACTGTAAAACAGGTAATGGTGTGTAATGTAGAGTGCCCTCTCATGCACGCTTTTTTTAATCTATTCTATTCTTCCTCGACAGGTGATAACCCATCATGTGAATTGTTCCTCCAGGTTTCAGTATTGCCAATTGTATATATTTTTCCTCATCAATAAGAATTTGTAATTCCTCTTAGGAATCCGGTTAACAACTAGCACTGGCATATAAGCAGTGGAAACATGTCTTTTCTTCATGTACTTTTGTCACATCAATTCAATTTGTTCATGACATCTTGAGTTTTGTATTACATTTGCCTCCTTAGCACCTCTTCTTGTGTTGGTATTTCAGTGCCCTCCTAGCTGCTCCAGCTAGTTTCGTACAGAGGAGGTTAGCCCCCGATCTGTGAGATGCCAGCCATCCTGTTTTTACTGCTCCCTCTTCCACTGGAATTTGGCCCAGTGTTCCACAAAACCTGTACCTGTAGCCTCTCACCAACTGTTCAGCCAAAATTCACCACCTGTATTTTCTGCCTTCTCGTGCTCATTGGATTTGTAGACTTTCCAATGAGATCACTTGGATTCTCCTTTCCTTCTGCTGCCTTCCAAGGTGCCTGAGGTCTTCTCTAATTTGAGCAGTTCCATGTGATGCTGTGTCATTGGCTCCAGTGTGTCCTCATAAGTGGAGACTTGCCAGACAACTTTATAATCTTGTCTAATCCTGTAGTTACCTCTCATATTTTCACTCGGGGGAGACAGCACATGTACGGCTTAATATTATTTTTATTTAATTTAAATGATTGTATAGACAATGATAAGTTTAGGCCTTAACATACATTGTCATAATTTGAAATTTCATTTTTAAGTAGCAACAAAGAGTCCTGTGGCACCTCATAGACTAACAGATGTATTGGAGCATAAGCTTTTGTGCGTGAATACCACGACACATGCGTCTGACGAAGTGGGTGTTCACCCACAAAAGATTATGCTCCAATACATCTGTTAGTCTATAAGGTGCCACAGGACTCTTTGTTGCTTTTTACAGATCCAGACTAACACGGCTACCCCTCTGATTTTTAAGTAGGTTCATTTAAAAAATATATATAAAAATGTAATTTAAATAAAAAATCCAATTTAAATAAAAGCTGATTTTTTTTAAATCTATTTTTATGCACCCTGAGATTAAGTAATGAGAATAAAAATAAATTAGAACCCCTGCAGGATCAGGCGAAGGGTGCAAGGTGGCATTATCCACACCCCCAAAGCTGGGGAAGGGTAGGAAGGGACTTACTCACCCCACTCCCCAAGGGCTCCTAAGTGCAGTACTGCAATGGTTGGGTTGTGAACATTGCAGAGGGATGATATGACCAGGGCTTTGAAAAATGTCGAACACCCACTAGCCGGTCAACTAAGGCCAAAATGTTAAGATTGGATACTGGCCTCATTTTACGGGTGCCAAACTTTTGAGAGACTTTGAGCCGGATTTTTAGAGGTGCCGAGTGCCTGCAGCTGCAATGCCCATTGATTTCAGTTGGAGTTGTCGGTGTTCCATACCTCGGAAAATCAGGCCCAAGGTGAGTCAGATTGGGTACCAAAAATCAGTGAACGCATTGAGTTTACTTCCTGGAGAAGAGACAATTGTGAACAAGGGACTGTATCTTGTAAGAAGCACACCCCTTACCATCTTCAGTCATTGAGGGAAATTTGTCTACTGTGATTTCTGCAGGGTGGATAAAAATCAATGATTTAAAAAAAAAATTGGATTTTTTTATAAAATGCTTTTTGAGGAAAAAACCTATCTAAAGATAGTTTTAATTAAGATCCATGATGAGATATCTTTGAGCTATAATGTCATAGAGATTATACATTCTAATTCTATAGTATGAGACAATATATACATGTAATGTTTAAGAAGAGTTTTGTAAATGAGTTCCAATAGTTCATGGATTAGGGACCCAACCTTCTGGAGTTCCAGGGGCTTCTGTATAGATTTAGGTTAATCTATCTACCCAGTGGGACTCAGTGCTCAGTCTAGACGATACCATCAGAGATGCTTAGTTTTGCAGTTCTCAAACTGTGGATTTGTCTCCAGAAATAACATGCTTGTTAACAGCAAAAATGTTTTAAAATAAATAATATAGAGAGGTGAGAAATAATCCTATTGTCCCTCTGCAAATTTGTGTACATAGTCAATCCCTTACCTCTCTAAAAGTGCAAAGTTCAAAAAGTTCAATGAATTGAAGATTGTTGGGGGAAAAATAGATCTGGACAAGGAGAAGAAGTCTGGAGATAAATGTGAGAAGGGAGGGACAGGCAATAGAAACAAAAGTGAAACTGTTTGAGCAGCATATTCCAGAAGTCTTGAGGTCTTTCTGAGTGTAGCCTTCATTGATTTGAGATCTACCATACCATTCTCTCACTAGAAGGGAAAATCTATAATGGGAGCAGGCCATAAAAGAGACCCAGTTTGGGAATAAGAACCATTCAAGAAAAATATTTTGGCTGATTATGTTGTAAAGAAAGTCACAGCAGTGAACTGGTGGAAGTCACTTAAGCACTTGGATTCAGAGACTGTTGAAGTGATAATCTCACTTTTAACAGCAGTAGCTTCTTCTGCCGGTGTAGAAAGAATATTTTCTTCCTTTGGGCTAATTCATTCCAAATTGAGAAATCGTTTGCGGCCTGAAAAAGCAGGAAAGCTTGTTTTTCTTTTTCAGATTATGAACAAACAGGAAAATGAAGGTGAAGATGACTGAGTTAGCTGCAGAAGCCAATATCTTAAGTTTCTCATGTTGACTTGGCTGACAGTTGATTTAATTTTTTTTTGTTTTTTTTTAAATATTTCATTTAACTATTTTAGTTAAAAACAATTTTAACAAAAACAAACCTGATTTTAAAAAAACTTGAATGTTTACCTAAATTCAAAAATTAATTTGCTTGTTTTGTAAAAATATTATGTTTACTTTTGAAAAAAATCCAGATTACATAATGTTGTTTTAGTTAAATAAAACAGTTTAAATGTCTGTTTGGTGGTGATCTCCTCCTAATACAGCATGGCAAGAAAATCCTCCAAATATTAATGATTAACCCATTGAACTGGAGATATTTATGAAGTCATTGGGAGGTGAACTATCTATTTCATTTACCTTTGGTAAATGAAATAACCAATCATTCATTTTCTGATATAGCTGTAAATCTAATCTGAAAAGTTTTCAAAATAAATCACTTAAAAATGTATAGTGTGTACCTTCTAAAAATGAAACCTACATCTATCTGAGTTGTGAAGAATATGTATTAAGGTTATAACAACCAACAAGAATGAACTCTTATGTAGAAATCCATGATTAAATCAAGTCTTCCTGACCAGTGATTTAAATCAAATCCACCCTGGATTTCTGCCAAGGTGCTGTTCCTGGACCCTGCTTTGGATCTCCATGTCCTGTATTGGCCTCTGACTAGATGTCTAATTTGAAGCTTCATAATCTCTCACCACCACTCCTACCTCCCTTAAAGAGAGAGAGAAGTGCCTCTGTACTCTCCCTTTGCACCAGAATCTCCTATCTGCTTCAAGAGGGATGGAGAGGGAAGAGTTCTACTGTCATCCCTTGCCTCATTTGGTTTTGGGGCTTCCTCTTCCACTGTGAATAACTCAGTGCTTGCCTCAGTTCATAGCTTTGCCTAGTAGTGGTAGCAGTATGAAACAGATGTGATTTTTGACAGTTTCACTGCTGCCCATAGTTCTGAATAGCATCAGTGCAACTGGCTAGAATTTCACTGTGTAGCTTGGCAAAGCTATGAGCAACAGAAAATGCATTGGAACTTTTTGAAGATTGAGGAAAATAACACACTCCTTTCCTTTACATTCAGGAAAGTTAGCTGTATCCTTAGGGTCTAGAAATGTGGTTATTTTTAAATGAAAGCCTAAGTTCTCATTCACCGTAATAAGTAGATTTTTCAGGCCTTTTGCTTATGTCTTTAAAAATTACATTGGCGTTAAATGAAGGCTTAGAGGATAACGAGGCTTGGCTTTTTATTTGACCAAACTTGTGTAATCAAATTTTGCATCTACAGTTTTTCTATTTTTGGTAATTTGGCTGTTTGGCCTAATTCTCATATTTCTACTGTTGCCAACAGTTCCTCAATACAGTATGGTATGGATATTGAAGTTAGTTGGTGGTCAGTCAAACTAGACTAGGGCATAGGTTTGCCATTGGGACTAAGGCAAACCCCCCCCCCAACATTTTTCAAAAAAGTACATTAGTTAGATGCTACTAAAATCGCCCAAGCCAGCAAGAATGGGCGGGGGGGCGAAGGGGAGGAAGAATGTGCGGAGGTTCCTCAAGTAATGACTATGTCCAGGCTTGCCTGGTTGGTGTATGATAAGATCAAGCTGTGGTAGTAGGGTTACAAAGTAATGAGTTGTTTAAAATAACACTTGTTCATTGTGACCTTGGAGAGTGAGAGACAGGAGAAGGAGTCAAACTTTGGTCTCCTGCAACGCAGTCCAGAGCTCTGCCACTAAGCAGGTTATCAAAATAAATGATCAGTATTGGATAGACCCTCTAAAGCAGGGGTGGCCAACCTGAGCCTGAGAAGGAGCCAGAATTTACCAATGTACATTGCCAAAGAGCCACAGTCATATGTCAGCAGCGCCTCCATAGGCCACTTCCCCTCCCCCCCAGCTCCCAGCACCTCCCACTGGCAGCCCCACCAATCACCGTCTCCCCCTCCCTCCCCCCACCTCCCAATCAGCTGTTTCATGGCATGCAGGAGGTTTGGGTGGGGAGGAGGAGTGAGGGCATGGCAGGCTCAGGGGAGGGGGCGGGAAGGGGTGGAGTGGGGGCAGGGCTTGTGGCAGAGCCAGGGGTTGAGCAGTGAGCACTCCCCGGCACCTTGGAAAGTTGGCACCTGTGTAAGGAGCTGCATATTAACTTATGAAGAACCACGTGTGGCGCCGGAGCCACAGGGTGGCCACCCTTGCTTTAAAGCAATCAAATAGTTATTACAATAACAGTAGTTTTCACAGAGAATTAGCAAGTATAGACTCCTCAGTTGGTCAGCCATGCAAGTATGGACTGCGCTCAAACATGCTTAACTATTAATCAGAGATTACATCCAAACTGATGTAGCCATTGTACATCAGTGGCTGACCGTAATTGCAATGTATTTTAAATCCTGTAATTTATTACATTTTGTACTTTTATGTGCTGTGAGTGTTTGTAGCATTAGCGTTCAAAATACAGTTAGAGAAAGCTTCCTTTGTGGGGTAAGAGTGTGAATGGTGCTGACCCTGAATAAAAATTCCAAATTCTCTCCGTTGGCTCTGTGATAGCTACAGAGGCCTCCATATCCAGTGGGTACATCGTTCTGAAGTTGAAGTGTACTGCACATTCTTCAGTGCAGTATTTGCAAACGTCCAGAAATTTGCTTGCAAGTCATTAGGATTCCATTCATAGAAAGTGTGGTAGTATAAAACCAAGCCATTCTTGAGTTATAGCAAAAAAAAAAAAAAAAAAAAAAAAGCATTGTAAAAACACTTTCTGTGTTCAGCTTACTCAGATGGCTGAAGAGTTTTTTGTGAAGCTTTGGGGTGGGGGGATGGACTTTGGGTTGAAACCAAGAAAGTTCAATTTCAGCCTGAAAAAATTATTCTATTTTTTAAAGTGTTCTCAGGTACTGAAAGGCAATGATATGTTGGGAAAGAGGTAACAGGGCTTTTGTAAAGGAAAGCCTCACCCACCTATTAGAATTCTTTGATGGAGTCAACAAACGTTGACTCCATCAAAGGGTCCTTTCATAAGGACCCTCACCAAAGGCTCTTAAGCAAAGTAAGCAGTCATGGGGTAGGAGGGAAGGTCCTCTCATGGATCAGTAACTGGTTAAAAGATAAGAAATAAAGGATGGGTATGAATGGTCAGTTTTCACAATGGGGAGAGATAAATAGTGCAGTCCCTGAAGCATCTGAACTGGGACCTGTGCTGTTCAACATATTCATAAAATGATCTGGAAAAGGAGGTGAAGGGTGAGGTGGCAAAATTTGCAGATAATATAAAATTATTCATGATAGCTAAGTTAAAAGCTGACTGCAGAGAGTTACAAAGAAATCTCACAAAACGGGGTGACTGGGCAACAAAAGATGTGTCTACATGCAGTTAAACACCTGTGGTTGACCTGTGTCAGCTGTGGTGGGCTTGGACTATGAAAGTGCAGTGTGGAGATTGGGGCTCAGGTGGGATCCTGAGCTCTGGGATCCTCCCCTGTCCCAAGGCCCCAGAACTTGGGTTCCAGCACAAGCCCTAACGTCCCTACCACAATTTTACAGCTGTGCAGCCTGAGCCCCGTGAGCTTGAGTCAGCTGACAGCGGCCACGCACAGGTGTTTAGTTGTACTGTAGACAAACCCAAAAATGGCAGATGAAATTCAGTGTTGATAAGTACGAAGTAATGCATGTTGGAAAAAATAGTCCCAACTAGACATACAAAATTATGGGGTCTAAATTAGCTTTTACCACTCAGAGATCTTGGAATCATTGTGAATAGTTCTCTGAAAATATCTTCTCAATGTGCAACAGCAATCAAAAAAAGCTAGCAAGGGTAGGAACCATTACGAAAAGGCTAGTTTGTTTTATTATCTATCATAATGTGAGGGGTGTGACTTAATTAGACCACAACTGTATTAACTTCACTAATCTGGGAATCCTCTGTCAGTAACACATGGTACAGGTCTTCATTCCTTCCTCACTTGTTTCCACCTATTTGAGGGTTACCATCAGCTTCCCACCCCTCCAAAGCTGTTCCCAACCTGCTGGGACCCCACCACTTTACCCTGGTTGGAAGGTTAAAGGGCTGGAGAAAGGATGTTGTCCAACTCTGATTTGTGAAGAAACCACACCTCCTATAAAACTAGTACCTTCATTTGCACACCTGCCACCAGCAAACACCAGCAATGAACTTGGCTGTCTCCCCTGCACCCCGACGGGCATCCCAGATAGTTGTTACCTCCCTACTACTGACCAAAAATATACCTGCTTCCTAATCAGAGAGGTATATCCTGTCTTCCCTGAATAACACAGCTGCCCAGTCTGATATTTTCTGAAGGATAATTACCAATCATCCCCATTTGTGTACAGATTTAGCCACCTCCTGATTCACATATCTTGTGGCCTTGTCAACCAGTGGAGGCTCAGCAGCTCCCCGCTATATCCTCTACTGCAGCATTTCGGACAGTTTATGGCTGCCCTCAGGAAAAAGTCCTGCATCTGTCATAAAGCTCTTTGCCTTGGAGAATGAGTCAACACTCTCATAAAATCACAAATCATTTTCACCCAGGTGTACAATAATCATGTTCAGTGGCTGCTAAAGAGCATAAGATGGGAATCAGCTAGTCCCAGAGCATAGCTGTCCTTCCATCCCTATTCAGTTGCCTTGCCATCAGGGTCCAGCTGGGAACCTACAGGTGATTCGGCAACCCATTTGTAGGTCCAGTGTACAATACTTCATCTGCAGATCGAAACAGCAGTTCACATGACTTGCTCCCTTGCTCCTGAAAACTGAAATCATAGTAATGTTAGCCATTCACACTGTTGGACTCTGATTCTCATTTACTGGAATGCCAGTGTCTGGCTGCCTCTCTTGAGTCCCTGTTGCCAGTTGGGCTGCACTTATCATTGCCACAAGCTTCAGTGAATAGGACCTGAATGCACAGCAGGAACCCTGCTGCTGTAAGCCCCTCTTTAAAGAATGCCTCAAACTGGTATTATGTGAGGTGCCTCCCATTACCCATCCCCATTCAGTCTCAGTGCTATGTAAGTCCTTAATGGGCTAATACCTGTCTTGCTACCTCTTGCAGAGCGATGGAGTCCCCTTGCCTTCCTTGGTTTGTCTTTGACATCTCAGAGTTAAGATGACTAATTGCTTACCTTTTTATAAGTCCCTAACTCCACAGCCCTACCAGAGGTATCCCTTGCTGACCCTAGGCACCAGATCACTGACTCTGAATGCTCCAAAAAAATGCCACCAAGAACTAGAACGCTCCTGGCTTCATTGGCATGTCTGGTGAAGAACTCGCACCAGAGCCCAAAATAGCTGAATAGTGACAAGTTGTTCGATCTTCCCTAGGGCCTTTGGATTGAGACCACTCCTCTAGCAACCGTTTAACTAAAAACCTGCTACAAGAACCAGGGTAACTTTTTATCCCCGATGAGGGCGAAGAGATAGTGCTTGATGCCAGCATGTGGTGTTATCAATGACACCATATACTGAAGTACCTGATCTTCAGGAATTGGTCAACATAGGCATCCATCTGAAACTGATTAACTCCTGTCATAAACCCTAAATGTTTGCAGTGCTACTGATCTCTGTGAAATCCAATAACAGTCATGTGCCAATGTTCCAAAGGGTTAGCAACATCTGTTTGGGTTCCTTGTTGGTTCCCAATAACAAGTCTCAAAATCTCTCCACCTGTAGTCAAGACAAAGCATCGCCTACACCGTTATTAATACTGGGCACATATTTAGCAGTACAACAGATGTTAAGTTAAACACAGCGGGATGAATGCCCTCATCACACTGAATGATCTAAAGCAGTGCTTCTCAAAGTGGTGGTCCGCGGACCGGTGCCGGTCCACAAGCCATCGGCTGCTGGTCCACGGCGAGTTTCCTCATAAGGGTGTCAAATAGGATAATAATATGGCACTGGTCCCTGGCACATTGGGGAAAAAAAATTGCTGGTCCCCCACATCAGATAGCTTGAGAAGCACTGATCTAAAGGACTGGCAATTGGTAACAGGTACCACCACCAGGTTGTCACTCTAAAATCTCACTCTCTTGTGAGCTCCTTTTCGCTAAATTCTCACTGTAACTAAAATGGGAAAGTATTCCAGGAATGTTATGTCCTTTACAATCCCTTTTTGTAGCCAGTCAGTGAGCCATTTCTGAGAACACCACTTTCCCTGATGTGTGTTTACAAACACTAAAAAACCCAAGCCCAGTGCTTCCTAATGCATCAGAGTGAATATTTAGGTCTGCCTCTAGCGTCTGTTCTTTTTTCCAAAAGGAAACTCCATTACAGTGATTCAGGAACTGTTCCCATACCCAATCCCCCTTCATTTCTTTATTCACTCTTTTTTTGTAAATTGATTGGGCCTTGTTATCCCAGAGGTGGCAGCTGAGAGGTGAACACAAAATGACTGTCCTGGGGCCATGACTTGGCATACAAAATTAAGATGACGAATAATAGCCTGCAGTTCATACGGTGTAACTGCTTTGGATGCCCTGGCCCTCTGGAGAAATCCCAAAAGTTCTGCGAGTTTATTTGCTAGGGGTCTAGAGATACCGCCTGGATTGAGTCTGCTTGGCGCTCCATGATGCTTATCAGCCAATCCGTGCTTTGCTGCCGGAGCTCTGCACTTTTGTGCCAGCGATCTGCATTCTGCTGGCAGATCCTCCTTTCACTCTTCCTCCACTCCTGCGCTTTTAGCTTCTTGTTAAGTGACTGCTGCATTACTTCATACAGCGTGTCTTCTTTGCTTCTACATGGCCTCTTCCTGATTCTTTGCAGTCTCTCGGCCGGTGATAACATGGACGGCTGAGATCTCAAGGTTGCATCTGTAAAGGCAAAATGCAACACTTAACAGAGGCAGCATTTTTCACATCAGACAGAGCAATGATTCCCCCATACTTAAGGGCAAGCACAGTCTACACAATAGCATAATTTGCCCATCCCAAAGCGAGCGCACATAACTGACGGGAGCCCCAAAATGGTGAGTAAGCATAGGGTCAAGGGGGACTGATTGTTTCTGTGCCTTGGGGAGAGCCAACAGCTGCAGGGGGCCCCTATACTGAACACTGTCCCTACATTTTCCACAGGAGTTCGTCCTGGAAGATATCTCGCTGCTGAGGGTGACCTGGGAAGCAAGGGAGGGTCTTCTACTACAATGCGGCTTCCGCCCTGGCCCATATGCAGCTTGCCTGTGTGCAGCAATGGTCTCCCCGCCCCTCACAGCACAGTGGCGCGGACATGTTAGCCTGACTGGGACAAGGACCACAGTGGCTCTCCCAAGAAACCTGCGCAAGCGCATTGCCCAAGTTCTGGATGAGACCTTTGAAGTGATCATTGAGGCCAATTACTGCGATGTGAGAGAGAGCACATCAACGCCCTATTCCACGTCTAGGCATGCATGTAGCCCTAACCCTCCTCAACCCAAGAGCCCGCACCAAATAACTTCCTTTCCAAAATAAAAGCCACTTACCGGGCTTTTGTCCTTCCCCAAACACCGGCCGCCGTGACTGGCTACCTTCCTCCTGGCTTGAGAACAGCTCCTGGCTGCATGCATCTAGGGATTCCGGGGTGTCTTCCTCCACCCCAGCACCCTCGCTCCCGCTTTCCTCCTCCTCCTCCTGCGTCGTTGAATTGGGTTCTGAAGTGTCCATGGTGGTCCTTAGAGTGGAGGTGGGGTCGCCCCCAAGTATCGCGTCCAGGTCTTTTTAGAAACGGCAGTTCACGGGAGCAGCACCAGAGCGGCGGTTTGCCTCGCGGGCTTTGTGGTAGGCATTCCGCAGCTCCTTCACTTTAACCCTGCACTGCAGTGCATCCCAGTCATGGCCCCTTTCCATCTGCCTGAAGGTATCGTAATTCCTACAGCTGGAGCGCAGCTGGGACTGGACAGCTTCATCCCCCCAAACAGTGATGAGGTCCAGCACCTCGCCATTGCTCCATACTGGGGATCGCCTGGCGCATGGATGCATGGTCACCTGGAAAGATTCGCTGAGAGCACTCCACTCCTTGCTGAGCAAACAGGAAGGGGATTTTCAAAATTCCCAGAGAATTTAAAGGGCAGGTCTGATGGTTGGTTACCTGAGGGCAGGGCAATAGAGTTCAAAGTGATGAACAAAGTGGCTAGAACAGGCATTGTGGGACACTTGTGAAGGCTGATCAGAGCGCATTAACAGACCAGAGCATCCACACCGGCACTGCGGTGCTCCAGCGGGAGTGCATCAAACGTTATTCCACTCACCGAGGTGGAGTACCAGGAGCGCTCCAGCCACAGAGTCTGGGCGCTCTACGTGCCTTGCCCGTGTGGACGCGTCATGAGTTAGGGCGCTCGGGGCTGCTTTAATGCACTCTAACTCGCAAGTGTAGCCATGGCCTCCATCATTTGTGTGAATTCTTTGGTTCATTATCATGGATCCATTAGTTAGCAGGGACTACAGTGGGATGAAGAATCTGCCAATGTCGTTTCCCGACTGAAATGTATTTCATACCAAGGGTCAGAAGCTTGTGTTTTCATAAATCTGTGTGGCTTTGATACTAAGCCATGAAATAATACTCAACTGTCATTGTTCTAGTTTTGAATAGGGCTCTGGAAGTTGTATATTGATGTGGCGAGGGACAGAGAATACTAGGCACCAAATATTGAGTCAGGTTGTCCAGGTAGCTTTCATAAACTATGTAGCACAAGTTTGGAGCCAAAGGAAACTTGATTTTAGAAAATCCACATAGTACTAAGAACTCTCCTTTAACAACGTAGACTCAGTACATTCTAGTACTACTTTTTCTGGTGTTTTTATTTACTAATAAATCTTGCTAAATTATTTGAGTTCTCTTGGGTGCTAGCTTTTGGATGTTCTTTCCAGAATGTGGGATGATGTTTGCATTACTAAAATAGTCCAGTTTTCTCTTCGTGCTGAGAATAGTAACCACCAAAATTGGCAATGTTGTCAGTTTAATGATCCAGTCATGCATTGCACTTGTATCTTGATATAGCTCTTCCACTGATATCAATCTTGTTATATCCACAGTCACACAGAACTCTAGGTGAAAACCTTGAAGTTTCTCTTGCTGTGTCTTTTTTTATGTGACAAATTGTAGGAAATTCAGAAAAATGCAGCAAAAATTATTGATATGAGGGATTGACCTAGGTGGAAAGATTAAAAAATACTTTTTTCTGAGAGATGATGGGGCAAGAGAAGAACAATCCATATATTTGAATGGATTTAAGTTAGTGATGATGCTTGAGATGTGCAAGTCACTAACTCTAGATTCTTCATTTTGTATTCATCATGATGATGTCGGCACCCACAGATGCAGTATGTCTCCAGAAATGTTTTGGATAACGTGTTTATCATTTGTAACAAGCCCTAGTAGATCTGGCATCCATAGTTATGGTAATAGGATTCTTCTTAGCACTAAAAGCACTTTTGAGAATAGTGTTTTGCTTCCAAGAATGTCTGTATATTGTAGCAGGGCCTATTTAAGGTGACGATGTCCTCAGGAAAATGCCTACCAGTATGTAGTGGTATACTCTTACTTAACTACATATAGCGAGTAGATTTAAGTCAGTGACTAAAAATGAGATTACTCGCATTGGAGCTGTGGAGCAACAGTTATACGATGAGCTGGATTCTATTCTGCTTTGTTTGTCTTCAACAAAATTAATCTAAGCTTTGACTGCAGTCTAGGATACTGGTGATAACGTGTAAGCTAGAAAGACAACGTCTTGACTTTTTGGGTCCTAAGTTGAGTATGCAGTACTCGGAGGGCATGGCTACACTTGCAGATGTAGAGCGCTGTGAGTTAAACCCACCTCCACAGAGCGCAGTAGGGAAAGTGCTGCAGTCTGTTCACACTGACAGCTGCTTACGCACTGGCGTGGCCACATTTGCAGCACTTGCAGTGACATTGGGAGCGGTGCATTATGGGCAGCTATCCCAGCATGCAAGTGACTGCAACATGCTTTTCAAATGGGGGGTGTGGTGGGGTGGAATGTGACAGGGAGTGTGTTGTGTGTATGTGGGGGGAGAGTGAGTGAGTTTTTGGGGTGCTGAGAGCATGTCAGCATGCTGTCTTGTAAGTTCAGACAGCAGCAGACCTCCCGCCTCTCTCTCTTACACACAGCATTCCACACTAATGGCTTGCATGCCGGCTGTCAGAAATGGAGCTTTGAAAGGGCATTTCCGCATTCCTACAGGAGTTCAAAACAATGACAAGAGTGGCCACTTGACTTAAGGGGATTATGGGATGTTTCCGGAGGCCGATCAGAGCGCAGTAACGCAATACCCCGTTCGCACTGACGTCTGTGCATTGTAGCCAAGGCACAGCAAACGTTATTCCTCTCGCCGAGATGGAGTACCAGCAGGGCTGTAGCCGTGGAGTCAGAGCGCTCTACGTGCCTTGCCAGTGTGGACAGGGAGTGAGCTAGGGCGCCTGGGGCTCCTTTATTGCTCTGTAACTCACAAGTTTAGCCAAGCCCACAGTTGGGTGGCAGGGAAATCATTCTTTGGTTTCTAAACTGAGTAAATTTGATGTAGAAATCTTTGAAATAGAAAATATGGAATTCCTCAGTAACACTTCTTACAATACCTTTCTGACTTGTGCTTCCATATCATCTCTCTTGTACTTGGTGGTATAAACCTAGATTTCAAAGTGTTTTATTACCTGTGGGTTAAACTACCACTTTGTACACCAAAATTTTAAAGGAGAGGTTCAGCTATAATGCCAAAAAAGCACGTATTTTTTAATCATTTTGTGTCTCTAAATCTGAATATCTGGTCTTTGATATCGATTAGCCTTATGTGATGTTTAAGGGAAATTGACTTCTAAAGGTGGGGAGAAATGTTTAAGGAGTTGATGCTTTCTCATAATGCCAGTTAACAAGAACAGAATTATATGCATGCATGACCCCTTTAAAAAGCAGCTGCTTGTGATTGTTGTGTAAGTACTGTGTATAACCACTCATCATATCAAAGGTCTAACTAATTCAGTTGAAACCTTTGAAACAGATTCAGGGTAGGTAAAAATTCAGATGATTTTTTTAGAAAAAAATTATTTTAAATTAAATACAAGTTTATTTTTAAAAAATAAACCTATTTAACATTAAAATTTTGAAAGTGACAACCTATATTAAGGCCTAAGCTACTTATAGCATGTTAAAATCATTTCAATTAAATAAAAAAAAATTGAGTACATGTTTATTGCCAAGTTTTAAAGAAAGTCAAACCACTGAAGTGGTGGAAGTCATTGGCTAAGCACCTGCAGCTGGATTTTGTTGAAGTGCTAAACTAGCTTTTGACAGCAGTAGTCTCTTCTGCAAGTACTGTACAGAGCCAATATCTTCTTCATGTTAATTTAATTTCAATCAATCAGATCAATTGTGAGTTCATTCAAAGTAGAGACACTGTTTGGAAGTTGAAAAAACAGGCAAGCTTTCTTCTTCTCCTTCTCTTCCTTCTCCTCCTCCTCTCTGTGAATAAAAGCTCAATGTGAGAGGGTGAGATTTATTATTTTTAAAATCTTGAAGGACATGGTAACAAAACAATCAGTTCAATTCATTTAGTACAAATAATACTTCCTTTATTTAATAAACCAGTTAGTTTTAAATGTTTCTGATAAACTTTTTTCTCATTTATCCAGCACATTTAAGGTAGATCTGTTTAATTTTAAAAGTGCTTTTTTTTTCTTTTTTTTCTTTTTGGCATTTTTAATTTCTTTGAATCTTCATCCATGTCAGGCTTGTAAAAAATAATCTAATAAATAAGAAATGCCTCATTCACCTTTTTTAACATAGTCAAAATTAAGAATCTGACTGAATAAATGTAAGTTAAGCTATATAATTGCTTAAATAATTGTGTATAGTGTGACAGGGTCAGGCCAGATGGCTACAGGAGAGTGATCGAAGGCAGAAATATTAGCCCCAGGTTAAGTAGGTCCCCTTTCTCTGGGTAAGGTAACAGAGAAGGTTCCAGAACAATCTGGAACTTTCTGGAAACAAGGGAGACAGGCTTATTAGAACACCTGCAGCCAATAATGAAGCTGCTAGAATCAATTAAAGCAGGCTAATCAGGACACCTGGGTTTAAAAAGGAGCTCACTTCAGTTTGTGGTGCGCGAGTGAGGAGCTGAGAGTGAGAGTTGCTGGAGGACTGAATAGTACAAGCATTACCAGACATCACGAGGAAGATCCTGCAGTGAGGATACAGAAGGTGTTGGGAGGAGGCCATGGGGAAGTAGCCCAGGCAATTGTAGCTGTCATGTAGCTGTTCCAGAAGGCACTCTAGACAGCTGCTGTCCACAGGGCCCTGGGCTGGAACCCGGGGTAGAGGGCGGGTCCGGGTTCCCCCCAAAACCTCTCAACTCCTGATCCAACACAAGAAGATCTCCAAGGCTAGCAAAATTCACCAATAAGCGCAGGACCCACCAAACTAGAGGAGGAACTTTGTCACAATAGATATAGTATATCCTCCTGGTTAGCAACAAGAAGTAAAAAATTTAGTATAAAAGCTATATTTAGTTTCAAATCAACATGTTCTAATGGTTACCAACAAATGAGAATCAACCTTTCATTAGGAAAATAACTAAAAAGTACAAATGAAAAACCTAAATAAAATAAATTTAAAGCAAGGGTTTCCTGCTTGCTGCTTGAAATCATGATTAAAATCCATTATTTAAATTGCTTTGATTTAAATCAGTCTGCCTTGAACATATTGCATGGAATCTGGATACATATTAATTCTTGATACTTTTACCTTTTAATGTGTTATTCTCTAGTATAGAGATACTTATTGCAATCTCTTCACATGATAAACTACTGTAAATGCTTCTCTTGATGTGTAGAGAGATAAGGTGGGTGAGGTAAAATGTTTTATTGGACCAATTTCTGTTGGTGAGAGAGACCAGTTTTCAAGCTCTTCTTCAGGTCTGGGAAAGGTACTCAGAGTGTCACAGCTAAATACAAGGTGGAACAGATTGTTTGGCATAAGTAAACACATATTTCAAGGGACCATTCAAGGTGAAGTGGCCTGTTAACACTCCTCTAGTCAAAGGGAAGAAAGGAAGAGGAGAGGGGAGAAGTTGGAGGGGATTGTTAGTGGGTTACAGATTGTTCTAATAAGCCATAAATTCAGTGTCTCTTGATCTGTGGGATTTGAGTCCATCAATGCTGAATGATTTTTTTAAACTACTAGTTATAAATAAACCACAACTTGCCATGTTCTGCCTTGGTATTGTGCAGTAGAACATATATTTCAAAGTCAAGGTTGGGAGAGTGTATGAATTTTCTTCTGAATTCTAAGTGATACTTACTATTGAAAGGCATCTTACTAAATGTTTTCAGGGGCGGTGGCATATGATTTTAAGTATTCATATTTATAGTTTTTTTTAAAAGCATTTTAAGCAGTTAGTCTCTTGGTAGCACTGGCTGTGCCACCAAACCTGCAAGGGATGTATCCTGGGCTGTAAACTGCTCCCTTATTTTACTCCTGGGGGAATTCTTTGCCTCTGCATGTGCACAGAATTCATGTCCACCACAGATTTCTTTGCTTCCTTGCAGAAAAATGACTTTCTAATGGGGAAGCAAAGGGAAGCCGCAAGAGCGGCCACTCACCCCTCCCCAGCAGCGCGGGTGTGTCGTGTTGGGCACCCAGAGGAGCCAGTGGAGAGGCAAGTCACTGCGGGGTGGGGTGGGGCTGAGGATGCCCCGGCCAGTGCCAGGTCAGACCGACCCCACAGTTGCCCAACCCCAGGCATCCATACCCAGTCCCCACCCCGCCGAGCCTCACCCACTGCATCCGGAGCCCCTTCCCCCCGCTGAGTTTTGCCCCCCCTGCACCTGACACCCTGGCCGGTGGCTCCTACCTTGCGCTGGGCTCAGCTGTTAGTCCCGGCTGGGCTGGGGGTCGGGGAGAAGCACCCTTCCCCTGCACGGAGCAGTCGGGGTCTGGTCCAGCCCACCCCCAGAAACCTCCCTCAGCTTTGCACCAACCACTCCTGCTTCCTATCCTCATTGCTCCTCAGTCATGGGTTGATGGATCACTGTACAGGGAGCTGCTCCCCTGTCTGCCCAACCCCAGTTCATCTGGACATCCTCCTTCCACCACCACCACCCAGACCCCCCTGGCCAAACCTCATCCCCCTGCACACAGAACCCCCCCTGTCCCCAGTGGCCGAGCCCTCCCCACACCCAGCCCTCTGTGCCAGGCCCCACTCCTTTACATCCAGACCCCTGCCAAACCCCTCACCCATGTACCCAGACCACCCCCTGCCAATCCTCACCCCCCTGCATCTAGACCCCCACCACTGCACGTAGACCCTCACGTGCGCTTGAACCCCCACCCCAATGAACCCCATCCCCTGTGTGCCTAGACCACTCCAATGAGCCTCCTGCACCTCGAACCCTACTCCACGGAGCCCCAACAAATTGCACCCGAATCCCCACCCCACCAAGCCCCACTCCTGCAGCAACATGATCTCTTCAGTGAGCCCCTCACACCCAGATCCCCCTTCCAAGCCCAGACCCTCCATGCTGAGCCCCAACCTCCTTCACCTGGACCTCCCTGCAGCGTCCCATTGCCCCTGCACCCAGAACCCCCCTCCGACGAGCCCCTGTGCATCCAGATCCCCCCCACACACCCAGACCACCCACTCTGAGCCACCTGTACCCAGATTGCCCCACACAGAACCCTCTCCCCCCATACCTAGATCCCACTACACTAAATTCTTGCACTTTGTCAGGGTCAGGTAGAGTGATCACAGAGCACGTGTGAAAAATTGGGACAGGGCTGGGGTTAGTAGACGCCTATATAAGACAAAGCCCCAAATATTGGGACTGTCCCTATAAAATCGGGACATTTGGTCACCCTAGAGTCAGATGTAGCCTCACCACCGAGTCCATGTCCCATGGGGCGGGGAGGGGCCTGCAGGGTGATCTCCCACTTCCATGCAGCCAGTAGCCTGTACTGCCCTCTGCCATGCTGGAGCCTCCACATTTATTTATTGGCAAATAAAATTTGCAGAATTTTAAAATATTGTGCACAGAATTTTTGATTTGTTCTCACAGAGTTCCTCAGGAGTAATATTTACTGTCAGAAAAATCCACTTCCTTGTGAGTCTGCATCACTCTTTTTCATTTCAGGGAAAATTTGTCGTAACTGGCCACTAGAAAAGATAGAGAGGAGAGGGATATTAATAAAATTTGAACATCTATTTAAGTCAGACATTTTGGACTTGGATGTAATTAAAATACAACTGTTTTATTAATTGTATTTTTAAAATATTGGAAAGAAATTCCTGTTCAAGGGGATTAGACTAAGTCCTACAAAGGAATGGTGGGGGCTAGCAGAGGAAGGGGACAGCTGATGTCAATTTCAAGTGACTCTCTCTGAACAACCTGGAGATAATTCTCTGCAGGGCACTTATGCTAGAGACTTACCCTTTTGATGGGGCAAGAAGAAATAGGATCATAGAAATAGCCATACTATAACAAATCAATTGTCCATGCAGTCTGGTAGAAGGGCTCCCTCCAGGGCAGGGTTGTGTAGGATGGTTGCACTACCACTACCCCTACTGTACCTGTATGGTGGATAAGTCGAAGACTCTTCTCTAATATGACAAAATTCATTTATTTTAAATAGAGGGACAGAAGATCTTGTTGCCTATTTCTGATTGCTCTTGATGTTTTTGAAGTTAAATTTGCCCACTGATGTATGAGAAAATAAGGGGAATTGGTCAGCCTGCAGGTTGACCAGTTGGTATTCACCATCCCAGGCCCTCAAAAAGTTCTAAAACCTACATCTCTTACTGAAGGAAGTGATGAGTACATGATCAACTTTCCCTCCAAAATCAACAGTGTTCCTGTTCCAGCGCCAAGTATGGAAGGGTTCTGAGGCAGTTCTGTGGGCCACCAGTACAGGGGTCTGAGACTGAGTTGCTTCTTATTTACCCTGGGACTTGTTAAATCTGGAACTTTGACATCTGAAAGAAACATCTGAACCAAACAGGTTTCTAATTTATATATTTTATTAACTAAACAAAATAATCAAATAAAATACATATACATAAATAAATACACCAGGTTGATTTAAACCGGATTAAATCAACAGCTTTATCTAATAATTTGGGCAGGCATAACTGAGAGCCCCCCAAAATGGGAGGATATTATCAATCTCAGTGTCAGCCAGTATACTTATCTGTCAGCCAAGTAGCTGATACAGGAAGGATCTAATCCCTCCCAGCTTCAGGTTAATGTTTGAGCTTTGATGCCAATTAAGGGAGCTTTTCCAAAATTAATGGTTGTTAGGTAATAGCCAATCTTGCACACCACTCATCCCCAGTCATAGAGTTACATGAAGTGTTCCAATACAATTCAAGATAATAACTTGTTATTTTTAAAATTTGAATGACAAATTTAGGTGAAAGTAACATGATTTCTCAGGAATCAGCATACAACTTCTAACCCATGAAATATTGTGTGATCTTTCAGTCAACAAAGTTGGTTAACCTATGGCTGTTTCGGGTACTGGCAAAACTGGTTTATAGGCGCAGTTCTCAGATCCTATGGGTTTTATCCATACACACTCCTGCTCACTACTAGCCATCTGCTGGAGTTAAAAGTGGAAGAATGTTAAGGAAGAGGTGGAAAAGAAAACAAAACCCGAAAGGCTGATACATGTGCAGGATGGGTGTCAACTCTTGTGGATAATCTAAGAAAGCTGGCACGTGGTTGAAAAGATTAGCAGGTGATCTTGTTGGCTCAGGTTTTAACAGTGGTGGACTTTCTCATTGGGGAGAAGTTACTTGCATGTAGATGTTGAGTCTTAGATGTTGCATGTTGCTGGACTCCTACCCCTTGGTGGCCACCTGGGTGGGTGGAGGAAGCACAGGCCATGTGGTCAGACACGGTGGCATTTCATGGCCAGAGGCCAGCAGCCAAGGTCCGCAGCAGCCACTGCAACAGCCATTGCAAGCAAGTCACGGTTTGTGGCCAACAAGCCTGAAGTAACAAGTATTAGCTTCTTCCTGTCCTCCAGTTTTTGAGAATGATAGTATGGCTGGTTCCTCCCATTGGGAATCCGTCCTCAGGAGTCCCATGGCAGATCATAATTGAATCTCCTCCTAAAGTCACTGGCATCACCTTAAGCGTTTGATTAGGTCACCCTTATGCAAATTAAGAACCTCCCCCATTTCAGTAATTATGGACTCAAAGACCATGGATCCAAAAATATATCCAGTCAGTGGGCAAGTCCATAGATATTTTGAGACAACTGAGGTCATGAGTCACTCTACAGAAATTGTCTCAACAGTCCTAAAAAGTCCCAACTCAGAAATAATTTTCAAAATGCAAATCTAGCAAAAAGTTGGAACTGAAATCCTAGGAAAACACCAATCATACATTCACTCAACCATGCAAGTAGAAGAACCTGTTCCTGTTCTGCAGAGAGATGCTTATAACTTCCTCTTTTATATTTTTGTTATGTGTTAGCTCAGTTTTGAATAGCATTTTTGACTCTCAAAATCTGGATGAAAGGTTAGACTTTAACTCGGTGGAACAAAAGTTTTTTTCCTTCCAAAATCATAGTCTTGGGATTCAGTTATTATGCAGGCCTATCTACAGATCAGATGGCTTACTTAAAGGTTGTGGCTGGTCCTTAAAACAATTAAAATGTCAAACTAATTGTTAAGAGAAGCACTTAGACAAGTTCTTACCTGCACAAAGATTTGTATATATATTAAGTTTGTGTGTTATAGTTGGTAAGTCTCTGTCCATTTGTCTTTCTTTAAAGTTCAGCTTTCACATGACCCGGTAATCTTTTGTCTAATTGTCCTGGGAAATGACTGGGAAACAGCCCTGCTTGTAACAACACACAAGTAAACAAAAATATACCTAGGATGAATTTATACCATACACCTTGGGCATGGGTTTAAATTAACTTTAGCTAGTTTGATTAAAATCTGTGACCTATTAAAACTCATGTCAGTTTAACTGGGGACTGGACTTTCATGTAACATACTTGGAATAGTACTTAGACATAATAGGGCATGTGAGGGATGAAGTTTTGGCTTTAACCTTGATTTTTCCTGGCTTCTGAGGCTTTCAGTGTCAGTCACATATTTAATTACTGTCATATTCTGTGGTTTAATGTTAAACCACATCTCATTACATCTTCTTTTCTGATTGGTTTAAACTGGCCATGACCCAGAAAGACTATATTTTGTATAGTAACCAGCATCCTCAAATGTTTCCTATTTCGCAGGAGGAGATGGGTCCCTTTCGGTGATATTAATAGACATTTTTTTTCTGTTTGATTACAGGAGTGGAACCTGGTCCTATGACTCATGCCCGGAAGAAACAACTTTTCCTTCTAAAACATCCAGCTGGTTCTGCTGGCCAAGCTTTGTCACCAATAGACGGTGAAAGAATGGATAGGACTGAGGCAGGGTGCAGTGAGCAAGGAGACACCACTGATATTCAAAACTGCCAGAGTGGGTTTATGGGTGTGAACAAAAGCAGGAATTTGCAGGAGATCAGAAAGACGTACCCATTAAGGAAACGTCTGATCACTTCTGTGGACAAAAAAACGTGCAAAGTGCTTCTCACCAGACTAGAGGACGTGGCTGGATCATTGTCAAAAGAGACCCAGAGTGGCACAAAAAGAGACGTCTCCAGTTGGATGGATGACTTCAGACCTCCCTGTTTCCCAGAACAAGTTCAGACTCTGGGAGCAGGGAAGAGTGATCCACCTGGGGAAGAGAGCACAATAACTTGTCCTGGAACAGAACAGGAACCCAATGCTGCTCCTTTGGAGCCCAGGAAACGAAGACTAGCCTCTCTGAATGCAGAGGCAGTGAATAACCTGCTGTTTGAACGGGATGATGGCTTATTATCTGGCAGGCGTTTTCGGAAAGACTCTGTCAAAGCCGGTGGAGATTGCAGCACTAAGGGCTTGTACTGCAAAGCTAGTGGTAACTGGCCCTCATTGGGAAAACCAGCTGTAAAAACAGTTAAGGGAAAGAGTCAGAGTGGATCTAGTCAGAAATGCAATAGCTCTGACCATTCATTGGATGACGTATTTGAAGATGGAACAAAGAGGGAGGATAGTGGAATTCCCTATCATCCCACCCCAAAGAGATTGGCCAGTCTCAATGCTGTGGCATTTTTGAAACTGACCCATGAAAAAGACCAACCTCTGAAACCGAGGAGTAAATCAGATGGAGAGGGCAAGTCTGAGAACCACTGTTCCAAATCGAGGCTCAAGTGGGCCAAAGCCAATAAGAAGAATTGTGTCAAATCCAAAAAGGAAATGTCCAATGTAAAAATGGAGGGTCCACATGGCTGGCAAGGATTTCCTGCAAGTGCTTTTAGGAAAGCAGACCATCAGGACTCCCCTAGTCTCCATGGAAAAATTGAATCTCGGAATTATGAACCATTATCTAATTCCTATGATAGCACAGAGGGTTTTTATCACAGACTGCCTTTGCTTATGGGTGGACAAGCTTCCATGAAGCCTGAGTATGGGAGACCTGGGGAGAAATCTCCTACTCCCAAACAGGAATTTCATCAGCCTTCCTTCCCCGTGCAGCAGTTCCATCCCTTGCCTGTGCCAGGAAATCACACGGATTGTGGATGTCTCTGTGAATCTTCAGATTTGACTCCATTGAACGGGTTTTATGTTTATTATGGCCAAAGTGGATACAGTGGCTACTCTCACTGCTCGGTTTACCCTAAGGATGAGCTTTCGCAGTCTACGTGTGAGGGGCTCTTGGTATCTCCAACTTCCTTACCATCAGGTACTCCTTTCCAGCCACTTCACTGGTGTAACTCTCCATACTGTTGTGGAGAAGGAACAGCTGTTAACAGTTACAGCCTTTGTGGAGTTATGCATGTGCCGGAGAGCAGGATTAGCAGTGTGCATACAGGACGGAACAGCTACCCCTACAAAATGCCTTTTGCAGCAGGTAAGACAAAGTAACAAATGGAGGTCTTAGCATGCCTAAGTGAAGAAGGTTAGATTAGTGCACTGATCAGCAGAGCAGGGTATCTCGTTGCCTGGGTCTGACCAAGTAAGAGGCATGCTCCCTATGTATTGGGTTCAGCTAAATCTGGAACATGTACTGTCTGTTGGTGAGGAAGATGCAGTGTTCAGCTACACCTCTAGATGTTATGGCATTCCTTCCTTTTCCTCTGAAGGCTGTTTCCATTAAAATGTTTTATGGGGATGGAAAACTTGAGTCAGAAGGCTGGTAAGATTTGGGGCAGAAAAAAGGTGGTCCCTGGTTTGAATTCTGCCCAGGTTAGAGGTAACCACAGTACAGTGGCTGTCTAATCTATGGGAAATGAGAGGGTGGAGATATACCTATCTCATGGAACTGGAAGGGACCCTGAAAGGTTATCGAGTCTGGCCTCCTGCCTTCACTAGCAGGACCAAGTACTGATTTTGCCCCAGATCGCTAAGTGGCCCCTCAAGGATTGAACTCACACCCCTGGGTTTAGTAGGCCAGTGCTCAAACCACTGAGCTATCCCTCCCCCTGTTCAATTCCTAGTGGATGAGCGGTCCAGTTTCCCAAACGGCCACCACTGTGTATAAGAACCCTAGTTCACAGTTCCAGCTGAATCCAAAGGGTGATCTAGAATATGGAGACCGAATGACCCTTTCGTCCCTTTAGTGAAGGGTTGAGGCATGCTGGTAGGGCAGTGTGTGGAACTTGGCACTGCCTTCTGCACTGTATCTGATCTGCGAACCGTGAAATTCCCAAAATACATTTTATTGCAATCTCACAAAATCTCTTATTTGGATTTTTTCTTTCCTTTGAACACACCAAAGTTATTAAGTAT
This sequence comes from Mauremys reevesii, assembly GCF_016161935.1. Taxonomy (NCBI): domain Eukaryota; kingdom Metazoa; phylum Chordata; order Testudines; family Geoemydidae; genus Mauremys; species Mauremys reevesii. The sequence goes on from NC_052626.1 coordinate 59,320,564, forward strand.
TTCAGCAGGTGCTACCTGTGACAGGGCGCCGTCCTGCTCCTGTCCCTTCTCTAGGCACAAACTGCTTGGAGCCTTCTAGTCAAACACCTTGTGCAATGTATTACAGTATTCTCCCCACCACCTTTCCAGAGTTGTGCAGTTCTGTATTTACAATAGCATATGCTCCTTTGCTCTCTCAGCCAAGGAGTGGGGGAGACAGAAAGTATCTTCCGTCTGAAAGGGCTTTCCTGGTTCTGCCTCTGACCCTGAAAAGCCTGCCTGCCTGCCTGCCATTCTCTGTCTTTCTCTCTTCCCCACTGAGCACATCCTTCCTGTGTGTTTTCTACTTCTGGCCTGATGGATTCATTAGCCTTGTAGCTCTCTCCTGCCCATCCCCAATCTATCAATTAGGCACAGCTTTGCTCCTCAGGTTTCCTCCGGGGTGATTTAACTGGTGATCCTGTGATCAGAGTGTTGGTATAGCTGCTGTTGCCCAGCACTCTGTCACACAACCCAGTTTGGAAAAACACCAAAAGATGTTAGCAGTGAAATAGTTACCTCATTGAATGTCAGTGGGTTCTTGAGATCCCATTAGATCAGTGTTTCTCAAACTGGGGTCGCCGCTTGTGTAGGGAAAGCCCCTGGCAGGCCGGGGCGGTTTGTTTACCTGCCCCGTCCACAGTTCCAGCTGATTGCGACTCCCACTGACCACAGTTCGCTGCTCTGGGCCAGTGGGGACTGCGGGAAGCGGCGCGGGCTGAGGGACATACTGGCTGCCACTTCCAGCAGCTCTCATTGACCTGGAGCAGCGAACCGCGGCCAGTGGGAGCCGCGATCGGCCGGACCTGCGGATGGGGCAGGTAAACAACCCCCCTTGGCCTGCCAGGGGCTTTCCCTACACAAGCGGCGACCTCAGTTTGAGAAACACTGCATTAGATCCCTTTCTCTGATTTTGTGTGTAGCCTATGAGACACTGAAATCCAGAAGCGTAATATGTTTAATAAATGGTTCAGGTATTTGTGCAGCTTTTTTTTCTAGCTATGTTATCCATCGACTTTGTACTATGGTTTTTATCGAGGAGCTTTGCCTTCACTATGTAGAAAAATGTCTATTTACAATATTTGAAACTGGCTACCAGAATTGTTGTGCCAGGGCAATCGTATACCAGTACATTTTCAGCATAAAAGCCGCCAAACTATAAAGGGGGTGTGTGTTGCTATTACCAAAATACAGTGTAATCTGTAAACTGGGATTGCTTCATTTACCTCTGAGATGGAATTGTCTCTGAAGATGCAGCTACATGCAGCAATGCTGTACAGTTTAGGATTCAAAGGGAAGGATAACTTATCCAATTAAAACTGCTGGAGGATTTTGAGTAGGCGGATGAATCTTCTAAGTCAAGAGTACAGGATGAGATGGGCTTTATGGCCTCCTTCCGTTCTAAGAAGGTGCTGTAACTCAGAAGCACTTGAGCAAAGTGTAGATTTCCTTTTTCCAAAATATCTCTCTGCTGTCCTGGTGTGGAAGCCCCCACCCCACCCTGGGGGCTAGACAGTAACATAAAAGTCTCAGTAATAGCTCTAAGTGTTTTTTCATAACTGAGTAATACTTGTGAGAAGACTAGTTTGGAAATAAGAATACTGCTCTTTGACGTACTGCCTTGAGTCATGCCAATCTATACTGTATTAAAAGGAATTGGGTCAGGCACCTTAGTGATGCGAGCTTAACATTCAGATGAAAGGGGTGTGATGGTGTTTTGGTGGTGCTCTCAGTGATTTCCTATGTAGAGAGAGAAAAGTTGATGTCTTATGCAGAGGGAGAAGATTGATGTCATCCCTTCTTGGAAAGCTGATAATTAGCTAAGATGCCGTGAGTAGTGCCAATCTGTCCCACAGGTAGGATTTCTCCAACTCTGCTGTATTCCTCCAGACTTTCCCTGCTATAGATTTTTCTTTTTAAAGGCAAATAGCAAGGTAGCACACTTCTTAAATGTGGTGCATTTGCATTGTGGACAGGCCCTCTTGTCTTCCTTACTGAGTAACTTCCATTTAGAATTCTGCAGAATTGGAAAACCCTAGAGTTTCTGCTTTTGCTGAGTGAATTGTGGAGGGAGGTCTCTTCTAGCATAAATAAAGTTTAATGTTCTAGATCTGGTTTGTTGAACCTTGTGAAAAAGATCTGAGTCTTTCCTGGAAAGCTCAGCTTCAGTGAGTTAAAGAATTACTTAACCTGAATAATGTCATATGCAGAGAAGAGGGGATAAGGTTGATCTCCCAGTGTTGCCAGCTTGACATATCAAGTGCCTTGCATCTATATTCTTGTTGATTACAGTCTGTTGTTAGCAGGGGCAGCTCTAGGCATTTTGCCTCCCCAAGCACGGCAGGCAGGCAGGCTGCCTTCGCCGGCTTGCCTGCGGAAGGTCCCCGGTCCCGCAAATTTGGCAGCAGCCTGTGGGAGGTCCGCCGAAGCTGCAGGACCAGCAGACTCTCCGCAGGCATGCCGCCGAAGGCAGCCTGCCTGCTGCCTTCGCGGCGACCAGCAGAGCACCCCCCGCGGCTTGCCACCCCAAACACGCGCTTGGCTTGCTGGTGCCTGGAGCCGCCCCTGGTTGTTAGAGAGGTTAGCTGGGTACCGAGTGAGGCCAAACTGCCCTTGTAGAAGTAACTAATTTTGAATGCAGTATCCTGATAGTGATGGGATTAGTTAGTGCTGCTCATAGATACTAGTGTTCTCTTTACAGGGGACAGGTGTTAATTTTGTACTCAGAGTAGCACAGTGCATTGCAAGAATGAGGTGCCAGTCTCATTCCCGAGGGAGGATGTGTTCACTTGTAGGTGAATGATGGGGGTCTGCTGTATACAGGTGAAGGGATTAGGCTGGTGCCGTGGGCCATGTTTGTGTGCCATATCCAGCAGAGAGAGAGAGAGAGGGATTACTCTTGTGTTCCAGTGACAGCAGCCTGCTATGTAAAACTGCACACAGGGTAATGGGGTTAAGACTGAGCAGACTGGATGAGGAGTTGGCCACGATGATTATCTATTTTTAGACATGGGGGATGCTTTATTGGTAGCACTTGAAGCCAATGAATTAATGGGTGGTGGAGGGATGCTAGAGAAGTTAAACCTGGGCAGATAATTTTCAGTGGTGGGAATGTAGGACATGATGGAGTTCTTGTGGTCCTATTGAGCACTGGTTAAATGAAGTCTTTCCCTTTCTTAAGGTGGGTTGCTATTAGAGCAGTGGCTCTCAAATTTTTGTACTGGTGACCCCTTTCACATAGCAAACTTCTGAGTGCGACACCCCCCCTATAAATGAAAAACACTTTTTAATATATTTAACATCATTATAAATGCTGGAGGCAAAGTGGGAATTTGGGGTGGAGGCTGACAGCTCGCGACCCCCTTCCCCCCCATGTAATAACCACACGACCCCCTGAGGGGTCCCGACCCAGTTTGAGAACCCCTGTATTAGTGTGAAGCCGTTTGTCAGCTTCAGTTTGGAACTGAAAAGGGCTTGTGATCTCAGTGTCCTTGAGGCTGCTACATTACTATCCAGGACATCTGTGGAATTAGCCTGGGTGCCTAGGCCATAGGGCGCCAGAGTTCAGTTCCTAATCTTCACACCATTAAATACAGTTACTCATGATGGCTGTCCAAGTGGTCCCAGATCTGACTCAAGACATATCAGCTTGTCCATTTAAGAATTCCTAAGACTTTCCTACATCATCATTCTGGGCTGTTTCCCCTTTATTAGTACAACTGCTCCATTCTCCTTGTGTGCCCCTCTGCACCTTCCAATGTTCTTCTTCCCACTTCACCATCTTTTAAATACCCATAACAATCACCCACTAACCCCATCAGCTAAAGAGTCTGAGGGAAGCTGCTGAGTGACAGGAAACACTCCTCCTCCCAGGGGAACAGTGCTCTACATCTGTAGCCCTCCATGCTGCTACAAACCGAGCAAGCAGAGAGATCAAGAATCTTTCCGACCAGCTCTATTAGCTGTACTTGTTTTTATAGCTGTTGCTGCTAATCTGTGAATGCATCTTTCTTTTGTTACCGCTCCTGTCTCCAAGGATGGTGATTGTTTCATAACCTTTTAAAGCTCACTGAGTGGGAGGCAGAGGGCAGCAGTTTCCTGCTGTCTGGAGCAGCCTCAGCCATGCTTCACTCTGTAAATTGAATCAGTTATTACGCTGCTTCTCTTAAACTGCTTTGATTTTTAAGGCGGTGCCCACTTGGGGACCTGCAGATGTATCAAAGCAACTGTCTTTGTGAACCTTAGTGCTGTCTGAGATTGCCTCAAGCTGCCCTGTTGGCATTTCCAGGATGTGTATGCTTTCAGATTTATGAAGCATGGGGATTTTCGTATGTACTGGGCTGTTTGTTAAGCTGGGGACTCCCTACCTGCCGGAGTTAATAATGCTGTGTCACTAGACTTCTTCCGATCTAAGCTTCTTTCTTTTTTACTCAGGCTTATTTCATGGATTGAACACTTCGGGCACTGGGAATTTGGGATGTGTATTATCATTGTAAAATGCTTTGGGATGCTTTTGGAAGGCTTTGTCAGCTGACTTGCTAGCGTATGGTAGTAAATCTGTCTGCTTCTGGGATATAGGGCTGTCTTAAAGGCAACAGCCCATGCTTTGTTTCAAGCTCGCCCCATGTTTTATCATTGCTCTGGATCTCATTAGAGAAAGCTCTTCACGTCCACTGACTGAACTTAGTGCCTGTGTTGGCACCTTGAAGGAAACTGGGCTTTTGGATTAGTACGGAGGGATAGATGTAAGGCTAAAAGGGACCTCAAGAGGTCATCTAGTCCACCACCCCGAGCCGAGGCAGGGTTGAGTATGTGTAAACAGTCCTTGACAGATGGTTAATGTATAGTTTAGTCCTTTGCGAGTTCTCACCCTCTCACACAGTAAGCCCTACTGCTACTCACCTTTACATGTACCGGTATGTTGACAGGCTGGAATCACTGAAGTCTAGTATCACTTAGGGTGCTAACCCAGCCCTTTGTACGTGATAGGCTGGCACTACCGAGGGGCATATCAAAATGGTTTGTCATAGTGAGGATGTACTTCACTGCATTTTCAAAGCAGCATACTCAAGTGCTTTTAGAATCGAGCAGTAGTACAAAATGCTTCCTAGTACAGAAGATCCATGTTTACCTTAAATATAAGTATTGGCTACTACTAGTAGTGCAATAAAGAGAATTCTGTAGGAAAGTATTGCTTAGCTTAGGATCATCCTGCTAATTTAGTCATTATCAAGAAACTGCAGTACAAATATATCACTCTTCCCTTCTCCCCCTCTCTTGTTAGAAAGTTGCAAATCTCTGGACCAGCTGACCCTCACAATCCCTGTGGCAGGGCACCCTGCATCACCTGCCCACCCACTCTCAGGATGCCCTGTGCCCAGTGTGCCACCAGCTGCAGAACCAGTTCCTCACTTGCAGACTCCCAACTCAGAACCCCAGACCATGGCCCGAGAGTGTCCACAGAGCTCCAAGCCCCCCAGTGGCTCCAAATCTGGTCTTCGAAATACTACAGGCTGTTTACATGCCTGTGATAGCAAAGCAGCAGGAGGTCACTCTCATCCAAAGCAGCAGCGCATCAGCAGGAGGAGAGCAACCAATGGCTGGATACCCGTGGGTGCAGCCTGCGAAAAGGCCGTGTATGTTGTGGTAAGTGCTGGAAAAATTCTGCTTTCCTATGTATGCCTCCAAGCATGCTGCACAGTAAACGGAGATCCAGTAGGGACAAGGAAGAGAGGTTGCAGGATTTCAGGTTAGGTAGACTTGCCTGCAGGTACAGGAGCATTCTCCAGAGTGACACTCCTGCTGTTACCTCTGTAACAGCACGATCTCACTAGATGTCATCCAGCATTTCTTTAACAAGGGAACAGTTGGATTGGTGCAAAACATTTTTGCTGGGCTTTGGGGCTGAACCACTTGATCGTTGGCTTCTCGTTCTTTCTCCGGTACTGCAGCAGCACATGCCCTGGTCTGCCCTGGCGTCTGGCACGACAGGCAAGCAGAGAAAAAGCCTGAAAGGAAAACCTGCTTCTCCTGCCCCTCTTCCCAGATAATTGATAACAAGTGCTGCTGGGTTTGTAGTCAGAGAGGGACGACTGCCTCTCATAAGCCAGGACACAGGCGCTGGATCAGAGAAGCAGTGAACCCCAGCAGGGAAGTGGCAAGTGGTACCTTCTATCCCCACTACAGGGAGTAGAGGAAGCGGCAGTCTAAGGGCAATTCTAAGGCAAAAATAGCAACTGCCAAGGTGCTTGAGCTTGTCTCGTCAGCCATTGGTGGTGCCTGTAGCTCCAGCAATAATTCCCCTCCGTTGCCCAGTACACGGCCTTGGGAAGGACACAAAGTCAGCCCAATGGGGGCCCCCCCAGCCCACATCTGTTATGCCCTATTTATAGGCCCTAGCCAGCTGTTCTTCTCCATGGGGGTTTCCCAACTAGGCTTCCCCCTTCAACAGATCTCTGGCATTCTGAGCCTGTAGGAGTAGAGATTTGTCCCTGTGAGGCAACTCTGCTGCATCAGGGGTTACCCTGCTCTGTGGCTTCATTTTATCCATAATATCAAAGTGTACACACAAATTTGGCAAAAAAAAAAAATCTGAAGGAAATGATCCCATGTCTTGGGGCAGAATAGGTGGCTTTTATCAGGGTATATCTACGTTGCAAAAAACCAGCCCTGTAGCAGAGAGACTCAGACCCCAGGTCTACACACTCTGGCATGCAGTGCAAAGCTAAAAATAGCTGTGTAGACATTCCTGCTAGGGCTGGAGCTTGGGCTCTGGGCCCAACGCCTTGCTGAGTTTCAGAGCCCAAGCTCCAGCCTGAGTGGGAATGTTGGCTTTGGGTTTGGTTTGATTTTGTACTGTAGATGTACCAATAGAGGCGGAGCCTGTTACTCTTGTTCCTCATGCCCAAGAGGTCAGGTGGGAGCAGAGCAGAAAAGCAACCTTCACCTTTTAGGCTTTTTCTTTGCTCATTTGTCATGCTGGAGACAAGGGGATGTGCTGCTGTGGTGCTGGAGGAAGAATGAGAAGCCAAGAATCAAGTAACTCAGCCCAAATGTTTTTGCACCAGTCCAATTTGTATTGTCACAACCCCTTCACTTCATTTCATTGGTAAAGTGGATTTCACTTTGCCTGTATTTTCAAGAGGACATATTACATGTTGTTGCATTCTTACAAATAGTTTTCAACAGTCTCTTAGGAAGCATAACTATTACATTTCAAAACAAACAACAAATTTAGTCTCCAATGGCACCAGTAGCATAAGCAGCTGGAAACCTACAATATCTAGGTTGATAATATTAAAAAATTGTTGTCACAAGAACACTTACCTGAAAGCAGGTTTGTGTGTGCACAGGTGTAGGAATGCTCACTTTTGATCCATTTAAAATACAATGGGGGAGATGGTTTCAAAGTACTAATTTTTTTATTTTAGACTAGGACTGATTCTTAAACTGGCATGGTGAAGATTCTGCAATCTACTGTACAGAAGCAATAGCAGTATGTTTTCTCCGTAGCCTTTCTGAACGTCACACTGGTGGCCATACCTGATCTGAAGACACTTGATTACTGAACCCAGGAGAATGTTCTCTGGGTTTTTTTTTTCTAGGTTCATTAGCAAATAGTTCACACCCACTTTTCAAATTTACCCTCTGGATGTAGAGATGCTATGAGTGGGTTTGTGCTGTGTGACTTCTCTCAGGGATCTCTTGCAGCCAAGGTGCACCACTTCAGACAGGGCTTTTAGTGAACTGTTTTAATCAAGACCAGGAAGATTAAAGGCAGCTTATATTAGTTGTTCTGAAGTATTTCCTAGCCTAACTTTTTGTCTCTCTTTCCCCTGCCAATGCTGTAGAATGAGCCAGAGCCAGCTGTTCGTAAGAGCTACCAGGCTGTGGAGAGAGATGGGGAAATTATCCGGGTACGAGATACAGTCCTTTTGAAATCAGGACCACGAAAGAAATCTATGCCTTATGTGGCAAAGATATCGGCGCTGTGGGAAGACCCGAAAACAGGTACTGGGCAGAAAGCCAGAGTACATTATGTTCACCCTCTGTCCATCAAATCCCAAAGAACCGAGTGGAAATGGGTTAATGGCAGAATTAAGTAGTGGATGCTAATTTACCAGAATAACTCACCACTACAGGTTTGGGTGATAAAGGGGAGGAGCTAGGTAATCAGAGCCCTATAGCTGTGCATGGTGACCTCTGATACAAGAACTGAAATTTCATCTTTTTAGTCATTAACTCAGAATCAGTAATTGTCTTGAAAGCATCTGCACAGATCTACCAACTAAAGATCTTTGCAACAATTTTTCCCATGTGATTTTGTAGGAACAGGTATCTCATGAACCACTAATATTGCAAATGTTCTAGGCAGTTTGCAATCTAGGAGATGAAGCATTGATTTGTAGCTGCAGAAATTCTTGATATTAGCACTGAAAATCATGTAATAGGGACAAGCCAAACGGTAATTGGAATAGCGTGATTTTGATTGTAAGATCCCATATCTGACAGGTCTCCAGGGCTAGAGCCTAATTCTTTGTATAAGTTGGAAACTCAGTATGCCAAATCATACAGAGCAAGTCACACCCCGACAGCTTGTGAAATAGCAAAACTTAAGATGGTAAGGCCATTGCTGTGACCATGCTAGCAGTGTTTTGTTTGTTTTGTTTGTTTTGTTTTGTTGCATTTGTCCAGGACTAAATATTGCAAGTACCAGACCTTAGACCCATTTACTTGACAAATCCCAGTTCAGCTGCTATTTCATATTTGAACGTTTGGCTTTGTTGACTAGTGATCTCTTCATCTGGGACTGTGAATAGTTATTAGGTGGTGCAGGTACAATGAAATAGTGACGCCACTTGTTTTACTTAGCCAGTTGCTATAACAAAAGGAAACTCAGCTCAGCATCAAATATTTATCATGGTATAGCTGCAGTTAGGTGAGAGCTATGGAAATAGAAGGGCTGATGGATGAAACAGGAGAACTGAAACTGGATTTTGTGATACTCCTTAATGCATGTTTTCATCACTGACTTTAAAATGTCTCCTGTCTCCTTCCAGGGGAGCTAATGATGAGTCTCCTGTGGTATTACAGACCAGAGCACACTCAGGGAGGTCGCAATCCCAGCATGCATCAGGTGAGCAGTCCGAAATACCTCGTTGGGACAGTTAGGGGATATTTGGCAAGGATCCACTCTATTCCAGGGAGATGGGACTGGAATGAACATCCCTGCTCAGCATTCATGCTTAGCCTTTCATAACACATGGAGGCAGGATCCTTGTCACACCGGTCTCCTGGCTGCTCCACAGATGCTGCCATATTTTTGTGTTGAATGGGTAAAACCACTGTGTTTCATGTAGGACACAAGCAATCTGATGCTGTAAGTAACAAGGATGGGTGGTAACAGAAGTATCTGTACCTTTCACAGGATCTTCTTTGCTTTAAAATTTACTATTTCCTGTGATCTGAAAACAGTGCTATGCCACTTTAGAAAAGAGGCTATTTGACTTTAGCTAGGGGAAGGTGCACTGTTTTGGGAATCAGAAGATGCTGTGTTTTGTATTAAATCAAGACTGAATGTCTTTCTAAAAGATAGGCTTTGGTTCAGCCAGAAGTTATGAGCTCGATGCAGGAATTACTGGGTGAGAATCTCTGGCCTGTGTTATGTGGGACATCCAACTTAGATGATCCGAATGAGTCCCTTCTTTCCTTAAATCTATGCATTGAATTTGTGACTTTCTATTAAAAACTCCTCTTTTAGGGGATCAGTCCAGTCCCTCTCGCCTGAAATTAGTCATATGGGACCAAAAGCTCCTGTTCCCTTTTTGTATAATGGGCAGAAAAGGGTGGCTTTATTAGGGGGGTTAAAAACAGATTTAAGAAGTATACTGTGCTCCTTCTGCACAATGGCTTCACTTTTAAAAATAAAACTTGTGACCCAATATGTCTTCAAACCCAGGCCTGTTGCTTTGCTTAGTTTTGTATGGAGGGGAAAAGGTACATTTTTAAACCAAAAGAGCAGAGAGATTAGAGAGGAATGAGTTATTGCCATTTTTCCATCCAACAAAAAGTCCACAATGTGCTGGTTTTAAATTCCATTCAGTAGTTGTACATGCCGCATGTATGATCCCCAGATTTTCTTTTGGAAACCAGTTTGGTACCTTGTGACATTGTAGTCCACAAACGAAATCTGAGAGTATCTAGCTGCATTTTAGTGCGGAGAGAGCAAGAAGTCAGGTTAGGGAGGAACTACCTCACTTTCCTCCTCCCACACCTGTCTTGCTATACAAAAACTGCTTTAAAAGGAGAAGCTGCCGCTGGGCTGAGTAGGTGGAATAGGCTTGCCAAGGATGACTCAGGTAAACTTGATTTAAGGAGGAAACCAAAACATTCACACACCTCTGCGGGTTGGGGTTTGTTTGTTGGTTAGTTTTTTGTTGCTTTTCTAGTTGTCGATCACGTTCCCAGACTCTGACCCTGCTCCTGAGGCTGTAGTGAAGCCTGTCCTCTGCCTACCCTGCTTCCCTGGGGCTCCAGGCGAAATGAACCCTGAGGCACATTGCTGGCACTTACACAACAGCACCCTTATTACCCCAGATCCTCTTCACTTCTGATTACCACACCTGATACTAAATTAGCTCCAGCTGGGTTGGCCCATGCCCAGTGGCAGCACTTGTCAACCCCTCCCTAACTGCTTCAGATGCAGCCTTTCAAGATTCAGACTGGGGAGAAGAGGCTACTGCCATTTTTTCATCACTTAGAACAGCTCTTTCAATTGATGGGGGAGAGTTGGAGAGGAAAAGGGGACAATTTATTTACTCTGAGACTGATCACTACAGTACTTTAGAGGCTAGTGGGAGAGGTTGGCCAAGTACCATTCATATCATTTATTTGTGTAAATGAATCAGAAAAGATTTCCAGCGCAGGAAAGAGAAAACTGAGACTGTCCCCCAGGGTATTGGAAGTGTGGGGGGGAAGACAGCTCCTGCCTTCTGCCTAAGTTGCTAAACAAAGTGGTGGTTTGTAAGAAGGTTCATTCTTTGTCGTGCAATTTCTCCAGTCTTTCCACATACAGTTCTAGAGGTCTGACGTTGGGATTGGATGGGGTGAAAAATCCTGTCTTTACTTTGGATTTCTTTGCATCTTGGGCCTTTTGTAACATTACAGGACATTTTCCCCTCTAAGCTGTCTTCTTCTTGCTGAGTGTGGTATTGGAAGAGCACTTTTTGAAAAAGCTGCGTTCATATTGCTCAATGCAGCATTCTGAAAGGTCACCTGGTGAGAAGCACTTATCACAATATAAGTCACAGACTCTCAACTGCATTTGAAATGAGAGATTTGGTTATAAGCAGTATCTCTGAGCTGCCTGCTGGTGGCAGCTGTCTCACTGAACAGTGATATTTGCAATACATGTGGAGATTGATAATATAAAGTAGAATGGCGGTGAGTTTATGTGATGGGAAAGCGATAACATTTTGGTCAAATGTTAAACAGTGAAGTTCTTTTGGTCACTAAAACAATTAGGCTATAAAATTATAACTGTAAATTGTTTGGGTTGATTACAACGTTTAACTTGTAGGGGGTTGTGCTTTCTCTTTAAGAAGTGTGTTGTTGCAGGTGTGCATAGCCTTTCTCTTCTTTAAGGAGAGACTACCTAGGACTGCCTTGCCTCTCTAAGTGCTCCCGTCCATTGAGTGACTGTCCCCTTTGTATATCTGTTTGCAGAATGAGATCTTTGCATCCCGACATCAGGATGAAAACAGTATTGCCTGCATTGAGGAAAAGTGCTATGTTCTGACCTTTGCAGAGTACTGCAGGTAGGTGGTGCTCTTAACTTGCTGTTGCTTTTGCAGCTTATCTCTGTATCACCAGTTCTTTTCAACATTTCTATTACCTGATCTCATTCAGCAGAACTGCGTGTGCTTTGCAGCCTACCTCTTCTAGTTAAACTGTCCGGCGGTACATTTAGCGAATGAGAGTGCTGTGCTAATCTAGGAGTGTGTGTCGTGCTCTAGCTCTAGGGTGACCAGATGTCCCGATTTTATAGAGACAGTCCCGATTTTGGGGTCTTTTTCTTGTATAGGCTCTCATTACCCCACTCCACCCCCCACCTTCGTCCCGATTTTTCAGATTTGCTGTCTGGTCACCCTATCTAGCTCCTTTGGGTATCTCTTTGCTTTGTTTCAGAGTAGCAGCCGTGTTAGTCTGTATCCACAAAAAGAACAGGAGCACTTGTGGCACCTTACAGACTAACAAATTTATCTGAGCATAAGCTTTTGTGGGCTACGGCCCACTTCATCGGATGCATGCAGTGGAAAATACAGTAGGAAGATATATTAACACCCATTGTTTCATGTTCTCTGTGTGTGTGTGTGTATATATATATCTTCCTACTGTATTTTCCACTACATGCATCCGATGAAGTGGGCTGTAGCCCACAAAAGCTTATGCTCAAATAAATTTGTTAGTCTCTAAGGTGCCACAAGTACTCCTGTTTTCTTTGCTGTGTGTTTTATAAACACTTTATGCAGTTTATAAGTGTTTACACATGCATGACCTTTCTGCTACAGAACATGCTCATCAGTAGACACAGTAAAACATAGTAACATTTCAGTTACAAAACTGGAGTGTACATACATTTCCTCCACATGTACATGTATGCTCCAAGTTCAACTAAAATGCATATGCCTAATGTGTTTGCTGTCCTTATCACTCTTTGTAGGCGTGCCTATAGTATCAGGTGTTTTGGTAATTAGGTCACCCAATATAGTGACTAGAGAAATATTTAACTACTTTTACAATTTAATTTTTGCTATTTTTAATCAGTCTTAGTGACCAAGGACTTCAGAGTATCTGTATTTTCTAACAGTAACAGTATTTTCTAACAGTAACAAATTTAAAGTAACAATGGCAAAATAGAAATTAGATTTAAAGTCCAGACTGTAGGTTATTAAAATGGAAAATAACCCTTTAAAAATCTGTCCTATTTTACATGCTTTTACTATGTGCTATTTGGTTGCATTGTATGCTTTGCTTATCTTGGACAGTAAAACTAGCTTAGCCAGTTTCACACTGGTCCTTATGCCGCGTTCCAAAGCTTCACTGGGTTTCTAAAAATGAAGGTCATTTCCTAAAATAGTTATTTTTAGTTCAACGAACGTATAGTGATTTTTACAAAAGTTCTTTTGAGCACCATGTACATCCTGGTTCTGAACTACTTGCTGCTTTTTTAATAACTCACTTCCCAAAAAAGCAGACATGAGCGACTGGGAATAATATACCATTGGGCTTCTGCACTGGTTTGAAACTTCTGGACAGGAGTCCCGTTTCCCTGTGGCATGGCTTGACAGAGGCAGGTGGATGTTACATTAAAGCAACTAGAGCAGCTCTGAACTATTCAGAATTTGCCTTTATGGAACTTCAATAAAAGTGGAATAAATCCACTCTGAGTAATTGGAGAATTAAAATAATTTGGAAAGACCACTTTCTGTCATTTTCCTTTTGGCATAACTACGCTTTCAGAAGCACTTGCTAAAGTGAGCCATAGAATGAAAATGTAGTAAAGAAAAGCTTGTTGATACAGTGAACCCCTGCAAAAAAGAAACCAGGATGTTCTTACAAATGTGCTTGGTATGTCCAGAAAAAAACCACCAGCAAATTAGGATAGGTTTGTTCCTCCTCTAATTACTTTGAACCTATGAAGTTGCATCCGCTCTGACATGAAGTTGCTGTGATTGGAATATAGCCTTTCCTCATAAATTATTGTATGCTGAAGGGTTACCCATCTCAGAACCCACAGGGGCTATTCCTGACTCACTGGCCAAATGCTGATATATTTTTATTGCACTGTGTGGAGCCTTTACAAATTTTGTACTAATTGGACCTGTTGGCGGTGTTCCTTAAAAATGTGCGCCTCTGCACACTATACAAGTGATCCACTGCTGGCCTGTGCTAAACTGGTTTGAATGCTCAGGGAGTCTAAAGACATCAGCACAGGCAGTGGGAAGGTGTTTTCACAAACTGGTCAGCAAAGCTGAATTCACTGGCTCAGAAGAACCTCCTATACAGATTCTTGTTCAGATAACCACTGTTGCACAATGTGTGTTTGAAACCACTTGAAGGACTGATAAGGTAGCATGATATGTGGTATCCATTTCATTAAGATCTTGCAGATATCCTCCCCCATTCTTAAGTGCCTCTATTCAGGTGAGAGTTCAACCAGCTGGGTTAGTAAGCAGATAGCCAAAATTACGTAAACCTTGTTCATGGTGATTCCATCCCAGTGCCACCACAGTCGTTGCAAAGTACATGTTTGAACTCAAGCTAGATAGGAAGGAGATCTTACCAGTGGATGAAGGATTTTGCTGTTTCATTGGCAGCTCTGTGTCTGGGGTATGTACCAAGCACAATGATAAGAGTTCTCACCATGACAATCTGATCACCAAAGCCCATGTTTCATCAGTGGTCAACAGTTGTTTGTATGCTTTTAATCTTCAAAATATTTCAAATGTAGGCTCTTTCTTCCTGATGCCGACCTTAGCATGGAGAGTCCAGCCTTTGATCATTAGGCTGGATTACTGTTATGTGCACACTTGTGCCCTTAAACCACTGCAGCTCTGCAGCTATTGCAGAACAAGCTTGGCTACTGTGCAGGAGCCTTCGCCCACAAGTTTTACACCCACATTCCATAGGTTGCTCACTTGCTGAACAGGCAGCTGATGTATCACTATGGCTATAATCATATAGCCTTATGTAAGAGGGCCCTTCTACATCAGGTATTTTCTGCTTATGTCGTGCTGCTACAGCTGAGCTCAGTGAGGTTCTTACAGCTGCTTTGCTATAAATAAACTCTAGAAAGGACAGAAGGCAGGACCTTCTCTGCAGGGCCAGGAATGCTGTCCCTCCCAACACTCCCCACTGCATGTCTGTGTCATCCCACTGGGAAACGCTCAAGGTTTTTTATTTTACTTGGTGTTTGGGTGGCATGCTTTGTTCTACTCCTGATCTCAGCTCTGTTTGTGCAAGTTCTCTCCATTCATACTAAAATGTTTATATTTTAAGGTGCCCCATAGCCTTCTGCTATGAGTGCTTATAAATTAAAACACTGTGGTATAATTATCAGGTTGACTGGCTGGCGAATCGTTTTATACGCACGCATGATTTCTGCAAATGTCCAGTCATTGTTTTAAAGTACCATGATCCACTAGGGCATATTCCTCCTCCTGGACCAGGCTCACAAATGGCAGGTATTGTTGCAGAATATCCAACTCCAGCATGCATTAATTTAAGTCTTTTTGTCATCCTGTAGCACCAGTAAAAGGCCTTGTTGACTCAGAGAATGGAGTGTTCTGTGACCTGGTTTATGTTCTTGCTTAATCACCTTTATTTGAGCAATAATCTTTTTCCAGTGCTAATCAACAGAAATAAGGCAAAGGTGGTTAAACAATGCAGATTAACTATTGTAATCCTCCATACTGTAAAACTGTAGAGAATCTACCAGCCAGGAAATCTAAACTAGTGTGCTACTTGGTAAAGCTCAGAGTAGTTGTAACTTGTAAACCAACCTCTAAATCTCTTTTTGGTGAAAGAATAGTTCTGTTCCAGAATCCATAACTTTATCCTCCCCACTCCTGCAGTAGCCTGGCAGGAATATACTGTAATGGGTGTAACCCTAAGGAGCAGAAGGAGATTATAGTTTCTTCCAGCAGGAGGCCTTAGCAGGAATAGTGAAAGCTTGAGCAGTGAAGGCACTGAATGAAGATTCCCTGTGACTTTTTGTATTTAATTACATTGCAGATTCTGTGCCTTGGCAAAGCGTCGTGTCGAGGGGATCCCAGGCAGGAAAACAATGATGGTTCCTCCGTCAGAAGAGTATTCCACACCTCCACATCGCAAGGTGCCAGAGGACACTGATCCTGATCTGGTTTTTCTCTGCCGCCATGTCTATGATTTTCGACATGGGCGCATCTTGAAGAATCCGCAGTAACAAAACTCTTCAGTCCAGCTATGGTGATGACAAGTGGCACCAGAGAGCCAGTGGCAGGTTGACCGACTGGGACATCCATGCATGCTCAGCAACTTTTTTAGTACTGCTTGCAGGCCAGAAGGAACGTCCAAGCACTCTGTCCTCAAAGACTGAAAAGATTTCCGCATTCAGGAACAGATCCCTGTCAAGGAAGGCCAGCAGTTCAAAGCACAGCACTTCATTAAAGAGCATAAATTAAAATATATACCTATAAATAAATATATGTATATAGATATAGGTACTTGCATATGTAAATCTATATCTATATATGTATATAGAGATGCATATATTGAGAGGGGTTTTTCAGGGGAGAAAAGCCAGTATACTAAATCCAAAGCCATCATTGGTGGGGGTGGTTGGAATATGCAGGAGGGATTCTGTGGTGCAGGTATGAGTCAAGCTGTGATAGGTCCATGGTTTTCATATCCTGATGTGAAGAGAGAGGGCAAAGCCCAGTTCATTTGCATGGTGCAGGATAGTCATGCTTGCCCAACAGAAAAGGCAGGGTGTGGGGATTCTTGATGTCACTGCTACTTCAAAATCCAATAATTCCTCTTGAAGTTGTGCCAAGTGCAGAGCGGCCGTCTGCTGTACTGAATAGTTTTTGCGTTGTAAAGGGAGAGGGACTCCTTTTTCCTGTACAATTTTTCTGCAGTCTATGATTTACCACCCAGATTGGGGCCTTTAGGCAGGCTGTGAACTCTGTTTCAGCTCCAAGGTAAAAAACGGGGCGAGGGATAGTAGGCCTTACCTCACGCCTTTATGGAAAGCTGCATGTCTGTCAGAGGTCTTTGGCCAACAAGGCACACCTCCAGCAGACACGTACTGTTGTAAGATATGGAACACATGAGCTTTGCTCTGTGGGTGAAAGCCATGCTTTTCTTCTCTTCAGGATACTCCTCTCCTTGCCCTCCTTGACATCAGAGGCCTTCCCTAGCAGTGTAAATGGTTTATTCTCTCCCTTCCAAGTTCAGTTTTCTTTGCTGTAGTTTAGACCCTGTAGAATCTAGATGTGCACATTCCGCCATAGGTGGGTAAGCTAGAGGCAGGGGAAGAAATGAAAAATATTTCCTTTGGCTATTTCATCCTAAAAATGACACCTGACACAATTGTTTTGGTCTTGGGCATGGTCGTACTGCTGAGAAAATTAGCAGTGCTCTCTCTTGGCACTGCCTTCCATCCTCCTCCCCTACTACTTATACTGACATCCGAACATGCTCACCAGGGTGGCTTTGTGGCTTCTGAAAGGAACTGACCAATGAGAGGTGTGCGTTGTTGAAAAATGCTACCTGATTCCTACAGATACTTTTGCCTCTTGCCTTATGTGTATAGATCCTAGAGATACTTTAGTTTATCTTAACACAAACTATTGAAGTTAATTCTAAAGAAAACCAAAGGACAGCATAACAGAGTCCATTGAATCAGTCACACACAGCTGGGAATCCATTTGTAGATTGCACTAATTTAAAGAATGAGAATCAACACTGTATCGGTCCATGTACCTGCTGACTGCTGGAGTCACTCATTTAAACTAGGGACCTGCATTTTCAGTTTTGGGGGTGCCTGAATTAGTGTTAAATAGAAGTGTTCATACTGCTTTAATGTTGTTGTCCTTTAAGTGGAAGTAGCACTACCTTTACTCACCACGGACACTGATGGAGCTGCAATCAAGGGGATTTTCCTCTTGCTCTGATCACTGAGGCTATGCCTACCTGGCCTGGAGAAAATATCCCTACCACGTTAAATTCCGTTAAGTGAAAATTGTGCAACCTGTGTTTCTGTTAACACAGGCGTTATCCAGAGATTTGTTCTACATACCAAAGAGGGGAATGTTTATGGAAGGACAAGAGAACCTTGAAAGAAGATGGGAAGGTCTGAGGCCCATGAGGGCCAACCCTGGAAGTGTGGCACATGTTCACTTGATCTCAATGGACAATTCCTGCTCAGTATTCCAGAGGACAATGAAAAATTCCAAAGTCCCTGCCAATGCGCCCCAGGGGAAAACTCCCAAGCCTTCATTTTCAAGAGGTTTAACCCAGGCACCTGAGCACAAATCCATAATTTAAGCATTTAATCCCACTTATACCTCAAGGTACTGCTGGTGTCAAGTAATTGTCTGTTTTCTCCTTAACAATTACTTGGAATAAGGAGGTCAGGCCATTGGCACTACAGAGCGCATTTCACTACAGCATCAGAGCAGGGTCGGGGTAACCTCAGGGCTCTCAATTGGCCAAGTGAGAGCATCATGGAAGGGATGGATGCTCACTAGATGGGAGGATGGTATAGTTCCTGCTCCCTCGTAGTAAACAGTGGTGTGGTTGTGGAGCAATATTGTAGTTTCTGTAGCTGCTGCCTGCCCTTCTTGTCCCATGGTGAGAGGTAGTTAGTTGTGGCTACAGGGTGGAGAGGGGCGCACAAGGAAAATGGAGCAGTGGGACTAATACAGGGGAAACAGCTCAGATCGATGATATGGGAAAGTCTTAGGAACCCTTATATGAACAAGCTGATATGTTCTGAGTCAGATTTGGGACTCCTTGAACAGCCATCCTGAGTAGGATCAATGGGGTCAGGGACAGTCCATGCTAAGATGCCTGAGGATCCTCTTCTACAAAAGGAGTAGCTTTATTTACTGGTGTCATGACAGGGTTTCTCAAGCTTTCCTGCTAATTCAAATCTGCACACTACTGCAAAGTCAGTAAAGCGTTTACTATCCAGCCTCAGAAACCACAGTCACTTGCTGAAAATTTTACTTCTCCTGGTTCCCCCTCCACCTGTCCTATCTCCTTTCCAGGTGGAGGGAAAGAAATCCAGCTTGCCCAAAGGGGAGAGGAAAAATTGTATTTACCCATGTTCTGGGATGTGCTGTCACCCCTGTCCAGACAGGAGAAATCCTGTCTCTTCTGATGTTATGTCAGAATCTGCTTCAGGCCAAGAACATTGTTCAAGACTCACATGGTTGCTTATGCTGTTGTGCAAACAGCATGTAAATGAATCAAAATGTCTTATCCATAATGAGACTCTTTCATGCTTTTTTTAATCTATTAGATATGGAAATATTTTTTGAAACTGAAAATGCAGTCAGTAGAATTTAAATTGAAATGTAATACATGTAAAATATATTTTAGTTGAGAATTTTGTAAAATGCACTTTTTTGTGTCTCTTCCCTGGTTTCCCAGATCTGTATTTCAGTGTTTACAGATGGAATGAGAACATTCCCTATACCCTCCTTCTGTGAGAAAGATATATTAGAAGTAATTCTTAAAAAATAAATTTGAAAAATTGTATTGATTTAGAAAACAAATGTCAAGTCTTGCGCAGTTTTTATTTTTCGCTGTCACTCAGAATTCCATACGGCTTAGAGCTCTGGCCAGTTTTCAGGCAGAGGGGCTCTTTGAACAATTTAAGAGGAGAATTGAGTAGAGGCCAGTAATCCAGGAACCGGAAGCGAGCAAGATTGAGTCTGTTAGGAGCAGATGTTAATGTGTGACCTTGGTATGTGTGATTGATGGGAAACTTGCGGTTGGGAGCGAGGGGGGGGAGTCCTTATGGAGGTGTGGATATCTGTATGGTTGTAGAATGAGGCGACAAAGGGATAGGGAAAGTAATTAGGTATCTTTGTGTGTGTCGAGAGAGCCACCCAAGGAGGAAGATGCTGAGTGAGCACCAGATGGGGGCATTGTTTTTTTTTTAATCTGGTTTTCTGTGGCTTCCATCCCAGGAGTATCTGAGAGAGGAATCAAATGAATTAAAAATAAAAAAGAAGTTGACTTCTTAGTGGTAAAAGCCAAAAACCCCTCAGCCTCCAAGGCCTGTGCCTTCAGAACACCAGACGAAAACACCCACTGGAACAGAGCCATTCAGCAAAGCATTCTGAGGGATGACGGATTATCACCTTGGGGGGGGGGGGGGGGAGTCCCTTCAACATCACCAGATCAGTGGGTGTCTGTAATTTGTATTACAGTGGCGCCTGGAGACTCCAACTGTGACAGAGAGACCCTGTTGTGCTGGGTACTGTACATGCACATAGTGAAAGTCTGTCCCTGTCCCAAAGAGTTTACAGTTGAAATAGGACAAAGAAAGGGTGGAGAGGAAACAGAGGCAGAGAGGGGTGAAGTGACTTGCCTATGCTCACCCCGCAGGTCAGTGGCAGGGCTGGGAATAGAAGCCAGGTCCTCTGACTCCTAGGCTGGTGCGCCATCCACTGGACTCACTTTGTCTATTGCTCTGTGTGCAAATCTCAATGTATCTAAATTGGGCTGGTTTATTTTACGCAAATTAAATATTGTGTTTTCTTTGAGGCTGTTGGCAGGTTCGCTGTGGGATTTGGATCCACTGGAGAAGAGCTTCATCCGCTGCAGCAGGTTGGAGAAAGCTTGGAGATTGAGGTGGCTGCAGAAATGGGTCTGTAAGGCCGCTAGCCGGGTGGGAAAACTTGGCATTGCAGGTTATGTGGGTGTGCACCATCCGGTTATGTGGGATAGACCATCGCTATCTATTGGCAAAGCCACCAGCAATCGGTGAAGGCACAAGGAGGGGGAGATGCATGCAGGGAGTTAGCTAGTGGACATCCCGAGCCACAAAACTCTATACTTATTTTGATTTCTGTATTTAGAAAATACTACAGTGTTGGACATCTCCGGACTTGCCAGTTTGTGCATGGTCCATTTCCCAAGTGTGTCATACTAACTGTTTATCAAGAGCCGCGTTCACAAGCTCTTCACTAGTTCTGAATTGTTCAAATGTCTCTCCTTTTATTTTCCTTCTCACGCTAGGGTGACCAGAAGCAAATGTGAAAAATCAGGACCGGGGCGGAGTGGGGAGGGAATAGGGGCCTATATAAGAAAAAGACCCAAAAATCGGGACTGTCCCTATAAAATCAGGACATCTGGTCAACCTATCTCACGCACAGATTTGGAGAAGCATTGGGCATCACAACCACCAAAGAGCATTTATTGATGGTATCCTCGCTCATCAACTAGTAATGGACCTAATTTCTTTCTGGCTTTCCCCATGTTAGTAGTACCCGTTCTGATTCCCCCCTCCCCCCCCCCCCCACCTTTACCCTCTTTGGCTGCTCTAATCCTGCATTTTCGCTACCTTTTATCTTTTCTCTGCAGTATTAACTGATTATATTCTCTTTTGCTTCTGTCTCACTTCCAAGGAAGGCTGCTATTATACCTCAGATCTCTGATTAGTCCTTGATGAAGCCACATTGGCCACCTCTTGCTGTGTTCTTTTACAGTGGAATAGTAGCCTGTGTGTTCGTTCGTTCTCTCTCTCATGTGCGCGCTCTCTGGAGTGCCTTCATTTCTTGCTCCTGCAGACAGTAGCACCAGGCTCAGGCAAGGAAGCATTCTAGCCAGGGAGCCATCTGCACCGGGAAACTGGTGAGTGATCCTATGGCCTTTCCCTCAGTGGCCACCTCCATCTGTAAAAATACATCTGCAGCTGAGTGTGACGCTGTCATCTGCCAATGTCTCAGTCCAGGAGGTCTCTACAGCAATGAAAAACGGGTTTACGCTCAACAGGAAGAAAAATGCCTCAAATGGAGATGGCCCCAAAGGGCAGAGGCGAGCATAGTTTTGTATATCTTGATATGGCTGGGATTTGGGGGAAGAGAGGGGAAATAGGACTTTTGATGCGTGCTTGACTATTAGGTAGGTCTGCCATCTGGTGGCAGACTCGTGACTGGGAAGCATCGCCAGAGTGAGGGTAAGAACTGATCTAGCTATCGTCATCATTACTTTAAAAGAAGCCAAATCCTGGAGTCCTTACTCAAGTTACAAAAAAAATAAAAATCCCCCCAAACCCTCCCTAAGTTTTGTTTTGAAAAGGACTGAGGACTGCAGGCTTGGCCCATAGTGCCAATAGCTGTAACACACCCACCAAGCATAGCTCCGTGGAGAAACACTGCTGCTGGATGGCAAGGCCAGCGATCATTGGGATGGGGGTCAGTGCCTTGAGCTGCTTACCCTGAGGTCTGATGAAAAGAACCAGGAAGATCTCTACAACTCAGCAGTGCCTGGAGTGCTGCTCCATGAGGCTCGGCCAAACCCCTCAATATGGGCAGACACAGAGCAGTTTGGATTATGTGGTGATTTCCTCTCCATAGGCCCTTGGAAATGGAAAGAGCAATTTATAGAAGTGATGGACTGTTTTTCATTAATGGGAGAGGGACCCTGTACACAAGTGAAGGGAGAGAATGAGTCCTGGGAGCGAGACGAGGGAGAAGGGGGGGGAAAAAGTCAATGTCTGTTACTGACACTGAATTGGCGCCTAAGTATACAGAGGGGGGTGAATTGGTGTGGTTTGTGGGAGAGGTGGTGGGGTAGCACATAGTAACCACTTACAGTATGTGCAAAATGTTTCAGACCCAAACCCCGCATGTCATAAATACAGTGGGTGCTGTAACCGGCTTCTGGAGAAGGCAGTCCTCTCATCTTTCACTCCCAGAGCTCCAGTGATGCATCCTATCTTTAACCTATCAGGGCCACGAGAGGCCATACACTCTCTACTACCCACTCCTCACATATTAACTGTCCTTGCCAGATAGTGAGGATACAAAAAAACAACTTGCAGGTCTGTGAAAGCTCAGCACAGACCTCTGTGGACTGAACAATGACTTGTGGATTTTTAGAGTTGCATTTTGGGTGTTGTGGATCCCTGTTCTGGGCTGTCTATTCTTGTGCTGTTGTAAAGAATACTGGTTTTGTTTGTTTTTAGATCACCTACGGATACAATACAATTATACGTTTAATCTAGGTTGTTGGGTGAAGGTAATGTTATGGAGTTGTAGGAAATAATCCATAGAGACAATTCCAAATTATGGAACACTTCCTGATATTGATGGAATCCAAATAAAATTCAGTAAACATTATCATAGTAACCTGAGCTTGCAAGTATGTGCAAACTCCCACAGTGCACTGGTGCAAAGACTGTTTTGAAGCATGGTAAGTGAGGACATGCAGTGCTGAGACACATTTTGCTTGCTGGAATAATGCTGTGTGGACAACCAGCCATGTTTGTGGAACTAGGTTCCGACGTGCTCTGGTGCAGTGTGGATAGGCCCTCCCTGGCTTTTTAGAAAGATACAGCTACAGCTCCTGAGCTGCTTTTAAAGGAAATGTTCTCATACAAAATGGGAAATGACTGCTTAGGAAGGAGTACTGTGGAAAAGAATCTGGGGGTCATAGCAGACCACAAGCTAAATATGAGTGAACAGTGTATGTTGCAAAAAAAAAAAAAAATTATTGTGGTATGTATTAGGAGGAGTGTTGTAAGCAAGACATGAGATGTAATTCTAACACTCTGCTCCGTGCTGACTAGGCCTCAGCTGGAGTATTGTGTCCAGTTCTTGGTGCCACATTTCAGGAAAGATGTGGACAAATTTGAGAGTCCAGAGAAGAGCAACAAAAATTATTAAAGGTCTAGAAAACATGACCTATGAGGGAAGATTGAAAAAATTGGGTTTGTTTAGCCTGCAGAAGAGAAGACTGAGAGGGGACATGGTAACAGTTTTCAAGTACATAAAAGATTGTTACAAGGAGGAGGGAGAAAAATTGTTCTCTTTAACCTCTGAGGATAGGACAAGACGCAATGGGCTTAAATTGCAGAAAGGGCAGCTTAGGTTGGACATTAAGAAAAACTTCCTAACTGTCAGGGTGGTTATGCACTGGAATAAATTGCCTAGGGAGGTTGTGGAATCTCCATCACTGGAGATTTTTAAGAGCAGGTTAGACAAACACCTGCAAGGGACTTAGTCCTGCCCTGAGTGCAGGGGACTGGACTAGATGACCTCTCGAGTTCCTGTTCAGTCCTACAATTCTATGATTCTATAGTGCCCCTGCCAGCCTTCTGGTACGTTTCATTAAAAGCTCCAGGACCTGCTTCTTTGTAGGATTATGCTTTTTGCCACAGGATACAGTGCCCTCAATTTCTTTACCAAGAATCCTTGTTACCAGTGCTGTTCCTTACAGAAAACTCGGTGCAAGTTTTACCTGTAAACCAGAAAAATGGATAGAAGTGAGAGATAATGTAGGGTGAGATCAG
Source organism: Mauremys reevesii (assembly GCF_016161935.1). Lineage (NCBI taxonomy): Eukaryota > Metazoa > Chordata > Testudines > Geoemydidae > Mauremys > Mauremys reevesii. The sequence goes on from NC_052626.1 coordinate 59,344,655, forward strand.
GAAAAAACGACTTCTTGACAATGAAATTGATTAAGCTGTGAATAGTCTCCCAAAGGAAGTGAGTCACTTCTGCATGTAGCATTTAAATTGGACTGCACAGAAGAGTAAATTCAGGAGGCAGAGTCCTGTGTATTCCTGCTTCCATGGCTGCAGGCTTTTGTTCCAGAATCATTGCTATTACATTTTTTTATTTGTTTATTTGAATCCTTTTGGTTGCAAAGAGATCTTTGCAAAAGTGAATCTACTTTAACTCAATATCTTGCTTGTTTATCTCCTTGGGTCTGGAGACAGCCTGAAGTAATAGCTCTAAGAGAAGTGTGTGACTAGCACTTGTTAATACTGAAAACCAACAACAACAAGACTGTCAACATTAACAATTTAACTGTGCATCGTTTTAGCTGAAACAGCCAGGTAATGTTTCTATCCCACAATCCTAACCACCTTCCAGGCCTTCCCAAGTGCTTAAAGCCCCACCAAGGCCTTAATCAAAGGCCAAATCCCCCAGCTTCCCCTTGTTAGCGTCCGTAGGCATTGCCAACACAAATCCATGGCACATCGAAACCATAGGGACAATGTAAAAAAGAATTGGATTTTGTATCAAAGTAAGCAACATGAGGAATACTGGACCTAGTCTCAATTGTTTTCCTGTTTATATTAAATGAACTCTTTCTGTGAACCTGATATTGGTATGGAATTTATGGCCTGACACATCTGAGGGGTTCAGCTCGCTACAGAGGTCTCTGGGGCTGCGTGCTCTGGGTGTCCCTAAGCCTCTGACTGCCAGAAGCTGGAACTGGACAACAGGGGATGGATCACTCAATAATTGCCCTGTTCTGTTCATTCCCTCAGAAGCATCTGATACTGGCACTGTCAGAGACAGAATACTGGGCTATATGGCCCATTGGTCTGACCCAGGATGGCTGTTCTTATGTTCTTATGATCACTATACCAGGTGTGACAATTGTGCATTGCAAGAGAGATGGACTGTATGAGCTAATAGGCCAGGCAACATGTACTCTGTCAAGCTGGACCTATGTTCTCCAGCAGGATCTGTGGTTTCTCCAGCGCTGTGGTGTGGCAGGCTCAGGAGTTCATAGTGGTTTCATTTAAATAACAAATGTAATGCTTTAATGAACTAAAGGACAATGATTAGCTGCACAACCAGTGCAGTAGCCCCATGTGCTGCTTGTTTCGATATTAAATGCACGCTGCTCTATATTTTCAGTGTGCCACATCTATAGTGAAAACGTGTAAGTACCTTGTAGAAGTTGCCGGGGGAAGCTGGAGGTTTGGGCACATTGGAAGGAACAGTTTGGGCATTTGGCACCTGGGTGGTTTAGGGTTATGGCATATCAGATGGATGTTGACATTTAAATTGTCATCTAAGGTTTCAGAGTAAAGTCCACTGAGATAACGAGCCGGTTCAGACCTCAGAGCTATTGTTTCATACTGTCTGCAGTCTCACAAAGACAACACTCTGTTTACGTTTGCTTCATGGTTTTACGCTTTTCTTATTTGGGATATAAAATATTTTTTTTAAATGAAAGCTGAGATTCTGGAGCACGATTCTGTGGCAAGTGATGGATTCTAGGGCATGTCCCCCACCTGTAGAATGGAGAAATACAGGGGGCTACCGATGCATCTCTGGCAGCTTAAGACTCCGGGTATTTCTACAGAGCAAGAGCTGTACATCAGCTAGCTTTATTCCAGTTAGCATGCGTAACGGTAGCAGGGAAGGTAACGCAGTGCAGGCCAGCAAGCCAAGTAGAGAGCCAGGGTTTGGACCAGGCTTGTATGATCTGTGCTGCAGCCCACACTGCGCTGTCTGCACGGCTCGGTGACCCAAGCTAGCTCAGACGGGCAAGCCCACACACAGCTTTTCCTCCATAGACATAAACTCTGTGACTTGTGGGACTTATTTCCCAGGGGGTAAGACCAGAAGGGGCCACCACCTCCTCTCGACAGTAGACAGTTCCTGGATGCCAGCGTGTTGTGAAGTCAGAGAGCAAAAGCCATAAGCTGTTGGTTACATTTAACTGCCACGACAACATGTGTACTTGTAACTGACAGTAATTGTGTCACAGCAAAGTGACAGGAACAGTTCTGACTGTCAGATTAAAGTGACAGAATCCTCTTACCAGGTTTCCCACAGCTTTGTCCCATTCAAGTGACTACTGAAAAATGAGCCCCAGACAAAACAGCACGTGTATCTGAGTGTTTTGACTGATTAAAGATGGCAGGATCAGGCTCGGAGGGAGGGAGAATCTTCCAGGAAAAAGTGGGAGCATTAGCATAGGCCCATATTAACTCGTCTGGGACAGCCAAGAAAGAGAAATCATGGCTTGAATAGAGGTAGATGTGCTCCTCCAGTGGCTGCCGTTGGTATGTAGCCTTTTTCTCTCTCCCTTTCAGCCAACACCATTTTCCCAGATCAATAATTTTTTAGAAGCTTGAAAGTCTTATTCACAAACCCAGCACTTGTCTTCAAGAGAAGCACTATCATGCCTCCTTTGTTCTTTTCTGAGCTACCAGCAGCACCGTCAACAGAGCTTCCTCAGAACTAATGGATGAGCACACTCGAGAACTGACATCCCGCTAAGATAGAAAGCACATCCCACCATGGCTTGAATAGCAAAACTTTAAAAGTGACCTGCAAAGAATTTATTACAAATGGGCTTTTGCCTGTTTGTTTGTTTATGATGGAGAAAGAATGTCGGAAAGATTTTTCTTTTCCATGTTTAAAAAAATGAGATCTGTTTTTCTTTTAACCCTAAGAAATACCAGGAATGCCAAGTTTTCTCTTTTCTGGTTTTACAGGAGGATTTCTTACAGTCTCAGGGATGTTTATCATGAGCTCCAACACATTAAGGGAACAAAGAGAACTGTGGGAATTAGGTACCAGTCAGCCTACTTCAATACCTGGAAAGATACTGGAACAAATAATTAATTCATTTGTAGGCACCTAGAGGATAATAAGTTTATATGGAATAGCCAGCTTGGATTTGTCAAGAACAAATCATGCCAGACAATCTAATTTCTTTCTTTGACAGGGTTACTGGCCTAGTGGGTAAGGGGGAAGCAGTAGACATGATACATCTTGGTTTTGTAAGATTTTTAGCACAGTCCCATGTGACAGACTCGTAAGCAAACTAGGGAAATGTGGTCTACGCTAAACGATTATAAAATGGTTGCGTATCTGGTTGAAAAACCATCCTGAGTCACTATCAATGGTTCACAGTCAAACTGGAGGACATATATAGTGGGGTCTGGCACTAGTCAATGTTTTCATTAACGATTTGGATTATGAAGTGGAGAGTATGCTTATAAAATTTGCAGATGAGACCAAGCTGGGAGGATTTGCAAGCACTTTGGAGGGCAGGATTAGAATTCAAAACAAGCTTGACAAATTGGAGAATTGGTCTGAAATCAACAAGATGAAATCCAGTAAAGATAAGTACAAAGTACTATATTTAGGAAAGAAAAATCAAAGACAGCTACAAAATGGGGACTAACTGTGGAAGTTGGTAGTACTGCTGAAAAGGATCTGGGAGTTATAGAGGATCACAAATGAATGAGTCAACAATGTGATGCAGTTGCAAAAAAGGCTAATATGTGGGGTGTATTAACAGGAGTGTCAGATGCAGGACAGGGGAGGTAGTTCTTCCGCTCTACTTGGCACTGACAAGGTGTCAGCTGGAGTACTGCGTCCAGCCCTGGGTGCCACACTTTGAGAGTTGTGGACAAACTGGAGAATCCAAAGGAGAGCAACAAAAATGTTACAAGGTTTAGAAAACCTGACCTGTGAGGAAAGGTTATAAAACCTGGGCATGTTTAGTCTTGAGAAAAGAAGACTAAGGGGACCTGATAAGTTTTTTAATATGTTAAGGACTGTTGTAAAGAAGACTGATCAGTTGTTCTCCATGTCCATTGAAGGTAGGACAAGAGGTAATGGGCTCAATCTGCTGCAAGGGAGAGATTTAGGTTAGATGTTAGGGAAATTTTTCTAACTATAAGGATAGTTAACAAACACCTACTTTATCCAAAATGTTAATTAGTTACTGAAGCTCAGTGTGTTTAGTAAAAACAAAGAAAAACCGAAAGAGTTCTGAATTATCTGGTGAAAAATCCCCTCCGCTCTCAATCGCTTAATTTTCAAGTTTTTTGACTCTTACAATGTGAACATTTCACTAATTCTCCCATCACCAAAGAGTCTTCCAGGCTAGAGAGGATTTTAATTTTTCATGTTAAAAAGAAAAGTGTGTGTATGGGGGAACAAACATTTTTCAAGTCTTTGGCATCCAGACTGAGAAATAAAGGGCACAACCCTGCAATTTTTCCCTTTGCAGGCCACATTTAACAAGGAGAAACATCCTTTTTAGTCCTTCTACTGTGTGTATTACACTACTGTGTATTGTATGTAGAGGAACTATTCATCTCTATTCAAGCCCCACTAAGCACCATCTAACTGTCCCTCTAGCAAGCTGCATATACCCCTCACAACCAGCACAGATTAGAGCCGCGGTTCTCAAGCTCCCAAGGACTCCCATTTTGATTAAAATTTTTCACAGATCCCGAAACCCCCTGCCCAGCCCCAGACCCCGGTCCCACCCCACCTCTTCCCACCCCCGTTCCACCCTGCCCCTCCTCTTCCCCTCATCTTTCTGCCCCCTCCTCTGAGTATGCCTCTTCCCCACTCCTCCCCCTCCCTCCTGCACACCACTGAACAGCTGTTTCACGAACTGCAGGAGGGACTGGGAGGGAGGAGAGGGGTTGATCAGCGGGGCTGGTGGCTCTGGACATGATTTTCAGACCCCCTGGAGAACCCTCACTGTCCCCTAGGGGTCCGTGGACCCCAGTTTGAGAAACCTTGTGTTAGAGGATTAGAGGTGACTCTGAGCTGCAAAGTTTGGGTTTGTTCTGAACTTCTGTAAAGTTCAGGGGCGTTCAACCATTTGAAAAAAAGAAGCCAGCCACAAAGTAAAAAATATAGCTCTGTACTCTTGCAAAGTTTAGGCATGATTGGATCCAGAGTTTTGGTTCGGATCATCTATCGATCATACAACTAAAAGTGGCCAAAATGATAGGTTCCTTAATACACTGTACTGACTGAATGTACATCATTCATATATATCCATAATACAGCATCTCTGTATGTATTTATAAAATTATATTACTCTCCCTTCTCAAAACTCATTCTTTCTTGGAGGTTTATAAACTAGTCATACATATTAATAGAAAAATAAATACCCTGTGAAAACAGGAGCCCTGAAGCTTACAGCCAAGCGACCCTCTGGTTTTATTGCCTACTCCCTGGTCATTTTCTCCGGTGTTTGTCACCTCTTCCTCTAAATGTATGGCCCAATCCCATTCCCTTTGAAGTAAATGAAAAATCTAAAATTGACTTCAGTGGGAGTTAGATAGTCCCTGAGTTTGTAAATTCTTTGGGGCAAGGACACTGTATTCCTTCTGGAAAGCACCATTTGTATCTATGATTTTCTGTAAATAATCAAATATACCCACACCAGCACCTGTATGGTTTTGATAATGAAAGCAAATGTTAAGCACTTCTGTCAGTGTACCCAGGCTTCTTTCCTATTTCTCCCGGTGTTCTAGAGACTTGGGTGGGAGGCATTTTAAAGGCAAATATAAATAATTTTGAAAAGCCTGATGCAAGTTTCTTCTGCTGCTGGTGCCAGCAAAACTGATGCTTAGGATTCTTCTCTTGGATATTGAATGGCCTCTTTGTCTCCTTTCCATCAGGCAGGGCCCAGATTAAGCACAGTTTCCAGTAGAATGTCTCTGTGACTGCAGAACCAGGGAGGTGATGAATGGCTAGGACTGCATGTTCCTTGGACAGAATTTGAACAGCAGAATCCCTTGATTTTAACTAGGATTTCCTATTTTTGTTACAGATGACATTCAAAGGGAGGGTGTTGGGGAATGAGTCTCTGTCCACTTTTTGCTAAGCAGAAGAGGGCAGCGCAGGTCAGTGAGATGGCCTATGCATTGCTCATTCTGAGTCAGGAGCAGAGGAAGATTTTGGGCAGGTCACAGTTTCTCCATTTGTAACATAGGGAGAGAGTAATTATCTACCAAATCTGCCAATAAGTGCTTTGAGATCCTTGGATGAGAAGTGCTCAGTTTTATCATGGAGCTGCTCAGTAATTTTGTGATTAATTTTTGGCAGGAGTGGGGTAAAAAGTGGAAAGATTAAAATGAATTGAGCAGTTTGATTAAGTAGGTCCTTAAAATTACTTATTTTTGATGGTAGTGTCTAATGTTTTGGGATTCTCCTTTGATCTGAAATGACTTGATTTTAACAGGCCAAACTTTCCAGGGAGTTAAAGGATTTTTTTAAATGAATGGAATGCTTAGACTAATTTTGACAAAAATTGGTTTCTGTTAAAGCTCTTGGCACTACTCTCCATTACTATTGAGATTATAAACTCCATGTGTCTCATTTTATCATGTGTTTACAGTGCTGAGCACAACAGGGCCATGATCTCTGAATGAGGACTCTGGGCGCTATCACAATACAAATAATAATTTCAGTCACTGTGGATGAAGCCAGCCACCTTTGAAAGATTTGCCTGTTTAAAGTTTTCAACACCAGCCCCTCACACTGAATGTTTTAAATGTTGGCAAGCAAATCTTGCAATGGCAGCCACTTTGTGTTGAAATGATAGTGTGTAAAGATTGAAATTATGCTCTCGGCCTCTGCCCTAACCCCAGTGCCAAATGCCTGCTAGGCACTCCTTCATTTGAGAATGACCATGAGGGCTGGCCACTGTGATGGGGCAAGGCCAGATGGCTACAGTAAAGTAGTGAGGAACAGGTATGTTAGCCCCAGGCTGAACAAATCCCTGGTCCCGTGGTAACCAAATGGCTCCAGGTTAATCAAGACACCTGGGGCCAATTAAGATCTTTCTAGAAGGCAGTGGAGATAGCTGCATTGATTGGGACATCTGAAGCCAATCAAGGGCTGTCTGGAACTAGTTAAAAGCCTCCCAGTTACCTCAGTGAGGTGTGCGTGAGAGGAGCTGGGAGCAAGAGGTGCAAGGAGCTGAGAGTGAGAGGGTATGCTGCTTGAGGAGTACAAGCATTATCAGACACCAGGAGAAAGGTCCTGTGGTGAGGATAAAGAAGCAGGAAGCTAGATAAGGTAGGGCTGGGAAAGGCTCTAGATGATGAGGCATGATGCTCCCCATTTAACTTTAGAGGAGAAGTACTCTTGCTTGCTCTTTTCACAGAAAGGCTTGGGTTCTTTTCCAAACTCTCCACCCCTGGCATCCGAGCATGGGCTTCCTCTGTTCTTGGCATCAAGATTTGATAAATTGAAATTCAATAAAGACAAGTGCAAAGTACTACACTTAGGAAGGAAAAATCAATGCACAACTACAAAATGAGGAATAACTGGCTAGGTGGTGCTACTGCCAAAAAGGACCTGGGGGTTATAGTTGATAAACTGAATATGAGTCAAAAGTGCAATACAGTTGCAAAAAAGGTGAATGTCATTCTGGGGTATTTTAACAGGAGTGTGGAAATTGTCCTGCTGTACTTCACACTGGTGAGGCCTCAGCTGGAGTACTGTCGCCAGTTCTGGGCACCCCACTTCAAGGCAGATATGAACAAATTGGAGAGAGTCCAGAGGAAATGAGAAGGTTTAAAAAAACCTGCTGTACGCGAAAAGGTAAAATACTGGTATGTTTAATCTTGAGAAAAGAAGAGTGAAGGGGGGACCTGATAATAGTCTTCAAATATATTAAGAGCTGTTATAAAGTGGACTGTGATCAGTTGTTCTCCATGTCTAGGGAAGGTCGGCCAAGTAGTAATGGGCTTAATCTGCAGCAAGGGAAAAATCTCTAACTATGATAGCTGAGTAGTGGAACAGGCTTCCCAGGGAGGTTGTGGAATCCCTATCATTGGAGGTTTTTAAGAACAAGTTAAACAAACTAGATATAGTCTAGGTACACTTGGTTCTGTCTCAGCGTGTATGTAGCTGACCTCTCGAGGTTCCTTCCAGTCCTACATTTCTATGACTCTAAGTTGACTTCATGGGCAACTGATCACCAGCTCCTGGAAATTAGATGCCCCATCCCAATTGGTTTGTATGCTATGTCTTGGATAACAATTTCTCAGTATTTCAGCTAGTGGAGATGTAGGGGATTAGGGTTGAAAGCAATAACTTGATTCCAACTAAAATTCTTCTGGCTAACTGATGGGTTAATATCACAGATGAAATTTCATAGATTTTTAAGGGCAGAAGAGACTATTATGATCAACTACACTGCCTGCCTGCGTAACACAGGCCATAAAACCTCATCAGTAACTTCTGCATGAAGCCCATGATTCCTGTCTGAGTAATAACATATCTTTTAGAAAGACATCCTATACTGATTTAAAGATACCCAGTCTTGATTTCGGCAGCCTTCAAAATCTGTTAACAGCCAACAGCAGTGGAAGTTCACAGTGCGGGGGTCTGGAGTTCTACATTTTCAAATGTATCCCATGACCTGACATTGCAGAACTTTACACAACATCCTTCTCCCTTGTCAGGGGCATTCAGATACTCCGTGTCCACTAATTCATTTCAAACCTCAATCTTGAACAACAGATCTCTTAAATGCCATTTTTAATAAGCCATGCTACCCAGCGTCTTCTCTTTTATCTTAGCAGGACTTGTATCACCACCAGGGACCTGCAAATTAAAACACGACATGTATTTGCCTTTGTATATTTCATAATGTTATTGTCCAGGCAAACATGGAAAATCCAGTGGGGATGAGGGCAAAGCAAGGAAATTAAAAGATCACACACATGTGGATGTTACTTCATGATCAGTAGGTGATGTGCAGCCTCTTTATTCCCCCCAGTGAAATATCTGCCTCCCCTCATGCCCTAAGCAACAGGGTTACATATAATTCCAGCAGAGTAGGAGGATCAGCAGGGTTCTGCTGCTAATAGGAACTAGAGCCTTAATTTCATGATAGGGGAAAATTACATTCAATACAAAGGTAATTGCTACAGGATGAGGGTGATTTAGCAATTAAACCTTTATATTTAGTCATTGTGATGTCATGGGCCTTTTTTTTTTTTTTTTTTTTTGTTCCTTCATGGAAGGGATTGAGGGGTGGCAATTCTTTCTTAATGAAGTATGACCTTGTAAATTTCCTTTCCTTCTGTATCAGTGCTGAACTGAGGCTAATAAGTAGGGTTGTGATAATGGCACACTGAATAATTACAGGCTATAAAAAGGATTATATGGCACATTAGTGCCATCAGTTATTTTTACCATATTAGCCATTTTCAGGCACACACAAATGTGGTGGGGGGGTTGGTTTTTCCTTTCCTAGGTGGAGAAAGCTGAAACATCCTGTGGGAGAATCAGATTCACAAATGTATTATTCTGCCTCTGTTTCTTTTGGGATGCAGTCTGCCTGAGATGGCTTAGAAACCTGTGCCACCAATATCTCAGCTGTGTAGGTCTGGCAGCAGGTGATCCTTCAATCAACAGGAATATCTGTATATCCTACTGAAAAAACCCTTAAAGACACTATCCCTTACAGACCACCCACAACATGAAATTAACTAGAGCATTTTTGGGGACTTTTTCTTATATAGGCGCCTATTACCCCCGTCCCATTTTTTCACAGTTGCTATTTGGTAACCCTAAAGAGAGTGCAACATTAGGGATTTTTGCCCCAGTTAAATTGTTTAGTCCTTCTGCATTTCTCTCCACTCAGAAAATACACATTGACTAATCTATCTCTTTTTGTCTTTAATTGTTTATTTCTAATCCAGTTTACTTGCTAGTTCTCATACTTTACCAGGATACTGCAGTGTTTTGGGGCTGGAAACCTAGCAGGGAAATAAGCCTTTCAAAATTAACTCTGTCCACTCCAAGCTTTTGTACTGATCTGTTGTAAAAAAAAAATTGTTTGCAAAGCCTAAATTTTGGATATAAATTATCCTGTCTCTATTTTAAATGTGGCTCCCCCTAGTGGAGAGGAAAGTGCAAGAAGGCCACTTTGTGATGTCCCCAAGGATTCCCATTAAAGCCTTTTACAGCTCAGCTTTTCTGAGGCCACATTGGACCAATGTTTTCATCAAGAACTGGAAGTCCCACTCCTTGCTTCAACCCCTGGCTAGTGGCTCTGCTACTGATATTTTTGTTTGTTTTTTTGTTTTTTAATTTATTTATTTAGGTGACCTTAGGCAAGAAGCTTTCTGCCAGCCTGTTCATCCTTAAAATAGGCTTAATAATATTCATAGCACTGACATGTTCTGTTCTGTGGCTTATTTTTAGCAACAAGACTTACTGCTTGTATGGCACTTTTTATCTTCCAAGTGGTTGGTAAACATCAGCTAATTAATTTGTAACATGTGAGATACAGAAGTAAATAATCCATGTTTGTGAAGCACTCTGAGTTCTTCGGAAAGGTGCACTGTAAGTGACAATATTATTGGACTGACATGTTTGTGACTGTCACAGTTAGCAGCCATCAAACATTCCCATGGTAACTATTTATAAATAGGGTCACACACATTGTAAACCTGTGTGTGTATAAATGTGTGTTATAATAGGACCAGCCATATTTCTCAGTAAAAAGTATTTAAAACAAGAAAATGTCTCTATAATCACAGTGGTCACTTTGGGGCTGGCCCCACAAAGAGCTGAGGTGCCCACACTCCTCAGCACAAGTCAACAGGTTAAGGCACATAAGACATCAAAAGATCACACCCTCTGTCCAAAACAAATCCATTGTGCTTCAGTCTGAATCAGAAACCATGTCAGCCTCTCCATTGTTCTGAGTCCCTTTGCCAGCATAGTCCCCAGAGACACGGGGATGGGTGGGTTGAGCACAGATTGTCATCCTCTAAGACAGCAATTCTCGAACTTTAGCAACCCGAGGACCCCCATTTTGATTTAAAAATTTTCATGGACCTCCCAAGCCCCTGCTCAGCCCCAGGCCTTGCCCCCCCTCCCCCCAAGGCCCCACCCCTGCCCCTGCTCTTCCCCACCTCTTTCTGCCTCCTCCCCCGAGCGCTCCCCATCCTCGCTCCTTCCCCTCCTTCCCAGTGCCTCTTGCATGCTGCTGAACAGCTCTTTCGTGGTGTGCAGGAGGCACTGGGAGGGAAGGGGAAGAATTGATCAGCGAAACTGATGGCCCCAGCCATGACTCGCAGACCCCAGTTTGAGAAACCCTGCTATAAGAAACTCTTAGGCTCAGATTTTTAGAAGTATTTGGGCAGAAATGTGCATGCCCATTTCTAAAACTCTGGGGCCAAAGATTCTCCTTTTGTGGAGCTACATTATATATTGCACATTATTTCCCCTTCTTGCATGCACTATTTTTACGTGTACAAGAGAGAACTTATTCTGATGCTGTGACTGACAAAGGTCCGGCAGCAAAGGAGGGGACTTTCCAAAAACCATAAAGCAGATACAGACTCTGCTTTTGACTCAAGTTTCATCTTGCAGCTGCAAAGCAACACTGAACAGAGAGACACTTCACTGGTGTGCGATTGTTAAAGTTTCAATAAACATGGGCGCTTGAATAAAAATTTTACAAATCTCCTCTAAACTCCACTGAAATGTGGTAAATTAATTAGGAGGATGTATGTACTGTTTCTTTAAATTTGTAGCAGGACGCTAGGCACAAGGGGGAATTGATGAAAGCTGTAGGCAGAAACTGCACAGGGAAGCAGAATAATTTTAAGGCCAGATCTGTTTTCCTTATTCTAAGAACTTTTCTTGTTCAGTATTAGAAGAAAGTGACTCTTTCTGCAATTCTTTACCACACAAGAGTGTGCTTGCAAGTTTGCAAAGATGCTCATTAGCCTCAGAGAATAATTCACACAAAATGGACTTTAACATGTATATGTCAATGTCCTTAGTAATAGTAAATCGATCTGTTAGGGAGAATTTCTATAATGCCAAACACAAGCAGTGGTGCTTTGTTGTTTTTTTTTTTTTTTTTAGTCTTGTGTTGTTTATACTTCTCTTACACAAGATTATGCCCTGACAGATAGTGTGAAGATGGTGTAGAAATATGATTGATAGTTTAATCAATATTTGTCTCAATTTGCTCCATCTTTGATGAAAATTCCCCTCAACCAGCCGTTGATCCTGCTGTCTTCAGATGTTGCTGCTCACTTGATCATCCAGTTTTCAGTGAGGCGCTGCCAATGTTTTAGCAAAGGGCTCCCAATAAAATGTTCCCACTTAACTTGTGATAAATACCATATATTTGGAGTGATCATGCTGGCAACGAAGATGGGCAGTGGCCTGGAGGCTGTATTTGTTTTCCTATCTAAACACAATACTTTCTCCTAACCAAAGACAGAGGGAACTCCACTTGGCAAACAAACTCCTATGAAGTGCATTTGCTGGAATGTTTGTTCCCCCAAAATATACCGAGTCCATTAGGCATGGTGCTCTGCTTGTGTCATTTGAAATACAGTGGGGAAGGAGGTTAAGACTCTCTTCTAGATAAGTCCAGGGGTATCTTCTGTGAAAAACTTTTGTAAACACTAGTTAGTCACTACATCAGGTATTGAGTCAGTAGCAACATGTCTGATAAAGCCTGCAACTATACCACTTTGAGCTACAATTCAACATACTAAGCAGGGTTCGGTCTGATGAGTATTTGGATAAGACCCTGCTGAGAAACCCCCCAGCTCCTTCAAGAAGTGGCTGTCATGGTTCAGTAGGTGGCACTCTTAGCTCTGAATCAAAGTCCCAGTATGGTGTTGGGAACATCATCCTGCAGAGGGTGCTTGTTGTCCTTTTTGTGTTAAGTGTAAAACTGAGCTCCTGACCACTTGCAGTCATTACAAATCCCATGGCAGTTTTATCAAGGGGGGGGGGGGGAGTATAAACCCAGTAGCCTTAGCCAAATTCCAATCTGGATAATGGTATTCTGCCTGCTAACATACTTTCAATCAGAAATAACATTCTTCTTTCTCTTCATAAATTCTGGTGAAATATTGCTGTGAGCTGTTAAACATCTGCCAGCTTTCATCCTAATGTCAGCTGCATTTTTGTGCTAGGTGAGATGATCTATTTGTAAACTTTGTTGAGCGCTTGGGGCCTTTCAGCCCAACATCCCAATCTAAATGTCAGTCATTATCACAAATGGTAAAGTATTAAAAAGCAGCCTGAGAAATTCTGAAAAGGCACCAAGTGACAGCATAACCCTAAACAGACACCCTAATTGTTGCCAATAGGATGAGAAATGGAGTCACTACACACCCTTGTCTGGTCTAGTCTGACATACCCCAGACAATATTTATGTACAGTTCTCTGTGTAGTTTATGGCAGTCCTGTTAAGCCCATTGGTTTCAATAGGAGTTGTCTGAGTTACAACTGCAGGGCTGGGCCCTTAATAAAATAGTAATACCTAGCTCTTAGTAATACCACCATCTAACACTTTTCAGCTGTAGCTCTCAAAACACTTTACAAAGGAGATCAGTATCATTCCCATTTTACAGATGGAGAAACTAAGGCTCTGAAATTAACTGACAAGAGGGGGAGGGAAATAGATCTACGAAAGAGAGAAAAAGTGTAAAGCAAATCATAGAAATGTAGGGCTAAAAGGGACCTGGAGAGGTCATTTAGTCAAGCCCTCCCTCCCACACTGAGGCTGGACCAAATAAACTTAACACCTGACAGGTGTTTGTCTAACCTATTCTTAAAAACCTTCAGTGAGGTGGATGCCGCAACCTCCCCCAGAAGCCTATTCCAGAGCTGAACTATCCTTAAAGTTAGAGAGATTTTCCTAATATCTAACCCTACATCTCCCTTACTGCAGATCAAGCCCATTACTACTTGTCTTACCTTCTGTGGACATGAAGAACAATTGATCACAGTCTACTTTATAACAGCCATTAATATATCTGAAAACTGTTATCAGGTCCCTGCTTCATTCTTCTTTTCTCAAGACTAAACACACGTTGTTTTTTTTTATCTTTTCTCATAGGTCAGGTTTTCTAAACCTTTAATCATTTTTGCTGCTCTCCTCTGGACTCCCTCCAATTTGTTCACATCTGTCTTGAAGTGGGATGCCCAGTACTGGACACAGCACTCCAGCTGAGGCATCACCACTTCCAAGTAGCGTGACCAGGTGTCTGGCTTTCGACCGGAACACCCTACCTGTCCTGGAGCACCACACTGCACCTGGGAAGTGGCCAGCAGGTCTAGCTCCTAGGCAGGGGAGCCCCGGTGCTCCGTGCACTGCCCCCACCCTGAGCACCAGCTCCGCACTCCCATTGGCCGGATCCTGCCAATGGGAGCTGAAGGGGCAGTGTCTGTTGGCGAGAGCAGCACGTGCCACGGAGCCTCCTCCCTCTCCCCTCCTACCCCCACCTAAGAGCCAGACCTGCTTCATATTACACTTTACATCCATAGCAGGCTTAAAGGAAATGAAAAATGCCTAAGCCGTGCTTACACTATAGCTTTGACTGGCACTAACTACCAGTGGCACTGCAAAGATGGAGAATTAAAGGTCTGATTTGTGCTAGTGGGGGCATCCTTTTAGTCAGGCTTGAATTTTATATGTGGTATGTACAGTGTTATACAGCTGCTCTTCCTTTTTTTTTGTGAAGGAGCACCTTAGGTTCCCCCTATACTAGAGCAGTGTGTGTGGACCACAGTCAAGGGGCAAGATCTGGGCCTGAGAGAGAGAGTGTGTGTTAAAAATCCCTTTCTATATTCACAGCTAAGAAAATGCAAAATTTGTTAAGGTCTATTTCATAGGTGTTCTAATTAGCGTAGTGGGTTTGTGCCCTTCTCCATTATTGATTTCTATATACTGAGGGCAAATTCATGGCCCTATTGAAGTCAGTGGCAAGACTCCCATTGATTTCCGTAGGCTGGACACATTGATGCATCATGGAAAAGCTCAGCAATATAATATTATAGATCAGTGGTTGTCAGTGTGTTTCATTGTTCCAAAGGGGGCTGTGGCAGGGCTCCTGCCTCTGTTTCCATCCACAAATGCCTCAGAGACCTTTATGCTGACAAAACACCCAATGCAGTTTATTTATAGCATTGATTCCCTCCACCCTTGTGCCCTGTACAGCCTTACTCCTAGTATCTTAGGGGGGCCTTCAGTTCCTGAAGCAAGCAGGGAAGAACGAGCAAGCTCACAAGCAAGCTCGCTCTCTGTCTGCGTCTCTCCTACCTGTGCCTTTTTGTATCCTCTGCTTAATGGCTTAATTAGCCTTCCAGCTCTGCTCCACACACCAATAAGGCACAGCTCTTCTTAATAAGTCTGTTCTGCAGTGTTTAATTAGAGTTGCAGTGGCCAGAGTGCTGGCTCAGCTGCTGTTACCCAGCACTGTCCCAGGGACCAATGCCAACTGTTGTCTGTGGTCATGATCCAGTCCCTATTTCCTTGGATCTGGTCTTCTGCTGAAGTAGACTTGCTCAGCCACTTGCAGCCTAGTCCTCCTGAACCACAGAGCTGATTACCCTGGCATCTCTTCTGGAACTGGCACAAATGACTCTGGGTATCAGTACAGAGGGCCTGTTGTGAATGGTTCCGTGTGGCGTCATGGTATGAATCCTTGCTATAGACCCCATCATAAAAGATTTAATAGGCAACCAGTGCTGAGCTCTCAGCACAAGAGGAGGGATGTGCTGTTTGCTTATATTCCAAAAAGTATGCTTGAGTTGAGGATTAATCTGGCCGGATACCAAAGGAACACAGTCAAACATGCCTGCACCTTTCTGCACTAACAGCATTAAGAAATTCCACATTTAATGGAGCTAAATCTTCATTTAAAAGATTCGGGGGGGGCTTCCCCTTTTCTTTTGCATCAGCTTTTGAGAGCAGATGAATCAAGTCCCAGGTTCAGCCTCCATTCCCTGCATGTTCATTGCGTTCTGTGAAGCAATCGCCAACATAGAGGCCCATTGTCTGTACTGTTCCCTGCAAACATGGATTGAAGCCACACTTTCTCAATTAGATACTTGCTCCTCTTTGAGTGATGGGCTGGGATGAAAAAAGGTTGCAGATAACAACAGTTGGCTGGAGTCCGGGGGCACATCCTGCTTGTAAACACTGCACTCTTGAGAAAACAGCTGCGCTCTCTCTATAGCACTCTAACCACCAAAGCAATGCAGTGAAGGTGCAGGGTGGTTATAAGGAATAATGTGCTCAGATTGTACGTAATAAGGCTGTTATCTCATGAAGGGCTTTAGACTGCCATCAGTAAGAAAAGGGGAAGTTTAATTAGCCAGAAACAGCAAAATGGAATTATACAGTCTCAGTGCCATCTTGAGAGCAGAGGGTGGAATTATTTAATATAGGTGCTAAATAAAATAATTTCTTCTCCTCATGTTAGTCCCACCTTCCCATTTGACTTTTCTTCTTCTTCCTGTCCCCTGCTGTCATAGGCAATTAAATTTTGTATTAAAAATTGAAAGAGTGTGGGGAGGGAAAGGCCATGAGAGTACTCGAGGGAGTGGCTGCATTTGGTTGAGTGCCTTTCCTCCCTGTGGGCTGTGATTTTTTTTTGGTTATAAAGCAATGTACTTTTAGATTTCAGTAAGACTGCAGCTTGCATTGATTACAGAACCTTTCATCATGAAGGATCCCAAAGATCTTGACAAACATCACATACTCAATGCACAGTATATTTAGGGGTGATTGTCCCGCTGTTGATTTGCAACCACAGTTGGGGTGGAATATTGCAACTATTTTACACTGCAAAGTAACGCTACCCAACAGATTAGGACAAAAAGTGAAGAATAATGCTGCTGCTGTCTCTAATTGAAATTGTAGGAGTTTCTGGAAGCCAAATGTAATTTCTTACTGGAGACATTAGCTTGGACACACTTAGCAAGGTATTATCCATGTTGAGCTCCAGAGTCAAAGATTTCATTGGGGATTTCATTTAACTGCAATAAGATAGCCTGAAACTATGAATGAATGTAAACCAATATCATGTCTGCCTGAGTTTGCAAACTGCCTGAAACAACAATTCTAAAAGGTGTGAGCTGCCCCTGGAATGCTGTGTACAGGACTGGCCATCCCAGCTCAGGAAGGATAATGCAGAACTAGAGGAGGTTCAGAGAAGAGCGATGAGAATGATCAAAGGCCTGGAAAAAAAATCGCATATGAAGCAAGACTGAAAGATTGAATTGTTTACCTTAGAAAGGAGACAAATAAGAGAGGGGATAATAAAAGTATATAAAATAATGAATGGTGTACAGAAGGTAGACCAAGAACTCCTGTTCTCCCTGTCTCACAACACAGGAACAAGGGGACATTCAATGAAATTAAAAGGTGAGAAATTTAAAACTGATAAAAGGAAATACTTTTCAAACAGCTTGTGATTAAAAAGCAGAACTCATGGCCACAGGAAATGGCTGAGGCCAAGAACTTAACATGACTAAAGAAAGGGCTGGAAGTTATATGGATAGCTAGCCCATCCAGAGTTGTAACTAATGACAATAAAATTTTGGAAATGATATTAAAGGGTTTATGACAATCTCTAACTATTAGAGATCAGGATAACACCTCACATAGGGTACAGACTATCCCATATCTGCTTGCTGTGGGGTTTGTATACCTTCTTCTAAAGTTTCTGGTACTAGCTGCTGTCAGAGACAGGGTCCTGGAATAGATGGACCTCAGGTCTGATCCTGTATGGCAATTTGTATTATGTTCCCTATTCATCACAATCAAGTGTTGACTCTGAAGCCTAATGTTAACACTTTAAACGTCACTGCTGATCAAAGCACACAAGAAGGGAACTGACAATCAGATGGTGTTGCTGCATGCAAATTATGCAGGAACGAAAGGGGACAGTCATGAAGATCTGTGCAGTTTGCAGGTCACGTTTAATAATTGCTGTTTGAATGAAAGCACACTGCTGATCAAAGCAGTGTCACAGTCAACTGTTAACTTTCAGTCCTTTTCCATGCACCATTTTTCTTGCATCATGATGAAAATTTCTGATTTCAGAAAATGAGATGATTGGGGGTTTTTAAAGGCATAGAAATAGATGGTAGAGCAAAGATTGACTATGAAATTAACTAAATCACAGAAGTATTAGTCAGACTAATTCAAACACAGAAACAAGTACCAAACACATGTTTGATATTCTTGATCCATTTGGGCAGGGAGGAGGTCAAAAGGGAGCAAAGATAACACTTACTGTTCATGTCTTTTCGAGAGGCCTCCAGAATCCTTGTGAACAACAGATATATAATTTTTAAGAAGCGCCTTACATTGTGAGTGACAGGCCTTGATATTGGTAGCTTACCACCTGCTTGCAAGTGAAGTCCATTACTGCTCTCCTCCGGCCTAATCCAAACTCATTGAAATCAGTGGGTGTCATTCCATTGACTTTAGTGGGAATGGGATGAGATCCTTGAAGTGCTCTCTGCCTTACCTATAGCATGTTCAGAGCAGGGACAGTGCTTTTGTGAGAATGTGAACTTGATTCTCCCAGCCTGCCTACAATGTGACGAGTGACAATGGCCCCACCCCCAACTCTCTGTGACAACCATTCAGACTTCTCTCTCCAAGATTATGAAAGCCTCCTTTATCACAACTCCTCAGCAAGTGTAACAGAAGCCCTGACCTGCTGAAACCCTCCTGATCACCAGGACAGTGCCCAAGCCTCTCTTACAGTAAAACTCCTCATCGCTAGTTTCTTTGAGGTCTATTGCCAGCCATTTTGGTGAAAGGTTTGATTGTGTTTGGCTATGTAGACAAAGTTCCCCATGGTCACAGAATGCTAGGTTAGGAATATAGAAAATGGGATATCTGACCTATAGTTATTATTGAGCAGCTTGTGACGGGGTGTACCAAATCCGCACTGACAAGGCAGAGGTTAACAAACTGCTTTGGGCTCAGGCTTCAGTCCCCAATCCTAGAGTCGTGTAGTAATTTTTGTTGTCAGAAGGGGGTTGTAGTACAGTGAAGTTTGAGAACTCCTGAAATAAATCATTATTACAGATGGCATAAATGATAGTTAAGGTTACGTTTATGTCACAGAGGTCATGGAAGTCACAGAATCCTTGACTTCCAGAGACTTCAGTGATATTCTCTGCTTCAGCCCCAGGGGCTGCAGGACTCTGGAGCTGACAGTCAGTTGGGGCCCTGGCAGGGTTCCAGCGACAAGTGACACGGGGCTCCTGGCAAAGTTCCAGCGACAGGCGACAGTCTCACATGGGGGAAAGGGGATGCCTCAGGTGAGCAGCTGGGGTGTCCCAGTTTCTCTTTGGGAATATGGTCACCCTGCAGCCGCCGTGGCCAGAGGGGGAACCCCACAGCTCCTAGCCACCACAGTGGTGGGAGAAACCATGGAGCTGCAGCAGTAAAAGTCACAGACAGGTCACAGCTTCTGTGAATTTTTGTTTATTGCCCGTGACCTGTCTGTGACTTTTACTAAAAATAACCATGACAAAATCTTAGCCTTAATGATGGTCTTGTAACACAATATACTACGTGGCATGGCAAGCTGCAGTTATAACAGCAATTTGCTGTGGTAGTATGTAGACTAATCATTAAGCACTAGTCTGGGCTAGGCGCTCAAACGACGAGCATGGTATTAATACCTAGATATTATGAGATTATCCTGAGATCAATAAAGACAACAAAGTTTGTCTAGTGTGTTCTACTGCCATGATGTCAGCAGATCAAGCAGATGAAATACTACACCTGAAAGTGATCTGAAACCCATTCACTCCCACACTCACAGCTTCCTGCTAACGGCAGTGAAACATGGCTGCTGTCATAACCGGATGGCATGCTTCCATGTGCACCCTCTTTCTCATTCCTGTAATTGCGGCAGAGCCAGAATATATATTTAAAAAGCTAAATAATTTATTTTTTCTTAAACTATTTGCAATTCAGAATTAAGTGAGAAAGATAGGTGACTTATGTGTTTTGAAAGTGTCTTGACATGAGTTATGAATTTCAATATCCTCAATAATTGTACACATGGAAGAATTAGAAACATCCATTATTTGTGATTTATACTGTAAATTGTACACAAATCACATAAGACTAATGTTGGAGATTTTGATCTCAGTGCCATGGATTATATACTGGTGTAACTCAATATTTACCGTGGTGTGAGATCACCGTCAGATCCCTGGATTTGCAATCTCAAATCAGTAAACAAATCTGATAAAACAGCTGTTCTTCTGATGACAGAATCTATACTAACTTCACCAGGTTTATTATATATTTACATCAAAATAAAACTAGAATGTAAAACAATTTGGCTTCAGGATCCTACACTTCACTACAAATTCTTTGTCTGACTTCACTGACAAAACATTTGTTGCTTTAGAGTTTAGATCAAAGAAAACTAAGTGGAAGCTGTTTTCTTTTGATGTTAAGAAAACTTTTGACATAGTTACGGAAGCATGAGCCATGTGATGCATTCTGGAAATGAGCTGCAGAATAATTTGAAAAGTGTGTTATTTCTGCTGCATGAGACCTTCAATCTAGATATTGTTATAGGCAGGGCTGTTAGCACCATCTATTAAGGTTACTAACCCTTCCCACTGTAAGAGCCAGTTTTCAGCTGATTATTACTTTGCCAAACTTTAGCCATTCTGGATGAAATTTACATGCCTCATCTCTGCCTCAGCCAAAAGATTTCAGCCATTTCCAAGAACAAGGCTAGGGAAAAATATGCTGTTTTTCCCATGTTAAAAACATTCTGGCAAGCTTTTCTTTGAATAGCTCTATCTCCAACATGTTTTGGAGCACAGACCTGAAATTTAGCATCAGGGTTGCCTTTGTATCAGGGATGTGCCTTTTGCCATGTCTATGAAAATCTGTCCAAATTTGATCAAGTTATAAGATGTTGAACCAATCACAATTCTCATATGCTCAGTAGAGACGTCTTCCATTTTTTAGCTTCTAAAATTCTGAAGATTCTGTCCTCACCGAGCATGCTCATGCTTCTCACAGCTCCTACTGCTGTCCAGATTGAGAATGCAATGCTCCATCCCCTCACAGCTCCTAGGTGTGACCAGACTGCATGTGCCATCCCCATAGTGTGACTGAGCATGCATCCTCCAGTCCAGAGCTACAGAGACAAAACTGGACTTTCCCTGTAATGGCTGCTCCAGCTCAGGGTGGGGCTGAGCACTGGAGCTCAGCACAGGGAGCCTGTCTCTCCTGTGATCATCATTCCACCCCACCGTCCCCCGCCCAGCCCTCCATGGAACTCAAGCAGCATGGAGGAGGAATCTGTCTAATTCAAATGCAGAGGAGGAAAAAGCCAGACTGGGGGGAGGGAAAAAGAGCAGACTGGGACTATGGGGGGACAAACTGTAACTGGGTCTGGCTAAGCAAGGAAACTGGAACCTGGTCGGGAGACTGGGACTGGTAGCCAGCGAGGGAAGCAGAGAAGGGAACAGAGAATGGGTAGGTTGGGGGAGAGAAACACTGAGACTGGATAAGGAACTGCAGAGAGGCTGGCTAACTGGCTGGGCTGGGAGAATGGCACTAGGAACAAGTGAGGGGAGGAATGGAGTGAGGGAAGACAAATCTGACAAGGAGCTGGGGTGCAGAAGAGAACTGGGATGGGATGGGCAATGAAACTGGGGCAAGAAGCCAGGAAGGGACGGTTGAGATTGGTCAAATTAAGATTGCAGTCAGTTTTAATTCTGGCATTTTGTAACTTTTAAGTGCCTAACTTTGCAACCTTAACAATGTCCTTTTAATGTAGGGTTTGTGGTGGGGGGGTGGTTCTGTGTGTATCGTTGATGGCTTTTATGCAACTGTTACAGGTTAGTTTGCATATTTAAAAATATTAGTTCATGTGAACTGAAACTAGGGTTTTACATAGTTGTACTCTATCCCTCTCCTAATCTGGAGCCACTTCATCTCTCCATAACTCATACAGCATTCCTCATTTTTTGTAGGGGAGAGTTGTTTTTTTAATTAAAAAGATGGGTTTAAGGCAAAGTGGGTTGCTGGTGAAGGGAGCATTATAAATTTATTTTGACAAACTGTCCAAAGCCTAAAATTGTTTGCAGTGTTGTAGCCATGTTGCTCCCAGGATTTTAGAGAGACAAGCTGGGTGAGGTGATATCTTTTATTGGACCAACTTCTGTTGGAGAGCGAGACAAGATTTTGAGTTTACCCCTGGTGTTGGACAAACTTTTTGGCCCGAGGGCCACATCTGGGTATGGAAATTGTATGGCGGGCTGTGAATGCTCACAAAATTAGGGGTTGGAGTGTGGGCTCCAGGGTGGGGCCAGAAATGAGGAGTTAAGGGTGCGGGACAGTGCTTCAGGTTGGGACTGAGGGATTCAGAGGGCAGGAGGGGGATCAGGGCTGGGGCAAGGGGTTGGGGCACAGGAGAGGGTCAGGAGTGCAGGCTCCGGGCAGCAATTACCTCAAGCAGCTCCCAGAAGCAGCGGCATGTCCCCCAACTGGCTCCTAGGCAGAGGCGTGGCGAGGCGGCTCTGCGCGCTGCCCTGACCGCAGGCGCCGCCCCTGCAGCTCCCATTGGCCATGGTTCCTGGCCAATGGGAGCTGCAGGGGCAGCGTGCGGAGCGCCCTGGCTTTCCCTGCGTGTAGGAGTCGGAGGCGGGACATACAGCTGCTTCCGGGAGCCGTGCAGAGCAGGGCAAGCCCCAGACCAGCTCAAGGGCCAGATTAAAACATCTGGAGGGCCGGATGCAGCCCCCCGGGTCATCGTTTGCCCACCCCTGGTTTACACAGAGCACTTCTTCAGGTCTGGGAAATGTATAGAGTCCTGCAGATCAGTGGATATCCGCTTTATATCCGTGGATATCTGCATCTGTGGATGCAGATGTATTGTTTACCATCTTTGCAGATGGTGGATCTGATGCAGATCCAAATTTTTGTATCTACGCAGGGCTCTAACCGTTAGGGTAGTAGTAGGCATCCTTCAATCTCTAGAGACTATGGGTATGCGCCCCTGAGAGGTAAAGAATTTACTCGGTTTTATGGCAGCTGCAAACATGGCTGAAGAGACCCACTCAAGAGAGACAATCTCTGCCGCAACTTTCACATTCAAAAGCGATGTTTCAACCCTTTGGGCTTTGCCTTCTGCAAGTGCTTTTCTCCTCTGCTTCCTCTTGTAACTCCAGAGATCTTTATTGAACTTTTCTTTCCAAAGGCTGCGGTCTTGAGTGTGATCTTCCCAGTCATCCACATCCATGTCCATTCCTTTCAGGTCTCGCTTGCACAAATCCTTGAAATGCAATTTTGGGCATCCTTTAGGTCTTTTTCCAGATACCAATTCTCCACAGAGGATGTCCTCTGGGATGCACCCATCATCCATTCGGCACACATGCCCAAGCCAGCGGAGGCGTCTCTGTTTGAGGAGTATTTGCATGCTGGATATGCTGGCCCATTTGAGCACCTCAGTGTTGTTGACTCTGTCCCTCCAGGAGATTCCAAAGATTCGACGAAGGCAACGCATATAAAAGCTGTTGAGCCTCTTTTCCTGATGAAAGTATAAGGGCCATGTCTCGCTCCCATACAAAAGTGTGCTGATAAGACATGCACGATACACACAGATCTTTGTGTGTTCTGTCAGTTTGCTGCTTTGTCACACCCTCTTGTTCAATCTAGACATTGTTGTGGTGGCTTTTCCAATGTGGATGTTGAGTTTTGTTTCAAGTGAAAGATTGCCTGCAATAGTGGACCCCAGGTATATGAACTCATTCACCACTTCAAGTTCATAGTTGATCTTGATGGAGGGTGTTTCCTCAACTCCTTGTTTGTCTTTTTTAGGCTTATAGTAAGCTTGAAGTCTTGGCAGGCTTTGGAAAAACTGCCCATAAGGTTTTGGAGATGAGCTTCTGTGTGGGTTGTTACTGCTGCATCATCAGCAAAGAGGTGTTGGATAAGGGCCTCCCAAGTCTTGGTTTTAGATCTTAGTCTTGCGAGATTGAACAGCTTTCCATCAGATCTTGTGTGCAAGTAGATTCCCTCAGTTGAGGAACCAAAAGCTTGTTTCAGTAGCAGGGAGAAGAAGATCCCAAACAGAGTTAAGGCAAGTACACAATCTTGCTTAACTCAACTATGAATCTGCAAAGCCTCAGAGACTGAGACGTCATATTGGACTGTGCCATACATGTTTTCATAGGAAGATCGAATCATGCTTAAGTGCTTGGGGGGGTAAGGGGGACATCCAATCTTTTCTAGAAGCGTGACATGTCCACTTTTACTAACAAGGTCAAAAGCTTTGTGAGATCGATGATGGCTAAGTAGAGGGGCTTTTTTTGTTCTCTGCATTTCTCTTGTAGTTGTCTCAGCAAGAAGATCATGTTGATAGTAGACCTTTCAGCTCTGAAGCTGCACTGTGATTCTGGATAGATTCTGTCTGCAAGGGTCTGAAGTCTGTTCAGGACAACTTGGGCAAAGGCTTTTCCCATAATACTAAGAAGGGAAATGCCACGATAGTTGTTACAGTCGCTCCTGTCACCTATTTTTTTTATGGAGAGTGATGATGTTGGTGTGTCTCATTTCTTGTGGTACTTTGCCTTCTTTCCAGCACAGGCAGAGCAACTCATGAAGATGTTGCAGTGGAATAAGCGACACAGGGTGCTGGTGCAGATACATATAAAAGGTGGAGTGCCTCTCACGGGTCGGATACAAGTTAATTATCAGCAAAGAGTCCTGTGGCACCTTATAGACTAACAGACGTTTTGGAGCATGAGCTTTCGTGGGTGAATTCACCTACGAAAGCTCATGCTCCAAAACATCTGTTAGTCTATAAGGTGCCACAGGACTCTTTGCTGCTTTTACAGATCCAGACTAACACGGCTACCCCTCTGATACACGTTAATTATCGCAGATGTGGATCCAATTTTTTTTATCCATGCAGGGCTCTAGAAACGTACTCCAGAGGGTCACAGCTAAATAGAAGGTAGAACAGATTGTTTAGAATAAGTAGTTAAAACATATTTCAAGGGACCATTCAAGGTGAAGTGGCCAGTTAACACCTGTTCAGTCATGGGGAAAAAAAGGAGGGCAAAAGCTGGGGGGGGGGGGCGATGGGAGGTTAGTGGGTTATAGATTGTTGTAATAAACCATAAATCCAGTGTCTCTATAGAGAGTACATGATTTTTAGTATCTAGGCTCATCTTTTGAAGGTGTTGTGCAGGTTTTCTTTGCGGATGGTGACAACATAGCAATAAAAAACCCATGGCTGGCCCATGCCAGCAGACTCAGGCTCACGGGACTTGAGCTGAGGGGCTGTTTCAGTGCTCTGTAGACTTTTGGGCTCAGGCTGGAGCCTGAGCTCAGGGACCCTCCCACCTCGCAGGGTTCTACTGCCCAGGCTCCAGGCCAAACCCAGAAGCAATGAAACAGACCCACAGCCTGAGCCCTGTGAGCCCGAGTTGGCTGGTATTGGCCAGCCACGGGTATCTAGTTGCTGTGTAGACATACCCTAAAAGGTCAGATATAGAGTGATCACTTTGTGAAAAGTGTTCACCCACAGGGTCATGGGTTTGTTTTTATCATCATTCTTCTGTGAGAGTTCATTTGAGAGCATAGTGATTGTCTCATTTCACTCATACAGTTGTTACTGGGGCATTTAGTGCACGTGATGAGGTACATCACCTCATGGGAACAGCCATGGGTACTAGGATGGTTCCCCAATATACCAACCTCTTCATGGGCCACCTTGAAGAATTATTTCTGGACAAATGCACCACAAAAGCAATGATATAAACATTTATGATATTTTCATCATCTGTTCCATCTTCCATTTAGCTGTGGCACACTGAGTACATTTCCCAGACCTGAAGAAGAGCTCAGGGTAAGTTCGAAAGTTTGCCTCCCTCACCAACAGAAGTTGGCCCTATAAAAGATATTGCCTCACTCGCCTTGTCTCGCGTACACCTAAAAAGTCGACAAATGAACTGTTGGGCAACGAAACTACTCGCACTTCTTTGAGGCAACTTTAAAACACGGCTCGTCAAGAATGAAGAGTTGAGCATTGGGATTGAATTTATTTGACTTCTCAGTTACCTATAATGTGGATTTCATGCCTAGATACCAGGCTACTTTAAAAACAGTTGGATAATCTATAAAAGCAACTCTTCCAATTGAAAATAGCCAGTTAAGTTCTTTCCAGTTGTATTAAAATTTACCAAAAATGCTGGATTTTGTGTTAAAAATAAGTGGACCAACCCCGAAATGCTGCACAGTGTGTAAATTATAAGTGAACCATGCAGAAAAAATCCAGGCAGGTGCTTTTTTTGTTGTTATTCTTCCCTTTCTTCACTCTTTCAAATGCAATTTCCTTTTAACTGCTTTTCATAATTGGTTTCTCATTCAAATAAAAAGGGAGCTCTTTAAGTCTGAGAGGTGTCAAGCACCCAGCTCTGGTCAATCTGACCACAAGATCAAGGCCAGTTGTTCTGAATACTGACTGTAAAAATAGCATTGAAATACCATTGTATTTCAAAGACACTAGATAAAACATTCTCAATTTAAAAATAAAAAGTTGTTTTTTCTAATCCCAGTTTGTAAATTTGCCCTGGAAGCGGAGAGTCAAGCTAGGTTCTTTTTGGCTTAAGCCCCATCACCAATTAATAAAAGATTCTACACCTCCATGGTAGTTAGCAATACTATTGATGATGTGCTAAACGAGCAGAATCCAGCTCCCTCTTCCACAGCCATTCTTTACTAACAGGAATAAAAAGTAGTAACATCTTAATTTTCTAAGCAAATAAATCAATTCAGACTGAAAAAAAAACCTGCTGTGAAAGAACATAAAATTTTTAGTGATTTTTAACTGTAATTCCACGTCAAGGCTCCAATATTCTGCTTAATTCATCAGGTCCACGTGCCATCTGTATTAATCAATTGTTTGTATTGGCTGGCCCGGACACTTCCTGGGTACAGTGAATCCAGCCTGTTTCTATAGCCCCCCCCCCACCCCGTACAGTCCCCCTGCCAACACACACATCTCCTCCCAGCCACCTATACCCAAAGTTCCCTCATCTGCACAGAAACCCCTATACAACAATCCCTTGTCTGCATGAAAGCAATCTGTGCAGGTCCCTCCCCCATTCTGGGTACGCACTGTTCCTTCGCACCACGCAGCCCCCCTTCCCCCGGCTGTGCAATGCCCCTACCTGCACACAGCTCCCCCCCACAACCGCTGTGCAGTGCCCGGCACCACAGCTCCTCCCTCCCCCCCACCCCCCGTGTAGTGCCCTGCGTGCACGCAGCTCCCCTTCCCACGCGCTGTGCAGTGCCCTGTTTGCACACAGCTTCCCGGTGCAGTGCCCCCGTGTGCACACGGCCCCCGCTTCCCTAGGATGTGCAGTGATCATGTGCACAAAGCTCCCCGATGTAGTGCCCGTATCCCTCCCATGCAATGCACACTGTGTGCACGCAGCCCCCCGAGCAGTGCCCCTGTACGCACACAGTCCCCCGCTGCAATGCCCCTGTGCGCACACAGCCCCCCGAGCCGGGCCCCTGTGCGCACCCTGTCCCCCCGGTGCAATGCCCCCGGGCGCACACAGCCCCCCCCCCCGTGCAGTGCCCCTGTGCGCACACAGCTCCCCCCCCCGAGCAGTGCCCTGTGCGCACACAGCCCCCGAGCAGTGCCCCTGTGGGCACACAGCCCTCACCCCCGAGCAGTGCCCCTGTGCGCACACAGCCCCCCGAGCAGTGCCCCTGTGCGCACGCAGCCCCCCGGTGCAATGCCCCTGTGCGCACACAGCCCCCCGGTGCAATGCCCCTGTGTGTACGCAGCCCCCCGGTGCAATGCCCCTGTGCGCACACAGCCCCCCGGTGCAATGTCCCTGTGTGCACGCAGCCCCCCGGTGCAATGCCCCTGTGGGCACACAGCCCCCCGGAGCAGTGCCCCTGTGGGCACACAGCCCCCTCACCCCCGGAGCAGTGCCCCTGTGGGCACACAGCCCCCCGAGCAGTGCCCCTCGGGCTCACCCAGCCCACGCACCCTTTGCATAGCAGGTGGGGCTGCCCCTAATTCGGCAGCCGCCGCCCCTTCCTCCCTCCACACGGCGGGGCTGGCGGCGCCCCCCGGCGCCTCAGAGCTGAGCGCGCCGCCCCCACGCCCCGAGCCGCTGGGCGGAGCCGCCCACCGCTCTCCCGTCACTGCCGGCCTCCCCCCGCGTCCCCCTCACTCGCTCCCGGGACATCCGGGTCCTCGCTGCCGCTCAACTCCGCGGGCCCGGAGGGGCCCAGCCCGCCGCACTCCCCGGCGGCCCGGCCTCCTCCCCTTGCGCGCTGTGCTGCCCGGCTGGCGCGCCGCGAGCCCAGCATGGGGGGCAGCCGCTAGGGAGCCCCCTGCTACCATGCAGAGTCCCGCTGCCCGGCCTGGGTGAGGGGCCTGCAGCAGCACCTGGCAGAGAGACCCTGGGCCCGAGGGGAAAGGGGCTGCCTCCATCCAGCAGGAGACAGCCCTGGCCCCCCCGTCTCCCCCCTGGGTGGGGGCCGGCTCCACCTGCTGTTTGGCCCTGACACCGAGCCAGTGCCTGGGCCATGTTCCCGCACCCCCTGGCCCCGGTGGCAGTGCGGGGTGCAGAGATGGGTGCCCCCTCTGTGCGCCGGGTCGCAGTGCCTGCCAGGATGCGGGGCGGCAGTGGCACCATGCTGGTGCCCTCCATGCTCATGTTTGGGGTGATTGTGGCTTCCAGTGGCCTGCTGCTCATGATTGAGAGGGGCATTTTGGCAGAGGTGAAGCCACCACCACTCCATCCCCCACATGGAGACCACGCTTGGAGGAGCAGCAGTGACACCAGGGCAGTGGCCCCAGAGGACATGGATTACCAGGTGCTACAAGATGTTCGTAACCGGACAATCCGCACCATGTGTGGGCAAAAGAACATGCCTCACAGTATCTGGGAGCTTTCAGGAGGTCAGAGGAAAACAGTGCTCAAACACATCCTGGTCAGTGATAAATATCGCTTCTTATATTGCTACGTCCCCAAAGTCGCCTGTTCCAACTGGAAACGAATACTGAAAGTTTTGGATGGAGCGCTGGAGAATGTGAATGTCAAGCTCAAAATGGACCACAAGAGTGACTTGGTTTTTCTTGGCGACATGAAGCCAGATGAGATCAGCTACCGGCTAAAGCACTACTACAAATTTATATTTGTTCGAGACCCGATGGAGAGACTTTTATCAGCTTACAGGAATAAATTTGGAGAGATCAAAGAGTACCAGTTAAAGTATGGTGTGGAAATAGTAAAAAGATACCGAAAAAGCACCAGAAAGTCCACAGGGGATGATGTCACCTTTTCTGAGTTTCTCCAATACCTATTAGATGAAGAGGCAGAGAGAATGAATGAACACTGGATGCCCATCTACAACCTATGCCAACCCTGTGCGGTGAGGTACGATTTCATCGGATCATATGAAAGACTGACTGTGGATGCAAATTACATTCTTGAACATGTTCAAGCACCTTCTTTTATCCGTTTCCCAGAACGACAATCATGGTATAAGCCTGTGACTCGGGAAACTCTACAATACTATATGTGTAACACTCAACGTGGGCTTATAAAAGAACTGTTACCAAAATACATTCTGGATTTCTCATTGTTTGCCTATCCTCTTCCAAACATTACTAGTGAATTTTGCAGACAGTGAACTTTTTCTGTTTGTGGGCTGGTCTATGCTAGAATCTTATGCTGATAGAATAATGTGCAACATTTTTATACTGGCAGAAGCTCTAGTGTAAGCAGTTGTATCGGCATAAAAATACTTTTGCTGGTGTAGATTATTTCACTCAATAACCTGTATACATTCTACTGTCAAAAACACTTTTATGCCAGCATGAACTGCGGCTACACTAGAAGGGTTTGCTGGTATAGCTGCACTGGCAAAAGCTACACTTTTCTAGTGTAGACAAAGCCTGTGAAACAGTCTGTGTCCTATGCACGTTTCCTAATTTTATACTTTTTAAACCTTTTAAAATATCAAATATTATATGATATATATATAGCCTTTACAACTAGAATATATTTTACCTCTGTATTGTTCCAATTTTACTATGTCTATGTGCCGCTGAGTTAAGCACAATAGCTTTTATATATCTTTTTTTAAAAAACTTCTCTCTACAGCACAAGACAGTGAATATATGCAAAAGAATCAGGGAATTGATATATTTTAAGCACAAAGCATTGTTCTGTTTTTGTAGTCCACGTTACATTTTCTGGGGCAGAATTACCCACAGCATCAACTGTATTAGCTGTTTTTTAAAGAGTTACTGCAAGATAGTTAAATTGTTCCGAGGTTGAACTGGTGGAAGCAGTGATGGGAAATTCTGAGATAAAAGTATTTCGTAAACTAGGCCTGAGTATCCATAATCTTTACACTTGGGGAATGCATCTAAAGCTGACAAGTCAGTTCTTGTTCTGTGACGTAGCAGTGCCTGGGTTGTGGAGTATTTTATTTCAGTATTGAACCACTGTTGTATTCATTGAAAAAGTTAATGTGTTCCTCTTGATACAAGATGTTAACTCAAAGACAATTCACTGTTCATTTTATTTTGTGTGATTAAAGATCTGAGAATACCAATTACTTACATAGCGAAACTAACATTTGGTGTAGCAATGTACTTATTACTAACAAATTCTTCTTTTGAGCCTCTTTTTTTAAAAAGTTATTAAAATCAAGCGTTTCTCAGCCCTTGTAACAAAATTTAGAAACTAACTTATAGTGGTTATGTACAGCCTATGGAGAAAAAACAAGAAAAAATGCTTTATGCAGCTGCATTTGATGCTACTGTAAGTAAATGCTCAGTTCTGCTTTTTATATGTGCATGACATTTTCATAGCTATTTATATGTAAGAATTATGATTCAACTTTAAAAGTGTGGATGATAATGTTCAAATTTGTTCATGACAGTTTATACAGTATCTGCATTTTTAATAAAATTTATATATAAATTTTTCTGTGGCTTGGTTCTTTTCTTTTAGTCATGGATTGTTGTTGTTATTATTTATTTGTATTACAATAGCAGCAATGCCCCATTATGCTAGCCGCTATACAAACACATAACAAATAAGCAGTCCCTGTCCTGAAGAGTTTACAATCAAAGAGTAAGACCAAAGAGAACAAACAGGTGAATAAAACAAACAGATGGGGGGAGAACAAGGAAACGATAATACTAATCAGCATGAAAAGCAGTGGATACAGCAAACTATATGCCTAACCATTGTCCAATTAACCTAGAGTGATGTAGCTAGATGTTAAGATACATCATACAGTTTTTTATCTTCTAGAAGCACCTTTTTGTAATGTGACAGGCATTTAAAAAAGTGTTCTTTATAACTTTCTAAGTACTGCCACCTCTATAGCTAGATGCACATGCTGTGTTAATATTCACTGTGCATATATGGCATGTCTCCTAACAGTGTAGCCTATCAGGCTGTTCAAGGGAAATGGTATAAGCCCACATTTCAAGCAAGCCTGGACAAAAGCACTAGGATATATACACCTCTACCCCGATATAACGCGGTCGTGGGGAGCCAAAAATCCCTACCGCGTTATAGGTGAAACGCCATTATATCGGGGTAGCAGTGGCAGGGCTGCAGCGGTGATTTAA
Organism: Mauremys reevesii; assembly: GCF_016161935.1. Taxonomy (NCBI): domain Eukaryota; kingdom Metazoa; phylum Chordata; order Testudines; family Geoemydidae; genus Mauremys; species Mauremys reevesii. The sequence goes on from NC_052626.1 coordinate 59,376,212, forward strand.
AGAGCCCAATACATACATATATTTCAAAATACTAGCTGTAGTCCCTCCCTCTAAATCTACCCTGTTTTTCTTTACCCTATTTGTTTGCCTGTCATAGCCACATCCTTTGATCAGCTTGGATCTCACAGATGTGGTTAAGTTGTAACCTTAGTTATTCCTGAGGCGCTCCATTGATTTCAGTGGGAATGCACAAATGTGATGGACAATAGAATTTGGATCTTGGTGTTGGAATTTATCGAAACTTCTAGAAATGTCTGGATCATTCCCCAGATAAAGGCAGCAGATATTAGTCAAGAGTTTTTGTAAAATGGGTGTAAATGATGAAGCAAAGCAAGTGTAATTAATTTTGTTCTCTGAATTTATTTAAATTGAATATACTGGATGGAACTTACTCTCCCTCTCCCCCCGCTTTCTACACCTACATCTATGAAGGCTGAGGGATTATCACAAAAATGTTCTCTTGTTTGGCTTTTTGCTTTTTTACTAAAAAAATAATTTAAAATAGTTTTAAAGGTTTAAAATGCTTGTTGGCTTACATGCTGCAGCTTCCCCTCTCTAGACAAGATTTGGTTTCTGCCCACAGAAGGGTCAGTGTTTTGCTTTTCTTTGAATCTCATACTCCTGTGCATTTGCTCCTGTTCATGTTATCAATCCCCTTTTTTCCATTTAAGCCAAGAAAATTACCCCCCTCTCAATTTTGTTTGTTTGTTAATGCAGTCAGGAAATTCAAAGTTTGTTACTCACAGAATGAGCATAATTCTATCACTGAATGTGCTATAAAATATACTCAGGTATGCAAAATACTGCGTAAATTTAAGGGAGACAAGTTATGGTTGCTGCCATAAGCCAAACTTGATTTCCCTTACTTTGTCAGGATTGCAGTCTATCCTGGCATTATTGATTCTGTTTGCTTTTAATTCAGCATACTGTAAACTGTGGTCCACTGATCACAAAAGTGAAGAATCAGTCATTGCTCAATTAATGATACTTCCTGGTCCTGTTGTCCAAGGTTTTTAAGATTTACTGAAGCATTTTTTGGCAAACTAAGAACAAAAACATAAGCTCCTTCTGCCTGCTCCATGTCTTTTCTTTTGTCAGGTGTTTCTTTGCTGCAAATTAAATCATGATAAAATGCTGTAAATGATATCAAAATAGTAGGGGTAGCAAACACAGAGGAGGCTAGAACTAAGCGGCAGGCAAACCTGGAAAGCCTAAAGTTATGGAGGATGTAAGCAACAAGGGGGCCTTTGGTGCTAATAGAAGTAAAACTGTCACCAGCTCAATTCCAAAGGGAGAGGACATAACCAATCAGCCACTAACTGCTTTAGGGCTAGTCTACACTTACCTGCCGGGTCGACGCGGTGAGTTCGACTTCTCGGAGTTCGAACTATCGCGTCTAATCTGGACGCGATAGTTCGAACTCCCCGCGCGCTCCGGTCGACTCCGGTACTCCACCACTGCAAACGGCGGTGGCGGAGTCGACCTTGGAGCCGCGGACTTCGATCCCGCGGCGTCTGGACGGGTAAGTAGTTCGAACTAAGGTACTTCGAGTTCAGCTACGCTATTCACGTAGCTGAACTTGCGTACCCTAGTTCGACCCCCGCCCTTAGTGTAGACCTGCCCTTAGTGTGTTCAGTTTGTTTTAAATGTTTCTTTTTTCTGGCACTGTTCTAAATTGGCAGGATTAAATAGCTGGTTGCTCCTCATTAGTTTCAGTAGTGATGTTTCTTTTTCTTCCTTCCTACCTCACTCCTTGCACTCAAGCACAATAAAAAGCTATCATTTCTATTACTAATTATTTCTTTGTTTAACCCGCACAATGTACTTAGTGTTGCACAATACACAAAAAGAAACAGCTCTCATCTGCCCTAAAGATCTTACAATCTAAAAAATCTTTTTTTTTCATAGTAGAATAATTAGACAGATGCTTTTAAGACGAGACAGATTAAGTAACAAGACACTAGAGAGACTAATGGGAAAGAAATTGCTCAGAGCAGAAAAGCCCCTGCAGTAAGGACAAGCCTAAACTGAATTCTTGCCAAGAACCAGTCTGTCTCAGCAATGAAATGTAACGAAAGTCTGAACATGGCCCCTTGAATTCTGCAGCACTGCAGTTCCACTTTTTGCAGTAAGGGAAGGGGAATTCCTGCATCAGCAACTTGAATATGCTGTACCCCCTCTAGCATTAATCAGTGTCTCATAACACAAGAGTCAAGAGGAGAGAAAAGAGAAGTTGTGCAATATAACTGCCAGATTTTAACTACTTTTTGTGACTGGTCGTGAACTTCTCAGCCATCTCTAGAATATCAGCGAGCTATGGGTACAGCACTTGAAGTGAGCATGACATGCCATCCAACAGACCTTTGGCCTGATTCTCCACTTACACCAGTTAGTTCCTGATCCTGCAAATTGCTTTACATAAGCAGATCCTTGTGAGGCCAGTTTGCAGGATCAGGATCTAAATGGAGAATAAAATTCTGATCCAACACCCACTGAAGTCAATCAGAGTTATTTCATTTAGGGGTACTGAATTGGGCTTTAACTTAATTGAAGTCAACACAGTTATTATACCATTGTATAATTGGTGTAAGTAAGTGGAGAATGGGGCCCCTTGTGAGGACAAGCAATTGTGAGGTCATGGACTACTAGTGAAATTCCATTTGTGCCTGCAGACAGAACTGTTTGGTCTAAACGTGTACCATAGAGGCAGGAAAACCAGAGGATATGTTTACACACTCTAAAATGGGATTTGGTGCCAACCATGCATTTTGACACAAAGTTGCAAATTCATGTTCCAGATCTATCCTAACATTATGAAGGCATCTTCTCATCTTAAAAGAGCAGGAAGTAGTGATGTGTTTCCATCTGTCTACTACAATCCTTTTACCTAATACTTTCTAATTCTGTAATCATAAGCCCTGGTCCTGACCACCCTCTGAGAAGTCTGCATGTTTTGCATATGGAAGTATTCAAAGATAAGTAGACACTATCTTCCCGATGTAATGTGTTTTACCAGTTTATATGTTTGTGTTTTAATATATGCATAATTGTAATGGGTAAATTAGTGTTTGTTGTTAATTAGGTGCTTAATGCAAATGTTTAATGAAGGAACTCCAGGAATAAATGGTCACCAATGGAACTAGCTCAATTGACTGCTTAGAATTTTCACACGCTCACAGACTGTATAAGAGTCGTGAACACGGACATCGGGTGCTGTCCGTTAGAGAAGCGGCAGAGTACCTGTTAGGTCTGTGCGGGTGTCGAGGACATCCTTCGTCGGTTCCTGATCCTTCCAATGATAAAAAGGCTTCTAGCATCAAGTCTTACCTGGTTCCAGCTGTTGTGGTTCCTGGGTCCAGTCATCCGCGAAAGCTCTGTGCTCCTGCCTCTGGCCATGCCAGTCCGGGTCCGGCAGTCAAAGGTCCAGAGTTCTGCGATCCCTTGCAACTGAATCAGGTACTTACCATCAACATCTGATTCCAGTCCATCACCCAACATGAAACAGTACAGTTTCTGGGGTGCCAAAGTATGTTTTATTTAGGTTATTTAGGCCAAGGGTTAGTATTGGGGCAATCACAATTGTTGTTATTTTAAGGTTTTATGCATTTATTCTTCCCTTTTCCCTGTTTTTCTTAATTATCCCAATTAAACTATCTTTTCTGTTTTCGAAGCACAACATTCTCTGTCTTTCTTTAGTTCTTTAACTCAGAGGGCAGTGGGAGAAGGGTTTAACATTCAGATCTAACCTTCCCAGGCGATAGAGATACTGATAGCCAGATAAAGGACTTGGCCACTGTTACTGGGAAATAGTATAACACCAGGGATGCCAAATGAACTCATCAGATCCCACAAACTTGCTCAAGGCACTGAAGCAAAGGCCTGATGGAAGTGTACAAAAAGTGCTCCACACAACCTATTAAATTCAGCCGTCTTCTGAAAAAGCTGTATCAAGATAAAAATCTGATTGACAGTGGAATGACCTGGTCTAAAGCTGCACTGAGTATCCTGGTCTTTGCCACAAAGTGCATCATTGACTTGGGACATTAACATGGAAGCAAAGGTTTCCCCTGGGATTGACCATAGCATCATGCTTCTATAGTTGCTACATTTGGCCTTATCACTCTTTTTGTACAGAGGATGAATAACCACCTTCTTCCGGTCATCAGGGTTGATATTAGTATGCCAGATGAACTGGAAGAGCCTATGCAACCATGGTACTACAATACCATCATCTGTCTTCAGCAACTCAGGGGTAATGTTACAAACCCCTGGTGCTTACCCAGACTTCTGCTTATGAACTGTGATCCTGTTCTCTCCTTCTTTGAAGGAAGGTGGCTCTTCTGGAACTTCCTGCCCTCTTCATATGGAAGAGCGACTGCAGTCGATGGACAATGAAAGAGCATCTTGAGAGGATCTTCCCATTTATGCAACTGACCTTGCAGACTCTGGCTGATGCTGCCATCCTGATTCTTTACTGGTTAAGCTGGTTCCACCTTCCTTGCAAACACTGCAAAGATGACTAGGGACTGGAGAGATCGTGCCTAGTGACAGCCCGTTCTGAACTGGCTGCCTGAGTTGACCACCAGGATTCCTTATATTTTTTACACAATGACTTGACAATGTTCCAAGTCAAACCCGTTCAGCCTTTACTTTTGCTCTCAACAAACATTTTGTTGAAGATGCAGATTGTAGCCATGCTGGTTTCTTAGGTGCATCTGCTGTAAGTGTCTCTTCACTGATCCCCCTCCCCCTCCTTCCTGGAATGCTTGTGGGATGAATGGGCTGCTTAAACAGCTGGAAGATCAGAAGAGCTCCCAGATAGACAAGGTGTCTGGGACTCTAATTGGGCAGCTCTCACACACCCAATGCATGGACACTGGCTGAGATGGAGTGTGACCAACCAAATGCAGCCAAGTCATCTCTAGTCACAGGCCATGAGGAGCAGGTCCTTAAAAAGGGGAAGAGGCCATGTGCTCAGCTGTGCACTCACAAGCTTGTACCTCCCATTAAGGCCCTTTGCCCGGACCGCCTGGCCAGTGGTTCACTGCGTTGCATTCCATTGTGCCTTGGGAAGACTTACCTTAGTCGCATCATCCATCGCTGTGCTGTGGGACACTCACCTTGAAGGATCCTGACATCTCCAGTGCCGTGCCTGTCCTGGGAGCATGAGTAGGCGAGTGTGAGTGTGACCACCCTCCCTTCCTTTCTTTTGAGCTTAGCTATCAGTATAATAAACGTGCTGCTTTCTGCCAAACTCTGGTGGGTCATTAGTCCTCCCTAAGCTTACTAGCTGGCCCAATTTCTGGTAACAGTGGCAAGTATCAAATATTTTGGCAGTTTCATAGATAATGCTAAAGTATGCTCAAAAGATGCAGACACTCATGTGTCAGCATCTGCTGCCGTATTTTGGGCCCTTTAAGTGGCCTCTGTGGGGGCGTGGTGACATCAAGTTTGCTACGAAGCTGCGGATCTATAGAACCATAGTCATACCAACTCTATTGCACAGAAGGGAAACTTGGGTACTGTGAAGGGCTGAAGAACCCTGGACTGATGTTTTTGGTTCTTGTCATCTTCCCCAGCTGCCCATATCAAGAGATAGGACAAGAGAAGAATTGAGGATATTCAAACCCGAACCAAGCAACTGCCTTCATCAGCACTGGTTCAGTTTCTGCGGCTTTCTGGGTATGGACATAGTATTAGAATGGAAGACCAATGAATTCAGAAGTGTTGTGTACCAAAAAAAGTCGCTACACAGCCAGTGATCATGTGGGTGTCAAAAGCTTCAGTGGCGCAATCCAGGTGGTATTCAGTTTGCAAGGAGACCATGTTCCTTTGGGATTTGTCATGATGATGATGATAATGAAAAATATGTAGAAACAATCCATTAGTATTAATCCTAGCTCATTATTGAGGAGTGCTGCTGAAAGGGACTCCCTGGGTTGTCAGAATGTTACTTTGTTTTACTATGCCATTAATTACTTTTTACCAGTACACCAAAATATTTCACACAGTCAGGACTTTGCTAACAACAGCTTAGAAGGAGCAAATTAAGTTATTTTGCCTTCACTACCTTTTTGGTCAGGCTTAGGTGATGAACTGGGATTTAATGATGTCTTAACTTTTACATTCTTCTTTCCTCTCAGGCCCAGTAACAAAGCCCAGTATAAATAACAATATTTCTAGCATACGCATGTCTGAACTCCAAATTTCGGTCTGTAATATTGTACATTCAGTGATGTGTGAGGATTTTGTTGATCCATATGTCCACACAGGGTTTATTAACTTCCAAAACCACTTAAGCTTGCCAGTTGCGATGTGAAGCTCTGTGGCAGTACTTAGCACAAAGGTCTCTTCAGTTCCACAGATGCAAGATGCAAAAACAGTCTTTCTGCTTGTTGCTTTTTTCCTCCACTAGAGAGCAAATGTTCCATCTCCTCCATATGGTCATCAGTATCTCCCTGGTCCTTTGAGTAATTAAGTGAATTGTTGATTTCATCTGAAACTTAAGTTTAGGAGCCTTGTTCCTCACATCTGTCCATAGACCAATGCTTTGCTGCTATTTAATAAGAAAGTTCTGAGGTATTTTTACGGATGTTTTAATCAATCTTTTATAAAATATGATGCTCAGGTAAGGTACCGTATTGACAGTCTTGAAGACAAATGCTATCTCTTTCTCCACAGAACAGCCATAGGCAGTATAGGCTTCCCCACATCGTCATGCCCACACGCTTCAACTTTGTCATTGAGAACACTTCTAGATGTGAGAGAATAGTTCAGTCTCCATGCACTTCAGTCCTTGGGCTCTTTGTTAAGACTGCCAACAAGAATGGTGAGTAGCGTCAGTTCTGATGGTGGTGGTGGTTTAATGACATGGAGATTTGTTTACTGAGAATAGGACGGAGACCACCAAATTAATTTCATACAGATTACTGAACAATCATTATGTGATAACTTGCCATCACAGCTCACTACTGACCTGGGATGCCTTCCAACTAGTGAGGGTCCAAGTGGAAGAAAGCTTATATCCCCTTACGAGTTCATTGAACTATCCAGTCCTCCTGGTCTTTGTTCCTCCTGGTAGAAATGAGGAAACAGCAGCAAGCAGGGGAAATTTTTAAATGTCAGTTATCAGCCTCACATATTTTTGCAATTTTGTTCAGTTTCAAGGCCTGTACTTTTCCAGTAATATGTTTTGTTGGATCAGAGACAATCTAGTGACATCTGTAGGCTAGTTAATTGTTGTACGTTACTTTACAATAAACTGAATCAGATCAGCAGGAGGAGAACCAAATTATTTGGAATCAAGTTTGCTTAGGTGAAATATTGTTGCCCTAGCCCTTCTGTGTAACACTGCTGGCACAAGCATAGAAGAAAGATATTCCTAAGGATGATGTGAAAATACACAAAGAATATCTATCTGTCCATCCATGCATGTAGTAATCACTGTGGTATCTTAGCTCTTCAGAACATTTTCTGTAGTCAAGGTGGCTGGTCTACATACAGACCTGGAGTCTTCTCTTTTTTCCACATGCACCGAACAGGGAAAGGGCATTTAATAATTGCCTGGTTCTGATTACAGGTTGTCTGAAGGTTTCTGTTGTTTCATCCTTTATATTAAAGATTACTTGGCCACGCGGAGAAGCCTGATTCAGGAACTCCTCCTTATGAAATGAGTTTCATATCATCCTCAACTGATTGAGATGTTTAATGACAAATGGAAAAGGATCCTTGATTCAGGTAGTTGAAGTGATGTAAACGTTTGATCTCTGAGCAATTCTATATTAAAAATGACCACTGAAACCCTTTTTTGTTCTCTAACGTGATATGTTGTCTAGTGATGTACTGACATGAGACATTCTCTGAGAAGTAGGTATAACTGATCATTTCCCTACATATTCTCTTGTTTAGATAGTTATGGTTTGTTATCAGGTATACAGACATCCCTTACCTGTGTAAAGAATGGCACCTTACATTAGTACAACTGGAAAAAAGTCAGATATTGCGTTTAATTTTAAGCAATTGTAGTGCTTACTTGATTGTATTGTTATTATTAGTTCACTTGTTTGGGGCAATAAAACTAGACTGGTGCGCTTTTCCTTTAAATCATTTTCACTTCCTCATTCTCATACACTAGCACAGTGATATTTTGTCTGAGTTTCCACTACTGCGGGAGATTTTTTTTAAAAAATAACTTCATTGATTCTTTTAAAAAATTAAAACTTTTCTATTGAAATTTGGTTTTATAAACCTTGTGTAACAATAACTAAATTACTAGCAAAAAATACCTGACAGTGACCTTTTCTTTAAAGCATGTGGAAAAAAGAATGTTTTAGTGGTTTGTTTGAAAGTAAATTCTATTTAAACACAACCTGGGTATCCGTAGCAGGGCCAACCTTTGTTCAAAGAGTGCCCTGAGTAAGACAGAAATTGGTGCCCCCCTAAAATATAATCATTTGGGATCACCTGTTTTTCAGTGTCTTGATTGTTTCCATCACTTACTCTAAAGGCTGGCCATGGAAAGTAAAGAGGTTAAAATGTTTTCCTTGGCCTAAACAGTTGAGCTCTTCTGTATGTGTATCATATTTTTCCTGTTTCCTGTGGGTTTTTTCCTATTGCTTTTAAGAAATAATTTCCTCGCTAGTCAGTAGTGCTGAAGTAAATGCATTAATGCTGCCAGTTGCCTTGTTGGTTTCTAGCCATGACTCAGTATATAAATGGAGTAAGGATTGCTGGTGCACAGAAGAAGAAAGCAGTGCCACAGAGAACGTATTTAGTGTCTGCACAAGGAATTAAAACATCATCCCTTCACTTCCTTGTTGTTGTATGACGGTTATGAAGTGGAGATTTGATGTGGAACGTTTTCCTCTGATTTTAACTATACATATTTGTTTTTTCACAGCTGATGTAATGTCCAGGGGATGTGTGCTACAGGACTTTGGAACAACCATAGAAGAAACTATTCCTAACAAATCCTTCATTTATACTGAGCCCATTATATGTGGGAGGTACCCAAACAGAGCAGACATGATCAGTAAAGCTCGTTGTTACGTACCTCATTATCGAGTCTCAGTGCCTTATTTAAGGAACTCATAGTAATTGGAGACCCAACACAACGGGATACAAACTATTATCCATGAATCATACCTACACTTCACAATGGGGGACATTTTTCCAATGTTTCCCTTAGGTCTAAAGGTGGATCAAGAGGGTAATGTTTGGATCCAGAAACAGATAATGTTTCGTAGTAAGGTTCAGAGTTCAGGTTCAACACCAAGCAGAGGTAGGATTCAGAGTTTGGGTTAGGAGTTAATGAATTGTTTACCCAAGATTTTGGCTCAAATGGAAGAAATCTCATGAGATTAGTTTCTTTTTATGAGATTTCTACTATTTTAGGATTGCATTTGAATTAGATCAGGAAAGCAGCTGCCTTCCAGTTTTGGATCCAATCCTGTCCCAGACCCATACAAGTGAGTTCAGATCTGGTGGCTTCAAGCCAAACTCAACATTCAGGAGTGCTGGTATTTAGGCTGTGGTTTAGGTCTGTTTCTACTTCTTTCTTTTTTGCATTTGAGCTCAATAGCTAAATTCTACAGTGCCTAGGTGGATGCTTTAAAAATACCTACATAGATTATATGGGTTGCTCTTGACACCATGTGTCCAGAGAAGTTATTGATTTTCAGTTCCTTGACATTTGGAAGCTTGGATATTGTGACAGTATTACCACAAAAGTCTCTTCAGTTCAGCAGATTCACGTTCCATTAACAGGCTTTTTGACTGTTGCTTTTATCCACGCGGGAACTGTGTGTGTCATTTCTCTGCCATATGCTTATACTTGGTTGATGACAAGTACGCAAGTAATAATGCTGAAATTTCATGCTTAGATTAAATGCCTACATTACTAAAATGCAAGCTGAATCTTTTGTGTGTAGTAGATTCATGCTTTTTTTTTTTTATGGAAGACTTTTCTTTCTTTTCCTTTAGATAAATAGGACCATGACAATGTTGGAATCTGTCTGTGAACTTATGAATCCGTTTGATTTTATGAATTCCCTGTAAAATTATGCCCTAACATCTTGTATTATATATGGTCATGTCAGATTGCATTCTCTCTCTTGTGGTAAGGATGAGTGGTCTGGGGCCTAGGTGTCTGTCCCAGAATCAGAGACCATCAGTAATTGAATAATCTTGCTCTAACGAGTCAGTGAGAACTACCAGCCAAAGGCTGTTGATGTACTAATGACACATACCTGCTGTAATGAACACAGAGGGTTTGGGGGAGGCAGACTGCAGAGAACTAGAGCGTGGAAAAACCCCAGTGGATGGACAGAAAGAGATATTGTGTTAGAAATGGCTGTTCTCTCTCTCTAGCAAGGGGAAATCTGAAGCAGAAGAGAGGTTGGACAGGAGGAGAAGTAGTGCAGAGAGATCCTGGACTCCCTAAAGGACACTAAGACCCAAAGGGCTCTTAGGAGGGATGAAGAAACTGAGGGAGGGTTTTGTGTGCAGGTATTTGTTATTTTTCCATGAGTCTGCATATTTCTTGTGCTTTGACTAGAGTGTGATTTCGAAGTGTCTTTTGCAAAGTTTCTCTTTTACTTGCTTGGTCAGCAATATTAAGCCATTTGTATTTAGCCAAATAATTCTGTCTTTTCTCAGCGCAAGCAAAGAAGGGGGTATGATGAGACACCAACAGGAGATGTCCCTGAGGCCAACAGAGGGAGCCTACTGGGCTCCCAGGAGGGGAATCATCTCACCAAGTTCAGGCTTAAGGAGGAAGTCACTAACAGGGGGAGCGTCTCCTCCTCAGTAGTTAAAGGTGAACTCCAAAGCAACATCAGAAACTATTTGGCTTTGACCTTTATTGTTCCTTTATTATGTACAAAGATATCCTCAGATTTTGTTTCAAATAGCTTATATTTCTGCTTGATTTTTTTACATGGGGAAAATTAGGTCTTCACATCATTCTCTTTTACTCCTGGGGGAATTCTGCACCACTGTGCACATGCAGAATTTATGTCCCACACAGATTTCGTTCCTTCCCTGCAGAAAAATGACTTTCTGACAGGGAAGCAAAGGGAAGCCACAAGAGCAGTCATGTGACCCTCCCCTGCAGTATGTTTTAGGTGCCCAGGGCAGCTGCCAGAGAGGTAAATCATTGTGGGGCAGGGGACGGGACTGGAGAAGACCCAAGTGGTGGCTCCTACCCAGCACTGGGCTCAAGTAGTCCTGGCTGGGCTGGGGCACATGGAACTTCCTCTTCCCCTCCACAGCATCTGGGGCCATGTCAGACCCAGCCCCTGATTTCTTCCCTGGCTGTAGGAAGCTCTGCAAACTCCCCTTCCTACCCACCCCCAGGTGCTTCCTGCACCCATCGCTCCTCAGCTGCAAGGGAGCATGCTCCCCCATCCACCCAACCCCCATGCATCCAGACCCCCTTAGACCCTGACCCTCCCACCAAACCTCACCCCCTTGCAGCCAGAACCCCCCCGATGAGCCCCACCCCCCTATACCTGGACCACCCCGACGAGCCACCTGCATCCAGATCAGCACCCTACCGAGCCCCAAGCAGCTGCACATGGATCCCCACCCCACTGAGTCCCACTCCCCCCACATCTGAGCTTCCCCATGAGCCCCCCACACCCAGACCACCCTGACGAGTTCTATACCTCGCACACCCAGACCCCCTGCTGAGCCCCAACCACCTTCACCTGGACCCCCCCTGCAGAATCCCATTATCGTTGCATCCAGAACCCACTAACAAGCCCCTGTGCATCCACATCCCCCTCCCCCGTCCCCGCACCTGGATCCCTCTCTGAGGCACTCACAGCCAGATTGCCCTACACAGAACCCTCTCAGCCCACACACTCAGCCCCTTCACACTTGGATCCTGCATTGATGAGCCTGCCTGCCCACACCTGGTGCACCTGGCATGGAAGGCAGGGCCCTGATGTGTTTCTGGGGCAGGCCTGATCCTTGCACTGTCAGGCTTGGGTGCGGCCTCACTGCTAAGTCCATGTCCTGGGGGCAGCTGCACAATGATCTCCCATCTCTGTCCAGCCACTAGCCTGTGCATCCCAATGCCATGCTGGAGCCTCCATATTTATTTGACAAATAAAATTTGCAAATTTTGCAGAATTTTAAAATATTGTGGGCAGAATTTTTAGGCGGAGAATGCCCTCAGGAGTACTCTTTGTGTGAGGACCTTGGTAAGATCTTTGGAGAACCCAAGAGGTGATGAGATTGTAGCCTGAGGTGCAGATCTTCCACTCTCACACAAATGAGGTGGCCCCAGTCCAGCTACAACTAGAACCAAGGGGACCCACTTGTAATGATGTTAATACTGTAGATGGGACATACTCTGTTTGTGTTAAACCCTGGACAATTCAAACTGTTAGCCTGCGTATGAACACCTAAGTAGATGTTATCTGCACTTTAACTTTTAGCTGGGTTTTGACTGCATGATAGTTGTAGTGTAGCTGAGGCCTTACATCATTTAATGCAGGTCCTACAAATAATACCTAGCACTAATCTTTTGCTTTTCATCAGTAAATCTCAAAGTGCTTTACAAAGGACTTCAGTATCATTAAGAACTTGCCAAAACTTCTGGCACAAAAAGGGAAGTAAAGGCTTCACATTTCTATGTTAAACAAAAGGTGTGTGGGGTGTTTTTTTGTTTTTAAATATAACCATTGTGGTTGGCTTTACAAAACACAGAGAGCAACAAAGGGGAAATGCATAGTTTTTGCTTTGCTTTGAAGTTCAACTTTAACATGTTTGAGCTTGGTAATTTATCCATCTGCAAAAACAGTGATGACAACTATGAGTATTACTTGTTTACAAAGTCATTAGATCCCAGAGTGAAGGCACTATACAAATGAAAAGTGTATTAAAATGAAACCTTACCTCTTCCTTTATTTAATGTATTTATTTATTTTTAATTATTTTATTCAGACATACTAAGAACTCCAACAACTTAGACTTTCTGGCTTATTGTGCAAGATCTTACTCTTCTCTGCAAAGGCAACATTTACCACAGGTTTTTTTTGGGACAGTGTTTACTTGCAGACAGGAGCCAAACCAATACAAGCTTGCTTTGTACAGACATTTTAAAAAAATAATCAGGGATGTTAACCTCTCAGCTCTTATTTAATTATAGAGTGAGGACTCAAAAATACAGTGATCAAGCGTTTCCAGGGCAGCATGGTTAAATGGCTAGTACTTAAAATTTGTTGGAATGCCCCAGCTTTTTTATTCGTTATAATTGCAGGTGGAAATACAAAGGCTTAAGTTTCCAAGTCTGGCATTCTGAAGCTGGGTAAGCTATTGCATGATGGGGCACATGCACCCTATCCCCACAAAGGGAAGAAAGGCTTACTAAATTTCCTTTTAGGGAAGGAAACATACCTACCCTGCCCCCTCTTCTGCAATGGGAAACTGCCAGGTCTGGAAAGAGAGGGTGACAGCTGGGCCTCAGTAGTAAAGTAAGGATTTGTTAGGGCTACAGGTGAGACCCTCAGTTCTAGGGAAGAACAGTCTCTGCCTGGGCTAAGAGTGCTGCTGTCTACAGGGTTAAACAGCATGAAGGGAAAGATACTCTATTTAATCTGCTCTGAACTCAAGAGCCTGTTGGTATAGTGACCCCTCAAGAATCAAGGGTGTGTGTTGTGAATTAACCACTTCAGTAAATCTGGATTTTAATGCTGTTTATTATGGGGTCCTGGACCATGACTAGGGCTCCAAGCCATTATGGTAGTACAAATAATAGTAATACCTATTGACTGTTTGAGCCTTGAAGTTGATTAGCGTTGGACCCTGCTGGGGTATCCACATATACATAAATTAGATTGTGGGTAATATGGGTAGACAAAAGGCACAGTACCCTGTTTGATCAGTCTCAGAGCTCTCCAGTGCTCTTACACCCAGTATTTTAACTGAGGCCAGGAGGAAGTGAGTTCAATTTAGGTGCCACAGCAGAAAAGAAATGACTCCTTATTACAGACAAGATTCTATGGCAGTGAAGAAGCTTTTCTAAGGTCCCAAGTCTCCTTGAGTTAGGACAATCTTAATAGCCTAATTAAACAGCAAGCAAGGAATAATCCAGAGGAGCTATAGTTCATAATGACACTGCATGTTGCAGACATGCCTCAGAGCTGCTGAGAGGCCTCCGAGGAATGGATGGTACTGTACAGCTACACACCATTTAACTTGTGAAGTGGATTTCTTTTAAAAATAATTAACCTTAGCAATATATAATTTTGAGCTCAAATTAACTTTGAGATCTGGGACAAAATGGGTTATAATTGTTTGGCGAGATCTTCAAAAAACAATAAAGCTCAGAGTCTTGATGAACTGAAGGGCAGGAGGGAAGGGGAAACAATTCCATGTGCTGTTTCTCTACCCGCTCCCCTTCCACCAGTGAATGTACACTCACATGCTCCATTTCAGTGCCATCTGCACAGTTTAAACTTTAACTTTTTGTTGTTGTTGTTTCTAACCATTGTGGCTGCAAAGAATACCTTCCATATGTGAGCTGTCCAGCACGGTTCCTGGGAAGAGGCAGCCGAAGGTGGAAATAAACCTATTGCTCCTGGGTTGAATAGGAGAAGTAGGGCATGTTGCTGGTTTTTAGGTAAGTTTCAATAAGTAGTTTAAAAAAATGGGGCTGGCAAAAGAGCTTTGTCTGAAATTTGCAGCGTTGTTGTAGCCGTGTGGGTCCCAGGGTATTAGAAAGACAAGGTGGGTGAGGTCATATCTTTTATTGGACCTATGGTTGGTGAACAGCGCAAGCTTTCAAGCTTATACAGACCTGAAGAAGAGCTCTGTGGAAGCTCAAAAGCTTTTCTCTCTCACCAAGAGAAATTGGTCCAATAAAAGAGATGACTCCACCTACCTTGTTTGAAATTGACTTTCTAGGCAGCGAGGCTCCAAGATTTGCACAGTGAAGGATTTGTACCCTTCACTCTGAATTGCTCCTCCCTGACTGTGCATGCACACACATACTGATGAGGGAGAAGTAGAGAAGGGAGTGGCTGTGGAAAGGCCTCACTGGCAGTCAGGGTGAAGAGAAGCTGACTTTAAAGTCTCTTCACAATGGGAGTTTCTCTAGCAAGGGGGATACACTGAAAGCAAGGGAACAGCAGTTGTGTTTGCTTAGCTGGACCCCAGTTCTGATTGGGCCCCTGGATACTACCGTAACACTTACAGTTGTTTGGGATTTTTCAGTACTCCTACTCTGAGGACTTCTGAGGGAGCCTTGTATCCTTGGGGTCATCTTGTCCTCCTTTGCCCACAGCTGGTGGCCCCTGTCTCTGTATTTTTTAATGTCCCTGTTCTGGATGGATGTTAGCTTTCTCCATGCCATTGACATTTGATGTCAGCTGGGGTATTCACCATTCTCTTTTCCCTGTGGCCAGAGGTCTTTCCTTTGGGAGAATCAGCAAAAAACGTCTCTGATATTGCCCAACTCAGCTGAGAACAGAAGACTTTATTGGCAAACTACAGAACAAGGAGAACATATTTGTTTTAACATGGGAAGTGCCAATTCAGCCGTTACCTGCCCAATTTATTACAAATATTTTGCAGGGACGGGGGTAAAAAGGGGCAGTTTCCTCAGGCTGCCAGTTGAGAGGTCCCCCAAACTGAGTGGTGGTGTGACCTAGTGCGGGGAGTTGCAGCACCACTCAGCCGCCTTTCTGTCATCTGAGTGGGGTGGCTGTGACTCCACATGCCATGTTGCAATGCCCGCAGTGGGGAGTGGGCCCAGCCCCATGGGACAGGATCCTCAGATGTGGGATGAAAGCAGATGCCTCTACAACCCCCTGCCCCCAGATCCTCCCCTTAATGGCAATTTTTTTGGATGAGTGAGGGGGCCGCAGTTTCAGATTTTGCCTTGGGCCCCCAAAAACCTCTGTCAGTCTCTGACCGGGGTGAAATCATGGCCCCATTGATGGCAATGGGTGTTTTGCTATTGAAGTCAGTGGGGCCAGGATTTCACCCCAGGCATCACCTCATTAACTTTGTCTCAAAAGTACACATAGCTTCTCATTAAACATCTTCTTCTGCAGCTGGGAGTAAATATTTATTTCAATCTCTTTGCTTTTAGGTGCAAAACATACATTGCTGTTTCTTTAACAATATTTCCTCCTGCAAACTATAGATAAATGTATGTGGGTCTGTAGTGGAGTGGTCACCCCTCTCCTGCCCTGAAGGGCTTAAAACAGCCCTGGAAAAGGGCTACACCGGAGGGGCGGGGGCTAGGCTGATTGGGGGAAGCAATCACAGGTGGAGCCACACCCCAATCAGACCACAGCTGGCCCTATAAGAGGGCTGAGGGCCAGAGACTGAGAATCTCTCTCTAGCCTCTTGAGAGAGAAGGACCTGGCTGCCTGGGAAGCTGATACGGGTATCTAGGGTGGAGCAGTGCTGGGGAAGAGCAGAGGGAGCTGGGGAGCTCCAGCCTAGCAAAGTTGCAGGTTGAGTTAAGGGCCCACAAAGGTACTGGGGCTGCAGAGGGGCAGCCCAGATGTAGGCAGAGGCAGCTGGTCCAACCCCCCTTGCCAATGATGAGTGGTTTATAGACTGCCATCTGCCCCAGGAAGTGGGGGTAGATGATGACTGGCAGTAGCCACTGAGGCAAGGTGGGGATAGGAGGTTGGGGGTTCCCTGGGATGGAGAGACCCAAATTGCAGGTTACTGCTTGGGGCAGGACCCTGACATAGAGGGGCACCAGGGTCCAGGAGGGACACAGGGCCAGCGACAGGCGAGACACTGGCCTGCAGAGGGAGCTCTGGGCTGGAAGAGCTAATTCCCAGGACAACCAGCAGGAGGCACCAGGCCGGTGAGTCGTCGCCCTGCCACAGGGTCTTCCCCAAAAGGCTGTTTCAATGTCCTGTGTTTTTATACTCTCCAGGGAACTTCCACTCTAGAAAGTAGCCTTCGTACATTTTCCAGTTAACTCTCCTTTTGTCTTCCTAACTACTACACTCAACCCCTTTCTGGTAGCAGGCCTTAATTAGAATGTCAATCATAGCTTCTCCCCAGGAGGTCAGCTCTGTATTAAAACAATAGCAGATACCACACTAGAAATCATCTGTATAACTCTATCTATAAAAATTATAATTGGACTATATTATAACTGGGCAAGATGGTCATACATGTTGCAATTCCCTTCAACGTCAATGAGATGTTGAAGTTAGTTCCTCTTTGTTTTGATGAAAGAGAACATCCCTCCCTCCCTCTCTGGCTCAGTGATGTGCCTTCTCTGATGTTATAGTAGAAGGAATATTCCTGCTTTAGTAACCCTAATTCCATCCGTCCAAAAAAAGACTCCAATATTGAGTAATCATGGATTCTCCCTCTCTTGCAAAGTGAAGCTGAAGAATTGAACAGCACTTCCAAAGTAAAATTTCCACGTTCAAAAAGCCACAGCCATTAAACTGGGGGAAATAATCATGATTTGACAGAGGCAGGATTGTTGTAACATGAAACATCTTTCCTGTTTAGTTTTGCTGAGATGAGGGTATACAAAAAATCTCGGCAAATGAATTTGAACAATCTGCTGCAACCAGCATAAACTTTAGTAAGAGGAGAATTGCAATAGCTTTCCCTCTGGGCTGTTGCTTGGTTTTTCATAGGCCAAGTTTCCACACACAGCAGCCTCATGACTCATAAGTGCTTCTTTATTACCAGAAAATACATTCATTCACTGATCATGTCAACTAAAGGCCTTTACAGTCTCCAGTGGGTAATGATCAGTAAAGATTAGTCAGTGCTGCAACATGTTGTCATTGCAGCCAATCCAACAAAGGTACTGAAAACAGACAGCATGTGCACTGTTGTGTGTGTATATAATAAAACTGGGTGTGAGGAAGGGTGTGAAATTCAAGGGCCTCCTTATTATGTCGTAATTTTCATGGTCTCTTCCACTGCAGGTTTGTAACTAAAGAGATGCTTAGTCTAATTGGCTTGGCAGGAAATCCTGGAATTAGATCAATTGAACAGACCAGTAAAACCTTGAGTCAGGGAAGCCAAATACTTATAACATGGCTTTGGCCACCCGTTTTCATGATGTCCGTCGGGTTTGCTCACTGCTTCTTGTGAAAGAGAGAGAAACCTGTAGGCCAAGTTTTTAAGCTACAAGAGAGGGGGCCTGTTCTTGGTACCCCACAGAAGAAAATCTTGTTGCCCTCAAGGATTCAGACTTCAGCACCACATTTTCCCTCCTCCTGCTGTTTTGTGAGTGCTGGATGCATTTTTTTTAAGCTTTCTGTATGTTCTCTTGCTACAACTCTGCAAAGCCTATTTTGTAAGAGTGAAAAGGAAGCAGTTTCAGTCAAAAGTGCTTGAGCACACCCAGAGAGCTTAGAAACTGGCTTGCCGCATTCAAGTGAGTGATAATAGAAGATATGTACTCCAAGCAGGGGCAACTCCAGGCCCCAGCACGCCAAGCATGTGCTTGGGGCAGCATGCCACGGGGGGGCGCTCTGCCGGTCGCTGGGAGGGCAGCAGGCGGCTCCGGTGGACCACCTGCAGGCGTGCCGGCGGAGGGTCCGCTGGTCCCGCGGCTTCGGTGGAGCATCCTCAGGCACGCCTGCGGGAGGTCCACCGGAGCCGTGGGACTGGCGACCGGCAGAGCGCCCGCCGTGGCGTGCCGCCATGCTTGGGGCGGCGAAATGGCTAGAGCCGCCCCTGACTCCAAGCAACTGATTTTCTATATGAGAGAAATGTATTGTTTGCAGGCTCTAGAAGGGGTTGCATTGCCGTATGATAACTTACATTAAGGGTGCATAAAGCATTGCATCCAGTCATACCCCAAAGCACATTACAAACTGTATACTGAAATGCAATTGCCTCTGGAGTACAGCAGAGAAGCTGTTAGCCCATAGAAACACTGCACAGCTTTTTGTGGCAGGACATGAAGGATTCCACTTGAAACGCTCACAAAAAAGTGATAGAGGAGTTTTAATGACCACAACTACCCTGTTCTTCTTTATCTTTCACGCAAAAATATTAGTCACCCCCAGCAGCAGCACATAGCATTTTAAGTTCTGTGCTGAGGCATTAGTTCAGCACTGACTCAGCCCTGGTCTACACTACAAACTTAGTGGATTTTCCACACCCATGAGCGACACAGTTATATCAACCAAACTCCTGGTGTAGACAGTGCTATGTCAACTGGAAGGCTTCTCCTGTCAGCATAGCTACCACTTCTTGAGAAGGTGGAGTATCATACTGACGGGAGAAGCGGTCTGTTGGTGTAGGTAGCATCTTCACTAAGCGCTACAGTGATGTAGCTGCACTACTGTAAGTGTAGACAAGCCCTCAGAGGCAAGAGTGCACTACCATGTACTGAATCACTAGTAATCCTTCCTGCAGCACCTGAGTCTGATTTAGGGCTTTGTGTACATGGAGGGGTTTAGTTTGCACTGAGTTGACATGCACTAGTTGGTGCACAATACACAAGCAGCACAGCTGTGCCCTCTTGCAATTTGCATCACTATGTACACATGGTAGGGCCTTGGAGTACAGCAAGCACATGGCATTCAGGCAACTATTCTGTGGTCCTTTGCCTCTCTGCTGTCCAGCAGTGGCAACAGAATTTAGGAGGGTAAAGGCGCAACCTTTTTTGAAACGTGTGCTGAACTAGTTGTGGTGTAAGGCCCAGTGGGTCTCAAACCTGGTCTATAGAACTGCTAGGTGGTAAACACCTCCACACTGCCACCCAGCAGCAGCAGCTGTAGCCAGCTTACACTTCACTACCCACAACCCACTGGACACAGACCACAGGAAGTCCCACCTCAAGGTGTCAGTCAGGCAGCAGCCTTATGACTCCTATAGGGTGGAAAACCAATCAGAAACCCAAGGGTCGTCCCAGGATGCATCTAGGCAACAAGAATCTCCTGTAGCTGCCATGACCATTCCTGCTCTTAAACTCCTGGCTTTGACATCAGCTTGGTTTGGGCCTCCCCTCCTGACGTGAACCCTGAAACCTGACTAAGACTCTGATCCTTGGTATCGACCCCAGCCTGGAACTCGACTACGAACTCCACTGCTACTCAGCCTGAGGTTTGACCATGCGCTGACCCTTGGCCCTGACTGCCCTTGTCAGGCTCCTGGCACCTGGAGCTGCAGGGGAAGCAGACCAACATGCAGTCCATACCCTTTGAGAAGTGTGTTGCCGTTGTCATCCTGAAGCTCGCCACCCCTGACTGTTACTGCTCCATCGCCAACCAGTTTGGCTTGGGGAGATTGACCGTTGCACGGGGTTATAAAGCTTGCTAATGATCAGCTGATTGATGTTTCACACATGGGGTTCCTGAATAGTACTGGGGCAATTGAAGGGACCCAGATACTTACTATGTCAGGCCTTGGAAGTTATAAATCGAAAGGGGTATTTATCCATGGTGGTCCAAGGCCTGGTTGACCACAGTGGCAGGATTAAAAACATAAATGCAGGCTGGTTTGGAAAGGTCCATGATCTTAGAACCTTTCAGAACTCAGTTTTGTTTACTTTAACGAATAATGGAGAGTTTGCCCTCAGGATCTCCCTGGACATTAATCATGTGACATTGCTCCAGTTAACCTGGGAGACCAGGTTATCTTCTGCTTCCCTGGATAATGAAGCCATGCCCAGGCCACTCAGACAGAAGGAAGGAACTGTTTAGCTCTCACCTCAATAATGGCAGAGTGACAGTGGCACATGTATCTGGCCATTTGAAACAGGGGCGGCTCCAGGCACCAGCGCAGCAAGCATGTGCCTGGGACGGCAAGCCGCGGGGGGCAGACTGCCGGTCGTCGTGAGGGTGGCAGTCAGGCTGCCTTCGGCGGCATTTCTGCTGGAGGTCCGCCGGTCCCACGGCTTTGGCAGCAATTCAGCGGCAGGTACACTGAATCCGCGTTACCGGCGGACCTCCCGCAGGCAAGCTGCCGAAAGCCTCCTGACTGCTGTGCTTGGGGCGGCAAAATACATAGAGCCGCCCCTGATTTGAAAGCAAGGTGGTGCTGTATTTTGGCTATGTTAGAAGATGCAAAACAAAACTTGTTTAGGATTAGCCGTGTGTTGTATTTGTTTGGCACAATATTTGAGAGAAAGGCTTAACACTGGGCAGAAGGCTTTTGTGTGGAGACTTGCTCACTTGTACCAGTGAACAAGTGAGCCATCAAGGCATCCATTCACAAATGTAAACCGCCAGGACAAATCTATGAGGGATGCCTTTTGTTCTTTCTTTGAATCAGAGGCCTAAAAACATGCAGCTGTCCATCCAGCCGTTATCCCGGCAAGAAGGGACATTGGATTGGATTGTGTGCATTGGAGCAGCTTTCATGGGTGCTAAAATGGCATGTTTTTGGACTCTTTATGTTGTCTTATCTATGCTTTCATACTTGTGTTAAAAAAACCTGTGACTCGGGAACATTTTGTGTTTCTTGTGTATACCACGTCTACACTGCAGCGTCTTTGTGACTTTAATGGGTTTTATTTCACAAGTTATGCTGGTTAAAGAAACAGCCAAAAATAAAACTTGAAAAAGTTACAATCCCTATGAACAAAATGTGTAACAGGAAACACAGATTTAAAGTGAAAAAAGTCCCAAACTCAAATAGCATGTGTGGTGGAGGGGGCAGCATACAACACTGGGGGATGGGTAGTATGAGGGAGCAGTGAATCAATATGGGTGTCCCAAAGTTGTTGAAGTGCATGTGTAGCGATGGGACTTCATGGAGGTAAGCATCATGATGTGAGGAGCACACAGGGGAGGGAAAAAGGAAAGCGCTTTCCTGCCTGTTCTATCCCACAATCCTGTTGTGACGTTATTGACATGAACTGTTGCAACCAAGGTCCTATAGTTGCACCAAATCTTGTACAAAGGAAAGCAAGTAAGGTGTCTATGGAAAGGTTGTAATTTGCTGGTTATAATTATGCTGTCTGTATGTGTGATCATTTTTGTATTTGAAGTATGAATATTGGCTATGTACTTGTATCTCAACGTGTTTGATTCTAAGTAGCATCAGTGAAGCTTTTGGTCAGCTTTTTGAGAAAGGACTATTCTGAGTAAATGCCCAATCCAGGAAACACTTAACTGACAGTGGACCCTGGGAGACTCCAGTCCACAGCTGAGGAACCCTCCTGGGAATGTTTAAAGTAGCATGTGAGCAATGGTTGCTGCCTGCAAACTGAGTCATGCATGGACATGTGACTCGCCCATGTGACTCCAAATTCCATCTTGCTGCTGTGATTTTACACAATAAGAACAAAGGGGTCCTTCCACATGGCAGAAGATATAAAAGGCCATGGAAACCTCTCCAATTGGTCTTCAATCCTGCTGACTATGCCATGGTAACAATGCAGCCTTGGTCTGTAATTGCCCTGCTCTAAGCAATTTGTACTGAATTGATACTCTCAGTAGTGTCCCGTCAAAGGCCGCATTGTTACAC
The DNA here is from genome assembly GCF_016161935.1 of Mauremys reevesii. Lineage (NCBI taxonomy): Eukaryota > Metazoa > Chordata > Testudines > Geoemydidae > Mauremys > Mauremys reevesii. The sequence continues at coordinate 59,398,643 of NC_052626.1, forward strand.
CTGTCATCTTGGGACTGGAGTGAGTATAGAAAAGCCAGTCACTAGCACTCTCTCCCAAAGATCCTGTCTACAGCAGATTTTTAATACTCATCTCTTCTGTACTATCATAACTCGCTTCCTTTCAGAGATGGGCTGGATTTAATGTCTGCTCCTGGCAGCTATCTCCCAAACACTAGGAAAACCACTAGTCCACTGGAACATCCTATTGTCATGGCCAAAAGGAATGTACCAGCTCCAACACAAGGGCCTCAGGTTCCTCACAAAAGCAGCCAACTGGCATGTCTGCCACATATGTTGTAATTTCAACTTGAGAAGAACCGTTTTGGGGGAAAGCTCTTTTGCAGAAATAGCATATTCAAATGCACTGAGTGCTTTGTTCCAAAAAATGTAAAATGCTGGAGCACTTGAACAACTAATTAATAATAATAAAATAAATGCCAGAAAATGCACAATTGAACATAAAGATAGATTGAATGGGCTGGATGGGTTTGGGGTTTGCCGAATTCAGCTCAGATGAGTATACCAGTATATCAAAGCCATTAAAGCTTGGAGGGCTCTGGATAAATGGTCTTGAATGAGGCCTGTCTCTTAGGGGGGAAAAAATCCAACCTCGATACCAGTTGTGAAAATTAACTAAAAAAAGACTAGTTTGTAGACAACATGCAACAAACTGATGATAGATTCCTTAAGAAATACATCTATTGCAATGACTATCATGGCACTAAATCCCTTGTTTTAAAGTCCATAGTACTCAGAGGTTTTCAGGTATATTTTAGAACTGAGCACCAACTAGTGATCAATGAACAGAGGGTGGAGACTATAAGATTCTATTCAATGCCATGTTCTGTTACTGGCACTCATGTACCACTTTTCATCCATAGATCTTAAAGCATTTTATAAAGGAAGCAAGTATCACTATCGCCATTTTACAGGTGTGCCTTGTACAAAAGATTTGCCCAAAGACACCCAGAAGCCCAGTGGCAGAGCTGGGAATAGGCCTCCTAAGTCCCAGCCCAGTGCCCTATACTGGCTCATACTAGCTCGCAGAACTTTTCATCCCAAACTATCTGAGAGTCTTTGCAAACTGTGGTTAGGAGTGTGTCTGTAAAGCCAAAAGGAGCACTGTGGGTGATGTGGAGGGGCACTGCCCCAGCAGGAGCACCTGGAGGCATTGTCTCTAAGATAGATTGGGGGAGCAGTCACTGTTACATCCCTTTTCAGAGTGTAGCAAGTACTCCTTCCCCTCCCACTTTGAAAGCTGTACTGATAAGGGGTGGGGGCTCTGTTTGCCCTGGGGAGGTGAGTACCGCTGGCAGGACTGACCTTTGTGCAAACTGACATGCCCCCTCCTGAAAAGTGCCTTTGTGTTTTGACCTAAAAAAGTCTGGTCATATACAAGTGTATATATTAACTTCACCTTAAAAACTGTTCCTCTCAGGAGCAGGTAGCAGAGGAGGGCTCACCTTGAGCTTGGAGGGAACTTCACTGCAGCAATAAGTCAATGAGCATCAGGCTCTCTGACATACAGTTCATTGCTTCTGGCCAGCCACCTCATCCTGGCAAAGGACTTGGATGAGGAAATGCACTGGGTCCCTCCACACTCAGATCATGTTGGATGATGTGAGCCAAAGAAAAGTAGGGTAGGCAGGATCGGGGGGGGGGGGGGGTGTGGAGGGAGGTGTCGGATGTCACTGAGTCAGCTGGCATACATAGCTCATGCTGCAGTCTGAGGAAAGTGAAGTTTTGGAGCACCCAGGCCCAGTATAGACTTAATTCACTCCTAGCTGAGTAAGACATTCAAGGTGTGGAAATTCATTGTTTTTCCCTTGGTATGTGTTGGTGCCTGAGCAGCTGCCTACTGCACAAGCCAAAATAGAGCCAGCAGGATGGCTGGTAAACAGAGCATCGCAGTCTTGAGCTGTCAAAGGTGAGAAAAGTGTGAATGAGACTCATGGTGCTCCATCCAGTCTGAGTCTAAAGACTCGCCATAATCTCTCAATGACGGTACACAAATGATGAAAGAGCCTGGATTCAAACATGAGAGTTTTTCGGAGAGAGATTCATAGACAGAAGTGTCATCCATATTTTTTACCTCTGAGTGGACATTAATTTCATGCCCATCAAGATTTGAGATGCAACTGAATGGGGAGCAGATGCCTCCCTCAAGAATAGAGAAGGAGTGCAGGAGGCCCTAGTGACAAGGGGGCTTTTCTTTTATCAGCTGTTGTCTGCAGTCAATATTTTAATTTGTTTCTTTTTGGCAAAATAAAACCTCCTGCAACGGAACAGAGTCAACATTGAGCTGAGGTAAAAGATAAACCTGGGCATCATTAGCACAGAACTCTGTCCTAATGAAGAAACTGGTTCTAAAGAGAAACAGGCCTCAAACAGATTTCCAAGGGACCCCTTAGGGATATTGGCAGAAACAGATCAAAGCTCCTGTTGAAATAAACTAACATCTTTCAGTAAATAAAGGGAAAAAACTCATACAATACAGTGCCTGCTGGGCATGTGCATTGTTTGAGGGGGTCCAAAAACACGTGATGGTCTCTTGTGTCAAAAGTATCACTTGAAGGTCTTTCACACTGGATCAAACTCAAAAAGAGATCAGTTGGATAGAAAGGAACTTATTTGGCCAGTCATTTTCTGTGTCCACTTAGCTATTATTGAAGATATTTGCATTTGAATAAGAACTTTCTCCCTTTGCAGCCCAGTTCCTTCTGCTGTTTGAATCTGCAAATGATGTTGTTAAAAACTTAAGTTTGAACCAGCACAAAAGCCTGTTGCTATGGAAATAACGGATATTACACCTTGAGCAAAATGACCCTGTGGCTAGAGCCAATAGGAGACGATGAGCTGAGAAGGAGGAAATATCTTAAACACAGAACTTCTTTAATAGTTAGCACATGTGGCCAGAAAAATAGATGACTTACAACAGAAAGGTATATGGGTTCAAATGTGTGTGAAAGTATCCCTTATTGCGGACAATCACTCTTTCACTTCAAACTAACTAAAACAAAGGAGCAAAGAGTCCTGTGGCACCTTATAGACTAACAGACGTTTTGGAGCATGAGCTTTCATGGGTCAATACCCACTTCGTCGGATGCTCCAAAACATCTGTTAGTCTATAAGGTGCCACAGGACTCTTTGCTGCTTTTACAGATCCAGACTAACATGGCTACCCCTCTGATACTAAAACAAAGGGAGAACCAACTGTTAAGAAGGTCATAACAGTTTGCTGTCAAATTGGAGGGTGTATCTAGTGGGGTCCACAGGGGTCAGTTGTGAGTCTGGTAGTAGTCAATATTTTCATTAATGACTTGGATAGTAGAATGGAGACTATTCTTATCAAATTTGCAGAGGGCACCAAACAGGAAGGTGTTCCAAGAACTTTCAAGACAGGGATTAGAATTCAAAATGACCTTGACAAATTAGAGTAGTGGCCTGAAATCAACAAGATGAAATTCAATAAAGACAAATGCAAAGCACTTCACTTAGAAAGGAAAAATCAAATGCCCAACTACAAAAAGGGGAATGACAGATTAGGTGGTAGTACTACTAAAAGGGACCTGGGAATTATAGTGGATCGCACATTGACTGAGCCAAAAATGTGATGCTGTCATAAACAGATAGTTAAGGGTTAAAGTCTCTTTTACCTGTAAAGGGTTAACAAGCTCAGTAACCTGAGGAACACCTGACCAGAGGACCAATCAAGGGACAGAATAATTTCAAATCTCTGTGGAGGGAAGGCTTTGTCTGTGTTCCTTGTTTTGCTCTGTGTGCTCTCTTTGGATCTAAGAGAGGCCAGCCATGTCTCCAAGTTCTCCTGGAGTATTTCCTACTATCCAGTATAGTGAGTATTAGAAAGGCGAATTAGTCTTATAATTTGATTTCTACATTTGCAATTGTGTGTTTGCTGAAGGAAATTCTTTATTTCTGTTGCTGTTACTGATTATTCTGAGGAGAAGGGAGGGGGAAGTCTCTCCAGTTTTTATAAGTTAGACCCTGTATTTTTGCATCCTGGTAATACAGAGAGAGTGTACTTTTTTTTCTTTCTTTAATAAAATCTTTTCTTTTTAAAACTTGATTGATTTCTTCCCTTGTTTGGATTTTCAGGGGAAAGGGAGGGGGAAAAAGTGATTCCCTCTTTGTTTGATTCAAGGAGTTTGAATCAAGGTATTTTTCCCAAGGACTAGGGGAAAGGGAGGGTGGGGGATAGGGAATCCCTCTTTGTTTGATTCAAGGAGTTTGAATCAAGGTATCTCTCTCCAGGACTAGGGAAGGGGAGGGGGAGGTGAGTCCCTCTTTGTGTTGAGTCAAGGATTTGACTCGGTGTGTAATCTCTCCGGAGCAGGCTGGAGAGAGGGAAGGGGTGGGAGGGGAACTGGCTGTTTTTCTCTCTCTCTGGTGAGATTCAAGGGGTTTGAATCTGGGTTCCCCAGGGGAAGCTTGGGGGACAGGCAGTGTGTTATCCACTTTAAACGTAACTGGTAGCAGCGAAAACCAGATCTAAACTAGGATTTTAGTTTAGAGGAGTCCAGGCAGGTCCCCATCTTGGAACCCAACAGCTCCAAGTGGGGGAGAAGACCTATGACAGATGCAGTTGCAAAAAAGGCTAATCTCATTCTGGGGTGTATTAACAGATGTTGTATGTAAGACATGGAAGGTAATTGTTCCGTTCCGATCAGCACTAGTGAGGCCTCAACTGGAGTACTGTGTCCAGTTCTGGGTGCCACACTTCAGGAAAGATGTGAACAAACTGGAGACAGTCCAGAGGAGAGCAATAGAAATGATTAAAGGTTTAGGAAACCTGACCTATGAGGAAAAGTTAAAAATACTGGGCATGATTAGTTTTGAGAAAAGAAGACTGAGGGAGGACCTGATAAATCTTCAGATATATTAAGGGCGGTTATAAAGAAGACAGTGATCAGTTGTTCTTCATGTTCACTGAAAGCAGGACAAGAAATAAGCCACTTAAACTGCAGCAAGGGAGATTTGAGTTACATATTATGAAAAAACTTTCTAACTATAAAGGTATTTAAGCTCTGGAACAGGCTCCCAAGTAAAGTTGTAGAATCACCACCACTGGAGGTTTTTAAGCAGGGCATTGGAGCGGAGCCCGAAGCTGGAGCACAGAGCAGTAGATGTGTGCCCGCAGCTGGAGCAGAGCAACTGAAAAATTTGATTGCTCCAAATCCCTGTTTTTAAGAACAGGTAAGACAAACACCTGTCAAGGATGTTATAGGTTTATTTGGTCCTGACTCAGCACAAGGAGCTGGACTAGATGACCTCTCAAGGTCTCTTTCAGCCCTGTGATTCTATGATTCTAAGGTTGAAGCACCTGAAACATTATATCTAGTTGGAAATCACTTTAAGAAAGGGGGCTAGATCAATCTCTGGTATCATTCCATTGCATTCAGTAGAATTGCATCAGGTATGAATTTAGTTCACCATGTATAATATAATGCTAGTTGAACTATTTATTGGGTATAATAATCATTATGAACGTGCCCCTCCTCTGGTTAGTGAATAATCTGCAACCAATCCTATAGTCCTGGAATCTGTTATTTGCCAAATAGGTAGAAAAAAATATTCATTCAACTACGTGACACTTGCAAACTGTTCTCTTCATCTGCTCAGTGTGTGTCCATCCTTGTTTTCTGTAGTTGATCAAGTCATATGGTGTTGCTTCTGACTGGATGACTGAACCATTTTAAACAGGAAAAAAACGTGAACAGCAAATAAGTAAAATGTCTTGTATGAATTTTTGGACAGATAGGCTATTCATGGAAATGTTCATGAATGGTTATGGTGATTCCAATACCCACACATGACAGCATCCCAGGGATCACAGCAAACTAATCTTGGTGCTTTGATTTGTGAAAATATTCTCAAACTAGGTGGTTCCCCCCCCACACACAATAAAAGTAGCTCTATATAGAACTGCTGGTGGTCTTGGGCATTTTTTGGTAACAATTATTCCTTTAGAACCTGGTCTCTTATTACAGTGGTGAATAGATCCTTTTTAAAAAGAGGTATTTCTGGGCCTGTTTTCAAGAAGGATGATCTCAGGAATATAGTACTTAAGTAGTGTCTCATGGTATGTCTACATCACAAATGAATGTGTGATTGCAGCATGGGGAACATAAGAATGGCCCATTGCTCTGACCGAATATGACCATCTAGCCCAATATATCCTGTCTTCTGACAGTGCCAAGTGTGTCAGAGGAAATGAACAGGAAGGGCAATTGCAAATTATCCATCCACCTGTCATCTAATCCCAGCTTCTGGTACTTGGAGATTTAGGGACACCCAATGGATGGGGTTGCATCCTTGACCATCTTGACTAATAGCTGTTGATGGACCTGTCCTCCTTGAACTTATGGAATTGTTTTTTTAACCCAGTTATACTTTTGGCCTTCACAACATTCCATGGCAACAAGTTCCACATGTTGACTGTGTGAAGAAGTATGTTTGGTTTGGTTTGTCTTAAATCTGCTGCCTATCAATTTCATCGAGTGACCGCTGGTTCTTGTGTTATGTGAAAGAGTAAATAACACTTCTGTATTTACTTTTTACATACCACTCAAGATTTTATAAAACTTTATCAGATCCACCCCCTTGGTCATCTCTTTTCTAAGACAAACAGTCCAAGTCTTTTTAATTGCTCTTCATATGGAAGTTGGTCCCCACACTTAATCATTTTGCTGCCCTTCTCTATGCCATTTCCAATTCTGATATATCTTTTTGTGGGTATGCATATTCTTGCTAGTTTTAGTCTAGCTAGCAGAGGTAACATAATAGCGTGCTGGTGTGAGCCAGCAACACAAGTAGGAGTTCCCTGTAGACTTGAGTTGGCTAGCATATGTTGAAGCACACACTTTCATGTCCTTGCTACTGCTGTCACTTGCACCAGCTAGACTAAAGCTAGCATGGGTATGCCTACTTACACACAATCAAAGAGAAGAGAAGCAGGAGGAATTCCATATAGACAGAAGTTTCAAATTGATATCAGATCCTCAATGTGTAAACTGTGGAAGATACCTCTGAAGATCCAGTAAGTCCAAGGGAACTTATATATGTATGAGATGTATGAGACACAGATGTGGATGGCACCTCAGCCCAACCTGTAAGAAAATCAAGTCTACCCACAAAGAGTTTTCCAATGATCCAAGGAAGACAGACAGTCCTTGTTGGCGATTCAACACTCAGAAGAACTGAAAGAACATTCTGTGAAGTTACAGTTGGACAACAGGATGGTGTGCTGCCTTTCCAGAGTCAGACATCCCATGATGTCATGCTAAGAATGGATGTCTGAAGTCTAAGGGCAAGGATCCATTGGTAATGACTCATATCAGCACTAATGACACTACATCTTGGGATATCTCACAGATAGTAGATGACTTCAGGAAACTCAGAAGCATGCTGAAGAAGAATATCCAAGCACACTTCTTTGAGATCCTTCCTGTCCCATAAGAAAAGGAAGACAGAAGGTAGAAGATTCTGGAAGTAAATCATTGGCTAGGTAGATGGTGTAGGGTTTTGGTTTTGTGCACCATTGATTTACCTTCTGTGAAGTGAGAGGGATGTATAATTTGGATGGCCTCCACCTCAGTAGGAGGGGGACCAATCTCTTTGGGGACAGGCTGGCTAGAATAGTCAGGAGAAGGTTAAATTAATACCAAAAGGAAAGGGTAAAAGGAGGGAAGATATGAACATTCAGCACAAAATTGAGATGTTGAGAATAAAATTAATCAATGAACCCAAGAACACAAAAAGAAGACATTTTTGAATTACCTATATGCCAATGCTAGGAGTCTGGGTAGCAAACCAGAGGAACTGGAATTGCTCATTTCTGAGCATATAGTCAATCTTGGAATTACCGAAACCTGGTGGGATGATTCACACAATGGGAATGTTAAAATCAATGGTTATAAACTAGTTTAGGAAGGATCAAATAGGCAAGAGGGGTGGGGGAGTAGCACTCTATGTCAAAAATGGCATTACCTGTTTCCAAATCACTGATAACTCTGTGTCAGTGGACCAGGTCATAGGTGATCAAGGTTAGTGGTTGGAGCAGGAGTCAGGTCTAGTGGTCAGAGTCCAAATGTCAGACCCCAGGTCAAAGCAGAGTCAGAACCGGGGATTGGCGCTGAAAGTCAGGAGTGGGTCACGTGAAGTCAGGGAAGTCAGGAGAAGGGCCGATTCCAAGGCTGGAAGGGACGGGCCTGGAACAAGGCTGGGCACATAGCAAGGTATTGGCTGGAGAAGCAAAGCAAGAGCAGGGCTTGGAGTGAGGCAAGCACAGGCAGGCAGAGAATCCACAGGCATGTGCATTGGCCGCCTGCAAGTTGCTACTGTGGGGCTTAAGGAATAGCCCGCTAGCTGCCTCAACCAATCAGGGCAGGGCAGTCCATCAGGCAGCCTAGCTGACTTCTTAAGCTGTCAGGAGACTGAGCAGGTGCAGCTGTAGGGTCTTACTCCTGAGACTCAGAAGAAAATTATCTTAAATGCTTATGGATCAATGTCCTAGCAAGACAGTGTACTAGTTGGTGTCTGCTACAGACCACCAAATCACACTAGTGAACAGGATGACCACTTCCTTATGTACCTATCTACAGTGTGTGTGTAGGGGGGGACTTTAATTTGAATGACATATGCTGCCAGTACTAAAACATCCTTGGAATTTCTAAACATTATAGATGACAATTTCCTAACTCAAAAAGTGTTGCAGCCAAACATGGGAGAATTCTATATCAGACCTTGTCCTAACAGATAATTATTAGCAGTAGTGCACGGAGGATGATACTCTCCAGTACGCAGTACTGGCAAGAGATTTTTAGGGGCTACGGGGTACCAGAAAGACTTGGCTCTGCTCCTTAAGGCAGCAGAACACGGCTAGGGAGGGCATTCATTCTTTACGTGGCTTTAACAGCACAATGCATATGCTAACAAACTTTAACAAAGGATTTTTGTTAATGTCTTCTTTTTGTGTCCTTGGGTTCATTGATTAATTTTATTCTCAACATCTCAATTTTGTGCTGAATGCTCATATCTTCCCTCCTTTTACCCTTTCTTTTTGGTATTAAAAGGTATTGTGCTATTAAATTGGTCAGGAGTCCTCAGGAGGGGAGGATGGACTGAAGGTGTTTAAACAGTGTTTTTTATTCTATTTCCTCCCCATTGGTCTGAATTATCCATGACATTTATACTGCACCACATCAAGTCCAAATCATTAGAGGAATGCCTCTGCTTGCACTGACCAGAGGATATTTGGATTCTGATGTCAGCCCAGTTCTGCAGCCTGACAGGTATCAGGTGTTGTCCCCAGTGTACTTAGACTAGTTTGGCTGCAAAGAAGAATTCTAACAGACTCCTGAAACTCTTACTATTTACGTGTCTATGGACCACTTTTGTGGTAAGAGTTTCAGGAGTCTGTTCTGTTCCTATAAAGGAAGTTGAATCTCCCATTGAAATGCAGTGTTTGGGTACAATACCATAATGCGGTTTAGGATACAGTTCTACTTAAAATTTGCCTTTTAATAAGTCATACATATGCTGAAATGGCTCCTCACCCAACTCCCATATTCCATGTAAACAGACTGAAACACTACATATCTGGGAGAAAGTGAGTAGTTAAGCATGTTGGTGTTTGTATATACAAATACCCATTTCATCACTGTACTGGAAAATATAGCTGAACTTAATTTTCTATGAAATTTGAAGAAAGTTTAACAGCCCCAATTGTTTTCTGTGTTAATCAGCATGAACCTGAAAAAATTACATGCTTTCTAAGCAGGGGCAGGTCTAGCTTTTTTGCCGCCCAAGCACAGCAGTCAGGCAGCCTTCAGTGGCTTGCCTGTGGGAGGTCCCTGGTCCCACGGATTCGGCGGCTTGCCTGCGGGAGGTCCTCCAGTTCCACAGCTTCGATGTACCCGCTGCCGAATTGCCGGCGAATCCACGGGACCGGGGACCTCCCACAGACAAGCCGCCGAAGGCTGCCTGGCTAGTGCCCTAGCAGGGACCGGCAGGGCGCCCCCTGTGGCTTGCCGCCCCAGGCACGCGGTTGGAGCGCTGGTGCCTGGAGTCGCTGCTGCTTCTAAGAGAAAAGAATCAGTCCTCACTTACTGAAAAAAAATTCCTTCCAACTAGTGTTCGGAAAAGTGCTACAAGACACATACATAACCTCATGAGCAGAGCGCAGAGAGGAGACCCTCCCACATTATGACCAGCAAAATAATAATAATTATTAATAATAATAATAAAATCTCGAAGAGGCAGAGGTTCACAGATTTGCAAACCTAAAAACCCATGTTATGCTTTAAACCACCTTCAGCACATACCAGGTTTATGAACATTAAAAAGTTAACTGCAAAGGAACACTGAAACCCATTAACCTGAATGTGTGCAAGCCAGTATGCCCTCACTGACTAAAGGTGCAATCACATCTGAACAGCTAAAAATTAACCTTGCCCTTTTAAGCTAAACGGAGTCATGTCACTGGCTCCATCTCTGTTACATAACAGATAACAAAACTCCAGTGGGGGCATGGTGCTGTCACATAAGGTCTCAGGTACATGGTGTGATTTTTCAGAATCTCTTTTGGGAATAGTCATGTAAGTGAAATAGCTGGTACTTACGATTATGCTATTTCTATGCATGTATATTCATCTTGGTATCTGAAGTTATGAATATTAGCTGTGTTTACTACATGTTTGCTCCTGTGGTAAGGGCCACAAGGTATTTAGTCAGCACAGGGGCAAGTCCCTGGAAAATGCCTGTCTACACTTAATGGACTTTTTGTGAATGTTCTGGCTAGAATATGGGTGGAGATGATGGACATGTAACTTGCCCATGTGACTCCAAACACCATCTTTCACAGTAAGAACAGATTTCCCTTTACTTCGCACTTGGCAGAAGCTAAAGGGCCCTGGCCTGGAAACATCAATTTTGCCTCTTTCCTGCTCCAGCCTCTGGACTATGAACATATGGGAGTCCAAGGGACTGAGGACTTTTAAGTAATCTGGAGCCTTCATATTTCCTTGATCCTTTGCGGATGGACTTAGGAGTTGGATATGGTACAGAGACTGTTCTAGCCTCACTGATTGCTGATTTCTCCCTTGCAATGGACAAGGATCAGATGCCTGCTGACTTTCTCACGAGTCAGCAGCCTTTGATACCTGTGGTATAAGCATCATAGCCCTTGCTTGAGTGGTTTTGTTCTTTCCTCTCCAAATGTCGAAGCCTGTTCCCATTGAACTCAATAGGAATAGGATTTGGCCCCAAGAGATCAGAGAATGTGATTTTGATCAATTGCTTATCTGTCCAGAGACAGCTCTCATGCACGTTCTGCCAGGCTGGTTTTGATTGACCGTCCTGTATGTCATGCTGAGGAAAATAATAAAGCAATTTGGGCTGTAGTTCTGTCAAGATGCACATGGCACACACAGTTCTATGCCTCTTTTCCATCAAACCCAGACGGCGCAGCATCTCTGCTTTCCTAGTCATAGGCGTGCGCAGCACATTTCATTAGGGTGTGCACCCAGGGAATTTTTCTTTCTTTCTTTCTTTTAAAGGCAAACATCATAAAGGTTGGGGTGCAGGAGGGAGTGCAGGGTGTGGGAGGGGGTGCGGTGTGCAGGAAGGGGCTCAGGGCAAGGGATTGGGTCAGAGGAGGGGTGCAGGGTGTGTGAAGGGGCACAGGGAAGGGGTTTGGGGTGCAGGAGGAGTGTGGGGTGCGGCAGAGGGCTCAGCGCAGGGAGTTGGGGGCGGGGTGTAGGAGGGGGCTCAGGGCAGGGGGTGGGAGTGCAAGGTGCAGGCAGGGGGCTTAGGGCAGAGGGTTGGGGTACAGGAGCGGGGTGTGACGGGGCTCAGGGCAGGGGGTGGGGGTGCAGGAGGGGTGCAGGGTGCATCAGGGGACTCAGGGCAGGGGGTTGGGGTGCGAGATGCAGGCAGGAGGCTTAGGGCAGGGAGTTGAGTGCAAGGTGCAAGCAGAGGGATCAGGTCAGGGGATTGGAGTGCAGGAGGGGTTCAGGGTGCAGGCGGAGGGCTCAGGGCAGGGGGTTGGGGTGCAGGAAGGGTGCAGGCAGGGGGCTCAGGGCAGGGAATTGGGGTGCAGGAGAGGTGCAGCAGGGGGCTCAGGGCAGGGAATTGGAGTGCAGGAGGGGTACAGGGTGCAGGCAGAGGGCTCAGGGCAGGGGGTTGGGGGGTGGGGTGCAGGAGGGGTTCGGGCTCCAGCCCAGCGCCGCTTACCTGCAGTGGTGCGCTCCCTGCCTGCCTGCCTGCCTTCCCTGGCCCCACACCGCGCCTCTCCCCTCACCACATCCCTGCGCAGCCCCGTGGGGGGGCCCACAGGGCTCCACAGGGCTCCCTTGCCATGCCTCCAAGTACCTCCCCTGAAGCTTCCACTGGCCACAGTTCCCCGTTCCTGGCCAATGGGAGCTGCGGGCGGTGGTGCCTGGAGTAACGCACAGAGCCTTCTGCCCCCCTGGGGTCCCAGGGACCTAGTGCCGTGCCGGCCGCTTCTGAGAGTGGCGCAGGGCCTGAGGCACCACCGGGGGCCAAATCCCGCAGGCCGGATCCAAAGCCCTGAAGGGCCGGATCCGGCCTGTGGTCATTAGGGTGTGCCTGGGCACACCCGGCACACTCCGTGCACATGCCTACGTTCCTAGTGCCTGGCGGAGAGCAATACTTAGATAAAGGCAAGCTGGCAGAAGCTTAGTCTGGACATAAGGGAGGCACTGATAGTGTGTTAAGGGAAAGTGGGGTGATTGTCCTTCCTAGCCTTTCATTTAAGAAGTTTTCAATTTGGGGTGCTGCTGGATCCTCAATGACACCTGGAAGTACAGGTGGCACCAGGGGCCCAAAGCATCATTTTACAACTGCATTTGTTTAACCGATGCAGCTGTAAAATTTTAGACAGGTAAGTGGGGTGTCAGAGGGGACGGGGAGTCCCCAGGCTGGGGGTGGGGTGGGGAGGATTCACATGGAGGGTCATATGGGGAGGTCATGTGCTATTCCTTATGTCCCTCCCGTGAGTGCAGTACCGGCAAGAAATTATTTCTACTTGCACCACTGATTATTAGTTCTGTGAGCAGTTCCTCTTTAATGGTAGCTTAGGTTCCAGTGATCATGACTTGTATAATGTGCATACAGAATAAAGTCCACACCAGCAATATATATAGATGTGGTGATCTAACAGGGCCAGTTTCACAAAGCTGAAAACAAGTTATGAGCCAAATCAGCTGGGAGGACAAATTTAATTTAAAAAAAGGGGAGAATCATTGGGAATCATTTAAGAACACCTTCCTAGATGCCCCAAAAGCCAAAATCTTTCTCTGCATTGGTTAAGTCTGTGCAGGTTGAAAAAACAACCTAGTTTAGAGGGGAAGTGAGGGCAGCTGTAAAATAATAAGTAAAAAATGGAAGAAAGGGGAAGTTGATAGTAATGAATATAAATCAGAAGTTAGGAATTGTAAAAAATTGATAAGGGAAGCCAAGGGACACAAGGAGAAATACAAGGCCAGAAGAGTTAAGGACAATAAGAAGGAGTTGTTTTGAATATATCAGGAACGAAAAGAATTCTGACAATGGTACTAGTCCATTAGTAGATGGGAATGGTAGAATTATCAACAATAATGCAGAAAAGGCACAGGTTTTCAATCAATATTTTTTATTTGTATGGGGGTTGGAGTTGATGCAGTCTCATCATTAGGTGGTGATAACATTCTTTCCATCCCACTAGTATCCCTGGAGGATATTAAACAGAAGCTATTAAAGTTAAATATCAGAGGGGTAGCCATGTTAGTCTGAATCCACAAAAACAACAAGGAATCCGGTGGCACCTTAAAGACTAACAGACTATGATGGGTTGGACCCCTTGGGAAGTCACCTGATGTACTGAGATACCACTGAGTCTACCTGTTCTGTCAGCATAGGCTCCCTTTAACCAGTCTTGCTGAGCCAGACTCTTAAAACCTCCTCTAACACACACGCACAGGTAGGGCCACACCCAGCTGCAGATAAGCTCTGGGAAGACTCAGTTAAGGGACTTGCTCCAGCACTCAGATGTCCACCTCCCTTGGAGTACAGACCAACAGATATATTATATTCACCTCTTCCCTCAATATGGAAGAAGGTATACACAATTTCTTGGCCCCCCTGCCCCCAGTTAGAAATCACATAAACTGGGTTGTTTTATAAATCAGAAATAAACGTATTAACTATAACAGGTGTATTTTAAGTAGTTAAGGAGGTAGCAGACAGAACAAGGCAGATTACTAAGAAAATAAAACAGAGCATGCAATCTAAGCTTAATACACTAAAGAAACTGGTTACATGTGAGTTCTCAACCTAAATGTGGTTCTAATAATCTTCACAAGCCAGATGCCCTTCCAGCCTGGGCCCAGTTTTTTTCCCCTGTTCATCTTAGTTGTTTCCAGCAGTCCTCTTGGGTGGCGTTGCAGGGGAGAACTGACGACCGGGATTACCTCACTCCCCGCCCTTAAATAGGATTTGCATAAGGCAGGAGTTCTTTGTTTCCTAGTTTGACCCCCTTCCCTTACAGTGGAAAGTTACAAGAAGTCCCAGATAATGTTTTAGTATCAGGTGACAAGACCACCTGACTCTGTAGGGCCCCGGTAGCCATTCTTCACAGGCTGACCCACATGTTCACAGGAAGACTAAGCTCTTTTACAGTCCATTGTCCTTGTTGATGGCCCATCCGCCCTGTCTGGCTTTTCCATTGTACCTGAAATGTTGGCAGTGGGCGTCACCCAGAGTAGCATAGTTGAGATATGATTACATAGTCAATGTTCCTAATTTCAGATACAGAAATGGTACAGGCATACAAGTAGGATAATCACATTCAGTAAATCATAACCTTTCCAGTGATATTTCACGAGCCATCTAGCATAAAGTATATCTCCGTTATGTCATATTCATATCATAAGCATATGTTCACAAAAGATATGGAATGACACATCACAACTACATCATACAATAACCTCTCCCTGACTTGAGTAGATTGCTGGACACTTTGGTGGGGAATTTCACTCACAGCCTGAAAAGCACTTATCTTCCTTAGGGATGAAAAAAGCTATTTTATAAATGTAACATTATTTTATTGTGTGAGAGAAGAGAAACTCTTCAGACATCACAGAGGGAGCATAGCCCTTGCACCCTTTAGAGTTCTTTGTCATGAAGTAGGGCTGATGTGCTGTAGGTACTCAGGTAAAATTATTAGACGGACTTTGGAATGTGAGACTCCTCATCTGCGGAGAAGATAGTGGCTGGTGGTATCAGTAAGGCTAAGATTTTGTCATGGTTATTTTTAATAAAAGTCACAGACCATCCTGGACAACAAAAAAATTTGTGGATGCTATGACCTGTCTGTGACTTTTGCTGCTGCAGCTCCAAGGTTTCTCCTGCCACCATGGTGGCTGGGAGCCAGGGCTGCCCAGAGGATTCCGGTGGCCCGGGGTCTTCGGCGGCGGGGGGCCCTTCCGTTCCGGGACCCGCCGCCGAAGTGGCCCGAAGACCCGCGGCGGAGCCCCGCGCGAATTACCGCCGGCGGGACCCGCCGCCAAGCGCAGCCCGGTCTTCGTGGTAATTCGTGGCGGGGTCCCCACCGCGGGCCTTCGGGCACTTCGCGGCGGGTACCGAACAGAAGGGGCCCCCGCCAAGACCGGCTGCGCTCGCCGTGGGTCCCGCTTCCCGCCATGCCCCCTTACCCGAGCGCGTCTCCGGCGGGGCCTGAGCTCCGTCCCGCTCAGAGCCGCGTGGTGAGGGGGCGGGGCTGGGAACTCAGCCCGGAGCTCGCAGCCCCGCCCCCTCCCTACGCCGCTCTGAGCGGGGCGGGGCTCAGGCCCCGGCCCCGTTGGAGCTCCCAGCCCCGCCCCCTCACCACGCGGCTCTGAGCGGGGCGGGGCTCAGGGGCTCGGCCGGAGACTCGGCGCTTGATGCGCTGAGGCTCCAGGAGAGGGGCAGAGGCGGGAGCTTCCGCTCTTCTCTTGGGGGCCCCTGCGGAGCCCGGGGCCCGGGGCAAATTGCCCCCTTTGTCTCCCCCTCTGGGTGGCCCTGCTGGGAGCTGTGGGGTTCCCTCCCCCCGTGAGGCTGTCACCCGTTGCTGGAACTCTGCAGGGGGACCCAGAAGAGCTGTTGCCCATCACTGGAACCCTGCTGGGGCCCCACTGGCTGCCAGCTCCAGTCCAGCGGCTCCAGGAGCTGAAGCAGAAAATGAATGTCACGGATTCCGTGACCTCCATGACATAAACATAGCCTTAGATATCAGTATTGTGAGATGCTTAAGAAAAGTGTTGTATCTACACAGCAAACTCCACGATTACACATTTTGATGCATATAAGCCATCATTCAACCGCAGAAAAGAGCTGTCATGGGTTACCTGTAATTTCTAGCAGAAAAGAGGATTCCCACTATAACCCAGTGAACATGTTGTTTCTTTCATTTCAAATCTTGCACAATGGTGTCCTAGCCATCTACAAATTGTCATTGACCTCATGGCCTTACTATATTACAGAGGACTATGTTTAACATTTAACTGCTTGGGATGTAGCAGGCTCATTGACAACACAGAACATCAATCAAGAAGCTATTTTAGATGTTAACCAATTTATTAGTTGTTGGGGGCAAGATCTTAACCATGAGAGAGCAACATATAAAATGTGAAAGTCCAGCTCTTCAGAGAACCAAATTTAATTTGAAGCCTTCAGTTGTTCTGAATTATCTGAGATAAATCAAGACTGAATCCAATTGCTAGTGACAGGTTCAGGTAATTTAGAGACAGACAGTATGTTCCACCATACTGTGGCTCTGCCTCTGGGAATGTGATATTGCAGACCAGATATTGAAAAGGACTGGCTAGCTTAGGGGATCATTAATGTGGTTAATGAGCCTTTTACCAGTTCAAATCCTTGGTGGATTTGACAGAAAATTGATTACTACCTGATGTTTGACTGGTGACCCCCATGACTTGCACAAACAGTGCACTAGGACCTGTTGAATTTAGCTTCCCAGCAGCAGCTCCTGCAGGGTCCTTAGCTACCAACAATGCCTTATGACATGATACTTATCCCTGCTGTTTAATGCAGAGCTAGCTAGAAAATTTTTCTTTCTCTCACTGCCCTGTGGTTGGAGTCATGGGGTTTCCTGACACCGCCCCCCCCACCCCCATCCCCCTGAATGATATGTGCAAAGTGAAGCCTCTGTCAAGGACCCAAAAGATGGAAGAAAACTAGTCAGGCTCCCTTTGAAGGTGGTAAAGGTAAGTAGGGGTCTTGAAGGGAAGGAGGAGATTTGAGCAGTGCAGTAGATTTTCATGCTGTGCAAACTTCCTACATCCAGGTTTGTATAACGAACTGAGCAATGAGCCCAGGCTGAGTTCCAGTGTCATTATGAACAATTCCCTCAACTCCACTTTGCAGCCTAGGTCTAACTGCTTTTAGTCATCTTAGCTAACTGAACTAATGGCATTGTAACCCTTGAAGGGAGCTCTGTGCCTGGTCTCCAATTCCCTCAATATGAGGGGAGTCACTCACACAGTGGTGACGCAGAAGAGGGAGCTAGTACTTTTAAAACATCAGTAAGTTTTCAAAGATATTTCTTTTGTCTGCTGCTTTTGGCTACAGGCTGCCAGCTTTGACAGAGCACTAGTCATTGATGACTGGCACTTGTGAGCCTCTGGAATATGAAGCAATTAGCATTGATCAGACATATCAAAAGCAGGCTTTTCCCTGGCCAAACCTCAGGGGTGGGAACAGAGACAGAGCATTTAACTTAGTATGTATAGGTGTGCACACATGCTGCACAACAGGGAAACTGTGACATACCAGGATACAATTCAGACTTGGGGGGGGCTTGACCCCTGCCCTGCAACCATGGGTGCCTTATGATGCTTTGCTGAAGTAGCTCTCACCTGGGCTGCTCACAAACAGCCTTCTAGCGTGCAAGCCACACCCTGAGTGTCTGTGTGCAACTGCAGCCTGTCAGCTACACCCTGGCTCCCACCAACCTTGGTTACATTGCAGGTTGACCCCAATGCACACCCAGTCCCAGATGCAACCAGATGGAGTTACTATAAGGTGGGTACAAAACTGGTTGGAAAACCATTCCCAGAAAGTGATCATCAGTGGTTTATAGTCATGTTGGAAGTACATAAGGAGTGGGGTCCTGCAGGGATCAGTTCTGGATCCGGTCCTGTTCAAAATCTTTATCAATGATTTAGATAATGGCATAGAGAATACACTTATAAAGTTTGTGGACGATACCAAGCTGGGAGGGGTTGCAAGTGTTTTGGAGGATAGAATTAAAGTTCAAAATGATCTGGACAAACTGGAGAAATGGTCTGAACTAAAAAAGGATGAAATTCAGTAAGGACAAATGCAAAGTACTCCATTTAGGAAGGAACAATCAGTTGCACACATACAAAATGGGAAATGACTGCCTAGGAAGGAGTCCTGCGGAAAGGGATCTGGGGGTCATAGTGGACCACAAGCTAAATATGAGTCAACACTGTAATGCTGTGGCAAAAAAAAGCAAACATCATTCTAGGATGTATTAGCAGGAGTATTTGTAAGCAAGACACAAGAAGTAATTCTTCCACTGTACTCCACTCTCATTAGGTCTTAGCTGGACTATTGTGTCCCATCTGGGCACCACATTTCAAGAAGGATGTGGACAAATTGGAGAGAGTCCAGAGAAGAGCAACAAAAATGATTAAAGGTCTAGAAAACATGACCTATGAGGGAAGATTTTAAAAATTGGGTTTGTTTAGTCTGGAAAAAAGAAGACTGAGAGGGGACATAACAGTTTTCAAGTATGTAAAAGGTTGTTACAAGGAGGAAGAAGAAATTTTTTTTCTTAACCTCTGAGGATAGGACAAGAGGCAATGGACTTAAATTGCAGCAAGGGAGGTTTAGGTTGGACATTAGAAAAAACTTCCTAACTGTCAGGGTGGTTAAGCACTGGAATAAATTGCCTAGGGAGGTTGTAGAATCTCCATCATAGGAGATTTTTTAAGAGCAGGTTGGACAAACACCTGTCAGGAATGGTCTAGATTATTAGTCCTGCCACGAGTGCAGGGGACTGGACTAGATGACCTCTTGAGGTCCCTTCCAGTTCTATGCTTCTATGATTTCTTTGTTTAGGACAGACCTGTCTTTTTTAGGATTGTGGAACATGTGTTATAACATCATACAGGGAAATCTTATAATTTCACAATGTTGCCACACATACTTTATCAGGATGATACTGACCAGCAAATTATGAGTTTTCAAATGATACCTTGTTCAAAGATTATTACAATAGTGTGCAGGGGGCAAATACAGGGGCATATTTCATCAGACATCCACTGAATCTAACTGGCTGTTTTCAGAGCAAACAATAGCAACTGGGTGAAAGAGAGAGGTCATCCTTCCTGATAACGAATGTCTGAAGAAGCTGCTCCTAATTGTTCTATATGAGACTCATCCCCAGGAGGAGGTGATATCAAAGCAGTCATCAATGAGCTCCATATGGAAATCCTATATATAAACAACTGCGCTGATGAGTTAGAATCGTTTGAAGTGCTCTCTAAAGGGACATTGTAAGAAATACATCATGGGGTTCCATGTTTGTGTCCCAATGATTCCTGATCAGATTTGTTTGCTCTTCAAGTAAAATGATGACTTCTCTAATGGATAGCCTTGTAAACTGGCACTGGACTCTCAAAGTCAAGCTGGGTACTTCCTAGCTTCTGCATTATTATCGGTAATAGAGATTCTGTAAGCCAAATTCTTCCTTCCTTTACACCTGTGTGATCCAATTGTCCTCCCTAGCTGTCCTCAGACACACCTGTGCATGCCTGTTGTTCTAATTGAAGCTGCATCAGTGTAATTGAAGCTATAACTTAAAGAGAATGGGATTGTCCATATGGCCCTGAAGATGGAATTTAGCAGCAGAATTATTAACTATCTGAATCAGAGAAGAATCCAGCTGACTCTGCCATAGCTGTTGGGTTCATGAAAGTCTAAGACACACAAATCTGTGAAGGAAGAAGCCATTTTTACAAAATTGCTTTTCATAGTACAATCAGTGTTCAACGCAACGGGAGGGTGGGGTGTTGATAATCTGGTTAGGGTTCCTAGGCACTACTTTAATACAAATAATAGGGAAATGGTGATTTAGTATTTTCTCCCTTACAGTGAACTGCGCTGTTAACACTCAGTGGGAGTTGCCTTCCCAAAAGGAGTTAATGTACAGCAGGATGTAGTAATGCTTTTCCCCCTCGTGTGCACAGTTGTAAGATTGTCAAAGGTTTCATAAGCTAAGCTCTGGTGGTTTGTTTTAAACTACCTATGGTTAAACTACTTTGGGATTAATTAAACAACTACCATAACTGAACTTACAGCTTTGAACATCTCCTGTTTTCCTATGCATCCAAATGAGAACTGCATTCCCTTTGCTCTGCTCTGGATCATCACTCTGGCCAGATGGCAGCCTATTGTTGGAACGTTCTTGTTTGTTGCATGTGAGAGACTCCTAGTGATGTGATGGAATGATTAAAAAATCTTGTTGAATTATAGGTTTTCCTTAAGTATGTCAACAGTTTCCTCGGTTCCTTTCCTAAGCCCCGTCTAGCAAACCACTTACGCATTTTCATAACATGAAGCGTGTGATTCATCGCAGTGACTCTAATAGGACTGTTCAGGTGCTAAAATTTAGGTGCACATATGCGTTGCTGAATAAAGCCACGAGTGGGCAAGTATAAGGAACAGTCCCTATTCTACCCAGCTGTACTTGCTGCTCCTGCTTCCATTTCTGGTTTCTTCTCCAGGGTTGTATGCTGCAGTAACTTTGGAAATGTAGGAGCTCTAGTCTAGATCCTCCTGTGGAAACATATACTAAAATTGGAATGATACAAAGAAGATTAGCATGGCCCCTGCGCAAGGATGACACGCAAATTTGTGAAGCGTTCCATATTTTTTAATGGGGAGAGGGATAGCTCAGTGGTTTGAGCATTGGCCTACTAAACCCAGGGTTGTGAGTTCAATCCTGGAGGGGGCCACTTAGGGATCTGGGGCAAAAGTTGGTCCTGCTAGTGAAGGCAGGGGGCTTGACTTGATGCCCTTTCAAGGTCCCTTCCAGTTCTAGGAGATTGGTATATCTCCAATTATTACCTTTTAACCACGGAAGGGTAGATCTGGAGGACTGGATGCTAGAAGTTGCTTAGGTTCCCAACTGAACCTACTGCAAAATCTTGGCAGGTACTGGACCGCCAATGCAGCCAACTCAATGAAACAGGCAGTAAGGAAAGTTGCCAAGAGAAAACCTCCAGCAATGCACCCGTTTGAGTCCTAAAATGAGGCACATAAAGGGAGGGAAGGGCAGTCGAAGGCCTCATCTAGAAAATGGTGATAAGTGAATAAGACCTATAAGCAATTCAATGTGAAATCCCATCTGCCTACAACTTCTCTGTTCTCCCCTTCCCCTCCTTCTCCCTGTCATATTTTTCCTTTATTGTTCCTGTACTTGTTCTTGAGGCAGCACCTCCTGTCTGAACTACCCCACTTCTGGTGAAGGGATTTTTTCCCCTCACTCTTTTCTATGCTCCTCTTTCTACTTTTTCTTTCTCTCTTCACTCATCCATTGTTTTTTCTCCTGTTTTTTTTTTTCATTTTTCTCTCCCTGCCTCTGTTCCCTTTTCTCTTCAATGATAACCTTGTTTTTTCATTTTCTCTGTTCTTTGCTTCTTGTTTTTTTTATCTCTTTCTTTCCATTTTACCCTAAAGGTAAGTGTTGCCGGGGGACTGGGGGCAAGGCCAGATGTGTTTTTCCCTTATGAGTAAGCTGAATGCCATGGGAGGAGAAAAGAAAAGAAGCTTGAGCCAGCAGCTCTGTGCTCCTGAGCTGCTCCTGTGGTGAACTGCATTAGAGCCCACTGGGAGAGATGGGAGGGAAGGTGGGCATCTTTCAAGGAGCCATCTAGCCCTTAATCTGCAGCAAGGTGCCTATTTGCAGTGAGGAGTACATAACATAAGAACAGCTATACTGGGTCAGACCAAAGGTCCATCTAGACTGGTATCCTGTCTTCCAATAGTGACTAATGCCAGGTGCCCCAGAGGGAATGAACAGAACAGGTAATTATCGAGTGATCCACCCCCTGTCGCTCATTCCCAGCTTCTGGCAGATGAAGGCTAGGGACACCATTCCTGCCCATCCTGGGTAATAGCCATTGACGCACCTCTCCTCCATGAACTTCTCTAGTTCTTTTTGAACCCTGTTATGGTCTTGGCCTTCACAACATTCTCTGGCAAAGAGTTCCACAGGCTGACAGTGTGTTGTGTGAAGAAATACTTCTTTTTTTTTGTTTTAAACCTGCTGTCTATTAATTTATTTTGGTGAGCCCTAGTTCTTGTGTTATGAGAAGAAGTAAATAACACTTCCTTATTTACTTTCTCCACACTAGTCATGATTTTATAGACCTCTATCATATCCCCTCTTAGTCATCTCTTTTCCAAGCTGAAAAGTCCCAGTCTTATTAATCTGTCCTCAGATGGCAGCCATTCCATACCCCTAATCATTTTGTTGCCCTTTTCTGAACCTTTCCAATTCCAATATATCTTTTTTTTGAGATGGGACAACCACATCTGCACACAGTATTCGAGATGCAGGCTTACCATGGATTTATATAGAGGCAATATATTTTCTGTCTTATTATTTATCCCTTTCATGATTCCCAACATTCTGTTCATTTTTTTTGACTGCCGCCGCACATTGAGTGGATGTTTTCAGAGAACTATCCACAGAGACTCAAGATCTCTTCCTTGAGTGGTAGCAGCTAATTTAGACCCCATCATTTTATATGTATAGTTGAGATTGTTTTCCAATGTGCATTACTTTGCATTTATCAACATTGAATTTCATCTGCCACTTTGTTGCCCAGTCGCCCAATTTAGTGAGATCCTTTTGTAGCTCTTTGCAGTCTGCCTGGGACTTAACTATCTTGAGTAGTTTTGTATCATCTGCAAATTTTGCCACCTCACTGTTTACCGCTTTTTTTCCAGATCACTTATGAATATGGGCCCCATACAGACCCCGGAGGGACATCACTATTTACCTCTCTCCGTTCTGAAAACTGACCATTTATTCCTAACCCTTTGTTTCCTATCTTTTAACCAGTTACAGATCCATGAGAGCACCTTCCCTCTTATCCCATGACAGCTTACTTTGCTTAAGAGCCTTTGGTGAGGGACCTTGTCAAAGGCTTTCTGGAAATCTAAGCACACTATATCCACTGGATCCCCCTTGGCCACATGCTTGTTGACCCCCTCAAAGAATTCTAGTAGATTAGTGAGGCATGAGTAGGGTGAAGCTGGTGTCTTGCACCTCTCTGTACTGTGCTGTCTGCTCTGCTACACTCTACTCCTGCCCCCAAGTGCATTAAATTGTAGCATACTCTCACAAGGGAACTGGTGGATGAGTCATTGCTTGAGTCATTTAAAAGTGCCCTGGGAGAATATATATAAAGGACAATCCTGCATGAGTGAGAACGGACTGTATTATCCTCCTATGTCTTTCTCCTGTCTAATGTCTATGATTCTAATGTGCTTTAACAGTGAGCTGGGCAATTTTTACCATCTTAAAAGTTTCTAATATGAAGGATAAAGTGGCAGAGATGAGAAAATTAGTCCTACTAATAAAAGCAGAAGTGTGTGATGATTATATCACATAGTTTTAAATAGAATAAAAGAGAAGTAAGTAATCATGGACAAATAACTATAAGGGCTTCTGGTGAGATCCCAATCTTGATGAGTGGCGAGACAAAGAAACTGCCTTGAAATATGTATCCTTGCTTTATTTTTTGTAATTTATAGTATACAAGTGTCTCCTTACCCATAATCCCTTTCAGCTTCTCAGTTCCTCTACCCTGAACTTGAACTCGTATTGCTCTGCCACTCTGATCTCCTCTCCTCTTTCTTTTAAGAGGTTTCACAGAATCATAGGCGCTAGAGACAGAAAATAGTCATCCTGGCCCTGATCATATTGAAATCGATAGGAATTAGGTCCCTACATGCCTTTGAGGATCTGGGTCTTTTTCCACCCCTTTGGCCAGTGCAGACTGGCTCCTCTCCTCGGGGTAGGTTACGTATTTTCTGGGCTTTTTCCTGTGTAGGTTTTAAAAGTCCCAAATGATGGGATGTTCCAAGCTGCTGGAATGGAGACTGAGCTGTGAGTTGCCTACCTCTACAATACAGCTGATGCAAAGAATCAGGGCAGGTCTGCGGGGCCCCAAGCAGCTGTCTGTTTAAAATGCTGTAGCTCACGAAAGCTCATGCTTAAATAAATTTGTTAGTCTTTAAGGTGCCACAAGTACTCCTGTTTTTTTTGTGGATACAGACTAACACGGCTGCTACTCTGAAACCTGTGTTTATATTGCGATACAGAGTCCTGTGTCACCTTATAGACTAACAGATGTATTGGAGCATAAGCTTTCATGGGTGAATAGTCCCAGTTCATATTCACCAATGAAAGCTTATGCTCCAATATGTCTGTTAGTCTATAAGGTGACACAGGACTCTGTCGCTTTTTACAGATCCAGACTAACAGGGCTACCCCTCTGATACTTGTGTTTATACTGTGATTTTTGTTTTGTTTTTTGTTTGTTTGTTTTTAAAGGCACATTCTTACTTAACAGATCTGATCCCTGTATGTATTCAGGGTCACATCTGCTTCCTTTAGAGAATAAAATTAAGCTTTTAGTCTTTTTTTTTTTTTAAACTGTTAGCGCTGCAGAGCCAGTACAGCTAAGGGAGAAGGAGCTGCTGGATTCTATTAGATCTCATGTTTAATCAATAGTTCTGCAAGCCAGATTCCACCTGCAGAGTCTTTATTTTTGGTGGTGCACAAACCAGAACATCTTGGCTTTCAGATTCCAAGCTGAATTGCAGGGCTGCCAAATTTTGGAGGTAAAATGAGCAGATTTGAATGGCAAGTTATTAAAAGTTGAAACTCCACAGTACATTCTAAAAAGGGGCTTTGCAAAAATTGTAACTGTATTGTGTTTGGTTCTGGTTGTTACCATGTAAACAAGTTCTGTTGCTAATGTCACGCGGAGAAATGGTTTTGCGACATTCGGTTATTCATGATGCTGCATTTGTCTTGGCTGCAGAGTCTAATGGGAAATAAAAATACTTCTGATGGCATTAATGTTGATTAGAGCTAGGCAACTGTAGCAAAACAGCACTCACCACTGTTCATATTCCAAATAGCAGTTCAGTTTGTTTATGATTATGAGGTCACTTTTACACAAACATTTGGGCAAATGAATTCTTGTTCATGATTGTTTGGGAAACGGTTGTGTCTGGCTACTGGTTTTTCATATAGGCCTATCCCTACTCCCATTGGCGTCCATGCTGAAACGCTCATTTGATCTCGGTGGTACAAAATCAAGCCCAATTTGTGCCACGAGTGGCCACCGTTGTTTGAAAGCTTGGCTTCCCTGAAGGGAACAGAGATAATGTCTTGTGAGCGAAATGACCAATCATGCACCAGGAAAGCAAATAATTAAATGCTTACTGAAATGAATAGCTCCCAAAGAACCCAGAGTGATCTACCCCCTATTGTCCACTCCCAGCTTCTGGCAAAGAGAGGTTAGGGACACTCAGAGCATGGTGTTCTATCCCTGCCCATCCTGGCTAATAGCCATTGATGGACCTATGATATCCTCCATTAACTTATCTAGTTCTTTTTGAACCTGTTATAGTTTTGGCCTTCACAACATCCCCTGGCAGAGTTCCACAGGTTGACTGTGCATTTTGTGAAGAAATACTTCCTTTTGTTTGTTCTAAACCTGCTGCCTATTCATTTCATTTGGTGAC
The DNA here is from genome assembly GCF_016161935.1 of Mauremys reevesii. Taxonomy (NCBI): domain Eukaryota; kingdom Metazoa; phylum Chordata; order Testudines; family Geoemydidae; genus Mauremys; species Mauremys reevesii. The sequence goes on from NC_052626.1 coordinate 59,424,518, forward strand.
CCCTGCCCAGGGGCGGCTCCAGGCCCCAGCAAACCAAGCGCATGCTTGGGGTGGCATGCCACGGGGGGGCGCTCTGCCGGTCGCTGGGAGGGCAGCAGGCAGGCTGCCTTTGGCGGCATGCCTGCGGAGGGTCCACTGGTCCCGCAGCTCCGGTGGACCTCCAGCTTTGGTGGAGCCGTGGGACCAGCGGACCCTCTGCAGGCACGCCTGCGGGAGGTCCACCGGAGCCGCGGGACTGGCAACCGGCAGAGCGCCCCCCGCAGCATGCCGCCGTGCTTGGGGCGGCAAAATGTCTAGAGCCACCCCTGGCTCTTGTGTTATGAGGAGGAGTAAATAACACTTACTTTCTCCACACCAGTCAAGATTTTATAGACCTCTATCATATCCCCCCTTAATTATCTCTTTTCCAAGCTGAACAGTCACAGTCTTTTTAATCTCTACTCATACGGAAGCTGTTCCATATGCCTAATCCTGTTTTTTGCCCTTCTCTGTACCTTTTCCAATTCAAGTATATTCAGGGCCGGTGCAAGGAAGTTTCGTGCCCAAGGCGAAACTTTCACCTTGCGCCCCACCTCCCAGCCTGTGGCAGCTCCCCACCTCCCCTCTGTCCTGAGGTGCTCCCCCCATGGCAGCTCCCCCGCCCGGGGAGCCATGCAGCACCTCCCTATCCAGCTCACCTCTGCTCCGCCTCCTCCCTGAGCATGCCGCCCCCGCTCTAATTCTCCTCCCAGGCTTGCGGCGCCAAACAGCTGATTGGCGCTGCAAGTGGAGCAGCGACTGCATGCTTGGGGAGGAACCGTGTTTAAAAAAAAAAATTGGGGGTATCGCTTTTTAATTTTAGTTAATTTTTTTTTAAAAAAGTCAACATTGAAAGAATGTTTCAAAAGTATGAAATGAAACATTTCAAACAGCCAAAACTTAAACAACCAGACAAAATTGGGTTTTCTGTTTGCAAATGTTTGAGATTTTTGACTTCCCATCCTCAGGCGGGATGGGAAAAGTTGCCAAACTTTCAGATTCTCACAGGACAGGCGAATTATTTCCCACCCGGCTCTAGTCTGGAGGGCCAGTCTGAATAAGTGCCAATGCTTGATTTCTAAACCATAATGGGGCTTGAGTCTCATTCACACTAAAGCCACTTACACTAACTTAAAGGCCCCTTTACATTGCCAGAATGGTGTAAGAAGCTATGGCTTTCTTCTCCAGATTAGACCTAAGGCCATCAATGCTGGCTGCTGTGGGTGGATAGAGAGATGGGGAGAGGATACAGTCTCATATTGCCAACCCCAAATGTTAAAAAATCAGAGTCAGGCTCACCAAAAATCATGAGATTGGCTTTAAAATCATAAGGGGTATGAGAGGCCCCACCACCACCTTTGCAGACTTCCTTGAGAAAGAGCTGACCTGGCTTAGGCTCTTACCTGCAGGAGGGGGTTCATTGCTGTGAATGGAGGGAGGTGCCTTCCTCCAGCCCAGACTTAAGTGTCTAACTCCCTGGGCAGGCTGGGGCTCAGGTTTCGGCATTTCCCTATTGGCTCGCTTAGGCAGCTCCCCTCTCAGCGTGCTGGCTTTGGTGACTCCTATTCTTAGGTGCCTACTTGTCCCCATGCATTGTATAGGGAGCCTGAGCATCAGCGCCAGATTAATCTTTTGTGGGCACCTGTGCTCCACCCCGAGGCCCCGCCCCTGCTCGGCCTCTTTCTCTCCCTCCCACCCCCTGAGGCCCCGCCAAGCACTCGCATGATGGGGAGGGGGCAGAGAGGAGCAAGCTGCAGGTGAGGCCATATGGGGAAGAGGCCGAGCAGGGGCAGGGCCACAGTCCAGGCACCGGGGCCCCTTCTGAGTGTGGGCACGGCACCATTGTAAACCTGGTACCATCGAGCACCTAATTCTGGGGATTCCACAAGGCAGCCGGGCACCTACATGTTATGCACTGCAATGCGGAGCCTAAATCTTCTTGCTGAGCCCTGACCGTTTTAATGACGGCATTTCCTGGAGCGAGTGTTCAGGTGCTGTGCAGCTGCTCTTCCTCAGGTGCCAGACAGTATCTGTCTGTACCAGTGAACCCAGTGATCTCTCAGGGCTGTGACACAAAGAGCTAATAACTGTCTGTCTTCTAATGAATTTAAAGCAAACACTCTTCCCCCCCCCCCCATTGGCTCTGAATTGACTAATATGAGGCTGTTTGACTCTGAAAAATAACAATATAAGAGAAGAGTGTTGAGTCCCAGCAGGGTGGCTTTGCCAGCTGCTCCTTCTGATACACAAACATCAGAACTGGTCTCAGCGAAATTTCCTGTCCCACAGGGACTGCTGGCAGGAAGCAATCTGGCAGACATCATGTTTAGTGGGGACTAATGTCTTGGAGCTGTTGAACCACTTAATTGCCAATAAGTGGAAACCACATGTAAATAATTATGGAGACCCAAAAACTGTCGTTTTTCTATGAAAAGAAAGAACTGGCAGGCTGGCAACTCCCTGCGGCAGGTCTATAAAACAGGCCGCCTTGTTAATACATGAGCAATGTCTTAATGGGGAATGACAATAAAAACCCTTAGATCAGTTCTAGATCCTGAAGGAGCTCTGGATGAGGCCCAATCCTGCTGCCACTTGAAATTTTGTCATTGGCTTCAGCGAGAGCTGGGTCAGATTTTTTACTGGTATGTTCTCTTCTCCGCATCCATCTTCACACCATGTGAGCCTAGAATTTCCTTCCATTTAAATGGACAAGACTTTCCAGTTAAGGTTGCTTGTGGTTTGAAAATTTGGGACCTTGCTAGCCCAAGTGGGCTAGTTACTTTGAACAGTTCTTCCCTTCACTGGTTAGCAGAGTACCTTTTGAAGCATCCTTCCAGGAAGGATCCAAGACTTTAAAAATATTTTGTTTCCTCTTCCTATTGTGGTGACAATCATTGGCTTTCTCTTTTGGTGTGAGAGAGAGAATATTTAGGGAGGGGCTGTTGGTTTGTTAGAATGGTGTGATGCCACAACAGGTTGTTGTTTTGTTTTTTGTTTTTTGGTGTGAGATTTTCTAGATTCATTTTGCTGCATCTTTGCACTCCACACATGTTCTCCAGCAATAGTAATTTGAAGTGAAAACAAGTGAAGTTGCAACATATTTTTTGTTTTTGCAGTGAAAACTTTTTCACTTTAAAATGGGTCCTATTTTCACTTTAAAAAAAGTGCATTCCATTTCAATGCAGAAAATTTCACAGAAAACGGGTCCAATTTTGAATTCACAATGAAAGGAGAAAATGCTCCAAGTTTGAAATTTGTTGAGTATTTTGCACCCCTCTGGCATTCTATTGTTCCTGCTCTTAAACTTATTTGGATCAGTTTTGGAAGGCTTTTCTTCCATGAAACAGCAGTAAATTATTCATTGTCTCTTACAGCCAGTTTTCAGTGGGCCACCTTAACTGTATCCATAACGTTTTGTGAGAGTTAGAGCAGGCCCTTCATGGCCTCTCCTCACCCCACTGGTCATCTCTCATTTGCTGCCTGTTGCGATGTTGAATCCTGCCTCCAATCCACCCAGGATGCCATCCTGAGTGATCCACTTGTTAAATCTGCAGACAAGCACCTTTGTGCTTTCTCCCATGCTGCCCCTTGTACTTGGGAGATGCTTCTTGTGAACATCTTCAGAATAAACTCATTATCCTCTTTCAAAATCCTCCTTCAAACTCTGCTTTGCCATGATGCCTACAAAAAAACAGTGATTTAGGCTGCTGGTAGTATGATTGGCAGTGGCCTCAGCCTGTCTCATTGTTTCCTTGTACTCCCCATCTCTCTGTCTGTAGGCATCTGTCTCTTGTCCTATACTTAGTGAACTTGCTCTGGAAGAGAGAGCTTTATGTTTGAATGTAATCCCCCATCAGGCCTTTACTACTTAGGCCTGGTCTACACTACGGGGTTAGGTTGAATTTAGCCGCGTTAGGTCGATTTTTAAAATGAATGCATCCACACAACCAACTCCATTCCATCAACCTAAAGGGCTCTGAAAATTGACTTCTGTATTCCTGCCTGGCGAGGGGAGTAGCACTAAAATTGACTTTGCTGGGTCAAATTTGGGGTAGTGTGGATGCAAATCGCTGGTATTGGCCTCTGGGAGCTATCCCAGAGTGCTCCATTGTGACTGCTCTGGACAGCACTTTGAACTCCAATGTACTAGCCAGGTACTGGCTGAATTCACAAACAGCAGCAGGAACTGCCCCTGCAGAGTTAGGTTTGCCTGGCTCTGCACTGCATTCCAGAGGAAAAGGCACCGTTGTTTTGATAGAACATTCTGCATTATTTTCTGACCCTCTATAATATGTCCCCTAGCATCTGATTTGCCTTTTTAACTTCTGCTCAGGCCAAGCAGACAATCAGATAATCCACAGTGACTCTCAAGGTGTTTTCCTCAGACATTCATGCAGCCCATCAACACATATGAAAAGTTTAGACCTTATCCAAGATAAATTTAATCAGCCATCACGTTTCCCAACAAGCCCCACCTTCCAATGTACATGAGACCATCTGAAGCATCCCCCAAGTTTCTATTGGTTCTACTAATTGAAACAACCTTCCTTCCTTCCAAACGTTAGAGAAGGGCCCACGTTGAAAAATTTGAGTACAGACGTCAGGCACCCCAGTGCTTAGGGATGTTCAGATCTGACGTTTTTGGTCATCTGAAAACAGACATAAGGGGTCAGCTCAGCTGTGAAATTCCAGTTGTGCTTTGGGATCTTAACTTCCACTGAGTTAAGGGGAATTTGTATTTGGGGTTGGGTTTGGGCCCATCTCTCAGAAATTAATTACACTTTCAGTTTTTGAGTTTGGGGATTATGGGGAAGATAATTAAAGAGGCAGTGACAAACTGTCTGACATTTTCTTATCCCTCTGCAAAGTCCACCTGGTTTAGTTCCCAAAACAACTCCTAAGATGTTCGGGGGTTTTTTCCTTCTAAAAGAGCAAAAATTAATAGAAGCTGCATGCAGTCACTAGCAGCCTTAAGATAACACCCATTGTGAGTGCATGGCAGTGAAATGGAGAAAAAGATCATCAGGGAATGAAGTGGGGATATGTTTCATTTTTCAGGCTTCTATGGGGGCTCCTAAACCAGGTTGGGGAAAAGAGGAGACATACCCTGATTTTCTCTGAGCAGCATTAACAATGGCTTAGATTGCTGCCTGCATTGTGATAAGCGTGTGAGGGGTTTTAATGAGTCACTATTATTTGAGTCATCTGTATTTCTGGCATTGTACAAGTATAGGACCAGCTCCTGCAAACACAACTGGGCATACTGCTGATTGACCCCAAAGACTTCAATGGGGCTAATCACAGTAGTTAGCGCTATGCCTGGTAGTAAGTGTTTGTAGGACCAGGCCCACAAAGGAGGTGTCTGCAGCTGGCATATAAAAAGTGGGTGTCTGGCTACATTTTCAATCGCAAAACTCCTGTTCACTTCAATATGGACCAGGGAGTTGGTCCTTAATGTATATTTTCTTACATGGTAAATATTTATTTGCTGCTACTCTGAGGTGTAAAAAATGAATAGTACAATTTTTCTTTGACCCTTCTTCGTGTAATTCTTTAACTTTGTGTGGCTTTGGCTTTCAGTTCAATATTCAGGGCCACGTTCCAGCCCGTTAGCTTTCCAGCCTCTTTGTGCAGCTCTAAGAGGGCAGCTAAAGAACCGCCTGGGTACGCCAGCTCTACACCACAGCTGTCGGCCCCCACTCCCACCCCAGCACAGGGTGCAGGTCAGGGGAGGACAGGAATACAACTAGAGTGCATTCTGCTGAGGAAATCCCTATTGGGCATAATGTCCCTTTGGAGACTGTTACAAGCCCGTTAAATTAGAGCAGTCCTGAGGATGCATCTGTTTAATTTAAGGTGTGATTTTAAACTTACCTTAAAGTGTGTGTCAAGTATCAGAGGGGTAGCCGTGTTAGTCTGGTTCTGTAAAAGCAGCAAAGAATCCTGTGGCACCTTATAGACTAACAGATGTTTTGCAGCATGAGCTTTCATGGGTGAATACCCACTTCTTCGGATGCTAATCAAACAAAAACAAAGTAATTCTTAAACCAAAGTTTGTGTCGGCACAGTGGTTTGCATCTGTTTAAAAAAAACCTATTTAGTTAAACCAGTGTGACTTCTTCATGGAAACAAGGCCAGAGCACCACTGGGGGGCCAATGTGGAACTTGGATAGCCTAAAGTTACCCACACTGAGCGGAGCTCTGTTGCAACTGAGTCAGTTCTCTCTTGAGGGCTTTACCCTCTTCTCTCAAATCTCTCTCATCTTTTTGTTCTTGTCTCTGGAAGTGTCTCCTGCTTTCTCCACTGGCAATTTTTTCTAATGATTGTGGAGGTGCGAAAATTACTTTTGATTCAGCAATGGGCAAAAGATAATAAGGTGCTATGATTGAGCAGAGCTGCTGAGGTTCATTAATGTGCCTGTTGCTTGTTATCTCACTCATTTTGGTGCTTCTTTCTGAAGGCGGCTCCTATGATTACTGTACCCTTTGCTTTCAGAGGAGCAAACAGTCAAATAAACAGTTACTCTGACTAGTCCTCCTGAAACACCTTAAACAAACCCCACATTCTTTTTGAGCACTAATAAGATGCTTACTAAAACCTGCTGTTCCTCATGAAAGCAGGGGGTATGGGATGGGGGAGATGAAGCTCCTTTGCAGAAAGTAACAAAAATACACCTTGCCAGAAATCAGTTTGAATAGTTTGATGTAATTAGTGAATTTCATTTCTCAAGCCCCTTTGGGGCCCCCTGTGGCTTTCCATTGTGGGGGAGATGAGAGGTTTTGCTCTTCCTTGAGTGGACTAATGTACATATAAATGCATTTAATGATCCCCTATGTACTACAGGGATGAATGTCTTAGAGAGAAATGTTATAACAGTACTGCTGATCAAGCCAGCCTGGCAGGATTGCTCTAACTACCTGTGACCCAGGGACCTCTTCTTAGAGCCGACTGGCAGAGGGCACAGGGTTTTACAGGGTCATATACATGCATAATTGTTCACCAAAGGGTGCCAGGTGAGATCTCTACTGAGAGCCAATAGCTACTGGTCATCATAATCCTTGCAAAATGTATGTATGGAGAATATTTTAAATATTTGTGTCAATACTGAAAATTATGTTCTTAAGGTCTTAAAATTAAGGAGATAACATGCCTTGGACATGTTTCTTTCAGGCAGGAGGTAACAGACATTTAACTCCGTATCTGGTCATGCGTGTGTTATGTACTGTATGCCTCACAATGTAGGTCTATTTAATACTGAGCAACAGGCAGAAGAAAAGATTGCAAAATCTACAAAAGACAAAATTCACAGGCTAAAACAAGCAACAGGGAATGTCCAGTTTATAACTAAGGACACGGGATTGTTAGGGTATATGTGGGGGTACAAGGAAACACAGGATCCTTCGCCACGGAAGCAAGGTAATAATGTGTTTGTCTTATGAAAGGGGAGGTCACAGCCAGCCTGGCTGTAAAGAGCTGCAAGGATTTTGCGTGAGCATTGTTCTACAAGACATGGGAGAATCTTGTTTAATTAAGTCTAAGCTCTACAATGCATGTTATGATTTTATGTTATATGTAACCATTTGTTTCCAATGCTACTTCTTGCTAGTACTTTAATCTCTATGCTTTACAGGGAAAGCAAGTCTAAGTTTACTTAAACGAATCTAAGTGCCATGTGTTAAGCTGAGCAGTGATCAGAGGTGGAGCTGGTAAGCTGGAGTGTACTGTGTCTGTGGAAGCAGCAAATCATCTGTGAATACTAGGAGTGTCCAGTGGAAAAGGGTCTGGATGCTCCAGAGGGACGCGCGGAGGTCGGAGTGTGCCTTCCCCTAACCTGTAGAGAGACTGCGAGACCAGTATAGGCCTAGAGGGGAGTGTTTGTGTTGCCAGTGGCTGGTGAGGAGCTGACCCCCAGCAGCCACAGACAAGGCTTCCTCATGCTAAGGGCAGGTGTTAGTGAAGTGCCTCACAGCTCTGGGTACCCTCAGGAAGCATCACACCACCATACTGGGGACCCAAGCTCCGTTCCTGGCTCTTGGTCAATCATTCAGCAAGGCCAGAGGTGCAGTAGAGACCCTGTAGTCAGGGGCGGCTCTAGGAATTTCGCTGCCCCAAGCACGGCGGCACGCCGCAGGGGGCGCGCTGGCGGTCGCCGGTCCCGCGGCTCCGGTGGACCTCCTGCAGACAACGTGCCTGCGGAGGGTCCGCTGGTCCCGCGGCTCCGGTGGAGCATCCACAGGCATGCCTGTGGGAGGTCCACCGGAGCCGCGGGACCAGCGGACCCTCCGCAGGCATGCCTGTGGGAGGTCCACCGGAGCCACCCCAAGCACGCGCTTGGCGCACTGGGGTCTGGAGCCGGCCCTGCCTGTAGTCATCCTCAGGGAGGAAGGAGTGCCTGCTGTCAATCAACCACAGTGCTCTTGGGGGCTGATCCAAAGTCCACTGAAGTCAAAAGGAGGCTTTCCATTGATTTATATCTTAGGTACTACAGTGATGGATTGTAGTTTAAAATTCTGAGTATTTTCCACCTGAATCAATAGCAAGAGCAAAGTCCCTAGTGGACTTCATGGAGTCTCTGGCATTTCTCCCTTCATGGTGACAGAACTCTGCTTGGGGCAGATTTTTTGTTTTGTGGGGAAGGTGGGAATAAAAGGGGTGTTTGAATTGTGTCACATATAGTAGAAAGGCTTTCTCAAAAAGAAAGGTTTTGCGAAGTTTTTCTAAAGCTGGTGAGACTCTGGATTTACTTGATCACCTGTGGAAAATTTGTTCCATAGCCAGATCCCCTTGACGGAGAATGCTTTGTCCTGGGCTTAGTGATGGGCATCGTCCCAAGGTCACACACCTTTCACGGGGATTCATAGATCAGAATTTGATGTTTTGATGGACCTGGGCGTGATCCATTAATTGCTTTGAAAATTAGGACCAGTGCCTTGATGGGCATTGGAACCAGTGGAGGTACCTCAGCACAGACTAGAATGTGGAGAAGCCAGGCAGCTGTACTGGGCTATAGATCAGGCCGTAGGTCATTAAGGAGAAGCACTGACAGGGAATCCTAGCCAGTCCTCCTCAGCTGGAAACATGGATGCCACAACACGGTGTTTGTTTGAATGTGTGATGGTACAATTGTTTAAATAAATACACCCCATCTGCCCCTTACCTCCCTGGAATTGGACCCCAGAGCCCCTCTATCTTTGGGTGTTTTTTGCGGTGTGGGGGAGAGGGAGGAGTGACAGCCAACACCCTGCTTCACCCATCCTCCTGGTACACCTCTACCCCGATATAACACGACCCGATATAACACGAATTCTGATATAATGTGGTAAAGCAGCGCTCCAGGGGGCAGGGCTGCGCACTCCGGTGGATCAAAGCAAGTTCAATATAACACGGTTTCACCTATAACGCAGTAAGAATTTTTGGCTCCCGAGCACAGCGTTATATCAGGGAAGAGGTGTAGCTCCTCTTTTGGGGAGGAGGCCCAAGGTTCTTCCATCCTCTTTCTTGTACTGACAGTGGCAAGGCCCAAAATCTGCTGAAGCCTCCATGCTAGACCCAGTGCCTCTGAATTAGAACTCTGCGTGCCCTGGGATCACACATTCCTGAGCACGAGATATGGGTTAAGCAGGTGTCTGTGCACAGCAGAGTTGCTGCTAGAGCTACCACAACACAAATAAACACAAGGATGGGGCTTGAATGACACATGGAGGCTGTAGGACCAAGTTGCAAGGATGTCAGGAGGGAAATGGGGGGGGGGGCGTGTGACCAACCCTCCTACTTCCCTTCCCCTGAGGAGAGGGATGAAGATGGGATCGAGGGGCATCAGGTTGGGGTGTAGAGAGGAAGTATGGCCCAGTGGCTCACACACAGGACTGGGATTCAAGAAACCTGGGTTCTGTCCTGGCTCTGCCACTGACCTGTTGGGTGGCCTTGGGCAAGTCCTTTCACTTTCTGTGCCTCACTTTCCACTCTCATTTGTCCGGCTTGTCTACTTCAATTGTAAGCTTGTCAGAGCAGGGACTGTTTCTTGTTATGGGTACTGCTACACAGCCCATGGCAGTGAATCTCCCAGACTTGGGTTTGTAAGGCACGCTCTAGTGCACTAAAACTAGCTGTGTAGACAGCGCTTTGAAGTTGTGGCTTTGGCTGGAGCTCTGGCTCTGAAACTGAGGGAAGCAGGTGAGCTTCCAAGTGCTGTGCTCTACAGATAGCTGGGCCGACTAGTGTGAGCCCCAGCAACCCTGAGTCTATCGGCTTGGGCTGGGAGGCCTGCTGACACATACTGTGTCCATGTACCTGTAGTGCCTACAGAGGCTAGCATAATACAAATCGGTGATAATATCAGAGTCTATTTATCCTAGGTTCAGGCACAGGCAAAGAGTCAGGCTGTTTCTTATGTCTGCTGAGCAGACTGGCCCATTTGCAGTGTCAGTCAGAAGGGCGGTGCAGGAGATTCTGAGTGCTGCACTGGCAATAACCCCCTGCTTTAGTTGCAAGAGCACATCAGGTCCAATGTGAGCTCAACTGTACAGAGGTCATGGTGTTATTCTCCTGCTGCTTCTGGAGTAAAGCTTTTCCATTAGTATTCATGGTAGAATCTGGGTTTGAAACTTCCAAGCCATTGCTCTTTGTCTTTGAAGTTACTGTAGTGCTGATGCTGGAGACGATGATTATTAACTGTAATCAGTGCACAGATACCACGACTCTCCGATTCCAGCTTTCAAAGGCCCACATCAGTCCAGCATCTTGGTTTCCCCCTCTCCCCCCATTTGTTCCTATAGCAACAGAGTTACTGATGCCAGCTTCTACCTTATAATAATAATAATAATGCAGCCTATATTCATTTCCTGAGATTACTGCCAGTCATCCTGCATATTGTGATGCCTCTTGCATTTGGCCAACATAATTATGCTAATCAGTATTCAGTAACATGGGCAGAAAAAAACCAAACCACTGACTGGCCATTTCTAACTGCCTGTGTGAATAGGCACTTCTGTTCCCAGCGTCCACTTGGGCCAGTGACTCCTTCCTCAGGGGTCATGTAACTCAGTAGAATGATTTCTATTCTCTCCATGAGCAGGTCTCCTCATGATCAGCGTGTTCTCTGACTATCCTCCCTATTCCATGTGAGTTGACCCCTCCATGGCTAGGCTAATCTCTGACACTCGTGTGAAAGGAGGATGCTTCATGTCTAGAATAATCACTGACTGGCTGCCAAGTCCACATAATGGATGCTTCTGAGGCAACAGGAATTTCTGATGTTCGCAGGAGGTGTCTCCGTAAGCAGAGTGGTGCCCATAGTGATCCCTGAGTACTCATAAATCAGCACGTAAATATACAGCTATTTTAATATATAGTATGCTCAACAAGCAAAACACACACAATAAAAGATGTTTTCCAATGATAGATTTTTAAATGAAGTTTTATGTGATAGATTTTTTTTTAATTGTCTTTAAAGGTGTTAGATTACTCTAACTTCTAGAACAGGGGTGGCCAAACTTTTTTGGCCTGAAGGCCACATCAGGGAATAGAAATTGTATGGCGGGCAATGAATGCTCACAAAATTGGGGTTGGGGTGCGGGAGGGGGTGCGGGCTCTGGAATGGGGCTGGGGATGAGGTGTTTGGGGTGTAAGAGGGTGCTCTGGGATGGGACCAAGGGGTTTGGAGAGTGGGAGGGGGATCAGAGCTGGGGTTGGGACGTGGGGAGAGGCTCAGGGGGTGCAAGCTCCAAGCGGCTCCCACCTCAAGCGGCTCCCGGAAGCAGTGGTGTGTCTCTTCTCCAGCTCTATGCGCAGGCCCAGCCAGGTGGCTCTGCACGCTGCCCCATCCAAAGGCACTGCCACTGCAGCTCGCATTGGAGCATGTAGGAGCCAGATCAGGGCCATGTGGCTGCTTCCAGGAGCCGCGTGGTGCACCCCTGACCCTGCGCCCCAGCCTGAGTGGGGCCGAGCCGCGTGGTGTGGCTCGCAGGCTGGCTTAAAATGGCTCACAGGCTGGATCCGGTCTGCTGGCCATAGTTTGTCCACCCCTGTTCTAGAAACTGAAGCCCTATATTTACCACATGGCCCATGCAACCCAGGGAACAGCAGTGCAAGATTCCCCCTCAATGCACCTCAATCAGCCTGTACATCCCCATCAATGTACCTGAATCTAACCTGGAGAGACCACCTCTAGGAATCAGAGGGTACTTTGGTCTTAAGGCCCATACAGCTCTTGGCTTCTCTGCCGAGTTTGCCAACAAGACTACTAGGCAGTGCCAACGGTGGTTGTGTTTTTTGTGAAATGTGGACACCTGTCTATTGGAAAATGGGCTGAGAACCCCCATCTGAGGTCACTAACTAGTTCAAAATTAAAATCCAAATGTCGTAGCCTTTAGGTCATCCACAATTGAATTCTGTAATCTTGGAACATAACTAAAGAAGGCTCAGTCTCGAGAACCTGCATAGGGAAGGTAGGGGGAGAATAAATGGTAAATTTAGGGTCTACCAACCTTTGTTAATTTGTCTCAGTAAGAAGTTGCCATATCTAAGGAACAACCAAAACCAAAGGAACTCTTGAAATCAACTTGCAGTGGACTAATGAAGATAGGTGTTATAAGAGTGGGGTAATAGGATGGAAACTTCCCAGGATGCATTAACAGGCCTACTACAGCATTTTCAACATTTTACCATCATACCAGAATATCTTCTTGGCAGCCCATAAGAGATGGAATCAGAGCGTGGAAAAATCCAGGTGTATGTGGTATGGTCACCTCACTTCAACATGTGCAATACGCCATTTAAGGCCCAATCCTGGAAGGTGCTGAGTGCCTTCTCCTTAGTGCAGAGTGCCTCCTCAACTCCCACTGCCTATCTCAAGAGTTGATAGGGCACAGCACCTTGCAGGATCAGACTCTTCCTGAGCCACTGCCACAGCATGATTCTGAGCACTTGGCAACTACACTAGCAGTTTGATAGCCTCTTACACACCATATGCTTGCTGAAAATTGCCACCTACTGAATCGCTGACATTGCTTTTGGTTCCAAGTCTTCGAGGGGTTGTCGTCAGAGACAGCACTGAGTTAAACAACATAATTGTCCTTCTGAAAACTCCTTTGAAAGTGGGCTTTTAAATCTTGGTGGAAGCAGCAGGAACGGGGAGGAAATAGGGGATATGTGCAGGCACTGAAGAAAATGAGTTTTTGAAATGCAATGAGAAATGTAATAAAAAATAAATACAAACATGTAGCCTGAAGAGCTCCACAAATCAGGGTTACGCTATAAAAGCAAGACCAATATTTGAATGCTATGATGCTGAATAGGAGAGGTGCTGGAAAATGGTGGGGAGAGTGTTAAAAGAATATTACTGTTTCACATATCTTTGTAGAAAGTTTTGTGCATTTAAACATCCACCAACAACCACTGTTAGTTTAGCATAAAGTACAATCTTTCCTGATTGCACAAGAATGGAAGGAAGGGCTTGCACTGTGGTCAGTAGGGATGCATGAGAGACTAGCTATGATGACCCACTGGAACGTACCTTTGTGGTGGGCATTCAGCAGGATCTGGATAAGGACAGAACTACAAATAATAAGAAAGAAAAGCTATAAGTGATACTGCAGTATGGAGTTCAAGGTCATGGAAGTCCTTGGATCAGAAAGATGTGTATTAGTTTAAGGTAAGGGTGGTGCCAAAACTGTGTAACTCATGTTAACACAATGTGTTTCTTTCTCTCCATCTAGGGGCTAGACTACACAGAGATTTATAAATCTGCTATAGCATTGGCATTAATAGGCCTTTCAGCTCAGGCAATAGTGGCAATGTCCTAATCTCAGAGGTCCTGGCAAAAGAAGCTTCAATTACACTCTCACTAGATACAGAATGGTGGCTGAATATGCATTTGGCAGATTGAAATCCTGCTGACTCTGTTTAAAGACCCATTTGAATTCCAGTGTCATGAATACTGTGTGCATTACTGTGACTTGCGGTGCTCTTCGCAATCTTTGTGAATCCAAAGGTGAGCCATTCGCCCCTGAATGGACTTGACAGTAATGGGTTACTGAACCAGTACATTCAGCCAGAAAAAGCACCTGTCAGAACTGGAGCAGGATGCATACAGGCAACAAAAAACAGGGGTGCTTTGCACACCCACATTAAGGACTTGCATGAACCAAGTATGTAGGGACAAAAGTAGAAAGGCCAAGGCACAAAACGAAATCAAACTAGCTAGAGACATAAAGAGTAACAAGAAATCATTCTACAAATATATTAGAAGCAAGAAGAAGACCAAGGACAGGGTAGGCCCATTAGTCAATGAGGAGGGTGGGAGAATTAATAACAGAAAATGCAGAAATGGCAGAGGTGCTTAATGACTTATTTGTTTCCATTTTCACAAAGAAGGTTGGTGGTGATTGAATGTCTAACATAGTGAATACCAGTGAAAATGAGGTAGGATCAGAAGAGACTAAAATAGGGAAAGAACGAGTTAAAAATTACTTGGACAAATTAGATGTCTTCAAGTCACCAGGACCTGATGAAATGCCTCCTCGAATACTCAAGGAGCTGACTGAGGAGATATCTGAGCTATTAGCAATTATCTTTGAGCAGTCATGGAAGATGGGAGAGATTCCAGAAGACTGGAAAAGAGCAAATATAGTGCCCATCTATAAAAAGGGAAATAAGGACAACTCAGGAAATTACAGACCAGTCAGCTTAACTTCTGTACCCGGAAAGATAATGGAGCAAATAATTAAGCAATCATTTTGCAAACATTTAGAAAATAATAAGGTGATAATCAGCATTGATTTGTCAAAAACAAATTGTGTCAAACCAACCTGATAGCTTTCTTTGACAGGGTTACAAGCCTTGTGGATAGGGAGGAAGTGGTAGATGTGGTATATCTTAACTTTAGTAAAGCTTTTGATACTGTCTCGCATGACCTTCTCATAAACAAACTAGGGAAATGCAACCAGAGGGAGCTACTTCACACCCTGGCTCCCACCAGCTTTGGTTACATTGCAGGTTGACCCCAACGCACACCCAGTCCCAGATGCAACCAGATGGAGTCACTATAAGGTGGGTACAATACTGGCTGGAAAACCATTCCCAGAGAGTGATCATCAGTGGTTCATAGTCATGTTGGAAGGACATAACAAGTGGGATCCCACGGGGATCAGTTCTGGATCCGGTTCTGTTCAATATCTTCATCAATGATTTAGATAATGGCATAGAGAGTACACTTATAAAGTTTGTGGACGATACCAAGCTGGGAGGGATTGCAAGTGCTTTGGAGGATAGAATTAAAATTCAAAATGATCTGGACAAACTGGAGAAATGTTCTGAAGTAAATAGGATGAAATTCAATAAGGACAAATGCAAAGTACTCCACTTAGGAAGGAACAATCAGTTGCACACATACAAAACAGGAAATTACTGCCTAGGAAGGAGTACTGCAGAAAGGGATCTGGGGGTCATAGTGGACCACAAGCTAAATATGAGTTAACAGTGTAACGCTGTTGCCAAAAAAAAGTGAACATCATTCTGGGATATATTAGCAGGAGTCTTGGAAACGACACGAGAAGTAATTCTTCAGCGCTACTCTGCGCTGATTAGGCCTCAACTAGAGTATTGTGCTCATGTAACAGCATCCCTGCAGGGCCCTCCTGGCTCCTGCCCCCACTGGGCTGAGAAGGTCACATAGAGACCTCTTGGTGCAGTGCCCACCTGGTGTTCTTATTTACAGGCTGTGCTCCCACCACCTTTCCACCATACAAGTAATCCCCTCCTTGCAGTCCACCAGCAGGAGAGAGGAGGGAAGCTATCTCTCTCTGCTTCCCCTCACTGCCTTTCCTCTATTGCAGCTTTCCTCTTTCCAGCTCTTCCCCGGCTTCCTTCCCCTGGGGGCTCTTATCCAGCCCCAGCCTGATGAGGCAGCAGCTTCCCCAGTCAGGGCCAAGTGGTCTACCCAGCTCCAATTCACCTCCCTTAATTGGAGCTGGGGTGACAGAGGGTTGGCTAAGCAGTTTTCTGCTTAGCGCCCTGTCACAGTCCAGTTCTGGGCCCACATTTCAGGAAGGATGTGGACAAATTGGTGAGAATCCAGAGAAAAGCGACAAAAATGATTAGAGGTCTAAAGAACATGACCTATGAGGGAAGATTTGAAAAAATTGGATTTGTTCAGTCTGGACAAGAGAAGACTGAGGGGGGACATAACAGTTTTCAAGTATGTAAAATATTATTACAAGGAGGAGGAAGAAAAACTGTTTTTCTTAACCTCTGAGGATAGGACAAGAAGCAATGGACTTAAATTGCAGCAAGGGAGGTTTAGGTTGGACATTAGGAAAAACTTAAGCACTGGAATAAATTTCCTAGGGAGGCTGTGGAAGCTCCATCATTGGAGATTTTTAAGAGCACGTTAGACAAACACCTGTCAGGAATGGTCTAGATCAGGGGTCGGCAACCTTTCAGAAGTGATGTGCCAAGTCTTGATTTATTCACTCTAATTTAAGGTTTCACATGCCAGTCATCCATTTTAATGTTTTTAGAAGGTCTCTTTCTAGAAGTCTATAATATATAACTAAACTATTGTTGTATGTAAAGTAAATAAGGTTTTTAAAATGTTTAAGAAGCTTCATTTAAAATTAAATTAAAGTGCAGAGCCCCCCGGACTGGTGGCCAGGACCCGGGCAGTGTGAGTGCCACTGAAAATCAGCTCGCATGCTGCCTTCGGCACCCGTGCCATAGGTTGCCTACCCCAGGTCTAGATAATACTTAGTCCTGTCATGAGTGCAGAGAACTTGACTAGATGACCTCTCAAGGTCCTTCCTGTCCTATGATTCTATGGAAGTGAGAGAATAGAATATTTATGGATGTATTTATGCAGCACTTTATACCATAAATGAAGTATTCTCACTGTATGCTATCAATGGGAGTTGCCAGGAATTTTTAATTATGGAGGAGATGACTGCTTATATAGTGGGGGTCTGGTAGTGTGCTTGACAAGATTTGTGGGTTTTCATTATGGATGGATCTGAATAGCTTTGAGGAAGGCTGCAATCCTGAAATGTCACTGGGTTTGCACTCTGTCTCCTGATGTGGGCGCCTTCCAGTTAAATGTGTTTTTCCTTTCCCAAACATTTCTGTGGGTTGGATTCTTTTCCTTATAGTTGTTGTTAATGTCAGTGGGAGTTGTGCTTGTCGTGTTTTCTTTCTTTTCACAATAATTGTTTATATGGCTGCTTGTCCTCTTTAAACTATAACATCATTGAAGAATCCTCAATTAGTGCAACTATTTGCGGAGCCCTCTCATATTTATTTGTTCCAATGACACAATCAGCTTAATCAGGCCCCCACCTCACTTAATATCTCGGCTTAACGAACCTGTTTAGCAGTGCTCCTTTTGGGTTGCTGGAACCTCACCATGCTTGATCAGTGCTAATCATTGAAAATACGATCAGCAGTCCAATGATCTCACCAGTGTTGTTGAATTTGCTTAGTGCGACTGGCTTTTGAAGAGAACCCTCAGATGTTCCTTTGTCTATCCACCACCACTGATTCAACAAGGAGATAATGTTTCTGACTTCTGGGTCAGCCAATTTGAGTTAAAAACCTAGGAATGGCAAAACCAGATTGACCGCTATGCCTACCTTCATGCCTCCAGCTTCCATCCCGGGCACACCACACGATCCATTGTATACAGCCATGCACTGAGGTACAACCGCATCTGCTCTAACCCCTCAGACAGAGACCAACACCTACAAAATCTCCACCAAGCATTCTCAAAACTACAATACCCGCACGAGGAAATAAGGAAACAGATCAACAGAGCCAGACATGTACCTAGAAGACTCCTACTGCAAGACAAACCCAAGAAAGAAACCAACAGGACTCCACTGGCCATCACATACAGTCCCCAGCTAAAACCCCTCCAACGCATCATCGGGATCTACAACCCATCCTGGACAATGATCCCATACTTTCACAGGCCTTGGGTGGCAGGCCAGTCCTTGCCCACAGACAACCTGCCAACCTGAAGCATATTCACCAGTAACTGCACACTGCATCATAGTAACTCTAACTCAGGAACCAATCCATGCAACAAACCTCGATGCCAACTCTGCCCACATATCTACACCAGCGACACCATCACAGGACCTAACCAGATCAGCCACACCATCACTGGTTCATTCACCTGCACGTCCACCAATGTAATATACGCCAGCATATGCCAGCAATGCCCCTCTGCTATGTACATCGGCCAAACTGGACAGTCTCTACGGAAAAGGATAAATGGACACAAATCAGATATTAGGAATGGCAATATACAAAAACCTGTAGGAGAACACTTCAACCTCCCTGGCCACACAATAGCAGATCTTAAGGTGGCCATCCTGCAGCAAAAAAACTTCAGGACCAGACTTCAAAGAGAAACTGCTGAGCTTCAGTTCATCTGCAAATTTGACACCATCAGCTCAGGAATAAACAAAGACTGTGAATGGCTTGCCAACTACAGAACCAGTTTCTCCTCCCTTGGTTTTCACACCTCAGCTGCTAGAAGAGGGCCTCATCCTCCCTGATTTGAACTAACCTCGTTATCTTTAGCCTGCTTCTTGCTTGCGCATATATATATATATATAATATATGCATCCGACGAAGTGGGTATTCACCCACGAAAGCTCATGCTTCAAAACGTCTGTTAGTCTATAAGGTGCCACAGGACTCTTTGCTGCTTTTACAGATCCAGACTAACACGGCTACCCCTCTGATACTTAAAACCAGAACAGGCTCAGCCATCAGTTTGGTCAGATATTCTCTCCTTGATAGAGGCCCGTGCTGGCTGCTAGTTTTAATAAATAAGAAAGCACAAATGTGACTAGGGCAGCCTGAGCTTCTACCAGGCAGACACAAGTGGCATCAACATCCTGAGATGCCTAGAAGTACACAGCGCCACATAGGGTGACCAGATGACAAAAACAAAATATTGGGACACATGGGAGGGGGGGGCGCCGCCGAAGCAAAAAAAAAAAAAAAAAAAAAAGCCAGAGTGCAAAATATCAGGATAAATGGCGTCCCGACCATACATCGGTCGGGACATGGGACAAACAACTAAATATCGGGACAGTCCTGATTTTATCAGGACATCTAGTCACCCTAGCGCCACGTGGCATATGATTGTAATTTGCCTCCAGCCACCCCTCTTCCCCCACATGGTACATCCTGGGTTTGGTCCGTGGCAGCCATCCAGTGAGGCTGCTTGCGCCTGTTACTGGAGTGGCTGGATTGCTGCTCAGTGGCAGAGCTCCGACAATAGTCTCTGTCACTGCATTTACACTAGCAAGCTCCAAAGCCATACATTGCCACTGGTGCAGCTCTGCAGAGGAAGGTCCAGTATACACAGGGCACAGGTGTTTTTACTGCTGTGTCATCAGCGCTACTCTAACCAGAGTAAAAACTCCTAAGTCTTGGCTACACCAGAGCTTCTGCTGTTGCTACCACCTGTGCAACAACACCAGTGGTGAAATGTGGCTATGAAGTTTGCAAGTGTAACAGTGAAATCTTTCAGAGTCATTCTCAGGTAGCAGAGTTACAAACTGTGGGCTTTTGTCTGAAATAATAAGCTTGCAAGCGCACATGCAATGTCAGAGACGGTTGCAGCTCTTCTACTGAACCACTCGAATGAAACCTTTACTCTGCTGAGTGGTACGTATGCAAGAAGGCCAATTGAAGCCAAGTGCTACTCTGCCAGCTCTTTTCATTTGCAGACCACTTCATTTAAAAAAAAAATTCCCTCCTGAACCATCTCTTCTTCTACTCTCCCCTTCTTGCACTGCATGAGCCTCTAAATGAACTTCACAGGAGATGGTCAACCGACAGAGTGAGAACCTACGTGCTGCTACCTAGTGTAATGGGCTGTTGTGTTGGGACTTTCCTATTGCTGGTGCTACTCAGCCACTTGGTAATGTTTGTTGTTGTTTCTGGTGGTTTTTATTTCATTCCAGCTGCAGTTGTTTTTCAAATGTAAAGTGGCACATAGGACTATCTAATCATATGTCAAAGGAAAGGATAAATTGCAGTTTGCATATAATAGAATTTAAATCTTTAAAGCTGCACATCTTTGATGCAGAGGCTATCTTCTCTCAATATGTCGTGTTCGTTTCTCTGGCTCTGCTAAGGCCCCATGCCACTCTGATACATCTCCTCCTCTTCAGGCTTATTTTATGGACCATCTCGCAGCACATTTTTCACTTAGGAGACTTAAAAAATCCTTCTTGCCACAATAGTGTAGCTTGGCTCACTCGAGTGTTGTAGGACATGTAAGGTGATGAATTATCCCTGAACTAGAGCCTTATTAAGCCACATGCATGATTGAGTCATTCCTGTGGTAGGCTCCAACCAATCCACAAGCCAGGAGTTGGTCTGGGGATTCTTGGGCAGGTATATAAGCCTCAAAGGAGGAACAGCAGCTCAGTCTGCTCAAGGTCACTTCAGGGCTCGGAAGTCTCCCCTGCCTGATGATGGTAACACATTCCACAAGCCTTGGCCTGCTCCAACCTCACTCTGGACTCAGTTCTGGCTCTGACCACTGGGAATGACTGCCATGGTTCTGACCACTCAGCCTGATTATTCCCACCACAGTTTCTGACAGGAACAAATGCAGAGGTGGTTTAAGTTATCTCCTCCCCACCTTTTACTAATTTATGGCCTAATCCAGCACCCACTGAAGTCAACAGGAAATGGCCCTTTCACCCAGACTGGCCTCGACCTACTTAAACCCATTCTACCCTGTACAAAGGAGTCCAAAGCTACATCTACGCTTTGAGCTAGGGGTTAAAGTTGCCAGCCCATGTAGACGTACTCTTGCTTTCATCAAGCTAGCACGCTAAAAATAGTAGCATAGTCCACATTGCAGTAGCATGGGAAGTAGCAGCATGGGCAAGTTGCCCTGGGTACATACCCACAGGGTCTGGGCAGGTTTGTACTTGTGGCAGCTAGTCCATGCCACCACTCCCTGCTGTTCCTACTACCACAACTACACTATTTTTAGTGTGTTAGCTTGATGAGAGTTAGCACAAGTACCTCTATTCGAGCTGGGAATCACATCCCCTGGCTCCAAGTGTCAATGTAGCTTAAGCTGATTTAATTTAGGAGCCTGAAAAATGAGTATGTCAACATGAGCTACTTTAACAGGACATGAGCTACTTTAATGTGCATCATCTGCTGCTCACAAGCACATTAGGCCAACTTTGACTCACACAAGAGCAGAGGGAGGATGAATAGGTCTTAGAGTATAGTTGGGTGCAAAGCAGACTGAGGGCTTGTCCTACGCTACAGGGGGGATCGATCTAAGTTGCGCAACTTCAGCTACGTGAATAACTGGGGTGTGCACCATCTTTGTGAAGACAGTGAAATTGGTAATTTTTGTCAGTGCGCAGTGACAGGCTGGACGCTACAGGGGAACGCTCTTCAAGAGGGCTTGCCAATTAAGGTGCACCTAACATAAACCTGCAAGGCAAAGTAAAGGCTGGAAGAGCTTCAGAGGAGATTGTTTGGGTGGCTAACAGATTGGAGTGGCAGGGAGCTGACACCTAGTTTAGTACCACAAGTCTCTTTTGCTGAAGCAGGGAGGTAACAAGGTGACTCTCAGTCCTGAGTGCCCTGAGAGAGTGTCACAGTCTTCTATTCTTTGTTCCTCAATGTATGGCTTTACATTTGGCATTATTGAAATGGATATTGTTTGATTGAGTCCAAGTGATCCAGATGGTTCTGGATCAATAACGTTTCCTCTTCATTAATTACCACTCCCCCAACCTTTGGATCATCCACAGATTTTATCTGTAATGATTTTTATGCTTTCTTTCAGGTCATCAATAAAAATATTAAGTAGCATAAGAGTAAGAACTAGTCCCTCTGGTACCACATTAGACACACACCCACTCAATGATGATTCCCAGTTCACAGTTACATTTAGAGGTCTATGAGTTGCCCAGGTTTTAATCAGTTTAATGAGTTCAAGATAGTAAAGTCCCAAGCAGACTGCGAAGAGCTACAAAAGGATCTCACAAAACTGTGTGACTGGGCAACAAAATGGCACATGAAATACAATGTTGAGAAATGCAAAGTAATGCACATTGGAAAACATAATCCCAACTACACATATAAAATGAGGGGGTCTAAATTAGCTGTTCCCACTCAAGAAAGATCTTGGAGTCATTGTGGATAGTTCTCTGAAAACATCCACTCAGTGTGCAGCAATGGTCAAAATATGCTAACAGAATGTTGGGAATCATTAAGAAAGGGATAGATAATAAGACAAAAAATATGTTGCCTCTATAGAAATCTGTGGTACAGCCCACATCTTGAATACTGTGTGCAGATGTGGTCGCTCCATTTCAAAAAAGATATATTGGATTGTAAAAGGTTCAGAAAAGGGCAACAAAAATGATTAGGGGTACAGAATGGCTTCTGTATGAGGAAAGATTAATAAGACTGGGACTTTTCAGCTTGGAAAAGAGATGAGTAAGGGAGGGGTATGATAGAGGCCTATAAAATCATGACTGGTGTGGAGAAAGTAAATAAGGATGTATTATTTACTCCTTCTCATAACACAAGAACTAGGAGTCACCAAATGAAATTAATAGACAGCAGATTTAAAACAGACAGAAGGAAGTATTTTTTCACAAAATGCACCGTCAATCTGTGGAACTCCTTGCCAGAGGATGTTGTGAAGGCCAAGACTATAACAGGGTTCAAAAAAGACCTAGATAAATTCATGGAGGATAGGTCCATCAATGGCTATTAGCCAGGATGGGTAGAGGTGGTGTCTCTGTTTGCCAGAAGCTGGGAATGGGTGACAGGGGATGGATCACTTGATGATTACCTGTTCTGTTCATTCCCTCTGGGGCACCTGGCATTAGTCACTGTTGGAAGACAGGATACTGGGCTAGATGGACCTTTGGTCTGATCAAGTATGGCCATTCTTATATTCTTAAATTATGTTCTCATGTAGGCCTGTAGCAACTATTCCATTATTTTGGTCAGGATCAGTGTCAAGATGATGGGCCTATAATTACTTGTATCATTCTCTTTTTACCCTTTTTTAAATACAGGCACAACACTAGCTTTCTTCCCATGTCTGGAACTTCCCCAGTACTCCAAGACTTATTGAAAAATGAATTAATGGTCCATAGAGATCCCCAGCCAGTTCTGTAAAAACTCTTGAATGCAAGTTATTTGGATCTGCTAATTTAAAAGTGTCTGGCTTTAATAATTGCTGTTTAATATCCTCTTTAGTTATTGTTGGATGGAAAATATTTCTTCTTTGTTGTCATAGTCGTCATCGTCCTCATCAATTGATATGCATACATCAGCTGGCTTTTTCCCAAATACAGATCAAACATTTATCAAACACTTCTGCCTTTTCTGCATTAGTGACAAATCTACCATTTCCATCTAGGAGTGGAGCAATAAAATTGTCAATAAAATTGTGTTCCTAATGTACTTAACCTTCTTACTGTTCTTAACTCTGCTGGCCATAGAACGCTCCTTGTGTCCTTTGGATTCCCTTATCAATTTTCTACAATTCCTAGCTCATTTTTATTCATTACTATCAACTTCTCCTTTTTTCCATTTGTTATATATCTTGTACATCTCATCATTTTCTTTGACCAGCTGGATCTTCAGAAATATCTTCCACAGTTTCCATGCCAATGACAATGATTAGATACTCCTAGCTGTGTGGAATTCCTTTTGGTTCTCTTCTCTATGGTAGTCAAAACCTCCGTATCGTCACCTGCTTCCACCTTTATGGAATGCCACCTCATCCTCTTGCCTCTGATGGTTCTGACCTGCCAAACCACTTCAGATTTCTTCTCTCATGGGCTCTTTGGTGGCCCATTCCTTTCCTCCTTGAATCTTGGGTCATGATGCTTCCTGAATGTACCTGGCTCCGCCTCTCTTATGGCCCATAACATTTGTACTTGTCCTTCCAATCCAAGAATCTTTTCTTCCAGCACAACCACCAACTTGCACTTCAGACACAGGAAGTCTCTTTTGGCTTCAGGCAGGAACGAAAACACAGCACTGTTGTTGCAAGTCACAACCACTGATCAATCACTGACCATTGCAGTACTAAGTGCACTTGGAAAGAGCCTCTCACATTCCTTCTGTTTTCTTGTTTGTCTGGCAAGTGGCTTATATTCTAAACCTTGCTACTCAGTTCTACCCCCTTACTAACAAAGAGGGATTAAATACTCAGAGACTTCAGATACTGGGGCTGATCAAAGAGCCAAGGGTCCTAGCCACACAGCTCACAGTGAGATGCAAACAAACAGACCTGTCTCATCTGTCCTGGTTAGGGGAACACAGCCCAGCTACACCTCCCTCATGGGAAAAACAAACAGGGCAAACGCACGACTCCCCAAATCCCTCTAGCTCAAGCAAAGGTCTGTAAGTATGCCTTCCAAAACTCCTGTTTGCTGCTTCTGTTCGCCTTTGATACAGGAGTATATCAAAATCGCTTCCTGGCCATTCTTCAGCAGTGAGCCACGTCACTTGCACGCCATAAGCTGCATACAGGGAAGCAGATGATCACTGACAGTGTCATTCTGACTTTTATCCAAAGGGAGGCAGAACAGTACAATGGTTAGAAAAGGCAGTTTGCAAGTCAGAGACTTGGATTCTAATCCTGAGTTACACTGATTCACTGTGTGACCTTAGCTTCTGCTGGAATTGCAGGTGCTCAGCACCTCTGGAAATTAGGCCTTAGGTATCACAGTTTGGGCACCCAAAAAGAGGCATCCAAACTTTGAAAATGCCTGGTCTGATCTTCAAAGGTGCTGATTACCCACAGCTCCCATTAACTTAAACAACTCTGAAACCTGTCATTAAACTACTCTGAATGTTCAGCGCCTCTGAAAATCAGACCATTAGGCTGGGTAACAGTTTGTGCCTCAATTTCCTCCAAGAGGCAAAGAGCTGTTATAACGTGCTCCATTGTAAAGTGCTTGGAGATTATCATCTGAAAGGTTTCAGAGTGGTAGCCGTGTTAGTCTGTATCAGCAAAAACAACGAGGAGTCCTTGTGGTGCCTTAGAGACTAACAAATTTATTTGGGCATAAGCTATTGTGGGCTAAAACCCACTTCATCAGATACACGGAGTGAAAAATACAGTAAGCAGTATATATTAGAACACTTGAAAAGATGGGAGTTGCCTTACCAAGTGGGAGGTCAGTGTTAACGAGGTCAATTCAATTAAGGTGGAAGTGGCCTATTCTCAACAGTTGACAAGAAGGGGTGAATATCAAGGGAGGGAAAATTACTTTTTGTAGTGATCCATCCTCTCCCAGTCTTTATTCAGGCCTAATTTGATGGTGTCCAGTTTGCAAATTAATTCCAGTTCTGAAGTTTCTAGTTGGAGTTTGTTTTTGTTGGAGTTTTTGTTGAAGAATTGCTACTTTTAAGTCTGTTATTGAGTGGCCAGGCAGATTGAAGTGCTCTCCTATTGGTTTTTTAATGTCTGATTTGTGTCCATTTATTCTTTTGCATAGAGACTGTCCAATTTGGCCAATGTACATGGCAGACGATGGCATATATCTGGCACACGATGGCATATATCACATTGGTAGATGTGCTGGTAAACGATGGTGTGGCTGATGTGGTTAGGTCCTATGATGGTGTCCCTTGAATAGATATGCAGACAGAGTTGGCAAGGGGCTTTGTTGCAGGGATTGGTTCCTGGGTTAGTGTTTTTGTTGTGTGGTTTGTAGTTGTTACATAAATGGAAGGTATTTAACAGTATATGATTACTGTTCAGATTATTCCAACAGCTACAAATCATAAGATGCTTTGTCCTTCCTCTCGGAATGAAACAAGCTGTAACACTAGTCATAAATGCACATGAAGGCTCATGGATATTTTTGCATGTTCTGACTCATCTATTGGAAATATTCTCCTTTGTCTCCCAATCAGGCAATGAAAACAAAATAAGCCCAGTCACTTGCCACTGGTCCTGGTCCCCCTGATATTTTTGCCCTCTCATGATGTTAGCAGTGATAATGCCTCTTGTAATCAACAAAATAGCCATTGTACGAGAACCTCCCTTGTGGAACTGGGGTCATTCACCACATTTGGCTCCAAGAGGAGCTCAGATATAAAGTGCTCAGGAAATTTCAAATAATTTATTGTTTTCTGGTTCATTGGGAATAATAATTAAAATGTGTCTAGCTTGGGGTCTAGTCTTTCTGGACCTCCTGCACACATAGTCCACTAATCCACACCTAGTTATCCCTGTATTGAACCCAATAACCTAGATTAGGCTAAAGTATTACAACCCACAGGAAACTAGACTACTATTATGTGCCACAGGCAGAAAATACAAGGGACCAAGGTGCACCAGTGCAGGGAATTGATTTGATGAAATGAGAATAAGTTGATTTGATTTTTTTTTCTTCTTGTCTTGTAGCCTCCCTCTGTAGAATGAGTGGCGCATGCTTGGAAAGGTGTATTTGGTCTTGAAAAGTAAACAAGGATGGCAGAGCAATTCTTCTTGCAATTATTCACCTTGACAATGCGGATGCTGTGAAGAGGAGCCATCTGTCCTCAGCAGGCCCGCCCCCGACCTGGTTGACAACAGCGGCAGCAGATGCACAAGGCTTGTTATTTCACAAGAAAGGGGTCCAGAAAGTGATTAAGACATGGCTGAAAAGAAGGGAAGTATGTTTAAAAAAATCTTCCAGAAAGCAGAAGACCCAGCCACAACCTACTCATATACAGAACACTAAGAGGTGAGATGTGCTAGCTAAGTAATGTGCCTACATACAACCAAGCTGCTTTGAGCTATTATTGCACAGCATGGGCTTTTTGGCATTAGCATGAATTATGAGCATGAATTATGAGCATGCCCTTCTGGTAACACCCTTAAAGGCAAATCATATTCCACCCACACCCCCAGATCCATGAGCACATGAGGTCCTGCCTGTAGCAGAACTGGTGTGGGGCAGGATTTGGAGAGCAGTGGGTGGGGGCATACCCGGCACACCAGTGTGGCTGGGCTTCAGGTGTTTGAGGGCGGAGTGGGAGTGGCGCAGAAGAGTTGCAGAGAAGACTAGTGGGTCTGCTAGGGTAAGTTTACACTGCCTTGTAAACCCAGGTCCGTGGGACCTGGACTTGTGTACTAGGTGTTTCCAAGCCCATGAGTGTCCACACAGCATTGTAAGCCCGGGGTTCCAGTTGCTGGACCCAAGTCTCCCAGCTGTGCTAACACGTCCGTATTGTACTACGCAGCCCTTCTGACTCAGGTATGCGGCTTGAGCTGCAGTCACACTACAAAATGGCAGGGCTTGGATTTAAGTCTCAGCAGAACTCAGCCTCAGCCCCTTCCAACCCCACCCAGGTCCTAGTGTAACCCACACACCACCTGGGTGTGGTGTTCTGTCCTATCTAGTGGTGCGCACACACACACTGACTGACTGACTGATGAGTCTGCTCTACAGCCTTAGCTAACAGCCATATGGCTTTTAGCTCATGCAGTCAAGGCTCATGTATTTAGCTCCAGAGGTCCTAGGTTCAGCCCCACCCGCCGAGGACCAGTGTCTGCTGGTGTTACACTAGGACCTGGGTTCTGAGTCCTTGCTGACCCAAGTCAGACGTATGTGTGGATGGTCGTAGGGGGTTGGGCTCAAACCTCAGTGCAAGCCCAGATTTACAATGCAATGTAGACCTACCACCCTAGCCTCCCTCTTGGCGTGGGAAAGGGATGCAGATGACATGGACACTATTCCTCTCCTGTGGTTGGAGCAGCTCCTCTGCTGCTGCATAGGCTGGGGGTGAGGATTCTTCCTTTGCCCTCTCATCCCCTTGAGGAGATCTGCAGCACACAGCCCAGCTCCTCCTCCAGTTATGTACTGGGCAAGGGCTTAATTACACAGAGGTCCCCAATCTGTGGGGCTTGCCCCCTAAGGGAGTGCAGAGGAACATTGAGGGGGCACAGCCAGGGCCCAGGCCAGCCCCCTTAGGGATCGGGGAGGGAGCGCCACCCAGCTTGGCTCCTGGCTGCCAGCCTCCGCCCCCGGGGCTCAGCTCTGCTCCTGGCCCCAGCCTTGGCCCCCTTACCTCTGTCCACATTCCCCCCCCCCATTCCCAGAGCCATGGCCCCACTCCTGGCTCTAGCTCTGGGGGGCAGGCATAGACAGGGGTAATGGGGGGCATGAGGTGAAAAGTTTGGGGACCATTAAATTAGCATCATACTCTCTGGTAATGCTCAAAGGGTAATTACGGTCTTTGTCTTGGTAAATGGTTATTTAGGAAGTGAAATACTAAGGACTGGATAGCGGCTGGCCCCCATGCAGGTGCAGTGAGATGGGAAAGGGGCAAAAGGACCTTGTGCCTCTGTGAGGCTGGTGATCCAATGCTCTGTGGTGGTGCTGCCCCAGCTTTGCACTGGCAAGCTGACTGGTCAGTTCTGCAGCAAGTGCACGCCGCACATTCTCCAGGGTGGCGGGCCGGCTATTTCAGCTTGTTTTCTTCAGGAGATCCCCTGGGCAATTCTGGCTGAGGTGGACAGAATTCCTTCTGTGGGCTGCTTTCTAAGAGCACCCCCTTCTGCATGGGCTGCAGCTTTAAGCTACAATCTAGCTTTGAGACTAAACACCAGACAGTCTCCAGCAATAAATAATGAAGCTGGCTTCAGGTGAAAAAATGAAGAAAAACTGGAGAGAGATTGGAAAATCCTCTTCTGATGAGAGCACAGTTTGAAACTGCCAGGCCAGGAAAGAGGAACGGGTTACAGCATTACTTTTGCTTCAGGGGTTACGGAAAGCTGAAATAGAAACGGTCTATAGCCATAAAGCAATTAAGGTTTCCATGGAATCTTCGGAAGATGATCAAACATTATCTAAAGGCCAAGCGTTCTCATTAGTCACCATCTAAAACTTGATCCCATTTCCTCCTGGATTAGCTCTGAAATGCTTTGCATTGTCAGAATGCAAGACACCGCTGTTTGCTCACTTCCCTGGAATTTGGCAGAACTGAGAACAGGAAACTTCTGTAGAAATACATAGTAATTCATCCTTTAGAGAAATGAGTTGTCATCTTAAGTGCATGGCCCTGGCCACATCAGGGTGTATACAGATTATATTACCCAAAACTTTTTCCATTTGCCATGTTTCAGATGGAACCCTCTCTTCAGCATAGGGAGAAATAAGTTACTAACAAAGTGCAACATCCATCCAGAGCACTAAAATAGCTAGTCAGGTTTTTTACACTTTATGGCATAGTGGGGTGCAGGATCCAGAAAAACACATTCTCCCACAGGAGCAGGGGACAAAAATATACTATCTCAGGGTCTGATAGTACCCCTAAGTGAGAATACTCACAGAGGGGCCAGGACTTTTCCTGTGAAGTTCTCCGTCCTGCTGTACTTTTATCAGGGTGGGACAGGATCCCCCTGCCCTTGGGAGAAAGGGAGGGTACAGCCTCAACCCCTACAGATCTCAGGGTTCTGTTAGAAGCACAGGATCACCTGTGCAGCAACCCTCTAGATCTCCCACCCTGGTTCTGGGACCACATGCCTAGCAGAGTGCTCCACACCCTGGCAGTGTGCTACCAGGGCCTCCCCTGGTCCATGCTGTTCCCGGGACTCTTCTTAAAGGAGGGAGTTTCCCCAGCATGGAGATGGCTCTGTAGGAAAGGTAATGTGGATTCTGTCTGTATTAACCTTCCTTGGAAACCTCCCCAGAGCAAGAGGTGGGATGCAAAGGACCCTTTGACCTACTCACTCCTCCCGAATCTGGCCAGTGACTTCCCCCTCATTCCACATGGATTCAGAGATAAATCTTGAGTGCCTCCTCTGGCCCACCCTGGGGCAGTGCAGCTCTGTACTATCCCCTCATCAGAACTGTGCTTTGCCGCACCACCTCCTCCACTGCATCAAACACAGCCGTCCTGTATTTACTTTCAAACCCCTTCACAATTTAGCTCTGCCCAGGGTCCTGTGAGCTCAACTCTCTCCTTCATTCCACCAACGACGCCAGCCCCAATCGCCCACCTCATTTATCTCTCCAGCTTCTTCATGTTTTCTCTCTCTTGGGCCTCAGAAAATCTCCCTTTCAAATTCCATAGCGCTACCTTTGTCCTCCTTCCAGTCACTCCTCAAAACTCACCTAACGGCTCCAGAAAGCTGTCATCTGCTAACAGCTGGGAAGGTGGTTAAGCTGTGATTACAGCTCCTGCTTGGCTAAGAATTGTGTACAACCTTCTCTTTTTTTGTCATTACTTTGCCTTTGCGCATGCCTTGCCTGCATCCCTGGCCTGCTTGTTTGTCTCATCCACCTGCTACTTCTTGTCTATTTAGAGTGGGAGCTGTTTGGCCTATGTCTGTACGGTACCTAGCACAATGGCTCCTAGGCACTTCTGTTATATAAATGTTAGGTAATAATAAAATAGTCGTCACGCTGGCATCATCTGGCTACCTCTCTCCCTGCCGCATAGTTCTCTGTAGGACAAAAGGAAAAGCTGCAGACAAGTCCAGTGAGAAAAACTAGGCAATGCTTATTTGTTCCTTATCTCCAGATTGATTTTTTTCCATCAAAGTTCTCTTTTCATGCCCTTTTGTCAGTAGGCCAACACTTTGAGTAGACAGAGTGAGGTGTGAAAACACAAGACACCAAGTGCTGTTTCTCAAGTCCTGATAAGCTAATTTCTGATAACAGTTCCCACTGTGTTACCACTCCATTTCAGCAAGCTGATTTCAGACAGGTAATATCTGGGAAGGGAAGGCGATTTGGCAGTGGGCAAATGCAGGCACAATCCCCAATCCAGAGGAAATTCAGGGCTGGCCAGCTGACACTCAACAGCACATTGGCACTCTCACCTTTAACAGATAGCTCAGTGGTTTGAGCATTGGCCCAATGAGTTCAATCCTTGAGGGGACCATTTAGGGATCTGGAGCAAAAATCTGTCTGGGGATTGGTCCTGCTTTGAGCAGGGGGTTGGACTAGATGACCTCCTGAGGTCCCTTCCAACCCTGATATTCTATGACTTCTGTGCAGGGTTTGTCTAGGACTAGGGGAAAGGTTGGGTTTGACTAGCACCAGCTAGGCAGGAGCCTAGGTTATAACTGGACTTCCTAACATCAAAGACAAAGTTACCAGGGATCCCCACTAAGAAAAGTCGTCGCATTTAGGTCAGGCTTAGCTAAACTCAGGTTAGCTAAAAACAACCCCTTTTCCTAGTCTAGACAAAGGTGGACAGCAGACACATGACTCCATTGTTCTGCACCTGTACAGCTGTGCAAAGCGAGTGTAAAATGCTAGCAGGTCAGGATTCTTTGCTGACTTACACCCTTTGACCTCCACTTTGCACAGGTGCAAGGCACTGGAGAATCAGGCCCTACCAGTTCCAACTTGCAATTCTCCATCTTGACACAAGAGAAACCGCCTCTCAGCTGAAGCTAGAACTTTTTATGCTGGACCCTGTTCTCCCCAAAGGTGGCATCCCCACAGTACAGATGCAGCCAGGCATGGCTGGTTTTATTTTATGCAAATTAGGCATGTGGGATTAGGATCCTAAGGATTTTGGCCCCACAGCTCCTTGATGACACAACATTTCTTCATTTGTTATTTTGAGCCCTTGCTGCCAAAGAGCTGAATCACCGGGGGCTCTTTTGCACTTCATTAGCAATGCCGTCGGGTACATTCTATTCCAGTCAATCCCACTCTCACAATTTACACTAGGAAAACAACGTTTAATAGCCAAGTGTGGATGGGAACGTTTCCTTGTTATATTGCCGTTGGATGTTTTGTAATTGGATCCTGGCCTCTCTCCCTCTCACACTGCATCCACAGTAACTTGACGCAGTGCAGAAAAGGAAAGAGCATTTCTACTTCTCCACCCCAAATTAATGCAACTGCCTCCTGCTTTTCATATTCCATGCTGTAGTTTTCAGAAGAGACTGTCAATGAGTAATAAGACTGGGGACACTGAGAGCTGGAGCAAGAATACACAGCTGTTTTGTGCCCCACAGTTAGCTCTAATTCATGGGCCTCCAGAATGCTAGCTCTGAAATTCAGCATCTCACACCTAGCAGCAATGGTTGCTTAGTTGGCTTTACAGTCAGAAATCCCTACAATATTCTCAATAAATTATTGCTCATAACACTTCATGCAGTCTAGTTTGGCTTGAAGGCAGTTCTGTACTGAATTTTTAGAACCAGCTCACACTACACTGATTCACTGGTGTAAGACGGGGCTTCCACTATGTGCCTACAGCAGGGAGGGCAAACTATGGCCAGCTGGTTGGATCCGGCCCGTGGGATTGCCACCCCCGTGGTGCCATGGGGCTAAGGCAGGCTTCCTGCCTGCCCTGGCTCCACACCACTCCGGGAAGTGGCCGGTATCACATCCCTGGGGGTGGGGGTGCAGAGGGCTCTGCGCACCGCCCCCACCTGCAGGCACCGCCCCCACCTGCAGGCACCGCCCCCTGCAGCTCCCACTGGCCGGGAGCGGGGAACCGCAGCCATTAGGAGCTTCGGAGAGGTACCTGCAGGCAAGGGCAGCACACGGAGCCCTCTGCCCTCCCCCTCCCCCAGGGGCCGCTTCCGGGAGCAGTGTGGGCAGGGAGCCTGCCTTAGCCCTGCTGCGTGCCACTGCCACTCCAGAGCCGCTCAAGGTAAACGGTGCCAGGCCAGAGTCTGCACCCTGCACCCCAACCTCTGATCCCCCCCACACCCCTCCAGCACCCCAACCCCCTACCCTGAGCCCGCTGCCACACCCCACACCTCTCCTGCACCCCATTCCCCTGCCCTGAGCCTCCTGCTGCACTGTGCACCCCTCCTGCACCCCAACCCTCTGCCATGAGCCCACTGCTGCACCCCTCCTGCACCCCAACCCCTTGCCCTCAGCCCCCTGCTGCACCTCGCACCCGTCCTGCACCCCAACCCCTTGCATTGAGCTCCTTCCTGCACACTGCATCCCTTCCCACACTCCCTCCCACACCCCAACCCCTTGCCCCAGCCCTACATTCATGGCCCTGCATGCAATTGCTGTACCCAGATGTGACCCTCGGGCCAAAAAGTTTGCCCACCCTGGTCTACAGTATAGTGTGTCCATTTTAGAGGGATATAGTGGTGTAACCACAATTTTATGTCATTACACTGGTGCAAAGTTCCGTAGCCTAGACAAGCCTTAAGGGCTGTCTACACTTAAAAGGCTACAGTGGCACCGCTACTCTGCTATAACACTTCAGTGTAGATGCTACCTACACCAAGGGGACGGCTTCTCCCCTCGGTGTAGGTAAGTCACCTCCCCCAGAGGTGGTAGCTAGGTTGATAGAAGAATTCTTCCATCAAACTTAACTCTGTCTCCATGGGGATTTAGGTTGGCTTAACAATGTGGATTTTTCACACCCCTTACTGACATAGTTAAGCCAACCTAATTTTCTAGCATAGATCAGGCCTGAAACTGGTAATAAAGGGAGGAAGAGAATTTAGACAAGGCTGCTTAAAGTCCCAGAACTGTGGTGCAGGAGAGAAGGAGGTGGTTGATTGGCAGAGAGATTGGCTAAATAAATAAATAAATAGAGAAGATTCCAGGAAGGAAAGCTCCTAAGCCAATTATAAGAGACTGAAGAAAAATGAACTGAGTGATCAGTTTTCCATAAATCTATGGGGCATATTCTGCTCTCATACGGGTTTTACATTGTTGTAACTCCACTGACTTCAGTATAGCTAGCCCTGATTTCCTGTAGTGTAAATGAGTAGGATTAGACCCTACATGTGATGTTAATAAAACATTATCAGCAACCACCTGGAAATCCTCCCAGCAAAACCAAAATGACAGTGAAATCATTTTTAACTCTTGTTGTTTATTTGTATTACAGTAGTGCCCAGAGGCTCCACTCAGGATCAGAGCCCTCTAGTGGTGGAGCTGGAAACTTCTCCAGTTTCCAATTTGTGGAACATTAAGGTAGAGTTTAAGTTCTTTACCCACAAGTTTTCTGCTCTTGGAGGAACAATGTATTTCAAAACTACCAGGTAATGGCGCACCACAGAGAGGAAACGCTATCATCTTAATGACACCACCTCCTGCTTTCTCCCAGCCTGGAGATTTAATGTAAACTCCTGGCAAGTCTATTTTAGACATCAGGCAACAACACTGAAAGCACAAGCAGGAACAACATACTGTTCAGTGGATGAGAAGGGAGCACCCAATTCTCTACTCATTAAGTGAACTTATTTTCATTTAGTGATGAGGGGTTTACTTTGTGTTGCAGAAGCTAAACAAACAAGTTATTGGTACTTACCTCTTTTTGTTATTTATTAGCTAACGTGGCTGGTCCAGTCTCACTCTGGTTGCTTGTAACAGTCTCTGTAGGTGACAAGGCTAGGTCTGAATTTGATATACTTGTGTGTTTTATAAGAGCTCCTCCTCCACTGAGTGCAAGTGCTCTGAATTCTGCAATTGTTCTGCCCCTGGGGTTCAGAAAGCTATTGAATACTCTGAGTGCATCCATAACCTGCTTTTGGACCTGTGATTTTCAAAGTACTTAGTGTTTCTGTCTATGATGAAGGACAAGCAGTGGGAAGTCAGAGGTTGCAAGGACCTCATGATGCAAAACATACAGAAAAATGTTTCCTGCCTATCAAAACATGACTGAAATATAAAGAGACCCCTCCTCCCACATCATTAGAGACCTGTCCTGTTCATGCTACCAGAACTTGCAGATAGATTCAGTGACGTGAGTCCTAAGAGCCCTGCTTGTGCCTCGGGGGTTGCGTCATATGGTGAGTTTGTGATTCGTTGGATAAGCTCAGTGGGATCAGTTACAAAGGGCTGCAGTTTCTCTTCTATTGGGCTCCAGTGTCATGGAAATAACATTACTTTTTTAGCCAACATCATTCCACAAGCGGTGATATGTTTTCAAGGCACTGGGTGGCTGACTTTCTGCTGGAGCAGAACATCTGATCAATGACTCGGAAAAAGGAGACCTGATCGTGGTTTGCTCATTAATTCCCATAGAATTTTTGCCATTTCTGCCAGTCCAAATTTCCTGTTTTTTAATGGCTTCTCTCTTATTTATAAAAATGATACTGAATATGCAAGTTTTTAAATATCTTACCAAATAGTAGGGTAGTGATTTCATCACCCCCCTACCCTCCACTTGGCACTAATATGTCTGACAATTCAGACTACATTAGAGGCGTATAGCATGTCCCAAAGGGCATTTGTAGTTATGTTTGAGATATCGAAGGGTTTTTTAAAAAAAAACAAAATCCTAGTAGCTTTGGAAATTGGTGAACTTCTGCAGTTAAAAGTATCCACCATAAAAGCATTTAACTTAGCATTTAGGTTGCTCAAGTATATTTCATTTGAAAAATGCAAACACTAAAAAGCAAGAAAACCCTAAATGAAGGCAACATTCACACCCAGTAAACTACAAAACAAATCGTCAAACATTGGCCTTCTACCATTATGACATTCCACCATAGTAAAGTCCTCTCTGTTATACCAAGGGTCTGGCTATGCTGCAATAAAAAACCCTGCTTGAGTGAGAGACCCTCAGTGTCTGCTCAACAATGTTATGTCTACACTGCAATAAAAAACCAGTGGCTGGCCTGTGCCAGCTGACTTTGGCTCATGGGCTGTTTAATTGCAGTGTAGATGTTCAGGGTCAAGCTGGAGCCTGGGCCCAAATGCCTACAGTGCAATTAAACAGCCTCTGTGAGCCCAAGTCAGCTGACACAAGCCAGCCACTGTTTTTTTTTTATTGCAGTGTAGACATAACATTGTTGAGCAGACACTGAGGGTATCTCGCTCAAGGCATGAAATCACACAGCATTCCACAACCATAATTCAATAATTTAACGACAACTATCTTGAAATTACAATCTTGGCATTTCCACATTTCAAAACCCAGAAAGAGAGTTACCCATCTGTTGGCTGTTTGTAGTGCTTATTTGGTGCAAAGTGGTCTTAGCAGATGGGAGAATCCAGTCCCATGTGTTTGCTTTCTGTGGCCAGAGGGAATTCTTAAGTCATGCACATAGGCGGCAGGTTTGTATAATTTTTGGTGGGGCCCAAAATGGTGGTGCCCCCCCGCTCCCGCCCTGTAAGCCGATATAAAATGAAGCTACAACGCGTCAGTGCCACAAGATTACAAGGGTCAATTAAAAGTGGAAAGTCAGAAGCAGCACTTGCCTACTTCAATATACAGTATTATATTTTGTTGCATCTGTTGTGATGAAGTGGGAATGTTCTTAATATTTTCTCTGAATACTGTGTGGGTGCCTCAGTTTCCCCTGCAAGATGCCAACTGAAGGTGTTGGGGACAAAGAGATCAGGTGGCCTCCTTGTCCAGAAGAGACACAGAGGCCAGAGGAGGGAGTGTCAGTTTGGAGCTGGCTGGGGAAATTGGGAGAGACCCAGAACTTGGTTCTGGGCTCCCCACCCCCCAAGATGGACCTGACAGAGGGGTTCTGTTTTCTGTACCAACAAGCTCTGTTTAAACTGTGTTCCCGTCATCTAATAAACCTTCTGTTTTACTGTCTGGCTGAGAGTCACATCTGACTGCAGAGTTGGGGTGCAGCGACCTCTGGTTGCCCCAGGACCAGCCTGGGCAGACTCACTTTGGAAAGTGCATGACGTGGAAGGGCATGCTGAATGCTCCGAGGTCAGACCCAGGAAGGTGTAAGCTTCTTGCCCTGGAGACAGTATGCGCCGAGAGAGGAGGCTCCCCCAGAGTCCTGACTGGCTTTGTATGGAGATGTTCCAAAGCATCACAGCATCCCCTTCCACACGTGCACTTCCCAGAAGTCCGACAGGCACTGACACTCCTCCTCCGGCCTTTGTCTCTTTTCCAGGCATTAGGAGGCCACCTGATCTCTCTGTTCTCCAACACCTTCAGTTGGCACCTTGCAGGGGAAACTGATTTGGGAGAAATGAAGTAAAAGCTGCCCAAACCGAGCTTGAGCACTCCTGAATTTTGAGGTGTTCAAATCTGGAAGGCAGGTGCTGGGGTGGGAGAGGGCTGTGGGCTCCATGGGGGAGCATGGCAGCAACTGTCTGGAGCTGCATGGAGCCAGATACGCTGGTCTGAGTGGCACAGTAAGCAGTTTGGGGGTTGGAGAAGAGGTAGGGAGTTCCGGGGGGCAGTCAAGGGACAAGGAGCAGGGGGAGTTGGATGGGGCAGAGGTTCGAAGGGGCAGTCAGGGGACAGGCAGCAATTGGATAGGCATGGGAGTCTAAGAGGTTTATCAGGGGACAGGTAGGGGTGCGGTCCTGGGGGAAGTTGGGTGGGGTCTCAGGAGGGGGCCGTTGGGGACAAGGAGAAGGGAGGCTTAGATAGGGGCTGAGGTCCCAAGGGGCAGTTAGGGGCAGGGGTCTCGGGAGGGGGTAATTGGGGAACACGGACCAGTGGGGCTTCGATAGGGGGTGGAGGTTCTGGGGGCAGTTGGGGCAGGGGTCTGGGGAGGGGCAATCAGCGGACAGAGGCTGGGATTCAAAGGGCTCTGGGCTGCTGGCAGCCATGGGATCCCAGAGCCTTTAAATCCCAGCCCGGCTGGGAGTCAGAGGACTCTGGGCTGCCTGCAACCGCAGGGAGCCCAGAGCCTTTTAAATCCCAGCCGCAGCCGGGAATCAGAAGGCTCTGGGCTTCCCGCTGCAGCAGGCAGCCCAGAGCCCTCTGATTCCCGGCTGCGGCTGGGATTTAAAGGGCTCTGGGCTGCCTGCAACCGCGGGGAGCGCAGAGCCTTTTAAATCCCAGCCGCGGCTGAGATTTAAAGGGCTCTGGGCTGCCTGCAAATGCGGGGAGCCCAGAGCCTTTTAAATCCCAGCCGCCGCCGGGAATCAGAGGGCTCTGGGCTGCCTGCAACCGCGGGGAGCCCAGAGCCTTTTAAATCCCAGCCGCAGCCGGGAATCAGAGGGCTCTGGGCTTCCCGCTGCAGCAGGCAGCCCAGAGCCCTCTGATTCCCGGCTGCGGCTGGGATTTAAAGGGCTCTGGGCAGCCCTGGCGGCGGCAGCGGCGGGGGGGCGCTCCAAGCAGGGGAGAAAAAACATTGGTGGGGCAGAGCCCCTGCTTGGGATTTATTCATGGGGCTAAAGCCCCAGAGCCCCATATAAGTCGGCGCCTATGGTCATGCAGCCTTAGCCCCTGTTCTCTATATGTTGGCTGGAGACAACATAACCAAATCATTTTAAAAAAAATACTAGGGCTGTCGATTCATCGCAGTTAACTCACGCGATTAACTCAAAAATTTAATTGTGATTAATTGCAGTTTTAATCGCGCTGTTAAACAATACCAATTGAAATGTATTAAATATTTTGGATGTTTTTCTAAATTTTCATATATATTGTATTCTGTGTTGTAATTTAAATCAGTGTATATTTTTATTACAAATATTTGCATTGTAAAAATGATAAAACAGTATTTTTCAATTCACCTCATACAAGTACTGTAGTGCAATCTCTGTCGTAAAAGTAACACTTACAAATGTAGATTTTTCTTTGTTTTGTTTTTTGAGTGCAGTTATGTAACAATGTAAAACTTCAGAGCCTACAAGTCCACTCAGTCCTACTTCTTGTTCTGCCAATCACTAAGGCAAACAAGTTTGTTTACATTTACAGAGATAATGCTGCCCTCTTCTTATTTACAATATCACCTGAAAGTGAGAACAGGCATTTGCATGGCACTTTTGTAGCCAGCATTGCAAGGTATTTATGTGCCAGATATGCTAAACATTTGTTTGCCCCTTCATGCTTTGGCCACCATTCCAGAGGACGTGCTTCCATGCTGATGACGCTCATCAAAAAAATGTGTTAATTAAATTTGTGACTGAACTCCTTGTGGGAGAATTATGTCTCCTGCTCTGTTTTACCAGCATTTTGCTATATATTTCATGTTATAGCAGTCTCGGATGATGACCCAGCACATGTTGTTCATTTTAAAAACACTTTCACTGCAGATTTGACAAAACGCAAAGAAGGTACCAATGTGAGATTTCTAAAGATAGCTACAGCACTCGACCCAAGGGTTAAGAATCTGAAGTACCTTCCAAAATCTAAGAGGGATGAGGTGTGGCACATGCTTTCAGAAATCTTAAAAGAGCAATACTCCAATGTGGAAACTACAGAACCTGAACCACCAAAAAAGAAAATCCACCTTCTGCTGGTGGTATCTCTCAGATAATGAAAATGAACATGCATCAGTATGCACTGCATAGGATTCTTATTGAGCAGAACCCATCATCAGCATGGACACATGTCCCCTGGAATGGTGGTTCAAGCATGAAGGGACATATTTATGTGCCAGATGCACTAAAGATTCATATCTTGTGACGCCGGCTACAACAGTGCCATGAGAACATCTGTTCTCACTTTCAGGTGATATTGTAAACAAGAAGCAGGCAGCATTATCTCCTGCAAATGTAAACAAACGTATTTGTCTGAGCGATTGGCTGAACAAGAAGTAGGACTGAGTGGACTTGCAGGCTCTAAAATTTTATATAGTTTTATTTTTGAATGCAGTTATTATTGTACATAATTCTAAATTTGTAAATTCAACTTTCACAATAAAGAGATTGCACTACAGTACTTGTATGAGGTGAATTGAAAAATATTTTTACTGCAAATAT
Organism: Mauremys reevesii; assembly: GCF_016161935.1. Taxonomy (NCBI): domain Eukaryota; kingdom Metazoa; phylum Chordata; order Testudines; family Geoemydidae; genus Mauremys; species Mauremys reevesii. The sequence continues at coordinate 59,464,130 of NC_052626.1, forward strand.
TTATAATAAAAATAAATATACAGTGAGAACTGTACACTTTGTATTCTGTATTGTAATTGAAATAAATATAATTGAAAATGTAGAAAACATCAACAAATATTTAAAATAAATGGTATTCTATTATTGTTTAACAGTGCAATTAATTGCAATTAAGTTTAATAGCTTGACAGCCCTAAAAATACCTAATCTTTCTACAAACAATAGAATTTCAGTTGGTTTCCACACTGGTGTGAATGCTATTGGAATGCTGTGCCCAGTTCTAGTGGCCACAATTGAAGAAGGATGTTGATAAATTGGAGAGGGTTCAGAGAAGATCCATGAGCATGATGAAAGGATTGGAAAACATGCCTTGATTACAGTCTGTAAGTGTTTACCCGGGGGATAAATATTTAAGAATACTCTCTTCAATCTAACAGAGAAAGGTACATGGTCTTATGCCTGGAAGTTGATATTAAACAAATTCAGGTTGGAAATAAGGTGTAATTTTTTAACAGTGAGTGTAATTAACCACTGGAACAATTTAACAAGGCTTGTGGTGGATTCTCCATCACTGGCAATTTTAAAATCAAGATTGGATGTTTGTCTAAAAAAATCTGCTGTGGGAATTATTTTGGGGAAGTTCTCTGACCTGTATTTACAGAAGATCAGACTAGATGATCACAGTGGTCCCTTTTGGCCTTAGAATCTGTCGAATTTATGAGCCTCCTGCTTTTGTTCATGCAACATTAAAAGCTAAGTTCAAACAAAGTGCAACTCCAGGGGTTATAAAACCAAACCTCATCTCTAGAAAAACAGCAAGATGAAAGAAAAACATGTCAGCAACAAAATTACAGTTCTAATTGTTCTCTCAATCTTAAGGCTCTCATCCATTCCGAGGAGTATTTTATAAAAAGAGCTTGCACTCAAAGAATGAGTCACTAGATTTTTCTGAAAGCAGCAAGAGCTACCTGGGAGAGAAAGAGAGATCTAATGCTGAGCCTGGTTATCACAATGTTTAAAATGTGGCTTATGCTATGAAATATGCTCAGTGTCTCCTGTGGACAAGAGGTAGAACAAGGCAAAGCAACTAAAAACAGGGTGAATTTAACAACAAACCCAAAACAAAAACTGTTTCATGTGGTACCTTTTCTTTCTTTAGAATTTTGTTTAGTGAGTTTCGTGTTCAAGAAAAGTGTTGCATTAAGAGCCCTGGAGTTTGAAGTCCTAGCCACAGCTGGACTTAAATTGGGCTCCTGCAGCTAATATGGAATACTGGCAGCACTACACACTGGCTCATGATAGTTTTTCCTTTGACAAGATGCTGGCTGACTTGCATGCATCCAGTGCCCCATGATCTAGCTTAGAATATTTCCATTGAAGTAGATAGGACTTGGATTGGGACCAATGTTCTGCTTTCAGCCCCTTCCACCTCAGCAGCCCAGCCACACTCTGACAGGAGCCTGAGATTTCGAGCTGTCAGGGACCAGTCAAAGCAGAGGCATTTCCGTAATGAATTTATGGGTGGACATCCTGGACAGGGCCAACAAGCAGGTACAATACCAAAGAGAACAGTATTCATGGCAAGTGGAAAGGCATAGATAGGCAGCAGAGCACAAGGAGAGAGTTGGTGCACCTTGAGGGGCGAAGCTAAAGCATGTCAGAAAGACCTGCTTCAGAGGCTGCTAATGGCCACAAGACTTCAGGCTCCTCCTCCACTCACACCGTGTCCACGGTCCCCTTCATGATACCATGTCCTGCAGATCAGGAACGTGTCGGACAATACCATGGTTGGGTGTCCTAAGCAACTGAGCCTGGACACTAGCTGGATGAGGCAAACTTACCCCTAACAGTCCTCCACCCGCCTGCAGCGGTGCTAAATGCATGCTTAACATACTAGAAATGCAAAGAAGAATGGGGGGCCAGGTGACATGCAAGGGTATGGAATTAAGTCCCAGGCAGACTGCGAAGAGCTACAAAAGGATCTCTCACAACTGGGTGATTGGGCAACAAAATGGCAGATGAAATTCAATGTTGATAAATGCACAGTAATGCACATTAGAAAACATAATCCCAACTACACACACAAAATGATAGGGTCTAAATTAGCTGTTACCACTCAAGAAAGAGATCTTGGAGCACACGTGCTGACTTTCCAAAGTGCCGGGGGGGTGCTCAACCTCTGACTCTGCCCCAGACCCTGCCCACAACTCCGCCCCTTCCCCCAAGGCCCCATCTCTGCCCCACCTCTTCTGCCCCTACTCAACCCCCTCCCCCGAGCACGCTGCATCCTTGCTACTTCCACCTCCTTCCCAGCTTCCTGAATGCCACAAAACAGGTGATTGCGGTAGGCAGGAGTCTTGGGGAGGGAGGGAAAGGCACTGATCCGCAGGGCCCTGCCAGCATGTGGGAGGCGCTGGGGGGCGGGGTGGAGAGGAGCTGATAGGGGGGCTACTGTTAGGTACTCAGCACCCATCATTTTTTCCCTGTGGATCCTCCAGCCCTTGAGCACCCATGGAGATGGCACCTGTGTCTTGGGGTCATTGTGGATCGTTCTCTGAAAACATCCACTCAATGTGCATGGCAGTCAAAATAGTTCTAACCACTCAGTGACAGACTTGAAGGTGGCAATTTTGCAACAAAAAAACTTCAAAAACAGACTCCAAAGAGAGACTGCTGAACTCGAATGAATATGCAAATTAGATACAATTAACTTAGGTTTAAACAGAGACTGGGAATGGTTGGGTCATTACACTAATTGAATCTATTTCCCTATGTTAAGTTCTCCTCACACCTTCTATGGGTCATCTCAATTATCACTTCAAAAGTTTTTTTCTCCTGCTGATGATAGCTCATCTCAATTGATTAGACTCTTCCTGTTGGTATGCATACTTCCACCTTTTCATGTTCTCTGTATGTATAAATATCTCCTGTCTGTGTGTCCCATTCTATGCAGCCAAGAAGTGAGCTGTAGCCCACAAAAGCTTATGCTTAAATAAATTTGTTAGTCTCTAAGATGCCACAAGTTCTCCTGTTCTTTTTGCAGATACAGACTGACACGGCTGCTGCTCTGAAACCAGTCAAAATAGCGAACAGAATGTTGGGAATTATTAAGACAGGACTAGATAATAAGACAGAAAATATCATATTGCCTCTATATAAATCCATGGTATGCCCACCTCTCGAATACTGCGTGCAGATGTGGTCGTCCCATCTCAAAAAAGATATATTGGAATTGGAAAAGGTTCAAAAAAGGGCAACAAAAATTATTAGGGGTAGGGAATGGCTGCCATATGAGGAAAGATTAATAAGACTGGGACTTTTCAGCTTGGAACAGAGACAACTAAGGGGGGATATGATTGAGGTCTATAAAATCATGACTGGTGTGGAGAAAGTAAATAAGGAAGTGTTATTTACTCCTTCTCATAACCCAAGAACTAGCAGTCACTAAATTTAAATAATAGGCAGCAGATTTAAAACAAAAGGAAGTATTTTTTTCACGCAACACACAGTCAACCTATGGGACTTCTTGCCAGATGATGCTGTGAAGGCCAAAACTATAACAGGATTTTTAAAAGAACTAGAGAAGTTCATGGAGGATAGGTGCATCATCAATGGCTATTAGCCAGGGTGGGCAAGGATGGAGTCCCTACCCTCTGTTTACCAGAAGCTGAGAATGGGCGACAAGGGATGGATCACTTGATGATTACCTTTTTCTGTTCATTCCCTCTGGGGCACCTGGCATTGGCCTGTCGGAAGACAGGATACTGGGCTAGATGGACCTTTGGTCTGACCCAGCCTGGCCGCTCTTATGTTCTTAATTTATTGTTTGCACAGGTTTCATTATTTTGCACTGTTCAATTTTTGTGTTATGCACTTTTATTACATTACTGGTTTTGGTTTATTTAGTTTTGGTGTTGCAATGGCAGCTAGCCTTCCTGACAACACTTTCATATTGTTTTTTGTAATACAGCCATGTTCACAAATAAAGGCTTTTATTTTATTAAAAACGTGTATTACAACAGAAGGGTAAGGGTGAGTGCCTAAACTGACAGAGTTATGCCTGAGAACTAGGAACAGGGTAAAGGTGAGTGCCCCTGAAGTGTGTAAGTAACAAAGAATTTTGTGCGGGTAACAAGATCTTATCACATTTGTGTTCTGATTCCCTTTCTGTTCCCCCTGTGTATCCATGGCAGAGGGGAAGATAAGGATCTTGTGAAAAATTAAACAGTGTGAAATCTTTGGTCCTTAAATGAAGAGGCATTGGCCACATGGCATTGGCAGTGTGAAACGCACTGTCCATCACTTCCCTTCTTTGGTTGGCACTTAGCATTCCACCTGCCAGGCAGGGCACAATGCCCTCATAACAAATGAGTATGCACAATAGATATGTGGCAAAGGACTGAGCATTGCATGTGCTTTTATTGTGGATGTTAAGGGCCAGAATCCAAGTGGGAGAAAGAGTTATCTGTGCTCAGGGTTATGAACTTATGCCATCACTAATCCAGCCTAGGATGGCTATACTCTAAAAATCACACAACTGCTTGGGTGCCTCCGTAAAGAAACAACAGTGTCTAGCAAATCAGGATTAGTGTCTCCAAGGATTAGAAAACATCCCTCTTCCGGCACGCGGTACTGGCCTGACCATTGTGCTCTATGCCACAGGAGATCCAAATATAATTTCCCAGACACTCCGTCTCTTTCTAGCCCAACAGAGGCTGGAATGTCAATTAGATGATTGCTGTTCAGCCCCTGAGGCTGGATTAGCCTTGCACTACTCTCAAAGCCATCCAGTTGGTTAACAAAGATTGAGAGGCCTTGCTATGAAGCTTGGTGCTGGAAGGTGAAAGGTTGGAGTACTAATGAGCTTGACCTAGGGTTGCCAACTTTGGTTGGATGAATTCCTGAAGCTTTTATCATCTGACATAATCTTTAATTCCTGGTGACTTCAGGACAATCCTGGAGGGTTGGCAACTTTAGCCTGACCAGTGACCACTGGGAACTAGATAGTATAACAGGTTAGTGCGTAAACCCTTCCCTCCAAGAGACTTGTGAACTAGTAGTAACAGAGGAGAATGTATGCCTCCATCTTGCACCATGACAGAGATGTTAGTAATGAAACTTGATTCAAGGGGCTTCTGCCAATATAACCCAAGGCACAGCATTCCCAGTGGCAGAAAGTTTGCCTAGAAAGGAGTCATAGCATTGCCTGCAATGCTCACTCTACCAAAGCTGGAACCAGCTAGCACAGTACCAGGGATACTTACCATTGGCTGGACACCTAGGGGGTGGGCACCCCTAAGGGATGCACTGAATCAGTGCACCTTTCGCCCCACCCCTGCAGTCTCTGCTGAAAGGTTCCTGTGGAGACTAAATTGCAAAATTAGAGCTGACCTCCCTGGCAGTGGATCCCCCTAGAAAGTTAGTGGTGCAAACATCCTGGAACCAAATCACCTGACCCTACCCCAAGGGAGTGCAAAATGCCAGGCCAGCGTTTGAAATGGAAAACACAACCCTAACAGAACCCTTCGCTAAACTACTATATATGGGTTTTGCTTTTAAGTTGCAGGAATCTACAGGTGTTAAATTAGCCATTAGATGGAGGCTCTAGTGTCCCATAAAGCTAATAGATTTGTATTGACAATTTTAAGGAAAAAATAATATAAAATTTGGATTTTTAAAGGAATCCCTTTTTCTTCTGGTAAGGATAAGTCTGCCTGAATTCTCTTCCAATAGTTCATGATCCCAGCAAGCTACCTGCAAGACACTTCCTGCTTCAGCCTTCTGGATCCATGTGAGAGGGTGACATAGAAGTTACACCAAATTAACACAATCACGAATGATGGAAATTGGCATCTGCGCCTTCCATCTCTCCTGATGTATGAAGGGCAGGAAGAGGATAAATGCAGATTTTAACTGTATACTGATTGTTTATATGAGCACTAATAGGATTTTAAGTTTTACCATAAGTTTCATAGCACGTTAGTAATCTCATTTGTTTTCTAATTGCATCAATGCATCACTGACCATTTTTGGCTCCCATTTTCGCCAGCTCTGGTTTTGTTTTTTTGCCTAGTTTATGAGGACTTGGATGTTCTTTCTGGGCTGTGAGCCCAGGTTTTCTTTACTTTTATGTAAGATTGGGTGCAGGACCTGTGAGGCTGTACCAAGGTGGACACTTTATAAATTGATGGTAATAATCAAGGACAATGGAAATCTGTTCAGTACTTTAGTAAAATTAATGGAGATTTTACACCAAAATCTATTGATGGTATAAGCGGGATGTTGGCCCCTGTAGTGAGGCCAAGTGGCCTCCCTCTGAGTGAGAAAGCGAGGGACCATTACACTCCCCTTGGAGGGCAGAGCCTAGATCACCCTGCCCTCCTCGCTGGAAGTACCGGGGCATGGCTGGAAGTATAACAGGCAGGCCCTGCAGCACAACTGGGGCAGTGCCTGCGGAGGAGAAAGAAGCTCCGCCTGTTCTGCAGCATCCCAGAAGGGAACCTACGCCTGGCTGTTCCCGATACCCAGATGCCAACGAGGACTGGCCCAGAGTGCCTACTGCCATGTACCCCGAGGAGCCAGAAGAGGGCTGGAGGCCACAGGTACCAAACCCCAGGGAGGCAAGAAGTGGCCATGGGGCAGCCACGGAGCATCCGGCTGCAAAGCCAGCTGCAGCTCAGTTGGTGTGTTGTGGCTGGATAACCACCAATGCAGGGCAGCCAATCCTGCCCCGCCCTGGGCTGGGACACGGTGGAGTAGGGTGGGCCCATGTCCCCCTGCCACCCCACCCCAGGGTGGCTGACTTCCTACTCTGTGCAGGGAAGCTCTAGCCCTGAAGAAGAAGCCTCCCTTACCAGCTCCCTTATAGACTGTTTGCTTGCTGGCCGCCTGAGCCTCCTCAAGCCCAGGCCCCCAGCTCAGTTATAGACTCTGTTTAAGGCCTGACAGCGTGAGCTGCCCAAACCCAAGCTGAACCCTGACTGGTCACCCAGCCTTATTGTGGGCTCTTGGCTGTCCTGTGGACTCTGGTCCTGGCCAGACAGGACCGGACAGAGTGGCCTCCCTCCCCATGGGAGAGCGAGGGACCATTACAGTCCTTTATAGAAATTGAGTGGGTTGGGTTTTTTTGTTTGGTTAGCCCCTCTCCCAATACCAGAAGAAAGGGGGAGGGCCAAAAAGGAGTCAGGATCCTGGGACTGACAGGTCCTCCAAGTCAGCTGGATTGACGGGGGGGGCAGGCCAATGAGGGAGTCAAGAGCTCAGGGCCCATCGTCCATGTGAGCTGGGGCTGCCAGGGTGGAGTTAGAGATGGGGAGAGTGCAGCAGCCCAGAGCAGAACCAAGGAGAGTGTGACAGCCCAAGCAGGTGAAGCAGCAGCCCAGAGCCATGAGGCCAGAGGGGCAGTGAAGCAATAGTGGTGGGGTGAGTCTCCCGCTCTTGCAGTGGGGTTGTGTGCACTGGTGTAGGGAGAGAGGAAGAGACTGGCCCCTTTCCCAAAGTCTGTTGAGAAGGCATCAAGTGCCAGAGGGGGACATGGCCTGACAGGAGGCCAGAACCAAAGGTGGAGAATGGGTCATGTCACACAGAGTCCAAACCCATCCTGGGTGAGTGTCACACCCACAGTGTCACGGCAGCACATCCAGGTCCAGGAAGATGACACAGGGCTGTAAATTTGTTATAACTGTAAAGTTTTTTGCACTTTAGAGACTGCTGGATTGAACCTCACCCAAGCCACTTTCTCACTGTGCTTATGCTGTGAAGTCATCTTAATCCCCAATGGAACAGTTCTGGTGTAACTAAATTATATAGCTGTGTAAGTGAACTGCAGTGATTATGGGTTAAAATGATCACAAGTGAGTTAGGAGTTTCCTGGAGTGGGGGCACCATCATCTTTGCCCAGAGTTGCCCACAGAGAGACTGAGGTAAACACTCAGGAACCCCAGGGCTCAGTCCTTCCTGTGTGATGTGTGTCCTGTTCACCTAGGGCAGGGAGGGAAAGTCAAGGTGAACAGGTACACAGGCAGGCAATTGTGTGCCTAATTTATGCATTAAGTTTTTGCAATTGCACATGTATATTTGAAAACTTTGTGTGCAAATGCATCAAATTAGCTAATTTTGAACAGTTACCACAATTTACATATGCAAATTATGCATCCAGTTATTCATACATTTTGCACCTGACAGTGCCAAAACTGTCTCGTTACACTATGTAACAGAAGAACTTTTAAAGTGCATTGTAAAATTAAATGTCGTTTACCATTTGTAAATGAATAGATCCAGGTGTTTCTGTTTAGGACAAACTGAATTGAAAGAAGAAGTAATTAAATGGAATGAATAGCTACTAGACGCTGATAAATAGGCAAACTCCATGTTTCTGTTTGTGCTATACATTGTTTTATGTTGGCTGCATAATGCAACCTGAACCAGCAATGCTTGAGTTAATCTAGGAATGTGCTTTTCCCTCCAAAAGTGTTAATAACTTTTGACTTTATTGTGTTGTTAGTTTTGGGCAGAACTCCCCAACGTAGGGTTCTACTTAAAAATCGATGATTTGTGATACCTCTTTGTGTTTTTTAATTATAGTATAAAATTCTGACGAACACAGTAAAATCTGCCAGGGAAAAAAACTAAATCAGCAGACACTCTGTGCCCAGAAGCACTTACTGTATTTCTTCTGATTCTCTTCTTGATCACTCAGTAGGAAATGCTGCCTACAGAGCTGAAATTAAAGTTATGAGCCAGAAAACTGTACTTTTATTTCATCTGTGTAGCCTGAGCTGCTCTAAATTCAACAATCCCTTAAAATACAACAAATTAAAAATGTGTAGCAAACATTCATCTGATTCTCACCTGCCCTCTAGTGGTTGGAGGCCTCCAATAAATCCTTATGCTTTAATAAAATCTGGCTCGTTTGGGAAATGTAAACACTTTAATTGCTCAAAAGGTCCTCAGCTGAAGTTGGCAATTAATTAGCTCTTCTATATCTGCATATATTTTCCAGGCTAATTAAAGGTAAAAATGACCATATCAAGGGAGAGCTGTACCATGCAGACTTTTATCTGGAATTTGCCATTGTTTCAATTATAAATTTTAGATGGGTGCCATTGGACACAATCTCTTTGATATAGTCTGTAATTAGTGCCCTTCTGCAGCATGCAGGTAGGTTGTGTTTAATAAAATATCCCAGATTAATGGATCGTTAGTAATAAGCTCTGCATTCCCATCGAGGTAGCCAAGCCAAGAAACACATTTATTGACAATAGTCACATTTCTTACACTCCAAGTTTTTTACTATCGTAATTTCAACAATAAAAAGGTCCACTGTCTCAGACATTATAAAAAGTACCAAGGAAATCTCCTAGCCTATATTCCTCACACATTCAAAATTCCTACAGTCTTGGAAATTAATATTTCAAAGTATTGGAGCCATTCAAATTCTGTTTCTGACCATATGTCAATTTTTGCAGAACTCATCATTTCAAACATCAAAAAATCCAGTTTACATATGACAGAGTAAAGAAAAATGTTTCTAAATTATCTTGCTATTTTTATTGCTAGAGGCTTTTATATGTATGCTGATAGTCAATTTCTGATTTTTTTTTTATTTTGTGATAACGAATGGCATGTTACCAGATACTGTAACCTGAATGACAAAGAACTAGGAGTTGTATCGCCTTCTGTAGTGCTGAAATCTCACTGAGGTTTTACATCACAACAGTCTATTCAGTTAGGAATTATTCTTACTAATCATTGATAATATTCAAGTGCAGTTTGAGTTTTGCCTTTTTAAGACAGCATTTGGTTGTTAAGATGAATGTTACTATTTTTTATTACATTTTTGGTAATGCTAAATCAAATGTGAAGGAATGGTCTGGTCACTGAGTACTGGGCTGAAGAAGCAGGGGAATGGGTACCATTTCTCAGGGAGTAGATATCACTTATCCATCTTCATCTGAAATGCTTAGGAATAAACAGGGAAATCTCCAGTAGGACTAGAGAGGTTATTTTACCTCTGTATTGGCAGTGTTGTGACCACTAATGGAATGCTGTGTTCAGTTCCAGTGTTTGCAATTCAAGAAGGATGTTGATAAATTAGAGAGGATTCAGAGAAGAGCCATGAGATTGATTAAAGGATTAGAAAAAATCTATAGTGATAGACTCAAGCAGCTCAATCTACTCATCTTAACAAAGAGAAAGTTAACGGGAGACTTGATTATAGTCTATGTTCCCCATGTAGGTACTTAAATATTTGATAATGGGCTCTTCAAGCTAGCAGAGAAAGGCATAACATGACCCAGTGGCTGGAAGCTGAAGCTAGACAAATTCAGACTGGAAATAAGGTGTAAAATTTTACTGATGAGAGTAATTAACCCTTGGAGCAATTTACCATGGTTCATGGTGGATTCTCTGTCACTGACAATTTTTAAATCAACATTGGATGTTTTTGAAAAAGCTCTGCTGTGGGAATTATTTTGGGGACATTTTATGGCCTGTATTATACAGGAGGGCAGAGTAGATGATCACCGTGGTCCCTTTCGACCTTAGAATCTATGATTATAAAGACATATGAGGTAAGTTAAAACAAATCTACATTTGTTACTTTCTAAAAATGTGTATTAAAGACACATGGTCCCCACCTTCTGCTACCATTTCCCCCCCCCTCCCCCGGTAACATTTGTTTGTAGAAATATCCCAATACAGCAACCAAATGGTGAAATCACAGAGGTGTAAATTAACATTCCCCACCATAGCCTCATCTCTAAGCCACACCTAGAGGCAGCAGCTAGGATAATCACATGTAAACACAGTATTCATTTTTAGAATGAGAGTAAATCTTGTCGATTTTTTTTTCCTTAATCTGTCAATTCAAACTCAGAAAGATGCTGGGGTTTGTATATATTTATTGAAAAGGACAAGAAGCGTTACTTTTTTTCCCCTGCAGAACAAGTGACCCAGTTTCTTCCACAGAGTACAATCATATATGACAGCTGTCAACAGTAAATAGTGTTTGCTCTTTTATATTAGTAAAGCAGATAGATTACAAGTTACCCCCATTGCATTTAATAGGTCTCAACCTCAGCTGCTTACACTGCAAAACATAATACACTATTTAGACTAGCAACGTTAGGACACAGAAAGGTCTCCGAAAGTACAAAGCATGCAACAGCTCTTTCACATGTATAACGAGACTGGATTAGGGAACCCACCGTGACTATTATGTTCAAACAGGCAGAGTTTGACTGAAGAATGCCAAGCTGCATTTTAAGAACATAGTGACATGACTGATTTCTACTGCCACTGAGAGCTTTCACCTGGCAGTGAGAAATGGGGTTTGCACATCCTACAACTCTTCCTCCTCTTGTGAAGTACGGTGATAGAAACGCTCACTCATCGGAAGCTTAGTGGACAGCTACACAAAAGTCATTTCCTCATGTGGACTGGCCACAGAAACCTGGATCTGAACAGCAAAACCAGCCCCTCCAGTTGGCCTAGAGGTGAAAGTGGCCCAGAGATGCTGGCTGAACACACATCCTACTTTTGTTTCTCAACTGGATTTATAAAAATATCTTTCTGTTTTCAAGCTTCTCTGTGATGGTCGGCATTAGAGAATGGGGCATGAGGACGGTGAGTTTGTGAAGCCACTCATTGATCAGTCAGCCACAGCTGCTCCTTACTGCTCGCTTTTCTCCATCAAGTTCCAATATGTCCATCTAAACACATGTTGTACAGCTTAGTAGCCATTCTGGTGTTTGATCCTTTTGCGTACAGATTTTCTATCCCCAATAAGTCATCAGGTTGACATTCAGTACATGCTGGAAAGAAAGGTACTGATACCAACGGAGGACATCATCAGGTAGTATCAATGTGGGCCTAATTTTAACATAGATTAAGACAAAAAGGGTTGAAAAACTGAGTGGGGTCAGATGCAGCCTCGGCTGTAATTGAGGAACTCATCCTCACTCTTCATTTTTGTATTTTCCCTTCTTTCCACTGTGTATTCCCCTTCTTCTGCTCTCCCCAAACAAACAATTATAAAAGGGCGGGGAGACCATAAAGCCCAGGAGACCTATATTGCTCCACTCTTGTTTAGGACTAATAAGGACCTCTGATCTAGGACCCTGGTGAAACCAGTGCAGCCACTGCTAAGGTAGGTGGCAATATTTCTCTTTAACTCTTTCATATGACAGTGCTTAATCTTTGAAATACTTTGTCTTGGTTGCATTCTGTGCCTTGTATCTTTTTCTGGATGCTGATGTGGAGGAAGAGGCAAGAGTGAATAGGACTTGTATACACTAGCCCTTACTTCAGTATAAATTAAATCACTGGGTGGTGTGGAAAAGCTACACCCCGGAAGTATGTAAATTACACCAATCTGAGCTCCAATGTGGACAGGACTGTGTCAGCAGCAGAAGCTCTCCTGCCAACATAGCTACCGCTGTTCGGGGAAGTGGAGTAATTATCGCCCTCTGCATTAGCAGCACTACAGTGGTGCAGCTACATCGGTACAAATACTGCTTTCAATCTCATAAATATAAACTTAAGGAGAGAGAATACACTTCTGGCATATGACTCCTCATTCTAATGTCCCTCTAGAAGGAGATTCCTTTCCTGATAGCTAATCTATGCTGTTCATTCTTAACTTCACACCATTGTTGTATGATATCCCAACTCCCTGGAGTGTGAAAGGCTGTCTTCTCTCCCCCACCCCACCCAGTCCTTGTTTGAATTCTTTAGGTCCTAGATATCAGATCTAACTATATCCCTTTGCTTCACATGGGCTTGGCTACACTTACAAATTTGCAGCGCTGCAGCAGGGTGTGAAAACACACCCTCTGCAGCGCTGCAAATTGCAGCGCTACAAAGCGCCAGTGTAGTCAAAGCCTACAGTGTGTAAGGTAACAAAATCAGGGGACAGAATTCCATATGTTAATTTTTTATTTATAAAGATGGAAGAAACCAGAAAATAACCAACTAATAATCAATCCCAAACAACATCTCACCCCACAACAGTATATCTGCCTCACCACGGCTTCCTCCCCAGAAGCCTGGGAAATAGATGGGTTTTGCAGCATGCTCTGAAAGTCAACAGTTTGGGGCTGTTTTGAACTAGGGAAAGAAAGAGCGTGAAATCCAAAGCTCAGGGTCCTTCACTGAGAACATCGTTCTAACAGCCCTCTTTGAAGTCAAGAGGATTCTAAGTTGAGCACCTCTGCTGCTCAGAGTTGTGGCACAGGCAGTGGTTAAAACAGACCAGGAGGATGAGCTCACCCGTTGTAATTCTGATGGTGGTGTTGCATTATCTTATGGTGACAGAGGCACTATGTGGAAGAGAATGGGGACCAAAGGAAAAATGTGTCTGGAAAGCATTCCTGCCGAGCACATAGCAAAACGTGTGTATTGAAAAAGTGTGGAGATGGGGGGCTGTGACAGCAGATCCAACTCCAGTACCTGCTCCAGTGTCTGAATGTCCATATAGTGTGCTATCACACTTATATGTGGGAGGACATATAGGAGCCACTTAGTTTTTCACTCTGATGCTTTTTGGAAGGCTAAGCAGCTTCAGTTCATGAGCTTATGAATGTACTTCCCTTTCCTAAATGAGCCTTGTCTTGACTCTCTCTGGTACCATCTCCGGTGTTTGAATGTCACACAGACAAAGGAAAATGTATTTCTTAATGTACGCCCTTTACTAACAACCAATTTTGTTTTTTTTTAAATGTACATTATACAGTAATGTAACTATCCTCTGTGGTGCATTTTAACATTTTTTGTAGAAAAAAACAGAGAGAGATGCTATTTGTTGCTTAGAAACAATTCTGTGTAATGCAAAATGAATCCATAAACTTTTAAGCCTTCTTAAAACACACCTTGTGTGTGTGTGTGTTGTTTATAGGTTGGGTCAGCTGCTATCTAGGACAGGCCCCCAGGAACGCTACCCCTGTGTATTGCACTGGCTGCCTACTCACTTCTGGGTGAACTTCAAGATTCTGGGTACAGTCTACAAAGCCTTACTGGTCTAGTCCCAGCTATGTGCCACTCCTTTTCTACCCCACGCTGTCAGCTGCATGCAAAAAACTCTGTCTTTCTAGGGTGAAGCTTGCAGTTATCAAACAGAGCATTGTCACTGGCAGATTCTTGCCTTTTGGAATTTGCTCCTACCAGAAACACACCTAAGACCAAACTTCTTCTTCAACGCTTAGCCAAATATCAACCGTAGTGATCGTTTACCATTTGGCTTGACAGGCCACAAGTCCAACGTTGGAACAGACTTGATGGACCCATATAATAGTAGGTCTGTCTCCGGGCTGCTTCCACCACTTTGTTAGTGGAATTTTTATCCCAGATGTTACAAGCCACCTGGAGAATGGCATTCCCTGGGACATCTAGCAGAATTTTGGCAATATGTCTGAGAAGCATAAGATGTCAGCTGCAGCCAATGGCCTGAATAGTCTGTAGAACGGAGCAACCATAAATGTCTGTGTTACGACTGAAGTTGTTCCATTTTATGCCCAATATATGACGTTGGCATTTTGTGTGGAAAGCCTCCAGCTTTTCCCAGTCTGAGCAGCATAGTGTCCATGTTTCGTAACCGTACAGCATTACAGTGAGGATACAGCTCTAATAGATCCTGAACTCGGTTGTCATGCTGAGATTAGGTTGATTCCATATTCGTTGTAAACAACCTATGGCAGAAACTGCAGTGTCAGTCTGGGGACGAACCTCCATATGAGAGCTGGATGAACTGCTGAGTATAGAACCCAAATAGCAAAAGCTGGAGACTGCTTTGACAGTTCCATTATTCAAGGAGATTGCAGTTGTGGGTGGATCTAATCCTAGGCTGTGCAGCATTGTCTTTGACCACAAAACATGGAGGCTGATCTTGGACAACTAATCCTCCATTTGCTAGAGTGCCTCACGAAACCTGTCGGGGTTCTGTACTAGAAGAACAATGACGGCATCAGGGGTGAAAGTAACTTACAGGACTTACCGGTACTGCTGAAGCCCGGGGCGGGGGGGTGGCCTCATCCAGAAAAGGCCTGGCCTCAACTGGAAGAGGCAGGGCCTCTCAAGATTTAAAGGCCCTGGAGCACCGGCTGTGGCTGGGAGCCCCAGGGCCTTTAAATCAACCTGGTGCTCCCAGCTGCAGAGGTGGCTGGGAGCCTCCGGGGCTAACGGGCAAATTAAAGGGTCCGGGGCTCCAGCCGCCGTGGAGCTCTGGGCCCTTTAAATCCCCACCGCAGCTCCAGCTGGGATTTAAAGGCAGCCGTGGGAGCCCCGCTCCTTGCCAGGCTGGGGCCGGAGTTGTGGGTGGGATTTAAAGGGCTCTGGGCTGTCCGTGGCGGTGGGGAGCTCCGAGCCCTTTAAATCCCGGTCCCAGCCCAGCCACCGTAGCTGTGGGAGGGATTTAAAGGGCTCGGCGCTCCCCACCACTGTGGGGAACCTACAGCCCTTTTAATCCCGGCCGCATAAGCCAGTGTGGTCCAGCATGGCAAACTGGCTCTTGCTGGTACACCGTACCAGACCGTACCAGCTTACTTTCACCTCTGCATAGCATCCTTCTACTACCTGAAGGGGGGTTCCAAAGAGGATGGAGCAAGGCTGTTCAAAGTGGTGGCAGATGACAGAACAAGGAGCAATGGTCTCAAGTTGCAGTGTGGGAGGTCCAGGTTGGATATTAGGAAAAACTATTTCACTAGGAGGGTGGTGAAGCACTGGAATGGATTACCTAGGGAGGTGGTGGAATCTTCATCCTTAGAGGTTTTTAAGGCCTGGCTTGACAAAGCCCTGGCTGGGATGATTTAGTTGGGATTGGCCCTGCTTTGACCAGGGGGTTGGACTAGATGACCTCCTGAGGTCTCTTCCAACCCTAATCTTCTATGATTCTGTGAATGTCAGCAGCATAGTCAAGGTCTGAGAGCAAGAGATCATGGATCTTAATGCCTGTGGACCTGACAGAATGCTGCATTATGAAATCCATTGTCCAACAAAAGAGTGCAAGGACCAAAACACAGCCCTACCTGACACCAGATATTGATTTAAAAGGTGCCAACATCCGATTCCCCAGATCTACACGGGCAGTGGTTCCATTATGCATCTCACTACTCAAGTCTAGCAGAGTGGTTGGGACACCTATGCCCTTTAAGGCTTTCCATAGCGTGACTCAGTCAACTGAATCAAACACAGCCTTAAGAGCAACATATGCCATATGCAGGGGCTTCTTGAACTCGTGGTGTATCTCTGACAACAAGCGGAGGGCCAAAATGGCATCTAATGTGGACCTAGTCCTCAGAAATCCTGACTGTTGAGAGTGACGCTTCTGATGTAGCAGGGGCTCCAAATGCGCCAGGAGAACATGCGCAAACGTCTTCCCTGGCACGGACAACAAGGCAATAGGCCTGCAGCTCTTACATTCGCAGTGCAGTCCCTTGCCCTTATAAAGTGAGATCACAATACTGTCCTTCCAGGCAGTTGGTAAGTTCCATTTCTCCACACCAGGTGAAAGATTGCCAGAAATTATTCTGCTACAGGGTCAAAAGTGCATTTTAGCAGCTCGGAGGGTGCCATCAGCACAGTGTGTCCGTTTTCCAGTTTTCAAATGGCATACTTCACTTCATCCAACATTGGTGCATCAGTACAAGTATCTGGGTCCGAAACCGCAGTGGCTCCCAAATCATCCAGCTCTGAGCAAGCAACAGCTGGAAGGTGGTTCAGGGCACTGTGATAATGTTCCACCCAGTGTGAGAGGATTTCATAATCCGATTTACATGGATGGCCTTGGCTGTCTGTTCAGGATGCCATTTGTAGCGAGTACCTCTTCACCGCTGAGGTTGCAGATCACACAGAATGCTGGCTTTAAATATCCCCTGGCTAAACTGAGTTCAACTTCATCTGCCACTTTGTTATAATATGCCTCACAATCGTGAAGTGCCAGGGCATTGAATTTTTGCTTCAGTTGAATATGACTGTGCTTATCACCAAGCTGGCGGGCTGTGGCCTTCAACTGAATTGTCTGGAAAGCATTCTCTGATAGCCAGGGTCGATGTCCTCGGTGCCTATAGCCGATCTTCTGCTCAGCAGATTGGTGGAGCATAGAGGTGAACAGAGACCAAGCGACCTCAATGTCATCTGGCAGGTTGACTAGAGCCGAGAATCTATTGCTGACGTTGATACAAAACTTGTAGGCTAAATCCAACACATGGAGAAGTGCATCATCGCAGAGGATTTACTTGCTCGTCAAAGCTTCATCACCATGCGGGCAACCACTAGGTGGTGATCCATGTTCACGGAACATTCCACAGGATGATATACTTTGCTAGAGGTGAAGAAATACCTGTCACATATGATAATGTGGTCCAACTCCTGAGTGATGCCATCATGAAAGATCAAGGACATCCAATGCACGTGTCGTCACTTGAACCATGCTGCAAGAATGGAGAGATTCTGAGAGGTGCAGCAAGTGAGCAAGCGGCAGGAGTTATTATTGGCTATACCTGAACCATAATAGCCAATGACCTGTTCAAGCCCAATTCGCAGTGACCCAATAAGCTCATTTGGGTCACCCAGGAACACGAGATTATTATCTGGAGGGATGATTCATACTAGAGATTGCAATTGATCATAGAAATGGTCTTTAACTAAATCAGCTGATTCCTTTGTCAGTGCATAGAGTACTATGACAGCGAGGTTACCATGCCGATGTTTAATATATTGTGATAGACCCAGGCCAGTTGGGTGCAGCAGAATAGCAGAAGGCAGATATACTGGCCACTGGATTAACAGTTTTCTGTTCCCTGACTGACCAGAGCAGGGGCTGCTCCAGGCTAATGCAAACACCTGACTCTAATTAAGCTGTAAAGAGTCAGGTGAGGCCATTCAGTTAATGTGACCACCTGACTCTAATTAAGGCCCTGCTGATACTATAAAAAAGGGCTCACTCCAGTCAGGCAGCGGAGTCAGGGAGCCAGAGGAGAGGAAGTGTGGCTGAAGGGCTGGTTACTGAAGACACCCTAAAACATCGTTAAAGGAGCCCTAAGGTAAGGGTGAAGAAGGGAGAAGCAGGAGATCTGTGGGGAAGTGGCCCAGGGAAATGTAGCAACTCTGGCAGTGAAAGGTTGGCTGCCAACAACTGCTACCATTAGGGTCCCTGGGCTGGAACCCGGAGTAGAGGGCGGGCCCGGGTTCCCCCCCAACCCACCACTACAGGAACATCTCCTGGAAGGACAGGAGGCTGAACAGAAACTGTGGGAGTTCTCTCACCAACCTTCTTGCTGGCCTATGATGAAAAGGGCTCAGTAGACTGTAACCCTGGCCCTAGAGAGAGAAGGGCTACGTGGAGGGTCACAGTGAGCCACTGAGGCTAGCATAAACCGCCTAGAAGCGCAAAACCCACAGGAGCAAGGTCAGAGCTCTGCCACAATATGCAATAAGTAGTCGAGAAGACACGGGCATCCAAGTTATCAAGGAGGACTTAGCCTTGCCTCACAGTAGTAATGCTACCCCATATAAGTGGTTGGGACTGCTGGAATACAGAAGTAATGAATATTCCACCTCATGGCGTTAGTGATCTATCAGCCTTGCTTCTGATAGGCCAGCGACTGATATGCCAAGACAGTCTATTTCACATGAAACAACAACTTGATGACCATGCCTGTAAAGAGCTGCAATTTTGATGGCTTGGCAGAGATTAGCTATGATTGAATAGTTTGTCACAGTATACTGCAGAGGCACCTGCTGACATCAGAGGACACACGTCCCCAGGGGTCTTTGGTGTGAACTCATCATATTTGCACAGTTGAGAGTAGGGCAGGGAGAGTAAGTTATTCATGTTGATCAATAGCAAGAGCGAACAATTGTCCCAGAGAATACCTTGTCCCACTGGGATAAGACGGAAGCGCAGTAACGCAAACCTTTTCCTGGTCTCCCAGTACTGGCTTCTCACTGTGCAACCCAAGCTGTTGAATCTTTCTCTGAGACTTCCTTCACCTCAGGAAGCTAGGCGCAGCTGCTGCCATGTGTCTTGGCTACCTATGTTAGCCATCCATTTTCAGGGTTCTTGCTGGACCTTACATAATGCCCCAGGGGATATTTTGGGCCAGCGTTCATCAATGATGGCGTAACTCCAGTGAGCAATCCCCTACTTCAGATGTTACACCCCTCCACCATAATGCGGTCCAGGTCATACCCTGGGTAGTCAAACTTGGCTATCTTTTATAGAGCCCTTTTTATCCAGTCTTTCCATTAAATGCACTTCTGGTGCTCCCTGGCTTTCACACTCCTGTTGGGTTTTCTCCATCTCAGGATCTGTGGGGCCTGGGGCTGGCTGTCACCATGTATATCAGTACAATACCTATTTTGAGGGAAATGCTTGTTTTAGACTGGATCTAACCTCTATACATGGCATAGAGATACTGTGCCATAGAAATCTGGATAATAATCATAAGCAATTTAGGCAATGCAGCATTTGACAGAAATACAGCTATTAGACATCTAGTCCCCAGTTTTTGTATCCAAATACAATTTACTGATCCAAACTTGACTTTTTGTGCACCTTTAGGCACCAGAAAACAAGTACAATATTAAGCATGCATATTTGTAGGCCATTTCTGAAAATCATTATATTTATAATACAATAGTTAAATATATGTTCTTAATCTTGAGGGCATGATTACTGGTCTGTTGCAACAGAGCAAATGGCTGTTGTTTAATATGTAAAAATTTTTTAGCTTTGAACTGAATCAAGTCAAAGGAAATGCTTACTATTCCCATAGCATCACCTTATACAAAATGAGGACAATATTAATGAGTAAAAACTATACAGAATTAACTTAAACTTACAGGACTGCCATTTTTGTTGTTGAATTTGCTTGTTTTGACAAAGCAGAATACACTTCAGTTGCTCAGATGAGCTGTTTCTATCCCTTTAGACACAAACTGTTATACGTTTGTTTCCCTTGCACTACTGCCAAGTTCTCAGATATCTACATTGTCTTGAAATGACCAATTACCAGTGTCACAAAACTTGCACCACTTGCTTCAGTGTCCAATATAACAAGCCCAGAACTAAGGTGCATGCCACCTCTGCTGATTTGATCTCCTGCTGTGGTTTAGTTAAAAGAAAACCTGCCTTGCAGGGTTAACTTATCGGTGATGCCCATAGGAATGTCTGCCAGCGTGGAGCAGGTATTGAGTCGCGAGGCCTTGCGGGACATGACGCTGGACCTCTTCTTGTGATGGCAAAAATAGTTACTAACATGGAATCGGAATTTGTCGTGGAGTGAGGCGTAGATGAAAGGGTTATAACAGGCAGAGCTCATGGCAATCAAGTGACATGACACTTGAATGACATTCACGTACCTCTTGTCCAAGATGGTGAACTCCTCGTCTACATCTCTGATGAGGTTCACCACCTGCAGAGGTAGCCAGCAGACAGCAAAGCACATGACTGAAATAATAAGAACCCGGAAGGTCTTTCGCTTTTTATTGGTCCATTTCTCTTGGTTGTGGTAGGCAGCCCCTGGGACATTCCTCTTCCTAAGGCGATAAGAAATGGCACAGTAGGAGATAGACACTGCAGAAAGTGGGAGCATGTAGGACAAAAGGAGCATTGAGCATGAGTACAGCAGCCTCTCTTTCTCTTGGTGCTTCCAGAATTCTTCACAGATGAACATGTCATGGCCAATTTTGTTGAGATCCAGATAATGGGTGTGCATGGATGTAGGCACAGAAACCACAATGGAGAGTAACCAAATGAAGGCCACTATATAGACACAGGACTTGCGGCTTAGCCTTTTGCGAATGGGGTAAGCAACAACAATATATCTGTCCACTGCAATAGCTGTGAGGGACAGCACAGACACAAATACAGTGGCAGTCTGCATCAAGGTGACAAAGTAACACATGAACACCCCGAAGAGCCAGCCCCGGATCTCAAAGGCATAGGATGCAGTCAGTGGGACGCAGAAAATGCACATGATCAGGTCAGCTGCAGCCAGGTTTCCAATAAGGAAGTTAGTGGTACTGTGCAGTTTTTTGGTGACAACGATAAGGAGAATGAGGAGCAAGTTGCCGGTGCAAGCCACAGCCACCAGAGTGGCATAGAGGGGAATGAAGAGGGGTTTCAGGTCAAAGAGGAGGTCAAGGCCAGTGAACACAGGGATCGAACTGTTCTTCAAAGAGTTGTTTGATAGCTGGCCCTGTGCCATGTTGAGTTTCACGTCTGATGACTGTTACTTATCCTTGCCTTAAACAAATTCAAACAGGGAAAGCTTGTTAGTAATAAAGAAGAGGGTGGTTTTGTTTGTTTATCAATTTCTGCCACAGGAGGTCACCTGACTTCAAGGCCCAGATGCTCAGCTGCAGCCCAGGAGCCTACAGGCTGTGGTCCAAAGGAGGCTTATCTTTGTGTTTCCCTGATTCTGGGCTAGCTGCATACCCAGAAGGTCTCCTGGAATATGTTAGAATAGCCCAAATGCCGTTGTGAACTACATTGGCTGCCAATGGCCCTACGGGGCTGTTATGGCACCAAGGATTCACCAAAGTGCAGGGAAGCCCAAGCCGCACACCTTTTCCTCTGGCTTTGGGGCCTGGGAGTCACCACAGCACAGGAGGATTCCCCGACACTGGGATGATCCTTCCAATGCTGGCTACATCATCTTTAGGGTTCCTTTATGGTGGTGGTGCAGTGCCAAGCAGCTAGAACCTGGAGAAAGAGTCAGGTTCCAAATGTGTATCTTGCCTGTTCCGCTCTACTCACTCCCAGCTAGGGCATATGCCTAAGAGGCTCTTTCCACCTATGGAAGTGAGCCTGTCTGAGTTGCTGGTCATAAGATTTTCATCTCTCAGCGTACTGGGGCTTTCCATTTGATCTGTATGTCTACCCTACTTCTTATTGTTTGCTGCATTGCTATAGCACCGGGGGGCTCCAGATGCATTGCACTAGGCACTGTATAAACAGTACAAACAAACAAACAAAACAAACAAAAGTAAGTGATTGGGCAACAAAATGGCAAATGAAATTTAATGTGGATAAATGTAAAGTAATGCACATTGGAAAAAATAACCCCAACTATACATACAATATGATGGGGGCTAATTTAGCTACAACGAGTCAGGAAAAAGATCTTGGAGTCATCGTGGATAGTTCTCTGAAGATGTCCACGCAGTGTGCAGAGGCGGTCAAAAAAGCAAACAGGGTGTTAGGAATCATTAAAAAGGGGATAGAGAATAAGACTGACAATATATTATTGCCCTTGTATAAATCCATGGTACACCCACATCTCAAATACTGTGTACAGATGTGGTCTCCTCACCTCAAAAAAGATATACTGGCACTAGAAAAGGTTCAGAAAAGGGCAACTAAAATGATTAGGGTTTTGGAGAGGGTCCCATATGAGGAAAGATTATAGGGGGTCTAGGACTCTTCAGCTTGGAAAAGAGGAGACTAAGGGGGGATATGATAGAGATATATAAAATCATGAGTGATGTGGAGAAAGTGGATAAGGAAAAGTTATTTACTTATTCCCATAATACAAGAACTAGGGGTCACCAAATGAAATTAATAGGCAGCAGGTTTAAAACAAATAAAAGGAAGTTCTTCTTCACGCAGCGCACAGTCAACTTGTGGAACTCCTTACCTGAGGAGGTTGTGAAGGCTAGGACTATAACAGCGTTTAAAAGAGAACTGGATAAATTCATGGTGGTTAAGTCCATAAATGGCTATTAGCCAGGATGGGTAATGAATGGTGTCCCTAGCCTCTGTTTGTCAGAGGATGGAGATGGACCACAGGAGAGAGATCACTGGATCATTGCCTGTTAGGTTCACTCCCTCTGGGGCACCTGGCATTGGCCACTGTCGGCAGACAGATACTGGGCTAGATGGACCTTTGGTCTGACCCGGTATGGCCGTTCTTATGATGGTCCCTGTCCCGAAGAGCTACAACCCAAGAACCTGACTCTCAGGGCCCTCGTTCCAAATAGAAATAGCTCAGTCTCTCACTAGCGCTAACGTATTTATCCTCACAACGCCCTTGTGAGGTAGAGAGGTGCTATTATTATCTCCATTGTACAATCGGGGAATTGAAGCACAAAGGGGCTAAGTGACTTGCCCAAGGTCATGCAAGAAGTCTAGCAAAGCAGAGAACTGAACCAGGTCTATCTACCATGTCCTTGGCTAGCGTTCTAACCACGTGACCATCCTTCCTCATCCTTGGTGGTGCAAAGGACCTTAGATTAGGTGTTGCACTGCCACAGTGGTGTAAATGAAAATCAGGCTCTAAGTATTTCAAATGTTAACTGCACCTGATCTGCCAGGGAGTGGCACTTAGCAATGTGACTGAGACAATTAACATACCACCCTCAGAGCCCACTAGAGGGTGAGAAAGAGCAGTCCAAAATATTACTCGCTCTTCTCTCAAGCCCATGTTTTCCATGTGGCAAGACAATGTACTATAAACTGACTTGCTGGCTTTAAAGACAGTATCTGTCATTTTAAAAATTGTTCAAAGAGGAAAGACACAAAGATTAACTTTGGAAAGGACAAAGAACTTGAAACAATTGTCAAAACAGATAAATATGACCAGTCAGCTGATGCTAAATCTCTGAACATAATCCAGTTTGTCACTGCTGTTTCACTCAGAGTTTACTGTTATACTTTTGTCACTCAGACAGTCTGTCAGTCATTCAGAGAATCAGATCTCTAGAGCAGTGGTTCTCAAGCAGGGGTACATCAACTCATCTAGATATTTGCCTAGTTTTAGAAAGGTGCGGTGGCATGGATGACCCCGATGCGCCGGGCGGCAGCGCTCCCGGTCCTGGTGCTCCAGGTGGCCAGGCAGGGTGGCCAGCCCCAGTGTTCCAGGTGGCGTGGCTGCAGCACCAGCCCCTGGATCCCTGCGGCAGGCAGGGCAGTCAGCCTTGGCCAGCCAAGGCAGAGTGCTAGGAACTGCAGGAGGGGGCCTGGCCTGGCCTGGGGGCGGAGCATGGGCGGGGCTACATGAGGCTGTTTGGGAAGGCACAGCCTACAATACCCGCCACCCATGGGTGAAACCTGGGGGTACTCAAGACATCCCAGCCTCCTGAAAGAGGTACAGTAGTCTGGAAAGGTTGAGAACCACCGCTCTGGAGTTGCATTTTATTGTCTCCTCTCCTAGTTCTACTCCCCTATACCCAGCCTTCCGCTCTAATCCAGCCTGTCTCCCTCTGCCCTGTCTCTTCATTCCAGTTGTACCTCTGACATCATTTAAATAACCTACCACCATTTCAGACTCAACATGGTGGAAAACAGAACTTCTCATCCTTCCTCCCAATCCTTTTCCACTGTCCTCTTCATCTTGCAGTCATGTAAGCCTGTCATCAATTCCTCTCTCTTCTTCTCAATCCATAGCCAGATTCTCACTAAATCCTGCTGCTTCTTCCTTGACAATATCTCTAAAATGTATCCTTTCCTCTCCACCCCACCCACTAAACTCCTTGTCTAAACTTTTGGAATCTTATCCTTTGACTACAGCAACTTCCTCCTTTCCGGCCTCTTTGCTTCTCATCTCTCCCCATCCTCAGTTCACCCAAATTGCTTCTGTTAAGATCATCTTCCTCTCCCACTACTTAGAGAATAGGGCCTGATTCTCCCTGGCCCTGAACCTTGTGCAGTAATCTACACCAGAGCCAAATGCCCATGAAACGTTACCATTCTGCATTGGTAGTAATGTTTTGCACTCACTGTGCACTAACATGAACTCTTGTACAAGGTGAAGAGCAATGGAGAATCAGACTCCATCTCACTCCCCTGTAGGAATCTCTACATTGGCTTCCCCTTGTCTTCCTTGTGAAGTTCAAGTTTTTCATCCTCCCTTTCCAGGCTTTGAACAGCTCTGTCCCCTTCTTCCATGTACCAGTTATACCAATTAGTTCAGTACCCGTTTATTTTACATATACTTTTGGTTTTGATGATAAATACCTATTTTCTCTTTAGAGAAATCCTCTTAGGAGATCGGAATAATACTGGCCTTTTCGTAAAGCTTGAGGAGCTCATTCTGATCTCACACTGAAGTCAGTCAAGAGTAATTCCACTGAAGCTAATGGAAGTAGATCAGTGTTTAAACTGGT
This sequence comes from Mauremys reevesii, assembly GCF_016161935.1. Classification (NCBI taxonomy): domain Eukaryota; kingdom Metazoa; phylum Chordata; order Testudines; family Geoemydidae; genus Mauremys; species Mauremys reevesii. The sequence continues at coordinate 59,489,210 of NC_052626.1, forward strand.
GTGAAATCAGAATCAAATCCTGAGACTTTTAGAGTAGGAGAAAGAGAATTGCTACAGAACCGTGGGGGCATATTCTACACTGAGACTTATATGCACAGCTTGCTGTGCATTGAGATGAAAATATCCCTCATTCCTCCAATGAAAATACAGTAAATATTGCTCTGGAAGTTTTGGGCTGTGTGTAGGCTGGTATTAGTGACTTTCAGCACAGTTCTTCTAGTGTTCAAAAACACTTCCTCTAGAGATATACCTAACTCAATGCTAGTCCAGGAGCTGGAGGCTCCAATGTCACACTCTTAAGAGCTTTTTGTCATAGAGGAACACTGGCATCAACTTAGCACTGGCTCAGAAAATGATCTGTGATCAGTTCATTACTTACATAAGGGAGGAAGGGGATTTTCTTTCACTTACATTTCGAACATATCACACTAAAACTGGAAATTCTATTGGTCCTTTGTCATGGTCCACGTTGACCTGTGTAAACACAAATCAGAGTTTAAATATAGCTCAGGGTTACAAACCATATTGATTTGAATGTAACTAATATGATGTTTAATTCACAGAGAGTTTTCTTCACCAAAAAAGATCCCTTTTGGTTGCCGTTAGTGGTACGGTTATTTTAGTACCTATTTTGTACTGATGCTCTATAAAATAAAATCAGCAGAAGTGGAGGAATGGGTACATTCATGTATGTGTCCATCCCACTTACATCTCAATCATTCGTGTAGTTCTCATTTTATTATGTGTTGCCATGGATATCTCATTTAGTCATGTATATCTCACACAGTGAATAAGCTTGTGCTCCTGTATAGCTCATTCAATCATGTATACCCTCATGGAAAAGTCTCATACAATGTAATAGGGATAAAATTGATAAGGTTCTGTAGAAATGTGATAGGATTATACAAAAATTACTCCAAAAAGCTAATAAAAATGTATCCTTTTAATAGGTTTGTTTTTAATCATCCCATAGAATTCTATAGCAGGGATATTATTCTATATTCAAGTCCACAAATGTTCCCAAAAAAACCTATTAAATTATTAATTCAAGAGGACTTTTCCATAAGAACATGTCTTCCCTTTACATATCATTACATTACTACTGTATCATTACCTTTGGTAGATTATCTTCTCTACAGGTTCTTCTCTTGGACTACTGGTTCTCCAGTGTTTTCATCCTTAATTATTCAGACTGCAATCCAGCCTGTTAGCAAGTAGCAATAAATAGGATGCTCTCACCTTTGACAGTTATGGATGCCTTTCATCCTGTCTATGTTATATGGATTTGGCACCTTAGGGGCATCAATTGTACAAAGCTTCAGGGACAAGAAATTGAAGAAATTGTAAAAGTGGAACCTATGAAGAAAAAGATGTGTAAGCAACTCTCTCTCTTCATGGCACGTATCTCACTAAATAAAACAGGCACTCAGCTAGGGCAAGAAGGCAACCCATGCTTTAATTTCAGTAAGACCCCTCCACTCCATAAATAAAACTAAGAGGGGAATGGTTTAGTAAATTTGTGGACTTAAACTACACCAATATAGGTATCTTTATACCCAGTGGTTGCAATGGCTTCACTAGATGTGTGTGTACACTCGGGAATAGCCTTGATTTATCAATCAGTAGCCAGTGTTGCTGCACTGCTTCAGACCCCGTAATTGTCAATAAAGGCAAACTGAGGTTTGCACCAGCTGAGGTTTGCACTAGGGTTTATCCCTGCTTCAGGCATGTCCTTGCCTATGCTTAGGGGTCGGGGTTGGTGCAACTACACTACAGTACAGACAAGGCATAGGCTGGGGATTTTATATTTTGAATGTCTGTACTGTCATTCCAATTTTCATGCAATATGTTACTCAGTTATTTCTATTGTGTACTGAGTGACTCTTTTTGTATGATATTTAAGTGTTCGGGTTGGATGGTTTTAACTCTTTTTTTTTTTCTTTTCCGACATAAAACCAATTATTCCGCCACTGAGGATTGTTTAACATTTCCCACAGGATTAATGTTGTTACATCTCACCTGATATTAGATTGCAAGAAAGGTTTTATTATCATCTCAATGAGATAGTTGAAGGCCCAGAATTTTTAAAAGTATTTAGGCATTGCTCCACTCAGCATTATGAGGTCTAACTGATTGAGGAGCCTAAGTCTCATTTTCAGAAGTAACATAGGCACTATAGGCTAGATTTAGGTGTTTAAGTGCCACTTTAGGTGCCAAAGTCTAAAATTTAGATTCTCAAAACCCCCACTCAGCTGCCACCTAGGCCTAAAGGGGGCTAACGTCCCTAAGCACCCAAGTTTTTGCCACAGAGTGTGCACACAGCCAGTGCCACAACAGCCATATGCATGGTGCACACGATGTGTATCATTCCTGGCTGCTGGTGGCTCCTTGAAGTTGCATTGATGAGATTCCTGGGCAGAAGGAGGCTGCCCCAAAGCCCACCCAGGTTTGGCCCCTCTATCATGATGGAAGGGTGGCAGGGCCAAAACTAACAAGTGCCATTGTGACCTGGTGCACAAAGTGGGTGTGGGAAGTTTGCAGTTGCTGAGTTGGCACATGGGGAGTTGCAGTCACCGTGTCGCACATGGGAGTCACAACACCTCTCAGAGTTGGCCCTGAAGCCTCTTCATCATGATGGAGGGGTGGTGGGCTCAAACTGAAAGAGTGGTGTTGCAATCTGGCACATGGGGGGAAGGGGAGAGGTCATAGCACTACTCAGTTTTGGTCTTGTGGCACTCCCCCATCATTTAGCAATGCAGCAGAGCCAAAACTGAGCAGTGCTACAACACACAAACCCTTGTGCACCACATCACAATGCCACTCATCCAATGTTGGCCCTGGCCCTACAGCCTCTTCATGATAGAGGGGCTGCAAACCTGAGCAGTGCTGCAACCGCCACCTGGTTCTCCTGCTCTTCTCAGCACTGGAAAGCAGGATGGATCCGAGGCTCGCAAGTTGGGAAGGGTAGGAGTAGGTATCAGGGTGGGGGAGGCGGAGGATGGCAGGGGGGCTCTCTGAGCTGAGGCTCCTGGAAAGGGATGGATATAGGGTCTCGGGTTGGAGGGGTCAGGCTGGTGAAGGGTGTATGCACCCTTGCATGTAGCTACCTACATTCTGATGCCCAGGTGCCTAGCTCATGCCTAAGCCCCAGTGGGATCCTCAAACGAGGACCCCCGCCTATCTCTCCTCAAGGGCCTGGGCTGGTAGACATGTTCACAGTACGTCTACCAGATTGGGCCTCACACAAAACACAGATGGAGGAAGAGGTGGTTCTGCCCTCCAATGACCTTAATCCAGTGGTTAGAACAGTCACAAAATCCCTATTGTCTAATTGCTCATTGTAAAGTCCCATGATCTGACGTATCATCTAGGAGGGTTGTTTGCAATGATGGGAGGATGGCGGGAAAATAATGAAGAAGACAAAATGTAAATGTCTACATCTAGGAACAAGGAACATAGGCCATACTTGCCAGATAGGAGATTCAATCTCGGGAAGTAGTGACTCTGAAAAAGATTTGTGGCTCCTCAGGGATAATCAGCTGAATGTGAGCTCCCAATGTAATACTGTAGCCAAAAGAGCTAATTTATGCATAAACAAAGGAATCTCAAGGAGGAAGAGAGAGGTTATTTAACCTCTGTCATTGGCAATGCAGGAATAATGGGTCCAGTTCTGGTGGCTGCAAGTCAAGAGGAATGTTGATAAATTGGAGAGGGTTCAGAGAAGAGCCACAAACATTATGAAAGAATTAGAAAACATGCCTTCTAGTGATAGACTCAAAGAGCTCAATCTATTTAGCTTCACAAAGAGAAGGTTAAAGGGTGACTTGATTACAGTCCGGGGGATTTTTGTTTTTTATTTTAGAGGAAGTATTCAGCCTTTGAGCTTCCCAGCCATTTCCTGCCTGAAGGAGTGCATCTTTGCTTGCATGTGTTTCCACCTCTTTGATCAGCCCTAGGAGCCCAGACAGTGGCTCATAGACACACTATATATTGGGAGAAAATATTTTAATAATGGAGTCCCCAGTCTAGCAGAGAAAGTGGTAACATGATCCAGTGGCTGGAAGTTGAAGCTAGACAAATTCTGACTGGAAATAAGGTGTACAAATCTTTGACAGTGAGAGTAATTAAGCATTGGAACACTTTGCCAAGGGTCATGGTGGATTCTCCACCACTGGTAATTTTTAAATCACGTTGGGATGTTTTTATAAAAGATTTGCTCTAGGAATGTTGTGGGGCAGAGGAGTTCTCTGGCCTGTGTTTTACAGGAGTTTGGACTAGATGATCACAATGCTCCCTTCTGGCCTTGGAATCTATCAGTCTGTGAAATGAAGAATTTACATCCTTGAATGTTTAGTAGGTCTGCTTCAGGGATGAGGGAGCAGTCTAATCTGGAAGAAACATTTGCGTACAAAAGGGGGGAAAAGCTGTAGGGCCTGATTCTTTGTAGTAATCTGCCTCTTGTGCACTGCAGGAGCAGAAAGTTAATGTAGATGGTCCCATGGGAATACCAGAAAGCAGAGGGTCTCCCTAGCCAGCATAAGGGATGTGGAAGAGGAGTGAGGGTGGGGAGAGGAGACATGGCTAGAGAACATTGTGTGCCAGCTATTCTCTGCTCCCCACAGGCTATTAGAGGCCATGAAAAGCAGAGCAAGTCAGAGCAGCCCTGAAGGAAATAAAGCTGATATCAAACTCTTTCTGAATCTAATCTCCTCTGATAACTGGGTTGTAATGGATCCCCTGACTTGGTAATGGTTGGTTGGTAAATGGGGCCTTAGTGGTTTGCTTTCCTGTTTTAGTTACCTTAGGGGTCTGAATAAGGCCAAGGTAGAGCATGAGGTTAAGCCATTCTCTGAGCAGATAATGTCTATCTGTCCCTCCTATGGCACCAAGTCTCCATGCAGCCAACCTCGTCTGTTCCTTTTTCAATCAGGTTTTCTGTCTCAGATGGAGAATGGGACTCCCAACCTCCCCAGTGTGGCTAAAGCTGGTGAGATAGTAAGTCAGGCAAGAGTTTTGCCCCAGAGTGTGGGAAAGGGAATGGCAATGCTGGGTATTGTTAGGGTATTTAATGCCTCTCTCTCATACAGCTGCAGCCTTTTGAAGCCAAAGGGGGGTCTAGAGCTTTTGCACCTCAGTGGAGTAATTTTGGTCTATAAATATTTTTCTTGCCACCAGACCTTTCCTCCAAGCTGTCTGGCTTCACATGGGAGACGTCTAGAAGTGTTAATACCCTGGAGGGGAGGACAGAGGTTGTATGATAACTCCCTAACAAACTATCCTGGTCATAAAAATCCTCTATCACCAAACATCGAAAGTGTAGCAAGTGCCACACAAACCTCAAGACAAGAATGAGGGGGCTGTCACCCTTACAGCTAAAGAGAGATTTTCTGAAGCATTATAAAAATAACTGGAAAATGCCTTTACTCAACATTTGTTAAGCATACATTTTAACTGCCTAAACAACATGTAAATACTTGAGAGAAATGCTAAGGACAGTTTGCTTGAGAAATTTTAAACATTCAGTTTGATTTGGCAGAGAGGGTTATTGAATGAGTGCTCATTGCACTCTTTGGCTGTGTCTACACTAGTTTAAAAGGTGTTTGATCATGACCAGCTAACATGTCTATAAAGATGTTAGACTCTGCCTACAGTAGCTCCTAAGTAGTATCTAAAACATCTTATTTTTTAAAGTGTTACCTAACACTTAAAAAAAACCAACAAAATTTTAAGCCAAGTCTAGCTAGGACCTTTCTATGTTTGGTCCACAACTGACAGTAGGCTTAGTATCTTTTCAGCAAGAGTGAATGAAGCTGAACGTATTTTGTTTTTCTCATTTCCCAGAATTCGATAGATACAGATGTTGCTCCAGCGTGACCTGCTCTCCAAATCATCACATTTTCCCTCAGTTCTTTTCCCCTCTGAGAACAATTGAGTGCTTTGTCTCTTTGAATACCTCAGTCCTTCTCCTTGCAATGCACTGCTCTGCTTCCTCTCTGCAGGGCTGAAGGTATTTTTGGTTTTTATTTTAGAGAAAGTATTCAACCTTTGGGCTTCCCAGTCACTTCCTGCCTGAAGGAGTGCATCTTTGCTTGCATGCATTTCCACCTCTTTGATCAGCCCTAGGAGGCCAGAGAGTGGCTCATAGACAAGCTGCGGATGGGGAGGAGGAGCTGCCAGGTTGGCTTCTGCCTGGCAGAGTGTTTATCTACAGCAGAGTTTTGTTTTTGTTGACGTTCCTATTTTCCTGTTGCCCAGGAACAAAGGGATTGCTCTGAATGAACTCCCAGTAAGCCAAGAGAGGCCACGGTGGTTTGTTTCATCAGGCTCTGGTATCTGGTGTTGCTATTGTCTTTAGTCCTCTCCTGGCTTCCTTATTAGAAGGGTTTTGTAAACCAATCTAGTAACTCCAGGGATGTGATATAATTAAATAACTCCATTCAAGCGAGTAGAGGCAGGTAGTTGCGCCTGGTCCCGTGCAACACCCAGTGTGCGTGCGCGGATGGGTCATTTCACTGTGGTTAAATTATTCGCTTGGTACAGCACTGAGCATTAGTGGCTAGACTGCATCTCACAAAGGGAGGCCAGTATGGAAGTGCTATAATTCCAATCTGGGTTGAGTCACCATATTGATTGGGCTCCTGCCATGTTCATTAATATTATTTATATTCCCAAAGCACCTAGGAGCCCCAGTCATGGACCAGGACCCTGTTTGTGCTAGGTGCTGTACAAACATAACAGAAAGATGGTCCCTGCCCGCAAAGAGTTTGCAGCCTAAGTAGATTGTAATATTTAATTCAACCCAACCGCTTTACTCCAGGATGGAGACCAGCTTGGTGCAACCATTGAGGAGTCTGGATTTCTCAGGGTCCAGTTGGGAACTTCTGGCATTTCCTAGGGTCTAATGACTAATTTATGTCAGCTCACACCATAGTGTTCCTCTCTGCCATAACTCCACATGGGCGCGCGAGGCAGAATAGAATTAAATATCCAGTTACCCATGTCTGGGTGTCCGAGAACAGCCTGGGCTAAGAACTGCAATTTTCTCTTCAACGAGTGTCCTTTCCCCCTGCTTAAACAATTGCTTTCAAGGCTCTCCAAATGGTAGAGACCAAAAACCAGTCCTGGGGTGGAGATATTTTTAAAAAGAGGACCCGAGTGCTGGCGGAAGACAACCAGCAGCCACGCTTGATGCAGATCGCTTCTACACGAGCCCTAAGATCTAGGCTTCTGCGTAACTAATTTTGATTTTAGCCAGCCAACAAAGTGTAGTAGGGAACCTAATTTAAGTCTAGTTAATGAATTCGGACTAAAAATACAGCCGACTGTCCCGCATTAAAGACAGTGTAAATGGGAGTTTACAGTATGGGGGTTTGTAAAAGTCACTCACTCCCCTGGAAATTGCTTAAAACAGTTTTGCCTCAAAGGGGGGGAATTTCTCCGTGGGTGCTGCGGGATTACACAGAGCAGAGCGTGAAAACTGGCATACAGGACAGACGAGCCTGAAGCCTGGCGTCCACGTTTATAAGAACTTTCTCGATGGAAGGGTCGAACCATCTGCTGCTAGCAATAATTGAACGGGGAGTTTTCTCCTTCAACCCCCAGCTCTGGTTATTTCGGAGCTCTCCTAGAAAATACTGTATTCCTCGCCCGGCATCTTGGCGGGACCGTGTGAGCTGCTTAAGGGCTAGGGCACACACCTCTCCCTCCTGAGCTTGTCTCGTCGAGCGTACCTGGCTCCAGTTACAGACTGCTGCTGCTCTTCAATTGTTTCCAAGGGGAAGTGAGCCAGGAGCCCACGGGAACCTCTGGATGGCAGCAAGCGAGAGATCGCTGTTGGTGGAGTTATGAGAGACCCGTGCCAATCTGGAAGGCAAAATGAAGCAGCGATCCGGAGAGCTGCGGGCCACGGGAGCCTTTGGATGTAAGGAGCTGGGGAAAGGTCAACAGCGGTTCCGCGGAGGAGGGCGGGGACCCGTTACAGCCTGGGGTAATGTCAAGCAAACTGGAGAGTAACTATGCACCGTAACATTCAACGCGCTCTGACACTTACTGAATCAAGCCGCTGGCTCGTCCCAGGTCCTCTCGTTGCGTTGGTGTTGGCGGCCACCTGCGAGGAGCGGGGGAGAAGTTTGCAGAGCAGAGCTTGGCTGGAGGGGCTGCTGTCGCACGGCGGAGAGCTGCGAAAGCCAGTCGGAGGGAGCTGGCCACTCGCTTCAGCCCCCGCCTTTGGACAAACTCGCCCGGGCAGGTGGGTCTTGCAGACACAGGCTAGGGGCTGAATCGTGACCGAACAGCGTCTCCGTTCCGAAGGGGCTGGGATGGGAACCCACGGGGGTGCTGCAAAGTGCCCCCCCCGCGCCCGGAGGGGCTGTGCGGGGAAAGGTGGCAGTTTAACAGAGCGGGGTCAATAGCTGGAGACTGTCACCGCCACAGGGGAGCTGGGAGCTGCTGCCCATCCCCACGCCTTGGTCCTTCCCAACTGCAAGTGGAGATCTCGCTGGGGTCTGGGTGAGGTGCTGGGACCCAAGCGCCCCCCCGACCCGGGAGCTGGCCGTTCCCTGTGGTACTGAAGCCGATGGCTTCACCCCGTCTCTAACCAAGGGAGCAGCCGCCGCCTCCTTCTCGGGGGACCTGCTCTCCCTCCCCGCAAAGACACGTTTTCCTTCCCCCTTGGTGCTGAAGGAAGGAGTCGGTGCGGCCAGAGGGAAACTCCCCTGGCAGCAGAACCTGTTCAGGGCGCCCAAAGCAGCCCAGCTACTGCTGGTGCCCCCCGGACACCCAGTTCTCCACTCCCGTGCAGAGCCAATGAGCCGGTCCCTGTAGGGGTCGCTTTGTATTCTCTTAGCAGGAGGCTTCTCTTGCTGCTTTCAGTGACTCCCCCAGAAACATATCTGCAATTGGGGGGAGGGGGGTACGGTCGCACATTAGCACTGGTTGCTGGAGAAAACTTCAAAACTTACCCACCGCTGGTTTCCAGCCCAAGGACCTGTAGATCACTGAAGACACGGCGGCGTGTCGTCTGGAAACCCCACTCTGTACATTGGGAGTATAGGGCAGAGAAGCTGTTGTTCCAATTGCCACAGAGCAGATCTCTGGGGGCGCTTGCTGTTCAGGTCTCGAAGGTGGGCTTGTTTGTTTGCAGATAGCCAGAAACTGCCCCGGAAAAAGACAATTCTTCTTTGCGGGGCTTTGACCCTCTCCCCGGCAGTTAGGCGCAGAGCTTGTGAACGGTTTGCCATCACAGGGGCATTTCTCAGAACTCTGAAGTAGAGACTCGCTTTGTGTATTCAGCCACAGCTCTCCCGATAGACACTGAAGATCTGACCTTGTGAGTGACTCAAATCTAAGTAAACGTCTTCGTCCGTAGCAGCACACAAGGCAGAGGTGTGCGGCGTTGCATCCGATAGAGAACTCCCCAAACACTGACAGTTCCAAAAGGAAGATATGACGTAAAGAAAACCACGCAGGAGGAGTTCCCACCCTTCAATGAAAAGAATCTACACACACTAGGCTGAACCTTCGCTCCAGCTGAGCTCCACTTTGCTCAACTGGTGCGGGGGAAAGGTAGGTCTGGTTCAGATCCCAGCACAATTTAAGCCCCCTCAGAACTTCTTTAACTAGGACTGGCTGGCAACAGCTTCACAGAGCCACTCCACTTCTTGAGGCTCATCAGAGCAGAGCAGCACTCTAGGTACTGCCTCTGATGTGCCCCTGCACTGGATCAAGCTCTTAGAGGTAAATCTGGTTCTGCTGGCTCTATGCCACCAGGGAATTCCTGTGCACTAGGGAAAACGCCAATCACATAGTAGAGCTGGCTCCCCACCTGCTTCCCATTGACAGAACAGTGCAAAGCTGGGGGGGAGTGGAGGGGGTTCAGGTTATGGCCTATTGTATTTAATCAAAACTTAGTCTTCCTAGGTTTTGGTTTTATTGGTAATTCTACTAACAATAATAAATACATAAAGCAGGCCTAAGTTTTCTTCTCAAGTTTGGCTGTTCATAAGGGTTTCATGTAGCAACTTCACCATACACCCCAATTCCCTCTGCCCATAGACCAATTTGCATTTCAATTTATATCCAGGGTGGATTTAACAAACCAGATGTGCTGCAATGAGTCAACAATAATCTGTCACCATCTCCCTACAGGGTTCCACCACTGCTAATAACATAAGCATCCTCCCATCCTGCTGCAAAATCAAGCACACGCGCAGCAGATGCTAGAGGCCTGATTCTGATTTCATCTGCACAGGTTTTACAGTGGTGTAAGTCTAATGATTTCAGTGGAATTACTCCTGGTTTATACCAGCATAAATGAGAGCTGAACCAGGCCCTGACTTTCACTGGAGATGTATCTCCTCCCATCAAAATTTCCTCTGAGATCTGGGTCCTAATTCTTTTCTTCAAAGATGCCCCAGGACAACTGTAATCTCAGAATGAATTAAACAAGATAACTGAAGTATCTCAGAAGTGGCTTCATGTAGAAATGCAGCAGAAATTTGTATGAGAAATTCTTTCCACTTGTGATTCAATTGATGAATGGACCTTTTATCTTCCAATTTCAGTACAGATTTTTTTTATTACTTCTTTAATATGATTCAACTTTAAATAAATGGATGAGAGAAAAGCTTTGCTATTGGGCTTTTCTTTTACTGGATGCTTTGTGCGCAGCAGGTGCTTTTCCAGTACAAAATATATTTAGGACACACAAGATTTCAGAGGTGTATAGTACCCTGTTTTGTCATAATTGTTCTCTCCTGTATCTGACTTTAAATACATGTTACAAATAATGTAAATGTGTGTAGGAAAAAAACCTCAGCATGCTGCCTGTTCTCAGAATGAATGTTGCTTGTTTGGTTGTTTTTTTTTTGTTTGTTTGTTTTGTTTTTTTAATTTTCCAGTGAAAACTGTGGCCCTGATACTACAATCAGAATTGGATAGGCAGATGACAACTTAATTGATTTCAGGATCAGGGCCTGTAATTTGTAAGGAGACTCTGTTATACCTTTCTGATTAACTGATATGTAAGTGCATTTTATTTGGAGCATCTTGAATGGTGATTAGAGCTGAGCACAATATTTGCAGTGACTTCTGTTGTTGAAAGTTGCTGTTTTCAAGTTCACAAAGCTTTTGCAAAATTTTGTATGATTTTAAAATTAAATTTCACACACTTTTTATGACTGCAAATTTTACAATGAATTTTCCTATTATTTTTTCAAAGTTTTGAGATTATTTGCATTGGTCATATAAGTGACATGGTTTGGGTTCTGCTTCCCTGATTGGCTATATCCATGTGGTTAGGAGGGTTAACAGAAGCCATTTTGATCCATTTTCTCAGGGGGGAATGGCTGCATTTTGTACATGCTGCCTAAACCAGGCAGAAAAAACTTGATAGCATCAGTGCACTGCTCCCTACTGCAGTGCTGCTGCCACCAGCCTAGAAATTCAAACTCACTGATGCTGGGAGTGTTGTTTTATACCCTCTTTGCCCAGGCGTAAATAATTACTCAAGGTTCAAGGCAGGGAACAATCTGGCCTGCCATCTAGTAAAGACAACAATCGCTGGGCCTCCTTCTGCTGCCCTTGGTGCTAATGGCAAATTTCAAAGTGATATCAATGGGAGTAGGATCAGCCCCCTTGAGTCTAGTTTTCTGTAAGTCTGGCTTTGGAAATAAGCAATGTATAAAATAACTTTAGTTTATGAGGAAAACTAGTGCTGAGTCACTAAGGGTTTGTAAAACTCTTTATCCCACCTTCAGCCTCTTTACCTAATGCCCTTTGTTCTTTGCTTTTACACCTGCATGTTTTCTTTAGGGAAAAAATGGGTTCTAATATGTCCACTAGAAATATTTCAAAAGTGCACTCCATTTTTGCCCTCTTCCTTCCTTCTGTACCAGTGGCAGCTCTCAAAGAGAGGAACATAGGGTGCTCTGCCCTTGCATTGCACATGTAACATCTGCTCTTTTATTAATATTTTAAACAGTTGGCTAGGATTTGAAATATCAGATGGATATTTTATTCTTTTGATTGACTCTGCCCACACATTTACCATTTTCCTTTAAAAAAATAATTGATTGCTCATGAGAGGAGCCAGACTCACAAATCCCAGGGCTCAATCCTGCAAGGATCAAGTACTTTAGCTCAATCCAGCAACAACAACAAAAAGGGGGGGGTTAAAGTTAAGAACATGAGCAGTCCAACTGAAATCAATAGGACTATTCATGTGATTTAAGTTAAGCATATGCTGAAATGTTTTCCTGGATTGGGCTAGAGTGCTCAGTATTTTGCAGGATCCAGCTGCTGGAGACTGAAGTCCTTTAGTTAAATAGAGAACAGGTAAAATACAGGCAGCAGCCATGCAAACTTCCCACACACATGCTATCTTGCCAATGTATGGCAGCTGCATTCAGTCTAGTGAACAGAATCCTGAAAGACCAAGCAGCGTCTTTTCCAGGCATAGAGACATCTATTTCAAAAGCTGTATGTAGTGAGGTGGAGACGCCTCCCTCCGACGCAGACAGGGAGGAACCACTTCCCGCCCCCTGGTGGGAGGAGCCAGGCTGGGCCCATCCCTTCACTGGAAGCAGAGGGGTGGAGCCGAAGTATAAGAGGTGGAACTTCCAGCTCATTTGAGCAAGAGCTAGGGAAGGAGTAGGATGCTGCTGCCTCTTAAACCAAGGATCAAGCTGTACCAACCCCTGCCTCTTGAGGAGCAGTTGCCAGGCGAATACCCCAAGGAGCTGCTGGACCTGCCAGCTGCTGAGTACCCCTGAGCATGAAGCCCTACAAACAGGTAGGGGGAAGAAGTAGCCCAGGGGAACCAGACATTAGTCCCACCCCTGCATGGCAGCCTGCCCACCTTAGTGGTGTGATTTCTTAGATTTTTAAATAGTCATGAAGTCTCTTCACACTGAGATTTACAAAATCTTTGAGTAACAGACATGTTGAAATAAAGTTTTTTATTTCCCTGGCCACTTTAAAACAAAACCAAAAGCTGCCAGAGCAATAGTAATGGAAATATGGGTCCTCTTATCCCAAAACAAGATAGCCCACAGACAGTGGCTAGGCACATATCTCCATGCTATGCTGTCAAAGTGCCTCAGTCCAGTTCTGGAGGGATGGCCTCTCTGGGTAAGAATCTAATTCAGACTCCAGAGCCATGTTGGGAAATGACTGCAGAAAGGGATCTGGGGGTCACAGTGGATCACAAGCTAAACATGAGTCAACAGGGTAACACTGTTGCTAAAAAAGCAAACATCATTCTGGGATGTATTAGCAGGAGTACTGTAAGCAAGATACAACCAGTAATTCTTCTGCTCTACTATGTGCTCATTAGGCCTCAACTGCAGTATTGTGTCCAGTTCTGAGTACCACATTTCAGGAAAGATGTGGACAAATTGGAGAAAGTCCAGAGAAGAGCAACAAAAATAGTTAAAGGTCTAGAAAACATGACCTATGAGGGAAGAATGAAAAAATTTGGCTAGTGACCGACATGAAAAGTCTGTACTAAAATATGCAGACCAGGCATGCCCTCAGACCTTGAGCCCTGCCCTGCAACACCCCTCTGCAGTGGATGTGTAGATGACCTGTGTAGCATGAATGGTACAGGTCTGGGAGGAGATGTTCTTTTCCTTAGTTCCACCCCTGAATTCCTATTGCTGTTTTTAATTTCTATTACTACCAAGTAGACAACCTTTAAAGAAGAGAACTTTTGGAGGTATACTTCAGTCCATTTTCAGTTATGACCAAATCATCATCCCTGCACCCACCTCAAGGAGCTGAGCTGTGTACTGGGGAGATTAGTGGAGGGAAGTGGGTGAGGCCTCCATTGAACTTGATTTAAGTCTATGCCAGAAGCAGCCATGGCTCCACCCTACCATGGCTCCATTGTAAAAGGAGATCTGGAGGGTCCATATAGTAGCAAATCATTGTGCAGCATGGAGGACAAGTGTGAGTGGAGACTGTGTGGATGCAAGAAAAGTTAAGCACTAAGGTTAGTCTAACACCTGGCCATGAAGCTCTGTTCCCTTGTATAACTTGATCACTCCAAAGAGACTCTGCACAGGGTAAAAACAGGCTAGGCTATGGACAGAGAAAGGTTGTTTCTGAGAAGATGTGCGCTTACGTGGATCCTCCGCATGAAATCACTCCCTGCTTTGGCCATTCTCCTATGCTAGGCATGAGGAGCTTGTTGGCCATGCAGCAGCATTCCCCTTAATGCAAGATCAGGTTTCCTTGCACTCTTTATTCTGATCTTGTGTTTCCACGTGCAGTGCACATGTGCTCTCCAGCCTGCAGCAGACATTCAGAGCAGGTAGATTAACAGATGCAGCGCATGTTGTAAATGCTGCCATTGGGGAGCTAGCTATGTTTATTACCATTCCTCACACCTGCTGAGGGGAAGCTGAACACTGTATGTGACATCATCTATAATGGAAGGCTAAAGTGGCCCTACCTTTGGGGATCTATATTGAGTGACTTCAGGAAATAAAAATGGTAATGGACTGAGTGATTTTTTTTATGCTCTCACCTTCACAAATGATAAATTGTATTGAATTCCAACCAATCCAGATCAACACATTTCCATTTTTAAAGCTGTAGGGAAGGAGTTCAGCTCATACAAGAGGAAACACATTTCAGAACACTTTTTTTAAATGTTGCAAAACATGGGAAAAGTTGTCAACACTTGAATAATGTGCAAAGTCTAGTGACTAATACCCAGTGACAATCATAAAGCCTTAGGAGCCACAATTTGCTAGAGCCTGCCTAATCTTTTCTTTTGAGAGGTGTGTGGATTCATTGATCAAGCTTCATTTTCTTCCCTCTCTCCCTTTTCAGTGACCTCTCATTTGGTCCAAACTTAGCTCCTCTCTGGCAGATGAGAAATAAACAACTTTGTCACCCAGGCTTTCATTTGCGAAGCAGCTTTCACTCTTTTCTCTCATTTTCAAGGAAGAAGAGAGAATCTGTGATGGTCATGCAGTTTGCTGATGTGTGGCTAAAGATTTTTAGAAATGTGTGGGTTTAGCCAGAATTAACTCAGATTATCCCTAATGAGTATTAAAGCAATTTAGTTATTCAACATGATTAAAGAGAGGCGCAGAACTGTTCTGCTGCATTGATTTCAGTTGTTTGCAAAGGTAAATCTAAACTTAGACCTTGATTGGGTGTTGAATGGCTGCTGAATGCTGACTGATAATATTACTACAATCAGTGGCATTAATTAGACTTTCATTAAATTACACGTTAAAACAAATGTGGTGGTAATGTGAGCTGAAATTAAACTATGACATAACTGGCCTCTTGACCTGAAGGATGGACTTATGCTAAGGTACTGCAGAGTGCTCAGCTGTGCACTGACTGTGACTGATCCAAGGCCAAATTCTGTGTGTATTTGTTTGGGATTTGGGGTGGTTCTGAAGAATGGCTAGTGTTCTGAATAGCTGCTAAATAGCCATGGCCAGATCACTGGCTATCCCAAGGAGAAGAGAGCTCACATTTGCACCCACCTCCCCCAACTTTGGGCTAGAAGAGAAGATAGGAGCTAGGCAGGGACTCTCCCCTTCCCTACAGCCCCTGTATTATGCTCTGGCAGACCTTTGCTGCCCTGCAGGGCCGGATTTAGGAAGTGTGGGGCCCAATTCGAATATTTTCAGTGGGGCCCTAGCAGGGATGAATTTTTAAAAAACCATGTTTAAAAAAAAAAAAAAAAGCCTTTCATTTCTTAGCAACCAGTTCCCTATAAAAAGTTCTGATTTAAGGGATGTGCCACAGTAAGTATTTTTTGTACCAATAAGGTTACCCTATATCCATATTTTCCCAGATGGCGATTTAAGAACCAAAAAGCCTGACATGTCTGGGAAAATATAGATGTATGTTAACCCTACCTAAAGTTCTTTTTTAAAAAGATGGGCCTGAACTAGAAATGAGCTCTGTTTCACATGTGTGGGTCCCTGCCACTCCCTGGGGGTGTGCTAGGGTGACCAGATGTCCTGATTTTATAGGGACAGTCTCAATTTTTAGGTCTCTTCCTTATATAGGATCCTATTACCCTCCACCCTTTGTCCCAATTTTTCACACTTGCTGTCTGGTCACCCTAGGGTTGGCACATGTGTGGGTCCCAGCTGCTCCCTGCCCCCCTCAATGAAGCAGGTGTGCAGGGTTACTGCCCTGGGAACTGCAGGGCACCAGCAGACATGGGGCTGGCTGGAGGCAGGGCAGGGGCTGGCTGGACGTAGGATCTGGCTGCAGGCAGGGCAAGGTGTGCGGGGCTGGCTGGAGACAGGGGCTGTGTGGCATGGGTTGGCTGGCTTCAGACGGGGGGGGGTGACGGGTTGTAAGGGCAGGAGACGGAGGAGTGTGGGACTGGCTGGCTTCAGGCAGGGGGGTGCAGCAGGGGTTGGCTGGAGACAGGGCAGGGGGTGTGGGGCTGGTGCAGGAAGGGCAGGGGGTGCAGCAGTGGCTGGCTACAGGCAGGGGGTGTGGGTACAGGGGGTATAGCCCACCCTGTATGGTGAGTGCTCCCTCCTCCTCCTTCCCACACTGGGGTAGCAGCAGCAGCCCGGGGATTGGGGGCTCCCCTGCTTCCACCGCCCTGGCCCTTTAAATAGCCATGGGAGTCCTGGGGAAGTGGCAGGGCTCAAGCGGCTACTTAAAGGGCTGGGGTGGTAGAAGCAATGGGAGCCCTGGACTTTTTAAATAGCCCCGAGAGTCCCGCAGCCCTACCCCAGGGCTCCAGCAGTGGGGCTCTGGTGGCAATTTAAAGGGCCTGGGAGCCCCAGGCCCTTTAAATTGCCCCCTGGGGAAGCCAGGCCACCCTGGTACAGCACACCAGCTCTTGCCGGTATGCTGTACTGGGGCTTGGGTGGGGCCCGATTCAGGGGAATTGGTTGAATCGGCCTAAAGCTGGCCCTGGTGCCCTGGGGAGAATTCCCCCAACACAGGTGCTTCATAGGACTACCGTAGCCTGGCCTCCAGAGGCCTCTTGCAGGTGCCCATGTAGAAGAATGCCAGGTGCAGGAGGAGGTGAGACAGTAGCACAAAGTGCTATAGAGATTCTGGAGCAGCTCTGGGTTTCAGAGTTTCCCATAAACAGCCTCAATAAGGTTGATGTAACTTAGAGCAGCTCCCTGGATTGCCTAAATTATGCTGTTCCCTAACATTCCAGAATCCAAAGCGTCCTTTCTCCTCTTGGCCTGTTCCTGTGTGTGCTGAATTTCTTGGAAACCCAAAGCACAATCTCACCCCTAATTTAAGATCATATTGGAAAGACCCATGTACTGCAAATTGCATGGGACTCAGTTTATATACTTCAGAAGGATGACAGAATGAGTTCGTTGGTGGAATTTAAAATTGTGGTTCCAGGAAGTCCATTGATGAAACCCTGGCCCCACTAAAGTATATCGGAGTTTTGGTACCAGGATTTAAGAACATAAGAACAGCCATACCGGGTTAGACCAAAAGTCCATCTAGCCCAGTATCTGTCTACCGACAGTGGCCAATACCAGGTGCCCCAGAGGGAGTGAACCTAATGATCAAGTGATCTCTCACCTGAGGCAATGATCAAGTGATCTCTCTCCTGCCGTCCATCTCCATCCTCTGACAAACAGAGGCTAGGGACACCATTCTTACCCATCCTGGCTAATAGCCATTTATGGACTTGGCCACCATGAGTTTATCCAGTTCTCTTTTAAACGCTGTTATAGTCCTAGCCTTCACAACCTCCTCAGGTAAGGAGTTCCACAAGTTGACTGTGCGCTGCGTGAAGAAGAACTTCCTTTTATTTGTTTTAAACCTGCTGCCTATTAATTTCATTTGGTGACCCCTAGTTCTTGTATTATGGGAATAAGGAAAAGTTATTTACTTATCCACTTTCTCCACATAACTCATGATTTTATATACCTCCATCATATCCCCCCTTAGTCTCCTCTTTTCCAAGGTGAAGAGTCCTAGCCTCTTTAATCTTTTCTCGTATGGGACCCTCTCCAAACCCCTAATCATTTTAGTTGCCCTTTTCTGAACCTTTTCTAGTGCTAGAATATCTTTTTTGAGGTGAGGAGACCACATCTATACACAGTATTTGAGATGTGGGCGTGCCGTGGATTTATACAAGGGCAATAATATATTCTCAGTCTTATTCTCTATCTTTTTTTTTTCCCTCACCCCTAGGCTCCCTGGAACCACAAACTTAAATTCTACCGTACTCTTTCTGATATAGGAAACAATTTTTAAGTACATCTACATGTACCACATCATCTTCCATTTTATTGGTTACATCATAAGATTTGGAAAGAGTTATCAGCAACAATTAATGACTTGCCTGGATGATATTCAAGTACAACTGAAAAAATAAGCTTTGTATCTGAGGCAGAATGTCTGTCATGTTCCTCTTTAAAAATATTAACTAATGGTTTATGACCTGTTTCTGCCAGTACAGATCTACCAGATATAAATGCGAAATTTTTTTGCATGCAAAAGCTAATGCCAAAGCCTCTTTTCTATTTAAACCTACTGAAATTCCATTTCTTCTTATGCTCAAGATGCATAAGCAACAGGTTTCCTTGGATCACCATACTTTTGTAATCAAACTGCTCCTGGGCCTTGTTTAGATGAATCTGAAGACAATTTTGCAAGTCTGTTACTATCAAATATTTTAATACTGGAGCTATTTTTATTAGTTAAGTTGCTTCAATTCTTGTTGATGTTGACAGTCCCACTTCCACTGATCATTTTTACAAGTAAAGCCCTTAAATTTGTTTTTGCTAGGTTAGGTATGTGTTTTTCCTACAAAATTGTAACCCCTCTGCCAGGCTGAAACAATAGCAGCAAGGGCCAGGTTCAATACCTAGGGGTCCCTTCCCCACAACGTAATGCAGACCAGCTCGAGCCCCCACCCAGTGACCTGGGAAAATCTTACACACACCCCTGGGTGCCTCAAGGAGGCAATACTTCCCCTCTCGCAAGCACAGACTCTTGGTGTAGCAGAAAAGGTTTAATTACATAAGATAAACAACAACAAGCATGAAATTTGGAAAATACCTCAACTGGAGTTCATAGGTCAAACCGTGAGCAAAGACCCACCCCAGCAACTTGGGCCGTGTCCTTCTCTCTGGGCCCTTGAGTCCAGCAACCCGCCTAAATCACCCACAGTCCCAAAAGTCCCACAGTTCAAAAGTCTCTGTCCCGGGCCAGGCAGCCCAGAGTTCAAGAGTCTCTTTGCAGAGGTCCCCCTCCCCAGCCTAGGTAGAAAGGGGCACCTTACGTGGTTCGGGGCCAACTGCCCTGCCTCTTCGTGGGGTTCTGCTTCCACTAGTCGTCCCCGCAAACAGCTCAGCTCCGCTTACTCTGTGGGCTGCTCCACTCTGCCAGCTGCTCTGGGCCACCAGCTGTCCTGTGATCCGCTCCAGCCGTCCTCACGAGCTGCTCAGCTCCACTCACCCAGTGGCTGCACAAACTGCTCCACTCTGCTCTGCCAGTATCGCTTCAGGCTCCCCCACTCATCAGCACAGTGCTCTCAGCTCAGCAAGTCCGGCTCTTCAGTGATTTCAGCTCCACTCATTAGCACAGTGCTCTCGGCTCAGCAAGTCCAGCTCTTCAGTGATTTCAGCTCATAGTAGGGGAGCCCCAGTACCAGTGAATTCAGCTCAGTAACCTGCATTTAGATTCTTAAGGGAATCAAAAGTTAACTCTGACATTCCACAGTGGAGAGAAGCATAGGTGGAACTGGTGCTTCTGTCTCACACAAAGAGCCTGCACCACCAAGTACAGATAGCTGTCCCCAGCCTCTCTCTTTTCAATGGGTTTTGGAACCCATGTGCCCCATCTAGCAAGCGCTATCCAGCTGACAATGAAACCCCCCATCACAAGACAATTTTGTAGTTCCCCATTTACCCAATCAGGGTGACAACATTTCATTCCTCCTGCCCCAATAACAACGAAATTGGGGCTCCCACAGCTGTGAAAATAACCATCCCATGCTGCTTTGCGGTATGCTAAGTGGGGTGGGAGTGCCCATGCAAATAACCGAAATACCAATGCAACACTTTCCGCACTCCCCATAATTTACCACCAGATGTCAGGGTGGGGCTCATCCTGACTGCTTACAGAAATTTTTGGGTCTGGTTAATTTTGTAATGACATCTGTATACAATGTTATAGATGTGTTTGTTAGTCCCAGGATATTAGAGAGACAAGGTGGATGAGATAATATTTTATTGGACCATTTCTGTTGGTGAGAGAAACAAGCTTTTGAGCTATATAGAGCTTTTATTTAGGCCTGGAAGACATGTATGTGGTCTAGGAGACCTGAAGAAGAGTTCCATGCAAGCTTGAAAACTTGTCTTTCTCACCAACAGAAGTTGTTGCAATAAAATATGACCTCTCCCTTCTTGTCTCAGTAACAACTCCTTATCTTTTGAGTAAGCAATATTATCAATGGTTTGTATTCATTATTGATCACTCTGCAGTCCCTGTCTGGTCAGTTTTTCTCCTAGAAATGTTAATTCTTGCACTCTAAATTTACATTTATTTTTGTTAAGTTTCAGTCCTGATTCTTTTGCTCTAGATAATGCTTTAATCTTATATAATGCTTTTCTAAAGTTCTTCCCCATATTATGTTATCTGTGTACATTTTGGCGCCATCTAGATTTTCAAAATTCTTTTGTATTGCTCTATGAAACACCTCTGGAGCCAAACATAATCCAAAAGGTAATCTTTTAAAACACAAATGTCTAAAAAGTGTGTGACACCTACACAGCAAATGACTTTCTTGCTCCAGTGGTATTTGCCAAAATCCATTTGAAGCATCTAAAGTAAAAAAGTACTTTGCTCCTGATATTTGACCAAGTATTTCTTCCCTGGTAGGTATTTTTAAATGTTCCCTATTAACATTCTTAAATCTCTTGGATCTAAACAGAAATGCAAGGAGCTATCTTTCTTTTCTATCGTTAATGAATTCACCCACTCAGGCCTGGTCTACACTACAAACTTAGGTAGACAGAAGCTGCCTTATAGTGACCTAATGTATGCATCTACACTGCCAGGTCCCTTCTGCTGACCTAAATCTACTTCACCTTAATTACTCCACCTCCATAAGAAGTATAGCACTTAATTTGATGCTCATGGGTCAACAGAGAGACAGTGTAGACACAGGGTTGTGTAAGTCAATTGAATTGGCTTTGTCACGGAGTTTGGGGGAGACAAGGCCCTGCACCCCCAGCTTCCTGCAATTCACCATGACTCTCGGCCAGCCCGTAAAACAAAGTTTATTTAGATGACAGGAACACAGTTCAAGACAGGTCTTGCAGGTACAGACCACATGACCCCCCTCAGTCAGGTCCATCTTGGGGGGGAGGGGGGCACGGGGGCACGCTAGGGGAGGCGGCCAAGAGCATAGACGCCAACAGAAAAAAATTGGTGGGTGCTCAGCTCCCTGCCCCCCCCCCCCCGCTCCAGCTCACCTCTGCTCCACCTCCACCTCCTCGGCGAGCGCACCACCACGTCCTGCTTCTCCCCTCTTCCTCCGAGTGCTTGTGCTGCAAAAGAGCTGTTTCACAGGGCAGGGAGGGAACGGGAAGGAGGGGAACGCAGCATGCTGGGGGAAGAGGCAGGATCGGGGTGGGGATTTGGGGAAGGGATCCAATAGGGGCAGGGAGGGGATGGAGCAGGGACTTTGGGAAAGGGGTTGGAATGGGGGGCGGGGGGGCACGAGCACCCACTGGCACTGGAGAAAGTTGGCGCCTATGGCCAGGAGGTCTGTCTGGCCTCCCCTGGATTTTTCCCAGCCAGCTCCAAACTGAAAATTCTCCAGCCCCTCCTCTCCCTTTGTCTCTCTCCTGGGCCAGGAGGTCACCTGATCTTTGTTCTTCAACACCTTTAGTTGGCAACTTTGCAGGGGAGGGGCTCAGGCCATTAGTTGCCAGAAGACAGGGTGTCAGCCATTCTATGTGCAGACAGGATCACACTGGCCCCCTAGGGCTCTGCAACAATCACACACCCCTAGACACTTGAGAAATGCATAGGGGAAACTGAGGCACCCACACAGTATTCAGAGAAAACATTAAGAACATTCCCACTTTGTCACAGGCCTCCAGGAGGTATCCCACAATATTCTGCTGTGACCACTCTGGAGATCATTTTCAACTTGGCTGCTGAGCAGCCAGGTACACAGGAAACAGCCCCTCCCCTGTTCAAGCCCTGGGAACTTTTGAATTCCCATTTCCTGGTTGATCAGTGTGGAGAGCTTGCCAGCACAGCTGATCATGGCAACTCGATAAAAGTTGTTGTATTTTTAGACATTTTTATAATTTCTTCTGAAATTACATTAGCTTGTGCCACTAATCTATTGCATACAAAATAAATATTCCATTAGTAGATAGTGTAACTGGTAGTTCACAGAGTGACTCTGTTTCAGTATACCCAGAAATAAGTTTTCTTCATCTGTTATGTCAGCTCTGTATTCTTTATTCAGTATCTTCTTGGAGAATTTCAAATGAAATACCGGTATATACTTCTAAATTTTTCCTGACTTCCCTATTTACAAATTTT
Organism: Mauremys reevesii; assembly: GCF_016161935.1. Taxonomy (NCBI): domain Eukaryota; kingdom Metazoa; phylum Chordata; order Testudines; family Geoemydidae; genus Mauremys; species Mauremys reevesii. The sequence goes on from NC_052626.1 coordinate 59,511,752, forward strand.
TTTAGAAAGATTTTGTTTCTTGCCATAGGCACCAACTCTGTGTGTGCTCCAGAGCTGGAGCACCCACAAGGAAAAAATGGTGGGTGCTGAGCACCTCCCACCTGCCAGTGGCCCTGCCAGTCAACACCTTCCCCTCACTCCCAGGGCCTCCCAAAGCTGTGATCAGCTGTTCCACTGCATGTAGGAGGCACTGGAGGGGCAGGAGCAAGGGCAGGGTGAGCTCACGGGAGGGGGCAGGAAGAGGCGGAGTGGGGGTGGGGGCTTGAGGGAAGGGATGGAGTGGGGGCAGGGTCTGGCACATAGCCAGGGGGTGAAGCACCCCCCAACACACACACACAGATTAGAATGTCAGCGCTGCTGTTTTTGCAGATATGACCAGTTTGACCCTATACTGGACATTGTTTAGGTTGGTGCCTCCTTCCACTTCTGCCTAGAACATTCTTTCATATGATCATATATTTTAACTTTTGTAGTTTCACTCTGTTTTTCTCCAGACTTGTTTTTACTTTTTCTTATTAAGTCTATATTCACATCAGTTTGTTTTCTTTCTAAAATGTGCAATCATTTGTTGATTAAGTTCAGCAGTTTGGCAAATTCTCAGTGCTTATTCTAGATTTAGATCTGGCTTTTCAAACAGTCTTTCTATTACACTTTGTTTTTATGTCCATCACCATTTGATCTTTTATCATTGACTCAGATTCTGGAAATTACATGTCTGACTTCTTATCTTTTAGATCTCAAAAGTCTCATTCTCCATCTGACTTCTTGAGTGAAAATGAAATCTTTCAGATGTTACTTTTCCTTTTGATAAACAGTATTCCTCTTTTTTTAAGACAAACTCATAGTCAGCTCTTTCTCTAACATTAAGTGCCAGTGCATTATATACCAAATTTGTTTCATTATCTGCAATATTCAAAGACAAAATAGCAATCTTTTATTCATTTTCCTTATGTGTAGATCCTGATGGCCTCAAAAATAAATCAAATTCTTGTTTAAACCTCTTCCAATTTTCTGCAGCATTTCTCAACATCTTTATTGATCTATCTTATTTAATTGAAACTTGTTTTTCACTGAGTAACTTACCTCAAGTTTGCTTCTGGTTGTGTGGCTGCTGTTGTTGTTGTTGTTGGGGTGTGTGTGTGTGTGTGTGTGTTTGTTTTTGTAAACGTCTTCCAGTTCTTTTTATCACTTCCTTCACTCCTGGTACTATTTGGTGTTTTATATTCAAGTAATCCACTAGTCTTAATAATTCAGTGCTAGTAACTTAACAGTCTTTATTAGATACATAGTTAACATATATCCAGAGCATCTTAATTCAGGTCAATCTTTCAGTCTTAAACCAACTGCCTTCTCCCACACTCTGGAGACTATGTTCGTTCTCTGAATGCCACAGTAACACCACACCTAGTACAGTACCAGATCTGAATCAGCAGCATGGAGTCAGCCCAGGTGGCCAACATGGCAACTTCTAGCACCTCCCACTTTTTCTCTCCAGCCTGCACCACTCCCTCAACAGGGTGTCAGTGACAGTAATACAGTATTTCCACTGAATAAGAGAAATTGTGGTTTTGGGCAGCAGGAAGCTGAGAGAAGCAAAGCTGGAAATCCTGGTAAGTGCAGAAGAAATGTATTTCAGGCAAGACAGTGCAATTGGATTTCCAATGGACTTTATGGGGGTTTCATCATTTATTTTTAAATCAGTGGATCATGAATAGTGTGTACATCTCTAAGGAATCCATTTAAGACTTTCACCACACAAACCTACCTCATGGTAGCCTTCCAAGTCCCTGGCTGAGAGACCAGGCAAAGCCACATGAGAATGAGAAAACACCATCTCTGACTAGTTCCCAAGAAGTCTAAATTCAGACATTATTCCAGGAACTCTCAAATCAGAACAAAACTCCTGTTGTGTTTTTTAAACTAAATACAAGCTGTACCACTGGTACAGGCGCCAGATGCAAATCCACAGATTTCTGTGTGTTGGTCTTATGTTGTCTGTACACTGGGCTTCAGAAATAATCCAAACAAACAACCAAAACACACATTTCAGTTAAATAAGTACATGGTGTGACCTTTGCTGTTTACAGTCACCATGGCAATCAATACATTTCAAAAGCTCTCAGCCTTTCAAAGATATGCCATCAGACAGAAATGACAAATTATTGCCCTGCACTTGTTCTTCTTGCATGAAATGCAAGAGGTGTGGTTTTTTGTTTGGTTTGTTTTTTTATCATTTTGATTTTTTCCTTGTTTCTCTTTGGGATTCACTTTGAAGCAAGTTCTATTAACTACTGTACAAGTCATTAGTTGATATTTAACTGGATCTGTGCTGAGTTGTCTTCTGAAATGGGAGTTTCTTGACACTGATGTTGTTGTCCATCAGCAGCCTTGCAATGATACCAGTCTCAAGATACCAGGATACATCCTTCTCGCCAACCAAAACCATCCGAAACATGGAATGGCCAACTACATCAGGCTGAAACTAAGAGACATAGCCAAAGCACTGCCAACAATGGACAACAGTTTTCAGATCAGTATCAAGTTGGTGAGCTGATAATAAATGTGTGTAAGCTGCTCAACTGGCAGTGGCCCTCCCCAGTCCTATCAAAATCACAACACCCATCCATGAACATTGATTTTAATAGCCACCCTCAAGCATGGGGCTAGTCAATGAATGACACTGCAGCCTGCGGGTGAGCAACTCACTGAGTGGGTATCAGCACAGGATCAGTATCTGCTGTTTGATGCACCTTCCACTCAGCCTGATGGAAGAAAGAATACACACCTGACTTATGTTTGAATCCATGGATTCCAGTAGATCGCCACTCATTGCATCTCAAACTGCCCTGGACCCTGGCATACCGTCAGCACTGTTTGGCAGCAGGCAGGAGGTACTGAGGGGAGGGGACAGAGCGGGGGCAGGAGGAGGCAGAGCAAGGGTACGGTGTGCTCATAGGAGGGGGTGGAGCAAGGGCAGGAAGAGGCAGAGTGAGAGTGGGGTCTTCAGGGAAGGAGAGGGATGGGAGAAGAGCAGGGGTGGAACACCCACCTGGAAAAATGAAATTCGGTGCCTCTGGGGACATGCCCTCCTGGTGAGTATGTTCACCCCGAAGCAAGCAACCAAGTATGCACACACAGGCAGTATATGAATGGAAGTGGCTTTATGCCAATATAAATCATGTCAGCAAAAGTTTATAGTGTAACTATATATAATGTGGCCATTGTTAGCTAAATCAGTATAATTATACCACTCTGTGCTGGTATAACTCCAGTGTGGATGCTCTAATCCTGGAATAAAAGTGCCTTTTTTTGTGACTTAATTTATACCACTTTCAAAGAGACACAAGGTATACCAGGAAAAAAGTTCCTGCAGTACCACTGTAGGCAAGCCAGTATAATTATAAGTATTATAAGCCAGGGCTTAAATTCTTAGAGTCTTTCCCAGAGGTTCTCCCCTATCATGCTATAAAAACTCCAGGGGGGTTGGTAAATAAATATTTTCAGAGCTCTGCCCCAGACAGCTCTGGGCCGGCTGAATTTAAGCCTTGACTACAGCTATACTAGCAAATTTCCCTGTGTAGACAAGTCCTAAGAGAATCCGTGGCCTGCAGAACTTACCTTTCATCTGTTATGTTTGTTTAGATGGTAAGAGGGGAAATAGCAATACAGAGAGGTCAAGGGACTTGCCCAAGCTAATGCAGAGCAGGTAAGTGGCAAAGCAAGGACTAGAACATAGGTCTCCTGACTCCATGTCCCATCTATTAAGCCATAGTGCTGCCCTAATCAGAGAGCAAGCTAGCTGGATGGATAAAATCAGAATGATTTATGATGTATTTCCTAGGCCCTATGCTGCTAACAGCAGGTCTCCCTAGATACTATAATCGCAGGCTGTGATTGCAGCTCAAGCAGACATATCAAACTAGTGCTAATTTAGCTAGCTCAGGTCCCAGAGCGGTAAAGCTACCAGCAGCATGCACGTCAGTATGGGCTGTATGAGCCCACCCAGAGCCCGGGGTAATTACTCATGGTGTGAGGCTGCCCTGAAGCACCTGCTGCCACAGCCTCTCACTCAAGGCCCTGAGCCAGCTGGACAAAAGCTAACTCAAAGGTGTCTACTGAAGCTGCAGTCACCCCGTGATTACAAAAAGACCCAAGTATCAGAGGGGTAGCCGTGTTAGTCTGGATCTGTAAAAGCAGCAAAGAATCCTGTGGCACCTTATAGACTAACAGACGTTTTGCAGCATGAGCTTTCGTGGGTGAATACCCACTTTGTCGGATGCAAGTAGTGGAAATTTCCAGGGACAGGGGTGTGTGTGTGTGTATATATATGCAAGCAAGAAGCAAGCTAGAGATAAAAAGACCCAGAGACTCTTCAGCAGGGGCCTGTGCTTTCAGAGGAGGATTGGAGTTCTATCCTGACTGCAAGGGCAGAGTTTGGGGATGGGGAGAGCATTGCCTCCACCCCACTGCAAGCCTCAGACAGGCAGCCGGAGTTTGCAATGCAATGAGTTCTGTAGAGGAGACAGAGTGCTGCTTCCAGCTTGCACCCCTGAGGCAGGGAATCAGAATTTTATTTATAAACAGAGTGATTAACAGGTGGTTAAGATAAGAAAGGACTGTTAGGATGTGTCCTAAAGTTAAATGATCTGTTCCAAGCTTGGTGAGCTGCAAAAAAAAGCTTAAATGATAGAGAGTAATTGTAGATTTTTCTACAGTTGTTTCAATTGTTGTATTCAGGAGGTAGTAACAAAGTTCTTTGTGAAGATAACTGACTTTTTAGACAAAAGAAATGCAGTAGATCTAATCTGCCTGGATGCCAGTGAGGCATTTGATACAGTTCCTCATGAGAAAATATTAGTTAAATTGGAGAAGACAGATTAATATGAGAACTGAAAGATGGATAAGGAATTGGTTAAAGGGGAGACTACAGCAGACCATGATGAAAGGTGAACTGTCAGGCTAGAGTGAGGTAACTAGTGGAGTTCCTCAGGGATCAGTCTTGGGACCAATCTTATTTAACATTTTTATTACTGACTTTGGCACAAAAAGTGGGAATGTGCTAATAACATTTGCAGATGACACAAAGTTGGGAGATATTTCCAATATGGAAGAGGACCTTGAAAATGGAAGTAACAGAAATGGGGTGAAATTTAATAGTGCAAAGTCCAAAGTCATGCATTTAGGAACTAACAATAAGAATTTTTGCTATGAGCTGGGAACTTATCAGTTGGAAGTGACAGAGGAGGAAGATCTCGATGTATTGATTGATCACAGGATGACCATGAGGAGTCAATGTGATGCAGCTGTGAAAAAGGCTAACACGGTCCTGGGGTGCATCAGGTAAGGTATTTCCAGTAGAAACAGGGAAGTGTTACTACCATTATGAAAGGCATTGGTGAGACCTCATCTGGAATACTGTGTGCAGTTCTAGTCTCCCATGTTTAAGAAAGTCATTCAAACTGGAACAGGTTCAGAGAAGGGCTACTTAGATGATCTGAGGAATAGAAAACCTCCCTTATGAGAGGCAACTCAAAGAGCTTGGCTTGTTTAGCCTTACCAAAAGAAGGTTGAGGGGAGATATGATTGCTCTCCATAAATACATCAGAGGGATAAATTCCAGGGATGGAGAGAAGTTATTTAAATTAAGCACCAGTGTGGATTCCAGAACAAATGGATATAAACTGGCCATTAACAAATTTAAGCTCAAAATTAGGGGAAGGTTTCTAACCATCAGAGGAGTGAAATTCTGGAGCAGCCTCCCAAGGTAACTAGTGGGGGTAAAAACCTAACTGGCTTCAAGACTGAGCTTGATAAGTTTATGGAGGAGATGTTATGAGTGGACTGCTTACAATGGCATGTGGCCTATCGACGACTGCCAGTAGCAAAAATCCCCAGTGGCTGGAGATGGGACACTAGATGGGGAGGGTTCTGAGTTACTAGAGAATTCTTTCCCAGGTATCTGCCTGGTGGGTCTTAGACCCTGAACATGTGGGCAACTGATTTGGGGTCAGTAAGGAATTCCCCCCTGGGGCAGATTGGCAGAGACCTGGGGGAGGGGTTGCCTTCCTCTAAAACATGGGGCATGAGTCACTTGCAGGTTTAAACTAGTGTAAATGGTGGATTCTCTGTAACTTAGTCTTTAAATCATGATTTGAGGATTTCAGTAACTCAGCCAGAGGTTAGTGATCTATTACAAGAGTGGGTGGGTTCTGTGGCCTTCATTGTGCAGGAGATAAGACTAGATGATCATGATGGGCCCCTTCTGACATTAGTAAGAGTATCTGAGAAGAATATACATTACAATTTAAACCTAATCAGTGTCTCTGAAGTGACTTGCCACAAGATGTCAGAACATGTTAGTTTTAGAGCTGAGCGAGTCTAATATTTATTTAATTTTCTTTCTTGATACAGGAATTAGATAATTTCTAAAATATCTGCAAAGAAACTACAGTTTTCAGTTGCCTCAGTAGCCCCCAGAATCATGGCTAAAGGTGTGTGTGTGTGTGCGTGCGCACACACCCAAAAAAATCTGAAATGGTGCCCCTGTGGCAGGCACAGAATTTGCCCCCCACAGGCATAGCCCTGCCTCCCCCCAATATAGAAGTCAAATTATGACTGTGCCTTACTGCTGCTGTGAAGTGTTTGGATCCCCATAATGTGCAGCACAGATGACAATCAAGAAGGCCCAGGTTGCTGTGGATTTGTTACAGTATGTCTCTATTGTCCTGTTGCAAATCAGAACAATGCAGGCAAAAATTTTCACACATGGCCTCTGCTTCTGGAGCGACGTGAGTACTCAAACTCTGAAAATCAGACCCAAAGTGTCTCAAGTTGGGCACCTAAAGTCAGAGGTCACGTCTGAAAGTACTGTCCCTGAATCTCTCGTACGTCAGTTTTCCCAGCCACAATATAACAATAATAATAATTCTTTACATCCCAATGAAGTGTAAGGCTTCATTCCTTAATGTTAGTAAAGCCCATCAAGAGTCTCAGGTGAAAGAACATATAGAAATGCAAAGCTTTATTATCATTATTGTACACAGTTGCCAGCTCATGCATTAATTATACAGATTTGGGCTATTTAAATACACAGTAGCTACCTTTTTTTCATTTGTTGGTAGGTAAGCATTTGTTTGTTTGGTTAAGAAAAGAGAATAACCACTAGAAACCTGCAAGTATTCTAAGAGCATGTATGTGCCATGCTAATAGTACAGTTCATTTATCAGCAGGGATCCTTTTTTTCCATGATTTAAAAAAAACACATACAAATTATCTTTTAAAAAACAAAAATCTTCATTTTCTGTGATTAAAATGAAACAATGAACTTTAGATTCCCTAGCCACAATAGACATAGGTATCAGCTGAACACAATGTTTTACTGATGAACAGGGTTCTACTGTATATCTGAGCCTCCTTTACCCAGCTCTCCATATTAACTGAACCATCAGCGGCCTGGGAATGACACTGGCGGGGGCTCAGGCAGACCGCCCCAGGCGGTGGGGACTTGGGTGGACCACCCCCGCCTAGCCCAGTCATATCTGGGCTGCTGGTGGTTCAGTTAATACAGAGAGCTGGATAATGGAGGCTCAGATAAACATACAGTAAAACCCTGTTTTCATTTTTTCACAAAATGTAAAACCTAAAGATTCTCTGTAAAAACTACACATTCCACATTTTTCCTCAGCAAATGGACTTCTAGGATCCGAGTTTATCAGTATACATAAAGTACAAGAAAATGTACCCAATTTTATTGTGTGCAGCTCCACTGCTGGAGAAATCACCTTCCACCACCTATCCCCCAATTAGTTTTTATGTAGAAATCAGAGACGGAAGCTGTGTTGTGCTAATTTGTTTTTAGTCAAACACCGCTTTGCCTCCTGCTTATGTTTAAAAAATTCTCATCAAATAAAGCAAATTAATTCAGAGAGGATTGTTGAATAATGAATCACATTAGCTTTGTAAATATGAACACCTCTGCCATGAAGCCATTCATTTGTCTTTAAGCACGATGTATTGTTATATAAGCTTTTCTGTATTCATGCCCTTTGCCAACAACCTAGTGCATTTCCTGTTTACTAGCCATAGATTATATTTTGCTTGACTGTTGTTCTCTTGGTTATTATTACAGTTCTATGGCTGTTTGAGAATGTGAGCAGGCTAGTAAGCAAGCTACCTATTCACTGACAATATGTCTCTGACAGCTAACATGGACTAGGCATGTCACAATAGTAAATAACAGGCCAAAGCCAACTGCAGTTTACCCTACTGGGCCTGATCTTCCCCTCACACTGGCTTTACACTGGTGTAACTGCACTGATTTCAATAGAATTACCTCTTACACCATTGAGAGAAAAAGCAGAAATAGACCCAGTGAAGAAATTCATCCTTGCCCTACACAGCCTCTAGCTGTGCTGGATGCAACAGGGCCAAAGGCAGGAATAAGAGATTTGTCCCTGGACAGAACACCACCACTCTGGACAGAACAGGTTCTGCCAGCTCTGTTCCCCCCTGTAAAAACCCCTGGTACAGGGGGCAAGAGGGATGTCAGAAGTAGATCTGGGTGGGCTGGAGGAGGCAAGAAGAAGCACTGCTGTGCCAATCTTATGCCCTGGTGATTCCCGCTGGGGAGGCCATGGCATTGATGAGGAGGGAGCGTTTACAAACTAGAGCACCTCTGAGGGCTGCTCTGGCCTGTCCCAGGGGCTGAACCAACTAACAATCCCTGAAAAGAGGAGGAACAAATCACCTCTCCTCAGTTGGTGTGTCAGTCTATGGAGGAATCTCGGCCAGTAGGGAAAGAAGGCTAAATATTCCAAGGTGAGCTCCCAAAAGAAGTCTGGATGATATGAGCAGCTAGAAATGATGCTCCTACAGAGCATTCCAACTGATTCAGAGGAGCAGGGTCAGGGGTGCCTTGTGTTCCTTTCTGTAGGCCAGGGTGTACTAGTGGTACAACAATGTACTGTAATCAAGGAAATGAATGAAATGTGGGTTTGTAAACACTTTGCTAGGCATTGATAGTATGAGGGAAAATGTACTTTAAGATCAGGGTATAGTGGTGTCTCTTAACCAAAGTAAGAAATGAGATGTGCTGATGGAAACATTTTATGAGGAACTGGTGTGATTGAGGGGAGCTGTACCTCAGTGACAGTTTTTTCAGATGCATTTTGAGAAATTAAAAACCTTCATTGATTCAACATAACAGTACAAACTTCAGATTAGTGGAGCTGTGGCAGAACATGCCTAGAGTGCATGTTACCACTGATGGGCTCACAAAAATGAATAGGTGGAGGGGCAAAATGTGGGATGGGGGAGTTGAATGGTGTAGAAGGGCCTGATGTTTGAGGGAGTGTGAGGGGGCTCCAAGTGTTCTGTGTTCTTCACAAGTGCATGACATGGCTTTTGGGTGCAGAGCATGAACATAATGCTACAGCGTTCTCCAGCAGAATTGTTGGCCTCTGCATCCTGTCCAGCAATCTTTCCTGCATGTCCATGTGCTCTCTTCTGTGGCTAGGTGCTCCCTTGAGAGCCTCTCACACGTCTAAGGGAAACCTTCCCTCTGGCTCATCTGCTTCCTTGACTGATGAGGTGCACTCACAAAGTCAGCAAACATCTTTTCCCGGTCTTCTTTTGCTTCCCTTGGACTTCTGTCAGATGCAGACTACCTGTATGAGCAGCCCAGGAAAGGCTACATTGTCTCGCAGTGTGTGTGCCAAAACAGAGCATTCTCTTTTTTTATAACTCCTACAGATCAGCGCAAAGTGCACTACAAAATAAAGAGACTCTTGCAATAATTACTTTGAACCCAAAGAGTAAACGAGCCTGTGAGGGGCTGATTAAAAATAGCCATGAATGCCTGATAATCTCTGTTGAAATGTCTCTGTAGCCTAATTTTGGCAATTTACCTATAAAATATAAAAGTAGCTAAAACCTCAGGGCACTGGTAAAACTGTGAGCCAAAGTACCTTTTCAATCGCTTTTTTTGTCTGCTGTTACGATAAACATGCCTGCTGTGCAATGTTTGTGGTTTTTTTTGTTTTTTTGTTTTTTTTAAACCCCCACAGAGCCATCATCTTGAATGGAGGGACAGAGGCAGTGGTGAGCTCCAGCCAGTTCGCAGGAACCGGTTGTTAAATTTAGAAGCCTTTTTAGAATGGTTGTTCCAGGACAACCGGTTCTAAAAAGATTTAAAATTTAACAAAGGCTCGGGCAGCTGTCCGCTCGGCCCCAGCTCACCTCCCCCTCTCCCCTGAACGCTCCGCCCTCCTTCTCCTCCCCCTCCCCTGCTTCCCGCGAATCAGATGTTCGCGGGAAGCCTGAAACAAGCAGCAGGCAGGTAAGCAGGCCGGGGGGGTGGGGGGCGAGATGGCACGCACGGCCCAGTCCGGCTCCACCTGAGCTGCTCCCTCTGGCCCTGACCGAGCACCCCTGGCTCAGGCTGGTCCCGGCTGAGCGGCTCCGACCCAGCCCAGCTTGGGCCCTGCAGCGCCAGTGCCGGCCGAGCCACTCTGGTGCCGGCCCAGGGAGTTGGGCCCCGTGGCACCGGTCCTGGGGCCAGCCAAGCGAACCCGGTCCCAGCCCCAGGCAGTGTGGTAAGGGGGCAGGGAGTAGGGAGGGGGTGTTCGGTGGGTTGTGGGGGGATGGATAGGGGTCGGGGCGGTCAGAGGGCAAGGAACAGGGGGATTGAATTGGGGCTCGGGTCCTGGGGTGGGGTCAGAGGTCAAGGAACCGGGGGATTGAATAGGGGCAAGGGTCCTGGGGAAAGAGCAGGGGTTGGATGAGGTGGTGGGGGCAGTCAGGGACAGAGAGAAGGGGTGGTTGGATGGGGCAGGGGTCTCGGGTGGGGGGGGGGTCAAGAATGAGAGGAGGGGTTGGATGGGGCAGTCAGGGGACAGGGAAGCGGGGGGATGGGTCAGGGGTTCGGGGTGTGTGTCAAGGAACATGGGGGGGGGGGAGTTGGATGGGGCACGACCCCCTCGTGAGGTGAGGAGGAGGGAACCTGTTGTTAATATTTTGGCAGCTCATCACTGGACAGAGGGATGCAGACAACCAGGAGGGAGAGGGAGACTCATGTGGCATGGGGAAGTGGGGTGGGAGGCTGGCACAGGTGGCCAGTGGCTGTAAGATTTGATGCTTCAAAGAGAGAAATTCTGTGGAGCTTAGTCTCTGCTGCAGACTTTTGAGCATGCTAAGTGCAGGGGAGCAGGTGGACAGAGCTCATCATTCACATCCACCCAATATAGCAGTGCTCAGACGGTACCCAGAGGAAAGTTGTTTAAATCTTCCTATACAGTTATATTGTAATACAGCACATAACACTAGTAGAGCTCCTCCCCACAGCAGTTTCTTCATGTTCTGGGTCTGGGGTTGTCAGGGCCGGCTCCAGACCCCAGCGCGCCAAGCGCACGCATGGGGCGGCATTTTGCTGGCAGGGCGGCAGGTGGCTCCGGCAGACCTCCCGCAGTCATGCCTGCGGAAGTCAAGCGGAGCCGTGGGAACAGCGGACCCTCCGCAGGCACGTCTGCAAGCGGTTCCCCCGGAGCCGCAGGACCGGCGACCGGCAGCACGCCCCCCGCGGCATGCAGACGTGCTTGGGGTGGCCGGATTCCTAGAGCCACCCCGGGGGGTTGTATAGGTCCCTTATGTGTTCAACTCCAAACTACCCAGCAACCCATGTCAGGTTTTGGTGGTGACTTCCCTTGCAAAAATCCAGTCCAGCTCCTCATAGTATCAGCAGGTTATGGGAGCATTAATGGAGGTTTATATTCTTGTCCCTCAGATTCTTGTAGTTCTGTTGGAGCTCCTTTGCTTTGAAGCTGGATTAGTCCTTGTCCCAGAAGTGTCCTTTCTCCTGCCTTTGCTATACAGGTCTGTCACATCTTACGCTGGGGTTACGTTCCGCAGCCAGCGTGTAAAGTGAAAATCACATATAGTCAAAATTACATTGAGTGTATGGTGGGCGGAATCACCCGCACTACAGGTACAGTATTAAAATTGTTTTTTCTTTTTTGTTTTTGCCGACCGCATAAAGCTGAAATCGCACATGTTAAATACGCGTAAGATGCAACAGACCTGTACCAGCAACTTGCAGCTCTTTATTTTCCAGTGACTGCTGTTCATATGGAATTGCACATGCTCCTCTCCTCAGAGGGCAAGGAAGGTCAGAGCCTCCTGACAGGACCACGCAGAAGCACTGGGCATGGCTACTATCATGGGTATGTGATTCTGGGTGTATGCGCTTGCTACAAGCTGGAATTGCAAAGGCGTTCACCTGGCTGGGCTCCAGCATTTAAACAGGGTGGTGGCTCTGTGTCAAGATATATAAATGGAAAGGCTGATCCAGGCATAAAGCAGAGTGGTGTGCAACTGCAGTAGGAGAACTGCCAGAAGCAGAATTAATCTGCACGACAGATGCGTGTGCACATGCACTTTACCCTGAAAAAAATCATTCCAAAATAATCATTTCACTTCCAAATTGGATTAATTAAAACACCTCCAGCAGCACTGTTGCACATTCCTGCAGTACCCCTTCACCTGCATTCCCCCATGCAATCTGCTCGTGGATGTCCTTGTTTCTGTGACTGCTTTGTAGCTGTACTTGCACAGCTTCTTCTCCACGCAGGCCCAGGAGACCCAATACCTCTAGGCAGAAACATATCTGGCTCATATAGCCAGAATGGCCAGTTGGGCAGCTAGACAACACACAAAGGAGCAGTGGCAGAAGAGCCAGCAAACAGAGCTGAAACCTGGCAAGTTTTGACTGGGAGTTCTGTTGGAGAAGAGAGGAGGCAAGCCCCCTGTTCCTTAAGGGCAGCGAGTGAGTTCTTGAGTTTGCTCGCTTGCTTACTGATTTGTGGGGTGTTTTTTTTTTGTTTTGTTTTTTTTGTTTTCTTCAGTCTGCAGAGGCTGGAAGGGGGCAGTGTGCCACGAGAGAAGCAGAGCCTTTGATCACAGCAGAGCCCTGATTAGAGGACAGGGTTTCTCTGATTAGGGGCCTATAAAGGCAGTGAAGCAGCAAGGAAACATCTGAAAACAGGGGAGTTCAAGTGTGAGTTTGTAAGGGGAGTTTGGGAGAGGAATGTGTGGTGTATGGTTGTTTGTTTGTTTGTTTTTGTTTTTTTGTTGACAGGAGGTGAGGCAGGAAGGCTTATGACTGATATAGAGGAAGTAGTGGTAGTGACCCAAAGAATGGAAGAGACAATGAAGATGTACGTTATCCTAGAGCAGGTACCCAAAAAGCTTTTTGTATGAAATGCTACCTGATAGAGCTGATGGAAGAGAGTATCCAGGCTTTGGAGATGCAGGTAGAAACTATGGTTGAGTTTTGAAGGGGATTCAAGCAGATGATGGAGGGAAGGCGAGAGAAGACAGAAGGGAAAACTCAAGACTCACAGATACAAGCTGGACTAGAGAACTGTGAAAGTAGACGGCTGGATGAGGAAAGTGGCCAGTTGAAGATGTAACTATGCAAACTAGGCAGAGGAAAAGTCCATCTAGAGAAGGAGAAATAACACTGAGCAACAGGTTTGCTGAGTTGGAAAATGAAGAAGGGGCACAGCAAGCAGTAACAGAAGGTGGGAGGGCAAGGAAGAAAAAAGTGGCTCATCCTACAAGAAGAGAGCCAGAGTTTTGAGCCCCAGGAGGACAGAGGATGACTTGCAGAAGATTGCAAGGGAGAACAAAAGACAAGAGGATTTGCAGTCAGCAAGATCAGGAAGAAGGCCAGAGAATCACACAACATGAGGAAGAGGCAGGTCAATGTATTGGTGACTCCCTACTAAGAAGAACAGACAGGCCTGTTACCAGAGCTCATCTGGAGAACAGAAGGGTGTGCTGTCTGCCAAGAACTAAGATATGGGATGTGGACCCAAGGCTGAAGAGATTCCATAGTGGAGCAGGAAAGAATCCATTGATAGTCCTTCATGTGGGAACAAATGATAGCATTAGATTCTCAATGGAACATATCAAGGGAGACTATGCCAGGCTGGGGAATACCCTTAAAGAAATGGAAGCCCAGGTGATCTTCAGTGGAATTCTACCTATCCCTAGAGGAGGAGAATGAAGGGGAGACAAGATTATTATGATCAACAGATGGCTCAGGCAGTGATGCTATAAGGAGGGCTTTGGGACGTTCAACCCCGGGAGACATTCATGGACAGAGGACTTTTCTCATGGGATGGACTCCTCCTGAGTAGGGAGGGAATTAGACTTCTGGGATGGAGGCTGACACAGCTGATTAAAAGAGCTTTTAAACTAGGAATCTGGGGGAGATGCTCATGTAATCTCCATGCCTGATTCTAATGTTGACCAGGAGGAAAATCAAGAAAGAGAATACAGCAATGGAGAAGGGAACAGCAGGGTGTAGGAGAATGGACATTAAGAGGAAAGATTGTGCCAACACCAATGACATCAACAGGTAGGCAATACTGACAGTAGAATGATTTTACCTAATTGGGTGAGGAATCTGGGCAAAGTCAAGCAGAAACAACTAAGATGTTTGTACATTAATGTAAGGAGCCTGGATAACACAATGGAGGAACTAGAACTCCTGGTGCAGGAAGGGAAACCAGATATTATAGGGATAATAGAAACATGGTGGGATCATAGTCATGACTGGAGTACAGGTATTAAAGGGTATGTATTGCTCAGGAAAGACACAAATAAAGGTAAAGTGGTGGAGTAGCATTGTATATTAATGATGAGGTAGACTGTAAAGAAATTAAGTTATAGAATGGATAAAGCAGTCAATTGGGTCGAAATTGGGCCAGCTAGTAAGCTTAGGGAGGACTAATGACCCACCAGAGTTTGGCAGAAAGCAGCACTTTTATTATACTGATAGCTAAGTCAAAAGAAGGGGGAGGGTCATTCACACTTGCATACTCGCACTCCCAGGACAGGCACGGCACTGGAGATATCAGGATTCTTCAAGGTAAATTTCCCACAGCACAGCGATGGATGATGTGACTAAGGTAAGTCTTCCCAAGGCACGATGGAATGCAACGCAGCGAACCACTGGCCAGGCGGTCCGGGCAAAGGCCCTTCACAGGAGGTACAAGCTTGTGAGCGCACTCCTGAGCACATGGCCCCTTCCCCTTTTGAGGACCTGCTCCTCATGGCCTGAGTCTAGAGATGACTTGGCCATATCTGGTTGGTCATACTCCATCTCAGATAGTGTCCATGCATTGGGTGTGTGAGTGCTGCCTAATTAGAGTCCCAGACACCTTGTCTTCTGATCTTCCAGCTGTTCAACCAGCCCATTCATCCCACAAGCATTCCAGGAGAGAGGGGGAGGGGGAAAGCCACTTCACAGGTATTTAAAGAGGGAGAGGAGACCAAAAAAGGGGGGGGGAGTGTAACAGACCTCTTGCGCATACAGGTTATACATAGCATAGTCATACAATACAGTTCACTGCTGCTCCTACAACAAAAATCACTTTGGGGAAGAAAGCTACAAGATAGAACTTAGTGTGTGCTATAGAGCCAGATCACCAGGATAGAAACCTCTTTAATGTTTTGAATGAAATAAATACTATTGGGAATTTGTGTGATTATGGGAGACTTTAATTTCCCAGATATAGATCGGAAGACAAGTGATACTAAATAATGGTAGGGCCCAGATTTTCCTGGATGTGATGGCTGACAGATTTCTTCACCAAACAGTCAGTGAACCAACAAGAGGTGATATTTTAGGTTTGGTATTGGTGAGTAATGAGGACCTCATAGAAGACCTGGTTGTAATGGACAACCTTAGTTCGAGTGATCATGAGCTAATTCTATTAAAACTAAACGGAAGGATAAACAAAAATAGATCTGCAACTAGCGTCCTTGATTTCAAAAGGGCAAACTTTAAAAGTTAAGAGAAATAGTTAGGGAAGTGAACTGGACTGAGGAACTTAAGGATCTGAATGTGAAGGAGGGAATTAGTTTCTGCAACTTTGACTTAAAGTATCTGAAGCCTGCATCCTAAGCAACGAGGGAAAAATTATAGGGCAGGGTTGCAGACCAAACTGGATGAGAGAGCATCTCAAACAGATTATTAAGAGAATGTGGAAAGCCTAAAAGGAATGAAAAATGGGATGGATCAGCAAGGAAAGCTACCTCTTGGAGGTCAGAAAGTGCAAGGAAAAAGTGAGAACTGCCAAAAGCCAAGCAGAGTTGGACCTTGCAAAGGAAATTAAAACCAATAGTAAAAGCTTCAACAGCCATATAAATTAAAAAGAAAACGAGGAAAGAAGAAGTGGGACTGCTAAATGTGAAGGATGGGGGGGGGGGGGAGATTAAAAATAATCTAGGCATGGCCCAACACCTACATGAATACTTTGCCTCAGATTTCAATAAGGATAATGAGGATCTTAAGGGGTAGTGGCAAAGTGACTAATGGAAATGAGGATATGGAAGTAAAAATGATCACATCCAAGATAGAAGTCAAATTCAAACAGCTTAATGGGACCAAATCAGGGGGCCCGATAATCTCCATCCAAGAATATAAAAGAAACAGGCACTTTGAAATTACAAGATCAAGGGCAAGGATTTTTAATGAATCCATAAACTCAGGGGTCATACCCTATGACTGGAGGATTGCTAATATAGTATCTAGTTTTAAGAAGGGGGGGGGGTGATCCAGGAAACTACAGGCCTGTTAGTTTGACCTCAATTGTATGCAAGATCTTGCAACAACTTTTGAAAGAGAAAGTAGTTAAGGACATAGATATAAATAGTAATTGGGATAAAATACAATGAGGTATTACAAAACGTAGATCATGCCAAACCAACCTGATCTTTCTTTGAAAGGATAATTCCTTTTTTTAGACAAAGGAAATGCAGTATATTTAATCTAACCTGGATTTCAGTAAAGCATTTGATACAGTTCCACATGGGAAACTATTAGTTAAATTGGCAAAGATGGGAATTAATATGAGAAATGAAAGGTGGATAAGGAACTGGTGAAAGGGAAGCAGGTTTTACTGAAAGGTGAACTGTCAGGCTGGAGGGAGGTTACTAGTGGAGTTCCTCAGGGATCGGTCTTGGGACCAATCTTAACACTTTTATTAATGATCTTGGCACAAAAAGTCTGTGCTAATAAAATTTCTAGATGACACAAAGTTGGGAGGTATTGCCAATATGGAGGAGGACCAGAATACCATACAAGATCTGGATGACCCTGAAAACTGGAGTAATAGAAATGGGATGAAATTTAATAGTGCAAAGTGCAAGTTCATTCACTTGGGGACTAACAATTTTTGCTATAAACTGGGGACTTAACAGTTGGAAGTGATCTAGGAGGAGAAAGACCTGGATGTATTGGTTGATCACAGAATGACTATAAGCCATCAATGTGATGCAGTCATAGGATGCATCAGGCAAAGTATTTCCAGTAGAGAGATGGAAATGTTAATACCATTATACAAGGCACTAAGTGAGACCTCATCTGGAATACTGTGTGCAATTCTGGTCTCATGTTTAAGAAAGATTAATTCAAACTGGAACGGGGCAGAGAAGGGCTACTAGGATGATCAGGGAAATGGAAAACCTATCTCATGACAGAAGAGAGGTTGGCTTCTTTAGCCTAACCAAAAGAAGGCTGAGGAGAGAGAGGATTGCTCTCTATAAATACAATATAGGGATAAATATCAGGGACGGAGATAAGTTATTTAAGTTAAGCACCAATGTTGACACAAGAGCAAATGCATATAAAACTGGCCATCACCAAGTTTAGGGTTGAAATTAAATGAAGGTTTCTAACCATCAGAGGAATGAAGTTCTGGAAGGGTCTTCCAAGGGGAGCAGTGGGGGCAAAAAACCTAACTGGCTTCAAGAAGGAGCTTGATAAGTCGATGGAGAGGAAACTGCCTACAATGGCATGTAGCCAATCTGCAACTGCTAGTAGCAAATATCTCCAATGGCCAGTGATGGGACACTAGAAGGGGAGGGCTCAGTGTTACTACAGAGAATTCTTTCCTGGGTGTCCACTGTTGGATCTTGCAGAAATGCTCAGGGTCTAAGTGACCACCATATATGGGTTCAGAAAGGAAGTTTCCCCTGGGATCAGATTGATAGAGACTCTAAGATTTTTCACCATCCTATGGAACATGAATCACTTGCAGGTTTAAACTAGAGTAAATAGTAGATTTTCTGTAACTTGAAGCCTTTAAATAATTTGAGAACTTGAGTAACACAGCCAGAGGTTATGGGTCTCTTACATGATTGGGAGGATTAGGTTCTGTGGCCTGCAATGTGCAGGAAGTCAGACAAGATGATCATGATGGTCCCTTCTGGCCTTAAAGCCTATGAGTCTGAGAGCTGCTACCTGTGCTTGCCAAACTGGGCAGTCAGGAAAAGGCATTTCAAAAATGTGGGGGGGTTTCAAAGGTGGGGGTGGGAGGTGGCTTCCAGTCTCCATGATCTCTGGGCAGAGGAGGTCACAATTTTGACCAGAGCAGTCAGTGTCAGGCATTGTGGAACAGCTGCTGGAGGACTGTTAAGGTAAACATAGGTGTCACAGTGTTTACAGGTTTATGTACATGGCAGAGGGGCATTGCTGGCACATGATGGCATATATCACATTGGTAGATGTGCAGGTGAACGAGCCCCAGATGGTGTGGCTGATGAGGGTGTCCCTTGAATAGATATGTGGACAGAGTTGGCACTGCGGTTTGTAGCAGGCTTTGGTTCCTGGGTTGGTGTTTTTGTTGTGTGGTGCGTAGCTGCTGGTGAGTATTTGCTTCAGGGTTGGGGACTGTCTGTAGGTGAGGATTGGCCTGTCTCCCAAGGTCTGTGAGAGATCATCCTTCAGGACAGGTTGTAGCTCTTTGATGATGCGCTGGAGAGGTTTTAGTTGGGGACTGTAGGTGACGGCTAGTGGTGTTCTGTTACTTTCTTTGTTGGGCCGGTCTTGTATTAGGTGACTTCTTGGTACCCTTCTGGCTCTGTCAATCTGTTTCTTCTCTTCACCAGGTGGGTATTGAAGTTTTAAGAACACTTGATAGAGATTCTGTAGGTGTTTGTCTCTGTCTGAGGGACCAGAGCAAATGTGGTTGTATCTTAGAGCTTGGCTGTAGACAATGGATCATGTGATGTGGTCTGGATGAAAGCTGGAGGCGTGTAGGTAAGTATAGCAGTCAGTAGGTTTCTGGTATAGGGTGATGTTTATGTGACCATTGCTTATTAGCACTGTAGTGTCTAGGCAGTGGGACCTCTTTTTGTGGACTGGTTCACGTTGAGGTTGATGGTAGGGTGGAAATCATTGAAATCTTGGTGCAATTCCTCAAGGGCCTCCTTCCCATGGGTCCAGATGATGATGATGTCATCAATGTAGCGCAAGTAGAGTAGGGGCATAAGGAGATGAGCTGAGGAAGCGTTCTAAGTCAGCCATAAAAATGTTGGCATACTGAGGGGCCATGCGGGTACTCATAGCAGTCCTGCTGCCTGGAAGGTATAAATTGTCCCCAAATGTGAAATAGTTGTGAGTGAGGACAAAGTCACAAAGTTCAGCCACCAGGTTTGCTGTGATGGTATTGAGGATGCTATTCCTGATGGCTTGTAGTCCACCTTTGTGTGGAATGTTGGTGTAGAGGGCTTCTACATCCATAGTGGCCAGGATGGTGTTTTCTGGAAGATCACCAAAGGACTGTAGTTTCCTCAGGAAGTCAGTGGTGTCTCGAAGATAGCTGGGAGTGCTGGTAGCGTAGGGCCTGAGAAGAGAGTCTGCATAGCCAGATAATCTGCTGTCAGGGTGCTAATGCCTGAGATGGTGGGGCGTCAAGGATTCCCAGGTTTAGGGATTTTGGGTGGCAAGTGGAATACTCCTGGTCGGGGCTCTAGGGGTGTGTCCATGTAGATTTGTTCCTGTGCTTCTTTAGGGAATTTCTTGAGCAAATGATGTAGTTTCTTTTGGTAATCCTCAGTGGGGTGAGAGAGTTGTCTAGCAGCCTCTTGTTCATATTCCAACCTATTCATGATGATGACAGCACCTCCTTTGTCAGCCTTTTTATTATGATGCCAGAGTTGTTTCTGAGGCTGTGGATGGCTACAAACCGCGGTGCCAACTCTGTCCACATCTATTCAAGGGACACCCTCATAGGACCTAACTACATCAGCCACACCATCTGGGGCTCGTTCACCTGCACATCTACCAATGTGATATGTGCCAGCACTGCCCCTCTGCCATGTACATTGGCCAAACTAGACAGTCTCTATGCAAAAGAATAAATGGACACAAATCTAACTGAGGATTACCATAACATTCAAAAACCAGTAGGAGAACACTTCAATCTCTCTAATCACTCAATAACAGACCTAAAAGTGGCAATTCTTCAACAAAAAACTTGAGAAACAGACTCCAACGTGAAGCTGCAGAACTGGAATTAATTTGCAAACTAGATATCATCAGATTAGGCCTGAATAAAGACTGGGAGCAATTGGGTCATTACAAAACCTAATTTCCCCAATACTAATTTCTCCCTACTGTTACTCACACCTTCTTGTCAACTGTCTAATGGGCCACTCTCTTACCACTTCAAAAGTTATTTTTCCTCCCTTGGTATCCTGCTGTTAGTTGATTATCTCATTAGACTAACCTCACATTCTTTCCTGTATTTTTCATTTCGTGCATCCGATAAAGTGGATTCTAGCCCACAAAAGCTTATGCCCAAATAAATTTGTTAGTCTCTAAGGTTTCATAAGGCTGATTCATTGTTTTTTACAGTGTTTATACTTGCGCTGTATCAACCTCAGTGTATTGACCTTAGCTCAATGCTCTTTGGGGAGCACTGTGATGGGTTCGGTCACAGAACCCCCCCTTGGGACTGCCCATGAGCCCATTTTCCCTGCCAGCTTGGGACTTCAGTACCCTGTCTTATTGAGCCAGACATAGTAGCCTGCTGCAAACACAGACCCAGGTCTGAACCACACCCCCCCCCAAAAGCTGCAGATTTAACTGAAAACAGCTTAAGAAGTGTTCCTCTCTAGCACCCAGACGCTCAGCTCCTAATGGGATCCAAACTCCAAATAAATCCATTTTATGCTGTATAAAGCTTATACAGAGTAAACTCCGAAATTGTTTGTTTGCCCTCTATAATGCTGATAGAGATGCACAGCTGTTTGCTCCCCCAGGAATTACTTACGCTGGGTTAATAAAATAACTTTTTGCTTATTAAGTATAACAAGTAGGATTTAAGTGGTTCCAAGTAATTACAGACAGAACACAATATGTTACCAAGCAAAATAAAACAAAAACATGCAAGTCTAAGCCTAATACATTAAGAAACTGATTACAGATAAATATTACCCTCAGATCTTCCAATAAGCTTCTTTCACAGACTAGACTCCTTTCTAGTCTGGGCCCAATCCTTTCCCCTGGTACAGTCCTTGTTCCAACTCAGGTGGTAGCTAGGGGATTTCTCATGACTGTAGCCCCCTTTGTTCTGTTCCACCCCCGTGTATAGCTTTGGCACAAGGTGGGAATCTTTTGTCTCGCTGGGTCCCCACCCTTCCTTCTAAATGGTAAAGCCCCAGGTTTAAGATGGATTCCAGTACCTGGTGACATGTCCTGTGAGACCCCAAGCCTTCATTCTTCCTGGCCTGACTCACAGGAAGGCATGCAAGTAAACAGAGCCATTACAACCAATTATCCTAGTTCAGTGGTCTCCAAACTTTTTTGATTGTACACCCCATCAGTAAAAAATTTTTGAGCACACACCCCCTCCTGCTCCCAGCCAAACTGTCAAAGCAAAAAAAAAAAAAAAAAGCCACTCGAACTCCCGGTTGAACTGCTGAGGGAGGGGTAAAGGAGGAAAAAAAAAAAAAGGCGGCTCAGATTCTTGGCCAAACTGCCGAGAGAGCGGGGGGAAAAAAGAGTGGCGCTGCTCTGGCAGCACTCCTCCTGCTGTGCACCCTGAAGGATCCTCTTGCGCACCCCACTTTGGAGACCACTGTCCTAGTTGATGGGAGCCATCAAGATTCCAAACCACCATTAATGGCCCACACTTTACATAATTACAATAGGACCTCAGTTATATATCCTATTTCTAGTTTCAGATACAAGAATGATACATTTATACAAATAGGATGACCACACTCCGTAGATTATAAGCTTTGTAAAGATACCTTACAAGAGACCTTTTGCATGAAGCATATTCCAGTTACATTATATTCACACTCATTAGCATATTTTCATAAAATCATATAGAGTGCAACGTCATACCCTCCTCCTGAATGTACTGCCACAGACTTGGACACTATCCATGGCAGAGGCAGTATACCTAAAATTCCTCTTTGGGCTCCCCTCTGGGGCAGACAATCCTGTATCCCCCAAAAGCAAAGGTGACCCTGATCCAGCTGTGGGCTTACAGCTACCAGCTATGACAGACCCTTCACTGGCCAGCAAAATCCCCCCCACCCATTTCACTCAGGTTGGGCTTGCTTCCAGCTACAGAGTCCTTGGAATCTGTTCCCACCACAGCAGTCACCAGGACTCCAATTCTACCTCCAAGACACATGTCTTTGTGCACCTCTTCCACTCCATTACAGCCAGTTCATGCCTCTGGGTCTATCTTTTGTGCTTGTCTCTGGACCTCAATTTCTTTGTCTTTGTAATGGGGTGGTCACCTGCTCCTGCCCTGAAGGGCTTGAAGTCAGCCCTGACAGAGGGCTGAGGCTGCGTGAGGGCTGCGGCTAGTAAGAGTTGCAAGCCTCAGCTGATTGGGGAAGGCAGCCACAGCTGGGGCCATGCCCCAATCAGACCGTAACTGGCCTTATAAAGGCCAGGGAAGCCAGGAGCTAAGTGAGTCTCTCTCTCTAGCTTGCTGAGGGAGAAGGACCTGGCTGCTGGGGAGCTAAACAGAGTACCCAAAGTGGAGCAGGGCTGGGGGAAGGCTAGAGGAGCTGGGGGAGCTCCAGCCTGGAAACCCCCTAGACTGCAGGCCTTGTTAAAGGCTGGAAAGGGTAGTGGGGTTGAAGAGGGTCAGCCCAAGGATAGGCAGAGGCAGCAGGTCCAAATCCCCCTTGCCAGTGATGAGTGGCATTTACACTGTAGTCTGCCCCAATGAACGGGGGATAGATCAAGACTGGCAGTAGCTATAGTCTGAGGTGAGGTGGGGATAGAAGGTGGGAGTTCCCCAGGGAGGGGAGACCCAGATCTGTGGGGGTACTGCCAGGGGGCAGCACCCTGGCCTGAAAGGGGTACTGGGGTCCAGGAGGGACGCAGGCCCAGCAGGACACCGGCCTCCAGAGGGCGCTCCGGAGGCTGGAAACACTAATTCCCTGGACAACCAGCAGGAGGCGCTGCAGCAGTGAGTCCTGCCCCATGACAGTCTTTTAAGTCCAGGATTTGCTGGTGGGCAGTCTTTTGTGCTTCAATTTGAGCCTGTTTCTTGGCCTCAAGTTCTCTGTCTTTTTTCTTCTTAGCAATTTGTAACCTGTGCAGTTCTAGCTTCTTCTGAGCTTCACTCTCACCTATTTTGCTGATTTTTCTGCCTCTATTTCCCTTACCTGAAATAAGCAAACAGAAAATAACAAACCAGTAACCATTTTGTTCTCCAGCCACCACACTTAAAACTCATTTAAAATCACTACCAGCATCTCAAAGCAATCAGCTGTGCACAGATCCTGCCGACTACACCACTGTGACAGGTTGGGTGACAGAGGCCTCCTTGGGACTGCCACCTGATGTGCTGATACTACCTTTGAGCCCATTTTCCCTGCCAGCTTGGGACTTCTGAGCCCTGTCTTATTGAGCCAGATGCGCTAGCCTGCTGCAAACACAGACCCAGGTCTGAACTACATCCCCCAAAGCTGCAGGCTTTAACTAAAAACTACTTAGCAGGCTCTCCAGCACCCAGATACCCAGTTCCCAGTGGGGTCCAAACCCCAAATAAATCCATTTTACTCTGTATAAACCTTGTACAGGGTAAGCTCATAAATTGTCTTCCGTCTATAACACTGATAGAGAGATATGCACAGCTGTTTGCTCCCCCAGGTATTAGTCACTAACTCTGCGTTCAGTAATAAGCAAAAAGTGATTTTATTAAGTATAACAAGTAAGATTTAAGTGGTTCTAAGTAATAACAGAACAAAGTAAGTTACCAATCAAAATAAAAAGAAAACACGCAAGTCTAAGCCTAATACAGTAAGCAACTGAATGCAGGTAAATCTCACCCTCAGAGATGTTCCAATAAGCTTCTTTCACAGACTAGACTCCTTCCTAGTCTGGGTCCAGCAATCACTCACATCCCCATAGTTACTGTTCTTTGTTCCAGTTTCTTTCAGGCACCTCTTGAGGGTGGAGAGGCCATCTCTTAAGCCAGCTGAAGATAAAATGGAGGGGTTTCCAGGGCCTTTTATATTCTCTCTCTTGTGGGTGGAAACTCCTTTGTTCTTCTGTGCAAAGTCACAGCAACAAGATGGAGTTTGTAGCCACCAAGAAAGTCACATATCCATGAATGATTCAGCTTTTTGCAGGCTGACGCCATTGTTTACTTGTTAGTTTGAACGTTCCCAGGAAAGCTCAGATGTAGATTGGCATCTCCCAAAGTCCACTGTCAGTTAAGTATTTTTTGATTGGGCACTTACTGAGAATAGTCCTTTCTCAAGAAGCTGACCAAATGCTTCACTGAGGTTACTTACAATCAAACACATTGAGATACAAATACATAGCCAATATTCCTAACTTCAAATACGAAAATGATACACACAAACAGACAGCATAATCATAACCAGAAAACTACAACTTTTCCATAGACACACCACTTGACCTCCTCTGTACAAGAGCTGGTGCAACCATAGGACCCTGGTTGCAACAATGACCTATATGGCCACAAATCATGTCAATAACATCACAGTGGGGTTACTGCATCACCATAATATGGCATTTACATCAGTGAGAGACAAATTTAAGTATAGACACAAGCACAACCAGCAAGGCGGCTTACATCAATCTGATTTTGGAGTGTAGTCCTGGCCAGAGGTGTCCACCTGAAACTAATTTTCCTTTAAACAGCTGGGGAAGTGCCTGGCTGGGGGCGCACAGGCTGGAGAGCGGCGGGAGTCAGGAAAGTTGGAGCCTGGGGAGGAGGTGGCTGCGTGCTTGGATGCCGCCTGCCACCTCTGTTTCCCGCAGATCGCCGGAGCCCTCCAGCAGGGGCAGTGGCAGCTCACACACCGGGGAGCCGCAGAACCCGAGCATGGTGAGAGGGGAACCGGGGGGTGTGCCTGGCTGGGCTGCAGCCCAGTGCCCCCCCGGGGGGCTCCTGCAGCAGATGCATGTATACACACATACGTTTTTACTCAGCTGTAGCACATCTAAATTTTTCTGTACTTTATTTAACACATATTACTGGGCTATATCCGTTTCAATGTTGATATATTAACCAATTTCCCTTGATTCTCTGTTTATTCTCAGGCCAATATGCCACTGCTTTCTGCCTGGATCAAGGCAGATGTAGAGATAAGCCTGAGCCAGGGGCTTTGGATCTAGATTTCATTAACATTGGGAGGGTTGGATCTGATGTTTGAGCCAAGTCTGCTCTCCAGTTAAAAGCCATTTAATAGAGTCTTTAAGTTTTGATGGTTTTAATTCTCTGTTGTGAAGATGTGGAGAGTTTTGTGGACCTGATTCACCATTATCCTGAATCTTGTACATCCATTTACCCCCCTGACAATTTTTTACACGTATGTTTTTATAAGTTTTTCTGTGTTTTGTTCAGAGTTAAATTATAGCAAAGACGTATTTCACCCTGTTTTGCAAAAGGCTAAGTACACTAGTCAGTGGGCCTGATTGTGCACCATTTGAAAGCAACAAACACTCCGATATATATTACTTCATGTGGGACTCAGCTTTGCGGGAGCTGAAGGTACTCTGCCCCTCACACAACTGGCTTCACTGATAGAATTGAATGGAACTATTTACAGACTACAATAGCCCACTTCCCCTTTCAGTTGTCTGTCTCTGAGGTACCAAGATTGGCTCACAAGGCCATAGGACTACACGTCCATAGTTCAGTATGTAATCTACTACCTACACCTTACTAATGTACACTGTTCAGTGCAGTGACATCCAGTGGGGATGTTAGGTGACTGGTGACATATCAGTGTAAACAGGAAGAGCTCAGTTGCTAATGATGTAGTCAGACAAGCTTTTTCCAATACTACTTTTCCTTGGGGATCTCACTTTTTAAAATGGAAAAGTCAAAAACCAAAATTGCTTGCTCTAAACTTCCCCCTCTGAACAAACAGAAGAGCCAATTCATATATTTAGCTTCATTTTATTATACGTAAAATGTAACTCATAAAAACTGGTTTATTTTTGCATGAGATTACCTCAGTTACTCAATTTGTAGGTTCAAATATTTAAATTTTGTTGAAACTTCAACTTAGGTTGAGACTTTCTGATTCCAGGTGTATAATCTCTTTACTAGCAGCTTTAAAGGGAAACTACAGTGTAGTATAAAATATCCTAACCACAATCTGATTACAAAGAAGAGGAAATCATTAACACGTCCTTTTGAACTGTATCAAATAGAAAGTCACCCTCATTATAGTCTGACAACATAGTTTCAGCTACAGAATAGAAACTCAGTATCAATGTATAATAAAGCAAGAGATTTTCAAATGTACACTTACACCTCTACCTCGATATAACGCTGTCCTCGGGAGCCAAACATTTTTACTGTGTTATAGGTGAAACCGTGTTATATCAAACTTGCTTTGATCCACCGGAGTGCGCAGCCCCACCCCTGTGGAGCACTGCTTTACCACATTATATCTGAATTCATGTTATATCGGGTCACATTATATCAAGGTAGAAGGTGTACTTTTCTATTTTTAAACAGCATTTTAAATTTGGGGGAGTTTAAATAGTGGAAATTTAATTTAAAAAACACATCTTGTACATCTCCTGTCCTTAATAATTCAGCACCATCTCACCATTATGAATTACTGTGATTGACATGAGACTGGTACAGCTTAGTAAGTCTGCATTTGCTAGGGGATTCTGTGATCAGGGTTCCCTTAGCATCAGACAGGTGGTATGGAAAGTTACTAAGTGAGAGTGCTGAACTTGTATTTGGATGCTGACACAACTATGTACTTTAGATGTTTAATCGGGGCTCTGTGTATTTGTGCTGATCTGGAAGAACTGTCATGGTCAGTCAATGGTCAGACCACCTAGAAAATGCAGAAAACATATAGATGGTGGACTTGGTACTAACTGACTTGGGTCAACTGACTCCTTAGGACAGCACAACAAACAGCTGAGGTGAATGATTGATGAGAAGGTAAATGTTAGTTGGCCTTCAGTCTGGCCCTGTAGTCCCTTCCAAAACTATTAAGCAGAAAAAAAAAAAGTTATGAAATGCCAACACGGCATATTTGGGGGACATGTGACTCCTTGGAGATAAGTATAAGTACTGGCGAATAATCATACATGCCATTGCCACCCCAACTAATATCCGAGGAGCCTTGTGATGCTGTAGGATTGCCACTATAGCCAATAGCCTACTGCGAGGGACTTTTAAGAGACTTTTGGACCACAGGGTTTCAGGGTAGCCAACACCCTGCCCCAGGGACATTTGACAGATCAAGTGCTTGAGAAGAAAAGGAAAAGAAGTCTCCATCTAGAACTGGTAGCTATACCTGCTTTATTTGCCAATCAGGATAATGCATAGGGCCAACACAGTTACTAAGAGTTTATGCTTGGGGAATTGAGGCTTATTAGGAAGAAGCGGTGTATAACCTTTTTGCTGCTTGTCTGATTCTTTCAAATAAGTAGTTTTGCATTGAAGGAGACTTAAGTCTGGGTTTTCACTGGCACTAATACTGTAAATTCTTCCCAGCTGTGGGCCAATAAAAGACTCAGCTCTATATGTTCAAACAATGAGCTGTATTTCCCATGTCTACATGGGGAAGTTTACTGACATAATTATACTGGTATACTTCTGTACCGGTATGTATATAGTTATACTGGTATAATTTCCCATGTGGACACTTATTCTGTAATAAGAGTGTTCATGCAGGGACTTATACTGGCGTAACTATAGTGATATAGTTTTGCAGGTAAATTTCCCCATTTAGACGAGTCCCAAGTCATCCTGTTGGACTTCCTGCTCAGAAGTAGCAGTAAAACCATGGCTCGAATAAAGAGACAATAGCACCACTCAATTATAGAGACATGGAAACAGTGGTAGGTATTTCAAGAAGCTGGTTTGCAAGTGCATTTCACAGATCCATATTTGCTACAGAACATCTACATCGGTATAAAGTATTAGAACTAATCACTACAGTTTTAGGAACCCAGCAGAAGATGTAAGCCATTGCTCTCTATTGCTTTATGCTGTTGATATCATATAAGAAACTGCAGCTACTATATAATAATTATAAGAGTCAGCCTCATACAAAGGTCAGGATTACAGACCCTCTGAGTAATGATGGGGGACAATTTGCTGCAGATAAAACAGATCAAGTATCTATACAAACAGGCTTAATGTAAGACTCACAAAGAATTATTTAACATGAAAACAATCCATTGAGCAGTTGTCACTTCCACTGATTTAGAATCTAACCTGCCCCTCTCGGGGAGGGAAACAAATCAAGCAGAAGAAAAAAAGTAGAGGAACACTTCTTTTCAAACAAGACTGTCTGAAGGTCCAATAAATGTGATATTCCATGCTGGTACATTATAAAGAGAAGAATGTTAAACAGGCTTTGGTAATTGTCATTGGAGAGTACGGTGCCATTTAGTTTGCACCAAATCCAAACAGGGCAAATGTTTCTCATCTCTCCAGGATAAAGTTTAGAGCCAACTCAAGCACAAATTGTGGAGTTCTACAGATAACTTTACAGCAGATTTGTTGTAACAAATCAACGAGTAAAGCCCGTGAAGCTAGCAACAGGAAAGATATAGCCACAAAGAGAGGGTACAAGAAAGGAGGAAGAAATGTCTGTCTTTTGAGTTTTAGCTGCGCTATTCTAGGATATCACCCTTTTTGACCAGCTTCTTTTTGTGACTTACAAACAATTATTTTTTTTTAAACTGGAATGATTGTTTTGCTACAAGATGGAAAACCACGTAGATAAAAACAAGATTTAAGTCCAGCATGCACAAAGTTGCAGGACACTTCACTCCTGTCGATTAAAAAATGCAATTCTATCCTCTGGATGTCCACAGCTCTTTCCCTTGCTGACCGAAAATTGGCAATTCCTCACCCTGCCCTTTTATTACTGCCACTAAATGCAGCTCCATCAGTCCTTGGACAGCTGCTTCGCATGGTTGGAGTGCATTTCATTGTTCTGCTGCTGGAGACTCTTCCCCAGTTTCTTGCTTCTCTATATGGGACTCTGGGGGAATCAGGTACTGTACCTCTTCAGTACTGATTGCCACTTTATCAGGCTGCAGCCACCGCTTTAAATGTTCCAGGGTGCTGAGGGAAAGCAGAAGTAAGAAGTTAAATATAAGATAGCAGTAAATGCCAGTACTGAATTATAAAATGTGGTGGTGTTAACTCTCCATGGGCCTTTCTTCCATTGTATAGGCGCTCCTATGGCTACAGGAGGGATCTATTAACAGACTAATCTGTGTGCCAGAGAAGAAACAGGAATCCACTGTGCTCAAGAAGATGACTGTTTGGTTCCTGACATCCCCAAATGATGTTTTAATGGCATCTGTAACACAAGTCAGGACGTTGTCTCTAAGGGACTGCAGTTCAAAGTATAGGAAACAGCATCTTTCATGAGAGGGAACTAGGACCATTGTTCTATAAGCCTGAACAATTTCTGTTTCCTTTATCTGACCTACCTAACGAGGATGCTAATATTTATATAAAACTTTTATTTTCAAGGGAGAGAGCTTACAAGAGCACTACAGGCTAAGCACAGAAACAGGAGCCAGGAACTCAAGAGTTCTAATCTGAGCTCTGACACCAACTCCTGCCTGGACCTGATCTTGCAAAAAGCTCCTCACAGGTCTCTCTCTTGCTGGAGCAGGTGTGGACTTCAGTGGGACTCTGCGCGGATTCAGGAGCTGGCTTGCATAGAGCTTCTCACTCTAGGCTTAGGCCTAAATTTTTAGATAGTTCCCAACTGAGACATATTCAGCCATATTTTCAGCAAGCCTGAGCATCCACCATTCTAAATAAAGCAACTGAAGCCAAAGCACCTATGAAAAGCAAGTCCAACATGTGTCAAATTGCACACTCCAAAATTGAGGCACCCAAAATTAGTGGACTTTTCAAAATTCAGGCCTTAACCTCTTTGCCACAGTCATCCTATGTATAAGATGGAGATAGGACTACTTTCCTGTCCTGCTGAAATGCTGTAGTAATATCAGTGACTTGCTCAGAAGAGGCCAAGTGTTAAGTATCAATATTACTGTAATGCTATAATTCCCGCACACACTTCACTAGAAATCTCCAACAGTTTTATTTTAAAGAAAGCTCTGCTCTATTTGCTAATGGTAATCCCTGAATCAGTCTGACTGGCCTTTCCTCATCATGCTTGTTACCTCTCTTCATATTCATGTCCCTCCACATAAAATTCAGATTCAAACTTTTCCTGCAGGAACCTATCCCAGCATTCCTTCTTTGCTTGGGCCAGAGTATGCAGCATATCCTTGGAGGTCACTTCCTGAGACAAACCCTTAATTCTCATCAGTCTTCTCTCTGGGGGGGAGAAAAAAATAAGTTTATTTGAAGAGAAAGAAAAACAGGTGGTTATGGCAAGAGAGCTTAAATCCAAAGGGTTAGATTAACTCTGCATAATTAAATGATATTTAAAAGTTAACCATTTTACTACTACTTGAAATCTGGATGAGTACATTCTTTTGTTTAAAGCAATAGGGTTGTCTTTTTTAAAAATTTCATTATTGTGGATTTCTTCATCTGGCTCATGTATTAACTTGTGCTCACTGTAGTTTTGACAGAACACAGTGTCATAGGAAGGAGTCAAATTGGGTCAGCTTGTGGTGGCATAACAGGCCAGGATTTCTTTTTAGAGGCTATCATCTTGTGCTCCAGATTCTAAGTTGTCATTTTAAGACATAAGTCTCTAGCCCTTTTGGTTGCAAAGACTGTGAAACCTTGCAACTCAGCACACAGGCTGAAACAATAGCTGTGAGGTATAAAGTGCTCCTATTAGTTGCAACAGAGTACTGACTCCAAAGCCTAGTCATAAGAATTTAAGTGCCAACATAAACTGTTTAACAACTGATCAAAGCACAAGAGAAGAACTGATCTCAGGACGCATACAATGTGCAAGAAAGAAGAGGGATGATCACATTATGAAGATCTGCACTACTCCTGTGAGTGACTTCTTTTTTTGATCTCTTTAGTGTGCAGGACTTAGGAAAGTACAACTAGTATTTGTTTTGAGTTTTTCTCCCCCAAGCTGGACAGTGGTCACGGATCAATAGTAAACTGCATTTCTCTCCATAAGCACACAACATATTTGATAGAATGATTAGAAGTGTCTCAAAAGGTTTCACAAAGCAACAAATTAGATACAGGTAATACAGACAGAGTCATTATGAGTTCAGAACATATTCCCTATTCATAGTTAAATGCAGTGGAAACTATTTCCTTTAGAGGAGGAACAGTGGTTAACTCTGAATTATTTTTGAAAGACGGTGTGGGATCTTTAATTCACCTACAGAAATACCCAGAAATGTGTAGAAAGGGCCTCAGTTTTAACAGCCCAGCTGAAGCTTAACTAAGTTAATTTTGCAGCTCCTCAGATTGCCAGTACTTCAGTGCACTATCAACCTTGGGTACAAGTCAAATCCTCAGGTGGAGCTTGAGTCCAGAGCCTTTTAATTCAGAGGGATGAGTGTCATCCCCTGAGTTACAATTACACTAACAGAGATACAGAAGCCATCACCATTCTCTAAACTTACTTTCTGATTGAAGCAAACTCAGAAATTGGAATTTTTACCATATACTCACCTAGTGATGCTAAATATATCTCAGAATCTTTCAGAGGTGCCCAGGGCTTCAGATTTGCTTGGAAAGAACCAGCTGGTTCTTCATCCTGGCTTTCTCCACTGATGTAAGAATCTGTGAAGGAATCTGTAAAAGCATCACTAAAGTCATCTTTCTGGTCTGGATCTGGCAGACATGAACAGATTTCAGCCCATAGGTCCTGGCTTGACCTAGTCACTACAGAGTCAACATTCTCAATCATTTTCATTATGCAGAATTCCTGAAAAAAATACATATGATGAATTGTAAGCATCAACTGTAAAACAATGTTTACATCTACACATGATTCTTTCCCTACCCTTAAGTCTAAACAAAGGGAAAGCTTCTAGATTTTTAGAAGGTGATTTTCTGAAAGGAGCTAAGTCTAGTTTCTCAC
Organism: Mauremys reevesii; assembly: GCF_016161935.1. Lineage (NCBI taxonomy): Eukaryota > Metazoa > Chordata > Testudines > Geoemydidae > Mauremys > Mauremys reevesii. The sequence goes on from NC_052626.1 coordinate 59,544,089, forward strand.
TTTCCATAAAGGGAAATTTGTACTAACAGATTGTATACCGCGAATTGCGATTATGTAATCTATTACATGAGTCATAATAGAATGATTCAGAAAAGCTTGCACCTCAGTCAATTTAAAATAATGTCCAGTTTACGCTATCTTTTGTAAAGAGCCACCCTGATTTTGATGGGTCCATCCTGTGACTTACAGGCCATTCACCTAAGCTGGAAATTTTCAAACCAAACACTACTTCGTAATGCAGCAATTCTGCCGCAGTGAACACAGTCCAAGGTTTGCCAGAGCCTATTCACATGGGCAAAAAAGGCATGATTACAAAAACCTTGTTGCTCGGATTATGTAAAAGACAGGTGTGGTTGAGCTCCCGGTCCCATTTTATGCACATCCCCATTCAGGGAGAGGCTAGGGCTGGGGGAAGGCTGCCCCTCTTCCATTCAGGGCACATTCTTTGCCTCAAACTCAAAATCTCAGCAGGGTCAAGTCCGAAGGATAGTGGCGATGCCAATGGCCTCATCGTGGAGGCCCTGTAGCCTCGGGGGAGCTGCTACCGCCTTTTTGGGGAACAACCTCCCAGACCTTTCCCCCGCTGAAGCCAGAGGTGCGCTGACGGCCCCTCCCCCGGCACAGAGGCAGCAGCGACACCCCAGTACCGGCAGAGCCCAAGAACCCACCTACCTGAGTCCCTCACTGCTGCCCCCTCTTACCTCCGGGGTAGGACGAATGGGGACGTACTGAGATTTCACTGACGTCTAGCCTGACCAATCAGCGAATGGAAGGGCAGCACCGCAGAGCCAGCCATTGGCTACAAGAAAGTGCCAATTATTCTCCCTCCTGGAGAGAGGGGGGCGGGGAATGTAGCGCGGTGTTTGGCGTGACGCCATCTTGAAGCCGGGCGGAAGTTGTCCTCACAACAAACGGAGCGCGGAGGGCAGTCGTTGTTACTCTTAATAGAGGAGGGCGTGAAAGTGGGTCTGCGCGGTATGAGGGCTCGGAGGAGGCCCTAGTGCGCCTGCGTAGGTGAGGCTGCTGCTCCCCCTGACCTACTCCACTGCCGCAGGGGCAGCGTGGGGTCCTAGTCAGGTGCGCTAGGGAAGGACGTAGCGTTGTCTGTGCCCCCGCCGGCCGTTCCCCGCGGGCTCTGTGGGCACCGGAGTGGGATCTGCGTTCTCGGCCTGGTGGGCGGGGCGGGGCTGTGCCCCTTCGCGGCCTCCTCCGCTGCCTCAGGCGGTGCCAACTGCCCGCATCGATCCGAGCCCGGCGGCGCCCCTCAGGCTCCTTCGCCCAGCGCTGGGGCGCCCAGCCAGCCCCGGGCGAGGGCTGCCTGCGCCGGCCGCTTCCCGCGGGCTCGAGCGGTGCGAGGGTTTATTTCGTTTGCCTCCGATTTTAACTCGCTGGCACTAGAGTCAGAGGCTTAATTTTACAAACCCTGGTTAAGCGGCAAAGAGTCTTGTGGCACCTTATAGACTAACAGACGTTTTGGAGCACGGATGCATCCGACGAAGTGGGTATTCACCCACGAAAGCCCATGTTCCAAAACGTCTGTTAGTCTGCAAGGTGCCACAGGATTCTTTGCTGCTTTTACAGATCCGGACTAACACGGATGCTTGAAACCCTGGTTAGTCGCTGTCTGCTGAGCGCACCCCCCGGGACCTGCCCCTGACTGCGCGCCACTCCTGGGTGCGAGCGCGGAGGGAGGGAGGCGGGAAGAGAGCTGGAAACTGTCCAGCCCTCTCAGGGCCTTGCACGTTCCCTTGGCCAGTGGGACACACGTGTTGTTTCCCAACGGGATGTTTTTATACCCGAGTGACGTGTTGTTTTGCACTTCGCTGCAGGTGGTAAAGGGGGTGGGTGGATCAAAACTCTTCAGATAAGTCAAGGGGCAGGAGCTTTAAAACAGCAGAGGGCAGCATTTACAGCTTAATTTGGTATTTGAATAGTGAATTTTTAAAAGGTCCTTATATGGCTAACTTTTACACTAGAACCTCTGACTTAAATACCTCGGGAATGGAGGTTTTTCATAACTCTGAAATGTTCCTAACTCTGAACAAACCCTTATGGTGGTTCTTTCAAAAGTTTACAACTGATATTGACTTAATACAGCTTTGAAACTTTATTACATAGAAAAAAATGCTGCTTTCTCTTTACTTTTAGTAGTTTACGTTTAACACAGTACTGTGCTGTATTTGCTTTTTAATCTCTGCTGATGTCTGATTGTGTACTTATGGTTCCAAATGAGGTGTGTTGATGACTAGTCAGTTCGTAACGCCAAGCTTCTACTGTAATAACTTGCAACTGAACATGCTCTGATTCTTATATGCATAAACTTATTGTGTAATTAAGCAACCTATAGTTAGGTGGAGAACACTGTAGGTAATAGTCAGCAATATTCTCGGGGGACTCATCTGACAAATTAGTAGGTTACATATTGGCTTGAATCCCTGCTGTTGCTTTCAGTTATCCCATTCCAATGTTGCCATGTGTTCTCCAGGTGCACCATTTAAAACTAACAAACTTTTGATTAATATTAAAGAGAATTTTTTAATTATTTTAAGTTCTGTAAAGAGATGTAAAAAGGTTTTTATCACTTAAGTATGGAGTAGTTTGACACACATGCACCCTTGTTAAGATTTTCTCCTTTAGGAGAATTACCACAGTCTATTAAATTCTCAACTCCACAATGCAACAGCATGTATAGTTATGCAAGTTAAAATAAGTGAGGTAATGAAATAGTTTGTGATCTGAAGATTCATTGCTTGTAGGGGTATAGACAACATTTCCTCCCCTGTCCCTAATGCACAGCATTGCACAATTGATTGGGGGTGCATTTAAGGGATCTTGTCTTGAAGAAACCAGTTTTGGCCTTTGCTGTGGTCAGATACCACCAAATCAGATGGAGTCAGTGGTCTGATCATATTCCCATCTGGGGAATGGTTGCTTTTTCACATTGACTTCAACTATAATTGTACTGAGAGTGAATCCTTAATTCTGATGTACATGTCACAGTGGGACTTCCCTCAGCCTTCTCCCATCTGATTATCTTTAACATCTTTTAAAACCAGTGGGGCAGGGGAGAGAAAATCTCTCAGCTGAACAAATGCCAGTCAACTCTCATATTGAAAGTAAAGTTTTAAAACTGAAAATAAATAATCTACCTCCCGCTTGTAATATTAACCAACATCACATTTAAACCATCTCAGTGCTGTGTTCTGCACCACAAAGGTCTGTACTTTAATGCTTTAACATATAATATTTTTGTGATTAGTTTCACTATTATTCGGTATTCAGATCTTGTTGCTTATGGAGCTTTCTCATAATTGACAGATTAGTGTGATTTCTAGTTGAAAGGCTTTTGCATATGTGATTTCTGCAGAACCAGTAAAATCTTTATGGCAAAAGGAACAACTGAAAATATTAATAATCTCTAGAAATCCTGAATGGGTGTCAATATTCTTTCATTATAATGAGTTTCAGGCAGAGGTAACCTGGAGTTACCTAGATATAATAAGTCACAAAAGTAATTATTTCTTTTACTTGTCTGTGATAAATCCTGTAAAACCTAGAGATAGGTTATAAGATTTTATTTAAAACAACTCATAATCTTGTGTGAGGCTATTCTTGCTGTAAGGGGAAAAAGTGGTATTTGAAGGGTTTGATGTTCTGTGAGGGAGCTTGACTCCAAAGATGTCCTTGGATAAAAGGCTATAGATGTGCAAAATATCCTCTTCCAATGGCCATGACCTTGGAGTTCTGGGTCACCCTTCTGCCACTCATGGTATAACCTGGAGAGAGTAATGGTCTCTCTTTGAGGTGAGAAGGGAATTCCTCTCTCACTTTCTTAGAGGAAGGTGTCCTGGAAGACTAAACTTGTCTCTGGATGGGCAATAAAGTAATATGTCAAGGAATGTGTAGTGGACATGGAGAATTTGTTACTAGCTCAACACTATTTGTAACTTTCATTTTTAACAGGATCTTGCAGAAAGCCCTTTGTGGGGCTGGGGGCAAAGTTGGGCATTCCTGTTGCCTTTCCCAGCTTTCTGGGTCAGACCAAGGTAGAAAGCCATGTTTTAGCTTTCTCTTTGCTTTTTCCATCTCTTACTTGACTGCCTGTCACTTCCTTTTCATCATTAAGTTTGCATATGTAAATCACATTGGCCATGAAAGTAACTATAGGTGAGTAACTATAGAGACCCTATGGTTTAAATCTGGTTTCCCTTTGCTTTGAGGGCAGGGAATGGGAATGACTGACGGGTACAGAAGGCTGTATGTAATTGTGATTGAGAAGTACAGGGATGTAAAGGTTATTCCCCCTTATTACATGTACAGATAGTAGAAGGTTTCAGAGAGATGAAAATCCACCCTGCCAGAGACTCCACATCTACCTAGCAGCCACCTGTAATGTAAAATTTGGACTCTAAAGGCTGCCATCTTTAATGTCTTCCATCAATCCATACACCAATAGCATTAGATCCACTTAAACTAAAAGCTGGGCAACTGATATTCTGCAAACTGTTGTGGCGCATGGGAGAAAAAAATCAAAATCAGGATGATGTGGTGGTATTTTAGTGAAAATAGATGTTTGAGCTCCAGTACCCTGGTCAAACTCTTATTTATCTAGCTTATGTCTTTTCTCGTAGGTTCCCTCTGCAGCTTTGGTTGGATTCATTCTTTACTTCATGTCCTAAAGTGGTGTGTGCCTGTGACATTACACAGGATACAATCCAGACTGTTGAACAGCTGTCTCCCCTCAATTCTCCAGCCTGAGGTGTCTTTTATACTGCTCTGCTGTGAAAGCAACCACTCCTGGTCTGCCCACACATATATTCCCAGCTATATTATATGAGTGCTATGGCCAGTGACTCTTGAATTACACTGCAGAGCAACACCAGCAAATTCCCAGTCCGAGACTTTTCCCTAGAAATGGGCATCTTGTACTGCCCAACCCTCTCCTGGATAATACAAGCTCATATGAAGTCTGTCATTTTATTAATAGAAAATGATATGCACAAATCCTGTTATCCCAAGTGAAGTTTCCTAAACACCTCAATCCAAGCATACTGATTTAGATAAAACAATAAAACAAGTTTATTAACTACAGAAAGACTAAGTGACTACAAGAAATGAGGCATAAAAATTATAATTGGATTCAAATAAATTATTATCCAATTATGACAAAATTTAGCATAGTCTTGGAAAAAGGAATGAACATAAGGGTATAGACTGTCACAGTGGCATTGCTGTATATTGTTACACAGGATGATAGGGGGTTTAAGGTGTAGTTCTACTCTAAAAGGTTACTGAAATAACACTGTGGGTTTCTTGTTTGTCTTGATTACTTCTGCATCAAATGTGCTTAACTTACAGGTAAGAGTCTCTTCCAACACCCAGTCCTGTAAACTGAGCCTAGGCTCTGACAATCAATCTGGGGTTTTTCCATCTTGCACATCATCACTAGCAAAAATAGCTCTGCAGGCCAAATTAAGCTCAGTGACATCTGTGCTCTACATTGAAGGGGAAGGGATTGCACAAGCGTTGCTACCTCACAGGCATCATTACAGCAGAATCTGAAGACAGTAGAACTGCACTCATATTACCGGCTGGAAGTTAGAAAAAAAATTCTAGTGATTACCGTGGAACAAGAACTTCAGCACGCTCTCCCATAGCTGTGTTGGCTTTGAGAGGCTAAAAGGATTACAAGCTAATAAAAACTTATGTGCTGACTCTGATGATAAAAAAATACAATAAAACTGACCACATATTCACAAGGAGTAAGAAAATGCCATTATCTCTTCAAAGCAGACCTGTACTTGAAGTAGCGCCCCAGTATCAGGGGACTATTATAAAGCCCTTAAATGATACAGATTCCTCCCCACTTCCTTGAATTTTGAGAAGCAATTTTTAGTTGCTGCAAAATATGTAGAAATGCAGGAACTGTGTTTATGTAATTATGGATGTCTGTAGCAATAGTGTTTAGTTTTTTCCTTCTTTAGACATTCAAGTTGTGTTTGTAATGTTGGTTAATTTCTTAATTTAAAAAATGAACTTAAGGGCTTATGTGAGTCCAGAGACATCTTCGTATCTTCGGAATGGGTGTCTTCAAAAACACAGTTCAGTGTTGGTCATAACACTGAGAAGTGTAGAAAAGTGGTAACTGGATACAGAACCTTCTATTTCTATACTGCTAGTTAGAATCCAGCCCAGGTTAGTGGTGACAGAAAGCTGTTGCCATGTATGTTTGGGCATCTGATTCTATATTCCCTGGGAATAAGTGTCCACATCATATGAACCATCATCAGTTAGCCAACTGACAACTCTTCCTAAACTAAAGTACTCTTTTATGCATGGAGGTGCTTTCTCTAGGTCCACATTAAGACATGTTGGCAGAGCAATATGAGGAATTCTTGCATTGCAGCAATCTGTGCTCTGTATATTGTTTGGTCAGAGGTATTGATTCTTCAGGGTCGGTAATCAGGCACATCATGTAACATAAATTGTTTAATGGCTATAGGATGTGTATATCATTTTAATCTTGGCCATTTGTGATTTGGGAAGGATTTGAGTTTTGCTGGGTGTTATCCAAGCTTGTTTTAAAGTCTCTCTCTTTTCCCCCGTCCCTCTCTTTCTCTCCCCATGACTGGCATGCAAGGTCTGGGAGGCCACTGTGCATTTCTGAGAGATGAGCCGTGTGTTGCCGTGTGCTATATTTACTGTGCTCATGGGACTGTTGCTCACAAGAACCATGGCCTGGACTTCAAGTGGGAAAACACATGCTGAGCTACTCAACAATCTTTACAGTGAGTACCACCAGCAGCCCCTCTTCAGGGCTCACACTTAAAGCTGCCGATGAAACTTCACAGCACTTTAACAGTTGTAGGTTTGATTTTCACATTTGACTGAGTGGGATTGTAATCCATCATCCTAAAATGTCCTGCAATAGTCTTGGCACTTATCTTCACCCGCTTCAGAATCTCGATGTCACAGCCTGAAACTGTTCTGTTTCTGATCCTAAACAGGACACGATGCTAGGAAAACTAGCCCAAAGTCTCTCATGTGTGTCTAATTTGAGAATATGCAAAACACCTGTTGTATGATTCTGTAGATTGCATAGAGAGACTGAAGCTGATATAACTGACTGTAAAAGTCAGTGCTCTATGCAGTTAACTCCAATGAGCTGTCTTGGGACTAGAATAGTTATTGGTATTCCCACTACATTTTGGACAGATGATTTGGGTTGTAACTGTAATAGCTTTGAATTCCCCTGTTGCTAGAGCAACACAGTTGTTCTCTCAGCAGGAGTTACTGCAGGGAAATTAGAAATGAAGGAACTATGAACTTCTCTGCAGTCATTCTCCTTAACTTCATAATTTTACATCCTGCCAAGGTGCCTTAAATATGACCTGAAGAAACCACGTATGGGGGGTAACAGTGTAAATACATCTGTCCATTTAGTCCTTTGCCTCTTTGTTGAGACTGCCAAGTGCGGTGCTTGGTAATGCAGGCACTTGCCTGCTAGGAACTGACCTGAGATTGTCAACTCATTTAATGCAGGGCATCAAACTGCTATTGGAAGGTAGCTACTTTTACTCACTATTAACCTGGGATAGATCTGAACCACAAACCGGGAGGCAAACAAGTAGCTCTATTGCCTGTCTTTCCCAAACCATTCACTGCCTCTGTCCAAACCTGAACATGTTACAGTACTAAATAGCTGAAATCTTTCTCTCCATCCTTTTTTTAAGAAAATGGAGTGATTAAATCTCAACGGGTCTTGGATGTGTTATTGGCCACAGATAGAGCCCACTACACCAAGTATTTCCCATACATGGATTCTCCTCAGTCAATAGGTAAGAAATTTGTAGCAGATTGACACTTTTATGGTATGTGTAATGGCTGCACTAATCTCAGTGATTGAACAATGGAGGGAAGACACAGGGTGAGTTTGTAGGTCTTGGTTTACTATGCTAGCAATTCTTGCCTATATGGAATAGTGTCAAGAATGGGAAAGGGGAATAGTTCATGTGCACTCTTACTGCTGGCTCATCAAGAAGAGTATTCGCATGGGTCTACTCGAGGGTTTCTTTGGGAGAAATAGAAAAAGGATCTGCCATTTGGAGTCTGGGAATGCTCAGATGTGATCACGGGGCCACTGTATTTGAAGAACAAAACTCTTTATGAAGTGTAGAAAGAACAAATGGTATGAAGATTAGCCCTGATCGTTGGTAGACCATTGTTTCTTGACACAAGGTATGTCTACATTTAGGGCAGTGTATGGTGTACTGACGCAGCATGTCCCGCTGGCATGGATATAAATAGCAGTGTAGATAGTGAGACATGACTTGAGCAAGTAGAGTGACCAATATGCCTGAACCCTAAGCTATATACCTTACCAGCTCTCTACATGCCCAAGGGGTGCCTCCTACGTCTACATGGCTGTTTTTAGCAGTGTAGTGTCCTGTTGCTGAAGCATTTCCCTGCTGTAGTGAAAGGCTCTGGCAGCTGCCCCACCCAAACTTTTCATTGCTGCATGTAGCTACACACTATAGTGACAAGTGTGGATACAGGCTGCAGTGAAAGCAGGCTGAAGCTACATGTGTAGTGAGTATATACTACACACTGCTGTAAGTGTAAACAAGACAACAGATAGTTCAAAAAGCCATTGGTGTGAATTTCAGAAGTGCAGTGCACCCACAAATCCAGTTGACTTCAGTAGGAGTTGTGTTGTGCATACTCAGTACCTCATTTGTGAGCCAGAAAAGAGGAAAACCTTAAAACATCTGTAGATTCAAAAATTAAATAGATAAATGCAAACAGTATAAACTCAAAGGAGAAAATAGTAAACAGTATTTCTGTATGTGTAAAGTATTCGGTGCTCTCAGGAACTGGATTGTGATACTTAGCGCAAAAGCCTCCTTGAAATAACTTTTTCCTTCCACATGCAAAGTCAGAAAATGGGATTGATTGATTGATTAAAAAGGATGGCTGGAAAATAAGAGCAAAAATCCTGACTCTGCAATTTCATCCATGGTACCTATCATGAGGCATGTTTGAATGGGGGGAGGGGATGTTAGGGGAAATAAAAATTTTGGGTTAGGCAGTAGAATTCTTGTATTTGAAGGATGAAGCCATTTTGTGACTTGCTCATTCATGAATGTCCACATTAACTGAATAATTTCCATGAAAATATTATGAATGCTACATATAACTGAGATACCTGCAGCTAAACACTACACCAGGGGTGGCCAACCTGAGCCTGAGAAGGAGCCAGAATTTACCAATGTACATTGCCAGAGAGCCACAGTAATGTCAGCAGCCCCTCCATCAGATCCCCCCCCTCCCACTCCCAGCACCTCCTGCCCACTGGTAGCCCCCACTGATCAGCACCTCCCTCTCCCTCACCATGCCTCCTGCCCACCACAATCAGCTCTTTCATGGCATGCAGGAGGCTTGTGGGGAGGGGAGAGAAGGAGAAGTGAGGGCACGGCAGGCTCAGGGGAAGTGGCAAGAAGCTTTGGGAAGGGGTGAAGTGGGGTCAGGACCTGGGGCAGAGCCAGGGGTTCATCAGTGAGCACCCCAGCACATTAAAAAGTTTGCTCCTGTAGCTCCAGCCCCCGAGTCAGCACCTATGCAAGGAGCCGCATATTAACTTCCGAAGAGCCGCATGCGGCTCTGGAACCACAGGTTGGCCACCCCAGCACTGCACCCACACTTTTGTTTTAGCTTTACTCCGTTCTGTGAGACAGGTTTTTTTCCTAAGACACAAAGCATAGTAACCGTAGTGTACATTGATATTTCACTCATGCATGCTCAGCCCTGAAAGCTTCCCTCGCAACTTCGTCTAAATCAACATTTCCAATAAACAACTGAAGCTGAAATCTCTCTCACTGAGGTATCTGAACACAGATATCTAAATTTCCTCCACACACATACATCTGTAGCACAGGCAGATACTGTTTGTAGCTTTTCTTCCTCCTTTCCTGAAATCTTGAGGGAGTGAACCTTGAATTATTATTATCCATTCTAAGACTTCTCCCTGCTGCCTCCACTACCACCTCTCTATTGATTTCTCTGGCAACTTATTTTCCTACACCAAGCATATTGAAATATGTTTGATTTTTTTGGTCTTCTATTTTGAGCGTATCCACTTTGTGGCTTAATGCTAGACAATTTGTGGTATTATAGTACTTAACTATTTTTTGTGGCTATTATGCCCCCCCGCACCCTTCCTTACAAACAAACTCATAACAGGTCAATTCTGTGCTCGGAATTCTTATTGATTGGAGTGGCTGCAAAAGTGGGCTCTAAGCAACAGAAGAACTGTCTTGGTTGTGAATGAGCCTGAAAAGTTGTTGATTGGAATACTTAGGTGGTGATTGGAACAGTCAGGAGCTGAAATATTGCTCTTAGCTGCTTTGCTGTCATTAACACCCCCTAGAGGAGGTAGTTTAAGTCAGTACATTGCCTCAGATAGGTGGGAGAACAGAAAAGGTTTGCATTATTGAAAGAAAAATAAAAACAGTTTAGAGGTGGTAATAGTAATTATACAGACATGGTCATAATTTCATATTACCTGTGTTTAACGGTCAGTGGTTTCTTTTCAGGATATAAGGCTACAATCAGTGCACCCCACATGGTAAGATAAACTTTCCATTCTATTCATAGACTTGGAGGGTAGCTTTAATTTAAAAGATGTAATAGCAAGTTGACATAGGTCTTATATGCATGAGCGTTGGACACTGCCTTGTACCGCATGTCATTTATTACTGGTGTCCTGTACAACCGTGTGAAATACTTACAAACAGTTTTAAGGAAGGACAGTCAACCTTGAAAAATCAATTGTTAGCCTTATCAAGACAGAATTATTGTTTAAAGTGAAGTTTTCTATTTTTTCAAGAGATCCTCTTCCTTCACAAGCCAGATATTTTCTGCTACACATTCCACTAATGAAATCCATATTCCTAACAACTTTCAAAGGTGATGTCATCAGAATGGTTTTACAAACTCAACATTGGGACATCACTGCATGGGAAGGAAAAAGTTTGTTTTTAAACATAATATGCTTGCACAATTAACACAATTCTCTCTGGAGAAACTGGGGGCATGAGAGAAATTATCATCTCTGTGTGAAAGTGTGCATCATATAATCTTGTTGGTGTTATCCCCATAGCATGCCCATGCTCTGGAGTTGCTGAAGGATCAGCTAGTGGAAGGAGCAAAGGCCCTGGATGTGGGATCAGGAAGTGGTTACCTCACAGCTTGCTTTGCAAGAATGGTGAGCAAAGTACAAGATTATTTGCTTCTTTGCTTGAGATAAATATGAAGAAAAGTAATCTGCTTCTTAAAGCAAGCCTATTATGGTTTTTCTCTCCAGATCAGCTTAAACAAGAGATAAATGTGATCCCTCCAGTCAGTTTGAATATAAACAGATGGTGTATCTGCCAACAGAAGTACGATCTAGTAGACAAATTAACCCAGTATACACTGAAAAGGGAGTGAATTAAGTGCCATATACAGAAACGGTCTCTTTCTGACTTTCACTTGCTTTGTTGAACTTAAGAAACATACTCTACAGAAAATGACTTAATGAAAGGAATTTCTGAAAATACTCTTAGAGCACTAGAAGACTGCCCATGACACTCTCCTACCAGGGAAATAGTCACATTTTCAAAAAGAAATCCTGACAAGGAAGGCTTTTGTTTCCTCTTCCCAATCTACCTTTAGCAGATGACTGCATCTTTCCTAATGAATGCTGATTAGTAATCCCCATAGACTGGGCTAGTCATCTTTCAGGTAGCTACATTGGAATACATTGCCTAGGGAGGTTGTGGAATCCTCATCATTGGAGATTTTTAAAGAGCAGGTTAGACTAACACCTATCAGAAATGGTCTAAATAATACTTAGTCCTGCCATGAGTGCAGGGGACTGGACTAGATGACCTCTTGAGGTCTCTTCCAGTCCTATGATTCTATAAACAGGATTACCCATCATTAAAACTAACTTGATACAGAATTTGCACCTCCTATTCAGATATTTCCCCAAAACAGATAATTCCCTGGAAATTCTCTCTAATCCTTCTATTGCAACAGTAAAACACCTGTACAATGCACAATCTCTATATGCACATGTCTGTTTTTCAGGTGGGTCCCACAGGGAAGGCAGTAGGCATAGAACACATTGAAGAGCTGGTCCATGAATCCATTAGAAATGTCAGAGAAGATGACCCAACTCTGCTCACTTCTGGCCGTCTGAAACTTCTGGGTGAGCTCTGTAGCCCATGACCTTATTGTTTCATTCCTGTACCTGAATGCATTGTAGCCTGGCAGTGCTTAGCCCTTGCTGTTTCTGGAGACCTGCCTCTCTCAGTGGTTGGCATAATTTTCTTTTTTTTCGGTAGTACTCAAGTGCTTGTCACAGTATTATTAATTAAGAAAGAAACTATATTTTTCTGTTGAATAACTTAATTTCCACAGGTAAGTGCAAATTAAAGGTTAGGTGGCTAATAACACTGACTGAAGCCATATATAATGTAGGCAGGTGCCATTCAACTGATCCATCTCTAACAGCTCTGTCAATACAACCTTCTCCTTATGGGTATGCAACAACTCTTTTATTTCAGTACTAAGCCCCTCTTAAGTAAAGATTGCTGATAATATCAAATAACTGGGTTTGGTTTTTGACCATATCTCCATTGGAAACTACCAAACTCTACTTCTGTTGTGACCCATCAGATTTAAATGTAGGTCTCTGGAGTCCTGCGTCTGCACTAACCTGCTTTGTCATGCAGGGTCTGTCCCAGCTCTGGTGTTTCCTTCCTCTTACGGTGTTGCCTGTTTCCAAAATCTATCTTTCTTTAAAAATGAACTTTATAGAGCAGCCTGTCTTAGTAGGCTTCTTGTAGAAATCCAAATTGCCAACACAATTGACATACAAAAGCCTTCCTCACATATCTTTCAAGTGAAAAGAAAGATAGAGGGTTCTCTAGGTTGAGTTACCATATGAACAAGGATCTTCATTGCACATTCCCTCTCTGCAGTTGGAGATGGCAGGCAGGGATACCCTGAAGAAGCACCTTATGATGCTATCCATGTTGGAGCAGCAGCAGACACTGTACCAAAGGAGGTAAGAATTAACAGACATGTCATCTGTCTGCATTCATTCCCTTGCACCTGTGGCTGTAACAGAACTGGAATAGCTTCCTTTCTGTTCTGTGTGAAGCTGGCAACCCTGTAAACGCCTTTGGTGGACATAATAGACCTCATAATCAGCTTTACTTTTGTCTTTCTTTCCTTGTTCAAACTGTTTCTGGTCCTTGCTGATATTTACTCCTCTGTTTGCCAGTTGCTGAAAGAGTTGAAGCCAGGTGGCCGGTTGATCTTGCCAGTTGGGCCTGCAGGTGCAAACCAGGTTCTGATGCAGTATGACAAAACCAGTGATGGGCAAATCGTGGAAACACAACTGATGGGCGTGATCTATGTTCCCCTGACAGATAAGGAGAAGCAGTGGCCTCGGTAAAAATCTGTTTCCCTGATTGTAATTTGTCTTTTGTTCCACTTGCCCTTGTCACTGGCAAGATGTTGACAGAAGCTCATATCTCCAGAATCCGCTGGCTGAAAGATCCACCCCCAGAATCCTAGCAGATGCAGCTGGGAAGGGGCATACATGCTCAGGCACAGCAAGAGAGCTGTGTGCATCTCCTTCTATTTTAGAGACTAAAGAATAATGGAGCATGCTAGCTTCCATCACAATCTGGCCTTTTGTTTTCATAAGTATTATATTCAGATGCATTATCATGGTAAAGGAAGATTGTGAATTTATTCACAGCAGTAACACAGTTGCCTTTTTTCCACCCATAGGGATGAAGTCTGATAGAAGATCACTTATAAAGTGATCTTGGAAAGCTCATGAACCAGTTCCTGAAGAAGCGACTATAGATGGCTTTGCTTTATAAATCAATTTTTTTTTCTAACTTGGACACATCACAATGGCATTTTCTGCTTTTTAAAGAACTCAATACAGAGGAGTTAGAGAAGAATATGCTTCCAGATCAGTCAGAACCCAGTTCCTAAGCTGTGGAGATCTTGTCTGATTTTCTTCCTGGACTGAGTAAAACCAGATAAGCCCAGTTGTCCTCTTTGGTCAGCTCCACATACAATATCTATGTAAACAGAGAATGGAGAGTGTGCAATACTGTTACAGATTTGAGAATTCATGTGTATTGTACTTGATTAAATGGTAGCGCATTATATTCATGACTTGCTCGTCTGATGCTTGAAGAAAAATTACAGTATGTATTTGATCCAATTAATCTTCTAGATTAAACATATTCTTTTCTCATCATCTTTTTGGTGAGCTAGTTAATCAGCCGTATGAACACACTGTTCCCCAGATGAAGCCAGGACTTGGTGTTAGCAATCATGCGTGCTTACTCAGAATTGAGATACAGGCTCCTAAGGCTTTATCTTAAATTAGGCACTTCTTTTCAATAGAGGGGAAAAAATGGGTACTCATTAAAATGAAAGAGACAGGTCCCATGTTTCATATGATGCTGATTAGCACCATTGTTGTGGCATCTTCTGAAATTGGATTGTGCATGTTCTAGGAGCTGGAGTTCTTTTCTCCCTTCAAATTGGGCCCTGACTGTTGGTGATCAAATTAATAGGTCTGAAATAAGGAAGCTCCCACTAGGGATATAAAAGGGTAACAGGTAAGCATTAGGCTTACCATTAACCCCCTGCACATCAGCCAGAGCAGCCCCAGCTGCGCCAGGTGCAGGGACCCCAGTATCGTCCGCCCCCCATACCTCAGGGCCCAGCTGAAGGGACCTTGGTTAACAGATATAATTTTAATCATTTAACCAGTTAACTTCTAGAACAAAATTTACATCTCTAGTTCCTAGTAGCATTTTATGCTGTACCATTATCTAGATAAAGGATTTCCAATGCTGTCTTCATGCCAGCAATTTGTGGGTGCTACACATTACTGTATATGATACAAATCACACATGGGCATAGTTTGGGGGGGAGTTGAGGGGGACATTTGTTTCCTTAAACAGAGGAGAGGCTTGGGGGGCATGTGCCACTCCCCACCCCTGATTTTCTGTGAAGGCCAAGCTGCAGGGGAGGGGAGTTCTAGCCATCCTGTGCAGTGCTGCCTCCATCCCTAATGGCCCCCTATCGGCATAGTGGGGCCAGGTGGGGAGCAGGTTGCAGCAGCTACTCTGGGTCACTACTTCTGCAGCTGGATGCTGCCTCCTGTGTTCTAGTGCCCACCTGTTTCCTATACAGGTTAGATTGCCAAGCTTCCAAGATTGCCCTGGAGTCTCCAGGAATTCAAAAATAATTTTTCATTATAGATTGTCGTGTGATGAAATCCCTACGATCATGTCTACCCAAAACTGGCAACCCTACAACTGAGTGGCCGTGGGGATGGGATGGGGAAGAGATGGGGCTAGGGGAGGCAGCTGCAGCACAGGGAGGCATGGGCGCAGCCACATCACCGCAGCAGCCAGGGCCAGAGTTCTCAGGTCACCGCAGCAGCAGGGTCTCCTCTCCCGCCCCAGCGGAACTGGCTTCAGCGTGCACGTGTGTGCCTGCGTACATGGGCACCCGGCACCCAGCCCGCCCCAGCAAACTGCGCCAAAGGAAATCGGTGGAGACGCGCCAGCCCTGCTCTGCCCACGCTCCCACCGCGACCCGGCGCGGCAATGGAAAAGGGGGGGATGTCTAGTACTAGGGGCGGGGGGTGTCCAGCTCTAGGGGCGGGGAGTTCTGTGTCGCTTGTGTTAAACGTCACCGGGAGCGGGCTGGGGTGATTGGCTGGGCTGCGGGGGCGTCACGCGCCGGGGTAGCTCAGTCCGGGGCCATGTGGGCGAGGCCGCCGGGGGCTGCCGAGCCGTGGCTGCTCCTCGCTGGCCCGAGAGTCCGCTGGTCGCTCGCCGCGCTAGCGCCCGTGGGCGGCCGCATGGAAGAGCCCGGCCCGGGGAGCAGCGGGGCGGGGGACGCGCCCCCCCCGGCCAAGAGGCGGCGGCTGCTGGCCGGGGAGGAGAAGCGGCCGGCCCGCGGCGAGCGCTACGTGCCGCCCCCGAGGAAGCGCAACCTCGGCGTGAGCTTCAGCGAGACGCACTTCGCCGAGACCCGCTACTACTTCGAGGGCGGGCTGCGCAAGGTGCGGCCCTACCACTTCGACTTCCAGACCTACTGCAAGGGCCGCTGGGTGGGCAAGAGCCTGCTGCACGTCTTCAGCACCGAGTTCCGCGCCCAGCCCATCGACTACTACCGGGCCGCGGCCAGCGCCGGCCGCCTGCGCCTCAACGAGCAGCCCGTGCGGGACCTCGGCATCGTGCTCAAGGCAGGTCCCCGGCGCCTCCGCCCGCCAGACTCTGGGTTCCCTTACCGCGGCTTGGCACCGGTGGGGGCGGCCGTAGCTTACGTCTGGGGGCGGGTTATCTCAGGAACATGCTCCCCACCCTTGGGGACAGAGATCCCTTCCCGCGTGCAGCGCCCCTCTCCCCTCTCCGGCCCCTCATCTTCTCACACTCCTTCCTGCTACCCCCATGGCCGCAGCTGGCCGCTCTGCCTCCGCGGGGAGCAGCCCTCCCCTCTGGACCGCTGGCTCCCTACAACGGTCATTGCCTGGCTGTGTGTGTGGAGGAAGGGGTGTCCTGTTTCCCACTGTAGAAGAACCGCTAGAGCGCAAGCCCTCTGTCTAGACTACCAAAAACTGCTAATTAAAACAATACTTTGAAATGTGTGTAGCTAATTTGAGGTGACCTGGAGTGGAGAGGAGAATAGCCCACATAAAGAGAACCTAGTTCTCTAGTATGTCATGATGGTTTTTTTTGTTCTTCCATTCATATGGGAAAAGAAAATAATGTAATATATTTTGGCCACAGCCACGTTTAAACATAATTGTTTTGTATTGTGGTGGGACCTGAAGCTATATGCAGTACAAACCTACAGGAAGACCTAGTCCTTTATCTGAGGAGCGCAGAATAAGGCTTTCTCTGCATGGGGATGCTTTTCAGTATAACTTAAAGTGTGACTTTAAATGAAAAGTGCTGGATGTAACTTCATGGTGGCATTTGGAGCTGTATTAGTTAAAATTTCAGGGCATAAGCAGTTCACCTGCAGGAGTCAGGAATGAATTTATCTCCCTCAGACAGCGTTGCACATAAGTGGCCTTTTGCATTATGAGTCTTTCCCCCTTCCTAAGAAATACTAGGCATGGGAACATTATTTGAGATAGGATTTGATAAACCAGTATGCTTAATGATTATAATACATTCCTATTTTCCAGTATATTTTTAGCTGGTTTCTTAATGTTGGGTCCCACGTTATTCTGGACTTGTGTTATCTATCCCTTATTTCTCGCTGATCAAGGATATTTGGGGAAATCATATCTATTCTGATGATCTGTTTTGCTTGTAGAATAATGATTTTCTGAGGAATACAGTGCATCGCCATGAGCCTCCTGTCACTGCTCAGCCTATCCAGATCTTGGTAGAGAATGACGAGGTGGTTGTCGTGGACAAACCCTCGTCTTTACCTGTACACCCATGTGGCAGATTTCGACACAACACAGTCATCTTCATCTTGGGCAAAGAGCATAACCTAAAGGAGTTGCACACTATTCACCGGCTTGATCGCATGACGTCTGGTGTGCTCATATTTGCCAAGACTGCAGAAGTGTCTAAAAGGATTGATGAGCAAGTTCGGCAGAGACAGGTGAGAGCTGAGGACTTAAGTGATTTTCAAAGTGCATCTTTCAAGAGCTCTTGAAGCAAGTTTGGTCCAAGTACAGGCTGTTGGCCAAACACAAGTCCCAAAGTTTACATTGCAGTCTGTGGCTGCTTTAACTTTTAATGCATAAATACAGCTTATGTCTAGGGGCATTGCATTTTAGGACCTGTGGTCTCAGTAGGTCAGCGCTTTTTCTTTAAGATGAAGACAGGTGCAAATTACATGCACCCCTTGTGCTCTTGGTAAGATGCTAATGTGGTGCTCCACTGAGCAGAATTTGGGGTGCCTCAGTAGGTTGTATAGTAGATAAGTGTGCTAGTTTGTGAGACAGTTATTGAGAGGCTATTGGTGTTTTAATAAAAACCCTATTTCCGTTTTGAAGAACTCAGGTTCCCCTGTAAATGTTCTATGCAATAGCCTGTTGTGACATTCCCCAGGGTGCATGCTGAACTGCTATGGCCCCTTAGCTCTCCAGCCTCAGATGCCTTTTACATTGCTTTGCTAGTGAATAGCAAACCTCTCCAGGCTCTGATCACTCACAGCCACCAGCATGCAAAGTCTCTATAAGCTGAGTACATGAATGATGTGTCCTGCCATCCATAAATAGATACAGGACAACATCCGCATATCCCTGAGTACCTTCAGTAGCCCACAGGACCGTACAAGCTCATAAATTAGTCCGTCATTCCTACAAAAGGGTAATGAATATGCATCAGCCTTTGTTGTCTCAAGTGTAGACTTCCCAAACACTTCAACCTAAACACACTGGTTTAGATAAAACAGTATCTTTCTCTAGTTAATAAACTTGTTTTAGATTTTAAGTAGGGCTGTCTATTGATTGCAGTTAATGCATGCAATTAACGCAAAACAAATTAATTAGATTTTAAAAAGTCACGATTAATCGCAGTTTTAATCACACTGTTAAATAATAGAATACCAATTTATTATATTTTGGGTGTTTTTCTACATTTTCAAATATATTGATGTCAGTTATAACACAACATTAAAGTGTACAGTGCTCTCTTTATATTATTTTTTATTACAAATACTTGCACTGTAAAAAAGATAAGAGATTGTAATTTTCAGTTCACCTCATACTAGTCCACTCAGTCCTACTTGTTCAGCCAATCACTCAAGTCACAATTTTGTTTATATTTATGGGAGATAATGCTGGCCCCTTCTTGTTTAGCGTCACTTGAAAGTAAGAACAGGTTTTTACATGGCACTGTTCTAGTCAGCATTACAAGGTATTTGCGTGCCAGATATGCTAAACATTTGTATGCCCTTTATGCTTCAACTTGTGGGCTCTAAAGTTTTACATTGTTTTCTTTTTGAGTGCAGTTATGTAAAAACAAAAAATAATTCTACCTTTGTAAGTTGCATTTTCACGATAAAGATTGCACTACAGTACTTGTATGAGGTGAATTGAAAAATACTGTTTTTTTACAGTGCAAATATTTGTACACAGATAATATAGAGAGTACTGTATGCTTTGTTCTGTGTTATAATTGAAATCAATATATTTGAAAATGTAGAAAAACATCCACAAATATTTATAATAAATTAAATTGATATTCTTTTATTTAACAGTGAAATTAAAACTGAAATTTATACACAACTATTTTTTAATCTTGCGATTAATTGTGATTTCTTTTTTAATAGTTTGATAGCCCTAATTTTAAGTAATTTACAAGTGATAAGGCATAAGTCAGAGTTGGTTACAAAAGAAGAAAAAAGATAAACACACAAGCAAATTCCTAAACTTTACCAAGGTTAATAAGTTTAAAAGCAAAAAGTTTCTCTCACCCCAAAACTTTCAGTAGTCTGTACTGGCTGGAAAAACGGCTAGGCCAGGACCACTTACCCCCAGTTCCAACACCTATGAGGGAGTTTCTCTGAAAATATCCACTCAGTGTGCAGCAGCAGTTAACAAAGTGAACAGAATGTTGGGAATCATTAAGAAAGGGATAGATAATAAGCCAGAAATCCATAGTACACCCACATCTTGAAGACTACTTGCAGATGTGGTTGCCCCATCTCAAAAAAGATATATTGGAATTGGAAAAGGTACAGAAAAGGGCAACAGAAATTATTATGGGTATGGCATGACTTCCATATGAGGAGAGATTAATAGGACTGGTCTTTTTCCAAGATGAAAAGTCCAACTGAGAGGGGATATGATAGAGGTCTATAAAAATCATGACTGGTGAGGAGAAAGTAAATAAGGAAGTGTTCTTTACTCCTCATAACACAAGAACTAGAGGTCACCAAATGAAATTAATAGGCAGCAGATTTAAAACAAACAAAAGGAAGTACTTTTTTTCACACAATGCACAGTCCATCTACAGAACTCGTTGCCAGAGAATGTTGTGAAGGCCAAGACTATAACAGGGTTTTAAATAGAACTAGATAAGTTCATGGAGGATATGTCTATCAATGGCTATTAGCCAGAATGGGGAGGGATGGTGTCCCTAGCCTCTGTTTGCCAGAAGCTGGGAATGGGCGACAGGAGATGGATCACTTGATGATTACCTATTCTGTTCCCTCTGGGGCACCTGGCATTGGCACCTGTCAAAAGACAGGATACTGGGCTAGATGAATCTTTGGTCTGACCCAGTATGGCCATTCTTATGTTGAAGTGGTTTCCTTTATATACATAGTTAACACCTTGGTTCAGTAACTCTCAACACCCCCACTGTAAAAATTGTTCCAGTACCCTAGCTCTCCTTAGTTTAGTGATGCACCTTTTGTCTTTCAAGTGATCATCTATGAGTAAAGATGGGAGAGGAGAGGTATATAGAGGCATTTTTTCTCCCTTATACTCTGACCCTTTGCACTCGAAAAGTCTTTGCTGGGTCATGGTGTCAGGCAGTTCCATGGCGTATGTGAATTGCCAACTGTCCTTCAGGTGAATTATAAATTTCTTGTTTACTGCGCTTGTGCTGGTATATCTCTGATTAAGCAGGTAATGCTAGGTGATGTCTTTGAGAAAATGGTCTGCGGGCATTACCCAGAACTACAGCGTATTTCAGTAACAATCCTATAGTAAAATCTCATAGCTCCATATATAATGTTGATGCACAAATTTTGACAGGACAGTATTGTTCAGTAGATTGAGTTTTCAAACGATACCTCACAAGTCATACTTTGTACAAAATATATCATAACCATATAAAAGTGCCGAACATGGGGTACAGGGTGTCACACCCGCAACCTGCCAATCCCAGTTGTGGCACTCTGGCTTTTAAGATTTGCAGCAAGGGCACAAAAGTAAGGGGCGACAACAAAAATCTGAGAATAAATCTTGACATAAATTTGGGTTTAATGTTAAAATAGTTTCCTAGGTCTTAGTTGAAATGTTAAATTATGAAGTTATCAAACTCCATTAATAAAGTACACCTGAATGGGACAGAAGCCACTGTAGGTCTAAATAGAAGACTTCATTTTATAATGAGGTACACTTGAGATGCTTGTTTGCTTCTCCTGTTATCTGCAATCCTCTTCCCCACATCTGTAAGTGAAGGGGAGGGCAGGAATGATTAGTATTAAGCTTAATTTAGCTGGAGCTCAAGAGAGATTTGCATTGAGTCTGGATTGATGTGTTTCTGATGTTCACTCTGTTTTCCCCCTGTAGCTGGAAAAGGAGTATGTCTGCCGCGTGCTTGGGGAGTTTCCAGAAAATGAAGTGACCTGTGAGGAACCCATCCTGGTTGTTTCTTACAAAGTGGGCGTGTGTCGTGTGGACCCCAAAGGCAAATCCTGTAAAACTGTCTTCCAAAGGCTTAGTTACAATGGCAAGACTAGTGTGGTCAAGTGTTTTCCATACACGGGTCGCACCCACCAGATCCGGGTCCATTTGCAATTCCTGGGATATCCTATTGTCAATGACCCCATCTACAATATGGAAGCCTGGGGTCCTACTAAGGGTAAGGGTGGCGAGATTAATAAAACAGATGAGGAGCTTCTCAGGGCTTTAGTGGAAGAACATCGTTCCAAACAGAGTTTGAGCATCTTGGACATTTCAGAGGAGGACCTGAAGCCCCTTGTGGGAAGTGAAGAATGTGACCGTTCAGATTACTGTACTAAAACAGTTGAGATTACGCCTATAAGCGCAGACTCCTGCAGAACTGAGGACTCTAAGGATCAGAAAGAAGCTGAAATACTGGCTTGTTTGCCAAATTATGATACCAGACCAGAAACACATGAAGCAAACCCTGAAGGAGCTAGTTCAAGTGGGAATCAGGATGGACATTCAGAAGAAAAGGACCCTCTGTGTGAGGAGTGTAAAATAGTAAGGCAGGACCCATCTCCTAGGGAGCTGGTGATGTACCTGCATGCCTTACGCTACAAGGGAGCAGAGTTTGAATACAATTCCAAGATGCCAGACTGGGCTCTAGAGGACTGGGATGAGAGCTAAGAATAGATACTGAGACTCTTGTGTTTCATTTTAGTTTTGTTGGAAGGAAAGTATTTGCTAAAGTCCTGAACGTGTGTGTGGTAAAAATATCTCATTGGAGCTATTGCGATCTTCCATCATTATTTATTGTGTTGTGCCTGGATTGCTTGAGAATTTTGAGGCAGTGGGAAGAGTTCTTCCTGACTAGTCTTGAGAACTCTTTCCTAACAGTGAACCTGCTGACAGCTACTGAAGGGAGATGGTTAATGCAAGACACCTTAACTATGTTTTCCTTTAAGATAGTAACAGTGAGGGGTAAAAATATTACTCAAAGGTGGGAAGCTTGGAACAATTGCTTCCTCTTCTGACCACTGTGGGGTGCATCCTTGTCTGCAAATTGAATGCAGTTGTTTACTAAATGCATACAACTAAGACAATCAGCATCTTGGCTCTTTTCCTGTATGTCAGTTATCTAACTCCCTTATCTTTCTGGGTAAGAGTTGGTGAGATGTTAGTCAATCTAAAATACTTCAGGTGTCACACCCAGATCAATTTCAGTTATGTTCTTAGTTTTGTTCATACCAAGGCACTGTGCAGGCTAGTTCTTTTCCTGCCAGGTTAATCTTCATTCATTTTATTTGGAGTTATGTTGCATTGTGCAGTTCTTGTCAATAAGACATTTCCATCCTCTTGTGTGTGTTTCCAGCTTCCTTTTTTTTTTTTTTTTGTTCTAGCATGGAGCACAGTCTGTTTTGGATAGGCGTACCTACAGCTATGGACTCTAACAGCAAATTAGACCATTTCTTTGGGCTACTGAATTTTTAGTTGGAGCAGTATGCTTGTCCAAGAAATTTTGCAAAGCTGATTTAAGGACAATCTCTACATACTTTAACCAGTCTCTTGTTTCCTTTCCCTATATTTTCTACCTCCTCCCATATAGTTTCTCTCCTTATTACTTAACCCCCATTACGCTCTATACTGTACATCTTGTACTGCACATATCTTTTCTAACATATCTTAACCACTCCCTTCCATGTACTCACACACAGGGCTTAGAAAGCTTAACAAATACATAATAGCCAGAAAGCTAAGTCTGATATGGAAGGTGGCAGGGGCTTGCTGTTTCAAGGACGGCTCTACTCCACCCTTTTTTGGTTGTTCTAAGCAGGGGTGTTTCTACTATCCTAGCCTTCATTTTGCAGCTCCCAGCCTCAGTAGAAGACGCTTCAGTGTCAGCCTCTGCTGTTGCTCAGAGACTTTGTGAGCTGCCGCAGAATGAAACACCTGATTGCAATAGTGATACCAACAAGATATAGGGTTCTGAATAGTAAAAGTAAAACTGAAAATACCTAAGTTAGTTTTCACTTTGCTGCAGCTTGTTCTGAAAGTTCTAACCCACAGCTGAGGCATTTCAAGAATTAGAGCACTCCATCTGTTTGTGTGTGTGAGACAATTTAGGATGTAAAAAAATGTTAACCTTGTGTGGCTTTTTTTTTTTTTTTTTTTAAGGGCAGGACAGTGATGTTCTCACCAGGACATTTCCTATTTGCCATGGCAAAGTGGATTTTTCCATCCCAACCTTAAATAATAATGCTTATGTTGGTAGATGTGTGCTAGCTCCTTTGTACTTGCCCTGCATTGGACTGTAAACCCAAACCTGTACAAGCCAGTGCATTGCTGGTAATTTTTTTGTCTGATGTTAGGAAGTCTAGAATGTTATTGGCTTACTCCAAGGATGCCAAGAGTGCATCTAGAATAGAAAAAAGAGTGGGGATCTTGGCCAAACAAAAATCCTCTCTCACTACCTAGTGCTTTGTTTGATCAACATGCATAGTCCTTTGATTATTACAGCAGCACTTAGAGGCCTTGACCAGAGCCTTATGTGGTATGCATTGCCCACACACAATAAGATAGCCTCTGCCCTGATAAGGCTTACAGACCAACTGTGACCATTCGCATCTAATCTTCTATTTGCCCAAACTGGAGCCATATCTTCAAAGAGGGTTTCTTCAGTATTCATAATATTGACCATGTGAAATACAAAGGTGACTTAAAGTAAGAGGCGGCACAACTGCCACTTTACCTAGTAATTTACGCATGTTAATGCTAAGTGCTTTCTTTATTATTCTGTGGATATAGTGTAGGGGGGAAGTACAGAGGCTCCATGATTTACCAGCTAGTATGTCACATTGCCTCATTCTGCAAAATGAAAGATCATTAGCGTAACAACAGAGGGGAAGGGTTTTTTTAACTCTGGTTTATCTTTGCCGATTGACACGTTGAAGAATGTGTTGAATTTATCATTCTGCCACTTGAATAAATACATCCAACAGAGGAGGTCCTCTAGCAACACCAGGAAAGACCAGAGTTGCTGAGAGTGCATGCACACATGGAAAAAAACCACCCACCCTACAGCGTTTTAAATAAATAAATATATATACACTTTTTAAAAATCCTTGGCGGATCATTGCATAAAGCTGATGGCAAAGAACAAATAAATCTAGGCAAACCCTTCCGTCCATCCTTTGACGAAATTAATTTTGAGCCTGGAAGCCATGAAAGCTCCAGCTGGAGCTCTCGGGGGTTCCATACTTCCTGATGAGGGAATGGCAGCCCAGCCTCAAGCTGTTGCTCTCAGGATCTGAACTCCCAGTACCATAGGGAGCCTGGAAGTTCAGAGATCCCCATCTCCTGTTGGGGCTTCCAGGCTGTCTGTCACTGAGCCAGACTCCCTAATCAACTTGCACCCTGGATGCCTATACTCTGTTGGCTCAGGGAGCCAGCTGGTGTGGGAATTCGGTAGCCCTAGGCTTACCATCCATGTGGCCAGGCTGCCATGGAGCTAGTGGACCATGGAATCCCTGGCAGCTGCTGATCTGGTTCATGTCTATTTCATGGCTGCTCAGGACTGAAGGGTAGCCTTGAAAATGACCCTTTGATATCTGCTAGTCAGTGGTGGGAAGTAGATGAAACTGATATAATTCATGTCAGTTTCACAAGCAACTACTTGGGAGCTATTTCCACAGGTGCTGGAACTAAGAATGATACCACGCCCCCAACCTTGAAATGGTTTCCGTTATATACAGGGTTTACAGTTCAGTTTAATGGCTCTCAGCACCCCCTCTATACAAATTGTTCCGGTGCCCCCTGCATATTTCATTTTGAAAACACTGTTTTGGTGTTTCGGAAACATGATTTTTCAGAATCTCCAGTTCATGGGAAATTTTGAATGTTGAAATTTTCCCATGACCTGGAAATTCCAAATTTCAGCTGACTGTAGTCCCAAGTTTCATTCTGCTGTCTCCTCTATCTCTTCTGTAAGAGGATCACCACAGGAAGCAAATCCCTTATAATGCTAAAGTGTGGAGGTAATTTATGTTCCTGTGTGGTGAACGGCCTATTGTGGAAAATGTTGGGGAAGGAGTAAGTACAAATAATGTTTTGAGTGCTGTGTCTTAACTTCATTTTTTTTCTGGCCATGCTTAACAGTTACTATTAAGGCCTTAATACACCACAACATTATCTAATGTATCCCATTGCTCATAGAGAAACTGACTGTGATTACTGGCCACAAAACAACTTGAACTGTGAGAGGTTAAGGCTTATTATTCAAGCATCCTCCCTGTGAGCATCACAATTCATTGTTTTATTTGAGTTAAAAGCTGCTGTCTATGTTACATTTTGTGTGTGTGTGTGTGTGTGCATTGTAATTTGTATGCAGATAGATTGGACTCTGCACAAATCTGGCTGTTTCCTTTTTATAAAGATAAGTGAACATACCAAAGGCAATTACAAGGTGGTGTAATTAAAGATGTCAACATGTTTACCATAAACCCTGCTCTATGACTGGTTCAAAAGGGTGGGGGAATTCTCAGCTAAAACCATGGGGTAGAAGGCCTTGGTGACGGAGTGATTCTGTGCGTGTTTCATGTAGGTGGATATGATGCTTGGGGAAAGTGAAGAATGTTGAGATTGAAGTTCTCTCTCTCTCTCTCTTCCGCCCCTTCCCCCCCCAAACAGGTACAGCAATGACAACAACAGTACAGGCTTCTCACCCACTCGCTAATGTGCCTTAACAATGATCTGTAGAGGCTACTGGCTAGTCAGTCTCTTGTGACTCATTCATTCCTGGCCCTCTGTGCCAAACTGACAACAAGGGGGGCTAATTGTCATGGTGGTGTGTGTGATGTGAATGCTACAGGCTCTGGTCTTAATGTGGATAAGGCTCTTTAGGTGCATTCCAAAGAATGGACTTGGCCAGCATGCTAGCTTGGCATCATGCGCTGTCAGGCAGCAGCTTCTAACTTGGGGGCTGCTGAAGGCAAATACATCCCTTGCTCCTTAGCTCATCTCAATTGATTGGCCTCTTACAGTTGGTATGCATACTTCCACCTTTTCATGTTCTCTGTATGTATAAATACCTTCTGTCCGTGTGTTCCATTCTATGCATCCGAAGAAGTGAGCTGTAGCCCACAAAAGCTTATGCTGAAATAAATTTGTTAGTCTCTAAGGTGCCACAAGTACTCCTGTTCTTTTTGGGAACTAGATAGAGGCTAGTTACCTTTACATGCAAATCACCATTATTTTGTTGTTGTAGTTCATAGGAATCCCTGTAATGAACCAGGACCTGTAGAGTGATGGCCACACACCAGAGGGCACAGAGACAGATAAGGATGGGGGAAAGAATGCAGGGACAAATGGGGATGAGGGGCAGGGGGTGCAGGGCTACAACAGGATGGGGGAGGGGGTTGGCTGAGGGGGTGTGGGGCTACATGGAGGAAGGGAGATGGGTGAGTGAGGGCACAGAGATACATAGGGATTGGGGACGGAGTGCAGGGACTCATGGGGATGGGGCAGATGTGCCTGAATGGGAGAAGCTAAGGGTCAGCCAGGGTCTGCATGGGGGAAGCTCCCTAACAATCCCTCCCTGCCGTGTTCCCCCCCCACACACACACACAAAAAAGTCCATACTTTTCCCACCCATGTCCAACCAACCCTCTCAAGTTCACATCCAGACTCGTTTCCAGCAACTGCTTCCCTCTCCCTCAGCTTCTCCATTACCCCTGACTCCCTCAAGCCTTTGTGCCGTTTCTGAGGGGTGCAGGAAATATGGTTCTGTATTGTAGTTTGAATGAATTATTACTCAGTTCTGTATTAATATGCCTAATAAGGAATCTATTTGTCAAAAAACAATCCCTGAATCTTTTTTGTTGTCTGTATTGTTAGACATACTTGCTGACAGGTATTTTGGAATAAATTACCAAAATAATTGAAACTGGTGTGATTATATTGTGCTATATTGACCTAAAATATCATGATTTTTGCAGAATTTTAAAATATTGTGCACATAATTTCTAATTTTTTGGTACAGAATTCCTCCACGAGTAACACAGCAATAGCCCCTGCTGGCAGCTCTGTTAAACTCTTCTGGGAGCTTTGCTTTACTACACCTGACCCAGAAAATGCATCAAGGGCTGGGAAGCAGGAAGATAACAGAAACTGAAGCCCTAAAATGTGTCCGAGATATATGTAGTCATATCTTGCTTACCTTACTAACTCATCAGCCTGCCAAGGTGCCCGTTTGCATAGATAAAGCTATCGTGAATTGGCTGAGAGATTATTTTCTCTCTCTAACTTCCATCAGAATTTTTAGTATGGTTAACAACTCTTCAAATCTACCATTACGGTATGCACCTAAAGGTACTGTAAACAGTTTCATAGATTCATAGACTTAAGGTCAGAAGGGACCATTATGGTCATCTAGTCTGACCTGCACAATGCAGGCCGCAGAATCTCACCCACCCACTCCTGTAACAAACCCCTAACCTATGTCTGAGTTACTGAAGTCTTCAAATTGTAGTTTAAAGACCTCAAGATGCAGAGAATCCTCCAGCAAGTGACCTGTACCCCATGCTGCAGAGGAAGGCGAAAAACCTCCAGGGCCTCTGCCAATCTTCCCTGGAGGAAAATTCCTTCCGGACCCCAAGTATGGCGATCAGTTAAATCCTGAGTATGTTTGGCAAGACTCACCAGGAAAGAATTCTCTGTAGTAACTCTATCCCACCCCATCTAACATCCCATCACAGGTCATTGGGCATATTTACCTGCTAATAATCAAAGATGAATTAATTGCCAAAATTAGGCTATCCCATCATACCATCCCCTCTATAAACTTATCAAGCTTAGTCTTGAAGCCAGATATGTCTTTTGCCCCCCACTATTCCCCTCTAATGGTTAGAAACCTTCATCTAATTTAAAGTCCAAACTTCCTAGTGTCCAGTTTATATCAATTTGTTCTTGGTACTAAGCTTAAATAATTCCTCTCCCTCCCTGATATTTATCCCTCTAATATATTTATAAAGAGCAATCATATCTCCCCTCAGCCTTCTTTTGGTTAGGCTAAACAAGCCAAGCTCTTTCAGTCTCCTTTCAAAAGACAAGTTTTCCATTCCTCGGATCATCCTAGTAGCCCTTCTCTGTACCTGTTCCAGTTTGAATTCATCCTTCTTAAACATGGGAAACCAGAACTGCACACAATATTCCAGATGAGGTCTCACCAGTGCCTTGTATAACGGAACTAACACCTCCTTATCTTTACTGGAAATACCTCGCCTGATGCATCCTAAAACCACATTAGCTTTTTTAACGGCCATATCACATTGGCGGCTCATAGTCATCCTGTGATCAACCAATACTCCAAGGTCCTTCTCCTCCTCTGTTACTTCCAACTGATGTGTCCCCAATTTATAACCAAAATTCTTATTGTTAATCCCTAAATGCATGACCTTGTGCTTTTCACTATTAAATTTCATCCTACTACTCCAGTTAACAAGGTCATCCAGATCTTCCTGTATGATATCCTGGTCCTTCTCTGTATTGGCAATACCTCCCAACTTTGTGTCATCCGCAAACTTTATTAGCACATTCCCACTTTTTGTGCCAAGGTCAGTAATAAAAAGATTAAATAAGATTGGTCCCAAAACCGATCCCTGAGGAACCGCACTAGTAACCTCCTTCCAGCCTGACAGTTCCCCTTTCAGTACTACCCGTTGTAGTCTCCCCTTTAACCAGTTCCTTATCCACCTTTCAGTTTTCAGTTGTAATTATGTGTTTAAGCCATGGAACAGAATTACCTCATGGGAGCCCTTCTGTTCCATTAACTGCATATTTCATCTAAAAAGAGATGTATTAGAACTGGAAAAAAATACAGAGAAGTGTTACCTGCACAAAATTCTGTTATGCGCACACTCTAGGGGCACCCACCTTTACCCAGGGCTTAAGGCAGAACCCTCTTAATTTAGGCTCGCACACCCCTTCCCCGTTCCTAGAGTTCAGGTGTAATCTTATGCTCTAGAGCACCCACTCTTACCTTGTTCCTTAGGGCTCAGGTGTAACCCTGTTACATAGGCACCCATCCTTACCCTTCCTTTGGCTCAGGGCATAACTTTACACTCTGCAGGTTTGCGGGGTCTTTTACTGGTAAAAGAGCCTTACACAGTAATATCCTACTTAATCTCTATTAACAGTTACCAAAACAAAATACTCACGCTAATGCTCACCACTCCCAATAAGGCAGATGAACTCTTCTTGACGGACAATTAGGATCAGGTCATCTGGGGACTCCAGCTTCTGCATGGTGTGGGTGGCAGGGTGTTGAAGTCTGGCAGCTCTGATCTTGGGGCTGTGTCCTGGAGTTGGTTCCAAAGACCATCCTTTTAGATCAGTTTATATAGTGAAACTTGAGTCTTGCTTAGCTGTACCTTAACCAGTCATTTTACTAAAATATTACTAAACAATTTTCTAACCAATCCTAACATACTGTACAACAGTGGTCCCCAACCTTTTTGTGGCCAGTAGCACATTCATGTTTTCAGAGGAGTGTGGCGGGCGCCAACAATTTTTCAAGGCTTATTTCGTATTTGTACATTAAATAATACAAAAAACATATTTAATATTACATAATATATGAATCCAGAGAGAAGATGGAGCGAAGCCGCAAGGACAGAGAACACCGGTGCCCGCAGCCCCGGAGTACTCTGTCCCCAGCAGGCGCCGGGGCCCTGGATTCTCTCCCCTGCTGGGCACTAGGTGGGTCCCGCGCCTGCCAGGGACCGAGAACACTGGCGCCCGCAGCCTGCAGCCCCAGAGTTCTCTGTCCCTGGCAGGCACGGGGCCACAGCTTCTCTCCAGCTTAAGCCACTGCCCCGCGCTTGCCAGGGACCGAGAACACTGGCGCCTGCAGCCCCAGAGTTCTCTGTCCCCGGCAGGCACGGGGCCGCAGCTTCTCTCTCCTGCTGGGCACTAGGCAGGCCCCGCACCTGCAGGGAACAGAGAACACTGTGCCCGGAGCTTGAGTTCTCTGTCCCCGGCAGGTGCAGAGCCGTGGCTTCTCTCCCCTGCTGGGCACTAGGTGGGCGCACATAAATGCCCTGGTGGGCGCCATGGTGCCCATGGGCACAGAGTTGGGGACCACTGCTGTACAACAATCCTGTAACCAATCATACCCCACCACCATAATTGATTTACACCTAGCAAAATTAATTATGTAACAGACAGAAACAATCAAACCAGACAGAGCTCATGCAAACAATAAAGAAATGAGGATTTTACAACCAC
This sequence comes from Mauremys reevesii, assembly GCF_016161935.1. NCBI lineage: Eukaryota > Metazoa > Chordata > Testudines > Geoemydidae > Mauremys > Mauremys reevesii. Next base: position 59,574,831 of record NC_052626.1, read on the forward strand.
AACAATAAAGTGTTTTCTTCTCAGTCAGAATGCTATCAAACTAAGTTTTCTGTAACCATCTCAAGATCTGTTTCTTTATCTGGTGATGGTGGGCGCTATTAGGACAGGATTGCCACCTTAACAGCCTGATATTACATTGTTTTAATGTAATTTTAGGTGGGATGTGACTTTCTGCTTCTTAGCTTGTGGCTGCTGCTCTCCTAATATGGCCACAGACAAAGGCCTTAGGCCTTACAATATGACTGCAGGAAAAGGCCTTTTCCTTACAGAAGGGCAACAACAATGATAAGGGTATGGAATAGCTTCCATAGAAGGAGAGATTAAAAAAACACTAGGATTGTTCAACTTGGAAAAGAGATGACGGGGGGGAGGAAATAGGATAGAGGTGTATAAAATCATGAATGGTATGGAGAAAGTGAGTAAGGAATAATACTCAACATAAAATAAGAACCAACAGGTTTCAAACAGACAGAAGGATGTACTTCATCACACAATGTACAGTCAACCTGTAGAAAGCATTGCCAGGGGATGTTGCTATAAAGGCCAAAAGTATAACTGAATTCAAAAGAGAATTAGATAAATTAATGGAGGATAGGTCCATCAATGGCTATTAGCCATGGTGATCAGGGATGCAACCCCATGCTCTCGATCTCCCTAAGCTCTGACGGCTATTGGATTGGAAGATAGGGAATGGATCACTTGATAAATTGCCCTGTTCTTTTTGCCCTCTGTGACGCATCTGGCACCTGCCACTGTCAGAGACAAGATACTGAGCTAGATGGCCCATTGGTCTCAGCCAGCATGGCCATTCTTACGTTCACTTTTGAAAAAGCAATCTAATGATAGATTGAAAGGACAGAAGGAGCCAATTTGCTTTCTTGGATACAATAATTTATATTTTAAAATTTGCTTCATTTCAGGATAGACTGGACTAGTTCCAATAAATAAGCATTTGGAACAACAAAAAATTGTCTCCATGTCATTTTATTAATGGGATTGGAATCAATTTGCCTGAGCCCCTGACCTTGCAAGCCTTACCCAAATGAACAACTTCACTGAGGTCAGTAGGACTACTTGTATGGGGCTACAGTGAAAATGCTACAGCAGCACTCTAGCTGCACTCTTGTAGCTCTTCAGCTCTTCACCGCAGGGACAGGAGGGTTTCTCCCATCGCTGGAGTTAATCCACCTCCCCAAGAGGTGGTGGCTAGGTTGAAGGAAGAATTCTTCTGTTGACCTAGCACTGACTTCACTGGCTGTGGATTTTTCATACTCCTAAGTGACATAGCTGGGTCAACTTACTTTTTTAGTGTAGACCTGGCAAAGGCTGCCTGGAGTGTAGGACTGCAAGAATAGACTCAGGAGGGGCTTGCTCTAGGAGCCTGCAGTGCCTGCAATAGCAGAAAGAAATTGCTTTCTAGGGACTTTGATCCCAGTACAGCTTAATTTTCATGGTTATTCGTAGGGGGCACTTTATGACCTTGGGCCAGCCAAGACACTCAGGAAAGTGACTAAACATTACTTCATTTTTTTTACAATACAAATAGACTAATTTGCAAGGGAAACATGACAGAAATGAACATCGTAAGTAACAAGTTTATAATCAACTCCCAAATCCCAAACTTCAGCAGGCTGATACTCCTTCCCTTAGCAGCTGTGTGGGCTTCCTTCCAGCCCACACAATTCTTGTCTCAGCAGGATGAGTATAGGAAGGCTGTTTTGCCACAGTGGGATAAATTAAAGACATCCTGAATACCAATCCCTCATTTTTAGTTTGGTCTCACCATTAAAGGCTTTTGTGTGTCTTTGCAAATCCTCCATCACAAATGTCACTGCCTTTCAGAGGCGTATGAAGTGCTTTCTAAAAAGCTATGAAGCCTGCACCCCCAACAGATGAATCTGTTGTCTTAAGTAACCGCTTTGAGTATTCCTAAGGATTCTGCTTTCCTTTGGTCATAAATATGTCCACTTGGTCTAGGTGAAGACAGCTTCTAGAAAAATAAGTAAACAGAGAGGTGGCAGAGTTTGCAGATGATACAAAACTATTCAGGATAGTTAAGTCCAAAGTTGCCTGTGAAGTTACAAAGGGATCTCACAAAACTAGGTGACTGGGCAACAAAATGGTATGAAATGCAATGCTGATAAACGCAAAGTAATGCACATTGTAAAACATAATCCCAACTACAGATACAAAATTATGGGGTTTACATTAGCTATTGCCACTTAAGAACAAGATCTTGGAGTCATTGTGGATAGTTCTCTGAAAACATCTGCTCAAGGTGCAGAGGCAATCAAAAAAGCTAACAATGTTAGGAGCAATTAGGAAATGGACAGATAAAACAGAAAATATAATGACACTATATAAATTCAAAGTATACCCACATCTTGAATACTGTGTACAGTTCTGATTGCCCCTTCTCAAAAATAAAGATATATTAGAAATTGAAAAGGTACAGAGAAGGGCTCCAAAACTGATTAAGGGTATGGAATAGCTTCTGTATGAGGAGAAATTAAAAAGACTGGGATTATTCAGCTTGGAAAAGAGATGACTGAGGGGGAGTATGACAGAGGTCTATAAAATCATGAATGGTGAGAAGTGTTATTTACCTCTTCATATAACACAAGAACCAGAGGTCACCCAATGAAATGAATAGGCAGCAGGTTTAAAACAAACAAAAGGAAGTACTTCTTCACACAGGCAACCTCTGGAAGTCATAGCCAGAGGATGTTGTGAAGGCAAAACTATATCTGGGTTCAAAAAAGAATTAGAAAAGCTCATGGAGGATAGGGCCACCAACAGCTATTAGCCAAGATGGTCAGGGATGCAACTCCATGCTCTGGATGTCCTTAAGCATCTGATTGCCAGATGCTTGGACTGGACAGCAAGGTTTGGATCACTTGATGATTGCCCTGTTTTACTCATTCCCTTTGAAGCATCTGGCATTGGATATTGTCAGAAGACAGGCTATTAGGTTAGATGGACCACTGGTCTGACTCAGTATGGCCATTCTTATGTACAGCTGATTTTTGCTGTGCTCTAATGTGTTTGCTTTATATCAGGTTTCAGTGTGCTTAGTTTAGAAAGTGCTTTGGAACCCTTCAGATGAAAAGTATTATTTACATGTTAATTATTATCACAAATTTGATCTCTCCCAGTTTAATATTTTCTAAACACTGGCTAAAGCAAATCCATAAGTTTATCTGATTTCCAAGACATTTTGCTCTTGAAAGATAACCAGTAAGGATTTGTTTTAATTGGATGTCCATGTTTTTATTTTTGTGTTTTGTTTTTGCTGCTTTATGATGTATAAAGACCACTGAATCAGTTTGTTTTCCTGCTTCTATTTTGCTGTGGAAATATCAAGACTGTTGTCTTTTTTGGTTTCCTGAAATGCCTCTGGGAGATCTCTGTGATATTTATTGCAAGCTCTCAAACATTCATTGAAGAGGTGTGGGAGGTTGAATCTTCTAGCAAAGACATCGTCAATCATCATTATCATCACCACCAAAGCAAATCCCAAAGGAACGTAGCCTCCTTGCAGATCGAGCACCACTCCAATCAATCTTTAGTTAGGTTCTTAAGGACAGTCTGGCTGGATATTCAGTCTTTGTCCATCCCTGGTAATCTTATCACGTCACCAAAGCTTTTGGTAACCATATAATCACTGTCCATGTGGCAACATTCCTTAGTGAATATGCTTTATAATTTGTTGATCTTCCATCCTAATATTATGTCTGTATCAAGAAAGCTGCTGAAACAAAATCAGTGCTGATGGAGGTGGTTGGTGGGTTTGCCTACAAATATTCTAATTTTTTATCTTGTCCTGCCACTTAATATGGAACAGTTTATAGAGATGATGAGAATAAAAAATGCCAATCAACTGTTCTTCAGCCTACCTTAGTGCACAAATTTCACTGCCATACAACATAACTGTGACTGTAGAGCTGCAGGTTCATAGCAAGCTTGTTGTCACAACATCACCAGAGAGGCTGCTGAAGAGCTCGAAACAAAGCAGCAGCAGCTGCTATACAAGTGTCCACCTCTCTCTAGCCTCCTTCAGCACTGTCTATGATGCTTCCCAAGTATTGTACAATTGCCACCTGCCGAGTGTTCCATCTGGACAGGTTAACAGTGAGCTGATTGTAATCTGGAGTTGGAGGGTGCTTGATGGTAATGGTCAGGGACTTAGTTTTGTCTAGATTAATAACCAAGGCAATATGTGCTGCTTTTCACCTGACCTGATCATTCAAAGAAAACCTTTCTCCAAAATATGAGTTACTAATATTAAACAGTTGTCAATAAATAAAATTGGAGTTTTAAAGAATCTGACTAAAAATCCCTTCCACTGTCAATTGCTCAGCTTTCATTCTCTTGATTTGTGCAATTTCACTGGCTTGTAGTCTTCCACTCTAGACAGGAGATAAACCTCTTAATACACAAAAACAGGGCAAAAAACCTTTTTGTTCTTTCTTTTTTTTTCCCCAGGGAACTTTGTTGGCCTTTAAAAATAAGAACTAGAACAGCGGATAAGTATTTCCCCCCCATCCCTTCCTCCTTTATTAATCACCTTTAAAGCATGTAGCTGGGAGGATAGGCATATGTGTTAGTGTGAAACACATAGACACAGGCAGGTCGGCTCCAGGTTTTCTGCTGCACCTAGCAGCAAAAAAAAAAAACAAAAAAAACCCGCAGTAGTGCGATCGCGCCACTCCACTCTTGGGCGGCAATTCGGTGGCAAGTCCTTCGCTCCGAGAGGGACTGAGGGACCTGCTGTCCAATTGCTGCCGAAGACCCGATGTGCTGCCCCAATAGTGGCCGGAGTGCTGCCCCTTGGTATTGGCTGCCCCAAGCACCTGCTTCTTTAGCTGGTGCCTGGAGCCGGCCCTGGATGCAGGAAATATTCATGAAAGTTCAGCTGTTACTTTCTACTATAAGGAAGCACAGATGTCCATCCACTATAACTAGGCTTGGCAGAATTCAAATTTTTAAATATAATTTTTATGGATAATATCTATGTTTATTTTTAAGCTTTTTTTTCTTCAATTTTTTATCAGTTTAAGTTTTCACAGCTGCAGGAAATTATGAGAGGTGTAACATAATGGGGTCAGTCAATAATTATTTAATGACAGTTGATGTTGAGAATCAAAAGTTAAAGCTTTACACCCATTAAAACAAACATTGTCAATGTCACATGTCAAAAATCTACAAAGTAAATATCTTTAAATCAAACTCTAATTTCCTAGACACTACTGTGCTAATAAATGATGGTCACATAAATACCACCCTATACCGGAAACCCACTGACCGCTATACTTACTTACATGCCTCCAGCTTCCATCCCGGACACACCGCACGATCCATTGTCTACAGCCAAGCTCTAAGATACAACCGTATTTGCTCCAATCCCTCAGACAGAGATAAACACCTATAAGATCTCTATCAAGCATTCTTAAACCTACAATACCCACCTGCTGAAGTGAAAAAACAGAGTGACAGAGCCAGAAGAGTACCCAGAAGCCACCTACTACAGGACAGGCCTAAAAAAGAAAATAACAGAACACCACTAGCCATCACCTACAGCCCCCAACTAAAACCTCTCCAGCGCATCATCAAAGATTTACAACCTATCCTTAGAGATGATCCCTCACTCTCACAGATCTTGGGAGACAAGCCAGTCCTCGCTTATAGACAGCCTCCCAACCTGAAGCAAATACTCACCAGCAACCGCACACCATACAACATAAACACTAACCCAGGAACCTATCCTTGCAACAAAGCCCGATGCCAGCTCTGTCCACATATCCATTCAAGTGACACCATCAGAGGACCTAATCACATCAGACACGCCATCAGGGGCTCGTACACCTGCACATCTACCAACGTGATATATGCCATCATGTGCCAGCAATGCCCCTCTGCCATGTACATTGGCCAAACCGGACAGTCTCTACGCAAAAGAATAAATGGACACAAATCTGACATCAGGAATCATAACATTAAAAAACCAGTGGGAGAACACTTCAACCTCTCTAACCACTCAGTGACAGACTTGAAGGTGGCAATTTTGCAACAAAAAAACTTCAAAAACAGACTCCAAAGAGAAACTGCTGAACTTGAATTAATATGCAAACTAGATACAATTAACTGTGGCCTAAACAAAGACTGGGAATGGTTGGGTCATTACACCAATTGAATCTATTTCCCTATGTTAAGTTCTCCTCACACCTTCTATGGGCCATCTTAATTATCACTTCAAAAAGTTTTTTCCTCCTGCTAAGGATAGCTCATCTCAATTGATTAGACTCTGCCTGTTGGTATGCATACTTCCACCTTTTCATGTTCTCTGTATCAGGGGCGGCTCTAGAAAATAGGCTGCCCCAGGCAGCGCGGTGTGCTGCGCCGCCCTTCCTCCGTCCCGCGGCGGGTCCCCTCTTCCCGCGGCTCCGGTTGAGCTCCCACGGCAGGTCCACCGGAGCCCCGGGACGAGCGGACCTGCCGCAGGCACGGCTGCGGACGGTTCGCGGCTCCGCTTGAGCTGCCGCAGTCATGCCTGCGGGAGGTCCAGCCGAGCCGCGGGACGAGCGCCCCCTCCGCAGTCATGCCTGCGGCAGGTCCGGTCGTCCGCGGCTCCGGTGGACCTCCCGCAGTCATGCCTGCGGCAGGTCCACCGGCCCAGCCTGCCGCCCCCTAGATTTGGCCGCCCTAGGCAGCAGCTTGGTTTGCTGGTGCCTAGAGCCGCCCCTGCTCTGTATGTATAAATATCCCCTGTCTGTGTGTTCCATTCTATGCATCCGAAGAAGTGAGCTGTAGCTCACGAAAGCTCATGCTTAAATAAATTTGTCAGTCTTTAAGGTGCCACAAGTACTCCTGTTTTTTTCCAATCACTATAGTCACCCAGCGCCCTGATAGGAGATTGTGGTTGCGATCAGTGAACCTGGCGGGTATGTTAGGTTCCCTGCTAAATAATCAAGCGCCCCTGCCCGCCAGCAATAATGTAAATCCAACCAGTTCATTTATTAATTAAACAGAACGAAAAAACACTTTCCGACGAGGATGGGATTCGAACCCACGCGTGCAGAGCACAATGGATTAGCAGTCCATCGCCTTAACCACTCGGCCACCTCGTCACAGAAAACTCTAGTCTCCCGTAGTCTATAAGAAAGGACTCTAGCCAGGCTTAGTTCGTTTTGGGGATCCCTGTACAACATACACATACAGAGGTTCCCACCACGACGAACAATCCTCCCCGCCGCGCTTTTTGCCCGGGAGGGGAGCCCTGAGATAGTTTAGGATGAAGCATTGCAATGCAGTATGTAGAGCTGACTAAGCGGAGGCTGCCATGTTGTACGGAAATTCGGTGGCCGCCATGTTGTACGGCAGAGGGTGTAGGGGCCACCATATTGTACTTTCGGAGTTCGGTTTTCCGGGAGCCCAGGGCGCATGCGCAAGAACAGGCGGTTAGGTTTGAATAGTGAAGCGGCGGCCCCGGCCGAGCCTAATGGGCGCAGCGGGAGTAAGCGGCGGCCCGGAGGCGTTGGTGCCTTGAGGGCTGGATTTGGAGCGGAGCCGCGGCGGGTGAGGAGTCCTTAATGGCGGCGGCCCCTGAGCGGGGCGGCGCGGAGAGAGGTGGGACTGGAGGGCGCGGGCCCGGCCCGGGGACGTGCAGGAAGGGCGGGTCACACGAGAGCTCCCCGACCCCCGCGGGGGACCCGCTCGGACACCGCCGCGCCGCCGCTCTGTGTAGGGCGGGAGGGTCTGTGACCCGGCGTGGGGGGGGGCGCTCGCTCCCTGGCTCCCGATGGGCCCCTCTCCCGGCCTGGGGCTGAGGGCGGATCGCCTCCCGCTCCTCTGCGTGTCGTGAGGTGACGGTAACTGTCCCATCGAACCGGCTCAGTCTTGCAAGAGGCGTTGGGAGCGGGAGTGAGGGGGAAGCCGAGACCTCGGGGTCCCGCACGTGCAGGTCTGTGCGGTGCAGCTGTCCGCACATGCGAAGCGGGTTCGGTTCTTAAAACGCTTCTTGCTTCTTTTCCATTGCGAACACGGCATCACCACTGATCGAAACCTGCTCTCAGCCAAGCAGCAGCAGTTTGCGGGGTCCCCAGTGCAGCCTGTCCCATTAGCAAGTGTTGGGGCTATTTGCATGCTAAGGTTCTTAAGCACAGAGAGTTGTTTTTTACAGCTATTTTGTGCCAATATTTTGTTCCTCCCCTTTCTTAGGCCACATCTACACTAGAAACTTTTGTTGGTATGCGTTCTTTCTAAGCAGAATTGTGTAGCAGCAGAATGTCAGTAGCAAGGCATAGAGTCTTTATTACAAAGGATATTTTCAGCAGTGAGGTGGAATAGGAGAGAATTCTAATGCTTTTAATGATAGCTAAAAATAGCAGTATAGTTGGGGTAGCATGAGTGGGAGCTCCCAGTACAAGCCCACCTGGACTCTCTGAGTACGTTATCGGGATGTTAGCTTGAACCATTGGCCATGCTTCCTTGGCTACAATGTTATTTTTAGCGTGCTAACTCCAGCAGAGCTAGCATGGGTATATCTAAGCCAGCTGGGAATCACAGCTCTCAGCTCAAATGTAGATGTACCTTCAGGTAAAGGAGTTGTAAAAGGCCATAAAGTGGTTCTTAAATTCTACACATGTGGTATTCTTTCTAGGGAGTTGGCTAAGTGTTTGAGTGTAGGCCAGGATCTGGCACCTGTTGAATCTTATACTGCCAAGGGCCAGTGTGAATTTGAACAATGCCTCAATATTCACAAGGAGGGTAAAGGGAAGGTGATGGGGGGAAACCACCCCCTTTTGTCCTTTAATAGTGTTATATGGAATCCTGTGGATGAGAGAGAATGGGTTGTAAAAGGAGGTGAAGAGCTTGTATGTTTCTGCAACTGTGGTGTTGGCAGACTAAAAGTTTGTGTGTTAACAGGAGTAGATGAAAGAGGGAAGAATTAAGGTTGCATAGGCAACCTTAACTTAACATTTCCTGGCTTGCAGATGTTTGAGGTGTGCTCAAGTCAGCATTCTGCAAAGGGATGACCTACTGCAAAGCAACCTTAACCCCATGTTAACATAGTTTTTCGCCACTGAATTTCCTACTTCTTTAAATGTGATAAACTATGTTGTTGATAGGAGTTAGTAGTTATTTAAGTAGTTGAACATATCATATCCTGCAATTAGCATACTAAGCCAGCTGCCCTCTCACCCCAAACATGCATCACCTGTGCCCCACCAGTCCAGCTTTGGCACACCTCTTGAGCCAGGCCAGTTTTATGTTTGAGAGAGAGATTCTCTGACCTCTGTCCAATAGATGTACCCCATATCAGAGAAACACTGAGATATCAGAGCTTGTAATATTTCTATGCCATACAGTACACATATGCAGTCAGCCATGGACCCAATCAATATACTTCCAACACGTATTAATAACTTTCATCCTGTGTTGGGATGTGCTGACAGGGCTGTGGGATGCAGGAAGCTTAGGGTGCACTGGCAGAGCTTTGAGGTGCAGGGGACTGGGGTGAATTGATAATGCAGGAGGTTGGCGGGCACTGGCAGAGCTGGAGTGCAGGAGAGTTGGGTTGTAGGCTGGTGGGGCTCCACTGGCATCTGGGGGAGCAGGGTGGTTGGAGTATACTGGCAAAGCTGTGGGGTGCAGCGTATTGGGGTGCACTGGAAGAGCTGGGGTGCTATACCTCCCTCATCTTAGCCGGCAGCCTCTCTCGCCTTCCCTAGTGTTCATCCCTATTTATCCCCCTCTCCTTGCTGAAGCTCCAAACCCCAACCTGTTATTCCCCCACTCCTTTGCCCCCTAATATCTTTCCCTTTCTGTCCCAAGAAGCATTCATATGTCTAATTTCCTCCCCCAAAATGAAACTGCCACCTGTGATTCACAAATTGCAACAACCTCCAGCTGCTCAGTCCCAAACTCCTTTTCTTTTAGTTGGGAACTTATGATTTACTTTTCCTTAGTTCTGTTAATTGAAGGGTGGGCTCACAGCCATTAAGAGGTCTGTCATTCATCCAGTCATTGGAAAAAATAATTCCAATTACACAAATATAATGACGGGGTCTAAATTAGCTGTTTCCACAAAAGAAGGACATCTTGGAATCATGGTGGATAGTTGTCTGAAAACTTCAGCTCAATGTGCATCAGTGGTCAAAAAGTTTAATAGAATGTTAGGAACTATTAGGAAAGATATAGAAAATAAGACAAAGTACAATGCCACTCTATAAATCCACGGTATGCCCACACCTTGAATACTGTGTCGAGTTCTGGTCACCTCATCTCAAAAAGGATGTGGGACTGGAAAATGTTCAGAGAAGAGCAACAAAGATGATCAGGGGTATGGAATGGCTTCCATACAAGGAGAGACTGAAAAAAATTAGGGCTGTTCAGCTTAGAAAAGGGATAATTGAGGGGATATATGATAGAGGTCTATAAAATCATGAATGGTGTGGAAAAAGTGAACAGAGAAATGTTATTTACCCTTTCTCACAATACAAAAACCAGAGGTCCCTTGATGAAATTAACAGGAGGTAGGTTTACTACAAGCAAGAGGAAATACTTTTTCACACAAAGCACAATTAACCTGTGGAACTTAGTGCTATGGGATGTTGTGATGGCCAAAAATATAACTGGGTGGGGGAAAAAAAAACTAGACAAGTTCCTGAAGGATAGGTGCATAAATGGCTATTAGCCAAGATGGTCAGGGATGTAGCCCCTTGCCTGGAGTGACCCTAACCTCTGACTGCCAGAAGTCAAGAGAGGAAGGTGGGGTGGATCTCCCCAAAATTGCCCTGTTCTGTACATTTCCCCTGAAACTCTGGTATTAGCCACTGTTGGAGACTGTATACTGGGCTAGATGGACCATTGGTCTGACTTGGTATGGTAGCTCTTAGGTTTTTATTAGTACCTCTCAGTTTTAACAGTACAAGGCAGCAAAAGAAAATCATTTGGTAATGGGGGCTTTAATTCAGGAACTTCTGGGTCAAATGACCCCAAATTTGGATCACTAACACTACCCTGTCCTCCCTGGAGGCACACCAAATTTCAAAGCAATCAGAGTTACAATTTGGATTCTAGAGCACTTACAGAAGTCAAGTTTTAAGCATTTATAATGCAAGGAATTGAACTCTTAGCTGTTTTTTTAGTATTGGCACATGCACAGTGTAAAAATGTACATTTTCTTAAATACCACTCTCAACTTGGGTCCCCCAAAGATTTAGTGAATGCCATACAATACCTTGGGCAAAACTTGACAGATGGGACCATTTTGATCCACATTGCATCAATAGTTTGACCTATAGCTCTGGCAAAACAAAAAAATCCTAGAAACTTTTCAACTTTTCTGTAACTCCTGGCTTAAAGGACTCCAACTTTTTGAATCCCTATCCCTGCCCTGCACCTCCTGAGGCATGCCAAACTTCAAAGAAATCCAGCTAAGCATGTTGATTTTAGAGCAGTGGTTCTCAAAGCCGGTATGCTGCTTGTTCAGGGAAAGCCCCTGGCGGCCGGGCCTGTTTGTTTGATTGTGGCTCCCACTGGCCACGGTTCACCGCTTCAGGCCAATGGGGACCAGGGAAGTGGCGCGGGCCGAGGCTTAATGTGATTTCCCTATTGCTTGACTCTTAGCAGTTTTTTGGATTTTAATGTTGTTTGTTTGTTACAGGAAAAGCACGCCCTTCAGAAATGGACAGGATTTATTCAGAATCAAATGAGGAAAAGTAAGTGGAAGCTTCCAGCTGAGAATTTTAAGGTTCCATACATTGTTTTGTTTTAGTGGATAAAGATGAATTATTTCCTGTCCTTGGCTCTACACACAGCAGCTGTCCCCAGAGTCACTAACATCTCCATTAAACCCAAAGGACAGAGGGAGCTTTGTTGGTACAATAAGGGGAAGTTCTACAAATATTTCATAGCGGTAGGTTTTTGAGATGTGTTAGGGTTCCCTCCCCACTCTGAACTCTGGGGTACAGATGTGGAGACCTGCATGAAAGACCCCCCTAAGCTTATTTCTACCAGCTTAGGTTAAAAACTTCCCCAAGGCACAAATCCTTCCTTATCCTTGGATAAGTACTGCTGCCACCACCAAGTGAGTTAGACAAAGATTCAGGAAAAGAACCACTTGGAGTTCCTGTTTCCCCAAAATATCCCCCCAAGCCCCTTCACCCCCTTTCCTGGGAAGGCTTGAGAGTGACCAAGGTGAGTACAGACCAGACCCTTGGTTTTTTAGGACACTAAAAACCCAAACAGATTCTTAAAAAACACAACTTCATTATAAAGAAAAAGTAAAAGAAGCACTTCTATAAAATCAGGATGGAAGGTAATTTACAGGATAATCAGATTCAAAACACAGAGGATTTCCCCTCTAGGCAAAACTTTAAAGTTACAAAAACAGGGGTAAACCTCCCTCTTAGCACAGGGAAAATTCACAAGCTAAAACAAATATAATCTAACACAGGGGTCGGCAACCTTTCAGAAGTGGTGAGCCGAGTCTTCATTTATTCACTCTCATTTAAGGTTTCGCGTGCCGGTAATACATTTTAATGTTTTTAGAAGGTTTCGCTCTATAAGTCTATAAACTATCGTTGTATGTAAACTAAACAAGTTTTTTAAAATGTTTAAGAAGCTTCATTTAAAATTAAATTAAAATGCAGAGCTTATCAGTTTAGTGCAGTGGTTCTTAACCTGGGGTGCACCCCCACCCCTGGGGCAGGGCCGGTGCAAGGATATTTTGCAACCTAGGCGAAACTTCCACCTTCCTTCCCCCTCACCCCCACTCCCCCGCACATCAGTTCATTGAGGGGCAAATCCCAATGAGCCTTTATAGACCCCAGGGGACAGCCATGCCCAGGGGCTGCTCCCAGACCAGGTTCCCCCCTCCCCGCCCCCTGAACTCCGATGGAAGGTGCACAGCCCCCTCGTCGAGCCCTTCCCACCCCACCCTGGTGGCCCCTGCCCCGAGTCCACGCACTGGTTTTGCCGGGCTTGGGCCGCTGCAGCAGCTCAGCAGGGAGGAGCCACCTTCCGGAGGCACCGGAGAGCCAGAGCGTCCTGCTTGCGGCAGCAGCGAGCCCCAGCCATGGAGGAGCCAGCATAGTGCAGGGGGGCAGCAGCCCTGCAAAGGTGGTGGCGCTGCTAGCGGGGAGCAGCTGTGCCCTCCTGCCCCTCCTGCCCAGGCTGCGGCCCGGCACCCCCCCGGGGGCTCCTGCAGTGGATGTATGCGGGCGCCAGCCCCCATGCATCCCCCAGATCTCCCCTCGCCTAGGGTTACCATATTTCAACAATCAAAAAAGAGGGGAGAGCCCTGCCCTAGCCCCGCACCATCCACTCCCTCCCACTTCCCAACCCGACTGCCTCCATCAGAACCCCGAACCCCACCCTGCTCCTTGTCCCCTGACTGCCCCCTCCTGGGACCCCTGCCCCTAACTGCCCCCCAGAACACCAGCCCCTACCTAAGCCTCCCTGCTCCTTGTCCCTTGACTGCCCCCTCCTAAGACCCCCCTACCCCACCCTAACTGCCCCCCTAGGACCTTACCCCCTACCTGTCCCCTGACTGCCCCAATCCTTATCCACAGCCCCGTCCCCAGACAGACCCCCGGGACTCCCATGCCCCATCCAACCACTCCCCGCCCCCTGACAGGACCCCCAGAACTCCCGACCCATCCAACCCTTCCCCTGCTCCCTGACTGCTCCCCGGGACTCCCCTTACCATGCCCATACCGGTCAGACGCTGGCTCCATGTGGAGGCAAAACAGAGTGCTGAGGCAGTGGGAGTGGGGGAGCTGCGGGAGGGACAGCGGCGGCTTACACTTCCGGGAGCTGCAGAACCCAAGCGCAGTGAGTGGGGAGCCAGGGGGTGCGCCTGCCTGGTCTGCGGCCCGGTGCTGCCCCCCAGGGGGCTCCTGCAGCGGATGCATGCGGGCGGCGGTCCCGTGCGCCCCCTTGGTTCCCCCCTTGCCGCACTCGGGCTTTGCGGCTCCTGGGAGCGTGAGCCGCCGCCCCTCCCGCAGCAGGCTCAGGGCCTCGTTTCCCTGGCGGCTCACACTCCTGGGAGCTACAGAACCCAAGCACGGTGAGGGGAGAGCCGGGGGGTGCACCTGTCGCCGGTCTGGGATCCTGGCCGCCTGGCCTGCTCAGCCTCCTGCCGGCCTGGGGTTCCATTCACTCAGCCAGCAGCAGGCTGAGCGGGGCCGGCGGTCGGGACCCTGGCTGGCAGCCACGTGCCAGGCAAAATCAGCTCGCGTGCCACAGGTTGCCAACCCCTGAGCTAATGCATTTCCTTACTTACTATTTCTGTAATATTAGCTGCTTAGTTCAGATATGGCTTAGGGAGATGTATTTTCCCTGCCCTGGTTCCTCGCTGACCCGGAGAACACAAAGGAACACAAAACAAAAACCTTCCCCCACAGATTTTAAAGTATCCTCTCCCCTTATTGTTTCTTTTGGTCAGGTGCCAATCAGGTTATTTGAGCTTCTTAACCCTTTACAGGTAAAGGAGGGATTAACCCTTTACAGGTAAAGGTGTCATCAGAAAAAAAAAAAAAAAGAGAGAGAGGGGTGGGGGGAACAGCACTATATTTTCCAGAACTTCTTTTCTGCTCTGTAGTATTGGGATCAGCTCTGCCAAGAGGGCTTGGATTGAATTATTTTCTAAACATAAAAATAATGAAATCCTGCCCATTTTAGAAACTTGTTAAAGATAGTGTCATTGAAGAATGACATCCCTTGTGTGGGTTTACACACTAACAGATTTTCTTTTCTCAGTGATCATACAGAACGCATCAGAAGGCAAAGGCGTTCCTCGGTGAGTGTGACTTTGAATAAGTTTTATCAGTATTGGAAGCTGGTATAGATGAGCCTGTTTTTCTCCCTAGCATACGGAAAATCTTCAGAGTCAAAAAAGAGTGAGTCAGCTGGGTTTGCCTCCACATCTCTTTCTGGTGGTCATTCTAGTTGCTTTTATAGTGCAGTGTGGCCACTTACTCAGTAAGCATCTACTTTAAGATGTCATTCCTGCCAATGTAAGTCGCACACTACATCAATTTAATAACTCCACTTCTGTGAAAGTGGAGTGCTTAAGTTGATGTAATTAAGTCAATGCAGTGCCCGTGTAGACCAGGGATTGGCAACCTTTGGCACGCGGCCCATCAGGGAAATCCGCTGTCGGGCCGGGACAGTTTGTTTACCTGCAGTATCCACAGGTTTGGCTGATCGCAGCTCCCATTGGCCGTGGTTTGCTGTTCCAGGCCAATAGGGGCTGCGGGAAGCAGTGGCTAGCCCATCCCACGGCCCACACCGGTTCCTGCAGCTCCCATTAACCTGGAATGACGAACCGCAGCCAGTGGGAGCTGCGATAGGCCGAACTTGCAGACCCTGCAGGTAAACAAACCCTCTCGGCCAGTCAGCGGATTTCTCTGAGGGGCTACATGCCAAAGGTTGCTGATCCCTGGTGTAAGCACTGTGCTGCTTACATCGCCCTTTGCCACCAGGGGCTGACAGCCAGAGCCCACTGCTGCCCTCCCAGTGAGGAATTGGGGGTGGTGGGGAGGAGAGCCGGAACCTCACCTCCGCTTTCCAGTGATGATTTGAGGGGAGGGGGGGAGGAGAGCCTGAGCCGGGGTGGCCTCCCAATGAGGGATTGAGGAGGGGTAAGAGGGGAAGGAGAGTTGGACCCCTGCTGCTACTTCTTGGTGAGGGATTTGTGTGTGTGGGGAAGGACAGCCTGAGCTTTATCTGTCTCCCGGTGAGGAATTTGGGGAGGGTGGAGGGAGAGTCTGAGCCCAGGTGGTGGGGCTCAGGCTGTCAGTGGCCCCACACTGTCAGTTAAATCTGTGGAAGTGCTCCTGATGAGGACGCACACTGCTGACAAAGGAGCATAGTGTGGACATTAAAAATCAAATTAATTATTGTAGTGGCTGTATGTTGACTTAATTTTGTAGTGTAGATATGTCCTCAGTGTTCTCCACAGCATATTGAAATAGCCGTTCGGTGGATATACTGGTAGACAACTGTTTAATGGTCCATATGTTGCATCGTGGAAGAGGATGGAAGCATTGCTATTAACAAGTGACGTCACACAGTTTGACACGGTTTCTGTGGAAAGATTTATAATTTAAGAAAAAACCTACATGGGCTCATCTAGTATCTTTCTGACAAAAGTGAAAGAACTCATTATTGAAAGGGACAGCCTTATGTACCTTATTGTCTAATAGAAGAATTGGAAGTGCTTAAAACAGTGAAATGAAACATATGCTCAGAAATTCAGAATGAGCTCTGCCTGAGATGTACATCTTGTATGATTGCTTTAAAAATTCTTAAGAGGTTTTAAGAGTTGCTGCACTCTCATCTTCCTTTGGTCATTAACATCTCTTTAAAAAAATCTTATCTTCTGCACCAGTGTGTAATACCAAATTAACCTTACTGTCTCATCCATTTTCTAATGTCTCCATCCTGCACACTACTTTTCTCAGATGGAGTTCTGTACTGTCTTGCTTTTTGGAAACTGTCATTTGTGGTAGGTGAAGTTGTAGATATCAGGAAGCAGCAGCAAAATGTTTGCTTGATTAGCATTCTGATCATAGTAGAGTAGAGGAGAGAGATGGTCTGTATTGGAACATGTTACTCATTTGCTAGCTTTCCTGAATGCCTGATCTTTTGTAGGAGAGCAATTGTTGAAGCTGCAGAAATCATCTTCTCAACTATTATAAATATTTCTTTTTAGATTTTAAAAGCTCCGCGGAGTCCTCTCAAGGACCTTGGGAGTGGGAATGAATTCACTCAGGTAGGCATTATGCCTTTACTTGTCAATATTTTTAATGACTGCAGTCTGTTCCGAACAAATGTCATTGATTGAGTCACCTCACTGGTATAGCTGCACATGTAGAAACTCTTGTTATAACTGTTCAAGAATATGAATGCTTCAGTTGCTAAAATTCTGTGGACTTCCTGTAACATTTATCTGATATTTTGTAGGCTAACTAAAGTGTTTATTCCAGTCAGTTTTTTATTTTTTTGTGTTTAGTTAACAAAAAGCAAACTTACTTAAAGTAAAAGGAGAGGGAAGAGAACAATAATTAACAATTAGTAGATATTACTTGCTTTTGTTACAGTCCATAAGACTTACAGTTTTAAGGCTGATTAGTGTTTATAGACTATTGTGGCAGTTAAAATGATTTTACATATGTAAAGCTAAAATTAACTTATTAAAAACAAGGCAGGTTAACAAACATTAATATTTTCATTTTACACAGATTAACTTTTAGTACATGATTTAGTTCAAGTATATGTCTGCCTCCCCCATAGTACGTATAGAGGTAGTCCCAGCCATTCTGCAAGTTTGTAATGCACTCCTTTAAGTCTGTGCTCTAGGATATACATGGACTACACTGTTCATTACACTATGATAAATATGGATGTGGAAAATTTAACTTACTCACCAGAAAGCGTTTGCTGTGTATTTGTGATTTTCATTGATCACAGAATCTAAATTTTCAATTGTTTGCTTGTCCCATTTTTCACTGAGGAATACAAGAAAGATATACAGGATACCAGTATTTGACCTTTGAGCTTTTGAATGTGGCTAGTTAGTTTCTGTTTTGTACTTTTATGGTCTGTTTACTTAATCACTATGTTGGCCATTTTTCTTTGTTTCTTCAACTCCTGTGTACCCCAACAGTCTCCTCCTGTATTATGTAGAGTAGGGTTTTCAACATGTGGTCCGCGGACTCCTGTGGGTCTTCAGACTATGTTTAAGAGGTCTGCAAACAGTTGTTGTTACCATAGAACAGTGGTTTTCAACCTTTAGTTCATGAGCCTCTGGTGGTCCACAGACTGTCTAAGATTTCGAAAGGGGGTACATACCTCCATTTAAAATTTTTTAGGGGTCTGCAAATGAAAAAGGGCAAGGCACAGAGGCACTGTTGATCAGGCTGTTTATCTTCATATTTAGTCAGTGGCAAGAGCGATTACAATGAGTCTTAATGAATGTCATTCAGCATATGTTTACTGTAAGTGAACAAAAGGTGGATGTTTTCCAACAGTATATGCAAATAAGGCCTGAGATACTTACATATAGTACATATGCCAAATCTGGTTCCAGTGTGAAGAACAGCTCACAATCCACCATGTTAGGGATCTTCCCAACAACAGATGTCTCCTTAAACTATCAAGGTTTTTGTTAAGAGAGATGTTGATCAATGTAACTCCATCATTTCTTAGCAGTTTGACTTTACTCACAATTGCTCACGTTGCTGGCACTGTTGTCGATTTTTGAAATGCATTTAGAAGAATTCCACAGAATTAGTCTTGTTGCACGTATATATAGACCCTGTCATGTAAGTCTTCTGTATATTCCCTTAAATAACTGATCCTCAACCTTGCTGAGATTCAGAGCCGCTGGATCTGTGAATGGAGTCAGAGAGCCATAGAGCTGTGAAGTCCTAACATTCCATTGCACTGTTTACCCTGTGACAACAGTGACGCAATACGAACAGTGCTATTGCAAGACACTCTGTTGTGGTTATTTTGTGATTCTTTGATACGTCTCTTCCCACAGTAGTGAGGATGGTGAATCTTTGTTTCTTCCCATCCTTCTTGGCTACTTGGTAGGATTGAGAGAAATTCTGTAAATCCCTTGCTCAGCACCATGTGCATTTTCTAGTGTGTCAGGCAGTATGAGAAACACTCCTGTCAGTAGTGCTCTACTTACTGTGCCTGAGAGATGACTGATTTTTGAGAGGAAGACTCCACAATAGCTGGTTGCTCTAGGGTGGGGACCTGTAGGTTAGGGAAAGGGAAGTCTGAGAAAAGCTGTAGATGGAATTACTGTTCTTCTAGCTAAATTAGGCCTGGCTATATTGAAATCTGAAACTGTGCATCAGATATATCACAGTAGCATGGAGAATAGTTTAGTGCAGAAGATGTACTTTAAGGGCTGCATCCTTAAATCTAATTGGTTCTCTACTGCATAACTTTGTGGATTATATGTGAACTCCAGTTGTTGTGCTCTGATGAGCTGTTAAAGATGATAGTAAATGCATTCCATGTATTGTGCACCCATCTTTTCCAAGGAATGGTTTGCTGGCTTATATGGAATAAGATTAACAGTCATCTGTAAATCATATTGTTGTGTCCTCTCTCTATCTTTAGGATTATGACACTGAGAAGCGTCGGAAGAACTCTCGCCGTGTCAGCTTTGCAGATACCATAAAGTATGTTTAATCTGAAGGTTGCTGATCTACAGATTGTTTATGTATAAATGTACATCCCAGGCAGTGAGCTGGTGGCCAGTGAAACTGATAGGTTTGCATAAATGCATGAGAATTCAAGTGAAGGAACTGAATATTATTGGTGGCGGGAGTAAATTGAAAGTCAGACACCTCAGGAATTTGAAGAGATCCGTAACCCATTCTGCCTGTCTCGAAAAGAAGGCAAAAGGAAAGATTTTATAACTAGAATGTTTTGGTTGTGTCATTAATTCACTTTTGTGGCTTTCATTTTAAGTCCAATAATTTCCCATGGGAAGTTAGAGTAATTTCAGGAAGTTCTTGTCTTTCTGAGCACTTGTTTTCAGGTATTTTGTAGAACATACAATATAGAGAAGGGCTGAAACCAAAAGTGATTTTTTTTTCCTACTTGGTTTTAAACAGAACATCTTTTGCTCCAGTAGAGATAATTTTGTGTAGCTTATACAATGGCTATTCTGTTCTTTGTTTCAGAGTTTTCCAGACAGATCTTCAAATTAATGTGGTAGAGCCAGAAAATACAGGTAAAGACTCATTTCTCTTTCAATTACAGGGTCTACAGATCTGTTGGCCAGTGGGTTTTCAGCATGCATGCAGCTACGTAAGCAGAACTAGACCTATCAGTCACTGATAGGGAGGGGCGGGGCCAGCTGTCAGTGACTGACAGGTCTGATTCAGCCTATGTAGCTGCATGCAGGCTGAGAGCCCATTAGTTAACAGTTTTGTAGATCATGTAACTAAGAGAAGAAACTTTTGATAGATCAAAATAAACGATCCTATTTTATATATTTAGCCATTTGTATTCAATTTCTAGAGACCCAGCAGAATATCCTTCTATCTACTCCCAGCTCACAAAAGTTTGTGTAGCAAGTACCTGAAAAGAGTTAACAGAACATCAAGCTGTTCTGTTCCTCTGGTTTTCTGACTATGAGAGGGCACAACAAAAGTCAGAAAGTGTAGAACACCTTTTTCCTGAAGTTAATTCCTATCTCTGAATGTCTTGATGTTGCTTTTCATATTGTTGCTTTAATATTTGTATTCTCATTTTATTTTTAGAGAGAGCAGCAAATATAAGGAATCAAATCCTGTTTAACCAGTAAGTTTGGAAAATTGCTTTTTTTCACACCTTAAGAGCTCTGCTCTGAGGGAGGAAAATTCCTTGCATGACGCAACCATCAAAATTAATGTTTCTCTCAAAAACAAAATTAAACATGGCATACTCTTATTTTAAAAATTAGTTTAGGAGGTTTAGCTTGGTTATGGAAACGATAATCTTAAAGAAAGCACATGTTCAGTTCAGCCACTCAGAATAATAAGGCTGTATGGGTCATGGTATTCACCACTAGTCATAGCTCCCAAAGAATCTAGAAAAGTTTCTTCTTCAAGCTTTCTGCTGCTAGTGATGTTTAGTTCTATGAAGATAGTGGAAGTCTTTAGAAAATAACAAAGCCTAGATTTTTCCCAAAGATTTTTAAAGGATGGACAGACCTTTATGTTTCAAAAGCTTCCAATCCCTATGCAGTACCACAGTGGTGGTATTTGCACTTTAAAAGACAATTAATGGGACAGGGAAGATAGTTTGGATCATATCTATACTAGATAAAAATATGTTTAACATGTTAGCTCTTTGAGGTGAACCCTATTGAGTTTACTAATTCATGCTAAAAATACACCTCTTTTCATAGTGAAGACAAGCCCATGGAATCTGGGCTCTAAGGCCTTGTCTAGATGAGGGGGAATGTGGTGGTGTTTTTAAAAAAATTAGTGTGATTTTGATTAAAGCGTGTAAAACATATTGATGCACCTCGTCAATGTAGAGTTTGATGCCTTTAAAACATTTTAGTTGGTGAGGGAGGAGCTTAGGATTGGCTACAAACAACTAACATTTTTAAAGGAGTCAAGCCCTATCTAGGTGCTAACATGACCTATGAAGGAAGGTTGAAAGAATTGGGTTTGTTTAGTTTGGAAAAGAGAAGACTGAGAGGGGACATGATAGCAGTTTTCAGGTGTCTAAAAGGGTGTCATAAGGAGATGGGAGAAAACTTGTTCATCTTAGCCTCTAAGGATAGAACAAGAAGCAAGGGGCTTAAACTGCAGCAAGGGAGGTTTAGGTTGGACATTAGGAAAAAGTTCCTAACTGTCAGGGTGGTTAAACACTGGAATAAATTGCCTAGGGAGGTTGTGGAATCTCCATCTCTGGAGATATTTAAGAGTAGGTTAGATAAATGTCCATCAGGGATGGTCTAGACAGTATTTGGTCCTGCCATGAGGGCAGGGGACTGCACTTGATGACCTCTCGAGGTCCCTTCCAGTCCTAGAGTCTATGAATCTATGCTTTAAACCAACCCTCTTCCCACTTCTCCCCGCCCCCCATTTTTCCTTCATTGTGCAAAAGTCTATCAGTCCTGAAAGAGCAGTAAAGGACTCCGAAAAGAGGGGGCATCAGAAGTCACACTGAGAGGAGTTCACTTGTTACTCCCCTTTCCCTGAGATGAAATGACTGGAGCCTTTTAGTTTACAGAAGATTGAACTGAAACTACCTTATAGCTCGTTGGGATCAGAAGGGGATAACCTAAAGCAGAAGGTCTGGGCTTAGAATGAGGAATTAATTTCAGCCCTTCTCTCTTCCTCAGTGGCAAGTAATAATTCACCAGTACGCAAAATATTTGGGATGGGCAGTATCATCTTTACATGTAATGTTGCAATAATTTCTTGGGTTAAGGGCTCTCTTCAGCCTTATTGGACTGCAACTTTGTATATTACAGGTCTACTCACAGCATCTGTTACCTGCTGTTCAATACCTGAACACTGTTCCATGCCTACTGCTCACTTCTTGTTATACTACTGAAATAAGAGCCCTGTGTTTTGAAATCTTTTAGTAAACTGTTTGTGTAAAACTACTTTTTTTTTTTTTTAGAAATGAAGGACCTGAAACCGTTCAGTGCGAGATTACTGGTAAGTTTGAAAGTAGATTTCTTTATTAACAAGTTACTTTTGGCCAAAATTGCTTATTGTGAAAAAGGATGTGAGCAGTCCTGGAACAGTCTGTCTGTTAATGAAGAGAACTGTTGTGTAACTGGAGTTTTTACCCCATAAACTGCTTGGCAAGCGTCCTGCTGTAGGACCTCAGCTACTTCCTCACAAGAGATTGATGAAAACTTATTTCAGGGTATATTTGTCTTAGTTGGCTGTATTTTTGTTCAGTCCACACACAGTTACTGATATATGTAGAGTAAGTTCACAGATCCCCATTTCCTATGATCCCAAACTCAATGGATGCAATACTTTTTTCTCTTAAAAGGAATGGACACTTTGCTTCATGCCCCAATCCAGACACCGGTGCAGCAGACTGAGGTATGTGAATACTTTCACTCTTTCATGCTGAGAATATTTGGGTCCAAAATGTATTGCATTCATTTGTGTAGGAAGTTGTGATCTCAGGGTATGCAGAAGAGACTTTTGTGCCAACTGCCTTTTCATAGCTAGGAGAGCTCACCCATGCTTCTGTCATCTAGTGATCTTCTTTTGAAGATGGAGGCAAGAATAGATACATTAACCCATTATCTCTATGGCCACTGCATTGTTCCAGAAAGATAGTAAACAGTTGGTGTTTGAGCATGTCTCTGTAGATTTCCCTACTGACTCAGGCAGTGAAAAGCCCAACCTTGCAGCTAATCTTATTGTAATCATGGTCAGGTAAATCATTGAGCTTGTGTGTTGTTACACTTCACTCATGCATCCTGGGAGGATGTAATCCAGTGTTGTGGAACATGCTCGTGCTTCTTTTTTTTCCAGGCAGACATTTGCCAAGATACTTGCTGCTGTTGCAATGCCATTTGACTTTTTCTAGACTAGGGTTTAATGACGTGTTATCTAATATAAGCTAACTAAAATGTTCTAAAGTCTGGTGTAGACAAGGCAGTGTATACCTTAACACATGCTAAACTGGTCAAGTTAAAACCTAGGCTCCCAATTGTTTTAGAAAAGCCCAAACAGATTATACTTCTTCTAGCATACTGCTTATTGCTTGCATTGCATAAAAGAATTGTACTTTAAATAAAGTGTGTATAGAATATTTTTCCTTGATCTGCGCTTTATAAAATATGAGGATCCTGATCAATTGTGGATCATTATTGGTCAGTTTTCTTTCACTACGTTTGGTTGTCTAATCTTTTCTTCATTATCTTCTTGGTTGTGGGAAGAAGAGTTATATAACTTCCAGACCCCGTTGCTGATATGAGCATACATATGCCAGCAACAAGGCAGGGCTTTTGACTGCAGCCAGGAAGAAAGGATTAGGCCACAACATATGACTGGAAAGAAAAATGTAACATTTTTGATCCATAACTGACCCAACTTTATGAATAAGGATCAGTGATCCAGCTATAATCTAAGCAAGATAGATCCAACGTATCAGAAGTTTATATTTCACTGTAAAATTCCGAAGTAAACTCTTACTCTAAAATGTTACATAGCATTATGCTGTAATTATGGAATCCTGTCCCTTTCCTTGAAGGTGTGTAAGCTT
The DNA here is from genome assembly GCF_016161935.1 of Mauremys reevesii. NCBI lineage: Eukaryota > Metazoa > Chordata > Testudines > Geoemydidae > Mauremys > Mauremys reevesii. Next base: position 59,598,603 of record NC_052626.1, read on the forward strand.
TCATTTTTAGCTACAGCTGTGTCTGTACTTACTGCTCAACAGGGCTACCCGGGGGGGCGGTGGGGAGGGCAAGTGGGGCAATTTGCCCCAGGCTCTGGGCCCCTCAGGGGCCCCCATGAGAGTTTTTCGTGGCCTCTGGAGCGGGATCCTTCACTCACTCCAGGGGCCCCAGAAAACTCTCACGGGGCCCGGGCCCCCAGAGCTTCTTCCACTCCGGGTCTTTGGTGGTAATTTCGGTGGCGGGGGGTCCTTCCACACTGGGACCCGTCGCCGAAGTGCCCCGAAGACCTGCGGCAGGGGGTCCTTCCGCTGCAGGACCCGCCGCCGAAGAGCTGGGTCTTCGGCGGTAATTCGGTGGCGGGAACCCCCGCTGCGGGTCTTCAGGGCACTTCGGCGGCGGGTCCCAGAGCGGAAGGACCCCCCGCCGCCGAATTACCGCCGAAGCCGGGGGCCCCCGCCGCCGAGGACCCCAGGCCCTCTGAATCCTCTGGGCGGCCCTGCTGCTCACCCAGAAGGTCAGATACAAGTGTATTTTTAAATAAATAAATAAAACTGGCCTTTATGCCACATTAATTGAGCCTTGTATTAACCAGATTAATTGATTTAGCACTTCTTGTAAATGTCAGTAACTTTCATTTCCTGTCCTTCATTAGTGGCATGATACAGACAACAATCAAATGAATAGAAACAACAGAACACTTATCTTTTTGGATGAAAACGAAATGGATATGACAGCTAGTCACACTGCAGTGATCACACGTAACCTTAAAAGCAATGAAGAAATTGACAAACCTAGGAAAATAGACATCAAATCATTTTTAGCTGGGTTAACATCTAAAAATGAAGGGCCAGAAATGAACAAGGAATTTCGTTTTTTCTGTGATCCTACAGATGCAAATTATGCATGTCCGTCTCTTCAACAGAAGCCAGACTTTGACCCAGTAAAGAAAATAGATTTCAGTGAATTCTTGACAAGCCTGAAGTCAAGTGAAATGTTTGCCAGCCCTACTCTTGAAGGACCTGACAAGGAGAACCTGTTTTTTGTCCCTTCACAACTTCCAGAAAGTAATGCATTTCCTCCAGTGGAGTGTGTACATTCCCATGCACAAGAGAACACCGGCAATGTGACTAGAATCTTCAGAGGACAAGATGATGGAATGGATATTACGAAGTGTCATGTATCTAACATTAATACCATGTTCCCCAATACTTGTGAAGCCTTATCAAAGCAATTAGAATGTGGTGATGTAACTGTGGCTTGTGGAGATATGGATATGACTGCCAGCCAAACTGTAAAAATGTCCCTTTCCAAAAATAACACATTCAACATTGAGAAACACAGTCAGACCATCAGAATGGATTTATCATCCAGTTTTGTGTCTGACCATTCTAGATTAAAGAGAACATCTAACAATCAAATGATTGTTCCACAGGACCCCCAAAGGTGTGTTGAAAAGAAAACTGTAAGTGTAGAAGATGAGGAGGGTATTACTCAAAACCATACTATCTTGATAGACAGTTACAAAGCATCACAGACCTCTAATCAAGGTTGCAGAACAAGGACTGTGGTTCCTGGATGTGTTTCTTGTGAGCCCGTCTTCCATGGTGATAAAACCATTGTCTTTTCCAGCTGTAATGATATGGAAGTTACTGGGAACTGTACAGTTGTAAACTGTAATGAAACTTCCAAGGCAACTGGCAAGTCTTGTTATGAAGCTTTTCAAAACCCAGGAAATGCCATCTCTTTGCTAATGGAAAAAACAGTTTCAAGAGATGACGACATGGACATTACAAAATGTCAAATAACTTCAGATAATCAAGTTCTCAGGCAATGTACAAAGAATGCACACACAATATCTTCTGTGCCAGATAATGGAAGTGAAAAAGGGATCCAAAATCACAGAGCTGCTTCTGAGACTCTGGGGCTAGATTCAAATGCAAATCCTGGTTCTTGGACTTCTAAGGGCACATTTCGACACAGCACAGTGACCTCTCTGCTCATTTCATGGCCAACTGACAAAACAATAGTCTTCTCAGGGGAAGATATGGACTTGACTAGAAGTTATATTGCCAAGGATGTTGAAAAGGACATTGCAAGTCAACTTCCTCCTGTCTCTGCTGGTATGTCCACTTCTGTGAAATTCAAACCTCAAAGTTTTGGTAACAAATCTAGCTCTTCTAATTTAAATGAGCAGGAAGAAATGGAAATAACTAAATGTCATGCTGTAGTCATTGACAATCAAAACACTGGAATAACTACAAGCCAACAACATATGCAGCCTAAAACTATTCCAGGAGAGAACTGGAACAAAGAAGTGAATGAAGCTGTAAGTCTTCTAAACCTTGACAAGGAAAACCCTCTTTCAGGAATGAGTGATCACATGGATATTAAAAGAAGCCATCCCAATCCCAAAACCATTATTTTTTCATCACAAGAGCAAGAGATGGAAGTCCCTAAAAGCCACACCATTGCCAGCAATAACTGTGTGCTGAAACCTTTACAAAGGCAAAACTGTGAAATAGCTCAACAATTGAGGAAAAGTCTAGTCAACCCTTCACTTGCCTATACTAATGACAAAACTGTTGTTTTTCCAGATGATCAAAGTATGGATATAACCAGAAATCATACTGCTGCTCTTGACTTTGCTCCTATTCTAGTAGCACAAGAATATGAGAGTACACATATTCAGAACAGTGTAATATCTAAACCAAAACAACTACAAAATAAGACCCTCTTATTTTCTGGTGGTTCTGATATAGATATTACTAGAAGTCAGACTGCAGCAATAGAATGTGGGAGTCTCACAATAAACTCAAATCAAAAGGATGACACTCCTGGAAATAACCAAATTCCAGCCCTTGTTGCTCCAAGGTTTTCTTTCACTTCCAGTGATGAAGCCCTTCCCTCTGATATTAAAGGAAATGTGCATTTTGGGAAGACAGCGGGAATACACATTGACTCAAAAAATTCCAAATTGGAACAGCAAAGCCATACTATGGTAGCATTAAACAAGGTACTGTCAAACACTGCAAATTCTGAGAGACTTTCTTCAACTAGTAAAGCAGCTTCACTTTCTTCAAAACAGGACTTCACTAAAACAGCCAGAACATCGATGCCAGATATCAAAAATTCACAGATGGCGTCTCTTTTGGAAAAGTCAGTTGTTTTTTTCTCTGAGGAAAATATGGATTTGACTGGTAGCTGTGTAGTAAATGTTCCTGATACCGTTTTAACAGAAAGAAAAGACAATACATTATTTCCAAAGAAAAAGGACTTGACCTCATGCCCTACCATTATAGCTGCAGATAGTCTGCAGCAACAAGGATGTGACCAATGCCCCTTAAAGCCATTGTCTCTTTCAAATGAGAAGACTGTCATATTTTCAGTGGATGATGATATGGAGATGACTAAAAGTCACACCATGGCAACAGACCATAAAATTTACCTACAAGGCAAGAGGTCAAGTAATGTAATACCCTTAATCCCTGCAGATAAAACTGTTGTATTTACCTACAGTGATGACATGGAAATAACTAGACCCAACACTGTTGTAATTGATAAACCCATAGAAAAGGCTGCATCCCAGACTGTGCCTGAAGTAGGTAAAGGGACTGGAAGGAAAAGTCTGATTGGATCAACCAGTGAAAAGACTGTTGTGTTTTCACTGGGTGACGAGAATGACATGGAGATGACCAAAAGTCACACCATGGCAACAGACGACAAAATTTACCTACAAGGCAAGAGTTCAGGTAATGTAATACCCTTAATCCCTGCAGATAAAACTGTTGTATTTACCTACAGTGATGACATGGAAATAACTAGACCCAACACTGTTGTAATTGATAAACACATGGAAAAGGCTGCATCCCAGACTGTGCCTGAAGTAGGTAAAGGGACTGGAAGGAAAAGTCTGATTGGATCAACCAGTGAAAAGACTGTTGTGTTTTCACTGGGTGACGAGAATGACATGGAGATGACCAAAAGTCACACCATGGCAACAGACGACAAAATTTACCTACAAGGCAAGAGTTCAGGTAATGTAATACCCTTAATCCCTGCAGATAAAACTGTTTTATTTACATACAATGATGACATGGAAATAACTAGACCCAACACTGTTGTAATTGATAAAACCATGGAAAAGGCTGCATCCCAGACTGTGCCTGAAGTAGGTAAAGGGACTGGAAGGAAAAGTCTGATTGGATCAACCAGTGAAAAGACTGTTGTGTTTTCACTGGGTGGTGAGAATGACACGGAGATCACAAACAGCCATACAGCACCAATAAACCGTGAAATTGCCCCACAAGGTGAGAGAGCACCTCAAACCCAGTCTGTAGTTCATGGAGATAAAATGGTGTTTGTATTTAATCAGGCTGATATGGAAATAACTGAATCTCACACTATTGATAAAACTATGGAAAGAGTCATGCATGTGGATAGATTAAAACCAGATAAGTGGATTGGACAGGAAGCTTTTTCAAATAGCAAAACAGTTGTGTTTGCGATGGGTGATGACATGGAGACTACTAAAATCCATACAATGTCCTTAGATGATAAAATTGCCCTACAAGGTGAGCAGACCACCCGCATTGGTCCTGTTCTTCCTGTTAATGAAACCACTGTGTTTACGTGTAACCAGGATAAGATGGATATCACTGCATCTCACACTGTTGCTATTAATAGTAATAATCTTAAAGGATCTGAGAACCAAGAAATGTCAAGTAAAAGCCACCACCAGCAGAATTTATATAGAACATCGGCCCCTATCTGTGGAGAGAAAATGCGTTTTATGCATGCAGAAGATTTGGGTAATGGATGCCACTCAGATTTTAGGGACAAACATGGACCGGATTTCCCTGCTTTATCAGTTTTAGTATTTCCCTATAAAAAGGAAGAAACAGATACATTGAAAATCCACAACGTTGCCATGGAAAAGTCCATTGGTCCTGTTACTCTGTCACTTCCTGAAGTCACTTTGGATATTGTTCAGGAACCACAGAATGTTATTAACCTTCCCAAGGGCAACTCAAGTTCTGTATACTGCCAGGATCTGAGAAAACAAGTAAAACCTAAATCAAAGAGAGTATCTTTCAAGCTTCCAGAGAACCAAATAGAATCCCCGACTTACAAGATTGAAAGTCAAAGAAAAGTTGCTGAGAATAACCTCCTGGATTGTGATGAAGAAAATTGTAATGGTGTGTCCCAGGTTCAAATTCCAGTCCAGCAGTCTCACTTATCTAAAGAGATCACTGATAGTTTGAACAGGGGTGCAGTTAATGTGTTGGATACTGGAAGTATAGACTTGAAAGATGATCCAGGGAAGTTGACTTCATCTGGACATGAACGCAGGCCCACAGAGTTAGACATTGATGGATCAGACACTGTTCTACTTTCTTACAAAGAGACTAAGGAAAATGAGGGAGTATCTACTGAATGGGAAAAACTTACAACAGATTCCCAAAAAGACTCTGAACAGACTAAGCAGTTCTCCCAAGTCAATGACATTCCTGCAGAACAAGTAGATCCCAGCCTTGTGTCTGAATTATCAGGTATTGTTAATATTTGTTCAAGGCTAAAAAATTGTAGAAGGAAGTCTGAAGTTGTCCCAGTCTCTCAAACTGCTGCTGTGTCTAATCTTGCTGAAACTTTTCCCAAGTTGGCAACACAGCCAGAAGATCCTTTGAGTTTAGGAAAAGATGTTGAAAATATGTCTAATAATGCATTTTATATCAAAGAACAGGAAAATATATATCTTGAAACTGGAGATGCTCCTTTAGACACAACACATACAGATAAATGTCAAGTGAGAAAGCTACCCCTAGGTATCTTCCCGCCTAAATTGCCAAACAAAAGAAATTCCACTGTTCCAAGTGTAGAAGACCTCAATGCCAAATCAGTGGGCGGAGTAGAAGCTCAGGTTCCAGAAATAAATTTAGTCACCAGCAAAACCTCTGACAACATCTATCCCATTGGAAGGCAGAACTTGAGCCCTTCTCAGTATATAGATGAGGAATTGCTTCCTACATGCCCAGAGGAAATGGATTTAGTTGACTTTGTAAGTTATGAGCCCCTTGATGGAACCTATAATGAGATGAACAAAAAAGAGATCTTTCACAATCAAAGCTATCCATTAGAGGAGCAAGAAACTTTCAGCAACCAGAAGAGAGCTTGGGAACAAGAGGAAGAGGAACTCCAGAAAGGAAAGAAGATCAAGAGGGCTGAGAGCTGGGATGGTGATACCACAAAAGAACAGCGGGTGAGCCTAATCACTCAGTGATCAGAATGTGGTCAATTGTCCCAGGGCTTTGATTTCATTCTGCCTAAATTATAGGAATGTGAATTAAAAAGTTTCTTAGTGTAGTCTTTACTCTTGGGTTTCTCTCAATCACCAGTTTATTAATGTTTATGGTTCTCTGCCTTTCCCCACTGTCTTTCCTGTCTTTTGCCTTAGCCACAAAATAAATTGATGTGTCGAACTCCCTACTGAAGTGAGAGGAATTTGGGATAACAGAGAGAGTACTGATTTTCATGCCAGTTTTAAAGCACCCACCCGTAATAGTTTCATGCTAATTCTTTCTTTGGTATGTGTTTATAGTCATCAAACCATTTGACAGGGTCACATTACTTCGTTAGCTTTTCCCTACAGACCCAAACTTAGCAATATTTGTGTTTCTAGTAAGAAAGATGGAGCAGGATGTTGTTGATACTTAGAATTATGACCTGTTCTCCAGTAGAATATTTAACTTCATTCCTGCCAAATGCACAGGCAACCTTAATTATAGCATTTTTCAGTGCTTGAATTTGCAACCTTAATAATGTTCTTAGTTCTTTGTGTGTAATAGAGATTTAGCTTAAACTGATTCCTTATCCTGGCTTAAATTGAATTTGCTGTGTCCATACAGGATTTTGCACAGATTTAATTAAATTGGTTTAAAATCATACCTTGAGTTAAACCACAATGCAACTTTGAATGTAAACAAGGAATAAGTTATTGTCCTTGCCCTGAATAGCTTTATCTGAGATAAGGCTCAACAAGTGAGGGACAAACAGCAGGAAGAAGGGATAGGGAGAACAAGGATAACAGTAATGAGGTCATGTGGTTATATAGACTGGTTGTAAGTCATGCCTTTGTTTGGCTTTGTTTAATCCCTTAGCTTTTTCTGTTTCTTTATTTGTAATTCCTGTGCCTACTTTTATTTTTATAACTTTGCCTGGCTCTTTTCTAAAGTTGTATTTTTTAATTCCTTAGACTATTTCTATAATGAGAGCAGGTGGGAGGCATGAAACAGAGCAGACAAACAACAAAATAGTTAGCATTACCAACTGCATACAAAACAAGGTGCAACTGACTGGTTGTTCTTGGAGGAGTGACGTTCTGGAGTGAGACTGAACTGGGCTTTTACTTCACAAAGAGTAGTGAGAATGTCCAAAAGCTGAAAAGGTGACTGCAGCCCCAGCTGCCAGAAGAGCTGGGAGTTAGACAGGTGGCTGGTATGGCCTTATGGTGGAATGCCTTACTATTTAGTACATATAAATAGGACCCTACCAAATTCACGGCCATGAAAAATGCATCACGAACTGTGAAATCTGGTCTTTTGTGTGCTTTTACCCTATACTATACAGATTTCACGGTGGAGACCAATGATTCTCAAATTGGGGGTCCTGACCCAAAAGGGAGTTGCAGAGGGTCACAAGGTTATTTTTTGGGGGGCAGGGGGTGTCACAGTATTGCCAACCTTACTTCTGCTCTACCTTCAGAGCTGGGCAGCTGGAGACTGGCAGTTGTTGGCCGAGTGCCCACCTCTGAAGGCAGCGCCTTGCAGCAGCAGCACAGAAGTAAGGGTGGCAACACCATACCATGCCATCTTTACTTCTGCACTGCCTGCTGGCAGCAGATCTGCCTTCAGACTTGGGCACCCTGCCAGCAGCCACTGCTCTACAGTTGCCCAGCTCTGAAGGCAGTGCTGCCACCAGCAGCAGCATAGAAGTAAGGGTAGCAATACCGCAACCCCCCTACAATAACCTTGCGGACCCCCCCCCAACTCCTTTTTGGGTCAAGACCCCTATATTTCCAACACCATGAAATTTCAGATTTAAATAGCTGAAATCAGGAAATTTATGATTTTCAAAATCATATGACTGAAATTGACCAAAATGGACCGTGAATTTGGTAGGGCCCTACATATAATATGCTGACGCTAAACATGATTTGCTATGGAAAGTCAGAAGTTAGCCATTATATAGCAAGTGTCCTAATAAATATCTGTTTTCCTAACACTGTTTGATTTCAGGCTACCTCCAGCATCATTTTGTCTCATACCCAAGCAGAAACTCGAGAGGGTGAAAATCCTCCAAGTCTATCAGCTAAAAGCCTGGAGAGGACCAACTCTAGCAACAGCAGCTGTCTGGATTCTCTTAAAGCTGACATAGATCTTAGTAGTAAGACTCTCTTGGCAGTATTCACCTAAAACTGTTAACTTATTTCAGTTTTAATCAACTTAGTAGATAAGGGTCTCTTACCAGCATTTATTTTCTCTGGGAATGCTGCATGTCGTGTAAGCTCTGTATGGTAATGTGTATTAATCTTTTTCAGTTAAGATAGCTCTTTGATTCTGTGAATGAGTACAAATTGTAATGGCATTTTTCCTAAGAAGTGATTTAGAAAAAGCAGATTCTTGTTACTAGTTGAAGGAAGGCCTGCAATAATTTTTCTCTGTCCTCACCAGAAATGGTGGTTATATTCATAATAGAGAGGCTCAGGTGTCACAGATCAATTGAAATGACACAAGGGGAACATGTACTAGAGAGAACTGAAGAAAATATAGATAAGTTTATTTCATTTGATTATTCAGCCAAATAAGATTTGAAAGTTGGAAATATACTCTGAACAGAAAATCCAATTAACATGTAACTTAAAAACAAAAACATCCTTGAAATTTGAGAATGTTGGAGTTAAGATTCATAAGCAACTTAACTCTGATCCCGTAACCCTTTTTACCACATGCCTAATAAGTGATGTGAATAATATTCAAATTGTATTAGGATATATTCTAAAACATAAACATTAGAAACTTCATATCATTAACTACTAATGAACTTTCCTATTACCTCAGATTTCCCCAACAGTATTTCTTTTGCTGCCAAGCCCTGGTCTACATTATAAACTTATGTCAGTATAACTACATTACTGAGGGGTGTGGAAAATCCACAGCCCTGAGCGACATAGTTATACCGGCCTGTAACTCCCAGTATAGACAGCACTATGTCGACGGGAGGGCTTCTCCTGTCAACATAACTACTGCCTCTCAGGGAAGTGGAGTACCTATGTCGATGGGAGAAGCTCTGCCTTTGGCGTAGGTAGTGTCTGCACTAAGCCCTACAGCAGTGCATCTGTATTGCTGTTGTACCATACATGTAGACAAGCCCTGCGTAAGCATATTTTTTAGGCAGAAAAAGCATTGTTCATATGATTTGAAGGTCAAACTCTGAATTATATGAAAATTGTTCTTGTAATCTGAACTGGTATGGACCTACAGTCATGACTTCATCAAGTTTTATTTTTGAACCACAGCAGTCTGCTTTCTCTCTAGTGCAGCGAAGCAGTCAGATGGAGTCTCAGCTTCTCATGGACAGTATTTGCGAACAGAATTTATTTGAGGTATGTAGATATCTAAAAGGCTTTTAATTTTTTTCCTAATAAGAAACATGTTGCCTGTCTTCTCTTTGGATATCTTTTGGATGCACCCTTGCTAATGAGCATACTCTAATTAGCACTTTATTTACTCTGTAGAAATTTCAGGATGGTGTTATCACAGTAGGGGAGTTTTTTACGCTTCTCCAGGTCCATATTCTAATTCAGAAACCCCGGCAGAGTCATCTTCCAGCCAATGTGAGTATCTAACCTCTCAAATGCATACTCATCACTGCCACTTAAAATGTGTTTCTCGGTCTTTATTTCAATTATTTTATAGAATCTGACTAAAGACAGCTAAAGAAGTTGAGTTGTAAAGATCTTTGTTATCAGGCCCACAGACTAACCAGCCCCTTTCCCTTTTCCCCAGTTTACTTCTGAATAAATATGGAGAGTTTATTTTCCAGCCCTGTAGATCAGGTCACCTCAGAATTATTACACACTAAGGGCTTACCTACATGAACACTTAGTTTGTGGCATGCCAGGGTGTGAATCTACCCCCACTAGCCTGCGCGCTAAGTATCTGTGTGGGCACTTCTGACTTGCACTAGCAGTTCTTTTGTGTGCATTGATCTACTCCCGATCCTGTACTCTGCTTTGAAACTGGCTTTGTAAATATATTCTAGAGTGCAGCTTTTGTTTGGTAAAATGGCAATGGTTACATTGGGGCTGGTCTAGTAGTCCAATTTCTGTTTCTGATCTCTTCCTTGTGCCAGTAGGAACTGCTCGTTGTGCCAGAGATAATACACACAGCACTCCTGGAAAGTGGGAACATTTAGCTTCTTACAACAGCAATCTCTGTCTAGTTTAGGAGTAGCTTTGGCAGGATATTTTATTGTATTTTATTATATTACTCCTGAGGGCATTCTGCGCCAAAAAAATAAAAATTATGTGCACAATATTTAAAAATTCTGCAAGTTTTATTTGTCAATAAATAAATGCAGAGGCTCCAGCACAGCAGTGTGGGGAGCACAGGCCACTGGCTGCACAAAGGTGGAAGGTCACCCTGCTGCCTCTCCACCCCGAGGACACGGACTCAGCAGTGAGGCTGCACCCGACCCTGACACAGCACAAGACCTGAGTCTGCCCCAGAAACACCCTGGGGCCATGCCCCTCTGCACCAGGTGTGGGGCAGGTAGGCTCAACTAGGCAGGATCCAAGTGTGGAGGGGCTCAATGTGGGGGGGATCCACATGTGGGGTGAGAAGATTCTGTGTGGGACAATCTGAGTACAGGCAGCTCAGTGGGGGGGTCTAGGTGTGGGGGGATCTGGATGCGCAGGGGCAATGGGACTCTGTAGGGGCTTCCAGGTGAAGGTTGTTGGGGCTCAGCCAGAGTGGTCTGGGTGTGCGGGTCTCAGGAGAGGTATTTGGGTGCTGGGGGAGTTTGGCTTGGTGGGGTTAGAGTCTGGGTGCAGCTAGTTGGGGGTCTGGATGTGAGGGCTCTGCGCGGATACAAAATTTGTATCCGCATCCAATCCACGATCCGCAAAAATGGTCTGTGGATATCTGCATCCACGTATGCGTATATCTGCTGATATAAAGCGGATATACACAGATTTGCAGGACTCTAGCCATTTCACTAGTGAATGAACAGTCAACAAAACCAGAAGCTTCCTTCGTCCATCCTTGCTTCATAAGTTAGAACAGCCTACATAAATTCTTGTCTATGAATAAAATTTTCAAAAGCATCCAGTGACTTAAGCACTTAGGAGTCTGTCTGATTGAAAGTCAATTGGACTTGGTCTTCTAAGTCACATGAGTGCTTTTGAAAATTGTATCCTACATGGTTTACTATAGCAATTTTCCTGAACTGTAACCTGTGTACAGATACTCTAGGGCTGACCTTTAAGAATAAAAATACTTGGCACTCATATAGCATGCTTCATCCCTTGATCTCAAAGTGCTTCACAAAGGTGAGTAAATTCGAGGTACAGAAGTGATGAGTCTTACCTTAAGATGCATAGTAAATCTGGTACAGGATGGAATAGAACTAGAACTTCTAACTCCTAGTGCTCTGCCCTTTCCACTAGGCCATGCTGCCCCCCCAGGAACTTTCTCTGCAATAAAATTTCTGCTAAATAACTATCTCAATCCTAGTACTACTTTCTGGATGTGGATTTGACTTGAAGTTGGTGTTTCTGAAATGCACTGTTTTGGATTTTTCAGTTTCACTCCTCTTTCCCTCTCTAGTATGCAGTGAACACAGCTCCTACTCCAGAAGACCTGATTTTCAGCCAGTACATTTATCGCCCCAAGCTGCAGATTTATGAAGAAGATTGCCAGGTTCTTTCTCAGATGATAGAAGAGTAAGAGAGGGGTTGTTTTTTTTTGTCATTCACGGGGAATATTAGTTTTTTGTTTGTTTGTTTGTTAACCCATCATCTTAGATTTGGCTGCATGCAGGATGACCTGAAGGGAGTAATTCCATTATTTTCCAATGAACAGGTGGAAAAAGTTCAAGACTGTAGTAAGCCTGTTTAATTTTAAACAAGTAATCATTTAAACCTATGTATTAAAGCTGAATGTGGGAAAGTCTTGGTAGGACTTGTGGGTCTGGAGGTGGGTAGAGACAAATCTGCCAACAGTGATTTTAAGTTGTTCTTTATCTCATTAGACCTGTAAATGTAACTTAATGTTAGCAAAGGTAAACATTTTTGGACACTTTTATCAAAGCCAATAAAAGATAGCAAACAGAAGAAAGAGCATGATGGATTACAATCTGCCATTATCTGTTCTAATTCTCCAGAATTTATCAAGTTTAAATACAGACAGTATGATATCTTAAGTTTTCTTGTTCATGATTGATTCTAGTACACCTCTACCCTGATATAAGGCGGGTTCGCATACAAGGCGGTAAAGCTCTGATGGGCCAGGCTGGGGCCGAGGGGTTTGATAAGGGGCAGAGGGTCTCAGGGGCGGTCGGGGGCTCTCCCCCCGCCCCAGGGTCTGGGGGGCAGGAGCTGTGGGAGGGCACTTTTGGGGGCCCAGGGGATTAGCAGGAGGCCGGGAGCAGCCCACTCTGCTTCCCTCACCCCGGCCCCAGCCATGCCCCTCATGGGAGGGGGCTTAGGGGAAGGGATCCCCCCCCCCCCCTGCACTCGCAGCAGCGGGAAGCAGAGCAGACCGGCCCCAGCCCGCTCCACTTCGCCAGCTCCCAGCTGCAGCGCTCCGCTTCCCGCCGCAGGTGAGTATAGGGGGCGTCCTTTCCCCAACCTCCCCGCACTCACCGGCGGCAGGAAGCGGAGCAGCCCAGCCCCGCCCAGCCAGCTCCACTCCGCCAGCTCCCAGCCGTGGCACTCCACTTCCTGCCGGGCAGGTGAGTGCAGGGCCTTTCTCCAGCCACCCCCTAGCGACACGGCTGGGGCCGGGGCAAGGAAAGCGGAGCAGGCTGGGGCCGCGTTACTCCACTTCCCGCCGCAGGTGAGTGCGGAGAGGTTGGGGAAAGGACACCCCCCATACTCACCTGCGGCGGGAAGCAGAGCGTTGAGGCTGGGAGCTGGCGGAGTGGAGCAGGCTTGGGCTGGTCTGCTCCGCTTCCCGCCGCTGCCAGTGAGTGCCAGTCAGGGGGGTGGATAGGGGTCGGAGCAGTCAGGGGACAGGAGGATTGGATAGGGGGTGGGGTCCTGGGGGTGTCTCTGGAGGGGGCAGTCAGGGAACAAGGAACGGGGGGCCAAAGCAAGTTCGATATAATGTGGTCTCACCTATAACACGGTGAGATTTTTTGTCTCTCGAGGACCGCATTCTATCGGGATAGAAGTGTATCTGATTCTTTAGTCTCGCTGCAGTTAAACTGCTAAAACTAAACATAGGAAATAGAATGTAAAAGCTCTCCTAAAAACTTAACAACCATAACACCAATTGCATTTCCTCCTCCTTTGTTCCCTGAATAACTCTGCCCTGCATGCTCAGCCTTCCCTCAAAAAAAACCCAACCAAACAAAAAAGACAGCTGGGGAAAACATGAGCTTTGCATCATATTCTATAGGTTACCAAATCTGGGCTTGTGCAGATCTGAGATGGAAATAAATTCCAGGTTGCCTCTTGTTTAAACTAATGGATTGTTAGATTGTCCATGGCAGTAAAGCTAACACAGTATCTCACAGGGAGAGGCAGTCTCTCAAGTAATTAAGGAAAAAGCCACTTGGGAATTTATACCTCAAAAACACCACCTTGAACTTCACCTGGAACACAACTAGTAACCAATGGAGATATCGGAGCAGCAGATATTTAATGTGCTTTCAGCATGAAAGCAAGCTGCAACTTTCAAATTCAGCTTCTAGATTTCAGTGCAATAATCCAGCCTCAAGGTGACAAAAGTCTTGATAACCATAGCATGGTCCATATAAAAAAAAAAGGTACAGCCTTTATGCCACAGGCCAAGGATAAAAAAAAAAATCACTCTTGGCAAATTTTTACATGGATATCCAATAAAATCTCCAAGTTGTGAATAAAACAGTAGGCTTATCCTGTTAATTGGGGTAGGTTCTGATATAATGTGAATCACTTCTGGATGCCTTGCTTATCCTGTAAACATTATGGATGAAATCTTGGCCCCACTGAAGTCAAAGGTAAAACTCCATTGACTTCAGGGGGGCCAGGATTTCATCCTAAATTACCTTGACCTTATCCATGCCCCAATCTTAGATACCAAATAAGTCATTGCACTGCACCAGCCAGTTCAGATATGGAAATAAGTTGAATTATGACATCATATGTGCTGGCTTACATATATGCTGTCTTACATGGCTACAACAAGACCCTTCTCTGACCTTTTTTCATATTTCAGTTTAAAGTTGTGTGCAGGTGTCCAGGATAAACTTTTGGTGGATGTGAATAAGAGCCTCTGGGAGGTGATGAGGACCTTCTCTGACAAAGAGGTAATGCCAACTGTTGCAGTCTTATTGCATGTAGGTATAAAAGCTTGAATGGTGACTGGACATGACTAGCTAATTGTGGGACAAAAGGCAAATTATTATTATAGATCCAAAACTGGCTAAGAGACAGGAAATAAAGTTCTGGAATAGACAATGGTCAATTTTCATCATGGCAAAAAGTTAACAGTAGAATGTCTCAGGATTGTGTATTAGGTCTTGTGCTTAGTATATTAACAATCTGGAAAAGGGGAATGAGTTGTAAGGTAGCAAAATTTCATAGGTCTAAGGCCAGAAAGGGACCATTTGGATTATCGTGTCTCACTTCTTGTCTAACAGGCTGTAGAACTTCCCCAAAGTAATCCCGAGAGTATAGCTTTTAGAAAAATATCCAATCTTGATTTAAAAATTGTTAACGATGGAGAATCCACAGGACCCTTGGTAAATTGTTCTAATGGTTAATTAGAACAACGGTTAAAAAATTACCCCATATTTCCAGTCTGAATTTGTCTAGTTTCAATCTTCAATTTGATGGTGATACAAAGTTATTTGGGTTAGTTGAGTTAAGAGAAGAGTTAGGAATTTCAGAGGGACCTAACCAAGCGAGGAGAATAGACTACACAATGGCAGATGATGACCAGTGTTGATAAATGCAAAGTAATGCACATTGGATGGAAAAATTTGAACTACTCATATACCTTTCTGGATTCTAAATTAATTCATCAACTCATGAAAAGAATCGTCATGTCACTGTAGATCACGCAATGAAGAATTCTGCTCAGTGCACCCCTACAGTCAGAAGAGCAAACAAGATGTTAGGATGTGTAATGAATGTTATGGATAAGGCTGTGTCTGTCACAGAAGTCACTGATTCCATGAGTTTCTGTGACCTCCGTGATTTTTGCAGCGGCTGGTGCTGGCTCAGAGGCTGCCCGAGCCAGGCAGCCTCTGGGCCAGCAGCAGCAGCAGTTTGAGTGTGTGGGAGGGGGCTCAGGGTTGTGGCAGGGGGTTGGGGTGCGGGGTGGCGCTTACCTGGGGGAGGGGCACCCTGGCTTCCACCAGCATGTCCCTGCAGCTCCTAGGTGGAGGGGCCAGAGGGCTCCGCGCACAGAGCAGTGCGCGGAGCCTCCCAGGTTGCCCCTCCCCTAGGAGCTGCAGGGACATGCTGGTTGAAGCCAAGTAGGGAGCCTGCCAGCCCCACCAAACCCCGTTCCCCTCCCCAGCACGAGCAGGGGTCACGGGCCATACGCTGCCGCCTGTCTCCCCCTCCGCACCAGCACCAGCGGGGGTACTGGGCCATCTGCTCCCTCAGCACCCACGGCCTCCTGGCCCAAGTTTTAGTTAGGGGTATATAGTAAAAGTCATGGACAGGTCACGGGCCATGAATTTTTGTTTACCGCCTGTGACCTGTCCATGACTTTTACTAAAAATACCCATTACTAAAGCATAGCCTGAGTTATAGATAATACAGAAAATATTATGCCATTATATAAATCAGTGGGCCTCCTTCCATCTGGAATGCTGTATTCAGCATTGGTTAGCCCATCTCAAAAAAGGGTATTAGAGTTGGCAAGGGTTTGGAGAAGGACAATGAGAATGATTTGGGGCATGGAAAAATTCTTATATGAAGAAATTGAAAACATTTGGATGTGAAAAAAAGGGGACACACTAAAAGTATACACAGTAATTAATAGTATCGAGAAAGTAGATCAGGAGCTTCACTGTCTCAATACAAGAACAAGGGGACATTCAATGAAATTAGAACATGGTAAATTCAAAAGTGAATAAAGCAATACTTTTTCACACAGTTCATAATTAAACTGTGGAACTCATTGTCACAGGATGTCATTGAGGTCAAAAACTTAGCAGGATTCAAAGATGGATTGGACATCGTTATGGATAACAACTCTTGGATATTTTTGTTATAGTTAATGTTAACAAACGTTGCAAGGGATACTAAGCCAATCTCTATTAGGGATTAGAATGAAACCTTCATGTGGAAGTAGATTGTCACGCATCTGCGTGTCTAGAGTGTGGATGGTGTGTGTCTTTCACCTTCCCCTGAAGCTTCTCGTGTTGGCCACTATTGGAGCCAAGATATTGGACTAGATGAACCACAAATGTGATCCAGTATGGCAATACCATATATATATATATATATGAATGTATGTGCTGAAAGCCCCTCTTTTCTGGTTATTTGACATAAGTGTCCAATGCTATTGGTGTTTTGATACTTTGTGTGCTCCTCTACTTTTGAATAAGGGATTTCCAACTTGCTAAGTCTTTGCAAAGAATAAAGTACTAAATTATACTGAGCCTAATTAGCATTATGGAACTTCCTGACCCAAATTTTTGATTCCTGGTGTGTAGAGCCCTGTGTGGATACAAAATTTTTATCCACATCGGATCCACAAACATGGTCCCTGCCCCAAAGAGGATTGTGATGGACTTCCCTGGGATGCAACCTGGGACTTGGGTACCGCTGAGCCCTGTGGCATACCAGCCTGGGCCCCCTCTCGCGCTGTGAGGCAGAGACAAGCTGAAATCCTCTCCAGACCTTATACTTACACAGCCATACACAAGAAGGGACACCCCAAGATGCAGTTACATGAATGTTTCTCCTAGCCACTCATGAACCAAGAATAGAGAGGCTACAGCCAGTCCACAGCCTAGGACCCCAGAGCTGTACCATCTTGCCCTGGTCAAAAGCCTGACCAGTGTAAGTTTATTTCCCAGTCCACCCCTCAGTATGGAAAGAAAAATGCACCAGCCCCTGTTCCTGAGCAGATTTACCTCTGCACTTCTAACAACAAACTCTTTTAGTAAAAATATAAAACAAATTTATTAATTACTGAAATATTTTAAGTGATTATAAGTAATAGTGTATAGACCTAAGAAATAAAATTGCAATCTAAATTTATTAAACTAGACAAGATTTGAAAAAAGCAGTGTCTTACCTTGATGGTACCAACAGTCCACCAATCTTCCACACACAGGCAGTGCTTTCTTCTTTCTTGCCTGGGACCCCCATCCCCAGATCAGTCTTTCTTCCTTAGGTGTTTCCAGGTTGTGTGTTGTAGGGGGATTGAGGCCAATGGTGATGTCACTTCCCCCTTTTATAGCTTTTTCCATGTGGAGGGAACATCATTGTTCCAAGCAAAGCCCCTAGCCCAGTTAGTGGAAAAATATAGACACAGGATGAAGTTTAATATCACATGATCTAGTCACATGCCCTTGTGTGCTTCAATGAGTCATAGCAGCTATTATCCGTATATTGGCTCAAGCGTCCACAGGAAAGCTCATCAGGTGAGGCTAAGCTTTTCCCATGGCCCATTGTTTTTGTTGCTGGGCGATTACCTTGAATAGACCCTTCACAATTTGCTGGTTAGACTGGGTGTAAATTAACTTATGGGAGTTACCCAGGAGCAAGCACATTTGAAATACAGATGCATAGTCAATATTCATAACTCCAGATACAAAAATGATACATGCATACAAATAGGATAATCATATGCAGCAAACCACAACTTTTCCATTGACACCTCACATGACATATTTTGTACCAGATGCCTCATAATTGTATCACAATCATATCATAATCCTATCACAATGGTGAATATGGCATGCAGAGTTTCACAAGGATATCTGCAGATTTGCAGGGCTCTGGATATAAAACTTGGATCCGCATCCATCTGTGATCCACAAACATGGTCCATGGATATTTGCAGGGCTCTACTTGTGACTCATATATGCTGCTACTAGACAGTTGAATCAGTCCCAAAGACTAACATTATGTAACTTTCTAATTCACCTTGCCTATGTTGTTGTTCCCATCCATTGCAGCTGAAGAACTTTGGAACAGAGTTGAATAAAATGAAATCCTGTTTCACCAAGAAGAGTAAAGTCCTGGCTCACAAGGGGAAAGTGAAATTGTATGACAATTTGGTGCAGGACACACAGGTATTAGGGTTGGAGAAGGGAAGAGGGTGGTAGAAGGCCATTAGGGATTCCTGATTTATTCATTTAATTTATATTTAAAATGTGTAAGGTGAGTTCTGACTATCAAGTTATGCACATAACCTATGTAAATATGCATCCTGTTACTGTTAATCTCCTACTTACTCCCTCATATTGTTGCATCTTATTTTAAATTTGATTGTGAACACTTTAGGGCAGGGGTAATATCTTTCTATCCACTTACACAGTGGGGACCTTGCTCCTGATTCAGACCTGTGGATGCTACACACTACAAAATATAAAAGGGGAGGGAGAGTAGCAACGACATGGGCACTGCTATCTTCTTTCAGTGTGATCATGTTGCCTTACAAGTAATGAGAGAGTGGGATATCGGCATAGGCTACCAGTCAGAGAAATAAATGGAGCATTTGTCCCATTGTGAAGGACATCTCAGAATTTGCTTATTTCTTAAAGGGTCAAACAGGTTAGCATTTGCTCAAAAAATATCTTCTCAGTTAGCACCCTGCATCATCTCTCCTCTTCTTGAGAAAAGTGATTGAAAGATGATGGCAAAGCAGCTCTGGTGTCATCTGAAATCCTGTGATTATCTTTAAAAGCAACAAAGAATCCTGTGGCACCTTATAGACTAACAGACGTTTTGCAGCATAAGCTATCGTGGGTGAATACCCACTTCTTCGGATGCAAGTGGGTATTCACCCACGAATGTGGTTATCTTAACTGCTGTCTATCTGGTTTTAGGTCTAAG
This sequence comes from Mauremys reevesii, assembly GCF_016161935.1. Classification (NCBI taxonomy): domain Eukaryota; kingdom Metazoa; phylum Chordata; order Testudines; family Geoemydidae; genus Mauremys; species Mauremys reevesii. The sequence continues at coordinate 59,617,889 of NC_052626.1, forward strand.
TATGATAGATTGCATTGGTTTCATTGGTCCATCTCCTGGCAAGCAGAGATCAGTGTGAGAGTCCTAGCAAACACAGAACTATTATTTAAATGCAGCCATAGATTTATGCGAAAATATATTACTAAACAAAAATGAAACATAGTTGTCCAATTTTACCCTTAGATCCAATGGGAGAAACTACAGTCAAGAATAGCAAAAGTGGATGAATTCCTCAGGGAGATGGATAGTTGTCTTTTAGCTCTGGAAACAGGTAAGTGTTTCAGATCCCAATTCAAGAATTTTCATTTACTGGAGTGTAAACACCTCTTAACTTATTTGGAACAGCTACTATTCAAATGATCACTTACAAGCAGAAACTAGAGAAGGGGTGTTTAAGCATTACAACTCCTGTTCTATGAGTAACTTGTCTGTATGAGGCTGGTTAGATAGGCCTGTGATTGTAGATTTGGCTTAGGGGAACCCTGTAAGTAGGACATGGAGACTAAGTGACCAGTTTTTGTTTTTTTTCTAATATATTTCAGTGCTCAAGACAAATGTGTGCCATGAGTTTCAAAACTACTATAATGGGATAGGATTTTTTACCCATCATCCACTGCTACCTGTAATTTTCTGTGTAAATTGTAGAACTACAGGCTTCTTGTCATATGTGTTCATATTGTCATTTTTGACAAAATAAAACTGCAGCTCATTATTATAATAGCTGAAGACAACTGAAACCTAAACATTGAGTCTGACATTGATACAAAGAGAGGCTGCATTCCTGCAGGAGTCACTGCTGTGCCTCAGAATAGTGTGGTGGGTAGAGAGTGGCTTCTAACGCTTCTTTCCTTTAGTTACTAAGTTGGAAGAATGTGAAGCAGATATCAGTGATCCAGTGGCAGAGTGGGAGTCCAAAGTGAGAAACTCTGAGAAAGGTAATGGGGCCAGCTGAGGTGCATTTCTATTAATGAACTCTGGGGGTGGAAAGATTTGTGGCCCAGAGTAGGAGATATGTACCTCCAGGCTAGTGCGAAAGCAAACACTGAAAGTGGGCATCTTACCACCACAGTTGTCTTCTCTGGGTTGGGAGATGGCTATCCACATAAACCATCCTTTCTGCATTTTATTGCCTTTTTTCTAGAAAATCAGAACTTGGAATACAATGAGCTGAGAAGATCATGAGCTGGCTACAATGCATTGTTCTCCAAGTGCTGAATAATTGCCCATTTCTACTGATATCCTAGCAAGGATAATTACCATCACCCTGGGATCTCTCCTGATGTTGAGAACCAGGGCTGCACAGCCAGTCAGGGTTTTTTTTTCATGCTTCTCATACTGCTTGCAGATCTCTTTCATAGCTTTTTTTAAATTTCTTAGAGCTTGAAAACCTCAAAGCCCAAGAAGAAGAGCTTCAAAGGTAGAATTTTATACAATGATTCTTTTACCTTTATTTAAAGCCTGCATGCACACTCAGGTTCTAGAGATTGTGTCAGGGTGCTTTGTCTTCCCAGGAGCATCTGATTTTGTTGCTATATTTCTATAGGGATCTGTCAAATCTGGAGGTTCAGAAGAAGCAGGGGTTTTCTGAGATAAACTATCTGCAGAATAAAGCAAGTGATTGTGAGGAGCTCCTCGACAAATACAAGTAAGGGAAGGAAAGGGTCTTCACCTTTGATTTTTATCCCAGAGATCAACCAGTTCCCTCTCCTCACATTGGTAGTGCTAATGTATTTTTAATTGATGCTATATTTAGGAGCCTGTCTCCTGGCAATATAGGATTAGCAGTAAAGCTTCTGTGAGTTTAGTGCATAGTAGGATGAACTGATTTTATATACATAAGGGACATTGCAAAATCTCTTCCTATAGCAGTTTCATCCCCTTCCAAAATGAGTATTTTTGTTTTAATGTTTAGTGTTACCTCTTAATAGAATACAAACTTTTCAATATTTCCTGGAAGGTCATGCTACTGTTTCCATCTGACTTGATGATCCAGAGGGACAAAAAAGTGCTAGCTACCATTAGCACATTTATGTGGTGGTAGATGTTGTATGTACATCTAGTACTTTTATCTTTTTCCACTTTTTCTTTGGTTGTAACTCAGGTTTTTCTTCTTTAGCTTCACTGAATGGGAGATCAGTGAATGGAGCGATCAACAGGCAGTGTTTACCTTCCTTTATGATTCTATAGAACTGACTATCACATTTGGACCACCAGTGGGTGAGTGGCAAATTTTGTCAGGACCTTTTTCTGGTTTACAAACCAAAAAGTTTACATAATATAAATCCGTCGGATCAGGCTGACATCTTTAGACCTTATACTAGTAGAAGAAGGCAAACATACTAGAGTGGAAGCACTCAAACTGTGAGTTTAAGGTAGTTATGGATTGGAGTCCAGGCCTGATTTTTTTTTAACAAAAGGATTAAATTATACAACCTAGATGTCTGCTCCTGGAGAGAGATTTCTGAGGCGTTAGGAAGTGCGCACAGTCTGGAAATACACACTTACGGTTTGTTTTTGGTCTCTCACAGATGGTGCGGTTTTCAATGAAAATCCCTGCAGAAAGATTGTTGATATGAGCTTTGAATCTCTGTTGGATGGTAAGGCTCTGAAGTGGCTTGCTGCTCTGGTCCTTGGGTTTGCCTATTTATGGGAAGGTATCTTCACACTTGCACTTTATCTGCAAGTGCATTGCCTGACAGTCCCAAAAAGATTATTGATTACAAATATAAACAGTTCTGAAAAATAATTCTTTCTTACAGAAGAAAAAGCTCCACTCTCATCATGTCTAGTCCAAAGGCTCATCTTCCAGTTTATTGAAAGTCAGGGTTCCTGGCAGACAAAATGCACAACAATGCACCACTTGCCCCAGGTAATGTTCCAAGAAGCTAAACTACAGAGCCCTGAGAAGATGATCATGGAATCTGATCTGTTCACCAGAATAAGGATGATATTCTTTAACAATGATTTCTTAAAATAAAGTTCAGCCTTGAATTAATGAATATTCTGCTGCTTAAGTGTTTGCCATAAGGAAAGTAATTCTAAAGCTGTAGTTTCAATCAATCATAAATCATACAGTAAAGTATGTGGTTCTGCTCTGAATGGTGACTCTGTATAAGTGTAGATTTCTCAATCAATAGATCTGTTCTCTGATTGATGTCTGCTTGCTTTACGATTGGAATAAGTTTTACTACTACTATTAGCACTACAGAGCCAGCACAACTATCCAGGACAGAAATTCTATTCTGGTTCCTACATAATTAATAGAATAGTGGTTTTAATTGCATAACCAAATTTGGCCTTCCCACAAGGATGCAGAGGTATATTTGAGGGCAGAATTTGGGCAGCAGAATTTTTATCTGTGGTAATACTTGACCAGTTTCATTTTTAGATCCCAGACTGAGTGTAGAGCTAGCAGTTAAGATTATGGGTTTTTTAATGTACTTTCTAGAATAGAATTGCAATTTAAAATGTTATGTAGCTTTCAAGAGTGAACTCTAATGTGATTACTTTTTCTGATTGTCCACTTAGATGCTGCATGAGGTCTCATTAGTGGTGAATCGCTGTCGACTCTTAGGAGAAGAGATTGAGTTTCTGAACAGATGGGGTGGAAAGTTTAATCTTCTGAAGATAGAAGTGGATAATACAAAGTGAGTGATTAAAGATCAAACCTACTCCAATTCAACCCCCCAAAAAGTGCTGTTAGTGACTACTCACAAACAGAAGACTTTGAAACACATTTTCCGTCTAACTTTAATAATGGAAGCCAGCTGACGTCAAAAACTTAATTGTTTTTGTTTGTTGTTGGTGGTTTTTTTAACAAATTCAGCAAATTTTTAAAAAAACAAAACTCTAACTTCAGAATAGCAGAAAATGAACAGTTCATGGATTCTGTCAGCTTCCTTATTGACATATCTTTCATCACTTGCTACCTGCCACTTTGACACATACCTCTATCCAAAGCATTAGATCAGGGTGCAGCAACGTACAGGGAGTCAGGACCAAGAGTAGTTCTCCAAGTAGATGTAGCTGTGTATTCCTCTTAGGTGTGTGCGCACCCAGCACACTGAAGCTGGAGAATTTTGCCTAGCAGTACCAATAGAGGGGCAGTGCTCATACTGTGTGGCCACAGCCCCTCCCTGGCTATATGGGGCAGCGTCACCCCGAAACCTGCCCCTCCCGCCCCCCCAGTTCCTTCTTTCCACTTGTCGCTGGAGTTGGACTTCTGTGTGGTCTTAACCTCTCACTATTTTAGTGTTTTTTCTAGTTGTATATAGTTAGTTAGTACCCTTAGTGGTAGTTACATTAGTGTTAGCTGTATTTAGATAAGTACTCCTTTCTGATGCCCTTACCAGGGTTTAAACATTGTCTGTCATGTCGGGGAGCGATCATTTGGATGTGGAGTTTGCTGTGTTTGGGTGAGGCCCACATCAAGGAGCAGTGTTCGATCTGTAAATCAATCACAAAATGAACTCAAGTGGCTAAGGGCCTTTGCCTAAAACAGCACCTGCTTGAAGAAGTCAACAAAGCCCTTGTTGGATCAGAGGTCGTCCTCGGGTTCTGAGAGTGCTGCCACTTTGTGCCCTGGAGCAGGTGTCTCTCCGAAGAGACAGAGGAACCGTTCCCTGTGGAGTGTGCCAACAAAAAGGTCGCATAAGACCAATCAAGACTACTCTAGATCTTGTGGGGACTGTTTTGCCTCTTCCAGGAAGAGCACAGAGTTAGTGCGAACCTCCCTACCGCTCCCCAGGACTGAGTAGGGAGGTTAGAGACCCTGTTAGATTGTTTCCATGTCGGTAGCCTGCCAGGTGGCTGCAGACCTCCTTTGCCTTTCTGTCACAACCTCTCCTTTGGTCCTGGACTTTGCCACGGCTAAGTCATTTTTAGCCTCATTGGCTGGATAGGCCACTGAACCCTTAGGTCTCTCCGATGTTCCCCTTCCACAGTCTGTGGAACTGGGGAAGTACCAGGCTCAATGCAAGAGACCTTGGCACTGGGAAACTCCTTGGCACTGTTGCAGTTGGCGCTGCAGATGTTACTGTGGTGGCACTCATCACCTTCCGCTTCAGCACCGTCAGTCACCTCGGTACCAGGGCCGATGTTGGGGTCAACTCTGCTTCCACCACCAGAAACAACAGAGGTGTACTCAGTACCAGCGATACCATTTCCACCGTCGGTGTCAGTTTCCTCTTCGGTGTGGGCTACAGATGAGTCAGACTGGTTGCTCGCATCCTCAGGGCTGGCTCCACCTTTATCCCCTTAAGCTCAGTACTCATCAGCATCCAGATTGGGATCTTCCTCCTATTCTCCCACTTTCCATTGCCTGACTCACAGCGGGGGCCATTTATGGAACTCTGTTGCTATCAGAATTTGTGCTTGTCTTGCAGTCAAGAAGCCTATTGGCCACCAATGCCTTTACCCATACCTGTGGAATCTGTGGATGCTCCTCATCTCGCCCTAAGGCGAGGTCACCGGGCAGGTCTGTGGCGGTGAGCATCAGTCCACCACAGGCCCAGTTACTGGTAAACCTTCCCATCACCTCCAGTCTCGTCCATCCAGGTCCATTGGTCCTGGAGCAGGATCTGGCTCTGGCACAGTTAACCACTTCCTCTTTATCCCTAAACAATTCTGCATTGCCAAGCTCTTCCTCTCCTTCAGTACCAGAGGATGTCAAGGCATACCAGGACCTCCCTCAGTATTCAGGAGAAGTTCCTCTAGAAGAATACCCATATGTTGTTGGATATCCTGCAGCCATCTGTCCCTGTGAGTCTCACCCTCCCTACTAACAATGCACTCCTAGAGCCTGCTACGGTTCTCTGGAGTACTCTGGATTCAGTACTGCCTAATGTGAAACCCATGGAGAAATTCTACTTCATTCCAGTGCAGGGATTTGAGGAGTTTTAGTCCCACAATGCCCCAAACTCCATGGTTGTAACTGCAGTGAACAATAGAGCCCAGCAGGGCAGGTTTATTTCCACTCCCAACAACAAGAACTCTAAATGGATCGTCCTGATGGGCAGGAAGATTTACACCTTCTCTTCCTTGCAGATGTGCATTGCTGACCAGAAGGTATTGCTGTCCAAATACGATTTTGTGAACTGGATGGCTATGTCTAAGTTTGCAGACTAGCTGCCCGAAGCCTTGAGGAAGGACTTCCAGGCATTTATCACTGAGGGATGTTTGGTGACTAAGACTTTGTTGCAGTCTGCACTGGATATGGTGGATAGTTCAGCCAGAGTGATGGCCTCGGCAGTGACTGTGAGAAAAGCATCTTAGCTGCAGAATTTGGGCATTGCTCCCAACATGCAACAGGCCATAGAGGATTTGCCCTTCGATGGATGAGTGCTTTTTTTTACAAGATGAATGAGACTCTGCACTCTAGAGCTACCCTACAGTTCTTGGTGGTGTACATGCCGGCAGTGGAGAGGCACCATTGCTGTGGTCAATAGCAGCAGCAGTATCATCAACAGCATGCATTTGGGCAGCCTTTCTCTCCCCCAGGACAGTGGGACCTCCCCAGAGAGGGGCATAGGTCCCAGAGGAGGAGGCATTCAGGTCTGGGGGTTGGCCAATCCCATACACCTTCACCCGGCACCTCCTGAGCATCTGTTTTGACTCCTTGGTCCAGAGCAGTGTTCCAGTGGTCACTCCCTTCTTCCCGTCCCCTTTGTTGGGGACTGGCTGACTCACTTTCACGATGCTTGGGGTTTGCCCTCCAGAGACAGCTGGGTCCTAAGCACCATCAGATTGGGCTACACCATCCATTTCCTTTCCACCTCTTCCCTGACCCTCCCTCCCCATTCCTCTTTAAGGACCCATCTCACAACATACTGCTCCTTGAGCAGGTTCGCTAGCTACAGGCTTTAAGAGCGGTAGAAGATGTTCTGCCAGAACACTGGGGTCAGGGCTTCTAATCTCAGTCTTTCTGGTGTCCAGATCCAAGGAAGAAATAAGACCTATTCTTGACCTTCACGGCCTCACAAATATATCAGATACATGAGGTTCTGAATGGTCACTCTATTAACTAGTCTCCCTGTGTTGTCTCAGAATGTCTGGTTTGCTGCTCCAGACCTTCAGTACATGATTCATGTGGTGATTTTGCCGAGCCATAGGATATTCCTTTGGTTCATCGTAGCGGAGCACCATTTTCAGTATACGGTGCTTCCCGTTGGCTTCTCTTTCGCCCCTGGAGTTTTTACCAGCTGCATGGTCATGATGATGGTGTACCTCAGGAAATAAAAATAAACATCTTCCTGTACCTGGATGACTGGTTACTGAGAGGCAGGTCCAGAGAGGAAGTCCTTTCCCACGTCGAAGCTACATTGCGTTTGCTTGACTGTCTGGGTCTCATCCTAAATACCAGTAAGTCAACTTTGGTTCTCGCTCAGAAAATCGAGTTCATTGGGGCTCTATGAGTTTGAGAGCATTTTTGCCTATTGAGAGCTTTCAGGTGATTTGCCACCTTTGCCTCAATCTGTAGTCTCAGTCTTCGACAACAGTTCGGACATTTGCAGGGCTGCTATATGGGCATCCATACATACATTTACGAATCATTATGCCATTACCTCATCTTCCAGGGTATAAGCAAGCTTTGGTAGGGCTGTCTTGTAATCTTTGTTTGGGTAGGCTATAAGCCCTGCCTCCTTGGGTGGGTACTGCTTGTGAGTCACCTAAGTGGAATATACGGCTGCATCTACTCGAAGAAGAAATGGTTACTTACTGTAACTTTGGTTCTTTGAGATGTGATGCAGACGTGTATTCCGTGACCCACTTCTGTCCCCTCTGCATCAGAGTCTACTCTCTGCATGTTTGGTGTGAAGGAGCTGAGGGGGGTTGAGGCACCCCACCTCATATGGCCAAAGTTGGGGCTGTGGCCACAAGACACAAGCACTCCCCATTTACAGTACTGCTAGGCAAAATTCTCTGGCTTTGGTGCGCTGGGTGCGCACACATCTAAGTGAAATACACAGCTGCATCACATCTCAAAGAGTCACAGTTACAGTAAGCAACTGTCTCTTTCTTACAGTTGGTCTTCAGGGGGAAAAAAATCAAAACAGCAAAGCAAAGACATCTTAAGTTTGCTTCAGCCAGGTAGAAATACACAGTGCTTAACTTAAAGTTCATATAAAGCACAATAATCCTTCATTTTACCCAGTTCCCACTTTCCCGTGGTGCTTCCTTGTCCTGTGGCATGGCTGGGCTGAGCTGGACAAGTACTTATTCTTCACTGCAGGATCCCTCTTCCAGATTCCCACTGCCTCTTTGTATCCCTGTTCTAGTTAACCTTTTCTCTGTGTTCCTTAATGTGGGGTATATACACATCATCACAGGCTGGGGTTTTTTGGTAATATCCCTCGCTAATATCCTGTGTCCCTCATCACGACATGACATAACAAAAGAAAAGGCAGAACTCTTTAGTGAGGTCAACAAAACAAATGTGCAGTTACAGATTTGGAGAAATTAGGTTTGTTTGTTTTTTATGTATTGAAGAAATCCAGAAAAGGAATCTTTCCTCTCCCTTCCTGCCCTAGTCTTTCCAGAACAATTCTGCCCTAAGACAAAATGGAACATATTAACCTTTACGGAGATTGGTTTCTTCTGAGGGGAACTTGGGCCTTATTACGTAAAATGGGAAGATTGCTTCAACCTTGCCTACTGCTACACGATAAACAAATTCTATTGATGCGCTTCAAGAATATAAAGTGAGGCTGTGTATAATGTCTGTGTTAAGACACTAGGCTTTCACATTTGGAGACACAATTTCAAAGGAAGCTGTATTATAGGAAGCCATGACTTAACCCTCTGCATGTACATTTTGTTTTCCATGCAGAGTGAAGCTCTTGTTCTCCACTTCCACGGTTTTTGCAAAGTTTGAGGTGATATTCTCCTTATCTGCCAACTACCCATCAGCCCAACTCCCTTTCACTGTCCAAAAACGGATTGGGAGCCTTGGGTGAGTAGCACAAGCATAAGAATAAAGGACTTTGGGCATACTTTTCACTTCAAAGCAGGGAACAGGAAGTTAAACGCTAATAAATATACTGTCAGAAGTTTATCTGAGATAATTTCTTTTTGTCTTTCCCAGCCATGATGAAATTTCTGCTGTTCTGTCCAATGTGCCACTGGGCACCAACTACCTGATGAGAATGGTCAAAATGATTCATCATAACTTGCTGCAAGGTTCCCTGATTGTTCACTAAATCCACTCAGGTCAATACAGTTCTGAAGCTGGATGTCTGTCCTCTTCAAACTTACAAGAGTTGCCAGCTTCTTTTAGTGCTGTGAGAATCTGATTTAGCAACTGACTGTGAATTGTCCAATATTTAAACCACTGAAATGAAATCTCAGTAAGCCTATTACCAAACACCTCTCCTATACCAAAGCATGCGGAGGGAATGCAGAAATCTCTGTAGAGCCAAGGAGGAATTTCAGATGGCTTCCATTAACTTGTCCCACTTTTCTCATATTTGTTTTCCTCTTCCCCAACCCTTCTAGCCACTGCTGGTTGTGGTTTCCCTTTTGTTACACTGCCACATAAAAGAAATTCTAGCTCCTATAACCACCAGAATTAGCCTGATAATTTATCTCTGGTTTGTTATTACCCAGGGCTATTGTCTATCTTCGAAGGCTTGCATGACTGGAAGTTACTATCACTAACTAGCCCAGATTTTAAGTTTGATTATATCAGCTGACTGGAATGTCTCTCAGATCACAGAAACTATAATTCTGGTTTCTGCTGCTTGACAAAATTATAACTTATGAAATTCACAAGTGGCATGCACAGTTAGAAGTTTCTCTTTAAGGTTACAGATCCCTGTTTCTAACCATTGATTTTGCAGTGCAACAGAACCCAAAGTCACATGGATCAAGTTGTGAACTTTCCCTTGTGGAATTTGGTTCTAATCATTCTGCATGTAGATCCTTTTCTATTGCTACGGTGTTAAGCTATTTGATGCACTTACTTAGGCTAGGTTCCCTATTTCTCAAAGGGGTAAGAAGGCTAAATTTGTAAATCTGCTTTTGCTTAATGTGTTCAACAGGTGACATGGTAGGAGATGTTCAAAAGGGCTGGATCTAGCAGGCACACTTCTAGCACTGACCATTTAATTACTGTCTTGCTTGAGGCAGCTGTTTCCTTAGAAAAAAGCTCTGTGATGATTTTCATTAAATAGATGGACTTTTCTCTGCCTAAACAGAGTCCCAAATAGTGTTTGCTCTCTTTTTATCTGCAGTATTAGTACAAATGGTTATAATAGAAACAACAAATCCAGCTAAACAAATTCCAACTATCTGAATATGTCTTGTGATGTACACTATGGTCTCAGAAACAAGCAGCTCTCTTAGCTGTATTTCAGTCAAATTGATCATGTTTTGCTTAATTATTTTATAATTAAGTTTCTAAAGAACCTTTTAGTAATTTTAATGAAACTGACACTACTAGACTTTTTGCTTTACCTTTAAGGATACTTTATGGCAAAACTTTTTTAAAATTTCATCATAAATTCATGTTTCTTCCAAATACAATCTCCTTTACCTGTTCTCCTTTTGTGACCTCAGTGGAATTAGGATCCTTGTTTAGCAAACCATCCATATCATTGCTTCCTTTAACTCTTTGTACTGATCCTGGTAATAGATAAACTAGTAAATTCTAAACATTTGCTGAATGCCCTAGAGAAGTTGGTGTATAATTTGCCACAGAAATCACTAACTGACATCCTGTCTGTCCCCAAGTTTCCTATCGATTGCATGAGCTGTAATGTTCTAGGAGCCTTAAGGAACAATCAGTGCACTATATTTCAAAACTAAGAGATCTGAGTAATACCTTTGACATACTCTGGACTGTTTTATTAGTCTTAATAGTAAAATACATTCTTCAGATTGTCAGGACTGACATGGTCATGTCCTGGGTAAACAGACCCTGTTCCTATGGTGTTGAAGCATCTAGCACTTCTCAACTCTCCATTCTATAGGTGCCTGACCGTTTCTATCTGTCTGTAAAATATAATAATTTTAAAATGCATTGATATATTTTTATGACGTTCTCTGGTTTTTACAATTTTTCCTTCTACAGAAGGTAGTGAAAAGCTCATTAAACATTTGTATCGTTAATACTTTCTTTCTCTTCTTTACTATGAAATAATTTAGAAGTTAAATGGATATTATCAACTCATATCAGATTTCAATCTGAAAATTTATCTGATAGCTTCGGAGTAACTTTTGTCATTACCTGTAAATTATTACAGCAATATACTCTCTTTTGTTTGTAAATGTGACAGTATTTGTGTGTGTGTTGCACTGTTTCTCCTTATATAGTCTTAATTTCCTCCTTATATAGTCTTAATTTCCTCCGTTGTCTGTGCATGACTTTCACAAAACAACAGGAGAAAAAATATATATAAAAATACCCTAGGAAAATGACCACAAACTGGCAGAAGACTCTTGAGACTCTTGCAGTACTGGAAACTACTTTTAATGCATTTAAAAATATATATTTAAATTGATGAAGTATTGATCTTTTTAACCAGCAGAGGGTGCTCCTGCAATACTTCATAAAGTGCTATGCTGCATGGTGGTAAACAAATTCTCTGAGAGACATCAAAGAAAAACTAAGCCAAGAACATCAGGGGACTACAAGGACGGGGGTGGAATGTGATGAATTGTCTGATCAGAGCTGTCTTTGAAGCTGCTCTGGTTGGAGACCTAGAGGGTAGGGGAAATAAAAGAGAGAATGTAAGCACAGCAGAAATGAAGCAGCTCTAGTCTTGCATATAATATTTATTCATAATATGTGTACACATGAACTCCTCCAAGGGTTTTAGAAATTGACGTTCACAGCATATTGTCATTCAAAGAGTGATTTCCCCCAGTTTTCCTCTTCAGTTTCAGACTTGACTTACGACTCTAAATGTCACAAGGTACTAGTTACTTCCATAGAAGTAATATACCTACTAGAATTAATTTGCAAAGGTAAATTCAATTAGAACCTAATTTCTAAAGTTTTAACAATTATTCTGCATTGTTCAGTCAGGGAACTCCATGAATAACTCTGTAAAGTATCTGATCATTTGCGTCAGCAATTGGATCCTCTGAAAGTGTTGAGCTGGGTTTAGAACCCAACACCTCTGAATTCCAGGCCTGTACCACTTTTTTCAAAAGCCTGGGTGGGATTAGGTTTTGCGTAAAAGGAGAGAGATGACTTCCATATGAGTAATCTACAAATGACAGTATTTGCTCCTTTTAAATTCTGTTTTATAATAAGGATACAGTGCTATCTGTAGAAAAGGCTGGTGATGCAAAAGCGGGAACATGAGTCAGAACTACCCTGTTTTAATATAAACTAGGGCTGTCAAGCGATTAAAAAAAATAATCGCAATTAATTGCATTTTTAAACAATAATAGAATACTATTTAAGTATTTTTGGATGTTTTCTACATTTTCAAATATATTGATTTCAATTAGAACACATAATACAAAGTGTATACTGCTCACTTTATATTTATTGTTATTACAGATATTTGCACTGTAAAAAACAAAATAAATAGTATTTTTCAATTCACCTAATACATGTACTTTATCATGAAAGTTGAACTTACAAATGTAAAATTATGTAAAAAAAAAACTGCATTAAAAAATAATAATGTAAAACTTTAGAGCCTACAAGTCCACCCAGTCCTAGTTCTTGTTCAGCCAATCGCTCAGACAAACAAGTTTCTTTACATTTGCAGGAGATAATGCTGCCCACTTCTTGTTCACAATGTCACCTGAAAGCGTTTGCATGGCACTTTTGTAGCTGGGATCACAAGATATGAATCTTTAGTGCATCTGGCATGTAAATATGTCCCTTCATGCTTCAACCACCATTCCAGAGGACATGCGTTCATGCTGATGACTGGTTCTGCTCGATAACAATCCAAAGCAGTGTGGACTGGCATATGTTAATTTTCATCATGAGAGTCAGATGCCACAAGCAGAAGATTGATTTTCTTTTTTGGTGGTTCGGGTTCTGTAGTTTCCGTAGGTTCTGAAGTGTTGCTATTTTAAGACTTCAGAAAGCATGCTCCACACCTCATCCCTCTCAGATTTTGGAAGGCACTTCAGATTCTTAAACCTTGGGTCGAGTGCTGTAGCTATCTTTAGAAATCTCACATTGGTACTTTCTTTGCGTTTTGTCAAATCTGCAGCGAAAGTGTTCTTAAAATGAACATGTGCTGAGTCATCATCCAAGACTTCTAGAACATGAAATATACGGCAGAATGCTGGTAAAACAGTGCTGGAGACATACAATTCTCCCCCAAGGAGCCACAAATTTAATTAACACACTTTTTTTAACGAGCATCATCAGCATGGAAGCATGTCCTCTGGAATGATGGCTGAAGCATGAAGAGCCATATGAATGTTTAGCATATCTGGCACATACATACCTTGCAATGCCATCTACAAAAGTCCCATGCAAATACCTGTTCTCACTTTCTGGTGACGTAAATAAAAAGTGGGCAGCATTATGTCCCATAAATGTAAACAAACTTGTTTGTCTTAGCGATTGGCTGAACAAGAAGTAGGACTGAGTGGACTTGTAGGCTCTGAAGTTTTGTTTTTGAGTGCAGTTATGTAAACAAACAAAATCTACATTTGTAAGTTGCACTTTCATGATAGAGATTGTGCTACAGTACTTGTATGAGGTGAATTGAAAAATACTATTCCTTTTGTTTATCATTTTTACAGTGCAAATATTTGCAATAAAAAATATAAAATGAGCACTGTACACTTTGTATTCTGTGTTGTAATTGAAATCAATATATTTGGAAATGTAGAAAAATATCCAAAAATATTTAATGCATTTCAATTGGTATTCTATTGTGTAACAGTGTGATTAAAACTACAAATAATCGTGATGAATGTTTTAAATTGCAATTAATTTTTTGAGTTAATTGCGTGAATTAACTGCAATTACTCGACAGCCCTAATATAAACAATAAATTTAAATCTTGACTTGACTGTGGTGTTCTGTCTGGATAGTTTTTATAGGTATCAGTGATAAAACATGGTAATTGTACTTATTGTATTAATCTGATTTAATTTAAAACACCTGTTTTTGACTGTAAATATTAAGTGATGTACAGGCATCTAAAATCACCAATTACAAAACAATCATTTGTGTAAAATAAACAGTGTATGTTTCAGGAGGGGTTCAAATTTGATTAATGGCTTGTTTACACAGGGAATTATTCCAGAATAGCTATTCCTGATTAACTCTCTGTGTAGAAGTTTTTATTCCAGAATAAATCCAAAATAGCTATTTCACTTTAAATTCACACCTTCCCTTAATCTGAATTAATTTCCCAGTATAGACAAGCCCCAAATTCACAGTGTCATGAGAAGGAAATCTTTCTGAGGAAACATAGGGTATCTGTTTCTCTCCAGTTACTGATTTGGGACTGATTTCTGTGTAGCGGTAAGTGCATAAGCCACTGAACGCTCATGGTGTCCATTCTTCATGTTCAGTCTTTACATCTTGCTTGAGTAAATCAAATCTGATGCTAGATTAAATTCTCCAAATAGCTGCAGAAGGATTAACTGGGATGAGGATGAAGGTCACTTTGCCCTGTATTATAAATATTGCATTTCTTATGCCCTCAACTTTAATTTTCATAGGAAACGTCTAAAACTCTGGCCATAGGATAGATGCACTGGTTGAAAGAAGGTGCGTGCTGCTGCTCCCCATTCAAGTCTCTGCCCTCAGTCATGTACACCAGGGAGTGCCCCAATGTAGTATGCCAAGTGATTAACCTACTCATCGAAGCTAATGAGGGAATGAAAAGGAAATTCTTGAGTTGGGATTAGATTTACATCTATCCCCAGAGCAGATGATCTAGTAAAAATAGGACGTAGAATAAAGCCTGATCTTGCCTGTGCTTCTGCCTTGTTGGGCACAAGTGTCTCTAGCACTTGAGAAACCATGTTCTTTTTAAAGAGCTCCATGTGCTATTGTACTTGTAAAATAACTAAAAAAAAAATTCAAATTTTAACTTTCTGAAATACACACTAACTTTTTTTACATTACCTGCAAATATGGAAGCTACTAATATTTAGCTTCAATGTAAATTCCATTGTTTTTTAGGAACTCTATGAGGAAAAAGCCTCTTCTCAGGCTCCTGAATTGGAAATAGGGTCTCTAAATATGCTTCTCTGGGTTATGCTTTCAAAGTTACTTCCGTTTAACTCAGAATGACCTGTTTAGTATCAAGGACTTCATTACATCTAATGGCTTAGACTTTTGCACTTACAGTACACAATTCATTTAATTTTATTCAGATAAACTGATAATCCTGTGTAGCACTTTCTCAGCCAGGCTCCCAAAGTTGTGGACATTTTTTATGATTCCTCCAGTCCAGCCGATGCAGTGCAGTTGCTGGTCTGGATAGATATTTGTAGTTAGTTCTCATTATACTTGTACCTTATTTTTCTAATCAAACCTATAAAGTCCCCTCTGTCATCAGAACTATAAGTTAATGTGAAAAACGGGGTTGCTGCTGTCCACTTTTCAGACTGGTGTGGCTCTAAGCCATATGAAGCTCCTGTCTGAGGCTCCAAGCGCACGTGAGCAGTAAACGGCCCCTAACCTTTCCAGCCCAGTGAGGGTGGAGGGTATGAGTGGTTCCAGGAGTTGGATTACAACTGCCAATAATTTCCTGCTCTTTCAGCTCAGTGCTGTGAGGTCAGCAAAGTTCAGTAATGAATCCAAGGCTACAACACCTCTGTTAACCCTTTGGCTTCCTCTTGTGCTGGGGATTTCTCCACAATGAGAGAAAATCAGGCTTTATGAGATAACTAGTTCCCTTTTTCCTGTCTCCCTCCTGCACAGCCCACAGTTCTCAAACTAAAGCTCTCCTCAGAATTTGTAACCCAGTTTTGGCAGAGGACCTTTTATATAAAGAGATCATTCTACAGGCTTTATTTAAATTTAGTTGGGAGTGGGGAAACGGAATAGGTACTGACAGTGATGAGAAAGCGATGGTAGCATGATCAAAAATGTACACTGGAAATGGGTTTTGATTCTACATACTATAATCTGTGTGTTGTTTAAGGTCGATCATTTGGAAAGTATTGCTCTTTTCAGGACTTGCTTTTTATGAAGTTAGACATTTACCATTGTGACGGGTTAGATCACAGAAACCCTCTTGGGAGCTGCCACCTGATGTGCCAAGACTACTTCTACCCATGCTTTCCCTGCCAGCTCGGGACCCCAGCACCCTGTCTTGCTGAGCCAGACAAGCCCATCTGCTCCAACACAGACCCAACGTCTGAATTACTTGCCCCAACACTGCAGGTTTACCTGAAAGCAGCTAACAGAAGTGTTCCTGTCTCTAACACTCAGATGCCCACTCCCAATGGGGTCTCAACCCAAATAAATCCGTTTTACTCAAATTGTTCACCCTCTATAACCCTGATAGAGAGAGATGCACAGTTGTTTGCTCCCCCAGGTATTAATACATACTCTGAGTTAATAAGTAAAAAGTAATTTTATTAGATACAGAAAGTAGGATCTAAGTGGTTCCTAGTAGTAATGGATAGAACAAAGTAAGTCACCAAGCAAAATAAAATAAAAATGCGCAAATCTATGTCTAATCAAACTGAATACAGATAAGATCCTCATCAGTTCCAGAATGCTCCCTTTTACAGACTAATCTCCTTTTAGCCTGGGTCCAGCAATCACTCACACCCCTTGCACACTGTCCTTTGTTCCAGTTTCTTTCAAGTATCCTGGGGCGTGGAGAGGCTTTCTCTTTAGCCAGCTGAAGACAAAATGGAAGGGTCTCCCAGGGGTTTAAATAGACTTTCTCTTGTGGTTGGAGACCCCCTCCTTACTCTTATGCAAAGTCCATACATGACTCTCAGTTTTTACAGGTAGCATCCATTGTTTACATGCTACCTTGAATGTCCTCAAGTAGACTTCTTATGTGGATTGGAGCATTCCAAGATCCATTGTCCTTTAAAAAGAACAGGAGTACTTGTGGCACCTTAAAGACTAACAAATTTATTTTAGCATGAGCTTTCGTGAGCTACAGCTCACTTCTTCGGATTTGTCCTTTAAGTGTTTCTTGATTAAGTACTTAATTTCAACATTCCTTTCTTCAGGAACTGACCAAATGCTCTAGTACACAGCCAACATTCATAACTTTGAATACAAAAATGATACATGCATACAAATAGGATTTATACATTCAGTAGATCATAACCTTTGAGAGATGTTACATGGCATATGTAGCATAAAACACATTCTAAGCATATTTCCATAAAGCCTTATGGAAGGTACTGTCACAACCATCATATGGTAGCTGCTGCCAAATATAAAGTAAGCAAAAGAATTAGACCATTGAAAAATAATTATAATAATAATAATGATTAGCTACATGTGGCACATTACAAATAAGTTAAAGGTCTCTGCCTTCAGATACTTATGAGCTACATTGGAAGGACGTGATGCAAATAAAAGGTAAGAAAGTGGTATTAAGTGTGTGGGGAGGAGAGAACATTGTTCTCTACCTAAGATTCACCATGTTCCCCCCAACTTGATACCATGTTGATTTATGAGGGGGTGGCTCATTAAATGTTATGACTTTTAAAACCTGAATGTGAGTGCTGTGTATAGTACTACTTAATATACTTAATCCTAAAATGCTCTCTCCAGTATTTTACTACTGAATATGATACAGGCTGTCCGCCTTTAAAATCTTCTCTATCCTCTCTGTGGATGGCTGTTACCGTAGCACATGTCCACATACCTGGTAGTTTGCCAGTACTAAAAGACAGATTAAACAAACATCTTAATGAAAAGCATGAAGACTTAGAAGTATCTATAAACAATGCTATTCTGCTTAGGCAATGCTTTGTCTATGTTGTTAGGACAATTTCCTGTCAGTGTCTATAGTGATAGCATGCCATTACATTTTGTCCTAATTATCTTCCTTTTCCTTGTTGATCAGTAGCAGATGAATGCTAGGATACCATAAAAATCTTGGTCATTCTAAGGCATGCACCAATGAAATGTAGATATTAGAATAATAGAATATTAGGGTTGGAAGAGACCTCAGGAGGTCATTTAGTCCAATCCCCTGCTCAAAGCAGGACCACATCAACTAAATCATCCCAGCCAAGGCTTTGTCACGCCAGGCCTTAAAAACCTCTTAAAGATGGAGTTTCCACCACCTCCCTAGGTAACCCATTCCAGTGCTTCACCACCCTCCTTGTGAAATAGTTTTTCCTAATATCCAACCTAGACCTCCCACACTGCAACTTGAGACCATTGCTGCTTCTGTCATCTGCCACCACTGAGACCAGCCTAGCTCTATCTTCTTTGGAACCCCCCTACAGGTAGTTGAAGACTGCTATCAAATCCCCCCCACACACTCTTCTCCAGACTAAATAACCCCAGTTCTTTGAGTGCTTGCTCATATCCATTCCAATTAGGTGTGCGTGCACCGCGTGCATGATCATCAGAGAATTTTTGCCCTAGCAACACCCGGTGGGTCGGCTGTGAAGCCCCATGGAGTGGCACCTTTATGGTGCTGGATATATGCCCCAGCCGACCCAGTGCCCCCTCAGTTCCTTCCTACCTGTGACGGTCGTCAGAACTGTGGACCGCGGCTTCGTTGTTCTCCACTCTCCCTAGTGTTTCTTCTTCTGTAGTGGCTAATTGTTATAGTTATTGTAGTTATAGTTAGAGCAGTGGGTTGAGCCTCAGGCCCAAGGCTCCGGGCTTTAAGCCTTGTTCAGCCTGTGCTAAGCCTATGCCAATGGGCAACCCCCACGACTCCTGCCTGAAGTGTCTGGGGGAGTCCCACCAGGCAGACAAGTGCAAAATTTGCAAGGGGTTCCAGCCCCAAACCAAGAAGAAGTGGGACTGTAGATTGAAGCAGCTCCTAATGGATACCAGCTGCCAACTAGACATCGACCCGTTGATCACTATCCATTGAACCCGACAATCTAGCCAGCTTTCTATCCACCTTATAGTCCATTCATCCAATCCATACTTTTTTAACTTGCTGGCAAGAATACTGTGGGAGACCGTATCAAAAGCAGGTTCCTGTTTAACCACACCCCTGCCTTGACATGTCTTGTTACTTTCATGAAAATTATTTTATATAAATCATGAATAAAGTGACAGTGGCA
Source organism: Mauremys reevesii (assembly GCF_016161935.1). Classification (NCBI taxonomy): domain Eukaryota; kingdom Metazoa; phylum Chordata; order Testudines; family Geoemydidae; genus Mauremys; species Mauremys reevesii. The sequence goes on from NC_052626.1 coordinate 59,637,035, forward strand.
TCTTATCAGATTCTCTGTTAGTGTGGAACTTGTTGGCAACTGGAGGCTCCTTTTACCTGACTTATGTTATAGACTGTATCAAGTATGCTGAAAGGACAGCAGAGGTGGGGTGGAGGGAAAAGCAACCAAACTGGGACAAACTGGAATGGCATTACTTGTGATCCTGTGCACCAGGACACAAGGCCACTCATTCAAATTTGGTCTGGCCACCCCTCCATGCCAGCAGGGAAGGGGCTCTGCCTTTATTCTGCCCAGCTCTAGTCAGGGGACAAGGGCTGGGGTTACCCCCTGCTCCCATTGCATCCCTCCCAAGCTTAGGTTTTCAAAAGTGGGGGAGGTCAATGGCCTTTTGTCCCCATCCCCCCCATCTCTGACACCTAGGACCATTATATGTTCCCACGAACAGTTAATGCAGTGACTCCATATCTCACCAACACAAACAATAGAAAGTAGGGCAATAATCTGTTAATTCTTTGAGTAGTGTCTCTATGAATGCTTCACTTCAGGTTCGTGTGCACCTCACATACCTTCAATTGGAGATTTTTATTAGCAGAGCCCATTTGGCCTGCACATGCACTGCTGAGATCCTTGTGCCCTGCACCAGGGCTATATCAGGCTGTGCGGGCAAACCACCCTCAGTTCCTTCTCAACTGCCTTGGCCTGAGACGGAGCTTAGCATGTCCACATGGTGTGCACTTTAGCTGCTTGCTGACTTAAACTAAGTTAGAACTGTTTTAGTTTAGCTGGTTGGTTAGTAGTAGTTACTGGTTATTTGAGAGGTTTTATTTCCTCTGGACAAATCCTCCCAGTGAGGTGCACTCCCAGTTCAACAGAGTTTAAAGGTTGCCTCTCGTATAGAGAGTCAGTGATGGACACTAAGTGTGACTGCTGCCAAGGAGAGTCGCTTGTCTCACAGAAGTATAACTCCTGTTTAGCCCTCATATCTATGGCATGGAAGAACTGGGAAATCAAGCACTAACTGTTAATGATGGAGTGCTCCCTTTGTCCCGCTTCGGAGCCAGATCAGGAGAACCCCCAGTATATCAGTCTCCAGAGGTTTCTAGCGCCCCTTCAATTTCAGTGCAACACTCTTAGAAGGGGGAAAGCCTAGACACTTCATCTAAAGATCCTAAAAGAGCTCCTCTCTTAAGGAAACCACCTCAAAAAGACCTCGCTCTCCAAGCAGGGCAACAACCTCAGAGACTTCGTCCCCAAGGCTCAATACCATAGAGGTAAAGGGCTCCTCCAGTACCAGTGAGCCAAGAAAATCCTGTAGCTCTTTTAAGAGTAAGCATGGCTCCAGTACCATCTACCAGAAATAGTCAGAGTAAACATGGAAGATTGGTACCATCAGACTTACCCCCTTTCTTGGTACCCTATCAGGCTCTTCAGTACTGTGTAAGACTCAGCCTCCATCTATGTCAGTGCTGTTTGTGAAGCACTCAGAACCCTCTGTACCATCCTGAAGGGACAAGCACACCATGCTGTTGGTGCCGAAATGCTGCTCTGTGCTGCAAGACTTTAGGTACCTGAAGGGCTCATCCATGACTGCTGAACCAGAGTCTCCATTGTTTGCAGGTACTGAGTGTCTCTCCAGACCCTTACACATCCCCAGTACTGTTGCCTCCCTTTTCAGTCAGAGCTCCCATTAGAGGAAGAAGAGGACAACGATGGAGACCTGCCTTCAGTATCGTTGATATCTGTCTAGGGTTCTCCTACATACCCATATAGGACCCCTTTTCTTGGAGAAACAGTGGAGATGTCTGAGAACCTCATCACTTAGTGGGAGCAATCCTGGATGCCACCCCCTCTTCATTATGGCCTCTATGGTGATATTAGGATCCGTGGGCAGCTTATTGCCAGCAGTTCTCGAGGGCCCCAACCCTCTCCCATTGGGATGATAAAGAGACTCAAGCTTCCCCTCCCCCAAAACAGAATGAAACGTTTGAGAACCAAGAGACCAGGGAGGACAAAGAGGCTACCCATGAGACTACCATCGCATCTCATCACCTGATGAGGCAGTAATGCCTCCTCCTCCATCTATCGGCAATTTTCAGCAGTTTCGAGATCTCATTAAACAGGTGGCAGACTCCCTCTGGATATCTCTTGAGACGGTCAAAGAATCCCAACACAAGCTGTGGATATTCTTCACTCTGACACCATCCAGAGTTGCCCTTCCTATCAATGAGGCTCTGCTGGAACCTGCAAAAGCCATTTGGCAAACCCCAGCTATTGTAACACCTATGTTTGAGAGAGCCGATAAAAAGTATTATGTTCCCACCAAGGACTCAGTTCTTTTTTTTTTTTCAATCTCCGACGAATTCTGTGTTGGTAAATGTGGTGAATGAATAGCGCAAACAACACCGGTGTAAGTCCATCCCATATGCTAGAGACCAGAAGCACCTGCACCTTCTGGTGAGAAAATCCTACAATTCTGCATTGTGAAGTCCCAGGTGCTGATGTCCAAATACAACTTTACAGTTGTAAATTATGCAAAATTTGGTTCCATTATTCAACATTTTCCTCGAGACCAACAGGAACAATTTCAGGCTATCATTACTGAGGGGCATTTACTGGCTAGAACATCTCTTCAGGCAGCTCTTGATGGTGCAGATACCACAGCCAGTTCCCTCTCCACAGCATTAGCATCCAGTAGCAGGGCATCCTGGCTATAGTTGTCTGGTTTCCCCAGAGAAGTCCAGAATACAGTAGAGGATCTCCTGCTTGATGGACTGACTATGTTCATGGAGAATACTGACAAATCATTGCATACCCTTAAAGACTCCTGGGCTGCATTACATTCATTAGGCATCTACACACCTGCAAACAAAAGAAAATCCAGTAGCCTGTGTACAGCTGAAAGATTCCACCCAGTGTAATCCTCTGTTTTCAGAGACCAACAGACCCTCAAAGAAAGAGATCCAGAGAAAGAGATCCTCTAACCCACCCGACAAATGGGTGCTGGAAATAATCATTGGGTTACACTATCCATTTTACCTCCATCCCTCCTCATCATCCCCTTCCTCCATCCCCCTTCAAAAAACCCTTGTCACAAGTTCTTAGTAGGACATGAAATAAACTCCCTTCTTCATTTAGGAGTGATAGAACCAGTCCCTGTTCAGCACAGGGGAAGGAGCTTCCACCCAAGGTACTTCCAGTGGTGAGCTGGAGCAGGTTCCCACAGGTTCTCAAGAACCGGTTGCTAAAATTAGACCTCCGTGGAGAACCGGTTGTTAAAGGGCCAGAGGGTGGGCAAAGAACTCTGGTCTGTGGGCCGGACCATCCTGTTGCTCCCAGGATTCCCAGCTGGGGAGGCTGAGGCTCCCCCGGCCCTTCCCCTGCTTCCCCCCAGCTGCAGCGTGGCCAGCCACCGGCACCAGCTGGGCAGCTCAGCTGAGCTCTGGAGTTGTTGTGCTGCCACTTTTTGAATGGCCCAGCAAGGTGGGGGGCGGCTGCTGCAAGCTCCAGGGCTGGCCAGAGGGGAGGGGAAGGGGCAAGTGGGGCAATTGACCCAGGCCCTGCAGGGGCCTCCGGCCCCACGATGATCTCTCCCTGGCCCCTCCCCTGCTCCCCCCCTTAAATCAGAACTTTTTATAGGGAACCGGTTGTTAAGATTTTGGCAGCTCATCACTGGGTACTTCCTTGTGCCAATCTTAGATCTAAGACTGCTAAACAAATTCATTAGGTCTCAAAAGTTCAGGATGGTGACTAACAACTATAATTCCTTCTCTAGATTCAGGAGGATTGATTTTCAGCCCTCAACCTTCAAGACTAGTACTTCTGTATTGCAAGACACCCATCCCACAGAAGGTTCCTGTGTTTTGTCATAGGCCGGGATCACTTTCAGTATTGGGTGCTCCCATTTGTTCTCAACTCTGCTCCAAGAATGTTTACAGTGGTCTGTCAATGGTGGCTGCCTGTTTGCATTGTCAGGCAATTGTAGTATTCCTGTACCTTGACGATTGGTTGCTCAAGAGTCAGTCCTACATGAGGTGTTATTGACCACTGCATGGGAAGTGCTTTCTCTGTTCTTGGACTTAGTGTGGCTTTCCCCACATTCAACTAAAGACTTAACTCATGTTCAGATCAATTTATAGGGGCATCCCTGGATTCTTTGGCAGCCAGAGACTTTCTTCCCATGGACAGGTCAGACAAGGTTTAGTAGTGTCAAAACTATTCACCCTAGACTTCTGTCAGAAACTCTCTTCAACTTCTAGATCACATGGCAGCTTGCACTAGTGTGACAGAACATACAAGATTACGCCTTTGCTGTTTCCAGGGGCAGCTCAGATCAGTTTACTTTACAGACACAGCCTAGATAAATGGGTCAGTTCCTCAACAGTTGAAAACTCCCTAGACTTGTGGAAGGCTCATTGCAGTGTAGAGGTGGGAGTTCTCTTCCTCCAACAGACACCAATACTAACTGTAACCACAGATGCATCTCTGTTAGGATGGAGACGTACCTTAGTGCTCTCCTGATACAGGACAGATGGTCACCCCAAGAAACCACCTTCCATATCAACCTGTTGGACGGAGAGGTCAGAAATGCCTGCTTTCATTTTCTGCCTCTCACCAGACACAGGTCTATCAAAGTCTTGACAGAAACATAGCCTGCATGTTCTATATCAGTTGGCAGGGAGGAGCAGGATCCCTTTTCCTCTTTACCAAGACAATAAAGTTGTGGAACTGGTGTATAATACATCACATAAAAATGTCAGCAATGTATCTCCTGGACAAGCAAAATTTTACTGCCGATACTCGAAGACTATGGAGATCTGTTGTTGGCGGCCTATACCCCTGTTGGGGTGACGGGCATGAATGAATGACTCTTAGCATGTGTTTTTCCTAAGACTACGAATGGGAGTTGGATTCCTAGGTTTTTGTCAGCATATTTCAGGCTTGGGGGTTTCCAGAAGTGGACCTCTTTGCCAGAGCTAAGAACAAAAATGCCATCTATTCTGTTCAAGGGGGAGTTTAGGGGTCACAGTTCCTTGGGGATCCCTGCCTTCCTCACTTGGATGACAGAGAGGCACAACAACAGCCGCAGTTTTGATACCTACCCAGGAAATCAGTCAGCCTTGAAGTTATATGGTCCCAAATAATAAATGTGTTATAATAAAAAAAAGGCAAACAAAACAGGCTGTATTACACTAGAAGCACTGATGTGATTGCTGAAACTTACTAGCAACTATTACTATTTTCAATTATTTGCTATAAAAATATAAATTAAATAGCAGGATGACATCCCTCTTCAGAATGCCAAGAAAAGCAAATGATGAAGTGTCAAGAGCCCTAAAAATAACATTTTAAAAATTAAATAATTTAAAGGAGTGAAACCATGGCGGTGGTGGTTTCTAAGGACAAGGCGGTCCTATTCAGACAAGGAGAAAAGCAACTCAGCCAAATTTGTGAACTGCTATGAGGCTTTATGCAGATATAAACCCATTCGTTACTCTTTTAAACGCTATAGCCATGAATGACAACTATATGGGGGGGGGGCGTGAGGGGGGGCACGTGGGCATGTAAAATATGTCACTAAAGCCGGTCTCCTTTAGCAGCCCCATACATCCTTCCTGTCGGACATGGACGAGCTGCCTTGGCTATGCAGGGCGGTGTATCGTGCCTGGAAGCGCACAGCCCGGAGAAGCGGGCGCTGAGATGCACAGTCCTGCATCGCCCCCTGTCCCTGGCTTGGCCCCCTGCTTCCGGCTCTCTGACCCTCCTGTGCAGCGGGCTCGGCCCAGCGCAGATTCCCCCGCCCCCTCCCGGCCTCGGGAACAGCAGGGATCGCGGCCCGGTGCGAGCCAGTGACATGAGGGCAGCGGCTTCAGCAGATGTTACTGAGCACGCTCAGCTCTCAGGCGCATGCTCAGTAACACCAACGCCGCCGGTGGATCCCGATGACAAGGCGGCGCCAGGAAGGGGGCGGCGCGTCGCAGGGAAGGATCCCATCGGCGCGCGCGTCACGTCACGTGACGGTCTGGCGCGCTCTTCCGAATCTGCTAGTGGAGTCGGGCGACGGGGAGAGCTAACGGGCCGGGCCAGGGCGGGGAGCCGGGCCAGCCCGCGGGACAGGAGCCGCTGCCGCGGCGGGGTGAGTGCGGGGCGGCCTCAGCGCCTCGGGGGGGCCGGGTACAGCTCCCTTCCCGGGCCGGTACCCGGGCGGCTGCGCGGCCTCAAGGCCCAGCCCGCAGCCCGGCATCGCCCTCGGGGCCGGGCACCTCCTCCTCGCTGCCCGGCTGTTTCTGCCGCGCTGTTTGCGTGCCCGGCGCTGCCCAGATTAATCTAAATGGGGGCCCTCACGCTGCGGAGCAGGGCCAATGGGAGGGCCCATCCTCCACACATGAATAACTCTGCCTGGGGCCTGCGTAGTTCCATTGACTTCAAAGGCCCGGGGTCGGGGTACATGAGTAAAGTTATTCAGGGCTGTGTTTGAGAGGTTGGGCCCTGAACGTCTGTTATATTTGAAGGCATTCTTAGTGGCTGTACCAAAAATATTAATAACTGCACCCAGCTCAGTAGCAACTCAAGGAGACTTGGGTGTCACTGTAGACAGGTCAACAAAGATCTCTACTTAATATAGAGCTGTAATCAAAAAAGCAAACCGTGTTAGGATATATAAGGAATGGGATGGCAAATAATATGGAGACTCTTATCATATAAAATCAGTGATACAGCCTCACCTGGACTATTTTGTGCAGTTGCTATCCTTCTCAAAAGGGATAATACAGACTTAGAAGAGGTTCAGAAAGTGATCAGGGGGTTGAGAAAAAATCTCATGGGGGAGAGAATGAAAAGATTGGGGTTCCTGACCTTAGAAAGGAGTTGAATAATAGAGGACATGATAAAAGTGTATACAATAATGAATGGTATAGAAACGGTAGGTTAGGAACTTTTTTGCCTGCCTCATAACACAAGAATAAGGGGACAGTCAACAAAACTAAAGTGGGAAATTCAGAACAGTAAAAGAAAACACTTTTTCACACAATGTGTGTAATTAAACTGTGGATGTCGTTGCTACTGGATGTCACTGAGGGCAAGAACTTAACAAGATTCAAAAAGGGATTTGACATTTATGTGGATAACAAGACTATCCAGAGTTGTCATAATTTATGATTAAAAAATTTGGAAGGGATATTAAAGCTCATGCTCCAGGGATTTAAGATCATATCCAAGTCCAAGATGAGGCCTAATGGGAACAGATTGCCATATTTGCCTGCAGTGAGATTCTTTCACCTTCTCTGAAGCATCTGATACTAATGACTCTTGGAGACAGGGTACTGGACTAGATGGTTTTTGTCTCTGATCCAGTATGTCAATTCTTGTATTGTTTCACATAGGTCTCTTTGGTCTCAGAGCAGCTAATAGCAACTGGGATAGATGGACATTTAAAACCGCAAAAGCTATTTTGTGTATTCTGTCCCTATAAATAAAAGGCAAACAGATAATGACCTAGGCAACGTTTTTAAATAACATTTTTTCTGAGTTTTCTGTGAGAGGTCATTGTTAAGGCTATGAGTTTATCACGGAAGTCACAGATTCTGTGACTTTCTGTGACCTCTGCAGCACCCACTGCTCCCCCGCACCCAGCAGCAGGAGTTTGGATGGGGTGCTCAGGGCTGAAGGTTGGGATGCGGGAGGGAATGAGGGCTCTGGGTGGCATTTACCTCAGGGGGGCTCCCTGGAAGCAGCGACATTCCTCGGCTCTCAGAGAGATGCGCAGTCAGGGGGCTCTGCATGCTGTCTCTGCCTGCAAGCACCACCCCCATAGCTCCTATTGGCAGAGCTGCCTGGCCATGCCTCTGCCGGAGCTGAAGGATGTTACCACTTCCAGGGAGGCAGGTAGGGAGCCTTCCAACCCCCGGGCTGCCCCCTTCACCCCTCCAAGCACCTGCAGTGTGCACATATACACCCCCGCACCCCTGAGCTGCATCGCTCCCCAAGATTTAGTCAGGGGTCTATAGTACAAGTCATGGACAGGTCCTGAGCTATTAATTTTTTTTACTGCCTGTGACCTGTCCAGGACTTTACTCAAAATACCTGTGACTAAAATATAGCCTTAGTCATTGTTCCTTTAATTGTTGCAGGTCTTTCTCGCATCCCTTTTCCCAACATCCAAAACATCAGGCTAGATCTCTTAAACTCCTACAGAAATATATATGGAAAAAAATCATAAACTTCCCTGCCAGGAGCCAAATTTGTTTAGTATGTGTTGGGGCCAGATAAATATAAGGGATATAGTCAACTCAAAGTATGTCATAAATTGCAGACTTGATTCAATCTTCAGAATAATGTCTTTGTAATCTTTTATGTCAAGGGAATTTGGTGCTAAAATGAGTCTCCAAGAGTGGTGGATAATCAACAAGAAATCCTATAAAGACATCTTTGATATCACACTCTTCATCATTTAGATTTAAAATTACATTTTGGAAAATTCTCTGTAAAATCCCCTATCATTTTTTATTAGATGACCTTTAACATTTTTTAGTGAGTTGCACAAAGAGAAAAATACACAAGGAATTAATCATTTGCTGTAATATACATACAGTTTAATACCATGTGGGAGAGAAAAGTTCCTGTATTCTATGATGAAAAAGCTGTGGAACAAGTGCAGTATGTTTAGAAACATTTGATTGTCTTGTCGAAGAGAAGCATGTTTAGGCAGTGGATTTTTGTGATGCTACAAATATTGTATTTTCTCTTAGGGAAGTTGTATTTAATATTTGGTGCAATGGCCATGCAAATGCAATATGAAGCAAATGCAGAGACATCAACTGAGGAAGAGAGCTTGGGTCCACAGCCCATATCTAGGCTAGAGGTATGTAAAGAGTGGCTAGCTCAGGAACTGTTTACCAAACAAACCAACCGTCTTTATATTTAACTAGAATTGCATTTAAAAATTGCCGCTGGCTTGACTACTTGACTTTTGTCAAAGAAAAAAAATCTTGTCCAGAAATGTATTTAAAAAATGTGAAAGATTAACTTCAGGAATGCATTAATACGAATGTTCAGTTACCACTCTAATAATATACTGGTACTCCAAGGTTTGTAATAAATGCACTGAAACCAAATAAAACTGTAACTTTGTTCATAAAGAGGTTAGATTCTGAACCACACCATAAAATTAACATGCTGAATATCCTGTTGGGGCAGGATGGACTCCTTTTGCTGAACTTGTACTGCTCCTTCTTCAATAGCTAATAAGCCAAATAGTGCCTGTTTTATATGATGTGGTATCTTTAACATTGATACTGACACATGCAAATAGTATATAGTATAAAGGAGAATTTATGGAGAGAAGCAGTCATTTCAGCTATGGTTTTATTTGCAATTGGATGGGGAAGGGACACTCATTAATGTTGCCTTGTAGAATTAGACTTTTAGTCTGATCCAGCTCCCACTGACGTCAATTAGAGAGTTTCCATTGACGTTGGTGGAAGTTGGATCAGGCTGGATCAGTGTGTCTGCTCTTGAATGTTTTATATAATATAAAATATTTTTTTCTTTTTTCTTTCAGCAATGTGGTATAAATGCAAATGATGTTAAGAAGTTGGAAGAAGCTGGATTTCACACAGTTGAGGCTGTTGCTTATGCACCAAAGAAGGAGCTACTAAATATTAAAGGCATCAGTGAAGCCAAGGCTGACAAAATCTTGGTAATTATACTTTCCAGTTACATAAACAATTTAATCCAATTAAATAAATAAGTGATCTTGGGGACTTCAATTTGTTGGTGCCTGGCACTTTTTGAAAACAGAGCCCCTTTAAAGTGTCTCAAGGGGGGCACCTGAAACCACTAATTACCTTTTAAAAATCTTGGTGCTTCTGGTGAACACTCTAAGCCAATGGGAGAGAGCTCTCCTGTCAACTTAATGACTGCACCTCCATGAGAGACTGTAGCTGTGTTGGCAGGAGAAGCTCTCCTGCGGACATAACCCCCCGTGACGACAGTGCTAAGGTCAGCATAAACTATGTTGCTCAGGGGTGTGGATTTTTCACAACCCTGAACGATATAGTTATATCGAAGTAAGTATGTAGTATAGACCTGGCCTAAGTTTGTTCTTCATGACAAACAATGTGAAGCCTACAGTTTACAGGGAAAATATGCAAAAAGCCACAGGGTCACATTGTTTTTCTGAAAATACCCTTCATTTTGTAATACAAGTATTTTAACATATTTACTTTTAAGAGTTTTTAAAACTCTGTTTACTATTACTTGGTTACATTCCCGTATTTTCCTATAAAGCCAAATTTGTAAAAACTGATGGAAGAGTTCTTGCTTGGTGGTGGGCAAGCTGGAGATACAAAAAAAACAACTTACTATGAATTAAAAAAAACCCTAAATGTAATTTTTTTTTTGTCGTGAAAGTCATGGCAATGACTAATACACAGCCTTACAAATTGGCTGGAAGGCCCTATGTAGTAGTCAGAATGCTGTGGTGTGTGTTCTTGCTAATATTTGTTATAAATCAGTGGAGATAGTTTTATAAAACTTGTGTACAGGGGGCCCTGTCTACTTTTGGCTTGTAACCATATTGACCAGAACAGTGTGTTTAAGAACAGTTTTTTTAACACAGTTCTGCCTGAACATGGTTAAATTATCCACTTTATAGCAATACCTATAAAATCATGCTACAACGGTGTTGGTACGTTCATAGTGAGAACATTTGAGAACTGTTGTATGTTTTGGGACTTCTGTCCAATGATATCAAAGCAGCCATGAACTCTGGATTGACAACTGAGTTGGAAACTGTGGATAATACAGATGTTGACACTGTGTGCATCTGTGCTACTGGAAGTGTTAGGCTGATTGGTGTTCTTTAAATTACTCTATTCTGTGGCACTAGCCTCTTTTCAGATTTGTCAACTGTGTACTATAGACATGAATAGACATGTTCTTAAGACACTGGAACCACTTCTCATTCATCAAAATATGAGCTGTTAAAACTCAAAGCTTTCCTCACCAACAATAGGGAGCTAGCTAGCTAGCTTTCAAAATAAAATATGTGCACATACTAAATATTTCTATCTTCACACATGGAGGAATAAGGCAAGCTGGGTTTTGTGAAAATGATTGTTGCTGTAAAATAAGCAAAATAGATTCTGGAGATAGTTCTTTGAATGAGATTTCCGTCCAACTATAGGTACAAGTAACTGAAGGTATAATCTGACCAGAAGAAATGTGCTGAAATACATGCCCATTTTTGTAAATGCTTCTCCACATTGTGGAAGAGGCAAATTCCTGTATTTGTTAGTTATACGAGAGATAATACAGCTTGTAAACACACAATATGTCTCCCCTTCACCCTATATATAGTTTGGCTTTGTTATCCTTATCTTCAGGCAGAAGCAGCTAAAGTGATTCCAATGGGTTTCACCACAGCAACAGAGTTCCACCAGCGGAGGTCCGAGATCATCCAGATCACCACTGGATCCAAAGAACTTGATAAACTGCTTCAAGGTGTTAATTCTACTTATTATCTTGGTGCATTATTTTAATTAGCTCTCCTGTCACTTCTGGAAATCATAAACCCCATATGAGAAGTGCATGGTATAAGAGGTTTTCTGCTAACTGCACTGGAATCTCCTTAGAACTGCTCTGCCTTATAATGATCAGTTCCACACAGCTAGCACCTCCAGAGAAAGCTGCAGGAGAAGTTCCAATAGGAAAGGAACTTCACTGGATGTGGGAGGACACAAGACATAGTTTTACATTTTAAATACATTTCCTGTTGTTGACTAGTACTGAAGTTTTATTGAGAAATAGAAGCAGGTATTTGCTTCTCCCTAATCCTCCCTGCCTACATGAGAAATGCAAAGTAGAATGGTGTTCCCCTTAACTTAGCTAACCTGTTCTCAGAAGAACTCTTATCTGGCCTTCTTATCCACAACATGCACAACCCAGGTACCCAGAACTGTTGTTATAACTAATTAATTAATTGAGTTTTGAAATGTAAGTGATCTCTTCTAAAGCAAAGCTACGCAGCTACAGAAAACATATCTGACAGACAAGTCCCCATAACTGAAATTATATGCTTGTGTTGTGCATTTATAGCCTATGATGTTAATACAAGTGTGATTGTTTGTTTTTTTTCTTTTCCAGGGGGAATAGAAACAGGGTCCATAACTGAGATGTTTGGGGAATTCCGCACTGGGAAGACACAGTTGTGTCACACGCTGGCAGTAACTTGTCAAGTAAGTGGTTGGTCATTTTATTAAAGTCAAATATGTATTTAGAAAAACATTGTTTCTGATAGCAGAAACCATCCAGACTTTGTGACACCATGGACTGAATTGGCAGCTTGCTAGGATCTTGTGTACCAGGCTTACTCTGGTTGTAGGGGTAACTTTAGTAGAGATTCAATATATTTAAAAAGAAACCTATGATAGATATCAAACATGGAAATAAAAACCAAATTATGTTCAGTCAAACTACAGAAATAATAAATGGTACTCAGAAAGCTAGTTGTTGCCTTGCTTTGGTTCTTTGGGGAAGTTTGGGATCTGAAAACAAACTTTCTGGTTTCTCTCTAACCTGCAAAAAACCTCTCTCCTTGCCAACAACTGAGAAAAGGGAGGTGAAGCTGTTTACATGAGCCCAACTCATCCCCTGTCCAGCTGCTTGTGTTTTACATGTCTCAAGCTTCATCTCATGTCCTTTTATACAAGCTTCAATTGGCTCTTGTTCTCAGACAGTACATAAGTGTAAGCTTGAAATGGTTACTTAAGACTGAATAAGAGGGTTGTCTTTAAATTAGCTTCTTGTGCATATTATGCCAAGGGCAGAGTGTTCAACTTGACCACTTAAGTTAGGGTGCATAAGTTAGTACTTTTGTGTTCAAATTGGTTATTGGGCACTCAGGTTTTAGGAACCTTAGTGCTGATTTGTGCACTTGGTATAGAATTGAGTACCCTAACTTATGTATCCATTTTGAAAATTAGTCTCCTGTACTGGGGTTTTTCACTTTCCAGCTTGTTTCTCGGACAGAGGAAGGCTGTTTGGCTCACTGATTCTGGTGTATCACTAAATGTACTAGTATCAGTAGGGTGTGAGGCAGTAATTGACTTTAATTTCCGAGACCTAGAAACTGTGTTCAGGGACATTTACTTGTTGTTCTCATTAGCTTCCCATTGACCGAGGTGGTGGCGAAGGAAAGGCCATGTACATCGACACAGAGGGTACCTTCCGCCCAGAACGTCTGCTTGCTGTGGCTGAAAGGTCTGTACTTATGGTTAGAAATTCACTGGCTCTAGTTAAAACAAATGCATGCATTGCCTCATCAGTAAGTTGTCCAGTGATCACATTGTACATCAACTTGACTCCTTATATATACTTCAGTGGAAGCTGCATGTAAGGACAGTTCCTATAAGATCTTTTCACATTACAGCTGTCCACCTATACAGAAGAAGTTTGAAACAGTATGCATAGATTGACTTTTGGCAAACACATTTTGTGACCGTTCTCCAACTTTATTGAACAGCTAGAATAACTAGCCTTTATTACAGCTGATGACACTAATTTACTTTTTAGTAGCTGTTCCTTGTAAACCCAGTTCTGCCTAAAGTGCTGTACATTCAAAAGATTTCATTTTGAGCTTAACCTACAAATATTACTGTAGAAACAATAGAGGATCCCATGTGTAAACCTCTTCACGATATCTATTAGAACTAGGTTCTTGTCAGAAAAGTTGGGCCAATATTCCCAGTCTCTGAAAAGCTGTGAAATCTGTAGTCCCTTCTTCAAAATCTGAGGCTAACACTTCTAGTACTGTAATAATTAACAGATCTAGTTAACTCATCCATGTTGTGAGTGACTAGAATCTCAGCACTAGACCAGAGGGATCAGCAGCATTAATTAACCAAAACACCCTGCCAGCTGGACTTCCCAATAAAATGAACATTGTGTTTCTGGCCTGCAGTCTGTTGTGTCATGCAGAAAGGCTGGTTTGATTTGGATACAACGGTTAAGATGTTCTGCAGAGATCTAACAGTAAAAGTATTCGGCTGGCTTCCTGCTTTGTGGTTTGTCAGAATGCTGTCTGCTTTTGGAAAAAACCTGCCCTGCACCAATTTCCTGTCTTTAAAAAAAATCCCTTTACTTGTTTCCTCCTGGAGTAACTAGTACACACACAGGCAAGGTTTATCAATCTGTAAGTGATTGTGCCCTCTCAATCCGCCCAAGGGTGTTTCTGTCTAGAGGCCCTGACTGTCATTACAGAGACTTCCTCAGCACATTTCTTCTGGTGGTGGTGGTGGTGGTGGTCTGTGCCAAAACCCCACATGAGCTATACTATGGGGAAAGCCACAGCTGCTTCACTTGCTTTGGATGACTTCATAGTATGATCTATATTGTAAAATCACACTGCACAGCTACCAGTCTATATGCAACACACACTCAGGGTCTGTAGGCCTTTCCAAGACTATATTTGGTAAACCAAATATGCTATATGGCAACAAACTGGTACAACTACCAGCTTCTTGGCCAACACACTTGGCTTTGTGGAAGGATGTACTTAACCAGCTGTTCTCTAAATTTTAAGGGACCTCTGGGTCATCATCAATATGCCCAATGGCAAGAAATCAGTCATAAAGGTGGCTCCAACCTTTAGTAATGGAGCAGTGACTGAAGTATTGCAGATAGAGGATTGTTTATTACTCTTTACATAGATATCTCTTGAATTTATAATCAAAATTCAAATTAGTTCATGAATCTTTTTTCAGTCTTATAATGTTTTATTGGAGTGTCACACTGCCTTTAGTGTATTCCATTGCAGGATGGTAATTTGTGTGTTTTCATTCTCTTGTTCTCAAGTTTTTGTTTTGCAAAGGTGTCCTGGATGGTGGTGGGTGGCTGCTGTTTCTAGGCAGTAAGATCCTGTGAGTTCAATGGGGAGATCATTTTTATTTTCAAGTTAATTGCTCTCTTTATCACCAGTTTTTATTTACCTATAAGAATCTCAATATCTCTCTCTCCCCATCCAACCTGTAGGATCAGTTTAATCTAGCCTTCAGGTGCACCTGCTAGTTAACTGCTGTAGGCAAAGTTACAGAATCTCCCAAGTTGTTCCTATCTGATTTGTTTCTCTAGGTATGGCTTATCTGGCAGTGAGGTCCTTGATAATGTTGCATATGCTCGAGCATTTAACACAGACCATCAGACCCAGCTCCTTTATCAGGCATCTGCTATGATGGCTGAATCAAGGTAACAAAACTGACAAACAGAAATAACTTGTGCACTCTTAAATGACAATCTGTAAAGTTACCCAAAATGAAGGACAAGTATGTCGATTGCATAATTGCAAAACAGATACTAAATATTATTAATTTTTCATCAAATACTTTTAAACATATCTACACTCTATAATACCTGTCATGAAACCAGTCTTGATTCTTTTCAGAAGAGACAATGGGTCATCCCACTAAAAGAGGGATCCAGCCAATAAGCCTCATGTGAAACTGCAAATATTTGTAAATAAGAGATGTTCCATAACTGCTGGTGAAATTTTGGGTGATTCTGACTCATGCTGTAGTAGGTTGGAGAGTAGTATTTTACAAAGAATAGGTGCCAGCAGTAGATGCAGTTCAGTTCACATTAATTTTTAGGAAAGGGGAAATTGAATTCAAATGTTGAGCGTTAAAGAACTGTGATATAATCAGAGGGCTGTGATGGATTTAATTTAGTTTAGAATTAAAATCAGTAGTTGAACTGGAGAGAAGAATAAACTGATTATGTAGGTATCTAGAACAGAGATGGGCAAAGTACGGCCTGCGGTCCACATCCGGCCCGCGGGACCATCCTGCACGGCCCCTGAGCTCCCAGCCAGGGAGGCTAGCCCCCAGCCCCTCTCCAGCTGTCCTCCCTCCCCTGAAGCCTCAGCTCACTGTGCCGCCGGGCAGCTCAGCACCGGTGTACCCCCTTGCATGGGGTGGGTGGAAGGGCAGGGGAGAGCAGGGAGGGAGGCTCACCCGCAGCCTCAGGGGGCAGGCGGGAGGCAGGAGCGCGGCGAACGTGGCCGAAGGACTCAGGTGGCCGCGCAGCCAGCCGGAGAGAAGCAGCACTTTAAAGGGGAAACCGCTGCTTCTCTCCAGCTGCGCAGCTGCCCCTGCTCCTCCTGAGTCCTCCACCCATGTTCGCAGGGCCACATTCCAAAAGGGGCTGGTGGGGGAGTGGGGGGTTGAATAGGGGAGGGGGTCCCAGGAGGGGGTGGTCAGAGGACAGGGAGGGGGGGTTAGATAGGAGGTGGGAGTCCTGTGGGGCCTGTCAGGGGTGAGGATGTGGATAGGGGACAGTCAGGGAACTGGGAGCAGGATAAGGGGTGGGGTCATGAGGGGGGCGGTTAGGGACAGGAAGTGGGAGGAGGCAGGGACCAGGCTGGGGACACGCAGCCTATTAACCCATACTATTTCACAACCCCGATGTGGCCCTTGGACCAAAAAGTTTGTCCATCCCTGATCTAGAAACTATTCATTAAAGGCTTGATCTTCCAAGGTGCTGATCACTCTGAGCTGATTAATCAAAACATTAAAGCACATGCTTACAAGTTCTGATACATGTGAGTAGCCCCACTGAAGTTATGGGCTACTTACATCCTTGAGTGCTTAGCTGATCTGTGCACCCTGTAGGATTGAGCCCTACTGTTGTGGAGACTCCATCCTGCTCCAGAACCTTCAAACTCTGACTAACTGTAGTGCTAGTTGTCATAGTTCCTAAACTACTGCAGCCTCTTAATGCACCATAGCAAAGGACTGAGTGGGACATGTTAGGCGCACAGTGCTACGGGTATTGATGTTCAGTAAGTGGTGGGTTGGTGAGTTCAGCCCCATTTGAAAATGTATTTGGGTTGGTACCAGCTGTGTTCTCCTCCCTAGAAAACCTGACCATTCTTGAGGAAACCCCACCCACAGAGTGTGCACTATGCCTCATCTACCCTGAGAACATAAGACTGGCCATACAGGGTCAGTGCCAGTCCTTTCTCATACTCTTGAAACAACTGAGGAGAGGGGTAGGAGAGAAGAGTTTAGCACCATCTTAATTATGGGGAAATGGGTATGGCCTTTAGATCACTATGCATTGTATAACTATTGTATTATGGAGGTGTCTTTTTAAAAATATCGCTCCTGATAGTTGGAAGGACAGTTATGTTGATTTATTTTGTTTCAGTAATGCCCGCAATGTGCTGGACATTGTACAAAGACAAATGAATGTTCCTGCTCTGAAATGCTTATGAGAGCCAGACAGGCACTGAAAGTAATACCTATGCCATGTTCTCTAGGTATGCATTGCTGATAGTGGACAGCGCCACAGCCCTATACAGGACTGATTACTCTGGCAGGGGTGAACTGTCGGCCAGGCAGATGCATTTGGCCAGATTTTTGCGTATGCTACTTCGACTTGCAGATGAGGTAAACAGTCAGTGGACTGTCTCCTTCGTTCCCCATATTATTTCATTCTCTGAGTAACCACTTTCTGCAACATTTCCTCTTACTGGAGTTTACTTCGTACACTGGATTTTCCACATATTCGTACATCTCCCAATATCAGTCTGGGGGAGGAGAGCTGACTGACCCCATTCTAGAGCTAGTGAGAAAGTAGTGCCTACAGAGGAGATCTGGTTACCAGGGAATTTGGCTTTTACTAGCTCTATCTGTGAAAAAGAAACGAAACTTGATTTTGTGCCTTTTTCCTAATAGTTTGGTGTGGCAGTTGTGATCACTAACCAGGTGGTAGCACAGGTAGACGGAGCTGCCATGTTTACTGCAGATCCCAAAAAGCCGATTGGAGGGAACATCATAGCACATGCCTCAACCACAAGGTAAGACCACATTCCTAAATTCCATTCGTGTTATTCTTCAAAGTCTTCATGAAGCCATTATTAACTAGACACCTAAATGTTTCTGATTTTTTTTTTGTATGGGGTCTGTCAGGCAATAGCTTTTCTGATCTTTTTTTTCAAAAACCTGAGGGCATCTTTGATCACTGAAAAGTGACTTTTATTTCCAATTAATGTGGTGAAATGAGGGTAGCTTTATGCTACCAGAAATGCAATGCTGACTTACTGAAAGCCAACAGTATTTGAATAAATTGCTTTGTTTTTCTCTTTGTCAGGCTCTCTCTGAGAAAAGGCCGAGGTGAAACCAGAATATGCAAAATTTATGACTCTCCTTGCCTTCCTGAGGCTGAAGCTATGTTTGCTATTAATGCTGATGGAGTAGGAGATGCTAAAGACTGAGGAGCCAATTCCATTTCACTAGTAATAACATGAGGCTGTTGACCAAAGGAGGCTGCCTTCTCTTTATGGCCAACTTTTACTGATGCTCTCCTACTGCAGCCACGGGAGAGACTGCCTGAGGAATCTATCATATTTGTGTGACTACACAGATATATTTGAGACACATCTCGAGCAACTAGTCCTGGTTGGAGGAGTTTTTATCTTGGGGCTATAGTGGCATATTAATCTAACGTGGTTTCTTTAGAACACCCGAGAGGGTCATAGTTTCCATTGCCATAATTCCCCTGATCACTGGAAGCATCCAATTGTAGCAACAGTTGAGGTAGCACAGTAGGGTTGTTACTGCACTTGGCAACAATTTGTAACTTTTTTGTGTGGATTCTATGCAAGGTTATTGGGTTTGTCAAATGGGAGGAGTGATAACTTAAACATTTTCCCAGTTACTTTAATGATTGAGAAATAAAACAAAATAGTGTTACAAGATACAGATACAAGAATAACCACTGCATCGTGTAGCTCCAATGAAGATCACAACATACTAATTCCATTCTTTTGGGTGTTGAAAACATCCTCTGTTTTTGAATTTGCATTTGTATGGATTTCTTTTCTATCTCAATCGTACTGAATGAGAATCCGTTTTTAATAACGGAGTCATGAAATATTGGTTATATTAGTGGTTTCTGGGATTCAGACAGCCACCAGTTCAGACTACTGCATTCTGTGCTGAGCCAATGAGTAGAAAGTACATTAGTCTGCACTGGTGTCGCTGATTCCCAGAACCTGAATTACTAGCTACAACTTTTCTTTGTAGGTTCCTTTGCACAGCCACAGCTAAAGCTAAGCATACTGTAACTCTGTGCTATAAGTAGCTTGTTAGACCCCTTGTGGGAGCACTTTTGAGATTAGATCTTAGCCATGTAAATAATCCTTTTACACAAGGGGTAACTGTGATTTAGGATTGATTGATTGATTAAAGTTAGTCATAACGGTAATGGCTGGCAGTGAAAATGGTGTCTCCTTGTTTCATTCTTTGTCCATACCTGGCTTCATAACTGTTTCTGGGGAACAGAAGGGAGGAAAACATAATAAACTAAACTGTGTACTATCTTAATGATCAAATACTTCCCTTCAGTAACATTAATATACTTTTATCCTGTAAATTCCTGTCTCTTTGTACTGATGGCAGAAAACTGTCCCCCTTCCTTTTCCTTCATATAGAGAGGGCCATAGCAACTGTGTACTGATTCCAGTCAAAACAACAGCTATTCACTAGGACTTGCTTCAGTGGAATTAACTTATTGTAAGAACCAGCACCTATAATGAAAATGTGTTGATCCAGGGTAAGTAGTAATAGCAGTAATACTGAAACTACTATAAGTTTGGTGCCCTTCAGTGAAAGAGAGGCTCAGCACTTTAGCACACACACACTATAGGTGGGGCTGGTAGCTCCTATTATTAGGCTGACATTTCCCATTATAAGACTCAGTTTTCAGTTTATCATTTTGCCAGATTTTAACTACTGGGGCTGACATTTTTCCAGGCTGGGTGTTGTCTTTCAGCTGAATTGTTTTTGTAAAATTTCAGCCAACAGAGTCTGAATATTTTCAAAAATGAGGCTAGAGAAAAATACTTTGTTCTGCCCTTTTCTTTGAGAGGCTCTATCACCCAGATCCTTTAGACAGGGCCTTGAAATGTGGCAGGGAGCTCGCCTTTGGGTCAAGGATGTGCTTTTTGGTGATTAAGGAGACTGGCACTGAGACAGCACAGACTACTTTACTTCAGCCATTTCTTTACTTTTGAGTGTTTGACTTTGCAGCGTTAATGTTCTTTTAACATAGTTTTTTGTATACAATATAAAGTTGCAGTCACCTCTAGTATCAAACACACCTATTGTTAAATAGCACACAATAATACACCGCAATTTAGAAAAATCACAAACATTATTCAGTTTACATTGTGTGCAATTACAATTAGCTCTAGTGAAATTTACCCAGTAAACTGGAATTAATGTTTCTCCACAAAGTGCCATGAAATCTGTTTTAAGTTTGATAAGAAACCAACCCTCCACTAGCAGACTGCCCCCTTCATATCATGCTGGATAACCAGTTCAATTCTAACTCAGAGAAATGTCACCTCCTGAATTGCCAACACACTATTCTATTCTAGATAGGTTTTATACCACATTTATCATGCTGGTATCAGTGCCTTCTAGTAAGGCATTAAGCAATATGACTAACATCTGTCATGTGTTTATCCTCTAATCCTTCCCAGGGGGAGAAGCATGTGCAGTGGAATGTCTTGTTTTAGTAGGTTTATATTGTGCGTTGCTATACATTTGTTAGAGAGGGCAATGAGCCTTGCAGTTGGAACAGAAGATGGTCAGGTTTGTGATGATCCTTAGTTCCTTGTGGCATTCATTCCACAGTCTCAGACCAGCCCCCAGAAAAGTTCTGTCTCCTGCAGAGATGCACATTTTTACAACAGATTTTCATTGCAGGTGTCCTACGAAGTAGCAGCTAGATCTGACAGCTTAGTTTCTGAGATTTAATCTGAGAGCAGTTTGAGTTTAAAGGCCTCTCGTCTATGAAGACTTTTTTGGTGCATAGTAATGCCAGCTCTTTTTCTAGCAGATAACTACTCCTGAATTTGCAGAGAACAAGGTTAGCTTTATCCAGTGTTCAGCAGCACTGAAAGGTGAAAGTTCCATTTCCAGTCTCATCCTACTATGTATTGTCTTGCTTCTGCTGTGCTTTGACAGCATCTGACAATATAGTCTCTCTGTTTGGATCTCCCTGTATGTTAGCTCCATAAAATTAAACTGATGCTACTAATCCATTTTTTCTCCATTTCTAATGCTAATATTTGGTCTTCTGCACAGTTGCAATTACTCCTGAAGTTCTTACCTGTATTGGCATCAAATTGCCACACTCCATAAAAACTCTGGTTTCCACACAGGCTAAGAGATGTCTAGCTGTAGTTGCAAGACTTAGAGCTAAGCATTTAGGGGGAAATGGAGGTAAAATTTTCAAAAGCACCTAAGTTACTTAAAGCCTAAACCTATTGAAAGTCAGTGGGATTTAGGCTCCTAAAGTACTTAGGAAATTTTGGCCAGCTAGGCATTTCCCCATGAAGGCTCATAGTGCTCATCACACAGCTGTGATTTGTATGTTAAAATAATAATCTTTGTAACATGTCAAATACTTAATAAGCCTGTCATCCACATCTCCCTTGATCTCAAAAGGAGCACAGCTAATACTGCTTTTCCTGTAAACACTCTTCCGATTGTCCCCTTGTAGCACTTTCCTTGACACTTCTAAAAAAAGGTGTCCTTGAGATCCCTGGGATGTGATCAGTCGATGGGGGTGGTTATAAATTCAGAGAGCTGCTCTTTTTACAGCAGACCACACTGTTCAAGACAATTTTGCTAAGAACCTAAATTGGAGTCTAGACATGACTAATTTGAAAGGATTAGTGTTGAACTGAAAGTTTCACAGTGCATGACAATCTGTGTACTTGGAAGTATTAGTAGGTAGGGGAAATCAGGGGGCTGAAGTATTTGGATTAATTAAAAGTTATGCATGCCCAGAGCTTGATGTTTTGCTTTTTCTCCCTCCCCCCAGAGGGCCATTAATATATCCTGCTGCCTGGACCAACCATAGTGGTTTCAGCACTGGTTAGTTACCAGTCACGAATGTCCTGGTGCCAGTCCTCTGCGGAATGACACATCTGCTCTGCATCTCCAGGAAAATTGGCAACACTATTGGCTACTTAATTTGTATTT
Source organism: Mauremys reevesii (assembly GCF_016161935.1). Classification (NCBI taxonomy): domain Eukaryota; kingdom Metazoa; phylum Chordata; order Testudines; family Geoemydidae; genus Mauremys; species Mauremys reevesii. The sequence goes on from NC_052626.1 coordinate 59,659,045, forward strand.
TGTACACAAATTGAAAAGCGGCATGATTCAAATGTGAAATGCAGAAACCATGGGGCCTGAGGAATTGAACTCGGCTCACAGTTGGAAGAACATGCACATAGTGTCATGCTGTTGAGAAATATTTCAGTGTTTTCTCATAAGAACACAGTTACAACTCATAACTTGCTGCATCTTACTTTGTGGGCAGATAGCTGGCTGAGTTTATTCCATTGTGTGTGGTCAGTAAACTTTTCCTAACTAGCCAGCTTCAGAAGCATATGCTAAATTTTTCCAGATGTAGACATGCTGGTGCAAGCATAAAGAAAGCACTATTCAATGGCTTCAGTTATCCCTCTTTGTTAGCTTTGCAAATTATACAAACCCACTGTGGGACAACAGAGCTTGCCTCTGGAGGGATCTTTGTTAAAGGTCAGAATTCAGATGGAAAAGGAGAAGCATTTCTGCACATGGTTTGTGTTATCTCAGCAGTTCTCAGACTGGGTTGGGACTGCAAAGTAGGTCACAACCCCATGTTAATGGGGTCACCAAGACTGGCTCAGACTCACTGGGGCCCAGGGCCAAAGCCAAAGGGCTTCAGCCTGGGGCATTGGGGTGCAGGTTACTGGCTCCCTGCCTGGGGCTGAAGCCCTTTGGCCCCCCTCTACCCTGGGGCTCAGGTCCCCCCTACTGGGGGCCCATATAAATGTTTGTTGTCAGCAGGGGGTTGCGGTGCAATGAAGTTTGAGAACCCCTGTGTTATCTCATTTCAACGCTGCTCATGCCTAGGTTTCCTCACCAGAAGCTGAGGTTGAAGCATTAGTCTCATCCACAAGGGATAACCCTGGATGCTGGTCTTCTCATTCAAGTGCAGTGTGTGTCATTGAGTTTAATATCCACTATTAACCTTTTTTTTTTTTTTTTAAGCTGTATCCTTTGAGTAGTACAGGGTCTATAATATAATGGTCATTGGTACCAGTTGTAAAACACTGATCGTTGATGCTGGTGGAGAGATTGCATGGCTGATAGATACAGGAAGGGGATATAATTGTAGCTGCTAACAAGACCATGTGTTATCTGTTTCCCCACCTGCAATTGGCTTCAGTGTGTCCCTTACCTTTAGTCACTAGAATCTCTTATTTAGTGGAATAGGGGAAGATGGTTTAATTATTACAATGAACTTGGGGCATTGAAGCCCCATAGATGGCCACCGATCTTTTCGGTAACAACTATTGGCATTAAGTCACCTAAGCGAGAGTGTGTCCCACTGAGATAAGGAGGATGTCGATTATCTAAATTCCCCCCACAGTGCTAACTGGCTACATTATTTTTCATTCCTTGCCCTAAACTGTTCTATAAGATTGTTCTCTACTGTTCAACTGATTCCATGTTTCTTCCTTGAGACTGCATGGTAGGCAAGGGATATACAGAGATCCCTTCATCTCTCACGTGTCATTTGGAGCTTAGTTGATTAACCTGTGGAGCACACAGAGATCCTGGAATGAAGGATACTAACTGAAATACAAAGTAATTATCACCTGATAGCTCTACAGCTGAATAAGTCAAAAATTGCAAATGCTACCAAAAACTAAGGAAGAGAGGGAAGAAAACAAATGTAACTGACATAACACTGAGGTTAAAGTTAAAGTGATGGCCTACTCTAGAGCAAAAGTAAACACAAAAATATCTTCAGCTAAAACAGATGCAGAGCCAGGGCAAACTGGTTAAAATACCATGTATAGTACATTGCAGAAAGCTCTTTTATCTAGATTTATGATCGCTACTCTCAACAATCATCTGTGCCTTGAGTTACACTACTCTTTCTATGTTACTATTGAAAAGATGATCCTGCTGGAGACTGTACTTGTACACACAACATCCTAAGCATTCAGTTAGCTCACAGACTAGCTAGTGCTGATGTTCTAAGGGTTCACCTCTGTCCCAGTATGTTTTCCAGTGCTCAGAGACGTTATTTGTCACTAGTGAGGTAGTGTCTAAGGTTTCTGGTGTAGCAACAGATCTCATCATCACTGCAGCCTGGACTGGAATGGCATGACACATTGCCTGTCTGAAAGCAAAGGAAACATTTTCAACATTAGCACGTTGCAATGTGAATACAACTCACTGCTCGGTAGGCAGGCAACAGTTTCTTAGTGTTATCCTCAGTTCCCATTTATTTCAGAAGAAGTTGCTGCTGCTCAGGAACTTAGGCCCCAGATATCTTTAAAAAAAAAAGTACCTAAAATTCCAGGCCCCTTTTAGGCCTGTCCACCTACTTTCCCCTGTAAGTGTTTTGGAGCAGCTGTTCTAGTTTTTGTTGGGGGCTATTTAGCTGTTTTACAAGGCTGTGTACATCTAGGGTGCTATGTGAACAATTTTATACAACAGGTGGATGAGAGTGTTTAATATTTCAGTGTTTTTTCTGTGACCCCCCCATTCTGAGTGCTGGAGTGCCGCTCTCCGAACTGGGCTGCAGTTTGCTGGGGAAGGAAAGAATGCACTAGTGTAACAAAGCTCCATCAGTCCTGGAAGATATGATGAATTAGGCTATGTCTACATAGTGCCTTGTACAGTGCCGCTGCGGCCGCACCATTGTAATGTGCGCTGTGTGGCTCTTTTCTATCACTGGGAGAGAGCTCTCCTGGGGACAAAATAAAACCATCCCCAATGAGAGGTGGTAGCTTCATCGCCAGGAGCGTGGCTCCCGCTGACAAAGCGTCATCCTCACCAGCACTTCTCATCACTAAAACTTTGTGTCATTCAGTGACAAAAGTGCCAGTGTAGACATAGCCTTAGATAGTTAGTGGTGAGAAATAGCCTGTCGGACACAGGTTTCAATCCATCCCAGTTTGGAAGTGACCAAAATTCCTGTGTTAACAGGAGTCCATTGCAACAAGTCCAAGATTCTCCCATAAGTAGTTACTAATGTTTAGGGCTTGCTCTCTCTTCTACATTTAATGTAATCCTTAAAAAAACAGAGTGAATTTATTACTCTTGAAAGTTAGCAGATTGCTGGCCCTGGACACGTCCTTTAGTTATCCAAGGAACAAGCCTAGCATGGATGTGGAGGATCAACTCTGAGGAGGTAAGGTGGTTCTACCTCTGTGCTCTATGTGGAGAAGAGCATATCACAGATTGGTAAAACCAATGCCAGTGGTTTGAGCCTTGGCCTGCTAAACCTAGGGTTATGAGTTCAATCCTTGAGGGGGCCCCTTAGGGATCTGGGGCAAAAATCAGTACTTGGTCCTGCTAGTGAAGGCAGGGGGCTGGACTCAATGACCTTTCAAGGTCCCTTCCAGTTCTAGGACATTGGTATAGCTCCATTTTTTTTGTTTGTTTTGTCCACTAGGAATGAGATTGAGACAACCAAATCACATCAGAGTACAAGCCCACACCAGCCATCAGCTAATGGCAACATTTGGTGATTACCAAGGGGCTTTCAGTTGGTATGTATCTGCTTTATTCGGCCTGTGCTCTGAGCAGCTTTGCTGTGTTCCCAGCAGAGCTATTTATCTATTGTGACTGCATTAGTCCACCTCTTTAAAAACAAATGTCCATCTTAAACAAAACCTCCCACCATAGCAACTATTTTCATATATTTGTCAAATCCTGAAGGTTTCAAGCAAGAAATGGAACAAAAGTAATTTGATTCCTCACATATTGTACTGCCCCCCTCAGCTCACTTCACGCTGATGGACAGGGGGAGTAAGGGTGGGGTCACTGTGGAGGGAAGAGTGAGCCAGGGCCCTGTAGAGGGCTTGGGGGAAGGCCAGTCTGAAGAATGGCCTCAGGGGAAATGATGGGCAGGGGAGGTAGTTTGGGGGTGCCTGTGAGAGACCGCCCCAGCAGGAGCAGAGCTGGGCTTGGGGACTTAGAAGGAGCACACTGGGGATTTTTAAGGTGAAAGCTAGACGTACACTGGAGCTTTGAAGGGGAAGAACTTAGCAGGGCAGGGAGTAGTAGCAGGCCACCTTCTGTACAGCTGGTTTGTATTTAGAGTGACAGGCTAAAAGCCTGAGTGCTGAATTGCTGCCATTAGCAGTGTGGGTACATGAACTAGGGTGAACGTACGTCCAGTTGTGGCAGGGACAGTCCCCTTTTTAAGCCCTGTCCCAGCTGTCTCCACACACCACCCCTCCCCCAAAGGAGGCATTTGTCCCATTTGCTCTTGCTGACTTGATCAATTGGTAAGAACAAACTAAACAAATGTCTACTTTTGTCAAAAGAGTCAGGTGTGGTGCAGGGAGGTTCGAGCAGAGATGCCAGCCCCCCGCAGGTGGGGAGGCAAGGCTGGGGGGAGGCAAGGCTGGGGGGAGGCAGCATTCCAGCATGTGGGGGCCTTCCAGGTTCCAGCAACTGGCAATAGCATCCAGGGAGAGGGGGCCCTCAGGGTGTCCCGTTCTCTCTTTGGGTAATATGGCCACCCTAATGAACTGATCCATCAGGCCCTGATTGATGGCTGAGATCATGGGAGCTCCTGCTCTCTGACAGCGCTGTGCAGCTGGAAGGTAGGATTGGGGAGTTCGTTCTCCCTTCCAGTGCTCTGTAATATGCTCACAGTGGTGCTAACATACCAAACCACTCTTGTAAAAGAAGCTGCCCTCCGAACAAAGCAGGCGTCTCGGATCTTGTTCCACTTCTAAACCCTGGGCCACATTTTCTCCTTTTGCCCCCTGACTCCTCCCGTTTCCGTGCACTCTCTCGCCCATGGAGGGATAAGAATGAGTTAAGGGAGCCGTCACAAGGTGGAAGCGGCTGGAGGAGAGAAGGAAAGCAGTCACGCAAGGAAAACAGTGCTAGCTTGAAAGGGGCAGGGTTCTCACGCATTGCCGTGTAACCCTGTCATCTATCTTGTCGCAGTCCAGCCCTCCTGTCAGTATTAATCCACAGCGACAGTGGATTAATCCTCCCCTCCACACACTTCCCTCTCAGTGTGGGACAGTTGGGGGCGGGGGCTCAGTGCTTTAGCCAAGCAGCCTGCACTCCCCTGGCTCACACTTGCACAGAAACAACAGCAAGTTATATACAGCAGTGATTGGTTTTTGATTACACATGCCAGAAGGAACTTTTTCATTTCAGTCCCTTCTTTTCACTGGCAGGACATGCTGACAACTCCCTCTCTTCGCCAAACACCCCTCCCATTCCCTTCTCCTCAGATTTAATTATGCAAAGGAAAGCCCATCAGGCTGTCGGTAACATTCCTGGGTGCACTACCCAGGTTATCTTACTCTAGCAGGTATAGGAGACACTGTTTAGAGTCGGGGGATGAATTTCTTTCCATGAGATTCCACTGACTCCCAATGCTGGCTGAAGTTCACAGGCCAGAGTGCGAGGCTGGAGCATTGTGAGCTCTGCGGATGAAACACAGGCCCTGTCAAGCCTGGGCTGTGAGCTGCGTCTGGAGGTTGTGTTTAAACATAGTTCCAGCTAAACTGGGTTACAGCATGGCTTGCCCAACTCAGTGTGTGTAGGGCTGGACTGTTAGAATCATGTTTTCAAAACCTGGGCTAGCCTCAGCAGTAGTCAAACCTGTTAGAAATAGCTCACCGGCACCAGCTATGCTGCAGCTATAATTGAGTCTGGGTACCTGGTTACAACATACATGGTCGTATAGAGGGGACTTAATCATGAATAGGGACCTACCAAATTCACGGCTGTGAAAAACGTGTCACGGACCGTGAAATCTGGTCTCCACTGTGAAATCGGCTGGGGAGAGGCAGGACTGGGGGTCCCCCAGCCAGGGCTCCTACCATGTGCTGGGCTCCAGCTGCTAGTCCTGGCAGGGTTGGGAGGGATGGGACTTCATCTTCTCTTACAGGGGCTGCTCTCTGGGAACCTCCCTCAGCTGCAAGATTCTCTGTGGCTAGTCCCTGTAGTGCCACCCCCACCACACTTCTACCCCCCTCAGCTCTGGGCCCAGCGCTCAGGGGTTGAAGAGGCTTTGGGCAGCTGTGGGGGGTGGGGGAGAAGGGAGACCACAGGACCCTGGGTAGTTGCTCACCTGTAAAGCTGTCCCTGCCCCTGCCCAAAAAGTGATCCTCCCCATACCATGCACCCCTCTAATCTGCGCTGCCTGCTGCTCAGCTCGGAAGGCAGTGCCTCCATCATCAGAAGCATAGACGTAGGGGTGGCAATATTACGCCCCACCCCCCCTACAACCCTCTTTTGGGTCAGGACCCCCATGGTTATAACACCGTGAAATTTCAGATGTAAATATCTGAAACCATGAAATTGAGGATTTTTAAAAGCCTATGGCTGTGAAATTGACCAAAATGGACCATGAATTTGGTAGGGCCCTAATCATGATGCCCTAACTCCTTTGAAACCCTGTGCTGCCAAAATCTATAGATGATATGGGGGCACAGTTACAGTCTATCCCTAGTGCCAACTTTTAACAGGTCTAGAACCCAGTCCTTCAGCCTAATAGGCTACAGGGCTTTAAACTGAGTTTAAACATGGTTTCCAAGCACAAGGCCTGAGTCTCCTGTCACACACCCCTGTGTAAATCAGGCGTCATGCCCCGCAAGTCAAAGAAGTTACATCTGTGCAAAAAACAATGTGATAGGAGACCCAGGCTTTCATTTCCTACCCGTTTTTAACCAGGGGGTCAAAGAATTCATTCCACCACCTCACTCTTGACACCTCTCTGAGAGTGGGGCTGACAGTGCTGCTTATCAATCAAGTAAACCCCAGAGGGAATGAGCAGAAAAGAAAACTTGAGAAGGGTAAATCCTCTCAACTAAACCCAGCGCTGACATGGATTTTATGACAGATTTGGACTGGCACAATTCATAACTTGCTGAGCCCTGTACCTAACGCAATAGCAACCAGCATCCCCCCTCAGCCACAGGAGTAATACCAGGAAACAAGAGGGAAAGGAAGTCACCTGAGATGTAAAACATTGTCAGTTTTGGTTACAACAGGGGTAGCACAAAGATTTGGCAATCAAGTTTAAGTACCAGCTTGCGGTAATGAAATTACAGTAGCAGCCACCACATTTTATGTGCTGTTTTCACAGGCCTTGGGAGGCAGGCCAGTCCTCGCCCACAGACAACCCGCCAACCTTAAGCATGTTCTCACCAGCAATCACATAACCTAGCATTTGTGAAATCCCCATCGCATTGTAACTCTAACTCAGGAACCAATCCATGCAACAAACCTCAATGCCAACTCTGCCCACATATTTACACCAGCGACACCATCACAGGCCCCAACCAGATCAGCCACAACATCACTGGTTCATTCACCTGTACGTCCACCAATGTAATATACGCCATCATGTGCCAGCAATGCCCCTCTGCTATGTACATCGGCCAAACTGGACAATCCCTACGTAAAAGGATAAATGGACACAAGTCAGATATCAGGAATGGCAATATACAAAAACCTGTAGGAGAACATTTCAATCTCCCTGGACACACAATAGCAGATGTAAAGGTGGCCATCCTGCAGCAAAAAAAACTTCAGGACCAGCCTCCAAAGAGAAACTGCTGAACTTCAGTTCATTTGCAAATTTGATACCATCAGCTCAGGAATAAACAAAGACTGTGAATGGCTTGCCAACTACAAAAGCAGTTTCTCCTCCCTTGGTGTTCACACCTCAACTGCTAGAAGAGGGTCTCATCCTCCCTGATTGAACTAACCTCGTTCTCTCTAGACTGATTCTTGCCTGCATATTTATACCTGTCTCTGGAAATTTCCACCACATGCATCTGACGAAATGGGTCTTCACTGTGATGATAGACCCAGGCCAGTTGGGAACAGCAGAGTAGTAGAAGGGAGATACACTACTGGCCACTGGAGAAGCAGGCATCTGTTCCTTGAGTGACCAGAGCAGGGGCTGCTCCAGGATAATGAAAACACCTGACTCCAATTAACCTGCTAAGAGTCAGGTGAGGCAGTTAAGCAACTGACTCTAATTAAGGCCTCTCTGATGCTATAGAGGGGTGTATGGGGTGCCCAGGGAGAGGTAGTACTTCTGATGGGGGGACTTGTTGTACCCCTTCAGGGGTAGTCCATCCACTTTGGTCCCCACCTGTCACTCAGCTCTCACCTGTGGCTCCAAGTAGCTGCAGCATGCACAGCGGCCACACCCTGGGCAACGGCTTCGACAGGCCGGCCAAACCAGGTGAGTGTAACTGATGGGACTCAAACCCTCAGTGAATTAGGGATATGCCTACCCTGCATGCGACATCAGCTCCGGTGGACTGGGCGAAAGAGATCACTAAGATCCAACGGCCAAGAAGGCGGTTCTGCAACGCTTTGTGGAAAGCGAAGGGCTTGACGAGGCACAAAAGACGTCAAGGCCATCCACTGCAACCAAAGAAGTTACCAGTCGTGACGATTTTTCGTACCATTGGTGTCTGGCTTCTAAGGTCGAGAGAGTGGGATTGCTCCCGTGCAACGGCTCTACCACTTAAAAAGCTTTCACGCACAGGTCCTGTGCAAATCATCAAACATCATCATCATCATCATCATCGGATCGATGGACTACCAAGATGCTATAAAAGGGCTCACTCCAGTCAGGCCAGAGGAAGTGCGTGTGAGGGACTGGGAGCAAGAAGCTGAGAGTGAGTAGACATACTACTGGAGGACTGAGAAGTACAAGCATTATCAGACATCAGGAGGAAGGTCTGGTGGTGAGGACAAAGGTGTTGGGAGGAGGCCACGGGGAAGTAGCTCAGGGCATTGTAGCTGTTGCACAACTGTTCCAGGAGGCACTCTAGACAGCTGCAATCCACAGGGCCCTGGGCTGGAACCCAGAGTAGAAGGCGGGCCTGGGTTCCCCCCAGACCTCCCAGCTCCTGATCAAACACAGGAGGAATTGACCTGGACTGTGGCTTCTACTAGAGGTGAAGGTCTCTGGGCTGTTTCCCAACCCACAGGGTGAATCTGTGAGGCAAGCAAATCTGCCAATAAGCGCAGGACCCACCAAGATAGAGGAGGAACTTTGTCACATCACCCACAAAAGCTCATGCTCCAATATGTCTGTTAGTCTATAAGGTGCCAAAGGACTCTGTTGCTTTTTACCAATCCAGACTAACACAGCTACCCCTCTGATACTAGACACATTTTATTGCTCACCTAGTTTATTTGGGTTTCCTTGCATTATACCTGAATTCCATTTAGGCAAGGGTGACCAGATAGCAAATAGGGAAAATCAGGACTTTTTTTTTCCCCTGGGGGTAAGGGTGCATAGTTTTCTATATAAGACAAGACAAGTCCCTAATATCAGGATGGTCCCAATAAAACCAGGATGTCTGGTAACCCTAATTTAGAGAGAAGGACCTTTCCTGGGGAGGAGGGAATGTGAGGGGGGAGAACATCACCTTATTTTTTCATGGCTATGTCAGGTCAAAGCAGCCTGATTCCAGAGCAGAGAACACAACTGGAATCTCTCTTTGATTAATTAGTGACAGCAACTTTGCATGAAGCCAAGCTGGCTAGAAATGCATGAATGGCTTCCTGAAATCTAAGTATTCAGCCTGAATAATCCAAGCCATATTTAGTCTCCTAGTGTGATGGGGGAGAGGGCCGGAGTGAGCTTCCTTCAAACTGTAGCACACAATAAAACAACTATTTTATCCTTGATTGGCTCTTCCCATAGGAGTAGGAAAAATTATTTAGGGATCTCCAAGGGGCTATAAGTAGAAGTAATGGGCTGCAATTAAGAAAAGGTAAATTTAGGCTGAATAGCAGGAAAGTTTCCTGACAGTGAGATGATTCATCTAGAGCAGGAGGTTGGGGCAACCCGATTGCTTTGACATTTAAAATGTCAAGACCACCAGAAAATCCACCGTAAGAACAAACCTGCTCTGGTAAGAGAAAGAGTAGGATCTGTCAGCTCTTTACCATTTTATTTTCACTGTCCTGCTCAGAGAAATACCTTAACACCACACTCTCCAAAGGCCCAGCTACAAACAGTTAGTATCCTCTTTGTTCTGTTCTTTTGTGCTTTCTAATCATCCTCATGCATGCTGGCCTCTCTTTATAGGCTGGCTGAGTTTCTGAAGCCCAGAAAATCCCTATAAATCCATTTCTGTAGATTATTGCATTCAGGAGCAGCTTCCAATTCACCCTTTCCTTCTGTTTTTCAAACTGTATCATGAGGTCTACAGAACCATGACTGGTGTGGAGACAGTGAATAAGGAAGTGTTATTTACCCCATCTCATAACGCAAGAGCTAGGGGGTCACCGCATGAAATTAATAGGCAACAGGTTTAAAACAAACAAAAGGAAGTATTTCTTCACACAACACACAGTCAGCCAGAGGAATTCGTTGCCAGAGAATGTTATGAAGGCCAAAAGTATAACTGGGTTCAGAAAAGAATAAGATACGTTCCTGGATGGTCAGGGATGCAACCCCATGCTCTGGGTGTCCCTAAACCTCTGACTGCCAGAAGCTGGGAATGAGCGACAGGAGAGGGATCACTCAATAACTGCCCTGTTCTGTACATTCCCTCTGAATCATCTGGCATTGGCCATTTTCAGAAGACAGGATACTGGACTAGATTGCCCACTGGTCTGACCCAGCATGGCCACTCTTATGCTCTTATGTAACTGCATGTGAGATATGGGCAGATAAGGACTTGTTCTCTCAACCACTTTTACAGTCACCTGTGGCACTCACAAAGATGTCACCACTCTTCTCAACACCCCTTTTAGTACAGATCTGACTTTACAGTCAGTAAGAAAATGACAAGCCTAAAAAGGTACACCAATAGTTCATATTCCCTACTGCAGGTTTCACCATTCTTTGTTCCCAACAGAGTTGAGGGAGTCAAGCCAGGAGGAGAGAATTTGACTCACGTGTTTCCAACATGAGTGCATTGTATTTCTCTGGTGATATATAAACAAGCCTGGATGCATGACCATGGATGTGTGTTTAAATGCATGTCTGCTGGCATATGAATGTGATACCAACAATAAAATAGTTATCATAAATCCATTATTCAGTGCCCTCTCTTCAAAGCACTTCAAGCGCACTGCAATAGTTAACAGAATACCCAGGAAGCCCACCAAAGAAAGACACAAAATCCCAACAGCTCAAACACCACACAATAATAAATACTAAAAATAATAATAAACAATGCCTATGGCCAGACTGTGAAATGCTGTTACTGACACTTCCATGGGACTAGTCATGGGAGTAACGGTTCATCCATGGGCACTGAGGTTTCATGGTCTGGCCCACAAGACACACCATTATTATAAACATGCAGGTTTACACCAGCAGCCATGTGTATGAACACCAGAGATCAGGCAGATTGCGTTCTGCTGGAACTCCATTGACCTCTTGGGGGTTACATCAGGAATGGATTTGGCCCCAGGTGTTTAATAAATGAGAGAGACAAAAAGGGTTTAGGAAAAAGGAAGGCGAATATGGCAAAAAAAAAAAAAAAAAAAAAAAGACTCCAGAGGACCTGGAACTCAAGAAGCAATTGCAGGGAAGGGACAGTCCTGTTAGAAAGTACCTGGCGAGGAAAGAGTCCTCACTGAAACCATCACTCCCTGGCATATAGTAGGAGGGGATGCCCACCTCTGTGTAAGTTGTTGGTAAAAAAGGTCAAGAAAATCCCCCAAACTCTACCTGAGCCTTCTGCGTTCTTAGCTTGTTAAATGTCAGCTGCTGTTTGGGTCACTGGTGGAGCAGAAAATCTGTCCAGGAGAGAGCTGAAAGAATCACAGAATACCAACCATCCAATGACACAGTTCAGTTATGATCCTGGCTGTATGACAAAGATCTGTATGTCTGTAACAAGAAGGGAGAAGGAGAGACCTGCGGGAAGAGAATAACAAAGAGAGTAAGGAAGAAAACACACAACAGCACTCATAGTTTTACTCCTGCAGGAAGGGCCTGGGAGCGTCAGCATTCGCCTATAGTGACTTCTACTGATAGTCACAGAGCCTAGCCATGGCAAAGCCCTACTAGGTCTTCTAGTCCGACCCTTCCAGTCCAGGAGCCTTCCCTGTTGTATATTTATTAGCAATTTAACCAGCCTGTGTTAAACCCATCAATTAAGAGGGCTTCCCCCATTTCCCTTGGGAGAGTCTTCCTTATCTGCAAGGTGTTTGGACATTACTGTGTTAGAGAACCACAGGCCACTCACATTTCAAATGTCTTCGTATGCAGCCCATTTAAAGTAATCATAAAGCCATCTTGCTCACTCAATTGATTGGGGGGGTGGGGGGAGAATGTGCACAACAGGCATCTGAGTTGCAGGAAGATAGACCTGAAGCATAGATCTGCCTAAGTTCAGAGAGATCTGCCCAGCAGCCTGGAGCAAAGAGATGGATGTGAGTGGAATCCAGCGTTCTGGTTTGCATAGGGCAGGAAAGCACACATGTTCTCCTAGGTATTCCTAATCCTTTGAAGCACAGCGAACATAGAGCATTCTGGATGCAGTATTGCCAAGGGGGGGACCATAGAGACCACATCAATGGAGGCAGAGGAAAGGTACCATGAACATGGCTGACCCCCTGCTCCTTTGGGCATGGGGAGATCCCCATGGAGAGGCTAATTATGGTTATGCTCTATGGATCTGTGCAATATGAAATGCAAAGAATGACCAACAGAATGTGGAATAAATGCATCACGTTAATATTAGGCTGTCTAGCACCAATTTTAGTTTTGTGCTGATCAGCCCCAGCGGTTAACGAGTCTGTCTGGGGTTTCTTCCGGTTGCAAAAAAAATACTGTTGGGCTATTTGTTCAATGTGTCCACTGGGTAAGCATATTGTCACTGCAGTTTTAACAAGTGTTACAGAATTTACTATTTAAAACAACAGTCATAACAGTTTCATTTATAGTGTAAATTGCAAACTTGGATCATGATCAAACATTTCACTTATTGCATTTTATACTGTGCTCCCCATCTGAAACTAATTTCACCAAATGTATTGGCTTATTGTTTACAATTGGGCAAGTCCTACAAAATACTGAACTAACTGTTAAAACAGTGTTAAACACCAGTGTAGCTCTACCGACTTTGTTGAAAGGTACCAAACACTGAGGGCAGAACGAAATCTTAAATCCAGAGCTGTTAGAGACCCCTGCTTGGCTCTGTTTCCGTTCACTGACCCTGTGTGATGGAAGAGGGGAAAAGAATGTTTAGATTTACTTAGAACCACAATGTTTTATTATTTTATTTGTACACATGGGAGCACAGTAAGAAGTTTGTGTGTTTCCTACGGAAGATGAGGGTGTGTTTACTTAGCCTCCCGCTCATGCCAATTCCATGTTTATTTTATACTTATAAAGATAAAGATAGACACCTCAAAAGTTAGGAAATGCTAGAATTAAGATTGCCTGTGAAACCTTAATTCGACCCCCTTGTGCATATTACATTATGATTCAGTCTTTAATTTTGTGATCACATTCTATTTTTTCTACAGGATTCCTGCCTCATTCAGTGCAGAGGGTGCATCGTGTTCACTTAATAGGAAGCTATTTCATATTTATTTTTATCCTCATCATTCAGTGTTTGGACCCATGCCACATGTACTGCACATTTTCTAAACCCTGCACTGAATACAGAATTAACTTCCCCCATGGGCTTTTCAATGGTGCTCATGGTAGTCTTATCCTCAGCTTACAGAGGGGGAACTGAGGCATAAAGTTATTCATGTCAGAAGTGTCCACTAATTCTGGGCTCCAATATGAGACTCCCAGATCCTGATTTTTCAAAGTACTTAGCATTATGTAGCTCTTTATATGTTCAGAACACAGCTCTCACTAACTCCATCTGCAGCTGTGAGTGCTCAGCACTCCTGTACATGAGACGCCAGAGTGTCAAACTGGGTACCCAGAAAATGAGGAACATGCAACACAATTAGTGGCCATCTGTAAAAAGTTTGGTTTAAGTGACTTGCCCAGCATCGCATAAGAACTCTGTGGCAGATGCAGGGACCAATTCTCCAGGATAACATTCAACAGTCTGAACCATGAAACCACCCTTTCTATTCCTGCAGTTCCCTGCCTCAATCATTTATTTACAGATCTTCCAACTTCTGCAACAAATGAGGTAGGATTCTTGTCCAACAGTCTCCATCACTACACAGCCCGGATTCACCTCTAGAGCAGGTCTCACTATAGGAGGTGTGACAGGGGCAGGCCAGATGGCTACAAGAGAGTGGTCGAAGGTAGATACATTAGCTCCAGGTTAAGCATATCCCTTTACCCTGGGTAAGATAACAGGGACTATTCCAGAACCCTCCGGAACTTTCTAGAACTAATTAAGGCAGGCAGGCTATTAGGACACCTGCAGCCAATTGGGAAGTTACTAGAATTAATTAAGGCTAATCAGGACACCTGGTATAAAAAGGCTCTCACTCCAGTGAGTGAGGGTGTGTGTAAGGAGCTGGGAGTGAGAGGATGTGCTGCTGGAGGACTGAGGAGTACAAGCATTAACAGACATCAGGAGGACGGTCCTGTGGTGAGGACAAAGAAGGTGTTGGGAGGAGGCCATGGGGAAGTAGCCTAGGGAATTGTAGCTGTCGTGTAGCTGTTCCAGAAGGCACTCTAGACAGCCGCAGTCCACAGGCCCTGGGCTGGAACCTGGGGTAGAGGGTGGGCCCGGGTTCCCCACAAAACCTCCCAACTCCTGATCCAACACAGAAGGATCTCTGAGGCTAGCAAAATCCGCCAATAAGCGCAGGACCCACCAAGGTAGAGGAGGAACTTTGTGACAGAGGATGAGACTCACACGTTGCAGTGGGTTTCACAGACATTTGCGGCCAGCAGAGGAATTTTGAGACTCAGGAATCTTGGGTACCATTCCAGGCTTTGGAAGGGAGTGTGCTGTTGTAGTCACAGACCTTGCTAAGCCCTGTCCTCCGCAAGCCTGTCCTTTTTTGCTCCCATCTTCTAGCATGTCCCTTCGCCACCCAGTTTGTTGAGCGTAACAGGGCATTTGGACAAAGTAAATGAAGGAGGCCAGGAGTACACTTCCATGCCCTCTGAAACAAAGAGGCCATCAATCTGCGAGCATGTAAAGGACGGGCAGCAAGTGAGAGAGAACACATCTGGGGAAGACAGTTGACAGAAATATTGATGCCCCCGCCCACTGCTATTTTTAATGAAAATTCTGTCCAATTAAGCTGACCATGCACAGACACATCGCTGGGAACTTTAGGCAGCTAATAAATTATTCAAGCCCTCTCTGGAAATAGCATTTGTTTTGAGACTGATTTATGGGCAGCAGCAACAAGCCAAAAAACAATTACATTCAGATTCTTTAAGGGGAACACTGCAGAGAACAGACCCAGACTTTATAACTAGAACAAAAAACAAAACATCTCAGGTCAAAACTGACTATATTTGCTTCCTCAGAGACCCCAACATGGGATCAGATCCTGACAACACACGTGCCATAACTTTACTCACTTGAATAGTCCCCTGAAGTCAATAGGCCTGATTCTCTTGCTGCCCTGCACCATGTACACCAGTGCAAAGTGGGTGTAAAAACATCCTAACCCAGAATGTTCTAGGGAAACCATGAACATTAGTGTCCCCAAATGTTTGTTCCAGGAATATCCAGACTGGTATGTACAAGGGTGTTAGGCAACTCGAGTTAACTGGCAATCAACTAGAGATAAAACTCTAGTGTAGACATATCAGTTGAGTTGTATCTTACCCCACAAGTAGCTCCACTGACGTCAGTGGAACTATTCTCAGTGCAAAGTACAAATCCACACAAGTAAAGATATCACAGTCTGGTCACTAATGACAAGAGTCTCGGCCTGAGATTTGAATGAGTTGTAAAAGTTATCTGTCAGCACAGTGACCCTCCTTCTAACGTGGTGAGAGACCAGAACCCAGAATTGGGAAATTTCATTCACCTGATTTTCAGTTCCTCCATCATAGTTTCATGGCCCTCACTTTGATTTGGGGCCGACCTGCACCATGCACAGCTCAGGAGGGGAGGTGAAGGTGCCTACACCACCTTTGTGACCCTGGATTCTGGGTAGCTGAGACCGGTTCCCAGTTTAATTGATGACTAGTGCTTCTCCCCTGCCCACCCTACTCCCCAGAAACCATGTCAGTTATAAGACAGTCCGGTAGTTTTAGCTATTACTGGGTGGTTGTTGTTTTTTTAAACTTTCTTTTTAAAATTTGTGTGCTGTTAGTGCTAGTGAAACCTACCAATCTGGTGGCCCTAGAGAGTAAAGTCTTCCATCAAAACTAACATCAGTAGTAATGCTACTGAGTGAGATCTGCCAATGAAAAACGCTACGTAGAAAAAAGTACTTTACACCAACAGGTAACTGTTATTATCCCTTTTTACAGGAGGGACAACCAATTTGCCCAAAGTCACCCAGAGCCAGAAGAGATCCCAGCACCTTCTTCCCCCATCAGCTCCATCACCAGCCCTCCCATTAACATTGCATGCCCTCACCTGGCCAATGGATGCTAACTGTGACATACCTGGCCAGGACAGGACAGCTATTTTCAGATCTCCTGTTGTTCCCATCTAACAAGTTCCCATCCTCCACAGGTTCCCATTGGAGGCATTCACAGTAATGGCTCCTGACCTGTCAACTCATACCTGCATTGGTTTACAATGGGAGGGCTACCTACCTAGAATTTTAAGTCATAGGACATGGAAAAGGACTTCTGGGTTATCTACTTCCAAACCTAGCATGGAGCAGGACTGTTCACTGCTTGCATCCGAAGAAGTGGGTATTCACCCGAGAAAGCCATGCAAACAAAAATTAGTCTATATCTATAAGGTGGATCAGGATTCTTTTGCTGAGAACCAGAGACAGAACTACACTACCCTCTGACACTACACTCTAATCCCCCAGGTGTTTTATCTAATTTACCGTCAAAAAAAACAAAAACAGATTTTTTTTAAATGTTCCTACTGCATTACTAACACTAATGATTTTTATTGTTAACACAGAAAGAACCTTCAAAATCCTCATTTATTTTTCACCGTGTATGCAGCTTGTTTACTTCTTGCAATTCCTTCAGCTTGTACTGTGACACTACCACAGATGGGTCTCTTGAGTCAGTTTCAGTTTCTCCCTATAGCTCACTCATTTGACCCCCCAGGGTCTCATGCCCTGGCATACTGCTGTTTTGTTTAGGTTTCCAGCACTGCAGGGGATTGGAAAAATAAGACTTTTTTTTAAAAGAAGTTTGTATTCAATAAGAGCTGCAAAAAATAATGAAAAAAATTCTATTCACCCTGGTTTAGTAAAACTATTAGGGCTTTTGATGGCATCCTAGGATGCATCAGGCAAAGTATTTCCAGTAGAGATAGTTACCACCATTATAGAAGGTACTGGTGAAACTTCATCTGGAATACTGTGAGCAACTCTGGTTTCCCATGTTTAGGAAAGATGAATTCAAAGTAGAACAGACGCAGAGAAGAGCTATTAGAATAATCACAGGAACGGAGAACCTTCCTTACAAGAGGAGACTTAAGTAGCTTGGCTTGTTTAGCCTAACCAAACCAAGGCTGAGAGGAGAGATGATTGTTCTCTATAAACACATCAAAGGGATACACATCAGGGAAAGAGAGGAGTTATTTAAGTTATGGGTCAATGATGGCACAAAAACAAATGGATATAAGCTGGTCATCAACAAGTTTTAGGCTTGAAATTAGATGAAGCTTTCTTACCATCAGAAGGGTGAAATTCTAAAACAGCTTTCCACGGGGAGCAGTGTGGGGGGTAAAAAAAAAATCATACTTGTTTTAATACTCAGCTTCATAAGTTTATGGAGGGGATGGTATGATGACATTGTCTACAATGGCATGTGGCCCACCTGTGACTGCACTTAGCAAATATCTACAATGGCCAGCGATGGGACTCGAGAAAGGGAGAGCTCTATACTACAGAGTTACTGTACAGAGAATTCTTTCCCAGGTGTCTGGCTGGTGGGTCTTGCCCACATGCTCAGGGTCTCACTGATCACTGTATTTGGGGTCATAAAGGAATTTTCCCCCAGGTCAGATTGGCAGAGACCCTGCAGGTTTTTCACCTTCCTCGGCAGAATGGGGCCTGGGTCACTTGCTGTTTGAATTAGAGTAAATGGTGGATTCTCTAACTTGAAGTTTTTAAGTCATGATTTGAGGACTTCAGTAACTCGGCCAGATGTTACGGGCCTATTGCCAGAGTGGGTGGGTGAGGTTCTGTGGCCTGCAATGTGCAGGTCAGACTAGTTGATCATGATGGTCCTTTCTGGCCTTAAAGTCTATGAATCTATGACTGCAACTTAAACTGGTATAAACAGAGGGTGAATCAGCCCCCGTTCTACATTTTGGACCTAAATTATTTGACATTATCCCTCTAAACACCTCTAGAGATGGTGCCAAAAGAGGCCTGAGATCATCTTAATACCTAATTGCCCCATTGTTAAGCAATTATTTTTACCATGTAACCTAAATTTGACTTTTTCATTTCACAAGCATTGAGTAAACCAAGCAACACAGTTCATTTGGGACAGGAATTTAAGAATTCCTTTTGGGAGCTAAATTGGGGCCAAAATTTTGCTTTGTAATGAGCATTTCAGCAATTAGAGACTGGCACGGGGGTAGATTTTACACAAAGTATACTAGACCCCCTCTCCCTTCAAAACAGTCCAAGGCCAAATTAAGGCCATCTGGACTGTGCTGGCAAGACTGGATTCTGAAGGCCTCATTCCTGGAAATGACCCAGGACTGTCCCATCACTCAGGAATTCAGTCTCAAAAAGTCCAGTATTATTAGGTGTTAAAATTCAGCATTGGTTAAATGTGCCAGAATGACAGGCCTGGAGGCCTCCATGTATCTAAAGAATGGATACAAAATAGGCAGCAGTAGTGCAAGTCTCACCATCTGGCCTATATGTCTCAAAGGCGATTTGACAGAGCTCCATCTAGAAGTAAAAGAGCACACTTCCATCTCCATCCCGTTCAGTCCTTAGTCCTGCTGCTGAGACACTCAGCAGCAAAAATGCCCATCAGTGTAGGCTGTTATGGTGGGTTTTGTGCTGTGTATGCCTGTCCACCAGGAACTGAATAGAGACAGCCAACTAATTTCACCAAACACCCATCAGAAGGGAACAACTTTGATCATTTTCAGCCTGTGCTGGATTTAAATTAGTGACTTTGAGTTAGAAGGCTTCTTAGCCTATCACCAATGAGATATCCCATGATTCATTTAGAGTCTTGGAAATAGAGGCTACCTGTTCTTGGGGATGACTGCTCTAAGGCTGGTAGCACTGCTTCTCAAATGCCATTCCAAAATGTTTGGAATATATGTACCAGACATAATTTATCTCCTTTTCTGAACATGTTGTTTACATGGTGTTGAAAAAAACCCATCAGAATGCTAATGTAAGCTATGGCACAGCCATTCCATTGCTCTCTGGAAACTGCACACGATCACTAAAGACTATTAAGATACCCAACCAACTGCATAGAGTTCACACAAACTGTAGGACACAGACTGCAAAAGTGAGCCCATCACTCCCAAAATGAAGGGAATTACAACCTCCCTAAGCTCGCCTACTACTTTGAGCATTTCAACTGTTTGAGACTGTCATGGTGCTAAGTTTCAATATGTAATAACAATAACGAGTTCTTGTATAGACCGTTTCATTAGAAGATCTCAAAGCACATTACACACGAGGTCACTAGCATTATCCCCATTTTGCAGATGAGGAAATTGAGACTCAGGGAAGGGAAAGGACTTGCCCAAGGTCACTCACCAACCGAGCCATGAATAGAAGCCAGGTCTCCTGAGCCCCAGTTCAGGGCTCTATCCACTGGACCACACAGCTTCTCATTAGGTTCTTTAAATTA
The DNA here is from genome assembly GCF_016161935.1 of Mauremys reevesii. Taxonomy (NCBI): domain Eukaryota; kingdom Metazoa; phylum Chordata; order Testudines; family Geoemydidae; genus Mauremys; species Mauremys reevesii. Next base: position 59,678,813 of record NC_052626.1, read on the forward strand.
CTGTCTACGGGTTAGATCTTGCAAAGTTCTGAGACCCTTCTATTGGACTTGGTGAGAATTGAAGTCCAAGGCACTCGCAATGTCATGGGAGCTGCTCACAGGATCTGATCTGAGAGGCAAAAGGCCCAAAGCTCCAAACTCAGCTCCTGAGCACTTTAGATTAGTTTGAAGTTTTAAAAATACAAAACAAAATCTTCCTAAAGACAAACTATTCCAGATCCTTACAGGAGGCAGCCTTGAAACTATGAGGGAAATCTAAATTTAACTCTCGCTTTCAGAAGTCCTGCTGCCCACAGGCTATATCTCCCAGTATGCTGCAGTCATTAATCTCCCCATGTCCAGCACTAACGCAGACTTCATCTCCGATTCAGCTTTCCCTCGGTAAGCCCTTCATACCAACAGACTAATTTGACTGATTATTCGAGTTTACTCCAATAGGTAGAGGGAGGAAGAGAGACAAAGATCATTTTGTTCCTACTCTTCTCAACACTTGGCACTCAGATTACTGGTGACAGAGACACAGAAACAGACAGAGACTGTTGTCAACTCACAGTTTTATTGTAAGCCTTGTGTCATTTGTTGTTGTTCTTAAAGCTCCTGGAGTCACGTGTACATGAGAATCTTACCTTTCATTTTAAAAACAACAAATGTCTAGTCCTTATAGCTGCAGAGGAAAGCTTGAAAACAGGAACCCTACAGGCTCAAAATGAAGAAGACAAATAAAAAAAAACCCAGGTTATTATTTATCAAAATCTCATGATGGTAGCAGGAAACGATTCTTCATGATTTTTAAATGTGTGCACTAAACTCTTTGGGGCAGGGGTCATCTTTTCGTTCTGTGTTTGCACAGCACCTAGCTCAATGGAGTCCTCGTCCAGGACTAGGGCTCCTGGGTGCTCCAATAATACAAATACTGAGCTATACCTATCTAGAGATAGTCAGCTAGATAATCAAACCCAGCTGTTATTTCTTCATTATGCCTCAAGAGAAAAAAAACACTAAACACAAAACTTTTCATATCACTGACAAATGCAAAACATTAACTACAACTGTATAAAATCTTTACAAGGAAAAAGAAACAAGTGTTGCCACGTGTCCTGCATGGAGCTGCACAGGAGTCTACGTGGCTTGGTAAAGGGCAGAGGGGGGCTCGGCAAGGTGTGGTCATGCAACAATGGTTGAAAGAGGAGGGTAGGGAGAACGGCAGAGTTTATGCCCATTTCTTCTGCAACAGCGGGCGGGGGAGGAAATGCAGGCAGCTGTGAAAGCCATTGACTTCCACATGTTTATAAAGTGTGTAAATCACCACAACCACAAAGCTGGTTTTTAAGAAATGTGGTTAACAATAAACAAGTAGATAAAGGGTCTGACCTAAAGGGGAAGCAGTGTGGAAGTTGCTGGAGTGTCCTGCTTCCTCCTCAGCCCTTTTCAAGGGCATGGCTTGGGAGATGGCTCCTAGCTGGTTCGAGCTCACGGTTTTACCTCACATTTTCATGGAAGTGATTCTAGTACATTCTTCTGCTCTGCCCTTTCCTTCATTCTTCACCTTCCTCTGTTGCATTCCTAGCCTTCTCCTCCTCACTGCTATTCTTCACCACTCATTCTGTTTCTCTTTTCACTTCCTTCTGTAGTTCTCTGTACCTTTCTCGCCCCTCCCTACATGGCCTTGCTGCTTCTCTTGTCCTTCACCCTCCCTATCAGTCCCCACTCTAGACAATCTGACAGATTCTTGATCCTAAGTGTGGCTACATACATGTGTATCTGTACTGTATGCACAATCCTATAGGCATAAGCATGTGCCTTTACAGGACACACTGTTCTAAAGGCCCAGGCTTGCAGACTTGGTGCATAAACAACACTTGGCTGTTAATACCTAATTCTCCTTCCTCTAGGAATATAGTTGTATTTCTTATTACATTTGCTGTCTAAAACTCTCCCCTCCCATGTCCAACTCCCTCACTCCCTTCCCTGGCTCTGCCACCCTGGGAGTGCGTGACAGGAGCTGGGAGGAAAGGGAAATGAAAGCAGTAAACAGTGATCAGATCCAGAATTTACTGCCCTGGCCTTCGTGACTGCAGTCCCCAGCTCCTCAACGGCCAATTTTTTCACACGCAAAATTCAGCTGGAGTTGCCCCTGGGTCAGGTTCCCTTTTTGCAGCCAACTCTGCATGTAATGTTTGGAGAGGGGGAGGAGAGCTCCCAGAATGACTACGCAGTCTCCAAACACAGATGCAGGAGGCCACGCTCCAAAACACACACTCACTCTCTGTCTCTCTCCCTCACTCACACCGGCCAAGCTGGGAATAATTATGAATGACAGTGCTCTGCAGACTGGAATGGATTGAATTACACACAGGCAGACAGATGGTGCGCAAGCTGAAATCCTGCTGTAAAACTGGGAAGCTGACTCACATTGTAAAGCCTTAATGATGTTCCAGCCCCAACACAGAGAAATATGGAGGGACCAGACAAACCCCAAAAAAATCACAAGACTTGGTACTGACTGGCACCCTTGATGGAGGTCGCTGTGAGAGGTGACGGAAAAAATGATCCTTTGGCTAAACCACCCAATTAACCCTAAAGTAAATCCCTCAAGGCATTACTACACAGGGCAGAGATAAGACAGCTTGGGCGTCTTGTTCGAAGAGCGATATGCACTGAAACCACTGATATGTGTTGCAACCTTAAAGTTTTTTATTTGGGAATTGCCTTTGGTTTTACAATAGCCATAACATAGGACTGAGGAGAAAAGAAAACTTGGCAGGGGAATTCCCCCTTCTTCCCTGAAGTCTGCAGATGGGGAGTGTCACTAATTAAGATCCTTTGGAAAGGAGCCTGTCCCCTGTGGCCCTTAGGAATTGCACAGTAGTAGGGCTCTCTCTGTGTGTGTAAGTGCATCAGCCCTATGGGGAAGCTTTAGGAGGTCTGTTGCAGCTCCTTGAGCCTTACAATTTTTAGGAGGTTTGTTGTTCAGGTGCCACAAAAGGACCCAGTAAGCTGCCAGATCTGACTGGCTGAGCATTTCCTGGGGCTTGGGGAGCTCTTAGCTGGGGCAGAGACAGCATACTCAGCCCCTGTGCCACTCCCCAACAACTCAGCCCCAACAGCATGTTAGGGTGGACAGGTACATCAGGGAGGAAGGAGCAGTGGGCTGCTGTGCACTGCATTCCAGCTATGCTTCAGTGTATGCTATGTCTACACTGCTTAGTAAACTCGGGGTCTGTGGGACCTTGCCTGCTGACTTGGTGTTTCCAAGCCCGTGGTTGGGTGTCCACACTGCACTATAAACCCAGCCATGGCCTCCCAGCCATGCTGACCAGTCCATACTGCACTACATAGACCCTCACAAGGCATACTTTATATAAAGATTTTTACAATAGTGTGTAGGGTATGGACTCAGGGTGTAGCAGAGGCCTGGCCAGCCATGAGTAATTTACATATGCAGGGAGGCCTCAACTTTTGGAAGATAGAATTAGGGACATAATTGAACTGTCAGGTTGAAAACAGAATATTTGTGTTAAATAAGGTAAGTAAATGTCAGTAGGTTAAGAAGACATAAGAACGGCCATACTGGCTCAGACCAATGGTACATATAGCCCAGTATCCGGTCTTCCAACAGTGGCCAATGCCAGGTGCCCTGGGGGAATGAACAGAACAGGTAAATCACCAAGTGATCCATCCCCCATTCCCAGCTTCTGGCAAACAGAGGTTAGGGATACCATCCCTGTCCATCCTGACTAATAGCCATTGATGGACCTATCCTCCATGAATTTATCTAGTTCTTTTTTTGAATCCTATTATTGTCTTGGCCTTTACAACATCCTCTGGCAAGGAGTTCCACAGGTTGACTGTGTGTTGTGTGAAAAAAATAAATACTTCCTTTTGTTTGTTTTAAACCTGCTACCCATTAGTTTCATTTGGTGACCCCTTGTTCTTGTGTTAAGAGAAGATGTACATAACACTTCCTTATTTAATCTCTTCACACCAGTCATAGACCTCTATCATATCCCTGCTTAGTCATCTGACATAATTGCTGAGCAAACTAAGATAAGAGAGAGAACACCCATATTTACTATGAACTATCTAACAAGGGACAAAATAAGTTAGGATTGTAGAGATGAAGTAAAGAGGAAGTCAAAACATAGACAATGCGTGGACAGTGCATGCTGCACAGGGATTGGTTTCTGCAAAGTAAACAAGCCAGTCCAAAAAGTGTGATGCAATATATAGTAAATGCAATGAGATGTGTAATGTATATAAAGGGAGAGGGTTTCTGTGTAACTCTGGAGCTATGATGTACCTTGCATCCAACCCCTACCCCCTGCATTTGAATCTGATCAACTCAGCCTAGCACTGCTGTATGCCACATCAAGATACCTGAGTGACGAAGTCTGGAGCCAAACCAAGTTCTTGGGAAAACAAGTAGAAAGAGGTCTCGGAGGAAATCCAAACATAAGTGGTGCCATGACTCAACCTGGATCCATTAATCTGGAGCAGGTAACACAGTTTATTATACGTATAGCTTGACAGTCAAGTTTTGCAACCCAGCAGCTCAGCAATGGCATTAGAACAGTTTTAATTTGAATAGGTTTCCAGGGCACTGGAGGAGTGGGTTAAATCCAAAGAATGCCCCTATGGACTCCCCAGAGATGTATTACAAGGGGACTGGGACCGATTGGATAAAGAACTCCAACAGATCATGCTGGATAAGAAATGCAAAAAGGACAAGCAAAAGAGTATATTGATACAAGGCTTAATGTTGGGAATTGGAGCCCTGAATCAGCAAGTAAGTGACGTAAAGATCAAGGGCCACAAATTAGAAAAGGAAAAGAAAGGGCTGGAGGAGCAAAAAGGAGATAATTAAGGTACATGCAATACAATCACCTCCTTTGGTGGAATCTGGCCCCAGGGGCAAGAGATTCTCGGGGAAGGCTCAGGCAGATCAGGAACACAGAAGACCAGGGGTGCCATTTAGGCATCTTAAGAAAGAGAAACTGAAGGACGAAGTGAAGAGATTAAAAACACTCCAAGGGGGCCAGCCCAGTGAGCAACCTCACCTGGTAAACTCCCAATAAAGCTTCAAGACCCCCACACCACAGCTGTCTTTTGTAGCACCCCTTTCACAGGACAGCTGGAGATGCCCCATGGTAAAAACCACTACAGCGCAGGGAAGGAGGTAAAGGAAATGTTACTCAACAGCAGGGCAGCAATAACTATGACAGGCAATTTGTCAGAAAAGAAAGCAAGGGAGAATTCAGGAAGTTTCTGGAGTAACTCACCTGATTCATACTGGGGAGTGGGGAGGAACCAAACACTGGTAATAAGATCATGGAAAGGAAAATGAAGCAGAAGTACAGAAGACCAAGGTGTGGTTCAATGCCAAAGGAGACCTAGCTGAGCATCAAGTGGGATCTAAAGTCATGATCTAAGACCAAGCTCCCTACCACCCTTTTCCAAAGGCAAAGTGGTATGGGCTGTGCTTAGTGTTGGATTGACTTGGCCCCCCTATATGCTTGCTAGACCTGGGAAGTAAAGGGCAGAGCTGGGTTCAAAAAAAGCCACTCAAAGCTCACAAAAAGTAAAGAAAGAAGTGAGAAATGGTTTCTTCCCTTTTTGTCTTACAGATTTTAAATCATGAACTGGTGGAGGCTTACAACATTGTGTGTCCTGATGTGAAGGGTGTGGAGTTGGTCCCAAAGTTTAGAAACTCTCCAATCAGTGATTCTCCTGTCCCAATGCCACCGTAGAAGTACAAAAGACTCCAATTGCATCAAAAGAATGGATGGAAAAAATGATCTACAAACCACCATCTAGAACTAAATGAAACCAATCTACCCTTCTGAAAAATTTGTCTCGTTTGTACACTGGAGTAGTATTGGCGGCTGTTGGAGAACTACAACGGGTGCGTTTGGATGGTATCTGCGGACCAAAATGGACAACTGGGGCAGGGATTGTATAGTTTGAGAGTTTATGGGTCTATAATACATTTCAGAAAGACACCTTTAAAACGTGCTTAATGGTATGGCATAGAAAAACCGGAGACTGGTTTCTAAGGCAAAACAACTGTACTTTAGTGGGCCCAGAATGACTGGTGGATGTGTATATAAAGCTGTTTTGGTGGCGAATAATAAATAACATGCAACACTCCACCCCAGCCTGAAGTAAGCATCTCTACCATAGCATCTTTTTAAAAAAAGACATGCACAGCATTGCTGTATGCCGAATAAAGATACCTGAATGACGAAGGTTGGAGTCGAACTGAGTTCTTGGAAGCGGAGTAAAAAGAGGTCTCGGAGGGTATCCCAACACAGGGTGCATTCTGTCACACACTCCTACTGCGGTTTTTGATGGTTTGGTTTAGGTTTTAATTCACAGTTACTTCAGTCCTGAAAAAGCATTATTGCATGTAGATAAAAATCTGGGTTCAAGTTTTCAACAGTGCTTCACAAACGTGCCTGCTGGCTGAGTTACTACACACCTGAAGACAATGGGTATGCACAATTGTGGGGTTTTGCACAAGGAGACAGGTGAGCTCACATTTTTCAGGAGGTTCACTGACATTCTGACTCGATTACAGTTCATTTATCCAACACTCTGTTCGGCAGCAGCCATCTGACAGTAGTTAAAACTACTTTATGTCATGCTTGATAAAGTGTTAACATGTTACATCAATTACTGACCAGTGGGAAAAGCAGCGTAACTATGCTGTAGCAGATTCTTACATCTGCTCTTACTAGTATAACTATCGTATTGGGTTGAATCCTCCACTCAATTAAGCAAATTTTACTCCAGTGCAACACCACTGATTTCGAGGATTTACATCAACATAAAACTGGTGTACTGCAATGAAGTACTAGGCTCAGCATGTCACATTTACCACATTACATTTCTCATGCATATTTTTATTATTTATGTTGCACCCAAAAGTATACTAGGTGCTTTACAAATATGTAGGAAGACAGGTCCTCACCCCAAACATTTATAATCTGAATAGACAACATACAGACCAAAAGAGGAGAGGAAATGGGATGTTACAGAATATTTGTTTTTTCTATTTCTGTTTTCATTCCCTTCCAGCCCTTGTCTATTCTGGCCCTGACCCAAAGATTTGTTTTGTTTTTTGCTATCCTCTCCTATGTTCAGTTTTTATTCATACAGGATCAGATTCAAAGACCACAGAACTCAACATGAGCTTTTCCACTGACTTCAATCAAGCCCTTGTTCTTGCATTTATCAACCATTTCCTGTTTTATGTTATTGTTTAACTCCTTTAAATGTAAAGCTTTTCTATTTTTTAAATTTGAAACCTTTTAAAAACAACCTCTATCTTGGTATTTTTCCCATAGATTCACAATTCTAAATAGTTGAAAGGAACTTTGTTTATCTTAAATAAAATTGTGCTGATCTCTTTATAGAACCATATACTGTAATCTAAATATATTTATCACTAGAAGTTATGTTTACAACTTTTCACAATAGGTAATAATACTTTTTTAAAAGTATTATTTTTTAAAAAATAATACTTTTCCCATTAAACATTCATTCATTCATAGTGTGCTGTAGAAAAGGCCTCTGCCAAACAGAAAAGGGTTTTTTTGTTTTTGTTTTTTAATGAATGAAAGGAAGAGCTCATGCTAACTATTGCAAAGTGTCATTACTGCCTTTGCTCCAAAGAAATCAAATGTTGCCTGACTGCTCTGCAGAGAGCCACCTGCTGGAAAAGGCTAGCACTAGCCATGGGCTGCTCAAACATTAATCTAGTTAATACCATGGCTATGTCTACACTTACAGTGGGATGTAGAACACAGGCACTACATGGATAGCTACACATCGCAGTGAAAGGCTCCGGCAGCGGGGAAAAGCTGTGGCAGCAGAAAGGCAGCAGGATGCCACTCAGCTAAAAAAAAAACTGTGTAGAAGCATGTGGCACAGCTTGAGCACATAAAGAACCCAGGTAGTATACACCTGGTGAGTCGGGGTGTAGGGCACTCTACTCACCTAAACTGTGCCTCATGGCCTACATTGACATTTATACCCAGGCTAGCCGGGTGTGCAATCTGTGTACTCTACACACCGCTGTGTGCATCCACTGTGCATTACAATGTACCACCACTGTAAACCTTAATCTTACCTGATAAATTGTCTTCCTTTATAGGCTAAGTATTTTGAGTATTAAATATGGTGTGAGAGAGAACACATGCTGGATTTAACAAAGACAAGACTACACATTAGTAAGGGTACCTCAGGCTGGAGTTGTACTGTAATTAAGTAGCATAGAAGTGGTATATATATGTATATATATATATATTCCTAGAGTTAAGGGGTGGCACTAAAGTAACCCATTCTTTTTCTGATGTAGTAACCAAGTTTCCAAGATCATTCGTATTATTTGTACTTATATAGCTCCTTTCATCCAAAGGTGTGGTATCATTTTACAAACATTCAGTATAATTAATCCTCACAATTCCCCCATGAGGTAAGTCAGAGTTGTGGCCCATTTTACAGATACTAAAGCGAGACACAGAAAGCTAAATAATGCTCTCGTTTACACCAGTGTAAACCTGGAATAACTCCATGGAACATAACAGAGTTACTCCAGATTTACATCCAAGTACCTGTGAGTAGGATGTGGCTTTGAGAGCTTAAACAGTTATCCAAAATCAAACAGAATGGCAGAGCCAAAAATAGAAACGAAAAAGGATACATTCCCCTTCTGTTTAAAACTACAAGGCCAAAGATGGGATCTATGAATCATACGTATCCACAAAGGTTAATTTAAAAAAGCAAAACACCACAACAATATTGTCATTTAAATATTTAAAATTGCACCACCTCAAAATGACACAGATTGATAGATTTTTAAGGCCAAAAGGACCATTGTGATCATCTAGTCTGACCTTCTGTATAACACAGGCCATGGAACTTCACTGAGTTAATTCCTGCTTCAAATCCAATAGGTGTGGTTGAGCTAGAGCATATCTTTTACAAAAAAATCTCCATCTCGATTTAAAAATTACCGGTGATGGAGAATCCATCACAACCCCTGGTAAATTGTTGCAGTAGTTAATTATCCCCACTGTTAAAAATTGGCGCCTTATTTCTGGTTTGAGCTTTTCTAGCATCAACATCAAGCAATTGGATCTTGTTATACCTTTGTCTATTAGACTGAAGAGACCTCTGTTACATTTTTGTTTCCCGTGTAGGTACTTATAGATTTGATGAAATCACCCCTTAACCTTCTCTTTGATAAGGTACTTAAAACTGAGCTTCTCAAGTCTCTCATTACAAGGAATGTTTTCTAATCCTTTAATCATTCTCCTGGCTCTTCTCTGAACCCACTCCAATTTATCAACATCCTTCTTCAATTGTTGGCACCAGAACTAGACACAGTATTCTAATAGTGACTGAACGAGTGCCAGAGTGAAAAACGCCTCCTCACTCCTCCTTGACATTCCCTTGTTTATACATTCCAGGATTGCATTAGCTCTTTTAGCTGCTGTGTTGTACTGGGAGCTTATGTCCAACTGATTATCCACCATGACCTCCAAAGCGTTTTCCGAGTCCCCCATCCATCCTGTAAGTACAGCCTACATTCTTTGTTCCTAGACACATGATCTTATATTTGTCTGCATTGAAACACATGTTGCTTGAACACAGCTTAGCAGCATCTGTGTCTCTTCTTGATCCCATTCTGACAGCCATGACTTCTGAAGCTCAATAACCACTAATTGCTCTGAGATCATATTTTCATTTGTTACTAAACTGTTCATTTGGTGGGAAAGACAGCAATCAAGTTGAGATACCACCATTTGGTATATTATTGAAAGGAACTGCCATGTCACTAACATTGGACTGTGACGGGAATGCCTGAATGGGTATGACAGCAGGAGTTAACTTACAAATTAGCAGTGTTTGGAAAGGAAACCCTAGAAAAGTATAACTGCATGATGGGGATTTGAGAATACCTTTGATTTAAAGTTTGTCATAATGCAGTGTGGGATGGCTCTTCAAGAAGCTGCATGAGCTGATTGGCACTACGTAGTGCCCAGTGGCTCAAGCTGACAAGGAGCAGTCCAAAGCCACGGTCAAGGGGTACACGGGTAGCCTGGTAGCTGAGAAGTCTATTGGTATATAGGCAGTCTGGGGCAATGGTCAGAGTTCTTGCAGGGAAGCAGTAGCCAAGAGATCCAATCCAACAGATCAGGTTGGTAGGATAGGTAAGCAAGGTCGGACAAGGCAGCAGGGCAACAAGACAAGGCAGTCCAGGCAGCAACCAATAGGCCTGTTGCTCAGGGAGGTTCCTCTTGCTATTATAGAGTCCAAGTATCCAATGGGAATGCTGTCTGTCCAGCCAATCAGGAGTTGGGGTGTGGCTGTAGACCCTTAGCACTACGGCTGCTGGTCAGGGGCAGTGGTTTGGCATCACTGCTGTTGGATGGAAGCTAAGGATGTTGTCTAGGGACCCCCAAGGGCCTGTGTTTGATATTGGAGTCCTGGCACACTAGCAGAAGCTCACAAGATTTGAGAACTATACAATCCATCTGTCACTAGAAATGAGCTGGACAGTTGCCAGACCACCCGTGGAATGCAATGATGCCTTCTGTCCTTGGAATTTAATGAGAACCATAAAACCACATCTGTAAATCACACTTGTTAGAACAACGGAAGAGATTACAGCACTAGTATGACTGTGTCAAATAAAGTTGCCTGTTAAAGATGGGTTCTGTGCTATGCGCTTCTCCTCCATTTATAATATGAGATATGTTTGTGTGGTTTGGTACAGAGATTCTATTGATAGGAGTTTGGGATGGAGGTATTACTTGCGAGTAAGTTAGCCAGTGAGTGCTGATTAACCCTTTACACCATCCCACACCATAATTCAGTTTAGAGGGGGGGAAAATTAGAAGTTTTTTTAAACTGTTAACTTAACGGGGGAAAGATAATAAAAATATTAAGACAGTTCCTTAGTGCAATGAGCCCACCTGTCTGAGCCTCAGAGGGAGAGAAAAATTACAACTAATAGTATTTATTACAAACGGCTATAAAATTACCCAAAACATCATGATACATATTGCTATTTATTACAATAGCATCCCAAGGGAGACCAGGGACTCACTGTGCTAGGCACTGTATATACATACAATAAGAGACCATCTCTAACCCCAAAAGAATATAGGCCTCTGACAAGGGTTGTCTATACCACTGAAAAGCTGAGAATCTCCCCCTCTCCAGTGGTAAAGCTCCTGTTACTATCCCATATTGAACCCTAAACCTTTCTGCTGGTCACTACTGAATATTGCCTGTCCTGAACATGGCCATGGCCAATGTAATTGCGGGGGTGGGATGTAGAAGGGGTAGGTGGGGCTCGGCATTTCACATGTAATGGAGAAAATGAGACATTTCTTTGGCAGTAAAAAGCGACAAAGAGTCCTGTGGCACCTTATAGACTAAACAGATGTATTGGAGCATAAGCTTTTGTGGGTGAATACCCACTTCATATTCATCCACGAAAGCTTATGCTCCAATACGTCTGTTTAGTCTATAAGGTGCCACAGGACTCTTTGTCGCTTTTTACAGCTCCAGACTAACACGGCTACCCCTCTGATTCTTTGGCAGTGTTTGTTTTGGTTAATAGTAGCTGTCTGAAGCTGCTCAGAGAGCTGGAATGTTAGAAGTACAACCCAGATACTGTGGTGACTCTATAATTACCTAAGGCAAATAGTCCTGTAGGGAATACAGGCCTAATCAAAGCCCACTAAAGTCAACAGAACGACTCCCAAATGAGCAGTGGGTTTTGGATCAGGTGCTTGGTGCAGCTGTTAAAATGCATGGTAAATGTAGTTTAACTATTTAAATAAATCTTATCATACACTTATAATTTATGTCAACAGTTATGCCCAGCTAATGTTCACAGTGCATTACATCACATATCATTTCTTTTAACAGGATAATTCCTTTAACTAGTATCAAAAGGCTTTTTTGGTATGTGAACCTTTTCATGGTGCATTGAGGACCATTTGACATACATCCTCCAAAATGGGGTCTGTCAATGCTCACTTTACGTGGCTGGAGTAGGGCACTGGGAATCAGACCTCCTGGCTTTGGTCCCCAGCCCTGCCACGGACTTTCCCAGAGACCTTGGGCAGGTCATCTCTCTGGATCTGATGTTGCCCATCTGGTAAAAGACTTTCTTTATAGGGGTGTTGTGAAAATGAAACAATTGTTTGCAAATGGCTTTGAGATCATTGGGTGAAAGGTGCTGGTGCAAATTAAGTATCTAAGGGCTGGTCCACACTAAGAAGCGGGGTCGAACTAGGGTATGCAAATTCAGCTACGTGAATAGCGTAGCTGAATTCGAAGTACCCTAGTTTGAACTACTCACCCGTCCAGACACCGCGGAATCAAAGTCCGCGGCTCCAAGGTCAACTCCGCCACCGCCTTTTGCAGTGGTGGAGTACCGGAGTTCGAACTATCGCTTCCGGAGTTCGAACTATCGCGTCCAGATTAGACGCGATAGTTTGAACTCCGAGAAGTCGAACTCACCATGGCGACCCGGCTCGTAAGTGTAGACTAGCCCTAAGAGAGACAGAAATTATGATTATCATTCAAGTATTATCCTCCCTTTCTGTTCAGTTTAATAAAACTACTTTAGAAATAGACCAGTTCCCTGACTGCAGCTGTTACAGCACTCACTAAGTTAACAAGCTCTCTATTTCACTGTCAGTGGGCCTAGTCCTATAACCCTGACAAAGGGTAATGCCCATTCATTTCAATGGGAGTTTTCCCTGTGTCAAGGGCTGCAGCCTCAGACCCTTTGACACTGAATTCCAGTAAAGGACACAACGCCTCCATTTGGCAAGGAGTAGGAGGCCACAGTGCAACTGGTGAGTATTTGTGTCCTCAGCCAGCCAAGTTCCATCTGTTTTTGTTGGTCAGGAGTCTTCATTTTTCTTAATATTGCTGGATGCACGCACAGCAAAACTTATAACTAAGACCCAAAAGCCTCCAGCAGAGTGGAAGGGGAAAACCATTCAGCTGACTTTATGTTCAACGAGTCTCTTTGGGCAGGTCTGAAGTGGAAGTGCTACACTGATGCAGCTGCACTGCTGCTCCCGTCCGCATAATTACTCCACCTCCCTGAGAGGCGGAAGCTATGTTGGTGGGAGAGAGTCTCCCGCCCACACAGTGCCAGTGTGGACAGCACTTAGGTCAGTGGTTCTCAAACTGGGGGTCGGGACCCCTCAGGGAGTCACAAGGTTATTACATGGGGGGGTGTCACGAGACGTCAGCCTCCACCCCAAACCCCGCTTTGCCTCCAGCATTTATAATGGCGTTAAATATATTAAAAAGTGTTTTTCATTTATAAAGGGGGGGGGTCACACTCAGAGGCTTGCTATGTGAAAGGAGTCACCAGTACAGAAGTTTGAGAACCACTGACTTAGGTCGATGTAACTTGCAATGCTCATGGGGGTGGGAGAAGGGGTTTTTCACACCCCGGAGTGACATAAGTTAGATTGACATAAGCGGTAGTGTAGACCTGCTCTTATATAATGAGATCATCTCATTTGTAAGCAATGTTACACATCTATTATTATTTACATACCACTATAGCATTGTCAGGTCTGGCAGGCACTTTACAATATCTTGAATATATCATACTGACTACAGCTTTAGTGTGTCTTGATTTCTTGCCCCACCAAAACACATGGCCCAATCCAAAGCCCAGTCAAGTTTTTCCATTTTCTTCAATGGGCTTTGGATCAGGCCCCTTATAGACCACAAGGTAGGAAGGAGAACGATACAATAGAAACAAGGTGATGCATGGTCATTGTAAATAGAATGCATTATGGGACTGATGTATTTGGAGGAGCTTTTCAAAGGAAATTCAGAGGTAAATGGCTTTTGAGAGCTGATCTCAACTGCATGAATATTATTCCAGTTTATTGTTTAAAACTGAACTACATGGACTGCACTACAACTTCAAATTTGATTAACTGCCACAAACGGTATCTCACAGCAGAACTTACACTCAGTCATTCTTGTTGATAGGGTAGCTGGTTAACCTTCATATTTGAGATTCAGGTTATTTTATTTTTAAGAGATAGACCAGAACCCAAACCCCAGATCCAAACCAGACCCTGAACACTAAGGTGGTGTTTGGAATCTGAACCTGGATCAGATCCTAATTCTGCAGCTGGCTCCAGACCCACATCTGAATTTTGCAACTCAAGTCTCTCTCTCAAATGTTCTATGGCTGGTGTATCATGGGACTTTGTTTCATTAAAAACAAACAATTACATAATTCCCTTCTGTAATGCTCAAGAGAACTGCTACCATAACAGCTCACTGCTGGTCATGTCTCAAATAACCCTATCTCATTGCCATACAAATACTCAGCCAAATGTCTGGCTAAAACACGTAAACCTTATATTATGCCCTGAAAGCAGCTAAGCCCCAGTGAACTATCAGACACAAACTCTAGGAACGGGGCCTGTACTGAACACTTTTTGTTGCAAGTCTCAGAATGTTCTATTCTAAGAAACAAGAAGTGTCACCAGAGGATAAGGAATGATGGATCCATCACAGGAATAAAACTTGCAGGAACATCCCAGAAAATAGCATTATATGCAGATGATGTAACATTTTTATCTAACCCAAAAATTTCCCTAAAATTAGTTTCTACAGAAATCCAGGACTTTGGGAAAGCATCTGGATTTAAAGTAAATTATGCTAAACCTGAAATGCTAACTATACATTTGCCAGACTCTGAAAAAATCACTCCTCCAGAAAACATTTGGGTACAAATGGGCAAAAAATTCTATCAGATACCTGGGAATTTAAATCTCACACAACTTAGAGGAGCTCTGTGATTTAAATGCCAAACCACTACTTCTGATCTTTTTTCATTTGCTGGCATGCTGGGAGAAGTGTGCAATTTCTTGGCTGGGAAGAACAGCCACAGTCAAAAAATGAATATTCTGCCAAGGATGTGTTTCTCATTTCAAAATCTTTCTGTGATTATCCCAGAAAAAAACACTAGCAATAATATATAGAGGATGATGTTAGAATTTATATGGAACAAGAAAAGACCAAATGTGAGAGCAGATACTTTGTACCAACCCATTAAACAGGGTGGACTAGCTGTCCCAAATATTCTATATAGTATCAAGCCAGTCAACAAAAAATGGTAGTGGACTGAGGGGAGCTCTAACTCAGCCAAACACTGGGTCTTTATTGAACAAGAAAATTACAGCTAGGATTAATAAAATATTATGGATTAATAAAAAGTGACGCCTGCTAGAAATTTACACACATCCTTTAGCAACAGCTACGAGTTTGAGATAGAACTAGAGATGAGATAAAGTCTTTTCCCTCACCAGTGACACCATTGCAAATAATCTGAATCTTAACCCAAATTGCAAACCATAGATCTTCAAAGGTTGGGAGAGTCATGGAATAAACACGTTGGACAGCTATTCAGTAAATAAGCTTTTCTTACTTATTTAGAGATCAAAACTAACTTTAACTGGCCCACTCTTTCCTGGTACCAGTACTTTCAAGTCAGAAATTGTTTAACTTTCTAGAAATCTGTTTTATACAGAAAGCTAACTTTAATAGAAGTAATGGCATCTGGTCAATTAGGAAACAAAAAGTATAACCAACATATATCAATATCTGCAGACAGCTTCCCTAAGCCAAAAAAAAAAGTGTCCATATCTGACAGGCTGGGAAAAGGATGTGGATAGACAAGTTGCCCCAGAGGAATGGGGTTTGATCTGGAAAAAAGGACCAGAAACCTCAGTCTGTAGCACAAGAAAAGAACATTTCTTTACAATACTGTTCCAAGGTACCTCATATACCAGTTAGATTAAAGAATAGAGAGATTGATTGGGGATAAATGTTGGAAAAATTGTGGTGAAAGAGGAGATTTTATGCATATTTGGTGGATATGTCCAGTCATTAGAGAGTATTGGGATGCAATCTGTAACAAAATTTCACAGTTCTGGGATATTTATTACCAAATGACACTTTGGTAATCCTCCTAGGGCTTCCTACCAGAAATGGTCACACAAAAGTAAATGAATAATTCATCTCGCATCTGCTAGTAGCCGCTTGACTATTGGTAGCCTCATTGGGGGAAAAAAATAGCCCAACCATAGAAGAATGGTTCAAAAGAATAAATACATCATTTATGTACCCAGCAAAATAGGCAGAGGACAGATAGAGTATTGAATAAAAGATAGCGAAGTACATTCACCTGCAAAATAAATAAATAACCAACATACTTGTCCAATTTTTTTAATATTAACATTTAATAGACAAGTGTCCTCTATTAAATGTGTGCACAGAGATTTCACTCAAATTTAATAAAATCACTAGAAACAACAAGCCATTGTAATGATGCTCACTCTGTAATATGATAATTCCCTGTTAAATACAAGATCTAATAACTATATCCCTTTATAATGTCTCTCTAAACAAAAGCTGACTGTTGTAATGATTGTTTTTTTTTTCCTCAAATTTACATGGCAAAGTTTTATAAACTTACTAAAACTTCTTAAATAAATAGTTTTAACACAAGTGTTCCAGGTGATCTCTCTCTGTGTAATTTTAATGACCAGTTGTGGATGGGCAGGGGGGGACAGATAGCTCAGTGGCTTGAGCATTGGCCTGCTGAACCCAGGGTTGTGAGTTCAATCCTTGAGGGAGCCACTTAGGGACCTGGGGCAAAAATCAGTAATTGATCCTGCTAGTGAGGGCAGGGGGCTGGACTCAGTGACCTTTCAAGGTCCATTCCAGTTCTAGGAGATAGTATAATAATAATAATAATAATAATTGGAGATATACCTAATGTCCAAGTTTGCAGGGGACAGAGCAACCACTTCATGTCAGTGATGGGGAAAACAACAGCATCAGAAGAACTGTCTTGATTATGAACAAAATGTGTGGTGTTAGCTAGCTAACAGGATCTAACCAACTTCTTCTAAAACTTTAGGCACAGCAAGCTGTAATTCAGCAAATGCTGATCTAGCTAAAGCATGGGCAACCCTCTAGGCTAATATCATACCTTTCAAGCCTAGTGAAGAAAAGACCATCAAAAGTCTCAGTCCATCTCCTCTGTTAGTAGAAAAGTGGCATGAAAACAAATTCTGATTCTTTCTCACTACACTTGCATGGATCATGGCAGTAATTTATAGCACTTGGAAGTGAATGAGATTAGTTTTTTAAATGGAAATTGTAACCTGTGTGATCAGTCACTTTCCTATCAGCTGAAATCCTAATGTCCCACTGCAGTCTGATAATTCTCTGACCTTCTCAAAGCTCTTCACAAACAGTAATGAACTACGCTTTCCAAAAGACTCTTGTGAGGCAGGTAAGGATTATCTGATCATTTGTATTGCTGCAGCTCCTAGGAGCCCCAAGTCATGGACCAGGACCCCACTGTGCTAGGTGCTGTACAAACACAGAACAGGGACAGTCCTTTTCTAAAGACCTTACGGTCTAAGTGTAAGGCAAAAGACAACAAATGGATACAGAGAGACTGACGGGGGGAGCTCAATGTGACAATACTGGTCAGCACTTGGGCGGTGAGTGCTCTTAGTACACCAGCAGCCTATCATCAACATTTTTAAAAGGCATCACTGCAGGTAGGACAGTTTTCAGGAGGGATTTGCTTGCAGGAGGCTAAGGAATTAGTTTTGCAGATGTTCCTGTGGAGCTCCTCCTATGTACGAGGGTCAGCATGGGAGAAAGAAAATGTGTTGCTCATGTACATTCCATTCTAGGTGTGAGAGTGCCCACATGCACAGTCATCTGAGATTTTCGCCTTAGCAGTATCCATAGGCTGTGGCGCCCTCTGGAGTGTCGCGCTCATGCATCGGTATATTAGGCGTCGCCAGCCCTATGCCCTCTCAGTTCCTTTTTGCCAGTAACTCTGACAGAGGGGCAGGAGGGCGAGTACTGGAATGGACATAAGCAACACATCTTGAAGAACAACAGTTATAAAAGGTAGGTAACCGTCTTTTCTTCTTTGAGTGCTTGCTCATGTCAATTCCATTCTAGGTGACTCTCAAGCAGTATCCCTGGAGGTGGGCTTGGAGTTCACAGTCGTGCAGTTTGCAACACTGCTCTACTGAAGCCAGCATTATCTTGGGCTTGCTGTGTAAGCACGTAGTGAGACATGAACTTGTGAACAGACGGCCAGGTAGCGGCCCTACAGATAGCCTGAATAGGTACTTGGGCCAGGAAAGCCGCTGAAGCGACTTATGCCCTAGCGGCAGTTACAATCGCCAGAGGAGGCGCTTTTGCCTGTTCATAGCAAAAACAGATGGCAAGAATATGTCCTTGCTCAGGTGAAAATGTGAAACAACCTTGGGCAGGAAAGCTGGGTGTAGCCGCAGCTAGACTTTGTCCTTGAAAAAACACTATTTAGGGCAGCTCCGGTAAGCGCCCTAATCTCAGATCTTATGGGCAGACGTTATTGCTACCAGCAATGACACCTTCCAGGAGAGCAGAAGAAGGGAACAGGAAGCCAGTGGCTCAAATGGGGCCCCCCCCATGAGCCGTGCCAGCACTAGATTCAGGTCCCAAGGAGGGTCCTGGACATGGAGATAAGAGTCGCTCCGGACCCTTCAAGAACCAGACCATCGTGTCGTGAGTGAAGACCGACCTGCCCTGGACTGGAGGGTGAAAGGCTTATATAGTGGCCAAGTGGACCTTAACTGATGAAAGGGACAAGCCCCAGGGCCGCCCAGAGGATTTCGGGGGCCTGGGGTCTTCGGTGGCGGGGGGCCCCCGCTTCGGCGGTAATTCGGAGGCAAGGGATCCTTCCGCTCCGGGACCCGCCGCTGAAGTGCCCTGAAGACCCGCGGCAGGGGCCCCCCGCTGCCGAATTACCACCGAAGCGGGACCCGCCACCGAAGTGCAGCCGGGTCTTCGGCGGCGGGGGGACCCCGCCGCGGGTCTTCAGGGCACTTCCGCTCTGGGACCCGCCGCTGAAGGACCCCCCCAGCCGGCGAAGACCGTGAGCGGAAGAAGCTGCAGGGGCTCAGGCCCCGCGAGAGTTTTCCGGGGCCCCCGGAGCGAGTGAAGGACCCCGCTCCAGGGGCCCCGAAAAACTCTCATGGGGGCCCCTGCGGGGCACAGGGCAAATTGCCCCACTTGCCCCCCCCATCCCCCGGGCGGCCCTGACAAGCCCTGGAGCTTAAGATGTAGAAGGTGGTCCAAGATCGACCGCAGAGAGGCCTGCTCAAGCCTAATACCCTGGTCCAAGGCCCAGCACATGAACCGTTTCCATTTGGCCAGGTAGACTGCCCTGGTAGAGAGTTTCCTGCTGCCCAACGGTATCTGTTGGACACAGGCCAAGGACTCCTGCTCTTCAGCATTTAACCATGCAGCAGGCAAGCCGTAGGTGCAGCGCCGCCAGGTTCGAGTGCAGAAGACTGCCGTGGTTCTGGAACATCCGGCCAGAGGGGCAGCTGCAGTGGGCTGCGAACGAGAGACCCAGCAGCATGCTGAACCAGTGCTGGCAAGGCCAAGCCGGGGCTATTAGGGTTATCTTCACCCTGTCCTGTTTGATCTTCATGAGGACTCTGTAGATTATCGGCACCAATGGGAAGGAGTACATCACATAGGCGCCAACTTTCTCTGGCGCCGGTGGGTGCCCGTGCACCTCACCCCTTTCCTTGCCTCTGGCCTCGCTCTCATTCCAACCCCATCCCCAAAGTCCCCGCCCTAACTCCTCCCCATTGGATTCCTTCCCCAAATCCCTGCCCTGGCCCCACCTCTTCCCCCAGTGCATTGCGTTCCTCCTCCTCCCCTCTCTGTCCCTGCCCTGCGAATCAGCTGTTTCATGGCGCAAGCGCTGGGAGGGAGGGGAGGAAGCAGTGCTGGTGGAGGAGGCGGAGGCTAGGGTGACCAGATGTCCTGATTTTATAGAGATGGTCCCGATTTTTGGGTCTCTTATGTAGGCTCCTATTATCCCCCACCCCCGTCCCAATTTTTCCACACTTGCTGTCTGGTCACCCTAGTGGAGGCGGAGGTAAGCTGGAGCAGGGGGGGCGGGGAGTGGAGCTGCCGGTGGGTGCTGAGCACCTACCAATTTTTTTCCGTGGGTGCTCCAGCCCCAGAGCACCCAGGGAGTCGGTGCCTATGGTACATCAGAGCCCCTGACCACAGAAATAAGAAGGCGTCTGACAGGGAGCATTTCCTGTTCCGACAAGTCTCAAACAAGTCCACCCTGGGGAATTCCCCACCTTTGGAAGATCACTCTGACCACCTTGGGATGAAGAGACCACTCGTGGCGAGATGAGAAGGTTCTGCTGAGGCGATCAGCTAATATGTTCCTGGTGCTCAGGAGGTGCATGGCCACAAGATGAATGGCAGGCTGCATACAGAAATCCCAGAGCCAGAGAGCTTCCTGGCAAAGGGCTGTCAACCTGGCTCCACCTTGCTTGTTGATATAAAAATTTGTGGCGGTGTTGTCCATCAGGACTTGTACCACCTCACTCTTCAAGTGGAACTGGAAAGCCTGACAAGCCAAACAAACTGCTCTGAGCTCCCTGACATTTATGTGGAGGGAGTGATCGTCCCACGACCAACAGCCTTGCATGCAGAGCTTGCCCAATTGGGCTCCCCAGCCCACGTCCAAGGCAATAGAAACCAGGGTCAGCGCCAGGGCTGCGAAGGAAACCCCTCCAACCACCATTCCAGTGAAAACCAGATGCAGTCCGGCACCCTGACTACCAGGTCTAGATCATGCCTGTTGGGGGTGTAGACTGATGTCAGCCATGCTTGCAATGGCCAAAGATGGAGCCGGGTATGATAGACCACATAAGTACAAGCTGACATGTGACCTAACAACCTCAGGCAGGAAATATGAAAATAAGCGTCTTTCAAGTCAAGAGCAGCATACCCGTCTCCCAGATCCAGGGAGACCATGTGGAACTTCAACTTTTTGAGATATTTGTGGAGTAACTGCAGGTCCAGAATGGGTCTTAGGCCCTCTTTTGTGTTTGGGATTAGAAACTAGTGGGAGTAGAACCCTTTCCCCCCTCATTTCCTGAGGGATCTTCTCCACTGCCCCCAACTGCAGGAGGTTATCTACATCTTGAACAAGGAGTTGCTTATGGGAAGGGTCCCTGAAGAGGGACGGGGAAAGGGAGTGGGGGTGGCTGAGAATTGCAGGGTGTAGCCCAGAGATACAATTTCTAGCACCCAATGGTCCAAGGTGACCTGAGACCAGACCAAACAGTAGGGACAAAGATGGTTGAGAAGAGAATGAGGCGGATCCAGGGAGTTGACTGGGATGTTGCTCTTTTGAGGGTGCACCCTCAAAATGAGAGCTTCTGGCCTCCATGATGTTTTGCCAGGCCAGGTTGCACAGGTGATAGGGAGGAGAAAGGGAAGTGACAACTAAAACTCATGTCCCTATCCCTTCTCCTTGAAGACCCCTGTCGAGACTGTGAAGGCCTGAGTGGCGGGGGCGGCCAGAACTGCTTCCTTGCCAACTGCAGCGTATGCAGACCCAGCAAGCAGAGGGTGGCCTAAGTGTCCTTCAGCCCACGCAGTCTTGCATCTGTCTGCTCAGCAAAGAGTCCAACTCCTCAAACAGGAGGTCCTGGATTGAGGACTGCATCTCCTGGGAGAGACCCGTGGTCTGAAGCCAAGAACTGCGCTTCATAACCACCACTGAAGTGACCACTCTGGCCACCGAATCATCTGTGTCCCGTGCCATTTGGGCATCAGATAACTGGCTCTGTGGATGAGGGGAAAGCAGTGGACGTGCTATTACTTGACTTTAGCAAAGCCTTTGATACGGTCTCCCACAGTATTCTTGCTGGCAAGTTAAAGAAGTATGGGCTGGATGAATGGACTATAAGGTGGATGGAAAGCTGGCTAGATCGTTGGGCTCAACGGGTAGTGATCAATGGCTCCATGTCTAGTTGGCAGCTGGTATCAAGGGAGTGCTCCAAGGGTCGGTCCTGGGGTCGGTTTTGTTCAATATCTTCATTAATGATTTGGAGGATGGCATGGATTGCACTCTAAGCAAGTTTGCAGATGGCACTAAACTGGGAGGAGTGGTAGATACGCTGAAGGGTAGGGATAGGATACAGAGGGACCTACACAAATTAGAGGATTGGGCCTAAAAAAACCCGATGAGGTTCAACAAGGACAAGTGCAGAGTCCTGCACTTAGGACGGAAGAATCCCATTCACTGTTACAGACTAGGGACTGAATGGCTAGGCAGCAGTTCTGCAGAAAAGGACCTAGGGGTTACGGTGGATGAGAAGCTGGATATGAGTCGACAGTGTGCCCTTGTTGCCAAGAAGGCTAACAGCATTTTGGGCTGTATAAGTAGGGGCATTGCCAGCAGATTGAGGGATGTGATCATTCCTCTCTATTCGACATTGGTGAGGCCTCATCTGGAGTACTGTGTCCAGTTTTGGGCCCCACACTACAAGAAGGATGTGGAAAAATTGGAAAGAGTCCAGCGGAGGGCAACAAAAATTATTAGGGGGCTGGAGCACATGACTTATGAGGTGAAGCTGAGGGAACTTGGATTGTTTAGTCTGCAGAAGAGAAGAGTGCGGGGGGGGGGGGGGGTTTATAGCTGCTTTCTACTACCTGAAAGGGAGTTCCAAAGAGGATGAATCTAGACTGTTCTCACTGGTACCAGATGACAGAACAAGGAGTAATGGTCTCAAGTTGCAGTGGGGGAGGTTTAGGTTTGATATTAGGAAAAACTTTTTCACTGGGAGGGTGGTGAAGCTTTGGAATGGGTTACCTAGGGAGGTGGCAGAATGTCCTTCCTTAGAGGTTTTTAAGGTCAGGCTTGACAAAGCCCTGGCTGGGATGATTTAGTTGGTCTTGGTCCTGCTTTGAGCAGGGGGTTGGACTAAATGACCTCCTGAGGTCCCTTCCAACCCTGATATTCTATGATTCTATGACCCTATTGCTCCCTGGAGTCAGTGGAGGATGCCTCTAGCAGCTAGAAGGCCCCATAGGGGAGAAACCCCCCCGTGGTTCTGGTGTGGGCGGGCCGCGGCCCGAACAGGGTCCTTTACCAGATGCCCCTTGGTCTTTCTTGCTCAGTGCTGGGTCACACTTCTTCGATTTCTTCTTGGGCATCGGCAAAGGGGAGCAGTGCTGGATAGAACCTGGTGCCAGGGGTGCACTGTGCACTGAAGCTGAAGTATTGGGGTTTGAGTCCAGCCAGGACATCTCTGAGGCTGGGCGGAGAGCAGCCTCCATGAGTAGGGCCCTCAAACAGATGTTACACTCCTTCTGTGTTCTGGGACGAAAGTTCTTACAGATGCACAACCCTTTCATAGGTGCCGACTCAGTAGGTGCTCTGGAGCTGGAGCACCCACAGCAAAAAATTCGTGGGTGCTCTGCACCCACCGGCAGCTCCCCACCTCACCGCCTCCACCCCAGCTCGCCTCCACTCTGCCTCCTCCTCTGAGCGCGCCACTGTGTCCTGCTTCTCCCCCTCCCTCCCAGCGCTTGTGCTGCAAAACAGCTGTTTCATGCGGCAAGCCTGGGAGGAGGGGGACACAGCACACTTAGGGGAGGGGACCAGGATGGGGATTGGGGGAGGGGTCCAATAGGAGCAGGGAGGGGCGGACTTTGGGGCGGAAGTGGAGTCGGGGTGGAGACGCGGGGCAAGCACCCACTGGTGCAGAAAAAAGTTGGTGCCTCCGGACCCTTTCTTTTACATGTGATTCCCGCAAGCACTTCAGGCAGCAGCTCTGGGGGTCACTAACAGGCATAGACCTTTACAGTCAGCACAAGGCTTCGGGGGTATGCCCCGCCTGGGGCAAAGTACCCACCAGGACCCTAACTTACAAACGACAGTGCTTAACAACTACTTCACTAGCTAACTACTGTCAACAAAAACTATTTACAAAGCACTAAAACACAAAACGAAGGCGAAACCGCTAACCACTTGCTAGGCAAGGGAAAGAGATGCTCCGACCAACTGCCACAAGGTGGTAAGAAGGAACTGAGAGGGCACAGGGCCAGCAGCCCCAATATATCGACACATGAGCACAGCACTCCAGAGGGCGCCACAGCTGACCCTATGGATACTGCTAAGGCAAAAATCTCCAGCGACTGTGCACATGGGCGCGCACGCACCTAGAATGGAACTGACATGAGCAAGCACTCGAAGAATATTAAGGCACTGCCCTCATTTTACAGACGATGTCACTCATTCTGCATTTCCACCTAATAAGGATATGGAGCAGAAAATTTGGTACACTGATACTTTTTAAAGTCTTTCATGTTTTTCTTCTCCTGCTGCTGCAGCGTTAAGTGGTTAAGTTACTGAAACCAAGACTTTAAAGATAGGAGCCCAGAGTTAAGATCTTAAATTCAAATTTAGGCATTTAAATACATTTTTCAGAAATGATGAGCACCCCACAGCTCCCTTTGAGGTCAACTGAAGATGGTAGGCACTCAGCATTTTTGAAAATCAGGTCACTTATTTAAGTTCCTCAAAAGCACCTATATGACTTCGGAGTCTTAGTTCCAATTTCACAAGTGATGTAAGGCACTTAGGGTATGTCTACACTGCAGCTAGGGGTGCGATTTCCAGCACAGATTGATGGACTCATGCCAGTGCAGCTCGAGCTAGCATGCTAAAAATAGCAATGTGGATGTTGCTGCATGAGCTGTGAGCTCAGGCTAGCCGGCTGACGCCAAGCCTGCCAGAAATTGCTTCCCTCTATTGTTAATAGCACCTTTAATTATTCCAACTAAAACAATTCCTGCAAAACAGATTTACTTTTTACCATTCAAGTTCTTTGATTTTATTTTTCCTTTTCACTCAGAAATGGAGGCTAGTCAGTTTCACTCTGGTCCCCTATGCTTGCTTAGCACAATGCTGTTGTGTTTCCAGTACTGTAAGAAAACGTTTAAAGGAAAACAAAGAACCTTCATGACTTTTATTATGTTTCAGAGAAATATTTATAGCCTGTTAGATTCTGACTTCCTTTCCTACCCTCCATCCCCTTTCTATGCTTAATTTTTCAAAACGCAAAGTTTGAACCTACGAGACTTGGCAGTGATGCTTTAAAAATGACAGCTAGCAGGTGTAGAATGAAAGAGCTGCTCAGACTTGTCCAGATGTTGTGATAAAATATTCTTTCAATAAAAAAACACTGTGAAAAAGAATTACATTTCCAATGGAGCATGAACAGCAACACTTCTCAGATCATCCTACCATCCGGCCTCAAACAAACACCCAGCAAATGTAGATTTAAAAAAAAGTGTCACTATCACCTCCACGAATACAAAACAAACCAAAAACAACCAAAAACCCACAAGTCAACACATATACCTAGTGTGGACAGATGGAAAAAATACACTTAAACACAGATCTTGTAAACAGGATTCTGAATACTCTCTGGGTCAGATCTTCAGCTGATGTAAAACAGTGTAGTTTCACAGACATCCATGGAGTTACACTGATCACTTAGGGATGAGCCAGGCTCCTACTGATGCCAACAACAAACTCATGTTGTCTCCAATGATCCAGGATCAAATCCTAAAGTCACTACAAATGTAAGAGGCGGATTGGGGGGGAGGGAAAAGAGACATTCTTTTCTCCTTCACCAAAGCAGCTCGCTTGGGAACTCTCTTAGCTCTGGTTCTTAGTTCATACTCAAAGCATGTCAAAATTGAAAAAAACTCTGTAGAACTTCTATTAATTTTTCATTAGTCCTGAGAGCCAGAGCTTTCCAGTGACCAATCGGTGTTCATCAGACTCTGGGCCCTAACTGTAGGCAAAGCTCCCATTGGCTTCAGTAGTAGTTTGGCCTGAGTAAGGGTTACAGGTCTGAGTTCTTTTCTGTTAAAGTTTGCTAGTAGATTTTGTTTTCAGGGATAGTAGTTAGTTTCTATACAGTAGCTACTTTCTTTGAATAAACTGATAGCTATTAACTTGGAACAGCCACTATAAAAGGCCCACAGGGAGCTTTCTTCAAGACAGCTGTTTAATTTAAACCTGACTGCTCCAATATGTGTTCTTTCATCTCACTGCCTTTACATAAGGAAAAATAGGAGAGGAAAACACATAAACTAACTGTTCTAGGCCCTTCAAGATCTCTGTGATTTGCATTGCTGTGTGATGACAGCAGAACTACAAATGGCAAAAAACAAAAACAAAATACTTGTATTTACATTCGATTGTAACAGAACATTTATATTAAATAAGCAGTTAGCCTGGTTGTTGGCTTGAAGTCCACATGCCAAAGCCCCAGAACACTGAGGAAACAATGAAACCACATGATGTGGTGTTAACTCCCTTTTTGGAGTTGCTGGCTGAGGCTAACATTTTTCAGAAGCATCCACTGATTTTTGGCTGCCCAACTGAAGAAACATGGGGGCTGCTTTTCAGAGATGCTGAGCACTCACAGCTGCCACTAACTTCAATTAAACTTGTGGATGCTCAGCACTTCTAACCTGAGCCACCTCTGGCTTGATTCTCAGGGCTGCCCAAATCAGTGGCCATTTTTGAAAATTTGAGCCTTAATGAAGTTGCAAAACAGTTGGCGAACAGCTACCTAGTGCAGTTGCTCCCAACTTTGATTTGCCAGAGCCCTCTTAGGCAGTGGCACCAATTAGGGGAGGCTGGGGTAGTGGGGGGGAGCAACCCTCCCCTCCCCCAAAGTTTTTGCACTTGCTCAAAATTCCACAGGCCACTGAACGGAGATGGGGGAGAGGGGAAGGGGGCAGGCCCAGGGTCAAACCACTTTTAAGCAAGGCTCCATACTAAATCAGTATGGGTGCTGCGGGAAAGGTCTGGAGCGTCACTCCAGCTGCATGGTCACACCACCATTGAAATCTGACTTGGACACCCCTCTGTACAGACGGAGGGACACCCAGGCCAAGGTTCAGTAAGTGGCAATGTGACCTGGGTCATGGAGTCACAATACCATTCAAATTTGGCCCAGCTGCTGCTCTCCCCAGATGGAGGGGCGACCAGCCAAATGGTGTTGGAGAGCATGTTCCTGTATGGCAGAGCACAGGCGAGATGCTGAGAACTTGACTCCTGGCCGCACCGGCTTGTGCACTATGTGGGTACAAGGCAAGGGACACTCTCCGGCTGAGGGAGACACAGGGAGGAAGATGGGGGATGAACAGGGACAAGATCCCTGCACAGGAGCTGGGAGAGGGTACTGGAGGGGGTCTGGACATGAATTAGCAGGCCCCATCCCCACAAAAAAATTGTGAATTGGCACCACTGCAGTCTTAGGATAGTTCGGAGAGTGAATGATCCCTCCCCTCATGGCGCCTTGTATCATGTCCTGGCTGTCTCTCTTTTTGCTCCCTCACATGTTTCTGTCTGTCTCTTTCTCCTCCCCTCTCCTTCCTCGGGTTCCCCCATGTTTTTGGTGACTCTTCTCCTCCTCCTCTCCGGTAGCTTCAGCGCCTCTCCCCATTCCCCAGGAAGCAAGATGATGAGAAGCTTGGGTTCCTGGGTCCTGCCTGAGCCCGCAGCCTCCGCACCTGTGAGTTGCTTCGAAGGCCAGCTACTTTAGGGCTTGTCATCACTGCTAAAAAGGTGCTTTTTTTTTTTAACCTCAGGATAACTACCATGCATGAACTATGCTGAAGTAAAAAACACACTGAAGGCCAGGCACCTTAGTTGTATCATTAGGTAAACAGTCCTGTACTCCCTCCTGGAGTTGACTTTGGTGAGTTTACCTGCCGGTTAACTAAAGTGCCTGGTCTTCACTTTGCATTTACCACACAGTAAGCTCACAGAGGCTGGTTACGATGAGGTAAAGAACATACCTTTTTTAGTGAAGACAAGCCCTAAGAAACCTCAACAAGAACAGGGAGGAGAGCTAGACAGTTTTAAAGGAACCACCTGCTGCTTTACCTACAGACACAACAGCCCGTTTGATGTGCAGGTTGGATCTAGACCCCTACAGCTTTACCCATTCACACTGATTTCTCCTCTGCTCCTACGCTTCTAAACTAGTCTGATACCCCATGCCACCAGGAGGACCTAACCCCAAAATGGAAAAACACTGAGCTACCAAATACCAAATCGCACTTTGGGTGCTCACCTCTCCAAAAAAAATCTAGACAGAGATCCTATGGTATCTGCCACCCTGAAGCAGTGATCCTTATTTACTTTGATAGGGAACGGTTACCAGATAAACCTAAAGTGGTAGCACTGCTTCTTACTCCTCTGACTCACCACAGTCCCTGTGGTGAGTCCTCCCCTCCTACCCCCCCATGAAAATATGTGTAACAGCAAAGCCTATGGGACTGTCCAGGCCACTTGCATTACAAAAAGTAACAATCACTTTTTACTTATTGTCCATCTATCCCAGTTCTCAGATCAATATATTACCTCAGATAATATTGTACTGTCCAGTCTCCTCCTCATTATCAGTTATTTGAGAACAATGTTTTATCTGTCAGTGAAATTGAGGAGACCTTTGAGCATCTCCCACGCAGACACAAAGGTCTGTTCGCAGCATGATGCAACACTGCAGCTTCACACCCTGCGAGGCTGGACACATACAACCTAAAACAGTTTCAATATTATATGAGGACCAGCAACCTTCCTCTTTCAAACAAACAGTCTTCAGTCCCATTGCAGCCTTATCCAGATCAAGGAGGCCTGCTGACTAGAGCTTCCTCAATGTAATAGCAAAAAGGGTTTCCTCCACATTACATGATAATTTCACTAAATTCTAAATGTGAAAATAAATGGCATCTGAAGGAAGATCAAAGATTCATTCTTCTGGTTGTCTATAAAAAAGACCCTAGTGGGCTTTGCCAACAGAGCTTTAGCACTTCTAGAGACTGTTCAGATCAAACCCACACCAGCACAGCCAACACCTGAGCAGGTCTGGTGCAGCCGGTGGTAAGACAATGTGCTGAGCAGAAGGATCAGAGTTAGAATCTTAGTTTTGCCATCTCAAGACTGGCAGAAAGGGGGAACATCCAGGGAGTGATTCCTTCAACTTCAGGGATGAGGAAGTGCTTTACAATGCTTTAAGTGGCCCTCTTACCTGAGAACTTTGAAGTGTGAAGCAGTGCTCTGAAGGGGCTCTGGTTTCTGCCTGCAGCTAAAGGATGCTGCAGCTTGGACCCGATGCAAGGAGGTTTCAGGGACGCTCTTACCGCATGGCTGATGCTGCAGTCTTTCTAGCAGGAGCAATTCTTGATGATAAAAGCAAAGGATGAAGTAAATATAGCTTGTAACCAAGCTGCAAAGTTGGAATCTCAAAACTTCTTGCTGCCTGCCTGGGCATCTGATCTTTATTTTGGAAGGGCCCCACTGTTGCCAATCTTGCCATGGAATTCCCTGTTAGAATGGCAGCAAGAGCTCCTTCTGCCCAACACCACATTTTAAAGGGGCCACCTGGTAAATAATCAATAAGCTTCTTATCTACCATTCCCCTATTACGGGAATTATTATACCATTATGGGAGGCAAGCAAGCTACAAAAGAAATCAAGAACACAGACAATTGTGGTGGTGGTGGGGTGCATGTGTTGGATAAGGGGGGCTTCAAATCACACCCCTCCAAAAACGATCACTGGCTGCTAAAAGAGAACAGTCATATTGACTTAGTTCTAATCATTGTGCAATGCTGCTGTCAGAAATATGCGGCAAGGTGCACTGATGTGCTTTGCCCAAGGTTTGGTGACTTGTTGACATGGAACATAAATCTGAACCACCAAACACAAACATTCCAAACTCCATTGCTTGAAACATTCACATGTCTTTCTGGATTCCTCTTCAACATCAGAAAAGGATTACATCAATCCTGTAACATGCCTGACTCCTTCCTAAAGCTGTGATGTAGCAAGACAGGTTTTTGACAAGTTCCACAAATGCCTCGGCCTTGCAAATTCTTAAAATCTACTTGAGATCCATAATAGTAAATGCAAGGCCAAATTCTACATTTCTAAATGCATTGGAACATTCAGCAAAATCCATAAGAGTTCTGACTAAGGACCACTGCAGGATTTGGGCCACAGACACTGTTCTCTGATTAGATGTTGGAAAATCAATTTTAACTAAGGGCAATAGACCCAAAACATGTTCTGGGGAGAAAGTCTGTCTGTGGATGTACTCCTCATGGCCCAAAATCATCACTGGCATATCTCTATTAACTACAGTGGAATTACACTAGAGATGATCGTGATAGTTCTCCACGTACCCAGGACACTCATCTCCAGCAAGTGGGAGTCTTTCTCGTGATAATCGGTGTCAGCTTCTTACCGCCACCAGTCTTTCAGCTGTTCAAGCACTCTCCTCTGGGCTATGCCAGCTCTGTCTTCGCCTTGCAGTTTAACAATAGGCACACCCAAATCCCTTTGAATCATTCCCCTGCAATATCCAACCCGACACTGGCAATTCACAGAAATCCCAGACCATCTCCCCCAAACATGCAGTATACCCCAATTTACCAGTTTTACTGTAAGCCACCACTCCTGTAAATCACACAGCACTTGTCAGTACTTATAATAAAACAAAAGTAGGTTTATTTAAGAAAAGGTAAAGATTTAACTAGAAATGAAGGAAATATGTGAACAACTAATTATAATACAAAACAAAATCATAAAGGTGCAAACCTGGCTCTACTCTTATCAGTAGTTACCTTTCCTAGCTAATAAAGTATGTTCCCCACCCACAGAGTTCAGTCTGTTGCACAGCTACCTACCTTTCCAAGAAAGGGGATCCAAATGTTCATGGGAAGACTCCCGCTCCACAAGGGGTTTCTACAATGAACAGAGAGAGAGAGAGAGGTTCTCTGAATCCAGTGTTATACAGAAACAGTCTTTTGTTTCTATTCAGAGCAGAGCAAATCCCTGTCTTGTTGTAATAGTTCTTTTTCACCTTCAAGTGATTTTGATTGTTTGCAGTTCCCTCTGATAGTTTTCCATTGAAAGTCTTGGTACTGATCAAAGCTAATCAAGTGAGCCTTGCTTTGCACCACTGGCTAAACAGAGCCAGGTGACAATTTTCCTCTGCCCGAATGGGCCATCATCAAGACTCATTGTCCCCGGTGACTAATTTCTATTCCCTGTCCGTAAAACACACTTTCAATATAAATACATTATTCTGTAAATATTATCCATCCATAAATCTCACAATTATTAAGAATCTTGACATGTGATGAGCTTTCATGTTACTCTTTATAGATAAATATCCTGTGAGATATGTTTGTTGTAGTGAGTTTGTCAGGTGAACGTTGTTTGCAAAGAACAGAGGACCCTTTCCAAGGAGTCTCTGCAGCACAATGACTATAGCATATCCCCATGTATCCAAGTAGTAACAGTGAACACCTCACCAAAGACCTAAGAATTTTTCATGCCTTTGATTTTAGTGCCTGGCTAAGTTTCCCTGCCCCTCGCCCCCAACTCAATACTGCCTACTGCTTAGAACAACTGTACAAAGAAGACACTTGACAAATTGTCCGTATGCAATATTGTTGTAGCCATATTGGTCCCAGGATATTAGAGAGACAAGATGAATGGTCCCTTGAAATACATGTTAACTACTCATGCTAAACAGTCTGTTCAAACCTTGTCTTTAACAGTGACACTTTGAGAGAGTTTCCCAGATCTGAGGAAGAGCTCTGTATAAGCTGGAAAGTTTATCCCTTTCACCAACAGAAGTTGGTCCAATAAAAGAAGATATTACCACACCCACCTTGTCTCGCTAAATGGTCCATAAACAGCGAAACCAATAAATGGCTAAGTACTTCCCCCCGCCTCCCCTGAGCAACTTTACCCTGAATTCACTATTACCAGAATTGAATTTTCATACTTTGAGGCAATGAAACAATTCAGGACTTTCTACCTCACTATAAATAGAGTTTGCCTATATCCAAGTTCACTATGTGCAGATTCTGCTATGCTGAGTTGTTCACAAAAGACAGGTGGTACTATCAGATCAGCCCTGGAATAACCATATAGGAGCAATACTCCCTCCTCCCCTCCCCCAAAATAAAACTATGTCTAATTATAGAAACATGAGCCCTTCTTTCTAAGAACATATTTACACACACATATAGAAACACAATTTTCCCCTAATGCTTGTGATATATCTCTAAAGAACTACCTCTCCTAGCCCCCAAAACACGTTATAGCTCAGTGCGTGGCAACAGAACATAGCAGTCCATTAGAACATTCGAGCTTCCACAGTGAACACCACAAGTTCTACTGTCAAAAAGAGACTATTCCGTTGGAATACCAGTACAATAGTCCAAAGGTGATGTGCACAGATGTCTGTTATCCCCACTTACTTGGTATGTTTAGCAGCAACAAAGCAGTCACAATAGTCCCCAGGCACAGCAGCAGAAGATTGAAAGGAGAAACTCACTGGTTGATTCCACTACCACCACAAGGCAGAAAAAGAGGAGAGCAGACGAATGGTAGAGAGTGCTGCTCCCCATCCACCCTGACTTCTGGGCATTTTCCATCCCCCTCTCCCGCTGAGGATGTGGAAAGTGGTAGCATTTATTTAGCTTCTGCAGAAAGGGATGGAGCAAAAACTGATCTTCAGTGACTCCTTAAGAACAAAAAAAAAGAAGAGAAGTCAAGGGGAAGTCAAAGAAGGAAACTCCAATGATAAAGTGATTGCTCTAACAATATCTACCTCACATGAGTGCGGTTAAGGCCTAACAAATTAAAGCAATATGGTCTTAACTCCTCAGATAGCAGCTGATATAGTTAAGTGTTAACACACCATATTAAACAATATATTGATATATATTGTAAGAGGAATATTTCCCTGAAGAGTAAGAAACAAGAGGTCATTCTGGTCTACAGGGCAAGTGCTTATTGATTATTTTATGTATAGTCTCCACCTGACTCACTGATCCTATAACTCTTTATTGAGTATCAAACAAGTCATTGAATGTTAATCATGCAAGCACTGTTTACAGCTCCATAGCTAAGGCTGAGTTGAGTTTTGTACTAAAAGCAGGGACCCTGTATTCTCCCCCTATCCCCGAACTAAGTAATTAAATAAATTACAGCACTTGCTCTTTGAGTACTGAATTAACTTTCTGAGAGTTTACAAATAAATCAGTAAATTCATTTATGAGTTAAAATTAATTAAAAAGTGGGTCCTTTAAGATACTTAGCACCTAGCATCAGACTGTTTTTTGTCCTGAATGATCTCACCTAAGGCATCTAGATAGGGCTACTGAAAAGCTCTCAAAACAGTCACACAAGTGCAACAGGAAGTTTTCAAAGTTAGTAACTGCAGTGTTTTTAATTAAAATAAATACCAAAAGCCATAACAGCCTAAATGCATGCAACATTGTAGGCTAGAAAGCAAAACTGGTTTTGAATGACAGAAGCAGAAAAATGCATCTTAATTTAATAAACTGCTATTGTTTGGCACTCATAATACAATCAGATGAATTCTATTTTTCCTTGAAAAGTTTTTTTTTATAACTTGCTTATAGGCTGACACTTTGGACATCGTGAGCAGAGTGCAAACCTTGTGTTCCACTAATTTAAAAGTCCCTGAAAATATGGATTTATAATGGAAGTGGTGACAGTTATAACTTTATTACTACACCATTAGAACATGTGAAACCTGTGACATCCAAAACATAGATGCAAAGATGAAGACTGTGTAAAAGCTGCCAAAACTAAGGACTGTACATTATCCTTGAATTCTGCTAGTCACCACCACTCTCTCTTGGGCATTCAAATTATATGCTCTAACAAATGCAATGACAATATGTCTTAGGCCAAAGGCATCCAGCAAACCTATGCAGTTTCCATTTTTGTGAAGAGTGAAGTGAAACACTCCAAGACTAGAGACAGGGCAATAACTCACTGGGCGTCAGTTTTGGTCAGCTGCTTTCAACAGATGTTTAAAACCCACTGGTACACTTTGTCTTTGATCTCCGAGCACTATCATTTATTTTCCATTCTAAATTTATTTCATCTTTGCTTGCAGTAACTGGGACAAATACACCAGGTATGGTGTTACTTCCCTTTCCCCTCAGCTAGTAAAATCTGGCTTTCATTTCAAAGATTTTCTTTTAATGTCAGCATAGCTATGACAGTAACCAAGTCACAGAGCAGGAGTAACACTTTTCTGTCAGTACAGCAGCCCATAAATATGGAAAGGCTTCTGTGTGCGACCATTTTGGTATGTTCATATGAGATAGTCTGTACTGTACACATCAATTTCTTGCAAGTGTTCATGATTTGACTTTGCAGTATCACATTTTGGAAGAATAGTTAGTATCTGTCAGGAAACCAAAACCTAAGTTATCCTTCTCTTCTAATGTACAAGTTGCTTTTAGAAACCACACCGCATCCATGGCCCCCTGCAGTCATGGAAGCTTTGTCACGCAACACAAAATGTGCAGAACAATCAGTTTTCACAGGATAGTCTAATCTGCAGAGTTATTACAAAATCCAAACTGAACACTTGGCAATGTAACATCACATTGTCCTGATGTTGTATTAATAAGTGATTTGATTGTATCACAACTGTTAGACTGAAGCAACCTATGGTGATTAGACCCAAACATCACAACTTGGAATTGATTGTATTTAGAGGGCTAAACACAATACTAACTTTGAATGGGGCCCCAAAAATCCTGCAACTAGTTCTGCTAACACCAACCTCAGAAATGAATGCAATGGGCTTGTGAACATTTCAGTATCCTTGTCTACAGTGAAATAACTTTGACTAATTGACTTGGAGAGTTACTTGTTTTTATTAACTTATGGTTTTTGAAATCCTTCTCCGCAAGATTATACAGAGACATGCAATTTGTGTTCAGAGGGCATTAACACTGGTATCAGTTTCTTTTGGAGCTATTCAGTTGTAACATGAATCACATTTGAAAGAGAAACTGCACTTGGATAAACTGTGCGGCTTCTACAGCATAAGCTCTGACTGGATATTGTTAGGTACTGAAGCATCGCATGCAAGGCCTCTCCAACTTCAAAAATGATGACAATTACTTTATCTGACAAGATAAACTACCTTTTCAGCTTCATGTCCAACTGTAACCTTCCTTGCAAATATATATTTGGGTTGGTGTTCTCTGCTGCTTACGTGGCTAAATCGAGCACTACTAGTTGAGATAACAAATAAAGCACAATCATCTGTGGTGCTTAAGTACTCTTGCAGTATGATCTTTTATATCATGCAGGAATGGTGTGGTGGCAAGCACCACTTGTACTTAATCTCTTCAGTGGTCATTTTGGCATGGAAACCAGTAACACTGAACTTGACATCAGGCCTCTATCTAGTCCAGGGGAGAGCAAACTATGTCCCGCAGGCCGGATCCGGCCCATCAGGGCTTTCAATCCGGCCCGCGGGATTGCCAGCCCCATAACGCAGCAGGGCTAAGGCAGGCTCCCTGCCTGCCCCGGCCCTGTGCCGCTTCCGGAAGTGGCCGGCATCATGTCCCTGTGGCCCTGAGCCCCCTAGCCCCCTGCCTTGAGCCTCCTAACCCTCTGCCTTGAGCCCCTGCCACACCCCTCCTGCACCCCTACCACCTGCCCTGAGCCCCCCTCCCACACTCCAAACCCCCTCCTGCACCCCAACCCCCAGCCCTGAGCCCCATAGCCCCCTGCCTTCTGCCCCCTGCTGCACTCCTACGCCCTGCCCTGAGCCCCCTAATCCCCTGCCCTGAGCCCCCTGACACATCCCTCCTGCACCCCAACCCCTTGCCCTGAGCCTCTTCCTACAAACTGACCCCCTCCCATACCCCAAACCCCTGCCCCAGCTCTACATACAATTTCGTCACCCAGATGTGGTCCTCGGGCCAAAAAGTTTGCCCACCCCAATGTAGTCTGATACAGCTAATTACACCCAGTAGAATGTGTCTGGGAAAGCAATACAGCACATGGAAACAATAAAATATGACAGGCAGATGATATAGTGGCAGCAGGGCGAGCTGAGCCACTGTGAGGAGGAGGTAGTGAGGAGAGACCTGTCTCCCAGATACCCAGAAACCTTCCCTCTTCCTTGCCATAACACAGCAAACTCCCAGTTGACAAATACCTGGAGGCTAGGCTCTAAAGGGTTAACTTTAAGCTTTTTGATCAAGTCTGCAGATGAGCCCAGATCTGATCTAGTCAATTTCTTTTTCTAACTAGTTGATTAAAGCACATTCTGAAAGCACACCTATGAAAGAGGTTGGGCAACAGAACTGTTCAGTTTGCCTGTGCAATTATAAACAAGATTCTAACAGTTGGGGGTGAAATTTATTAGGTGATTCCATCTCTCTCCCCCTCTCTGAGTATTATGAGGATTCAGTAGGTAATGGCTGTAAAACCCTTTGAAGATGTGATGGTATCATCACCACAGGATGTGACAAAAAATCTATTTGATTTTTTTTTTTTACCATACACCACAGAAAGCTGTGGAGGTGATTAGACTGCACAGGATCAGTTCTGACCCTCTTCACTAGTACTCATCTCACAGCTGCTCTCTCCCCAACACACTGTGCTAATAATTTTTGATTCCCAACCCTGTTAAGGACATTCTCAGACACTCTTCACAGACCAAGTTGAGCCAGGAATAACAGATATCATATGGCCATAACTCATGCACCACTAAGGAAACATACCTGGTAAGGGAATGAATTCTACAGTAAGCTGTGGCATGAGAGGAGGATGTATGTTTTTATCTTATATTTTGTTTTGATTTTATTTGCCTCTTTATACCTCCTGGTCTGAATATTTTGTATGGGCACAACTGTATCCATAATTCCACACTGAATGGTAAGAGTTAGCAATACTTAGCTCATATATCTGGCTTTTCATTTCATCCACAGACAATAAAACACTTTATTTACTGACAGAGAAACTGAGGGATGGGGCAGCTTTATGATTTACCCAGAATCACACAGCAAGTCCTTGGCAGAGCTGAGAACATAACAGAATACTGTACCTTTACTTTTCCCCATCACCCTGCCCAGGCTGATTCCTCCATGTTCTATACCTGGTCTTAAGAAAACATGAACTTACAATGTATTCTACAGGCAACTTCTGCAGATGTGCTATCAAAATACTTTGCACTTTTGTAACTCCTTCCATCTGGGGATCTCAAAGCCCTTCACAAACATTCCAGCCCCATTTTATAGAGGGAGAAAGGCACAGAGAGGATGTGACTTGCTTAAGGTTAACTTACAGCCAGTTATTGTTAGAACTCAGGTGTCCTGGCTCCTCTCTCATGGTAGACTAATCTTACTGCTTGGATATTAATTACATGTGATGCTTGGTAAGGGTGACAGAGTGCTGGAGGGATACCTGGCCCTGCAGGTGAGATGCAGGTACTTCTTCATAGGCTGTCAGCCCTTCAGCAGCCACACAGCAGCATCCTCTGGGCAGAGAGGGAGGGGCAGCTCTATACTGCAGCTTCTACTGCAATCAACAAACTTGGAAGTTAGAAAGCGACTCTTTGAAGGCACAAAAGAATACCCCTTCCCTGTGCTGAAGTCTCCAGTGGGGAAAGCCTGTTAAGGCGCCTCACGGAGACCCGTGGTAAAAGCTCTTCTCCTGCTGCTGCTGCGGGAACCGTGTTGCCTTTGGCACAGGGAAGAGTTTGGAAAGTTGCAGACTTTTCTCTTTTGATGGATGAATCTGCTGTTTCAATTCTCCCCGGGACGAAATCACGTAACCGCTTCGCACGGACTTTTCGGGGGACTCTGGGACCACCACAATGGGAGGAGAGAG
Source organism: Mauremys reevesii (assembly GCF_016161935.1). Taxonomy (NCBI): domain Eukaryota; kingdom Metazoa; phylum Chordata; order Testudines; family Geoemydidae; genus Mauremys; species Mauremys reevesii. The sequence goes on from NC_052626.1 coordinate 59,716,515, forward strand.
GCTCAGCCCCTTTCAAGGCAGCTATAAAGCCAGGGCATGCACCCTTCCAAATCACCAGAGCAGAGCCGAGAGAGGGATCTTAGAGAAGGTTAACACGGGACGGGACTGAAATTACTAGACAGAGGCGGGGGGGGGGGGGGAAGAGAACCCCGCTCTCTGGTACAGAGTCTGGAGGATCAACCTGACAAGGCAATTTGAAGAAATTCATTTGCTCAAGCAAAAACGATAGGAACTCAGGATGAGATGATGAGACCCTGGAAACTGCTGAGGGATCTATAGGCTGGGAGGAGATTTACTGGGTGTCCCAGCTCAATAAGGAGCCATCTCCCGGGGAGCGCACAAGGGAGGTCCCTAGACGGTTCAGGTGCTGAACTAGTGACTGGCTGGACGGAGGAGATTTTCCCCCCAGATAGTTTGGGGTCACGAGAAGCTCCCGAGACTTTTCCCCAGGCCGGGACCGTCACCCAGAGTCTGGGCAGGATCAGCGCTATGGCCACGGGAGGGGAGGGCAGCGGCGGCAGCGCTGGGGATCCGGCCCCCTGGCTCAAGGACACAGCCCGGCCCGCCCTGCTCCTCGCCAGCGCCTTCTTCCTCTGCCTGTGGGCGAGGAGGCGCCTGAGGCCGCCGAGCGGGAGCCCGCCCGGTCCCTTCGCCTGGCCCCTGGTGGGTAACGTCCTGCAGCTGGGCCGCCTGCCCCACCTCACCTTCTGCAAGATGGCCCAGCGGTACGGCGACGTCTTCCAGCTGCGCCTGGGCCGGCGGGCCGTGGTGGTGCTCAACGGCGAGGCCGCCATCCGCCAAGCCCTGGTGCGGCAGGGCGGCCACTTCGCCGGCCGGCCCGACTTCCCCTCCTTCCGCCTGGTGTCCGGCGGCCGGAGCATGGCGTTCGGCCGCTACAGCGAGCTGTGGCGAGCCCACCGCCGCCTGGCCCACGCCAGCCTGCGCGCCTTCTCCACCGCCAGCGGCCGCAGCCGGCAGCTCTTCGAGCAGCACGTGGCGGCGGAAGCGCGGGAACTCATCCGGGGCTTCCTGCGGCGGGGCGCCGGCGGCGCCTACTTCGACCCGTGCCCGCTCTTCACGGTGGCCAACGCCAACGTGATCTGCGCCCTGTGCTTCGGCCAGCGCTACAGCCACGACGACGGCGAGTTCCGGGCGCTGCTGGGCCGCAACGACAAGTTCGGGCAGACGGTGGGCGCGGGCAGCCTGGTGGACGTGCTGCCCTGGCTCCAGGCCTTCCCCAACCCCGTGCGCCGCGTCTTCCGCGACTTCCAGGCGCTCAACCAGGAGCTGCACGACTTCGTCAGGGCCAAGGTCGCCCAGCACCGGCGCACCTACGACCCGCGGCTCACCCGGGACATCAGCGACGCCGTCATCGGCAAGATCGAGCAGGGCGGCGGCGGGGCGCAGGGGGGGCTCAGCCGGGACTACGTGGAGGGCACCATGACCGACATCTTCGGGGCCGGCCAGGACACCACCTCCACCGCCCTGTGCTGGGTCCTGCTGCTGCTGCTCAAGCACCCGCACCTCCAGCGCCAGCTGCAGGCGGAGCTGGACCGCGTGGTGGGCCGGGACCGGCTGCCCACGGGCGAGGACCGCGGCTGCTTGCCCTACCTGGAAGCCTTCATCTACGAGACGCTCCGCTTCAGCAGCTTCGTGCCGGTCACCATCCCGCACGCCACCACCGCCGACGTGGTCCTCCAGGGCTTCCGCATCCCCAAGGACACGGTGATCTTCGTCAACCAGTGGTCGGTCAATCACGACCGGCACAAGTGGAAGGACCCCCACCTCTTCGACCCGGGCCGGTTTCTGGACGGAGAGCAGAAGCTGGACAGGGACCTGACCTGCAGCGTCTTGATCTTCTCCATGGGCAAGAGGAGGTGCATCGGCGACCATCTCTCCAAGCTGCAGATCTTCCTCTTCACCGCCATCCTCCTGCACCAGTGCACCTTCGAGGCCAACCCGGCCGAGCGGCTCACCATGGACTGCATCCACGGGCTGGCCCTCAAACCTCTGCCCTTCACCGTCTCGGTGAAAATGAGAGACACCCCTCAGAGCTGCCGGGCTGGGGATGCCCAGTGAAGAACCACCCTACTCCGAGCCCTCTGGGTGCACCCTGCTTGCTGCGCTGGGCATGCCAGCTCGCCCTGCCTACACTCAAGAGCAGATATCTCCCAATGGGAACGCTCCCTGTATAGCTTTAGGTAAGATCAGTGCTTGTATGAGGGGGTTTCTCCCCCGCGCAGTTACTCCCTTTCCCAGGAAAGTCAGAAGCCCTTCACGGTGAATTTTTGTTATCTCCCCTTTGAAAGCCTCCAGCCGGTAAGGAGGGAACAGAAAGCCCCCGGCAGCGAGCGATCCTTTCTGCCCGCTGCTCCCCACCAGCTTTCTGTCTGCTCCGTGTTAGATCAGCTCTGACTCCGATGCAGTTTCATTCCATTTCCGATTGGCAGTGACAGCATGTGGAGCCAGAGGCTATCTTAACACAGCATCTACTGCCAAGTGAGCTGTAGTTACCTTGATGATGCCTTTTTGCAGGTCCGGAGTCTCAGCGATTTTCGCTTTCTAGAGATCAGACGTTTCCGATCTCTGGCTGCACAGGGGAAGCCCTTCAACCTGGCTTCTGTATGTGACAGAGGTTTGAGCAGCAAGGAGGATTGAGAAAAGAAGCGCTGTCTTTGCTAACTTCCCTGAATTATTGTTGACATAAAAGGGTCGGCGTATTCGCACTGCCCCTTATTAAAACCTCAGAGCCTTACAACAGCTCATAGCAAGTGAAGGGATCTAGATTAATAATGATTTATTCCACGTAAAGCAGACCATGGGAGTGTAAACCACCTGTGAAATGTACACTAGCCCCGCTAGAACTGCATAAACAAACCTACCAGCAGGCAGTCGGGTACTCACCTGCCCTTTATTTGCATTCCGATTCGGACAATGAGGTATCATTTTCCCGTCCCCGGAGTCTAAATTTTAATTCGGCCGGGTATTAAATGGTTAATACGATTTACCGGGAGCCTTACAAGAAGTTGTGTTCAGGAGTTATGACATTAACTTTGGCACGAGATCAACATCTCCATTATGCATATAAACAGCCCCACCACTAGCGTGGGTTGCCTTCAGATTGCACCCTCTCGGTACAAAGAGTGTCTTGATTGTTTCCTGCGGGGCGGATAAAGTAAATTTGGCAGAGCCTGTCGGGTTTTAAACGCTTTACTAACGAATGCAAGGAGGTGAAAGTCATCCTTGTTGAACGCCACAGCAGACTGCCAGGTTTTGCCTTTCCGCTGAGTCAATCCTTGGAGAACAAGTGTGTGTGATATAGCTTGTCCTGAGCAGGAGGCGAATTCAAGCTGAGTAGCACTTCCTTCCCGGCAGCTTTTCCCTCTGCCTGGCAAACCCAGACCTTGGAGAGCCTTTAGCTTATCTAGATAGCGCTGCATACTCTGATATTTTACACCCAGCATTCTCTCTCCTCCTACGATTAAGCTTTGGACACAAATACATTTGTCTATGGTGCTTCTCTGAGTTATTCTTTTGTAATATGAATCATTTCCATTTTAATTCATGGAATAACAAAATGTGACTGTCCCTTCTCAATAAAATCTCTTTGGCACAAATGTAGTATTGCATTGCTGGGTTCGGTTGGTTCGGGGAGGGAAGCAGGGGAGTGTAATTTGTTCCTAGACTGAGTTTCCCTGCTCTGCAGAGCCACCCTAAACGTGGCCACAAAGATAGCCGGCAGGAAAATCTTCCAGCAAGTAGCACATGAGGCTCCATTGCTGGGGGTGCATGTGTGTATGTTCCTGGCCTGAAATCATTATCCCAAGGGCCAAGGATATTAGCAGGGGACAATGTTTTCCAAACCCTCTTGCCCATTGAAACAGCAGGGATCCTATGGGTTGTGTGTAATCAATGGCGATCATAGCCTGGGGGCAGAGTAAGGGCAAGATTGTGCACTCCATTTATTATTTATGGATAGGGCCCTACCAAATTCACCATCCATTTTGGTCAATTTCATGGTCATAGGCTTTTTTTAAATCCTCAATTTCATGGTTTCAAATATTTATATCTGAAATTTCACAGTGTTGATAACCAGTGGGCCCCGACCCAAAAGAGGGTTGGGTTTTTTTTTGCAGTATTACCACCCTTACTTCTGTGCTGCTGCTGACAGGCGCTTCCTTCAGAGCTGAGCAGCACAGACTTGAGGGTCCCATGGTATAGGGGGGTCATCACTTTTTGGGGGGACAAGGCCAGCTTTACCCATGGGTGACTGCCCAGGGCCCCCTGGTCAGTGGGGTGCTGTGCCCCCCTGCCCCCAGAGCCCAAGGTCCCTTAATCCCTTGAGTGCTGGGCCCAAAGCTGGGAAGGGCCTGGCTGAGGGCAAGGACACCAGAAACTTTGTAAAAGTTGGGGAAGGGCATTGGTGCTGGAACTGGGATGACTGGGGACCAGGTCCCCCCCTTTCTAATATGGGTGTAGTTTGGGGGCAGAGGCAGCATTGCCCCCCCAAAACTGCAAGCCTCAGGCAGGCATGGAGCAGCAGCAGGGGCTGTGCTTTGTGGTGGCATTGACCCCCAAAACTGCAAGCCTTGGGCAGGTTTGGAGCAGCACTGGCAGGGGCTGCACTTCACAGTGGGGGAGCTGATCACCGCTATCAACTCCTCTGCCATGAAGAGCAACCCCTACCTGCCCCCACTGAACTATGCCATGTTAAAAAGTGGCGGGTAGGGCCCCTGCCTCCCCCCAGTTCCAGCACCATTGGCTGGGGGCACCCCAGCTGGGAGCTCCTACCAGGCTCCAGATATTAGTCCCAACCAGGCTAGGGAGGGACTGAACAGGACTTCTATTTCCCCCAGATGGGCCACTCCCAGGCTGGGTCAGACCCACCTTTGGGAACCTCTGCCAGCAGCAAGCAGCTCTGCAGCTACTCCCTGTGCTGTATCAGAGAGGTAGCCGTGACTCCCTCCCCCCCATGACTGCAAAGCAATGGGGGCAGGAAGTGGGGCGGGGGTGCTGACCTTCCTGAAGATGGGGGAGGTTCCCCGGAAACAGCTCCTCCAGGAGAAGAGGAAGTCCCATCCCTCCCAGGACTAGCAGCTATAGGCCAGCACATGATAGGAACCCCGACTGAGGGGCCCCCTGTCACGCCCCCATGAGCAGCGCATGACTCCCACATTCGGAAACTCCCTAGAAGTGGGAAGGGACACCGGCACCTGGACCATGGCTTCATCCCAAGGCCTGCCCCTGCTCCACCCCTGAAGCCCTCGCCATTTGAGACTCTTCGCCTCCTCCCCCAAGGACACCCGCTGCTCACACCTTTTCACTGCCTCCCCCAAGGACCCCACTGCCCACCACTCATGCCACTCTGCCCCCTCCCTGAGGCTGCCCCTGTCTGCCAAGGAGCAACATGCGGAGTGAGGGCAGGATCTTGGGGGAAGAGGCAGAGAAGGGGCAGGAAGAGGAGCAGCGTGGGCAGGGCCACAGAGAAAGACGACAAGCGGGAGTGTGGGTAGAACTATTGCCCAGGCAGCCTTTCAGCAGTGGCAGCACTCTAAAGGTGGCAGGCTGGTGCGCCTCCAAAGGGAGATGTGCCACATCCTATTTGGGTAGGCTTAGCTTCCCCCAGCCTCTTATACCCGCTGTCCATGCCTGCCCCTTCCCAGCAGATTTCACACTGGAGCCCAGATTTCACCAACCATGATGCATTTTTCACAGCTGTGAAGTTGGTAGAGTCCTATTTGTGGAGCACCTACAGTGAGCAGGTGGCATTGCACAAAGCTAAGACAACAGGGTCTCTGCTCCAGGGGTTGTGATTTCACTCAGACACAGACAGAACTATGTGAGGGCCCATGTTTGTGGAGGAGGGAAATTGTGTAGCAAACACACTTGTCAGGATGCACACAATCAGTCCCTTTTAAGGTTAAGAAGGAGACAAGGGGCTGGTAGGTGCAGAAGAAGAGTGGCTTTTCTGAGTTCACAGGGCAGTACTGAAGAAGGCACAAGTGTAAAGTGGGAGACTAGAAAGTGGCAGGTAGAGAGGGAAAATGACCCATTAGCACAGTGATACTGATGAAGGCTCAGGAGCTATAAGTGGTTCTGCAATGTGTCTCCTAGCTCTTTGTAGCACATGATACTAAAATACTGTGATTTAATTATTAACCAATCTAAGTTATTAACCAGTCAGGATGCTTTTACTATGTGTTATTAATAACATAGTGCAAGTTGATAACTTAGTTAACAGTTCCTGTGAGAATTTATATCTATATTAATTAGTCTATACACTATCATAAATTAAACTATGAATTCACAACTGTGGCTCTTTTGGGTAATTGCTAATTTGGCTCTTGAACCACTGAGGTCTGTGTCTCACTGCCCTAGCATATGGCCTCGGTTCTTCACAGTGAGGGCTGAATTTACTGCTCTTGAAGTGGGGAAAATCAAGGTTCTCTTTAAAGGAAATAGGAAGTTATCCTGTTTAATCACATAAATGCTCTAGTTAAGTGACAGTGTCTTACTTATGGATATTTAATTTGGTACTTGAGAAAGTTATAATAGCACTGTTGAGGGCTGAGCTCTGTTGTGCTAGCCATCAAGGGGCTGTCCACTAGAACCTACACACCTCAAGACAGAAAGAAGCCTCAGCAGGAGAAACAAATCTATACACATACAGCTCATTATTATACATCCCAGCAGTGCCAGTGTTAGCCCAGTAGGGGCCCCAAGCAGGAATATTCCCACTCCATACTAAAACAGGCAAGATTTTATAATAAAAAGCAAGTAGGGGTCCCCTTGAGCTGCATGGGTCCTAAGCAATTGTTTAGTTTAATTATGCCTAGCCCCAGCTCTGTAGCCCAGCAACTCCAGCCTTGTGAGAACTTGTGAATGCTGGAGACCCCCTGCTATTGGCTCTCCTTGATTCCACCCACTAGGAATATGTCCAGACTAGGTTCATTTGTGTTTGCTAACACATTTCTGAAAAACACCTCTTACTTATTTTAAAACTCTAGTTTATAGAACTTACCCTGTTTAAAGTGGCCATTTGTTGAACATGCAGGTGTCTGTTCTAATCCCAAACAAATAGCATGACTGTTACTCTAGTTCATCTGAGATGGTGGTGGTATGATCCAGCCCTACAATCTGATTTCCTGCAGGATCTCCCTCTCACAGAGTGAAAGAGAATGAGCTTTGAGTAGGCAACTCCTTACTGAGTCTGGGGTGGCTACATTAGTGAGAAGTAGGGGGTACACAAGTGACTCACCTTGTTCAATCCACCTGTCTCTGTAAAAACTTTAGCTCAGTCTTCCCACGTGTTCTGTGTCTGCTACAGACTTCAGAAAAAATATAGTAACCATTTACCTTTTTTTTTTTTTTATAAATACTCATGCCACCTAGTCTGTTAGGCGCTGTATAAACACAGAACAAAAAGACAGTCCCGGGAACTTACATTTTAAGTATAAAGTTTAGAAGGAATCATAAAAACCTCAAAAAAGGACCTAAAATAGCTTTTTCTATGTGTAAGTGTCATTGTGTTAAAGTCAGATGCTTAGGCCCTTCCCGGTGTTGAGCCTGTGTGCTAGGTGTGATCCTCATTCTCCCAACACTGTAAATGACAAACCCTCAGGCGGACTTACCTACCTTCCAGCTTCTTGCTAGGGCATGTAGCTCCCCACTCTCCCATAAGATGACTTCATCCTTTCCAGCTGTCCAGGAGGATAAGACTGCTGATGCTGATCCTTCTGCCAGGAACTAGAAGGAGTTGACAAGAAGACGAGGAGCCCAGGGAAGTGAGGAAGTCAGAACTTAGTGCCTTCTGCTCTCTCTATTCCCTTATGGAACTAAACCTCTGAATACCAAATGGGGGAGAGGAGGAAGAGAGCAGAGCTAGAAGGAAAATCTGATTCTCTGTAACTTGAAGTCTTTAAATCAAGACTTGAGGACTTCAGTAACTCAGCCAGAGGTTATGAATCTATTACAGAAGTGGGTGGGTGAGGTTCTGTGGTCTGCAATGTGCAGGAGGTCAGACTAGGTGATCATGATGGTCCTTTCTGGCCATAAAGCAGGACTGACAGAAGCACCCTAAAAGTGGGGGGTGACAGGTGCCTGAACCATGGCCCTGCTTCAAGTCCCCGCCCCTTCCCCCCCCCCCAAGATCCCACACCCACACAGCCTCTTCCCCGGAGGCCCTGCTCGCACACTGCCTCTTCCCCCCAAGACCCCGCCCCCACTCGCTCCTCTCTGTCATCCCCCCCATTGCTTGCCCTTATGGCTGGTAAAAAGTGGAAGGGCATTCATTTTTAGGCAAACACAATGCAGATGAACTCTCCACTATGAGTCTCAACTGCATATGATCCAGGAAATTAATTATTTTTCTTCATGACAAATGGAGTCATGCATCCCTTTTCTCCATCCAATTTGACACAGAGTCACCAGTTTCTAGACCTGAGTGACATCTGTTGTAAAAGTGTTTATAGCTCTTTTAGCCTTTTATCCAATTTGGTACTCTTCAGGTCTGGCCCATATGAAGATAGAACTACTGTTCAAACTTTGGAAAAGAATCTGAGTTGTCTTCCCATCAGAATTTGTGCTGGGCTATATCCAGTAGCTGCTGATGGTGTTGATCTGTAACTCTCAAAAGCAAGGAATGGATCTTCCTGCTGCAGGATTTTCTTAATTGTCTGTACAGCTCTCAGCCTCTCCATTCACTTGTGTGTAATGGGGACTGCGAGTAATATAATCAAAACCATATTTCGTTCAGAATGACAAACTCTGCTGCAGTGAATTGTGGTCATTGCCTGTCACTAATTGTTCTGGAATACTGAAGTCAGCAAAGCTGCACTTCAGTTTCTCAATAACACTGAAACATGTTATGTCTTTCAATTACATTATTTATACATACCTGGAAAAATAATCCACAATGACCAGGTAATCATGTCATTTTAATCTGCAGCTAGTCTCTTCTATGAGCTTTCTGACAGAGGGATTTATATACTGCATAATCCAGCATGGTCTCTTAAATTGATTTGTACTGGATCTCCTTTCAAAACCCCAGTATCATCAAATCTTCCTTCTTTCTCATCATGGCTGCCACACAGTGGCTGACAAGGTTGTTGGTCTTTGATTCTTTGATCACATGCACTCTGAATGCAAAGCATTTGTAAGTTGTTTCTGTGGTGAACTGGCCCATGTAGTTCAGAATACCTCCAGAGCTCATCAGAACTGTGTTAAGTGACACCATCACCTTCAACCCCACCCCTGAGAGCTGATAAATTCCTTCTGAGAGGACTGACTCAGGAGCTGATGTCCCAGTTTGAAAGCCAATAGTCTTGTCATGAATATTCAGTTCCACTCTCCAGGCAGGCTGTTTCATCACACATGACAGATCCCAGAAACAAGGCTCTTGATTGTAATACAAGTCAACTCCCTGATTGCTTTGATGCAGCAAACAGCTGCAAAATTTCCATATTTCATGCATGTATTACACCATTTGCCTCTGACTGCAATGCATCATCTCTTGGGATCTGACTTTTTCCACACTTTGTGCATGTAGGCTGGAAAATGTCCCTCTAAGCCACAGAGTTCTCTCTCCTTGTCTCAGGGGTTTTATGATGACTTAACACTCAAGTGTCTGTTTATAGCTTCAAAGCTATTTTCAGTTTTTTAAAATTGCTCCTGCCTTTTGTTTTGTAGTTTGAGTAATTCTGACTGCTTTTCTATCTGTATAGCTGTGGCTAGGGTTAAATCTCTCCAGTTGTAGCTGCTGTTTAACCCAGTAACCAAACAGTATCTGATATTTTCATGTTTTGCATTCCCAACATCACAGTTTTCAGCCAATGTAAGCAGAGTTCTTATAAACCATTCAAAGTTTCCCCCTGGTTCTTGAATACCCTGGTGAAAACATGCTTTTTCATGAACCATATTTCTCTGAGACAAAGTATGCATCAAACATAATCAGAACCCTTTCATAGTCATCTTTGTGACTGTCTTCAATGAAGTTCAAGGATGTAAAGATATCCTTTGCTTGCTTCCCCATAGCATAATTTAAAGATGATACCTGCATATGTCCAGTTTCTTTGTGCAGTTTGGTAGCAATACGAAAGCTTGCAAAATATCGTTTCCAGTCTGTCCATTCTGAAGGTTTGTCAAAGCTGATGTTCTCTGGGGCACTGAAGAGTGAATATTGATAAGATCCTGCAGCCTTTATTGCTGTTCTTTCTGTCTGCAACTTCTGTTGCTCTGTTCACAACCTTTATTGCTGTTTTCCTTCTGTTTCTATTCTTAATTCCACAGCTAACACCATATCAGGATCCTGTACAGATATGGATTGGTCACCGAGCTTGCTTATACACATCAGATGTGTTCATCACAAGATCTTTTAATGCTCTGCCAGCTATGGCTGAGGGTCATTTAAATAAGTATTTTATACATACTGTCATGTAGTGGCTGAATGGTATAATACAGTTTAATATGCCATTACACCCTCTCCCTCCCCCCCCCCCCCAACAAAAAAATCACACATACTTAAGATTCAGGATAGCCAAGATTCAGTGCTGGAGCAGTATGGGTTTAAGGCTCAATATCTCACAACTCAGCAGGCAAACCTGCTTACCTTTGGCAATCAAAAGAAATTGCTTGTAATACTTGGTAAATCAAAATAAACTCTTCTCCATATAAACACTAAAGAAAAAATTTCAAACTGTATTTAAAGAAACAAATTAAAATGCATATATGGACAGAAATAGGATTTCTAAAGTAGCGCCTTCTTAATGAACTTATCTACTTCCTGTGCATCTTTGAATCAGACCTGCTAATTTTACTGACTGTAAGCACTGGGGGAAAAGGGTGATATGAGCTATAACCTATTGCTACCCCCATTATGACTAGTGGAAGTTATGAATCATAACTTCCACTAGTCATAATGGGGGTAGCAATAGGTTAATCATTGATCACTTTTTGCAAGTTTTGCTCTTCCAGCCCACCTTGTTTCTCCCCTTTAAAAAAACAAGAAAAAGTTGTAGTACAACCTACCCTGCCATGATCCTAACAACTGTTTGCCAGAAGCTGAGCATGGGCAACAGGGGATGGATCACTTGATGATTACCTGATCTGTTCATTCCCCCAGAAGCACCTGGTATTGGCCATTGTAAAAAGCAGGGTACTGGGCTAGATGGACCTTTGCCCCAACCCAGTATGGCCATTCTTATGTTCTATAGGTAAAGTCTGTAGATCGGGAAACAATCCAGCCAATGCTCCTTTTCAGCAAGCCGTCTATAGTGGGACAGATACCTCACACCGGTGCAAGTTCTCCCAGTGCTTCAGCCATGAACGATTTCCTCAGCCAATCCCAAACAGATACACACGAGAGAACATCTGTTGGCCCTTTCGCCACTTGAGAGATGTGCTCTGTTTATCTGAAATGCTAGTTATTGCAAAGGCTTTTGAGAAAAAGTTCCTCAGAGTCAGCTTGAAAACGCATGCAAGGGTTTAATGCAGCTGAAGTGGTTTATTTCACTGGATAGGGAAGGAGCTCAGAATTTGACCAAGACCATTTGCCATGAAAGCAAAGGGCTGGAACTATTCCAATTATAGCTTGCTTGTTGGAGCTCTTAAAAACTACTGATCTATGTGGGGGGGCATATGTACCGTACCCCTCACATGCTATATGTAATTCCAAGAATATCTCATAACCATTTAACTATTTAAACTCCATTAAGTACATTATTCCATATTCAGACTTTTTGTTCATTTTACTAAACACATCTGTATTTGCAAGCACCGTAGAATAGGTAAAAGCATTGTTATATTGAGCAGGAATTTTATTCCTAGCTCTGGCACTGACTTGCTGGATGATCTCTCACCTGCAGTTAATCACTCCAGCTCTTTGTGCTTGATTCCTCACTTGAAGTCTGGGTAGAACATATATTACCTCACAGGGGTGCTATAAAGATTCAATAAATATTTGTAAAAATGGTTTGAGATCCTCACATGGAAGGCACTGTATAGAAAAGCAAGAGAAATATTTGCCAGGCTGTCTAAACCTATTATATCCTTTAGAATTAGATGTATGGAACACAGTAGTTCTCAAACTTGCATCCTCTCTGTACCTCTCATTGTGCTGTCCTGGTACCTGTTCATCAGATAGAATATAATTTTGTATGGGGCTTTCTAGCAGCAGAGGGTTTGTTTGGTCGATCTCTTTTTTGCTTTTGTCGTCTGCACTAAGAAAACATCTCAGGTGGAAACCAACACAGAACTATAAGCCTCCAGCATAACTGGAAAACATTTTTTGGAAGGCCTGAACTGGAATCTTAAAACTTTTGTAGAACTGCCATGAGGGAAATTACATGGAATACAACTCTTAATATTATGTCCTTTCCCCAACATTTAGCTTCTTAATTCAATCTGGCAAAGTGACTTGCATTTTTTTGAAATGTTCCTTCCCATTAGTGCAAAGAATTAAAATCCCATAAGCAGTGAGCAGTTAATAAATGCATAACTCAGAAATCACTGTTTTCTTCTTCTGCTGCTGCTATTAACTCCTTCATGCCAGACTTTTCAGTACTACTTTAAAGTGCATTACTAATTACATTGGTAGATAATATATCTAATATAAGATTGTATATTGTGCTCTTCATCACAGTATCCAAGAACCTACATAGCTTCTTGTCCCAAAAGAATAACATAAGAAATTATCATACTAAACTAGACCCATGGTCTATCTAGATACCAGATGCTTCAGAGCATGGCGCAGAATATGCCAAAAGGAGAATGATGGATTAATCTGCCAGCAGAGGAAGTTTCTACCCAACTCCAGACAGTTTGTGGTCGGTACATCTGGTCAAGATTTTTGGCAGAACAAAATGCAGTTTCATCAAAATCAAAGCACTTAAGGTGAATGTGTTGAGTTTGACACAATTCGAGACTCATTTTGATAAGGCAGAAATTTCATTTCAACTTTATATTTTCAGTTCATTTAGTTATATCTCTATGTTCTATTAACTGCATTATAGTTATGTATATTTATATTTGTTTCAACATTACCAAAATTAAGTTTCCTACTCTAAATTTTTCAGAATGTTGTTTACGTGAAAAAATTCAAATTTTGATTTTTCCTTCCAATTCAGAATGAAAACAAATTTCTCACATAGTGGAAATTCAGTTTCCTGACCAGCTTGAGGAGTTGGCTTATGCCCCCATTCCCAAGTTATATCTTACACATATTTTATATTTTTTTTGTAATTGTGGATGATCTTAAGAACAACATAAATACTAGGGGTGAGACTTGGGGCTGCACCTCTAAGAAGTGCAGCCCAGAACTCGCAGCACAGGTTGTCTCATTAAGTGGTTTTATGTCATCTTTGCACCTCCCTATCCTGGGCTTTTTTGCGGGTCTGGAGAGGTCCCCAAATTAATATAGACAATCCTGGGGGTCTGTCTAAATTACATCAGCTTCCTTGGGCTTCAGCACTACCCAGAATCTCTGCAGGGCTGCATCCCTGCCCCAAGCACCATGCCTCCTACACCTTGTGAGAGGGTCCTCAGAGGGCAGCCTTAAGTCTGGCTTCTGTAGTGCTTGCTCAGGAGGAATCCTCCTTTGGCAGATGGGTTTTTTAGGACTCCTTTACACCACGTTGGTCCTTTTATCCAGCATAAAGAGGCTAGACCTGGGATGAGGATCTCACCCCTTCTCATCCCTTTTTATATCCTACCAAGCTTTATCTCCCTCCCTCCCAATGAGATCTTCTACTAATGAGCTTACTTCAAGATTTGTTGCTTTTTAAATTCACTGGCTGTCCTTTTGTTCTTGTACCATAGGGAAGGGCAAACAGGAGTGCTCAGCTTTTCGAAACCAGGTGGTACTCTGTATATCACCAGAATGTATTTCCTTTTTTTGTCTCTTCTCTAAACTAAGCAGGCCCAACCTTATCACTCTCTTCATACAAAAACCTCTCCATGTGTCTAATCTTTTCATCACCATCTCTTCCCTCTTGTCATCATACTATCTTTTACCAGAAGGTTTGAACAGTCCACACTGCCACCCATCTTTTTCCTTATTTGTTCTTTTGACTATTTGCTCCTCCAAGTCTCTCTTTGCTCTGTTAATTGCCATTTTACCTGCCACAGAAAGGCCCATAAACTACATGTTTAACTTGGACTAGATTTGTATGTTGAATAATTCCTTTTAATAAATAGTAAAAGTGGGGACTGGGATAGAGGACAGCCACTGTCGGGAAGCCCGAGGGAGAATGAGTCCATCTTCTAGCATTTTGGGAGGAGAAGAAATTGATAACCAACTGGATGGTGCAAATCTCCCCAACTGGTGCTTTGAGTGTACTGATCGCCATTGTGGGGTGCACAGGGAGAGTGTTCAGCTTGGTGGCAAGCTGTTACAAAGACCCTTCAATTTTTTTCTTGTTTTCAATATTTATGAGATTATTTAAATGGAAACGAGTACAAATGACTTAAGAAAACAGTTCAAGTTGTTTGAGTAGCTGGAAAGATACTGCACAGCTGTTCATTTGAGTAAGCTATTTCCTCCCCAAAAACACAGTTAAGAGTACAAGATGTCTTAAGAAACCATTTGAGAGGAGCGCACTTTGGTATTTCAATGCTTTCCAAGTAATTTAGGGTGTGGGAGTTACAGTCAACTACCACTTAGGAAACACCAGGATTACACAGGCTTATAGATATCCTCTGTGCACAGTTGCTTCAGGCCTAAGACTGCTGTAAATTATGAATTCAGCATAAAAAATATCCACATAAAAATTTTACCTGCTCATCTGCCTTTGCCTGCCTCATCCAAAAGAGAGGTGACTGCTACGATGTCCTCAAAATCATCATACACAAAAGCTTATTCTAAGATATTACTGAATATGGGCAGAAATAGAACAGTAGGTTTTACATCCCTGTTTGGGCACAAAAGGTCATAATTCATGGAAGTCCCCATCACACACACACATCCCTCCTGTGAAGATAAAACCAATATTTTACAGCATACTGTTACATATTGATTTATAGTGGGGTGATTTTTGAATTAATGAGAACGTTTGTTAGTGCAGAACACATCTGACTTACATCTGTAATAAGGCTGGGAGCAAATGCAAATTGACTGTAGCACAAGAACTGCTCTGCTTCTTTCACAACAGTAACCCACAAATGCAAGCAAAAATGAGCACGAACCACCACAAAGTATTTCAGCCTCCAAGGCTGCTTGTGGTAGCTGACACACTGAAAATGAAGGGCATATTTCTGCTGCTTCTCCAGTTTGCAAATGTTTTAGTTCTGCTTTTAAATCAGAGCATCTTTTGTATTTCTTCAGGCAGGGGCAATTTTCAAAATGTGTATGAAGTACTTAAAAGAAAGAAATGTGCCCACCTAGATCCTGATCCTGCAAAGAATGCCATGGGGGGAGAGGGGGGAGAAGAGGAGGCAGACAGCCCCCTGAATGCCCACTGAGCCCTACTGAAGTCAATAGGGATCTACCGGCATGGAATAGCTGACAGAACTGGGGCCTAAACTAGAATCTAGGCTAGGAGAAGGAGCAGGGTGTCAAAACACAAAAGGAAGGTGGAATGGTGCAGTTGACCAACAGCCTTTTGGACCAACAGCAGAAGTGTATCATCAGGACTAACTGATTTAAGTTTGCTCACGCTATTTCTGGTGTGAGTGAGTGCCTGTTTAACCTTTGTAATCATGGCATACAAATCTTTTCACCTTTACACAATAATTGCCAAATAGCATCATTTAGAGGGACAATTTATATTTATCACTAAAGAATATTATATCATATGATTATTGGACCAAATAACACAAGGCCTTACATCATATTTAAGAAGGAAATGGTTTACTTTGCCCAATGAATGGGACAAAGCTATTTTCTAAATTAAACTCAAATAAAAACTATGTACATAAACAAGCCAGCAATCAGCAACAGTTTCAAAATGCAGAATTTTAAAGCCCTAAATCTCATTTTCCTCCTGCTCTTCACCCCAGGCCTTTAAATGTGTCTGAACTACTGGCACACAAAATGTCACTGGAGATGCCAGACCGCAGCATTCCAGCACTCGGCTTATTGCACAGCTCAGAGTTTCACAGTCCATTTACCCCAGCTCTGTGGACAATCTCTGGTTTTACAACCCAGCTGGTGACTTATTTGATATCTAAATCTATCCTCTGGGCGATGCTGGCATTGTAGACTGATGGACCATCTTTGATTGAGTAACAGCCTTTTTGACTGAGAGGTAAAAATTGGTAAACAAAAATTGGTAAACATTGGCCAACAAAGCCTAGAATGAAGCATACAGGGTCGCAAAACTTGTCAGAGACGGTCTAGGTTTACTTGGTCCTGCCTCAGCACAGGGGGCTGGACTTGATGACTTCTTGAGCTCTCTTCCAGCCCTACATTTTTATGATCCTATGAAAACAGCATGGAGGGGACAAACATGGGAACTGCTGATACCTCTTCCATGTTTCTGCCCTTATTTTCAAATGAGCACTGTGGATGAGGACTCAGTTACCTCCAGGACCATGTCTCCCTGCACCCCTCCAACATTACTATCAACAGGCAGGGGCAGCTCTAGCTTTTTTGCTGCCCCAAGCACGGCAGGCAGGCTGCCTTCGGTGGTGTGCCTGCAGGAGGTCCCCAGTCCCGCGGATTCGGCAGCATGCCCGCAGGAGGTCCGCTGGTCCCGTGGCTTCAGCGTACCTGTTGCCGAATTACCACTGAATCCGCGGGACCGGTGGACCTCCCGCAGGCAAGTCGCCAAAGGCTGCCTGACTGCTGCCCTCACAGGACCGTCAGGGCGCCACGCCCCCCGCGGCTTGCTGCCCCAGGCACGCGCTTGGAGCACTGGTGCCTGGAGCCGCCGCTGTCAACAGGGCCACTGTGGCCAACAAAGCCTAGAATGAAAATGTTGGAGGCTAGAGACATCAGCTCTTGGTTGTGAAACTCCCTGCAAGAGCCTGAGTTGAGATCACAATGCAAGATTCACCTCCATGCACAGGCCTCCACACAATAATGGTTAAGCAGTCCAGAGCCATTTGCAGAACTAACACCCTGAGAGAGAGGAAAGTGGTCTCAGCTGAACCAAAACCATGATGCCACTACTATTCATATGTGGCCCTTCAATACTACAGTGCTGGGTATGCATTAGGAATCCACACATACAGAGCCACCTGTACGCACAGTTCAGTGGCTTTAGGCTTACTCAGTACTGGCTTGCAGAACTGTGCTGTTTTGGTTAATTTCTAGCTCATGTGAAGAAAGCCTTCCTAAGCGTCCATGTGGCTTTCCCCCAGTTTTTGAAGTATATCGAGTTGGGGGCCTCCACTGCCACTACCAACTTCTGAAGATTTAGGCCTAGATGTTTGTATGCAACAGGGGAGGGATAGCTCAGTGGTTTAAGCATTGGCCTGCTAAACCCAGGGTTGTGAGCTCAATCCTTGAGGGGGCCATTTAGGGAACTGGGGTTTAAGAAAAAAAAAAGCTGTCTGGGAATTGGTCCTGCTTTGAGCAGGGGTTGGACTAGATGATCTCCTGAGGTCCCTTCCAACCCTGATATTCTATGATTCTATAACAGTAAATCCTTCCTTCACTGTGCCAGTTGGCAGCATGCTGTTGCAGAGCAGGTTAGCTATCCCTCTTTTCCACAGGGAAAAACTGCTAAAGGCAGTTATTGGAACAATTTTGCACTGCTTTGTTGACCAGATCATTTCTCAAGTGCGGGGAGGATGGAGGGAAGGGGAAGCGGGGGTGGAGGGCAGAGAGGAAGAGAGATTCCCAAGAACTGAGATTTTGTTGGGAAGCAGGAAAGAGGCAAATAAATCATCCAAGAGTACAGCATTATTTGCAAATGGCTCATAATGGTTTCAAGCCTTGAAGCTCTGCAGACTTGACACTAACCTTGCAGTGGATGCAGAATAAACTAGTTCCATAGGAAACATTAAGGACCTAAGAGGTTGGGAAATGGGTGAAGAAAATTATGAACTCTGATGGCACAACCAACCCCCTGGAGAAAGCAGATCTGACAAATATCCACTCAGATCAAGACTGCACCTACCTCAGCGGAGATGCCTTGGTGGAGGGTGAATCAAGCTGTAGAGGCATGTTGTCCACATGAAATTAATGGTGGAATTAAGCCAAGACTGAAGACTTTAGTTCAAGTGGGAGAAACCCTTTCCCCCAGGGCTCAGATGCAGTGGATAGGCAACAGAACAGCACACAGATGTGTCTTTCATGCTTCTGCCCTTATTTTGTAGAATCTAAAGGTTTTAGTTTTTATTTTTAAAAAGTCTCTAGCTACTTTGGTTGCTGAGTGGTCTTAACAACATGTCTGCCTGCGATTGCAGAAGCTGAAACAATAGCTCAGAGATGTGATCTGCTCCATTCATTTCAATGGGCACTCAGATGTCACAGCTATCACTTTGATGTCAACATTGTTAGCTCCTCAAAGCATGTAGGAAAACATGTTCACACTGTGCAGATTGTCCCAATCTGCTGGGAGTGACAGCTCATTTTGGCCACACCAGTGAGTGGGCTTGAGGGTGCTGCTACATTTTTTCCATGCTTAGCCAAGAGCGAGCTAAAGCAAAGGAACCTAGCAGAGCCCAGTGGATTACCTGAGCTCCCACAAGGGAGAGACAAGCTCAAGCAGCACAGCAGGGTACATGAGACTCACCAGAGAAAGTCAAGCTAAGCTTAAGGGTGTATTCAGATGCCACCGACAGGGAACTCAGCCCAAGGTGCCCAGAGAGCACATGGAGCTATTTTAAACATTGTTCACAGTAGATTTGTGCCAGTGTCTCATGTGCCTGGAGCCTAGAAAGGTACCATTAACTGTTTCCCCTCCACACTGTGACCGATTTCCTTTTACAGTGAAAATGTGACTTCCAGTAGTCAACATTTTTTTCATCTGGAGAAGTTTTGCAGGTGAGACACCAATTATACAAGCAGAAACATACACACTTTAGTTGCACTATTTTCAGTTGGAAAAAAACTTTGCTTACCCATACTGATATTCAGGAGACCTTGCAATGGGATTATGATAAAACCCCCTCAAAATGAATCAATGACTGCTCTGACCACTCACCAAATATCAAAGGAAAACATTAGTGATGTCAGCAGCAGGGATTGCTGTGGAAAATGAGAATGCGCACACATAGGAAGTTGCATGCAACCACCCTCTTAAATTCAGCAGGGTCAGAGCAGATCAGTATTTGCCAGAGATGTTCCCACAAGCATGTTGTGGGAAGTAAAACAGGTATTGTAGGGCCCATTTCTAGTTGGAAATGATGTTGACCCTGTTATAATAATAATTGGAGATATACCAATCTCCTAGAACTGGAAGGGACCTTGAAAGGTCATCAAGTCCAGCCCGCTGCCTTCACTAGCAGGACCAAGTACTGATTTTTGCCCCAGATCCCTAAGTTGCCCCCCTCAAGGATTGAACTCACAACCCTGGGTTTAGCAGGCCAATGCTCAAACCACTGAGCTATCCCTCCCCTGTTACTTGTCACTGAAGGCTCATCTACAATTACAATGCTATTGTGTTGCTGTAGCACTTCAGCATAGACACTACATATGCCAATAGGTTCTCCCAACAGCATAGGTACTCCATCTCCCTGAGACGTGGTAGGATACCTAGCACTGTCTACCCTGGGGACTTAGTGTGGCTTAGCTATGTCACTCAGGGGTGTGCTTTTTCACACCCGACTAAGGTAGCTGGGTTAACTTTATTTTCTAGCGTAGATCAGCCCCCAGTCAGAACTTACCCAGAATGTTAGGAAGAATTCAGTGATGCTTAAGATTCTATCTTCTGATATGAGATATAAAACCAATTTCCCCAGCACTTATCATAACTGACCAGGAATATGATTAAAATTCAGCCTTGGATAATTACATTATACCTAAATTCCTCCTGTAGCTTCATTTAGATACAGTATTCTTTGCTTTCCACAAATGTTATTACTCTACACTGTTAAACAGCTAGTGCATTGCACTCGAGCAGGCAGTTGAATTTCAGCAAAGGTGGAAGTGACTGCTCTGTATAGTTGGTATATTCGTTTGCTGGAATTGTGTAATGCTTTGGAATACAAGGAGCTATAACATGTAAGATTCTAAAGAGTTGAAATGCTAAAACTAACACGATTTAACACTTGTCATACTTTCTGAAGGGGAAGGAGCTGGTCATTTGGGCAAGAGAGGCTAGAGACTTAGATTATTAAAATCCCCATCAGTACAAATGATTAACAAGACAAATTCACTTTAAATCAAGTTCTGCATATATAAATAACATTCATTTTTTTTAAAAAAAAGGAAGTGTACATATGTATTACAGTGAAAGTATCAGCAGCTATGTATATATACACACTATATCATCTACAAGTGTAACACATTCTCCCCTCCCCACCAACCCCTGGCCACAATACAGTGACATATATTCCCATATGTTCATTATGGTATTGTCAGTATTATGCAAGCATATGCATTCAATGACTTTTTAATAGAAAGATGTATTTCTGTCAGTGGACTTGCTCAATTACCTAAATCATTACTGTAAAGAATAAGGTGCCAACACTACAATTAAAAAGGGGAAATTTTCTCGTTAGACACTTGAAGTGTTTTATTTCAAACAAGACAACACAGTGAAGTTAAAAGCAGTTTGGTCATTTCACAGTTATTCTTTAACACAATATTAATTAACCACACACAGATATGCCATAAAAATAACACAAGACAAGTTGCAAGAAAAATAATTCTCATCTCTGTTCCCTGTAATAAATCTTGGAAAAAGGCTTCCAAAGTCAGCAGGGTGAAGTGTCTTTCAATTAACTTTTACTCATCCAAATCTCCTGTTTCTTATGGCCCTGGAATGTTTACAGTGCAGTCAACTTCATAAAATGAACAGTAACATCCAGGACTGGGCAGTAAAACATGTGCAAACGTAAAAATCAAAGAAACCCAAAACAAGCTGTGTTTACCTGAGGCTGTTAAAGTGCATCCCCCTTTCCAACAGGAGGAATAAACCCTGCCACCTTTCTCTGCATGCATATAAAAGCCAATCTCTGTCGGATTATTTTAGGTTTATCCTCTCAAAAGACAACTTAAAATTTAGTTGCTTAAACCAAAAATCCCAAACAGCATTGTTACGAGTGTGTTTTTAATTAAACTTCCATGATTCGCCACATCAATCTGAAAGCTATGCTGTTAATTAGAATTGAAACTGTATTCCTCCATCAGATTTATTTTATTTGTAACCAGCAAGAAACACAGAAAGCTAGAATGTTCAAAAATATTCATTTGATCCCCAGCATAGCATACCAAGGATCATTGCGATAGATGGTCAGGATGAAAACCGCAAAAATAGAGCCTTTGCTCTTGAAAAGAACTGCAGACTTTACCATCTCCTTTCCTCATGTTCTTAAAGCCACATTAATTAGTTTCCAGCAAACATATCTGACTAGAAAATTGTGTCTGTTGAATTTAAGTCTCTATCCAGTTGTTAAGCCAGAAGTGGAGCTTCCAATGGAAATCTTCCCTGTACATACACCTGAATATTGCAGCCCTGAACTTCAAGTTCCCAATGAAAAAGCATGAGTAAAATTAAATTAAAATGGAATTCCAGACCCCAAGATTATTTTTTTTTTTAAAAAGAAACAAATGCAATTGAAGCAGGGAACCAAATACATAGAAAGGCTAGAGTAAATGTTCACAAACAAAAAATGGAGGGATGAAATAAGGGGTAAAGAGAAGACACCACTCATCATTTGAAGTAATCTAAAAACTAGAGATCCCACTAAAATGTCAAAAAGAGGAAAGAACACCCCTTATCTTAACTTCATTACTGCCCTCTCCTGATTCAATGAAGACATTTAAGCTTTCTCAAAGCTAAAATAGGTTTTAGTCACACAGCCCAATATTCCTTACATGTCTTTTTTCAACGCATTCTATCCAATACCCCACAAGACCCAACTCAACATTCAACCAATGGAGGAAAAGAGAACCTCTCAGATTTTGGTATTAACATCAATCCCTGCCTACCTAACCCTTTAACTCACAGCTACGTTTGTGCAAGTCTCCTCATGAGACAGCTACATTTGTGCAAGTATCCTCATGAACTACAGCATATCACAGGAGCATACAAGGAGCTGATCTACTCCTTGGTTACTTGAAGATCTATTCTACATAACAGAGAACATAAGAATAGCCATACTGAGTCAGACCAAAGGTCCATCCAGCTCAGTATCCTGTCTGCCGACAGTGGCCAATGCCAGGTGCCCCCAAGGGAGTGAACCTAACAGGTAATGACCAAGTAATCTCTCTCCTGCCATCCATCTACATCCTCTGACAAACAGCAGCTAGGGACACCATTCTTACCCATCCTGGCTAGTAGCCATTAATGGACTTAACCTCCATGAATGTATCTAGTTCTCTTTTAAACCCTGTTATAGCCCTAACCTTCACAACATCCTCAGGCAAGGTTGACTGTGCGCTGTGTGAAGAACTTCCTTTTATTTGTTTTAAACCTGCTGCCCATTAATTTCATTTGGTGGCCCCTAGTTCTTATATTACGGGAACAAGTAAATAACTTTTCCTTATTCACTTTCTCCACACCACTCATGATTTTATATACCTCTATCATATCCCCCCCAGTCTCCTATTATCCAGACAGAAAAGTCCTAGCCTCTTTAATCTCTCCTCATATGGGACCCGTTCCAAACCCCTAATCATTTTAGTTGCCCTTCTCTGAACCTTTTCTAATAGCAGTATATCTTTTTTGAGATGAGGAGACCACATCTGTACACAGTATTCAAGATGAACAAGAGTACTTGTGGCACCTTAGAGACTAAAATTTGTTTGAGCATGTGGGCGTACCATGGATTTATATAAGGGCAATAAGATATTCTCCATCTTATTCTCTATCCCTTTTTTAGTTATTCCTAACATCCTGTTTGTTTTGACTGCCACTGCACAGATGTCTTCAGAGAACTATCTATGATGACTCCAAGATCTCTTTCCTGATTAGTTGTAGCTAAATTAGCCCTCATCATATTGTATGTATAGTTGGGGTTATTTTTTCCAATGTGCATTACTTTACATTTATCCACAGTAAATTTCATTTGTCATTTTGTTGCCCAATCACTTAGTTTTGTGAGATCTTTTTGAAGTTCTTCACAGTCTGCGTTGGTCTTAACTATATTGAGCAGTTTAGTATCATCTGCAAACTTTGCCACCTCACTGTTTACCCCTTTTTCCAGAGGGTAGGATTGGTCCTAGGACTGACCCTTGGGAAACATTCTGAAAATTCTGACTGACCCTCTCCATTCTGAAAATTTACCATTTATTCCTACCCTTTGTTCCCTGTCTTTTAACCAGCTCTCAATCCATGAAAGGATCTTCCCTCTTATCCCATGACAACCTAATTTACGTAAGAGCCTTTGGTGAGGGACCTTGTCAAAGGCTTTCTGGAAATCTAAGTACACTATGTCCACTGGATCCCCCTTGTCCACGTTTGTTGACCCCTTCAAAGAACTCTAATAGATTAGTAAGACATGATTTCCCTTTACAGAAACCATGTTGACTTTTCCCAAACAATTTATGTTCTTTTATGGGTCTGACAATTTTATTCTTTACTATTGTTTCAACTAATTTGACCAGTACTGATGTTAGATTTACCGGTCTGTAATTGCCAGGATCACCTCTAGAGCCTCTTTTAAATATTGGCATTACATTAGCTATCTTCCAGTCATGGGGTACAGAAGCTGATTTAAAGGACAGGTTACAAAACAGTTAATAAATGTGAAATTGCACAACTGAGTTCTTTCAGAACTCTTGGGTGAATGCCATCTGGTCCCGGTGACTTGTTACTGTTAAGTTTATCAATTAATTTAAAAAACCTCCTCTAATGACACTTCAATCTGTGACAATTCCTCAGATTTGTCACCCAATCCTACTCCTATTTAATAGGAGTTTTGCCATCAGTTTTGAGTGGAAGCATGACTGGGGCCCAATTGCACATACATTCAAATACCATCCATCCAGAATGGATGCTCAGAGTAGAATGGAGAAAGGGCAGTTAATTAGGTGCTCATTAATCTCACTTCACCAGCTCAATTGGCAGTTTCCAACTTTAATTGTATTCTCATGTCTATTTAGAAACAAGTAGACATCATCTGAACTAAAATATTCTTTTGGTGGGTCCATGCCTTCAAAACCTGAATAATTCTAAAGTCTTCTCTTCTAGAATTTGTCATAACATTTAACTTTTGGAGATTTGCTGAAGACTTACACTTCTGCCCAGACTCTGCCTTCATGGCAGCATGTGGACAGCAGCTTCAGTGCTTCTGCCTTTTATCTACCTAAATGGGTTTTTTTTTTTTTGTTAAACTAATTTTTGGCGGCAGCAGTGAGCAGTGTTCTCCCTCCCAATCCCCCTCCTCTCCCCAGGCCAGTTTTTACTCCGATATTAGAATCCACCCAGAACCTCCACTGCAGTGCCTCCCTGCTAGCTCCTCAGCACCTTTTAGGAATGACAAAGAAGCCTTAAAAAAAGCACAGTATGATATCCAAACAGTGCTCCAGCTGTGATCTGGGACAGTCCCCCTCAGGAGTTGCCCTGAGTCAATCAGGCATGAGGATCCTATCCACCAGAGCAGCTGCAACAAACACGGGAATAAAGGACCAGGTGTCTCTGGGTAGGATGAAGAGGACCGCAATCAGCTGACTTAGGGGTAAGACCCACGGGACGCCTGGAGAACAGGGAAGTGAGACTTACAGGATCAAAATCCACCCCCCCCCCAATCTTAAAATGGGTCCTGAGTAGCCTGGAAAAAGCAGCAGGGCTCAAACAGCCCCCTGCTTCCCAATTTGGTCAGGACTCTGGAAGCATTTCCCCTCCCTGGGGGAATGCAACCCAGCAGGTGAGGAATCAAAAATCTGGAGAGGGGACTTCAGGCCCTTGGGAAAGCTAGCTGCAAAAGGCCTCACTAAAGCTGTGATGGAGCTAGTACGCTCTCTAAGCAAACAAAAAAGCAAATGCTAAAAAGGAGAAGAAAAAGCTTAAAATATCTAGAAGTCCTCTGATTCCTCCTCCACAGAGGATAGTGAATTGTCAGGCTCTGATTCCTATCAGGACTAGGGAAAACTCAGCCAAGGTCCACCCTCCCTGAGAAATGTCCCCCTAATACGTATGTATAAGTGGTTAAGAAAGCCAATCAGACCTCATTTTCTATTAGATGGTGTGTAATTAGCTTAAATGTTTGGTTTTGTAATCCCACTCTACAACAAATCAGACATGATATTATATAACAACATGTAATAAAGTGTTTAATGCCCACACACAGATAGCTGCCAGCTAAAATAGAAATTTTTTAAAAAAGGTATGAGGAAGCCCAGTTAGATTCCTGGGAGAAGTTGCTGTGCATAGAACAAGGTGAGTTGTGTTGTCCTCTGTAAAAAAAAAGTGTTAGAGGAGGAAAAAAACAAACAAAAAAAAACCTTTCTGCTATTTGGAACAGACTGGAACAAATATTGGTGGTTAGCTTGACACCGCCCCCCAGCCAAAAGTGTCATTTTGATTATACTTTGAATTTGTTATCTAGCAGAATGAGGTGGAAAGCATTTGTGCCGAACTGTCAGTTTTGCCACGTGGTTCCTCTCTTTCTGCAGCAAGTGCTTCATAAAGATAATGAACAGCCTCTGCAACTCCTAAACTTCTTTACATCAGGTAGGTAAGGTTTAGATGAGTGCAGAAAACAGCAAACTTTCACAATTAAGGAATCTGAAAGCATCCACTTGGATTAAAAGATTAGCATTTTTGGTGAGTGAAGAAAATTCAGTTTGTGTTCCAAGTTTAAGATTTTAATCACTTGGTCTCTTATGGCAGTGATACGTTTCTTTAACATAAATTCTTATTTCTGAAGAACATCTCTGAAAGCAGATGCATTGGTCCCATGATGTTAATTTCCTAGATGTATGCTGGAGTATTGCTGGTTTTACCTTGATGACTAAAACCACTAACTAGCTAGATGAACTTGCAAAGAGACAACAGGAGTGGGCTCTCGGCATCACTGATGTTTTCAGAGGGAGGAGAAGAGGGTCTGAGCAGAACTCTTGCCTTTGGTATTATGGTTTCTTTGTAACTGCCCTTTCTTATGATCTAATGTCACTCCCCACTTCAAGCCATAGGTTTAATGGAAAATAAGAATGCCTCACTGTCATCAGTACAGCAGGCAACTAGAACCAATGGAAAATAAAACACCAAGCACAATGGCTTTACCCTGTACCTTGTTGAAGCCTCTGTGCAAATGTTAGGCCTGTATTTTATCAGCTATGCCAGTGTCCAATGTGTGACTTCAGACTGTGTTAATATTGTTTAAGTAGTAAAAGTGAAAGTGGGTTGCCATGCCCACCCTGAATTCTCAACTAAAGAAACCTTTGCTGAAAAAGCCATGAGCAATCAAAGAACTCAGCAGTAAGAAAAGATGGACATTCTCTGCTCTGCCTATTAGCAATGGTTATCACTAACTATAAAGAAATATAGGCATAGCTAAGGGTGACTGTTGATTCCCTGCCTTCATGACACACTAGAACCATGCCTGTGACATTTTATTAAATAGAGCACAGGATCCCATCACATCTTGAACTTCACATGTTTATGTCCTCTCCCGGTAGAAGATGAGCAATAAATACTTCTTGGGAAGTGTAGGTGGATGAATGAAAATCAAAGGCATAGAGGAAACAACTAAAATCCAATCAAGTTGATGGTTGCTGCACTGAACAGGTCAAGTGCTTGATTCATTAGACTATATCTGGTGCAACAGGCAGGCAGATGAACAGAATTAGAGTTTAGTCCTGTGAGTCTCTGCCAAGATTTAACTCCTCAGGGAAGTGCTGTTGAAACTGCAGTTTGGTTTGTTTTTGTAAGATCTGTGGTTTGCCCATGAAGCCCAATCCAAGGTTGTCCGGATTGTGAAATCCTTTAGACTGGAATTTGTCCTGTCCACACCACAGTTATCAGAGGACTGGGCTCTTAAAAAAATACTTATTCTTCTGAGATTCCTTGCATCTCCTCCATCTCCCTCTTGATTTTTTCATCCTGAGACAGCAAAGAAAGAAATGATAAACATCACAATGGCCAGTGGGTTTAATCCAGTCCCATTTACAAAAGTAAAGGTTACTCACTTGGTTTCATTTTCTTATTCAACTTTTTTTTTTTTTTAAAGCAAACTTCTCATATCCCTCCTCCTACCTTATACATGTCTTTATAGTTGTTTTTAAAATTCTATTCAGGTTTTCCAAGAAGTAAGAGGAAGTCTTCCTTCTTATTTCTTTTTCACTTCTGAAAGCACAGAATTGTGAACCAGGAACTCTGGGGTTCTAACCTTGGCTTTCATGCAGACCCTTTGTTGAACTGGGCAAGCCACTTCATCTCTTTGCCTCTGTTTTTCCATCAGTATGATCAAGTTACCTATGTACTTTATGGGGTGAAGAGGATGAATGTGTGCAATTACATTAAAAATAAAAGCCACTATATAAATATTATTTGGACCACCTTACTAGACCCTTGTTTTCCTGTTTGTGGGATGCTGCTCTTTTCTTTATGTCATCTCAGAAAAGGGAAGTAAATGCTCACAAGTCCTTGATTTTGTCTCTTTCCTGAATTCCCCCTCCCTCCCCCCCCCGCTTTTCTTAAGTTTTATTCCTCTAATATACTGCTTATTCTTTTGGAATATCTCCTGTTTCCAGTTAACAAATATTTCATCCTAGTTCTGTCAAGAGGAACTTGAGCTGAGGAAGCTACTCATTTGGCAGAATATGGCCATTTCCTGTTCACATTCTGGAATTCACCAGTTTGATACCCCAGTTTCCTTCAGTTTGGCAACATTTAGCAGCTGAGTACCTTCATGCAGTAATGGACAATGCTCTGGAGGTGGCAGCACTGTCAAGTCAGCATGTTGCAGATGGTTGGCTGAGACTCCCTACCTACCTGCGGCCTGAACCCCAGCCGAATAATTTGGCTACAGCAACACAGTCTAATGACAGATTTTAAATAATGCTGCCTTACATGTCAGTGTTTATTCAATAATACAGAGAATGAAGGAGTAAGATCTGGCTGACTTGTATAGATTACTTTACTTGCATTTTTTATAATTATGATGTAAACAACATCTGATTACAAGTAATTTGGGGGGTTTCTGATCAGTCCTTGACTAACGGTAATAAATTGGCAATACCCACCCATAACTATTTCACCACACAGTAGGCAGGGTGAACCTACTGTCAAGCCAGTGTAAGGGAGGATATTAGCCTATCAGTTCAGTTTCATCTGTTGTCTCAAATGCATGGCAATCAAGTGATACTCAAATTGTGGCTATAATGAGAAAGCTATATAAAAAGGCACCACGTTATTCAGATCTGCTTTTTTGTTGTTGTAGTACTCAGTCATATCTACTTTAATGACAAAAAAATACATTTTTACAGCTGCTAGCACTGCAAAGCCAACAGAGACAGCTATAGGAAAGTGAGATGGATTCTATTCTATTTGTGTATCATCAAAACAGTTATAGCAAGATCCTCCAAATGGAATGTATCATAACCTAAAGAGAAAAATATCTGTTTAACTTTTGAATTCCAAGCTGAATTAGCAGTAGTTCAACCAACAGGTTTTGGGCTTTTTTTTTTTTTTTTTTTAAACTTGTAACCTGGAAAGATTCATATGGAAAACTGAGCCCCATCATGCCATTCTCACATAGTCCTTTTTTCAGAGGCTAGCCACATTTGACAGAGAAGGGTGAGACACAATCAGTTATAAAGACCTGAACATTTTTTACATATATAATATAAATATATATAAGTAAATATGGTGTGATATATTTCTCCTACCATGCCATATGCTAAAATTTAAAAAGATACAGATGTCTTCCCATGCCTGAGGTATTTAACATATTCCATATGTCAGACAATATTAATAGTCATGGAAGCTTACC
The DNA here is from genome assembly GCF_016161935.1 of Mauremys reevesii. Lineage (NCBI taxonomy): Eukaryota > Metazoa > Chordata > Testudines > Geoemydidae > Mauremys > Mauremys reevesii. The sequence continues at coordinate 59,745,498 of NC_052626.1, forward strand.
TAAAGTTACTAAGTTGTATTTCCACCTTTTTTTGCCAACTGTTCTTTCTGGTAGTTTTTAGTTTGCTAAAGCTACTAGGACAGTCATACATGGATACAGTATCAACCACTCAATGGCTTTCATTAGGTTGCTCGATCACTTGGGGAATTCTGAAACTATGTGCAATGAAAAGGCAAGTGTCTGGGCTAAGGAACAGACAACTATAAAGTGATAAGATAGAACATCTTTGAAGGTGAAGACAAAATGAGCGAGCTTAGAGACCTCTCTCCCAACTCTCCAAATCAGGATTGAGGTATACACACGCACAAGGAACTTTTGCTGTATCTTTCTGTGAACTTCAGTCTCCAGGGCTCTCAACCCATCAACTCTTACCAGCAGTAAATTCACAAAAGCATACAATTTAAAGAGAAAGTTCACTAGTGGACTACAGTGTGTGAAGTTTTAGCATAGATTAAAGTTTGCCATACACTTAAATAAGAAGTGCTCAAAGATAGGGTTTGAGGAAGTTTATGTCTAAGCCTGTTTAAACATAGTTTGTATACTATAAAATAAGAATTATCTACAAATTTTTAATAAGTTACTACCACCCAAATTGTTAGTTTAAATACTGATTTTAATAGGAGTCCATCATAACATTTTGAAGGGCTTACGCAATAAATATTCAAAACAATATTTCCATATAAACACTTGGCCATCACATTACCTGATTTGGATCTCTCATAAAATTGCCCAGTGACTACTTTTACCAAATTATCAATTTCACAGATGGATAGAACATTTATTCAATATCACTTACCTGATCCCAGAGGTCAAATGCATATAAAAGTCTATAGATGGATCTAAAATTAAGTTTTAAAGGGTTTTTTGTTACATAATCATATTGGAGTGTCAGCGAGATAAAGAGCAGAAATTGCTACCTCATTTGTGATAACTGGCAGCTCTGAAGCCAGATTCATCCAGTGAACAGCTGCAGAGTTATTCCCCAGGTCTCTGTAGCACTGTAAAGAAAAATGGCAATAGCGATAAGTGTCAAGAAACAGGAAAACAGATGTCAGTCAGCAACTCTGAGGGATTGGAGAAGTCAGCTTGTAATTGATGAAAAGGGCTCTTCACACCTCCTAAACACCTACATTCAGCAATTCAGCTCTGCCATCTTTCCTGTAGACCTCTTTGTACAAAGCACTATAAACGATACCATGTCACAAAATAATTAATTTAATTTTGATAGGTGGTTTTACAGTCCCTTATTCCTCCCCCAATATGGGCACCATTTCCCTGACCTTGTTCTTTTCTAGAAATATACTATTTTTTTCACTGTTCTCACTATTCCTTGAGTCACCTAGATAGCTAGTGTGCAGTATGGACTCCCATACCTACAGAGTAAGTGTGTCATTTTATCATGTGCCTTCGTCTTCAACAGCCTGGAAACAAGAGTCCCAAACTCAATTCCAAGCTCTGACACCTACTGTCAAACTTGACAGACTTTTAAAATTAGACAGAGTTTCTAAACCTCCTTCCCCTCACCTTCAACAGCACCAAAAGCAGTTACCCCATTGGCATAAGCAGGCCCAAGTTTTCTTAATATGAACTCTAACTCCATCTAAGCAAGTGGGACAACTCTTTCCAATGCTGACTGCAAGAGAAGCCATGTTCTGGACCGTCTGTATTATGTAGCAAGCTGGAATTCAATTCTGCAGCAGAGCCCTCGAGGTTCTGTAGTGCTCTAAATTAGTTTAGAACATATTCTGGAGAAGTTTCAGGTAATTTTAATAAAAATTTCAAATTTTTAATAGGTGACTAATGCAATTAGTATACAATTCCTTCTGATTTTAGTTCTCAATTAAATTCAGTTATTTTTACACTGCTCCATAATTTTCATTTTTCTCGTGCTACATATTTACGCCCATAACTCCTAACTGCCTTGTAGAAATTGTCATGGAGGAAAGCTGGAGGCTTTGGCAGCTGGATAGCGACATTTGAACTTCTAGTTCCCAGAGAGTAATGGGAGGCAGTTTGAGATTGTGGGAGATGCATGTTATCTAAAGAGATTGTTGCTACAGGGGATCAGCAGTGAAAGTTAGCAATGCTGATGCTTGTTATTAGTTTCAAGAGCTGACACTCCATTGGGATTGATGGGTCAGTTCACACCTCTCAGAGCTACTGTTTCAGGCTCTTAAATTTAATGACATCTTTAAATATAGTTCACATTTTTAAACAGTTAAGGGCTATAATTTTTTTTTTTGTTGTTTTTAAGCTTGGACTCAGGAACACAAACTGTCAATGGATAGATTCTATGGTGACCAGACAGCAAACGTGAAAAACTGGGATGGAGGTGGATGGTAATAGGAGCCTATATAAGAAAAAGACCCAAAAATCAGGACTGTCCCTATAAAATCGGGACATATGGTCACCCTAATAGATTCTGCTACTTATTTATGAATTCAGGAAATATCATGTTCGATACTTGTCCAAAATGCTCCAATTCTCAGCATTAGGTCCAGAGTCTCAGAAAGCAACTGCACAGCAGGTTTCTTTTCCTCTTCTGCATTTTGACCCCTTAGTTAAATTCTACTTCATTCAAAGTAATTAAATATCAAGTGAATTTAGAAATCCTATGATCAGATATTCAACTCAAGAAGACATTGTGGGATTTGGGGAAAGAGACAAAGCACATTGGGACCCCTACCAAATTCTCTGGTAGGTTGTGTCTTCAGAATATTCCCTCTTCTAAAACAAAAGCACTTCTGTCAGAAACATCATGTGTGTTTTATTAGGATAACAGTTAATCTAGTCATTATGGGGAGGTGTGACAAAGTGGCAATTTTCTGTAATATTTTTATGAATCCTATGTGTGCTCCAATTTCCTCCTATACTTTGCACTGCTACCCGGTGGTGGTGGGGAAAAGGATTAAATTTGTTCTCAGGGCAGATTAAGAGACATGGGGGAGGGGGGAATGTCTGTGTGGTTTGAGCAGACTGCATGGGTCATTAAAAGGACTGGCCCAGGCCTACCCATATCAGTAGACAATCCAACAGAACAATGGAAAACGCCAATCACCATAACACTGACACCTAACCACCACCAACCCAGAGGGAGGAGGATTTCCCTGCCCCTCAGCAAGGAAGCTGAGCAGAGACCCCAGCTTGGGAACAAAGGACAGATGTGTCAGGTGGGAGAAGAGAGCTGGTTTCTGGGAGAGGTTGGGACTGACTAAGGAAGTCTAAGGAGACAGAGCCTGAAAATGGAGTTCAATGCAACTTGGCTGGTAAATTGCTCCAGCTTGACTAGAATGGACTATGTTTTACCCTTTCTCTGTGCTACCTTAAGGACATCCAATGCTGAGTTCCAGTTCACTGCTTGGGTGTCACTGCAAATACTTGCTGAGGCGCATTCATCCCTAAAGATTGTACAAGTCTCTACCAGGTGTTTATCTTGGGCCTGGTCTACACTACAGAGTTAGGTTGAGGTAAGGCAGCTTATGTCGACCTATGTCAGCATCTACACTACAGCCTTGCTCCAGCCAATATAAGTGCCCCACTACATCAACATAACTCCACCTCCACAAAAGGCATATGGCTTATGCCGGTGTAGTTAGGGTCATACAGTGTCTGTGTAGGCACTCCATTACTTACATCAGCTGTTGGCTGTTATTCTTGTCAATTTCATGGCTCCATGGCCGTGAAATTGACAAGGAATACTGGTAGGTTCCCTTCTGTGTAACACCCCTGTCCCCTCCCACGCCAGACTCACAGCTGTGCTGTCACCCTGAAGTGGATGGGGGGCTCTCAGCTCCCTGCAGAGCTAATTAGCTGGTGCCCAGGTTGGGCTCCCAGCGCTTTCCCCCATCCCCCCCGGGCAGCTGGGCAGCTTCATGGGGAGCTGAGAGTCCCAGCAGCAGCCAGGCTCCTGGCAGGGAGTTATGTGGGGAGCCAAGAGCCCAAGATATCAGCCCCGACACTTCCCCTCTTAAGTCGCTGGAAGTGCTCCTGGTGAGGACGTGCACCACCGACAGAAGCGGGGTGGTGTCGACATGAAAAGTGCAGTAATTACTGTGGTGGCTGTAAGTCGACCTATTTTGTAGTGTAGACATGCCCTCTGAGTTGGATTCACTGAACAGAGCTCACCATGTGAAGCAGAAGTTCTGGAAGCCAGAGGCTCAATCTAGGAAGCAGTGAGGTTGCAGGGCCTATCCTGAAGGAAAAGGGGGACTCCTTGAGGTCTGGCACACTGGAGGGTTTCCTCCAAGAGACTATTTAAAAGCTGGGGCATAGTGCAGATCCTGTGGATCTGTGACAGGAAGTTACAATTTAACCACATTAAAGCCCTAAATGAGAAATTTTCCGGTAACTCTTAAAATGTTAGCTGAATAATTAAGGTAAAAGCATAAGATTTTCCAATTATGGGACTGTGCAAAAGTTGCTGCCCCCTTCTATTAAGCATGGAAGTAGTAGTGTGGTGGTGGTTTTTATTCTTAAAAGGGGGCATGCAGGAAAGATGAGGATTTTGAATATGCACAGATACAGGCTTGGTGTGGCAACAAATGGGAAAAAAATACCTACAAGAATTTTCACTTTAGTAAATACTAAAAGGATTTGGAAACTGAAGGTGATGCTCATTTGCCGGTGGGAAATTTAATCTAATGGGATACATAATAATTTCCATTCCTACACAGGCACATATAGCCAGACACGGTATGTCAAAGGCAGAACTGTGGTAGGTGCAAGGGCCTCTAAGCACCTATTAGCTCCCTTCCTGGTTTGAGATCACTTTCTATGTTTCACAAAATAGATTTTTCTTGTCAAATAAACTCTTCACCTAGTTTCAAATGCTAATAAATTCCAGGCTGGGAAATGAACCTTAAACTTGCATGCTACCCAGATAAAATTTACATTCTTTGGGAACTGGGAATACAGTGATTTCACAGAAAATGACTACAGCTACACTTTGCTACGCCCACTCTGGCTGCTGTTACTAAAGCTGTTTGGGCTTTAAATATTTCCTAGACTCCAACAGGAGGCCAAAGGAACTAAGCATCAGTTTTAGCATTTAAAAAAGAGTCAAAAACAGTTATTTCCCTCAACACAAACAACATCAAAATCAGCAGATCCTCTGCTTCAGGCCAGCACATTCATGGTCTGTTTAATCACTACCATCCGTGCTGGCAAAAAGAGGCTCAAACTGGGTATTTCACTCTTTCCCTGACTCTCTCCATGCACACAGCTTAAATGCGAGGATCAGTAAACAGATATGGCTCAGAAGTTAACAGCGTTAATTTTTAACAGAAAAAATTCTGAGTAAAGTATCCTGGGTGCCCCTTGGAAGATCTATAAAGGCAAAATAACCAAAGAAAGAGCAGCTTAGAGTTCCATATCCTCCTGCCCCAGATGAATTGCTATCTCCTTGCCCATTTGTAAAAAAAAAACAACACACACACAAAACCCCCCCCCCACAATATTAACGTATAAGTGACTATATTTATATACAACACTTTGCATTTCTACAGCATCTATCATCCATGGACCTCCAAATGCTTTACATACCCGCCTTGCCATACAAGTATATAGACTGAAGAGAACAAAATTAACTGCTCTAGTGTAATAAATGACGTGTTACCTTAGAAATGTACACCCTTCCTGCTTTGGAAAATCCTGGGCTCAGCTCTTCAGCCTACAAAGGAAGTGGGAGGGAGAGGAGGGGAAGAGAGAGAGAAGGATTCAATAGGATATCAGAAGGACCCAAACTGAACAGTTTTTTATTACAACTCAAACAGAAATGTTGCCTTTAACACATGGGGCTGACTTACACACAGTTTGTGCATCAATTTAGCTTATCTGTTTACAAACAGATGGAGTTAAATTGGTGCAATCCCCCCAAGAGTACTTTATATCAATTTAGCTTAATTAGGAACAGATCACCCCTCGGAATTCCACAAAGTGTCTGAGATTCAATGAGCAACATTTATGTCCTACTCTAATATTACACACTAAAAACTACATTAAAAAGAATAATAAGGTTGCAAAGTCATACGCTCAAAAGTTAGGAAACGCCAAAATTAAGATTGCCTGTGGAGGCCTACTTCATCCCCCTTGCGCTTAAGCATTACAAGATAAAATTCAATTTTTTGACTCATCAGATCTGTCTCCTCCTCCCTCATGGGTCCCAATCTCCCCCACCTCAACTTCTAAACTCACTTCTTCTCTCTACCCCGCCAGCCTTCAGTTCCAGTCTCCATCCCCCAGGCTCATGGTTCCAAACTATTTACCACCCAGTCCACCAGCTCAAGCCCCTGTCCCTTCTTCATTCAAATGAGGCAGCTTCCTCCTCCATGCCACTTAAGCTGGGGAGTGAGGAGGGGGACAATGGATGATAATGAAAGCACAAAAGAGGCAGTCTGCCTTGCTCAGTTCTGGTGGCTGGACCCGGAACTGACCCAGCCTGCAGCAGCCCAGATCTGCAATTGCAGGAAGTCCTGCTCAGCCCCAAGCTGGAACAACCTCAGAGTAGTGGATGGAATCTTTTAAGTTTTTAGCTATGAAGCTTCAGTAAGTCTGAGCCTGTGCAAATTGTGATTTTTTAAAAGGTTTAGAACATAAATTTGGACAGATTTTTAAAGGGATGGCAAAAGGCCACCCCTTGCCGAATTGCAATTCCCTGTTCCAAAACATGGGGGTGTGATGGCTTGTCAAACACAAATCAGATTTTTTTTTAAATGAGCAAATACATTTTTCCCCTAGCCTTGTTCTCAGAAATTAATGGACTATATTTGGACAGCTTTTTTTTTTAATTCATCCTGAGGCAGACACCCAGCATGAAAAATTTCAGCCTGAAAAGTTACAGTCCAGCAGAGTTATAAACAACTGAAAAACAGGATCTTGTACACCTCTACCCCAATATAACATGACCCAATATAACACAAATTCAGATATAACACGGTAAAGCAGTGCTCCGCGGGAGGTGGGGGGCTGCGCGCTCCAGCAGATCAAAGCAAGTTCAATATTATGCGGTTTCACCTATAACACGGTAAGATTTTTTGGCTCCCAAGAACAGCGTTATATCAGGGTAGAGGTGTAATAGGAAGTGTTGGGCAACCTTAATAGGCAGTGCTGCCAGCCCCACCTATAAATTGTAGAGTAATAGGTGCATGCATTTCTGTAACATACTTCTTTAGAGTATTCAAAAGCACTCTATACCAGCAGAGTCCAAATTAGGATAGTATGTTTAACTGATTCATATCAACAGACTCCAGCAACAGTTAAGTATTAGAGCTATAAATTTAAGAGTTTCCTTGCCCCATAGATTTCAGTACCTTTAAAAGGTTCTGCAATGCATCATGGACAGTGGCTGTAGGGGGTGCTTCATACAAGGCAGAAGCAGTCTTTCTTTCAAGCCATCCCAGATGAGCGATCTGCACAGAAATAGTAACATGAAACTATCAGCAAGGAAGTCAGTAGCCAGCATGCATCCCTAGGAATTCACACAGCATATGCAAAGCATACAGGGACACTTTCATATCCACAGTATCTGCTGCAACATCAAAGTCACATCAAAACCTTTTTGCTAACATCAACTGACTCTGCCCAGGTACACAAATCAATCCATCTGCAGAACTTGCATTTCTTCCCCCACTGCCTCTACCACCATTTTACAGTTTTGGCCGATTAACAGTGATACAAATATGGCTCAGAATAAAAGTTGTCCCCACAACTGGATTTCTATGGCTAAGAAGCTCTCTGGACTGTTTAAAATCTGACCATCACCTTATTATAACCACATTTGTTTCTGGTGACTCACCTGCACACCAGAGCAGACCCATGTTCTCCCCCTCCAAAAAGAAAAAAATGGGGGGATTAAGTCTTGTACCTGAGTATGCCTTTACCATACACACACAGACCTCGAGAGGCAAACTCAAGTCTTTCCACCACCAAACACCCTCTGAAAAGCAGGCAGCAGTATAGTTATAGTACTTACTCCCTGAAATCTCATTGTCCTGCTCCCAACTCTCTTACCCACCTGAAATAAGCCTCCAGCAGCCATACAACTCTTTACTATAATTCCATAGAACAAGGAATTGCTATTTCAGAAAACATCTCAGAACATCTTCCCCACTATAAGACTCTCACAATATGCAGAAATCAAGGCTATTAAGGGAATGTGGTGGAGGGGGGAAAATGTTTTTGCAACTCCAGCAGAAGAGGTAATTAACTTGGTGCCAAAGGATCAAAATCTTTGTAACCAGAGCTTCTGTCCTAAATGCACAGGCAGCGAGACAGACTAGAGCTAAATGACACAGGACCTGGGTTAGACAGGAAGAAGGACAATAAGACAGGATGCTCAGGTAAGTAGACAGAAAGGGGCCTCGTTTGAAATACTGACAGTACAGACAGCGGGTAGTGGGATCAAGCCTTCAGATGGGGACAGAACAAGGAGTAGTAATATGGCTGAGTGTGAATGTCAGTACAGGCAGAGTAAAGGACTTAGAGCAGAGCGTCCTTCTGGATATCAAAAAATCAAACTAGGTTAGCCACACTTCAGCAGCCCAGCTGCAGCAAGTACGCCAATTATCTCAGCTAGAATTGCCAATGTGATTTCACTTTTAACAATAGCAAAGGACTTCCAACTCATAAATGAAGGATTGGAAGGTCACAACAAATTCTTATTTCTTTTTATAGATACTAAAACTGAATGATAGTATCTGACTCCAAGCTTTGCCTTCTTGAGAATTATAAAGCAACCAATACGCATCTAATACTTGCAACACTTTCTAGCAGAGGCAGAGGAAACACATGCATAGATGTACTGTATGCAGGAGCCTTGGCCAGCCCCAGAATATCCTTGCTCACATCTATGTGTGCTTAAGAGATTGGAGGTGGTTTGTTTTTACTGGAGTAAAGCATGGGAAAAAGAAAGAGCATGAGCTAGTCTGCAACCAGTGCTTTTCTTGAACTATTTTCTCTTCCACTTCCCAGGGCCCCTGCAATGATTAAAGAGCTGATTCAGGGGCAGGAAACTCTCCAGAATTCTGATTTTTTTCAGTGTGAAAGCACTACTTTTAGCAAAGTGATTGTGTTTATCTGCCAGCTGGCAGAAATAGAGAGGAAAAAAAGGGGAGCAGAATTATGTAATCATTATTAACAAAGCTTAGAGGCAAGAAAGTCAGTAGCTTTCACTCAACATTAATGGTAAGAAAGAAGAGGTACAGCAAATACTTTAAAAGCTCTTTACTGATGCAAAGGGCAAGTACTCTAACAGCAGGAACAACTGGCCTTGCCAAAGTGAGCCACCATTCCCCAAGCTCTATTTTAAAAAGAAATCTAGCCAATTGCATTCTAATATCATGGTTCCTACCCTCCACTGTTGATCATTAGTCCTGGACTAGTGCATGGAAAAGGTCTACTTACTCCTGGAGGAATTCTGTACCACTGCGTGTGTGCAGAATTCATATTCATGCAGATTTCTTTGCTTCCCATCAGAAAAATGACTTTGACGGGGAAGCAAAGGGAAGCCTTAAGAGCGGTCACACACACCCCGGCAGCACAGGCGTGTCATTTTGGGAGCCTGGAGCAGCTTGCAGAGGTGTAAATCACTGCAGCAGTAGCAGCTGGGGGGAGGCAGGCGGGAGGGGAAGAGAAGGGGAAGTAAAGTACACCCTGATACCCAGACCCCCACGTTGAGCCTCAGCAACCAGAAACCCCCTGCCTCATCCCCTGCACTCAAACCCCCACCTCAGCAAGCCTCACCCTTGCATCTGGAGCCCCCACGCACCCAGAGACCCCACTGAGCTGCAGCCCCCAAACCCAGACCTTTCCAGCCTCACTCCAGCCAGTGGTTCCTATCCTGCGCCGGGCTCAGCTGCTAGTCCTGGCTGGGCTGGGGGAGGATGAGGAGCATACTCTCTCTGCATGGGAGTGGCCGGGGCTGGGTCAGGCCCACTCCCAGAAACCTCCATGAATCTGCACCCCTCAGACCCTGCTTCCTGCCCGCATTGCTCCTCAGCAGCAGGGGGAGGGGTCAATATGCAGGGAGCTGCTCTCCCATCTCCCAACATGCAGATCCCCACCCCTTGCAGACTACCCCCTGCCAAGCCCTATCCCCCTGCATCCGGACCCGCCCCCACCCCGACAAGCCCCAACCCCCTGCACCCAGACCACCCACCACTGAGCCTCTCTGTACTCAAACCCCAACGATCCCAACCTCCATGCTCCTGGACCATCCCACAGCCCCCTACACCTGGATTCCGCCCCATCCCCTGCTGAGCCCCAACCAGCTGCACATGGACCCCCAGCCCACCAACCCCCCCCCCCACCTCCAGCTCCCCCCTCCACTGAGCCCCAACCACCTTTGCCTGGACCCCCCTGCAGAGTCCCATTGCCACTGCACCTTGAACCCCCCCCACCAGCCCCTGTGCATCCAGATTCCCGCCCCCCGTACTCTCTCGCTGAGCTGTCTGCACCCAGATTGCCCCACACAGAACCCTCTCATCCCACCCTAAGCCCCTCCACACCTGGTGCGCCTGGCACAGGGTTGCTAACCCTGGTGAATTGCTTCACCTGCTACTCTTGAGGGGAATTCTGCACCAAAAAAATAAAAATTCTGTGCACAATATTTTAAAATTCTGCAAATTTTGTCAATAAAATAAATGCTGAGGCTCTAGCATGGCAGCGAGGAACACAGGAGGTTGGAGATCATCCTGCAGCCCTCCTCCCCCATTCTGGGACATGGACCTTTGGGGCAGGGATGCAGGGTCAGGTGCAGCCCCACTGCACAGTCTGTCTCTGGGGAGGTTGCAAGGTGATCTCCCACCTCCATGCAGCCAGTGGCCTGTGTTCCCCACTGCCATGCTGGAGCATCCACATTTATTTACTGACAAATAAAATTTGCAAAATTTTAAATTACTGTGCGCAGAATTTTTTGGAGGGGCATAGAATTCTCTCAGGTATATCTACTGCTCTTGAAAGCATTTGCTCTCAACATTCCCTCCCACATGATTGTGGTAACTGAGCTCTCATGCACTGCTTGAAACTGCTTTGATTTAACAATTAAAAGCTTGGATTCCAAGTGGTAAGATAGCAGAAGGCATTGATTTATAGCGCTAGCAGTTAGAGAGAAAGATTGCTTAAATCACAGGTATTCAAGTGGAAGAATAACTCAGATGGGAATCTGAATGACAAATTCTATGGTTAAGTATGTTGTGCCCTGGCAGGCCTTAAACATTAATGCATTATCTCATTTGCAAGCTGGGTTGCCAATCATATGAGAACATTCCTTTATAGTCCTTGCAGTATGAAAGATTTCTGAACTTCAAGTATATCACACTTGAGTTACAGTGTTTTTTAGCACTGTTCCAGGACTGAATATAGGAAGCCCTGGACCTCCCATAAGGATAATTTTCAATCTATATGTATAAACAGGGAGCTTAGGAAACAAGGCCATTTCTATGAGGGTGTATTAGGGTTTTCTAATGCAGTATGCAAATTCAACAACTGAATAGAATTCCCCTAAGACTTATGGCTGTTGGATTGAATTCCCCATCATTTTCATGCAAATGGAAGATCATCTTCCAGAGAAGAAAAAGGTAATATGATTTAGAACATTCAGGAAATCAGGAGTACAGGTTGAAGAAAGCTATTTACCTGGTAACACCACCTGCCCAGAAGATAGTAAGACTTGGGGTCATCTGGTTTCAGGGCAATTGCTTTATCAACATGTTCCTAAAGAAAACCAGAGCCAAGACACAGAATTAATTTATGATACAATCATTGTAGACCATAAACGGGGGAGGGAGAAGAGAATCAGTGACGTAAGTGCCACTGCTCAATAAAAATCATGGTTGGAAAAGTTCTATTTTAAGCAAATATAGTAAACTCAAAAAATGCTGTTTTCGCAGCCTTCAAAAACTGAAGTTATGTATTTGTCTACCAGCACGGGCATCAACAGTGCAGGCCTCCTGCTCATTATTCTGCCAACATCTCCTAGCCTGGAAGCAGAGGGGCTGCTACCAAGGGTGAAAGGATATTTCTTTTTCCATGCCCATTCAATCCTTAACTTCTTCGCAAAGTGGTGGTGGTGTTGAGATTTTGCAGAGTAAAAACTGGACTGAAACAACTCACTCATTTCACAAAGGCCAACTCTAAGACTGGACTGTTGTCATTTTCTTCCACAATTCAGGCCACCTACCTTTTGAATCCCTCCATTGGATTCTTATAATTTAGCACATAAAATTCTAAACCAATCTTCCTTGCTTCCCACCCTAGAGGCAAGCTCTGAATAACTTGCATATATAAAGCAGCTGCTCTTTACTCACCTTAAAAACATACCCAGCTTGAATACGCTTCTGAATACTTTCATGTTCCGAGAACTGGCCACAAAGAATAGCATACCTACATAGAAACAAGTCCACAACAAAAAGTCACATATTGTCACAATTCCCAATAATGGTTTACATTTCCTTCCAAAGATCTTAAAGGGCTTTACAAACATCAGTTAAGCCTCACAACTTTTCTTCAAAAAAGGGAAGTATGACATGTTTTCCAGATTGAGAAATAAAAGCATGAGAGAATCAGTGACTTGTCCAAGGTGTGCAAACAACTCAATAGCAGAACAGTGACTAGATCTCAGGAGTCCTGACTTGAGTCCCCTCTTCAATCACCAGACAACATTTCCTCTATGTAAGAAAGAATAGCATACTTATTTTACAACATGGCTCCCTCTTCCCTTGTCAACTAAACAGTGTCAAAATACTGGCACTAGGGTAACTGAAGAGTGAATAGCAACACTAACAGGTTATTAGGTGGATGACTATCCATGCACAAGCGAAGACATGGAGCTTGCTGGAGGAGGTATGGAATCCTACTTTGAGTAAAAATATATTCTTAAAGTATGCCCACCTCCCTTAGCCCAAGAGCACCTCCACCCCTGGAAAACAAAGATAGCAAGCATTTTCAGTGATCCAAGCTCAGGCTAATGTAGTTAATAGTTAACATGAAGCCATTTAGTTATGCCCCAAAACTGTCCCGTAAAGAAGCTAGTAATTTTAGACTCCTCTAAGAAACAACTAACAAAAAAGATGGAAACAAGATTACAATTCCATTGGCAGCCATTTTTCAATAGCTAAAGTTCTATTCGCTCAACTATGCTGACAGATACTCTGCCCTCTCACCTTACCGTCCGAGTTCCTTGAACTAGCCTTGGTGCTGTTGACCCTGGCAGTTGTTCATAATGCTGCGTCACAAAAATCTTTTGAATCTCTGTTTAAAGTCATGACGAATTTAGGTCACAAAGCTTTGCTTCCCCTATTACACCTGCCACTTCCAAATGCTTGAACTAACTTTTCAAGGTGCCAACTATGATGCAAAATAAGTTCTGTCTTCTCTTCTGCTTCTTTCTTTTTCAAATTCCTTTCAGCCCCTCCCAGCAACACACATGACTGATAGCACTTATACATCTACTGCTAGTAACATCAATTCCCAACTAGGAGAGCATGCCAGGCTCCTTCAGTGTTAGTACAGGGATTAGTCAAGAGAAGGACTGCATATTCAGAATACAGGACTGTTCCCAAGATGATACAGTATCTGTTTTACAGAACCTGAGTGTAAGCATGACGCAATTTTGTACTTTGAACATCATAATGATAAATGTATGTTAGAATTAAGATGTTTCCATACTCTGGTCCAATACTGAAGTTCTGATTTCCATTGCTAATTCCAGACATCAGTAGAGTAATGCCTTATTGGATGGATTCCCGGTCCAAACTGGAAAAGCAGTAGCAGCACTTCGCCACACTCCACCCAATGGAGATGCCACTCGCAGATGTCTGAAATATGATTGTGCATAATCTGCTGGGCTACTTGGGTTTGGCTCCTACTCAGTGGCATATGGATACACCCATGAACAAGGCTGGATTATAATTTAGGAACAAGAGGCACATGCCTAGGGCATCAGAATCTGAGCCTTTTCCCCCCCTTAAAGAAAATTAACGAAATAAAAATTCTAGCTCTAATGGTTGTGAAGAAAAGCTCTGAAATGTGACCACAAAGTGTAACTGATGCAGGCATGTCTGCCTGAGCTTGCAGGTAGCTTCCGGCAGAGGGAGGAGCAACAGCTACTAGAGCCAGTGGAAGCCATTTGGCCCTACAACCACCACCAGAACAGACCATACTCCACAAAGATTTTGGAGGTGAGGGAATTGGATACTTCTAGAGCCCAGGCCTAGGCCTGTAGAGCTACCACGCAGCTGATATCTCCAGGCTGCTACCCAGTGGCAAGTGTAATCAACTTGCGCTCCACTTCCCATGACCTGCTGTGAACACAGATCATATAAAATTCCACCTCAAGGGTTTGACATACAGCAGGCCCATAGCGCCTGATTCGCTCCCTGCACTATATAAACCCACAGGCATTCCAGGAACTGTCCAGTCAACAGTGTGAATCTTCTGTAGCTATCATGACTGTTCTTGCTCCTTGCTCTTGAACTTCTGGCTTGATCTGGACTTTGCCTCCTGACTCTGACTCTTGGTATTGACCCTGGCCTGGACCAGACTACAAACTCCACTGCTGCTCCCAGCCTCTGTTTTTCCCCTGCACTGACCCTTGGCCTGACTGCCCTTGTTGGGATTTTGATACACTGGGTTCCATTGATCCCCTCTGGTCTTTCGACTTCATGGATCATAATGAGGAAGAAAAAAAAATTGTGGTACTCCCCCAAGTGCCACCCACTCATGGCACCAAAACAGACTGTGCAGAACTTCATAGTATGGCTGTCCCTCTCCTTCTCACGTTTTGATGAACATAGTGAAATAGTTAATGTTTGATATTTAAATCACCATTGGACAACTGAGTGATCATTCTGCTGAGATGAGTGGGGGAAACTCATCCTTCTCAGAGATTTTGCAGAGAACCTGAAACACTTGGGTAGGCATTGCTGCACTGACTACACCCAGGTCAGATTTTAAAGGTTTTATTAGCAACCATAGACGCTAAGAATTACTTTATTTTTTTTAAAATGAGGTATGACATTTTGAACAAGATGACAGCCTGAAAACACCCACCTACCCCACCCCTGGTCACTAATCCAGTCCAATTAGAGCCCTGGGTGAACTCTGCTAGACAGCTACACAGATTTCAACTTGTGCTGTATTCAGCTGCTAGAATTATTACCTATACCAGGTGTTGTCAATACAGGTCAGGGGACTGGACTAGATGACCTCTCGAGGCCCCTTCCAGTCCTACAATTCTATGATTCACCTGACCTAAGAAATCTGTAAACTGTGTTGCTATAATATTGCTTATGTCAATAAAATTAACAGAGAATAGAGAATTAAAAACTATGTATTAAGAGATCGCTAAACTGGCTCTTGATTATGATCCCAGTATTAAAGACAATAGGCCAAACCTAGCTTGCACATTTTAGCTTTATACTAGAACCTACTGTTCCAAGTTGTGCCTTGAGTTCCAGGGGTGTCAGCTTGTTGGGTGTCAGCCTGTTGGTGATTCTTAACTATCTGTAAGGCTATTTCAGAGTCTTCTCATTGTGCCTTTTAGATCTGGAATTCCCCTCCTCAGTCAGTTTGCAATGCCAATATGGTTTCTACTTCATCTCTTTCATTTGTTTAATTTGGCTTGTTCTTCAATATATGAGCTGTTCATTTTAATTCATTTTGCAAAGTGCCTTGGGATGCACTTTGAGAGGCCCTACAGAATTATAAGAGGATTGACTAAGTGTGATAAGAGACTAAAAAAAATAAAGAGAGTTAAAAGAGGGGATTTTCATCTCCTGTAGACATTAGGTAATATCTGAAATACAGCATGAATGAGAAAGTCCCATTTCAGACAGCTGTCTAAGCAGTTCCTGAAATTTTGCAGTATGTCACTTGCAGCACTAATTATTAACCAGAACTGTTCATTAAGCTATTGACCTAGGTCAAACCATAAGTTTCCACAGGGCTCTCAGCACAATAATGGGTTCTCCATGTGCTGGGAAATGAACTCCGGGGATCAGGAGTGACTGATACCATAGGCAGGAGACACACACACATATACGTCCTCCCTCCCTACTCAAGTTCCAGAGTTCAGGTCACATAGCTGCCAAGACCTCACTTCCAACACTGCCCTTTGGCAGACTCCAGTTTAAGCAGGACTTTTTCCCTTGTAGGCTGACAAAATGTAAAAAAATATACATTTCTCCACAGCCCAGCACCTCCAAAGTAGCATTTAGGGGGTCATGCCAACCAAACAACCCCCTTATCTTCCTCAACTGATAGGTCTTTGAAATGGCTACACTGTGTTGGCGGTTCAACACAGTGCAGACAGTAAATGTAAAAAACTAAATGGGGTAGGGGAGATGTGGGGTGGGAAAACTGTTTCTAATCAAAATGATAATAAAGTGGAACAGAGTAGGTCATTTTATTTGCCAAGTGAGACTTGAAGTCTGAAACTCAGATAGGTGACCATTACAACAATGGGAAAGAACTTTCCTTTTATTTATTTGAACTAAAAGAACTGCTCTGTGTACTTTCAAGAGTCATCAACAAATCCTTTTATTCCTGTTAATATTGCACGAGTCAATATAGCTATGGAAGAATGAGCAATTATATTCCTCATCTAACTCACAGGCTACAATACAGTAATTTAGAAGTGCAAATTTTTTATGATTATAAATCCTCCCAAAACAATCTTTGGATCCCTGCCATTTCCCAGGCTGATGAGGTACAGGAGTACTCTGGAGGCAGGGCTTTGGGGAAGGAAATTCAGAGCATGCCTCAGATTTTAAGGAGAGCTACAATCACTCTTCCTAGGATGGAAGAGTAATGGCAGCAACACAAATGTTTGAGAGTGAAGATTGTAGAAGGGCAAGGGAACAGAAAGTTCAGGAACTCAATAGAGATGGACAAAGCCTACATCAGTGTTACGAGATGCTGACATAATTAGGATAATTACAATGGGGTTGAAAATTGTGATTTAAAATGCAGTTTTAGAACATTAACAACCAGTCATATAAACCCCACTTGAACTCAAATGGATGTTTGAGAAAGAAACCCTAGAGAGGTGTTCTATTGCTCAGCATGACTGCTTGTAAATCCTACCACACTTGGGAGACTGCACTGGGAGTTCCCAGGACTGCTGGTTACAAGAAGAATTTGAACAGCTAGTAATCAGTGGTGACTTTGCAAGTCTGATTCCAGTTAAAGAAAATGCTCACTTTCTTTCTCTCACAAGTTGTTGCACTGGCCAGGTAAAACAAGGAGGAAAGAAAGAATTATAGTACTGGAACACTGCCAACTCTGTGGAAGATCACATGCTCTTCAGCACCACTAGAGATTGCCAAAGGCAGGAAAATCATAGGAAAATGAATCAGCCAAGTGTGTGGTGAGAAATGGAATATGGAGCAGCTATCCCTTTGGCTGTGCAAGTGCTTTACTTTTTGTAAAGCAAATCAGACTTTTAGAGCTATATCTATTTGTCTCACCTATCTCCTGTGCTCACCCTCTGCAGAGAAGAGACTATGGCTACACCACAAGGTAAAATTGTTTCAAATCCACATCACTGCTCCATGAGCTGAGCTGTCATTTTCTACAAAATCTTTTATAGCCTTGAATAGTTGAGGAAATAGGACCAGTCAAAGTCTGTAGGGAGATAGACATGCATTTCAGAGATCTTGATTCAAGAGACACCATGACAGTTTTATTTTTGTATGTGAGGTTCCACACTGAACCTAAACACAATATATCAGTCAAGGATACCATGTCCATTACCCCCCAAAAAACACAGCACAAAAGGGCCATGAAAGGTAAAGAAATTGCCCACATGGAGCACCCCTTGCAAAAAGGAAGCTCCCCTCGATAGTGGAGAGTGGCCTCTGCAGCTCCCCAGCCCTACAATGTAGGAGGTCTGACTGGTATGCAAGTGTGTTCTGGGTATTCTTAGCCTTCCTCAACCTATAAGGGGTCATGAGAAACAAAGCGTAAATTAGAACAGACCCTGGACACATACTGGGGTAAAGGCATGTAGAGATAAGAGGTCTGGAAACCTCCAGAGACTCAGAAGTGCATCAAGGATCTTTTATAGACCCTGATAACCATATAAAAAGAATTCAAAATTCTCTAGACTGTATGTATGGTCATCCAGCAGTCCCCAGCTTACTTGAAGATTTTCTCCAGGAAAACATTTCAGATACTAGTAATTATGCACCTTATCTCCACTGGCAGGATTTCTGCTCAGAGCAATTAGGTGTATTCCATGTCTGCTGATTAAAAAAAAGCAAGGCTGCTTCTCATCCATCAAATCATGACTCAATACCGCTGCCACAACTGCAGCAAAACAACAAGCAAGAGGGTTATTGAAACAATGACTTCACAACCTGGTACTTTGATAAGGAGTCACAATATAGTAATTGGATAGCTGTTTGCAGCTGAAGCAAGTTTCGTGCTTAGGCATTATTTCAATTAAAAGAGTAAGTTTTATACAGACTTCATATTTTAATGTACACCCTGCCACCCTTGCCAATTCTCTAGGTCCATTTCACCTTATAACCACCACCACCGCAAGACACACCTGTTTTTCGTATCACTAAAGGAAGCATTACTGTAAACAAGTATGGCTCTGCTCTCCTGTGCCTCTCTCATTTCGCCAAGCACAATTATGCTATCATAAAAGGACTTGCAGCCATACCACCTTGGGCAGTGGTCTCTTCAGTTCACACAAATGAGGCAAACAGGTCAGTTCTTGGACAGGAACTGAACCACCAGATGTGTTTTTAAAAATGGTGGTGAAAATTCAGTGGGTGGTACTAGTCCCTCTGATTAAATACTGTAACTAGCATGATGGGTACCAAAGGTGTTGGCTTTAGCATGAAAAGTTCAGACCCTTGTGGTAATTAAGGAAATCATATTAAAACGTGTTAACCAACATGTTTTACAAAAAAACAAAAAATGCCCCTCCCCCCCGACATCTAGACAGAGCCAAAGCCTAGTCTATTCATGCGCCATACTGCTATAGCTATTTCAGTTAGGTTTCACAGACACACAGTCACACCAGAACCCCTAGAGTGAACACAGTTATATCAGTATGAAGCCATGTCTATACTATGGGTGCTACAAGCAGAACAGCTGTGGAGCTATAGTTATGCTTAGACACTTCCTACAGCAACGGAAATAATTTTTCTACTGCTGCAGATAATCCACGTCTCCGAACAGGATAAGCTTGGTCAACAAAGAATTCTTCCATCAACTTAGCCACAACTATTCTGGGGGTTAGGTCAGCATTTTTCACACCCCTGAGTGCTGTAGCTATGTCAATCTAACTTTTAAGTGTAGGCCAGGCCTATGCCACACATATAGCGAAATATATTATTCCCTTTCCTGTATGGAAGTAAATCAGTATAACTGCATCCACAGTGGGAATGGTGTGGGTTTATTCTACTAACTATACTGGTATAGCTAATGTGGTGCAATTTGTGTGTTTAGACAACTCCTTAGATAACAGTTGCATCCAGTGGTTTGTGAAGCGGTCCACATCATAGACTTTAAGGCCAGAAGGGACAATCATGATAATCTAGTCGGGCCTCCTGCACATTGCAGGCCACAAAACCTCACCAACCCATTCCTGTAATAGACCTAACACCTCTGGCTAAATTACTGAAGTCCTCAAATCATGATTTAAAGACTTCAAGTTACACCATTTACACTAGTTTAAACCTGCAAGTGACCCAGGCCCCATGCTGCAGAGGAAGGCAAAAAACCCCAGAATCTCTGGCAATCTGACCTGGGGGAAAATTCCTTCCTGACCTCAAATATGGAGATCAGTTGACCCTGAGGATGTAGACAAGACCCACCAGCCAAACAGCTAGGAAAGAATTCTCTGTAGTAACTCAGACATCCCCATCTAGTGTCCCATCTCCAGCAGCCAGGGATTTTTTGCTACTGGCAGTTGCCAATGGGCCATACTCCATTGTAGGCAGTCTCATCATACCATCCCTTCCATAAACTTATCAAGCTCTTAACAGAGGGGGATCTCTTGCTTACATCAAAAAGTAACAGAATATTTATTTTTAGCTCAATTATAAATATACTTATTAATTAAAATTTTTACAGTTGCATGAAATTGGGGGAGGGGGGAGTGAGTCAACATCCCATATCAAAATATACAAAGTAAGTATTCTTAATTTAAACTGTAGTAAATTCTCAAGTAGAATTTTTCTTGCTTTGCCTATCTGTAAGTTTTGATGTATGTGTGTGTGGGGGGGAAGCAATAATTAGGGACATCTAACAATAAAAATCTAATCCTTCCAAGCCTACCAATAGCATTCTATTTCCAGCCCATACAACTCCAACTTTTCACAGAAATATTTTATGGTATATGTATGAAGGCATTCATTGTTCTTTATGAAAAGGCCTTTTTTTAATTTTTAAAAAATAAAGACAACACTATTTTCCCCCATTGAACATTTGGTGCAGACCAAGGTCTACAGTGCCAAAAAAGCAAGCTTTTCATCTTCACGCTGATGGAGCCACCAAGTTTACTCAATCAAAGCAGCAATTCAAGATGACCTGAAAGTGAACCTCCTCCTCAGGAATGAGCAGTGGAAGTTTGCTGTGTATAAGCAAAGCCTACTCCTATCCAAAAGGCTCCCATCTGGATAAGACGGAAATCAGGGAAATGCTTCATTTGATCAAGAGCTTCAAAGATTAAAGCAACAACCCCCAAAAAATCCCATAAAGAGGAAGAACAACAATTCTTTGGCTACATTAAAGGCTTGCTGTGGAGAATTACTGCTGAAAAGGATAAGTCTCTCAATTCAGAAGATAGGAACAAAGCAGTTGTAAGCACCTCAGTATGGATATTTGAGTAAGGCAAACAAACACTGCAATGAGCAACATTTTGTTGCAAGTTAGTATTCAACTAGCACAAGGGTCAACAACCTTTCAGAAGTGGTGTGCCGAGTCTTCATTTATTCACTCTAATTTAAGGTTTCGCGTGCCAGTAATACATTTCAATGTTTTTAGACGGTCTCTTTCTGTAAGTCTATAATATATAAACTATTGTTGTATGTAAAGTAAATAAGGCTTTTAAAATGTTTAAGAAGCTTCATTTAAAATTAAATTAAAATGCAGAGCCCCCCCGGACTGGTGACCAGGACCCAGGCAGCGTGAGTGCCACTGAATATCAGCTCACATGCCGCCTTCAGCACCAGTGCCATAGGTTGCCTACCTCTGAACTAGCACTTCTGCTTATCAGTGTCCTCAATCTTCCATTTTCCCAATTATGTTGGTATAGCATAAAGCTAATTCTATTGAGCATGAGGAAAGGAAGAGTTTTGATTAACTGAAATGGGAAATTCCACACATCACATCAGATTCCAGTCCCCATATGTTTACAGCAGGCTCCCTAAGAAACAGTCTTGGCATGGTGGCTGAGGGACAGCAAAACAACGATTTCCAATCTTACCTGGCAGGAAACACCCTAAGGTTTCAGTAGTGCTCTTCATATGCAGGCACACTGTCTGCAATGTAGTCATATCATAGGAGAGAAATGGAATTGGGAGAGATTATTGGTTCTTTTCATAGTCCAGAAAGCACAGTTGAGGAAGGAATGGTATACTAGTCAATTTATTTACTTATGAATCTGCCCTATCCTCCTGTGTGGGAGATAGTACATGCCAATTTTTTTAACATTTTCATTCCAAATAGATGAAAAGACAAATGCGAAATTTTTCACATGAAGAGATTTCCAGAAAAGTTCGATTTTGGGAGGATCAAAATAAACTTTTAATCTTGCTGGT
The DNA here is from genome assembly GCF_016161935.1 of Mauremys reevesii. NCBI lineage: Eukaryota > Metazoa > Chordata > Testudines > Geoemydidae > Mauremys > Mauremys reevesii. Next base: position 59,767,271 of record NC_052626.1, read on the forward strand.
TGGCTGCTTGCAGGCAGAAAGTGAGATTAAGATCCTTCCAGTTGAGCAGCTGGATTTTTATTATGATTTTCCTGATGAAACACTGAAGGCTTTTTTTGGGCAAACTTAAATTTTGATTCTGAAAAAAGGGCATTTTCCATCAGAAATGTGTTTATGAAATGAAGAAATGCAGAGGCAACATTTTCTCACTGTCCAGAGGCTCCCAACATGCCCCTCGACTGCTATTATTTATTCACAATGCCTAGAGTGTACAAAGCAGAACATATAGACAGACATTCCTTGCCAGAAGGGTTTATAATCTAATGGTAAACAAACATAAGTGAGAACTACATACAGTAGGGGGAATGAGGGAAGGGAGGATGGATTACCAGGTCATCTGATCACGTAGATTTGCTATGCATGTTTTGGTGATTCCTTCCTCATACACATACAAAGTAAGAGTAAAATACAAATCTTCTCCTTTGGCTTCTTGATCAACACCTAAAAGTCGCTCAGACTTTATCTTTCTAAAGAAAATTACTATAGGACCTATTTTTTAGCCATTTCACATCCACCCATTTACTTACACCCATCATTGTTCTTTTGTTTATATAGAATTCTTTACATTACTTTAAAAAATATGATTAAGCACACCGATTTCCCCTTCAATACCCGAAGTAAAAACTTAACCACAAACCATATCCCCTTGTGATGGCAACCCTTCAGAGTCTGTTCTGCATATACCTGTCTGCCAACTGCAGTCCACTCCCTCTGCAGAAGTGAGCAGGCAGAGCGCTCACAAGTTAGGGAACAACCAGGATGAGGGTGTGCTGGAGACTCACCAAACAGAAAAGATCATCGGCATTTCAATTCCTGATTTTTAACCAGGTTATCCTGAACGATATCACTTTGCTGAGGAATAACAGAACAAGATAAAGAGCTGGATGCTTGAATGCCAGCAGTCCCCGGAGCGTCATTCTCTGCAATAGTTGCTTGTGAGGGCTGTCTTCCTCTTCTTCTTCCTCTTCATCTTCCCTGCATGCATAATCTCAGACATGGCAGATTACAACCCCCCCTCGGAATCCACCGGACCTTCCATTTGCTTCTTTGGTTTTCTGGTAGGCTTGTCTGAGCTCCTTTTTCTCCTCTGCACTGCACAGTCCTGCTGTGGCCTTTTTTTTTCATAGCCTAGCCTTTCTTTTCAAATAATCAGATCCAGTACCTCCCGAGGGTCCATGCTGGGGCTCTTTTTTCGATTCTCAGGAGACTGCATTGTTACTGTGCTGATGAGCTGTGCGTGGTCACTGTGATGATGAGAGCTCTCACTGTGGGCTTTTCCTGTCTACCTGGCCAGTGCATCCGAGTTGAGATGCTGTCTGTCCAGAGCGTGGTGCACTGTCTTACTGTCCTCCTGAAAGCTTAGCTCCCTCCCTCTCCACAAGAGAGGGCTCTTGTCCCACAGAGCAACTGATGAGTAACTGGAATCAAGGCACTAGCAAATTTCATGAGACATTTGGGATCTGAGGGTGGCGGTGCAGGAAAACAAACTGACATTTACTGCATCAGTGGAACAAAACGTATGCAGCTCTCTTTTCCATTAACGCTATGTGAAGAATAAGTGTACACTCCATAATCCTTTGCCACTAAGCAGGCATGCACAGAGGATTTTCGTCAGGGTACAAGTTTGTTCTCTTACATCTTTTTTGCAGTATGGTAGCATCAATAGGGACATATAGGAGGACAGGGACACAAGCGTGACTGAGAAGTGGCCTAAAGCACTTGGGTTTCATATGTATTAGTTTACTTGATAAATGCTATCAAAAAAATCACACAATAAGATTTGAAAGCGCCTTGGAGGGGACAGTGCAGCCTCTTCTCCCTCCCATAATAGAACACACAGGTATTCCTGTTGCTTAGGAATTGACACCACCTATAACCAGTGCTTAAACTGTAATGAAAGAGGTGCTGGGGCTCAAGTAATTTTTTAACTTTTATAACTAAACGAGCAAGCCTAGAGGTGCTGGGGCTCAGCCCTGGCACAAATTAAGCACTGCCTACAATTGTATGCCTCTCCTAGTGAAACAAGCAGCTGATATACCAGGAGCAGAGGTAAATTCTGTTAGTGGTTGAAAACAAATGCTGTCTCCCCCACATCCCTTACTCAGCTCATCTTTAGAAAGTTCATGAGTAAAGCAGCACTTCTTACTAGCTGTAAAACTACCAGTAATGAAAAATGGGTTGAAATTGTATGAGCCTCTTACTGCTGAAAAATGAGTTCTGGATATGCCACCAAGGTGAATGTGAAACACCAGAGACCAAAAATCAGAGTGGATAAAAATCAATATTTTTTAAAAAAATAAACATTTTTTTATTTTAATTGGATTTTTTTTTTATAAAAAGCTTTGAGGAAAAAACCTATTTAAAGATAGTTTTAGATAAGATACATTATAGTTCAAAGATATCTCATCATGGAATAGGGATTATAAATTCTATTTCTATAGTATGAGAATATATTCATGTACTGTTTAAGAAAAGTTTTGTAAATGAGTTCCAATAGTTCATGGATTAGGGACCCAATCTATAGGGTTCCAGGGGCTTCTGTATAGATTTAGGTTAATCTTTCTATCTACCCAATGGGACTCAGTCTAGAAGATACCATCAGAGATGCTTAGTTTTACAGTTCTCAAACTGTGGATTTGTCTCTCCAGGGATCACATGCTTGTTAACAGCAAAAATGTTTTTAAATAAAATAAATAAATATATAGAGAGAGGTGAGAAATAACCTGAGTACTATGGACTCGCACCTTTACTATTTACATTCTGGTATCTCTCAGAAAGTCTCACAGCATAAACACTGTGTGACGTGGAATTTCGTACACCTTCTTTGTGCATGAAGCGCCTTTCAGAGCCACAGCTCCAACTGTAGGGGAGGAGCAGCAGGAGCAGTGTACAGCCACCATCAATGGCATGGAATGGTAGGGCCTAGAGATACTTTCTGTGACTACAACCCCCAGCTTTCAGTGAGCCGGACAAGTGGGTCTGATACAGATTCCCTCCTCATCTCCAGAGAAAGCCTCTCCCCCCACTCTCCCATCCCAAATGAACCAACAGCCTGGACTCCAGTTGGGTATCTAACATTAATGGAGTTACCATGGTATTTTCCTTGGTGCCTGGGCTCCTCTCTCTCCCTCCCTTAGAGATTGTTGGAGTTTCTAACAGACGACCTCTCCCATCAGATTGTCATCAAACACTACTTTTAAAATCAGAAAACTAAACGTTTAGCCTCAGTTTGTATTTATGCTTTAGTCTCATTAAGCACTTAAATGTCTATTAAAGTTAGTTTATACTTACTTATGGCATGCCCATCACTGTAGCAAAGCAACTGAGATGACAGTAGAAATAAAGTGTTTTTCATTTTAAAGCCTGATATACAAATGAAGTGATGCATATTGAAATATTCAAGTTAAGGCATTACATCATGTTCATACAGTCTATATTTCCAGGCCTTCAGTTTTAACAGAAGATTCCTGCCACCTTCTGGAGCATCGTTAGTAGGCGACTAACTGAGGGGCAAGAGAAATTTTAAGGCAATTGAAAACTTATTTATTTTCCTGACAAATGCCTTTCCCTCCCACCTCACCCCACACAACATTTATTAGAGTAGTGCCTAAGGACCAGCCACAAATGTGTTCACAATGTTCTAGACACTGTACAAACGGTAGACAGCCCGCCCAACCCAAAGAGATGACAATCTAAACAGATAAAAACAAAGAAATAGAACATACAAGCACAGCAAACAATGTGATACTTGCAATGACTTGTTTGGTCTAAGTTTTTGTGGTGTTTTTTTAATTTTAGGGAAGAGGTATTACTAGAAGGAGACTAGCTAGACAGAAAGGAGAGGGAACACTGAAAGGAAGAATTGAGAGACGAGGAAGAAGAGGGTACAAAAGGCACACAGGGTGAAGCTGAGGTGCAGAGACTGATCGATGGGGAACGAGAGGGTTGGAGCAAACAATTAATCAACAAAAGGGAGATAATATCCAGTCAAAACAGTAAAAAATGGTCTCACATCAGTGTCCACTGTTATCTTGTTGAGGTTGCTTTCATGCCTGTTCTTTCAGTTTCTTTGGCCTAGGGCTGGCTCCTCCCTGGAATCTCCTTCTCCCCAAGCTCACATGGCTCAGGGGTAAGAGGCACTTCATGGATGCTAGTGCCCCCAGAGTGGAGTGCGCAGTTCTTGGTCCAAAAGGTGCAGGGATGATCCTGGCTAGGAGCTTTTCTCCCCTCCCCATATTGCAATGTTTTCCTGAGGCGGCTTCTGTGCCTGCTCCTACTGGCTACTGTTTCTTTGGCTCCTGACTTATGTTCTAACGCTCTTTTTGTTTAATCCACATGATTAATATGGAGCATTCAGCATAAGTCTAGATTTAGCTCAAAATTCATGAGTTCCATGCAGTACTCTGTGAAGAGTTAATCAGCAACGTCCTGCTGATTGTCTAATTAGAACTGGCTTCTGCTCATCAGCTCTGGGCTGTGTCCAGAATACTGTCTACTTTACAGTAAGATAAAAGTGTCCACCTCAAGAAGCCCAGACACACCAAGTAAAATTAAAAAGTATTTAAATATATTTGTGTAAGCAGTTCTCTTGTGAACTTTCAAGATGCTACATTGAACAAAGTGATTTTCCTTTAAAAAAAGGAGACTGTGTTTCAGAGAGTCTCATTCAATCCAGAAGACTATTTTCACTTCTCATAACAAACATGGAATGATCACATTTCAAAGACAGGCAACAAAAACTTATTACTTCATCTGCAATGAGAGCTCTCAGCAATCAGCAAATACCATTTTGTTCAATTTGACTATTTCTCCCCTTGACAATTAAGGCGGATAATGCTGCACCTGCAAAATCCTCCCTAGCCGGACCCCTGAAATCCCCCGCTACTCTAGTTGTACTTCCAATATTTCTTTAAACACCAGGGCTGAAGCCAAGGCAAACACACAGCTCCCTCTCTTCCTGATCCCTAAAGCTGGTGTTGTGCGCTTAGAATTGCACAGCGCACAGACACACTGAAATGGATAAGGAATCATTTGTTTTTCTCTCTAAATTCTTGAGAAGTTTGTTTATTCAGGCCTCAGCAGCTTAATACACATGCCTATCCCACATGCAGTGCTCCAGGTTGTGTTTTTTGTTAAACAAAAAAGCTCCCCAATCATGTGCCTGTTTTCTCCTTTTCCATAATTTCTACAAAGCATGTCCATATTGGTTTCAGAGATTTCATATTAAGGCACAGACTACACTTGTAAGAGCTGTAGAACTAGGAATCAAATTTCAAAATGTATCAGACAGGCCCATTAAAGTAGTAAGAGAATGCCAGATTCGTGCCCCAAATGGCTTTACATGAAGTATGAATTTGGTCCAGAATCATTTGGAAGCAGCATCTAATACAAAAGACCACTTTTTACCCATCCCCATGTATTCCTAAAGCAGTGCCTGCCTAAAAACTACAGCCATGGAAGTTGCTCTGCTGTACAAAGGATGAATATTCTATTCAGCACTGGGATCAGATCACAGTTCTGTTACCTCCACGTGGAGAGGTCGCTTGGGATTTGCGAAGATCTGAATGTAAACTGCAGCAAATTGACATTTGCATTATTGTGTTGTAAAGACTCCAGGGATCAATGCACAGGTTCCCCTTCCTACTTGGTTCTGGCCTCAATGTCAGTCCAGTCAGGGTCCCATACACACTCCCTTTCGCTAATCATTCTTGAGAAACCATCTGTGATCATGTTGCCATCCAAGCCATCTAGTCAAAGGCATGCTATAGAGCTGTGGTTAGTCAGTCAGTTCCTGCTCAGTGTTTTCAGCTAGCCCCTATGATTCTGTTCTAGTCTACAAAGGTTTAGTTGTTTTTTAAACTACGCCCAACACCATAGTAAATGCCAGAGACCAAAGCAGGGAAAAGTAGCAGTCTTGCCTGCAACTGTAGTCAGGCTGCACGTCTCTACAAAGAGGAGACCACTACCATAGTACACCCTTATCAACTTCACACTACACAGGAACAATTCTACCCTGTGGCAGGTCATCATCACGCTCCAGAATTAGGAGAGAAAAAGAGAGGGCTGGGGTGACATGTGCAGTAGCAGATAGCAGCACACAATGAAACAAACAAGGGGAGGGAAAGCAGCACAACTACATCCTAGATAATGCAGAGACATTAAGCTGTGAGTAAGTGGAAGATCTTAAGATGCACAATACTTTGTCATTATGTTGTGTTCCCCAGTATACAAAAATAAAGTTGGGGGGACACATTTTTACAAATTACAAAAAGTAATTATCCCTCTGCTGATACTCACACCTTCTTGTGAACTGTTGGAAATGGACCACCCTGATCACATTGGCCTCATTAGCACTACAAAAGTAATTTTCCCTCCGTTGATATTCACCCCCTTCTTGTCAACTGTTGAGAATCCACCTTAATTGAATTGGCTTGTTAGCACTGATTCCCCCACTTGGTAAGGCAACTCCCATATTTTCATGTGCTATGATATATATTCTGCTTACTGTATTTTTCACTCCATGCATCTGATGAAGTGGGTTTTAGCCCACGAAAGCTTATGCCCGAATAAATTTGTTAGTCTCTATGGTGCCACAAGGACTCCTCGTTGTTTTTTCATGGTGAATTAGAAGCTTTTTCTCAGGAGCGCTAATTAAACATAAACAAACAGGCTGTGACTAAAACAGCTTGCAACTGTCCCACGACCCAGATGGCGCTGGAAAGAGAACATTTCCAGTTATATAGTCATGAAAGTGTAATTATGTCTTTCTACTAATAAAGGTAATTATTCATTTCCCATAAATCCCATGCCTCCCACATGCTGTTCTGCTATTTACTTTCTATGGCTGCCCTCTTGCCTTTCTGCAGCTGTTCTGAAGAAATAAAAGCAAGACACAGAAGTGCATGCCCCCACTCAGCAAAAGGGCAAGTCTACGGAGACAGAATTTACGTCTGTGCACCTTTCCAATGATGCTGTTCTTGGAAGAGGAGGGCACAGACTACAACACATGCGCCTAGCACATGCCAAGACTGCTTCAGCACAGGGGGATACTGCACTGGAGACAAATGATTAAGCAACATGTTACCACAGAACTATCATGACATGAACATTCTGCATCTATAGGATCTCTCAGAAAGGATGAGAGGAGGGAGTGACTTGCACTATCTGCCTTTTTTGACAGCATGTAACCACAGTACTAGAAGTGTCATGCAGATAATCCATGGCTGATCAGATTTCATTCCATCTCCAGAATTCAACACTGCTCAGACATTTCTTTGGATCAGTTACTTATTTTTGCACACAATAAAACTCTGAATCATTAGGCTAATCCATCAATCTTTAGCTCAGAAGCAGAATCACACTCTGTCAAATAAGCAAAACTCAAGTGCCAAAACTGTTTAAAACTTTAACAGGCAACTTGGTGGTTCACCAACATTCCAGTAGTTAAATCGGCAGAAAGAGCAAAACACCTGATTCCATTACAGAGATCAAGTCATTCTGGTTTCTTCCCCAATTTTTGCCTCACACAAACATGACAAACATGTTAGTGACCAAAGGCATCTAATTATGAATATGAAAAGCATTTTTTCTCCAAACCTTAAAATCAATTTCCAGGCCACAAGGTATTTCTCCCAAGTAATTGTCCAAGCAGATCTTTGGAAATCAAAAGAAGAGATTATTCCCTAACGAGTTTTAACCTCCATGCCCTTGACAATCCAGAGCTCCTAACGCTGAATGTTAATGAGTTTAACATTTCACCTTCAAAAATCCCACCTGCCAGCAGTAAGGAGGTCAGTCACATCAGAAATCCAACACAGTTTATCAAGCAGTTAACTCCAAAATCAGAGAGGAATTCTCTTTTCTCTATAACCAACATTTGTACTAAACTAGGCTACCTCACTTAGTTTAATGATTTAGTTTAATCATAGCAGCAGAATCAGCAACCATCAGCTCCATACACAAGTTTCTACAAGAGCCTGTTAGCTTCTCAAGCCACTGAGGGTAGTAGGGAAAATGAGAAACTCCTCACTTCTAGCCAGCCACAGCACTTGTTCAAAAATAGCAATGAAAAAACAAAGGAATTTATTACAAGTAATTATAGTTTAAATCATGAAGAAAAATAAAAACCTTGTCTATGTGGAAAGCTGTATGCCAATACTACTACTTATGCTTGTTAGAGTTATTTCAGAGCCATTCAGTTATGTAAAATAACTGAAACAAAAGAAGAGCATAGGATTGGAAGATTATCTTCTGGCATGGCACTGGTTTCTCTGGAAGACCCTGTATAAAAGGTTACCTAGATTAAGACACCTCACAAATACAAAAAGCCGAGGATTTTGCAGACCTCTAGCAATGGCCATGATAAAATTAAAGATGAACAAGATCAAGATGAGAAAAAATTGTGTAACAGTGTAGTCAGTTTTACTGTTTCCCTTGTAGATAAGCAGTTTTTCACGTACATAGGTCTTTTACACAGCAGCTAACTAAACAAAATGGAAAAAGTTCAGCTAATACCACTTAAACTGAGAGGGCAACTCAGGGCCAAGTAAAGTACCTGAAAATACTTAATGTATTTTTGAAATTAACTAGATTTCAAAATAATCGTTTGTGATCAAGTTATCTTAGTTACATGTATGTATGGGAAGCTGAAGAAAAAGTTGTATTGTTTGAGGAAACAGCATGTGATGACAACTTAAGTCTACTGTAAAATAAATAGTTAATGCACCAATTTAAGATAACATGTTCAATGTTAATTTAGCATTTCCTGTTTTTTGAAGGCAAAAAAACTTTATTTTGTATTAGTATAGTTGTGACATATAATGTAAGCTATTTAGATAATGTTTACATATAGTCAGTCACTGCCATCAATTTAAAGCAAAATTGTAATGGTAGCAGAATGCTTACCCTCCACTACAGATAGACAACCTCTATCTTAGCCCTCCTTTGGATGTGGCCAAGGGGAACCTGCCATATAGAGTAACCAGAAATTCTTTTCCTTTTAACCATGAACACAAACTCCAACAATCCATACATTTCAAGCCCAGATGACAGATTTCAGAATTATGGAAGTCTCATGTTGCAAGGGACATCTTGTTCTGAAGACACAAGAGACAAATTGCCCAATACCTCAGTGACAACTGCAGCGGTCAAACCTCTCCCTTATTCCCTCCATCCCAAAAATACGGACGCTTTCTCTCCAAACCCTAGAACCAAGGGGTTACCTTTCTTATAATAGAGTTTCTACTTTACTTGGCATTGTATAAGCTTTTGGAATGTCAATAATAAAAGAAAATAAGAAAAGCAACTAACCCCAGTAAAATAAAAAAGGAAGAATGTCAGGTCATCATTAACCATCTAGCTCTCAAGTTACTTCCCCCATAGCTTGAGCAGCTGGCTGTTAGTTTGGCTTTCAATGACATAAGAGGTTGCTCTGTAGGGGATTAAAGAGGGGCCAACAGAAACAGAGCAGATGAGAAAGAAAATAAGAGAGGCCACCCCAGTTCCAGTTCTTGAAAAAGGAATTACAATTTTCTGTAAATCAGCTGTGTGAAATGGGCTTCCTAACCCTCACCTACCAGATTAAATTTCCAGCACATAACAGCAGCAGGGCCGGATTAATTTTTTGTGGGCCCGGCGCCAAACATATTTGTGGGCCCCCCTGGGGAATGAAGAGGCCAGGGGCAAGAGCACAGCAGGCAGGGTGGATTTGATTTAAATCACTAGTTAGGAAGACTTGATTTAATCATGGGTTTCTACATAAAAGTCCATTCTTGATGATTGTTATAACCTTAAAACATTCTTCACAACTCAGATTTAGGTTTCATTTTTAGAAAGTACACACTATACATTTTTAAACTGTGATTTATTTTGAAAAACTTTTCAGATGAGTTCTACAGCTATATCAGAAAATGAATGTTTGGTTATTTCATTTACCAAAGATAACTGAAGCAGATATTTATGAAGTCATTGGGAGGTGAACTATCTCCAATTCAACAGGTTAATCATTAACATTTGAAGGATTTTCTCACCATGCTGTATTAGGAGGAGACCATCACCAGACAGACATTTAAATTGATTTAACTAAAACAATAACATAAATATTCTGGATTTTTCTCTTCAACAGCAAACATAATATTTTAACAACAAAAATATGTCCCTCACTTCTCACATTTATCGCCAGACTTCTCCTTGTCTAGATCTATTCCGCCCCCAACAATCTTCTATTCACTGAACTTTTTGAAACTTTGCACTTTTAGAGAGAGGTAAGGGGTTGACCCTGTGTACACAAATTTGCAGAGGGACAATAGAGTTGAGGTCTGTTATTTCTCACCTCTATACATTAATTATTTATTTAAAAACATTTTTGCTGTTAACAAGCATGTTACCTCTGGGGAGACAAATCCACAGTTTGAGAACTACAAAACTAAGCATCTCTGATGGTATCTTCTAGACTGAGCACTGAGTCCCATTGGGTAGATAGAAAAATTAAACCTAAATCTATACAGAAGTTTCTGGAATCCCATAAGATTGGGTCCCTAAGCCTGTAGAACTGATGAATGAAATTGTTTAATTGTTCACTTTATTAATGTAACTTCATAAGTAAAATTTTACAAATGAAACAGTCATTTATAAAACAGGTTACCCCAATAACTGGCTAATTGACGATTAAGATGCTTGTTAAGAGCCATAACTGTTCAGCCAGTTGCCCTTGTAAATTTCACTGTCAATCCAATTCCTGCTTAAATCACTGAGACTTACACTGTTTCAGTATTGTAACGTCTGTTCATTGTTTGCCATTCATTACACTTGCCTACTTCTGTTCACTGTTTGCCATATTGTAATTCAAACTCCATTTTGTAAGCTTGCTGCAACCTTCATTTTTGCCCTGCTGTAATCTTATTAGTTTAAATGTGGTAAATGAGGTATGTATGGACAATGGAATCAACCTTCAGCGCCAGCCTGTCCTGATGAAACAGAGTTCAAACACCAACGGCTAAAGATGCAAACAGCCCTAACAAAAAAAAAGAAGAGTCCACCCTAAAAAGAAAAGAACAAAGGTACAATAGAAGGAAGATCAAAGCCAGGTCCAAGGCTGAAAGTCACATCTGCAATTGATGGATGATCAGTCACACCGAACCCAGAGGCAGCATGACACAGCAAGACCTATAGACTCTGGATTCAGACTAAAACCTACAAAAAAGGATGAGTGAGAAGGAAAACTCTCTCACATTCTGCTGCTAACATGGGAGGGCAGACCCAGCCCTTCCTTATGCCCGGCTTTCCTGGCCAGTTAGCTGCCACAAGCTACAAACCCAGAACATCTGGGTGTGAGTGAGAGAGAGAGAAAATTAAGGTATTAGCTAGTGGCTATAGACCAAATTGTTATAATAAATGTGGCATCTTTGCCTTGCCCCCTGAAACGATAAACATTACATGAATATATTATCTCATACTACAGAATCAGAATTTATAATCCCTATTCCATGATATAATGTAATCTTAATTAAAACTATCTTTAGATTGGATTTTTTAGGGGGGAAAAAACCTATTTAAAAAAAAAACAGATTTTTTTTAATTTAAAGTCATTGATTTTTATCCACCCTGACAGCTGGGCATGGTGGGGAGGGAAGGATTGGTCCCCAGCTGGAGCGAGGGAGGGGCCAGGGCGAGATGAGCACAGTGGGGTATGGGGGGAGGATTAGTCCCTGCTGATTGGAGCAAGACAGGGGCTGGGGGCAAAAACACAGTGGGGCGGGAGCTAGGGTTGGTCGTTGGAGCAAGGAAGGGGCTGGGAGTAAACTGCAAGTGTAGCAGGGCTGGGGAGGGGGTAAACAGGATCCCCCCCCACCCCTGCCCACATAGAGCGGGTACCTACCTTCTCCCTGGTTCTAGCCCATTCTCTTTGCCTCTCTCTGCACTGAGCTGAGGGTGGGGGTGCAGGGTCTGGGAGGGAGTTAGGGTGCAGGAGCAGGCTGGGGGTTGGGGTGTGGGGTCTGGCCAGGAACTAGAATGTGGGAGGGGGCTCAGGGTTGGGGCAGGAGGTTGGGGTGTGGAGCGCTTACCTGGGGCAGCTCCCATTCGGTGCGAGGTGTGCAGGTGGGAATGTGGGGGGAGGGTGCAGGAGCACCTGTTTGGTGCTCAGGGTGGGGATGTGGCGGGTGCAGGAGTCAGGGTTGGGATCATAGGGGGTGCAGGAGTCAGGGCAGGGGGCTGGGAGTTTGTGAGGAGGGTGCAGGGGTCAGGGCTGGGGGGTGGGCTGGGGGTGCTCCCAGCTCCCTGCCCTGAGCGGTTCACAGCAGGGGGCTGGAGGTGGTATGCCCTGATTCCACCCCCCTTTCCCAAGGCCCTGCCCCCACCTCTTCTCCACTTCCTCCTCTCTCTCCCCAAAGTTATTAAATGTTCAACGCCAAGGAACAGATGGGGTAGAGGACTGAATTTTCCACGGCCTGCCTCACAAAATATAGCACCACTTTGCCTTTAGTAATTATCCTTTTGAGGGGAAAACCGGGCACTTCTCTCTTTTTGCAAAGTCCTGTGACCTCTTTCAGCTAAAGAAAACTTGTGAGTGCTGGTGATGCAATATCTCTACCACTCTCCCCGTTATAGCGCTGGGGGATGAGTAAAGGTGGGGGTGCAGTGTTAAGTGCCTGAACACTTGATGGGACAGCAGCTGCTGTTGGAATGTGCATTTCCCTCACTAGTGTTAAGCCACCAGGACTTGGAGGGACAGCATGGCTGCTACTCTAGCCCAGGCTGGAGCTGGGAGAAAGGACACAGGTGCTGCTGTGCAAGGTCCCTCGCCCCCGTTAGGAGTTGGCGCAAGGAGGGGGCACCAGGGGCAAGGAGTGGGGAAGTGGGAGGGGAGAGCTGAGGGGGCCCCAGCCCGGGCAGGGGTCACAGCAGCAGGAGGAGGATGGCGACGAAGATCTGGGAAAAGGGGGCAGCCTGTATAAATATCGTTTCCTTCCAGAGAAGCAGACTCACCCTGCCCGGGGTCCAGGCAGCGACTGCTGCTTCCCTCCCTACCCACCCCCCAAACAGCTGATCAGGAGCAGGGAGAGAGTGAGAGGAGGAGGGGCGAGTACACAACACAGTGGGGGGGGGGGAAGAGGCAGGGGAGGGGGAGCTTTGCTCCCAGGTGCAGTGCAACAGCAGGACAGAGCCCCGGGCACAGCAGCACCAAGCTTTGCGGAGAAGAGAGGCTGTGCCAGGGCCCCTTTGAAGCGTGGGCCTGGCGCTATAGTAAATCTGGCATTGAACAACAGGATACATTAGTAGTCATTTTCCCAGGGCACACAGAAAACAAAAGGATCATCAATAAAGTTCAGCTCATTTCTGAACCAAGATCTTTCATGAGGTCTCTCCTAGCTACTTCAATCCAGCCCCTGTTACCACAGTATCTGAGCATCTCACAATCCTTAATGTACTTATCCTTACAACATCGCTGTAAGGTAGGGGAGTACCATTATCACCATTTTACAGTTGGAGAACTAAGGCAGAGAGAGACAGAAGTGACCTTCCACAGACTTCTTGTGTGACCTTGGGCAAGCAGGAAATTCAGCCAGGACTCCCAAATCTCAGACTAATGTACTAACCACTCGATCATCGTTCTTACATGAACATCATTCATCGTTATTAACTGAAAGAACTGCTTGTGGGACTATGACCCAGTGGGTGTGAGATCACCAACCACAATATGTCTCACTGGCCACAGGAGAGAAATTATGCTGAGGAGACATCAGATACAGCAAGAAAGATTGCTCCATTAATAGAATATGATATTTGTTTTGGCAGAGCAATTTACAAATTCCTTATTTTCTTGTCATTTGAAAAGAAAAACTTCAGCTGACCTAAGAAAAAACACTCAATGCTAGAACAAACTTTCCTCCATTTCACCCTCATATTCTCACAATACACAGTTACAAGATATAATTAGGATTTCCAGAGATCAGTTTAATAACTCAAAGGGAATCCTTTTAGAACAGTTTTAGTCCCCAAATTTAAAATGCTTAAAAACTACCCGAATGCACTGAACTCTGCATCTCAATTTCTCCTTGCTAGAAGCCCCTTTCTGCAAGACTCATCTATAAGCTGATCTTTTACCATCCTTGATGAAGCTCATTAAGCTATGAGATGCAGGCTCATAAGAGCTTGATACAATCAGTTTCTCAGAAACTAAAGAACACGCATTATCATAGCTACCACCATCTTCTGTTCAAGAATTCCTCCAGGTCATCTCCCCTCAGAACCAAGTTCTTAATTAGTTGTCATGAACCAAATTAAAAAAATATATATCTTGATAATTGTAACCAGTATTGTCTGTCGCTTATTCATGTCTACTAACAAGGAAAAGAAACTAAAATAAAGTCTGTTAGGAAAAGCATAGATTCAATAATGTATATTTAAGGTAAGAAAAACTTGTCTACTGAGTAGACTGTGATAAAGCCTAATTCTTAATATGACCTTTAACCTCCCTTATTCTTCTCCCATACAGTAGAAAGTTACATACCACTGGTGACCCTCAGCACTTTGATCCCCTTTCTGTAGAGCTGCCTCTGCCTCTTCTTTCCCTGCAGACAGAAAGCACTGATTTAGCAAGAGTGAAAGTTACCGAATTTCTCTGAATACCTACCTCCCGAAGTGCTAGGGTCTCTACAGTGACAGGAAAGTGTAAAGAAGTTAAACATTTGTTAGTCACCTAGTACATTTAGCTTGAGACATTCCAAAAGATCGCCTGTATGGAGACCTCACGGATGCTCCAAGGCCGCTGGGCTGACCTAAGATCAGGTTCAAGGACATTTTCAGCATCGATACTGTAAGCTGAGAGCTTGCAGCTAGCAACAGGCTACACTGAACCAGGGAGTCAAAGAGGCTGAAAAGAGGTGGCTGAGAGAGTGAAAAGCAGAGAGCAAAAAAAGAAAGAGCAACAGGCCTCAAGGGTGCTTTGGTGCTTACACCACTGACCACTGTCTGTTGAGATGGACAGTTGCTCTTCCACTCACTACCGGCTACATATCTTGCAGTGATGCTGGGCACCAACCGCCACCGCCCCCCCCCCCCCCACACACACACTATTTAATGACAGGTTTCAGAGTAGCAGCCGTGTTAGTCTGTATCCGCAAAAAAAAAACAACAAGAGTACTTGTGGCACCTTAAAGACTAACAAATTTATTTAAGCATGAGCTTAATGGCGCTCTCTCCTCTCTCTGCTCCATGTGTTTGTGTTCCCAAAATGTGGAAACTTTGCAAGCCATCAGAAAGGACTATATACATTCAAAAGGTCTGAAAATGATTGCCTTAAATGACTGCTTTAAATTTCTGAAAGGGACTGCTCAGGCAATTCAGCCTTAAAGCTTAGGTTAAATTAAAAAGGGGATGTGATTTCCAAAAGCTGATAGGAGCAGAAGTGTTAATTAAAGTCTCCTGGTTTTATTTCAAGTCCTTTATAATGTTAAAACCCAAAACAAACTGCATCTGAACTAGTGAATGAGAAGTAGTGAAACTGATCAAGTAAACAAACAGGAAAATTGTATTTTTAAAATTTGCATTAGTAACACAAGATCTTTTAAACAAGATACAGTAAAAAAAAGTTTATCCAATAAAAATACTACACTGAGCTGCCTCACAAACACACACTTTTTCTTACCATCAGAAGCATATGATTTCTTTTCATCTGCATCCTCTGTGATTTCATACAGATCACTGTATGCTCGAGCCAGGCGCCAAAGGAAATCTTGCCGGTCTCCATACTGCAGACAGAACATAAGTATTTCAGATCACCTGTTAGAGAGCCCCTTTCTTCCACTGGTACAAAGATATAAGGAAGAGGACCGTCAAATGGCAGCAGTAACAGGCAGTATGTTTATATATAGAGAGAGAGAAAACATATATAAAAAAACCCTTTGAAAAAAACTTAAATGGGCCCAAACCAACAAGAACTCCAGTAGCAGTACAAAAAGAGTAAAATGAAAGTCCAAATTTGCAACTAAGCCCACAATTCAAAGAAGATTAGAAGAGGTCTAACTTATCACATCACCATTTACAACACTGTTTAGATTTGTACTACTGACAGGATGCAAGAGGGCACATTTAAGAAAGTCATTGGATTGTCAGGAGTTTAGTTTTGTTAGGTAACATCTACATTACACTTCTAAGCCATTATGACCAGGTCCATTGACTCCATTACATTTGTAGCATGGACTAGGTCTCGCAGAATGATAACTAAAAGCCCAATTTCATCTTTCCCTGTTAGCCGAACACACAATTTTGCTGGGAAATTAAAACGAACTTTACCACCAGTTTATTGTTAAGCAGCAGCTGGAATCCTTCCCTCTTCTCCTGGTTATTCCCACTATGCAGCTGGTCAGCCTGTTGCAGCAGCTGATCAAATTCCTCCTCCACTGTAGAGTCAAAGACCAAAACAGTTTCATCCTCATTGACTAGGTCCAGTGAATCCCTCCGTGCAGTCTTCACTGTCTCACAGCTCACTTCATCTTCCCCTTCCTCACTCTCTCTCTCTGACTCCCGGTCATAGTCAGACTCTGCATTGGCTGTGGTGTACCTTTCAGTAAAAATTAAAATATAGAATTAAATGACATCACATGTACTCAAAACAAGATGCAGGGCAAACAGTTTACAAACCAAGAGAAAATATTTAAAAACAAATCAGAGAGACGGGAGTTGGACTAATAGATGTCCTAGGCCCAACCTTCTCTAGTGCAGAAGTGTTTTCTCTACGCTGTATTCTCCAGAATTTTGTGCAGTCTAGTTTTAAATCTCTGCAGTTATGCATCTTTCAACTATTCCCATGTAGTACAGACAAATACAAAAGGGGTGAAGAAAATAAATTCAAAAGGAAGGTAGCATGGAAGTCAAGACACAGGAGTCTGCATCCAGCTGGCCTCGTGAGAGCCTTTTTAGACCATTTAGCTTTAAAGCCTACAAAAGCATACACAGAACAGAACCAGCAGGGCAAGTCACTTGGGAAATTACACATTATACATCAGATACTGCAGTAGGAAGTTTAACAGACTCATCTGGGTGGGAGATACAGCTTGAGGTTTTTGGTCTGTTCTAGAGAATTTCAAACACAGATAGCTTTCTTGGCAAGATTAGTATTTTGATCAAGACTGTCTGAGCACTAAGTATGAAACAGCTTGTTCGAGCTGATGGGGGGGGGGGAAGAAAGGTGTGAAAACAGTGGGTGAGTGATCAAAATCACTGCACATGTATAAAAAGAAATTAAGGAGTAGCAGCTGAGCCATGTAAAGACATGCTATCTATGGCAGACAATGATTAACAATAAAGCGGCCCAGATTAGACAGAGTACGACTCAGACCAAGATTTTCCATAAGGGATTGTCTAAAGTTAAATTTGCAAAATTATGTTCAGGCACCTAAATAGGTGGCCTGATTTTAAAAAAAAGCTAAATACCCAGAAGCTCTCATTGAAGTCAGGTCACTTATTAAGGTATGAAATATGCGTTCTGAAGCTTAACTTTAGAAAGCCCTCTCTTCAAAAAAAAAAGCAGCTTAGCCTAACGTGCCCCTTCTCTAACTCACATGGGAGCTCTGAACGAAGGAGGAAGAACTAAGTTAGACCTCATTGTTTAAGAATGTTCTGTTTTAATTTCAGGCTTCATTGGACTAATGAGGGAAGCAAGTTCCAAAGGAGAGGGCCCTCTGCTGCAAGCAGCCTGCCATGAGCCCCATGACATTTAACTACAGACCCTGACTGCAATTGTTACAGCTATGAAAAGGCAGATTAACCAGATGTAACTAAGACCCAAACCATGTGTAACTTTAAAAGCTCAATGCTTGAATTGCACCAGAAGCAAGCAGGAAACCACTGCAGCCTATGGGACACAAGCGTAACACGCTCCCTATGGTTAAGGCTGCGAGTCTGTCATGGAAGTTGAGACAGGCAGCCACTGGGCCAACAGCAGCAGTTTGGGTGTGTGGGAGGGGACTCAGGGCTAGGGTCAGCGGGACTCAGGATTGGGGGGGGGGCCTCCCTGGCTCCCACTGGCATGGCCTTGCAGCTCTTAGGCAGAGGGGCCAGGGGACTCCCACACGCTGCCTACATCCACAGGCCCTGCCCTTGCAGCTCCCATTGGCTGCAGTTCCCACCCGAGGAGCTGCAGGGACACATGGAAACGGATAGGGAGCCCCTGCCAGCCCTGCCAACACCCCCCCATCCCAACACCAGTAGGGGTCCCGGACCACCTTCCCCAGCACCCATGGTGCCCTCAGACCACCTGTCCCGCCCCCCCCCCCCAAGTTTTAGTTAGGGGTATTATAGTAAAAGTCATGGACAAGCCACAGGCCGTGAATTTGTTTACTGCCAGTGACCTGTCCATGACTTTTACTAAAAATACCCGTGACTAAAACGTACCTTTACCTACCGTCAGCTATGTTAAGCAATCAGATCATCACATTTTGCACCAGCTGAAGAGTCCAAGTGTTCTCCAAGGACAGCCTCAAACAGGGAACGTTAGTGTTATCAAATCTAGAGACTGAAGGCATGTACCAACATACACATCTAAGACAAATGTGGATAGTAATCGTGCCAAATACAGATGAAAAGAAGTACTCCCGACTACCAAAGTACTGTTTCTCCAGGAGTCATAAGGAGTACAGTTGGATCCCTGAACTCACTCTCTCCTTGGTAGAGAGCCAACAAATACTGTCAACTCAGAGGGCAGACACCACACCAGCCCCATCACTCTCTCTAGATCATCATGAACTGTACACTACCAGGTACTCAAACCAAATCTCAGGCTAAGCAGTGTTGTCTGGTCATTATGTGGATGAGAAGCCTCTAAAAACACCTAGTCATTATGTTGCAGATTCAGTAGATATTCTTCCCTCTGAATCCATAGTGAAGCAATGAATCAGCATGGTGCAGGACATGCTGTACTAGAGGTGTTGCCATATTTTGTGCAAGTTGTAAAACCTAAGGTATTGACCACTTGTTATTAAACATCTTGCGGCACTTCCATAAGAATAATGATACAAACTTTGGTTCCCTAGTCAAATCCTGTTAAAATGTAACTGCTCAGTCTCCCTTAATTAATGCTGCAGTTCCAATTTAGCATGCTATTCTTCATTCCCTGTCCTACACTGCTGTGCAGCATTGGTGTGGGCAGATAAACAGCTGCCATGCCACATTACCTTTAAAATGCTGCCAGTCTGGACTCAATGATTTGTGTATCTAGGTTGAAAAAGACTTTTTATCCTGAAGCACAATCAAAGTACAAGGTCTAAAAATCATCATTTCAAAACACTGTCAATTTTTGTTCTTGTTTTTATAGAAAGATAATTACCATTCAGTGATGGCTCATGATGTATACATTTTCCTCTCACCCAGATACACTCGCTCTACTGAGATGGCTCATGTATGAGTTTAAAAAAGAAATGGTGCTGAATGTAATTCAATAAAAACAAAAGTATTCAAAAAGACCAAGAGATTTAAGTGTTTTTATCCTGTTTTAGGATAGAAGACAGTGAGTTCTTAAACGCATTAATATATGAAAGTCCCTAGCTGGCACATTTCCTAAATTAACAACAAGCTATTTGGTGCTAATAAGCATGCAAAAAAAGAAAAAGGCCCCAGTGGACTTGTCTGCCCCTCACAGTGCCAAAGCAATGCAAGACAATTAACTTCCACACCACAATCCAAGACTTCTTGCTGCTGATAGCATGGAACAATTTGGGTCATCTGGAAGTGAACCATGAGGAGCTAGTGATGCCTGTTTGGATTATAAATAGCAGCAGGAGTAGTTTTGTAAGATTTCATCAAAAGGCAAAAGAAAGCAACTGCCAAAAATATATATATATATATTGCAGGAATCTGAGGATAATGTGTGCTAATGCAGAAATTTACAAGTCAGTTCTCGAGTGGCTACCATACAAAGCTATATAGCAGGGGTTGGCAACCTTTCAGAAGTGGTATGCCAAGCCTTCATTTATTCACTCTAATTTAAGGTTCCACGTGCCAGTAATACATTTTAACGTTTTTAAAAGGTCTCTTTCTACAAGTCTATAATATATAACAAAACTATTGTTGTATGTAAAGTAAATAAGCTTTTTAAAATGTTTAAGAAGCTTCATTTAAAATTAAATTAAAATGCAGAGGCCCCAGACCGGTGGCCAGGACCCGGGCAGCGTGAGTGCCACTGAAAATCAGCTTGCGTGCCGCCTTTGGCACCTGTGCCATAGGTTGCCTACTCCTGCTATATACAATTAATACTGGAGGCATAAGTAACATGGAATCTTCAGTTTAGTACAACAAACTTGTTTTATATTAGGCCAGGATTGCTTATCCATTAATTCATTACAGTGACTCTCAAAGCTGTCTGCAAAGTTTTAAATTACTGACATGCTACTGGTCTGAACTGTTTAAAATATATTTAAACAAACTAAGGAATTGCAAAAAAAGATATGAAACACAGAAGATGACTTCCAAATCCTTATAACTGGTTCACAGGGAGGGAGTGCAAATGAGAATATAGAGAATGCCCCAATTCCTTATCCTCTCACACAAACTCCCTACTCTCCCAGCTCAACCCCTCTCCCATTGGCATATCTGCTACAGTCTGCCTTGCAGGAGCAGTGCTCCCTTCCCACAGATGTCAGAAGGGACACAGCAAGTGGGAACTGGATGACAGCTGGCAGTGTGAAGATACACTATTGCCAATGCCAAGAGTCATGCCCCCCAAAATCATGAGACTAGCTTAACAGTCAAATTTAATTTAAAAAAAAAAAATCTGCTTTGAGCTTCACATTTTCAAAAACTTCTCTCTGCAACCGTGAGGGCTAGAAACTTAGGTGGAGAGGCTAAACAAAAGCTGTGATTATCACAACATGATTTCAGGACCTGGGGAATTACGAAAAACACCTATTAAACATAAGACTCACAATAAAATCACAAGTGTTAGTAATACTGGAGATCAGAGGGGCCTCTCCCCACTTGGTGGCCCTCTTAAGGTCTGCTGTAGAGGAGCATCACGGCTAAGTCTTTGGAGGCTTGTGGGCATCTCTCAAACTTTTGGCTGAAAAATCATCTTTACTCTCTAATAATCAAGAGACAGTTTGAACTCTATTGGAGAAAAAGCTTAACATTTACTTTCTCAGCATCCCTTTGATATATCAGAGGTCGGCAACCTATAGCACGTGTGCCAAAGGTGGCATGCAAGCCGATTTTTGATGGCACGCAGGGTCCCACCACCGGTCCCACTCAGTGCCCGCTGCTGGCCTGGGTGAAGGAACCCCAGGGTGACAGCAGTCTGAGACCTCGGCTGGCAGGAGCCGGCAGCCAAAACCCCAGAGTGGAGCAGGCTGAGCGCTGCTCTGGGGTTCCCGCTGCTGGCCCCTTGCCAGCCAGGGTCCCGCCACTGGTCCCACTCAGCGCCCGCTGCTGGACTGGGTGAAGGAACCCCACGCTGGCAGCAGGCTGAGACCCTGGCTGGCAGGAGCCCACTGCCAAAACCCCAGAGCTGGGAGGGCTGACCCGCTCAGCCTGCTGCTGCTCTGGGGTTCTGGCTCTGGCTCCTTGCCAGCCGGGGTTCGCGCCACAGCCCCACTCACCTTGCTTCCAGTTGGAGTTCCAGCGCAGGCCCCCTGCCAGACAGGGTCCAGGCCTCCGGCCCTGCTCAGCCCTACCAGCTACCAGCTCCACTCACCTCAGCTGCCGATCTGGGGTTCCAGCCGGTTAACAACTGATCATTCAGAAGCCTGTGTGCAGCTTAAAGTATCCAAATACGTGCCAGACATTGGAAAACTCAGCAAGGGAAAGCAAGGGCAAGGATCACACTAAACTGATAAGATCTGCATTTTAATTTAATTTTAAATAAAGCTTCTGAAACATTTTGAAAATCTTGTTTACTTTACATATAACTGTAGTTTGATTATATATTATAAATTTATAGAGAGACCTTCTAAAAAACGTTAAAATGTATTACCAGCATGCGAAGCCTTAAATTAGAGTGTACACATGAAGACTCAACACACCACTGCTGAAAGGTTGCCAACCCCTGTCTTATATCAAGCATGCTAAAACATACATTTCACAACAACATGTAAAGCTATTTGACTTTAATTTGTAATCAAATATATGTTTTGGTCTTGGGTGCTAATTTTCAGCTAGGGGACCCAGTAAACTAAATTTTATTAGCCGTTCTAAAAAGGCAAAAAGTCTCAACTTTCTGAACTCTCCTGAGCACCCATTTTTAAGGTGTCACATTAAAAAGTCATTCCCTGACTTACATCTAAACTACAGATTTTGGATTTTAAAAAGGAAGTGGGGGAGTGAGGAAGAAAGGAGAGACAAAACAAGTTTATAATGGAAAGCTAGTTTCAACCTTCACTATGGAACTTTAATACAAATGAGGAAAAAGCTTGGAGATAACTGAGAAAGTAGGTTAGCCAAGTTCAAAGGTTTTAACTTGCTATGGTGATTCTCAAGTTTAAAAGTCTTATCCTGACACTTATCCTTTTGCTAGTCTTCCTCTGTTTGATATGTTATCCTATCTCCTAGAACTGGAAGGAACCCTGAATGGTCATCGAGTCCAGCCCTGACTTCACTAGCAGGACCAAGTACTGATTTTGCCCCAGATCCCTAAGTGGCCCCCTCAGGGATTGAACCCACAACCCTGGGTTTAGCAGGCCCATGCTCAAACCACTGAGCTATCCCCAGATTTTACCCAGCTCCAAGAATTTATTAGATCAGTACTACAGTCAATCACCAAGAAGGTTCAACTGAATACTTATTAGTAATTTAAAAGCCACCATGAAAGACAGGAGTAAGCCCAACAGTCCTGCAACAAGTCTGTACTGCCCTATCTCATGGTAACAGAATATTGCTGGCTGAGGCAGCCCAATGACATCAAGCTGTTTCCTCCATCAGAGGATCTCTTTACTGCAACCTGTAAATACTAGGAGCTCTACCTTTTAATCCATTGCAATTCTCTTTATTAGTCAATGCCTCTTTAACAGCACTAGACCAACATCTCAAAAAGCCACTATCTACTGTGCTTGTTGGGTTCTGGAATTGACCTTTACATCTTCTAAAAGATGCCAGTAACTTGTGACAATGAAGACTTAATACATCTGTTGTTACATACAGAACTTCTGTAACACAAGGACTTTTTCAGAACCAGTTACACAGAGTAAAGTGTTGTTTAGCCAAATTCCTTTAATCTAAATCTTCCTCTTACCAGAATCTCAGTTTTGACCCTCCATGAATCAGTTACTCAGTAACTCCATTAGCCAAATGTTTTTAATGTTTTCAAACTATTGTCAGGTGAATGACATGGCTGTGTAATCTGTCTTGTTCTACTATTTTATGAGATGAACTGAAAAGCTTTCAGCATTTCAAGCTCTAGATTTAGGGTTGATTTTTTTCTGTAATAGTTGAAGATCCTTTACACAAATAAAGAGAGAAATGAATACTCTATCCTGCTGTAGGTACTCCCAGCTATTGCAGAGAAATATTGCAGGGACTTGAATTCAGTTCCTAACTGGCAAGCAAAAAAATAGGTATGACACTCAACTTTGTTCTAGAATCATTGACATTTTAGAGCAAATGTGGACCCATATGGTTATAAATTTATGGTAGTATGGAAGGGGAGTAGAATGCACATATAAAGGAATACCTGACATGTCTGACAGTCAAACAAAGCCTTTTGAAAATACTTTGAGTGGTAGGTAAGATGATGGATGTTGGTTTTGTTCCTGTGGAAATATTACTACCATAGGCCTGCGCCTGCTCCCCTTTACTCTAAGTCAATGGTTTCAGCGGGAGCTGGCACCTTTTCATATTCTTGTTCATAAATGGATGAGATAGACACTTTTGTTTTAAAGTTGTAATTTTAAGTCTATACACTTTGTTAACCTGAAATCTTAAAAGACATTATTTGTTTATGTCAGCTTCAGAAAAATGCTGCAAGGTCAAATGTGGCCCAAAGTTTATGTTTTTTAAACCTTGAAGACTTTTGTTAAAACAAATGGAGTAAATATTTCCATTTTTAATTAAGTAGAAGCATTCTTTAACTTTTAAACACACTTTTGTAAGTTGGACTGAAGACTGTACAGATCTCTCTACAGTGGGAAGGACTGAACATTTCTCTGTGCTGGTAGAGTGGATGGTTAAGTGACATGGTCTACCAATATGCTGCCAACAATGCAAGCTGTGAGTGCAGATAAGTGTCTACACAGTATCCTGGAAACAAAGCCCTTGAAATTCGCAAAGTGAAGTAGACTAAAATGAAACTGACTAGTCTCTTGTCATCGACCAAAGTCAAGAAAAATGTAAGAAGTGATGAGCATAACTGGTGCAATACTTTATTTTATTTATATTAAAGTATTATTTGTATACCGTAATAAGAAAATTTTTTTAATCTGTCCCCTTAAATTCCATAATGTCATTCTCTCACAAAACAAACAATTACATTTCCCTTGCAGTTAGGATCCAGTACATAGCCTACAACTAACAGGAATTAGCCACAAATATTTGGGGCTTACTGACAACCTTTCACTTCAGAAAAAACAGACATATGTGACTTGTTTCAAAAAGTTACAAATCACCCTACAAAACCCATTAAACAACATATGCAAGCTGTTCAGTAAAACCTCTTAGCTTTCAGTATTAAAGAAAAAACAGGGCATTTCAAATACTTGGAGACAGCAATTCAGTTATAACTAACTGTGCTGTGTCAATCAAGGTGAGTGAGCACATAAAAGATTAATAGTTTGGGAGGGAAGGTTTTAAATTAATCAAGAGGCTACAGTCAAAAGTGATCAAAAAATGGTTCAATAATTAGCACCATGGTGAGGATGGTGTTACAACAGTATACGGACAGCAGTTGTTCACTGAGATTGTTCCAAATCTGTCTTTTGCTGAGAATACAAGTGGCCTTACTAGAAGGATGATCAAACCTGTGGAAGTATTTATAACTTGGATTTTAATCACTCTGAATAGCCTGTACAAGTAAAAAAAGTTTCTCTGAATCATATAAGCTTACACGTTTTATCTGAAAGGAATACCATCTTCATCAAAACAAGATTGAGAGGACAAGCTGTAAAATGTTCTCAATATCTCTGCAGCTGGAAACATCTCCGTCATTTCTATGTCCTACAAATGATTCTCTGTTCTGTTCAGACAGCTTTTCTTGCTTTGTTATTTTAGTACATTCCTCAATGTCTCTTAGGAGTTATGTTTTCTGTTTTGCCAAAGCCAAAAGCCCAAACAAATCTTACACCTCTGTAGAATAAGCATGGGAATCCCAAGAAAGCATATTCCAAATTCCAAGATGCTGTAAACAACATCCTGTTAGGTCAATAATTGCCTTTTTTCTTAAATAAAACAGAATTGTTGTGGAACTATTCTTTAGTCACTTTGAAGCACATTAGTTATCATATATCATTTGCAGGGGGTTAAAAAACAACAACGAGATCAGCTCAAATTCCTCCTCTAAGGAAAGATCTCACAAAATATGGAGAACCTGTAAGAGTTTTACCATCAGCTTAAGACAAACACTGTAGGAAGAGAGAGAAACTTTCAGTTTTCTTCCTCCATGCAGCCACACACACTTTACAAGTTGGTCCATTATCAGCAGGCAGAGGCAACATGCTAGTTATATGCACTGGCATAATTATTTGAAGATTCATTAAGACCCACAAGTGAAACTGAGAAAACAGACACGGTAATTTGGAACCCTCAGTCTAAAAGACATATCATTTGCCTTTCCATGAGAAAATACTGACAGAGAATCTGCTTCATGCCCTTCTTAATCTATCGACTTTAAGGAAAAAAGAAAAAAGGCAGGAAAGAGAAGACTGTCCTCCTCTTGACCAGAGGCATGTGCACCCAGTAGGCATCCTACTTATAAAGCATCAGGTGACTTATGGTACTCAGATAGTACAAGGATAGGTATGGTAAGAATCTAAATAAAATGACAAACGCGTAAGCATGACCCTAACAAAATGAGGTTTTACATAGTCTTAGCCCTGGTCTACACTACGAGTTTAGGTCGAATTTAGCAGCGTTAGATCAATTTAACCCTGCAGCCGTCCACACGACGAAGCCATTTTTGTCGACTTAAAGGGCTATTAAAATCGATTTTTGTACTCCTCTCTGACGAGGGGATTAGTGCTGAAATCGACCCTGCTGGGTCAAATTCGGGGTAGTGGGGATGCAATTCGACAGTATTTGCCTCGGGGAGCTATCCCAGAGTGCTCCATTGTGACTGCTCTGGACAGAGCTCTCAACTCTGATGCACTGGCCAGGTAGACAGGAAAAGCCCTGCAAACTTTTGAATTTAATTTCCTATTTGGCCAGCCTAGCAAGTTGATCAGCACAGGTGACCATGCAGAGCTCATCCACACAGGTGACCATGGAGTCCCAGAATCACAAAAGAGCTCCAGCATAGACCAAACGGGAGGTACAGCATCTGATCGCTGTATGGAGAGACTAATCCGTGCTATCCGAACTCCATTCCAAGAGACGAAATGCCAGAATATTTGAAAAAAAATCTCCAAGGCCATGAAGGACAAAGGTTATAACAGGGACCTGCAGCAGTGCCGCGTGAAGCCTACCAAAGAACCTGAGAGACAAACGGCCGCTCCGGGTCAGAGCCCCAGACGTGCCGCTTCTATGATGAGCTGCATGCCATCCTAGGGTGTGCCCCTACAACTACCCCACCCCTGTGCTTCCCTCCTCCCCCACCCCTCCCGGGCTACCTTGGCAGTTATCCCCCTATTTGTGTGACGAATAAATAAAGAATGCATGAATTTGAAACAATAACGACTATTACCTCTGCAAGCGGAGATCAAAGGGGGGAGGAGAGGGCGGTTGGCTTACAGGGAAGTACAGTGAGCCAAGGGGGCGTGTTTTTATCAAGGAGAAACAAACAGAACTTTCACACCGTAGCCTGGCCAGTCATGAAACTGGTTTTCAAAGCTTCTCTAATGCACCCCATACCCTGCTGTGCTCTTCTAACCACCCTGGTGTCGGGCTGCGCGTAATCAGCAGCCAGGCGATTTGCCTCAACCTCCCACCCCACCATAAACGTCTCCCCCTTACTCTCACAGATATTGTGGAGCACACAGCAAGCAGTAATAACAATGGGAATATTGGTTTTGCTGAGGTCTAATCGAGTCAGTAAACTGCGCTAGCGAGTTTTTAAACATCCAAAGACACATTCTACCACCATTATGCACTTGCTCAGCTTATAGTTGAACTGCTCCTTACTACTGTCCAGGCTTTATGAGCCATGGGAGCAAGGGGTAAGCTGGGGTAGGTGCAACTGCGTGGTGCTGCCAACTGGGAGAGCAGCCTGAGGCAGAAGCCTCCAGCTGGCATGAAATTCCAGGCAGGACTGAATTTCCATTGAACGAAACTTAAAGAAGAGAATGACCTGGAGTCATTCCAATTTTTATCCAGGCGCCCCGACCGACCTCACCGAGGCCAGCCAGAAGCACCCATGTCTGCCCAGGCGCCCCCGACCAACCTAAAGGAGATCGGCCAGGAGCACCCACAGGATGACAACGACGGCTAGCAGTCATATTGCACCATCTGCCATCCACAAGGCAAGGCAAGGGGATGCTGCTGTATAGCACTGCAGTACTGCGTCTGCCAGCAGCACCGAGGAGACATACGGTGACAGTGAACTGAGCGGGCTCCATGCTTGCCATCGTATGTTGTCTGCACAGGTCACCCAGGAAAAAAGGCGAGAAACGATTTTTTGCCATTGCTTTCACGGAGAAAGGGGGGCCTGACGACATGTACTCAGAACCACCCGCGACAATGTTTTTGCCCCATCAGGCATTGGGAGCTCAACCCAAAATTCCAATGGGAGGCGGAGACTGCGGGAACTGTGGGATAGCTATCACAGTGCAACGCTATGAAAGTTGACGCTAACCTCGGTACTGTGGACGCACACCGCCGACTTAATGCGCTTAGTGGGTACACACAATCGATTGATTAGATACAATTTCTAAAAAAAATTGACTTCTATAAAATTGACCTAATTTTATAATGTAGAATTAGAGGTGTTGTATTCTGTTTAACTTCCTTTTAATTTCAGAATCTTTTAGAAAACATTACTTCAAAGTAATTTTGGTTTATTGCCTGACAGTTGCTGTTGTTCTTTGCCACTCTGACCCCAAATGATTTGTTAGTGTAAACCAGATTTACATATACTCTCTCCCAGAATGTCACATTTAGAATTATAGTACCCATCTCCTAGCCAAAGGCTTATTCCAATCAACTTTTAGTCAGTGAGCTCAGCTTCACCCTCAACAGTGGGTTCTTGCTCCCAGCTGTACCTAACTGCCAGTTCTAATTCAAACTACAGTAGATTTCATAGGTTTGCGTTAAATGGAGCCCTGCTGCTCAAACTCTCAGTGAAAGTTGCCTGCCCCTAACTAGAGCACCTCTCTTGAATTACAATTCAAAGAACACCATACTCCACAATTATAACTAGAGCCAACTGGAATATTTCTTATTTCCCTCCAGCCCTGTCATAATTTCTTTGCTAGTTTGCCTGCAATGGCATATAAATTGTCACATCTCACTCTGACTGTTTATCAAACAGGAACTGGAGGGGATAATTTTTTGTTTTTTAAATTATAAAATGTTGTAGCAAAATTACAATTCTTGGTAGGAGGACTCAGGGGCAGGTGTAGTATCTGAAACTTCTATCTTTTTAAAGAAAACAGCTAGGTTTCATGCAAGAAGGACAGGGAAAAAAAATGCATCTATTGAAACATCCCATCTATGATATACAATACAATGAAGTAAGTGGCTATTGAGTTTCAGAGACCAAGAACAGTTCTTAACTGATGTTCTGCTTACCCTCCTTCACTTTCACCATCATCTGTATTGGCCCCTCTTGAGCTGGCTGTGAAATAAATAGAGCTGGACCCTGTGGAATCACTCCTCTCTCTAGGAAATGGGTACCGCCTCCGCCGAGTTACCTTCTGGGTTTCTTCTAGATGGGACCTGAAAGAGACAGAAAAACAGTGATGACGAGAGAAGTGTCTATTTCAGTCCATGTCAATTTCTTTGCTTCTAATCCCCCAGTCTATTACATCCACTCCATATCAAAGGAGCAATAATTAAAATGGGTACTTGTTCCTTCTTCCTGTGGGTGAAGTCACAAATTGCCAAGTTTAAAATACTGTGGGCTACACTGTAAATGAGATCAAACAAACTTGTATGCAAACAGAAAGTGTATATAAATCATCCTTCCAGTGAAGAAAGATGAAGGAACATTATTTATCATTCATATTATCATAGTGCCTAAAGGCCCTACTCAGACAAGGACCTCACTGCGCTAGGTATTCTACGAACACAAAACAAAAAGACAGCCCCTGCCCCCAAAGAGCTCAGGTTTTACAGGATATTCTATTCACTACGTAATCTACAGTAGATATGAATGGGACAAACATTGCTACAGAGACAAGAAAAGAGCCAGAAATGTACAGACCACAAGTCCATCTGGTTCACCATCTGTCTAAGACAGCCGAGAGCACCCAATGCTTAGAGGAAGGAAAACACCCACAATGCACCTAGTCTTATGTACAGTGTTGTACATGACAAGAAAACTTAATTCCTGAAATAGGGATATGATCACACATCCTGAAGCATAGATATGACTTCTTATACTGTCATTGTTTTGTACAACTATAAGTATTAATTGTCAAAGTTACAGGCCTAAGAGTCCAGAGTAACTGTTCCACTAACCTTTGAGTAAGTGTACAACTAGGGTGAAATACTCACCCCAGTGAAGTCAAAAGAAGTTTTGACTTGAGTAGGGCCAGAATTTCACCTCTAGTGAACAAGCAAACTGTATAAGACAAATATTTCCATTTATTGATTCTAGATTTACTGGGATTTTAATTCCACTGAATACCTCCTTGTTCTTGTGTTACGAACACATTGAAAAGGACTGAATGATTAGTTTTCGCTATTCTTGTCACAATTTTGACAACTTAAAGCCAATTCCTTCCGGTTCTTCTCCTTTCCAGATTAAATAATCCTACTCTTTAGTGGGATTTACAGAAAATGAGATTGTAAACACATGCCTGTGCATGCTCAGATTATCCAGACTGTAGAATAATCGAGCATACATTGGATTTCAAATTTCCTTGGCTGGCATTGACTCTCTGTTTGGGGGAGTTAGGTGGGGGAAGATGGGGCAAATTTTATAAAACAGTATCTTACAACCTTGCCCATTTTTAGAGCATTATTGTAATGAAGGGTGGATATGCACTGTGCCTGAGAGACTTGTCCTGATTCCCATTTATATAAGATACTTCGGTCGATATCTTCGTTAGAGAAGGCAGAGAGGACAAAATTGTTTTCACGTAAAACCTGTTGATCTGTGAGCTCTTTCAAGGCATATAGAGAGATGGTTTTCTAATTCTCTAAGATTGACAAAAGGAGGGTGGTTTTGTACGTACTTGACTTCTCCAATGATCTCCCCAGCTAAACTCTGCAGGCTGTTCTTCAGCTCCTCCACTTCTTTTCGTAGCTCTATAATGTTTTTCAGCACAAAGTCCAGACGGTTCAGCACTTCCACCTGCTCTTCTTGTGTTAAAAGAGTTGGGTATTGAATGCCATCACCAGCCTCCATTGGTGCTTGTCTTATAAGCAGAACTAAAAGTGAGAAAAAAATTAGACAGAGATGAGTGCCAAAGATTAGAAACAGGAAAACACTGCCAGATGCTTGTTTCTGGACATTCAAAGAGGGGAATAAAACAATGTAATAGTGCACTGCAGGGAAAAAAAATGAATACATCACTGACCACTGCAATCAAGGAGGTTGCTTATTTTTAAGCATGAATTCCTTTCTTTTTCCTTAGTTAACACTATTTGTCTGTCTCAGGCAGGTTTTAAAGTTATATTCCCACTAAGATTAAGGTGACAGCAATTTTTAAGAAAGGCTCTCCAGAGGTAATCCCAGCAATTACAGGCCGGTAAGCCTGACTTCAGTACTGGGAAAACTGGTTGAAACTATAGTAAAGAACAGAACTATTAGACACATAGATGAACATGATTTGTTTGAGAAGACTCAACATGATTTTTGTAAAGGGAAATGAAATTAATAGGCAGCAGATTTAAAACAAAAGAGAAGCAAGTATTTCTTCACACAACACAATCAACCTGTGGAACTTTTTGCCAGAAGATATGAAGGGCTGAAAAAAGAACTGGATAAGTTCCTGGAGGATAGGTTCATCAATGGCTATTGGTCAAGATGGGCAGGGATCATGTCCATAGCCTCTATTTGCCAGAAGCTGGGAATGGGTGACAGGGGATAGATCACTTGATGATTACCTGTTCTATTCATTCCCTCTGAAGCACCTGGGATTTGCCATTGTCAGAATACAGGATACTGGACTAGATGGATCTTTGGTCTGACCCAGTATGGCTGTTCTTATGACCAGGGTGGATTAAAAAAAAAAAATCTGATTTTTTTTTTTAAATCGGATTTATTTTTATAAAATGCTTTCTGAGGAAAAAGCCTATTTAAAGATAGTTTTAATTAAGATATCTTTGAACTATATTCCACTATCTCATCGTGGAATAGGGATTATAAATTTTAAGTCTGTAGCATGAAACAATATATTCATGTAATGTTTAAGAAGTTTTATAAATGAGTTCCAATAGTTCATGGATTAGGGACCCAAATTTATGGGGTTCCAGGGGCTTCTGTACAGATTATTTAGGTTAATCTTTCTATCTACCCAATGGGACTCAGTGCTCAGTCTAGAAGATACCATCAGAGATGCTTAGTTTTGCAGTTCTCAAACTGTGGATTTGTCTCTCCAGAGATAACATGCTTGTTAACAGCAAAAATGTTTTTAAATAAATAAATAGATAGAGGTGAGAAATAACAGACCTCAACCCTATTGTCCCTCTGTAAATTTGTGTACACGGAGTCAGTCCCTTACCTCTCTCTAAAAGTGCAAAGTTTCAAAAAGTTCAATGAATAGAAGATTGTTGGGGGCGGAGTAGATCTGGACAAGGAGAAGTCTGGAGATAGATGTGAAAAGGGAGGGACAGGCAGTAGAAACAAAAGTGAAACTGTTTGAGCAGCATATTCCAGAATGCACTTTTATGTAGAAATCCATGATTAAATAGAGTCTTCCTGACTAGTGATTTAAATCAGTTTGAATCAAATCCACCCTGCTTATGACTATGTTATTACACATAATTAAGCACATGTAATTCTACTATCTATATGGTTCTAAAATAGTCTTGGACAGCCACACTTCACTTTACTTCTGAAATGCAACCAACTCTGGAATGCAGAATATCAGCCAGGAGATCAACTAATTCATAAAATAATGTATGACAGTGGAACGAAGGTATGTAAACTAATCCTGGCCAAGGACACAAGGAAAAATCTCTACTCTTGCAGAAAGTGGCATGGACTCTTAATATCAGATGAGCAAATTCAAACACGTGGTTGCTGTGCACTAATATTTATGACATTTTAGCTTATCTGTTAAGATGCTGTACTTTGCTCCAGCTGCAACATGATCAACATGTACCGCTGGTATGACCATTGATTTAACTATTACCAAAGCTCTCTACAAACAGTCTTGTTTTTAAACTTGTTTCTCTATTAACCTTAAGGCCAGAAATTTATTTTTATACAGACAAATAATCATACCTTAAGTCAAGGATGACTATACTAAGAAAAATAACTTAAGGACTTCAAAGGAAGGAATCTTAAATAAAACAGTCTGTCAACCCTTCAGATTATTAAAGCTGAAAAATGAAAAGTATCTTGCTTCTCATTACTTATGTTGTTGATTTGGACATTAACAACATAAACAACAAACAAAGTTAGACTTCTATATTTCACTTTCTGGTTTGCAAAATGTTACATTCTTAGGCAGTGCTGTGTAAGTAAAAAAAAAAATCTAATTTCTTATTATTTCAGTGTAATTTTCTTCCAAAGCACACCCAGCACCCTGGTAACAAGTCATACCCCCTTCCCCCTCTCCCCCCGCCCAAAAAAGAAATTAAATGTTGGGCATAATAGCTGACAGTCCCTTTTAAGATACAATATGTTGCTATTATATAATACAAAAAGAAAAACCCAAACTGATTGAAAGCTTGCTGCTTATGCCGTAAAACTAGTTAAACTGATGTATTGCATATCCTGAATTACAAGATTCTATCTTCCAACTAGCCTTTATTTTCTACACTGAAATCACTAACTTCTTTCAATATATTTAGAGGGATACAACTGACAAAAAAAAGTCTTCTGGTGTAAACAAGGTTCTTTATCTATGTTACTACCATCAACATGATTTATTGAAAGTGAAACATTTAACACTCCAATTTGTTTCTCTCTATTTAGGATCATTGTTTACTTGTTCTATTTTTCAGCTTGGACAATTATCAATCAAGTTAGTTACACTTTCAAATTTCTAGCTGTAAAAAGTTTGGTTATGGACAGGTATGGGGATATCATTTTTTACAATGTTTTAACTGGATTTATTTTTTTTATTTTTTTACAAAAATATTTCTACAATTTCATTGGTCTTAGTTTTAAGAAAATTGTAAGTGTCCCTTTATGTTTTACTTCAGGCAAACCCTAAAAATACACTACAAAAAACAACTCTCCACACAACAGAATCTGTATTAGCCTGTAAATGGCACAGTAAAGTTAATGAAAAACAATGCAAAAGCTAACAAAAAGGGAAAGTAAAGGACCTGAAAGAAATTTCTTTGCAGAGAAATAATGTGTTTTAGAATACTGTTGATAGAGAATGAACTTGGGAAAAAGCCACTTAGAAAAGTGGTTCAGTGCACTTGTCCCATACAACCTACACACTACAGTTACATCTTGAAACAAATCAAAGGAAGTACTTCTTCACACAAAACACAGTCAACCCATGGAACTTGTTGCCAGGGGATGTTGTGAAGGCCAAAACTATAATTGAGTTCAGAAAATAATTAGATAAGTTCATGGAGGATACATCCATCAATGGTTATTAACCAAGATAGTCAGGGATGCAACCCCATGCTCTGGGTCTCCCTAAGCCTGTAACTGCTAGAAGCTGGGAGTGGACGAAAGGAGATGGATCATTTGATAAATGACCTGTTCCGTTCCTTCCCCCTGAAGCACCTGGCACAGGCTACTGTTGGAAGACAGCATATTAGGCTAGATGGACTATAGCCTATCCCACTATGGCCATTCTTATGTCCTTACTTTTATGCAGTTGAACACAATCTAGTTGCTGTAATGATCTAATTATTCAGTTCCACGTCCTTGTCCACATCACTACTTTTAAACAAGTGTTTTAAGAGAAGTAAAATAGTATAAAGAAAATTAACATGAGTTAGATGTAAGCTCTTTGGGGTAGAGAATGTATTTTTATTTTGTGTTTGTACAGCACCTAGCACACTGGGGTCCTGGTTCTCTTTAAATAAAATATTTTGCCCCCCATTTGCTTATGAAAAACTCACAAAAAAAAAAAACATTTAGAAACTTACTATGGTCTAGTTCAGAGGTTCTCAACCTTTTTCTTTCTGAGGCACCTCTCAACATGCTATAAAAACACCAGGGCCTAGCTGGGGAGCGGTGGGGGACTCGGGGCTCTGGGCCAGGAGTGGGCCCTCAGGCATAGGTGTAGTTGGTATATCTATTTTTTTGGGCAGGGAGCAGAGCAGAGGCCATCAGGGCTTGGGCCAGCTCCACACAGCAGAGTCCAGGAAGGCAACGCCACCTCCACCCACTGACACATCTCAGTAGGCCCCCCAGCCTGTTTGGGTTGTGTGCGGTGGGGGTTATGCTCAAGAAGTTTAATAACTGCTCAGGGTACAGGGAAGGGTTAGCTAGGGGCTGTGTGCAGGTATGGGGGGGTAGCTCAGGATACAGGGAAGGGGCAACCAGGGGCTGTGTGCCAGGAGGGCTCCCCTGTGGTCACTGCTCCCCAAGGGCTCTGCCGGCCACAAATGGGGGGTCCCACTGCCTGGGCAGCTCTTACCGACTGCTTGAGCTGAGGAGCAGCCGCAACCACGGGCACCAGTAGCAGACGGGGGAATGCTATGGCTGCCTGCTCCATGATACGCCCTGGTGAATGCCGCACTGCCCAACTCCAGCTTCAGGGACAGGGAGAGGAGGAAGGGGCGGGGTGGAGCTGCCCCCAGGACTGTCCTGCTCTGGCTCTGCATGGGGGGGGACGGACAGATGACCAGTTCTTGATGTTTCAGCTCTGTGGCAGGTGGGCACCAGTGCTCAGGGTTTCAGCCCCGCAGCAGGGGAACGCTGGGGCTCAGGGTTTCAGCCTCGCAGCTCTCCAAAAGGGCTCACAGACACCCAGGTGGCTACAGACCCCCAGTTGAGAACCGCTGGTCTAGCTCCTGTAAAGTAAGCCCTATTCAAGTTGATGTGGCTCTGCATGAACACCAGAGCAAATCCAGGTGGAGTCAGTTGCAGGATCTACCCCAAACTATATAGAGGAAAACAAGGACACTGACTGTATGCAAAGCAAACAAATCAGAAAAAGCAAAGAAAAAACACTCTCTTTTTAGTCTTCCGTATTATTTATAACACATGTAGCAAATAACTTTTTAAATGAAAAAAGTCATTTTGATAAGTTGACTATGTCTTTCCCAGGTGTCTGGCTGGTGGGTCTTGCCCACGTGCTCAGGGTCTAAGTGATCACCGCATTTGGGGTCAGGAAGGAATTTCCCCCCAGGTCAGATTGTCAGAGACCCTGCAGGTTTTTCACCTTCCTCTACAGAATGGGGCCTGGGTCACTTGCAGTTTAAACTAGTGTAAATGGTGGATTTTCTGTAACTTGAAGTCTTTAAAATCATGATTTGAGGACTTCAGTAACTCAGCCAGAGGTTACAGGTCTATCACAGGAGGAGGGGGGATAAAATTTTGTGCCCTGCAATATGCAGGAGGTTGGACTAGATGATCATGATGTTCCCTTCTGACCTTAAAGTCTATGTCCCTTGAGGTTTCCCTTCTACAGATTTGCAAATCTGCAGAATAGCCTTGTGCTAGTATATCTGTGAAAGTGAAAGTGAATGGAAACCGACTAAAGAAGAAAGTGAACGCTGCTATTTAGTATCCAAGCTAAAGGGCATCCTAAAAGAAATGAAACCTCATAAATGGTGAAAACTAAATTATGGTAATCATTCAGGGCAAGACCCTGCAACTGGCTGCATGTGGGCAGCCCCCTAAACTTGCATGATGCCTCCCTGACTTCAATGGGGGGTCCATAACACAGAGGTCCATCCAAAATTAGGGGCAAAGACTGGAGAATGTGATGTTACACAATGCAAAGTGGTTGAACAGTGATGTTTAGCATCCTGCTTGTTTATGATTTGTGTTCTTTAAAGTGTTTAATAATAATTTATTCTGTTCAGTTCTTCGCTGATATGAATTGGGGTTTGTTAAGCAGCCTTCTTCCAACCAGTTGCTAAGTGCTGATCTTGGATCTTTACAATTCTTTAATTAATTAACAGGTTATTAGCAGCCAGTCAGATTTTTTAAATTATATTAATTTGATGAAAGTGTGCATTTAAATTTTTCCAGTAATAAGTGGATTATTTTTTAATTTAGGTCAGTTATTTTAAGATGATCTACTGAAGTGTCTTATGTATCATCTTTTGGGTGAGCAGTTTACCTGCTGAAATGGTAATATCCCAATTATATACTAACCACTTCTGAGCTACAAATGGAAAAAGCAGTAGTGGTAGTACTGAACCAAAGTTCAGGCATGAAGGACAAATCCACCCTTGCCAGTCAGAGACCAGTTTTGCAGATAACAGAGAAGAAAAAAAGAAGAAATAGAAATAATTACTGTACCCTGGTTATGGTGCCCCCGAGTCTCTGCATTTTCATGGGGCCCCATAGAGTTCTGCATGTACTGAACCCCAGAGTGCCTGGAGCTGCGTCCCCACCAGGGCCTTTTCCGCCTCTGTTTGTAGAATACATACAAGAGCCCGATCCCTGCAGCCGCACCCAGCAGCATCCCAAGCCCCACACGGGACACCCTCACTTTGGACATGATGTGCCTGAAAGAAGCAGACAGGATACACGTCACATGAATGCCAGTCACCACCTCTCCCCACTTCAGCACCTCGGAGGGCAGTGCGGCGAGCCCCCGTCACGCTGGCCTCCCCCGGGGGGAGCAGTGCTCCAGCCCGAACCCTCTCGAGCCAACCCTGACCTCTGCAGCCAAGCGAGCAGCCCCCGGCTGTGAGCCTGCCGAGGGGGGCGGGGTGGGAGCGCTCTTCGCAGCCCTGCGGCACCCCGCGCACCCAGCCTCGCACCAGCCCGGCCGCTCTGGGGCCCGCCTGTCACCCGGGCACGCGGCGCAGCTAGGGCCCGGGGGCGGGGCCGGCCGTTTATCACCCCGCAGCCCGGGCGGTTATACCCGGCTCGCGCCAGGCTGGGGCGGCTGAGCTGGGACAACGCGGCCAGCCAGTGACTGGCGCCGCAGGGAGCGTGGGGCTTCCCGCAGCACCCCGCGGGAGCGGAGCCGGTTGCTGGCGCTGCGCGGTGACACGCGCACGCGGGGCACTCTGGGCTACTCACACCGCCATGCCCCGCGCCCCCCGCGCGGCCACCGTCCTACCCCGCCACACGCGCCCCTCACTCTGCCCAGGAGTCGCCCTCCCGCCGGCGCATAGAGATGACGTATCGAGAGCCGCTGCCCCTTCCAGCCCTCAGCCCCGCCCAAAGTGCAGGCAGTTGGATGATGTCATCAGCCCCGCCTTACTGGGCTAGAAACGTTAGCGGAGACCATATCACCTGTGTCTGCCCGTGGGCTAAGGGCACGTGGCTGCGGGGAGCCAATGAGCGTGCGTCAGGAGGTGGGTGTGTCTATGGCGGTGGGGCCGGGCCGGTAGAGGTGTGGGGAGCAGGGTGGAGAGTGAATGGAGGCGCTGAAGGCTGCTGGGCTGCTCTGGGGGCTCAGTTCCTAGCCCGATGCTGCATCTCGGCTTGTCCTGTCCTTGGGCAGCCTCTCTGCCCCCTGGATCCCCGCGTGCCACTGCCCGCTCTTTGCAAGGCCCTGCCCCAGGCTTCACCTAGTGCTGTGCTGAAGCCGGCCTGTGCAGCGCAACGCAGTGCAGGGAGCTGCTGTACTGGGTACCTTCATCTAGGGAGCGCTTGTCACTAGGTGGGCGGGGTTCAGTAGCCGAGGAGTCAGGGCACTTGTAAGAAAAAACAAAAGAAGTGAGAGAGGTTCTGATCATCGGATGGGAACATAGTGCAGCGGTTGGGGTGCCTGGGTGCCTCTTCTTCCAAGCTCTAGCCTTGTTCTTATGAAGCCTTTCGGTTGGGTTGCTGTCCCTGTAGCTGGTTACACTCACAAAGATGAGGCCCAGAGGTATTTAGGCTCCTAACTGCTATTGATTTACATGGAAGACAAGCACTTAACTACCTTTGATAATCTGGACCCTAGAGCCCAAGGGAATTTCAGGTCTGCTAACTCAACCGTTTTGTAGGCTCAAGGATGAGGTCCAAAGTGTGGAGCCCCCAGAACACAGGGCCCAGTGTGGCTTCACAACCAAGTGTCTAATCCTCTTTGCTATAGAGACGCTTGACCAAAAAAAAAAAAAAAAAAGCAGTGGAGGAACACTGAGTTTTTCCCCCAAGCAGGAACACCCTTACATCATTTCATTTTGTAGTGATCACCAAGGTAAAATTTGGACTGATGATCGTTTTATTGGTTAAGTCAGAAAGCCAGAGAACAGTACCAGAGGACCCAAGACTTCAAAGACTCCTCTGATACAAGTTTGGAACATTCAAACACTAAACTACTTATTCATTTAAATTCAACTCTTCTTCCTTAAAACAAGTTTTGGCTTTGCACTGTATGCAGGTGATATCAGGTGAAGAAAAGATGCTTCTTGAGGCTCTGAGTTGCCTCGCTATCTTGTGCTGGGAATCTGCTGTTAGCCTTTCAGACTGCATTGGTGACATAGAATCTTTCGGTGAAGGCAGCTGAAACACATTTGTTCTGATAAAACCCTGACATTGAATGGAAAAAGGGCACTCCATTTCCTGAAAGTCTCATTATTATTTGCAGTCTTCTTGTTATCAGGAAAGCAATAACAGGCTCAAGGCAGCATGAGTTTGAATTCATATCCCCATGCATATTAAAGATGATATCTAAGTAGCACCACATCACAGCTTTGATTGTAACTCTGTTTGTCTTGTGCTTCAGATATCAACTTTTCTGAATGCAATAAAAAGAGTCACCTTGAAAGAAAATCTCTGAATGTGGTAGATGCTACCTTAGCCCCTTTGTTTCTTCCCTTTAACTTCTTACTCCAATGGAAAGCTGTCTTATTTTGGCAGACCTATTCGATCATCCAATCTATCTCCCTGCCACTGCACAATTGCTCCCCTACTGTACACTATACGGTGTGCTGTGTGGTCTAGTTTTAAAAGTTCTAAGCAATGAGGCCTCTACCAATTCTCTTGGAATACTATTCTGCAGTTTAGTAGATCTCATTAACAGGAAGTTTTTCCTGAAATACATCTTCTTTCACATACAATAATTTTCCCTTCTTGGTATTTACATTCTTCAAATATTTGTAGTATTGTGTACCCCTATCATGTACCCCTTTAGTCAAATATCAAGGCAGGAGCATGATTTTATGGGAAACATACATATATCTCCTTTTAAGCTTTCTACAGATCAGTTCCTTCAGTTGCCAGTTGTTCATAAACTGGAAGAAGCTTAGAAAAGAGCAACTTCCTGGTAATATGATGCCCCAACTGTCACATGCACACAATATTTCAGATCCTGTCTCAGAGCTATATAGATAGGGAGTGTGACCTACCTGCTCAATGACATGCTAATTTTGTGAATGAACATCCAAACTACATTGGTTTATTTTCTCCCTAGTCACGTAGCATTGCAAACTTGTGTCCTACAAGGGGTGAGGGAACCGCAGTCTCCATTGGTTTTTCTGCTGCGATTGTGTATAAGGGTTTAAATCTCTGCCAAGCTTGGAGTGATTTTATGTGATCTGGACATATAGCACAAAAGGATGCCAGTCCTGATGTGGGACACTTAGTTCCTACATGTTATACAAAATAATAATCAACTGCTCCACAGAAATTAATGGAAATTGCCAATTCATTTCAATTGGCAACTGAACAACAGAGGATAACAATTGTTGGTTATTACCTACCTATGTAAGATGTGAAACAGTGACCTGCAGTTGAAAGGTTGCACTGTGATGGAATTGGAGCCACTCTGTAATAATTTATAAATACCATATGTTGGCCTGGTTATTGGGATGTGTACTGTATTAATATATTGGTTTAGTTTAATATGGGACTGTGAGGAAAAACAAGCAGGGGAAGGGAAAAGAATGGCTCAAGATGAGTCTCTTCTCTGAACACACACTTGAGGGCTGTTAAGAGAAAATGGCATTACAGGAAAAGGCTTGTGCACACCATAAATCAAAATTACCACAGCAGTTTAAAAATTGGCTCTGCTTCAAGAGAGGGGAGGGAGTTGTTTGGAGGACCAAGGGTCAGACACAGGCACCCACTGGGGCATCTGAAGAATTAGGCCTGCCTAGCTTACCCTCAGGGGATAGTAAGTCTTTAGGTAACACAGACATGCTCACAGACTATTGTTTTAAAATCATTTTTCTCTCTAAGTATTTTTCCTACTGTTAAAAACAAACAATGCTTTGCTTTACGAAGGCTATTTGATCACTATATACACCACTGATCAGACTCCCAAACGGAAGAACTTCAGATCTCCAAATTCAGTCAAACCTACTGGGTAAGCCCAGGGCTCTGTCTAAGGGCATGATGTAGAGCGCTGTGAGTTAAACCAGCCCTCAGAGAGTGCAGAAGGGAAAGCACTGCAGTGTGTCCACACTGTCAGATTCAAGTGCACTGGCATGCCCACATTAGCAGGTCTTGCAATGTCACAGAGACCAGTGCATTGTGGTAGCTATCCCAGCATGCAAGTGGCTGCAACGTGCTTTTCAAATGGGGGTGGGGTGGAGTGTATGTGGGGGGAAGAGAGAGGGGTTTGGGGAGGCTGAGCATGTCAGCTCTTGTAAGTTCAGAGAGCAGCAGACTCCCCCCCACGACTCTCTCTCTCTTTCACACACTCACAGCAAGCAACATTCCACCATAATGGTTGCTTTGTCCCAGAGCAGATAAGCATGCCTGCTGTCAGAAACAGAGCTTTGAAAGGGCATATCCACATTCCTACAGCTGATTCCAAAACAATTACAAGAGTGGCTACTTGACTTAAGGGGATTATGGGACATTTCCGGAGGCCGCTCAGAGTACAGTAATGCAGCACCTTGTTCACATTGACGCTGGGGCGTTTCAGCCGAGGCGCAGCATCTGTTATGCTTCTCGTGGAGGTGGATTACCAGGAGCACTCCAGCTGCAGAGTTGAGGCGCTCTCAGTGCCTTGCCAGTGTGGACAGGTCATGAGTTAGGGCCCCTGGGGCTGCTTTAATGCGCTCTAACTTGCAAGTGTAGCCAAGCCCTAAGCAGGGGAGAATAATTATGGATTTACCCTCAGAGAGGTAAAGGCAAGAGGACAGACACTTGAGGGAGTTTAATCAGAGAGGGGAAAGAGGTGCAGCTGGTCCTGTATCCATGACAAACATCAACAACATTTCTTGTCTCCTCCTTGTCCTTGCTATTGTGTGTGTGTGGCTTCTCCCTTGTGTACACATATCGTAGTCTGATGATAACACAACTTGCTGGAACCAGATCCCTCTGTCTGTACTCCTTGATGGAGAGAGGAAGAGAGATTCCCTTGCCCTTCCTCACCTTTCTTTATAAGTTATGG
This sequence comes from Mauremys reevesii, assembly GCF_016161935.1. Lineage (NCBI taxonomy): Eukaryota > Metazoa > Chordata > Testudines > Geoemydidae > Mauremys > Mauremys reevesii. The sequence goes on from NC_052626.1 coordinate 59,809,138, forward strand.
GTCTCTTTTCTCTTTGGGGATGTCTATGTGAAATTAGCCAAACAGTAATTTATTAAAACTAGATAATATAATTAGAGCCCTGCAAACAGTGGATATCCACAGACCATGTTTGTGGATCATGAATAGATGCACATCCAAATTTTATATAGCGAGCCCTGCAAGTCTGTGTGCAGATGCAGATATCCATGGACCATGTTTACAGATCGGATGCGTATACAAATTTTGTATCCACACAAGGCTCTAAATATACCAGAATTAAGAGAAACTGATTAATGTATCTAGATGTACATATCTCATCAGCTAAACTAGATATGGCATTTTGAGCTCAGTTACAGAGGAAAAGAAAGATCTTGCATGTCTAAAAAGCAAGTCCTTGCTCTGATATCCCCTTTTCAGAACCAGCTCCTGCTGCTGTGCCCAGTTAAAAAAAAATGGCCCGTTAAAAGCACAAAGATTGTTTGATGATTAATAGCTGCATTTCAAATGTTTAACATTAATCTCACAGTCTATGTCTGAGAGCCATTTTCTAGACTGCCTTTTGAAATAGACATTTTGCTTGTTTTCCATTCTAGGGACAGTCTACAATGAGAACCTACATTGGTATAGTTACATCTCTCGGGGGTGTGAAATGTGTAGACAGTGCTAGGTTGATGGAAGTATTCTGTTGACCTAGCTATCACTGTTTGGAGAGGTAGATTACCTAGATGGGAGAACCCCTTGTGTTACATAGGTAGTGTCTACACTGAAGCACCACAGTGGTGTTGCTGCACTGCTGTAGCATTCCAAGTTTAGAGAAGCCCCTATTGTTGAAGTGAGAGTTTAAGAGCAGACATGCCCTCAAAAACTTGCATACACACAATTCTGCCAGTACTCAGTCCTGAGCATCTTTCAATGAGACACTGAAAATTATGTTAAACTGTCCTCCTAACATCCACATGACATGGAAAAACATGCCCCACATCTAGACTGGAAAAAAACCAAAACACCTCATTTTTCACTTGTGACCTAAGCCAGAATTTGAACCTGTTTCTCTGGAGCCCCTAAACTGGGATTTGAACTCATGCTTCCAGAAATGAAAAGCAAGATGAGACAGGTCTAGTGGAATGAGCATGAGACTAGGCACCAGGAGTGGAGTTCTATTCCTGTCTCTGCCAGTGACTTGCTTTGTGGCTTTAGGCAAGTCACTTATCCTCTCTGTGGCTCAGTTTACCCATGTGTACACGTGAGGCTAATAATACCTGATGCACATGGGTGTTGTGAAGATACATTAGTTGCTTGTAAAGTGCTATATGAAAAGCAAGCTACTTAGCTCCCAAGTGTTTTCTATTTCATAATTTTCTTTCTCCAGCTCCATGGGATAAAGTCTTTCATTCTTTTCTTGTGACATCAAAATTTGTATGGATGGAAATCATTGCTCCATCATAAAAACAACTCTTATGACTTCATTAAATGGAGCAGGATCAAAGAAGGTAGGCTGTAAAGAACTAATGTTCCAGACTAAAGGCATCTTTAGCAATTAGGAATATTTAGAAGGAAATGTAATTACTTTTAATATACAGCAAGTTTTCATTAAGTAGGATGTTTTTGAACTAACTATCCCTTTAATGCGGTAGGGGCTAGTTATTCCCAAGTTAATATGCTTGCAGATTGCTTGTTACTGAAGTTTCTATCCATCTCTGGTCTTCTTGCCCAAGAAAGTTACCTGTGTCAGCTCTGTTTAAACTGTTGTGGCTGGAAACGTGCCTTGTTATATGGGTCAGCATTCAGGGAGCACGACACTATCATCTGCAACTGTTCTAAAGCAGATGGAATGTCTCAACCTGTGCAGCAGAGACAGATGTTATGGCTACACTACAGCTTCAGTTGACATACATTATGTCGCTCAGGGGCAGTGGTGTGCTGGAGCCGGTTCGCACCGGTTCGCGGGAACCGGTTGTTAAATTTAGAAGCCCTTTTAGAACCGGTTGTCCCGCATGGGACAACTGGTTCTAAAAGGGCATTTAAATTTAACAAGCGCTCCCTGCTGCAGCCCCAGCTCACCTCAGCTGTGCCTCCACCTCCTCCCATGAATGCTCCGCCCTGCTTCTCCTCCCACCCTGCTTCCCGCGAATCAGCTGTTCGCACGGGAAGCCTGGGAGGGCTGAGAAGCAAGCAGGCTTCCCGCTCAGGCCCAAGAAGATGGAGCCGAGGTAGGTGTAGAGGGAACAAGGAGGGCCGTGCACCCCGGCCGGTCTCCGGCCACGGCCCTGCCCGGCCCCGGCTCTGGCCGTGGCCGTGCCCGGCCCCGCGTCCCTGACCGCCCAGCTCTGGTTGCGGCCCTCCCCGGCCGCCCATCTCCAGCTGTGTCCCTTCCCGTCTCCGGCCGCGGCCCTGCCCGGCCCCGCGTCCCCGTCCGCCCGGCTCCAGCCGTGTCCCCGCATCCTCGGCCGCCTGGCTCTTGCTGTGGTGCGACGCGGCCCGGCTCCGGTAGTGTGGGTCCGGGCACGGCGGTGGCCGCGAACCCACCTACCCGAATGCCTGGCTCTGGACACGGCCCCCCAGCTCTGGCCCGGCCTGGCCCCGTGGCTTCAGCCGCCCGGCTCCTGCTGTGGTGCGACGCGGCCGGGCTCCGGCAGTGCGGGTCCGGGCGCGGCGGCAGCCCCTCATCCACGGCTGCCTGGCTCCGGCCACAGCCCTCCGGCTCCGGCCGGCCAGCCGCCCGGCTCCTGCCCCGCGTCCCCGGGGCTCCCGGCCCCGCATCCCCGGGCTCCCGGCTCTGGCCACGGCCCTCCGGCTCCAGCCGCGCGACTCCTGTCCCGGCCCCATGTCCCTGGGCTTCTGGCTCCAGCCACGGCCGGACTGTAGCGCCGCCAGCCACGTCCAGGCAGCGCGGTAAGGGGGCAGGGAGGGGGTGTTGGAGAGAGGGCAGGGGAGTTCGGGAGTTGCAGGGGGGTGGATAGGGGTTGAGGCGGTCAGAGGGCAGGGAACAGGGGGATTGAATAGGGGCAAGGGTCCCGGTGGGGCAGTCAGAAAGGATCAGGGGATGGATGGGGCGGTGGGAAGGCAGTCAGGGGCAAGGGTTCCAGGGGCAGTCAGGGGACAGAGAGAAGGGGTGGTTGGATGAGGCAGGGGTCCCGAGGGGCCATCAGGAATGAGAGGAGGGGTTGGATGGGGTGGCGGGGGGCAGTCAGGGTACAGAGAAGGGGGGTGGATGGGGCAGGGGGGCGTCAAGGAACACGGGGGGTTGGATGGGGCAGGAATCCTGGGGGGTGGGCCATGACCCCCTCGTGGGGTGAGGAGGGAACCGGTTGTTATGATTTTGGCAGCTCATCACTGCTCAGGGGTGTAAATTAGCCACCCCCAGGAGCAACATAACTTATACTGATTTAAGCGCTGGCGTAGACAGCACTATCTCAGCAGGAGAGTTTCTCCTGCTGACATAGCTACTGCTATCATAGGTGCCGACTCTGTGGGTACTCCAGGACTGGAGCACCGATGGGAAAAAAAAATGGTGGGTACTGAGCACCCACCAGCAGTCAGACCCCGCTACCCGCAGGCCTCCTGCCCACTGGCCGCCCCGCTGATCAACTCCTCCCCCTCCCTCCCAGCACCTCCCACCACCACGATCAGATGTTCCACAGCGTGCAGGAGGTGTGGGGGGGGGGGAGGAGGAGGCGGCGGAGGAGCAAGGGCCAGGCACGCTCTGGGGTGGATGTGGGAAGAGGTGGGGCGGGGGGCTTGGGGGAATGGGTTGAAGTGCTGGGAAGGGGAAATCAGGACAGGGACAGCATGCGGAGCCCCATGGCCCCTCAGCCTAGAAGCTGGACCCACTGCTGGATGCTTCCAGGGTGCAGCACGGTGTCGGAGCAGGTAGGCACTAGCCTGCCATAATTGGACAGTATCGCCAATGGGACTTGTAGCTTCATGGACCAACATGACCCAGTGCCTTACATGCCACGACCCAGTACTGGGTCGCAACCCAAACTTTGAAAAATGCTGGCTTAAACCAGCCTTGAGACTGAAAAATTTGTAGAAAATTGCATTATCCCAGAATAACTAAAGGAAACTACAGTGATTCATTTCATATCTTAGATCATTAATATGACTGAATAAAGAGATCTTGAACAAAGAATTTTGCAAACGTTTTTGTAAATACACATAACCTTTCATTATCTATAAATTGGGCAGATTGTATCATCAGACTGGGCCCTCTTACTGAGGGACGGAGTCAGGGCCGGCCTTTGGGGTGGGCCGTCTGGGCCCCTACCCAGGGCAAACCACCAAAGAGGGCATTGTGCGCAGGGTTTGGATTCCCACCTGACCTGCTGAGGGCCAGCTGGGTGGAGGGAGGTATAGGCAGGCAGGCAAGCAGCAGCGCTGGAGAGGAGAGGGGGAGAGACCCAAGCTGCAGGGGGCAGTTGGACAACCAGCTGTGGGAGCCAGGTGACCAGGTGACTCCTCCAGAGCAGGGGTTCCCCTCCTCCCCCCTACTCCACATGTGCAGCTGCTGCTGTTACCATCCCCACCCCCCTCCAGAGCTGCCCCTGGCCACTCCAGACTGGGAGCATCCTCCTGTCTGCTGGGAGGCAAGGACTGATGTTGGGGTGTCCTCCTCACCTGTGCACCTGATTTCCACTGAGCTGGTGTGATAGGACAGGGGGAATCTGTGTGTGTACGGCTGTCTCTCTGGGTCCGGAGCTGCTGGTGGCTACTTGTGTTTGAACACAAGCCTTCAGGCTCCTGACCCCGAGTGCTTTCTTAAAGAGCCAGTGCACTCATACACTCAGGCACACACAAGTTCCCCTTCTCTCTCTCTCTCTCTCTCTCTCACACACACACACACACACACACACCCCACCCCCCAGGGCTGTGCTGAGACATCAACAGCTGCTGCTCTCATGCCCTCTCCTTATGCAGCCCAAGGGGTGCATGGGGCAGAGGAGCAGTAGTCCATTGGGGGAGCAAGCAGCAATGCCAGCTACTTTGTGCACCCAGGTGGGTCAGTTTCCCTACATGGGTGCAGGAGGGCGGGGTGCAGGGGGTAGGAGTGAAGGGGGCACAGTGAAGAGGTTAGGGGCAAAGGTGGTGCAGTGCAGGCATTGGGGGGGGGGAAGGGAGGGAAGCCCAGGGCACCAAAATACAAGTTCATCCAGGGTGCTATTTTCCCTAAAGCTGGCACTGTACAGAGTAGCACACAAAGAATATAACTCCTGTCTGAAAGTATGGGGAATCAGAAAATGTTCAAAGTTGTAAGATAAGGGCTGTATTTTTAGTTAGATTGATAGATGATAGAAATACTAATTTAACAATATTAGAATTTCTTACAACAGCTTTGAAAATCCCCTGCTTTCCATGAAAACTAACAGAGCTACATTTCCCATGTTCTGCTCTCCATCCTCAGACTCTAGATGGTAGCTACTTGTTTGTTAAGCAAGCTATTAAAATATTTGATACTTTTAAAACAGAAACATTTTGTGATTTACTCTTGCAATCAGCTGCTGTAATTAGAATAGCCGATAATATTTTACAGTGCAATTTGCCTTTAAGCAGCAAAAGCCAGATTCATGGGGCATTTACTGTAAGGTGTTGCTCTACATCCAATTAATAATACTGCAGGCAAGGAATTTAAGTGGGTGCTATAGAGAGAAGAAAGCATTATTTAGAGAAAGCTGCTGCAGCTAGAATAGAAAAATGAACCTATTCATATGCCCCTTGCCTGTTGTATTGTGAGCAACAAAGCTGTGATCTATAACAGAGCCAAATAACCTTTATCCATCTTCTACATGAATTACATGGAAAAACCCAAAGCAAACAGCCCCCAGTGGGCCCTGTTTCTATCCTGGGCAAGCAGTTCTATGTTTGACAATGACTAAATGCACTTGGAGGTAGTGTCAAATGGTAATACCAATGAGTTGCTTTCTGGTGATGAATGGTACCCCTGAGATATAGCACACTGAGGTTTACAGCTGACTCTCACGCTACCAATGTGTGGAAAACTTGGACTCCCTTACAGATTCAGGATCTGAACAGGAAACTAAATATGAAAATCCAGCATGCAATTCTCTTTACAAAATAATAATAAAAAAAAGAGAGAATTACATGAGCCAAGATGACTAGTTAGAACTTGGCAGCCTGCCATATAATAAGAATCCTTGCCTAGATTTTTATTAATGTTTGTTAAAGATCTGGGTTTGGAAGCTGGACATGGATTTCAAATTTCTATTACATTCTGCAGCTGTGAGCTAAAATTGGAGAGAGGTCACCAGGAGACAATGCAATCATAGACATGTGGCGTTATCAAAGTCAACGGAAATGTGTGTGTTGAAGCTCCTGCAGAAATCAAAGAAGGTTAGTACAAGGTCTAGGGCACCTTTCAAACAGAGTGATCTCCTAAAATACTTTAGGGATTGTTGATATCGGGATCACTCCCCCAGCACAGAAATGCAGTCACTTCTGAGGGAGAATGCAGTAGCCATGCTTAACCAGTGACACTACACAAAAACTTGAGATAGTGCACCAGAAAACAACTACCTTAGTTGGAATTGCAGTGGGAATGTTGGAAGGACAAAATATTGTCTATCTAATCTTAGGTGAGCCAGGAGGAACCCAAAAACCAAAGGACAAAAAAGGATGTAGTAAGCAGCCTTTTCAAGCTTTTTTTTTTTTTTGGCAGATTGTGATTGGCTCCCGGTTGTGCACTTTGCAGTGGAAAATTCAACCCCTCCCCGTAAAAATCAGAAACCCCCTCCCCCCCGAAAATCCCCCAAACAAGCAACACACTACTTAAATAAATGAATAGGCAGTTACATACACAAAGAAGACAATATACACTTGCTGGGAGCAGCCTTGGCAGGTAGGGAAGTGCTACTATCCCCATTTTACAGATGGGGAACTGGGGCACAGAGAGGTTAGGTGACTTGCCCAAGGTCAAGCAGCAATAAGGCTGTGGCAGAACAGCAAATGGAACCCTGTTCTCCAGAGTCCCAGGCTAGTGCCTCAATCACTGTGCCATCCTTCCTCTGGTTTCTCTTCAGACTGTATGTTTCAAAGTACTACTGACCAAATTAGAAAGTGGCCAAGGCTTACATCCCTGTTCTTGCAAACAGGGTCATGAGGTTGTTCATAACTGCAAGTAATCAAGGCTTCTATTTAAAATTTCATCCAAACACACTACTTCCAGCAGCATCCCTTTCCCTAGCCTCATGCTGAAGTAGGGTGACCAGATGTCCCGATTTCATAGGGACAGTCCCCATTTTTGGGTCTTTTTCTTATATAGGCTCCTATTACCCCCCAAACCCACCATCCCAATTTTTCAATTTTTCACATTTGCTGTCTGGTTACCCTATGCTGAAGTATTGGCTGTGCACATTTCAACCCTGATTCAGGAAAGCACTCAAGCATATGCTTAAGTCCCAGTGTCTTGTACTTAAGTACTGTTGAGAATCAGGGCCTCAAGTGAGAGACAGGTGTGCTTAAAATAAAGCCATATATTTACATGCCTAGTTACCGCTGTGCCCTCTTCCATAACCAATTCATCCATTCCCCAGGATACTTTTCTGCTCAGTTCAGTGGTTCTGTGTATTACTGTCCCAAGCATTTAAAGTGTTAGGCTGGGTGTTGAAGGTTAATGACTTAACCTGCACCATGGGACAGAAGCCTATAATATGCCCAGCCTCTCCCACTAATTCCATTTGTTTCCTGAGTCTCCCTTCATCCCTCCCCGCCCCCTGGAATTTTACAATTTTTGGAGTGGGGGAGAAACCTATTGGATCAAATTAAACCCTGGTGTACATCCAGAGTGAATTTGGACTATTGATTTAACACACTCAGGACCTATTACTTAGCAAAACAGTTAGTGTTTAAACACCAGAAAGACCAAACTGCTGACTTTGTAGGTGTTTAACTGACATTTGCTTACTTAGTTTCAGCTGGAGATTCCAAAGTTTACAAAACTGAAGTAAATGAAAACCCTCTGAGGTGGGTAAATATTAGCTTTTTTTTTTTTTTTTTAAACAGCTGGGCAAAGAGAGGTGGAGTGACTTACCTAAGCAACATGATGAGGCAGTGGCAGAGTTAGAAATAGAACCCTGATATCCTGGCTCTGAGCCTGCATTCTAATCATCCTCTCAAATCAATCAATTATTATTAATATTATTGCATCTCCTGGGGCTCACTCCTTAACCAGCATTACACACTTCTAAGGTTGCACTGGATGCAATATCACCCCAGCTTCTTTGCTAAGGAAATCATGATATTCTGATTTACACAGAGGTGAATATTTTAGCTCCATCTTCTGTTTCCCTTCCTTTTATTTTCCAGAGGACTGTTGCAGTTAAGTTCTGTTAAGTCCATTGGGGCTGTTAGCAAGGAGGCACTTGAACAACTCCTGAGACTGTCTGGTGTTCAGGTCTATACCTGCTTTTGAGTCAAGGAGATTTAATTCCTCCTTTAGAACTACTGTTACGGCCCAGTTTGGAGCAAAGAGAGGGAAGGGTCCTGTTACAGTCCTGTTGATAGTGTGCCTAGATGTTGATGGGAGGATATCCCTAGAGAGGCAGCCTTGGCAGGTTGACATTTGCACCAAGTTCAGTGATTTGTTGGATGACTGTTGTTTTTTTCTGGTTCCCTTTGGTGGATGCAAATACAAAGGGGAAAATACAATAAATCAAGCCTCCCCAAGCAGCCCCCCCCCTTCTCTAGCTACACCAGCTCCCTAACTAGCTCTGTATCCAATGCAAGACAGCCCCCGAGTTTCAAAACTTTCCATGGACTGACTCCCGGTGACCTCTCTGGCCTGCCGTCCACCCTGACCTCTGCTTTTAGGCCTTCTCCGCAGACGCGACCAGGCTCCCCCATGCCCTTTGGAGAGCTCCGTCGTGTAGTGCCCCAGCTTGGCAGCAACACACAACGCAGACCCCGCGCCCACCAACGCCCCTGCGAGGCTCGCTGCAGGGACCGCCTGCTGCCTTTGCAGCCAGGCACTGAGCGCAGCAAGCCCTGGGAGAATCCCCGGCAGCGCACGGGGAAAGGTAATGGCCCTACGCGGCTCCCCCCGCTAAGGGGCGCCTAGTCCCCTCGGGCCATAGGCTGCCCCAGGCGGGGGTGTGGCTGCGGCTGGCCAGGATGTCACGTGTGGGAGGCTAAGCCGGGGCTGGAGGCAGAGCCAGACTCGGAGCAGGAGCGGTGGGCAGCAGACTCCGCCTTGGTGCCGGGATCATGCCCTACGTTCTCATCAGCACGCAGATCCGCATGGTGAGTGTGCGCGGCGGGTGCATGTCGCAGGACGCTCCGCCTGCCTGCACCCCTCTCCCACCGGGGCCGTTGTTCCGCCTTCCTAGCGGGCATGCGAGTGCCTGGCTTAACGGGATCCGGACCGAGCCCTTCCTTCCCCCTCCGGAGAAGCCCAGCCTGTAGCAGTTCTCCCGTCCCCAGGAAGGGAGGGAGCTGGAGATTATTGAGAAATACAGGCGTAGAGGGGCAGGGCCGGGAACGACTTCCGTGGTTTGAATCATGGCAGCAGGGCGAGTTCTGGCTTCACTCGCGGTTTGTGGCAGCACCAAGCGGGCTGCGCGGGGCGCCAGATGCACTCCGGAGGGGACCGCGGCTCTCGCTTTCCTGATCCTACGCTTGTCCCTGGTGGTAGCTGCTTCTCATTAACGTGCACTGATGTTTCTGACACGCTACCTGGTTTATTTCCAGTGCATGGTTTTGTTTATGTCTGGTGCTGGCAGTGGGTATAAAATCCAGGCTTGACGATTTGATTGTGTTTGAATTTACAAACAGCTGGATGACACTTGATTTCCCTCTCTAGGGGTGCGATGTACTACTGTCCAGCTGTGCACATAACTTAGTACCTTTGCAAACATCTGGGTGACATCTGATTCCTTCCCCCCAATTTAATTCCAAAGTGCCATGTATAGTACCGTTACCTAGCTGTACAGAGATTTTAGTGCATTTTAAAAACAGCTGGATGACACCTGAATTGCTGCCCAGCTTTGGAGGTAAATAGCGTTTTTGCAAACAGCTGGATGATGGCTGATTCCCATCTCACCCCCAATTCCAGGAGTGCAATGTACAGTACTGTTGTCCAGATGTGTAGGTACCTTCTGCAAACAGCTGGGTGATGGCTGACTTTCCATCCTCCAATAGGGGTGTGCTATACTGTTGCCTACTTGTGCAGTTAATATAGTCCTTGACTCTTCTCCTCTTCGCTGTCAGGTAGATCCTGGCATGTGTTACCTGGTTGTGTTTTGACACTTGTACCGAGCTTGATAAGTTCCCTCCCCTTTCCCGTGATACATGGTTTACACTTAAAGAGTCTTGCACTTAGCCAGATAACTGTCTCTGGGGCACTGACTGGAACTTGGAGAGGAAAAACTCCAACGGACTCTCCTCTCCCTTTTCTAGGTGTCTCATATAGGCATTATTCAGGGTATGTCTATGCTAGACTTCTGTACCCTGAGTTAACTGGCAATCAGTTACAAAAGTCTAGTGTTGGCAAGCCCTTAAAGGGCTCTGACTGAATAGGAAGAAACATAGTCCATACCTCAGAGGTAATTTATGGAGGCAAAAGGAAACTAGTGGTAAGAGCCTGAGTGTGTCTGGGAAGGAATTGTCCTGCCATCCAACAAACCAGCACATGTGTGGCCGCCTTCACCATCGATTTTCACCATTCCCTGCAAATAGTCCTGCCTCCGCTCCTCTGCCTGATGGCCCTACCGAGGGAAATAGGAAGTCTGACTAGGTTACGCATATTGAACATGCAACAATACAGTTGAAACCATGTTTAAATATGGTTGCTAGCATAGTTACAGCATAGTTACTGTGAAACAGGATGTTCTTCTGACAGTTGTGCTCTGGGCACTCCCAACTAGCCTATAGCCTGCTTGTCTAATCTAGTCATGTACAGGACAAAAACATAGGTTCACACAGGTCAGGAAACACAGTGATTGCTAACAGAGTTTCAGGTGCTGTCTGCATAAAGTCTAAATAGCAGGCAAAAGTTGTTTTATTTTCTTTATTTTTTTAAAGGGGAGACTTGTAAATTTTGACTGAAGTCCAGAATATGAGGATGTGATTTTTGCAATAGGAAGAACTTGACTGTGAAACAAACAAATTAACCCCCGGTCAGGAGTTCTGTAAAAAAATACAAACTCAGGTAGTGGAAGAACTGCTCCTATTACACACCTTCCTGAAACTATGCATGTATGTTATATACAGTGAGAAAACATGATGGTGTGTAGTGGAATAAAGACTTTCCTGTTTACTGGAATGGGTTTGGGGTAGATGCTTTAACCCTTCACAGGTTATGTAAATGATCCCAAATAGCCACACACCATCTCATCTTGTTTATAATTCAATATAATACTTGCTATTTCCAGTGCTTTTAAAAGTTTTATTGGTACGGGATTTTCATCTCTCTGTGTCTGCATGGCCAGGTTGCCTTAGTTACCACAGATAAGCTTTGGATGGTAGGAAAATGAATGTGTGTGTGTCACATACTCACAGTATTCATGTCTACAGTTCATAAATCCTCAGAGCTAGTTACAAATACTGGCCTCAGTCCTGCAGTTGGATCACTGTGGGCAAACTCCTGTCCCATCTTAGAGTTCCCTTGGAATCAATGGGTCTCTGCATGGCACAGAGGTTCACTCCAGTGGATCCAATTGCAGGATTGGGTCCTCTGATGTGTCATTGGAGAGTTTGGGATCTCAGCGCTTCAGTGGGATATAGCAAATGTTATAGAAAGAGCTTAAAATTGTCATTGGTCCACAAGTGAAACAACAGCTGAAATCAGTAGTGGGCTAATGTACGTTGAAAAAAAATAAAAATCCTGCTTTCATCTGGTCCACATTGGCAATGGCCAGAAGGAGGGGGCATGGCTGCCTTTGCTGTGCCAGATTTTTGTTCTTCATGCAGTAGCTTTTTGGAAGCTGCTGGTTTGGAATGTTGGAAAATAGGTCCAGCTGAGATGACTGGCCAGGATGTAGGTGAGGTGCTCAAAATAATGTATATTTAAAAAATGCAGTTTATCCCGTGATTGCAGAACTAAGGTTTCCCTGCCATGGATAGAATGACTCTGTGCGTCACACAACTGTCTAAAATGTGTGTTTGATTTGTTTTTTAAATATTAGTGAACAGAACAGTTAGTGAATTGCTTTAAGTACACCTCACCTCGATATAACGCGACCCGATATAATACGAATTCAGATATAACGCGGTAAAGCAGCGCTCCAGGGGGCAGGGCTGCGCACTACGGTGGATCAAAGCAAGTTCGATATAACGTGGTTTCACCTATAACGCGGTAAGATTTTTTGGCTCCCGAGGACTGCGTTATATCGAGGTAGAGGTGTACTATCTAGTGCTAGAGCTCTGCTCTTATTATAGAGGCTTTGTTGATTTAAGAAACATGCATTGTCACAGTTGCTGTGTTAATGGATGAGCACTATGGGGCAGAGGACTGACCTCATATTAATAACCCCTCCCTACCAGAGGTTCCATTGGCCTGGCTGGCTATGCACAGGTCCTCTGCTATCGTTGCTGTGCTGTGTTCCCATAGTCCTGTATGTAAGTCATGCTGCCACTGCGCTGGACTTAGCAATGAAATTACCGGACAGTAGAGGCAACTAAGCCAGTAGTGGGTCAAGGTGCACTGCTTCGGGCTGCTAGTTTGTTTGCTTCTGTAACACAGGCTTGCATAATTGTGCCCTTGCCCACCATCACCTTGAGCGCACGTTCCAGGAACAGCACATACATGATGTGTCCCTAAGGTTAGTTAGTGGAAATCAATACCGGGTCTCCAGGCTCTGTTCCTTCCTGTTCATAGGCCTTGCTATTTCCTTGGCATAACCCCTGTCTTCTCTGGCACTAAGGCCAGGTCTACACTTAAAACTTGCCAGTATAGTAATGTCTATTAGAGAGGGGTGTGTGTTTTTTTACAATACTTTTATATCGTAGTGTAGATGCAGTTATACTGGCAAACGAGTGCTTTTGGCACTATAGCTTATTCCATTCAAAGCAGAGGTATAAGCGATAGCAGCCAAAGCACTCTTTTGCCAGCTACAAGCTGCATCTACTCTAGGAGGGTATACCAGTATAGCTATATCAGCAAACCTTTTCTAGTGTAGACTAGACCTGAGAGAAGAGCTAGGGCGCCAGGTTTGTATAATTTTTAGTGGTGTCCAGAATGGGTCCAAGCAGAGCCGTCCCATACATAGGACAGACTGGGGGAAATCGCCCTGGGCCCTGCGCTTTGGGGACCCCACGCTTCAGGGAGATGCAGGGTCCAAGGTGGTCTGGGTGGTAAGCAGGGGACCTGGCACTGGCAGCAGCAGCAAGTGACCTGGCCCCAGCTTGCTCTGCCCCACCTGCCCCGGCGTTGCTCGGTGGAGGGGGCGGAAGCCAGAAAGAGGTGGCGTGGGGCGGGGCCTTGGGGGAAGGGGTCGGATGGGGGTGGAGCGGGGGCAGGAAGAAAGGGTCCGGGGCTTTGGGGAAAGGGGTGGAATGGGGGCAGGGCAGAGCAGGGACGGGAAGAGGCGAGGCAGAGTGGAGCTTTCTGGGTCGCTTGCTGCTGCTGGCGCCAGGCCCACTGCTAACGCCCCAGGCCGCCCTGGACCCCGCATCCCCCTGAAGCACAGGACCCCTCAAAGCACGGGGCCTGGGGCGGTTGCCCCGGTCCATCCTATGGACAGGAGGGCTCTGAAAATATAACCCTAAACATTGGTGGAGCCGGGCCCACCTTCCTGAATATTGGTGGCGTACGGGCACCACAGGCCCATATAACTTGCCATCTATGAAGTTAAGGGAAAAATGGAAAAACTGCCATTGACTTCAGTAGGAGCAAGATCAGGCCCTGAGTTTGTACTTCTACATTCTACATTCATCTCTCTTGTAAAAACAAAATCATCATATTTTCTTGCTCCTTCAACCTTGCTGGCTCCAGAGAAGACTACTTTCTGCTGCTACTTTCTATCCACTGCCAGCTCTACCATACAGCCGGCCAGAAATGTAATTGATCCGTGATGAGGAAGAGCAAACATTTCCTGTTTGCCTGGGGCAGTAAAATCCTTTGACTTAATGTCACTATTACCCTCATGCTCTTTTTAACTAAGTCTAAGTAGTTAAAATGAGTTTTTAACTATTGCATTTTGGTGCCTACGGTCTGGTGATGGCTGTACTAGGTTCCAGAACATGTGGGGGAGACCCCACAGCACCCGACCTCCATGCCCAGTTGTAGCAGTTGATAATGCTCTGTCAAATAGGGGATAAAGGAGCCAGGATTCTGACTTGGGGCTTCACAGATGTCACTTAGACACTGTACCTCTGTTTCTGTAAAAATCGGGCCAAGGTGGATAAAAATAATTTGTTGAAAAAATAAAAATAGAATTTTTTTAAACTTAAATTGGATTTTTTAACTTTAAATAATATTTTTTCTTTTTAAAAATAAACCAGTTTAAAATGAAATCTGAATTTAATACAAAATACAAAACTTATGATAGTGTCTCAATATTTACATAAAAGTTAAATGTGCTGAATCCATGAGCTTATATCAGAAACCTTCAGTTAAATATTGTTTTTTAATATAAAGAATCAGCGGAAAACATCCAACTTTTGCGATCAAGCTTCATAAGTATGGCACAATAGTTCATATACTGTATTAAGGGCTTATTTTGCTTAATAAAAATAAATGGCGTATGCTGTTTTGTGTGTTTAAATTCCAGTTACCACACTAACGTGGCATGACACAAATCATGAGCAAAAAGTTAATTATCTTGTAAATAAAAGAAATGTCATTCACCATTTTAAAACATACTAAAAATGTACAATTAATAAATAAGAATCTGAAAATATTAAGTTATATAATTGCTTGTATAAATGTCTGTAGTTATAGTGTACCCTCCAAGGTAGCAAAAAGATGTAACAAATCCAGTGTAAAGGCTCTATTTAGTTATAAATCAACATGTGAAATTTGGAGATTTTTCAGAGCAGGTTAGACAAACACCTGTCAGGGATGGTCTCTAGATAATGCTTGTCCTGCCATGAGTGCAGGGGACTGGACAAGATGACCTCTCGAGGTTCCTTCCAGTCCTATGATTTTATGTTTTAATGGTTATATCAATGAATGAGAATGCACCTTTCTTTAGAAAATAACTGAAGCACAAATGGAAGAGTTTATTAAAATCAGTTATTTAAATCAAGGCTTTCCACTTGATGATTTAAATCTCTGATTTAAATTGCCTTGATTTAAATCAGTCCACCCTGAGTAGGGGTGATAATTGACTACTTCACACGTGTTGTGAAGATTAAAAAATTAATGCCCGTAAAGCATTCTGAGTTCTGTGTCTGGAAGTGCTATAGACAGACAGAGTATTAGGTATTTGAGGGGCCTTGTTCTCGAGTCCTCCTTTCCTCATCAAATGCACTCTCCTCTCCCCCTTACCTGTACTGTTGTCCTGTGTGTTGTCTTTAGTTCCTGTTAGCCTTGTAATTTCTATTATGTTGGAGGACTCTGTTACAAGACTGTTGTCCCCAGACATAGTTAAAACACAGTTCATTCTTAAGTGTAAATGGGAACTAATTGTTTTAACCGTAATCAATATACGCTGGTAACAGCCATGCAAAAGCCCAGAGCCACAGTATAATTCAGGAACAAGGTAAAACATGGTTTGGTCTCATCCATGTTGTAAGGCTGACTCGTGTTCTGATTGTATCCAAGGCTACCATGTTTTAACCTAGCCCCCCAACCTTATACATTACAGTATAATTAGGACCTTGGTTTTGGAAGTTCTTTGGGGCAGAGAATGTTCTGTAAAATGACACATTTGCAGCACTGTGTAAATGCTCTTTAATACAAGCAGTTGGGATATACATGGCACAATGTAAACACTCAGATGACTTGCACTTCTGTCTTCCTACCTCCATCCCGTTTGCTTTTCTTCACTTTAAAGGGTACATGCCAACAATCACTTTACATTTCATTGGCATTTCTCTGTACCTGGTTATTCCCAGAGATGGTCACCAGCATCTTCCTCTCATTTCATGAAACCACATTTATCTGCTAGAGAATTCCTCTGAAAGAAGGATCTTTTTGGAACCCCATCAGCACCTCTCCTTGTTCAGCCAGCAGAGGGCTCTGCTAGAGCAATATGCCTAAGGCACACACTCCCATTGTGAGAGGAGGCAGCTCCTGTTTCCTGTAGGAAGTGCTTAAGTGGGCAAACAACATCAGTAGCCAAACACTGGCTGACCCTTGCCTCTCGGAGCTTGTGCTAAGGGGCTGTTTAATTGTGGTGTAGATGTTCGAGCTAGGGCTGCAGCCTGAGCTCTGGGACTCTCCCACTTCGCAGGGTCCTAGGGTCTAGGCACCAGCCTGAGCCCAAACATCTACACTGCAATTAAATTGCCTGAGTTCTGCGAGCCCGAGTCAGCTGGCATGGGCCAGTCACGGGTTTTTAATTGCAGTGTAGGCATACCCTGAGAGTCTACACTACAAACTTTGGTCAACATAAGTTACATTGGCATAAAGCCTCCACAGTTAGTATATTACTTGTGCGTATGCATCCTTGGCTCCTTGTGTTGGCGGTGCATGTACTCACCAGGAGGGCTTTTGTCAATACACAGTGCGCTGCACCATGGATAGGTATCCCACTATGCATCCTGCCATCCTCCAGTGCACTGTTTTTTGGGAAGTTTTGGCAATGCGTGGTGGGGCAGAAACAAGTCACAAAGGGGTGACTGGGAACCAGGGATCAACTTCCCAGCATGCAACTGTCTCCATCCCATAATGTCATCTATATCCCAAAATTTTCATACCTTTTTAAAAATTCCACGAACCTGCACCATGCTCCTCGCTGTCCGCCATCTGGGGCAGAAGCATGGAGTCTGCACAGCTCTGCACTATTGTCATACATGTTCAAGCACAGGATGCACAATCCTCCAGTATTAGCAGAGCAGCAAGAATAACCAAATCAGCAGGGAACAGGACGATTGCCTGGAGGTCAGATTGCTGTGGGACATAGCAAGAACCAATTCAAGGTTGTTGGTGGCATTCACAAAGCAGCTGCAGATAGAGGAGTGCCCGTTCTTGGCCCGAGAAATGAGCACTGGCTGGTGAGATCACATTGTGATGTAGGCTTGGGATGACAAGCACTGACTGCAGAACTTTCGGTTGCACAGTTCCATATTCCTGGATCTGAATGTTGAGCTCGCTCCAGCTCAGGGACATTGAAATGGGAGCTGCACTGGAGAAATGAGTGGCGATCACACTGTGGAAGCTTGCAATGCTCAATTGCTACCAGTCAGTGGGAAATCATTTTGGAATTAGAAAATTCACTGTGGGGGCTATTGTCATGCGAGTGTGCAGGGCCATTAATCATCTCCTGCTATGTAGGACTGTGACTCTTGGCAATGTGCAGGACATAGTGGATGGATTTGCAGCTATGGGGTTCCCAAACTGCGGTAGAGCAGTAGACGGCACACACTTCCCTATTTTAACACCAGACCACCTTGCCACAGAATACATAAAAAAGAGAAAGAGCTACTTTTCTATGGTTATGCAAGTGTAGGTGGATCACCGGGGATGCTTCAACATCAGTGTTGGCTGGTCAGGGAAGGTGCATGACGCTCCCATCTTTAAGAAGACAGGACTGTTCAGAAAGCTACAAGCAGGGACTTTCTTTCTTGACTGGTGGATTATTACTGACAATGTTGAAATTCCAATAGTGGTACTGGGGGACCCGGCCTACGTCTGGCTCATGAAGCTGTACACTAGCCACCTCGGCAGCACCAGGAAAAGATTCAGCTACCAGCTCAGCAGATGCAGAATGACAGTTGAATAAACTTTTGGTAGATTGAAGTGATGCTGGCACTTTTTATTCGTAAGATTAGATCTCAGTGAAAAAAGCATCCCAATGACTATAGCTGCCTTCTGCATCCTGCATAATATTTGTGAAGCAAAGGGGGAAAAGTTGCTGGGGTGGAGATGGAGCAGCCATTTGCCAAGTTTGAACAGCCAGACACAAGGGCTATTAGAAGAGCTCAATATGGAGCTTTATGGCTCAGGGAGGCATTGAAAGAGCACTTTAACAGTGAGACACAGTAATGGGCTGTGATGTACTGTGCTCTACCTGGCCTGCTGTTTTGGGGCCTGTTAGGAATTGTGTGGTGCTTGGTGTGCATCTGTGAATATAACACTGACAACGCATCGAGTAATTTTTGTGGTGTTTGCCGTACATTTATGATTATTACACTGTTACTGAGCCTATGAGTATCAACTAAGAGGGTGCTAGGCACTCTGCAGCATATATTGTGAACCAATAAAGATGAATTGTTTTCCAAATAATAAATTTTATTCAGTAACAAAGAAAAATCTGTGCAATTTAAAAGCAAATACATTGAAAACTTAATAAAATAAATTAGTGGAACAGAACTTAACAAGGGGAAAGAACTGCAATGTCCATTTTACCTGTACGTACAGCAGCCGTGGCTCTCACAGGTCAGTAGGTGTGAAGCTGTAGTTGTCCTTAATGTCCCCCTGGATAGAATAGGGACGTGGCCCCCCTGATGCCATGTGTCGAGGGGGGGAATAGGGAGGTGCTGCAATGGAGCTCTCCAGGGACTGCAAAAGGAGGAGAGCTCAGGATTGGTAAACCTGTAGGTCCACAAGAGTTTGCAGCATTTGGGCTTGCTGCTGGAGAAGCCCCGTTATGTCCTGGTGCATCTCCCTCTCCTTTTCCTGCTGGGACTCCTGGGCCTGCCTTCTCCATACAGTCTGCAATATGCGCAGCTGCTGATAAAACACAGAAGGCACTGGTGTCAGTATAGTCACAATGGAAGGTAAAAGTTAAGGTTCAGAACTCCCTTCTTTTGCTCCCCTAAAGTATTAAACCAGACATGCTTGCTGACATTCCTGCTTTGGAATGCTTGTGCACGGTGCCACTCAGAGCGCCAGCGATATTGACTATGGCCTGCTAGAAGTGAGGCGACAATTGCTTGGTTGCATGAAACTGAGTGTAGGCCAAGAGCACTGAATACTGGCACCATTTCCCACAGGCGGTGATGATTTTAGCTGAGATCTCACTCCTGAGGGTAACAAAGTCACAGAGAGCACAGCTGCTGCTGATATCCGGAAGCTGTCCAGGCCCACATGCCGTTGCCCTGCATGCTGTAATGGTGCCTGCTGAAATTAGCACTGACTGGCGTGGGAAAGTGTCCTACCACAGAGGGAGCAATAAGGTTGCCATTTCTGGAAACCTTTGGCAGAGGATTGCAGAGTACCTCCATGGAAGTTTCATTGAGATCTCTCAGGAAGATTCAAGGGACATAAGCAAGGGACACTACAGGGGAATGACAAGCAGATAACTCTACCTCTGTTGTACCTATACCTCTTCTAGTATGAGTAAATTAATGAACAGTTGATAGTAGTGTCCTGTTAAGTTTGGGGTGCCATCTGTACATTGTGAGAGGAAATACAATTACACTTACCCGAGATTCCTTCCCCTGCATTGGGCTCGCCTATGTTCAACGGCCAGGATTGACTGAGCTGCAATGGAGTATCAAACGGGTGCTGGATCACGGCATAGTTGGACCCTCTGGTCACATGACCCCCATCCTCCTCCACCTTCTACTCGTCCTTGCTGTTCATGCCAGGGACTGTGACTTGGGCTCCTCAGAGGTTTCCATGGTGGTTTGTAAGGTGGTGGTGGGGTCTCTGCCAAGCATGTCATGCAGCCTTTGTAAAAGCAGCAGGTCTGAGGCTCTCCACTGGATTGACTGCTGGCCTCCCTAGCCCTTCCGATACGCCTGCCACAGTTCCTTCTCTTTCCCACAGCACTGCTGCTTATCCCTGCTGTACCCTTCTGCATCTCTCGTGCAATCTGCTCGTAGATGTCCACATTTCTACAGCTGATCCACAGCTGTGCTTGCACACACAAACTCTTCCCACAAGCCTTGAAGATCCAATATCTCCTGTTTACTCCAAGCTGGAGCACATAGCTGGCATGGTCAGCTAGGTGGTTGCACACAACAATGGAGAGCAACTAGAGGTGTGCTCGCCAAGCAGGACAATCAGGAAAAGGCATTTCAAAAATTTGCAGGGCTTTAAAAGGGGGCGGGGGCCTTCTGGTCTCTGTGACCCCCGGGCAGTGGATCTCACAATTATGACCACAGCAGTCAGTGTCGGGCATTCTGCGACAGCTGCTGGAGGACTGTTAAGGTCAGCATAGTAATGCAATGTCTTCACTGGCAGTGCATTGATCTCAGTACATCAACCATGGCTCAATGCCACTCGGGGAAGTGATGTTACTGTGTCGCTATAAGGGGGCACTTATATTGGTGGGAGACAAATTTAAGCGTAGACACATACATTATTAGGTCAACACAACGTGACTTATGTTGACCAAACTTTGTAGTGTAGACCAGGCTTTAGAGAACAAAGAGGTTTCCAGTAAACATGATCTCTCCTGCTTACCTACAATAGATTCTCCTCTCCATCTCCTTCACAGTAGTTCTCCTTCCTAGATGTGCTGCTTGTGATCCTGGAAGCAGGAATGTAACTTGGCAAACAAGTGCAAGAAATAAGCTTCCCCCCCAAAGTCTCACATTTCTCGTGGATGTGGGTGGGCAACATACCCTCCCTCACACTGCCAGGGTTTGCTCTTTGGGCTTTTTATTTCTTCTGTTTAACCTGTCCTTTGAAAAAAAAAATACCATAGTCTGTGCATTTCTTCATCCCAACTTTCAATCTGCTGAATTTTAAATTTCCTTCTGCAGGAAGTTGGACCCACAATGGTTGGAGATGAACATTCTGATCAACATCTGATGGACTACCTGGGTGCCATTAAAAGGAATGTGCTGGGGAACCATTTGTAAGTATTTCTGTGCTACTTCTCTCTCTGCTTCCTCCTCCTCACCATCTCCAATCCTTTGTCAGTTACCGCTCCCTCTATCTAGCAGGGGCAGTTTTCTTTTCTGACTCCTGAAGTTTCTCATTGAAGAGACAAGGTGGGTGAGGTAATATTTTTTATTGGACCATCTTCTCTTCGTGACAGAGACAAGTTTTCGAGCTTACACAGAGCTCCTCTTGGGGTCTGGGAAAGGTATTCAGAGTGTCACAGCTAAATACAAGATGGCACAGATTGTTTGGCATAAGTAAACACATATTTCAAGGGACCATTCAAGGTGAAGTGGCCCGAGGTGAAATGGCCCATTAACGCCCCTCCAGTCTGTCTCATTAAGACAGATGTAGTAGTGTACTGTAATGAAACTGGTGTTTCTGTCAATGAGGCTGCTACTCTGAAGCCTGTCTTTCAACAACCATTGCAGTGGATCCAGAGATCCCTTTATGTCCAGTTTCTTTCCTCAAAAGAACAGGGTCACCAGCATGACTCTCAGTTAATAGACTTTATCCGTAAAGGGGCTGCTTTGCAAAGCTTTCCAGTTAATTTGACCTGCTCTTTGCAGATGGAGAAACTGAGGCACATAGGGTTACGTGTCCGGTATTTTTAATGTATTTAGGTGCCTAACTCCCACTGAAATCATGGGGATTTAGGGTCAGATTTTTAAAGGTGTTTAGGCACCTAAGTGACTTACCAAAGGCCACCTAGCAAACTAGCAGCAGAGTTCGGATTAGAACTTGGGAACTCTGCTTAGCTGTTAGCCCTGTATAAAGTTTGCACTGCCTTTTAGTTTCCTGTTTAAAACAAACAACAACAAAAACAATATTTATATGAGAGGGGCAAGGTAGCAATGTAATACCTTTTATTGGTGGAAAGGGCCCACGACAGAGAAGAGCTCTGTGAAGCTCAAGAGCTTGTCCCTTCCACCCACAGAAGTTGGTCCAATAAAAGATATGACCTCACCCACTTTGTGTCTCTAATATCCTGGGACCAACATGGCTACAGCTACACTGCAAATAATATTTATATTGCATTTTTCATCTGTCAGTCTCAAAGATCAGCAAGGCTATGTCTACCCTGCAATAAAACACCTGCAGCTGGCCCATGTCAGCTGACTCAGGCTGCTGGGCTAGAAAACTGCAGCGAAGAAATTTGGGCTTGGGCTGGAGACTGGGCTCTGGGACCCCACAATGGGGGAGGGTCTCAGAGCTTGGCTCTACCTCAAGCCTAAATCTCTAAACTGTAGTTTTACAACTCTGCTGCCTGTGCCTTGCAATCCCGAGTCAGCTGACACAGGTCAGCCGTAGGTATTTTACTGCAGTGTAGACATAGCCATAGTGTCTCTTTCCCCAGGATGTTAGTGGTAGAAATTGAGGCACAGAGGAGCGAAGTGACTTACCCAGGATGCTGCAGCAGCAAGTCACCGTCTACAGTACTATTATATCTCATTGCCAGGAAGCATTTCTTGATGCTAAGCTTACATCTTTCCTTTTTCTGTAGGGATGTTCCCATTTTACCACCCTAATGTCCTTGCTGTTTACAGTCTCCAAATATCTTTAAAAAGCAACAAAGAGTCCTATGGCAATTTATAGACTAACAGACGTATTGGAGCATAAGCTTTCGTGGGTGAATACCCACTTTGTCAGACACACGTTGCTTATCATGGTGCACACCTTCCTTCTCCTAGCTCAACCAAGCTAGACAGAGTTTGCTTTTTAATCTTTCCTCATGATTCAATCCCTTAGCCAGCCCCCTAATCATTTTATTGCTGTTATCTGAACTCCTGCCAGTCATTAATATTTCTGGTACTCAGGTGCCCAGAACTGAACACAATAATCCAGGTGCAGTTTCACCAGAGCTGCATCAAGAATGACTCACTTCCTGGCTCCCTGATTTGGTTCCTGGCCTCTTTTGCTGCTAGAGTCCACTGCAAGCTGACACCATTTAGCCACTCTCTGCATTGCTGTTGTCCAGGTGTCCCTTTTGAGTGCCTGAACCAGTGACCATGGAAATCAATAGGAACCTTTCCATTGACTTCAGTGGGCAGTGAATTTCCAATTACCCCCACCCCAACATATTAGTTTGTATTTTTCCAACTGGAATTTTTAATGCTGTTTTCTGTCCGTAGTTCTAGTTCCTCTAGATCCCTGCATATTATTTTGCTGCTTGCATTGGTTTTGACACCACCTTCCACTTTAGTATAACTTGTGTTTCTGACATGGTTGTTTGCATCCAAAATCCATTCTTACTTGATCTGCTTATTTCTCTTTGAAAAAAATCATTAAAACAGTGGAGGAGTAGGTATTAGATCTCTCTGCTGACTGGAGTCCACCTCCATCTTTGAGTGGTGGAGGAGAAAAAAACCCCACAGCATTAATTACACAGAAGGAGCCCTACTCATTTCCCCCTGTATCCTGAAACTTTAGTTATCAGAGCTTTGCAAAACTCCTTGCTCACTCATCACCCTGGCAAATGGAGGCCTAAGTTATCTACCCCTACAGAACTTAAATTCTCAGTTGAGGAAGAAAAAGTTCTAGTCCTTGTGGTTGAAGAGAGCCTTCCAAACATAAATCAGTGCAGTGCTGTCTTCCTGCATTTGAAGACACAGTTCTAGTGCCTCTTCTGCCCCATAATTAGTGGCAACAGAGTGGAATTTACAAGTCTCTAATCAGTTTCATGCTGTTATTCAAAACCACTAGGTGGCAATGACATTGTCAAGAAATCCAGTTTTTTGTGCTGCTGCCACAGGGCTATAAACAGGGGCACACAGTCAAGTAATGCATGGGGAAGAGGACCCCAGAAAAAAGGAGGCTTACGGTAAAGCAGTGGATGTATCCCTACCTCACTGCTGCAATCACCACCAGGTTTTCTGTTTGTTTTTAAAGAAGGAATAACACCAGAAACTCCTAGGGGAAGAGCTTCAAATTTGTAAGACACCTCCTAGACAGAACCAGTTGCAAAAGCAAATAATGACTGAGGTAAAGTATCTGATAGCAATCCCAGAATCTATTCCTGTCCCACAGTGGGGGGATGGGCTTCCTACCAGAGAGTTGGCCCCAGGACCCACCTCCTGCCCCTCATATTTTGTACCTGCTTCAGGCTAGTAGGTGTTTTGTAAATAGTGCAAGCTAATTATCACCCCACCCATTTGTTAGGATGGCTTGGGTACAGGATAGTCCTTGATGGCCACAGCGAAGAGCAGCAGCTCCCTGCTGCCGCCTCCCACTGCTGGGGTTGAGCAAGAGGAGACAGGGAGTGTGAAGAAAATAACCCCCTTGGAATGCAGCAGCGCACTCCCGCTGAGGACAGTCGCTGCATTCCAAGGGTATTAGCCCAGCAGAACCTGTTTAGAATGACATGAAACTTTTACTATAGGAAGAGCAAAGCTTAACTCCCAGCAACTCAGGACTTTCTGTCTACCTCATTGTAAATGAAGCTTCACAATGGTTGGATTTCACTGTGTTCTGGGTCCACAGTAGTGATTCCATAATTAAGTTGTACAACCAGCATTTTATTAAAAGCCCGCAACTCACTCACAAACCAATGCATATAGGTCTGAGTTTGCAGAGAGCCTGAAATAAAAGCTCTAAGAGAGGTGAATTGTGCCTGAATTTGTGTTAACTCAGGTGCCTAATTATAACACTAAAATTAACTATTTCACTGCCTGTAAGAAAGAGGGATGATCACAGTGTACAGAGCTTCACAATCTACTGTGAGTGGCATTTCATTTTAGAACCACCACCTTTTCCCACCCTCAGTCTGACCCGTGGAGTGGAGCCGAGAGGAGATCTGAGCCCCAGTAAGGGGAGAGCCAATACTGCACTGCCAGCAGGGAATCTAAGCCACTTTCCCAGCCAGTGGGGGGGTCTGATCGTCTTTGGTGGTAGGTGTAGGGCCAGCTTTCCTTCTTGTGACTGCTGTGCTGCTGGAGGCAGTCTGCAGACTCAAGCAGATGTGTCTGCATCAGTTACAGGTGGGTTACATGTCCAGGCTTTTCTTGTAACTATGAAGGATAGCACTTTTTTTTTTTCAGTAAATAAATGAGAGCTTAGATTCTGCCTTTACCACAGCAGTGGGAGGCTGAGTCCAAAGCCTGTGTCTATTGTGCCTATTTTTTAATCTAGCCCTGCTCCAAATCCCAAACCGGAGGAGCCCAACCGAGCACGTGATCCTATTTTGAACATCTGCACAGGCGCCTGTGAGTTTCATTTTGGTGTCCCCAGCAGGCTGAGCTTGGAAGAGCACCACAACTAATTTTTTCCAGCTCAAGCCTTCAGATCATTTAGGTTAGAATGTCCCAGTTTGGCACATTCATGCTATATTGCAGTGCCTGTCACTAGTTGGAAGGCTCGGTGGTTAATGTGAATTCTTCAGGATGCATCAGAGGTTACCAGAACTTGGTAAGCTCAGGGTTTAAGCTCTTCATGATGTCTGCTGAAGTTATATTTCCTTTCTGCTGGCTTTTAACTGGAAGGGAGGAATTTGTAAATTCTGACAGCCAATCTACACTGTTTCAGACAGGTTACAAACACTGATGACTAAATCCTTAAGTCATAGACAACATTTCTCTTGTCTGAACAACTAGGGGTCTTGTGACTAAGGCACAGGACAAGGAATCCAACTGGGGTTCTCATCCTGGCTCACCACCAACTTGCTCAAGTACAAAACTTCCCTGCCTCAGTTCCTTCACTTGTGTAATGGGAATAATATTTACTTACCTCAACATGTGAGCCTAAATTGACACTTGAAAAAGCATGTTGAAAGCCTCTTCTGGGAAGTATTAAGTTCAAAAGCAGTTGTAATACATATCTTTACACTACACCTATAATTATAACAAAGTGTAGTGTGTCAGAAGAAATAAACAGAAGTCTTCAGCAAGCTCTCACATCTCACCATTATTATACTTTAAAAATACCCTCCACTCCAGTAATACCCCACTCCAGTAATATTTTACAGTCTCAACTTTAGCAACTTCGGGGATTTCTTTGGGTTTTTTTTAGTGTCTAGAAATCAGGAAACGTATGATTAAGATTCCACAAACAGCTTTAACTCTGACCCCATAGCTCCAATCATTATCAGCATATTGGTTGGTAAGGTCATATCCTGGCAGATAACTAGGTAGCTTTTCCAATCAGTGTATGTATATATCACACCCAAAAAACTATAGTAAAAGAACATTATTAAGGGTGCGAAGTCAAGTACTTATGTTAGGAAATGCCAGAATTATGGTTGTCTGTCCAACCTTTATTAAGCCCCTTGTGCATATACATTATGATATAGTCTAATCACAGTATCATACTCTTCCCCTCTCCCCAAGAATACCTACCTCATTCAGTGCAGAGTTTGGATGAACAAGCCAGTCTCCACTGGGCCCGTGTCCAGTCTGTCTCCCCACACATCCCTTCTCATTCCCAGCCTCCACCCCACAGGCTCCTTATCCCAACCTACTCCTGGTCCTTGTCCCCTCTGCATTTGAGAGCGGTCTCCTTGCTTCTGTTACCCTGACCAACCTAAAGAATCAATTGCAAGGATAGTCCTGCTCTGCTCTGGGTTGGAGCATGCTCAGTGCAGACAATCTTCAGAGAATTTAGCTGCAAAACTCTAGTATGTCTACTAAGCCAGTGTGAACTCAGATTTTTCATAGGCTCATAACTTGGGCCAAAGTTGGGAATCTTCATGAGAACAGAAAAAGGCTCCCCTCTGACAAATTTCAAGCCCTGGTTGCAAACCATGGGGTCACCAGAGCTTCTCACATAAACTAAGATTTTTTTTAACATGAGCAAACAGTGTATATTTCTCATCTCCTTCTTAGCAATGTCTGAATACTTTTTGCTAAAACTTGCCAACGCAATTCAGCCGGAGGCAGACACCCAGCATAGAAAGCTTCAGCCTGAATGGTCAAAGTTATGAGCAACTGAAAACAGGCTCTTAGAATGGGAAAGGGCAGGCAACCTTAACTACCAGTTCTGCCTAGAATGTATTCACCTTCAAACAGGACTCTGCCGTCCTTTTGGCGGTGTGGCTATGAGTGTTTCTGCACTCTGGCTGCCTAAGAAACTCAATTTTGGAGCCTTCAACCAATACCTACTTCAGTCCCTTGCAGCAGACCTTCAAAGAGACATAAAATGCTGCTTCCTCTTTCAGCTCAGTAAAGGGATTCTCCTCATTTTGATGAGGCCCCAACAGTGCACAAGTGGGAGTTGGTTCAACAGCTCAATCTTCTAAAAGGCTGAGGCACCCAATCAGACTGTGGTTTTGAACAATTACACTCCAATTTTAGGTGGCTCTTTAATTCTGGGCAAATTTGCTTCACAGAGTTTGAAAATTGTGGTTAGTCTCAGTGTAGTATAACAGGACATTGCACATTTGGTGGGCTCTATCCCAGAGTGGCGACGGCAGTGTCTTGCATAGGATTAACTTGATTTTGCTGGAGACACAAGGTCTCTTTAGCAAGGGAAGCTGTGCCTCTTCCATCCATTGTGACCTTCCCATCGTTTCCTTTCTTGTTTTTTGGCTGCAGCTGGGAGTACTACGTGAATGATGCACCCCGTATCGTGTTGGACAAGCTGGAGAAATATGGCTACCGAGTGGTCAGCATGACAGGGGTGGGCCAGACCCTGGTTTGGTGTCTCCACAAGGAGTAGCATGGAAGACTGTAGTGTTCCACCTGACAAGACATTGCTGTGGATCATCTAGCACAGGACTGGCATTGAGCTTCCCCATTAATTAATCCATTTTTGTCCCAGTTTCCAGGCACACTCAAGGGAAGTGCTGTATAGTCAAAAGTTCACATAATGGAAAACTACCATCAATGCCATTAGATGAGCTCTAAGGGGAGGCAGAGGTGCCCACTCAATTCTAAGGGTAAATCAAGCATGAATCCTTTGGAGATTGGATGGCTCCTCCTAAGTATTTGTCTGAATGGCAGTCTGGGAAATGCCAGAACTTTAAGTGTTAATCTTGCCCATTCAGTAAGTGAGTGAAGTCAAGCACTAGCCTGGTTTTGCCCCTGGAGAAGTTAATCACTGATCTTTTTGCTCATGAAGCCACCATTTAAATGCAGCCCCTGCTCAGTCCTCAGAGTAGGTCAAGTATAGATTACTTGTTGCAATCTCCCTTGAAAGGTAAGAATAGGCTGCCAGACACTGACCCGGTCCTTGCTATTTGAACAAGCTCCCCTTAGCATTGAGAACAGTTTGAACATTGACTCTCAAGTGGGATTATGGTTGGCGTGAGCAGACATTGTCCTGGTCAGCCCTGAGACTGCCATTCCAGTGTATAACATGGTCTTTGAAATATCTTTAGAGAATTACATCACTGGAGAAAGGTCCTGTGAATATTTCAGGTATTGGCTGTGTAATCTCACCAACTGCATATAATTCCTGGATTGATTTGTACTGATCAGTTCCTACTGTAGCTGATAAGTAATAAAGAATTAATATAAAGAGACTGTGTGATTTCCGTCCATGGGCTACTTTCTGCAGCAGTCAGATGTTTTGACTGGAGAAGCTATATGAAAAACTTCTGCTCCTGTGTAAAAAATTCAAGACCTAATCCTGACAGATGTTGAGCAGCTACCACTCTTAAATCTGTGGGAGCTGCATTTTGTTAGCACCGCTCAGAAAAAGGTCCTCAGTTACAGGGCAGCTACTGTTTTCAAGTCTAGATTAGGTGACAGCCATCTCTCCCTTCCATCAAAAGACTGTGTGGATGCTGAGTGTTAGCCCTGTCCACTTTCCAAGAAAATATTCCCGCAAGGTTTTTAAAAAAGGAGGTTTATTGACTTAATTTAAGAAAACAAGTTTTTAGCTGAAAGACAGGGGAGAGAATACGTATTCCACCATGCTATGTATGTGACTCTTCCTCGTCTTCCCGTTTGAGCTGCTCAATCAGCTGCTGTCGCTCAGCCGCTTGGCGCATCCGCATCATAACCAAACTTTCATAATCCCGCTCCGAGACCACAGAATCCTAGGGAACAAATGACAGAACTGGACTTGTAAAGAACAGCCTACACCAGTTTCCAAACTCCCAGAAATCTCCACTTGTCATGAACTGTACAAAAACACCACAGTGGCAGAAAGGATGGGTGCTGCACCTGGCATGTCAGCAGGTTAGAGATACCCAGCTGGTCAGGTTAGCAATGACATTTGTTACTATGTGATGGCTGTTCGACCTACATAAAGTAGCCAACAGACAAGTGTCTGTATCAGAATGAACACCCTCATGGGCCGTCTCAGCAGAGAGGACAGAGACAGAATGGGATCAGAAGACTGACTTACCCTCCCTCCAGCTGGTCCCAAAAGGCTATTGAAGGGTTGGTGGGGTCACCCCTCGAAGCTTGCACTACCCCTAATCCTGCTACAGCTAAGGAGGGAATTCTCAAATACACTAAAACTCGGCCACTTCCATTTCCACTAAAACTCATTTCCATAAACAAACAGTAGAATTAAACAATGTGCTTTGCTTGAGTAAATATAACCTTGTTCTCAGATTGGCAGATTATTCTAGGTTATTACAGAGGCACTGTCAACTTAATCTAATCAGTGTTTATACTGGCCCCTCAGTCCCCTTGTGTCAGTTTCTGTGATTTTACAGTCCCTTTTTGTGTGTTGCTCTCTCTCTGTGTATGATCCATACGAACAACCGGGGAAAGTGACCATCCACAACGTATTGTCAAATGCACAAAATAATCAAATAAAAGTTTTTCTGAGTGTTCAGTTCTAGAAACTCCAGTGTTTTAATGAGGCTAGAGAAAAATAATTCAGCAATAACTGATGTAAATTACTGGTGTTTTCTGGTATTTGTTGTTTTCTGTTCTTCATTCAAGTTTTTACCATTAAAGTTCATTTAATGTTCCTTCTCAAATCAATATCACAAGAGTGATCTGCAATCACTAAAGATGACCCTCCCTTGCTTTCTTTCTAAAACAGCCTTCCCTCAAGAATAAAAAACTACTGATGTTTCAAATAACACAACAATATACGCAAATTACATAAGCAATAAACTCAGATTAACACAGCTGACAGCTCATCTCAATTGATTGGCCTTTTACAGTTCGTATGGCTACTTCCACCTTTTCATGTTCTCTGTATGTTCCAGTCTGTGCATCCAATGAAGTGAGCTGTAGCCCACATAAGCTTATGCTCAAATAAATTTGTTAGTCTCTAAGGTGCCACAAGTACTCCTGTTCTTTTTGCGGATACAGACTAACACAGCTGCTACTCTGAAACCTGTCACTCAGTACTGTTATATCTGATATCAGTTGTACTGTGTAATTAAAACACTACAACAGTAAACAGTCAAATATATATGTGTCAAAACCACACTTGCTGTAAAATTAAACCTCTCTAAAGTGTACTCAAGTGATTGTACAAAAATAGCATCTTCTGACTCAGGGTATGTCTACACTACAAAATTAGGTCGAATTTATCGAAGTCGTTTTTATACAGTCAATTGTGTGTGTCTCCACACAAAATGCTCTAAGTGCATTAAGTCGTCGGACTGCATCCACAGTACCGAGGCTAGCGTTGACTTCCTGAGTGTTGCACTGTGGGTAGCTGTGAGTAGCTATCCCGCAGTCTCCGCTGCCCATTGGGATTCTGGGTTGAGATCCCAATGCCTGATGGGGCAAAAACAGTGTCGTGAGTGGTTCTGGGTACATGTCATCAGGCCTCCCTCTCCCTCCCTCCCTGCCTGAAAGCAACGGCACACAATCATTTTGCGCCTTTTTTCCTGGGTTACCTGAGCAGACACCATACCACAGCAAGCACGGAGCCTGCTCAGCTCACCATCAGCGTGCATCTCCTGGGTGCTGGCAGATGTGGGACTGCACTGCTACACAGCAGCAGCTCATTGCCTTTTGGCAGCAGACGGTGCATTACAATTGGTTGTCATCGTCGTCATATTCCTGGGTGCTCTTTTAGCCGACCTCGGTGAGATCGGTCGGGGTGCCTGGGCAGACATGGGAGTGACTCAGCCAGGTCATTCCCATCTTCTGCCGAGCACCCAGGAGATGACTATGGCTAGCAGTCGTACTGCACTGTCTTCTGGCAAGCAGTCAGGAGATGATGATGGTTAGCAATCGTAATGCAGCATCTGCTGAGCACCCAGGAGATGACGATGGCTAGCAGTCCTACTGCACTGTCTGCTGCCAGCCTAAGATGTAAAAGATAGATGGATCAAAACAAGAAATTGACCCGATTTGTTTTGTGAAATCAACGGCCTGCTAAACCCAGGGTTTTGAGTTCAATCCTTGAAGGAGCCATTCTGTGTGACAGTTGTTTGTGTTTCTCCTTGATGCAAAGCCACCTCTTCTGTTGATTTTAATTCCCTGTTAGCCATGTTGTCAGTCGCCCCTCCCTCCATCAGGCAGACAATTGTTTCGCGCAAGACCAGGTGAGGAGGCGACGGCAGCGCGTTGACGAGAGAGACATGGTCATAGACTTCTCACAAAGTACAGACCGGGCAATGTTCACATCATGCTGATGACTTCTGCATGAGCTCTGCAAACACGCTGGCCAAACAGGAGTTTGCGGGCCTTTTTCTGTCTACCTGGCCAGTGCATCTGAGTTGAGAGCGCTGTCCAGAGCGGTCACAATGGAGCACTCTGGGATAGCTCCCGGAGGCCAATACCATCGAATTGCGTCCACGCTATCCCAAATTCAACCCGGGAAGGCCAATTTCAGCACTAATCCCCTCGTCAGAGGTGGAGTAAAGAAATCGATTTAAAGAGCCCTTTAAGTCGAAAAAAAGGGCTTCGTCGTGTGGACGGGTCCAGGCTTAAATCGAGGTAACGCTGTTAAATTCGACCTAAAGTTGTAGTGTAGACCAGGCCTCAGATCTGCTCCCACCTATTTGGGAATCATTTGCTTTACCGACCAAACCAATGGTTAGGTCATACTGAGACCGCTGCTTTCCATGCTGACCCATATGGTCTCATTGTTTCCTTGTAGGCTGTCTGTCTGTATCCACCTGTTGTCTCTTGTCTTATACTTGGATTGTAAGCTCTCTGTGGCAGGGACTCTTTCGGTTCTGTGTTTGTGCAGTACCCTAGCACAACATGGTCAGCTCGCAGGCACTATGGCAATACAAATTAGTGTTAGCACCGAGGAGCCAATGTAGCTCCGCTGCCTTGCCAATGAGGCAAATAGCAGAAAACAGCTACCTTGTCAGAGCCCAGCTGCTTTTTGTGGCAATGGTATTTGAAAAGTAGCAGTTATAGTACATGGTCCCATAACTTCAAGATTTCCCCAAGGTATAGCAATACTTTTAGACATTAGTCTTGTTCTCTTGACACCTACAGGTAAAAAAAGCCACCTTAACAAAATAACGCTGAAAATCAATAGAAGTGTTCCACATTTCTGGGAAATAGTCATGTTCCATGCTGACTGAAACAGAATTCTGTGAATATGAAAGAGCAAGAAAAGCCATCTCTTAGAGCAAAAGGGGGCTCTTGCAGGAAAGTGGGGCAGGCGTGAATTCTCCATCATACCCCAGGAAAGAGTTTCCTCTAGTGGAGAGCTGGAATAGATCTCAGAGGGATACAGAAGCACATGATTAACTGAACTCTCAAAGTGGGAAGATGGAAGAATCTTATGCTGTAACTGATATTTTAGCATCTATATTAACAAACTTTTGATACCATGAGACACCAGCATGGATACAGGTAATATCAGAGAAAGTCAGCACTCGTGCCAAATCAAATCTCAGTCTTCAACAGATGAACTAGGTCCCTTCATTGCTAACCTGGAGCTCCTACCCAATGAACAGATTCCCACTGCCATCTGCCTGGGTTGGTTAATTAGCCAGCACGAGGCTCCTGCACGTGAGTCACCACCAGCAGAATGTATGCATCACCACCTGACACTTCAAGCTTTAAAATCTAAAGGAGAAAAGAACCGCCCCCTCCTTCCATCTGTGGATCTCACCAATACAGTGAGCCAGTCAGAAATCACTGCAGTTAGAGCTCTCCAGGGAGAATCCAAGTTTTCCCAAGCTGTGTCACAAAACAAGAGGTCACACTGATGAATCTCCTGAAATCAGTTTAAGTGCCCCTCAGGAATCTTGCCTTCTCCTCAGGCAGAGCGTGGGCTGATGCTTCTCTACTCTCCACACACCTACTTCCTGAAATCTTGGCAATTACCAATAGTGCAAAACCCAGTTTCTGACGTGGCTGACTCAGCAAGGGCTTGGCAAAACAAACACATACACACAAGGAATCAGAGCCTGGGAAGCAGTGACAAGAGACAGATGACGAGAGGTGGAAGAGAGCAGAAGAGAAAGAGGCACTGTAGGATTTACCGGCTGCTTCCAAACCAGCAGAATCTTGCCTTGAGCTGCTGATCACGACACACAAGTACATTGTCTAGGGTGGTGGTCGTGGTTCTCATTACTGAATTCTGCTGTCTCCCCTCTGCCTGCAGAACTGAGCTGCTGCTCCACCACAGAGTAAGTCTTTATTCTAAAATCAATTTTCCTAATGTTTCCTCATTTCCTATGCAGTCTCTACTACTTGCCTCATTTAAAATTCCTCTAGGACTGTATTTCTTTTGTGTGCCTCAGTTTGACAGAGATAATGGCTCCCCTTCTACCTACTCAGTGAGGCTTTTGTGCTGTGCCCTTCACCATGAAGGTGCCTGGTTACCATGGTACCGACATGCTCTTCTGTTCTAGATGCTGGGTTAATCTGTTCTCATTGTGTCTACATGCCATTGCTGCTGTTCACCAGTTCCTTGCTGCAGCATAAACAGGCAGATACCTCAACTCTTTCTATACTGAAGAGGGAGATTCCCTCCTGTACAAAATGGGCAAAAGATCTGGTAGCTCCATTAATTCAGGGAGGTGGTAGGAATGAGTTTGCACTTCCTATGATACCAGCCTGTTTTCTCCCTTACAGGAGCTGTGACTCTTTGCTGAACTCGAGACTGGAGTCCAGTGGCCTCCTACACAGTGCAGTGAACAACTCCCTTCCTTTTGCTGCCTAGCATGGATACTTGGAGGAGAGGATCCATTAAATCCACAACGTTCTTCAAGCGTCTTTCATTCAGGAGGCACAAAAAGCTGGGTAATCAAGTCATTATTTTGAATCAGAACAGCCAGACACTTGAGAACAATGGACAGTACAAGAGGGAACCACTAAGAGACCTGAAGGATAAATCAGAGTACCTGTTATGTAAGAGTGAGCAAAATCTAGCTCAGGCACAGGCACCTCCTAAGCCACCCCGGCTCTATCTGGACAGTTCCAGCTGCCCCAACATAATTGACCACACGGAGTCTCACTCGACAGCCATCTCCTTTTCCAGTGTCACCCCTCAGTACCATAAGGCGACACAAACACAAGGGACTAACTCCCACACGGTCCAGGCTACAGACTGTGGGACCTCTGAAACAGGCTCTGATCCCTTCCTTTCCTTCAAAGTGGACTTGGGGCTATCACTCCTTGAGGATGTTCTGCAGACTCTCCGGAAACAGAATCCAAGAGATTACGCAGCTTGAAAGTGTTTATCATTTAAGTTATGAAGTTAATTATCAGCATTAGTAGTTTCCTTAGCCCTCACAGGAGAAGAGGAAACACTGGAGTGTCCCTACCCTGGAGTGCCTGTCTCATGGTCCTGTCTTGCCCACCATAAGCTGTTCTTGTCCAGGCTCCCTTCCTACTGAGCTGTCAGTACACCACTATGTGAGAGCCACATGCTGGAATCTAGTTTGATGCATTTCCATTCTCTACACTGGACGGGGAATTCCTCTCCACTGCTGACACTGTACCTCATCCTGATGGAAAAAAAAGGCCACGTTTGGTAACAGACACCTGTTATTTTTGGAACACTGTTGTGACTATAAAAGGCATGGGGAAAAAGGAGGGCACAGAAACAGGATTCCTGGGTAACTGGACAGTTTGGATGAGATAGCAGCTCCCATATCTCCAAGCCAGGTGGAGCAGAGACAGTGGATGATGATGATTCAGGATGTTCTTTTTCCAGTAAGTTTCTTTCCCCCAACTCTGTTAGATGGGAATGCCCATCTACCATCTAACTGGAAAAAGGTAAGCAGCCGAAAAGGCTCACAATATAGCAACAGCGAATTCTCCAGGCTATTAGCAAGTGGAACAGCTTCTGTAGATATTGCTTCTTAGAGCATGCTCTGAATAATCTGCTGTAAATAAATATAGGTGAGAATAAATGTATCTGTCATTACAAGTCTGTCCTTGCCTCATTTCACTTGCATCAAGCCACAACAATAAAGATGCCAGGATCACAGCTCCCTTGATCTGTAAGGTAACCATTCACTGGGGTCCTGTCCTCCTTGGTCCCTCATCTTTTTACGACGAGGGTGCTGGAGGCAGTGAGGTTACAGCTTGGCTCCAATCCCTGCTGCTGCTCCTAGTGGGAAAGGCTAGAACTGCAGCCGCTAGGACATGCTCCCACAAGCAGATGCTGATCATCTAAGACACCGGGCACTACCACCACTAATGTCAAGGCTAAGAACACTTGGGGTCAGTCGCTGGCTTTACTAAAGTGATTCTGCACTAGTACTGTGGCAGCAATTCTTAGCAATTACTAGTGCTGGGTTAGAAAATCGTGTCATTTTTTCTCTAGGGGTTGCTGACCAGAGGCATCTGGTGCATTTAGCATTTGGGTGAACCATGTCAAAGAAGGTGCAGATGGCTCCTATCCCACTAGCTTCACATCAGACAAAGAAAGCAATATTAAGTCTTTCTGCAATCTTAAAGTAGCCTAGAAAATGCCCAGGCCAGTCCCAGAGAGAAAGCTGCTTTCAGCAACTGTAGGACAACATTGCTGGATCCCTGGCTAATACTAAAGGGGCAGTGCTGGTAAGAAGCTCCCAGAGAAGACCTTACTAGTCCTGGTAAGAGAGTGTTGTGAATAATTTGCATGGTGCTGGTGTACTCAACACTGTCCAACAGCTGCAGTATGGCAGACAAAAGCTTGCTGCCCCGAGGAGGCTATAGTTAGGGCCCTACGAAATTCACAGCCATGAAAAACCACGTCACGGACCGTGAAATCTAATCTGCCCCCGTGAAATTTGGTCTGTGTGCGCTTTCACCCTATACTATACAGATTTCATGGGGGAGACCACTGTTTCTCAAATTGGGGGTCCTGACCCAAAAGGGAGGTGTGTGTGTGGGGGTCACAAGGTTATTTTAGGGGGGTTGCGGTATTGCCACCCTTACTTCTGTGCTGCTTTCAGAGCTGGGTGGCCGGAGAATGGCAGCTGTTTGCCGGGCACCCAGTTCTGAAGGCAGCGCCCTGCCAGCAGCAATACCATACCATGCCATCCTTACTTCTGTGCTGCTGCCTTCAGAGCTGAGCAGCTGGAGAGTGGTGGCTTCTGACTGAGGGCACAGCTCTGCAGGCAGCAGCGCAGAAGTAAGGGTGGCAATACCATACCATGCCATCCTTACTCTGCGCTGGTGCTGGCTCTGCCTTCAGAGCTGGGCTCCCAGCCAGCAGCTGCCGCTCTCCAGCTGCCCAGCTCTGAAGGCAGCACTGGTAAGGGTACCAGTATCGCAACCCCTACCCCCCACACAATAACCCTTGTGACCCCTCCACAACTCCTTTTTGGGTCAGGACCCCAACATTTACACCACCATGAAATTTCAGATTTAAATAGCTGAAATAATGAAATTTACGATTTTTAAAAAGCCTATGACTATGAAATTGACCAAAATGGACTGTGAATTTGGTAGGGCTCTAGTTATAGTCTACAGAAAAAAAGCAGGTACAATAGTTAGTGCACTGTAGTCAGAACATTGTGGCTCTGTAGCAATTTGCAGAAGTAGAGCAGGGAGGGAGCTCAATTTACATTAAGTGGGAGGCTAATCTAGGCATGTGGGTGTGACGAACTGGGAATGTTCTTAATGTTTTCTCTGAATACTGTGTTGGTGCCTCAGTGTCCCCTATGCAGTTCTTAAGTATTTAGGTGATGAGGTAAGGGTATATGGTTGCTGCAGAGCAAAGGACCAGTGTACATAAATGCCTGACACTCTGTCTCCTAGCAACTGATGGCCTGGGCCCCTCCTCTGCAAAGGTGCCAGCTGAAGGTGTTGGAGACAAAGAGGTCAGGTGACCTCCTGGCCCTGGAAAGGAACTGAGCAGAGGAGGAGGGGCTGGAGGGGGTTTTCAGTCTGGAGCTAGCTGGGAATGAGGAGTGAAGTGCAGATGTGGGGGTCTGGCTCACTGCCCCCCAGAATGGACCCAGCCGAGGGGTCCTGTTCGCTGTACCTACAAGCTCTGTTTAGACCGTGTTCCTGTCATCTAATAAACCTCTGTTTTACTGGCTGGCTAAGAGTCATGTCTGACTGCGAAGTGGGGGTGCAGGACCCTCTGGCTTCCCCAGGACCCTGCCTGGGTGGACTCGCTGTGGGAAGCGCACGGAGGGGCAGAGGATGCTGAATTCTCCAAGGAGAGACCCAGGAGGTGAAGCCATGTGAGCTTCTTGCCCTGGAGACAGTCTGCTCCAAGGGAGAGGAGGCTCCCCAAAGTCCTGACTGGCTTGGTGGGGAGCAGTTCCAGAGCATCACTCGGGAACTCCGTGACAGTGGGATGGCATGAAAAAAAGCATGAGGGATCCAAAGGGAGCAGAAGAGAAATGAGTGCAGACCAAAAGGATGGGATGAGAGCTGAGCTGAAGGATAGCTTAAAAGTAAGAACCTTGAACTTAATATAGAAGGGAAGCCAGAGAGGATACTAATGCAGAGGTAGTCAGAATAGTGGAAAGGCAAAGTCTCTTAGCAGCTCATTTTGGATGGACTGGAGAGGAGAGCTGATGGCATAGAGGAATGCGGCCAAGACAAGAAGTTACGAGAGCAAGGATTCATATTTTGGCAGCAGGGATAAATTTTGGACATGTATGGAAAGTAGCAGCAGGATTTGGGGAAATCCTGGGTAAGAGGGGAGAAGGAAAGATAAGAATATAAGAGGCCCCCACAGTTCTGAGCCTGGGGAACAAGAGGATTGGGAGGTTACTATCATAGGAATGGTAGATGTTACTTGTAACGGCAGTGGTAATTACTACTGTCAGGCAGAAGTGTAACTTTCCAGCTGATGATGTTCCTTTCAGTTGTAGGTCATAAATCCTCACCATTCTAACAGGTGACTGGCAGCCCCACCAGATCAGAGGG
This sequence comes from Mauremys reevesii, assembly GCF_016161935.1. Classification (NCBI taxonomy): domain Eukaryota; kingdom Metazoa; phylum Chordata; order Testudines; family Geoemydidae; genus Mauremys; species Mauremys reevesii. The sequence continues at coordinate 59,847,151 of NC_052626.1, forward strand.
CCTCTGTTCAATAGCAATGACTCTCCCACCACCGTCCAGCAGAAATACCATTGACTGCTTTGGCCTGCCCTCCCTGTCTGCTCAGCCACACTAATGACTCACAGCAGGCAGAAGCTAACAATCTTTTACCATGGAAATGAGCCAAGACAAACCCAGACACAAGCCAGGGCGCTCACACACAAACTGCACAAATCCATCACCAAGTTCCAATTGCATTAGTGACCCCTTAGGTATGAACAGAGCCCAGGGAAATGCTTTTTAGTTTTTTTATCATTTTGCTTTATTTGGCGGGAATTTCATTTTATTTCATGGAGTCGTGGGAGGCCCTGGAGGTGAGTGGGTCAGTTCTTACCCTAGGGAGTCAGAGGCCCTGAGGAGAGATTGGGTCCTACCCCTGTGGGGCAGCTTTGGAGGTCCAAGGATGAGACACCCTGGGGAGTGATTGGGTCCTACCGCTGGGGGAGCAGCTTTGGAGGCTCAGGGGTGAGAGACCCTGGGGAGAGGTTGGGTCCTGACCCTGGCGGGGTGGGTTTGGAGGCCTAAGGGTGGGGGTGTCAGGTCCTGCCCCCAGGGGGTGGCTCTAGAGACCCTGAGGTGATCAGATAACCTGGGGGGAGGTTGGGTCATGCCCCAGGGGTGGGGGGAGTTGCATAACCCACCTTCTGCACTCTATGCAGCAGCAGTTCCTGTCCCATGCGGCTGGGCCCACCTCCCTGTCCTGGGTGTTGCAACCTGGTGCATGGCGTTGCAGTGCCGCTCAGGTTTGGCCCAGGTCACACTGCCACTCACTCATATTTGATCTGGCCACCCCCATCATGATGGAGGGGTGGCTGGGCCAAACCAGAGCAGCACTGCAACTCCATGCACCATGTTGCAATGCCTGGAGTGGGGAGATGGGTCTGGCCCTGTGGGACAGGAGCCACCGCTGCGTGGTAAGGTTTTCATTTTATTGGGGAGGGTGTGTGTGTTTATTTCATGTTATTTCACATTTGCAAAAAATACAGGGTTCTAGGTCTGAATGGGCTCCTCTTCTGCCCTTAAAAAGGGACACTGAAGTTCACTAGGCTGAATTCGGATTTGTCCATCCCCCAACCACCCTAAAGACTCTCCAGTGTCTGTGGAACTCAAGTCAGCTCTATACAGCACGTGTAGATCCAGTTAGCTCTGCTCCCTGCTGCTTCCAGGGTGAGAGGGTTTGCAACCATAACCACTTGAGCCTGCAGTCAGATTGGAGAGCCGCTCTTCTCAGGTGTGTGCACTGAATGGAAACACCCAGCCCCAAAACCTGGGATGGCGGCCAGGCAATTCCTCTTGGAACATGCCACTGAGCGAAGAGTCAGGAAAATAAAAGTAGGAACATCAAACAGCCTTTGAAGCAGCTAAAAATATCCAGCTATTCCATATGCACACCACCTAGTTTCTAAACACCCACTGAAACAGGATCGAGAGCACAGGCAGAGCGTGAGGCAGGATCACTCTTTTGGCAACGACTGCTCTTCAGGGTTTGGCTTTGACCTTTCAGTGAGGAGGTGGGTCCGGGAAGTTGAAGGACTATGTTGTGAATTGAAAGAGCAGAGTACTTCGCCCTCATATAGCACTGTTCATCTTAAAATCTCAGAGTGCTTCACAGAGGAGGATATAATCCCTATTTTTCAGAGGCAGAAATAACTCAGAGAGGTTAAGCGACTCATCGAGGTCACGCAGCAAACTGGTGACAGAGTCAAGTCTTCCTATTGTATCAAGTTTGGAATATTGCTATCAGAGTGTGACAACAAGCCTGGGGAATTATTTGGTGAACTAACCAGGATGTAGCTAAGATTTAACGATGATCTTCTGTGTGTCTCATTTTATACCAGACATTTTGCTGTATTATGACAGTTCTCCAATGTGCCTGATAAGCAACTGATTTGCATTAATAATATGGGGGGTCGGGGGAGAAGAGACTACTTCCAAAGGTGTAGTGGAGAAAAGCATCACGCCTACTTTGAACCCTGTCTACCTGTATCAAACAGGTGCTGCTCTCCTTTCCCTTCCTCATATTTAATATACATCTGCTCCTGCTCATAGTTTCACCAGCACACAAACCGAGCATTTCCCGACTGACCCAACTTTCCCTTAAGTGAGCGTTGAAGGAATTTCAGTTCACACCCTTTAACCAGCAATCCACCAAAGGATCTCCAGCGTCAGGGAAAACGTATATTAATATCAATTAGAATACATCCATGGGAGGAGTTTACAGAGCCTTAGAGCTGAGCAGAGAATTTCTCTGTTTCTCAGCTGAAGGAGAAAGATTGAGAGGAGGATTAAATGATCCAAGTAGCCTGTGTCTCATTTTGCTTTTTCTGATGGTAGAGCTGCTTCTGAAAAGGCCACTTGATCAGTGCAAAATATCAAAGGCTGAACAGGAAGGCAGGCGTCTAGCGAGAAGCCTCCTCAGTAAACCCTCCTGGGAAGGAACATATCTTACCATGTGTGTTAGGCATAGTATCAGTTTGGGTTGCTAGTCAAGTGATTTTTAATAACCAAGGGCCTGTGTTCTCCTTACCTGAGAAGCTCTAGACTCGCTAGTGCTATCACGGAACTTTGTGCTGGGATTGTTCTGTGGCTGGCCTTCTAACCAGGAGATCTTTAGAGGATTATTTATCAAACCAACTTCATTCTTCACTGCCATCTCCTATCAATGAGAACATTCTCCCATCATCATCTTCATTCAAACCCCACCACCACCCCCAGCTCACTCTTTAAACTGGCATGTAAGATTTCCCACTCTTAATCCAAAATCCAGGCCAAATAGGGCACAAAACTTCAGGATTCACTTCCAGCCATTGCAGGTGAAGAATACCGTTTTATGAAGCCCACACTGGTATCAAACAAAGAAAGGACTTACCACTCTCAGTGCATTTGGTATAAGGAGCATGAATAACTTGGTTCAGTATAAGGAGTAAAAGAGTAGGAGCAAGATCCTCAACTTGCATTAACGTGTCAGAGCTCAGTTAAAGTTAATGGAGCTATAGCAATTTATGCTAGCTGAGGATCTGGCCCTAGAATTCTGTTCCCATACAGACCAGACTCCGGTTACATTTCTCTTCATTGCCTTGATTACAAGTAAATACACAAGTGTCACCATCCTCACTATCGCCAGTATCATTCATTATCAGTCGCTTGCAGTCTTCCTCTGCAACATCAGTCAACGTTCCCTCCTCCACCTCCAGACTTCCCAACAAAGTAAACCTGAGGTCTTCTGCTAAACTTACAGCAGCTTTAACTGTAGCAAACTCCACAACTGCACTCCCAGTCTTCTTACTTGAGATCACCAAGTTCAGCACTTCACCATACTGTCAGAATCAATGAGAAGAGACACGTCAAATATAGAACCAGACAAGAAGTAAAATATATCCCAGTGAAACATGGAAACGTTGGCCATGGGAGAAAGCTACTGCTGATCCAGTGCCAGCACAGAATGGTGGAGGAGCTCTAGCTGTGAGGGGAAAGGGGGCAGGATGAGATCACAGCTGCTCCTCTCCCATCAAGAGTCACTCCAAGGAATGATATAGGAGTGTCAGCTCTGCAGTAGCTAATAGTTACTGTCACTGCTCCCAGCAGGAGTCACTATAGGAACACTGTCTGCCTGAGAACTAACAGCTACTTACAAAACTGCCTCTCCCATGAAGACTCAGGGGAAAATATATGCCATAATAAATCAGATCAGAGGTCCATCTAGTCCAGCATACCATCCCAACAGCAGCTAGTATTTAACGCTTTAAGTGAAGGGGAAAGTCCACAATAATGCACACAGCCTGCCTAATCTTTATAGGGGTTATTAAACAAGCTTCTGTTCTGAGGGAAGAGTTCACAGCTACTCTTCTTCCAACAAGAGTCACTGTAGGGAATGGGACAGTTCATGGTTGATGAATCCATGATGGCCACCTTTAAAATTGGCATGAGGGAGTGAGAAAGCTAAACAATGAAGAATAAGAGCCACTTTGGTTTATACGTAGCTCCACCACAATTCTCTGCCCTTTCTTACAGCATCAAGGTTGGGGGATATCAAGTGGTAGGAAAGAGCATCTCAGAACAGGACCTTCTGCAGGATTTGCAGGAGAACTTCTTTTGAGTATCCCCCTTTTGTTTCATCATCCTTCTTGCATTTCCATCTTAGCTAGAAAAAAAAAGCTGCAAGTTAGTTTTGTCCACTTCAACTCACATAGCTGTGCTGAAGATGGCTCTTGCCAGCTACAAAATAACACAAGTCTGATCTGCAACACTGCCAAGACAGGGATTTTAATACCACCATGGGCAGACAGACTAAAGAGAACAAGTTATACAGAGGCACAGGGATAAACAGTCCTAAGCAGATTGAAAAAAACATTGTAAAGCACCTTAAAGTAAATAAATGAATGTATCAAGGTAATAACCAGATGTTCCCAGTGTTTTAGGCGCACACATCTGAATTCCAAGCTTAGGGCTACTGGTTTTGCGATCAGACTCCAGGGGAGGAAAAAAAGAGGGGAAGGGGTATTTTAAGGCAGGGGTGGAGAGCTTCAAAAGAAGCATTGAGCATGATGGACAGAGGAGTTTCAGCTTTCTCCTAAACTGGAGGTGCTCTGAGTCTGGGTGCAAACAGAGATGAGCTTCTGGAAGTGAGTGCCAAGCAGTTACCAATGCTGAAAAGGTTAGTAGCCAGTCTTCTCACAGAGTCTGATTTTTAGGGATGTCTTACTTTGAGCTTGGGAGTTCCTTTGCCTTCTACTCCATTCCCATCTTGTTTGCCTAGGAAGAGAAAGAAGAGAAAGTGAAAGCACAAGGGGGAAAACCCAAGGATAAACAGTAACATCCCACAGTTTGTTAGTGCATATGTACAAGGCAGTGGCAATTCTGCCTTCTGGGTTTCTTCCCCACTAAAGTTTCCCACTGTTGCTGACTATGGTTCAGCACCTTAGCATAGACAAGATGCTGGTGGCTGCCAGCATTTTTGCTACCCTGTTGTCTAGACTTGCCCTGATCAAAGTGAGACAACACCATAGTAAAACTGAAGGTAGTGTGAGAAACCTGTCCACTCTTGCTCCTAGCAGCAGAGAAAACAAGGAAAACAAAATAAGGCTAGTGTAGACGGCAGAATTAATCCTGTATGCCAGTCTGTGCTGACAAGGGATTATTATAGTTTTCCCTTCCATTGCATCTTCTATCCAAGGATCTCATAGAGCTTCACAAGCATTCCTTAAATTAATCCTCAACAACCTCATTGGTATTCATCATCGGTAAAATGGGAATGACAAAGTACAGGGAGATTAAATGACTTGTCTATGGTCACACTGGAAGTCAGTGGCAGACCCCAGATGAGACATCAGATCTCCTGACTTATAGTTCTATTCTTTATCCACAAGATCGCCCTTCCTTAAGAGATTAAGAAGAGAGATTGATTTAGCCACTGTCGCCTCTGCCAGAGCGGAAGAGATACAAAGCAAGGACAGAGCAATTTTAAACAAGGAATGCCTTCACTTTTTTTCAGAAGCAGAGCAGTATTATCTCAAGAATAGGAATATATTTTGAGTCCAAGTAGGTAACAGAGTATTAAAGAACCAAGGGAAGAATCTGTATGCAGAGATGTGTGTGGCGTGGAAGGTTGGGAGTGCAAGTGAAAGAGTCTGGGCGGAAGCTCATTTACAAGTGTCTGAGGGGAACTGGCTATAGGACCTGAGGTGCCGGGAGAATTTAGTGGCTGACAACCTTAAATATGTTAACTTTCTTTTCTCAGATAGAAACATAGGAGGAGGGAAGGGAGTTTAGGAGCTGCGTGTCACACAGTTCAAGAATCTACCGATTTCCTGGCTCTGCACAAATCTGGCATGAAACGTGTGTGTACACAGGCATGGGGGAGAGACCTGAAATGTGAGTTCCAGGAACTAAGCACAAGAGAGCTCCAGTCTGTGCAGAGAAAGAACTTCCACATGTTGAGCCTTTGTAAGTGATAGATACCAAGTCACTTTCAGTGGAGCATGGGGGAGAAAAGGCAGAATTAGTGACCCTCGGGAAAGCCAGAATTACTCACTATCAGTATTTAAATAACGTGGGGCCAGCAAGCATAAACTGAATACATCTGACTGTGACTGTCATTCATAACCTTCTAGCTCTACTGTGGAGAATCCCTTTGGGGATGTCCAGGCTCTAAGCTTCTGAAGAAGATTATCCATATTCCCAGAAAAGGGAAGGAGCGGGATGAGTGCAGGAAAGGTTTGAATGATCTTGTTTCCATCATCCAGTGCACTGATTCACCACCCTCCTTCCTGTGGGAAGGATTTCAGCAGGAATCTGAGCACTGCCTGCCTCCAGCAGCAAGCCACGGACATGGGTGTGTAGGAAGAGGCCAAGATGAGGGAGTACAGCCATACTGACTGTGACACCCTGGCACTCCAATATTCACCGCTGTCATGTATTAGGATATGTTTTGTACAAAATATGCCTTGTGAGATATCATTCTAAAAGTCTTGATCTGCTAGACAGTAATATCTCGTTGGATTGTATGTGCTACCGTCGTATGTGAAGTTAGGCTATGCATGTGTTACTGAAACATGTTGTGAGGTTGAAAGCACTCACAAGCAGCCTTTCAGGTACAACAGTAAAAAGGTCAAACAATGTTAATGGTTTATTGAGGCAATGCAAACAAGTGCAAGGATTACCTCAGGAACTGTGTACAATAGAAACATCTCAGAGATAGCACTACACAATGGGAAATGTTTGACCCAGGTCACAGCACAAGAGCTTTCCAGCAAGTGGGAAGAAGATATAAAAGGGGGGAAATGACATCATGGGGGGACCTCACTCTCCCTACACCACCCTGGAAATACCTGAGGAATAAAGATTGAATGGTGGGGAGGGAGGAGTGATGGTCCCAGGCTAAAGGGAAACCCAAGCTGCAAAGTCAAGGCAGCTTGTGCCTTAAGAATCTGCCAGCCTGTTGATCACTCAGGGTGAGAATTTGCTAATTCATATCCTACCTATCTAGTATGTTAAACTCAGTTTGTGGTTTTGTTTATTTACTAGGTGATCTGTTTGATATCACTTATAATCACTTTAAATCTATCCTTTTGTAGTTAAACTTATTTTATGTTTTAATCCAAACCAGTGTGCATTTGACTAAGGTGTCTGGGGAAAATCTCAGCTTGGTTACCACAAGTGTGCATGGTCCTCTTCACATTGAGGGAGAGGCGGACCAGGTGCTAAACCCACATAATGGCCAGATTTGACCAGGGCAGGACGGTATTGCTCTGGGGTCCTAGGCAGTGCTCCCTCTAATTTTTTCCATCCATATGTGGAATGAATTTTGTTATAAGCACCATAGTGAGGTAATGTGCGGATGTGCACCACTAGTAGAAACAAAAAACCTAGATATAATATGTATTTTTAAAAAGTTACCATAGGGATAATTACTCCAGCCAGGAGAGGTTAGACATTTTAGAACTCACTACTCAAAGAATTAAATTTAACCGTAAGAGAGAAATAAAAATTATGAAATGCCTAGACCAGTCAAAAAACTAAAACACACTTTGAAAGAAGTGTCAAGTAACAACAACAACAACAAAAGTATGTGTTGGGAGGTGAGTGTGTCAGAGAGAGAGAGAGAGTGTGTGTCCGGGAAAGAGAGAGACAGTTTGTATGTGTACATGCGTGTGCCACTCAGAGACTGACTGTGTGTGTGTGTGTGTGTGAGAGTGTGAGTGTGAGAGAGAGAGAGAGAGACCCCTTTAAGTATGCTGCCCTTTTAAGTAGGTCGTCACTCAGTACTCTGAAGCCTGCTTGTTCAGACATAGCAACAACCGCTAGCAAGCTCCCTCCATCCTGAGCCCTGTCGTGTCCCCCCATCTGCTCTGTGGCGATGGGGTACAGGGGTACGGGGAAGAGGGACACCCTGACATCAGCGCCCTCCCTACCTCTCCTCGGCTCTGCACAGCAAGCAGGAGGCTCCCAGGAGCAGCTGGCCAGGGACTCCAAGGCAGAGGGAAGATGATAGCTTGCTGGGCAGCCCTGCAGCTTAAACAAAATGAGGTCCTAGGCTGGGAGGCTGGTGGTTAGATAGCCTGCATGTAACTGCAGCTGAGTGTGTCCCTACCCGTGTGAATGCTGGTGAAAGTGCACGCTTGGAGGGCTTTGCAACTTGTCACAGCAGCGCAGGGTGAGAGGGAGCCCTCGCTGGTGGGTCAGAGGACTCAGTGGTACCCCAGTTCCAGGTGGCACCCCGGGGAGGAACCTGTCACATTGGCCATCTCCCTGTTCAGTGTGGTACCCATGTAAGTTAGCTCAAGAAAGATTTGGGACTCTGTAAACTTGTAGCTTGGATGAAGGCTCCAATCTCATCTGCCCTTACCTTGGACTCGTGGCTCTCTCTCAAGTCGGATCTGGTCCCGCATGAGTTTCTGCTGCTCTTCTAGCTGCCGGGAGCCCTCTTCCCGCAGGCGTATTATCTACAATGGAGGCAGGAGAGAACAAATATCACAATTATGCTACCAAGAAAGTCTGCTAATTGGTATGTAATCAGCAGCAATCCCATCATACTTGCATCCATTTAACCCTCTCACCATTAAGTAGAAGGTGGAAAGGGAGAGAAAGAAAGGAGGAAAGTTTAAACAGAACTCCCCTCCCCACCCCAAAAAACAACCATGAGTAGGGCTCTACAAATTTCACGGCTGTGAAAAACATGGCATGGATCATGAAATAAGCCCTTCCCTGTGAAATCCAATCCCTCCTGTGCTGTTGGGAGTGCCCCAGCCCGGAGCTCCTAGTTGCTAGTCCCGGCTGGGCTGGAGAGGGACAGGCAGTGGCAGATTAATGATTTTGCTGTCCCTAGACCCTGAAATAACTGCCGCCCGCGGCCCCATATGAACTTGTTTTAGTTTTTCAACAAATTTGTTTGAACTAAAATGAATCTAAATCTCATTAAAATAATTGAACATTTACAAGTTTTATTATAAATAAAATTACAAGTACAGTGGACCCTTGCTTGAATGCGCGTCTGTATAGCGCGATTTTGCTTATAGCGCGGGACCGCGCATGGATCCACAACTGAGAACCGCTTAATTTCTTTCTTCTGGTCATATTATTAACATTTAGGATTCTCAAGAGTATGTTTACTAAATGGCGTCACGCCATCATTAGTGGTTTCAATATGCGCTATGATTGGTAGAATCGCGGCGTTACTTATGCCGCGATTACAAAAATGCTGCTATTATAAATTTGCCACCCCTGTAAATTTGTCGGCCTAAGCGATTCTACGCCGCTGGGGACATGACTTGTCCTTCCCCTGTATGGCTGCTCTCAGTGGTGAGATCAGACCCATCTCCAAAGGCAGCCAGTGAGGGGGGTACAGCAGCCACGGAGCTGAGCTTGGGGAGCCTACCCACCGTGAGTCCTGCCATGGATCATAGCATTCACCCCCCATGTGCTCCTGCCAGAGCTTCCACCCCTACAGCTTCTGCCAAGGCTCAGGGTGCTCATTTTTCCAGGGGTAGGGGGCAAATTAGCTGGAGTCCATTGGCTGGGACTAGCAATTAGGAGCTCCTGGCTGGGACACTCCCAGCAGCACTGGAGAGATCGGACCCGCCACCTTTGGGAACCTCTTCCAGCTGCAGGAAGCTCCAGCACTGCTGCCCAACTGCAGAGTTTCCTGCAGCCAAGGGAGGTACTCGGAGGTGGGTCTGATCTCCCCTCTAGAGGGGCCGTGCAGGGGAAGAACAAGTCTTGTTCCCCCCTAGCTGGCCAGGACTAGCAGCTAGGAGCTCCTGGCTGGGGCGATCCCAGCAGCAAAGGGAGATCAGGCTCACCTCCAAGAGCCTCCTCCAGCTGCAGGAAGCTCTGCGGCTGCTGCCTTCAGAGCCCAGCTTCCCCCACGATTCCCTTTTGGGTCAGGACCCCCCAGGGTTACACCACCATGAAATTTCAGATGTAAACTGTGACGGGTTGCATCACAGGAACCCCCTTGGGAGCTGCCAACCGATGTGCCAAGACTACTTCTATCCTTGTTTTCCCTGCCAGCTCAGGACTCCAGCACCCTGTCTTGCTGAGTCAGACACTCTTGTCTACTTCAACAAAGACCCAGAGTCTGAATTACCTGCCCCAAAGCTGCAGGTTTACCTGAAAACAGCTCACAGAAGTGTGCTTGTCTTTAGCACCCAGATGCCCAACTCCCAATGGGGTCTAAACCCAAATAAATCTGTTTTACCCTGTATAAAGCTTATACAGGGTAAACTCATGAATTGTTCGCCCTCTATAACACTGATAGAGAGAGATGCACAGCTGTTTGCTCCCCCAGGTATTAATACATACTCTGAGTTAACTAATAAGTAAAAAGTGATTTTATTGAATACAGAAAGTAGGATTTAGGTGGTTCCAGGAAGTAACAGACAGAACAAAGTAACTTACCAAGCAAAATAAAATAAAATGCGCAAATCTATGTCTAATCAAACTAGATACAGATAGGATCCTCACCAGTTCCAGAATGCTCCCTTTTACAGGCTAATCTCCTTTTAGCCTGGGTCCAGCAATCACACACACACCCTGTAGTTACTGTCCTCTGTTCCAGTTTTCTTTAAGTATTCTGGGTGCGGGGGTGGAGAGGCTCCTTCTTTCGCCAGCTGAAGACCCCATGGAGGGGTCTCCCAGGGATTTAAATAGACTCTCTCTTGTGGGTGGAGACCCCCCTCCTCACCCTGTGCAGACCATGAAATTTCAGATGTAAACATCTGAAATCATGAAACTGACCAATTTTTAAATCCTCTGGCCGTGAAATTGACCAAAATGGACCATGAATTTGGTAGTGACCGAACCATGAGGCTGGGATTATTCCACAGGAACCATTTATTCCAAAAGGCTGATGAACTGCTATGGTTCACAGGAATTTGTTGGGTCTCAGCTCACCACCATGGCTACATGTTAAAAGGTTTTCAACCACTTTCCTGCCTGAAAATAACATGACATGCAAATCTTTATTACCTCTTGTTCTAGTGTCCTGGTTATTCGGATCTCTTCCTCTTCGCTCACATGAGCTTGGGCTTCTCGTTCCCGGGCTTCAAGGTCTGCAAAAACCCCAAACCGCAGTTATTGACATTATTGTCTAAAAAGCCAGGCTGGATGACACCAGAAACTAGAGATCCCTTTCCCAGACCCGGCTGCTCCTAGGGTTCCTTCCCTCAGTTCTCTGCCTGATGGCCTCTCCTGCCTCCCTTATATTTGGGTGGAGTGCTGAGCCAGCTGTAATGCTTTCCTCAGCACGATCAGACTCTGCTAACAGCATGTGGGGTTTCACACAATCACTGTTTCATAAAGAATGATGTAAGAAAGTTCAGCCATTATGGATGGATAGCTGTTTAACTCAGAGAATTACACAGGTGGAAGAAATAAGCACCACAGCACCTCAAATGTTTCCCCCGGGGCAAAAGGGAATGATCTTGATTGTCATACCAAGCTTTACTTTCTTTCTTCTCTCATCAAGTTTTTGAGTCCTTTCTGCTGCCTGCTTCTTGGCTTTTCTCACTTTGTCATATGCTGCCTATGAAAGAAACAACAGAATATGAACGAATACAAAATAAAGAGGGAAAATAAGGGGTTATGAACAGAGTAGAGATTAGTTATCGATACATATTGAAACTAGAGGTGGAGAGTTTTCTAGTCACTGCTGGTGGCATTCATAAAAACACAAGATGTTACAAACCATTTTGGAATTATGACAACACGAGAGCCTCAAGATGCAGCATGGAAGGCTCTAGAGGCATGGAGTCCAGGAGCTACTGCAAAGTGTTTTTAAGACAAAGTTTGACCCATCTTCAGTGGCAGGAAGTGTGTTTTGGATTCATGGGCCAGCCATGAGTAGCCACTTATGGCACTGATACTATTGGTGAGGACGGTCATTTTCTGAATGGTGCAGAATAATAATCTGTTGGTGAGAGAGATCAGGTTTGCCTTAAAGTGACGTTTAAAATAAAAAATTATTTTCTAGGAAACTCTTTATATGCAGAATGTGTAGCTTGACTTTAATTGATCAGACACAGTCTTCTACTTCAAGGCAGAATTCTATACTAATTGTAATAATAATTCAGCATTTATATAGCACCTTAGGGCCAGATCCTCATCTGGTGTAAACTAGCAGAGTTTCACTGAGGCCAATGTAGGTATGCTGCTTTACACTATCTGGCCCACCAATCTTCACAACACTGCTGTGTGCTAGCAAGGCCCTGATCCTGCACAGATTTATGTACATGCTTAACTTGACGCTTTGAGAGTAGTGGGACCATTCACAGTGCATAAAGTTAGGTATGTATGTAAGTATCTTTATTTTAAATACTGGCGGAAAAGCTGGTGGTGTTTTACTTCATGAATATTTGGGTTTTCTAAGTGGAATTCCTCCCACTGTTACTCCCACATACACACTTTAAAAATGGAAGATAAGTTGTTCTTGGAATCAAGAATACCACCATTCAAGGGAGAATAGATTAACATTTTGGCCAGACTTTCATAGAGATTTATTTATTGTTTTAAAACCTTATCTTCTGGTATTTTGATAAGCCTTTTCTGGTTATCTTAACTAGGACACAGTTATTGGCTTGTGGTCAACTTTTTGTCTTAATTCTCACTTTACATTTCTGGATTATTTACAGGGCTGCAGTTGGTAGCCTGTGGAGTTGTCTTAATAAAAGGACAGACATCAGTTGCATTAATTGGGGTTCCTGTTTATAAGTTTATCTCCCCCCACCCATTTCAGATATGCTACCTGTGACACAAACTTTGAACAAGAGATCTCACATGTATTGAAAGTTTTACTTTGTATTAGCAGATATTACTCAGAATAAAAGCAACATGATCTTACTTCTGTCAGACATTCTTCTCTTTATACATTGAGCAAGATACTTACTGTTTTCTAAACATGACATCAGTCACATAAAATTAAGGGGTCCACGTGCCTATTTATTTTTTACAGGCCTGATCTGATTTCAGAGCATATTGTTGGTGCTCAAGAGGAGTTGCAGTACTCAGTCTCTCTCCAAACCAGGCCCTAACTTTTTTTTTTTTTAAACTTGGAACATGTAAACACATGTTGGTAAACGCAGTCTCAGCCAAGGTCTCTAACTCAGTCATTCCCACAGTGTATCAGGTGGGACCAAGAATATCTTTCTAGGTTCTTATACAGTGCCTATCCCCATCTGAGTTCACAAAGCCTAGAGATACACATTAGAACATCTAAATCTCTTACAGAAAAGATCCATAAAATGTAAGGCTCAATGGGAGTGGAGGGTGGGGAATGGGAAAGAAAGGAAGGCAGCTTTCACTATTTTAGCATACTTCCTTCTCCACTTATATAACACACACTGCCACCATGTCCAAGGGATGGTCATCCTTACCCTTGCTGCTGCATCTGTTAGTACTGCTAAGGCCTGAGATAGCTGGTGGAAGAGTTCCTCTGGGGATTAGAAAGGAAAGAGGGGTAAAACACAAAACACCAAGTAAGCCATTCACAGAGTCTCTGGATATATATCAGAGGACATAATTCCCTTATGGAAGATACCTATAGAATTCTAGAGAGAACAACATTTCTATAGTATTTGTAAGCCAGCCTATAGCTCACAGCTCTGGAAGTCACTCACAAAACTATGCTCTATTATCTAAGCTTTCATTTAAATAGAAAAAAACCCACAGTTTCTGGACCTTCAGGTTCTGAAGGAAATCTTGAAAATGTGAATCATATGTAACCAATGCAGTAAAGTGTTCCTGAGCCTGCAGATAACAGGGCTGTTTTTTCAGGCTAAGTATGAACTCTCCCTTTCATCTCAATGGGCGATTAATTCTGAAACCTTCAGATGACAATTGAAATGTCAATAATGTTAACTGTTTCACTGCTAATCATTTTAGGATTCATCTCACATGCTTATCCCACGGTCCCCAACTGTTTTCCATGCCTCCCAAAGTGTCGTAAGGACCAGCTTCTCTCTGAAAGCTGCTACAGTGCATTTATATATGATCAGTATACAAATCTATGGCATATCAAACTGACAAACATGAGGACACCATAAAATAAACTGAACTTAATATCAAAATGAACATCAGTGGCTCCACCATATGGATGGTATTACTCATTTTCATATTTAATTCATTAACATGTAAACTAAACAGCTGCAGAATTGAAGGACCTTGTCCATAATTTAGGTTCATTTCACTTCACAGTGTATGGAGACTTGCCTATAGCAGAGATATTATTTTCTCACAATGGGCACTACCCATATATAAATAACTAATGATATACAAGTTTTATAGTAAAGGCTAAAGACTCTTAGAACTGTAGATTAGAAGTGTGACCTGGCAGCCAGTGGGATATAATGACCAAAGGTGAAGGATTCCCTCTGAGAATTACCATTAAGGGGAAGATTTTCAAAGGCAGAAATAGGAGTTAAGCACCCAACTGCCATTTGTGCCTAGGTAAATCTGCCCCATGATCCAGTATCTGTGCATTTAGGCTTATAACTCAGTTACCTAGTAGCGATGAATGTGTCTCAGGGCTTGTCTACACGGTGGAGTAATGTGTGCTTAGGGAGGTGTGATTTCTAAAGTGCACTAATGTGCCTGCAGTCAATATACAGTATTATATTTTGTTGCACCTGTTCTGATGTGGGCCATCTAATAAACCTTTTGTTTTACTGTCTGGCTGAGAGTCACATCTGAAGGTGTAAGCTTGCAGGTGCATACTAAAGTGTCTTTTACTACCACCTTAACACATGCTAGGGAACCTTTCATGCACACCAGCAGGATCTACATGGACCAATGAATGCATGTGTTAATGCACTTTAGAAATCACACCCCCTGTAAGTGCTCATTAGCTCACTGTGTAGACAAGACCTCAGAGATATGTGCACACACTGCATAACACAGGAACTTCCATAATTACTTGCAAAAACAGAGCTCTGCAACAGTAGACAAACATAGCCACTCCCAGGTGTCCATGCAGCTGGAACTGACAGGGAAAACCTGCTTGTTTCTACACAGACTGATCTTACCTGCTCTGGGATTGTCTGGGTTCTTATCCGGATGGCAAGTCAGGGCCTTCTGCCTGTATGCTTTCTTAACCTGTAAGAATCAGAACACAGATTCACCAATGAGTGCAGCTCTCCACATACAATGAGAGGCCTTCAGGACAAAAACATCACACAGGAAACTCAAGAAATGTACGACTGAATATTTAAGGAGAGTGTGTGTAAAAAATGACTTAAGGTTAGGCACCAGCACACACTGGCAAGACTGGAAGTGCCACAGGCAACCTAGCAAATAAAGAAAGACTAGGACACTGATGGCACCACTGGCAGCTGGCTAGATAAATTAAACTATCCTACTGTAACTGCAGGAGGCTGTTTAAAGCTCAACTCCCAACTTTTCTACAGTGGTCTCACCTTATAATCAAATTGCACTGCAACAAGAAAATATTCCAGCCAAGTAGAACAGCAACCACTCAAATTCACTCAATTTGACTTTTTTTAAAGCCAGAGGTTTCACTCCTAGATACAGCATGTTGCAGTAATAAACCCTTAAAGTCACAAATGAGTAGATCACTACAGCCAAGGCCAACTTTAATATAACGAGGCACAATCTTCAGCAAGTCAGAAGTGGAAGGGGTGTTCTCTGCAGATGTAATTACTTGGAATGGAGGTTGTACAGCACACTGAACAAGTGGTATTGGCAGGGAGAGGAAATTTTGACCAAAGACTATATGATTTTAGTAATTATCTCAGAAATCCATGTTAGTTTTAGGGTTTGGTTTTTTTCAGCTATGGATATGCTGCTACAGAGATCATGTACATACAGTATTTCTTACCCTTCAAAGAGAAGTCAACAAAAATTTTACAAGCCACTGAATAGGATTTTAACATCTGAGTTCTGTCTATCATAGGAAATCTTCATATGCAAGTATAAAATCAAGAAGAGTTACTTCCATCCATCTGCCAAGGAATCATTTTATTAATTGGCTGGAAGGAACCTGTGGTATTCAGACACCACCTGGTGGACATATATAAGTAACAGTAAAGGCAACCAGAGCTAAAACATAACAAACCTAAATCATACACCTCCGTAAATGAGACTCCACTAAAAATAAAGTGAAGTCTTCTCAAGGCACACATCATCCACAACATAGATAACTGTCAGAGGAACTCTCCAATGTGATGACATCAGTTAGGGCTTCTGAACAACTGACCCAGGGAAAAATAATTCCCCCCTCAGTCGCAGTCTAGACATTAGAAGTTTCAAATAATGGACTGGGAATGAATTCCCTGTGGAAATCCTGAGTTGTTAATGATATAGGTTAGATAAGCATATATGAAAAAAATAAAGAAGAGCATTCCACAAACCTTTGCAGAATATTATTTCTAGGAACATCTTAATAGATTTCCTTCTTAAAGGTTTTAACCCCCACCTTTAATAAATACGAAAGCATCAATGATGTCCATGAAGTTTCCTATACACATTCCTCATAAATAATCTACTGACTGCACAAGGAAATCACATGATATAACAACAGGACCTCACCATTAAGTTCAAGAAATATAAATCAAAACTATTTAAAAGGTGTTCTTATTCCTTCCTTTCAATAAAATTGAAATTCATGACCATAGTAAGCCCTGGAGAAGTTGGATGCAACTCCACTGAAGACAATGGAGCTCTGCCTCCTTATCTTGGTGTTAAATTTTGCTCCTATCTAATTGAAAGGACCCTTTCAACTTAATCATCATACTCTAGCTAAAACTTTACCTACTGATGTTACTGTAACTGATAATTACAGGAAAAAAGTTATTTCTTGTTAAGTTAAATTTTGTTTAATTGACAACACTTGGTATTTAGTCAATTTCATTGTTCCTGTTCTATAAACTGTCAGTTTCCCCTATTGTTTGTGTGGGTCTATAAAACAAAGGAGAAAAAACAGGATGGGGGGAAAAAAAAGGGAAACGTAATTGCAAAACCACAGAGGTTTAAGGAGACTCACGCTGATTTCGTACCAGAATCTACTTTTAACTCTTTTTTGAAACTGGGGCCAGGATTTCACCCCACATATTTAAGACAAAAAGCCAGAAAATATAGTACAGTGACTATAGTAGAGATGGTGATCAGTGAACTAGCAAATATTGTCTGTCCTATCAAATACCAGCAACATGACTAAGAATCACAATGCAACAGTATAATAAAACAATTGCCATGCTAAGTATTAATAGGAATATCCCATGCAAGATTAGTCCATACAATTAACAATCAGCTAACTTCCCCATAAAGTTAGCTGGGATGATTTAGTTGGGAATTGGTCCTGCTTTGAGCAGGGGGTTGGACTAGATGACCTCCTGAGGTCCCTTCCAACCCTGATATTCTATGATTCTATGATAAACACTTCTTTAAAATGTAACTTTAAAACTCAAGGAACCAATGCGTTACATAGTGTTCCAAATTAGAGCTCCATACCAGGCCTAGTCTATATATTCTTTTCTCTCACCTCTCCACCCTTTCTCCCCCACCCCCCAATTCAAGGTTTCCTTCCCCCATTCCCTGTGTGTGTGTTGTCCATTTAGACTGCAAGTTCTTCAGGGCAGGGATCTGTTTAAGTCCATCTGTAAAGTACCTAGCAAGTTGGGACCCTTTCTACATAAATAATAAACCACGGTACTAATTAGGCTTCATAAGAGGGAAATGCAATCATTGTGTGGTACCATGTTTCAAGAGAGGCAAATGAAGAGTTCACAGGTGAATAATGAAGATTATAAAAAATTTGGAATATAACAGACTAATGTTCACTCTAGAGAAAGGAGCAAAGAAAGGCACAGCAACTCCCTACAAATAGGTAAAGAAATGTTATATGACAGGTTCCTGTTATTTTCATTGAGCAGTGAGGACACAACAAGGAATACTGGGCTAAACTGGAAAATAAAGAAGTTACACAATCATCAACAAAGACCTGAGGCAGCTCTAATCTACACCAGGGTCCAGGCAGGCCCCCAGACAGCCCCAGAATGCAAAGGTACCAGAAAGCAGTCCTTGTCCCTTCTCTGAAGTGAGCAGCTTTATGTGGAATGCCAAACTGGGCCCAAATGTATCTATTGAGTTTAACTCTTGTGAGTCTGACTAAATACAGTAGGTTTCTTTTGTTTTAATCCTATTTCTTTCTCTATTCTTAATCTTTGTTTTAGAACATTTTAGTCATAGACTGTTGAAACAAATGTTAAGGATGTGATCCAGTAACTAAGTCAGCCTTCTGACCTCTTGTGAGAGGGAGAAAATGGCATCTAGCTTGGAGCAGGGGGATGAGTGTCATGACATTAGAACCAAGTGCTGTGGCTTTGCTGAATGAGTGCTATCCAGATACAGTTGTGAATGGATCAGATGCATGAAAAGCCAGTGGCCCATGATGAAGGTATAGTGAACAGAAGCTTACAAACATTCATGAGATTTTAGTGGACATCATAAAGAAAATTATAACAAGCTAGATGTTTTAATAAGATTTTTTAAACAAATTACATGCATCACACCTGCCTTCTCTTTGCCCTTCCTATCATCTTGTCACTGTCCACACAAAAAATCTGTCTGGGGATTGGTCCTGCTTTGAGCAGGGGGCTGGACTAGATGATCTCCTGAGGCCCCTTTCAACCCTGATATTCTATCATTCTCAGAGCTTTCTCAGCAGTAGCTGTTGCCATATGGCACACCATGGTACCTCTCTGCCTCAGGAGCTCATCTCAAAACATCTTCCCCAGTCCCGTACTGTGACCTCTTAAAGATCAGCAGAGGCAGAGAGAAATTTGTTCCCTCCCCATGTTTTATTTAACCCGTTAAGGTGCTCTAGGGTTTAGCCTCCCACACACAACATGTGAGTAACATCTCTGGTCAGTGTTCATGGTGGCAATGAACACGAGTCACTACAGAGGTTGCCACTTTTCTACCGCTGCCCCCCGCACCAGGGGCAGCCCCACACGTGCTTTCCCATCCTGGGGGCAGGGAGAGCGCCCAGGCCGCCTTGTATTTCTGGTAGCGCACAGCCGCCGTCACCGTGGTGTCAGACCCCGGGGCCGCCACGCGCTGCAGGGAGCGTCCGCCAACTGGGCGGGGGAGCCCGGCGCCCTATGACCCCCCCCCCCCCGTTCAGGCCCTGACCTCCTTGTCCGAAGCCTTCTCCCCGACCCCCAGCAGGGCGTAGAGGTCCAGCTGCAACAGCTCCTTATCGACCGCCATCTCCGCTACACCCCCACAGCCCGGGGCCTCCGGCCGCCCGGTTCCCCTTGCGCCGCTGGGCCTGGTTATCCCCGCCCCCTCGGCCCCGCACCACTGCCTGCTGGGACATGTAGTCTCTCCAGCCTCAGCCTCACCGCTGGTTCTTAGAGCCCTTCGGGGAAGCGGAACTACAACTACCACAATGCCTAGCGCGGCCCACCAGGAAGGGCTCTCTCTGGCCAACCGGCAAATCACCGCTCCCGGCAGGCTCTGCGCAGCAGGGGTGTGCGCATTGTCTTGGGAAGTGTAGTTTTTTCATTAAACCATCTCCTTCTGCGGAAGGGGATCGGACGGGTGTAAGGACTACAACTTCCATCGGGCCCTGCGCTGCCATTGCTGGGTTCTTGGCTATCTCGGGTGCTGGTGGGATGTGGGCAGCAAAGTCTCCGAGCCGTAAACTGCAGCGGGAGTATTAACCCCTTCCGCTAGAGTCGGTGATGCGAGGGTCTGGGCAGGTTAGGGTGACTGGACAGCAAGTGTGAAAAATCAGGACGGGGGGGGGGGGGGGTAATAGGAGCCTATATAAGAAAAAGCCCCAAAAATCAAGACTGTCGCTATGAAATTGGGTTTGACATCTGGTCACCCCACACAGGTGCTGGGGCAAAAGTGGCTCTGTAGGTGAAAAGCCTTGTGGTTTGGGAGTCGTGCGCTGAGTTGTGTGGGGTTTGCACTGACTCAGCCTCTTGAGTCCAGACTCTTGCTGTGATTACTGTTGGTACAGTATGTGTGTAGTATATTGCAGCTTTCCGTGACACTGATTTGGATTGGGAGCTTCTGGGACCTGGAATTTTTGTCATTTTGTGCATTTGTATGGTGTGGAGCAGTCTATGCTGCCAAATACATAATAGTTTTATGGCAAAATATATTAAAGCAGGACTTAAATCTCTGCTTTGGAAAGGTGGCGTCCTAAATATGCAAACTTGTACACTCCAAAGACAAAGAGTTCTGTGGCACCTTACAGACTAACAAACGTATTGGAGCATGAGCTTTCGTGGGTGAATACCCACTTTGTTGGATGTTAGTCTATAAGGTGCCACAGAACTCTTTGCCGCTTTTACAGATCCAAACTAACACGGTTACCCCTCTGATACTCAGCACAAAGACGGTAGATGTTGTTATTGCTGATAGGCTTTGCAGAACAAGGCAAGTTAGACTGGTGGTGATTTGGAGGAGAGGGGGAGCACTTGGTGTGTCTTATCCTAGCTTTAAGCTGTCAGAACAGTCATGTAAGAGAACAGCAAATTATAATGTTATTTATTGTTAACAATAATGCTTTCATTAAAGGGTTGTCTGTAAAAGTTAAACAAGGATCAGATCCTTTCTTCTCTCTCTGCTGAAAGAATCTGGGACCATCATTTCTACAACCAGCTGTGCAGCAAGTAAACTCTGAAGTGCCATAATTCATCATCTCCCCCAACACGCTGCTGCCTCTGAAGGAGAAGAATATTCCAAGACGGCTCTGTCTGGACAAATAGACAGTTTATCTCCTGAAGCTATTTCTTTTTGTATATCTGTGAGAGAGTGAGCGTGCGTTCTCCATTAGCACTATGGATAGAAGGTGTTATGGCTGTGCATCCAAGTTTACTCTCTTCAGAAAAGAGGCAAGTCTCTCTTGAACACTAGATACAAGATCTGGCCCTAAAAAGCCAGTTAGGTAGGCAGCTGAGTGAGATTCCTAGTGACAGTGTTTGATCAATGCCATCTGAAACTCCAACAGTTTGAGGCTCCTTATAGTAACCCCACCTCCCACTCTCCACTTTACATTCTATAGTTCAAACCTGCTGCGCTTCCTTGGCTCTAAGCACATGTTTTTGTGTGTGTCTGTGTTATCCTTAATTGTATATTAATGACACAGACACGTTAACCTGTCTGTGTTTAAAACATGCAGGAATTGCTATAACACAGCGGTTCTGAAACTGGGGGTTGTGACCCCATTTTAATGGGATCGGCAGGCTCACATTAAACTTGCTGGGAACTGGGGCCGAAGCCAAAGCCCGAGCCTCATTGTCCCGGGCGATGGGACTTGGGCTTTGGCTTCACCCCTGGGAGGTGGGCTCAGGCTACAGGCCCCCTGTCCAGGGCTGATGCCCTTGGGCTTTGCCCCCCCTCCCTTACTATACTATGGGAGGAGATGGTATTCCTGACTCCAGCAGGTGATCAGCTTATGTCCTAAAGGCTGATACTCTTATGCTGTTTATTCTAGCTAGTGTAGCTGCAACTACTATTCTTATTCTTACAAATATTTAATTCTCTTTTTAAACTTACAAACAAGCACATATCATATCTCTGAAGTACTTTTGATGTGGAAGTTGCTCCTGCCTGGTGCATATCCAGAGAGATGAAGTGGGTATTCGCCCACGAAAGCTCATGCTCCAATACGTCTGTTAGTCTATAAGGTGCCACAGGACTCTTCGCTGAGTTTATATTTTACAGAGTTGTTGCAGCCAGCCAGTGAAACCCTTGTGCTTCCTTGTTTCTTCTCAGTGTGGGTGCAAGAACTGTGGGCGGGCATTCTGCTCAGGCTGCCTTGGGTTCAGCGCCCTTGTTCCACGTTACGGGAATACTCAGCAGAAGGTGTGCAAGCAGTGTCATGGGGAGCTAAGCAGGTAAGGTGGGAGACTTGGGCACAGTCTGTGTGTTTGTATACTCTGTTGTTGTTTTTTTGTTTCAGCCTCTGGTGTCACGATGCAGATTTTGATCCGCTTCCCTTTTTATAACTCCACTTTACACAGCCACTTGTATGCCGTCCATAAACTGACATGCCAAACTAGTCCTTTACTGAGCTGTTACCATGTGGGTTTCAGTTCCAAGTGTCCATACAACTGTATAGTACAGGGGTGAGCAAACGTTTTGTCCCGAGGGCCACATCTAGAATTTGTATGGTAGGTCATGAATGCTCATGAAATTGAGGTTGGGGTGCAGGAGGAGGTGAGGGCTCTGGCTGGGCATGCGGGCTCCAGAGGGGGGCCAGAAATGAGGCATTCAGGGTGCAGGAGGGGGTTCCGGGCTGGGGCGCAGGGTGGGGGTGAGGGCTCTGGCTAGGGGTGCAGGCTCTGGAGTGGGGCTGGGTATGAGGCGTTTGGGGTATAGGAGAGTGCTCCGGGCTGGGACTGAGGGGTTTGGAGGGCAGGAGGGGGATCGGGCTGGGGCAGGAGGTCGGGGTTCAGGGGGGTGGCTCAGGGGTGCAGGCTTCGGGCGGCACTTACCTCAAATGGCTCCTGGAAGCAGCAGCATGTCCCCCCTCTGGCTCCTACAAGGAGGCGCAGCTGTCTGCAGGCACCACCCCTGCAGCTCTCATTGGCCACGGTTCCCAGCCAATGGGAGCTGCAGGGGTGGTGCTTGGGACGTGGGCAGTGTGTGGAGCGGAGCCCCTTGGTCGCGCCTCAGCGTAGGAGCTGGAAGGGGGACATGCTGCTGCTTCCAGGAGCCACTTGGAGCAGCCCCCAACCCTGCTCCCCAGCTGGAGTACCGGAGTGGGGCAAGCCCCAGACCCCACTCCACAGAGGGAGCTCAAGGGCCGGATTAAAATGGCTGGTGGGCTGGATGCAGCCCGCAGGCAGTAGTTTTCCCACCCCTGGTATAGTATCTGAGCTGCTTGGTAATAAGGTGATTGGAAGTGTTGCCACTAAATCAAAAAACAAACAAAAATAATCCACCTTCACTGTTTCAGAGGCCTAGATGTCATGTATAATCTGAAGATTTAAGGTTTGTGGGATTGATTTTGTTGTAAGAGAAAAAATATTCACAGTCTTCCAGCTTTGAAAGCCTCGGATGCATAGCTGCAGGTTGCATAGTTAAGCACACAAATCAGGACATGCAGAGTTAAGATTAGCATATAATCAGGTATCATAGATCTCTAACTCAATATGTTGTAATATATAATTATAATAGTTTGTATTCTATAACCATTTCTGTAATATAATGTATAATCATTGTTTACATTTTAAAACATTTACGTCATATAATTTTGTATTTTGAAAGTGATGTAAGGCACATCTCTTTCCCAAGGCTTCCCACTGATTGTGAGCTAGGAGAGCCCAGAGCCTTCATCTCCAAGTCTCTTTCCATTTGTTGCCTCTTTCTAACTGCAAGCTGCCGCAGAGAGTGGTGTCTGTGCTCCTCTTATTGTGGAATACTGATGACACATTTTAAACAAAGTAAATTTTGCCCAGGTACTACGGCGATGAGTGCCTTAGCAATGTGCATCATAATTTCTCTAGATTTGAAAGATAGAGGATGTGCGGTTGTAGTATTATCTGGACATCTGTCTGAGGTCTGTGTTTTACAGTTGAGATGTTTATGTTTTTGCTTTCCAGAGGAGTGTCTCAGACTAGTACAGCTAGATGGTCTCCACCAGAGAACTACAAAAAGTGAGTTTTGCTAATTAGTCCAGCCCATTTGAATCTTTAGTTGGATATTCTTTTGGTTCTTGGCCTCTCTGTTGAGACTGCCAACAAGAAGGTGGGCTTGTGACATGGACCCGTCTCTGCTTGGAACTGGACTGAGAACAGCAGCTCTTTCAGTTAGGTCACGAAACAGCCACCTCATGGTAATAACTTTTGGCTGCTATAGACCATGGCTGAATTCAGACCTGTGATCTAGAACTGAAAGGTTCCATGTTTCATTACTAGTCATCCAGTCTACTTTTTGACCATTTTATATTGGTGCTGCTGTGAGAGGAATGGTTCTCCTTAGTCCTTGGGAGGATTTCTGCTTCCCCAGTCCCTAATCCATCCTAGCAAAGTCAGGAGCAGGAATAAAGGAGTTTTCTGTATTCTGTCCTATATCATCTTTCCCTAAATAGCATGTTTGTAGAGGAGCTTGCAGAAGATGCCTTCATAATTCTTGTTCTAAGCACCTGCTCCAAGTTATGCTTGTTTTTTCCCTTGTTACAGGCGTGTAGCAGCTCTTGAGGCTAAGCAGAACCAGCCGACGGGTCCGCAGAAAGGCCCTGTGAAACCCCAAGGTGGGGCAGGCTCCAGATATCAGGGGCTGTCAAAGGAGGATCGAGCTATTGCAGAGAGGCTGGAGAGGCTCAAGGAGGAAACAAAGCCCAGTGAGTTTCATAGTACGGTGGAGGCTTCCTGCATCTGAGCAGAGGTTCCGTTGCGGCTGATGAGCTGTACAAATATCAGGGGTGGACTGCACAGTCACAACAGTCGGTGCATTATAGACTAGCCTCCAGTCATGGAAGCTGGTGGGAGAAAGCTGCCCATGGGAGCCAGGTCCTGCCCATTCTATCAGAGCAGTGGATACCTGGGCCCCATTCCCTGGGCTGCTCCTCTCCAGCGCACACATTTTGCTGCCCTGGACCTCTGCTTTCTCACTGGTTTGCCTAGTGCAGTCCTTATCTTGCATGTCTTGACACAGTGAAATAAGCTGCTTGTTTACATCTGTCCTGGGCATGTCCCTGTGCAGGATAACATGGTAATGATAGGAACAAAGTGAAACAGGGGACTGCGCACGGTGCTGTTACTGTGTGGCCAAACTGTTGTGCAGAGGTCACACGTGGGAATGCTTTGACTGAAGTACTGGGTCTAGCCAAGGCCAATGCAGGGCTCCATGGGACTACACTTTGCCCATTCCTGCTTCCAGGAACAAACAAAGGAAAGCTGACTTCAGTAGGCAGTTCTAGGATGCTTGAATGGGAAATGGCAGCAATGGACTGTCTGGCTCCAAAGTGGGAGGTGGAACATGCGTTTCACTTTCACTCCCAGTTAGTTTGGTGCTGCAAACTTCATGGCTGGGAGATGTACAGGGGAGGAGGCAGTGGCTAGAATTAAGTGGTGGATGAAAGCATTAGACCAGTGCCCTAATCATTTCAAGGTACATGAGTCACACAGTAGCAGGACCCTTGTATGTGGACATAGTAACTGAGTCGCAGTGCAGTTTTTATTGGAAGAGACCCCCATTACAGCAATCAAGAGAGTTTTAAGCAAACCACAGGGGATGTTGGTTATGGCTCTGGCCAGTTATTCCTGGCTGTGATCAGTGAAGTGAGGGAGGCTTTTCTTAGCTGTCCAGGGCCCCATTCTCAAAAGAAAAATATAGTCCAAGATACTAAAACTATAAAAGCCATTTGCTTGCTGTAAACAAACAGAGTTGGTCTGAATTGCAGAGTCTGTCCCGTCTCAAGCTGAGATAGAATCTAGGCTTGCAGCACTGAAGGATGACCCCAGCAAACCCATTCCATCCACACAGGAAATGGAAGAACGTCTGGCTGCCCTGCAGGGAAGAGCCCTTCCATCCAAAACTCCCAGACCGGTAAGATCCCCTGGTCTCCATGTGTCAGTTCTTGCCAGTTTCTCTATCTGAGCTCTCCCAGCAGTTGTAGTGTCCCAAGAGATTTCAGAGGCATATCAGGCCCTTCCTCCTGCTTCATCGATTCATGTCCACCTGGCTGCTTCAGAAATATACTTATTTAGCTGCCAGCTTGTGGTGTAAGAGTCCATTGTCACGCTCCAGAAATGAACTAAGGATACGTGTTCTTCAGCTTGATGAGGACTCAGAGATGTGAGGCAGTGCCACAAATGGCCCACCAAATGATTGTTAGTTTAGTGCTAGAAGCTGTTGGGAAAGGAGCCTCCCTCCCTGAGATTCAGGTGAGACTTTAACGGTTAGGCTGTTAGCTGTTTTATGTGGGTGGACCTGGCTTGAGGGGGAGCATTGTCTGGAGGTTAGAACCTGGCGCTGGGAGTCAAGAGTCCAGGATTCTAGTCCCAGCTCTGCCATCAGCTTGCTTTGTAACTTTGAGAAGAAATCTGTGGCCTGATTTTCAGAAGTGCTGAGAACACACAACTCCCATTGAAGTCAGTGAGATCTGGGGGTGCTCCCCACCTCTGAATATCGAGCTATTAACCTCTCTCTGCTGTATTTTTTCCATTTATGAAAAAAGGTTATAATACTTGCCTACTTCTGAAGGTTGATGTGATGTTCACTAGTGCTTTTAGATTCTTGCTTGAAAGATGACATATCAGCTCAAGGGATTCTTATTAAATAACGAAGTGATCAAATGAATGGCAACTTAAAAAAAACAGATTAATAATAACTAATTTGGAGTGAGACAAGAAAATATTTCCTCTTGAACTGTGGTAAATACGAGACTATGTTAGAAGTTCACCTGTCAAAAGAAAACAAACTTTTATGAACTCATCAATGAAGATAAAACATGGCTTCTGTGTAGAGAGATGTCAGAAATGCCTTCCAAGAGTGTGGCACAACATCCGAAACAGTGAACAGAGCGCCAAATGTTTTAAACAGTATTTACATTGAGACACAGCTGGGTCACGTTTAACCCCAAATTTAGGCGGTGGTTCTTTGTATGTTTAAAAAAAAATAATCCAAAACTGAAGTAGGACATTTGCAAAAGTTTCCATAACTTAACCAAAATAAAAATAAACACTCCTCTACAATATTGACAGCTCAAATGTTGTAGCCTAGTGATAGAACACACACACTTGAAAGTGAAACTGAGCAGGAATTAAAGTGAAACTGGTTAGCATTCATCGCAAACGTTCATTGCATACTGAGAGAAATGCAAAATAGATTATTAACAATGTCAAGTGTTCTTTAAAACATAAATGTGGGCATTTTTAAAAACAAACCTTATTTTTAACTGGACAGGTTCCCCTTCCCCTTAATGATCCATATAAAATGTAGTGGACTATTTCACTATATCTATAGGGTATTTACATTTTACAGCCAAGATTTTCTAAAAATTGTTACTAACTTTAGGCTTCTAAATCCATATCTAGCTGTAAGTGGCCTGATTTTTCAAAGCTATCTATTTATCTTAGGCACTTATATGTCCTCTATCACTGCCGTTTCTTTAATGTATTTATCCTCACAGCACCTCTGGGAGGAAGGGAAGTGTGATTATCATCATTTTACAGGGGAAACAAAGGCTCAGAGAGATTAAAGGCTTGTCTACATGTAAAACACAAAGGCAGTACAGCTTTGCCGCTGCAACTCTTCATTGTAGACACTACCTAAACTGACGAGGGATTCTCCTTTTGGCACAGGTAATCTGGCTCCTGAGAAGTGGTAGCTAGGTTGATGGAAGAATTCTTCTGTCAGCCTAGCACCATCTATACTGGGACTTAGATTGGCTTCACTGTCCCTTCCAGGGCTGTGGTTTTTTCACACCCTTGAGTGATATAGTTATGCTGAACTAATTTTCTAGGGTAGACCAGGCATAAGTGACTTGCTCATGGTCACACAGGAAGTCTGTGGTGGAGCAGGGGAACTGAACCCATCTTTCTAAATCTCAGTTTAGGTCCTAGCCACACTTTCTCCTTTTTCAAAACAATTTCCACTGACTTATATGGGAGCTGCTGCATGGTTGCCAAACAGTTGTGAAAATTGGACCACTTATTCTGGTGCCTAAGTGTTGGGCCCAGTGTCACAGTAAGAATCAGTATCAGAGCTGGGATTAGATCGCATCAGTTCCTGGCTCCCAGTTTTGTGCTTGGATTAGCTGGTTGACTTCAGTAGAAACTGTGCATGCTCAACATCTCTGAAAATCAGGCCCAAAGCACCTCAAGTTGGGCACCCAGAAATTGAGGCACCTAGCATTAGTGGATGCTTTTGGAAATGTTGGTCCCAATTAGGATAGTCTCATAATTGGTTACACAATTTTTCAGATTTTTCAATTTTGTCTCCTTCCATCGTCTGTTTAACACTCTCCTACAGCTTTCTCCCATGCACCCTCTCTGTTTTTCCAGGTGCACCAGCCCCCTGATACCAGAACCCAAGTTCAACAGTCTGATGACCTGTTGACACAGCTGGCTGAGGAAGTTGCCATTGATGAGAGTTATAGTCCAGGAGCCCAGCCTCAAGGTATTTGTTATCATTGGCCTCAAACAGTTTTTCTTAAGGACACTGCATACACCGTGATGTAATAGCAAAAATTTTTGCTATTACATCAGAAGCAGGCAG
The DNA here is from genome assembly GCF_016161935.1 of Mauremys reevesii. NCBI lineage: Eukaryota > Metazoa > Chordata > Testudines > Geoemydidae > Mauremys > Mauremys reevesii. Next base: position 59,875,363 of record NC_052626.1, read on the forward strand.
CCTGCTAAATCACCAGTGGGGCCACTGGACAATCAAGGTGCTAAAAGAGCACTCAAAGACGATAAGGCCATTGTGGAGAAAATAAATGAATTCTTTGCATCGGTCTTCATGGCTGAGGATGTGAGGGAGATTCCCAAACCTGAGCCATTCTTTTTAGGTGACAGATCTGAGGAACTGTCCCAGGTTGAGGTATCATCAGAGGAGGTTTTAGAACAAATTGATAAATTAAACAGCAATAAGTCACCAGGACCAGCTGGTATTCATCCAAGAGTTCTGAAGGAATTCAAATGTGAAATTGCAGAACTACTAACTGTAATCTGTAACCTATCATTTAAATCAGCTTCTGTACCAGATGACTGGAGGATAGCTAATGTGATGCCAATTTTTAAAAAGTGCTCCAGAGGTGATCCTGGCAATTACAGGCCTATGAGCCTGACTTCAGTACCGGGCAAACTGATTGAAACTATAATAAAGAACAATATTGTCAGACATATAGATGAACATAATTTGTTGAGGAAGAGTCAACATGGTTTTAATAAAGGGAAACCATGCCTCACCAATCTACTAGAATTATTTGAGGGGGGTCAAGAAGCATGTAGACCAAGGGGATCTAGTGGATATAGTGTACTTAGATTTTCAGAAAGCCTTTGAGAAGGTCCCTCACCAAAGGCTCTTATGCAAAGTAAGCTGTCATGGGATAAGAGGGAAGGTGCTCTCATGGACTGGTAACTGGTTAAAAGATAGGAAACAAAGGGTAGGTATAAATGGTCAGTTTTCAGAATGGCGAGAGGTAAATAGAGGTGTCCCCCAGGGGTCTGCACTGGGCCCAGTACTATTCAACATATTCATAAATGATCTGGAAAAGGGGTAAACAGTGAGGTGGCAAAATTTGCAGATGATACAAAATTACTAAAGATAGTTAAGACCCAGGCAGACTGCGAAGAGCTACAAAAGAATATTTCAAAACTGGGTGACTGGGCAACAAAATGGCAGATTAAATTTAATGTTGATTAAAAACAAAGTAATGCACATTGGAAAGCATAATCCCAACTATTCATATGAAATGATGGGGTCTAAATTAGCTGTTACCACTCAAGAAAGAGATCTTGGCATCATTGTGGATTGGTCTCTGAAAACATCCACTGAATGTGCAGCGGCAGTCAAAAAAGCAAACAGAATGCTGGGAATAATTAAGAAAGTGATACATAATAGGACAGAAAATATCATATTGCCTCTATATAAATCCATGGTACGCCTGCGTCTTGAATACCGTGTGTAGATGTGGTCGCCCCAGCTCAATGAAGATATATTGGAATTGGAAAAGGTTCAGAAAAGGGAACAAAAATTATTAGGGGTATGGAACGGCTTCCATATTAGGAGAGATTAATAAGACTGGGACTTTTCAGCTTGGAAAAGAGATGGCTAAGGGGGGATATGATTGAGGTCTATAAAATCATGACTAGTGTAGAGAAAGTAGATAAGGAAGTATGCTTTACTACTTCTCATAACACAAGAACTAAAGGTCACCAAATGAAATTAATAGGCAGCAGGTTTAAAACAAATAAAAGGAAGTATTTCTTCACACAATGTCCAGTCAACCTATGGAACTCCTTGCCAGAGGATATTGTGAAGGCCAAGACCATAACAGGGTTTAAAAAAGAACTAGATAAATTAATGGAGGATAGGTCCATCAATGGCTATTAGCCAGGATGGGCAGGAATGATTTCCCTATACTCTGTTTGCCAGAAGCTGGGAATGAGCGACAGGGGATGGATCACTTGATGATTACCTGTTCTGTTCATTCCCTCTAGGGTACCTGGTACTGGCCATTGTCAGAAGACAGGGTACTGGCTAGATGGACCTTTGGTCTGACCCAGTAGGGCCATTTTTATGTTCTTATGTGTGTTATAATGAGAAGGAAGTAGGTACCTCCCAAAACACCAGGATTAAAAGTGTGCCAAGTATCCTGCCTTATCCCTACCTCCTGCTTACCAACACACAATGTTGACCAAGAGCAGCAGCCCAGACCTATGTTGATTTGCCATTGTCCCAGCCCGTGTGGTTACGTTTCCCTTTTCAATGGTAATATTGTTGGATTATTTTTCTCTCTTTTTTATGGTAGCCCAGTCTGGGGAGGAACAATTTTTAGAATTTCCAGTCCTTCCGTGTTCTGTTAGATGGTTCACATGGTAGTAGTAAGATCTTGGGACACTAGTCTGGCCAGAGCCATGCCCAACATCCTCTGTGGTTTGCTTAAAACTCTCTTGATTGCTGTAATGTGTAATTCTGAAAAGGGTGTCTTCTTCCATGGGACCCCAATAAAAACTGCACTGTGACTCCGTTACTATGCCCACATATAAGGGTCCTTCTACTGTGTGACTCATTTACCTTGAAACTCATCAGTACTTTTAGCTATGGAAAAGAGAGAGCTGTGCAGTAGAACAGCAGACATCTCCACAGTATGAGACAAGAGTTCTGTTACTCTTAGTCCATTCTTTTAATGGCATGGGCTATGCCTGGAGAGGGTTGCCATTGTAACACCTACATGCTCTGTCTGGCTGTGTTCCAGCTGTTAATACCCAGACCCTGAATGATCTCAATCGGAGAAGAGAGGGTGGCATCAGCACTGCTGATCTGGACCCAAAACAGCTGGAGGAGGAGAAGAATAAACTTCTGGCAGAGGCTGCTGCTGAGCTGAGGGAGGAGAACACTAGGGAGGAGAAAATCCTAGAAGTTGCAAAGAAACTGGCAGCACTCAGAGGCCAGGACCCCGAGAAAGGTGAGTAATAGGAAGAAACACTAGGTTGTACTAAAGAAGAACAGGACAGTTATTAGCTTGGTGGTAGCGTCTCTTTGTCATTCTGGGAGAAGTTGGAGCTTTTACATGAAGATTAACCTCCATTTAGCAATGGGAAGACGTTACAGCTGGAGGGAATCACATCTTTACTAGAAATGGACGGTTCTTTGATGACAGGATTTAGGGTCCAGTTGTTAAGCTGTATGGAGTAGTCCAGGATTATGAAAACTTGGGGTTGAGGCCCACTAGGGGTGAAGCTGTGTGGATGAACTCCCTTTGCCCCATACCCAACCCAACAGCTAATTCTAACGTGCCAAGACTTGTTTAATTATGCCCCTTTAAATGCATTTTTTTCCTTCCTTCACCCCCAACTTTTGGGAAAAAAAATGTTCTCTCTCTTCCAACCAGACCCATCCCAAAAGGAGATGCCGGTGTGCGTTCCCTTCAGTGTACCATTTGCTTTGCAAAACCCAGTACTGGGTCGAGGGTTGTGATGCAAGATCAAATTCAACTCCCCATGCCGAGCACAGACAGCATCCCTTGAGATGTGAAATGGCAACAGGTGCTATTCTGGTGTAGCTCACTGTAGCCTCATAACTTTCCACTCCTCTTGCAGTTACTCTGGAAGATTATAAGCTCCCTGACAGTGATGAGGAGCTGACTGAGGAAGAAGCCATTCAGCGAGTCCTAAAACAGGTCAGGAACAGCTGTTGGGACTCCGCTTGCTTTCCTCTTAAATAATCCTAGCATTTTTATTACGTATTTAGTGTGCAATGACCCTGTCATCTGTCCCTGGGCCAGGGTCTTGCTCTCTCAGATCTTTCACATCTAAAGCTAACTCCACCTCAAAGTGATTAGCAGAGTAGTTCTGTAGCCCAGCTGGCTAAGGTTGCAGACTATGTTCTGTCATTGTGTGCATCTGACTTGCCCTTTCTTGGTTCCTTCCTGTGTGGATATGTGACTTCCCTGTCTCAAGAGCCCCATGTATCTCTGGAGTTTGCCACAGAATGTAGGTCCTGATAGCCATGGAGTACGCAGTCTCTTGTGTTTTTTCCCTTTCATGCACACATTCTTTCTTTCTTTCTCTCTCTCTCATCCCTTTTCTCTCTTGATTGCTACTCATCTGATGTCCCTGCCTCTAGGCAGGAGATGATGTAGTGAAGCTTGCTTTATAAAGGCAGTTCTCCCTCCCTGCAGACCTCTCAGCTATAACATTTGGGCTTCTCTAGAGAATTTGGTGATTAAGGGAGGGGAAAGAAGTTTTGCTCCAGGAGAGAGGCTCACGTAGGAGTTTGAAACAAAAGACTTTTTGCTTACTTTTGTTCCCAGCTCACTGAGGAAGCAGCTCTGGATGAAGCAAGTGGCTTCAACATCCCTGCCGATCAGGCCACCCACCCAGCAACCTCACAGCAGAACACAACCAAGGAAGCAAAGCTAAAGGTCCGTGAGCCAGTCGAGCCTTCTTGAAATGACCTGTTCCAGTTCCTGGTACAACACAGCTCTGTGTAACTCAAATCTCAGTCCTGCTCTGAGGCTGCCTTACAGTGGTATTTACTGTACTGTAAGTTCCCAAAACCAGAGCATGGCGAAGAGCTACCAACCTGCTTTCCCTAGGTTGGCAGGCTGAGGAGGTGAATGGCTCAACCAGCTTTTCCAAGGCCAGCCAACACTGACTGTACATTGCGTCTCCCCCCTGCTGGCCAGCTTTAACAGGGCTCTCTATCTGGAGCATGGCTCCTTGAAAACCAGCCATCTGCAGGACTGGATGGCACCCTCTGCAATCAGAGGACCTGGTCAGTATATAGTCAGCGAAGAAGATACAAAAGAAGGGATTCCTAACCCATCAGTGTAATTACACAGAACATAAGCTACAGTCTACTACTAGAGAGCCTGATCCTGCACTGCTGAGGTCAATGGGAGCTTTTCCACTGGCTCCAATGGGTATAGGGTCAGGTCTGTAAAAAGCAGTAGTAATCAAGTGCCTGTGTTCTTTTATAATGTCAGTGCAGGGAATTAGTTAAAGGATGACATATATTGATGGCTATTCCAGCCTGTAACACAGCAGCATGCACACGATCTCTGTTACATGTCAGAAGAATCAAATGAATCTGTGATCTGCATGTAATTGAAATGTCTGTCCTCAGTGAGAAAACATCTTTAATTATAGATGTTATCAATGTGTCAGTGTTAAAGCTTTCTGACCCTGACCTTTCACGATCATTAGTGTGAATGTAATTATATTATTATAAAAACAAACATCATTAGGCTGGGCCAAATTTTTTTGACCATAAGATTTTGCAGATTTGTCTCGTGCCAAATAGTTTTGGTTGGGGAAAAAAGAAAAATGCTCAGAAAATTGAAAAGTGTAGTTTTCTTTCACTTTCAAAATGAAATGGTTTATTTTTTTTATTAAAAAAATTTTTTTTATTAGAAATTTCCTTCAATTTTATTAAGAAAAATAAAAATATTAAACCTCTAAATCTAAACCAAAGTTTTTGTTTTAGGTAAAATTAAACATTTAATTCAACCTGAAACAAGATTGTTTTCAACGTTTTGGTTTTGCTAAAATGTTCAAAAGAATTTTGCTTTGGATCAACCTGATACAATTTAAAAGAATAAATAAATTCAGAACTGCCACCAAACAGAAAAATCAGTTATTCACCCAGCTCCATTTATTGTTTTGCTGGGAAACAGTTTTTGCAATCTTTGAAGAATGTTCTGACACTTTCTCCAAATAGATATGTGGTTTCTGGAGTGCTAAGCTTCTACCTGTGACTCTTTTATCACCATAAAAGAGACAAGGCAAGTGAGGTAATATCTTTTATCGAACCAACTTCTGTTGGTGAAAGAGAGAAGCTTTCAAGCTCCACAGAGCTCTTCTTCAGGTGTCTCTCATGAACAGAAGTTGATCCGATAAAAGATATTACCTCATCCACCTTGTCTCTGTCATATCCTGGGAACAACATGGCTACAACAACACTGTTATCACCACAAGGGCAGTATAAATCTAAGGAGACCGATGGTCTTGTAGTTAAGGCATTGCACTTGGGAGATTTTGAGTTCCATTCCGAGCGCTACCACAGAATTCCTGTGTGACCCTGGGTAAGTCACAGAGCCTCTCTCTGTCTCGATTCTCCATCTACAAAGTGGAGAGAGAGTAATACGTCCTTTCCCCCACCCCTTGTCTGTCTGGGCTGTTTAGATTGTAAGCTCTTTGCAGCAGGGATTGTCTCTTCTTGCCTGTACAGTGCCTTGCCCAGTGAGATCCTGACGGGGGCCTCTAAGCATTGCCATTTGCCACAACACAGATAATAACTGTAGGTGGACGTTGGTGACATCAAACAAGCAGGAGAAGCTATCTGCCTATCACAAAGATAAAAGCACATGCAATCTGGGTGGGGGCATTTATTTTTTAGTTAGAGAATTAGGTAAATGCGTGTGCAAACAAGTGCTTGGACTCCAGGCAAGCTTGCTGTGCAGAGTTTGGTGTCTGCAAAGGTTGGACACCCTTGATGTAAAGACACTGAAGTAGTATATGTGTAATTATGACCAGCATATATTAGAACAAGGGTAGACAACCTATGGCACAGGTGCCGAAGGCGGCACGCGAGGTGATTTTCAGTGGCACTCACACTGCCCGGGTCCTGGCCACTGGTCTTGGGGGGGCTCTGCATTTTAATTTAATTTTAAATGATGCTTCTTAAACATTTTAAAATCCTTATTTACTTTACATACAACAATAGTTTAGTTATATATTGTAGACTTATAGAAAGAGACCTTCTAAAAACATTAAAATGTATTACTGGCACGTGAAACCTTAAATTAGAGTGAATAAATGAAGACTCGGCACACCACTTCTGAAAGGTTGCCGACCCCTGTATTAGAATGTAAGTGCAGTATGTCTCTGTTCTGGACAGAATCACACTGTAAAAACCCTCCCCAGTTGCTGTCCCAGGTGAGACGATCCTCACCCAGCACAGTTCAGTCTAATTATCCTAAATTATCCCAATCTGACCCCTGATTTTTATTTATCTGATTTATTCCTGTATTAGATCCAAGCTCCAACTGCCACAGCTAGTGCTAAGAAACCCATCCCAATTGCTAAGGCAGAAGACAGTGATGAGGAGGAGTTACCATGGTGCTGTATCTGCAACGAAAATGCCACATTGCGCTGCCATGACTGCGATGATGATCTCTACTGCCAGCGATGCTTCCGGTAACTGTGATAACGCCTTTTGGCTAGAGATACCAATCAAGATGAAATCTAGTTCTCCATGCCAAGTTAGAATAACAGAAGTGTAGGACTAGAAGGAACCTCAAGAGGTCATCTAGTCCAGTCCCCTGCACTCATGGCAGGACTAAGTATTATCTAGACCATTTCTGACAGGTGTTTGTCTAACCTGTTCTTAAAACTCCAATGACTGAGATTCCACAGCCTCCCTAGGCAATTTATTTCAGTGCTTAACCACTTGGATAGTTAATTTTACCTTATGTCCAACCTAAACTGCCCTTGCTGCAATTGAAGCCCATTGCTTCTTGTCCTATCCTCAGAGGTTAAGGAGAACAATTTTTCTCCCTCCTCCTTGTAACAACCCTTTATGTTGCATGGTTTAGTGGGTGTTTCTTCTACTAAATGGAAGAGAAGGAGAAATTTGAGGTGCTCAAGAGTCAGATTGTTACCTCGCCCTTTCAGGAAATAGTTTTATAGCACCATTAATTTACACTAGGTAGCATGTAAGTACAAGCACTATCATCATGCTTCAGGGCATAAACTGGGATCAGGAAACAATGTTCCTTTCGTACTATAGTAGTGCATGCTCTAGGTGTATCATGGTGAGGATGTTATGCCTTTTTCTGAAGCAAGTTACACTAGCCACTGCTGAAGACAAGATGTGCGAGACCACTGTTCAGGTTTGGAGATGACTGTGGTTTGTTAATGACCTTGAAGGATGGGTCAGAACAGACTCACTGGCAGAGAGATCAGCTAGGAGGAAAGTGTGGGATCTACAAGGATAGAACCGTGGCCTTAGACTATGTAAAATTTCCTTTTTTTTTTAATCTGGTGATTCCTGAAGCTCTTGAAATTGGAGAGTCTTTATATTTTATGTACCAAAGGCTTCTAGCTCTCAGTCGAGCAATGCAATAGTTGCAATTTTAACTTTTAAACACCTAAGGCTTTTGCATTCTGGCAGCATGTTATAAATCTCTGGTTTAAGAAGTTATTTCCCTTCAGTGCAAGACTGTTCTGTCTTGGCTTCTAATTTTATTTTCATCATTATTTCTCTTTCTAAAGCACTGGAGTTGCTTAATTTCCAAGGGTAGTGTTGTATGGACACTGACTAACTTGAAGTGTGAAACAGAAACCAGATGGTAGATTGAGATGATCTCTGATGTTCATTCTGTCATTTCATGGCCTGTTGATGGTTCTGCAGAAACCAATGCAATGGAGGGGGTGGTGAGAGTGAATATATTAAAATAATAAGGACATGCCTAACTGGTAATGCTAAATAAGTTTAAGGAGAAACACATCAGCCAGATAACGGAGCAGTAAGAGGCAGAGATGAGAAAAGCAGCAGAGTGGCAGGGTATTAAATTAAGTCAGCTGTATGCTGAAGATCAGGGTTTGTGTCTTCAGTCAATAAATAACCCTTCCTGCCTGAAATTGAGCAGAAATTAATTGAGCAGGGATTTTGCCCTCTGCAATTCATTTGCAGTGCCATATGCAACAGATTATAATCACAGCTCTTATTACATGCCTCTTACCCACTGTCCTGAGAATGCAGCAAAGAGTCTTGTGGCACCTTATAAACTAACAGACGTATTGGAGCATGAGCCATCTGACAAAGTGGGTATTCACCCACGAAAGCTCATGCTCTAATACGTCTGTTAGTCTATAAGGTGCCACAGGACTCTTTGCTGCTTTTACAGATCCAGACTAACACAGCTACTCCTCTGATACTTGTCCTGAGAATGTATCACTAATTACATGAACATGAATATTTCAGAAAGACCCGTTGTCATTTCTCTCTCCAAAAGTCAGAGGACAGAATGAAGTTTTCTGAATTAGCAGGCAGTCTTCCTCTTCATAAAGAACTTTCCAGGGCGATGTTAAAAAAAACTCAGCTGTCAGTCTTGATAAAGCCAATGGTGGCCCAAGAGAGAACTCCTCGGTTAGTCAAAAGTATCGGTGGGGATTGTCTCTTGCTTGCATTAGCTGGATGAGGCTCTGTGCAGCTGCTACTGCTGGGTAGGCTGGTCTGCACAACCTACCTTCAATTCTTGTTTGCCTTTCAGGGAAGGCCATGATGAGTTTGACCGGAAGGAGCACTGCACATCTAGCTATCGTCCTCCTTGTAAGCAGAAATGAGTCCTTGAGCTGTGAAAAGGGAAGAAGATGCAAAACAGAGATACAGAGGGAGTTGTCAAGATGGGAAGAGTCCACGAGGGCATGTGCTTGCTACCAAAACAGAGGATCTTTTGAACAATTTGAGGAACCTCTGTAATTCTAGAGAAGCTTGGTGAAAATGTGACTCCCCTCCCCAAGCATAGCCAGGGAAACATGGCTGGGAATGAAGTGCATGCTCTGCATACATGAGAGTTTAAGCCAGTGGAACATTAGAAAATGGATGAGTTGATATAAATGTAAATAGCGTGAGTTTAAAACAGGGGGCATTTGGATGATGGTAAAGCTAGGGAAAGAGCATGAATTTAAGCCATTGTGAGGCCGCGTGATGAATAATTTCCTGCTTTTGCTAATAATTTACACATTTTGTTCAAAAAAGATGACAAGGCAAGTTAAATTAAGAAAAGATAAAATTCTTCATGGCTTGATCAGATAGGTGATAAGAATCTCCGAAGTGTAATAAAGGAATGTGTGTAGGGAAAGCTCTTGAGAATTTCTGAAATTATTTTACAGGGTGTCATCCTGCAGTCATGCCCTGTGACCTCAGTTCTAATGCCAGATGGATCAAAAAATGAAATGAAAGGCCTTGCTGTTTTTTGATATACTCTGGCTGGATGTGAGAGGACATGAGGTGACCTAAAACTGTAGTATTGCGTTGCTGGGGGCTTGCTAAACAGCAGCTGTGTTCTTCCCCAGTAGTGGCTGCATTTTATTGGTGGATGATGTCATTCCTGTATCTGAAAAGCATTCTGGAGTCCGTCAGGATGGAAGGTGCTTTATAAATGTAAAATACTAATAATGAGCTGAATTCTGTTGTCAAATAGGTATGTGAGAATTCTGTTGAAGTCAATGAGAGTTGTACACATTTGTCTGAGAGCAGAATTTGGCCTGATTCTAATAATTGTATCACTGGTAGACTAAAGATACTACCCGCTGCTATCTCCACTTCCCCCACATATTTCTGTTCCTATGAATGAATACATTAAATGGAGCTCTATTCTTGCCCATCTCTGGTGCCTGTCCTGGTGCACGTCACAGATCCCTAAGACCAAAGTCATTGGGGTTATGCACTGACCTGGCAAAATTCACTCTCTCTAATACTGTTCTGAGTAAGCCATAAGTGGCTGAAGTTCTGTTTATATTAACAGTGGCAGTACCTAACTCCTTAGTACAGAGCTTTGGGATAGCTGAGTAGGAAAGGTATTGAATTATTATGATGTAATGCTGACAAAAAGCCCAGCACTCACAAGATGATAATAAACAGTTCCTGGTCTGAGGAGGTTAGTCTAAACGAGGAAAACCAAGATTCATTTCTGGGTTTTACTGCGTAGGAGTGGGAGCCATTTCATAATTATTGGACTGGAATGATTACTCAGATAGCTAACCACCTACACTTACAGAAAGGATCTGCCTTGTTCCCTTTGTGGCTCAGTATTTTCAGGGGGCGAGGAGAGTTACTGCTGTTCAAATGTCTGCTGTCTGCTTGATTTTTAAGAGGCATCTCTGTGTAGTATTTGTCCAAACTGCTCCAGCAGTAGGTCTTAATCCTGACTCCCCTCCAGACATTCAGACTATACGCATTCAATTCTTTGCTTCACAGCTACTGCTCTTAAACTCCTGACCCTGACCTGTGGGTTAATTATGCCTAGGTGAGTTTCAGCACCATCCTATTGAACTTCCTGGATTCCTCAGCCACAGTTGAACTTGTAGCTATTTATACAGTCAGCCAGGGTGGCCCTGTGAGCCCTAACAAGTGAATCTCATGAGGAAAACAATTGGTAGGTTACAGCTTGAGCCAGCCTGCTGGCTTGCCCAGGGTTCCTGTGGGCTCATCTCATTGAACCCAGAAAGACATGTCCTGGAACTGACGTTTAATACCTAGTCACGCGTGGGAGCTTCTCTTTACTTGCTTTGGTCACACAGACTGATCCTCCCCTCTCCACAGAAAATGAACTTTTGTTGATGCTGTGTGATAATGGCCCTTTTCTGTGACCCTCCCCTTGAAATGCATTAGACTCCATCACTAGCTTATCAACTTCTATAGTGTGGGGAAAGAGGGCTGTTTGCAGCAGGGTAGACAAACTAACCTTTTGGTTTTCTCTTTGGGAAAGATAAATAATGTGACCCTTATTGAAGAAGCATGCTTTTAAAGAGTCGTATGGCTAAAGCCCTGAACAGCTTCCCAGGGACTGGTGTGGTTATAGCCTTGGCCAGTGCTTTGAAAATACTCAGCAAAAGCTATGAAATCCCAAGCTCTGCAAATGAAGGTGCGAGCACTGTATCTGCAAAAGAAACAAAATTGGACTTGTGCCCTTTTTCGCTTCTTTATGAGGGATAGAAAGGGCTTGAAAGGGTTTTCTCCCCCCAGAATGTTGATTTTCTGCATTTGAAATATCAGATCTTGCCCTTTTTGGCTGGAGAATCGAGAATGATTATGACATCAGAAGAGTTTAAAACCTAAATATTTGAGAGGGGAGCTCAGAGGTGTTATTAGGAGCATGATGCAGGGGGAAATCTTTATTTCATGCACATGGGCTAAGATATACAAACATTCCCATGCAATACTTGCAACTCACCCCTGGCAGGCTTGAGCTAGTGCCTGAGAACCAGGATAATAAAAGTAACTAGAAACTGCTTGTAAACAACAGCAAAATTGGCTAGTCTATTTTCATGGTCCAGGCCAAAATAAAGCCAAACAATAAACAACAACATACTATATTTAAAGAATTCTTTCCACTGAAAAAAAAGACTTGCAATTTTGTACTTTTTTTTAATATGATTTTTTGAACTTAACAGATCCTCTTAATTTCCCCTCTCTCTTGTATTGATCTGGGAAATCAGAATGGATTTTTGGAGCGGTTCCTGGCTGATAGGCAAATATATTTTGAGACAAAATTTTAACATTACTTACCCAAGTCCCTGAGGTTTTTCAAACCCCATATTCATGCTAGGGCTTGCCCTGAATTGTTGCTGTGTTGTGTGGGGTTTCATTTAGAGTTTGGATCTCAAGAATTACCATGTTTGGGGATGGTGCACCAGCACTACAGCATGGAGGGCTTGACTGCTTCTCCCCACTTGGACTGTGTCTGCTGAGGAGAGCATGTGAAGGCAAAGTAAACAGGACACACAGGTTATTTTTAAAAATACCTTCCCAAACCTGTTTTTAACAATCCCTGACCCACAGCATGGCCCAAGTCCCTTCATGGCACCCAAAGTAAAGGCAGGGGGTAGGAGGTGGGTGGTGGGTCGTCCAGCCATAAGGATAACATCCAAGATGGTGCAAGGGGAGAGGCATTTCAGCTCCTTCGTGCTCTCCCTAGTCAAATATGGTTCAACAAGCAGAACGCATTGAGCCAGTAGAATACAAGCGAAGGCTTGCCCAAGTGCACATCTCTGTTCCCATGGCAGCTACGTGAACCTCTGGCGATTGTCGTAATTCTAGTTCAGTCCGCCCAGCTTATTGCCTGTCCCTTGTCAAAACTGGATCTTCCACCTTCACCTCAGTTTGATCCTTTGCTACGTTTGACTAAGCTCCTGGCCTGGCAGAAACCAGACTAGCTTGTAAAACAGGTGTTGAGCAAGAAAGATCATAATTGGCTTTGTCGGGAAAACTTCCAACGTTTTTATCAGCTCAGTGGATTAATGAACTCTTTGGCTGGGCTAGCCTCTGCCCTGCTCTCTGAGTGGCAGTGAAATGATAAAGGTCAGAACCTCAGCAGGTGTAAATCAGTGTAGATCTATTGGCTTCAAGGCAGCTAGGCCAATTTATACCAGCTAAGGCTCTGGCCCAGCATCACCTCTGATCTTTTCAGCATTTTAACTTTTTATTTAATTTGTAGAATTGAGCTTTGAAGGGAAGTTTTCAAGATTATTCTGTGCGCCGAGGCCAGATGATGGCCTGCCAAGCATGTGCCAAGGTCCCAACACTGGCACAGGAAGGACATACCCATGACCCAACACTCCCACATGGGCATACTGATGGGCATGCAGCTGGCACATAGCGAAGGTGGCACAGCCATGCTTTCATCACACTGCAGGTGAGGCTTGAAGTACCTATAGAGCTAGGTATGACCTTGGCGGGATAAGTCTCCCAAGACTGTCTGTATGGCACATCGGCTTCAAAAAGGGTGTAAATGCAAGATCCAACCAGCCCAGGGACACATGCTTCTCTCAGCCAGGAAACAGCCATTTTCTCTGGGTGGGGGACAAATGTACCAGTCTGCACCCTGTCATTAACTAGGATGGGGGACTGATGTAATTTAAGACTTAAAACATGTAGAGATTTCTGGTCCAGCCCAAGATTTTAGTCAGTTTCTGTTGTTAGCTGTCAGACGCGCTGGCCTTAACGCTGCAGGGCTCCTTTGCATTGTAGGCCCTGGTCCCTCTTTTTGCAACACTGTATGACAAATCGGAACACAAGGACAAACCCAGTAGTCTGATCACTAGCATAATGGGACATGGGACTTTCTCTCCCACAGAGACTTAGCTTCACCTCTGTTTAGGAGAGTGTATGTGCATTAGTTGTGTGTGTGGGGGAAACCAAGAGTCTCTTCTATCATATGGGAGTTGTCTGAGTCTAACTGATCCTCTTCATTTACCATCTTATTTCCATCCCACTCTTGCCACATTACTGTCTCTCTGGATGTGGTTTATGAGTCCCACTCCTGCTACATCTAGAAGATGTGGTACAGAGGCACAAGGCTCCAGCTCCTACATCCCCTTTGGGTTGCTGAGCCTCACCCCTCCTCTCTTCCTGAATACTCCCCACAAAGAGAGCACTTAGCCAGCCCTGGATTGATGGGCTTTTAATTAGATTTTTCTTCCCTCTCTGGATTTCCTCTTTGAATGCAGAACAAAAACCCTCACATCACAAGCAGGTCTGGATGTCTATGCATTTTAATATACAAATTGAGTGTCTTCCAAAATGCCCTTACACAGGCAGCTGTGCAGTCCCTTAAAAATCCCTTGCAGGTCCTCGTATTTGTTTGAGGTGCTGCTAGCTCATTAAAAAGTCCCATGCCCCACAAATATTAATCAACCTGTGGGACATACAGTAGGATGGAAGGAAAAGCTCCAGGGAGTGTATTTTCTGCCCAGCTTTCCACCAGGGAGGGATGATTAATAAAAAGAGTGACTAGAAAAATATAAGAAGTGACCCTTTGTCCATGTGCTGGCCTAGAGCCAGAAGGTCTGTTCACAGGCAGGGGCTGGGAGCAGTGGACTAGCAACTCCCTGTCCCTGGTGAAGGATGGATAACAGCCAATGCCTTCTTTCTCCCTTCTGTCACCGGGCAGCAGGAGCAGCCCTGAATGGCTCCAAAGGGAGCTGTGTCTAACGCTTCCTCAGCCAAAGGAGAGGTTCCTTCAAAAAGAAAATGAATGAAAAAGAAAAGAAGGGGATCTGCCCTCTCCTTTAACGTAACAGCTCTTTAAATATCAGCAAGATAAACACAAGCCCCCTCCCTGTGAACATGAAGCTGGAATGTGATGCTAAAAGTATCTAAGATGCTTCTCAGAACACCAAGTCCTAGAAAAACTGTAAAATGATCTTCCCATGTGATTCTCTGTCCTGGGAAGACGCCTGCTTTCATGTGAAAAATACAGGATGGAAGGGGGGTGTCTCTCATGATGGATAGGATCATTTCCTTTGAGGGATTTTCCTGAGACCTTGCAGTCGACTGAGCAGTTCCGTAATGAAGTCCTGGAATGAGAGTCAATCAGAAGAAGGCTTTAATGCTTATTGTGCTCAGCCACAGCTGTAAGAGTCACATGCCTGGGCATTCCCCCTTACTGCCCTTCATATTTAGCAGTGGTCCAGTGACCAGAACGTTGGAATGCAGAACAGGTCCTGTTCTTTTGTTTGGGGAGGGGAGGGGAAGGGGAGATTTGTGTCAGCGAGGGAGGGGCAGCCTCTCCCCTCTTCCAGCTCTCTTCAGGGCAGTCACACACGCTTTGTCTCTTTCCCAGGCAGCCCACCCCTTCCTCTCCATGGAGCCTGTTTGTTCCCACCATTAGATGACTTCAGGGTTCAGCTGCCTCTATCGTTTTTGCACAGAGTCCCCTACTTCCACCGCAACCTCCCATCCACGTCCTGCTGCTCTCAACATCTAGGCCATAATATGCCTGCTGCTTCCTCGCTGAAATGGCCATACTACTATGTAGTGGATTACAGGGCATCCCACATTGTGACCCATAATAGCTGGCTTGCTTCAGTGAGGAAGTAGTGGGGGGAGCGGGGGAGGGAGGGAATAACACATTTGTGTGTTTGAGGACAAACATTAGCACGGGGTGAGGATGGGCTGACCAGGTGGAAGGGAAGTTACCTGACCAGTTCTAGTGAAACTGAGAGAAAACCCAGGTTTCACCAAACTGTCAAGGACTATCCCTCAAAACTGAGGCATCTGGTCATTCTGCATGGCTGCCACTGTAAGTAGCACAAATTCCACGCTCTTCATAACAACCAACATGACCAAAATAGATCAGGTAACCTAAACTCCTCCCCTATCTAACAGGTCACTCTAAGGTCTTTGCATTCTGCAGAAACCACTGTGTGCACAGTGGACTGATAAGGCTCCTGCTTAAAATCAGGCCGGTGTATTGGAGGCCTGACTTCGCAGAGCTGAGCTTAACACAGACTCTTGGGGTAAGAAAACACTAATTCAGTTACTTGTTAGGTGGCTGTCCTACTTGCTAAGGTCAGCCACTAAACAGCCATGTGATTACATTCATTAAACCCGTGAACTGCACAAACTCCTGCTGGTTATCCATGTGGGCACAATTAGCCGTGTGCTCTTGCCTGTGATTTGGAGATGGACTGTTAGAGCCCCACAGTCAGCCTTGATGGTGGGGCTGCCAGCCAATCCTGAGTTAGCAGGATTCTGGCTCGGTTTCTGCAGACTAGTTTGGTTAAGTTTAATTTCCATGTGAATCATTTGCCAGCCCTATTTTCTGTACATTAAACTTTGTGCAGCCATTTACCAGGACTGGACAAGATACAATGGAGATACACTACAGAGGCAAGTTACAATTATGTACTAACAGTACCACATTGCCTACTTGGTCTATTCTTTCAGATCATTACTGCTTCTGATATTTCCTTTGACTCCATAACTAGGAAATAGACTGAGAACACCGTAGGAAACACACATCTGAAATTAACCTCATTGGTCACTGCTCTCCATTCACTTCTATATATTTATATTAGCTTTTACAGCCATGTGGAATAAAGTATAAAAAACCTCCTGAGAGTAAACAAGCTTGTTAACTCAAGCTTCAACTATCTGCAGAGCATACTGGCTATTTAACCAGATGGAACCAAGCCACATTGCCACAGCACAGTATGAGACTAAGACTAAATGCTCATTGACGATGCTTCACTCACATCTGTAGGTCTGGAACACTCATGAAGAATTTCCTGCAAGGCAAAACTCATGTTAGTTCCTTAGGAGTTTGTCTATTTGTTTTTCCTTTTTAAGATACAGGAAGAGTATGTAAGGCTGCCATATCTAGTGTGCTACATGATCCAATGATGTTCCAGAGCCTGAGATCACCATCACCTGCATCATGCCACACCATTCATGGACTCCAATC
Source organism: Mauremys reevesii (assembly GCF_016161935.1). Taxonomy (NCBI): domain Eukaryota; kingdom Metazoa; phylum Chordata; order Testudines; family Geoemydidae; genus Mauremys; species Mauremys reevesii. The sequence continues at coordinate 59,892,152 of NC_052626.1, forward strand.
CATACTCATCACTGCTGTTCTGTACTGAATGCCGCAGGAGATCCCAGGACCCACAGTCACCAAAACACTGTTATGTACAACATAGAGCTCTGTACTTCGTTCCTGTTCCACAGTACTGGATCCCGTTAGCAGTTCTGCATTTCAATCGCGTCACCCCAGAGGGCTCCGGAAGCTATCACAGTGTGTACGGTGTCTGATGTGTAGAGAGTCTGCTGCCAGTATGGTTTTTAGTAATAATACTTTCATTCTGAGGCCTACATCTGAAGAACACTGTGTGGCCCTGATCCAAAGTCCACTGAAGTCAGTGTGACTCTTTCCATTAACTTCCATGGGCTTTGTATCAAACCCTATAAGAGCTAACTATTACTGCAAAACTCTCAGGAGTTATTTTGGATCAACCCGTAAGCATTTGGAAGCTTAACCTAGCCTGCGTTAAAAGGTAACCTTTTCTAATCTCAGAATAGGTTTAGTTCAAACTTTGGGTGAAAGTTTGAGTTACTTCTGAGTAGCTCACTCATCCCTAACAAATCACTGGGGACAGTTAGTGTGGATAAGGAAATTTTCAGTTCACATATTAAATGGGAGAAGTGTATAAGCCATAAAAATAGGACACTCTGGCCCTGCATACAATGGGATAGGGACTTCTTGCTGACAATGGGTGTGAATGGGACTCAGAGGCTGGCTGGCCCTTTAAGATAAGCCAGGCTCAGCCTTGCCTGTGACCTACCAGCTATCCCATACCTGATGGTGACAAGGCAGTTTGAGGCTAGTTAGTGAAAGGGTTAGGAAAAGACAACACAGAGTCAAAGCGCTCAGTTGAGGGGAGAGACTGCAGAAAAAGGCAGGACTACCTTGTAGGTAGGAGGAGGGGTCATTCTTTGGCTCTCAAGGGTAGAAGCCCTGAGAGATGACTTAAACAGGCAAGAAGTCAGGGAGGAGGACCCATAGGAAGCACAAGTTACTTTGGGGGGAAACCCTGAGCAAAGGCCTAAAAGGAGCAGGAATTGCCAGAATCCCTGAGGAGGGGCAGCAGTAAGGGAAACCTGTTAAAACCAGAAGGAACAGAGGAAGAACTCTGCAGGAGCAGGCCAGGCTCCTGTAGGGGAGGCCTATTGGTAGGGTCAGTAAAAAACACTTTAGCGGAGCCCAAGAGGGGCAGAGAAGCTAATAAATCAGGAAAGGAGGAGTTGGGAGGATCTAGAGAGAAGTGAGAGGCCTGGGAACCAAAGGGAGGCTGTGTTAAATACAAGCTGTGGAGAAGCAGCACATGTGGCTTGGAGATAAGAAGCCACCCAGAGAAATTGCAGCATGTTTGATGGATTAGACCTAGCTTCTTAATACAGGTTTCAGAGTAGCAGCTGTGTTAGTCTGTATCAGTAAAAAGAACAGGAGTACTTGTGGCCCTTAGAGACTAATAATTAAGCATATTATTATGCTCAAATAAATTTGTTAGTCTCTAAGGTGCCACAAGTACTCCTGTTCTTCTTAATACAGGATCCTTGGACCAGAACCCAGAACTGAGGGGGCCTCTCTTCCCCTATCAGCCCCTGAGGAAGGGGTATGCAAGCCAAACAGAAGGAATATTGAGCCCAGGTGTGGCCAAAGACTCAGCCCAATGGACAGGCTGAGGAGTAGCTCAAGAGGTGGCTGAAGGCTCTCTTGTTGTAAGACTATTTGGTTGTGTTTTTTAACCCGGAAGGGGACTGAACTTCATGTGACTGGGCCAGAGGGCTGAGCTGTGGAAGACCTGACAAGTGGCAGATGGCACAGGAGATAATGACCCATGCAGCATTGCACCCTGACACAAGGGGGTGCTGTGGTGATGAGTTCTCTACCTTACAGGAACAAAATTGTTTTCCAAACTATTACAGATTGACACCTGGTGGAATGAACTGATAAGTTTCTGTGCAGTCAGACTTGAGTCTTAGCACAGCTCTACACTCAGTTTGTGCACCAATTTAACTAACTTAGTAGAAAAAAAACCCAAGTTAGTTCAATCAGTGCAACCCCTTAGTGCGGATGTGGCTATATGCGTATAAGTGATTTATATCAGTATTATGGCAACCACATTAGGATTGAACTAAATCATTTTCTCTACCAGTTTGATTAAATCAGTGCAAAAGCTGAGTATAAAGCAGCCCTTAATCCTGGCTTCTGGAATGGAGTTGATAGTTTTGTATTATCCACATAAGTATTTACACCAATCCAGAGCGACCTACTGTTGACTCGTATTTTCAGTAATAGGTCAATTTTCGAGTGTAGACAGGGTCTTAGCTAAATAAGAACAGACAGTCTGTCTGACCTGTAGTTTTGATTTCTGTTCCTCGTTGGAGACCTCTAGAAGATCTTCAATGTCAATTTCTGGTTCAGGAGTTGCTGTATCTGCTTTCTCCTGCAGCTAGAGCAGAAAAACATAGTAAATAAACCTGTCCTGTCAACTGATAAGCATTCAAGAGGACTTTGTGTGGAGAACTGCGGGGGGGGGGGAATGAAAGTGGGGTGGGGGAAGGATTCATTTCTAGAGAGGCCCATGTGGCAAAGACTGGATTAAGATATGAATCTTCCTGAAATATGAGGGTATTTAGAACAAGGGTTCTGATTCAGACTCATCTCTAGCAGCACCACATCCCAACACGCAGACTGTGGCTTGACACAAGCAACATCTTTCAGCTCCTCCAGATTTAGCTCCCAAAGGTGTCAAACAGTCCCACCACAACACCGAATACCTGCCCAAGGAGCATGATGCTATCATAAGAAGACCCTATGGAAGGACCTAATGCAGCTGAAATAGGATGAACCCCAGTTGAGGTAAACCATCTTTTACAAAATGGAATGAGTAACAATTAGGCCTTCCCAAAAGGTCAAGGGAGTTGGGTCCCAAAGGGCCAGGTCAACATGGAACTCTAAGTTCTCCTTTGAAAGATCTAAGCACAAAGTCTGCAGCACTCCATTTGCCCATAGCAGAAATATGACTGTTTGACTTGATCCTGCTAATATCTGAACCGGTGATTTTAGGGAGCCTGGTTGTTTCAACCCTGATGCTTAGACTTCTAAGATATATTAGGAAACTGAATAATGCTAAGGACATTCAGAGCAATGGAACAAGCTGCCAATGAGGTTGTGTAATGAGCTATTGAAGACTAGACTATCAGGGCTAACAAAGATAGTACTGCCTTGATGCTAGGAGTGGAATGGGATGGCCCATGAGACACTCCTTCAGACCCAAGTGATTCTAGGATTTGTCTGGTAGGTTGTTGTTTTTTTAATCCTTCATAAAACATTTACAAGAAACTGCTGTACCGGTGCCAACAATCTCTAAACTTGCATATACTGTGATGTGGTACTTCCAAGTGTGTTTGGACCAGGTATCAAGATTTGTTAGAACTAGGGATGGAAGTTTGGATGCTTACCCTGAGATTATGGATCCTGAAATGCATGTCTGAATTCTGGGGAATTTCCTGTGCAGGAGAGGAGCCAGCAGCACAGGCCCCAGTCAGTTGGCAATACCTTCCAGAAATACCTTCTTCCTGCTAAGTCTTTGCAGTAATGAAAGGAAAACAAGTCTCTGAATCTTTACCTTTGGACATGGTGACCCACCAGCAATGTTAATGATTTCAGACTCTGATTACATAATGGAAACTCTCAGGCGATCATAGGTGAAAAAGGGACTTTAGTATTGCCTTTATGTCTCTTTTAAAAATGCTCATTTGTGGGCCCAGTGTAGTGAGAGTTGAGAGGGAATTACACCTTTGTCTCGCACATGGTACCACCAAGAACTGTCAGTAGGCCACTTGTGAATTTTTTTGAAACAGGTGCTTTAAATGTTACTAGCTCCTCTGAGTAGCAAAAAACCCTTACTCTTTAAAGAAGCAACAATTGTTCTGTCTTTCTTAGAGATGTCTCCTGTCACCTCCACTTAATCCTCCAGGGTGTGAGCTTCCTTACAGTAGTGCCCCATTACCTCAAACTCCCTCATAAAAATACTCTGTCAGTCCCATCCGTAACTCCACTTTTGCCAGTTCCACAAATACGAGGTACAGAAAGGGTCTATATATTCTAAGCTGGAAGTGGGTTCCTTTCATCCTTCTCCACCGTAGGTGTTGGCTCTCAGGAGCCTAATGATATCAAATATAACTGATCTTGTCACATGAGCACAGTGACATCTTGGTGCCACTGCCTGTTCTACATTGCTGTTCCTACTGGGCACGTGCACAGACATGCTCTACATGTTTCTCGTGATGGGATTGTCACATGAGCCTGGAACTGCTGGTCTTGAATGCCAAAGAAGCATTGAACAAAGATTTAACTAAAGCCAAAGAAAGTAAAACCACATACATAGGGGTGTTTCATTATTATTTTAGATGATAGGATGAAGCCAAAAAGTGTCCAGCTTCAATATCTCTTCAAGCCACATGATCAGCACATCTCTGGCAAATGGAAACAGAAAAGAGTAAGTTCTAGGGATAGACTTGCTAGGAAGGTCAGTACTGGGGAACTAGATGGCTAATGGACTAAAGAGCCTTTTATCTCTAGGTTGCTGGGTTAGATCCAGCTCTGGTTGGTAGAGAGTCATGACCAAAAATGGTTACCATTTGACGTCTGTTGGTCCTGGTCCAGATTCCATATCACAAAAATTATCAGAAAGAATCACCATTCTTGTTGGCAATCTCAGCAGAGAGGCGCAGAACAGAAAGGGTCTGGATACTGAACTAACCTATCACCTCTAGAGACAGTCCCGTCCCCTAAAGCCAGGACAGGAACATTGGCAAGGAAGTTGGCACTGCTGCTGTGCTTATTCCATGGATAGACAGACTTCGTTCACCATGGCCGTCGATCTGGTAGCTTTCGTAAACATTACATTAATGACTCCGTTCAGGATACTGTGACTCAGATTTTACTGATGGGTGGGTTTAGGCAGTGTATTCGAATGTACTTACAGTGAATGTGCTGTTGTGCATTTTAATATATTATAAGGGACACAGAGCATGGGATGAGCTCCCATTAATATTTTATAAACAATAAATGACTGAATTTCAAATGGAAATTCATAGAAATTAAGGGCTGAAGGGACAATTATGATAATCTAGCCTAGCTAGTGATCGTTTTACTAGTCTAACTAATAGTTGTTTTACTAACTTCAAGAAGATTAAAACCTTTCTTAATAAAAAAAGACAGAAATAATAATGCAGAAAACCAGACATTCCTTCTTAGAGGTGTCACACGTACTGCAAAACAGAGTGCCTATATATACTCTTTTATTTCAAATGTCTTTTGTGGATGGTGTGAATACAAGAGGAGCTGTCTTCTCATTTCAAATAGTGAATAGTTTACCTAATAAATTCCAGTGCACATAGAAAAGCAAGTGATCCTAGAAATTACCAGAGGGATATTTTGGCATGTCCATTTCCAAGCCTATCTGAAAATGCAATGATGCTCAAAAATGGAAGACTGTGAAATCCAAGAGTTAACCAAATTTTTTAGACGAATAAAATATCAGGGTTGGAAGGGACCTCAGGAGGTCATCCAGTCCAACCTCCTACTCAAAGCAGGACCAACACCAACTAAATCAAGATGTGCGTCTTATTTTGTACAAATGGTTAAACCCATCCACACTTTCTGTTGAAGGCAACAGTGGTCTACTGGATAGGGGACTTATGAGAGCTGGGTTCTGTTCCTGTGTCTGCTAGTGACTTGGGGCCTGATCCAGTCATTTCAATGGGCTTTGGATCAGGGCAAATCCTGTAACTTCTCTAGTATTATCCCCATTTAGGGAAACTAAAACATATTCACCCATTTTGTGAAAGTACTTTGAGATTTACCAACAAACGTGCCACGTAAGTACAATGTATGAATGGACTCAGAGACATCAGGTTAATGTTTCAGTATTCAATCTGTACTGGCAACTTTTGTACAAAGGCAATGAAAAATCCTTGGTTTAAACCCCAAATGACGCAGCCAGAATTAAGTACCATGGTTCCAAGACAGTTCAGGATGAACACTGCCATCTATAACAGGTTTCAGAGTAGCAGCCATGTTAGTCTGTATCCACAAAAAAAACAGGAGTACTTGTGTCACCTTAGAGACTAACAAATTTATTTGAGCATAAGCTTTCGTGGGCTACAGCCCACTTCATCGGATGCAGGCAGTGGAAAATACAGTAGGAAGATAGATAGATAGATATACACACACACACACACACACACACACACACAGAGAACATGAAACAATGGGTGTTACCATACACACTATAAGGAGAGTGATCAGTTAACGTGAGCTATTATCAGCAGGAGAGTAAAAGAACTGTTTGTAGTGGTAATGAAAATGGCCCATTTCCAGCAATTGACAAGAAGATGTGAGGAACTGTAGTGGGGCAAAAATAAGCACGGGAAATAGTTTTACTTTGTGTAATGGCCCATCCACTCCCAGTCTTTATTCAAGCCTAATTTAATGGTGTCCAATTTGCAGATTAATTCCAATTCAGCAGTCTGTCTTTGGAATCTGTTTTTGAAGTTTTTTTGTTGTAATATTGTGACTTTTAGGTCTGTAATCGAGTGGCCAGGGAGATTGATGTGTTCTCCAACTGGTTTTTGAATGTTATAATTCTTGACATCTGATTTCTGTCCGTTTATTCTTTTACATAGAGACTGTCTGGTTTGGCCAATGTACATGGCAGAGGGGCATTGCTCGCACATGATGGCATATATCATATTGGTAGATGTGCAGGTGAACGAGCCTCTGATAGTGTGGCTGATGTGATTAGGTCCTATGATGGTATCCCCTGAATTTATATGTGGACAGAGTTGGCAATGGGCTTTGTTGCCAAGATAGGTTCCTGGGTTAGTGTTCACTCTCCTTATAGTGTGTATGATAACACCCATTGTTTCATGTTCTCTCTGTGTGTGTGTGTATATATATATACACACACACACATATATATAAATTCCTACTGTATTTTCCACTGCATGCATCCGATGAAGTGGGCTGTAGCCCACGAAAACTTATGCTCAAATAAATTTGTTAGGCTCTAAGGTGCCACAAGTACTCCTGTTCTTTCTGCCATCTATATAGGTATGTGCTCACATACACTCCCACCAAGTAACATTGCTGCTATGGAAAATGTTGGGGAGAGAACTTTGGAGGCCTAGGGGATGGAAACAAAATCCTTACCTACAATGCCTGAATCCCCACTTCCCCTTTCTTTCCTCTCTGTCTGTAGTTCCCATTATCTCCCTTGACAGACATGCCATTACCCATAGTCTGAGTGCTAACACAGCAGCGTCACTGAGAGAGAGAGCTCTAGTATGTGATAAGAAGTTTGATAGAGAACAGAGTCCCCAGTCGTCACAACCTGGGTTGTTGCCCGACTTGTCCCCAGAAAATTAAAGATAAGATTTCATAGCCCACAGGGTCTAGCCTGCCCTACACCTAAGAAGGAAAGTTTGATCCAGCCCGGTTATTTACCTGGTATTGGTACAGCTCCTGCAACTGGGCATCAATCCATTCCTCCAGGTCTAGCCAGCGTTGAAGGTCTTTGCGGTTGTACTTAACTGTTAGCTTGCCCAGTTTCTTGTGGGATGATTCCTCCCCAGGCTTCTCTGGAGCCTGGAAGGTTACTCGAGGCAAATCTCTGGACTTACTGGCCATGCTCATCACCCTTTCCACCTGCTCTTCTGTCTTCCACTCCTACTGCAGGGGCTCTCTGGCTTCGTATTTTTGTTTCACTCTCTTCTCCCTCCCCTTTACTATATTTCCATTGGGCAATTGTGGCAGTACAAGCTGCCTACAATGGCCAAAGGCAGATAGGCAACATCAGTGGTCCCAGTGAGAGAGTGAGAAAGGTAGAGAGCAACTGCACAGCAAGAGCAGCAATAAGGCAGCGCAGACAGAGTTACAGGAAAGAGAATCTTAGGTTTCAGAATTGGCAGTGCTGACAAAAGCAATGTGGGAGGGAGAAAAGCTGTTGTAATAAGTCTGTTGTTAAAAGAGGCCCAGGGAACTGATGGACAAAGTTTGTTAATATTTAATACAAGCCCGTTCCAGCAGGTGGGAGGGTGAGAGAAGCAGGTTTTAAATGACAGTTTCTCTACATATGTATGTACATGAGCACATACCTCATGTACAGTTCCACAGGACTTGTCCCTACATAATACATTGACTCCTATAGTGTTTAAAGTGCATTGATCTCTTTAGTCTACCCCAGTTCCTATATGGAGAGCTGATGCTGAAACACTATATCTTATGTTTTTCTTTTTTAAAAGTGAATTCAGCAGTGATGAATTAGCTTCTGCTGGAGACAGAAGTCCTGGATTATAGCACGATGTAACACCACTGTAAGGCTGAGACTACTTTACTGTCTGGCCCAGGGGTTGGCAACCTCTGGCACGTGGCTTGCCAGGGTAAGCACCCTTGTGGGCCAGGTCAGTTTGTTTACCTGCCGCATCAGCAGGTTCGGCCGATCGCGGCTCCCACTGGCCGTGGTTCACCATCCCAGGCCAATGGGCGGCGGGAAGTGGCACGGGCGAGGGATGTGCTGGCCGCAGCTTCCCGTCGCCCCCATTGGCCTGGGACAGCAAACTGCAGCCAGTGGGAGCCGCGATCGACCAAAACTGCCAATGTGGCAGGTAAACAAACTGGCCCGGCCTGCCAGGGTACTTACCCTAGCGAGCCATGTGGCAGAGGTTGCAAACCCCTCAGCTAGCCCATTTTTCTAAGTGCTCTAAAGTTCACATGTTTATTCAGATTGTCTTGAAAATTACTGGGCCTCATAGAGGTCTAGGCTAGAGTTACTAGTCCAAATTTGAAGTCATTTAAGCCAGGGGTTCCCACGAGACCCTTAAAAATAAGTTGACATCAACATTTTATGATTTTTTTTAAATTATAGTATCCCTGGGGCTCAAAATCAGTTCCTGTCACTCCCCAAACTAACAGGACCTGCATGGGACTAATCTCAACTGCTGTCCAGCTGCTGTTGCCCCTTTGGAGAAGCAATATTGAAAAAACTTCTTTAGGGTAAACGTTAGCTGCACAATGTGGTTTGAATTGCTGTGATGAGCCAGAAAAAACTCATTTGTACATTTGAACAGATCTGTACACAGATTTAACTGTAGGTGCACCCAATATTCTAAAAGGGTCTGAATAGAGTTGATGGGAAAAGTTTCCTCAAAATTTTTTCAATCAGAAAATGTAGCTGAAACAAAACACTTCAAGGGAACATGTTGATTGTGATAAACATTTTGATGGGAGAAAGCCCAAGTGAATTGTTTTGACTTTGTTGTTTTTGTTTTTATAATGTTGAAATGTTTTGATAAAGTAAAAACATTTTGTTTCAACTTTTTCACTTTAATTAATTTCATTCTATTATCTAAAATGAATTGTATATAAACATTGTGTCTACATATACAAAAACTACATTAAAAGAACATTATGTAAACATGTTAAGACTTCCTAAATAATAAATAGTTGGTGGAGAAAACCCCCCCAAACATTAATAAGGTTGCAAAGTCAAGCACTCAGAAGTTGGGAGGGGCCAGAATTAAGGTTGACTGTGCCACCTTAATTCAGTCCCCCTGGTGCATATGTAGTAGGACACAGTTTTAACTACACGATCACATGCTATTGTTATCAAGGATCCCTGCCTCACTGAGTGCACAGGACAGGCAGTGCTCACGTAATAAGCAGTTTTTTAAAACTTGTCTGCTTTAGGACCTGCCTCAATGTGACAACATCTTGGTTCCATGACACTAATGTTGTGCCCTGGGGTCCCTTTGGAAAGTGAGACCTGGATCTGACCAGAACGGCCTCTTTACTCATGGCTAATATCCCAGTTTGGAATTGTACATTAACTTGCACGTCTCCTCTTTAAAAAGAAGTATTCACTCCTCCTTACAATACCTTTGTGAGGGAGTTCAGTAGTGTTACTCCGAGCATGCAAGTGGAGAAACTGAGGCACTATGGTTAAGTCTAGCATTTTAAAACTTGGATGCCTAAATAAATGGCCTGATTTGCTGAGGTGCTGAGCACCCACCACTGGTACAAAAAAGTCAGTTGGCGATGTGGTTGCTTAGTATCTCTGAAAATGAAGGCCCAAGAAACTGCTCAAAAGCCATGGAGAAAGTCAGCTGGGATGAACTCAGTAGCTTCTGGCTTTCACTCTTATTCTCAGACTATTAGCTCACCAATCCATGTTAAATAGCTCAGGAAATGTTCTTCTCTCTCTTGTTTGCTGAGCCTACTATGCCACTCAAACAGGACAATGCTTGAGGTAATATAGTGTACAAGCAAACGTATGTCTAGGGAGATAGTATCACCTTATGAAAAGGAGCTTGTAGCAGGCTGCACCCCTAGGTGTCTTCGCTTAGCTGGGCCCTCTAAATTACTCTTGCCTACCTTCAGCTGGACTAGCAGCAAAAGTCTTTCAAACAAACAAAACTCCAAACAACACCTTCCTAACAAAGTCCTCCCAGGTGCATCTACTGGGGTCCAATCTCACCACTTGGAGGCATGGTCAAATTACCTCAGGCCTTTCTCCTTGGGCCAGGAGAGGTCAGTAGGCAAGCAGTCCTTCCCCTGCTAATGTCTCCCCCTGGGAAGAGGCAAATTATATGCTACTCTCCTTTCCAGAACTTGTCCTGGTTGGTTGAGAGGAAGGAGGAGCCTTCTCCCACCCTCTACTACAAGGCTTCTTGTCCCTTAAAGAGACACTAATCTGGATTTCTTTCTCTGCACCCCACCCTGCAACACTATTACATCAGGATAATTTCCTCTCTCCCAGTATCTGCGTCTGCCATTTCCTAGGCCATCCTCTGCTCCAGAACTCCTCGAACATGGTAACCGTGGCTCCCAGATTTCCCCCTCTGGCCTTAAAAGACCAGTATACGCCAGTTCAGAACGAATGATAAAAGGGAGATAGTCCACTAGAGTGTAGTAAACATCCAGTAATAGTATATTCAAGTTTGGCTTGGAATCCTTCTTTTACAGGAAGGGGGTTAAAGATCTGAGCTATTTGCAGCCCTGTTCCATTTTACAGGCACATGTTGTCAGTTGCACATAATGTTGGAATGAGAAATTTCCACTTGGAAGGATCAAAACGTTTCATGTTGATAATGTCAAATAGTTTCATTTTGATAATGTTGAAACAATGTGACATTAGCCACATGAAATGTTTTGAGGCTTCTAAATTAACATTTTATGGAACTTCCCCATTTCCAATGCTGACATTTCGTTCCAATGGAATGAAAATCAATTTTGAAACGGGGGAATTTCCTGCAGAACAAAAACTTTGTTTTCTGACCAGCTCTAGGGCCACCACACTGCTAGTTATCCTTAACTCTGAATTAACGTTTCCTGGACAGTGAATTTACCTCCAGAACAAGGCAGCAGGAATGCAAGCTTCACCACATTGCCCCATCAATGCCCCTAGACTAGAAAGACCACTTCCATGGCTGAAGAACTAGTTCTAGTTCCATTGGTCTATCCAGTGCTTGGTCTCTGAACCGAGAGTGCCAGTTGGTGCCAATTTCTGTAGTGGGTTTTTCTGTTGACACAGTCCACTAGGATCAGGGCAAAGAAGACCCACCTGACTTCATCTGCATAGACTACCAAACAGCAACTGTTGGATCCCTCTTTGCAAGATAGGGCCCCAGTCCGGTCGTCCAGTTGACAAGACTTTAATCTGCTCCTATTGAAGAGGCTGAGATGAGGTTTCTGGGCGGGGAGGAAGGACATTAGAATGCTCCTGGGCCATACATGAATAAAAGGACATGTTACAGTGTCTGAAAGGGACACAAGCGCCACAGTGGATTGGTACCTGTAATCAAAGTTACCCTGTTTTGTGTGTGTCTGTGCAGCTGACGTGGCCTTGTAAAATGGAACAGTGCTGTAAAGACCTTTAATCCCCCTTCCAGGTAAAAGGATTGCAAGCCCAACTGTGATATATTATTACTGTAAGTTTACTACAGTGCAATGGACTATGCCTCTTTTATCATTAGCTCCTTTTTCAGAAGATGATAACAATATATCCATAGACATACTTCCACTTGTAATGTTTGTCACCTCATCTCCCGTTCTGTATTATTCTCATGACATAGGAAGCTCAGAACTCGAGAGACAGAAGAACATTCAGTGATCTATTTAACGTGCTGATGGGAGGGAGAGCATGGTGATTGAATTCTCTGAGAACAAAACTGGAAGCCAGAAGATCATGAATTTCATCCCAGCTTACTCCCTTCATGGCCTTGGGAAAGTTGCTTGGGGCAAAATTTTCATGATTGGTTGCCGAAAAGTTAGTCACCTGGCCTGATTTTTTAGAGTTGTTGAGCAACCGTAGTGCTAATTGATTCCTCTGGAACATGTGTATGCTTAACAAATGCTTTTATTTAGATGCCTGTGGATTTAGGTGCCCAACTTAAGGCATTTAAGTTTGAAAATGTTAGATTTAACCACTGTGCTTCATTTCCCCATTTGTAAAATAGGAACAACACTACTGACCTCTCTCATTAAAGTGTTGTGAGGTCTTAGTATTTGTCTCTGCAGACGAAAAATGCTAATTATTAAAATTAACATATAATTTCATATTGGGATACTAGGCATGTGCGTAGAAAGTCCAGTCAACTCAGAGCCAGGCCTCACATTCCAAAAGGACCTCCAAGTGCAACATTTGTGTCACAGTGCCAAGATGTTGTGACATCCAGGCCCTGAAGCAGTCAGGTTTGTGAGGAGGAGGATACAGTTACATCATTCTTTTCTTGAAACTCAGAAGCTACAGCCTGCATCTGTGACCTAAGCTGCAGTATCTTTCTGTCAGCGTAACAACTGTTATACACACACTGAATAATTCAGAAAGGCCCCAGCTCATCTTTCTAGAGAACAGGTCAGTCTCTTCTCCTCAAATCCCAGAAGGGAGAGGAATGACTTTTTGCGGGAGAGATGGATGCACACCCCACACCTCCATGCACTTTAGAAACCATCACAGCCAGACATGGAGATTCATGTAGAGCAAGATAGGAGTTTACTCATTGAGATGGTCATGTCTCTGGCACCCTATCATCTTGTGGGGTAGGATGTGGTATGGGTAAAAGCAGGGCCGGCTCTAGCTTTTCTGCCGCCCCAGGCAGAAAAGAAGAGCGCCGCCCCCCCCAGCGGCGCCGACCGCAGCCCGAGCCCCCACCCCCGGGGGAGACGGAGAGCCGCCCGAGCCCCAGCCACGCGCCTGGCCCGCGGCCTTAGCCCCCGCCCCCCTCCTGAGCGGTGCAGCCCAGGCCCCCGAGCGGCGCTAGCCCCGCCCTCCTCCCAAGCGGCGCAGCCCGAGCCCCCGAGCGGCGCAAGCCCCGTCCCTCAGCGTCGCGGCCCCGCCCGAGCCCCCGCCCCCACCAACGGCGCGGCCCGCCTTAATCTCCACCACCCCCCAGCGGCGCGGCCGGCGCCGCCCCCTCCCAAGGCGCCGCCCCAAGCATGTGCTTGGTAGGCTGGTGCCTAGAGCCGGCCCTGGGTAAAAGAGTGTGAAAGGCCACAGTCAAAGGGGTGAGGGTGCATATGTGTGTGAGCACGTGTGCATGCCAAGAATGTGGAACTGTTTTGGGGGAACATCATAGTACTTCTATCTGCCCTTCCTTTCCCATCCCACCCCCCCTATATAGAGTGTCAGGAGGAGCGAGATGTTCCATTTCCCCTGGACTCAGGGGAGGGGAGAGGTGGTGACATGGTCTGCTCTTTCCCAGCAGGGGTCCAGATGATTCTGTAGAAGAAAAGGAACAGCCAGGGGATTCCCAGCTTGTACAAGTCACCTCTCAGGAAGTGCCAGTGCTGATGCACCACTGGTGGGAAGAGCTGGGAACCCTATAAATTCCCCAGTCAAGCACAAGCTTCTCCTGTTGCTCCCACTTCAGATTATCCCATCTGGTAAATCCTCATTTCATCAGGCAGTAAAAAGGCAGGAAGGGGAGTTCTGGGGGAGATAAACTCCTCCAACCCCAGTAGAGAGAGGGAAGGGGGAACTTTCCACCTCCTTGTATTTATCTATTCAGATTTATACTGCTCTGTGCAAAAGAACGCCTTCCCCCACCTCTGAGTGTCCTGGATGTCCTCTTCAAAATACAGCTCATAAAATAAACAGACTAGTAATTACTGGCAGACGAGAGGAGCCAGCCTCCATCTACTGGTAACTACATGGTACCAGGACTGCCTGTTGCAATAATATTTTAATAAGTGGCATAAGTGTTACCCCGCAGATGATTCCTTCCCCTCCACCCCCATCTCCCAGGGAGGCTGATTACATGAATTTTATGCCAGATTATAAAATATTCCTGTTACTTCTCCTATTCCCGTAAAGAGCATGAAAGGGGCAGGGCAGGGAGAGAAAGAAGCATAGCAACCAAAATTTTTTAGCACTCAAGACCAGATCCTCAAAGGTATTAGGCTCCTAATTCCTGTTGATTTCAATGGAAGTTAGGACCCTAGATACTTTTAAGGGCCTGGGTCTAAATTCTTACCTGCTCATTTCATTTGGAAAAGAGTCTTACATTTTTCCTTTTAAAATTTAACAGCGTCTTGGCTGGTGTGGCTGGGAACAATTGAAGCAGTGGCAAATCATAGGCGTAGTTTGACTTCTAGGTTTGGGGGGTGGTTCCAGTCAGGCCAATGGGGCCATGCTTGGGGTGTGGGGGACAAATTCTGTGCCTGCCCACAGGAGCGCCATTTCCATTTTGGGGAGGGGGCACAACTTTAACCGTGATTCCAGGGGCTACTTAGGCAACTGAAAACTCTAGTGTTTTTGCAGATTTTGTTTTCAGTCAGGGTGGATGTGGTCCACTCCTAATAATTGATGAGGAGGTGTCAATACCAAGAGAGGGAAAATTGCTTTTGTAGTGAGCCAGCCACTCCCAGTCCCTAGTCAACCCCAAATTAATGGTGTTAAGTTTGAAAATGAATTGCAGCTCTGCAGTTTCTCTTTGAAGTCTGTTTTTGACGTTTTTTTGTTGAAGGATGGCTACTTTAAAATCTGTTATTGAATGTCCAGGGAGATTGAAGTGTTCTCCTACTGGCTTTTGTATGTTACCATTCCTGATGTCTGATTTGTGTCCATTTATTCTTTTACATAAAGACTGTCCTGTTTGGCCAATGTACATGGAAGAGGGGCATTGCTGGCACATGATGGCATATATCACATTAGTAGATGTGCAGGTGAATGATGTGGTTGGGTTCTATGATGGTGTCGCTAGAGTAGATATGGGGACAGAGTTTGTTACAGGGATTGGTTCTTGGGTTAGTGTTTTTGTGGTGTGGTGTGTAGTTGCTGGTGAGTATTTGCTTCAGGTTTGGGGGCTGTCTGTAAGTGAGGACTGGCCTGCCTCCCAAGGGTGGGAGAGTGAGGGATCATTTTCCAGGATAAGTTGTATATCGTTGATGATGCGCTGGAGAGGTGTTAGTTGGGGGCTGTACGTGATGGCCAGTCGTCTTCTATTATTTTTCTTGTTGGGCCTGTCCTGTAGAAGGTGACTTCTGGGTACCTGTCTCACTCTGTCAGTCTGTTTCCTCACTTCCCCAGATGGGTATTGTAGTTTTAAGAATGCTTGATAAAGATCTTTTAAGTGTTTGTCTCGGTCTGAGGGATTGGAGCAAATGCAGTTGTATCTTACGCCTTGTCTATAGACAATGGATCATGTGATGTATCCTGGATGGAAGCTGGAGGCATGTAGGTAAGTATAGTGCTCAGTAGGTTTCCAGTAGAGGGTGGTGTTTATATGACCATCACTTATTTGCACTGTAATGTCTAGGAAGTGGATCTCTTGTGTGGACTGGTCCAGGCTGAGGTTGATGGTGGGGTGGAAATTGTTGAAATCCTAGTGGAATTCCTCAAGGGCCTCCTTCCCACATCCCGCATCCACCCTGACTGAATTGGCCTTGTCAACACTGGTTCTCCACTTGTAAGGCAACTCCCTTCTCTTCATGTGCCAGTATATTTATGCCTGTATATGTACTTTTCACTCCACGCATCTGAAGAAGTGGGTTTTTTACCCAAGAAAGCTTATGCCCAAATAAATCTGTTAGTCTTTAAGGTGCCACCGGACTCCTCATTCTTTCTTATCTTAATCATCTGTTATTCACTCTGTTTATAAACAAAATTCTGACTCCCTGCCTCAGGGGTTCAAGCTGGGAGCAGCACTCTCCTGTCTCCTCTACAGAACTCATTGCATTGCACACTCAGGGTATCTGCCTAAGGCTTGAAGTTTGTGGGGGCAATGCACTTGCATGCCCCTCCCCCAAATTCCACCTATAAGCAGCATAGGGACATAGATCATCTCTCCTGCTTCTTGTAATGGCCTCAGGACTTGAATCTCAGGGCTGGTCTACACACAGATTTTGTACTGCTATAACTAGATCCGTTTAGGAACTGGTATAGTTAAAGTACAACCCCCTAGTGTGGATGTGGTTATACAAGCACCTTGGTACCAGTATTGATCTAGCTGATTCCCCTAGAATTATGAGATGTCACTTACAAAACTCTGTGTGCAGACCAGTCCTCAACAGGAGTCACTGTGAGGAATGGCACAGAATACTGCATGCGGGAAGGCTTTTATATACTCCCAGCCTTTCCCAACAAGGTTCCCTGGAGGGAAAGATGAAGGAGTGCAGGCTGTGGAATGCCCAGAGCTACTTTTGTCTGAGTAGGAAGGAGTCATTCTAGGGCAGGGTTTCTCAAGCTGTGAGTAGGGACCCAAAATTGGATTGCCACAATGTTTCAAAGGGTCCCATGGCAGCTTCAATGGCTCCTGTCCCACAGGACTAGCTGGGCTCACTTCCCTATTCCAGGCACTGCAACCTCTGGGGTCCCAGCACCACTCAGCTTTGGCCCAGCTGTCATGATGCCAGCACAGGAGCTGCAGGAGCTGCCATTGTGGGGTGAGTGGTGGGCAGGACTCAACTCCCCTGCAGGGGCTGGATACAATGGAAACCAGCCAGGGCCTCCTCCCCCAGATTATTTACTGGGTTGTGACAGGTCATAAACATTTATAAATGGATCCTGAGCCCAAAGAGGTTGAGAAGCACTGCTGTAGGGAATGGCATGGGAGTTCTGCCTGTGGGGAGCTCAGTACGTAGGGAATGATGTAGGAGCATGGGTGATGTGGGAACTCTTAGCTACTCTCATCCTAGCCTCTCCTAGCAGGTGGCAATATGAGGAATGGCAAAGGAAAGCTGGCAACATGAGAGCACTCAGCCATTCTAGTCACAGCCTCCCTTAGCAGGAGCTACTATAAGAAATAATGCAGGAGGGCTGCTAAAGGCAAATCAAATCAAAGGCTGTCCTCACTGTCAAAAACAATGTGTTGCATAGGCACTGACTCCTTGGGTGCTCCGGGGCTGAAAAAAAGTTGTGTGCTCAGCTCCTACCCCTCCCCCCGCCTCCTGCCCACTGGCAGGCCCTGCCAATCAGCTCCTCCCTCTCCCTTCCAGCACCTCCACACCCACCGTGGTCAGCTGCTCAGCAGCATGCAGGAGGCACTGGGGGGGAGGGAGAGGAGCGGGGGCAGGAAGAGGCAGGGGAGCAGGCAGAATAGGGCAGGGACGGGCACTTGGGGGAAGGGGTGGAGTGAGGGCAGGGCCCAGGATGGAGCAGGAGTCAAGCATTCCCCAGGAACTCAGGATGTTGGCACCTCTGGTGTGTTTTTTACATTGTTAGTGATCTCCCTGTAAGATCCTAGCAGAGACAACGCACAGGTGGCTTTACCTCAGTTTAGCTAGTTGAGGTCAACACTGTACCCCTCCCATACACATACATCTGGGGTAACCTCGCCTAGCTACCCTGAGGTACAAATCAAAATGCCTTGTCTCCACTAGGATTTTATGCTGAGAAGGCTAACTCGATATAACCACACACCTCTTGTGGGCCGTGAAAAAACAGTCTAAGGACACTTCATGCTGAGGGAATGCCCCTCAGCCACGTGCTCTGCTGAGGACTCAGTACCCTGTCATCCTTTCCCTTGCCCCATTTCACAATACAGCTTTAGTCACTATCAGTTAAGATCCCTCCCTGTCTCCTTTGTTTGCCACTTCTTTGCATCTTCTGGTATCTCCAGGTTCCTCCCCTTACCTTTCAACTCTGACCATCTCAGCAGAACTAATCTGGATTGGGGGGGGGGGGCAGGAAGCAAATCAATCTCCCCAACCCAGCTATCACTTAAAGACAAAGCAGTGCTGGGATAGAACAAGGCTGAATGGATTCAGCCACAATGGGTAATGGCGTGACAGGTAGGTGACAGGAAGCAGTCAGAGCAGATGGAGGGGGAAGGTGCAAGTGGCTGTGTTCTAGGACTGTTTAAAGAGAAGAAGCATGCCAAACCTTCTTTCTGTCTCATTCTTTGCAACAGGGCCACTAGGTCACTTCCTTCTGGAAACTGCATCAACCTGCTGATCAAGGTACTACTGTTCCTATAACAACCACAATAACAAGATAAGTGACTCAGACAGATTGGCCAGCAACACCTGGGTTCTGTTTGTTACAGGCAATATATCTTTAAGAGCTATTTTGTTAGATAAATATTAAACTACCATACATCCGTGTAAGCTGCTGAATGCAGTTAGCACTGTAATACTGATACTCCTCATCCCATTGTAGACAAAGCTTGATGGGAGATATGATTGATCTCTACAAATACATCAGAAGGATAAAGACCAGGGAGGGAAAGGAGTTATTTAAATTAAGGAACAATGCTGGCACAAGAACACATGGATATAAACTGGCCATCAACAAGCTTAGGCTTGAAATTAGATGAGGATTTCTAACCATCCAAGGAGTGAAGTTCTGAAACAGTGTTCCAAGGGGAGCAGTGGGGGCAAAAATGCTAACTGGCTTCAAGACTGAACTTTATGAGTTTATGGAAGGGATGATAAGAGGAGTTTGCCTACAATGGCAGGTGGCCCGTTCACATCTGCTATTGGCAAATATCTCCACCAGACAGAGATGGGACACTATATGCAGGGGCGGCTCTAGGCACCAGCAAAACAAGCTGGTGCCTAGGGCGGCAAAATCTAGGGGGCGGCAAAAGGCTGGGGTCCCAGCTCATCCTGCCGCTGCGAGCCGAGGAGCGGCCCGTCCCCTGCAGCCGGGGTGGCAGGCTGGGTCGGCGGTCCTGCCGCAGTCATGCCTGCGGGAGGTTCACCGGAGCCCCGGGACGACTGGACCTGCCGCAGGCATGATTGCGGAGGGGGCGCTCGTCCCACGGCTCGGCTGGAGCTCCCGCAGGCATGACTGCGGCAGCTCAAGAGGAGCCGCCGGACCCGCGAACCGTCCGCAGCCGCGGGAGGTCCAGCCGAGCCACGCGGGACCAGCGGTCCCTCTGCAGTCATGCCCGCAGAGGCCCGCAGAGGTCCGCGGCTCCGGGGCACCTCCCCCGCATGACTGCTTGGGGCGGCCAAAAAGGTAGAGCCACCCCTGACTATATGGAGAGGGATGTGAATTACTACAGAGAATTCTTTCCAAGGCGGGTCTTGCCCACATGCTCAGGGTCTAACTGATTGTCATATTTGGGGTTGGGAAGGAATTTTCTCACAGCTCAGATTAGCAGAGACCCTGAGGTTTTTTCGTCTTCCTCTGCAGCATGAGGCATGAGTCACTTGCTGGTTTGAACTAGTGTAAATGGTGGATTCTCTGTAACTTGGAGTCCTTAAATCAAGATTTGAGAACTTCAGTAACTCAGCCAAAGGTTATGGGCCTGTTGCCAGAGCGGGTGGGTGAGGTTCTGTGGCCTGTGATGCCCAGGAAGTCAGACTAGATGATCATGATTATCCCTTCTGGCCTTAAAGTTTATAAGTTTGTGAGTCAAATGTGGGTCTTGATTCATAGACTGGGGCTCCTCCGGAAACTATCAAGATATAAAACTATAAGCCTTAATCTCATCTCACCGCAGTATAAATCATGTGTCACTCAGTTAAAGACAATTGAGGTACACCAGCGTAAAACTGGTAAAAGTGAGAGAAAAATCAGGACCTTTGAATTCATATGGATCCACTCAATGAGTGATGGAAAGAGAATACTAGTATTCATTTAGGTGGTGTTGTTCTCATTATACAGAGGGGGAAACTGAGGCACAGAGAAATTAGGTAACTTGCCTAATGCAATGTACTATATGAAGTGCCAGAGCTGGGACTAAAACCCATATAATCTGACTCCCACATCCATGCCTCCTCCTTTAGACCATACTGTCTTTCAGTAAACCAAGTAAATTAGTTTTGATATTAAATGAAGATTTAACGATTATATAACACCTTTCATCTCAAAGGATCCCAAAGCACTTTATAAATTTAAACTGATATATATATATTTTTAAAACGATGGGATAATTTGTACATGGGGTAGGAAGTAAGGAAAGTCTAGCAGAGCTAGCATGTGAGGGAGCACTAAAATGGTTATCATTCCATGTGAGAAATAGCCAGACACATTTGGAAAATATAGTCCAGCTGAGCTAAAACATTCTTATACTTCAGTAATGCTATGATCACTTATAACTTATTCAAGCTGTGATAAGATAATCAATTACATCTCATCAAGCACTGTGCCTGATGGCTTTAAAAAAGGGCGGTATAGAGTTATCACCATTAATAACATTTGTCATTATGTGTCTTACATTGAGAACAAATCAAACCCCAGCCTTCAGGGCATAAGATGATCACTAATCTCTAGGGGTCAGGAACTAACTCCCCTCCACACCATATAGAGCATTGTCATTGCAAAATTAGATAGGATCACTTTCAGGATGTGGCCTGTTTTTCAAAAGGCTGAGCACCAGAAGTTCCCAGAAGCAAGCATCCACCTGTGCTGACCTATCTGCAAGATCAGGGCCTATAATTCCAAAGCTACAGCCAGATCTTCCTCCAAAACCAATGCAGATGCCGTATAATACATATGTTGCATTTATATACTACCGTTCATCTGATGATCTCCTAGCACTTTGCATGCATTGGTTAACTAAGCCTTATGACCATCCTGGTACTGTAGACAACTAGTATTCTCATTTCACAGATGGGAAAACTCAGGCAGCAAGGGGTTAAGCCAGTTATCCAAACTCACAGAGCAAGTCAGTGGTAGAACTGGATCTCTTAGGCCCCATCCCTAAGAGCCATTAGACTACACTATCCTTGATGAGTGGATGCAGAGTTGGGTGAAAGATGCAGTGCCTTCATCCCACAGCTCGAGAGAAGGCCAGGATATGTAATGGGCACAATTTTTATTTTGATGAGAGTTTGTCTCGCTCTGTGGAGCAAACAAGGAAAGAGTGCGAGAATGCACAAATCAGTTTGCTTTAGATAAGTAAGCACAATGGGCAGTCTGATAAGCCTGATATATTAAAACCATTCACCAGCCAGCTATGCAAACAGTCTTGACTGTTTAGAGAGTCCACGTACAGCTTTGTATCAACTTTATTTTAGCTTGCAACATGGGGAGCCCAAATATAGCCAACGGTTTTCTAAGGAGAGAGATGCCAAATGCCACAGTGGGTCGTAAACTCCTGTTCCAGGCAAACTGCAGAAGATTGAGTCTCACTGGGCTAAGAAGGAAGAAGATAACCATATGTCCAGAAATGCTTCATGTGTTTGTGGTGCGAGGTCAGGGAATAGTGGATTTAGTTAAACAGGAAGAGGGGACAAGCTGTGTCTCAGCCAGTGCTGTGAAAAAGAAGAGATATCCTAATCTCCAGGGACTATTGTTACCACTGAGCTTTCACCATGTGGTATGGAAACATGAGCAGAAAGCAGCATGGTTGGGGACTCTTGCAGCTCTAAGTTTGGGAGCTGTGTCAGACTAACACTATCTTGCAATATCCTGGACAAATCTTATAGAATTAAGATAAACTTTATTGAATTAAATTAAATTGTACTCTATTAGGGTTAATATCTTTGGGGTCCATTGTATTTAAAATGCAATTGTGTATCTGTTATTGTGGCACTGTATATATGTTCTCTAATAGGGAGGGGGATGCTAATGTAATTCCTCCACTTAGCCCTTCAAAGCTACCCCTCTGGAGAGAGGTAAGCATATATTTATTCAAACTGGATTCTCTGGGGACCAACAGACAGGAAAGGATTTTTGGATAAATAGCCTGGTTTAAAACAGGCTCAGGGTCTTCTTCCGGATCCAGCAAACAGACAGGATCCTGGTCCACACAGAGGGCTGCAGCTGTGAAGAAAGGGTTGGAAGGACTGGGCTTGTCGAGTCCCCACAAGACCGTGTGCTTGTTCTGAGCTGAAGCTGTGAGGTGCTTGAAATCACAAGGAAACCCCTTGGATGGTTTATTGAAGGACTGCTCCTGCCAGAGAAGCCCATGGTAGGGTTGGGTTATCTCTGGTAAACTTATTAGCCTGTGTGTCGGTTTTTGTTTTTCATATATTTGCTCCAAAGTGCTTTTTACCTTTAAGAATAAAATAGGCTGCCTAAAAAGACCTGTGTGGTAACTTGCTACTCTGGGGAGTCACACTATTAATTGTCTCTGAAGAGAAAGCAAGCAGGAGTGCTTGGGCAACCTGTCTCTGCTGGGAATAACTCAGTGAAGGGAGGGAACTGTTCAAGCTGCAGATAACTGAGCTTAGAAGGGAGAGAGACTTGTGTCTTCACCTAAGAGAGGTGAGGGTCAGGGGAGCCAGCAGCCTGAGAGCTGGTGCCCTTCCTGGACTACTGAGGAGAAATACAGGTGCAGTTGCCCTGAACTGTGACAGTAGCTTTGTCTGGACTGGCCTTGCCTTTAAACACCTGGAACCCACTGGCTGGTTTTCAGGTCCAAACGTTGGGTTTGTCAGAGCTATGTTATTTCTAAGGAATCAACAGACCACCTCGGGTCGCCTAATGGAAGCGCCGGCCCTGATTCCGAGATCAAAAAGAGAGAGTTACATCATAACAGGATCTGAACTTTCAATAGAAGAAATTCATGCTGTTTCTAGGGAAGATTCTTTCTACCTAGGGAAGGAAGCATAATTATTTCTCTCAGTTCTGGAGATGTGTATGTTTCAATGTTCTCTCTCTTCCTCCTTCCCTCTTCTGTTGACCCAGCGTGGATTCATTCTTGGCTACAGGCTGTACTTGATGCTCAGATCTCTGCCATGCATGGCAAAGGAGTTAGGTTAAAGGACTTTTCTTTTGTAGACACAATTCAGCACTACCGTCAACTGTGAGCATTCCAAACCATGAGCTTGGCTTCCAAATCATGAGATTTTTTTAAAACTGGGTTATTCTTTGCCTTCTGGTTTTGAGCCTTTAGGGCTCACTCAGTTCACATATTCAAACTTTTCTCTGCAATCATAAGGACTATAAACTTACTCTCCTCTCTCTTTTATAAATGAAAGCTGAGATTCTCACATGATCACTTGCTTCCAGGAACCAGAAGCCTGATAAGAAAAACAAACAAACATAAATCACACAAGACTCACAGTAAGATGGCACAAGTTGGTAATAGCAGATCACAGGTACAGTATCTGCCCTCTCTACAGTGACAATCATTGGGAGCTGAAGCACAAAAAGATCCCAGGGACTGTGTGGAGTAACTGCAGTGTGTAAGGTTGTGGGTACGGCAGCAGAGGCCAAAGGTCATCCTCCATTTTGGAAGGAGGGGCAGTCAGCACTAGGCTGTGTTTAGAGTTATGTAATATTTCCATAAATATAACATGTGTTAATTACAAGTGCTCTGTGTTCTCACAAAGAGAACGCTGATTTTTAATAAAGGCTCTGGAGGCGATCCTGGCCATTACAGGCCAGTAAGCCTAACTTCAGTACCAGGCAAATTGGTTGAAACTATAGGAAATAATAGAATTATCAGACACATAGATGAACATGATATGTTGGGGAAGAGACAACACGGCTTTCATAAAAGGAAATCATGCCTCACCAATCTATTAGAATTCTTGGAAGGAGTCAACATATGGACAAGGGTGCTCCAGTGGATACAGTGTTCTTTGACAAGGTCCCACGCCAAAGGCTCTTAAGCAAACTAAGCAGTCATGGGATAAGAAGGAAGGTCCTCTCATGGATCAGTAACTGGTTAAAGGATAAGAAACAAAGGGTAGGAATAAATGGTCAGTTTTCACAATGAAGAGAGGCATATAGCAGGGTTACCCAAGGAACTGTACTGGGGCCTGTGCTGTTCAACATATTCATAAATGATCTAGAAAAGGGGGTGAACAATGAAGTGGCAAAATTTGCATATGATACTAAATTACTCAAGATAGTTAAGTCCAAAGCTGACTGCAGAGAGTTACAAAGGGATCTCACTATAGTGGATGAGTGGGCAACAAAATGGCAGATGAAATTCAATATTGATAGGGGCAAAGTAATGCGTATTGGAAAACATAATCCCAACTATAGGTACAAAATGATGGGGTCTAAATTAGCTGTTATCACTCAAGAAAGATCTTGGAGTCATCATGGATAGTTCTGCTCAATGTACAGCAGCAGCCAAAAAAAGTGAACAGAATATTAGGAACGATTAGGAAAAGGATAGACAATAAGACAGAAAATAACATCATGCCATTATATAAATCCATGGTACACCCACATACCTGGTATACTGTGTACAGTTTTGGTCACTCCATCTCAAAAAAAGATGTATTAGAATTGGAAAAAGTAGTTTGGTGAAAAATAATTACAGGTATGGAACAGCTTGAGGAGATATTAAAAAGACTGGGACTATTTAGCTTAGAAAAGAGATGACTAAGGGGGGATATGATAGATGTCTATAAAACCATGAATGGTGTGGAAAAAGTGAATAGGGAAGTGTTATTTACCCCTTCACATAACATAAGAACTAGGGGTCACCCAATGAAATTAATAGGCAACAAGATTAAAACAAATAGAAGGAAGTACTTCTTCATACAACGCACAGTCAACCTGTGTAACTCATTGCCAGGGAATGTTGTGAAGGCCAAAAGTATAATTGGGTTAAAAAAAGAATTAGATAACTTCATGGAGGATAGGTCCATCAGTGGCTGTTAGCCAAAATGGTCAGGGATGCAACCCCAAACTCTGGGTGTCCCTAAACTTCCAACTGCCAGAATCAGGGACTGGACAACAGGGGATGGATCACTTGATAGCTGCCCTGTTCTGTTCATTCCCTCTGAGCCATCTGGATTTAGCCACCGTCAGAAGATAGGATACTGAGCTCAACGGCCCATTGGTCTGACCCAGTATGGCCATACTTAAACTCTTATGAATAATACAGGGATAAAGTCAGAGGACTAACAGCAGGTGAGGGGTTTTAGGCATATTCTACAGGATGCGATGGTGCCCAGCCTGTAATACACTGTACAGAGACTCCAGTTACCAGCCTGTAGGAAGAGGAAGAATTAAGCTTGGATCCACAAACACAAGCAGAAGTTCAGGAAATATATCAAATATCTGTCAAGCTGCAGTATGCAGTTCTCACACCCCTAAGATTCCAGCACATTTGTGTAAAGAGGAAACAGACACCACAGATGTATCTGAGATTGAGCTACACTGTATTTTAAAGGACAGCAGTGAATACATACCTGACAACAGCTGAAAGCTATTAGAGACATTTGGGGAAAAGAACTGATGCACACCTTTTAACTCCAGAAATACACCTGGTGGGGAGAGCTTTTGGGAGAAACAGGGAAAACCTGGTCAATATTTTGCTTATAAAATAGGAACTGACCAAAATAATAATAATTAATAATAATAATATTTGAATGGCTAAATAATAGCTGACACTGTACAACAGTGGTTCTCAATCAGGAGTACACGTACCTCTGGGAATACACAGAGGTCTTCCAGGGGATACCTCAACTCATCTAGATATTTGCCTAGTTTTACAACAAGCTACATAAAAAGCACTAGCAAAGCCAGTACAAACTAAAATTGTATACAGACAATGACTTGTTTATACTGGTCTATATACTATAATCTGAAATGTAAGTACAATATTTATATTCCAATTGATTTATTTTATAGTTATATGGTAAAATTGAGAGAGTAAGCAATTTTTCAGTAATGTGCTGTGACACTTTTGTATTTTTATGTCCGGTTTTGTAAGCAAGTAGTTTTTAACTGAGGTGAAATTGGGGGTATGCAAGACAAATCAGACTCGTGAAAGGGGTACAGTAGTCTGGAAGGGTTGAGAACCACTGCTGTACAACACACACATAAAGACAGTTGAGTTTACAATCTAATGGAGACTTCTAGCAGGCAGGAAATAACAGACACACCACCTGCTTTACAGCAAGTGGCAAATGATAATCATGGTCCCTGGGGAGGGAAACAGAACTGCATCACTACTGCCTTCGTCCCCATCTCAAGGGGGTCTTCTACCCCTGTAAGAATCAGGAGGAGAGCAGTGCAGGCTTCTTGGAAGTCTCCTCACCATGCATGTCTCTCACTGGGAGTGTGCAGTCTGTTACTTTTTGCTCAGCAGATCCCTCCTCCTTTAAAGAAGTGAAAGAATCTTAGCAGCCTCTTCTCTCCCTTTCTCCTCCCTCTTGTCTAGTCAGTCAGGTATAGAGGGGAGTGACTTGGTTTTTTTTTCCTTTTCAAGGAGTTGGGTTTCACTTCCTGTCGCCAGATCTCCTCCTTTGTCTCTTCCTGCCTGTCTGGTCCTGAAGGGCACACCTAAGGTGCAGGCAGAGAAGGGGTTAAAGGTGGATGTGGCTCAGAGGAAAGGGAAACACCCTACACTGCTAGGCTCTGAGTCAGTTTCACCTGAAACTCTACAGGTGGTGGAGAGGAAAACAGAGACCAGGCACACGGAGTGGCTACTAGAGTGGGGGAAAGGGAAGTGGGACCTATGCAGTAGGAAGGGGGGAAAGTCAGACAAAGCTGTAGGAACCCGGGCTGGAGGCCCCTACCTCAGCTACCAAGCAGGTAGAGGACTGGGCTGAACTCAACAAAGAAGAACCCGGAGGCGTCACACCTCCACCTGGGACCTAGTGTCGGAGCAGAACATCCGGGTCCGCCGCGCTTGGCAAGGTGGGTTTTATATTCGTGATGCTTCGCTACTAAGTTTAAATGGGGGCCCAAGGAACGGAAAACCGGGGGAGGGGGGTTGAAATATGACCCCTCTCCTCCGAGTGTGTTTTAAAGAGCCAGCCAGGGCAACGGTTACTTTGTCAGCCTTTTAACTTGTCTTCTCTCACCTCCGCTCTTCCCGCCCCACCCAGGAAGACCAGAGCTTGGAGACGGAGAGAAAAGACCCGAGTTAAGATGGCCAGCGGCAGAGCCCTGCTCCAGGCTGGCCTCCTGATCCAGCTGCTGACGGCTGCCGTTCTGGGTCAGGAGGGAGGAGAGGAGGGAGCGTCCTTCGGCGAAACCTGCCTGGCCCATTTCACTGCAGGGATTCCTGAGTTCGTGCTGGACACTGATGCCTCGGTGCACAATGGGGCCACCTTCCTGCCCTCCCCCCCGGTTCATCGGGGCAAGGACTGCGTGCGGGCTTGCTGCAAGGAGCCTGCGTGCAACCTGGCCCTGGTGGAACAGACCCCAGACGGGAGGGAAGACCGCATCCAAGCCTGCTTCCTCATGGACTGCCTCTACGAACAAGCTTTTGTCTGCAAGTTTGCCAGGAAGATGGGCTTTCTCAACTACGTCAAGAAGGACGTGTACGATGCCTACCTGAACGTCCGGGAGCAAGGACATGGTGGTGAGCAGACACAATAAGCGTGTGATTGAACTCAGGGTTGGGTGTGTTCATTTCAGTCCGCCTGGGTCCTCCTCTCCCCCTTCCATTGTAAACGAGCTGGCTGCGTTGTCAAATACTTGGAGTAAGGGTCTGAGAGTTAAGGTTCTGCCGCTAGTCTACTCCTCAACGTCAGTCGGATGTCTTAAAAACTCCGTGCCTCAGTTTACCCAGAAGGAGAAATGGGGTAATACAGTACTTCTCTGAAGGGGCTTAATAATTAACTGAGTGCCAAAAATAGTCTTGGGGTAGTACAAAAATAGAGTAAGATGTGGTCCTTCCCACAAGGAATTTAAAATAGAAACTTGAAATCACATTCAGTCTAAATATTGTAATGTTTTTAGCCATGGTTCACTAATAGCTGAATTGTGAAGGGGCTGGAGGCAGTGAGGGGGTTCTCAGGTATGGAATCCACTTCCCCTCTTGGTGTGCCAAGGTCTGGATCTGCTCAGGTGGCAAGGCCTTTGTTTTGCTAGGCTTTTGGCTTTTTGTGGGCAGGAATGAATTAGTATTTGGATGGGTTGGATGTGAGAACTTGAGTTTTTTTAATGGGTTTCAGGGAGTCTTTTATTTGGATGTTTGGATCATAACTATTTAAGTGAAAACTTCATAAAGGTTGCATCTGTGTGTAGGGCACTGGATGGGAAGCACTTTCAGAAAGTAAAATCACCTGTAGTTGACCTCTTGTAAAGCATTTTGAAGTCTCCGGCTGAAAGGTACTGTAGACGTGCAAAGTATTAAGAAATATAGCTATGGGTCTGGCACTAACTTTTCTCCTCGTCACCCCCTGAAATGTCTTGCAGTACTGGAGCCTGTTTTGTAGTTGGATCAGGTCTCTGGTCACTACTGGCTTTTTGAATCTATGTGGTTTGGACCCAACAAGTTGGTAGGTTACAAGAGGCTGTTCTGAGGTTATTTGAATATGCTGATCTTCTTTTTCTCCCCTCCCAAAACAGCTGTGGGTTGGAGTGAGGGTTCTATTAAGAGTACCAGCTTCTAAGGACACCAGTGTGGAAGGTTTATGGGCAGGTA
Organism: Mauremys reevesii; assembly: GCF_016161935.1. NCBI lineage: Eukaryota > Metazoa > Chordata > Testudines > Geoemydidae > Mauremys > Mauremys reevesii. The sequence goes on from NC_052626.1 coordinate 59,920,846, forward strand.
GTCATAGGCTCTCCTGGGTGAGATGAGAGGTCTCTGATGCCATGATTTCTATGGGAAGTTGTAAGAATACCAAAAAGACCCCATGTGCTGGAAACATAATTCAAGAGCAGGGAAATGTGGAATTGATTAGTTCTGTTATTTATAGAAGACAACACAGAGGAGGGAGTTCAAGGGGGTGTAGCTACCCAAACAACTCCTAATAATCCTCCCATGCTGAGCCTTGAATGTTACTGCCTCTCACCACTTCTCTCACACCACTGCTAGGATGTGCATCTCCTCTCATTGTAATAAGTCTCTTGCTCATCTCTGCTGGATCTCTCCTATGCCTTGATTGTAGGCTGAGGTCCTCCTTCTCAAAAACAAAGATGAGTTAAACCCGTTACTCTGTAACCGATATCCTACAAACCAAGGTGTGGGGCACAGACATAAAAGTTAGTTAAGATTAAAATGTTATGTTCTACCCCAGGGGTCGGCAACCTTTCAGAAGTGGTGTGACGAGACTTCATTTATTCAATCTAATTTAAGGTTTCACGTGCCAGTAATACATTTTAATGTTTTTAGAAGGTCTCTTTCTACAAGTCTATAATATATAACTAAACTGTTGTTGTATGTAAAGTAAATGAGGTTTTTAAAATGTTTAAGAAGCTTCATTTAAAATTAAATTTAAATATAGAGCCCCCTGGACCTGGGCAGTGTGAGTGCCACTGAAAATCAGTTTGTGTTCCGCCTTTGGCACACGTGCCATAGGTTGCCTACCCCTGTTCTATCCTCTTTCCCTCTGCACTTAAGTCTCGTTTGTTCAACAAATTTATCCCAAAATAAGCAATGCCAGAAGCCTCACTCTATGGTAGTTCAGAAATCACAGAACAATGCATTCTGGGATCTCTCCACTGCCACAGGAAGTACTAAGGAGACTAATCAGAGGAGAGAAAATCATTGAAAGGTTCTGTTGGGAATGCCACCCAAAACCTGCTTAATAGGGTGTTCAGCTCCTCTCCCAGGCTGGATTTACACCACATGGATGTTGGAAAGATTCATTCCATCCAGCATCCCCTGTCTTCATTTCCTTCTTGTACAGTACTTGTGACAGCATACCATAGCACAGAAACCAGGAAGTTTGCAATTCCTATTTTCTCAGCATCCTAGTGAGACAACTTTTGTTAAACTACAATGCTGATGACACTCTTGTATGGAAAGCATGTTTTCCTCCTCTTAAACAAGTTTTTAACTTGCAGCAAAACCTTTGCAGTTTACCTTATGTGAAACAGAAGGGTTGCTGAGAAGAGATGCAGGATGATTACTGACAAACATTCCAAGCCTGAGAAGAGGGGTGAAAAATAAAGGATAGCCAATCAAACTATATTAGATGGTCTCTAGTTTATAGTAGGATTGTTTGGACATTCTAGAACTTTTGGTTCAGAGCCAAAAAATATTCCACAGTATGATGACATAACTAGGTCAGCGGAAGAGGAATTCAGCATAGACTAAAGGGCATGTTTTAGCAGGAGAGGTGAGTGCATCACTTCCCCTGTATGGGAGAGAGGAGCAAGTTTGCAAGGGTATATTTCCAGGATAGCAGATTGCCTCTAGGCAATGGCTGCACCCTGCTGGAAATTAGTCATTTTTACTTTAAGAGCTTTTGGGGAAGCTATCATATTATTATTATTATTTATTAGTAATAATAATTATTAATAATATTAGTGTGTCCGGTTTTTGATAGGAACCCCCAGTTGAAAAGAGACCCTGTTGGCTCCAGTCAGCACTGCTGACCGGGCTGTTAAAAGTCTGATTGGCGGCACAGTGGGGCTAAGGCAGGCTCCCTTGCTCCATGCAGCTCCTGGAAGCATGTCTGGCTCCTAGGTGCAGGGGTAATCAGGGAAGCTCTGCGCACTGCACCTCCCACCCCTCAGAGCTGGCTCTGCAGCTCCCATTGGCTGGCCAATGGGAGCTGTGGGGGTGGCATGGACATGGGCAGCGCGCAGAGCACCCTGGCCCCTCCACCTAGGGGCTGCAGGGATGTACCAGCTGCTTCCGGGAGCTGCATGGAGGCAGGGAGCCTGCCTTAGCCCAGCTATGCCACCGACTCAGAGCTGCCGGAGGTAAGTGCCGCCCTTCTGGAGACCGTGCCCTGATCTCCCTCCCGCACCCCAATCTCCTTCCCCAGGTTGGAACCCCATCCCACACCCTAACTCCCTTCCAGAGCCCTCACCCCCTCCTGCATCTCGACCCCCTGCCCCAGCCCTGAGCCCTCTCCCGCACCTTAACTCCCTCCCAGAGCCTGCACCTCAGCCCAGAGCCCCTTCCTGGAGCCTGCACCCAACCCCCAGCCCCTGCTCTGAGCCCCTTCCTGCACCCCGAGCCCCTCATCCCCACCCCAGAGCCCGCACCCCCTGCCCAAGCCCTGAGTCTGCTCCTGCCCTCTGAACCCCTTGGCAGCAGCCCAGAGCCCCCTTCTGCACCCCAAACTCCTTATTGCTGGCCCCACCCCAGAGCCTGCACCCTCAGCCAGAGCCCTCACCCTCTGCCCCAGCCCAGTGAAACTGAGTGAGGGTTGGGGAGAGCGAGCAACGGTGGGAGGGGGAATGGAGTGAGTGGGGGTGGGGCCTCAGAGAAGGGGTGGGGGTGTTCAGTTTTGTGCTATTAGAAAGTTGGCAACTCTAAATAATACTGACATTCCCGGTTTAGTCTTGCAGTAGGGACTAGACAGACCATACAGTCTTCACAAGTTGTACTACAGTTATCATGCTAACGCTCCAGGATGCAGCACTGCTTGCGACTACACGCTATTGCCAGCCCCCAAGCATGTAAAAATCATGAGTCAGGCCCTAATAAAATCAGGAGACTGATGTAAAAATCATGAGATTTTAAAAACATATTTGGGGGTCTCTTTTTTCTGGATTCTGAGCCTTTACTAAGCATTTGGGTTATGTTTTTCTAGTCTCCCCCCCGCCCCCCACCTCCTTACAATAATGAAGGTGAGAAACTTTTCAAAATGAAAGCTGCATTTCTCCTGCCATCTTGTGATTCCTGCAGCTGGGACTTTTAGAAAAAACACCAAAATCATGAAACTCAGGATAAAATTGCAAGCGTTGGTAACACTGAGTCTAAAATATAACTTTGGGGTCTCATCTAAGAGTGTTTTCACTGTGCTAGGGGGATGCTCTGGTTTAAGTAGGTCCCCTATCAAGGCAACAATCAGCCCATGTGTCAGAGGGAGCAGATTATAACTGTTCTCCTGAGTCTCTGGTCATACTATTGTCCTTGAAGGCACAGCATGTGTTCCTCTGCCATTTCAAGCACAAACTTTGTTCTAAGGTTTCTCTCTGGCTCTCAAGGCAGGGCTCACTGTGAGTTTTACTGGCAATAACAGCATGCAAAGTTTAAATAACTACTACATAGGTTTATTCTGGATCTAGGCAAACCAGTTTGGGAGTGGAAAATAACTTCCCTGAACCTTAGCCCATTTCTAGAACTGAATCTTTTGTTAATATTGTGAAATACTTGGTTACACTTGATATGCTTCAAGTTTGTGGCTCATGACTGTTAACCTGCAGGACTCTGGAAATGCCTGTTCTCACCAAATTTCCAACCCAGATTTGCAGATTCAAGGTTCAGCTATGTATCCAAACTGCAGGCTACTTCTCTGAGGTGACACCCAGCCCAGATGCTCTGGACTAGCTTCCATTTTGTAATAAATACAGCACAGCTATGCCTATCTAACAGGGCCCTCTCTCCTGCCTCTAGTGAATAACCTTATGTGAGATACATCATGCTCCCATAATGGAGTCTGCTGGCTTCTACAAGCCAGACTGCTCATTAAGCCTGTTGCCTAAGGCATTTTTTTTTTGTTTTTTTGGTTTTTTTAGCTGAAAGTGCCCCTGCATCAGGTGGGGCGGCTGCTCTATAATTAAAGGTGCAGTACACAGATTGACCTCTACACACACTCGCATGGTCACTGTTGATTGACCATGCTGGGAGCAGTGAATCTGACTGAGGTCCTGCATGTTTTGAGACTCAAACCATGCTAGCAAATTGATCCCAAATTAATGAAACCAGCAAAAACAAAGATCAGCAGAAGAACCTTCCCCTGGGAATCCTCTCTAAGCTTCAAGGAAATAATGTTTGCCTCTTACAAACCCTGAGCGGTGTGGCAAGCTGCTTTATTCTAAAGCAGTGACCCCCTGAGAAACACTTCAGCTGGAGTGAACAAGGCGGAAGCACTGGGGGTCCTGTTGGGTTGCCCCCATGGTTATGAGATTGGCTTGAACTGCAGTGAGCACCCTTTTAAAAACTCTTATGGAAAAATCCTTAATAGGTTCTCATTCGGTAATAACTTTTCTTCAGAACTTTTAAATCAACCTTTATAATGCTCCTATAGTGAGGATCGTTCTCTATTAATTATATGTTTTTTATAATAACTCTGTTTCATCTCTGATATGGTCAATAGGTGGTATTCCTAAGAGATTGCTTCCAAACAAGGAAATATTGCATTTTCCCTCTCTCCCACCCATTTTGATTTGTATTCCCCCACCTCCTTCAGAAGCATGTTTTTTCCTTAGAGAAATTCAACTCCCTTCTATCTGGCAACCTCAATGTTTCCATTCATGACATTGGAGTGTTACTATGAAAAGAGAATTACTGTATTAATGGGGGAGGCTGAATAAACACTCTCAGGAAATTATTTGCTTCTGAGTACCTTCCTTGGGGAAGTGATGAAAGATCAGTGTACTTTGTATGGGGAGTGTTGGTTTAGCAGTGGTATACAACTTCGTTGTTGGTCCCTGCCTGGTTATGTGTATAAAACTACCTTACTAGTCTGTTTTTCAACATGTTTGTTTGGGTGGCTTTTGACTCTTTAAGATTTTCTAGTGAGAAAACTTCCTAATTCTGATCAGTACAGATTTCAAATTGTTTTCAGGTATCTCTTTAAATACTGCTTTATAATCTCAGTATTGACAGTCTCACACTTTCAGAAATCATGAGACTGGCTTATTATTATTTTAATGAAAGCTGAGATTCTCACACAACTGCCAAGTATCAGAGGGGTAGCCGTGTTAGTCTGAATCTGTAAAAGCTGCAAAGAGTCCTGTGGCACCTTATAGACTAACAGACGTATTGGAGCATGAGCTTTCGTGGGTGAATACCCACTTTGTCGGATGCCCACAAAAGCTCATGCTCCAATACGTCTGTTAGTCTATAAGGTGCCATAGGACTCTTTGCTCACATAACTGCATGCCTACATGAGGCTGGACCTTTTGGAAAAACATCAGATATCATGAGACTCATAAAATCATGAAAGTTGACAACATTTTAATCACCTTGTTTATGTACATTTTACTGAAACTTTCTATACTCAAAAGAGCACTAAAAATCCAGGCTGTTTTTCCTTTTTAATGGAGACTTTTTGAAGATGTAAGTATCAAATTCTCTTAACTTTGTGGAGTTCTGTTTGCTGATGGGTTCACATAGGAAAATTACCTTCCAAAAGCAACGTCCTGTTGTTGAGGTTTGTCCGAGTCCAGGGAGCATTTGGTTGTAAAGATGAGCTGGATAACGATTTCAAAGCAAACACAAATTCTAAGAGAGAATTTCACCCAGCTGCAGGTGAAGAATGTACAGCTCGTAGGAGTGCCAGTTAGAGCCAGTTCCTACTTGAATGATCTGGGTGGACATTAAGGGTGCTCTCTAAATAAATAAATAAACCTGTTTTTTGTGTTCCTGAAGATGTTGAGTAGTCACAAGTCTAGTTAAGGTCCATGGAGGAAGGAAGAAGATTCTCAGGACCCTGAAAACCAGACTCTGAATGTTTGGTAAAATTCCTTCAGTCCTTGGTAGAGACTTTGCTTGTGTGCAAGTGATTGGCCTTTTTTTTTGGATGGGGACGGTGATGGGGGGACTTACTGAATCCTAGAGATGGAATCTAGAACTGAACTGACCTGTTAGTCAGGGTGACCCAAAGAGGAAAAAATGCTGCTGCTCTACCCAGAATCCTGGGGGAGAGGGATATAAGTCCTAAACTGATCAGCAGTGAAATATTTGGCATGTGAATGGCCTTCATTAGATTTCTTGGAAGCCATGCGATCCCTGGCAAATGCAAAGCCCAAATGGCTGTGCAGGGAAAATGAATCCTTCTTCCTCGCCCTGCAAACAAACCAAACCCTGACAACTCATCACATAGCAGCTGGAGCCTCCTGTCTGTCCCTACTCAGGCCTTCGATCCACAGAGTGGCAGATCTCCCTGCAGTGCCTTTGCCAAGCCAACATGCCTCTCCTCCCAAGGGGAGATCTCCTCGTGCAGCCTCCTGCCCGCCCCAACCTCAGCCTGTGAAATAGCCCCACAGCATTTCCACAGTGTTTAGAGCTTTTCTGTTCGTGTGGCGGGAGTTCAGTACCTGGCCTGAGTGCTACACTCTGGGTGTCTGGGCACTACACTGAGTGCCCTTAAGCTGGCTGGTTTATAAGTAGCAGCCCATGCTTTTCCAGAGGTCATTTAAGATTCTCATTCATTGTGGAAACATGTAGAAATGCCAGCTGAAAATACCTTGACTTGTTGCAAGTTCATAGCCCGTTTCCATGGATATGGTCCTGTAGGCAACTAATTCGTCTTTGACTACTAGCGGTAAATATGCCCAATGGCTTGTGATGGGATGTTAGATGGGGTGGGATCTGAGTTACTACAGAGAACTCTTTCCTGGGTGTCTGGCTGGTGAGTCTTGCCCACATGCTCAGGGTTCAGCTGATTGCCATATTTGGGGTCGGGAAGGAATTTTCCTCCAGGGCAGATTGGCAGAAGCCCTGGGGGTTTTCGCCTTCCTCTGCAGCGTGGGGCATGGGTCACTTGCTGGAAGATTCTCTGCACCTTGAAGCCTTTAAACCATGATTTGAGGACTTCAATGGCTCAGAGACAGGTTTGATATAGGAGTGGGTGGGTGAGATTCTGTGGCATGCATTGTGCAGGAGGTCAGACTAGATGATCATAATGGTCCCTTCTGACCTTAAAGTCTATGAGTCTATCCTAATGCTTACTTATAGATGTGTCATGGTATCAACCAGACCTTTATGTTGACAGGGGAGGTGGTGGGAAATAGTCTTCAAAATAAGTGTGTCCAATTCATACGGTGTGCATGGGAGGACTGGCAGTGACATGCCTCTTATTCAGTGGCTTTAAGTGCTGTGTGCGGGGTATGCGGTGGTGCTGTTTTGTGTACAGCTTGTAAATGAAATGCCAGTTCTAATTGTACATGGGGACCTGTGCTGTTGAAGTGGCTGTGCACCATTATCTATTCCTTGACAGCCTTCATGTCTCTGGGGGAATGATAGTTGCTAGAATAAACTAAATTGTTCAGTTGGAAAGACTCGGCTCTTCTGGTATGGAGCCCAGTGTAAAGTTCTGTAGGTGGCTGTGTCTCCTGCCAGCACAGAAGGACCCTGGTGCACTCCCACAACATGAACATAAGAATGGCTATACTGGATCAGGCCAAAGATCCATCTAACCCAGTATCTTGTCTTCCGACAGTGGCCAATGCTAGGTGCCCCAGAGGGAATGAACAGAACAGGTAATCATCAAGTGATCCATCCCCTGTCGCCCATTCCCAGCTTTTGACACCATCCCTGCCCAACCTGGCTAATAACTCAAAAATCTTTTTGCCTTATGATACAAATATATTCATCTCAGCTACCTTTGTTCAGTCTAGCTGAGAGTCCAATATATTTTACATATGACTTGTTAATGGGGAATCATCAACCAGTGGGGGTGTTTCTGATGGTTCCCACAAGTACCAGTTCTCAGCCCAATACTATTTAATAATGTACAATCAATTTGGAGGCACCTAGAGGATAATAGGGTGCTAAATAATAACCAACATGGAATTGTCAAGAACAGATCATGCCAAACCAACCTAATTTCCATCTTTGGCAGGGCTACTGGCCTAGTGGATAGAGGAGAAGCAGTAGACTCACAGAACTGGAAGGGACATCGAGAGGTTATCTAGTCCAGTCCCCTGCACTCAAGGCAGGACTAAATATTATCTAGACCATCCCTGACAGGGGTTTGTCCAACTTGCTTTTAAAAATCCCCAATGATGGAGATTCCACAATCTCCCTAGGCAATTTATTCCAGTGCTTAACCACCCTGACAGTTAGGAAGCTTTTCCTAATGTCCAACCTAGACTGCCCTTGCTGCAATTTAAGCCTATGGCTTCTTGTCCTATCCTCAGAGGTTAAGAAGAACAAATTTTCTCCCTCTTCCTTGTAACAACCTTTTATGTACTTGAAAACTGTTATCATGTCCCCCCTCAGTCTTCTCTTCTCCAGACCAAACAAACCCAATTTTTTCAATCTTCCCTCATAGGTCATGTTTTCTAGACCTTTAATTATTTTTGTTGCTCTTCTCTGGACTTTCTCCGGTTTGTCCACATCTTTCCTGAAATGTGGCACCCAGAACTGGACACAATACAGTAGATGTGCTATATCTTGATTTTTTTTTTTAAGGAAGGCTTTTGATGCAGTCCCACATGATGTTCTCATAAGCAAACTAGGGAAATGTAGTCTAGATCAGTGCTTCTCAAGCTCTCTGATGTGGGGGACCGGCAATTTTTTTTCCAATGTGCCAGGGACCAGTGCCATATTATTATCCTATTCGACACTCTTATGAGGAAACTCGCCGCGGACCAGCAGCTGATGGCTCGCAGACCGCCACCGGTCTGTGGACCACCACTTTGAGAAGCACTGGTCTAGATTAAATTGCTACAACCTGGGTGAGACACTTCCCAGGGATACTCAGCCTTGTGGGGTACCTTGGTACCACCTGCCCTTAGCGTGAGGAAGCCTTGTCTGTACCCGCTGTGGGTCAGCACCTCGCCTCCACAGGCAATACAAGCACTCCCCCCTAGGCCTCACAGGCCCTGCTGTCACTTGACAGGTTAGCGATTAGCACATTCCGTCCCTGGTCCACTGGACCCTCCCAGCATTCATAGATTCACTGCTTCCAAAGACAGTAAAGCCCAGCTTACCAGTTCCACCACAGAGTACCGCTCTGCTGAACACACAGCACTTGGATGTTTACAGTGAAATCAAGTCTAGCAAACCAAATATTGCTCACCCAAAATGCTTGCAGCACTTTACAGCCAGGCTGGCTGTGTCCCTTCTTTCATGAGACAAGCCTGCTGTCATCTTGCCTCTGTGGTCAGGTTGCCAGGTGTCTTGTTTTTGACCAGAAAGTCTGGTCGAAAAGGGACCTGACAGTAGTACTGACCAGACACCAAAAGTCTGGTTACCTGAGTAACCGTCCACAGTCAACTTCTGCTGCCACTGGGAGAGTGGGAAGAGCAGCTGCTGCTGGAGCTGGAGAAGCTCTCAGGAACTGCCTGGCTCCAGCAAAGAGAGGTACCCATGGCCAGCGCCCAGGGAGAGGGATCCTGAAGTGTGTAATGTTTGAGGAGTGGGGCCGGTGGCTGGGCTCAGTGCCTTGGCCCCTCTCTCAGCCTCCTTTGTGCTTCACCCCTGGAGTGCTGCCCCCATCCTGCCCTAGTCGCCCCCTCCCCCAACCTCTGGATCATGGCTCTTCCTGCCCCAGTCACACACCCTAGAATGTGGCTTTCCCCTTGAACATTCTGCCCCGGTCACCCCTCCACCCCTAGAGCCCTGCTCAGCTGGTGGAGGGAGGGAGGTGGAGAAAGCAGTGAGTGATGGGGGGAGAGGCAGAGCAGGGAGAGGGCCTGAGGGGGAGAGGCGGGATGGGGTGGGGGAGGTTCCAGCGCTTAGTGTCCACTTTTCACAAATTAGAAAGTTGGCCACCCTACTCCTTGGTGAAGGACCCAGTGTGTTGCTTTGCACTCCATAGACCAGAACAATCTTTTGTCTGTAGTGATAAACTGTTTAGTCCTGTAGACTTCCTCTCCTTTTGCCTGTGGCTCCGTATGCAAATACATAATGAGGCATCTGATACACAAATGGCCAGGCAGGAAGCTAGGTCTTTGTTGCTTTCTGCCTGAAGGGAACATTTTGGAGATATGTCACCTCCTGCTGACCTTAGGGTTGCCAACTTTCTAATCACACAAAACCGAACACCCCTGCCCTGCCCCTTCCCCGAGGCCCCATCCCTGCTTGTTCTGTCCCCGCCCCGTCGCTCGCTCTCCCCCACCCTCCATCACTTTCAGCAGGCTGGGGTAGGGGTTTGGGGTTTGGGAGGGGGTGAGGGCTCTGGCTGGGGGTGCAGGATCTGAGGTGGGGCCAAGGATGAGAGGTTTGGGGGCAGGAGGGGTCTCCGAGCTGGGGCCAAGGAGTTTGGAGTGTGGGAGGAGGTGTGGGCTCCAGCTGGGGGTGAGGGCTCTGGGGTGGGGTGGGGGATGAGGGGTTTGGGGTGCAAGAGGGGGCTCAGGGCTGAGATAGGGGGTTTGGGGTGTGGGGGTCCAGGAGGTGCTTACTGCAACTTCCAGGAAGTGGCTGCCAGGTCCCTGCAGCCCCTAGACGCATGGGCAGCCAGTAAGGCTCTGTGCGCTGCCCTCGCATCTGCAGGCGCTTTCTCTGCAGCTCCCATTGGTCGCGGTTCCCAGCTGGCGCTCGGGGCACGGGCAGCGCATGGAGCCTCCCTGGCCGCCCATGTGCCTAGGGGCCACAGGTAGCAGGTGTCTGCTTCCAGGAGCCGTGTGGAGCTAGGGCAGGCATGGAACCTGCCTTAGCCCTGGGCCCCCGCTGTGCCACTGACCGGACTTTTAGTGGTCTGGTCAGTGATGTCGACCAGAGCCACAGGGGTCCCTTTTTGCTTGGACATTCTGGTCAAAAACCGGACACTTGGAAATCCTGTAGGGCTGCAATGGGTCCATTAATGGCCCACTCCTGAAACCCAAATACAAATCCATAGAGCACAACCACAGAAATGCGCACCTGTCCATATACCTATATAATTAAATCTGTAGAAACGGACTCCCACACCTACATGCAGATACACACATGTATTCTCTTGTACGCACCTAACATGCACTAACAAATATACTTCCACATTATTTAGTATTACAATTCTTGTTTAGTGCCTAGAGGCCTCAACTAAGCTCAAGGCTCCAGGGTGGTAGGTGCTGGACATACACGTAAAAAGAGAGAGTCTGCAACAAAGAGTTTATAATGTAGCTAGACAAAGACGGGGAGAAATGTGTGATACATTGGCTCTTCGCAATTACTAGTCAACACCATTCACTTTTTAAGAAGTAATACATTTCTTTTAGAGGTCCCTTCTCTTTTAAAAACTTGACATAAAACGTGTGTATTCATTTCATAACATCAATCTTTCTGTGTGCAAGCCAGCAAAAGGAATAAAAGTAAGTTAGGCTGCAAATTTCATTCACACAGGTATACGATATACACCCCTCCCTACACAAAGACAGTCTTACACATACAATGCATGCATGCACACACTTGCCTACACAGAGACACTTTTTCATATGCTTTCTCGGGACCCTAGTGGGGAGGCAGCACAGGAGTCCCAACAGGCCACAGGGCTCCAAGAGGGGCAGTCTCATTCTCCTCCCCTCCTCTTGAGCAGCAGCACTTGGAGACAGGGAGACGTTCCTCAAACTTCTGGGTGCTGGCGATGGGGTGACAGACCGTGGTTTGCCACAGGGCACACACCACAGCTTGAGCCTAGGTACAGGAGGAGTGCGAGGGGGAGAAGAGGGCTAGCAGCAGTGAGAGAAGCACACGCCACGACCCTTCAACAGCCGCCCGCTGAGCACTCGGGAGTCGTGCTAGTTCGTTCCCAAGGGGGCACTGGGTTTACAACTGGTTGAAAGACCAGACTCAAAGGGTACTTACCAGTGGTTCACTGTCCTACTAGGAGGGCGTATCTAGTGGGGTCCACCCGAGGTCTATCCCAAGTCTGTTACTAGTCAATAGTTTCATTAATGACTTGGATAATGGAGGGCAGACTATGCTTATAAAATTTGTGGATGACACTAAGCTGGGAGGGTTTGCAAGCACTTTGGAGGAAAGGATTAGAATTCAAAAGGACCCTGCCAGATTGGAGAATTGGTCTGAAATCTGCAAGATGAAATTCAGTAAAGACAAGCACAACGTAGTATACTTAGGAAGGAAAAATCAAATGCACAGCTATAAAATGGGGAGTAACTGAGTAGGTGGTAGTAATCCTGAAAAGGATTTATAGGTTATAGTGAATCACAAATTGAATATAAGCCAACAAGATGATGCAGTTGTGAAAAAGGCTAATATCATTCTGGGGAGTATTAATGAGAATGTCCTCTGTATTACAAGGGAGGTGGTTGTTCCTCTGTACTTGGCATTGGTGAGGCCTCAGCTGGAGTACTGTGTCCAGTTTTGGGTGTCACACTTTCAGAAAGATGTGGACAAATTAGAGAGAGTCCAAAAGAGAGCAACAAAAATGATAGGTTTAGAAAACATGATCTATGAGGAAAGGTTAAAAAATTGGGCATGTTTAGTCTTGAGAAAAGAAGATTGAGGGGGGGACCCAATAAGTCTTCAAATATGTTACGGGCCGTAATAAAGAGGATGGAGATCAGTTGTTCTCCGTGTCCACTGAAGGTAGGACAAAAAGTAATTGGCTTAATCTGCAGCAAGGGAGATTTAAGTTAGACATTAGGAAAAACATTCTAACTATAAGGATAGTTAAGTAGTGGAATAGGCTTCCAAGGGGGCTTTGCATAAACCATTTTTTAAAAGCCCCAAAGATGGGGATTCAAAATGCCTGTCAGATGGGGTGCCCAAGGTATGCTTGGTCCTGCTTCAGCATAGGGGAATGGCACTAGCTGACCTCCTGAGGTGCCTTCCAGCCCTACATTTTTATGAATGATTCTGATCAAAAATTCTGTGGAATAAGATGTAAAATCATTGCTGATGAGGATTGCAGTGACACAAAGACTGGAGTGGTAAGTTTGATTACAGGGATGTGTCACTTATACAGAGTGCTCTGGATGGCTTTTGTGCCCAGTTTTCTATCAAACATTTTAATACAGCCAAATGCAAGGTCTTACATCTAGGAACGTAGACTGGAAGCCATAATCGCAGGATGTGAGGTTTGGCAAGCAGTGGCCATGGAAAGAACTTGAGTGTCCACTGTAATTCTGTGGCTAAAAGGTTCATGTGATGCTTGGCTGTATCAACAGGATTGTTTAGTGGGGAGGTGATATAGAGTACTAGTAGGGTCTCACAAAGCTACTAGAATACTTTGTCCAGTTTTTGTGTCAACGCTCTAAAGGATTTTGGGAGGGGAAAAATAGGAGGCGGTTCAGAGAAGAGCTGCAAAGAATTGGGGTCTGGAAAATGCATCTCACAATGAGAGACTTAAGGAGATTGATTCCATTTGGTTTATTGAAGAGAGGGCCAAAAGGTGAGTTAATCATGGCTTAGAAGAATTTACTCAGGAAGAAGATGCCTAATGCCAGAGGGCTATTTAATCTAGTAGGCAAAAGGCACAGCAAGATCTAATGGCTGGAACTTGAATCCAGAAAAACTCAAATTGAAAATAAGGTGTAAGTTTTTTAATAGTGAAGATAATTAACCATTGGAATAATCTGGAGATTTGGTGGATTCTGATCCTCCCTCTATAGTAACCATTTATAGCACAGTATAAGGCTTTCATAGCTGGATTATAAATCAAGACTGGATGACTTCTTAAAATATGTGGTTGAATTTGAGTATACATTATTGGGCTTGATGCAAAAATTATTGGGTGAAGTTTTATGGCTTGCATTCTGTTTTTACTGGCCTGTTCCCATGATGAAGATTTACTTTTGCCTCCTACGTTTTCCAGAGTGACCTTTTGATCCAGATTGTGTTAGTGGTGCAAAGGGACGGGTGTGTGGTCCATGGGGTGGCATTTAAATGCCGTGCAAGATTTTTTTCAAGGGGGGCTATTCTCCAGAGACAATGAGTTTTGAATAGAAACATGGAATAAGTGGATTATATTGCCTCGCACTTCCCCCTCAAAAGTGTCTCATTAAATTGTGTATTGGAGGGAAATAATTGGTAGAAGATGTTGAACTGATTCCTTGTCAGGTATCAGAGGGGTAGCGGTGTTAGTCTGGATCTGTAAAAGCGCAAGAGAGTCCTGTGACACCTTATAGACTAACAGACGTATTGGAGCATGAGCTTTCGTGGGTGACACCAACATTAAATCGTGTGTGTAGTTTATGTGAAATTTGTGAGTGTTAGGAGTCCACAGCTGTAGGAACAAGGTGTTCCCTTGTCACTAAGGCTGGCTCCAGGCACCAGCGAAGGAAGCAGGTACCTCGGGTGGCCAATAGAAAGGGGCGGCACTCAGTTCATTGTTGGGGCGGTACGTCCAAGTCTTCAGCAGCAATTCGGCAGCACTTCACTCCCTCTCGTCCTCTTCGGCAGCAGCTCAATCAGGGCTGTTTCTTTTTTCCTTCGCCGCTTGGGGTGGCAAAAAAGCTGGAGCCGGCCCTGCTTGTCACGTATACTTCTTCCTACAGGTAAAATCTCTAAGTAGTTGCAATTGGCTCAGAGAGACTGGCTGCAGTATGGATTACTGATCAGTTACATTTAATAATGGAGGAGACGGGTGAAGTAAGCGAAAGAATTCTGCTCCAGACCCTTGAAACTGACTCGGCATTCCTCATGTGCACCACTTTGCTGTCTCAGACTGATTTGCTTACAAACATAGCATGATCAAACATCTTCCTATTTTAGTGACTGGAACCCACATGGATTCAGTCTGGGGGAAATCCCGCCTTCTTCCTGGTTGAGACAAGACCCCAGTCCTTCTGCTTCTTACCTAAGCCTTTTGTTGCCTTTCTTCTCCAGATGATGAGCCTCCCAAAGCCCGTGCTGGGATGGACATGAAGGTGCAGCCTCAGGAGCCAGTGTCACTGAGAGGCACAGACAGCACAGATGACCATGGGATTGTCAGTTATGATTGGAAACTTCTGCTTGGTGACACCTCTGTGGTGCTGGAGGTAGGGAGCGGAGTGAGTACTGCTTTGCTTGCCCAGAGGCTCATGCTGTCTACACCAAATATGTTGCAACTGATCAATATCTTATGGGTCTCCTTGTCCTTCCCTCTTCATGTTGTTGCAGCCAAGTGTGTGCTCTCTATCTTGCCCCTCTTTAGAGTGAGTTAAGGTCAGAGGAGTTGAGGGAAGAAGCTGGGCCAGAATGACCGTTTCCTATCAATATGCTACCTTTTTCTATCTCTTCCGCTCTCTCCCATGCATCTTCCATACATTATACATCCCTGCTGTTGTCACTCAGTGGTGCTGTCATTGCTTAGGGTATGTCTATGCTACCCGCCAGATCAGCGGGCAGCGATTGATCCAGCAGGGACTGATTTATCGTGTCTAGTCTAGATACGATAAATCGACCCCCTCGAGCATTCTCCCTGTTGACTCCTGTACTCCAGCGCTGCGTGAGGTGCAGGCAGAGTCGATGGGGGAGCGGCAGCAGTCGACTCACTGTGGTGAAGACACCACGGTAAGTCGATCTAAGTAAGTAAGTTGCGTGACTTAGATTAATTCTCTCTTTTCCCCCCTTCCCCCCTGCAGTGTAGACCAGGGCTTAGTGAGCTAACCTTTCTCCCCTCCATCAGGAAACTCTTGCAGCACAGGAAGTCAAGAATCCAGTGAATGCTCCTAAACCCTCATCCCCCTGTGCATTTGTGTGGTCTGTTCTACTGGGGGGGGAGGGGGGAGAGAGAGAGAGAACAGTATATAAAGTGCTATAACCATCTTTGCTTCTTAGTGCATGTCTTTGAGCGAGGTAACTGACCCATACCCTGGTTCTGCTATGCTCTGATTGCTAGCCTTCTCCTCTGCAAATGGGCTAGCTTGTATACCTGTGGCCTGTCCCTAGAGTTCTGCTCCTGTTCTCATTGGGCTGTTCTCTGATTTCATCACTGTCTTGGATAGGTGCTTCTCCCTGTTCGAATCCTGCAATCCTTACCTGCCTGAAAGGCTACATGAGCTAATTAAAAGCCAAGACACAGGACCCATTGATGCCTGCTGTCAGATGGCATGGCTGGTGTACCCAAACACTAGTAAGCAACAACACCACACTTAGAACACCTGTCACTCAGGCATTCTTTACATAAGGTTTTATCATCATGTTACAGATGGGGAAACTGAGGCACAAAGCTGCTAAGCGACTTTCTCAAAACCGCACAACAAATCAGTGGCAGAGTGTGGAATAGAACCCATGCTCCTGACTCCAGTCTGGCTGTAAGATCTTCAGGGCCTGTAGCACTACTGGTCTTATTGGCTAGACCAAAGTGTAGTGCCCCAAAGACCACCAGTATCTAGACTGAGCATACTAGGGTGCTGAGGCTGTGGTGTTATCTGCCTTCCTTAGCCCACTTGGGCATGGGCAGCGAGAATCTAGCCCATAGTTGTAAAGAATCCCAGAATGCTTTACAAGATGACGATGGGTGGAAGCCTATTCCAGGTGTAGCTCAGCTGCTCTCTTCCTGATGCAACACACACACGCGCGCATACCCCCCCTCTCCCCCCACGGTTTGATATGCCAGCTCCTGCTATGATTTTGTTTGTTTTGCTTTCTTGAAGAAAGGGGAAGATCAAGCAGAGATCTCCAACCTGCAGGAGGGGCAGTATGTCTTCCAGCTCACTGTCACAGACAGTGCTGGCCAGCAGGACTCCACCAACATCACGATCATGGTCCTGACAGCTGAACAGACTGAAGGTGAGTCTATCCAGATAGACCTTTGCACTAGAATCTCCAGGGGGTCCCAGCTAAGATACTTTTCTGCTATAATAGGTTATCAGCAAGCTATGTTACCAGCACTCTTGTGGGAGCTGGTGCATGGGAATACCATATGTTGGGGGACTGGAGGCAGGATAACTTTATGAAGTTTCTCCAGATGAAAATTCAACCTACCATGCCTAAACCTTATTAGTATAAGGTCTCCCCATCCACCAATGCCTGTCTCAGTTTCTCCAATCCCCATGCAAAACTAAGACATGGTAATGAACTGACTGTGTGTGTGAGACTCTGCCCTTAATCAGATAGGACCAAAACTGCTCAGCTCTATATCATAGACCTTATACTGCTAACAATGATTGTCCTTTAGCTCAAGTAAGAGCTTGTGCTTTTGGAGAAGGATTACTTGAGGTGTGCGTGTGTGTTTAATTCCTTGCTTACACTGTGAAGTGCCAAATAACCCTGGTGTGCAGCATAGTGACAGCTGTCAGTGTGAAGACCTAAATGGCCACGGATTTCATTATCAAATTTGTTACAAAGGACTTGTGCCTGGCAATCAAGATGTTCAGAGTTATGCATCAATGAGGCAGTGTGGGTTCTTGGTGGCCATTTGGCACCAGTGCCTTAAGCAGAGGTTTCCTCCTTCCATCCCAGTACTACAGTAAATAGACTTCCCTAGAATGCAGACAAGAGAATATTTTTAGGCAGAACCTCCTTGGAGTGAGCTCAAGATATGTGTTGCCTTTGGGAGAACTCCCCCCTTGCCCTCCCACAAGCCACCAGTGGCTACAAAGATGGGAGAATTGGTGCCAGATTAGCTAGTGCTTAATTCTGCCCTTGGCAGCAAGCTGCAGTCATTGCTGCTGATCCAGCTCACCTCCTGATATTTCAGCAAGGCCAAGCATCCATACTCCAGCTGTGGAGTTGAAGTAAAACGAGCTCTGGCCTTGTATGCAGACTTTTTGCATTGGGGTACCTTTCTTACATTCCAGAGTTCTGCTTGGCTCCTAGTAAGGTGGGTCGGTGCCGTGGGTCCTTTCCCCGCTGGTTCTACAATCCAGCGTCTCAGCAATGTGAGAAATTCACCTTTGGGGGCTGCAAGGCCAACAAGAATAACTACGTTCGGGAGGAAGAGTGTAAACTTGCCTGCAAGAATGTTCAAGGTGAGTCCATCTATAGAGGAAACCCCTGTGTTAGTGTGGTTCCATTGATTGGCATATACTTGGCATTTAGTTTGAAGTTTCTTTCTAGTCAACGTTCCTCAGCATGGTGTGAAAGAAGTTCATTCAGGGACTGGTGTTTACTACACTTCTGTAGCCACAGACTTGCTTTCAAAATCCTCTTCCTGCTACCTATAAATGTAGCCACAGAACAAGGTGTCTTGCCCTGGAGGTGCCAGAAGTTCTTCTCTTTCCCATGAAATTCAGCTTTCTCCTTACACCCGTTAGCAGTAGCACAGCTGAGCCTTTAAGAGCCAGTCAGCAAAGCTGATTGATGAATTGATGAAGTGATGAATTCATGGGGCTTCTGCCAGGCCACTGTGCTTCATATTAAGCTTAAGGTGGGGGCAGAGGAATGGAGGGAGGAAAGACAATTTGGAATAGCTTGACTGGTTTAGGAGGAGTAAGGCGGGAGGGACTTCAGAGCAGTCAGTACCTTTCGCCCCTCCCCTCCCCACACAGTGTATAGCCCTCCTGGAAAATGCAATATGGGATTCTGGTAAACAATCAAAATGTTTGTCCTGGGTAGCCGTTGTGCTAGGGTAGCCTTGGTTATTGGGGGAGGCATAGTGACAGTATAGAACAGACTCTGATTCACCAAAATAATGTAGCTTTTTTATGTCTTTTCTCAAGGTTCTTTTGGAACGCGGGCCAAGCCAGGTAGGCGTCTCATACCTCTCTGTCTAATGTGCAATGTGTTCCAGTAAGTGTGAATGAGAGAGGCGGGCGTCGAGGCTAAAATCTAATCTCTGTAGCTTTATAGCTAGCACTCTGCACTTCCAAGTCACGTTCACTCCCTGGGGAAAGGAGGCACTTGGCTTCATTCCACACTGACTGCCTTGGACCAAGTTTGGAGTGGCACTGATGGACTCTGAAGAGAGTACTGTCCAGGCTTCCCGTGCCCCAGGAAGCTCACGGGGAGGCACAAGCCCTTCACGACATATCTGGGTGCCAGGAGGAGAGGGGTTTTCTGGTGAACATCCTTCCCTCCATCCCAAAAACCCCATAATCTTTCTTTCTATTCCAGTGTGCAATGGGAACTGTGAGTCCTTCCACTTCAAATGCAGAGATGGCTGCTGCATTGATAGTTTCCTGGAATGTGATGAAACTTCAGATTGTGCAGATGGATCAGATGAGGGGCGTTGTGAGCTGTGTAAGTACTTAGAGTCTGGGTCCTAAACTTTCCAACTTTAGTGTCTGAAGATGGATACGTCTCACTGTAGCATAGTACTCTGGTCTCCTAACCTAGTTGTATCCTTCACACGTAAGCATCTTCACAGCACTTCTATGTCACTAGCATTTGAGAGGCCGAACACTGCTGATCACATTGTTCTTGACTCTCCCTTACCTCCTGGATTCTTCCTCCACTCTCCCTCCTCTGGGGTCTATCCTTCTGTCTGTGACCTACAGGGTTCTGTCCTTTTCTCCCTCTTATCTCTGAGTGACCTTACCTGGTCTCATGGTTTCATGTACCACCTCCAAATACTTCTTGCCACCTTGACTTCTCCCAGTCTCTTAAACATTACAAGAATGTCCTGCTAACAGCTTGCATCTGACATGGCAAAACGCTGAACTCCTTAACCACCTTCTCGCTTCTGTGTCATGACAGATAATTCCTGGGCTCTTTTGTTTTCCGATCCCACAGTCTGCATATATTCTGTGATTCCCCTCTCTCTTGAGCATCACAAACCAGTATTAATTTTAAAAGTCTGGAGTGACATGGCTCCCGCTCCCCACTCCCTTGGGAGGCTATTCCACAGTCAAATACATCTTGCTGTCAGGGAGTATTTCCTGATAAGGAGCCTAAACTTTCCCTTCCTTAACTTTATCCCATTATTATTAGTCACACTTCCATACGTAATTCCTTTTCTACCTTGATTTTTTTTAAACTACTTTTAAATATTTGTGGACCTTGGTTTATAGCTTCTTTCCCTGCCTTATGTATGATACTAGCAGAAGGGAGAAGAAAGTAGTTAGGGAGTGTCCCACAAAGACCTCTCTCTCCACATACCTTGGGATGGGTGGAGGAGTTTCATACTTTAGCTGGGGGCTGTACGTTTCTATCCTGTGAGCTGTTTCTTTTTGCAGATGCAGCAGAGTTCAATAAACTACGGAAAATCAATGTTACAACCGAGCAAGGTATGTATGTTACAAATCCTGAAAGGCTACTTTAGCCTTCTTCCATGAATTTTCCCAGTGCATAGTGGGAAATTGCCTATCCCAGAAAAGGACTCTTGCCTAGCATAAGCCAGTCAGTGCCTGACTGATCCCATTGACACTGGGTCTAGAAGCATTTCCTGAATCGATTTTCAACACTGTTTGATTGCCTGAATAGTATAGAGGAGGCATAACTAGAGTAAAACCTCTTCAACATGGTAAGTAGTGCTGTGCTCCTCCCACCCCCATCCACCCCCAGGCAGTAAATTGCATGGCACTCACTGCATCCATCTGTCTAAACATGGGAGGATGAATTGCTCAGTCAACTTTGCAAGGATTTGAGTGTGTGGTTCTAATGCCATACCTGATGCCTAGACCTCACTCCGATGCCTTCTGGGGAGACTTATGGACAAGTGGCAGTTCTGCTTGGCAGTGTCCTGTTTATTAAGTGAACTTTGAACCCTTGGCAGCCAGGCACTGGTGTAATGTTAGATGGATGAGATCCTCGGGATTGACTTTGGACTCTACCCCACCCTCTCTCTGTTCAAATATCCGTTCTAACCGACCAACGGCAGCTGTTGGGCTCATTAGCTCTCGCTCATTGCAGTGATTGCTGGAGTGCTCTCCCTGCTCTGTGGAGAGGGGAGACTTTCCCTTCTTTTAAACCTCCATGCTTAGGGCTTGTCTACACAGGGAAGTGATCTCAGAATAAGGTAGGGTGTGAATTTAACATGCTAGAGCTATTCAGTGGAGTAGCTATTGCAGTCAATTCCTATTGTAGACAAGCCCTTACTGGGGGGCACTGATCCCTCTCCTGATGGGAACAGCATTATCCTCTTCCAGCCTCTGCTAAAATGCCCTAATTGGCTACATCCTCCCCCCATGCACTTTTGGGGCTGTGAGGGTGATTGTTGCCAGTGCGTCGCAATTAGTTGGCAGTTATGTCAATCGGTTGTTGATAGTCTTTGCTAACTCTAGGAAATAGGTGCCACAAAGTGGGTTGGAGACTGAAGAGTGGCACACACTGCACCAGAGGAGTTACAAAGCGTGGATGCTGTGTAAATGTGCTGGTTGAGCCCGAACACCTCTTTTGCTTTGCCAGGTCACTGTGTAGATTTACCAGACACTGGGATGTGCCAAGAGAGCATCCCCCGCTGGTACTACAACCCATTCACCGAGAAATGTGACCGCTTCACCTATGGGGGCTGTGAAGGCAACCAAAATAACTTTGAGGAGGAAGAAGAGTGTCTGAAATCATGTGCAGGCATCACAAGTAAGCAGCAGGGCTGTGGGGTGAGGGGGCCAGCATCTCTATCACAGTGAAACCCTCCAAGCTAAATTCCCTGGCTCCAAATAGGCCGCAGCTCTGCAGAGCATGAGATGGAGCATTGCTCTTTAACCCTGGCCTCTCACCACAAAGCTCCTCATTCTGTCTGATTGCTAATGCAGAGCACCCAGAAATTAACACTCTGAAGTACAATTTCTCCCAGGCCAGCCTACTTTTCTTGGGAGTTTCTTGAGCTCCGTTACTGCTGTGAACTGGAAGAGCATTTTGGATATCGATGTGCAAGGCATTGGCTCTTGGCTGTCCAGCCAGAGAGAATTCCAATAGTTCTTGACACTGGAGTGAAATGGCCCATTTTAGGGGCCCACGGGTATCTGTTTTGCCCTTTTCAGGGTCATCACATTGATACAACGATGGAGGAGGCAAAACTGGATATTTGGTGGTGAGGAGACATATGCCCCCAAACCT
The DNA here is from genome assembly GCF_016161935.1 of Mauremys reevesii. Classification (NCBI taxonomy): domain Eukaryota; kingdom Metazoa; phylum Chordata; order Testudines; family Geoemydidae; genus Mauremys; species Mauremys reevesii. The sequence continues at coordinate 59,942,671 of NC_052626.1, forward strand.
GTAGGTCCTCTCTGTAGGGACTGTTGACTCAAATTGCTAAAACTTGCATCTAGAAACTAGTTTTACATCATCTAGTGCAGATTGTGTCTTGTCTGAGTGGGAGGTGAGGGAGTCCCAAAGAAGGGATTCCACTAAGCTGTGTTGGTAAGGAAGCAGAGAGACTCCTGTTCTGATGCTTTCTCTGAAGTGTTGGGTGGATCAATACCATCCTTCACCGGCCTGCCCCAAGAGCCAGGGGCGGCTCCAGGCACCAGCGCACCAAGTGCGTGCCTGGGGCAGCAAGCCGCGGAGGGTGGCCTGCCAGTCGCCGTGAGGGAGGCAGTCAGGCTGCCTTCGGCGGCTTGCCTGCAGGAGATCCACCGGTCCTGCGGTTTCAGCGGCAATTCGGCAGCGGGTATGCCGAAGGCGTGGGACTGGTGGACCTCCTGCAGGCATGCCGCCGAAAGCAGCCTGACTGCTGTGCTTGGGGCAGCAAAATACATAGAGCCGCCCCTGCCAAGAGCACATTTTCCCACATTGGGGCTGTCAGAAGAGAGACTCTCTCCTCTCCAGATTCCTGTATCTGTAGAGAAAGAGAGAAGCCAGAATTAAATAAATGGACAATGCCCTGGCTGGGTTGAGGGGATGCTGGAAGGGAATACTCTGGTGGTTAATTCCAGGTATGCAGTTTGACTCCAGCATGAAACTGTCCTGGGAGGCTGACACCTCACTCCATTGTTCCCAGCTCTCATATGAGACTGTGTTTTTGTTTTGTTCCCTGTGCAGAGGCAGATGTGATTGGCCAGAGATGGGGAGCATATGGGACCCAGCATGCTGGCTTGAGTAAGTAAGAATTTTACTCAAGTGACATGTTTGTCATGACCTCTTCTTCCCTGTCTCGTGGAATGTATTGCACTTCATTACCAGGGTGTGGGGAGGAACATCACATCTAACTACAGGAAGTAATGTGGTCTTCATGGGACAAGGGAAATGGATCTGTGGGATTCCTTCTCATCGCTCACTCCGGTGTGACTCAGTTGACCTCCGTAGTTACTCCTAATTCACCCTAGTATAAGTAAGAAGAGAATTGAGTCCTATAATCTGTAGGCATCAAAGAACAGTGGGGAAGACACTCTCCCCTCATAGCCAGGCTGGCATGTTCCCCACTGACCTGGATAGCTGAGGATAGGCTAGACACAGGTGGGTATTTGAATAATGTTGGTTGACATGGGAGCAGGGTTGTATGTGTTTAACAACACTAAAGCTGCAAGCTACAATTGCAATGGGCCTGAAGTTAATGATCTTTAACATACAACACTCACATTTTAATGTGAGTTGCCATTCATCCCAAACCTGTGTTGAGAGAGTTCCTCCCAGAGCAGACTGCTCCTAAGGTGGTGATTCGTCATTCCCAATGTCCCAGAGACTGAACCTTCCTCTCAGATTTGCCATGGTCCTCAAATGTGCCAAACTTAAATGACTTCAGTGCTGGTGACAGGCGCCCGATTAACATCACTGGACATTGATGCACAGAACAGCGATAGCTTGGGCAGTAGTACTGTGAATTTCCTGACACTCCCCTGCTAATCTACCTTATCTGGAGGAATTACCCCTAAGTAGTTCCTCCTCTGGGCTCAGCCATCTCTTGGCCGCCCTGCAGAGACTCCACTTGGTGTTGGGGATAAGGTTGTGTGTTTAATACAGATGTCCAACCTCCAAGTAGCTGAACAGCCTTCAGATGGTAATAACTTTTTGAGAACTGACTCGAGTGGAACTTGAACCATGACCTGGAAGTGAAAGGGTCTGTGTATCCTTACCAGCTCCTTGAGCCATCTAGTCATGCTCTTTCTTCATGTCCACCAACTGCTGAGCTAAACATCCCGCTGTCCAGTCACTAGTCCTTGTTGAACGCTCAGGCAATGTCTTTTGCCAGCACCAGGTGTTGATCCAGCTCTGTACCTCTTGCTTTTTCCTGCCTGTTAATGCTGCAACAGAAATAGCGGAGCAGCCCTTGTAACTGTGTGTGTCCCCCTTACAGGTGCTTTTGAAGTGGCTATTGCAGTGCTCCTTTGTATCTGCATAATGGTAGTCCTGGTCATCATTGGCTACTTCTTCCTGAAGAATAGAAAGAAGAACAGCCGGCGACGCCAACCTACCACTGCTACCAACTCAACCCTCTCCACCACAGAGGATACTGAGCACCTGGTTTACAACAGTACAACCAAACCCATCTGACCCCAAGCACTTCCCTCAGATTGGGCACAGTTCCATGTACTGTTTGTTTTAGAAACAAAGGCCTATGCCTGAAGGACTCTTTGCCTCCTTTTCTGTTAGAAGATATTTGTAGCATGGCAGTAGCCATGTCCCAAGTGCTCGTGGTTGCTCTTGAAGCTGAAGGTATGGGGAAGGATTTTAGTTCATCTCTTGACTTTTTCCCCTTCCCCATCTCGAGCAATCCAGTCACAGCTCTGAATGGCTCGGTGCCTTCCATTCTAAGCGAGAGCAGCAGAAGGATTTGCTGTATCTACTGAAGGGGCTGTGGTTTGACTTTTATGTGGCATTAATTTTTCTGCAGGGCCACCAGAGCCAGCTTTTTTTGTTTGTTTGTTTTTGTTTTTTGTTCTGTGACATGTAAATCTGCCCATTCTGGGTCTATCCAACGACCTCCTCATATCCACCCCGTCCCCAAACCATCTTCCCTAGGTGGTCCTGTCCCAATGCCAAATTCGAGGGTCTCAGTGAGAATTTTTCTGGGCTTGCATGCTTCACGTGACTGGCCCAGTCAGTGCTGTGAACTATGTGCCAGTCTTTCAAATTCTCTCTTCCCATGACAGGAAAGACAGGATTGTCTACATTTTGATTGCTGTTTGAGTTTTGAACAGATATTACAGAAATGTGCAACTAATATCTCTCCAAACGATCTGCCGTACGAGTTTTACATGCACCCTTCTTTGTCTGTCTCTTCTCAAGGCTTGTAATGTGTGTGTTTTTCAGGATGACAGTCTCTAGTCTCTGAACATTCTTTGCAAATGTGCATATTCTTACTCAAAGTGAATGGAAGCCTGTGTCCCTAGTTTTCTAGCTAGTCTTAGGGGGAGATGGAACGAGTTGCCTTTCCACTCTGGCAGGTTCAGTCAGTACCCTTGCTTCACCTGTGCTGAACTAGTGCCACCTGTTGGTTGCTCATGGTAAGTTCTGCCACAGGGAAGGGGTCAGTCAGCACAGCATGGGAACAAGGTAGTATCCTGGCAAAAGGACCCTGATTGGCTTTTTGGAGGAAGAGGACACACATGGAGAAATGAGCAGCTTCCCACCCATGCTCCAAAGATGGATAGAGGTGAAGTTGAGGGAGGGAGGGAGGGTGAGCAAGCATGCTGGTCCATTCTCTCATGTCTCAAACCACAGAGTGAACTAGCCTCAGAGCTGATGAAACTGCTCATGGGCCTCTGGATTTGCCCAGGTGATGGCCTGGCTCTGCTGTTGGGGACAGCTGTCTGGAGCAGCCCAATGTGATTAGCTTGTAGCTTTTTTTGTTGTTGTTTTTTTGTAAATTTTTCCTGTATTTAATATTTTGAGGCTGACAATCACACGCAGTGCCAGAGTGCCCCTCTGCTGATCAACATACCTGAGAGAGCCCCGATTTGGACTGTGCAGAGGAAAGCGAACCGCTTTCTTACTCATGGCACTTTTTTCTCCCATCCCTGTTTTGACTGGAGCAAGATGAGCCCAGCTGCTATCATTGAAGTCTAGCACCAGCTACATGAGGCTCTGAGAACTTACCCAGACACTAGTCCCTGTACTCACTCACATTCTTGTTGAATAGCTGAGTATGAAGTCCCAACCCCAGGCAGAGACTAAGCCCTTTACTGTGCACTCCTGCTTCTCTCAGTGACTGTGATGGGGCCTGTCACCCCAGCCATGCACCTAATAGTCTAGGCTACTGTTGCTTTTAGAACAGAACCCAACTATCCCTAGTTGGGTGAGGCATGGTCGTCTGTGAAATGCTTCTGAAGCATTACTGGTTAATACTGGAATTGGAGCCTGTATTCCCCATGTCTACTGCTTTGGAAATATCCACTATGAAGTGATAACCTGGATCATTTTCTTTTATGAATTTTAAAAATTTTAAATGTACAGATTTTTTTTTTTTAATGTTTGGACACAAGTGTGTGGGACCCGTCCCCAGAGGGTTGTGGCTGTGGTGGGCTGGCACTGGTGGATGTCCTGGGGAAGGTTATGAAGTGGTTATAATCTCTTCTCGAATGGAGTGATGCTCGGACCCCTCGGGTGTCAGTCCAGCAGGGTTGTCTCCCTCCTGGGAGGATGATGAGTGGGGGGAGATGACTGCCCCCAAGCTGCTGGTGCTCTGATTGCAGGCTTGATACCCACAATTGCCCTCTGAAGGGATGGCAAAGGGATGCAGACACCTGCCTGAGTGCCTGCCCATTGCCAGGCTCTCTCATGTTTTTCTGGTCTGGCTTGCATCATCTCCTCCACACCCAGCCTCCTGTGCTTTTCTACAACCCCCCATGCCTGTGTAAGAATCCTTAACTCTTGATTTTGCTCCCTCTGTAAATGCGGATTTTAATAAAATGTTGTTCGTCTTTATCTGGCTTGAGAGAAGCGTCTGAGGAATGTCGTCCTCCACGTCAGTGAGGAGTCTTCCCCCAGCACCAGCATCCCCACTCAGGTTGTAGTGGCTTGGGGCTGAAGTGGCTCTGTGGTATCTGTCTCAGGGGAGGGGAATGAGCCCACACTGTTGGGGTGGGGGGAGTTGTTAAGCACAAAATACTATAGTGATGAATGCAGCAGAAATGCTTGATTACATAGATAATGACTAGGTCTGAGGCATTCTGGGAATGAGATCGCTTCTCATTAACACACACAGGGAGCAAGGGAAGGGTGTAGCCTGAAACTGGGCTTCCAGCTAGTCAGACTGGTTTTGGGTCTTTGAAACCAAACACAAACATGCTCTTCTTTTCCCACGTGTAGTTCTTTCTATACCTTGGGGCTGTTGATCAGTCAGCCACTGTAATGGAAATTTTGCTTATATCCCTGATGGATGTGTGTGAAAACCAGGATAACCCTCCCCCACCTCCTCACATACTGATCTCCTGAGGCTCTAAAGGTTCAGTAACTTTGCAACCAGGAAATGTGTTTTGCATGGTGCAGTTCAGTAGACTGCGCTAATTACCAAATGTTTCCTGCTAGTCTGCTCCAATTCTAAGAGCTCTGTGTAAGCCGAAACTTCTCTCTCACCAACAGATATTGCCTCACCCACCTTGTCTCTCCAATTCTTCTTTGTTCAGTTTCAACCTATTTTTCCTACTGTTTCTCACCCCACCCCACCTGAGACCACCTTAAACAACTCCTCTTTTTGGTGGGGCCTATACTTTGCCAATACATTGTACCTACCTCACTCACACCTGCAGCCTGGGGAACAGTAATAGTCACTGGTCAAAGTGCTGGCTTTCTCTGTAGGGCTTGCTCATCACATGTCAATGGCTGGGCTCTGCCTCCCAGGACAGCTGTGCTCCCGTCTTCTTTCTTCCTTTTGTCATTTGGGAAGCAGAGCTGTGCCAGGAGGAAGCTGGAAGCCAGCCCAGCGAAGTGCACTCTTACACTCCTTCCATTTCCTTTCCTCTAGGAGAAACTGATCCTTTTTATTTCTCTTCCTCCCTCCCTCAAGATTTATGTTTTAATAAGAGATGTGGTAGCATTTAAAAAAAAAAAGGCCTGGCAAACCAAAGCCATCCACCTATGCTGGGGAGTCTGTGATTAGCAGCAATGCTGGGGAGCCCCAGGTGCTGGCTTTGGAAGGTGGGGGCAGAAATTTGTCATGAGTGAATGCTGACCTACGTGACAGGGGCAGTCAGGCTCAGTGCTGGGATTACACCCTCCTGCAATGTGTAAAGTGGGGATAACAAAATGTACCTGCCACAGTGTGGTTCCTAGTTAACGTTTGTGAAGCACTGCAGGAGTGCTGTAATTCAGCATGCCGCAGAGTCCCTTGCAGCATGCAGACCCCTGGCTCATTTGAACAACTTTCCTGTGCGAGGCTTAATTTGCCCACTATGCACAGCCATCACCAGCAGTAGGCGATAAGAGGAAGGGTAACTGGTGGTTAAGGCACTAGCCGGGGGCTTGGGAGACCTGAATTCAAGTCTCTGCTTTACCACAGACTGTCTGTGGGACTCTGGCAAGTCAATGAGGAAACATAGGGCTTGGCTACACTTACAAATTTGCAGCGCTGCAGCAGGGTGTGAAAACACACTCTCTGCAGCGCTGCAAATTGCGGCGCTACAAAGCGCCAGTGTAGTCAAAGCCCCAGTGCTGGGAGCCGCGCTCCCAGCGCTGTCCGTTATTCCCCACAGGGAGGTGGAGTACGGACAGCGCTGGGAGAGTTTTCTCCCAGCGCTGGCGCTTTGACTACACTTAGCGCTTCAAAGCGCTGCCGCGGCAGCGCTTTGAAGTTTAAGTGTAGCCATAGCCATAGATTTAAAAACAGTGTGGTGTAAAGCTGAACTCTTTCTTGCACGCTCACATTAAATATATAAAATGGGCCAACTTTTGTTGGAGAAAGAGACAAACTTTCAAGCCACATGGAGCTCTTCATCGGGAAGAAGAGGAGCTCTGTATGGCTGGAAACTTGTCTCTCTCAACAACTGAAGTTGGTCCAATAAAATATTATTAAAGTAAATGTTTGAAATGAAATATACACAGGTTAAGAGGGACGGTACTGTACATCTGGGGCCAGGTTTGGGTTATGGGGGTTACAGTCATCGTTTGCAGGGATGAAAAGATACATACATATCGCATAACTGGCATAGACCCAGAGTGTGCTGCAAGGGTTTTTAAAGTGTCAGTGGATAAGTGGGCTTGGGGACGCCACCCATGAAATGCATAAGAAGTCCAAGTCAGTATCGATGGAGCGGATAAGTACATGGGTGTGTGTCTCTCATCTCCTGGGACTAACATGGCTACATCTACACTGCCTTTATAAAACAGGTCAGTATGGGAAGAGCCCCCCAAATAGTCTTGCTAACTCTTCTCCAAAGGCTCAGGCCAGACCTGGGCAGGGGGGTGGGGAATTATGCACTCAGGTGGTAAGGAGTTGGTTTGGTGGGAAGGGGGGGGGGTAGGTGGCAGCAGCCAAAAGTGTTTTAAAGGCCTATCCCCCAATGCTAACACTGCCTCTGGCTTTGCCATGTCCTGCTCCTGAGTGCATAATGTCCCTCTGTGGTAAAGCTAGGCAACCTTTGCTTTATGAAGAGCTTTCAGGAGAAGCCGCTTTGCTCGCAAACAATGCGTGCTTGTGCAGTACATCAGCGTTGCTAGTCAGACTAGCAAGCAGCTAATCCACTGTGAGAACCTGCATTGTAGGCAAGCAAAGCAGCTTCTCCTGGAGGTGTTTCATAGATTTAACAGTCTTCTTTCAATTAAAAACAAATCCGCATGTCTGGGGGCACCAGAGATGGCCTTCATGGAGGCTGCAGGTTAAGACAGACCCCTCATGTTGCATTCATAAAAGTCATTTCTCCTGGACAGCAGACATCCTTTCCATTTCCTCCCAGCAGCTAGGCAGTGAGAATGGGGGCATGTTGTGGAAGGGGGAAGGCCCCAAAATAATTGCAGCAAACTGAATTTTATAGTGCATGCAAGATATGTGAGCTAGCAGAGCTCAGCACGTGCAGTTCCCATTATTTCAGCTGGAGCTGTGGGTGCTCAGCATGTGAAAACCAGCCCCCATGAGAATTCATAAAGGGGCAGGCACTGTTACTGGTCCACGTGCAGGTTTCCAGGCATAGTACCTGTAGGATATGTCAGAAAATTGCAGTTCCCAGTTTGGCCATGTGGTGTCATCAGTGGCTCTCATGTAGTTACTGTCTAAAGACCAGCTGAGCCTTGGTCTAAATTTTAAGCATAGATTAATATAGCTCAGTGGTTTTCAAACTTCATTGCATCATGTCCTCCTTCTGACAACAAAAATTACTACATGACCCCGGGAGGGGGCACCGAAGACAGAGCCTACCTGAGGCCCGCCACCTCGGACTTCTGCCCTGGGCAGGGGGCATGTAACCTTAGCCCTGAGTGGTGGGACCTAGGCTTGGGCTTCAGACTTGCTAGGGCCCAGGGCCAACACCAGCCTTGGTGATGGGGTCCCAACCCACTTTGGGGTCCCAACCCACAGTTTGAGAACCCCCTGATCTAGCTACATCACTCAGGGGTGTGGAAAATTCACATCCCTGAGCACCCTAGCATAGGCAGCAAGTTATATAGGCCCGTGGTGCCCATGCTTTACCAATATTCAGGAAGGTGGGCCTGGCTCCACCAATGTTTGGGCTTATATTTTCAGAGCCGTCCTGTCCAGGTGGTGCCCATCTCTGCTTGGACCCATTCTGGGCACCACCAAAAATTATATAAACCTGGCCCCCATGCACCCTCGTTAAGCCAACCTAACCCCCAGTGTCCCCCTCATTACTGCCTCTTGGGGAGGTGGATTATCTACATCCATGGAAAACCCCTTCTGTCAACATAGGAAACATGTCAGTGACTGGAATGTGGGTGGTCATCCCTAGTGGGCAGAGCTGGTGTCAGAGGCCAGTGTCAGAACCAAGAGTCAGAACTGGGTTACCAGGAGTGAGGTGCAGCAGGGGTTGGGAACAAGCAGGGGCAGGAGCTATTGCGGCCATGGGCATTGGGCAAATGCTTTGAGAAGCAGCACTTGAACTGCCTGCTGCTGCTCGGCTTGAGAGCCGGACTGTTGACTCTTCCCATCTCTCAGGCAGCCTATTGCAGGCCAGCTGCACTTATTAGGTTGCCTGGAGACTGGGTCCGCTGCAGGCCCTGATTCTCTCACCAACAGTTAGTGCAATAAAAGATATTACCTCACCCACCTTGTCTCTCTCATGTTACTTTTTTGACTGAGTTGCTCCTATTCAGACTGAGCTGTGTTAATACTGCTGTGGAAACAGAACAGTGTCTTAAGGAATCCTCTCTGCTGAGTTGCAGCCTGTGATGCTTAATATGGTTCTGGAGGGGGTGGTAGATCCTGTCCTTGGCCTCCTGTCCTTGCAGGCTAATGAAGGTCTGTATGCATTGTGAGTTGAGATTGTCACTGTTGCCCTAGGCAGGACTATAGGGTGACCAGACAGCAAATGTGAAAAATCGGGACAGAGGGTGGGGGGTAATAGGAGCCTATATAGGAGAAAGACCTATAAAATCAGGACATCTGGTCACCCCAGGCACCAGTTGGGTTTAAAGAAACCATTGAGTATTTTATGTAACAGGGTTTTATAAATATGATCTCACCACCCTGCTGGGGTGAGGAAAAATTGTTCAGTCAACCCTGGACTTCCCTACTCTGCTCCATTAATGGACTTCAACCCTTTCCTAGAACCATCGTGCCTTCATGGAATGAGAGGAATTGAAACTCCTTGCTTATACTGTTCCATCAAAGCAGTCTAACTCTGTCCTGCAGGGGCCACCCTGCTGGGAGCAAGAGAGAAGTCCCACTCCCACTTGGGGAGGGTGAGTTAAGTCACAATTTGCTTGAGGAGGAACACATGTTCTCTGTGCAAGTCCCAGTGCCTAAGCCAGGAAGCATTAGCTCACACTTAAATTATATCAGGTCTGTCTGGGTTCCCTATGGCACAATGACTATGTTATGTAAATAAATAAACATGACAATGGGATGGCTCCACCTTGACAAAGTGGGATATGAGAGAGACAAGGCAGGTGAGGTAATGTCTTTTATTGGACCAAGGTCTGTTGGTGACAGAGACAAGCTTTTGAAAGATAAATGATATTACCTCACCCAGCTTGTCTCTCTAGTATCTTGGGAACAACATAGCCACAACAACACTGCAATAGGTGGACTATTATCTCTGTGGGCAAAGAACTAGGCTGATGTAGTACTCAGGGGCGGCTCTAGACATTTCACCGCCCCAAGCAGGGCAGCATGCCGCTGGGGGCGCTCTGCTGGTCACCGGGAGGGCGGCAGGCGGCTCCGGTGGTCTGGGGGTCTGCTGGTCCCATGGCTTTGGTGAACCACCGGAGCCGTGGGAGCAGCGGACCATCCGCAGGCACGCCTGCGGGAGGTCCACCGGAGCCGCCTGCCGCCCTCCCGGCGACCGGCAGAGTGCCCCCCGCAGCATACCGCCCCAAGCACGCGCTTGGCATGCTGGGGCCTGGAGCCGCCCCTGGTGGTACTTTAAGGTAATGATAACTCTAACTTTTCAGCAATCTCATTGTTTAAATCAAAAGTCATTTCAAGTTGGATGCCAGTTTAGTGAGACTGCAAGCTGACCAGTACAGAGGCGGGGGGAGGGGAGTGGTGGAAATAGGTTTTTGCCCTTTTTGGCTCTTTGTAGAAGGCCTAAAAGTTGTTTGTTTAAACTCTGCTCCTGTTTTTACCTTTAGGAATTTTAAGAATGCAAAAGCTCATTTTGCCTGTTTCTGATGAAGGACTCCTTGGATGACTCAGATCTGAGCAGAGAAAGTTTTTAGCCCTTGGCTGAAGGGAAATAGGTGTTAAATCTGTCACAGTGTTGCAGTTAAATAGGTGTCAAAGAAAGCAGCTGAGTGTGTGTGTGTGATGTCATAATCCTGTCAGTTCCCCAGAGAATATGACGGAATAGAGAAGACCTGAATTTCCAAGGGGAAAAGAACTGTAAGGTGTGGATTTTCAGGCCTTTAGCCAATGTAGAGAAGCAAAAAAGTGCACAAGCCCAGGTTTATCACTCGTTTTCAGGTCACCTTGAAATAAAAGCAAAAGAAAGCCCCTCTTCTCTCAACGCTGTGGGAGAAGAAGGAAAGGGCCATTTTGCTTTGAAGAATGGTTTGTGAGGTCTCTTATCTCAATGTTAATACACAACGGGTACGTCTACACTGCAATGTCAGCCTAGTGTTAGTAGAACTTGAGTCAGCAGACCTTGGAGTCATTAACCTAGTGCTTAAGCATCTACATTCATTTGTAACCTGAGGTTAGGAATTGTTTAAACCTGGGCCCCAACCTGGGGCACTAGCACCTACGCAGCATTATGTAGGCCTGAGTCCAAACACCCATATCCCAGCCTTCCTGGCACCCTCCCAAAAGGTGGCTACGCTAGCCCTTTCCATGGTTCAGTGTGGGGAAAACTGAATGTCTATCAAATGTGACTGGCCAGAGGACAATGAAAGTCAGCTGGTGGGATTGTGGAATACTTATGGCAGACTCCCAGAGCATGAGTTCAGTGGGGCTGCGTCTACATGGCGAAACAATAGGGCTTGAACCCTGGCTTCCAGCCTGACTTGGACTCAGACCTTCCACCCCCATGGGGCCCTGGGACTGTGTGTTTAAGCCTTGGGTTAGCAAGATTTGTGTGTAAATGGAAGTGGGGTTAGGCTTGAGCCTGAGTTTGAACCCTGGGCTTACACTGCAGTGTAGATATACCCAGTGTGGGATGAGGAGCTAACTTCTTGGGAACCGTAATGAAGGTAGCTCTCCGTTAGTTTCCTCTGCACTCTTCACTAAGGAAAGCAAAACAACTTCCAGTTTGGCCCAGCTATTGCTGACTTAGCCGGGGGAGGTTCCTTTTTGGCTCACCTCTTAAATTCACTCCTTACTGTATCAATTCCATGACCACTTGGAACTCCCTGATAATGTATTCCAAAAGCACAGGCATCCATCACTGGAGGTAAAGAAGAATCTTTGTTACTGGTGAGCAGTATAGGGCCTATGCCACATTTATGTATTTCTGATTCCAACCACTAGAGGACACCGGTGTGCTTTCACTTGCCAATATGTCACGCTATGAATCATCAGGATCCTGTTTGAATCTCAGTGGTGGTAACATGTAGAATGCACACTCATGAGTCTGGGCACAAGGTAGGGACTCAGTTATTTGGACAAGTCCTCAGCAGGGTGTGGTGCTCATCTGGCAGATCCAGCTTCCTCCTCCCATTACTTTGCTCTTCTCTCTCTTCCATCTCTCTGTAACTCAGTATTGTGGTGCTTAAATGAGGTGTATCCGTGAAGTTACTGCATGGGGCATGACTTAATAAGTGGGTGTCAGTGACTTCAGATCTGGGGTTTAATTATGCTGAAGGAGTGGTTTGATGCTACAGTTTGCACTCTAAACCCCTTATTTCTTGGACCTTTGTTTTAGGGCTTGCCTACATGCAGAAGTTATTCCAGAATAAGGTATGATGTGAATTTAAAATGCTAGAGCTATTCTGGAATAGCTTCTTGTACGGACACTCTTATTCCAGAAAAAGTGTCAAGACAGGGAGCTATTTTTGGGTCCGTTTACACTACCCGCCGATCTAGTGTAGACGTGATAAAATCGATCCCTGATCGCTCTGCCATCGACTCCGGAACCACTGCGACGAGAGGCGGAAGCGGAGTCAACGGGGGAGTGGCAGTGGTCGACTTGCCGCCATCCTCACGGCCAGGTAAATCGACCTAAGATATGTCAACTTCAGCTAAGCTATTCCAGACTGCTGGGCCCTGGTAATTTGTACTGGCTTCCCCCCGGCTCGTCAGCCCTGCCTGCAGTATATGCAGAACCAGAACCTGCAAAAGCAAAACCAGGTGAGGAGGCGACAGCAGCACAGTGACAAGAGTGATGAGGACATGGACACACACTTCTCTCAAAGTACGGGGCCCGGCAATGTGGACATCATGATGTTAATGGGGCAGGTTCATGCTGTGGAACGCCAATTCTGGGCCTGGGAAACAAGCACAGACTGGTGGGACTGCATAGTGTTGTATGTCTGGGATGATTCCCAGTGGCTGCGAAACTTTCGCATGCGTAAGGGCACTTTCATGGAACTTTGTGACTTGCTTTCCCCTGCCCTGAAGCGCAAGAATACCAAGATGAGAGCAGCCCTCACAGTTGAGAAGCGAGTGGCCATAGCCCTCTGAAAGCTTGCAACGTCAGACAGCTACCGGTCAGTCAGGAATCAATTTGGAGTGGGCAAATCTACTGTGGGGGCTGCTGTGATCCAAGTAGCCAACACAATCTAAGAGCTGCTGATATCAAGGGTAGTGACTCTGGGAAATGTGCAGGTCATAGTGGATGGCTTTGCTGCAATGGGATTCCCTAACTGTGGTGAGGCGATAGACGGAACCCATATCCCTATCTTGGCACCGGAGCACCAAGGCAGCGAGTACATAAACCGACAGGGGTACTTTTCAATTGTGCTGGAAGCACTGGTGGATCACAGGGGACGTTTCACCAACATCAACGTGGGATAGCTGGGAAAGGTACATGACGCTCACGTCTTCAGGAACTCTGGTCTGTTTCAAAAGCCGCAGCAAGGGACTTTCTTCCCAGACCAGAAAATAACCGTTGGGGTCGTTGAAATGCCTAGTTATCCTTGGGGACCCAGCCTACCCTTTAATGCCATGTCTCATGAAGCCGTACACAGGCAGCCTGGACAGTAATCAGGAGCTGTTCAACTATAGGCTGAGCGAGTGCAGAATGGTGGTAGAATGTGCATTTGGACGTTTAAAAGCGCGCTGGTGCAGTTTACTAACTTGGATAGAACTCAGTGAAACCAATATTCCCATTGTTATTACTGCTTGCTGTGTGCTCCACAATAGCTGTGAGAGTAAGGGGGAGACATTTATGGTGGGTTGGGAGGTTGAGGCAAATCGCCTGGTCGCTGATTATGTGCTGCCAGACACCAGGGCAGTTAGCAGAGTACAGGAGGGTGCGGTGCACATCAGGGAAGCTTTGAAAACCAGTTTCATGACTAGCCAGGCTACGGTGTGAAAGTTCTGTTTGTTTCTCCTTGATGACCCCCACCCACCCTTGGGTGTTCACTCTACTTCCCTGTAAGCTAACCACCCTCCCCTCCCCCCTTCGATCAACACTTGCAGAGGCAATAAAGTTATTGTTGCTTCACATTCATGCATTCTTTATTAATTCATCACAAAAATAGGGGGGATAACTGCCAAAGTAGCCCAGGAGGGGTGGGGGAGGGGGGAAACACCGGGTGGGGTGGGGGAGGAGGGAAGGACAAGGCCACACTTCACTTTAAAACTTATTGAATGCCAGCTTTCTGTTGCTTGGGCAGTCCTCTGGGGTGGAGTGGTTGGGTGCCCGGAGGCCTCCCCACCGTGTTCTTGGGTGTCTGGGTGAGGAGGCTATGGAACTTGGGAAGTAGGGCGGTTGGTTACACAGGGGCTGTAGCAGCGGTCTGTGCTCATGCTGCTTTTCTTGAACCTCAACCATACGCCAAAGCATATCACTTTGTTCCTCCAGTAGCCTCACCATTGCCTCTTGCCTTCTGTCAGCAAGCTGACACCACCTATCATCTTCAGCCCACCACTTATTATGTTCAGCCCGCCACCTGTCCTCACATTCATATTGTGCTTTCCTGGACTCTGACATTGTCTGCCTCTATGCATTCTGCTGGGCTCTTTCAGTGTGGGAGGACTGTATAAGCTCAGAGAACATTTCATCTCGAGTGCATTTTTTTCACCTTCTAATCTTTGCCAGCCTCTGGGAAGGAGAAGATAGTGTGAGCATTGAAACATTTGCAGCTGTTGGAGGGGAAAAAAGGGAGAGTGGTAATTAAGACACATTTTAGAGAACAATGGGTAAAGTCTTTCACGGTAAACCTTGCTGCTAACATTACATAGCACATGTGCTTTTGGTACAAGGTCGCATTTTGCCTCTTATTGAGGGTATGCTGGTTTGATGTGAGAGATCACTCACGCAGGGCAGGGCAACAGAATTCAGCTTGCAGGCAGCCATGGTAAGACACAGTCTTTTGGCTTCTTTAATCTTCATAACATGTGGAAATGGTTTCAAACAGCAGCGCCCTCATTTCCAAAACCAAGCAGCTGTTGGGTTGGCCATTTAAAATGGGTTGGCAATTTAAAAGGAGGGGCTGCGGTTTTCGGGTTAATGTGCAGCACAAACCCAACTAACCCTTCCCCTGACACCCAATTCTCTGGGATGATCCCCCCCTTCCCCCTCACTGCGTGGCTAACAGCGGAGAACATTTCTGTTCAGCCACAGGCAAACAGCCCAGCAGGAACGGGCACCTCTGAATGTCCCCTTAATAAAATCAACCTATTTCAACCAGGTGATCATGAATGATATCACTCTCCTGAGGATAACAAAGAGAGATAAAGAACAGATGTTGTTTGAATGCCAGCAAACACCGGGACCATACACTGTGTTATGCAATATCCCTGGCGTGGTAAAGTGTCCTACCATGGAGTACGGAATAAGTCTGCCCTCCCCAGAAACCTTTTGCAAAGGCTTTGGGAGTACATCCAGGAGAGCTTTATGGAGATGTCCCTGGAGGAATTCCTCTCCATCCCCAGACACGTTAACAGATTTTTCCAGTAGCTGTACTGGCCATGAATGCCAGGGCAAATTAATCATTAAACACGCTTGCTTTTAAACCATGTATAATATTTACAAAGGTACACTCACCAGAGGTCCCTTCTCCACCTGGCAGGTCCGGGAGGCAGCCTTGGGTGGGTTTGGGGGGTACTGGCTCCAGGTCCAGGGTGAGAAACAGTTCCTGGCTATTGGGGAAAACGGTTTCTCTGCTTGCTTGCTGTGAGCTATCTTCAACCTCCTCATCCCCAAAACCCGCATCCCTGTTGTGTGCTACTTCATTGATGGAGTCAAAGCACAGGGTTGGGGTAGTGGTGGCTGCATCTCCTAGAATGGCATGCAGCTCATTATAGAAGCGGCATGTCTGGGGCTCTGACCTGGAGTGACCGTTTGCCCCTCTGGTTTTTTGGTAGGTTTGCCTCAGCTCCTTAAGTTTCACGCGGCACTGCTGCGGGTCCCTGTTATAGCCTCTGTCCTTCATGCCCTTTGAGATTTTTTCAAATGTTTCGGCATTTCATCTTTTGGAATGGAGTTCTGATAGCAGGGATTCGTCTCCCCATACAGTGATCAGATCCTTTACCTCCTGTTCGGTCCATGCTGGAGCTCTTTTGTGATTCTGGGACTCCATCATGGTCACCTCTGCTGATGAGATCTGCACTCACCCGCACCTTGCCATACTGGCCGAACAGGAAATGAAATTCAAAAGTTTGCGGGCCTTTTTCTGTCTACCTGGCCAGTGCCTCTGAGTTGAGAGCGCTGTCCAGACCGGTCACAATGAAGGACTCTGGGATAGCTCCTGGAGGCCAATACCATTGAATTGCGACCACAGTACCCCAAATTTGACCCGGCAAGGTCAATTTCAGCGCTAATCCCCTCGTCTGGGGAGGAGTACAGAAATTGATTTTAAGAGCCCTTTAAGTCAAAAAAACTGGCTTCGTCGTGTGGACGGGTGCAGGGTTAAATTGATGTAACACTGCTAAATTTGACCTAAACTCATAGTGTAGACCAGGGCTCTGTCACTGATTGGCACTCAGAAATGCCTTTGCCCATTTCTGGCTGTATCCATGATGTGGTTTTCATGAAAAACCTCCCCTTGTTGCTGGAGCACTGATGCTAGCGAGACTGGGAGCGTTGGTGTTGACTAGCCACTGGCAGTTTTACCATGGTTTTGTCTAAGCTGCCCGCAGCAGGTCTAGACAAGATGATATTTAGATTGCCAGCAAATATTGGACATTGGTGCTCTTTCCTTCCCTCCCCCATCCACAATTGCTGGTGGAGCCACATATGATAGGGATATTTTCACAAATTTCACCATGTAGACAAGGTGTCTGCGTCTTTGTTCTCAGCTCCGACACACCCAAGGCGCTCTGGTCTGTTGAAAAATGCCTGCAAACATTTTTGAAGAGAAACTTTTATTCTGTTAGCCTGAGAATTACAGCTTTCTGAACTCCCTGAACCAGAAATTCTGCTCTTTACAGCAAGTTGTTCTGTCATTTGTATGTGTACACACTTCCAGCCAACCATTCATTACACCAATTCTGGCATAATGAAGACCAGTCCTGTACTGAAATTTACATGCTAGAGCCTTTTCTCTCTTCAGGCTCAAGGAGCCACAGCCTCTCATTCCATCACATCCCCTTTATTGCATCTTTCTATCTACTTATGTGGCCTCCCTCACAATAATATTTGAGCACATCACCCTATTTCATGCATTTATCCTCACATCACCACTGTGAGGTAGGGAAGTGTTATTATCCCATCTTACTAATGGGGAACTGAGGCACAGATCCCAGAAGGGATCATTAGTTCATTCTAGTCAGACCTGCTGTATATCACAGGCCACCAACACCACCCAGTACCCGCCCAGTAAACCCAACAACAGAAATGAGACCCACAGGAGACTAGACTATTATGTGCCACAGGCAGAGAACAGGAGGCACTGAGGTGCACCAGTGCTCAATGGTAATTTCATCTAGACCACGCTGCCCCAGTTTGCTTATGAGATCTCACATGGGAGTGTGTCAAAAGCCTTACTAAAATTGAGATATATCATGTCCACAAGGCCAGTAACCCTGTCAAAAAAGGAAATTATCTTGGTTTGGCATGGTTTGTTCTTGCCGAAGCCACGTTGGCTGTTACTTATCACTAGAGCCCTGTGAAATTCTTTTTTAATTTTCCATTTTATTTTGGGGGAATTTTTGTGTTATTTCATTTTATCCAGGCTGGGGGAGCGGGGATGTGTGTGTGTCAAGTCCTGCCCCCACAGAGGCGGGATGCACTCAAGGGTCAGGGGTTGCAGAATGAGTCCTCCCTGCGCTCACCATATAGTGACGGCTCCTGTCCTGCAGGGCTGGGACCAGCATCCCACTCCAGGCATCATGCCCTGGCACTCAGGGTGTCACTGTCACTCATGCTTGACCCAGCTGTCCCTCTATACTCATGATACAGAGGCAGCTATGCCAACCTGAGTGGTTCTGCAACTCTGTGCACCAAGTGGCAATGTCCAGAGCAGGAAGCCAGCCAGGCCCAGCCTCATGGGATGGGAACTACCACTGAGGGGGGAATTTTTCATTTTATATGTTGTTTTTCATTTTATTTTGTGTTATTTCATATTTGCAAAAAACATGGGGCTCTCCGTATCACCCTGTTATCCTCCAGGTGCTCACAAACTGATTGTTTAATAATTTGTTCCAGTATCTTTCCAGGTATGAAAATTAGGCTGAGTCGTCTGTAATTCCCAGGGTTCTCTTTGTTCCCCTTTGCAAAGATAGGTACTTTAATCTGTCTCTTCCCTTCTCTAGCTGGCCTTGTATTTTCTGCTGCTTTCTTCTTTCTCTTCCCTTTCCTTGAAGTCTGAACCTTCGCAGAAGTCTGCCCAAGCAGAGTCCATACCCATCAGGGCCAGCTCTAACATTTTTGCCACCTCAAGAAAAAAAAAAAAGGCACCGCCCCGGCGTAACAACCCTTCCTGAGCGCTGCCCTGCTGAAACAAAAACAACTCCCCTGAGCGCCACCCTGCCAAAACCAAAAAACCCCCCGAGCACTGCCCCGCCCTGCCAAACCAAAAAAACTCAAAAAACCAAGCGCCGCCCCGCCAAAACAACGCTCCCGAGTGCTGCCCCACTGAAACAAAAAAACCCCCTGAGCACCGCCCCACCCCACCAAAAAAAACACAAAAACCCCGAGCGCCGCCCCGCCAAAAAAATAACAACAAAAAACCTGAGCACTGCCCCATTGAAACAAACAAACAAAACCTGAGCGCTGCCCCGCCCTGCCAAAACAAACAAACAAAAACCAAAAAACAAAAAACCCCAAAAAACCCACGAATGGATCTAAATGACTGAGATGGAGCTATTACTGAAATACTTACACAGATAGATAAATAAGACTTTGTACTCAGCATTTCAGGGTGTTCTTGTAATAATGGTTTATATATTAAAATATCTCAATTTTACAGATGGGAGAAGAGAAGTGCAGTGAGGTTTAAAGCAAACATTTTCAGAAGTCGTCTCTGGTTCTGGGTGTCACAATTTTGCAGTGCACATCTTTGAGACACCAAGATCAAAGACCACCTTTGAACATATTTGCCTAAACTAAAGCCACACACTGAGTCAGTTGCAGAGCTGGGAACAGAACCTGTGTGTCCTGACGTGCCAGTGGCCTGACTCCCTTCTGATTTGTAGCACGTTATTGTCACTTGCACCCGTATAATGTGCGTATGAAATGCTACCAAGGTAGAATTCACCCTTATTGATACTGGTAGTAGCAGTTTATACAGCTATAAATGACTACATTAAGGTTCAAGGCAGTGGAGAATCAGGCCCCTAGTATCTTGTGCTAATCACTAGACTACAGTAATGTCTCTGCAGAGACTTCTTATTGCTGATAGCTAGAAATAGAAGTATCCTGCAGCTCTAGGAAGACCCTTGGAATATTGGGTCTTCAGTTTCCTTCTCCCTAACTTTTCCTTGCTAGGAGCTGAATACATACATATAAAGACACAGTCCTCTCCTCAAATAACTTCCTGTTGTTAACTTAGGGCTCTGTGGGTGTCTCAGCTGGGAGCAGAAATTGGAGATAGTCCACTATTTCTTTGCCACAGTTCTGTTTACTTACAAAGAATGTATGAAATCCTGTATCTCTGAACACAGAAGGAATCAAATAGCAGAAAACGGCTTCATTTGCTCACGTGACCAAGAATGCTCCTTTCAGCCTGCACCCCTGACCCAAAAATCTCTATTCATGTTTCTTTCAGGGTCAGACACTACACTTTCAGCTGCTTCGTCAGGGCGTCTGTCTGTCTTGCTTTTGTGTTTTCTGTCCCCTCCCAATATTCAGTGAGACCACTCAGTCCAAAAACTCCTGGATAGGTTCACAACTCTCTCTTTTGTCTTAGGTGAGGGGCTTGTGATTAATTTATCCTGACAGTTATGCTAATTGAAGGGGGTGCTCACATCCAGTCCTAAAAAGATCTGTTGATCCATGGTGTAACCAGATCTTTCAGCATAACAGTATGATCTATGAAGAGAAGTAACAAATGGAGAGGAGGGAGAGAGATATAATCAAATACACACCATTTTATATACACTTATTTTAAAACAATATGATAAATAGATAGTGCAATACAGGCCCACCCGTCCCTCATCCTAGCCACGATTAACTGGCCAATTTCTTACAGGCTGCATGGCAGAGGAGAAGCTTGAGGAGAGATCTGAAGGAGATTTTCTGTGCAGAGGTTTGTATCTTGTATTTCCTCGGGGTGAGGTTTGGTGGGGATAGAAGTAATGATCTAATGGGTCACCCAGGTCTTGAAACAGCATTGGCCAGCCCCATTGCACAAGCCCCTTTGCTGTGCCTGTAGGGTTGTGCAGACAGATGCACCAATAGATTGGATGCAGAGTAGTGACTTTTCTCTTCTCACTTTCCCATAACCAGTCATTTCCAAAGACTTTGCTCCTGTAGACGTCATATGTAAACAAGCGCTTCCTTCCTGTAATGCCAACCCAGGGATTTTTGGTGACGGCTGCTAGATGACTAGTGCATTCATCACACAGGGGTTGGCCAGCTCAGCTCTACAGTGATATCACCCAGCAAATTAACCTTGTTCTCCTGATCTTGGTTTGTCCCAGTTCTTACAGCAGTTGCTGGGCAGACTGAGCTGCGGTCACACTGAGGGCAGGTAAAACAGGTACTTGGAACATGACTGGGCTTGTTCAAAGTCTAGTTTCCTATTTCTCTTGTTTGCCCCTCTCCCCTTCACTTTCCCATGTACTCTGCCTTTGTTTGACTTGCACACTCCCTTCCCTTCCCATGTGCCTGGGTTTTTTCCCAGGGTAGGAGGGAGCTTTGATATGCCAGGCAGAAGGCTGAAAGTGTTCAGATAGTGTGCAGTCCAATCAAACGTGTAATAACACCATCTAGTTGCGTAGCACTGTTCATGCTGAAGGATCCCACCAACATTAGAGGGTGTAGCGTCTTTAATTCACACACTGCTGAAATGCAGCCATCACTGGGCTGGGACCCAGCAGACTTTCTGCACCAGTAATGCTATGTAGGGGTTTCAGGAGGGGAAGTGAAAACTAATTTCTCCAGTTTGAACCGGTAGAGGAATTTTGTCATAGTGCAATTAACCCAAACTGGAATTTGGATGGGCACTTGGGTTAGTGCTCCTTGCAAAAAGGCCTTGGGGGTATTAATAACAGCGAGACTGAGGCTGTGTCTTCACTGCTTTACATCAGGAGAGCTAACTGGAGTTAGCTATCTCAGTGTAATCAAGCTGGAGACAAGGCATTATAATTTCTTCCTCAGTGTAAGTAGTTGGGGTTGGTCCCAAGTGGGAGGTATAGTGATCTTGCCTATAGTGAGGTAAAAACTACAGTGCTTTGTCTCTGTTAGGATTTGACATCGAGAGCTAACCGGATGTAAAAAACACGCTTTTGTCTGCAGTGAAGACAAAGTCTAACTGTGCACGAACCTTTGAGAACCAAACCCTGTTGCATTACAGGTGGTTCTGTATCAATCTGCAACTCAGCCTACATTCATTGAAAAGGTCTGACACCTTTTGGATGTGCCAGGCCAAAATTATGGCTCAGGATAAAACTCTGTGGTGACTTCAGTTGAGTTTCACTTTGAGTATGGGGGATTGTTTGAGCCAGAAACTAAAAATCAAACATGGAGAGCAACCACCACCTTTTGCCCGGCTCTAGTGAGGGGCCTGGATTTATGTCTCATGTGACAGACTGCACCTTCAGCAGTACAGCCCTTTAGCCCCATGCTGGGGCTCTGGTTCAAGGCTGACTCAGCGCTTGTCTACACTGGCAATGTTAAAGTGGCACTGTGGCAGCGCTTTAACACGGCTTGTGTAGTCACAGCACAGTGCTGGGAGAGAGCTCTCCCAGTGCTCTAAAAAACCCACCTCCATGAGGGGCGCAGCTACCAGTGCTGGGGCACTGTCTATACTGACACTTTACAGCACTGAAACTTACTGCGCTCAGGGGTGTGTTTTTTCACACCCATGAGCGAGAAAGTTGCAGCCCTGTAACGTGCCAGGGTAGACAAGCTCTCAGAGGGATAGAAAACACCTGCTCTCTGGACTGGAGAGTAAAGTGACTCGCTGACCAGAATCCTAGCATGTTCCAAATGTTCCCATGCATGTTCCAAGGGAGTTGAAAACACCAGCCTGTGGTCCCCAACTCCAGGGCTATTAGATGAGAGACACATTTGATCAGATGCCACTCCCACCTCCCCTAAATCCTTACTTGCTGGACTGACTGGTCAGACTCTATTAAAGACTAAGTTTAATTTTTAGGTGCCTAAAGGTCCCTGAGTGACTGATGGCAGCAGAGCCCTTGCCCTAGGCCCCGCAACCAGGGAATTAACTCACTGTTCAGCTTGCTTGCCTCCTTCCCACACCCACTCAGGTGAAAACAGTTAGGATAATGACACTAGGCTCCTGATTAAGGTCTCAGATAGGAACCAAGAGCTTTCACATGGGAGCTTTATACAACCAGCCACTGAAAGTTGGAGACCAGAGGTTAGCAGTGAACTAATCCATATTAAGGTTTGTAATCAAGTTTCTGCTTGTCTATGCTGCAATTACAATGAAGTCATGGATGTCACTTACAACATGGTTCAAATTTGTAATGTAGTAGGACCTTAAGTGTTGCATAAGTGGGCTAAGACCTTGGGTGTGTCCCCTACTCACTTATAATTGTAAGGTAGACTAGGCCGTCGAAACGATTTTCAAAAATGTAGACAGAGTTTGTGTCCTCCATCTAACATGGTCAGAAGCCACACTACCAAGACCACACTATCAACTACTGTAAATAGTCATTGGCTATGTCTGCATTGAGGACTTTTTCAAATTCTCTGCACCAGTTCAGTTTCTTCTCTGCTGCTGACTAGTGTAGACAGGCCCCTGGTGTTTTGTCCCAAGTCCTCTAACCCTACAGGGTTAGAGGACGCACTGGTAAAAAGACAGCAGTCTGGCACTCCCACAGTTTGTAGCACAGGCAGGGACATTTGAGAAAATCCTCTGTGTGCATAAGGTTTGGAGTAGCACAGTCATCAAAATCAAAATGACAAAGTTCAAAGAAACCACAGCTTCCTCCTATAGCAGAGGCAGGTATTGAGCATGGTCCTAGCACGCTTGACAGCCTTTTTTGAATTGCTGGTCAATTGCTAGTGCTGCTCAAGCCGTAGTACAAACAGGATGAAGGAAAGACAAACCTTCAAACTCCAGCAACAAGATGTTTTCTTAGCCTTGCTGGACCTGTTTGTTCACCTAGTTTGAAAAGTGTTTTGCTGAAACCTCCTGACAATGGCAGGAAGCTCTGCCCCCAGGCAAAGTTCCCTCAGCTCCCCAAATCACTGGCCTGTGAAACATCTTGTCAGGGTCAGCTGCACATTATACAACCAGTATTAGGATCTCTAATGTAGATAACCCACTGGTTGCTGACACTGTTGTTATTAGTATTGCAGTAGTGTGTAGGAACCACAGGTATGGACCAGGACCCCACTGTGCTAGGTGCTGTACGAACATAGAACAAAAAGCCCCAAAGAGCTTAACAGCATAAGTATAAGACAAATATGGCACCATATCCTCTAACCCCATGGGGAGCAAGTCTACCTGATGCAGTGCAGATAACAGTATTTGTGGTTGGGGAGCTGCCTACAACAGGGCTCCTATTATTGCTAACTCAAGTTCCTTTGAACTGGTGTTAGCAATGGCATGAAATTTTTCTGTTAACAGGGCCTTTAATGCACCATGATCACATTTTGATGCAACATTATCCATCTGCACTGCAATGATGCTTTGATGCAACACAATGATGTTGGGCCAAAACATCATTGCAATGTGTTGTGACACATCCGACTATTGTCATGATAGAGGCGTTAGTGATGTAAAGACAAACTTAGATTTCACAGGGCTACCTCCTTTATAACTCAATACAGATAGGGCAAGTAGTTCCCAATATCCAGCAATAGGAGCAGAGTGTAGCTGCTGCCTATTAGCAAAGCAACAGCGGAGAAGGAGATGAAAATCAGAATCTTGTCCACAAGAAACAAGGTCTAATCCAGTGGCTCTCAAACTTTTTTACTGGTGACCCCTTTCACATAGCAAGCCTCTGAGTGCGCCCCCCCTTCTAAATTAGAAACACTTTAAAATATATTTAACACCATTATAAATGCTGGAGGCAACGCAGTGTTTGGAGTTTGGGGCTGACAGCTCGCGACCCCCCTATACAATAACCTCGTAACCCCCTGCGAGGTCCCGACCTCCAGTTTGAGAACCCCTGGTCTAATCTGATTTAAAAAAATACACGTCCATATTCAGCAATCCACATTTAGGAAGAAATGTTCCTATTAACAAAAGGCTTCTCATTTTTCTATTCTGTTCCTTGAGCAAACCCTGGCCTTCTCTTCACTGAGGAGCTCAGTGGTTTGAGCATTGGCCTGCTAAACCCAGGGTTGTGAGTTCAATGAGGAGGGGGCCACTTGGGGGATCAAAAAATTGGTCCTGTCCTGCTAGTGGAGGCAGGGAGGAGGACTTTTCAACTTTTTCTTCTCTCTTCTAGGAGATTGGTATATCTCCAATTATTACCTTTTTTACCAATTGTTTTGCACTGATTGAAGCACAAACAATTGAGTGTGTCCTTGCTATAATAAATAAATATAATTAATATATTTTATTTATAAATAAAATTTAAAAGACATCTGCTTTTTTGCCTTGCATCTACCCTAGCGCTCTGCTGATCCATCTGAAGCCCAATACTTTCTGGATACATTATATATCCCACCATTCCTGGCACAGCTTCCAGATTCTGTATATTCTGGGAGACTTTTGATAGTTGTCATGGCTACAGAGTTAGCTGCACCTCTGTTCCCTTGCTGGTCTTTTTGAGAGCAACTCACAGGTCTTAGGCCTCTGGCCTTTACCTCTCCTTGAGTGGAATTCTGCAGTTCTCCCACTCTTAGCTTGGCCTATAGTATACCATGTGCATCAACTGTGCTTACCCAGTAGGTCTGACTGATTTTGGACACCAGTGGTTTTTCCGTTTGGGAGTCTGTGACCAGTGGTATTCAGTGATCAGACAGCGTTCTTAAAACAATAACATAGTTTACTTTGCGGTAGGAACAAAGGACTGAGGAGTAAAGGGTTTTCAAACAACAGTCTACAAGCATGTTTCTTACCTAAAGACTTCCCTGAGTGAGGAGCGATGGATTCTTCCTAAAAGTGTACGTGTGTGTGTGGGGGCGGGGGGTGGATGGGGGACGAGGCCCCACCTGCTCCGTGGCCCCATCTCTTCCCCCCAAGGCCCTGCCTCCCAGCCAAGCTGGAAGCCAGAGCTGGGCAGGGGAGCCTGGGCTCCTCCACCTGCTCAGGGTGAGTGAGCCGAGAGCAGCCCCCGGCCTGTGTCCCCGCCCAGGGCAGGTGGATGGTTCACAGCTCCGCACAGTTGCTCACAGGGCTCTTACCCCGATCCAACTTCCAGTCTGGCCTAGGGGTGGGGCCCTTGGGGGCCAAAAAGCCGCAGCTGGGCCATGGTAAGAGCAGGCCAGGCCGATGTGGGGAGCTGTGGACCCTCCATCTGCCCTGGGTGCAGGGACATGGGCCGGGGGCTGCTCTTGGATTCCCCCACCTCAGGCAAGTGGAAGGCCCCAGGCTCCTTACAGCTGTCTGGGCGCCCTGGGCTGCTCTTATGCAGGCCGGGCTCCAGTTTCTAGCCTGGCCGGGGGGCAGGGCCTTGCAGGAAAGAGGACGGGCAGGGGGCCAGGCCTGTGGTGAAAAGTGGGAAGGCATTGGCCCCTTGGCTCCCCCTGTTCCGTCGCCCCTGCCCTGAGGGTTACCTAGGCAGGCCTACCTTCTCCAGGTGCCTGGGTCTCAGCCTGCTCTCCTCAAACAACTACCCACTTGGGAGAGACCCTTTTCAAATGGCCAGCGTTCTTTTGCATTCCTGGGCTTTGGCTCTTCTGGACAAAATTAGTTTTGCAGGTGGTTGAGGAAAGAGTAAAATCTTCAAAGTTAATAGTTCATGCATTGCCCTGCAACAACCCTTAGCTGTTTGCAGAGAAGGAGCTTATCTAGAGTCATTCTTTTTCCTTCCTACTTGTTTTTCCTTACCGCCCCCTAATAAATTAAACCAATATATTCATATAGTATACATCTCAAGAGCCAGGTCAACATACAGTTTTCATAGATTGTTACAGAGCAGCTCCAAATCCATCACAATAAGCATAGTGGAATATCTCTCTATGGATGCAGGAGAATTATGGGAGGAGTAATCAAACTCCCACTGTCCCCTGGAAAACTCCCACAATTCCTTACAGAGAGATTCCAGAACTCATCAGTGCTGGCACCGTGTCCAACCTGCTTGCAAACATAGAGAAGACTCTATGGAATGCTCTGCTTCTTGGCTAGCAAGAAAGTTTATGCTGTAGCTTTTGAAAAACTTCCATGAGGTATATGAAGTATGTGCTGTTTAGATGATTAAAATGCAGGTGGGGAAGGATAGTGCAGTGGTTTGAGCATTGGCCTGCTAAACCCAGGGTTCTGAGTTCAATACTTGAGGGGGCCATCTGGGGCAAAAATCAGTACTTGGTCCTGCTAGTGAAGGTAGGGGGCTGGATTTGATAACCTTTTGAGGTCCCTTCCAGTTCTAGGAGATTGGTATATGAGAATCTATGCAGAGAGCCAGGACCTAGATAAAATTGAGGAAGGCTCTTGCATCCAGGACCTGCAGAGTCCATGGTGGCATGCTATTCTGCCAGAGAAGAGCTCAAGGCTGAGTGGTGCTTTGGAGCCTGACCCACAGATAAAAAGTGGTAGGAATCAGATTGTTCTCAAGACTTGGGATGACCTGCAGTGGCTGTAGATCTTTGTGATGAGGAAGGAGACTTCATGGAACTCTATAACAAGAAGGCAGGGCTCTTTTCTTGAATCACCCTTAGCTCAGATGTGGGAACACTGCACAAAGATACAGAAGTAGTTGCTGCTGATTAATGCTGGTGAGCTCTTGTTAGCACCAACCAGGATGTGAGAAGATCTGCCACCTCTCTCTCAGAGAGGGGACTAGGACAGAGGACAGCTTGTAGGAAAAACTCTAAGTTCAGCCAAGTTTGGGAGGAAACTTTAGGTTGAAGTTTCTTTTTGAGTTATCAATAAAGCCAAACTCTTACAGGGGGTGAGTGGTGGAAACTAATTAAAACTAGTTGTTGGTGAACTCTGGTGAGGCTAGGCTAAGGACTCAGCCTAGTCATACTCCTCCCCGCTGATGTATTTTGATGATGTTTAAAGATGAGACCCTCACCCAAGTGTGCCTATTTATAGCTTTTGACCATAGATAGGTATGCTGCACCCTGATCCTATCTTGGAAGCAGGCTGTAAGTATTCAGAATGTAGCTGTGCCACAAGATTTGCAATGAACTATAAAAACGTGGAAAGGGAGAGGCAGCAGCACTGAGGTCAGCTCTGACATTTGACTTTCAGCATAAGCACAGGAGCAGTCTCTGTGCAGGTTGTTAATTGAGATGAGACACATTGTCCTAGAACATGGAAACCCCACTCCTCTATTGCTACCAACCAACACCCTGTCCACCAGCACTGAGCTCCCTTTTAAAAATTAAAGATTAAAACCAGCAAAGGTGTATCTGAGCAGAACCCTCAGCAAGTGGCAGTGGGAGGGTTTCAAATCCTTCTGGCATGTCTCTAGCATCTGTGATCTGGATACACATCTGCTAGGCTCAGGATTTTATTTATTTATTCTGTGACTCAATAATCAGTATTGACAGCTGCACTTATTGCCAACCTTAAGCAGTCAAAAATCATCAATCAGGTCCCCCAAAATCATTCAACCAGGTTAAAAATTGTGAGTTTTTAAAAAGTAATACATTCAGGGTTTCTTTTTATTTGCTTCTGAGTTTTTGAACCTTTGGGATTCATGTTTTCAAGGTTTTTTTCTCTGCAATGATGAGGGCAGAGGCAGTGCTAGCCTCTCAGGGAGGTGGATTACCTACACGGATGGGAGAATCCCTCCTGTCATCATAGGTAGCATCTACACTGAAGAGCGATAGTGCCCCTGATACTGTAGCGTTTTAAGTGTACATATCCCCTTTCATTTAAAACTGAAAGTAAGCTGAGGTCTGACCTACACTTAAAATTTAGGGTGACATACCTTTGGTGCTTACTCCTGGGGTGATTCTGCATGACTGCAGCAACTTCCTTAGGGTTTGCAACCTCGTGGTAGAGAACTGGTGTTCTAGGCTGCCACGTTCTATACCAGAGATAGTTGCTTTTTATAGGCTAGCAGGTGATGCATATGTGTTCAGTTTGGGATCCTTCTGAAGTAAGAGCTAAATGTAATAGTTTATTATATTGTGTGTCTGGACACCTTGCGAAAACAAACAAACAAACAAAAAAACCAACCAACCAAGAACACCCAATCTCCATCTGACGGAAGAGATCGTAGAATAAAATACCCTCACATGTGCTCTGCTTTGAGATTATACACGGGTTCCCAGATAAAAGTCCAAGGTATATGACTTCTTTCATTTCTTTTATTTAAATTGTTAGCCTCCTAGGGGGCTTTGTACAACACAGTTATCAGCTGAAAACTTACTATGAAGAGTTACAATCAATTAATATCTGAATCTTTAGACTCCCTCCCCCCTCAAACTTGTTCACTGAAAGCAGCTGAGTATCTAACTAACCTGTGGGTCTGGCACTGGCCTGGGATTCTGTCTTTCGGTTGCTTTTGTTTCTTGGCAAGGATTTGGCAGGGTTTCAAAGCCTAGATCCACTGTGGTTATTAAAGGCTTTTGGTTATCTTGTGAAATCCATACTGTGAGTGCTGACAATGACTGAAGTGCTGGGAGAGCCTCCCTTACTCTTTCTCTCCCTGTCTCTCATGAATCTGTTCCCATGAAAATGATGATTTAGACATGCAGCATGTGAGTACCGCCCAAGGCATTACTGGCTGACTTGAGGGGAAGATGAATGTGCAATTCTTTGAATCCTGTGTAAACTCTTACTTCTACAGACTCTCAAAGCTCCTGCAGTACTGCCGGGACATATCTTCACCATCTCATACAGTTCCTGCAAAGGATCATAGACCCACAATTTTACAGCCACCTGCAGGTTCTGGGTGCAGAGGCACAGAGGGCAATAACTTCCCTGCCGCTGTTAACTGCTCTTGGCAGGGGACTATTGTGTGCTCTGCAATATTGTCTTCATTCAAAGACTTCTTCCAAAGGTACAGAGAAATGTTCCCACCAGGCTTTCCAGGGATCACCCTCTTCAGAGACGAACCCAGTCTCACTATTCATGAAAACCTGGCTTCCACGCACAGTCCCAGCATAGCACTTCAGGACTGACTTTTCTCCTGGGATGAGAGGGGAATTCAGTCTCCAGCTTCATGCTGTCTGGCATTCTCAGGCAGTTGGGCCACTGGAATCCAGCCCTGGAAGTCCCACCCTGTCCTAGGGGAATAAAATCTTGGCCTTTCCCCACACAGTGACCTTGTCTATACTATTCTTATGTCTAAGATTTCATGCCATCGCCACCAGCAGTTCAGTGCCTGGGGTACTATCATGGAGACCTCCATTTAGATTAAGGTGCCAGTGGCCCCTGTGTTGTATAGACCTGCTTTGAGCAAGATTAGACAATACAGTGCTTAAAATGACAGTGGCTGCTTGGAGCCCTGCTCTGCCACCAGTGGTGAGTGGACCATTGGGAGTAATGCTGTGAAATCTTTGACAAAAAAAACCAGCATGTTTATATCAGGCTCCTCCATAGCCGTACTTGATATAAGATGACAAGGGCAAAAGAGAGCAGTTAGTGTGGGCCAAATTCTGCCCTCAGTAGCATAGAATCATAGAAGGGTAGGACTGGGAGAGACCTCAGTAGGTCATCTAGTCCAGGCCCCTGCACTCAAGGCAGGACCAAGTAATAATGTAATAGAACCATGTTCAGGAGAGTTGTAACATGGGACAGAAAATAAACCTGCATTTACTACTGTTTACAGCATTGTTGTAGTCATGTTGGTCCTGGGTGATGAGAGAGACAAGGTGGGTGAGATAATATCTTTTATTGGACCAACCTGGCTCTCTTCTCGCAGAGCTCTGAAGAGAACAAACATTTCTCTCTTTCACCAACAGAAGTTGGTCTAATAAAAGACATTACCTCACCCACCTGGGCTTTATATTTTTAGTTCTTTCTACTAGACCTGTCTCTGCTCTCATTTATTCTTGATTTGCAAGGGTGTCATTCCAATGACATCACTCAGTGAAAACCAGAGCAAAATCAGAGCCACTGAATTCAGAGCATGTCCGAACCAATGGGCTATAAATAGGTTACAGCACAGAGTGCAAATAGTGTACATCTAGGCAGAAGCTGTGCGAGGTGGATTGAACAGAGCTGGGCCCCACATATCCCAGACTGGGCACAGCAGGGACAAGTGCTGAAGGAGGAGTTGCCCCTTGTCTTCAGTACTGAAGTTTTCAGATAAATGGGCAGGTTTGAGGCCCTGCTCTATTGGCTCATCAGAGTCCTGTTTATCCTCAATCCAGCACTGACCTTGGGAGATCTCTCCCTCAAAAGGATGATTTCTCACTCTTCCCACTGCAGGCATTGAGTCTGATTCCTTTGGCAGCCACAGGGTTTCTTACAGGGTGGCTCATGCTGCTGACACACAGTGGGAGGAGTGCAGCAGATACTCCCCAACCCTTCCCCCCATGGTGAGAAGTAGAGAGCTGGCACAGATGCTGAGCAGCTCCCGAGACCACAGGGTTACCCTCTGTGCCACAAACCTGGAGCGGGTTTCACAAAACCCTGGCCAGCTTCCTGAGAAAACAAGAAAGGGAGATTTATGCTAACCCCTGGGAAGCCATTTATTTTCATTGTATTTTAATTTTAATAGATTGTCTGCCCCGCCCAGGATTATCTCATGGGAAAGAAAACCCTGGCTCAGTGACTTGTGGTGAAACTTGTTTCTGAGCCAAATTTCCCGCACCTGATGCGTTTCTGTATGAGAAGAAACCCATGTATTTCAGAGCACAACACAGCCCTGGGGCAGTGGTGGGAGAAAGGAGGAGAGGGCCCATATCTCACCCTGCCCTTCCAGAACAAGTTAGGCCTGTTTGGACTCCAAGCAGAGCAGACCTCCGAAAGAAAAGGGCATCATGTCACCCTGGGAACTGACATCACATGATGTGGCAGTAGAAGGAACCTGTCTAAGGGAGAGGCTGAATCATCTCCCCTTTCTTGTGCAATAGGTCTTCACTAGTACAATACCATATTTATATCATGGGAACTCTTGTCAAATACAGAGAGCCTAGGGCTGGCCTCTAGTGCACATGAGTCAGCAGGTTTCAGAAGTTCCCAGGTACAGGATGGGGCAGCAATTTGCTTCTTGCTATGGGGTCAGAGCCATGCTACAGACTGTATCTTAAATGAGATATTGCTAACAGCATTCTAGCGCAGTTTGTCTGACCAGGGATTTCATCCTTGTAACTATGTTATAAAACTATACTAGTCACTCTATAATACATAGCCCCATAGTCTATAGCCTAGGCTTTGTCTACACTAGCACTTATATCAGTTAGAGTGTGGAAAAAACCCACACCCCTGACCAATGAGTTTCACTGACAAAAGTGCTGGTGTGGACAGCGCTACGTTGGCGGGAGACACTTTCCCACAGTCATAGCTACTACTGCTGCTTGTTGGGGGTGGTTTAATTATGCGGCGGGAGAGCTCTCTACTGTCAGCACAGAGCGGCTACACAGGAGAACTTAGCTGTGCCACTGTAAGGTCTGTAGTATAGACATAGCCATGGTGTTTTAACAGAGTTATATCATTGTAAAGAGGGGCTGGGAAATAATTAGCCATGTCAGGGAAACCACTCCATGAACCCTGTGGG
The DNA here is from genome assembly GCF_016161935.1 of Mauremys reevesii. NCBI lineage: Eukaryota > Metazoa > Chordata > Testudines > Geoemydidae > Mauremys > Mauremys reevesii. The sequence goes on from NC_052626.1 coordinate 59,974,409, forward strand.
TAACAGCTGCATTTAAGCAAGGTTGTAATGATTAATACAGTTCTGACCCCAGTTGTCTCAGCTGCATTACAAATTCTGCTGTTACTGGTCCCATAACAACTTTGTAATTCCCTGCTAGCAGTGCCCGGGCTAGCCCACTGGGGCCCTAAGCAGGAATATTTTTGCCCTCCCCCCAACACATACTAATAATTAATAGAGGGCCCCCAAGCAATTGCTTAGTTTGCTTATGCCTAGCACTGGCTCTGCCAGATAGGGTTCAAACACAATTGTCTTACATAGGATTAGGTCCTCTTTACACTGTAACAGGGTGTCCAGTTCTGTTGGAGGGGACCCCAAGGCCTTGCCACACCAGGCTGTAGGAGGCAGCTGTGCTGAGACAGACAATGCTTAGTAATTTGGGTGGCAATTTCCAGCCAGGGTTCAGAGGCAGCTCACAGAGGCCCTCCCGGCTGGGAGCTAATTAGGCACAGCTAAGCCTATTAGGGTGTGTTACTTAGAAAGGAGAGAGACAAAAGGGCCCTCTCTACACTAGGGAAAATTTCCCACCATTGAGAAAGCACAGTTCAGCTCCACCAGAGCTAGCTTTAGTGTACACGAGCTGGTGGCTGCCGCCAGGGACTTAAACACCTGCTCTGAGCTGGGTTACACAATTTGGTACCATCTGCAGTTGGCAGCCTCTAATGCTCCCAACATTGCTCATACCACCAGAGTTGATGAGATGTTAGCACTGGAGGAGGAAAAAAATCTTGAAAAATATGCTGAGTATAGGCAGGGCCACATGGACTGTGCTGAGTAGAATCCACTGTGGGGAAACAGGAGCTACACGATATAGTTTGTACTCTTTTTCTTGAGTTTTCTTCTTATAAAAAAGAGATTACGCAGGAGGTCACACTAGAGAATCATGCTGATCCCTTCTGGCCTTAAGCTGCATTAAAATTGCATGGAAAGAATGCAGCTGGAGGACTATGCCCAGCTAGTATCAATCTGTGGTCAGGCTAAACTCCTGCAATAAAACCCAACCTGGAGAGGGTGATTTGTATTCAAACCTGAGCAACAGTAACTTCTCTCATCATTCCACTCATGGTCCAAGCGTGTTGTAACTGCGTCCACATTGTTAGAATGATCTAGGGACACAGTTAAACTCTGAGTACAGCTGTACTACAGGAGCTTTAACTGTGCCAGAGCCAAAGAGCTGGTGGGTTGGAATTGAGTCTGTCACTATGAATACGGCCCTACCAAATTCATAGTCATAGGATTTTTAAAATTGTAAATTTCATGATTTCAACTATTTAAATCTGAATTTCACAGTGTTGTAATTGTAGGGGTCTGACCCAAAAAGGAGTTGTGTGTGGGGGGGTCACAAGGTTATTATAGGGGGGGTTGCAGTACTGCTACTCTTACTTCTGCACTGCCGCTGGCAGCAGCGCTGTCTTCAGAGCTGGGCAGCTGGAGAGTGGTGGCTGCTGGCTGGGAGTCCTACTCTGAAGGCAGAGTCGCCGCCAGCAGCAGCAGCACAGAAATAAGGGTGGCAATGACATACCATTCCATCCTTATTTCTGCACTGCTACCTGCCAAGCTGGGCCCTCAGTCAGCAGCTGCCACAGTCTGCCTGTCCAGCTCTGAAGGCAGCAGTGCCGAAGTAAGTGTGACAAGGTATGGTATTGCCACTCACTTCTGCGCTGCTACTGGCAGGGCCCTGCATTCAGACCTGGCCACCCAGCTCTGAAGGCAGTGCAAAAATAAGGGTGTAAATATCTCAATGCCCTAAAATAGCCTTGTGACCCCCCTGCAACTCCCTTTTGGGTCAGGACCCCTAATTTGAGAAACGCTGGTCTCCCCTGTGAAATCTGTATAGTATAATGTAAAAGCACACAAAAGACCAGATTTCATGGTCCATGACTCATTTTTCATGGCTGTGAATTTGGTAGGGCCTTAATTATGAAGCATAGACAGGGTCCGTGTGGGTAAGGCTTCAAGGCACAGAGAATGAGCTTGGTCCCTGTAGTTAAGGGGCAGATGGCACTGGTCTCCTGCAAAGTATTGACACAACACTGCATGCAATAAAAAACAACCTTCCCCCTGTTAGTTCAGGATCCTTCATTGTTGACATTTCCTTGAGTTTTAGCACACTTGCTGTGCACATGACAGATGAGGTGCTTTGTAATGAATCACTCCATGAGCTCATTCACACTTCACTGTTACTTCCAGTCACAGATCCCTCCAGGATCTCTGCATGTCTTAATCATTATTGGAAGATGGGGTAGTCTTGTGGGAAATAGCAAAGCCAAGCGCTGACCCCATAGGTTGCTGCACTGTGTGTTGTGCAGAGGGTGTTTAACCCCGCCCCCAATCCTCACACATTCTAACTGAAACAGGTCCAACAAGTGGCAGATTGCTGTCAGTGAATGAGCCTGCCTCCCATGCTTGGAAGAAAGGCTCTCAGATTATGACCTTTCAGTAGGAACCCTCTTCTCTCAGATTCAGCTTTTCAGCAGCCTCCATCTTCCAGTTTGTTTCTTCCCCACTTACTCCCCAACCCTTCTGCTGGATTCTGTCCCTCCCCCCACCCTGAGAGTGGTTGTGAGGCCCCAAGATTTTGATTGGAATGGTTAAAATGACTATGGTTCTATAAACTAAGATCCTTGGGACAGGGACTACATCCTTCTTTGTGCCTTGGCCAGTGCAGACCACTCAGCCAGCATTTAAATATTAACTGAGCTACCAGGAATGAGGCCAGCTTGATGCCAGAGCAGCACACTGTTACCATGAGAGGATCTAAGCATGAGATGGGCATCACCCCCTATGTTGAGAGTGCTACAAAGGCAGCCTTTTTAAGGAGCTGCTGCTGAGTCATGGCTGATGAGACTAGCTTGCCTCTTGTGTGTCACTACCCAGAGGAGCAGTCACCAGGACTGGCCTTTGAGGGTGGAGGGAAGAAACTCAGGTGACTGGCAGCTCTTGGGAGTTTTCCCACCCAGAACTAATCTACTGGCAGTTGAGTTGAAGTTAAAGAAGTGAATTGGACTGGGACTGAGGAAGGGATAAGTAGCAATGCCAACAAAAATTGGGCTGGGGGACAGAGGGCAGAAAAAGAGTGCAAGGGAGTGCTCCACTCACTCCTGGTCTGGCACCTCCTCCTGGCCACTCTGGGGATTAGCTCAACATCTATTCCCATGGGATCCTCCACCTCTCTCTCAGGATCTGCAGTTCCTCTCTCACTACACAAGCTGCTGCAGCCTCCTTGTGACTTAGCCCTGCAGTCAGGCACCCTATGTGTTTTCCCATTTCAGGGTATATCAGAGTCTTGCCTTCTGCTATCCTACGCAATCTTCCCATTCACTGCCTCAGGTACCATTACTTCAGCAGCTGGTAGGAGAACCTGGGCCTGCCCTCTACTCCAGGTTCCAGTCCAGGGACCCTCAACCCAGCAGTTCTGGGCTTCACTTTTTCAGCCCTCACTACTCCTTTCCTGGGATGCTTCCTGTTACTTTTGGTTTCCCTAAGAATACCAGCACCAAACCCTCTTCTCTCTTCCCAGGGAGTAACTACCCTTTCCCACCAGCAGCCCCTGTCTAGGGCCAGCTTCCTGGCTTTATAGGCCCCACCTATTCCTGCCCAGCTGAACCTTCTTGCAATAAATTCCCTGCTCCCTGGCTCTTCTGCCTCCAGGTGCAGCCTATGGAGTTAACAGGCCTACATGGCCACATTTACCCCCTTTCTGTGTGGTGTGGACACCCCCTCACAAGGGCATATAGCTCTATTCTGAGGGTGGCTATCCAGTAGAACAATCCCATTACCCACAGAAGGCCTCACGCTTCTTGCCACCAGTGAAATTATGAACACAGACTTCAGTCACTCTCAAATAAGACCATTTTATTTGAACAAACATTAGACACAGTGGACAAAAGCAGCTCTGAGTGCAGCTTCTTTCCTGGGACAAAGCAACCCCATTGTCCGTTCAGAGCTACTGAAGGGGAATGCCTGCTCTCTCCATAGCACTCACTCTGCACTGGGGAACCAGGGAAGCCCAACACTCCCAATGAGCTCCTGCAGGTGCTTTCACCCCTCCTCAGGCTCAGGGGGTGTTCTCCTTATCAGCCCTGTCTCAGGGTTTGTTCTTACATTATGGAAATGCACAAAGACCCAACCTGCAAACAGAATTAGTTACACAGAAGAGCTGTCCTACACAGCTAGGAAAGAAATGCAGTGATACATCTATGACTGAAAGTGATATTCAACTGACAGTGCCCTGCATAGTTGTATAATGGCAAAATAACTCTCTTCAGTTCTAATTACTGGTCTGCGTTCTCCACAGTTTGGCCCTGCATGACTGGATCCAGCTGAACTCAGTGACATTTCAGAAGGGCCACACCCAGTTTGCACAAAAAGGAACAATTGCAGCCATGAACAACTTTAATACAGGGATGCAGCTAGTGGAGACTACAAGTCTCTACATGCAATGCTCCATCTTGATCCAAGTGACCTGGCTGCACTGCATGCTTGGGCTTCTACTCTTAGTGGACTGCACCTCTGTGTTAAAGATGAAGGTGGCTGTCATCTGAGTGACATTTGGACAATGGGTCACATTCTGGCCACCCGTGTGAAATGCTATGGTTTTTATAGTCAGACTAGGCAAGGGGTGTGTGTCCGTGTGTAAAAACAACCCCCAAATATATCCCCTGGCCTGACATTATTTCAGAGAGAATGTCCAAAAGGATGATTGACTGCCAGGTAGTCAAACCCCCTGACTCTCCAGAGCATTGCATGAAAGGCCTGTGATGTTCTCTACCCTGTAAACTACTCTGTAAACTACTCTGAAATGTCTCTGTGGAAATTTTTTTAGAAATGGAGATAAGCTCAGTAAATAGGGGTGAGTAATCACACTGGGAAACTGACTCTGGTGTCAGGGTCATAGGGAACAGACTCATAGACAAAGTGGGCTGCTTCGCTGGGCGGGCATGGAGCAGACGGAGTGCGTGTCTTCCTATGGCAGGATCTTTAAGGGTTTCCTTTGCTTCAGACCTCAGTGGATCAAGCTGTAACTCCTGAGAACAGAAAGGAGAGCCCTGGGCCCTCAATTCTCAGTTTGCATACTCAAGGTTTGAACAATACAAGGGGAACTCAATTCTCTCCTGTTCTGCCGTACAGCACCAAAACTGATAGTTTTATCTGAACAAGAGGAACTGTCCATCCCGTCCCCCGACTACTTTCTCCTGAATTTTGAAACCGAGGGACAAAAACATTTTAGAAAGCGAGCTCACTTGAGTTTTCATCGTGAGCCAAATCCTACAAGTATGATAGTGGAATAACTTTTCTTCCTTCCCCTTCCTTTCCCTTTCCCATCTTTCCTCTCTTCCCTTCCCTTTACCCTTTCCTTCCTTCCTCTCCTTCCCTTCTCTCCTTCCTTCTCGGCTTCACTTCACACCTCTCTCTTCCTTCCATTACATGCTTTTCCTTCTCTCCCTCAACACCACTGCACTTCCCTGTTGCATTATAAACCCCTCACTATCACAGCGTTGCCTTTGTGCCTGATGTCCAGAGGTGCTGAGGCCCAGCAGTCCCACTCCTTACCACCTCTGAACATCAGGCACAAAGGTGTCTCAAGGTGGGCACCCAAAAGGAGTGATCACTTCTGAGCATATGGCTGTAGCACAGTAACCCTCTGTACCATGGAGCCCTCTTTAGGGAATGTTTTGCTTCAAGGATGACTGCAGCTTGTAGTGTGATTTCCCTCCTACAGCCACTGGTCTCTTTCCAGGGTATGCCTCATGGGTAAGCCCTTTCCCACATGGTAAGGTATCTTTACAAACCCAAGAGCACAGCTCTATCACATCTTGATGACATTGTTCCCCTCTCCCCCACTTTAGTGATCAGAACTAGAGAGGAAGCATCTAAGTCTTACTTTTTTAAACTGACCAGCCCCTATCGACAACATGGTAGTCTCCTTTAAACACCCTCTCCCTCTTTTCAACCAAGACTTTAGAACAGCCAAAATAAAGCCAGCTCTCCAGAATCCATCTTAAGGTTTACCCCGGAGTTAGATTATGCTAGGACAGCATTTTGGAAGTTTTAGTTGGGTTTCAGAAATGAAACTGGTCATACCGGGCATAGTGAACCTGCTTGTTCTTTAGGACCAAGTCTGGGTGTATTAAAGGCTCCCATTGAGCTGGGACACCACAGGCATGTCTACCAGATGCTTAAAGCTAGAGGACTATTTGGTAACCTGATGCAATCGAAGTCCATTTCATGTCTCCCAGGCCTGTGACCATAACCCAGCAAGTGCCAGGACTCCAAGCCTCACAGCACCCTCCTCGCTGAAGCCATAGGTGCAGTCACATGGCTCTCCAAGAAGGTGTGGGATCAGCACTGGCATGAGGTGATTTTCCAAACCAGCTTCAGACAAAGCAGAAGAACTTCTTCCAACGGCACTTGGAGAGGGTTTTGATCCCTTTGGCTGTCATCTTCTTTTCCTGCCGGGCTTTGTGCTCCACTGCACTGACAATGGCTGTGTCAAAGACTTCTTTCAGGTTCTTTTGGGTCAGTGCTGAGCACTCCATGTAAGTCTGTGCCCGGATTTTCTCCGCCAGGCCTTCAGCCTGAAGCTTGGGCACAGGCCTCCCATGGTAGCGGTCCAGGTTGATGAGGACATTGACATCATCCCGCAGGTCAGCCTGCGTCCCCACCAGGAGCACTGGCGCCTGGGGGTTGTGAGTCCGTATCTCAGGGATCCATTTCTCAGTAATGTTTTGGAAGGAGCTGGGGTTCACCACACTGAAGCAGACAAGGAAGACATCAGTGTCAGGGTAACAAAGTGATCGGAGGCAATCAAAGTCCTCCTGCAGGAGAAAAATGAGAGAGAAGATCATTGGACTGAACTCCAACAGTGTGATACTGGTGTGACTCCTTCACACGATGAATACGCTAGCAGCATCTCAGAGTCAGGGCACCATGTCCTCTTCATTCCACTTCCACGTCCCTGAAACTCAGCCCTCCAGAATGACAAGAGTCCTTGTCACATTCTGTTTCATTAGTGTCATTACTGTGTGTCCCTCTTTCCCAGCTGTACAATGCCCTCCCCACAAACCCTGCTAATAGCACCTGTTCCACAGACTAGTTAGAACCAAAACTCCTGGTTCTCTTTTGACTGGTCTCACCTGTCCAGCTGTGTCCCAGAGCTGGATCCGAACCGGGGCTCCATCTACCAGAACCTGCACTGCAACACAGAGAGAGAAAGGATGAGTACAGACTTGCTGCCTTTGAGGCAGACAGATGCGCACACACATGCACGTTCCTCTCTCCAACCCTGTTTTGTGTCCCTGGGGAGCTCTTTGAATTAATGCCCTGACTCAGTGTTAAAGTGACTCTCAGTTTTTTTGCATGTGTCCACCCTGTCTGGCTATCTACTCAGCTCTCACTAAAACACCCAAAGCCCTGCCCTAGTAAGCACTTCAGGAAACCTGCACCGGCTTTCCTGGGGACAGTCTCTTTGGTTGCTCCGACACCTTGAGGGAATCTTTCCAGGGCATTACTACACAAAGGCCTTTGGTTGGGCTGGCTTTTTAGTCAAAGAGTGCCCTAGCAATAATTTGACAATCTTCTCCCACATCCCCAAAAGATCAGTCAGGGATACATAGCATCTTGCACTTCAGGGACTGACTCCTAGTTTTTTGCACTTTGTGGCTACTTGGGGTATGTCTATAGTGCAATTAGACACCCATGGATGGCCGGTGCCAGCTGACTCAGAGCTTGGGCTGTGGGCCTGTTCAATTGTGGTGTAGACTTTCGGGCTCAGGCTTCAGTCTAAGCTCTTGGACTCTCCCACCCCACAGAGTCCTAGAGACTGGGCTCCAGCCCGAGCCTGAACGTCTACACTGCAATTAAACAGCCCCGCAGCCTGAATCCTGTGAGCCTGAGTTGGCTAGTGTAGACATATCCTCAGATCACCCTCCCTGGGACTGGCCTCCTCATCCAGGGCAGGGATTTGGCATTTCAAGAAAAACTTTCTCAGAGATGCTCTCTTAGTATTGCTCCAGCGGTGGAAAGCCAAGAACATAAAACACTATTTTAAAGCAAAGGTGCTTAAAGGAAAAAGAATGTGATTTAGTTCCTCAGGCCCTGAAAGGGTTTCCAATCTGCACTCTGAGGCCTTGCTGCCACTAGCAAACTCCAATGGGCTCGGGTGTTTTTACCTCTGTGTTGCCTACACTACAGTTGCCACCATTTCTACCACCAGCAGTGAATTATATATGCAATTTTTGCACCCACATTATTCCATAATTGCAGGAAGCCTTAACATGGTGTCTTCAGCCCCAGCTGTCTCAGAGTCAGGCCCTGTTTCCTGCCCACGGAAATTCAGAGCGAAGTTGTTAGACCTCTGAGCATTTCAGACTCCACAGAGAATGGCTGGAGGAAAGGGTAGGGGCTGTGAATTGCATTAAAGTCTTGACAGAATGTGAAAATAGCACTGGTCTGCTGAAGGGAGGGAGACATCCTGTGCTAAGGTGATAATGGTGAGCACTTTACACCAGCTAGAAGTATTTCTGATGTGTCATTGGCTCTGGTGGGATGGGGAGGGGAGGGGGTTTTGTTATTTTAAAGAAGCAAACTGAATCTTGTCTTATTCTTCAAGTTATTAGCTGGTGAGTGAAGTGGCAGAAACAACTGACCTCAGTGTCAATGGGGTCATAAAAGCCCTTGGGGTGAAGAATGATTCTGCTTACTGAAAGAGAGAGAGAGAGAGAGAGAGAGAGAGAGAGGATGAACTGAAATTTTAACAGTATTCAGTGTTGCTATTCAGTTTTCTAACTTAGCCTATGATAACAGACACCCACACACAAAGAAGGAGGGAGGGAGGCACACAGAGTGCACTGCCTCTCCTGCCAGCATATGTGAAAGCCATTGCTTCCTTGTGGCTGGAAAACAGTTGAGCCGTGTTGTTACCATATCTTAGCCCCAGGGGAGGAAGAGTAACCTGTTCCAGATCAAAAGAACTGCTGGGAATCTGAGCCCCGGTCTATGCTTAACATTTAGATCAACCTAGCTACATAGGTGCCGACTCCGTAGGTGGTCCGGGACTGGATCCAAATTAGATCCAGTTTAGATCCAAATCCAGTTCCAAACCTACACTTGCCCAAAGCCTGGGGGATCTGGGTTTCAATTTCAGGCCCATTATAAAGATGGGCCTAAACTGTGCAGTTTGGATCCAGAGAGGAACTTCCTTGAAGCTCAGGGGTGTTCTGAGGATGGATTCTGGTTCAAGCCAATCTGTACTCTTAAATGGGAAGGGCGGGAATTCCTCCACTTTTGCTATATCCTATAACCGGCTGGCTCTTCCAGGTAGGCAGAACAGGTGACTACTGAAGTTAACAGCAATATGGTGAAGGCCTGGTTTTCAAAGGTGATGAGCACCTGCCGTTCCCTTTGACTTCAATGAGAGCTGTGGATGTTCAGGCCACCAGTAACTGTTCAGCGTGGAACTGACTGTGGGCTGAGGACAGCCACGTCCAAATTGCAAAGGGCAGCAAGATCCCTTGAGCTAGTGCTGCCTCCTCCTTTCTGGATCATTCCCTAGCGATGGGCCCCTTCAGAAGATGCTGATACAGAAAAACAATAACACATAATCATTATGAATGATGGTAATCCCCTGTCCTTCTCCCCGACACTGAACATGGTAGTGTTGTGGGAGCAGAATGAGAACAGACTATTACCCGGATGGCTCCTCAGACCCTTTTCTAAAATTCCCCTGCACCCTGGAACAACAGAATGTTGTTTGGCTCTTTCCAGTAGCTCTCTGGGGAAAGCTAATGGAGCTCAGCAGTTCTCCCATACGTCTTCACAATGATGACTGAACTAGAACAAAAAAACAACTCAGGGCTGAGCACCCCGCAGCCTTGGAGGTATGTGAAACCCAGATCTGGATCCCAACTGAGCCCATCTTTAGTTTTGAGCTGACCTGCAAAGGAATCACAATTGGTCTGGTGTCCTTTTGTGTTTCTTTACAATGGATAAAGGAAACGTGAAATGTTTTTTAAAGGTTTTGTTTCTGCTTGTTTTCTATTATAGAAGTTAGAGTTCTTGAAGCTCAGCCATTGAGAGGGGAATGGATTTTTAGTCAGACTCCTTAAATTCTTCATTTTTTCTTAATAACTATTCACTGCCAATGCCAATGAGCATTTTGGACAGAGGACATCATACTTAAGAAGTCAACGTCCCTTCCCTCATCAGTTAAGGGTCTGGAGAGCTTACAGTACACATTTCTGGTATTTCTAAAGGTAAAAACAAGCAGAATTATTATTTGTTTTTTAACCCTTTCGGCCCATATTTAGCCATTATAAAGTAGCAAAAAAGGCACACGCCCAATTTAAAAAAAGAAATCTTTTGCAGGTTACCATTAAACATGTCTGAGCCCTATCTCCACTAAGGCTTGCACTACTGATGAAAAAGCAAGCAATATAGACAAGGGGGTAAGATTTTCCAAAGTGGCTATGGGTATGTCTACATGACGGAGACTATACTGGCATAGCCCCATAGTGTAGACACAGCCTACAATGGAAGAGGGTTTTACACTGGTGTAGGAACACCACCTCCCTAAACAATGGCAGCTTTATCCAAGGAAGCATTCTTCCGTCTACAGTGGGGTTGGCATAGCTACATCGGTCGGGGGTGTGGATTTTACACACCCTCACCAATGTAGCTATGTTGACCTACCTTTGAATGTACACCAGGCCAAAGTGACTTAGGGGCCCCAATATCAAAAGTGAACTAGTTACTCGGGAGTCTAAGCCTTATTCAGAGTCACTGGGAGTTAGGCTCCTTAATGCCATAGTCCCTTTTGAAAATGGGATTTAGGCACTTTTGAAAATGTTACCCAAGACCTATGAGAAAAGGAAGGAAATTTTCTTAGCCCCGTAACACAGACAGGCTGGGCTTGTAGCTGGAGAGCTGAATGTGTGAAGCTACAGCATTAGTAAAGTGACAGCTCAAAGTCCAGGAGAAGGCAAGAGTTAGTGGGGTGTTAACATATCACCAGAATGTTATTTACTCTCCTGTCCCTTAAGGAGCCATGAAGGGATAAGCAGAGCTATCTCCAGACAGCAAACACCCGTATCTTTTAATATGCAAAGCAAACCTTTAGCAGACAGTGTTTACTTATGTGCTCTTTAATTATGTTAATTATTCATTTTTTTTTCATTGGGGGATAAACCCCAGGTTCCAGTCTCCTTTCCCCAGAGCCAGGGCAAGAAATCAGAGGAGATTGATTTCCACACAGCTGTCTCTTGCCCTGTATCTCTGCCCTAACCGGCTACACAACCAGAGCAATAAAATTCAAAGCTTTACACAAAGATGGATGTCTCCCTCTCCCTGTATCTGTATCTGTCATCACAAAAGGGACAGAACCAGGCCATGAATTTCAAAGCGTTTCCACAGAGCTGTATTTCCCCCAGTATTTTAATCTTAAATAGGTACATAACCAGGGCAATAAAACCCTTAGGAACCCATACGGTGACCTCTCTCCCTGCATCCCAATCCTAACCAGTGACACACGCACAGCAAGAACACCAGTGAAGGTACATCTACACCGCTGGTGTACACAGTGGGGATACACAGAGGTCTTCCGGGGGTACATCAGCTCATCTAGACCTTTGCCTAGTTTTACAACAGGCTACATACATAAAAAGCACTAGTGAAGTCAGTACAAACTAACATTTCATACAGACAATGACTTGTTTATGCTGCTCTATATACACCATACACTGAAATGTAAGTACACTATTTATATTCCAGTTGATTTATAATTACATGATAAAATGAGAAAGTGAGCAATTTTTCAGTAATGTGCTGTGACATTTTTATGTCTGATTTTGTAAGCAAGTAGTTTTTAAGTGGGTGAAACTTGGGGTACACCAGACAAATCAGACTCCTGAAAGGGGTACAGTAGTCTGGAAAGGTTGAGAGCCGCTGATCTACACAGCAAGTCTCAGAGCTCAGGTCTACAGACTCAGGTTTGCAGGTTTCATGCTGCCATGCTAAAAACAGTTGTGTAGACATTTGGGCTGGAAAGATTCTGAATTCCACCCCCACTCTGTAGGCTTCAGAGCCCATGTTGCAACATCTACACAGCTGGGGCAGCTGATTTTAACACAATAATAAGCCTGAGTGTGTAGACTCCGGCACTGAGATTCTCTGCTGTGAGCTGTGTAGTCATACCCTGAGTGCCACACAGCTGTCCCTTTCCCTGGATCCCTATCCTGACCAGGGTTACAATCTTTGGGGCAGAGTCTTGTCTAATTATATGTCCATGAAGCTCTCAGATACTGCAGTGATGGGAGGCAGTATAAAACCTTTCCATAGAAAGATCAAGGAAGAAATCCTGACCCTATTGAAGTCAAGGGGAGTTTTGCCACTGATGTCAGAGAGTTCAGGATTTAACCCAGAGTTTAGCACAGTTATGGGTAATACGTAATATGTTCATCAATAATAACCCCCCTGAGAGTTCCATACAGCTCTCCCCCTCCCCCTTTTTCCTGAGGGGAGATGCAGGCAAGGCAATGAACCCCTAGCTAAGTCTCTTTGCAATGTTTCAGGCCTGAAGGAACAGACTCAAGCAGAAAAAAACTTCTTTTCTACAGTTTTGCACAGGCTCTAGCCAAGAACGAGAGTTGCCTCCCTCATTGTGTGTGAGAGGCAAAACCGGTTTCCCTTTACAGCTTCCTGTGCAAAGCTTACGCTCAAGCCTTGTCTACACATGGGGAGCTTTAAAAAAAAAAAGTCCAATTGGTTCAGCTCCTGCAATGGTTAACTGTGGGAACTGATGGCTGCTGCTGAGGTTTTAAGCACTATGTTGACTCCATTGGCTTCCAACAGGGATGGATAACATGGTGCTTAAAATGTTGATTGTAGCTGGTAGCCCCTCTATACTAGGACTCCCACCATTGCTACCACTGGAGCGGTGGAATTGCACGCTTTGGAAAGATGTGTCTGAAAAATCCTAGTGTTGACAAAGACATTGTAAAAAAAGGAAGAACGTCAACCCCAGAAGTCAACCCCAGAAGGCAGTAGCAAGCTGCTGTCAGGCAGGATTCCCCAATAGGCACTTAACTTCCATTCCTCCTTACCTGAGAAGGTGTCCAGGGCAGTGGGCTGGTACTCATCAGGGTATCCATTTGTTGTGTAGCTAATGATCAGGCTGGTCTTGCCCACAGCCCCATCACCTACCAGGACACATTTGATGCCCAGCTGTGGGCCACTGCCCCTCGGGGTGCTGTTTCTTCGCAGGGCAGGTGAATAATCCAGCAGCTCCTGGGGGGGCATGTCTTGAACAGGAAAAAGGGGAGCAGCTCTGCTCCCCCTTCTAAAAAAAGTCTGGTGGATGGGGGCGGGGGAAGCTGCAAATCTCTGTTTAAAACAAAACCAGCAAAAAACTAAAAAAAGCCCTCAGCAGCAGCCCCAGGAAAGTGTCAGTGGGTAAAGCAAGGCAGAAAATGAGTGTGGCTCAGCCACTATAGCCCACACACGGTGGCAGCTCCTTTGCCGCTGGAACTACATCCCTTGGAGTGTCTTGGAGCTGGCAGGGCAGCAGCTGCAGTGAGCTCTGTGCACTGGGCTGTGGGTCCCACCTTCTCTCGGTCTCGCCAAGCTACTATTGCTTAACTTAGTTCTACACCTGTAGTGGTTTAAAAAAAGCCTGCTTTGCATAGTCCAACCTCCTGCCTTTGTAACCTGACTCTGCTTCATGGGCGTCAGCAAACTCAATCCACCAGCCTCCTTGCTTGCCCTCGACATTTTCTTCTCTCTTGCTTACAGTTTCAGTGACTTTAGTGTTGGTGAAAGGTGGTGGCTTGACAGCCCTGCAGGGTGAAGTCCTCTATGCTCAGAACAGGTACAGCAGAAGCAGTGGCAATGCAAGTTTTCCACATTGCCTTCCCAAAGTGCCTTTACCCTGTTCTGAAGGGGAATGAGAGGGGATTTCAGTCTCCAGCCTCAGAATCTTTCCTTCTGCTCAAGCAAGGATGCCTATTAGTACAAAATGCAGTGGGGCTTTGTGATGTGGACACCTGTTCATTAGGAAATGAATGGAGACCAACAAACGCATATTAGGGCTTGTCTACACGTTCAGAGCTGCAGAGGTGCAGCTGCACCACTGTAGCACGTTAGTGAAGACACTCCTAGGCTGACGAGAGAGCTTCTCCCGTTGGTTTAGTTAATCCACCTCCATTAGGGAGGAGTGAGAAACTCTCCCATCACCACTGTGCTGTCTACACAAGGGGTTAGGTCGGTATAAGTGCGTCATCCCCCTGAGTGACATACTTCTATCGATGTAAGTTTATAGTGTAGACCTGGCCTCACAAAGGCCACCGAAGAGCCATCAGATGGCACTGACTTTCAAACACTACCAATCTGACCTGGATTCCAGCCAGTATCCTCCAGGGGAAAGGCTCTGTGGTGCATTATCAATTCCCTAATGATGATTATTATTATTGGTGCTTATTATTTATTATGTGCATTACTGCAGCTCCTAGGAGCCCCAGTCGTGGACCAGGATCCCATTGAGCTAGGTACTGCACAAACACAGAATAAAAAAAGGTCCCTGCTTATCCCTCCAAACTATCTTTTCTTCAAAAGAAACAGTGATAACGTACCTCTAAGCCCAATGCCAGTGGCCCCAGCAGGGAGAGTCTGTGATTGTTGAAAAAGATTCCCATAGAGGTACAGGAGCTGCAACCTTGGACAATACTGCATGGCAACATAGAAAACAAATGAAAGTCAGAGAGCCTGCCACCAGGGGCGGCTTCAGGCCCCAGCATGCCAAGCGCGTGCTTGGGGCAGCAAGCCGCAGGGGGCGCTCTGCCGGTCGCCGTGAGGGCAGCAGGCAGGCTGCCTTCAGCGGCTTGCCTGCGGAGGGTCCGCTGGTCCCGCGGGTTCGGCGGACCTCCCGCAGGCGTGCCTGCAGAGCCTGAGGGAGGTTCGCCGAAGCCCTGGGACCAGGGCCAGTGCAAGGATGTTTCGCGCCCTAGGCGAAACTTCCACCTAGTGCCCCCCCGCACCCCTGCCCTGAGCGTTCCCCCCAACAGCAGCTCCCCCCCTCCGCCCTGAGGCGCCCCCCCTTGTGGCAGCTCCACCCTGAGGCACCCCCCCGCCCCAGCTCACCCCTGCTCCACGCACGAGCACCCCAAGTATGCTGTCGCTGCTTCACTTCTCCCACCTCCCAGGCTTGCAACGCCTAAGCTGATTGGAGCCACAAGCCTGGGAGGCGGGAGAAGTGAAGCAGCTCACCCCTGCCCCCGGCATGCTCGGGGAGGAGGCGGGGCAGGGGTGAGCTGGGGCAGGGAGCTCCCCTCCATGCCGCCCCCTCCTTACTTGGTGCAGGCGGCCCTCCCTGTGCTCCCCTGCCCCAGCTCCCTCCGCCTAAATGCCGGTGGTGACTGGGGTGACCGAAGATCCGGCCGCCATGGTCGCTGCCGAAGAAAATGGTGCCCCCCAAATCCCAGTGCCCTAGGTGACCGCCTAGGTTGCCTAAATGGTTGCACCAGCCCTGCGCGGGACCAGCGGACCCTCCGCAGGCAAGCCATCGAAGGCATCCTGCCTGCCGTGCTTGGGGCGGCAAAATGCCTAGAGCCGCCCCTGCCTGCCACATGTCTTACTGGGTAACTTTATATGCTTAGAACCAACCGAGCCCAGCTTGTTTAACACAAGTGAAACTGTTGCTACGTTCTGGCAAAAGCAGTGAAACATTTTTATAGCTCTATGGACATGGGGCTTTCCAATCTGGTCTCCCATTTTTGCATTTTTTTATTCCTTTCCAGTGGTGCTCGCAATGTGCTAAGCACTTTATAAATAGAGCAGAGATTGTGTCTTCTTCTCTGAAGAGCCCCCAATCTAAAAAAAGACAACTAAACAGAGAGAGGGGAGGAGACTCAGCGGCAAAATTGCTGGTATCTTAACAGCACTGGCCCTCTCGCTGTTACACCACCAGTGGAGAGGAACCAGTTATAGGGATGGTGAGAAATTTTGAGGGGAAAAGGCCAGTGCAGACAAAGATTGCACCATCAGCCTTGGATATGGGGTTAAGTCCTGATGTGGGAGTTGAACCAACAGCCTGCTAGGTTAGAAGTCCAAGTGCTACCAGATAAGACCTGGCCTACATCTACAACTTAAATCAACCAAGTGACATCATTCTCATCTACAAAAAATGTCACCCCGGGCCTATGCAATGTAGTTAGGTTGACCTAACTCCCACCATATACGCAGTTAGGTGAACAGAAGAATTCTTCTGTCAACTTAACTACCACTGCTTGAAGGGATGGATTTACTACAGCGATGGAAAAATCCATAGGCATTTCCAGGTTTGGAAAGTACCCAAAAGCCTTTGCTCCCAGGAACAACATTGGGCAGTATGGCCATCTCTAACCTCACATTTTTCTTAAAATCTCCCACCATTGCATTCTCACCAGAACAGCTCTGTTCATTGCAATGGTAGCTAGTATAGTTAAGTTGCTGCCAGGGTTTTAACCACTGTGTCGTCTAGACCTGCTCTGAGCCAGGTTAGATGATATGATGATTAAAATGGCAGTGGTTGGTCTACATTATAGTCCCTGTATTTGTTCTGCTGAGGGGAGATTTTAAGAGAAGGTTCGTCCAAACACAGGCTATGGGTCAGCTACTTCAGGAGCCCCAGAATGCAATGGTACAGTCAATACTCTAAGGTGTGCTCTGTGTGGCTCCTCCTAATGCTGCTTTGAGAAACAGTACTGCTGTAAAAAAAACAGGAGTACTTGTGGCACCTTAAAGACTAACAAATTTATTTTAGCATGAGCTTTCGTGAGCTAAAGCTCACTTCTTCTTCACTACTGCTGTGTACATGCACCAAGACATAGCAAGGAGAGGCAATGCAACAAATTGTTTCATGTGCTCAAAGTCCCTGCAGTGGTTTCTTAGCACACATTTGAAATATGAGATAACACTACGGGAGCTGTTCAGCTCTGAAAGATTTGGTGCGGCTTCCCAGAAAGAGGAAGAAGTTGAATGCAAATCAGAGGGAGTGTGAATTTCTCAGGGTTAGCAAAAGTGACAACAGCAGCAGATGGAGGAGATGAAAAGGACCTGTTAGACTTTGTTTCCCATTTGTTGTTTACCCATGAGTGGGTCTCCTATAGGAAGATGAATTGTCTCACTGGGAGTATAGAAAATCCCCTCTCCTAAAATCTTATATTTCTCAAAAAGAACAGGAGTACTTGTGGCACCTTAGAGACTAACAAATTTATTTCAGCATGAGCTTTTTTGTTAGTCTCTAAGGTGCCACAAGTACTCCTGTTCTTTTTGCGGATACAGACTAACACGGCTGCTACTCTGAAACCTGTCTTATATTTCTGTGTGTGTCGGCACTTCCCTTCTTTGTAGACAGATTTCTGACAACAGTTGACTGAGGACACACTCACCTCCATGGGGTGAGATGCCCTGATTCTCCTGTTTAAATTATTTTTAAACTACCTTTACCAAGCAAATAATTTGTGGGAAAGAAACAGGGCAGCTCCCACAGGTTTCTTCCTCATGTCTCATCTGGTTCCGAACATACAGGTACAGCTCTGCAATGGAGAGAGGATTCATACAATAGTACTAACTTGCCATTAATTAAGAGTTTGTTTTGGTAATAAAAGTACATCCCAGTTCACAAGAGATACTGGATTGATAGCCATGGAGATTTATGTGCTCTTTCAAAACAACAGGTATGCCATGGCAGCTGCAGTGCAAGCGGTCTCTTTAACATGCTTCATTCCTAGCCTGCAAAAATAATCTCTTTGGGGGTGGGGGTGGGGAGTAACTTGGTCACAAGGGCTATTCTTGGCCTCTCTCCTAAGAATGCTTATTAGTACCAACTGCAATGTGTGTGGGTTTTTTGTGTGACGTGGACACCTGTCCATTAGGAACTGAACTGAGATGACCAAACACATTTCAGATAGACTACATATAGTAACAGCATCAGTCATTACTAGCTTGGGCTGGTCTACTAAGTGCAGTTTCAGATTAACATAAAATTGTTGCATTAAAGAAAGTACAGGTTTACAATGAAATTTCGACTTACACATTTGAGTAGTGAATAGTTCTGAAGGGTGCCAAGTAAACTGATACATAGAGGCATATAATCCTATTATTAACAAAAACATATTATTAATTAGGAGAAAAACACTGGTTTTAGCCTCAGATTCTAATTATTGTAGCCAGCTTTACAGGGGGAGCTGTCCATCTAAAGACAAAGTCTAAGTCTAAGGACAAAGGGGCATCTTTACAATATTTGGAATCTGTTATGACAAGGTCCTATATACTATGAAACCATTAGGGTAGTCTATATGGCAGCTGAAAGCGTGCTTCCCAGCCCGGTAGACAACTGCACTAGCTCTGCTCCAGTTAGCAGGCTGAAAATAGCAGTGTAGCCACTCAAGGAGTCAGGTGGGCTTGTACTCATGCAGCTAGCCTATGCTGCCACCCATGGTGCAACAGTCACACTGCAATTTTTAACACTGTCTCGACCAGAGTTAATCAGGGGGTTGCCAACTGTCTGATTGCACAAACCCAAACACCCTTGCCCCACCCCCTTCCGCAAGGCTACCCCCCTGCCCTGCCCTTTCTCTGAGGCCCTGCCCCCACTCAATCCATTCCCCTCCCTCCCTTGCTTGCTTTCCCCCACCCTCATTCACTTTCACTGGGCTGGGGCCTGGGGTGGGGGTACAGGCTCAGGGCTGGGGGGTGAGTCCAAGAGGTCCAGAGTGTGGTAAGGGGCTCTGGGCTAAGCCTGGGGTAGGGGATTGGGGTACAGGAGGTGGTACGGGTTCTGGGCTGAAGCTGAGGGGTTTGGAGTGCAGGAGGGGGCTCCAGGCTGGGGCAGGGGGTTGGAGTGTGGGAGGGGGTGCGGGTTCTGGGAGGGAGTTTGGGTGCAGGAGGGGACTCAGGGAGGGGGCAGGGTCTTGGGGTGTAGAAGGGAGTGAGGGGTGCAAGCTCCGCTGGGTGGTGCTTACCTCAGGTGGCTCCCAGAAGAGACCAGCATATCTGGCTCCTAGGCTCAGGGGAGGCCAGGCAGCTGGCCAATAGGAGCTGCGCAGTTGGCGCTTGGGGCAGGGGCAGCACGCAGAAACCCCTTTGCCGCCCCTGCGCCTAGAAGCCAGAGGAACATGCTGGTCACTTCTGGGAGCTGCGTGGAGCCAGGGCAGGAAGGGAGTTTGCCTTATCCCTGCTGCACCACTGGGCTTTTAGTGGCCTATTAAAATCTCCCAGATTGTTTTCAGTAGCCTCCAGGAGATTGAGACTGATTGTGAGAGACTCCTGGCCAATCTGGGAGGGTTGGCAACCCTAGCTAATGCATGTCTATCTGTCCAGGCTGGCAGACATGTTCTCAGTCCCAGCTGCAATGACATGTAGACATACTTACAAAATACTCCTGTTCACTCTCACATTTTAGCTTTTTGTAAATTGATTGAACTATCCAAACTGCACTATAAAGAGCCCACGTATAGCTATGAAGATGGAGCCTAGATTTAAAAATACCTGGGTTTCTTCCTTCTGGAGTGAGAGAAATTCATAAAAACCATTGGCAGCAAGCGTTACCAGCTACTGAGTACACTTTATGTTGACTTTTGTCTAGTCACATTCAGTCAAGCTAGTTGCAACTGCAAGTACACAAGGGTGCACTGTGGTCACATATCTGCAACTCTCTGAGGAAGTACAAAGTTGCAACTACAGGTGATAGATTCTGGTACAGTGAAAACAAGGAACATAAAAACGATGAAAGCAAAGAGGATGCTATAAGACACCAGGGCAGAACAGCTGGAGATGCAGGCTAGGAGAGATGCAGAGGTAGTGAGACAGATCTGTCAGGGTAAATGAGACGTGGTGAAACTGAGACCTGCTAGAGGAGCTGAGACACACACACATCTTCCTCACCAGTCACCTTCATAATAATTATTTTAACGAGAGAGACAACTAATGCTGATTCATCATGCATCATGTCAGGCACCTCATTGCACATCTCCCTGAACTCTAGAAAGACGTCTTACCATTTCCATAGACAAAATGTGAAGAGGAGATCCTGGGTTTGATCCTCCATTGCCATGTGCCTTGTACAGTCATTTACATCTGCAAGTAGTGATTGCAAAGTGGGTGTAAAATGCAACCATTCTTTTTTGCCAGCATTTTATACCCACTTTGCAGAGGCATGAACAGTTATATAAGGTGCAAATCAAGGCATCAGATCCTCTTTGTAGACAAACTGTATACCACAAGTGGATTTAAATTGAGGTCCCCAAATTTTGTGACAGCTAGGGCCCCATTGGCAACCTACAAAGAGCCAGAAAGCCACAAATAAATTACCTGGTTCTCTATATTCTTAAATTAAGAAGGAAGACAAATCTAATATTTGCTTGTACTTATGTTTTCCTTGATCAATTAATAGGAATTGCTTATTTTTTGAGATCACTAGCAATAAAAACATTTTAAGCCCCTGTGTATCACATTTAGTACTTGGACTAATGGGGATGTCTGATTTTTAAAGGACTTTCACAGAACACATTTATGGAGCATACAGAGAAAGTACTAGCACATAGTTCTCCCAGTCTCAGGATCAATGACCCTCTCTATTCTTTCCTGGAATTAAAAGTGATGACATAGAAGAATGCACAGATGTTGCTTGGCTGCGCTATGCACTGTCAGCCTAGCATCATACAGAGGCAATGAATGAATAAATAAAATTAAAATCCTGCATGAATTTTAATATTAAATCAGAATAAATGAAAATGAAATACAAATAAATTTCTCTCCAAAAATGCTTTCTTAAAGGCCTCTCCAAAATAAGCATAGATATTAGTCCTACTAGTCTCTTTTTTTTTCAAGCCAAAGATTGGAGATCAAATTCATCCCTTATGTAACTTGTACCAGAAATGAGTATGGTCCTGTGTCTGTGAAGCTGTATGTTCTTCATTGTTCAGGTGCATGTTGCCACCTGCTGGAGAAAGCTTATGTTTTTGTTTTCTTTTCTCTTTTTTTGTTTTTTGGCAAAACCCTGCAAAAATGAGTCACCTAATTGTCTACGAACTCCTAGACACCCAAAAGAACTGAAAAATGCATTGCATGCTTTTACCCACTTAAAAACAACTCCTGTCTGTAAACCTTGAGTTCATGAATTTAGCACTATAATTATTTAAAACATTTGTAAGTAAATTGAATAAGCATTGGAGGTGGAATAACAGATGGGCTAACAGATGTTTAGTTCAGAATCTGGATTAGGTTTAGGCTGAAGTTTCATTTCAAATCCAGGCTAAGGTCTGGCTTCCAATTTAACAGCACTGAAATCAGACAACCAGATCTCATGAGATTTCAGCTCAAAATGACTGTAATCTCACAAATTCAGCCGTTGTCAACCAAACCAAAATAAGAAAATAGACCTCTTCCAGTTTGGGTCTGATCGAGAACCAAAACACCGTAAATAGGGATTTGGATTTAGGCACTGAAATCCAAACACCCCACAATGATGAAACCTGATGGGGTTTGCTGTGAGGTTCAAGTATGGGCCCATTTCTAAGTTACTATCATAACATATTGTAGAAGATGGTTGGTATTTTTAAACACAGCTTTTAATGCTAAAATTAAGTGATGGGTCCAGAAAGGAGAAAAACATCTAAAATAATGAGTTGTATTAATCCACTTGGACTGCAGTTTACCATCAGAACAGAATGGAACCGGAAGAGGTCTGTGTAAGCTGGAAAGCATGTCTCTTTCACCAACAGAAGTTGGTCCAATAGAAGATATTACCTCATCTGCCTTGCCTAATCAGAACAGAGCCCTTTACATTAAAAAGCATTTTCTTATTGGCTAAGGTGGCATTGGACAGGTCAATGTTTTTCAACCTTTTCAATTTGGTAACTCCATATTTGAAAGAAAAGTTTGTGACTCTTTTACATTTACTATACAGTAAGAGTAAAAAATGTATCAATTATAAGCTTATATAATTAATTTATGTGTATATGTCTAGGAGTCAACAGAGACCACTTGACTTGAAGCACACTGGGAATCGGGGAGCAAGCCTAAGAGTTTGTTTTAGATTTTTATACAGTTTTCAAGGACACACAACCCTTGACTGCCTTATATGAGCCCTCTGCCTCAGGGCCACTGCCCACCCATTGAGAAACACTGGCCGAAGAACTCCTGAGCTCTAATATTCGATCCAATGTGCGACTGCTCTGTCTTTAGGCAACACTCAGGGCCTGTTCCCCTTAGGGTGACCAGACAGCAAGTCAGGACAGCGGATGGGGGGGTAACAGGCACCTATACAAGACAAAGCCCCAAATATCAGGACTGTCCCTATAAAATGAGGACACCTGGTCACCCTAGTTCCCCTGTATGGAACACTGGGCTGAGACGCTCCCCCAGGCAGAGCTGGCCGGGCCAGCCTGGGGACGCACATCCAAGCTGCGAAGGGCGGTATCGGTGATTGGCGGGACCAGCGTGTAGTGTAGTGCAATCCCCACACGCCGGCCGGCCGGCCGGGGGCTCCCTAGGGCGGCACTGTCAGTGACAGGTGCGAGCACAGGGACCAGCCCTGGAGCGAAGCACGGGAGCGGCGCCACCACAGCCCCACTAGGTGGGCGTGCGCTGAAGGGGGGGCGGAGCTAGGCCAGAGACAGGCGCGCGAACTCCGGCTCAGGGCACGTGAGGGACACGCCCCGCCCCGCCGCGCAGCCGCCCGGAAACAGGAAGCGCGGCGGCCCGCAAGCAGTCAGGTCACGTGGGCCGGGTCAGCTGAGGGGCTGCGGAAGTAGCCGGGCCGGAGTGACCGGGCTCCTAGCGAAGGAACGCGAGACAGGACGGGCGGGATCGGTTACAGGGAAGGGGAGTTCCCGCCGCCGGGACCTGCGGCAGGAGGGGAGTTGCGGCCCCGGTCTGTCGGGGGGCGGGGTTGTGTGTAACCCCTTAGCTGCGTTGGGATGAGTTGAGGGGCTGCCCGGTGTCTCCTGGGAGGGAGCAGAGTGGGTGGCGGGGCCCCGGGGGCGGCAGGTGCAGCCATGGCCTCCATCCTGGACGAGTACGAAGATTCGCTGTCCCGCTCTGCCTCCCTGCAGCAGAGCCGCGCCAACGTGGGCATCCCGCACTCTGGTAAGGGGCTGGGTCCACTTAATCATTTATGCAGGTCAGAGCGTGAGAACTGCTCCGGGACCACTATGCGCCCCCCCCCCCCGGTCTGATTTGAGCAAGAGCACTGCAAAAAGCACTGAGAAACATTAGGGCCTGCATACTGAGTCTGGCTGGCGCTGAGCAGCACTGTGATCTTACTGGTTAAATAGGGTTGCAGAGTCAGACTTGGGTTCTGTTCCCAAGTCTGCCAGTGGCTTCCTGTATCACTGAGGGAAAATAACCCCTCCTTGCCTCCGTTTCCCTTTTGTTAAATGGGTGTAATAATACCTCATGGATAGTTGTGTGGTTTAGTTTGTAATGTGTTTTCAGAGTCTATGGTGATACTATAGAAGAGCAAATTATTAATATCATCATGCAGTACTTTGAATGAATTCTCAGTGTTCCCATCTTTCCAGGTTTTCTCTATGTGGAGACAATTAGGGCCTTAATTTGTCACTATAAGTACCAAAGATGGAGGCTATAGTGTAGAGAGGGCACTCCGTCGTGTGATGCTGATCTGACTCTCTCTGGGTACATCAGCTATTAGTAAGGCTTCCATTTGCTAAACCTAAAGTACAGAAAATGAGCAGATGTGTACAGTATTTTTGTAATTACAAATGCAATCTGTGTACTTAAGCTATGAACACAATGTTATAGTACATTGGTTCTTTTCAGATACTCCATTGTGTATAGATAGCGCTCTACCAAATTCACAGTCCATTTTGATCAATTTCAAAGTCATAGGATTTTAAAAATTGCAAATTTCATGATCTCAGATAAGTAAATCTGAAATTTCATGCTATTGTAATTGTAGAGGCCCTGACCTAAAAAGGAGAGGGGTGTGTGTGTGTCAGAAGGTTATTGTAGGGCGGGTTGTGGCATTGCTACCCTTACTTCTGTGCTGCTGCTGGCGCTGCTGCTGGCGCTGCTGCTGGCGGTGGCACTGCCTTCAGAGCTGGGTGGCCAGACAGCGACAGCTGCTGGCTGGGAGCCCAACTCTGAAGGCAGAGCCAGCAGCAGCGCAGAAGTAAGGGTGGCATGGCATGGCATTGCCACCCTTACTTCTGTGCGGGTGCTTGCAGGGCACCCCATTCAGAGCTTGGTGCTTGACCAAAAGCCACTGCTCTCCAGCTGAAGGCAGTGCAGAAGTAAGGGTGGTGATACTGTGACCCCCACCCTAAAATAACCTTATGACCCCCCTGCAACTCCCTTTTGGGTCAGGACCCTCAATTTGAGAAACACTGGACTCCCCTGTGAAATCCCTATAATATAGGGTAAAAGCACATAAAAGACCAGATTTCATAGAGGGAGACCAGATTTTGTGGTCTGTGAAGCATTTTACATGGCCATGAATTTGGTAGGGCCCTATGTTTAGAGCTTAGCTTGAACTTGGTTATAGAGTGAAACTGTTTGAGGAAGAAGGATGCCAGTCCCAAATTGCTTCATTGCAATTGAAATTCTGACTATAGGGAACCTCTATTTAGAGTGAAATTATTCTGTGAGGTGGGAAATGACTTAATCCTAAAATACCACTGTGCTGTATGAATGCACTTGTGTAGGTGGCAAAAGAGAATGTGAAATGGTTTTAAAGTTATGAGCTTGGGGTGAGCTCTAACCACTGCTTCTCCATTTGTCAATCCAAATTTGAAGCAGTAGTGTCTCACAGGAGGCCTCCTGTCTGTGCCACTTCTTGATTTTGTTTTTAATCAGTTTCTTAGTCTTTGCTCCTTTCCTATTTGGGGAACTTGAGTGACTGTAGAAACTATTAAACATTTTGTATGTGTGATGCTTAGTGACATCCTGTTAGTTGCCCAGACCAGGGAAACTTACCGATATACTGGATGCAGATAACATAGGTTCCATCAGGTGTATAATGGCTGTGTAACTCACACGGGCTGATTTCATATTAGTATGGTTACCACTTCAGAAGTGTGGCATGAAAGCAATCTGTGTGGGTTTGAAACTTTATACCATGATTTGTGAAGTGCTGGCACCTACATTATGTATGTCCACCTGTGTAATGTAATATAAATATACAATAATTATGTGATGGGTTATGCCAGCTATGCAATATGAATGAGGAGTAGCTAGCTAGAGGGGTACTTATGTAGTACATCCCCTATTAATCAAACTAGTGAATCTTGAGTTTCACGTGTGGTTTCCCCTACTGCCACTATATAAGGTTGAATTAGATACGAGACCCAGTTAGCTTTAAAAGGACTATGTTCTATCTAGCATTGCCACTTCAGTGCTGGCCACTCTGTGAAGTTGGCATCTCTTTGCTGAGTTAAAAATCTATAGGCATAAGCTTCTGAAAGTATCTCTGACTGGCTCCCCACTTTAGTTAAATCCTAATCTATCAAAAGGTTTCGAGTATCATCTGGGATAAACAGAGAGAACAAATTAAACATAGTCCATACACTGAAGCTCACATTTCTTAAAATATGGCTTGTGACCTTTATTTGGTTAAGTTTAATTGAAGTCAGGGTTCTGAATCTCTAACAGAGGTTTCCCCCCCCCAAATGTTAATTATTTTGGTGCTAATTGGAAGTTAACAAAAACAGAATGGTTTTAAGAGACTTTGGCTAACAATTCCTTTCCTTAATTGTTCCTCTGCTTTCACTCTTGACTCCTGCAATAACATCTGTTTAGTAGCTTTTCAGTTATCATAGACCGGGGTGGGCAAACTTTTTGTGCCGAGGGCCACATCTGGGTGGGGAAATTGTATGCAGAGCCAGAGCAGGGGGTTGGGGTGCACAGGGATGCAGGGTGTAGCAGGGACCTCAGGGCAGGGAGTTGGGGTGCAGGAGGGGTGCGAGGTGCAGGCAGGGGGCTTAGGGCAGGGTGCAGGAGAGGTTCGGGCTCTGGCCTGGTCCCACTTACCTAAAGCGGCTCCGGGGTGGCAGCAACATGCACTGGGGCCAGGGCAGGATACTTGCATGCCTGCCCTGTCCCTGTCCCTGTGCCGCTCCAGGAAGTGCTGTGGCCCCTGGGGGGGGGGGGGGGCGGAGGGCTCCACGTGCTCTTCCCTTGTCGCACCTCCAGGTACCTCCCCCAAACTCCCCATTAGCCGTGGTTCCCCATTCCCGGCCAATGGAAGCTGCAGGGGGCAGTGCCTGGAGGCAAGGGCAACACACGGAGCCCTCTGCCCCCCTGCCTGGGGGCTTCAGGGACGTGGTGCTGGCAGCCTCTGAGTGCTGCGCGGGCCCACGGTGCCATGGAGGGCAATCCCGTGGGCCAGATCCAAAGCCCTGAGGGGCTGGATCCGGCCCGTGGGCCGTAGTTTGCCCACCCCTGTCATAGACTCTGTCTTCACTAAAAATGTACCTGTTGCTGACAAATGGGTGTCAGCAATGGGGGCAGCTGAACCATGTTTAACTGCAGGTGTAGTTGAGATGCAGCCATGTTCATCACCATTTCAAAATCTGTGGGTGTCCCTTCAGGGTTCCGGTTGTAACTTTGAACATGATTTGAAAGTGAATTGATTGGCTGCAGTTGCAGACAGATCTAAAGTCTCAACAGCTTCGTTTGGGGAAATAAATAAAGTAATAGCTTTATGTAGAGCACATCCACATAAGAGCAAACCATAACATTGTACCTGACATTTTGGGAGGTGTTGAGCTAGTTGAAGTGGTGCCAAACTGCTGTGCTTTTACTGATGCTATTTCAGAAAGATGTAGATCCCAAAAGAGCAAAGGCTGGGGATGGCTGAAGTGCAAACTGCAGGTTCTGCAAGTCCCAACATGAAATGGCCTGCCTTACTCCAAAAGACCTTGCTGGAGTTGGTAGTCGTCATATTTCATTGTCTTTCTCCAGATGTTTCAGCCTCTGGGAGGTAGAAAGAAAGCAGGTTCACCCAGAAATCTGAATGAAGGTGCAACATTTAGAATCCTAAACCCACATAGGTAAAGTGCATTTTAAAAAGTGTTTTTTGTGCACATTTGAGAGGAGTGCAGAGGTACAGCCTTGAGGCTCCAAACCAAAACTAGTTCTCATGTTCCAAATCAGGAAAAACTACATATGATGGAATAAAACCAATTGAATCCTATTCAAGCTTTTTGTGTAGAGGAACAGAGGCTAAAAAAATGCCCCTCTCCCCTTCTGGTGAAGATCACTAATTAAAAATCTCAAATTAATGACTGAAGTGCACATACAACTAACTGCATTGTTACAGGTAATCTCTCAAGGAATCCAAAATACATACATACTTTTAAATGAAACAGCTTTTAAATCAATAAAACCTTCCATCCAAAAGCTAAACTGTCCCTTTCTTTACTGAGTTAGATTTTCATTGGTCATCTGACTGAGACAACCTTATTTTTTCCTGAGTGGGCAATTAACTTTTTTCTGGCTCTCTTGACTCTAAGTTAATGTGATTTAGAGATCTCATTTTAATGGCTTGATTCTTGTGCCTTGATCATCCTCCATTCCATGTTTTTCTTTTTTCAGTGATGTATCACTTTCCCATCAGTGAAACGCCACTCTTGAAAGTTGGCAACCCTACGTGGTCTACACGCAATTTGAGCACCAATTTAACTAGAATCAGTATGACCACTAGTTATGAGCCCTCTTATTTCAGGATAAGTGTCCTTTTTCAATTTTGCTTATATCAGTTCCTCGCTGACTTAATCACAACCAAAATAGGACACTCAGCCTGAAATAAGTGCCCACAGCAGGGGGGGGGTGCTGACTTAGTTAAAAGGATGGTCAAACTATGTATAGACAAAGGCTTAATGAAGTGCTACCCAAAAGGGGTGTTGCATAATTAGCATGAAGTTATTTCCCATCTCTTCCAATGTGCACACTTGGACTACCTCTAAGCTTGCTATTTTTCGAATGTGCCACTATTGAACTAGCATCAGTGCAGCAACCGAGGGAGAGCGATGGTAGAGAAGGTGCCAGCACTTTTGTCTCCATGTGTCAAGGTTCCTCCCCCACTCTGAATTTTAGGGTACAGATGTGGGGACCTGCATGGACACTTCTAAGCTTAATTACTAGCTTAGATCTGGTAACACTGCCACCATCCAGAAATTTCAGTGTCTGGATCACTTTCTGTCCCCCCAAAAACCTTCCCCTCACTGGGCAGCCTTGAGAGGCTTTTTCACCAAGTTCCAGGTGAACACCAATCCAACCCCTTGGATCTTAACACAAGGAGAATTTAACCATCGTTCCTCCCTTCTCCCACCAATTCCTGGTGAGTCCAGATCCAGTCCCCTTGGATCTTAACACAAGGAAAAAATCAATCAGGTTCTTAAAAAGAGAGGTAAAAATTATCTCTGTAAAATCAGGATGGAAAATACTTTACAGGGTAATCAGAGTCACATAGCCCAGAGGAACCCCCTCTAGCCTTAGGTTCAAAGTTACAGCAAACAGAGGTAAAATTCTCTCAGCAAAAAGGAACATTTACAAGTTGAGAAAACAAAATTAAGACTAACAGGCCTTGCCTGGCTATTACTTACAAGTTTGAAACATGAGATACTGATTCAGAAAGATTTGGAGAGCCTGGATTGATGTCTGGTCCCTCTCAGTCCCAAGAGCGAACAACCCCCAAAACAAAGAGCACAAACCAAAGACTTCCCTCCACCAAGATCTGAAAGTATCTTGTCCCCTTATTGGTCCTCTGGTCAGGTGTCAGCCAGGTTTACTGAGCTTCTTAACCCTTTACAGGTAAAAGAGACATTAACCCTTAACTATCTCTTTATGACACCATGTCATTTGACTGTGCTTGCAGCAGGTCTAGATGATGCTGACAGCCCATCTACACTAGTGCTATAACTGGGCTATGCTGGTGCTAGACCAGTAGTGGGAGAGTTGCTGAAAATAGCATAGGGACAAGGCTATAGGGGCTGCTTGTGCTTTCCCTGTGCTGTTCCAGGCCCCTGCTAGCCTACAGAGCTCTAGGCCTAAACTCTGCTCCCTCCCACATGGCAGTAGAGCATTTGCGGCCTCTACAGTGCTGGGCTGACCACAGAATCCTATCCTGCCAATCAAATGGTCTTCTCACCCTCCTTTTACACTGTGTTTTTAATTTTATGCCGTGCTGTATGGCTGTTTCAGCCAGTGGCCTTGGTTTCCAGCAGCCATGTTCTATCTTTTACTCCTGAGGGAATTCTGTGCCAAAAAGATACACATTCTGCACGCAATATTTTAAAATTCTGCATATTTTGTCAGAATAACACAATATAATCATGCCAGCATCAATTATTGTGGTAACTTATTTAAAAATACCTGTCAGCAAGTATGTCTGTAACAATACAGACAATGAAAAAAAATTCAGGAATTATTTTTTTTGACAAATATATTCTTTCCTAGGTGTATTAATACAGAACTTTGAGTAATTCATTCAAACTACAATACAGAAATATATTTCCTGCACCTCTCAGAAGCAATGCAAAGGCTTGGGAGTTGGAGTAATGGAGGAGCTGAGTGAGAGGGAAGTAATTGCTGGGAGGGAGCCTGGGAGTGAACCTGGAGGGTTGTTGGATGTGAGTGGGAGAAGTATGGAACAGGGATTTTTTTGGGGGGGGGAGGAGGGATTATTAGGGAGTTGAGGAGCCTCCCCCATACAGATCATGGCTGACCCCAGCCTCTCCCATTCAGTTAGGCTTATCTGCCCCTGTCCCCATGTGTCCATGCACTCCCTCCCCCATCCCTATGCACCCCCTGTCCCCATGTGGCCCTGTACCCCCACTCCTATTCAGCCCCCATCCCTCCACTAGCCTTTCTGAATCCCAGTCTGTGACCCCCAGCAGCCCCATGTGCCCTGCTCTGTGTTTCCCCCCATATGTGCATTCTCACCTGTCTGTGGGCAGGATGCTGTGAGGAATGCAAGCTGTCCTCTCTATGGGTTGTTACAGCTGGTGAGCAGCTGCCCTATGTTCTGGCACCACAGCAGCTCCTGGTGGGTGAAAGGCATAACTGCAGCACCTCTCCTTCAGAATGTATTTTCTGCAGAGGAAAAAGAAATCTGCAGGGAACATGAATTCTGCACATGCACAGTGGTGCAGAATTCTCCCAGGAGTAACCTTGTGTACCTTGTAAATCCTTTGCAAGTGAAGATTTTCCCAGGCTAACTTCACTACATGGATATAACTCTCCTAGAAATCCCTGTGGAGCCAGTGGTTTTCCATCCGTGGAGGGAGGCCAGTGTAAATTTAACCTAGGAAAGGAACCAGAAATGACCAGTTCTTTCTTGTTGTCTAGCCTGAGGTGGTCTGGTCATTCTGTTAGAGGAATGCAACATTCTTGGTCAAGGGGTTACATTGTGTCCTGTGGGGGCATGGGAAATTCAGGCAGGGGAAAAACTTGTATCACAAGACTGATATGGAGAGAGCTTTGTGATGCAATCTTTTTGTTGACATAGGTATTTTCCCTGGATTCTACTAATGAGTATCATTCATGTTTTAGTCCATGTGAATATCACATTATTTTACAGTTCAGTGGCAGAGTTGAATTCCTCTGTGGATTTTGGCTAGAGTCCATCCACCATGGGCAGTTTCTGAATGCTGCTCTCCTAATTTAGGCATGGAAATTGTGTGCTTCTAGGTTGTCCTACGCTTCTGAAAGCTGATCCCTGTCCAGCTTCAGAAAAATGAAACCAGTCATGCCATTCTTCCACCCTGCTATGTGGTGTTAAAAGCCTATCTATCTTAATGTATACATTTCCCATCCCCCTGCCCTGGCTAGTCCTTCACCCTCCTCCCTTCACTGTCTCAGTGCGTGGCCTTCTCTTGAGGTCACTGCACCTGCTTTAAAACTTGAAAAGCTTTTATGAACTAAAACAAAACTATAAGCCTGTTCTGAACCAGTTTCTGTAGCAGAATATGTTGTCATGCTGCTTATGTAAAACTCTCTCCTCCCACTTGCTATCCAGACCGCCCTGTCTAGTAATCTGCCACCATCTAAATTTGGTGTCTCCCAAGCTAGCCAGGTTGGTGGTCCCCTAGTGTGTAAGTGGAGCCTGTAAAGCAAAATAGTTGAAGCGTGGTGGTGGTGGTGGTGGTTGTGGTTCTAGTTTAGATCAGCCTTGTGACTAGAACAATATGAAAGTCATTGGTTTCTACCCCCTCTAACTCCCAGTTTCAGTTCACACACACCTGAGTTTCACTTTGAGTTTCAGGCTTCAGCAGACCTAAAATGCAGAGTGCAACTCTGATGAAATGACCACATTTGCCAGGTTTAAACCCCAAGTCTTAATTTGTCCTAGCCTTGCTTGAAATTCAATCCAGATTTGCCCAAAGATCCAGGAACTGGATCATACTGGCTCAAGTTTTCAGTTTGTAATGAAATTGGAAGCCAGTTCTACCTAGTTTTGGCTTTTGTTGGGCAGCGTTGTGGCTTCATGTTTAGGGCACTGATTCTGGTACTCACCAGATTCGAGTACTAGTTTCAGCAAGCTGTGCGACTTCAGTCAATTCACTGAACCCCATGGTTCAGTTTCTCCCAAATGTAAAATTGGAGTAACAGTACTTTTTCATCTTTATCAAGTGGTTGAGCTTTGTGGATGTACAACATCATACAAGTATTCTGAAACTTTTTTACTGATCTAGCTGTGACTTCCAGCTGTATTGCCTGCAGTCACTGATCTTAAATTGTTTTATGGCAATTAACTGATTGATTTTTATGGAAAAATCTAGCCATCTTTAATCTTTTGAATAATCTCAATTTCTGCCTTTTTTGTGTCATGGATCCTAGACTGAATAAGATAAATTAATTTTATCCTCCCCAAATGAAACACTTTAAACTAATGCCACCTCCAATTTCTGACTTTCATTAGACTGTAAACGCTGTAGAGCACAGGTACCATCTATGTTAGCATCTTGTACAGCACCATGCCCACTTTTCAGTGTTTTAATGAATAACCTGATTTTCCAATAGTTGACTATTTGTTTTCCTATGTCATCCTCTTCATCAGCTTTTTATGAAGTTGTAATGTAACTGTAATGTGCAGTTTCTTCCAGAGTTTTCAGGGTTTGCTGTGTCTATTTATTTTCAAGTTAGTGCCATGTGACAAATTGCTGCACTGTGGCAGAATGGGCAAATAGACTTGTACTGTAGCTCCAAACATACACCCGGGGAAAAGAATAGGTGTTACTCCCCATGATTCCACACCATGGAGCGCTTCACTTTCCTGTAGCCCTCCCTGTTTCTGCTCCCTGTTTTAGGTTACATTGTGGTGGTGTCTCTTTTTCTGAACTACTTTTGTATTTTTACTTTTCCTAGGGTATGTGAATGCTCGGCTGGAGAAGGAGACTCCAGTATTTAACAAGCAAAGGATTGATTTCACTCCTCCAGAGAAAATTAACAGCCTTGTGGTCTCCTGTAACCAGCTCTGTATGAGCCTTGGCAGAGACACCCTTTTCAGGTAACTCGTACTATTTA
Source organism: Mauremys reevesii (assembly GCF_016161935.1). Classification (NCBI taxonomy): domain Eukaryota; kingdom Metazoa; phylum Chordata; order Testudines; family Geoemydidae; genus Mauremys; species Mauremys reevesii. The sequence continues at coordinate 60,006,944 of NC_052626.1, forward strand.
AGACCTGAAGCCTTCACAGCCTGTTTTTGGGTTGCTTGGAAACCCTGTCTCTAAACTAGGTGCAGATTCACGGTCTTTTGTAAAAGAAAAAGGTACAATTTTGTTTCCGCAGTTACATGGGCTCCTCCTGCCTCTTGGTAACTTGCTTTATCATTCCTCCATGCAGGATTGATCTTGGCAAGGCAGATGAACCTAATCAGGTAGAGCTGGGACGCAAGGATGAAGCCAGAGTCTACAAGATGTTTTTGGACCACACAGGTGCGGTGATGGTGTAGGGGAAATTGCAAAATGCTGTTTAATCTTTACAACAAATGCAATAATTGTGTTAAACAAGCATTTAATTAAGGAAGACTTCCAGTTTCTATTCTGTGTGTGGAAGGAGTATGTGGTTCACCTGGGGAATGAATTCAGGCTACCTAATTATTGTCCAGGGACTCTGCCTATTTAAAACTCAAGTGTTAGAGGAAGAATACTGTGCCTCACCCCTTACATTTTGTTGAATATGAACCACTGTCCAAGTTCTTCACTGACAGATGTTGCTGATTTGAGCTAGCTTATTACAATTGGTAAAAGAAAATTCTCATTACACAATGTACATCTAATTTTTGGAGCCCATTGCCTCCTTTGGCCTTGGGAGGCCAGGAGCTTAGCAGAATTCTAAATAGGATTATAATTATAATATCCACAGTTAACTCTAGCTGGGATGAAACACTTATTAAATGTAAAACCTAATGACAACAATTAGCAGCCTGGACTTTCTATGGGCCATTTATTCCAGAGTTGTTCGTATAGGGTTTCTTGTACCTTGCTTTGAAGCATCTGGGGTCACTGTCAGTTGTGATACTAGGCTAAATGGACCACTGATCTCATCCATTAGGGCAATCCCCAGGTTCTTAAGAATTCAAATTCTTGGGGGAACTTTAGGAACTTGACTTCTGGTTGTTCTTAGTCATGTTAGACAAAACACTGAAGTCTTGCTTTGTGGTAGCGGTGCTGCCTGGGTTGGGTGTTCACTGTTCCTTTAACCCTGCACCCATTAATCATCTCTCTCTTGCTATATGCCTTTGTAGGATCTCACCTTGTGATTGCACTGAACACTAGTGAATGCCTGTATTTGAACAGAAGTGCTCAGAAGGTGCGGACGCTTTCCCGCTGGAAAGGTCACTTGATTGAAAGTGTGGGCTGGAACAAGTTTCTGGGTTCAGAGACTAACACTGGTCCTATCCTGGTGGGGACAGCCCAGGGCCAAATATACGAGGCTGAGATCTCTGTCAGCGAGGGAAGTCTCTTCAGCACTAATCCGGACCAGTATTTCCGACTGGTCTATTCCTTAGAGGAGGAGGCAGGGCCGACCCAAGTCTGCTGTCTGGAAATAGAGCGAGGGCTCGACGGGAAATGTTTTATCATTGCCACTACTCGTAAGAGACTCTTCCAGTTTGTTGGCAAAGTGCCTGAGGGGACAGAGCAGCAGGGCTTTGGCTTCGTGTTTGGCATGCATGCAGACCACTTGCCCAGCTTCCGAGAGTTCCCAGCCAACTTTGGGTACAGCGAAATAGCATTTTACACGCCAAAGCTACGCTCCTCCCCACGCTCCTTTGCCTGGATGATGGGAAACGGTGTCTTGTATGGTACATTGGACTATGGACGGCCTGACTCTATTCTGAGTGATGAACGGGTTTGGGAGTATCCCTCTGATGTAGATGTGGCAGCTAACAAGCCAATCTCCATAGTGCTCACCCAGTTCCACTTCCTGCTGCTACTGCCTGACAGAGTGAAGGCTGTGTGCACTCTGAATGGGCAGGTTGTCTTCCAAGACTTGTTCTTGGAGAAGTTTGGCTCGTTGAAGCGCATGATCAAAGATCCCACAGTTGGGCAGATCTGGATCCACACGGAGAAAGTTGTATTCCGCTACCATGTACAACGGGAATCGAGAGACGTGTGGAAGATGTACATGAACATTAACAAGTTTGATCTGGCCAAAGAGTACTGCAAAGACCGTCCTGAGTGCCTGGATATTGTGTTGGCAAGAGAGGCAGAACACTCCTTCCAAAACAAGAGGTATCTAGATAGTGCCAAGTGCTATGCACTGACCCAGAACTACTTTGAAGAGATTGCCCTTAAGTTCATTGAAGCCAAGCAGGAGGAGGCATTGATGGAGTTTCTGCTCAAGAAACTGGCCAACTTAAAGTCCTCTGAAAAGACCCAGACAACTTTGCTGACCACCTGGTTAACAGAGCTCTACTTGAATCGGCTAGGTGCTCTGGAAGGGGACACCTCGAAAAGGAATCTCTATGATGAGACTCGGGAGAAGTTCTGCAGCTTCCTGAGCAGCCCCAGAAACAAAGAGTGCCTGTTCAATAACCGAGCATCCATCTATGAGTTGCTAGCAAGCCATGGGGACACGGAACACATGGTCTATTTTTCAGTTATTATGCAGGACTATGAGAGAGTGGTAGCCCATCACTGCCAGCATGATGACTATGATGAAGCCCTAAATGTCATTACCAGACACAGAGATGAAAAGCTCTTTTACAAGTTCTCTCCCGTCCTGATCCAACACATCCCCAAGAAGGTGGTTGATGCTTGGATCTTTATGGGCACGAAACTGGATGCCAGGAAGCTCATACCTGCCCTTGTCAACTACAGCCAAAGTGGGAGCACCCAACAGATCAGTGAAGCTATTCGATACATGGAATTCTGTGTGTGTGAGCTGGAGGAAACGGAGCAAGCCATTCACAACTACCTGTTGTCTCTCTATGCTTTGTGTCGGCCAGACTCGCTGCTATCATACCTCGAACAAGCAGGAACCAACCCTAACAGGATCCACTATGACCTGAAGTATGCGCTTCGGCTGTGTGCAGAGCATGGACACCACCGAGCCTGTGTCCATGTTTACAAAGTCATGGAGTTATATGAGGAAGCAGTGGATCTAGCTCTGCAGGTGTGTGCTACTATGTTTAGTACTCTTAGTTTGTTTGTTCTTGAAGGTCCAGTAGTGGAGAGCTTTTCCCTTCTTTAAGGGAAGGGGTGAGAAGGCTGGCTAGTGTGTTTAAAGGGTTATAAAGGCCCCAAGATAGGAAGAAATGTCTGTCACCATATTAACTTAAAGCAATAGTGGAAGCTCAGAACTATCAGAGTATGTTTACACTGCAATTAAAAATCATCTGGCCCGTGCCAGCTGACTCTGGCCCATGCTAAGGGGCTGTTTCATTGTGGTGTAGATGTTTGGGCTCGGGCTAGATCCCAGACTCTAGGAACCTGCGAGGTGGGAGGGTCCCAGAGCTCTGGCTTGCAGCCTGATTCCAAATGTCTACACCACAATTAAACAGTTCCTTAGCCTGAGCCAGAGTCAGAAACCCACATTGGACATCTGACTTTCACATAATCTTAGGAGAGTGAAAGAGACTGTGGTGGGGGATATGGTTTCTGTTAATGCAGTCCCTGCTCTGTGGTACTCTGCTTGTTGATAACCAGCTCTGCTGACCTGAGGATCCCACCCTATTCTTAATCTCCTGATTTAAAAAAAAAATGCAAGAAAAACTTAAAATGAATTTATCCTGTTGGTCATCTTGTAGAAAGTTTAAATTAGTGTAGAGGTAACTTAGTCAGGTTCTGAATGGTGACAGTGCAGTGTGTACAATTTAAAATGCTGACATTTACTGTGTTTAGTTCATCACAATATTTGCAGAATCCTATGTTCTGAGTATAGAGAATACTGTAGAGGAGATAAATGCTCTAGCCCGGTAAAGGTCAAAAATTGTAACTGTGCCCGCTGTATGAGGGTGGATACTTAATTCATTGTTGTCAACCTTGGTGGTCGAAGGTCATTAGTGGCTTTGGAGAGTTAGATCTTCCTGTTGTGTTCCTGGACCCTAATGACTCTTCAGATCACTCTTCAGTGATCCAGAATTACTATGCACACCTTTTGTGTTGGGAGTGAATGTCTTTGGGTGGGGGAGAGGGCGTGGAGGCAGGATGTGGCTGACATACAAACAGCCAAGTGGGCATGTCAACTATAGAGCTGTAGTTATAACTGACATCATGGAGAGCTCTCTTACCAGTGTCCTTCCTTTATTGGTAGTGGGCTCTCATGACGGAGAGGGAAGTGAAGAGGAAATCATAATTTTGTTTCCTTACTGTTCTGTTCAATTTTCAGGTGGATGTGGATCTAGCAAAGTCCTGTGCAGACCTCCCTGAAGAGGATGAGGAACTCCGGAAGAAGCTCTGGTTGAAAATTGCTCGCCACGTGGTCCAGGAAGAGAAGGACGTCAAGAAGGCCATGGCCTGCCTTTCTAGCTGCAACCTATTAAAGATTGAAGATGTCCTGCCCTTCTTCCCCGACTTTGTCACCATCGACCATTTCAAGGAGGCTATTTGCAACTCTCTGGAGGACTACAACAGGCACATTGAAGAGCTGAAGAGAGAGATGGAGGAAGCTACACAGAGTGCCAAGAGAATCCGGGAGGACATCCAGGAGATGAGAAACAAATATGGCTCTGTGGAGCCTCAGGAAAAGTGTGCAGCCTGTGACTTTCCACTCCTAAACCGCCCTTTCTACCTTTTCCTTTGCGGCCACATGTTCCACTATGACTGTCTGTTCCAGGCTGTTTTTCCAAACCTGCCTGCCTACAAGCAAGCTAAGCTAGAAGACCTTCAGAAGAAGCTGGGAGCCACAAGCCAGCCCTCCAAAGCCCATCATCGTCCCAAGGACACAGATGCCACTAGCTTGGGTAAGGGACAGCAGAGTCGGGAACAGATCAAGGCAGACATCGATGATATTGTGGCAGCTGAATGCGTGTACTGTGGGGAGCTGATGATCCGGTCTATTGACAAGCCTTTCATTGACCCACAAAAGTATGAAGAGGAGAGGCAAAGTTGGCTGTAGGGTCACGCAATTATTGTTTGAGGCTGCACATGAACACAAAACTTTTGAGCTATAGGTCATGTCCACTGCCTGTGAAACATGCATATTAGGAATTAATCTCTAGAAATCTGAAAACAAATGAATTCGATAGAGCTCTAAGGAGAGAGCAGCTGGGTACTGTTATTTGGAAAGCAATGAGTTAATCCTGGAGGACTATGAGAGAAATGTTCATGGTTGTCTAAGAATTGGAAGATTAATTTCCGCTAATGCCTCAGAACTTCCTCTGGCTTCTCTCTGAAGGTGAGCTTGAGCTTGCCTCTTGAAGTTCTTCTTATGAGACCCTTTGGCTATGAAGATAAGAATGCCTCATTGCCCAGAGAGAACTGGGAACAGAAAAATGGTCTCATTCAGTTGGACTGCTTCCCCATTTTATAGTATTAATTCAGGTGAAGACTGGGGTGATGGGAAGAAGCAGTGAAGAGTGTTTGGTGGCATAGACTTTCATTCATCACTTTCAAATTAGGAATTGCTTTTGGTTTGCTTCCTAATGAGATTGTTTAGCCAGCTTTACCGACAGAAATGTAAAAGGAAGGCAATAGCTTTGCATTTACATGTATGTCTGCAAATATCTGTCATGTTACACAAATGCATGGTTCTGCACAATAACATAAAAACGTGATTCTTAAGCAGCGCAGTGTCTCAAAAGATGCATCTTAATCCCTGTGTCTGGAATTTCAGGGTTGTGGTCTTTTCCAGTTTTCCAAGAAGTTTTTTGGTCTGATTCATACAGTTGAATTTTCTGTAGGATCTCTTCACTTTGTTTCCAGCCATTATACTGTAGTCCATTCTGGATACCCATACTGGGACATTCTGCACAATTACCTGTTTTGGCTCCAGCACCGCTCAAGTATAATACTTGTTAATGGTAATTTGAGTATTATATAATAATGGTACTTCACAGGTAGCATCGAGTGGCACTCGAATGAAAGTCTAGCAATCAGTTTCCTCAAGGACTGACCATAGCACTTCTCCAGGAGTCAGTGACACCATTTCATCCTCCATCTTGAAGCAGATACTTAGAGCCTTTGGCATCCTCTGCCAAGCAATCTAACTGTTCCCTTCATGGCTTAGTTGAGTGCTCCGATAGGTCAGTGTTTTTGTTTTTTTTTCTTGGACGTTGCTCAGCATTGGAAACATTATTATTATTATTATTATAATATATTTTTTTCTGTTTCTGACAGATAATTACACTTGAGGTGGAGGATGAGATTTTCTGTAGCACCTTAGTAGGGGTTAGTAGTGGCATGTGACATTTAGATCTGTCAGTACTTCCTCATGAAGGAACTAAATTTCCCATAAAGCTTTGTCTGGGACTAAATCACAAAGATCAACAGGTGCGACAGTAGTGAGAATCAGGTTTTGTAAAGCGGTGGTGGATATTCATATCATTTTAGTTAAAAAGAAATTAAAAAAAAACCCAAATCTCTCCTGACTTCTATAAAGCTTATGTTCCTGTCTTGAGAACTCATCTCTGAGCTGCTAGCAATTCACAACAGCTGGTGTCACTGTGGAACTGGGTCTTGGTGTAATATAAAATTACATTTTGTCTCATGAGACCTTGCTAACTGGGGGGTCTCAGTAATCCCACAGGGTTCCAATAGAGCTTCCCCAACTTCTGATCAGAGCCTTTCCTGACTGAGGGCTTAGCCTGCAGTCAATGTTTTACTTGTGCAATACTGGCAGGAAGAGGCCCTAAATCAGGGGTCTCAAACATGTGGCCCGCAAGGTTATTTTCTGTGGCCCGCGAGCTCCTCACGCCCCCGCCCCGCCCTCTCCCAGCGTTTACCTAGAGCGGCTCTGGCCCGATGCGTGCTGGGGGCAGCCCTGCGCCACTCTGGGAAGCGGACAGAACCTGGGGGAGGAAAGGCGCAGGGGTGTATGTTGATGTTGCTTCAGGCACTGCTCCCAGCAGCTCCCATTGGCTGCGGTTCCCCGTTCCCCACCACTGGGAGATGCTGGGGCTGGTGCCTGAAGCAACAGCAACACACACCGCTGCGCCTCTCCTCCCCCACGTTCTAGCCGCTTCCTGGAGTGGTGCAGGAGCCAGGCAGGGAGCCTGCCCTGCCCCCGGTGCGTGCCAGGCCGGAGCCCGCCCCCCGAACCTCTCCTGCAGTCGAACCCCCTGCCCTGAGCCCCTTGCTGCACCCTGCACCCCGACCCCCTGCCACTCCCCTCCTGCACCCCAACCCACTGTCCTGAGCCCCCTGTTGAACCCTGACCCCCTGCCACACCCCGCATCCCTCCTGCACCCCAACCCCCTTCCCTGAGCCGCCTGCTGCACCCTGCACCCGACCTCTTGCCCTGACTCCCTGCCGCACCCCACACCCCAACCCACTGCCCTGAGCCCCCTGCCGCATCCCTCCTGGACCCCAATCCCCTGCCCTGACCCCCTGCCACACTCCTCATCCTTCCTGCACCCCACACCCCAACTCCCTGCCCTGAGTCCCTGCCACACCCCTCCTGCACCCCCTGGGGACAGGGAGGGGGGCAGAGTTGGGGTGGGGATTTCGGGAAATGGGTTGGAATGGGGGCAGGAAAGGGGTTGGAATGGGGGCAGGAAAGGGATGGGAAGAGGTGGGGCAGGGGTGGGCCCTCATGGAAGGGGTGGAGTGGGGGTGGGGCTGAGGGTGGCCGGGGTGGGAGGTGTCAGTAATGCGGCCCTCAGGCCAATGTACTAGTCCTCATGTGGCCCTCGTGGTCATTTGAGTTTGAGACCCCTGGGCTAAGTGAACACTGTCAGAGTTGCATTTCAGTATTAGAAAGAACGGTTGCTATTGGAAGTATTATCTTTTTACTACTAGAACTGATGAATAACCAGTTTGATTAATGCCAGCTGTTAGTGCTTGTTGCTGGCTTACCAGTTCTCTTTTTGGTTGGTTCTGGATTGCTGTTTGACTTGAGAAAGCTGCTCTATGTACCAGAAGGCTTTTGTGATGAAGACACATGAGGTATGTGTCTCACTTATTGAATGTGATGTCTTTGAAATTCTACATTAAACCTTCCTGATATGATTGACTACTGGAGTTTTCTTTCTTAGCTGGAAGATCATGTGCGTTGTTTACACTATAAAGCTAGTTCTGATAAAAAATGGGGATGGGCTATCTTCTGCCTTGTCGTTGCTTAGTAAAAGATCGTAATCCAAATTAATTTTAATCCACCCTGGGGGATTTCAAATTGTTCAGTTTCCTTGGGAGGCTGTCCTCCTCCTCATTCCTTTCAGATGTCCACAGCGCTCTCCCTCTGGATTTTGAGTTACAGAACAGTTCTTTCTTTTACATTCAAAGCTCTTGAACTGTTTTGTTTCACAATACCAAATACTTAGCACTTCAGAGCACAATACAAGCATTAATCATTCTATACTCCCTTCTAAAGAGAGATTATTCCTGTGTATTTGCAAAATGGGGAAACTGAGGTACAGATTAAGGATTCTCAGAGCAAGTCTTTATCAGAGGTAGAATAGAAACATGGGAGTCTCTTGATCCCGTCTCTCCTCAAGCACTAGACTATTCTACTTAGTGAAAATCTAAATGGATAACTGTTTTGAAGTCTGCCTGTTCAAGGGACTGTATGTTTAGGCAACAAGTTTGTTTGTTACCTTGAGCCTTCACAGAAACTTCACCTAGCATTTTGATGGATTTCAAAGCACAATGATTACCCTTCGTGCAGTGTCCTGCTGTTGCCTGCTAGGACTCCAGCAGCGTCCCATTACATTGGTACTCTTCAACCACTGTGGAAATGTGTCCTCCCGAAGCTTCATAGCATCTTCTAAAGGAGTTTCATAAATCACACAATTTGTGTTTCATGGCTGTCTTGGAATACAGGTGTACTTAACAGCTGAGATGTTATCCTGATGTGTTTGAAAATTGAAGATATTTTAACCCTTCTCCCACATGGTTTTTCTACATTTGTTTTTCTACATAGAACATGGTATCTGATGTGTAGAGGAGCAGCTCTAAGACTTTGTTCTCTGCTATTCTGGAGACGAGTAGAGTATTCCTGTCTCCTGTCATTTCAGTGGAGCTGACACATTTGGACTGGAGTAAGTTTGCTAAGATACTTCCGTAGTGGGGTGTCCTTGTTCACAAGGTATGGGTGGACCAGCCACACCATTCTCTGGAATGCATTTTACATGGAGTCCTAAGGCAGAGTTCTGTACCACTCTTTTTTCCTAGGCCTTGTCTGCATGGGAAAGTTTTACCATTTGTACTGATGATTATACTGGCTTAACCCCTTGTGTTGACACTCTTATTCTGATATATGAGTCGGCTTTTGCCAGTTTAGTTTACTTGGGAAGGAGTTTAAGCTAAATTTGAAAAAAGGCCATGCAAACTGGAATAAATGTGTCTACACAGGGGTTATACTGGCAAAACTACATGGATTTAAGTTCATACCTTAGTTTCTTCAGTACAACCTTTCTCATGCAGACCAGGCCTAAAACACGTCTCCTCACATGCCCCACCTCGCCTTGTCAACAGGTTGCATGTAGAAGGGTCTGGAGAAGTAAAGAAAGCCAGAGAACAGATGGAAGTGTGCAGTAAAGAACAACATGTAGAGAGACACTTCAGAAGTCCTCAATGTTGGCCTAACTCTCTTCCCATTGAAGTTGCTGGGAGTCTTACCACTAACCAAAGTGAGCACTGATAGCTTTATGTCCCTGCCATAGTGTTTAACTGCTGAGCTGGAAACTCGGTAGGGCAGACTTTAATTCCAGTCACTAGATGTCATTGTTCTCCATTAAATATACTGACTTTTGATGAAGCACAGCTGAGAGTGTTTTCTGTCTCTTTGCTATGGAATATTGCAGAATAGTGGTAGTAAGCAGAGGCTGCACGAGATTTCAGGTGACTTTTTTTTATAGGAAATGGAATTGTGCCTATAACAATGATACTGATTGGGGGTGGAGGAAGTAGGGGAGAGGCGTTCAAATGGCAACAGATTTTTGGATCTTGAGTTTCTGAAGTTGGATTTGATCTGGTGTTAGTAGTCAGAAGGATAACGTTTGTTCTGCAGTGTTTCTGTACCGGTAGGTAGACTTTAATATCCATGCTAGTTCCTGGATCCTATTGCTCTTAGTAAGGTGAAGAGGGAGAATCTTAGTGTGTGGCTCTTAGTATGACCAGCCCATGTATTTCAGTCCTGGCATTGGTAGTAAAGAGCTATCTATCCAATCGTTTTTGCTCAATGCTATGGAATAACTTCCAACGGGAATTTATGGGAATGCCATCTCTTGTTGGGCAAAGTAATGTAAGGAACAATCCTCTATTAGCTGGCATGAAGGTAGAGACTGGAATCTCTACCACATGACTAGGGGGATTGTTTAGTGATCTAAGTGTCAGGTTGAAACACCCAGATTGCTTGGAAATGCAGGTTCAAGTCTCAGCAGGATTGGCTAATCCCTTTTAAGGTAAATAAATAAACTAAGCACCGTGCAATTCAGTTGACTCATTTGCTTTGTGTGGACATCAAAAAGTACCAGATGCCCCAGCCAAAATGATCCCCCTTTGCCCCCTTTCTCTTAAGTGTGCCATAAAGGGGAGGGCGGTTGGTTGATGGCTCTGTTTTTATGGAGCGTGAAACATCTTGGCATCTTCCAGCATGAAAAACTCTCTTTATAAAAGATCCCTCCGCCTGACTCTCAGAAAAGGCTTTGGCCCAAATTCTTTGCTTGGGAAACACCACTGAAGTCAGTGGTATTGTATCATGAATGAATTTGTCCTTTTATTTTAAGATGTGGAGGGAAAAGAGAAACTGGGCCACTACAGGAAAGTCCTGTTATGAGGGACTATTGAGATCTTAAGGATGGATTTTTAATAGCTTAGAGTTTATTAGTGAAAATTGTCACTGGAGTTCAATAAACTATTGCAAGTCACTTATGGGTTTAGCTCATGAACTATTTGCTCTCACCATCACTCCCTTATTCCTAACTTCTATTCTAGTTCTAGACAGTTACTGGCTTCTCAGCAGCCCTCTTACGAATTTTATCTTTACACTTCCATTTCAATTCAGATATGCAGGCCCATGGACTAGAGGGTCTCGAGTCTGCCCTTCTCTAGCACTGGGGCCCTCCTTGAGTTCAAGGATAGAGAGGCAGTAAAACTGTTCTGAACTCTGGACACAGGTTTTAAATCAACCGATTTGAGAATTCTGGGGAGGGGAGAAGCTAAGATGCTTGTTTAATTTGTATGTGGAAAATGGTTGGGCTGGGGATAGTTTTGGAGTGGGGAGGGGAATCCGAATTGGACATTTATTTTATTTGTCACGAGCAACAGAGAAGAAGGCCTGTCTGAATAAGGTCACAGTTGCCTGGAAACTAGTAAGTGGTAGGAGAGATCTAAGGTTACAGTTAAGTGTAACTGATCCTCCAGAATCAATTCTTTATCAGATTGGGGCAGAGAGTTCAGCAAAGGATAGTTCCCAGGTAGAACAGGAAGAGACCAGCATTGGGCTCAAGCCTGCTGCTGGAGCGTTTAAGGCCTTTTTATAGTATTCTACACAGCATGGAAAGCGTGTGTGGTACCATCAGTGTAGAGATAGTAAAGCAATTATGTTTATGCTATATTGGAACTTGTGTAGGTAAATATATCTATATGATTACACACAAACTACATTAAAAACATTAAGGTTGCAAAGTTGAGCACTCAAAAGTTAAGTTATGCCGGAATCAAGATGGCCCTTGCAATCTTAATTCAGTATCTGTTATGAATGCATTGTTTTTTATTTGTATTACAGTAGTGCATCAGAACCCCAGTCATCGGCCATCAGCCCATAGTGCTAGATGCAGTACAAACACAACAAAAAGACAGTCCCTGCCCTAAAGAGCAGAGTCTCTAGTGCTACAGCTACTGTCTTTAATTACATGACCACATACTCTTTTCCAAAAGACCCCTGCACAGGATGGAGCTTAGCTTAGCTAGGGGGGCGGGACCAGTGGACCCAGGCCACAGATGGATACTGGGAGCAACAGATGAAACAAACTGGAACAGGAGTGAAGGTCATAGAGCAAAAATCAGGGATCTGGAGGGGGACACGGAGCAGAGAACCTCCAACAGTGCCTACTGCTCCCTAAAGGTGTCCAGGGAGTCAGTGGACACTGCCAGGAGGAACTCTGCTCAGGTGTGTGACTTTACAAGGGAATGGTAATAGGCCCCAGAGTCTGAGCATTCCCCCCTCCCCGCAGCTTCCTCCTCCTCTTGGCATGATGAATGGCTGACTTGGCCAGCACCCAGAGGAGGTCGATGAGAAGGTCCTGTGACTTTGTGGTGCTGTGGATATGTGTGCATGGAGCAGGAGGTGTGAGGAAAAGTGCAGCCAGAACCTTATAAGACATTTTGGAAGAGGGGCTGCAACCTGACGCACCTTATGTACATGTGCACCAGGGTCTCCCTCTCCCCACTAAAGGGGCCGGTGTTGGGGGAGTTCATGAACCATACCAGGTACATGCTCAATGCTCCATGAAGGAGCACCCAGCTGATATCCCTGGTGGTTTGTAGGACCAGACTGAAGTACAGGGGAGACATCTTGGGTGGAGATAAGAGCTGCCAGTTGTAACGGAGCCCTTGGAGGCAGCAAAGGGAGGCATGTGCTGGCACACTCCATGCCAGACTACCTGCAAGGTAAAGGATTCTTTGCAAGCCCTGATTAGAAGGGGTGTACTGAAGGAGGCAGGGGACTGCAAGTAGAGAAAGGGTGGTTTTGTGGCTAAGGTAGTTGAATGCTGCCTTCTAGAACTGGATTCTGTCCCTGCCTCTGCTACAGGATTCCTATGTGATGCTAAGTCACTTTTCACAGGTGGCCACTAATTATTTTGAATGTCTGGGTGCTCAACTTCAGACTCTGGGGTCTGATTTACAGAAGTGCTGAGCACTCACAGCTGCAACTCAAGTCAAGGGGAGCTTTACTGTGAACATACAAAGTGCCACATAATGCTAAGTACTCTGAAAAATCAGACCCTGGGAATCTCAAATTGGGCACCCAAAATTAGTGGACATCTTTTACTTTTGTGTGTCTGCCTCATCGATAAAGTGGAGATATCAACTCCTCAAGGCACAGGGTCATTGTGAAGATTGATTAACATTTTTGAAGCACTCGTACTATATTGATGAGTGTCATAGAAAAGCCCATGAGGAAATTATTTTGTATCCAGAGCAGTGTTTGAATGGTGTGCAGTAAATAAGGCCTTTGGCCACACATTGAACAATGAAGAGAAAACAAAATATTGAATAGCTACTTCTTCAATGAATGCTGTCTGTTCTATGCACTGAATGAGGCTGGGATCTAGTGGAAAAAGTATGTGATCATGTAATTAAAGGTTGTATCATAATGCACTCACACAAGGGGCCTGAATTTAAGGTTGCATAGGCAGACTTAATTTTGGCATTTTGTTCTTTGCAACAGTCCATACTATCTCCCTTCCTGGTGCCAGCACCTTGACTCTGGACAGGCCAGCTAGTTGGTTGGTTGGTTCAGTCTCCCATGGTTTGTTCAATACTTGGAATCTCTACTGAGCATTTACAAAGGCATCAGTTGTGATTTTTTGTGATGAGGACACTGTCTCAATGCAAACTGAAGTGTGATGGGTTCGGTCACAGAGATCCCCTTGGGACTGTCGCCTGACATGCTGAAATTACTTCTGAGCCCGTTTTCCCTGCCAGCTTGGGACTCCAGAATCCTGCCTTGTTGAGCCAGACACGCTAGCCTGCTGCAACACAGACCCAAGCTTATACAGGGTAAACTCATAAACTGGTCACCCTCTAGAACACTGATAGAGAAATGCACAGCTGTGCATCTCTCTCCCCTAGGTATTAATCATTTACTCTGGGTTCATTAATAAACAAGTGATTTTATCAAGTATAAAAAGTAGGATTTATGTGGTTTCAAGTAATAACAGACAGAACAAAGTAGGTCACCAAGCAAAAACATGCAAGTCCAAGTCTAATACAGTAAGAAAATGATTACAGGTAATATCTCACCCTCAGAGATGTTCCAATAAGCTTCTTTCACAGACTAGACTCCTTCCTAGTCTGGGCCCAATCATTTCCCTGGTACAGTTCTTGTTAGTTCCAGTAGACATCTTAGGTGGGAAACAGAGGCTTTCTCATGACTGGCCACCTCTTTTGTTCTGCTCCACCCCCTTTTTATAGCTTTGGCACAAGGCAGGAATCTTTTGTCTCTCTGGGTCCCCACCTCTCCTTCTAAGTGGAAAAGTACCAGATTTAAGATGGATTTCATTATCAGGTGACATTGTCACATGTCACTGTAAGACATCATTCTTCATTACCCACAGACTGGCCCACTGGTACACAAGAAGGCTTGCAGGCAAATAAATAATCCACAACTAATTGTCCTAGTCCATGGGAGCCATCAAGATTCTAAACCACCATTAATGGCCCACACTTTGCATAATTACAATAGGACCTCAGAGTTATATTTCTAGCTTCAGATACAAGAATGATGCATGCATACAAATAGGATGAACACACTCAGTAGATTATAAGCTTTGTAGTGATACCTTACAAGAGGCCTTTTGCATAAAACATATTTCAGTTACATCATATTTCCATAAAACATATGGAGTGCAACGTCACATGAAGCACCAACTCATTTCATGTATTTAGGGGGTGGTAAGTTATATGAAAAGTTCCATATCCTTTTAACAAGTCCTGAGCCAACTGGTCTTGGTATCTAAACTTGGACATTCTCCATTCCATAGAATAGAAGTCCAATCGCCATTTACCTGGGATGGTATACTTCATGCAGAATACAGGGGGGCAGTCCTGCACTGAAGAGAGAGATGGTTAAACAAACCATGCTGTGGTCTCCAGTTAGTTTAGTTGTTCAATAGGTTTATCCTTTTCTCCACAGGTACACACTGAAATTATTTCTCTATAAATAGCCAATCTCTAGGGAATGGCTGCACAAGAAATTTGCTCAGGACTCCTGATTATGGCGGTGCTGACATAAAGAGCCACACAGCTATTTTTAGTGAGCAGGTCTGGCTTCCTTTCAGCTCATTTACAGGCAGGGTGTTTCCGGGGGGAGGCAGGGATGGTACATAGGCAGACTAATGAATGGGGAGGAAGCAGGAATGCTAAGGGCACGGGGACGCATAAAGACTGTTGCCTGTTAATTTGTTAGGGCTTCTTTTTGCAGACATTGCTGGTGGTGTCATCAGCAGCTGTTCCAATTGCCATAACCAGCTGTTGATTCCTTGCGGATAAGATGATTCTTCCCGTAAGAGCCAGAGTTAATGACAAGACCTCTGAAGATTTTATTAGCTCAAGAGGCAGAATCTTCAAACTTGCTCTCTGGCTTATTAGCTGGGTCCAGCAAAAAGGCCTGTTGTTGATCATGTATGAAGAGTAATTGTTTTGGTCCCAGGATATTAGAGAGACAGGGTGGGTGAGGTAGTATCTTCTATTGACCAGTTAATCTCTCAATGGTTATCAAGTCAACATTAATGTGCATTACTGGGTTGCTGGTAAAATAATCCTCAAAGTGTATCTGAGACATATATTGCCATCCATGATAATAGAGCCACTGAATAACTTGAATCAGGACATACGCTGTCTGAGAGAGAATCTGGCTGAGAACTCTCAGCTCACCACAGTAGCGGGCAGAGGAGGGAGGCAGTGAAAGTTACAGCTTTCTCTCCAATGTGCCTCAATTCTTTGTCCACTCAATACTTGCCTGTGTGATGCAGTGTGACTTTCTGAGCAACACCCAAGTTTGTCTCCTCAGCAGCCTTGAGGGGAGACCGTTCTGCAGTCTGTTTCAAACACTTGCCTGCCTAGCTAATGGAATAACTACATTCATAGGGTGTTGGTTCTGTTATGGGTAATTTGCCTCTAAAAGGCTGCCTGAGGTAAACCTTTGTAGATGATGCAAAGAATTATACTTACAACATTTAGTGCCATTTTCTAGGCAAAAAAATCATTCAGCATAGAAACATGCAGTGAAAATGAAATATACAGAAACCACATTCCAATAGGATGATTAAATCTAACTCATTTTCAGGAAAAACAGTGAGGGAAATAAATATCTTAAAATAATATAGATAGATATAAAAATCTTGGGTTGATTTCTCTTGGCTTACAGGCCTGCTCAGTGAACAAGCAGATAAGTTGAGTCATAGCAAATTGTTCAGGGAATGCAGACTTTTTCTACGAATAAATTGGCTGCAAGAAAACTGGAAGCTGCTCAAATTTGTTTGAAATTATTTACCAAGTAACTTCTGTATCTGGGTCTGTGCGGTGTTCATGAGCAGTCTGTTCCAATTCTTCGTTATCTGAAAGTTGGGTTAGATTACTTTTGATTGGACACACAAGTCACGTGATATTTCTGTTCCCAGATCTGTTTCCATAGGGCCAATACTTGTGTTTGCAAGTTCAAAGTTGCTTTGAAAGAGATTTTTTAGTGTTTAAAACTCATTAATGTGTATGTTTCTGCCTGGTAACCTCATTTGCTAGATGATTTGCAGAAAGGGGACACATGCTGATCCTGAAAGTAGGTGAAACAAATTCAGTTTTTAGTTCTCCCTTCTGTAATGCTGAGCCTCTATCTCTTCAGGCTTGATCTCAACCCTGCCTTCTAAGAAATTGGAGAGGGCTGTCTGCACCTCTGTCCTGCCCTTCTCTTTGGTTTATTTTAAAAATAACCTTGCCTTTTTGGTGTATGAGTTTACATGACCAGCAGCAACTAACTTTGACATGGGCTTGGAGCACTGTTAGTAGACACTCTGTGGCCAAGATTCGGGAGACTGAGTACACACTGAAACATACTGTAGTGTTGGAGGTTAAGAATGCCAATGGCAAACAGGAGTAATACAGGAAGAGGAGAGGTCAGATTTTTAGATCTAGGGTGGAGTTTGGGCGGAGGCTGAGCTTGCTTGCTGGCCATTGGTTTAGTAAGTAGTGTGGAGAAGCGAGAGTATGGTGCTTGCAGGCAGTCAGGAGAACACTGATTGCTCTTTACATCCTTACTGAGGAGTACCTGGCAGTTGGGGAGGTTGGGAACTTTGTGCAGTTGAGTGCTCCATTCGTGTGTTTGCTGCTGCAGCCCATTGCAGCATCTGATTACGTGCAGTTGCTCACATGCAGTTTGCTGTGACACCTGAGCAAAGGTAATGGTTTAGATTATCCACGTGTGGAGTCACCTGGCCCTGAATTTACGTATGCTCTGAAGAAGAAAACCATTCGGAAAGCTGAAGCTGCCAGTTTGGCCCACTGCTGGTTGCTCCCCAAGGCTGGATGATGGAGTGAGGGTGGGGAGAAGCAGTTCCGCAAGATACTGTATTTAGTATTGTAACTTTCTCCTCCCCTCAGCGGATTCGTACTAAACAAACCCAAAGCTGGCGAGCTGAACGCTCTCTATAAAGCCTGGCAAGTCTGTATACACAAGGGCCTTGCGATTCAGACTCAAAGCCCATTCACAAGGACTGACAATACAGGGTAGGGCATCAGTAATGACCCCACTCTCAAACCCCTCCTCTGCCTGCCAGATGTTTTGCGTCCCCATTCACTCTCTGTTTCTGGGACAGAGCAGCAGGCTAACCAGCCGATGACTCCCACCTCCGGTTTTCTCCTTCAGTCCGTATCCGCTTGCTGGTCTTGTAAAGAACACCAGCCCTATCGAGTTCCCATCTGGCATGAATATTTAACATGGGAAGGGTTGGTGGGGGTGCAGAGTGAAACTCCCTGAAGCTGAACTTGGAAGACAGAGAAGAAAAGAGAGAAATTATGTGGAGTGGGTAACAGCAGAGGCCTGTTAGTTTCCCTGCTGCCTGGCCTAGGAGGAATGTGTTGTTTAGCTTTAACGGGGTGTGTGTGTGTGTGTGTGTGTGTGGATTAAAACTCTGTGCTGATGTAATGAGATGTGTCTTTCAGCCTGCAGGTGCCCTTCATTTATTTTCATCAGAATTAATGTGATCAGTTTAAAATCCTCAGCTTCCCCCTCCCTGATTTGTGCTCACTCTCTGAGGGTGTGGTTCTCATCTCAGTTTTCATCTGCAGGTCACTGACAGGATAGTTTCATGCAGGGGCGGCTCTGTGTTTTTTGCCACCCCAAGCACAGCAGTCAGGCAGCCTTCGGTAGCATGCCTGCGGACGGTCCGCTGGTCACGTAGATTCGGTGGCATTTCTGCGGGTGATCTGCTGGTCCTGCGCCTTCGGCACCCGCTGCCAAATTGCCGCCGAAGCCTCGGGACTGGTGGACCTCCTCCAGGCATGCTGCCAAAGGCAGCCTGCCTGCCGCCCTCACAGTGGCAAAAAACACAGAGCCGTCCCTCGCAGCTTGCCGCCCCAGGCACACGCTTGCTGCGCTGGTGCCTGGAGCCGCCCCTGGTTTCATGCACCCACAGGAGCATAGGAAGAGATGTTTCTACAACTAATGAGAGTTATAGAAGAGCCTGACTTCCAAGGCCCAGTCTGGGGCCAGTGAGGAGAGATGACAGGGAGTGGGGTAGAGCACACATTGGCCACCTCGAGGTGTCAGTGGAAAATTAGCAGTGTACCACCTTTGGGCTCCTCCTTCCTTTCTTCTGTATTTGCCCAGTGCGGTAGTTTAGCCACTTCTGAGAAGTGAAGCAGCTTTGGGGCTGTTCTAGCTAGGTTGGGATTAAACTATATGAAGATAGAACTGGCAGCAGCTTGTTGGTCAACCTGAGAATATGGATGTATGTGTGGTTTTTTTTCCTCTATCTTACCACAGCAGGAAATGTCTGAAGAGGACTCAGCCAATCACTGCTACTCCTTCTTTCTGACAAATACAGTGGAACCTCGGGACTGGAGGAGGTCTAGGAAATAGTGTTGTATACCATGGGGAACAAATAGGTGTTAGAGCCTCAGGTGCTCCCTGTAAGGGTCACTGTGGAGAATGGCCTAGGTCAGATCACAGTCTGGGGGGAATTCACTGTGACTCCAGGAACAGTACATGAGTGCTGGCTGTAGGGAGCTCAAAGAACAAGCAGACCTTTCTTCCATGCCATAAGTTTTCCTCAGCATCTGTTGCCAGGACTGTCCCCACAAGCCTTTACCCCAATTACCAGAGGAGTCCTAATCAATGAGTAATCTGCCAGATGCAGGTTTGTTACTAACAGATGGCAGAAAGCATTTGAGGTAATGAGTGAAAGGATAACATTTGCTGATCTGCATAATAATCAGCTTGTGAACAGGTTTCATGTTATTTCCACATTTCCACTGACTCAGGGATTACACTGTGAGAGAATCAGACACCTTCCCTTCAGTTAAACACTAATTGAGGAACTTGGTTCTATCTGGCCTCTCCCAGAATTACTGAAGTAGGAGACAGTTCCCCTCTCATACAAATGTTCCAAACTCAAAAGTAGTTGCAATCACAACGTAGGAGTACCAGAAAGAAGTAGCCAACCTTCTTATGATCAAAGCACACTATCCACGAATGGGGTCAGAGACATTTGCCATGCCACGCTTTCTCATCCTGGCAACCGCGTCTCCCTCTGAGCAGTTAATGGCACCGGCATGTGATTGCCACACTCCATTCTCAGTCTAAAAATTCCTCTCTTTCTTTTATGCCTTTTGGGGTCTGAACAAAGTGTCTTATTTCGGCCCCAAGAAGACCACCTTCTCTCTTCATGTGACTGTCTCAAAGCATCTCTGGAGTCTTTGGAGACAGAACATTGTTCTAGTGCATTATACAGCTGCATTTAATAACCTGTCATTTTCCCACACAGTGTAAGAATTGTAACGTTGATTCTCACTTGCCTGGCCATCCCTGACCTTAGATGTATACCTACTCAGCTGTTACCAGGTAGCAATTCCGCTTTTGGTGCACCTGCAAGATAGGCCATTGCAGAAAAATCACCACAGTTCTGTGTGTCATTCACAGTGAATTTCCACATAGGCCTTGTGGAGCATGGATCCATCTCAGGAGCAGCCCTAATGTCCCTGTGTAGTGCACAGCCACTAGGGGACTCCCAAATTGCAGCACTGAAGTGTGGCTCCTCTGATTTCTTTGAACTGCCCAGCAGACACAGAGAATGGGTTTTCACCAAACTCTTTATCTTACATTTACACACTTCCTTGATGATCCTTTGCTAAAAGAACTGCTGACTCTTGCTTTGAAGGTGGAGCCCAATTCCACTACATGGCTAACATGAGATGTGCCCAGCCAAAAGGATGTGTGAACCCTCCTTCCCTTCCCCCACCCTGATTAAGAATGAGACATCACCACTGATGCTGTACACAGAAAGGAAGGGAAATTTCTTCCTGACCATTCTAGCAATCAGCTTATGCCCTGAAGCATGAGACTTTATTACCCTAACCTATGTAGCTACATATGTGGTGTTTACAAAATTATCCCTTTTTAAATCTAGTCCCAGTATTTGACTGTGAGAGACAAGAGGAGCTGCCTGAACTGTTTTATGAATACTCTATGTTCCATCTGCTTGCTTGATTGTTGTTATAGCCTTTGCTATATGAGTGCAAGAGGCCGAGTCATGAAGGGGGTTACTGCACTTACATGGGAGGGAAGACACTGACCTGATAACAGCTGTGAAGTCTATCCCCAACTTCCCTATTGGGCCACATTAACCATTTAAACCAGGTTCAAGAGACACAGGGCTGACAACCTCTGGGTAGATAAAAGGACAGACTCTGAAGAAATGCGAGAGAGAGAGAGGCAGAGACTCCAAGGGAGCAGACTGAACTCCTATCCCAGAGGTGGAGTGTGTTTGGGATAAGCTAGGCCTACTTAGACCTTGGGAAAGAAAGATATGAGTGCAGACCATTTTATTGTGTTAAATCTCCTTTTTGATTATTATATTGGGTCCCTACCATTAAGATTAGATAAAGTTCATGGAGGATAGGTCTATCAATTTTTACCCTCCATTCTTTCAAAGCTAGTAACGCAAGAATGGCCATACTAGGTGAGACCAATGGTCCATCTAGCCCACTATCCTGTCTTCTGACAGTGGCCGATGCCAGATGCTTGTAAGGGCATGAACAGAACAGGGCAATCATCAAGTGATCCATCATTCCCAGTTGTCCAGTCCCAGCATCTGGCAGTCACAAGTTAGGGACACCCAGAGCCTGGGGTCCCTTCCCTGATCATCTTGGCTAATAGCCATTGATAGACCTAGCCTCCATGAGCTTTATTTAATGTTTTTTTTTTTAAACCAGTTAGTTTTGGCCTTCACAACATCCCTTAGCAACGAGTTCCACAGGTTGTCTGTGTTGTGTGACAAAGTACTTCCTTATGTTTGTTTTAAACCTGCTTCCTATTAATTTCATTGGGTGACCCCTGGTTCTTGTGTTATGTGAAGGGGTAAATAACACTTCCTTATTCACTTTCTCCACACCAGTCATGATTTTATAGACATCTATCATATCCCCCCATAAATGTCTCTATTTTAAGCTCAACAGTCCCAGTATTTTTAATCTCTCCTCATACTATTCCATACCCTTAATTATTTTTGTTGCCCTTCTCTGTACCTTTTCCATTTCTAATATATCTTTTTGAGATGGGGCAACCAGCACTGCATGCAGTATTCAAGGTGTGGGTGTGCTATGGATTTATATAATGGCATTATATTTACTGTTTTATCTATCTCTTTCCTAATGGTTCCTAACATTCTGTTAGCTTTTTTAACTGCTGAGTACATTGAGCAGATGTTTTCAGAGAACTACCCATAATGGCCACATTCTGCTTAGCTGATGGAGCCAGGGTGCTTTCTGGCAGCTAACCATGAGGAGACAAGAGGCATCAGCTTCCAAGGTTAGTTCCTCACAAGGAGGACTAAGCAGGGCTGTTTCTTCTGCAGAACTCAGAGGAACTAGGTGTTATCAGAGAATGTCTGAGAGCGTGCTATTCATTGGGATGGTTTTGACAATGTAACACATCAGCTGTAGTGTTTCACACGAGATACTGCCACCTATGCAGAAGCAGCTCAAGTCAAGGAGTGGTTTCGGTTTAGTTAGAAGTGCCCATACATCACTTCAAATGAAAGCAAGAAGGTTTTAAAGTAATTGAGACTCTCTTTCCTCCTGAAACTGGGAAGTTTTCTAGAGGCTGCTGTGAACTGTAATGGGCAGACTCTAAGTGGCAGGCTTGGTCAGGGACAGACTAAATGTGCTGCTCTTTAAAAGGTGAGACAGATGCCGAAAATAAGAGTTTTCATTCTTTCAGGCATTATGCTGTCAGTGAAGTCTCGTCCAGAACTTTGCCTGGTGGTGGAGTGAAGCTAAATTTAGAAGTCTGTGAGCCACCACTAATAGCTGCTTAACAGTTATTTTCTCTATGCCCATGTACTAGCTTTGACTCTTGGCTTTACTCCAGGTGATATTACCATCCATCTAGTGATGCACAGCACTCTTTCCATGCCCTGTGCATTCTGCTCCAGACAGCAGAGGTTTCTGGAGTTTCTGGTCAAAAGCAGTTGTTGCCTCTACTTAAACATTTCCACTAGCCTTGGTCTCTCATAAACTATCTTAATAAATCCTAACAAGAAAAATAGCATTAGGGAGTAGGTCGCTTACGTTTCTAGATCCATGTCTCCTTCCATCCTTTATTTTCAATCTCTGATCCTGACTGGTGCTGAACGCTTGCTTCTCCGATTGAAATTATTAGGAGTTGCTGATGCTCAGGACCTTCCAGGATCATGTTCTTACTCTTTTATTATTTTTTTCTCATAGACTTTAAGGTCAGAAGGGACTATCAGGATCATCAGTTGATCTGCACATTACAGGCCACCCACCCACACCTGTAATAGACCCCTAACCTCTGGCTGAGTTACTGAAACCTTTATATCATGATTTAAAGACTTCAACTTACAGAGAATCCACTATTTACACTAGCTTAAACCTGCAAGCGACCTGTACCCTATGCTACAGGAGGAAGGTGAAAACCCTCCAGGGTCTCTGCCAGGGTCTTTCCTTCCCAACTCCAAATCTGGCGATCAGTTAGCCCCTGAGCATGTCAGCAAGACCCACCAGCCTGACACCTGGGAAAGAATTCTCTGTAGTAACTCTCAGCCCTCCCCACATAGTGTCCCATCACTGACTGGTGGAGATATTTGCTGCTAGCAGTCGCAGATCAGCTACATGCCATTGTAGGCAGTTTCATCATACCATCCCCTCCACAAACTTATCAAGCTCAGTCTTGGAGCCAGTAGGTTTTTTGCCCCCACTGCTCCCCTTGGAAGGCTGTTCTCAAACTTCACTCCTCTGATGGTTGGAAACCATCATCTAATTTCAAGCCTAAGCTTGATGGCCAGTTTCTATCCATTTGTTCTTGGGTCCACATTGGCACTTAACTTAAATAACTTCTCTCCCTCCCTGGTATATATCCATCTGGAGTATTTATAGAAAGCAATCATATCTTCCCTCAGCCTTCTTTTGGTTAGGCTAAACAAGCCAAGCTCTTTGAGTCTCCTCTCGTAAGGTAGGTTTTTCCATTCCCATGATCATCCTAATAGCCCTTTTCAGCACCTGTTCCAGTTTAAATTAATCTTTCTTAAACCTGCGAGACCAGAACTGCCCACAGTATTCCAGATGAGGTGTCACCAGTGCCTTGTATAATAGTACTAACCCTTCCCTGTCTCTACTGGAAATAACTCGTCTGATGCATCGTTGAACTGCATTAGTTTTTGTCTCAGCTACATCACATTGGCACTATTAAATTTCAACCCATTTCTGTTACTCCAGTTTATAAGATCATCCAGATCTTCTCGTATCGTATTCTGGTCCTCCACCTGTATTGGCAATATCTCCCAACTTTGTCATCCACAAATGTTGTTAGCACATTCCCACTTTTTGTGTAAGGTCAGTAATAAAAATGTTAAATAAGATTGGTCCCAAGACCGATCCCTGAGGAACTCCACTAATAACCTCCATCCAGCCTGACAGCTCACCTTTCAGTATGACCCGTTACTATCTCCCCTTTAATCGGTTCCTTATCCAGCTTTCAATTCTCATATTAATCTCCATCTTCAATTTAACTAATAATTTCCCATGTGGAACTGTATCTAATGCCTTACCGAAATCCAAGTAGATTAGATCTACTGCTTTTCCTTTGTCTAAAAAAATCAGGCATCTTCTTGAAGAAGGAGAGCAGATTGGCATGATTTACCTATTTGTAAAGCCATGTTGTATTTTATCCTAATTACTGTTAAGCTCTACATCCTTAACTATTTTTTCTTTCAAAAATTGTTCCAAGACTTTGCATACAGTTGAGGTCAAACTAACAGGCCTATAGTTTCCTGAATCACTTTTTTCCCTTTCTTAAAAATAGGAACTATATTAACAATTCTCCAGTCATAAATTATAACCCCTGAGTTTATAGATTCATTAAAAATCCTTGCCCTTGGGCTTACAATTTCACATGCCAGTTCCTTTAATGTTCTTGGATGGAGACTATCCACACCTCCCAATTTAGTCCTATTAAGTTTGACTTCCTCGTCTGATGTGATAATTTCTACCTCTATATCCTTGTTCCCATTAGCCACCCTGCTACCCCGCCAAGCTCTTTATTAGTCTCATTAAAAACGGAGACAAAGTGTTTCTATAGGTGTTGGGTCATGGCTGGACTATCTTTATTCTCCATCCCTTCCTCAGTGTTTAGCGGTCCCACTTTTTCTTTCCCCTTTTTTAAAAAAATCTATTTATTTATTTGTATGTCTATTTTATTGTTGGTTTTAATTCCCTTTGCAAGGTCCAACTCTTCTTGGTTTTTGGCAGATCTCACTTTCCCCCTACACTTCCTGACCTCCAAGAGGTAGCTTTCCTTGCTGATCTCTCCTATCTTCCATTCTTGTAGGCTTTATGCTTTCTCTTAATCACCTGTTTGAGATGCTTGCTCATACACCTTGGTCTGCAACTCTTCCCTACAATCCCTCCAACCCCCCGCTTGGGATGCAGGCTTCAGATAGTTTCTGCAACTTTGTCTTAAAGTAATTCCAGGCCTCCTCCACATTCAGATCCTTGGATTCTCCAGTCTAGTCCACTTCCCTGATGTGGTTGGGTCCCATCAGAGGACCCAACTACATCAGCCACACTATCAGGGACTCATTCAGCTGTACATCTACTAATGTGATATGTCATCAATGTGCCAGCAATGCCCCTCTGCCATGTACATTGGCCAAACCAGACAGTCTCTATATAAAAGGATAAATAGACACAAATCTGACAACAGGAATGATAACATGCAAAAGCCAGTAGGAGAGCACTTCCATCTCCTTGGGCGTTCAATAACAGATTTAAAAGCAAATTTCCCTCTCTTAGTATTGACACCTCCTCATCAATTATTGGGAGTGGACCACATCCACCCTGACTGAATTGGCTTTGTCAACACTGGTTCTCCACTTGTAAGGCAACTCCCTTCTCTTCATGTGCCAGTATATTTATGCCTGTATCTGTAATTTTCACTCCATGCATCTGAAGAAGTGAGGTTTTTTACCCATGAAAGCTTATGCCCAAATAAGTCTGTTAGTCTTAAAGGTGCCACCAGACTCCTCATTGTTTTCACTTCCCTAACTAATTCCCTTAATTTTTTAAAGTTAGTCCTTTTGAAATTAAGGATCCTAGTTCCAGATCTGTTTTTGTTTATCCTTCCATTTAGTTTAAACTGAATTAGGTCATGATCACTTGAACCAAGGCTGTCCCCTACAACCAGTTCTTCTATGAGGTCCTTACTGCTCACCAATACCAGATCTAAAATGCTATCCCCTCTTGTTGCTTCAGTGACTGTTTGGTGAAGAAATCTGTCAGCTATCATATCCAGGAAAATCTGGGTCTTACCATTATTTGTAGCACTTGTCCTCCAATCTATATCTGGGAAATTAAAGTCTCCCATAACAACATAATTTCCTGTTGCATTTATTTCATGAAAAACATTAAAAAGGTCTCTTTCCAGATTGGATTCTGTGCGACTGTGGCATACTGTGGAGTAGCACTGTATATTAATGATGAGATAGACTGTAAAGAAATTAGAAGTGATGGAATGGATAAAACAGAGTCTGTTTTGGCCAAAATCACTTTTGGGAAGAAAACTACTAGAGTTCCCCAGGGATAGTGCTTGGAGTACTGCAGAGAAAATACTGCCAGGATCTTTCCAGAAAACAGTGGCTGGAACACTGCATACTCAGTTCCTCGTTCTGATTGGCTCGTTTGAGAATGCAGAGCCATTCATTAGGGAACGTAACTGCACTGAATGGCACCTCAAAGGGGGCATTTAGCCTCCAATAATCTTTCCTACAGAGGCTAGTGAGGTCCTTGTTGCCTTTGCATTAGGGCCTTCCCTTCCCGCCAAAGATGCCTAGCCTCTTGGGGACAAGGTTATTTTATATACAGATGGCACAGAGATTCAGTCAGTGCAAGTTAATTACTAGTTAGACAAAATTCTCTGCTTTTTAATAGCTCAGTGAATTTGAGTGGGATGCCTTACAAACCTCTTAGTCAGGATTCAGCAAGCCAGGGGAAGTGCTAAGCGTTGCAGAGCAATTCTCACTTTTATTTAGCAATGCTGCGGTTTTTCTTTGCCTGCTGGTTTGGCTGAAGAAAAGATTAAGATTCCAATTTGAGCGTCCTAGGGATTGATTTTCTTTTCTGTATTTAACATAGCACAGGGTGAGTCATACTTTTCATCCAAATGGCCTCGCTCTTGTTCTAAAACTAAGTGACTGGAAGCCAAACAAAATGGCATGCAGCTGGTACACTTGGTGCTTAATTGAACAAGGACCCAGTATGTGACCTTGGGCAAGTCACTTAACTTCTATATCCCTCTCTTTCCTCTTCCATAAAATGAGCATAATAATATCTGCTGCACTAGGGTGTTTTGAGCAACAGAGGCATTTGCCAAGCACTTTGAAATGCTCTGATGAAAGGTGTTATAGAAGTACAAAGTGTTTTTGTTGTTTCTGAATTGAGTAAAGGGCCTCCATTCTCGGGGGTTGGGGATGTGAACATCAGTGATTGTGAGACCCTTGTTTCATTGCTAAAAGCCATCATGACTTGAAAATATGCTGTGTCTGACTAAAGGTTGGGCCGGACGGGAACAACCTACCTCATGTGTATGTAAGAGAAAATGGATGGAGAATGTTTTGCTTGAAGTACACATCAATCCTTACCCGTTTGCCACAATCAGGAAAGTTAATACACTTCAGAGCTGACCTCTGTCAAAAATCTCTGAACATGTGTGGTTGCTTTTTCTTCATCTTTTGGATAAGATCCAGGGTAGCATCAGTTTAATATCTGATATATTTACTGCTGGCGGATTATATCCTTCATGGGTAGAGGGACAGAATTAATCTTACAGATCTCACAAGGCCTGTGAAAACATCAGCTGTGTGCAAACTAGGGAAAGACAGTGTTTTTTCTACATAAGCTACATTTATACATTGCAGTTCAGTCTTGAAAACAAGGAACCAACTCAGTTCTCCTTGGGAATTGGATCAAAGAAATAGTATTGCTAATCTCCAACACTGAAAAAGCATGAGACAGGCCTACAGAATCAGAAGATTGGCTTAGAAGTCATGAGATTTTAAAATTAATAAATTTGGGCTTCTCTTTACTTGCCTTCTGGGTTTTGAGCCTTTAAGGTTCACGTTTTCCAGTTTTTCTCTGAAATCATGAGAGGTAGAAACTTACTTAAAAAAGAAAAAAGAAAGAAAAGGGAGATTCTTACCTAGGATCACCTGACTCTAGGAATGAGGGTTTTAAAAAAAAAAATCAGATATTGCAAGACTCGAATACAATTGCAAGAGATAAGAACTCCAGTGTGGAACTTTTATGTAACTACTTTGCTATCTCTCTCCTCCAAAGGCAGTGAAGCTCATGAATTCCCATGTTTAAAACAGTGCAGTTTTGTGCTTTTCCTCAAAACAGTGTCCTTTAAAGGAATCCTAATTTTGTGCAAATGTTGCGTTTCACCCTTGCAAAACTGACCAATCCCCTGTAACCATGTCAGGAAGACGTTCCTATCTACAGGGGCGAGTTATTGGCTGTAGGTTCAACAGTAATTCTGAAACAGCAGGAGAGTATTTTCCAGAAAGTGTTTCTATAGACCAATGGCATTATGAGTATGATACAGCCTAGCAGTTGTGCCAGCAATTAACTTTTTCTGTTGGTAAGCAACATTCAAGGCTCATCTGTACTGCTGCATCGTTAAGAGCTAGACAGGAAGCTGTGGGAATTCATGAAGGTAATAATAAGAACAAGGTGTAGTAACCCCTCCTCTAAAAAGGGTTCAGCATAGGTCACTTCCAGCTCATGGGGAAAATTAATTGGGCTAAGGCAGGTGGTGCTAGGCTAAGGAGAGAGGGGGGAATCACTGAGGTGAAATAAGCAGTGTGATTGGGTGGATAGGGACTACACTGAGAATCAAGACAGCTGCATTCCATTCCTTTCTCTGCCATTGCTTTGTTGTGGGTCCTTGGGCAAGTCACTTAATATATCTGTAAAAAAGGTATAACAATGTTTGCTCTCCTCTGTAAAGTTCTTTGAGATCTATGGATTAGAAATATTAAGTATTATTATTACGTATTACATGTTGGGCCCTCTTACGAGCTGTCTGTGCACAAATAAAAGACCTTCTGTTGGTTTTCCCTGAAATTGCATCTCTTGCCACGGGAATCAGGTGATACACAGTCGAGCCTGGATGAGTTAATCACAAAGGCCTTGCAGTGGTGCTGGAAGAGAACCTGTGTGTATTCATGCTGTTTGACTGATGAGGATGCCAGATTTTACATTGGCACTACCACCAATTTATAGCAAATCCCTAGAGATCAACTTGTGTTTAGATGGTTGTCGCTGCTGAGTATTGAACTAATGTCCTAGCACGGTGCTGGAATAGAGGTTGGTGAAGTTATTTTGCCTAATACTGACTCTGTCAGGAATGAGACTGAGTTCATGTTTCATTTCAGGATGGAGGGGGGAGAAAGGGGCAGAGAGAGGAGAAAAGAATGTAATAAAGAAATAAATATACCATGTTCTATATGTACAGTAAAAACAGGATGCACTCCTGCCAGCTTCTACCCAGAATACATAGTAGGGGGGCAAAACACTCCATTTAAAAAGCATGGGTAAATGACACAAAAAGAGAAGTTTGGAAATTCTGACTAGTTTTGCAGCCTCTAAGATAGTTCAAGAGATTTGTAAACCCACGAACTCCACAACATTCACACACTCCTAGCTAGGTAGCGCTGTGCTCCCAGGAGTACCACTCCTCAGATAATATAGAAACCCAAGATCCTTACCGCATGGCATTTGTCATGTGAGTCAGGGATGATAACCCCAGCATTTTGGCCATGTTCCAACTGGAGTAATTACATTTTGCCTACCTAAAATTCCACCTGGAATTACCCAGGAAGGTCACATAGTGCTACTGGCTGAGCTTGGCATAGAACTTTTGAGCTTTCTCTCCCAGCCCCCTGCTCTAACCACTAGACGCACTTTTTTCCATCAAAAGCTACAGAACTCCTTGCTCTAGCTGGGCTGTCCAATGCCTCTGTAAAACAATGAGCTAAGAAAAGTGATTTGAAAAGAACCTTAGAACCACCTCCATTTTATTTTGAAGTTTAATCCACTATCTGGCCTCCTTTGGAAGCTGAGGGACTGTTGTGGGTTTGTTTTGTTTTATGGACAGTGGGCTCTTTCCTTTTTTTTTTTCTTTTGGAGCCAGTGTGGCACAGCTAATTCATGTTGGAAATTACATTTATTACTTTTTCCAGCAAATGAGCTCTCTCTGTAATGCCGTTTCGTGCAGTGCAAGGCAGATGCAAGTCAGACGGCCCATTTTCCTAATTTCATTTGGAAAGATCAGGAGACACCACGCTGGTCTCGCAGGCTGGGGGCTTGGTGCTAGGAAGAAAAGCCTCAGCAGGCTCCTGTGTTGATGGAATCTATGGCATCGCCCCAAATGCTAGTTGTCCAAAAAAAAAAAAAAATCTCAAGGACAAAGTGTATCCTTCCAAAAAAGCCCTAATAACAATGGCCACAAAAGGAAGGGCTCTGCCATCAGGGCAGTTATGCATTTGCTATTTCAGAGTGGCTTCACTCAGATCGGCTCATGTTGCTGCTGCCTTCTCGTGCTGTTTGTCAGTGCTGACAAAAGCCTATGCTGGGAAACTTTGTCACCCAAGGACAGTGCTTTATGTGCCACATCTACACAACCTCCTCTGTGAGCTAATTCTGCCACCTGTACCCCTGCAGATCTTTGTGTAGCAAGTTCTTACAATGCTTTTGCAACCCACTTCCATCTAGACTCAGCCTCTTTTGGGGAATCTAGCTATTAAGGGTTGGTATTTTTTTAATGACGCAAACTGGAAAGGAGGTGGGAAGAAAGCAGGGAAGATGTTTAGGGACTGTTCTCTTGTGTTTGGAGATGCTTTATTCTTAATCTTATTTTGCCTTGATGGCTGTACTGTAGCCTCCCCTGCCTATTTTTTTTCTTTTGCAGTTTGAAAATGAGCAGACCATTCCTTTCTCATCACCCTTTTTCTTTTTCATAGTGAGCTAGGATTAGGAGGAAGTGTGATTATTACATCTGATGATGGTGAATCTCAAAAGGTTCAAAGATTTGGTTTGAGCAAGCAATTCAGATTTTGGATGCTCATTCTAACCTGTGGAGGCTACACATTTAGGCTAAAGTTCTAGGTGAGATTTCTAGTATTTCACCTAGGAACGCTGCCAGAACAGACTTTGTCACACTCTTCTGACACTTCAAATTTCTGGTTCTGCTTGCAACCAGAAACTGCATAAAAATTAAAAATAGTTTCACTCCCCCTCTTCGTCCTCCCCACCCCATCTCCTAAAAAGTTAACTAACCCTTTTCATACTTTTAAAAGGATGCAGGTGGAGTTTCAGGAAAAAGGTTTGGATCGATTCTTACTTCACTCAAACCAATTCAGTCCTCTGTAAATTACATTGCAAAGGAAGAGACTAGGTTCTGATGCTGTCAGTTTGAGACACACGAGGAGGTAAAAGTTAGGGCCATAAGTAATTCTGCAATCATAATGAAGGCACAGAAGCTGAAGGTAGGACAGAGAGCAATGAGAGGGAAAAGCATTTAGCAGTCTAATATTTAAGTTACATGTAAAGTGATTTGCATTAGCTTTGCTAAACTAAGAACTATTTCATATTGTGATTGAGCTTCCATTATAAACTGTGTTGCCCTATACCTTGCCCCTAAAATCCACCACAAAAGTAATATCTGCCTCAAATCGGGTACTTGAGGCCTGGAACCAGAGCGAAACTTTTCTATAAAATTTGAAGTGAATTGGTCAAGGGGATCCTGAATTATGATAATCTAAAAGTAGAGGCATTCACCCACTAATAACACTTGTTTTGTCACTTTAACTGGTGGATGGTGGGGACCAACCAGAAAGCAGAAGAGAAATAAAAGTTAGTGCATTTGACTCCTGTGTCTGAGATGTTCTGCCCATGCACTCAAATCATTGATTAGGTGCCTGCAACCTTTACTGAACAAAGATTTTTTTCTATGGATATATTTATAGCTTCAGACAAGGTCCTTAGCACATACAATCCAGTACAAACTGCATAGGCTTTTCTTCTACACAAGAAGAGGCAGTGAAGGGCTGTGTGCACATATGTGCATGTTGGCATGTGAGACTGAGTAGAGTCTGTGTGATTGTGTTTGTTGCTTTCAGGTGTGTCCAGCTATGCCATTTATATGACGGGGCCACTGTGTGAATGGGTTACAGCTGTGAGCACAGTACGTCATACTGTTTATTCACTATGGTGTTTGGTAATTAGCAGCTCTCTCCCTGCTGGCACTGATTTGAGCAGCAAATTTGTTTGATTAAAAAGCACCAGATTAGAATCTGGTGGGAGGCTGCAGATTGATTTTTAGGTAAAGCGAGGGCCTGTTTGCTGGAAGGCAAGAAAGAGAGGAGGGGAAAAGAGTAAAGTCTGCAGATGGGAGAATTAATGCCTGCTGCTCGTGTGGTGAGGGCAGGAGGGAGCTGGCTGCCAAAAACCTGAGCCTGGCAGAGTGACATGCAAACAGACCAGGAAAAAGGAGGAAGAGAGAGAGAATGTGTATATGCATGTGGGCATATGTGGCTCAATGTGCATACATGGGGTGAGCCCGTGTGCATATACATCTGGCATGTATATGCAAAAGTCTAGGCATGCATAAACATAGCAGTGAGAGGCCCTGGCCTATATTTTCAAAAACAACTAGTGATTTTGGGTGACCCCTTAAAGTGGCCTGATTTTCAGATAACGCTGATCACTTGCCCCCTGAAAATGAGGCCCATTTAAGGTGTCTTAAGTTGGTCCCCCAAAAGGCAAGTCACCCAAAAGCACAAGTCATATTGGAAATGTAAGCATGTCTGTGCAGAAAGAAGAGAACTTGGCCCTGTGTAGCAGCCTGATGCAGTGATTAGAGAAGTCTGGGTACTGAGAGACATGATTCTACTCCTGACTCTGCCACTAAGCTGCTGTGTGACTTTGGGAAAGTCTCTTCACCTCTTTGTATCTCACTTTCTCCTTCTGTATCAGGATCATAAAACCTACCCACCTTTGCAAAATGCTTGGAGATTCTCAGATGGAAACCACTGTATTGATGCAAAATATTGTTGTATGTGCACATTCCATGAGGAAAAACATTTTTCAGCTCTGGTGTGAGATTGAAATTCACCTATTAGTACATTGTGAAATTCTGTAAAACTCAATTCACTTTGTAATAGTCTGAACAATCTATCTGGCCATAGTCAAATGACAAAAGGAAAGAACAACAGTAAAAACTCAAATTGTGTTTGTTTATTGTTAAAGTTCAGATAACACTTGCTCAGACTACTTCTCTGATGCTTCAAGCTCTATTTTATTGCATTGAAAAGTATTCATTCAGTTATAATGGGGATGCCCACACAGATCATCACATAACAGATTCTATTGTAATCCTGAGTATGAGAAAAGGCCATACAAAAAGTTTCTTATGTTGGGATATTTCTCCTTTAAGAGAGTGTTAAATTCCTGATGTCATTTGAGAACCTATAACCAAGGTCTAGTGTTCTCTGCAGCAACTTTGGGTTAAGTTCTGGCAACCCCCCTGCATTCTCTCTCACTCCCGTGCATCAGACTGGATATTCCACAGCAGCTTCAGATAAATTAAAAGAGGCAGCTTTTATTGGACTAAATATGGAAATGAATAATACAATCAAGACTATATCCTCTGTGTTATTTAATTTGATGGTAAATTAAATTTATGTTGCTGTGAAATTTTAATTTCCAATGTGCTGCAGAATTTTGTATTGAAAACACATAACCAGAGATTCTAAGGTCAGAAGGAACCATTGTGATCTAGTCTGACCTCCTGTCTAACAGAGGCCATGGAATTTCCCCACAATAATTCCTAGATCATAGCTTCTATTAGAAAAACATCCACTCTTGATTAAAAAATTGTCAGTGATAGAGGATCCACCACAACTCTTGGTAAATTGTTCCAATGGTTAATTATGCTCATCATTAAAAATGTATGCCTTAGTTCCAGTCTGAATTTGTCTAGCTTCAACTACCAGCCAATGGATCTTGTTATACCTTTCTCTGCTAGATTGAAGAGCCCATCATTAAATATTTGTTCCCCATGTAGGTATTTATAGTCTATAACAGGGGTCGGCAACCTTTCAGAAGTGGTGTGCTGAGTCTTCATTTATTCACTCTAATTTAAGGTTTCGCGTGCCGGTAATACATTTTAACGTTTTTAGGAGATCTCTCTCTATAAGTCTATAAACTATTGTTGTATGTAAACAAGTTTTTAAAAATGTTTAAGACGCTTCATTTAAAATTAAATTAAAATGCAGAGCTTATCAGTTTAGTGCAGTGGTTCTTAACCTGGGGTGCACCCCCACCCCTGGGGCAGGGCCGGTGCAAGGATATTTTGCAACCTAGGTGAAACTTCTACCTTGCACCCCCCTCTCCCCTTGCACATCGGTTCATTGAGGAGCAAATCCCAATGAGCCTTTATAGACCCCAGGGGCCAGCCTGCCCAGGGGCCAGCCATGCCCAGGGCTGCTCCCCAGACCAGGTTCCCCCCTCCCCGCCCCCTGAACTCCCCTGGAGGGTGCACAGCCCCCCCCCCCCGCGAGCCCTCCCTACCCCACCCAGGTGGCCCCTGCCTCGAGTCCACTCACTGGCTTTGCCGGGCTTGGGCCGCTGCAGCAGCTCAGCAGGGAGGAGCCACCTTCCGAAGGCACCGGAGAGCCAGAGCGTCCCGCTTGTGGTAGCAGCAAGCCCCAGCCATGGAGGAGCCAGCGCGGTGCAAGGGGGCAGCAGCCCTGCAAAGGCGGCGGCGCCGCTAACAGACAGCAGTTGCACCACCCTCCCTCCTGCCCAGGCTGCGGCCCGGTGCCGCCCCGGGGCTCCTGCAGGCTGCAGTGGATGTATGTGGGCGCCAGAAGGCAAAACTCCACGTGGAGTGCTGAGGCAGCGGGAGTGGGAGAGCTGCAAGAGGGGCGGCAGCAGCGGCAGCTCACACTCCCGGGAGCCGAAGAACCTGAGCACAGTGAGGGGCGAGCCGGGGGGCATGCCTGCCCAGGCTGCGGCCTGGTGCCCCCCTGGAGGGACTCCTGCAGCGGATGCAGGCAGGCAGCGGTCCCCGTGCACGCCCCAGCTCCCCACTCGCCACACTTGGGCTCTGCGGCTCCCGGGAGTGTGAGCCGCTGCCGCTGCTGCCCCTCCTGCAGCAGGCTCAGGGCCCCGCGCCCTGGCGGCTCACACTCCCAGGAGCCACAGAACCCAAGCATGGTGAGCAGGGAGCCGGGGGGCGCACCTGCTGCCAGTCTGGGGTCCCGGCTGCCAGCCCCGCTCAGCCTCTGCCGGCCTGGGGTTCCGTTCACTCAGCTGGCTGTGCGCTGAGCGGGGCTGGTGGCTGGGACCCCGGCTGGCAGCCGTGTGCCAGGCAAAATTGGCTCGCGTGCCACAGGTTGCCGACCCCTGGACTATAATCAAGTCACTGTTAGCCTTCTCTTTGTAAATTACACTGTAGAAATTGTCAGGAGGAAGCTAGAGGCTTCGGCAGTGCTTAGGAGACAGTTGGGGTTTTTGGCACCTGGAAAAATCGGGGAGACACTTTCAAATAAGCACATTAGCTGGATGTTCCTGGTGAAAGGCAGTGAAACAGTAAACAATGTTGCTGTTTAAATTACTGTTATGTAACATCTCTATTTAGGCTTGGAAGAAGTCAATTTTTTTTTTAAATAATTTTGATGGATAATAACATCACTGTTCATTTTACGCATTTGTTTAGATATGTATCAATTTACATTTTCACTGTTGTGTAACTTTAAGGGTTTTAAGCATTTACCCCGTTTTTATTGATTTAAA
This sequence comes from Mauremys reevesii, assembly GCF_016161935.1. Lineage (NCBI taxonomy): Eukaryota > Metazoa > Chordata > Testudines > Geoemydidae > Mauremys > Mauremys reevesii. Next base: position 60,042,179 of record NC_052626.1, read on the forward strand.
TATTAATAGTTGGGGGAAATTATGGGGGTGGGGGGTTGGAGAATAATCATTTTATAACAGTAGACATAGGTTCAAAAAGTTAAAGCTTTATAACCATTAACATTCAAATTGTCAATATCACATGTCAAAAATATACAAATCCTTAAATCAAACTTGAATAAGTTCTCAAGCAGCATTTTTCTTACCTTGCCAATCTTTAAACTTTGATTATCATCAATGAAAACAGTGTGTGTGTGTGTGTGTGTGTGTGTGTGTGTGTGTGTGTTGAAATCGACATTTGCTGACATTTACCAATACAATTGGAATCCTCTCAAGCCCATTTATATTGCAGTACTGCCTCAAAGTTACCACCACCAGTGAGTTGAATGAGGCAGTTCACATCTCTTAGTCTGTTTCAGACTATCTGCAGACTCAGGCAGACAACAGTATACATTCCATTCATATCGGGAAGGTTTCCTTTGCAAACAGAAGGGCTAAATTTATTATTATTTATTAATTCTTTATTTCAGAGCTCAGATCCTGAAGCGGCAAGGGGTAGATTCTGCAGCAAATTCTGCAGCAGTGGAACTGTGGCGTGTATGGGGCCTTCCATCTAATATACAATATCAGAAATTAATCTACTACAGGAAAAAATGGAAACATTTAACAAACAGTTGCAGAGGAACTGCAATTAAAAATTCATCCTGGCTAAGTCTAAACAGGGAAGAGTGTGGTGCAGCAGCAAGGCAAATAAGCGATAAGCAGAAGGCTTTAAAAAAATATGCACAATCTGATAAAGAGGAGGACTGAAATGTCTGTAATAATAAGCAATCACAAGTTAAAAGGGTAATTTGAAGAGGCCAAAGAAATAGTGAACAGATTTCAGAGAAAATTTCAGGGTTTTTTTGGTTTTTTTGTTTGTTTTAAAAATCTAGCTTCAGGAGAGAGACCACAAAAGAGAAAATAATGCTACTAAAAATAGTGAGGGATTGGAGACAGTGAATAGGAATGTGGCAGAGCTGTTAATCTGTTTCCGATTAAGGGCCCAATCCAGCTCCCACTAAAGTCAGTGGTAACCTATCCAATGACTTTAGTGGGAGTTGGATCAGGCCCTAATAGCTGCTGCTGAGTGACGTACAGAAAGGTTCACAGTCCTCTCCTGTCTTTGGAAACATCAGAGAAAATACTCCTATCATTCTGGTCCTCACAGATGACCCTCCGCCCCACCCCCCCACGCGGATCAGTGTAAGCAAAGCCAACAACATCAGCATCAACAGGAAATGTAGAGCTGCATTAGAAATTTCAATCCTGTGCTATGTATCTTGTGCCAAGCCAGAGGAATGAAGGGAATTTTAATTTTCATATTGGCCAAGACCAAAACAAACCCACATTTATGTACCTAAAAAACCCCTATAAACTTTCAAACTATTTCCAGATTTCTAGTAATGTCATTTTATTTTATTAATTGTCTCTAGGGCTGTAGTGCACAGGGGTCCCAATCAGGATGGATCAGGACTGCATTGTACTGGGTGTTGTATGTACTAACATTAAGAAAGTCTCTGCTGCGGAGAGTTTTGCAGTCTAAGAACTAATAAAGACTAGGGATGTAACCCCAGAGTAATACATTCCTAGCACCGCCTCAGCCCTGATCAGGAGAGTCAGCTGTTTTCAATAGCACTGCCATCAGAGGTGTGACTGCAGCACCTGTACACATACCCAGCAAGTTTCCATCTAGATAGTTTGAATAACAATGGCAGTGAAGCTGTGGCAGCCCAGGCTGTACAAGGCTGTGTAGGACCCTGAGTATTACTAGAGTGGCTAGCCTGTAGGTACGTCTTCACTACCCGCCATATCGGAGGGTAGCAATCGATTTCTCGGGGATCGATATATCGTGTCTCATCTAGACGCGATATATCCATCCCCGAATGAGCTCCTGTCGACTCCGGAACTCCATCAACCCGAACGGCGGTAGCGGAGTTGACATGGGGAGCCGCGGACATCGATCCCGCGCAGTGAGGACGGTAGGTAATTCGATCTAAGATACTTCAACTTCAGCTACGTTATTCACGTAACTGAAGTTGCATATCTTAGATCGATTTCCCCCCGTAGTGTAGACCAGCCCTGAGCTGCAGCAGCTTCATGTCTATTTGTTATTCTATCTAGCTGGATCAGAGCTAGCTTGGGTATGTGTCCGGGTGCTGCAGTCACACCTCTGATTGCAGTGTAGACACACGCTGAGAGAGCAGAGACAGCTCTGCAAACACTTGCACTGTTCTGATGGGGATATTCCTTCTCATTGTTCCCAGTATTTTGGCAGTCTCCTGACTCCTGTGTCATTGAACAATGGAGTCTAATGCAGGCAGATCTTGGGAGTGCTCAAGTTTGATGCGAATCCAGTGCTCACGTGGTGACCTTTCCCTTTGCTAAAGGCTTGTTACTGTAGTTACATGGCATTATTGGGTCACTAAGAAAATACAGTACAAGCCTGAGGGGGTTTTGGCAATTACATCACTACATTCTGAGAGCAATATCTTGTCGAGTGGCCTGTATTTCCAACAGTTAATCAAGTCCAGCTTCAGCTGAAATAACTCAAACCCACAGAGCAAGGCTGCCTGGATTGCTGAAGCTGCATTTCTAGGTAACACAGTTTCCCAAATGTAGACGTGAGCTGAGGAGAAGAATATTTGAAACAATGATAAAGCCAGAAGGATGAAGGGGTATTTCAATGCAAGGTCAAACCAGGAGCAAACAAATAAAAAGGTTGATGTAGGGTAGATAAACCATTTAAAATTCCTACCAGTAACCATACGTGTCATGGTCATCACCTCTTCCTCCCGTTTGCTACAAGCAAATTGGTGGCAACAATTGTGAGGTTGCAGTCAGATTCAGAACCCTGACCTCTGGTGTGAAAAAGCAGCAGCAGGAGGAGATGGATTTACTGGGGATAAAGCTCTTGTCAACAAAGAGTGTTTATCAATTAATATCAATCAAGAGAAAAAGATAGCATACAAATGCATGGGAAGTAGCTGTACCATTCATCCAGGCAGTTGGATTGCTGGATGACTGGACCATTATGCATGGAAGATAAGGTTTCAACTAAATTAATTAAGTTATAACGAGACGGAGTCTAGTTTATTCTTCAAGTACAGTATGATTTGTGTTCATCTTGAATTACCCCCAGAAATGAATGAGAAGCCAGTGCAGTCTGTGGGGTGGAGGTGTCACATGCTCCCTATCAGCTGAAGCACCACTGAGACCAGCAGCAACATTCTGCACCACCTGTAGTTTCTGAATGATCTTCAGGGGTAGCTACCTGGAGAGCACATTTCAGTAATCCGGTCTGGAGCTGACAGAGGCAGGGATAGCTGGGATGAGGCCCACATCCAAAAGGAAAGGCCGCAATCTCCTGGCCAAATGTAGATGGAAATAATGTCACTATTGGCCACAGCTGCTACTTGAACCTGCAGCACAGCAGCTGAGGATCCACTAAGATCCCCAGACCATGAACCTTACTGACAGAAGGGATGCTATCAGTTCTGCCATTGGCTGACAGAAACAGCTGGAGGCAATCAGCTACCCTTCATTCTTCTGTGATCTGAGCCACAGACCCCTCATCCAAGAAGCAACTTGGGGAAGGATAGACTGCACCAGCTGCATGTGAAGAAAAAGAGTGAGCGAGCTGAATCTTCTCAACATGTTGATAGCACTGTGGCCCACTCCACCGCACTATCTCACCCAGCAGCCTCACCTAGGTGTTGGAAAGGCAAGGTGACACCAAAATCTTGTGGAACACCCCTTGGGTAGTGTTGTATCAACCAGGCAAGGTACTAACAAACTTCAACAGAACTTTATTTTTAAAGTGGAAACCTCTTTACCAAGCTGCTGCTGCACCCTCTGTAACTCTCACTCTGCCTCCTCAACTCCTCCCCCATTCTTCCTGTTTCCTGTCCTTTCAGACTCCCAATAGACAGTGCTCCCAGTTCTAATAATCACAAACAACATCTAAACACCACAGGCAGGCAAGCAATTGCTCAATATACTACCTGTTGGTTCTGATCTTTTCTTTCTGAGGATACCATCTAGCACAACTCTGTCTTTCTCTGCCAGGGCCCACAAAAGTGTCAGCACCACCTAGTGGCCACTGGCATCAAAGGCTGCTGATGGCTCCAGAAAAATCAGCTGATAGATCTACTAAGAGAGACACGTGACCTTTGATCATCATAAGAAGGAGATTCTAAGCCAGTGAGACATCTGCAGACCCTGTAATATTTACCTGGACCTAAAGCCAGACTGAAAAGGCTCCAGGAAATCTGAGCACTACAAGTGTTGCCACAGTTGTCTCATCACAACCAGAGCAAATATGAAAAATGATTCACCTACATCCGTGGCAGGTTTGGCTTGCTGTTGTTATTTGTTGTTTGTGAGTATTCGGGATGCCATTAAGGATGTGTGAAAATATTTGCTAACTCCATTCTACTCATGAATTTGAGCACAAATGATTATTCATTCACATTTTTTTTAACCAGAGTAGTGTGATATTCACTATTTGTTACTCTTTTGTTTAAATAATTTCATGTAGCCAATCTGTGCAGAAAGAATACCTCATGAGTTAGGAGGACAGTCATATACCATAATCAGAAAAATGTAGATGTGGAAGGGATCTTGAATGGTCAGCTAGTCCAGTTCCCTATCCTAGATCATCCAACAGTTATTTGTCTAACCTTTCTTAAAACTCTCCAAAGAAGGAGATTCCACAATCTCCCCTGGAAGCCTGTTCTAGAACTTAACTATCCATAAAGTTTGAAACTTTTCCCTAATATCTAATCTAAATCTCCCTTGGTGTAGAGTAGCCAGCTAGTCTTGTTCTGCCTTCAGTGGACATGGAGAACAATTGATCACTGGTTGTCTTTATAACAGTCTTTAACATATCTGAAGACCATTATCAGGTCCCCCGCCCCCTCAATGTTCTTTTCTCAAGACTAAACATATGCAGTTTTTATAACTTTTCCTCATAGAGCAGGTTTTCTAAACCTTTTATAATTTTTGTCGCTCTCCTCTGAACTCTTTCCACAACCTTCTTAAAGTGTTGCATCCAAAACTGGACACAATACTCCAATTGAGGCCTCACCAGTGCCAAGCAGAACAGGACAATTATCTCCCAGGTCTTACACACAACAGTCCTGTTAAATCACTCTCAAACAATATTAGCTTTTTTTGCGACTGCATCACATTGTTGGCTCATATTCAATTTGTGAATCGCTATAACCCCCAGATCCTTTTCAGCGTTACTACCATCTAGCCAGTAATTCCCCATTTTGTATTTGTGCATTTGATTTTTCCTTCCTATGTGCAGTACTTTGCACTTGTCTTTATTGAATTTCATCTTGTTGATTTCAGACCAATTCTCCAGCTTGTCAAAGTTGTTCTGAATTCGAATCCTGTCCTCCAAAATGTTTGCAACCCCTCCCAACATGGAGTCATTCGCAAATTTTATAAGCATACTCTTCACTCCATTATCCAACTCGTTAATGAAAATGTTGAATAGTACCAAACCCAGAACAGACCGCTGTTGGACCCCACTAGATATGTACTTCCAGTTTTACAGCAAACCATTGATATCTACTCTTGAAGTACAATCTTTCAACCAGTTATGTACTCACTTTATAGCAATTTCATATAGAGATGAAATACTATATAGTTAAATGGAACAGTTCATGAACAATCCATTGGTTGAAATTTTCAGATAAACTATTCAGCAAACACTTTTACAAATAAGTCAATCAGAGAAATAGATCAGTTAATGGATACCAAGGTGAGAAGGGACCACTGAATGATTTGCAAATAAACAAAAAGCCTAAAACCCCAACAAATAATTCTGTCAGTTCTAATCACCTCACAACCGTGTTAATTAACCTTTCTTCCAAAAAAAGATCCTGCACCTATTGGCTGTTTGAACTCCTGACCCTAATGAAGTCAGTGGTAAAACTCCCATTCACTGCAATAGGGCCAGGATGTCACTGCTTGATTCTGAGGATATTTTCTTGGTTTGTTTTTTGCTTTTTGCTGTGATGCACAGGCTGTTCCTTGAAAACAGAAGATCAAGTGAACATTATAATTGTGTGCCTATGTTTTTTTTAAAACTTATATGCCAATGCGTGTGACCTTTGAGTCCTGCTAGTGTGCAGCCTGGCATCATAACAGTTAGGTCTCACTAACGTAACAATTTGTTTTTCTCTGCAGAATATAATGATCAGAAGGACCATAACAGTTATTTTTAAACGTCAATAAACTGCAAATTAACATAGCATGATCCAAACGATCATCCCCTCCAAAAAACACATGTAGTAGTAGAAGGTTAGGGTCTAGATTCTGGTCTTCCCTTCACCCTAGGGCTCTGTTCCTTGTGACAAAGACATCCATGGTCTTGCTAGGCAGGGGTCAGAGTTTTAGGTGTGCGGTCCTTGAAATATGTCCTAGCTTCTCCTGTACAGCTCTAGGCACTTGTCAAATGTGCAGGCATATCGGAACCTTTTTGTTGTTTTGTTTTGTGGCCCTGCTCCTAAAGGCCCTATCCAACAGGTAAGTCCCTTCATTTTCCATTTAAACTGATTTTTACTGAAAAATTCCCAGGTTTTACAAAAAGTATTCATTTTTTCTGATTTTCACCCTACTTTTGTATCATTCAAGTATATAAAAATAACTTGTTTTAGTAGGAAAATACAATACATTGCATTAGATATATGTATTATGATAATACGTTAGTCTGCGTGTATATGCAAAGCTGCCTGTTGAAGTGATGCTATGTATTAGTCTAGAAGATACACACAATAAACAAACAGGCACGCATGCAAGCTCTGAAGTGTGCGCGCATCTGAACGTACTGATGAATCTCATGCCCACCACGTACACATTTCAAGCTGTTCGCGGATAATGGTTTAAAGATCTGACACTAAAATGGGAAGAAAACGAAAATCTGCATCAGAATACATTTCAGAACACAAAAGTATTCGAAAGTTTAAAAAAAAACAACAGGAAGAAAGGATGAAGTTGCAACGAAGCTGTAAATGGGATGGCCCAATTATTAAATGTAAATATTTATAGGCTAAGAGTTCTAAGTCTACAACAGTAAACTGTTTATTGAAATGAAAAGTTTTATTTGGGGATTAGAGAGAGATTGTTTTCTTAAACTCAGAGGGGGCATTGTGTTTTGAGTTCTGTTTTAGTTCTAAAGAAAACCACATTGATGAATGGAATTCAGAGCTTTTAGTCTACTGAATATTTACCCCGTCTTTCCATCCACCAAAAGAAACCCCGACATTTACCCAGAAAAACTATTAATAGTTTTTTGCACCGATTTTCACCTGTTTTTGTTGCTATGGTAATTAACACCGATAAATTCCTGGGAAAAATTAAATTAAATAAAATAAAAACTGAAAACGAAGGGCCCGACCTACAGGTTGGAGAAGGAGGCCGGCCATCTAAGAAGAGCCTACTCCCTCCCCACCACTGACTGTTAACCCCTCCACCCTGCGTGTAAAAGCCTCAACCCCCAATCCCAGTAGTGCAATCACCCAGCCACACTGACTGCCACCCCAGCTGCCAAAACCTTCCAGCATCCCCCTAACGACAAGCGTCCCCAGCCTGACTTGTCCAGCTGCCAAATCCTCCCCAGCCGGTGGTGTGCTGTGCTGGCTGCAGAAATCTGCCTGAGGCCTCCTGTAGCTAGCTTTCTGCAGGGCCCTGCAAAACACACTCTCAGACGGGCAATTAGGGGTTTTTCAGCCCTGTGAGTCAATCTAGGGAAAGGACCTCCCTGCAAGTTTCTCAAATGGGCACAAAGTGCTTTGGATTCTAAAGCTGCCCCAGCTGCTGCTTTTATTTTCCCTGAATCACCTTCCGTCAGAGTTGGTCTGGTGTTCGGCGGTTGTGAAACCTCTGACCGCCAGACAAACACCTCTGTGGGGCAGAATGGCTCCTGGGCCCTCTGGAGTGATTATATTTCTGACCTCTTACTTGTAAGGAAGTGCTGGGGCAAGCTGTTTAATAGCTCAGAGTCTTGGACACAGGAGGCTTTCCTCCTCCCCCCCTTCTCCACCTCAGCAAGCAGACCCAGATGCCAGGGTCAGCGGATAAGGGCACCATGAGGGGGACCTGCCAGTTCTGCCACCACAGCTGCTCCCTCTATCGCTGGCAGCTGGGCTTGAATATTCATAGCAACAAAAGATTAGTGCTTGTCTGCGTTTGGCACTGGAAGCAGCTAAACTTTCTTGAGGTTCCAGGGGCTCCATTCTCATCCCATTCAAACTGCTCTCTCCCTCCCCAGCACTTGTCCATTTCATTTAGCAGCTGATTTCACTGCTGTATAAATAGCTCATGGGGGGCAGGAGGTGAGAGAGAAGTAGGGTGCTTGATTAAGTATCAGGAAAGTGGTTTGGAACCAAGACAACCCAATCCAAATCTTTGTCAACACTCACACTGACATGGAAACAAAGAAGGGCAAAAAGTTCCCCTTTAACAGGCAAAATTTCACATCTGAATGTTTGGGTGCTTCTGTTCTGTTCACATTCTTATATTGTGCCCATCACAGTGATAGGTGACTTGATTATTATCTGTCATGCAGAGTTCTTTCCTTAGTTTACTCGTTCAGTGCCCAGGAGGAAAAACTGCATGTGGATTTCGAACAAATTTTAATGTGTGTCTGTGCTTGTGCTAGGTGTTGGTATTAGGAAAGGCAAGACCGAAGAAGTGCACCTTGCAGTGGGAGTGGAAGTGGGCAAGGCCTGGGGTTGTTGTTAGATCTTGAGAGAGTTTGTTTCACTGTTTTGAACTGGTCTCCTGCATGGATGAGCTTTACCCTTGCAGTGCACAGTTCCATTGTGCCAGAGGTGGGGCGCTGTCAGATGTGACCCCTGTTCCAGAGCTTAGGCAATTTTTTAGGCATCCTGAGCTCATCTGACTGAACCTGTGAGATTTACCTGAATTTAATTAGTAAAAGGGAGTAAAAGTATCCCTAGCCTCTGTTTGCCAGAAGCTGGGAATGAGCAACAGGGGATGGATCACTTGATGATTACCTGTTCTGTTCATTCCCTCTGGGGCACCTGGCATGGGCCACTGTCAGAAGACAGGATACTGGGCTAGATGGACCATTGGTCTGGCTGTTCTTATGTACTGGAAGGTAGAAATAATATTTTCTTCCACAGCTCGCTTCCCACATGTTTTTTGAGTGCAGATGGGGAGGAGAGTTTTACTAGATTCCTATTTTACTATTACATTGCCATGGTATGCAGCGGGAGCCTGGAGCTCTGGTAGATTCTGATCCCATGTCCTGTGCCAGTATCAGGTGGGTGTAGGTCCTATGTACCATATCTGATGAGGGATGAGCGAAACTGGGACAGGTGGAAAATGTGTGTTGGGAGTAGTTGCCAAATATGTACATATTAATGTGAGATGATCTTATGACACCATACTGGATGTTACTAGCATTAGCATGTTATTAGCTGGAGCAAATATCCAAGTGATGGAGAAAATCCAGCTGAGGTGATGGTATTGGTAGACAGACAATGTCCAGATTATTAAAGGCAAACTTTCTAGCAAACAGAAAGCTCTCTAGTGCCCTGCTAAGGAGCTTGTGGCAAAAGATATCTCAGTGATAAAGAACATCTTCTCGCTGATCTCCAGGCTGGGGCAGATGGGGACTCTCCAGTTATATCAGATAGTGCCTTTAGAAGTGCAGCAATTTTAACACTGTGCTGGGGCCTTAGTAGATAAAGACATTCCAGGTTAGGAAAAATAGCACCCCACAGAAAGGCAGTATCTCCAACTTCCTTGGCGGCAGGTGGATCTTAGTGGAGACCCCCATTCAGGTTCTGCGGGACAGTGTGTGTAAAGGCCCAGCGCCATGTAGCACAATGTTGTGCTGGTGAGGGCAAGCTGGAATCTTTGTGGCTCTTCTCAAGGATATGAAATGACAATGACTACAGGGCCCAGTAATGAAAGAGCATCACAAAAGGCTGTCTGATAGAGGTTGTTCTAACTAGCTGAATAATTATCTTGCTTTGGCAAACCACATGGGTCTTCAAGTCATGAAAATATTAATAGTTTATTGTTTGCTGCTGAGTGGGGATGGCAACAATTTGGAGTTTGCTATCGTTTGCTGGCAAATTAACTTCTGCAGCCTGCAGCGAGGCTGCCTGTATTGCTAACCATTCCCCAAGGATCACAATGGGGAAACAATAGAGCTTGAGGCCATGGCCACCTGCTCCTTTCACATTTGACACAGGCACAGCCATAGCCTGCCAAGATTTGGCTTGATAAGGGTCTCTTGTGGAGCTGGTGGGAGTGACCTAATTAGAGAGCAAAAGTTAAATCAGTCAGCAACAAAAGATAAAACCTGTTTCTCCTGAATTCAGACATCGCTGAAAATGCAGGATAGCAGATCTTAGGAGCATCATCACTAGAGAGGGAACTGACCCCGTTAGAGGGCAAGAAGTTGTTGCCAAACTGACTGACCTCCTCCAAAGAGGAGACCTGTACTCAGAGTCCAATCCTTTCCTCACACGCCCTGGCAAGAGACTATCTCATGTTACTGATCAAGCTTTGTGCTGCCCATTCCCAATGGCTGCCATGAGCAAAGGGGATAAAGACAGGCTCCTTGGTTACATGTTCATGTTTTTGTTTGAAAGATGAGTGTGGAGGGGTCGGGTGCCATAGGCAATTCAAGTGTAATTCCTCTGCAACAGCATATTTCTTCAGTGTTGGCTGGACTGCCCCTTCAGGTTGAATCCATTTCCTCTTCCTTCTCTCCCAGCCCCTGGTTAGGTTGTTTTCTTTTGGCAGATGGTCTCCAGTTTGGCCTCCCTCTCGCCTCACTGATTTTAGTCAAGGCTCTTGGCCCTACAACCAGAGTCAGGGATCATTCACTCTCCAAATGCAGTAGTTGGGATATTTCCTGGCTTGCATTGGGGCCCTCTGGTTTTCATGCTACATTCTGGGTCACCCCTGCTCAAATTGTTTGTCTTCTCAGATGTGTTTTGTACCACCACCAGTCATAAGACCTGCACTCTCCCTTGAGAAGGGAAGGGAAAGCAGTTCACCCAGGATGGCTGTGCCTGTCTGTTCCAGCCACCGGAGGCGTGTGATGTAATTGCATACTTTCTCCCTGAAATTCAGACCTCTTTGGTGCTCTGAACCCCTTTTGGCTCTGGTATTGGTGTGTCTCCTTAAGGCTGCCCTATTGCCGAAACCAGAGAACCCCAGCCCAACTGATCGTAGAGGCTAGTGCAAAAGCCATGACAAGCTGTTAGCTGCTGCAGCTCTGCATGTAAACTGCTCTGAATCCTTCCCTTGTGTGTGTGCCAGGATTTACTTTCTACAGGACAGAACCACCTGAAGAGTGGAAATGGTAAGGGTGCTTTGAAAACTCAGGCTCCTACGTGGCAGCACAATGCTGCTGCTGTTATTTCCCCCCAAAGTATGTGGTCAGACCTGGAGCCAGCTGATGCTTTGTTCCAAGGAGTGATTGTGACAGCAATTGAACCTTCAATAGTTAGCTGGAAGAGGAAGTGAAGAATGAAATGAATGGAGCTAAACTGACTCACACCATGTGCAGATGTGGCCAAGGGTTGATAAGCCTCTTGTTGCAATTTCTATTCAAAAGGAAGGACCTGGCAGGGAGGTCCTTTCCCTAGATTGACTCACAGGGCTGAAAAACCCCTAATTGCCCCATTATTTAGCTAGAGGTCCATGGACTCTGATAAAGCACCTCTTCTTGCTGCATGGAAATCACCTGACACTCAGAGGGATCACACAGGGCAGGTCATGAAAGAACAAAAAGGAAAGGGGTCATGATGGCCAACCATACTGCTCCTATTTGCTCAGTCACATTTATAAAAATAATGAAAGGTAGAATTACGCCAGGTCCGCACTGTGGTCCACAAAGATATCAGGGGAGTTAGAGATGATTCATATTGTCTGAAGTGTCGTTCTCATTAGCTTCTGATCATCCATGCAAGTTGCTTACACATCTGAATAAACACTGAATTTAACAGTAACTTAATTAGCAGTGATGAGTCAGCCTGTGCCTTCTTTGGTTCTGTCAAGGTTCCTCCCCCACTCTGAACTTTAGGGTACAGATGTGGGGACCTGCATGGACACTTCTAAGCTTAATTACAAGCTTAGATCCGGTAACACTGCCACTAGCCAGAATTCCAGTGTCTGGCACACTCCCTGTCCCCCCAAAACTTTCCCCTCCCTGGATAGCCTTGAGGCTTTTCCACCAAGTCCCTGGTGATACCGATCCAACCCTTTGGATCTTAACACAAGGAGAAATTAACCTTTCCCCCACCAACTCCTGGTGAGTCCAGACCCAATTCCCTGGGATCTTAAAACAAGAAAGAAAAAAAATCAATCAGGTTCTTAAAAAGAGAACTTTTAATTAAAGAAAAAAAAAGTAAAAATCATCTCTGTAAAATCAGGATGGAAAATATTTTACAGGGTAATCAGATTCTTATGACCCAGAGGAACGGCCCCCCCCCTCTAGCCTTAGGTTCAAAGTTACAGCAAACAGAGGTAAAATCCTCTCAGCAAAAAGGAACATTTACAAGTTGAGAAAACAAAAATAAGACTAACACGGCTTGCCTGGCTATACTTACAAGTTTGAAACATAAGAGACTGATTCAGAAAGATTTGGAGAGCCTGGATTGATGTCTGGTCCCTCTCAGTCCCGAGAACGAACAACCCCCAAAACAAAGAGCACAAACAAAAGACTTCCCTCCACCAAGATTTGAAAGTATCTTGTCCCCTTATTGGTCCTCTGGTCAGGTGTCAGCCAGGTTTACTGAGCTTCTTAACCCTTTACAGGTAAAAGAGACATTAACCCTTAACTATCTGTTTATGACACGCCCCTCCCAAATCTCAGACAGTGTGGAACCACACTGGTGGTGATTTCTTCCTAGAACTTTAGAATAAACAGATTAATAAAACACATGCACCTTTACATATACTACTAATTATGTAAAACTACAAGATTTTTCACATTTCAGGGACAATTTTTAACCAGTTGATTCTGGGAAACTTTCACGGGAGAGTGCATCAGCTACTTTGTTAGAAGCTCCTGAAATGTGTTGAATTTCGAAATCAAAATCTTGGAGCGCTAAACTCCATCGAAGAAGTTTTTTGTTGTTTCCCTTGGCAGTATGAAGCCACTTTAGCGCAGCATGGTCGGTTTGTAGCTGGAAACGCCATCCCCAAAGGTATGGGCGTAGCTTTTCCAGGGCATACACAATGGCGTAGCATTCTTTTTCAGTGATTGACCAGTGGCTTTCCCTCTCAGACAGTTTCTTGCTGAGAAACACGACAGGATGAAATTCTTGATCTGGTCCTTCCTGCATTAAAACTGCTCCTACACCACGTTCAGACGCATCTGTGGTTACTAGGAATGGTTTGTCAAAGTCTGGGGCCCTTAGCACAGGGTCAGACATGAGTGTTGCCTTAAGCTGGTTAAAGGCCTTCTGACACTCATCAGTCCACTTAAGTGCATTTGGCTGTGTCTTTCTGGTCAGGTCTGTTAGTGGGGCAGCGATTTGGCTGTTGTGTGGTGCAAATCGCCTGTAATATCCGGCCAAGCCTAAGAAGGATTGGACCTGTTTCTTTGACTTTGGGACAGGCCACTTTTGGATAGCATCCACCTTGGCCTGTAGGGGATTTACCATGGTGTCCAAGGTAAGTCACTCTGTTTTGGCCTATTTGACACTTTTTAGCCTTAACAGTTAGTCCTGCCTGCCTGATGTGCTCGAAGACTTTTTCCAGGTGCTCCAGGTGTTCTGCCCATGAATCAGAAAAAATGGCCACATCATCGAGGTAGGCAACTGCAGAGTCTCCCAATCCTGCTAGGAGACCATCTACAAGTCTTTGGAAGGTGGCGGGTGCATTTCGCAGCCCGAAAGGAAGCACATTAAATTCATACACCCCTGCATGGGTGATGAAGGCTGACCTTTCTTTGGCGGGTTCATCTAGCGGTACTTGCCAGTACCCGTTGGTTAAGTCTAATGTAGAGATGAACTGGGCACGTCCCAATTTCTCCAACAGCTCATCGGTGCATGGCATTGGATAGTTGTCGGGACGAGTTACAGCATTTAGCTTATGGTAGTCCACGCAAAAGCGTATTTCCCCATCTGGTTTGGGAACTAGAACCACTGGAGATGCCCATGCACTGTTAGAGGGGCGGATTATACCCATCTGTAGCATGTTTTGGATCTCCCGTTCTATAGCAGCTTGGGCATGAGGAGACACCCGGTAGGGTGGGGTTCTAATTGGGTGAGCATTACCTGTGTTAATGGAGTGGTATGCCTGTTCAGTCCGTCCTGGGGTGGCTGAGAACATTGGGGCGAAGCTAGTGCACAGCTCCTTGATCTGTTGCCGCTGCAGACGTTCCAGTGTTGTGGAGAGGTTCACCTCTTCCACGCCACCGTCACTTTTTCCTTCATAGTAGACACCTTCAGGCCACTCAGCGTCATCTCCTCCCTGGGCTGTAAACTGACAAACCTTTACTTCTCTGGAATAAAAGGGCTTTAGAGAGTTAACATGGTACACTTTAGGCTTTAGGGTTGAGGTGGGGAATGCTATGAGATAGTTAACAGCTCCCAGGTGCTCTTGGACCGTGAATGGCCCTTCCCATGATGCTTCCATCTTATGGGCCTGTTGCGCCTTCAAGACCATAACCTGGTCCCCTACTTTGAAGGAACGCTCTCTGGTATGTTTATCATACCAGGCCTTTTGCTCTTCCTGAGCATCCTTTAGGTTTTCTTTAGCAAGGGCTAAAGAGTGTCGGAGGGTGCTTTGTAGGTTGCTTACAAAGTCCAGAATGTTAGTTCCTGGAGAAGGTGTAAACCCCTCCCATTGCTGCTTCACCAAGTGTAATGGCCCCTTAACCTTGTGGCCATACACAAGTTCGAAAGGTGAAAACCCTAAACTGGGATGTGGTACAGCCCTGTAGGCAAACAGCAACTGCTGCAGCACTAGGTCCCAATCATTGGAGTGTTCATTTACGAATTTATGTATCATGGCCCCCAAAGTTCCATTAAACCTCTCCACCAGGCCATTGGTTTGATGGTGGTAAGGGGTGGCAACCAAGTGATTCACCCCATGAGCTTCCCACAGGTTTTTCATTGTCCCTGCCAGGAAATTAGTTCCCGAGTCTGTAAGGATGTTGGAGAGCCAACCTACCCTGGCAAAAATGTCTGCTAAGGCCTGGCACACAGTTTTATCCCCGGTGTTGCTTAGAGCTACTGCTTCCAGCCATCGGGTAGCAAAATCCATGAAAGTCAGTATGTACTTCTTTCCTCTAGGGGTCTTTTTTGGGAAAGGACCCAGAATATCCACAGCTACTCGCTGAAATGGGACATCAGTTATGGAGAGTGGCTGGAGAGGGGCTTTGACCTGGTCTTGGGGCTTTCCCACTCTTTGGCACACCTCACAAGACTGGACATAATTAGCAACGTCCTTGCCCATTCCCTCCCAGTGGAAGGACTTCCCCAACCTGTCTTTGGTTCTGTTCACCCCAGAATGGCCACTGGGATGATCAGGGGCTAAGCTTAAGAGCTTTACCTGGTACTTAGTTGGAACTACCAACTGTTTTTGAGGATGCCAGTCTTCCTGGTGTCCACCAGAAAGAGTCTCCTTGTATAAAAGTCCTTGTTCTACAACAAACTGGGATCGGTTAGAAGAGCTGAAAGGTGGTGGGGTGCTCCGTGCCGCCGCCCAAGCTTTCTGAAGGCTGTCATCTGCTTCCTGCTCTGCCTGGAACTGTTCCCTTGAGGCTGGAGACACCAATTCCTCCTTAGACTGTGGACTTGGGCTTGGTCCCTCTGGAAGCGATGTAGGTGATGGGGTTGTTTTCGTTGATTGTGAACCGCTCTCCACTGATGCACTAGGTGATATTTCAGGCTCTGGCTGAGCCTCTTGGGTAGTGTTGTCTGCTGCTTCTGCCAGTTCAGGCCCGCTGGTGCCCTCTGGCGTTGGAGTTGTAGATGGGCTTGCAAGCGCTGGAGTCAGTGCTGGCAACGGTTCTGGTGCTGGTTGCTTTTCCAGTTCCGGTTCTGGGACTGGATGCACTATGGCTGTTTCAGTTGTTGGCAGGGAATCCGGTTCCACCACCTCGGTCTGGGTCTCTGGTAACACAGACGGGGCCCTGGTGGACGGCTCAGGAACAGGGATGGGTGTGGAAGCTTGCTTGGCCTGGCTGCGGGTGACCATTCCCACCCTCTTGGCCAGCTTCACATGGTTGGCCAAGTCTTCCCCCAGTAGCATGGGGATGAGATAATTGTCATAGACTGCAAAAGTCCACATTCCTGACCAGCTCTTGTACTGGACAGGCAACTCAGCTGTAGGCAAATTTAAAGATTTTGACATGAATGGGTGAATTGTCACTTGGGCCTCTGGGTTGATGAAGTTGGGGTTCACTAAGGATTGGTGGATAGCTGACACTTGTGCCCCAGTGTCTCTCCACGCGATAACCTTCTTTCTGCCCACTCTCAAGGTTTCCCTTCGCTCCGAGGGTATTTGAGAGGCATTTGGGCCTGGGGATCTTTGGTGTGATGGTCACTGGGCCGAGGTGGGTTGCTGGAGACTGGTGAGGTGGTACAATAGGGGGTCTGGGGCTTTCCTTGGGTTGTAGGTGGGATCTTGGGTTGCCCCCGGTGATAGGATTTATTTTCGGTTTTCCCCCTCTGATATTCGTTCCCCTTGCTAGTAGTTTTTTTCTTTTCTGCCACATCCACCCATCTGGCTCCAATCTCCCCCGCCTCGGTTACAGTTTTGGGTTTCCCATCTAGGATATACCTTTCTATTTCCTCAGGAACACCCTCTAAGAACTGCTCCATTTGCATTAGGAAGGACAGAGCTTCCAGAGATTCAGCACTTGCTCCTGATATCCAGGCCTCCCAATTCTTTTCAATGTGGTAGGCGTGTCGGGTAAATGACACATCGGGTTTCCACCTTAGGGCTCTGAACCGCCAATGGGCATGCTCAGGTGTTAGTCCCATTCTGATTCTGGCCTTGGTTTGAAAAAGTTTATAATCATTCATTTGTGCCTTAGGCATTTCAGCCACCACCTCTGCTAAGGATCCACTGAGCTGTGGCCTCAGCTCTATCATGTACTGGTCTGTAGGGATGTTGTACCCAAGGCAGGCCCTTTCAAAATTTTCTAAGAAGGCTTCAGTATCATCACCTGCCTTGTAGGTGGGGAATTTTCTGGGATGGGAGACAGTACCCGGAGAAGGGTTGTTAGGGTTGGCTGGTACATCCGGCTTAGCCTTTGCTAATTCCAGGGCCTGCTGGTGGGCCTCCCTCTGGATCTCCATCTTTTTTTGTTTTATCTCCATAGCTCTCTGGTGGTCAGCCTCTTTGGCTTCTTCTTCTCTTTTGTGGGCAGCTTCTTCCCTGGCTATTTCTGCATTACTTTCTAATTGTTTTAGTTCCATCCGTCTCTTATGTTCATTGTCTTTCTCTGTTGCTTCCAGCCTAGCCAGTTCTAGTTTGTTAGTTGCTCCACTGGTACTCATTTTCCTGCTTTCTTGTGCTGGCCACACCCCTCTGCAGCTCACTGAAACTGGGATGCACTCAGCTCAGGGCTGCTCGGTTAACAGAGACTTTCTAACTAGCTATACCCGAGAGGTAGAAAGAAAGAAAACAATTCAGCTTGTAAATTCCTTTTGCTGGCTGTTTGCTCAAAGCTTGAAGCCTTCTCTTAACAAAGACCCTTGTTAAAAAACTTAACACCTCTGCCTTCAGGCTGCTTTCTAAGCAGCTAGAAAGGAGAGAAAAAAAATCCTACTGGCTTTTGGTTCCTAAAAAATCCCTCACTGCTGCTCACCATGTCAAGGTTCCTCCCCCACTCTGAACTTTAGGGTACAGATGTGGGGACCTGCATGGACACATCTAAGCTTAATTACAAGCTTAGATCCGGTAATACTGACACCAGCAAGAATTCCAGTGTCTGGCACACTCCCTGTCCCCCCAAAACTTTCCCCTCCCTGGATAGCCTTGAGGCTTTTCCACCAAGTCCCTGGTGATACCGATCCAACCCCTTGGATCTTAACACAAGGAGAAATTAACCTTTCCCCCACCAACTCCTGGTGAGTCCAGACCCAATTCCCTGGGATCTTAAAACAAGAAAGAAAAAAAAATCAATCAGGTTCTTAAAAAGAGAACTTTTAATTAAAGAAAAAAAAAGTAAAAATCATCTCTGTAAAATCAGGATGGAAAATATTTTACAGGATAATCAGATTCTTATGACCCAGAGGAACCCCCCCTCTAGCCTTAGGTTCAAAGTTACAGCAAACAGAGGTAAAATCCTCTCAGCAAAAAGGAACATTTACAAGTTGAGAAAACAAAAATAAGACTAACACGCCTTGCCTGGCTATACTTACAAGTCTGAAACATGAGAGACTGATTCAGAAAGATTTGGAGAGCCTGGATTGATGTCTGGTCCCTCTCAGTCCCGAGAACGAACAACCCCCAAAACAAAGAGCACAAACAAAAGACTTCCCTCCACCAAGATTTGAAAGTATCTTGTCCCCTTATTGGTCCTCTGGTCAGGTGTCAGCCAGGTTTACTGAGCTTCTTAACCCTTTACAGGTAAAAGGACATTAACCCTTAACTATCTGTTTATGACAGGTTCCGTAAATGTAACAAGTGGTGTTTGAACCCATGATCCTAGTGCTGCTTAAGGTGACTTACTGGTGGGACAGAGTGGCCATAGGGGCAGACTCTGTGGGCGCTCCAGTGATGAGCTGCCAAAATCTTAACAACCGGTTCCCTATAAAAAGTTCTGATTTAAGGGGGGGAGGGGCTGGGGGGGGGAGATCCTCGTGGGGCCAGGGGCCCCTGCAGGGCCTGGGCCAATTGCCCACTTCCCTCCCCTCCCCTCTGGCCAGCCCTGGAGCTTGCAGCAGCCCACACACACCTTGCTGGGCCATTCAAAAAGTGGCAGCAGGACGACTCCAGAGCTCAGTTGAGCTGCCCAGCTGATGCCGGTGGCTGGCCACGCTGCAGCTGGGGGGAAGCGGGGGAAGGGCCGGGGGAGCCTCAAGCTCCCCAGCTGGGAATCCTGGGAGCAACAGGATGGTCTGACCCACGGTCCGGAGTTCTTTGCCTACTCCCTGGCCCTTTAACAACCGGTTCTCCACGGAGGTCTAATTTTAGCAACCGGTTCTTGAGAACCCGTGGGAACCTGCTCCAGCTCACCACAGGGCTGGAGCACCCACGGGGAAAAATTAATGGGTGCTCTGCATCCACCAGCAGCCAAGCTCCACCCTTCCTTTCACCTCCTCCTTCTCCCCTGAGAGCACCGCGTCCCCGCTCCTCTGCCTACCTCCCAGTGCTTCCCGCCAGGCCGCTGCCAAACAGCTGTTTGGTAGTGTTAGCATGCTCGGGGGCGGAGAGAAGGAGCGGGAATGTGGTGTGCTCAGGGGAGGAAGCAGGGAAGAAGTGGGGGTGGGGTGGGGATTTGGGGAAGGAGTTGGAATTTTGCCAGGGAGGGGCGGAGTTGGGGCAGGGCCAGGCGGGGACTCATGGAAGGGGAGGAGTGGGGGCGGGGCTGGCGACAGAGTGGAGGTCGAGCACCCATGGGAAAGAGGGGAAGTCGGCGCATATGAGAGTGGCATTAGAGGAGTTGTCCGCATCCCCAGACAGTGCTCATAGCCCATTGTTTACAGTGACTCCTGCTGGCTGAGACTGGTAATGGAGTAACTCTTGTGTTTATAATCTATAATCTTCTGCCAAAGACTGACACAGCAGCAATGTTTTTGTCAACTTTTCTCACTGACCAAACATTTATCTAATTTTCCTTTGCCGAGTACAACTTTATATTTTAAATTTTCTCTTTTAAACAAACTGGGTCCTAAGACAATTTGCAGAGTTAAATGTTATAAGAACAGAGAGAGAGAATGGAATTAAGAGTTATAGGGGCACTGAAGATAAGGCATGCTTTTGCAATGAGGTTTGAACATTGAGGAGAGTCAAAGAGGTGGAGAGACACAGGAGGGTTGTTCTAGATTACCAGAGCTGCAGGGAAGAAAAAGCTCTTGCACCACCAATGGCAAGGTAATGAGGAAGGTCAGAGAGGAGAATGGCCATAGAATCATAGAAGATTAGGGTTGGAAGAGACCTCAGGAGGTCATCTACTCCAATCCCCTGCTCAAAGCAGCGCCAACCCCAACTAAATCATTCCAGCCAGGGCTTTGTCAAGCTGGGCCTTAAAAACCTCTAAAGATGGAGATTCCACCACCTCCCTATATAACCCATTCCAGTGCTTCACCACCCTCCTAGTGAAATAGTGTTTCCTAATATCCAACCTAGACCTCCCCCACTGCAACTTGAGATCATTGCTCTTTGTTCTGTCATCTGGCCCCACTGAGAACAGCCAAGCTCCATCCTCTTTGGAAATCCCCCTTCAGGTAGTTGAAGGCTGCTATCAAATCCACCCTCACTCTTCTCTTCTGCAGACTAAACAAGCCCAGTTCCCTCAACCTCTCCTCATAAGTCATGTGCCCCAGTCCCCTGATAATTTTCATTGCCCTCTGCTGGACTCTCTCCAATTTGTCCACATCCCTTCTGTAGTGGGGGGCCCAAAACTGGATGCAGTACTCCAGATATGGCTTCACCAGTGCTGAATAGAGGGGAATAATCACTTCCCTCGATCTGCTGGCAATGCTCCTACTAATGCAGCCCAATATGCTGTTGGCCTTCTTGGCAACAAGGACACACTGCTGACACATATCCAGCTTCTCATCCACTGTAATCTCCAGGTCCTTTTCTGCAGAACTGCTGCTTAGCCAGTCGGTCCCCAGCCTGTAGCAGTGTTTGGGATTCTTCCGTCCTAAGTGCAGGACTGTGCACTTGTCCTTGTTGAACCTCATCAGATTTCTTTTGGCCCAGTTCTCCAATTTGTCTAGGTCACTCTGGACCCTATCCCTACCCTCCAGCATATCTATCTCTTCCCCCAGCTTAGTGTCATCTGCGAACTTGCTGAGGGTGTAATCCATCATCCAGATCATTAATAAAGATGTTGAACAAAACCAGCCCCAGGACCGACCCCTAGGGTACTCCACTTGATACCGGCTGCCAACTAGACATCAAGCCATTGATCACTACCCGCTGAGCCTGACAATCTAGCCAACTTTCTATCCACCTTATAGTCCATTAATCCACTCCATACTTTTTTAACTTGCTGGCAAGAATACTGTGGGAGACCGTATCAAAAGCTTTGCTAAAGTCAAGATATATCATGTCCACTGCCAAAGGGAAAAAACAACTAAGGAAAGATGAGAGAGACAAAAGCTGTGAGGTCCCCATGCACGTCTCTGGAGGACTTTAAAAATAAGAAAGGCAACCTAGACTAGCTCATTGTATAGAACTCACAGCAACAGAGAGTAAGTTGGAACCTGAAATTTGAAAAACCACCGACTATGTTTTCCAAGAAATTGAAACGCAAGATTCATCAATGAGAAAATACCATTGGTCCATAGGAATGGCTTATAATGATGTTACAAAAATCCCCTTTCGCATAGCATGAAGATTGCAGAGATAAGACTCTTTCAGAATGAAGCAGGAAGTTCTGTGCTGGCAGCTAACACTCTTCCGTTAGGAATCTTGGAAGAGCTGTATAGAGTGGGGGTTGAGACAGAGAGGGGAAATGAGCGACAAACAGGAACTCAGCACAAAAACATTTGAATTCTACAGTCCGATGTCTCTGTTTTTTATCAAGCAACTACGGGCTTTTATCATGTAACTTGTACTTTCACCTTCAACTGCGGTAAAACCAAACCGTAGCTTTGTATTTGATAGGAGCACCCTCCTATTATTCTTCCTATCCATTCTCAATGACTCATTAGTGTCCATTGATGAAAGACCCTTCTAGGATAGAAGTGTGATGTTGCACTCCATACGATTTTATGAAAATATGCTAATAAGTGTGAATATAATGTAACTGGAATATGCTTCATGCAGAAGGTCTCTTGTAAGGTATCATTACAAAGCTTATAATCTACTGAGTGTGGTCATCGTATTTGTATGTATGTATCATTCTTGTATCTGAAACTAGAAATATGAAATATAACTCTGAGGTCCTATTGTAATTATGCAAAGTGTGGGCCCTTAATGGTGTTCTGGAATCTTGATGGCTCCCATTAACCAGGACAATTGATTGTAGATGGCTCTGTTTTACTTGCAAGCCTTCCTGTGAGTCAGGCCAGGAAGAATGAAGGCTTGAGGTCTCACAAGACATGTGACCATGTCACCTGGTACTGGAATCCATCTTAAACCTGGGGCTTTTCCATTTAGAAGGAGGGGTGGGGAGTCAGAGAGATGAAAAATTCCCATCTTGTGCCAAGGCTAAAAAAGGGGGTGGAACAGAACAAAGGAGGCTACAATAATAAGAAATCCCCTAGCTACCACCTGATCTGGAACAAGGACTGTACCAGGGGAAAGGATTGGGCCCAGACTAGGAAGAAGTCCAGTCTGTGAAAGAAGCTTATTGGAACATCTCGGAGGGTGAGATTTAATCTGTAACCAGTTTCTTAAATGTATTAGGCTTAACCTTGTGTGCTTTGCTTTATTTTACTTGGTGACTTACTTTGCTGTGTCTGTTATTACTTGGAACCACTTAAATCCTACTTTTCGTATTTAATAAAATCACCTTTTGCTTATTAATGAACACAGAGTAAGTGATCAATACCTGTGGGAGCAAACAGCTGTGCATATCTCTCTATCAGTATTATAGAGGGTGGACAATTTATGAGTTTACCCTGTATAAGCTTTATACAGAGGAAAACGGATTTATTTGGGGTTTGGACCTCGTTGAGAACTGGGTGTCTGAGTGCTGGAGACAGGAGTACTTCTTAAGCTGCTTTCAGTTAAGTCTGCAGCTTTTAGGGGACGTGGTTCAGACCTGGGTCTGTGTTTGCAGCAGGCTAGCGTGTCTGGCTCAACAAGACAGGATACTGAAGTCTCAAGCTGGCAGGGAAAACGGGCTCAGAGGCAGTCTCAGCACATCAGGTGGCAGTCCCAAGGGGGTTTCTGTGACCCAACCCGTCACAAGAAGGTGACTGTTTTTCTACTGCATGGATGTGTGCACGCACCCACCTACACAGAGTATTGGACCAAATTCTTTTCTCAGATACAGGCACACAGTCCCATTGACATCACTGGTAGTGGCATGTCCATATCCAAGGGTAGAATCTGATCCTTATGAATATATATAAATCATACACACTCCATTATGAAAAAGTTCTAATGCTGTCTCTGATATAAGAATAAAACTGACTGGATCAAAGGAAGAATATCAAGTTATCTAATCACTGCTTCAAACTCTCTCGGTGTGCGTGCATATACCTTGTGTAATCACAGAGGTGAGCATTTAGTAACCACAGCATTTTCATTATTAAATACTTAAACATTAACATCCTTTGGAAATGGGGATTATACAGGAATAACCACACTGCTTGGATCAGTTGAAGGCACTTGGGTTTTAGCCTTGTGCTTCACAATATAGGTGTGCCATGCTAACTGCAAACCTTCTTGTTTGTTTTTTCTTTGTTGGCTGTGTCACGGATCAGGCACGCCCTGTCCCCTCCCAGGGCGGGGCATGAGTCTTGATAGGCCCGCGGTCATGCTTGTGCACCCCCAACTGGGGTTGCGCGGTCTAGTGGCCAGAGTCAATAACTGCCTCCCAGGGCAGCATTATTGCCAACCCCAAGTGCTCACAACACATAACTCTGGCCCCACACAATCATGAGCTTATTTTCAAATTCACGAGATTGGCTTTAAAGATCATGAGATATTTTAAATTGTGAGTTCTTTTTCTTCGCCCTCTGGTTTCTGAGCATTTAGAGTGCACTCAGGTCAGGTTTTCCAATTTTTTCTCTGCAGCTTTGATGGCTAGAAACTTGCTTATTTTTAAATGAAAACTGATAGTCTGATTCCCACATCTGGGGCTTTAAGAAAAACACCATATGTCACAAAACTCGCCATCAATTTGTGAGAGTTGGCAACACTGATTTCAGTGTTTGGGGATCTCCATCCATAGCCCTCCTACTCTGAACTTTGAGGCAGGCGGAGTCTGTACCCTGCCTGTGAAGCAAGTCTGTATTTTACCTTGGAATCTCCCTTTTCCTCACCCGGTCCCACTGTGGCCACACCATTTCTCTTTGCAGTTTGTGATAAATAAACAAGGCAGATGCAGCAGGGGTGAGGGGTGTCACTCTTTCTCCCCTTCCTCTCCCAAAGGGCTGCATTCTTCCTTCCCACTGTTCTCTGATGCACTTAAAATGAGGGGCATCCTCGGCTGGGCTATTCTATGCTAATGAAGAGGCTGTCTTATCTAGGGTGACCAGATGTCCTGATTTTATAGGGACCATCCTGATTTTTGAGTCTTTTTCATATGTAGGCTCCTATTACCCCCCACCCCCGTCCTGATTTTTCACACTTGCTGTCTGGTCACCCTAGTCTTATCTCTGCCGTATATGAAGTTTTTCTTTCTTTTAAGTGATTTCAAGGAAATTGTGTGCACGGCACAGGGCGAGAAGAATGAGAGCCTGGAAAAGACTTCCTTTACTAAGGGCTAGGTTCAGCTACTGTTACTATGAGTAATACCTTACTCCTCAAATAGTCCCACTGAAATCAGTAGGACTACTTTTTGCAAGCCTGACCTAAGCTAGAGAATCTTGTTAAGCAGTAGGTTTCTGTGCTGAGTACAGACGTCCATCAGAAGATGTGGAGCAACATTGTTGCCTAAGGAACAGTGGTCCCCATTGCTGTAGGATCTGATTGTGTCACAATCCTTCCTCCACTGCTCACTTCCCAGTTCTGTTCATTATTCCGTATCTATTCCTGTGCTGTCCTTGGTTTCTAGAGTCACATCTTCTCTCTCAGTGCAGGATTTACTAGTAATTGTCATGCACATTTGTGGTAGTGGTTGTTCCCCTACAGCAGGAGAGAGAAAAAGTACTACTCTCGGGTGCAGATGTAGTGTCATTGGGGAGGGGATTATTTTGCTAGGTTTATATACATTTTAAATAGGGCTGCCAAAATGTTGCTGACCCATTGTCAAGCTGCCAAATACCTGAGGGCCACACCTGATTTGTAAAAGCAGAGAAGAATCTTGGCACAAGATGGAGCATTGCATGCTGGTACCTGTAGTCTCCACGGGTCATACCTCTCTTAAAGAGGAGGAAGGCCATGAGCTGTGCTGTAGGATTCCATAGACAGCATTTGTCCAAGTCTTTGTGCGTCACTGAGATAAAAGCAAACTGATCCAGAGCCTTACAGAAAACACATGTTGGGTGTTTAAATATAGGATCTCATTTATTCAAAACACAATGCAAAAGCAAACAAGCCTTTTATAGTTCTAATTCAACCAGAAACAGGCACTGGAATGTTAAAAACAACTCCCTGTAAACAATCAATCCGTTAAACCATGTTTTCAGCAACTAATAATTTAGACTGATTAGCCTATTAATTATTGGTCTTCCATACAGCTCTCTTAGGGGTGGCTCATATTGTTGTTGTTAATTTATTATTGCTTAGTGCTGTGTGCTAATCACTCTACAGGACACAAAGATAAAGACAGTCCCTCCTCTGAATTGCTAACAATCTATGAACATATTTGACCCAAATTGCTTCTAATCACTAATCCACAATTTTAGTCACTTAATTGAAAATCCTCCAGTGGGTGCAAAATGGCTATCTATACATTGGTCAACAAAACTAAGAATAACTAATGTATAGCATTTCATACTACCACACTGAAAACAAAACAAAACAAAACAAAAAGGGACAAAACCCAAGAATTTTTGCTATAAACTGGGAATGTATCAGTTGGAAGTGACAGGGGAAGAGAAAGACCTGAATAAATTGGTTGATCACAGGATGAGTATGAGCCACTAATGTGATACAGCCGTGAAAAAGGCAAATACAATCCTAGGATGCACCAGGCGAGGTATTTCCAGTAGTGACAGGGAAGCATTAGTACTATTATACAAAGCACTGGTGAGACCTCATCTGGGATACTGTGTGCAATTCTGGTCTCCCATGTTTAAGAAAGATGAATTCAAACTGGAACAGGTGCTGAGAAGGGCTACTAGGATGATCTGAGGGATGGAAAACCTACCTTGTGAGAAGAGACTCAAGATGCTTGGCTTGTTTAGCCTAACCAAACAAAGGCTCAGGGGAGATATGGTTGCTCTCTATAAATACATCAGAGGGAGGGAGAGGAATTATTGAAGTTAAGCACCAGTGTGGACCCAAGAACAAATGGATAGAAACTGGCCATCAAGCTTAGGCTTGAACTTAGATGATGGTTTCTAATTAGCAGCGGGAGTGAAGTTCTGGAACAGCCTTACAAGGGGAGCAGTGGGGGCAAAAAATCTAACTGGCTTCAAGACTGAGCTTGATAAGTTTGTGGAGGGGATGGTATGATGAAACTGCCTACAATGGCACGTAGCCAATCTGCGACTGCTAGCAGCAAATATCTCCACCAGTCAGTGATGAGACACTAAGTGGGGAGGGCTGAGAGTTACTCAGGGGCGGCTCCAGGCACCAGCGCTCCAAGCGCGTGCTTGGGGCGGCAAGCCGCGGGGGGCGCTCTGCCGGTCGCCGCTAGGGCAGCAGGCAGGGTGCCTTTGGCGGCTTGCCTGCGGAGGGTCCGCTGGTCCCACGGCTCCAGCGGACCTCCTGCAGGCACGCTTGCGGGAGGTCCGCCGAAGCCGCGGGACCAGCGGACCCTCCGTGCTTGGGGCGGCAAAATGTCTAGAGCCGCCCCTGGAGTTACTACAGAGAATTCTTTCCCAGGTGTCAGGCTGGTGGGTCTTGCTGACATGCTTAGGGTCTAACTGATCGCCAGATTGGGGGTTGGGAAGGAAATTTCCCCCCGGGTCAGATTGGCAGAGACCCTGGAGGGGTTGCCTTCCTCTGTAGCATTTAGTAAGCCAGATTTTGCTCTTGCTTACATTCATGTGAATCCAGAACACTATAACACCATTAACTGAGATCAGATTTAATAGTCATTGTTCATATGTAAATAATTCACGGGCCATATATATTTCTTTACATTGGTAGATTTGTGGTGTGGTAGAACAGGGGTCCCCATTACTTACCCAGCACCCAGGGGTGTAGCTAGCACTGGTGGATGAGCCAGGCCCACTGCACTTTTCTATTCCTGCCACACAGGGTATGTCTACATTGCAGCTGGGACCATGCTTCCCAGCACAGGTAGCCAGAGCCACTAGCTCCACACAAGCTAGCACATGAAAAATAGCAGTTTAGCCACAGCAGCATAGGCTGGCTGCCCGAGTGCAATCGTGCCCAAACCCTGAGCACTTACTCTGGTGGCGAGCCTAAGCCGCCACTCATACTGCCGCAGCTACGCTGCTGTTTTTCGTGCTCTAGCTAGAGCAGACTATCAGCATTCACAGCTCTGTGCAGCTGTAACCATAGATGTAGTAGTCAACCTCTCTCAGGGCTTATTCAATACACTTTGAAATTGATGGAGAGACTCACCTGGAGTTAAATGGGCATTGGCTAAAGCCTTCAGAAACCAGGGATAATAATGGCACCTTGTGTGTTTATAGCACCTTTTATCCAGAAGGCTCTCAACGTACATTGTAAACTTGTGCATGGAGGTTCATTTTGCTGCTGGTTCAGCCACTGGCATGGTTTAGAACAGCTTTAGGGCTACCCCACATTATATTGACTTGTAATGGCACCCTTACTCTACCCAGATGTTGCTAGTGCACACCTCTCAACAGTAGGGTGGCCAGGGGTCTAGTTTTTGACTGGAAAGTTTGGTCGAAAGGGGACCTGTACAGTGTCTAGTCAGATATACCGCGGGTGGGGGGAGGTGCTGGATCATCAGCCCGTGCCAGCCCCTGCTCAGCCAGGGCTGGCTCCTACCTGCATCTCATGGGCAGGTAGGCTCTGCTCCCATCCCAGCTCTGGGGCTGAGGGAGTTCAGCTTTGGGGAGGAAAGGGGGGAGAGGATGGAGTGATGAGGAAGGGGGAGGGCAACGAGCGATCGGGGCAGGCCTCGAGGGAAGAGGAGGGCCAGGGCCCCAGGGTAAGAGGCAGGGGGAGGTTCTGGTGCTCCTGCTGTAGTGTCCGGTTTTCAGAAATTAGAAAGTTGGCAACCCTATGTCATCATGCCTTTTATGATGGGAAATGGGAAGAGCTGATGTAGAGCTGGTTTATTGGTTCTGCATCAGCTGAGGATTCACCCAGGCCAGAGAATGCTCAGCTGTCCATTTCAGGCCTTTTTGTGCTACAGGAGCAGAGCAAAGGGGCCTTAGCATAGATCAAAGTCTGGGCCTGGGTCTGATTCTCCTCTCACTTACCATGGTGTAAACTGGGAGTAACTCCACTGAAGTCAATGGTATTATAGTTTAAAAAGAAGATTGAGCTTGCTGTTCTTATGTATGAATTGTCACAGGAGAAGATATAGCCACTGGAAACATTCTTATGGCAGAGCCCCGTTAAGCTGTATCCAGCAGCATCAATCCAGGAATAAAAGGGGTGAGGGTGGGGACAGAGGAGACCATGATAACCCACAGCTAAGCTCCCTTTTGCCCCAAGACAGAAATGATAGTATCAGTCAGAAGTGCCTTGTCCTCCAGCAGTCATCCTGATTTTTTTCACATGTTACACTAGGCAGGCATCAAATACTCCGAGGCCATAATAAGCCAATGCAACCTCTTTAAG
Organism: Mauremys reevesii; assembly: GCF_016161935.1. Lineage (NCBI taxonomy): Eukaryota > Metazoa > Chordata > Testudines > Geoemydidae > Mauremys > Mauremys reevesii. The sequence goes on from NC_052626.1 coordinate 60,070,904, forward strand.
GTAACATCAATTGGAAAAGTGCAGCTGCTAATTCTCTGCTCCAAAGAGTGTGTCTGTGATCTCAGCCTGGGAATTTGAGTTACAAACCTGAACCGGAAATTCTTCTGTGGCCTTTATACGATGTCAGTAAGAGAGCGCCCATACATTTTTCTAAAACCTCAGGCAGGAGCATGCATGTTAGGCTGTTCTCCTGCATTGTGGGAAGCTGTTTGTACTGAAATAGAGGAGACTGACTTAAGTTTTCAATTACCACCAAGCTAGACAACAGATGGTATGTCTCACATCACGTCAGTTTTTATTGCCTCAACATTCAAAGCCCACTTACTTTTATTATGGTGAATCATGTTTGTAAACGGTCCAACCCTTCTGCTCAAATATGGGGCAAGGGCCTGGCTGCTTATCTATAGTCTGGGAAGCAATGACAACAATCTGAAATTTCCAAGAAGGGACTATTTTATGATTTGCAATATGTGCTTGGGTGTTTGTCAGTACTATATCACAGACAGTGTGTCTATGCTGCAATCAGGAGGTGTGACTGCAGAATGTGTAGACACCCCTGAGCTAGCTTTGATCGAGTAACAATAGCAGTGAGCCATGGCTGCACAGGCTAGCCCTGCCTACAAGCACTGGCTAGCCCTGCCCACCCAGGACACTGTACATACTTGAGCAGCCATCACCCAGACTGCTGTTGTTACTTGAGCTAGCTGGATCAAAGCTAGCTCAGGTATGTCTGTATGTGCTGCAATCACACCTCCTGATTGCATACCTTGTATGATATAGTCCTGATATACTGGCCAATAGTGTAGACATACCCACTGTCAAGTGTCTGTCAGCATATTGGTGTTCAACAGTGTTGAGGTGAGTTACCTGGGTGGAGTTGCTTAGGTGGCTCTAGAACATATTTATGTGTTTCTGAACTATCTAAAGTACATTTCCCTTGTTAACTAGAACTTTCTTGAATAAGACCTGACAGCTCTGAGGTGGTCTTGCTTCAACTAATCGTTATCAGATATCTGGCCCATGGGTTCACTCTAGCCTGCTTCAGGCATGTATTTTGCCTGCACTTTGAGGAAACTGAGCTCTTATTAAATAAATAATAAAGAAAAGGGAGCTGATTCTCTTTTCAGTCACACCAATGAGAAGAACACCTGCCAGTCGTGAACTGAATGTAAACTGATGCAGTGGTGTCTTCCTGAGTCTGCAGACAGCCTGACACAATGAGTCTGAGAGGTGTGCCTTGCTCTTCATTCATCTCAGTGGGGTATTTGTGTTTGAGCTTAATGAAGACTATGTCCTCCAGGGTCAGTACATTCATGCCATGAGGGGGTTTGTACTGAAGCTGACCACCAGCAACAATCTGGTCAATTGTCCTTGTAGCTGAAACAGCCAAGGATTTCTCTGACCAATGAAACCATGCAAAAAAGTCATTCCTGTATTCCGCTTAGTGAAGAAAATATGCATGTCAGCATTAACTGTTTCATTGCTGATTATTCTAGCAGATAGGATGGGGAAGAGGTAGGAATGAAGCCCATATGGGGTGCAGGATATTGGGAGCTGCTGCAGGGAAAGAAATAAGGAGACAACACACAGTTGAGAGGGAAGAGGGGCATTTGGGAAGGAAAAAAACCAAAGATAATAATGGTGAGCATCTTTTTCCTGGAAGTGTCACTGACTGCAACACTAGAGGCATGGAATCAATAATAAACTATGATATGAATAAGTAGGCCTTTCTGTAGTAATTAAATGTTATACTCTACCTTTGCTCTTTGTGCAAACCCCCATCTGATGTTTCCTAAGAGTCAGACTGTGGATGGAGGAGACTAAATTTAAACCTTAGCCCATGAACAATAATTAAAAATGGAATTTGACCCTCTCCTCAGAATGTATTTGACACCACTCTTTATATTATAACCTAATTAGAAAACTGAAAGGTGTGTATCTGCAGCATTGCCCTCTACTGGACAGACTCAGAACTGTTCATCTGTATATCATAGACCCTCTGCTGTTAAAGCTAATCGAGATTTTCCTTTAGCTCAAGTGATAGGGTGCATGGCTGGGGTGGAGAATCTGGGTTCTATCTCCACTGCCACCATGCAGTTCCACATGCCCATGGTGTGCAGCACATTGACAACTATGATGTCATAAGTGGCCATAGATGTGTTACAAATATATAACAGGACTCTCAATTATATTATATAACACCCTGCAACAGGATGACTATGGTCCCACTTATCTTGCTAAGATCTTACTGTATTAAGTTTATGTATCACTGTGAGCCCAGGATTGCATGTAATTCCATGGAGGAGGGTGACCACAGCTGTCCAGGAATTAAGAACAATGTATGGGGGGGGGGCGGGGAGGAGGAGGGCAGGAGAGGAGTGTGATTAGGTGAATTCAGTCAGGTTGTAACAGCTCCAGAGACGTACCACCACCCAGAGATGCTCACATATGCTGGTTCAAACTGGATTCTCAAGAGACCAACAAAGTAAGGACTTTTGGATAAACAGCCTGAGTTTAAACTGACTCAGGGTCTGCTTTCTGATCCAGAAAATGGACAGAACTTTCTGTCCAAGGGAGTTGGCGTAGGGGAGCAGGTGCAATTCTTGCAGAAGGATTGGAAGGACTGACACCTGCCAGCAGGGGCAGCTCTAGGATTTCCGCCGCCCCAAGCAGGGCGGCACGCCGCGGGGGGCGCTCTGGCGGTCGCCGGTCCCACGGCTCCGCTGGACCTCCCGCAGACGTGCCTGCGGAGGGTCCGCTGGTCCCGCGGCTCCGGTCCACCGGAGCCGTGGGACCAGCGGACCCTCCACAGGCACGCCTGCGCGCTGGGGTCTGGAGCCGGCCCTGCCTGCCAGAGCCCTTGCTGCAGCTGGGGTGACCTCTGACAAGCTTATTAGCATGCGTGTAGGTTCTTTTATTGGTTTTAATATGTTTTCTATGAAAGGGTTTCACCTTAAAAATAAATGTGCTTGCTTATAAAGAGCTGCATGGTAACAACTGGGGGCAATTAACCAGTTCATAGCCCTCAGAGAGAAAGCAAAGCACCAGCCCAGGCCTGCTGAGGCAGTCAGACTTGTGGGGGAGTTCTCAATATTGGCCGGGAACTGTGAAGCGTGGTCAAGACAGAGAGGGGCACTGGCCTCTGCCTAAAAATGGTGACGGAGACAGAAGCCTAAGAGTGCTGAACCAGAGTGGATGAACACAGATCTTGCTGCCCTGAACTCTGACAGGTCCAAACCAAAATTCCAGATAGGGACACCCAAAAATTTCAGGAAAGTTTGACTCTGCATTTGAAATTTATGTCTGTGGCCAATGTTTAATTTACACTCCGCCTCAATGAGCCTCTATTGTCTTTCACTGACTATTCATATCTGTTTGAAAATTACATTCTTGCTATTAGTTCCCAGATGCTAGGAAGCAAGATTTGCTAAATTGTGCCTTGGGAGCTACAAAAGTTAGAAGAGACTAGCCCTCCTAAAAGAAACTAATTCTTTAGAATGGGCATCTCCAATTGTTGTTGCCAAGAAAAAGACAGGGGAATTTTACATTTGTGTGTAAAACCGTAGGGATTGACAGCCATCCATTATCACAGAATGAGGAAGTGTCCTTGGAGCTGTGAGGAAGCAGGATGTTTACTACCATGAATTTGCAGAAATTATATAATGTATTAAGGTAAGTGGGACCTCACACATTTTATAACGCATTAGGGGCTTTTTCTGTTTTGACATGTGAGTTATCAGCTCGCGTCTGTACTTTGTGCTTCCAGAGATTAGTGGAATTGAAGAGGAGTCAACAGTATGGCAAATGTCATTCTGAGATGTATTAACTGGAGTGTCATATGTATGACACAGGAGGTCATTGTTCTGCTCTACTCATATTGGTGAGGCCTCATCTGGAGTACTGGGTCCAATTTTGGGCACCACACTTTAAAAAAGATGTGAACAAATTAGAAAGAGTCCCGAGGAGAGCAACGAAAACAAGAGGTTCAGAAACCATGACCTATGAGGAAAGGTTAAGTGAAGTAAGCGTGTTTAGTCTAATGAAAAGAAAGCTAAGAGGGGACATGACAACAGTCTTCAAATATATAAAGGTGAAAACATTATCTAAGGTTGTTACAAAGAGGACAGTGATCAATTGTTTTCCATGTCCACCGAAGGTCAGACAAGAGTAGATGATCTTAGTTTATAGCAAGGAAGATTTAGGTTAGATATTAGGAAAAACTTTCCAATTGTAAGGATAGCTGAGTAGTGAACAGGCTTCTAAGGGAGGTTGTGGAGTCTCCATCACTGGTGGTTTTTAAGACCAGGTTAGACAAACACCCATCAGGGATGGTCTAGGTATACATGTTCCTGCCGCAGTGTGGGGAGATGGACTAGATTAAGTCCCTTCCAGCCCAACACTTCTACGATTCTATGGCACTGAATTTAAAAGGCCAATCTTGGTCTAATATTCTGAATGATGTATCAGAGGGGTAGCCGTGTTAGTCTGGATCTGTAAAAGCAGCAAAGAATAGACTATAAGGTGCCACAGGATTTTTTGCTGATTTTGAATGATATTATAATGTATGGAAACAAAACAGAACACCAAGTTAATAATTGGAGAGCTGGGTTTGAAAGTGTAGACAAGGCTGGTTTGAGATCATATCTGTCCAGGTGCCACTTTACAAAACAGATCTTTTAGAGAGACACATAAACCTGGACCCGAGACCACACCACAGCTGTCACCCCAAGCCAGTACATTTGACCAGTTTATATTATCTTCTAGGACAGGGGTGGGCAAACTATGGCCCACAGGCCAGATCTGGCCCGTCAGGGCTTTCAAGCTGGCCTGCGGGATTGCCATCCTGGCAGGCTCCCTGCCTGCCTTGGCCCAGCGACGATCCCAGAAGCAGCTGGCGCCACGTCCCTGTGTCCCCTGGGGGTGGGGAGGCAGAGGGCTCCGTGTGCTGCGATCAGGGCTGGCTCCAGGCACCAGCATTCCAAACTGGTGCTTGGGGCGACAGTCTGAAAGGGGCGGAAGTCCCTGTTGTTTTGCCCCCAAGCAGCACGCCGAATTGCTGCCCCAGATGGCGGGGGCAGTCCGTGTCCCCTTAGGGCGGCACGCGCGTTTCCACGGTGGTGGCAATTTGGCGGCAGCTTCAGCTAAACATAGAAGCTGCCGCCGAATTGCCGCCGCTGCGGAAACGCACCTGCCGCCCTAAGGGCACACGGACTGCCCCCGCTGCCAGCGGCGGCAATTCGGCGTGCTGCTTGGGGCGGCGAAAACTGTAGACCCGGCCCTGGCTGCCATTGCCTGCAGGCACCACCCCCCACAGCTCCCCTTGACTGGGAACAGGGAACTGTGGCCAATGGGAGCTTTGGGGGTGGTACCTGCAGGCCAGGGCAGCACGTGGCAGAGCCACCTGCCCCCCCCAAACTCCAGGAGCCGCTGCCGGACATGCTGGCCACTTCCGGGAGTGGCATGGGACCAGGGCAGGCAGGGAGCTGCCTTAGCCCCGCTGCCACCCTGGAACTGCTCGAGGTAAGCGGCGCCAGGCCGGAGCCTGCATCCCAAACCCCTCCCTCACCCCAGCCCCCTAACCCCCTAACTTGAGCTCCCTGCCACACACCTCCTGCACCCTGACCCCCTGCCCTGAGCCCCCTTCTGCACCCAAGCCCCTTGCCCTGAGCCCCTTCCTGTACACTGCACCCCCTCTCACACCCCACACTCCCTCCCACACCCCAACTCCCTGCCCCAGCCCTACATTCATGGCCCTGCATGCAATTTCCCCACCCAGATGTGGCCCTCAGGCCAAAAAGTTTTCCTACCCCTGTTCTAAGACCTTCCTCATAGCATACTGAGTTTTGTCCAGATCCTACAGCAATTGTGGGACTTCTGCAGCCATATTATTATAGCAGAGCTCTGCTATTATTAATGTTACAACTATAGTGTTTACCAGGCAAATGGGGCCTGATTCTACAAGATGCTGAATATTTTCTGGAAAGTATTAAACCCCCTCAACTCCTGCTCCTCCAGACTTGCTGCTTTGAGACCTTCTCCATAGTGTTTTGTTTTTCCAGAAAAGAACAATAACACTTCGGATTTGAAAACCCCTCTGATAAAAACCACTGCCTCAGCTGTGACAGGGCTTCCTTCTGGGGTTCTCTCTGCTCAGGGGGCTGCCGCAGGAACCATGTGTGGTTAAGCACAGTCTGCTGGAGCACAACTGTTACAGTAGCAATAAGTGACGCAGCAGGCAGGCACAGTTGTAGTAAAAATATTTTTCTGGAACATGCTGGGAGGTGAGTGTTCCACGCTGAGGGGCTAAAATTTGTGTGTTAGCAGCCTGACCCCTGGCGTCACACCCAACTAGATCCCTTCTGAAACCTGACTCTCTTTCTCCAGACCCACTCATCATACTACAGCTGTCATCCAAACAGAAATGTGATGAGATGGTGCAGAAGAGTCATTATACAGGTATCAACCTGCATCTGTCCAGTTATATTCACCTTTGGATACTTCGTGAAATATCCTTGTATAAAATATAAAAACTCCACAAAATTAAAGGAAATAAAATTGCTTAAAAATTGAAATGCAAATCGGGGTTTAGTGAAATGTAGATAGATGGCCTCAGAGAGACCAAATGCCTTTTAAAAAAGAGTCATTACCATACCATGCAGAAGGGACAGGCTATGGGTCCAGTAGCTAGGGTACTGACTTGTTAGTCAGACAATGTGGGTTCTATTCCTGGCTCTGTCCTGCTGTGTGACCTTAGGTGAGTTATTTCAAGCTCTCTGTGCTGCTGTTCACCCTTTATATGCCTTGTTGATTTAGGCTGGAAGCTCTTTGGGACAGAGGTGGTTTCTTACTCTATGTGTGTGTGTATTCTACTCAGCACAATGGGGCCCTGCCATCTAAACAATACTAAAAGGCATAAAGAGTCCCTGGGATGACTTCTCTGTTGGATGGAGTAAAGTACTGCACGTGGCTTTTCTGCATTCAGAACAATCTGAGCGCAGGAGCCTTCATCGGTCAGTGCTAACCTATTCCTTCTCTCCCGGCCCTTGAAGTGGGACAGGACGGAGACATCCCAATGATCATAGCACTTCCAGAGTGTTTTTCATTCAAGGCTCTCAGAGCGCTTTACAAACATGAATTAATTAAGCCACTTCACACCCCTGTTAAGGTACGCTAGGTAGGTGTTATTATCTCCATTTACAGATGGGGAAACTGAGGAAGACAGAAACTAGGGCCCAGATTTTTACAGGTATTTAGGAGTTACTGTGCTAAATGTTACAAAGCCTAGGTGATTTAGGAGCCTAAGTATGATTTCCCCCCCCCCCAATGGGATTTAGGCATTTAGCAGCCTAAATACCATTGACTGTTAATGAGATTTTGGCTCCTAGATGCCTAAATCCATTTTGAAAATGAATTTTAGGCTCCTAAGTCAGTTAGGCATGAACACAGCATGTGACAATGCCTAAATACCGTTAAAAATCTGGGACTTAGTGATTTGCTTAAGGTCCCACAACAGATCAGTCGTAAAGGCAGAAGTAAACCCAAGAATCCTGTCTCCTAGACCCCCTGCTGTAATCACATAGACCAGGGGTACTCAGACTTTTTGTAGAGTGGTCCACAGCTAACCAGTCAGATTGTCATGTGGACACTCCCTCCTTATTTAAGGGCATGTGGCTTTCCTCCATCCACCATTGTGCAGGCCACCTCCCTGCCACTCCTGACTGAGCAGGCCACCTCCCCCTTCACTTGTGGTCACATTATATCCTATGGCAATTGCTTACATGGAAAAGTAATACTAGAAAAACACTTCATGTTTTTTATCTCTCTTCATGGGGGTGAAAGGAGGAGGAGAGCCAGCAGCATGCCACCAGCCAGCTCTCCATAGACCACCAGCAAAGCGCCCATGGACCAGCAGCGGTATTAGACTACACACCCTCCAAACTGAGGCTGCATATGGTCTGGGCTCTTCAAATATTCAGGACCCTGAAACTGCTCTCTAAGAGTGGGGATGGGGGACCCAATAAAATATCCAGAGCCTGGATTGGTGTTGCTGGAAAAGTACCCTCTAGAACACAGGAACCAGTTCACCTACTCTATCTGATTATGCCTGAATGGGCCCCTATGTTCAGGAGAGTTTGGAATTAGACATACCTATTGTGTCTGAAATAAAGTAAGAACCATTCCTGATCCTTTGCTGCAAATGGTGTCTAAACCCCAGGGCACCATTTCAGGTTAAAACACAGCTGCACGGGGTCTAGGCCCTTCTTTTCCCTTGTCATTTAGTTGGGTCACTGGTTTGGCCTGTGACTGTATCTGTGTCCAGCCTTCAGTTACAGACTAAGAGGCTGTGAAGAGCAAATTTGCTCACTCATCTGTTGCTTGTTTGCTGGAAACCAAGACTAATTAGAGTCAGGAGGTGGCAAATGAGCATTAATAGGGATATTGACATGAGACCAAACCTTGTTTAGGAAGTCGTGTACCCTGTACTCGTGAGGCAGGACCATGTCTGGTTCCAGCTCCTAGACTGTGTGTGGTGCAAGGGTCCATCTGGCTGGCTGTGGCCCACATAGAGAGGGACTCTTTGATAAGCGTATGAGCAGCAAGGGCACTGTGCTAGTATGCAGGCCTTCCAAGTGGCTTCCGCACAGCATACAGAGTTGTTACAGAGAGGAGTTAAATGAAAACCTCCCCCTTTGTTGTGAAGTGGGAGTGAGGCACTTTTGGCTGTGCAAACTGCATATGGCACAGTGACAAGGCCACAATGTTTGCCTTAGCAACAGGCACCTGAAACAGAAGCAGCAGCTTGTTCCAACATGGAAAGCTGGCTGGACTCCCCTACAAGCAATACAGCAATGGTATTGAGAGGTGTATATACAACATACACTGAAATGAAAAACATGGTCCTGCCAAGGGTGCTGATGGAAGCCAGGAAAGCCACTGTGAACTAAATCTGGTCATTCTCTGTACCCCGGGGCTCTTGAGAAGTGAGACTGGGACAGAGTAAGATGTCAGAGGCTTTCCCTGTGTGTGCTTGGGCTCTCTTTCCCAGCATGCTGCAGTCTAAGTGCCTTTGATGAGTTTTTGTTTTATGCTAAAATTGGCTCATAAAGGACCCTTCTCCTCTTTACCATTCCAGTTACTTGTCTGTGTAATCTTTCTTTTGGATTCCTCCCAAAGCATTTCCCATCATCACTTTTAATGTCCTAATTGACCCACCCCTTCTGTGCTTTTCTCTGACCACCTACAGCCAATTGCTTAGCCAGACTTTGCCCGATACACATTCCAACTCAATCTAGAAACTATGATCATTCATGACTATCCCCACCAAATTTCTATCTACCAGGATCAGTAGTGAGGACATTCCTCATTGAGCCAGAATTACTGAACAGGAGGTCTGGAGGGGAAGGTGAAGACAGAGAGGAGATAGCTGGTTGCTTTGATAGAAAGGTGATGGGTGTTACAGAAAAATAAGATAGAATACACACAGATAGGGAAGCTTCAGGGCTGGTATAGAGATCTGCTTACCCTTCCAAATCTGTGTTAGGCAGGCCAGAATAATGTACTTAGCTCACCCATCAGGTCTCCTTTGAAACTGCAAAATGCACCTTTTTTCATGATGTGAGTGTAGCGTCTCCCTTCTTATTGAAGGGGCTGGATACTCTGGAGTTTCTGACCCTCCTGGCTCCATAGCTATCGAGGCGCATAGGGAAGGGGATGGAAATCAGACATCACAGATATAAGGCATGCTTTCCAAATCTGCTACTTCTGAGCAACAGTGATCATTTTCTCACAGTCGAGTGGACTTTTGAGGAGGAATTCACTCCTCCTTGGCATGTTATTCCATGCTGTCCTCTGTCAGGGCTGAACACAGATGGAGTTGAGTTATGTAATGGGGTTGCAAGTTGCTAGAAATTGGAGAGTCCACTGTGAAGAAAGGAAATGACCTTGTTCCCCACACTAACAAAAATTAACAAGTAACTTTAGTATCAGGCCTTTGACCACTAGGTGGATCTAGAGAGCCTTACTTAGTTGATTAAGGAAAATTCCTTTAAATTGTTTCCAGTTTTGCTTCTGACCCAGATTCTGGCTTCCTGAAAGAGGAGATGGGTAATATGGCTTGGGTTTTTCCTCTCTGATGCGAATGTTATTAAGCCAGAGGTGACTCTCAATAAATTATAATTGCCAGAGTTAGTCACTACAATGCCATAATTTCATTAGCTGTGCCCTGAAGCCCTGTAGAGTAGTGAAGCTGTCGGCCATGCTGTCGTCACTGAAATTCTCCTGCAACCCTGACAATATCTCTGCCTCCCAGGCATGCACGTTCCTGTAGTTTCCCATCAGTCACAAAGGAGGAAGCAAACAGACTTCCAGTTGAGACAAGCTGAGCACAGTTTCTACTGGCTTGACTAGAGGGATGCTCCTTCTTGGCTCATGACATTGCTGACTAGAAATTATATGGGTTCATGTATTGATGCCCATCCAGCTGTTCCAGCCACTGGAAGAAGAGGGTGGGACTCTGCTAAGTGGTTAAGTCATCTCCAGTGCCTGGCCACCATTTTGGTGGTGGGTTCACCTCATGGCATTGCAAAGCTTTCACCAGGCTGTATTTGCTCATGGACAAATCACCCCCAACTCTGTCTTACATATTACAGTAGTCTGGTTTTAAGATTTCAAGCTACACACACACACATGCCACTGGATATGAAATGTCACACTATGAGATGGACATGATGAGAAAATTATACAAGCAAGGTATAAAACGGGGATGATGGGAAGATGAGATAACATGGCTAGTGGAGACTACACTGTGAGTAGAGACTGCACTGCTGGACGACTTTTGGCAATCTACCTGGTGCAGCATATCACAGGGCTGAAGAGGTTATTTACATGCCAGGAATGATTACAAACCAATCATCAATATAAATGTGATGCTGGGTTTTTACAGCAAAGAAAAGCCCAATGAAACAGAGTAAGTTTGTTGCAGAATTAGAGTCAGCAAGGTGTGTAGTCAGCAACTGGGGCAGAAGGATGCAAGAAAATCTGGGACTGGTGGTCCAGAAGTTGGGCTCTTCTCCACAAAGCAAAAGACCAAACAGACGGGTAGCAAAGAAGAGCTTTCCCAACTGAATTGGATAAAATAAGAACCATCCATTCTTTACCTTAAATCTGAATGGGACCTGTTTCTGTTTATCTGAAGGTTCCAAAAACTTGGCTAACTTTATTCTCTTCATCATTTTTCATTTTCATGACTGCTACTGCATGTCCCTCCCCCCTTGTTCTAGTTTGGACAGGAAATGGAAGTTCCAAAATACCTTGACAGAGGCAGTTCTCACAGTATTTCCAGCCTGGCTGGAATCGGGAAGTACAGGAAACCTTACAGGCAGCCTGTTCTCATGAAATTCCTTGCTTAATATTTTTGCAGACCAAAAGGTTCAGATAGTTCAAGCAAGCAACTTTTGGATGCTTGTCAGAACCAAACCTCCAAGCCCTTGGAGGCTCGCCTGTCACCAAGTCCTAGAAGCAAAGAAACAAATCCCGATCTCAGGAGACAATATTTACTGGGACATAGTAATGATTCTTGGTTATATTTTACATAGATGTGGACAGAGCCAGAAGGACCAGATGTCCTGATGCTGAGGAAGTGGGGGACCAAACTGACTGTGTGATGCCATTAGTCTTCATTTCCTGAGGAAATGGTGGAAACTTGTGAGCAGTAAGCAGTCAAAATCTTTTTTGTATTTAAACTCTTCCCAAGAAAATGAAACCTGAGATTCCTTTGCATATCTTTAGGGCATACACATCTGGGACTAATTTAGTCAGCCAATGGATTGCACTGCTTCTCTATTCAAGCCCAATCGGCTGGCATGTTGGCTCCTCAATGAAGAAATTTGCCTGCTGCAGAGGTAACAAGGCTGGTGAGAGGCTAGAGGCTGCCACCATCTTGTCCCCAGCTTCACTCCATCCACACTGCTGAATTCAGCAATACCAAAGTAGCACACTGGGGGACAGGTGCTCTGTCACTACAGGTGCAGCTGTACCACTATTTACAAGAGAACGTACTTTAGAATAGCAGATTAGGCTGAAATTCCCGTAAGCAAAGTCTGAATGAGCCCTCCCCTGACATCTAGTGATAAGCTGTGGAAGAGGACTTCAGGAGCTGATCTCGTTTGCACGGGCACACCCACCCTGCATAGGTGCTCAGCATGATGGGATTGCTTACCCAAGTGATCACTTGTGGCTGGTATTGGATCCCCAGTCTCCTTGTTTTGGGGGCAGGAGTAATAAAGGGTTGTTATCCTTGTGTGAATCAAGGGCAGCAGAACTGTACTTGGCATAGCCTGATTGAGGGACTCACCCTCAACTAAATGGCCCTCACTAGGCAGGGGACATGGGTTCCAAAGCCCAGTAAGTTGAGGGACAGAGGCAGGTAGGCGGGCGAGCGACAGACAGACAGACAGACAGACAGACAGACAGACAGACAGACAGACAGACAGACAGACAGACAGACAAGTACTTGTGCTTTTTGGTGTGGGCTCTGCCTAAAGGCCCCAGATGCTATTTGACATTTCTGCTCTCCACTGTGTAATAACAGAGCTAATTTGGACTCAATTGAGAGTCTTGTTACACCCTGCAGAACTGAAATCACTGATACCTAGGTCTAAGCATTAGACCTGTTCTGGGACAGTTTCTCTGATGCAAGAGACTGCCCAGTGTGCACCAGAAGGGAGGCTCCCCACTAACAGCTGAAATCACTTAGAGCTGTGTTAAGTGGTGACACCTGAAGGCATCCAGGCAGATTGGTGAGTGGCCAGCAGGGCAGCCAGCAAGGAGGCACAGTGATCAGCCAGCAGGATGGCTGGCAGAGAGGATCAGAGTGCCCATCGGCTTGCAGGGTGGCCAGCAAAGAGAAGCAGAGCGCTGATTTGCTGGCAGGGCAGCCGGCAATGAGGTGCAGTAATCAGCTGGCAAAGAGAAGCAGAGTGCCAATCGGCCAGCAGGGTGGCTGGTGGGGAGGAGCAGAGTGCTGATTGGCCAGAAAGGCAGCTGGCGAAAAGGAGCAGCAAGTGAGTGCCTGGGCAGCAGAGCAAGTAAAGTACCTTCTTTCCCCCCCATTCCACCCATGGTAGGAGGTGAACTCTGCAGATGGACCTCTGGTCTCTTGATCTGCACTGACCAATGACAACAACTGTGAGTGGGGTGCAGAGAAGGGATAGGCACATTAAAGGGACTTTTGGTTGCTAGACTTAAGAACCTGACAGAAAAGGACATTGCCCAACCTTTTGGTCTTTTGCTCATGGTTTATGTTTATAAATCCTGTTTGTGGTATTTTCCCAAATTACTGCTGGGTTACTTCCCTCCTTTTATTAAAAGTTTCTTTTCTACACTCAGACTCTGTGCTTGCAGGAGGGGAAGTATTGCCTCTTAGAGGCACCCAGGGGGTGGTATGTAATTGTCCCAGATTACTAGGTGGGGGCTGGAGCTGTTTTTGTGTTGTATTGTTGAAGAGAAACCCCTAGATATTGAACCCAGACCTGGTTGCTGCCAATTCCAATGGGCAGAAGGGTTATACCCCCAAACAACTATTTGGAGTTGGTACTCTTCATCACCTTCTCATGTCCCCCTGGGAAGTGCAGTATCTAAGTTTTATTGTGTGAAGTGGCAGAGAGAGAGGAGGTTATGTTCCTGTGATCATTTCTGTCTGCACCATTGATTGCCCACAGTAAAACAGGTGAATATCTTCCAAAATGAGAAGACACATAATACCACCAGAATTCTACTGATCACCAGAGAATTCTTCACCCTCTTCCAACTACAAACAAACCTTCTCTGATGGGGTATAAAGCCCCCGCTAGCACTGGAAGAGTTATGGGTAGCTGGAGAGCTCAGTAAGAGCAATTGGTTGCACCTGATGGGTGGGGCAGGCCCAATTATAGATGAGTCCCAGCTGGGGAAAAACTGGGTGGCTATTATAAAGGAAGGACTTCAGGGCAGGAAGAAGTCTGATAGGAGAACAGGCCTTGAGTGCCTCTCCTGAGAAGAAGCTTTCAGTGAAGGGTCAGGCGGGACAAGGTGCAACCACTGGGTAGAGCAAGTTCCAGAAGTAAGCCCTGATAAAAGGGCAGGATCTGGACTTCCAGGGAGCCCTAGAAGGTGTTCAGTTGAGCAAGGGAAATTTAACAGGGATGAAAGGTCAAGCCCAAGGAAGACAGAAGTGGATTTAAGTTCATATGTTCAATTAGAATTTGTTGGGAAAGTTCCGGGAAGATCCCTGTGAGTCCTCCTGGTCCTGAAAGAAGGGTAAACCTAGAGAGGCTGTAGAATCTCAGGTAAATTGGGGGCCCAGAAGGGGCTGTGAGAAAAACAGAGAGATGTGAAGCTCCTAGATACAAAGGCTTAAGGATTTCTGAAAGCCCTGAGATGAGAGGGTGTAAGGACCACATCATGCAGAATTGGCGACTGAAGACCTGATGTAAGGACATTGGACTTTTGTTTGTGGGACTCTCATTTACCTGTGGGGTGGGGGGAATAAAAGTGACCTGGCCAGAGGGCTGAGTCAGAAGATGAGGCAGACTTCAGGGCTGGAGCGACTGTCAACAGGATGCACTAGATGAGGAGAGTCTGCTACATCATGCCCAGTCATGAGGGAGTGCACTAGCGGTGAGTCCACTTTTCTAAATCCTCTTTGTTTGCGGTTCCCTCAGCTATTGCCAAAGAGAACAAAGCTGACAAACCAGGGAATTTTAGTTTGGCAAAGATAAGCCCAGTCTGACCACACTCCGGGAACACACTACTGACTTTGAAAATAATTGTGCTAGGACCATGTGTGAGGTTTCTACCCTGCTCTGTACAGAGTATACATAGCCTATGTAGAATCCAGACTTTCCCCATTTCTGAGGTTGGTCTTTACTGGTAGCTGAAATAACAACTACCAAACAGAACCCCAAACCTTGCTGTTCTTAGGGTTATATGACCTGAGAACCCCTCGCTTTCTTGTCTCAAGAGATACCTTAGCCCCTCTTCTATCCTAGTTGGAGCTAACGAGATTTATCAGAAATAAATCAGGAGTAGTAATTACGAAGGGGAGAAGTCTATTTGCTTTTTATAGAAGAGATTCCAGTCTGGAGATGGTGACATTGCTTTGTCTGGCAAAGCTCTGGAGCAATTCCCTGTTCCGGTGTTCTCCACCTGCACTTGACAATAATAGACAATGACTCAGGACTGAAGGACTTTGTAACTTTGAGTCACTAGGGGAGATGGGCCCAGCCAGGAAGCAATATGCAGGATGTGTTAAAAGTACAAAGCCAATGTTGACAGGTGCTTTTTCAAGTGTGTGTGTGTGTGTAGCTAATTCAGTAAATCCTCCAGATAAGTCCTGGATACAATTTATGGGCACTGACTTACACCAGCTGAGGGTCTAGACTTGTGTTTATGAATCCATTTTACTAGGAACTCTTTTGAGCTGTATTAATTTGATTAGTACAGCTAATTATAAATGCAGACTGCAGGCCAAATACTGGTTCCATTGAAGTCAGTAGCAAAACTTCCAAATATTGCAAGGTTTGGAAATGGACAGTTAAGGCACAGGAACAACATTAACTCTGCCCTGAAATGACACCATGAAATATTCATTGTAGTGTTTGTGGTTTTAGATGAGATTAACTGATTTTTTTAAAGATGTTTTTTATTTCCCCCCTCATGGCCTCATTATAGGGCAAAGTTAAGGTGCCCTAACAGTGCATTTCGATATCTTAATAGTAGGGCTGTCAAGCGATTAAAAAAATTAATTGCGATTAATCGCACTGTTAATAATAGAATACCATTTATTTAAATACTTTTGGATGTTTTCTACATTTTCAAATATGTTGATTTCAATGAAACACAGAATACAAAGTGTACAGTGCTCACTTTATTTTTTATTACAAATATTTGTGCTGTAAAAAACAAAAGAAATAGTATTTTTCAATTCACCTAATACACGTACTGTAGTGCAATCTCTTTACCATGAAAGTTGAACTTACAAATGTAGAATTAGGTACAAAAAAACCCCTACATTCAAAAATAAAACAATGTAAAACTTCAGAGCCTACAAGTCCAATCAGTCCTACTTCTTGTTCAGCCAATCACTCAGACAAACAAATTTGTTTACATTTGCAGAAGATAATGCTGCCTGCTTCTTGTTTACAATGTCACCTGAAAGTGAGAACAGGCATTCTCAAGGCACTGTTGTAGCTAGGGTCACAAGATATTTACATGCCAGATGCACTAAAGATTCATACGTCCCTTCATGCTTCAACCACCATTCTAGGGGACATGCGTCCATGCTGATGATGGGTTCTGCTTGATAACCATCCAAAGCAGTGCGGACCGACACATATTCATTTTCATCATCATGAGTCAGATGCCACCAGCAGAAGGTTGATTTTCTTTTTTGGTGGTTTGGGTTCTGTAGTTTCTGCATCAGGGTGTTGTTCTTTTAAGACTTCTGAAAGCATGCTCCACACCTCATCCCTCTCAGATTTTGGAAGGCACTTCAGATTCTTAAATCTTTGGTCAAGTGCTGTAGCTATCTTTAGAAATTTCACATTGGTACCTTCTTTGCATTTTGTCAAATTTCCAGTGAAAGTGTTCTTAAAATGAACAACATGTGCTGGGTCATCATCTGAGACTGTTATAACATGAAATATATGGCAGAATGCAGGTAAAATAGAGCATGAAACATACAATTCTCCCCCAAGGAGTTCAGTTACAAATTTAATTAATGCATTATTTTGTTAACAAGCATCATCAGAATGGAAGCATGTGCTCTGGAATGATGGCCGAAGCATGAAAAGGCATCTGAATTTTTAGTGCATCTGGCACATAAATATCTTGCAACGCCAGCTATAACTGTGCCATGCAAATGCCTGTTCTCACTTTCAGGTGACATTGTAATTAAGAAGTGGGCAGCATTATCTCCCATAAATATAAACAAACTTGTTTGTCTGAGCTATTGGCTGAACAAGAAGTAGGACTGAGTGGACTTGTAGACTCTAAAGTTTTACACTGGTTTGTTTTTGAGTGCAGTTATGTAACAAAATAACCTACATTTGTAAGTTGCACTTTCATGATGAAGAGGTTGCACTACAGTACTTGTATGAGGTGAATTGAAAAATACTATTTCTTTTATCATTTTTACAGTGCAAATATTTGTAATAAAAATAATATAAAGTGAGCACTGTACACTTTGTATTCTGTGTTGTAATTGAAATAGATATATTTGAAAATGTAGAAAATCATCTCAAATATTTAATAAATTTTAGTTGGTATTCTATTGTTTAACAGTGCGATTAATTGTGATTATTTTTTAATTATGATTAATTTTTTTGACTTAATCGTGTGAGTTAACTGAGATTAATCGACAGCCCTACTTAATATATTTTTATTTCTTTTTAGTTTAACCTTAACTCTGAAATTCCTGGGCGATAATTACAACCTCCTTTTTTACTTTATATCACTAATACATACTCCTGCCTTTAATTTCAGTGTAATGTTTTTGTCTGTAATGGGAACAACTGACAGCATGTTTTGGAAGTCTAATAATAATAATAATAATGAATACATTTCCTTACTGAATGAAAACAGAAGTTCTTCTAAGCATTTAGAAATTAAGAGCTCGATTCTGTTTTCTGTTTTCAGTTACGCTAATGTAAATCAGGAATAACTCTATTGGGATCAGTAAAGTTACATCTGTGTGAAGTTGATGAGAGAGGAGAATTAAAAGGAAGTGGAAAAAGTACTCTATCAAGAAAAGTAATTAACAGGAGTGTGAAAGGTAGAGCGAACTCTGGGGTGCTTTACATTCAGATGTCCCTAAATTTGCTTCTGTCTGGTTCCCATCCTCTACCATGTCATCTATGTAAGTTGCATCATACATTTGGTAACCATTATAATGAGGACTTTCCAAAAGATAGGAAAATACCGTGGGTCCTTTAAGATTCCTTTGTTGAATGTGTATTTTCTGCTACTGTGTGTGTGTGTGGTTTTGTTTTTTGTATAAAAGAGAATAGTATACAAAAGGGTTAGGTTCTGGTTTGATCCGAGTTTGGGGCAAAGTTTTAGGATCAAGTCTGATTTTTATTTGGACCTGACACAAAACTCTGGTTCCAAACACCCATGATGTTAGCAATTTAAGGCCCACTCTAACTTTATCTGAACCACTTTAGCTTTCCTTAAATTCAATCTTTGAACAGTCCAGTGACTTTTCAGGCTATCCCCACTTCCTGAAACCAGAGAAGCTGTGGGAGGGGCTTTATGTAGTAATGAGGCAAGAATTCAGACTTAATCCTCTAGATGTAGAGGGGCAGGAGATGCCCTTCCAAGTTGTTTGAGACAGAACCCAATCTCTCTGCAATATTTACACTAATTGCTCATAACTAGCATACCAGAAACCAGGATCAACGCTTTGCTTATAGGATCAACATGTTTATATTTTGTTTCATGGCAGCAGGAGAAAACGGCTAAGCACAGACTGCCTAAGCTGCTTCATGTCCTATCTGCTCACTGCCAAATACTGTGTGCCCTTCTCAGAACAACCCAAAGGGGAAACCCCCTTTTCCACTCTCTCAGAAGTTCCTTTGAAACTTTGGTTGGTCACTGGTGATCTTGCCTGTAGCTCTCAGCAGTGCAGGAACAGCAGCACTCTGTGGCTCTAATCAGCAGAACTACAGCACGTGCCTCTGGGGATGGCAAGCATGAGATGGGACATAGTGAAGAGAAGGGATAATGGTATTAGGGGAAGGGGCTGTTGGGATTGCTTCCATTTTGCCTCAGAAGATAAGAGATAAGGGAGTTTGCAGCATTTCTCAGTTCCGCATTCTCCCTCACCAGAGCAAATTGTGGCTAAACCCCTAGACTGAGTCTCATGAGATCTAAGTTCACTTCCCAGCTCTGTCTCAGACTTTGTGTGACCCTGGGCAAGTCTCTTAATCTCTGGGCCTCCATTCTTCATCGTAAAATGGGGGTAACAATACTTTTTCTCCCACCCTCTTGTCTATTTATACTGCAAGTGCTTCAGGTCAGACTGTCTCTTACTATATATGTGTACAGTGCCCAGCAATCAGTAGCTATACAATAAGACTCCAGGAATGTCACCGTGCACCACTCTGAAGCCTCGATGTCTGAGTTAGAGTGAAATGATAGAAGCAGCTACAAGCATGTCTGTGAGCTCTTTGCTCAGAATATCTTCAGGTTGAATTATCACTGGGTTTTGAGGTCTGTAACCATCCAATTTTTAAGTTCTCCACCATTTTGACTTTATGAATTACACCAGTGCAGTGCACAGCTACAGCAAGGCATGTGTCTTTGCCATGCCTAGACCATTGTGAGATCAGAGGTAACTGGATCAATCCCCACCCTTACCCTATACCTAACTTGCATACAATCACTTCATTCACAACAGCATAGATGGTAGATTACTTGGTCCAACAGCCACCTGCACAAATCAATACAAATCTCCCAGCACAGCCCTCCCAGACAAACATCAACACAAGGAGCATACACAATAACGCTGAATATGCACAGCCCTTCATGGCAGCATGCACCACTCATTTGCCACGCACAGAAGTCAACACCACCAGCACACTCATACACAGTAACCTCAAATATTGCTCTGAAGCCTAGAATGTCTGAGTCAGTCTGAAGTTATGGAGACATATACAAGCATGGCAACATGGGATGGATCACTTGATGATTACCTGTTCTGTTAATTCCCTCTGGGGCACCTGCCATTGGCCACTGTTGGAAGACAGGATACTGGACCAGACAGGGGCGGCTCTAGGCACCAGCAAAGCAAGCAGCTGCTTGGGGCAGCCCATTTGCAGAGGCGGCAGCTGGCAGGGATCCAGCCTGGGAGCTGAGAACCAACAGGGGGCCCTGGGAGCTGTAGTTCCTTGGTTAGCTCCCTGCCTATAGAGCCAGCCCTGGAGCAGGGAAAGAATTACATTTCCCAGCATTCCCTTGGCCACTATCAACAGGAAAGGGAGGGGGAGGGATTATGGTAGCTGAAACCTCATGCTGCAGCTTGCTGTGACCGGAGAGCTCACTGCTAGAGCGAGGTGGCACTGTGAATGGGAAACAAGTGTGCCCAAGGAGTAGAAGGCTTTGCCCCAGATATCCCCTTCAGAAGACATCCCCAGACTGGATTAGGGATACTGGTGTGACCTCATTTTGCAGCCCCCAAAGAAGGAATTGGGTGGACTAAATGGACAGTGCCCCTCTCTATCTGAAGCCTAGCAAGGGAGGTATGTGGATCCCACTAGAATTTAAAATGAAAAGAAGGGGAGGGGACACTCTGGACCTGGACAGCTTTAGATACAGTACCAGGCACGTAGGAGGATTTCCACTTCTGAGCCATGGAAGCAGAAACTGACTTTTCCTTTCCAGATTTAGCTAATATTCAGAAAGGGAATCTAGCACCTGCCTTCCAGATTTGAACATCTCAAAATTCAGGAGTGCTCAAGCTCAATTTGGGCAGCTGTTACTTCATTTCTCCCAAATCAAATATACTGATCCACTGTACCTTGCTGTAGAAAAAGTAGGATAAAATTGAGTAAGAAATGCTTCCCAGTGGTTTTTAGGACTGGAATTGCTATTTTCAACAGCGTTGACAACAAGGAAGACAGTGATATTGCATTGGCAAATTCCCCACAGAAACAGAGTGGAACAAAAGAATAATAAAGGCACCTCAACTTTTCCTCATTTATGGAGGACAGTCTTATAATATGCATCCAGATATCCTCCAATCACACAAGCTGAAAATTGTTCTGCTTTACTGCAGTTCTGTAACCATATGGGAACCAATACTGTCTGTGTTCTGTGCACATCCAAAATTCCTGCTGAATGACCCGCCCTGGGAACAAGTTATCAGTGACCCAGGGCTGGGGTGGAAGGAGGGTGCAGGTGTGTGGGGGGGAGAGCCCAGGGGCTGGGGCGGCAGGGTGTGTGTGTGGGAGTGGGGGAGCACTTGTGGGGGGGCAGGGGGGAGCCCAGAGCTGGGGCAGCACAGGGTGTGTGGGGGAGAGCCCAGGGCTGGGATGGGATGGTGAGCCCAGGGCTGGGACGGCATGGGGGTGCGGGTCAGGGGAGTCCCACAGCTGGGGTGGCAGGGGGTGCAGGTGGCGGGGGGAGAGCCCAGGACTGGGGCAGCAGGGCAGTGTGGGGGAGAGCCCAGGGCTGGGGTGGGGGCAGCCACAATTTTTTTTGCTTGGGGAGGCAAAAAACCTAGAGCTGGCCCTGGGGCCAGATGGACCTTTGGTCTGACCCAGTATGGCCGTTCTTATGTTTTTATTTCAGGCTTTCTTTTATACACACTTGACTTTACAAATTACAGCTGTGTGACAGCATGGGCTTTCAGCTACTCATTCTACTAATGATTGAGTTATGCGGGTCATTTTAACTAGGGATTTTTTTTCTTGTTAGATTTCTTCATTGAGCAAAGGGAATGATTCAGGTATGGAGTAAGGATCATTCTATCAGTTAATGTCAAAAACTTATAGGGCTTGATTCCCCTCTCATACTGTGTAAAATACAAGTAACTTCATAGAAGGTCAGGGTTGGAAGGGACCTCAGTAGGTCATCTAGTCTAACCCCCTGCTCAAAGCACGACTAATCCCCAGACAGATTTTTGCCCTGGATCCCTAAATGGCTCCCTCAAGGATTGAACTCATAACCCTGGATTTAGCGGGCCAATGCTCAAAACACCAAGCTATCCCTCATTGAGCTGTGTGAAGTTGTATTAGTTTAAACCCACAGTTATACCAGAATCAGGCCTGCAGCATACTGTGCTTCCCTTTCATCTGCACATCTCAAAGGACGCTGCAAGGGTGGGTGAGCATTCTCATTCGGGTTCTACCAATGGGGCAATCAAAAAACAAATGACTGAGTGACTTGTCCAGGTTTACACAGCAGCATAGTGACAGCTGGTACAAGAATACAGATCCCCTGATGCCCAAGCCCCTGCAAAATAAGGGTCTGATACAAAGAATGGCTGGCGAGACAATAAATCAGATTCAATGGTGTACCTTGACTGCTTTGTCTCACTCCAGTGACATGAAGCAGGTAGAAACCAGATAAGCTGGATTTACAACTACTGTGTACCTCTGGAGCAGCAGAGGGTACCAGTGCTTCCAGCAGTAAAACTTCATTGCATGACCCAATCGTACGAGGCGGGTCAGCATTCCAAAAACAAGTACCCCAATCACATGATCAGGGTCACTATCCCCCCACATCAGTGTTCATTAGACCTTGCCAGTGTTGCCTCCCAGTAAATAAGCACTGACCCAACCACTTTGCCCCAAACTTAAATTTTTGAGGTTCAAAAAAGTTCAATTAACTCTTTTGTTTGCTTTTAATTTTCGCATGTCGTTGAACTTCCTGGTTTCTGGCCGAACTGAAAGCGGAAAAGCTGAACTAGCACAAGAGAGGCTTCTCTTGTGTTACTCCCAAAACCAGGAAGAACCAGAAATCTCATGAGAAAATCAACTGTCATGAGATTTCCAGCCCATTTTTCAAGCTAAGGAGATTTGGACAAATTGAAATAAGTATCTGAACTTTGGGCTGCTTATCTGAACTGTGAACTACCTTTGGGACCTCCCTCTGACTAGCTTTGGTATGAAAACCCTTCTGCACTCAGTGAGTGTCCAGAGGCTGATAGACTCTGTCATCTAATATTGGTAGGGTTCAAGTGTAAGCAGAAACAAAGTTCACAGATACAAAGTGAATGTTGTTCATGAAAAATACTGAATAAAAATGAAACTTCAGCACATCAACTGATTTCAGTGTGATCAACACAAAGGTCACCATGGCCACCTGGGAAATGCTTGAGCTGTACTTTGGAGGGTGACGTAAGGCCAGCTACAGAAGTACTTTGATTTGTACTCTGACATACCTGAGGCTAAAGCACATCTGTGAGCCAAGAGACAGAAACTGGAAACAGAAATCTGCATTGTCTTGATCTTCTTACAGGAAACAAGTACTTTTCCTTAAGACTTGCAGGACTTTTATTATATTATTATATTAATAATGGTGCTAAAGTGCAGTTCTACTCTGAAAAGTGGTTTTTGTATAAATAGCTCTGGCATACTCTACAGATCTGCTCCCTTGGTGTATTTAGAGTCAGATCTGCTGATTTTAGTAACAAAAAAGGTTTTACTGCATTTTATGCCATTTAGCAGTGCTTAATTTGTGCCAGAGCTGAGCTCCAGTATCTCTGGGTTTGGCAGTTCATAGTCCCAGTATCTCTGGGCTTGGCAGTTCATAGCCTCAGTATCTCTGGGCTTGCTGCATCAGTTATAAATGTAAAAAAAATTGCTTGCGCCCCACCACCTGTTTCATTATAAATTAAGCACTGCCTGTTAGCTTTGCAGCAGTAACACAGCTGAGAGTGAGGAAGCTGAATTCTGTTTTTTTTCCCCATGCATCACCAGATTTGTTAACTAAACCAAAACGTTCAGAAGTGATGGCTAATTTTGAGTGATTTGTGACCTTGAAACAACTTAAGCTGATTTTGGGTGTTGCCTTGAGAAACCTTAAGTGTCTCAAAGTGGCACCCAAAACCAGGGGCCATTTTTTAAAATGCTACCCTCAGCTTCAGGCAGTTGCATCTGTCAAAGCCCACTGATGGCAATAGGGTTGCAAAGGTACCACTGAGGGCATCATCTGAAGGTGATGGGGCTGTACAGGTGTCACTATGGGCCTAATCTGGCTGCAGAACCTTGGATGCTGGTGGTGACATATGAGAGAGAAAGAACAGCTTGATTCTTGGATCCTAGGCTGAGTTTTGGGGTGGGGGGACCTTTACAGTTGTAAAGTAAGCACATTGGATTTGGAATTCACTGAGAAAATGAATGTGGCACCTCAAAGTCCCTGTCCCCCCACCCCTGCCAGTGTGACTCTTCTGAGCAGTACTACACTCAAACTTTTTTTGAGCTTTGCATTTCAAGTGTTCACATCCAACAGAATCACACTGATTACAGGGAGATGGACTGCTGCTCAGGGACCTCTACAATGTAGCACATTAGGCCCCATCTACTGTGCAAAGTCTGTCAGTCAAAGGATCATGTTATAATACAACAGCATCCTGACTGTTACGACACGAAATGTCCTCATGAATGGACACAGTATAGTTTGAGACCTCACTACAGTGCAGTCACTGCTATGAAACAAGACCTCAGAATAGCACTGCCTCTGCTATGAAATCTTTGCTAAGAGGTGGGCAGAGACCATCACATGTTGGGGCAGGATTTTAAAGTGTCTGGATTAGTGAGTCTATTGAACTTTAAATGATACTCTTGGACCTCTCTCTGTCTGTCATTTAAATGGGCTGATGGGGAATATTTCAAGTCTTATATTCAAGTTTGGTAGGATGGGTACCAGAGACTGACTTGAAGTAAAATCTCAAAGCTAGCACCCCCAAATTAAGGAAACTCAAATCCAGATTCAGGTGCCCTATTCTGCTGTAAGGAATAGGTGTAACCATATTATTAGTATTACAATAGGACCTATAGGTCCCAATCAAGGTCAGTGCCCCATTGTGCTAGGCACTGTTTAAACAGAATGAGACAATTTCTACCCCCAAAACATTTGCACTCAAAAATAGAAAAGACAAAGGAATGAAGTGACTTACCTAAAGTTATACAGAGGGCCCTTCATTTTCGGTTTTTATTTTATTTAATTTTTTCTCAGGAATTTCTTGGTGTTTATTACTACAACAACAAAAACAGATGAAAATCGGTGGAAAAAACGATTAATTTTTCTGGGTAAATATTGAGGTTTATTTTGGTGGATGGAAGGATGGGGGGGAAAGTATTCAGTAGATTAATGCTTTGATAAAGTGAAATTCAATGTGGTTTGCTGCAGAACTAAAACAGAACTCAAAACACAATGCCCCCTCTGAGTTTAAGAAAACAATCTCTTTCTAATCCCCAAATACAATTTTTCATTTTAATAAACAGTTTACTGCTGGAGACTTAGAACTCTTAGCCTATAAATGTTTACATTTAATCATTGGGCCACCCCATTTGCTGCGCATACACTCAGCTTCATCCTTTTCTCCTGTTCATTTTTTTAAAACTTGCGAATACTTCCTTGTGTTCAGAAATGTATTCTGACACAGATTTTCGTTTTCTTCCCATTTTAGTGTCAGATCTTTAAGCCGTTATCTGCGAACAGCTTGAAATGTGTACGTGGTGGGCATGAGCTTCATTAGTATGTTCAGATGCGCATGCACTTCAGAGCATGTGTGTGTGTGTGTGTATCTTTTAGACTAATACATAGCATCACTTCAACAGGCAGCTTTGCATATTCACACAGACTAATGTATTATCATAATACATATATCGCCTGCAATGTATTGTATTTTCCTAATAAAACAAGTTACTTTTATATACTTTTATATACTTGAATTATACAAAAGTAGGGTGAAAATAGAAAAAAAACCAAATACTTTTTGTAAAAACCCGGGATTTCTTTGAGGTAAAATCTGTTTAAATTGAAGGGGCTTAGTTATGCAGCAGGACCTCTATAGAGTGGGGACTAGACCCTTGGTGCCCTGGATCCTAGTCCTTGCCCTATCCACTAGACCATGCTGCTTCTACAAGTGAAGTTAGTAAGAGTCACTGCTATGCTGTGGGTGGGAGAATAGGCCCTTAGATATGAATTCCATAGCTATATCTAGATGTACAATAGGTTAAACGAACCCCTTGCCCAGATCCAAATGTCTCCCTCTTCAAACTTGCAAACAATGCAGATTCCAATTTGGATCCCAACTGAGCAGCTCAGCCCTAGTGGAAACTCTTCAATAGTGTTTGACCTGAGGCCCCAGATGCCTTAGCAAGGTGGTAGCTGTTGACAATATGTCCAGAAATGGCGTTTTTAATTAAAAACGTTGGTCCTGAATACAGGTGTCCGTTTTTCCAGGGGAGACACTGGTCCAAATGAAATGGCTGAGAACACTTCTGCACTCAGCACAAGGGGAGAAGCTGGAGTTCACACAAGTGAAAATGCACAAAAAGCATGCATGATCCAAGTGATCTGCATGCTTTCCCCCAGCACATTCTGCTTCCACCCAGCTAATCTCCTCACAACATTGCATGGCAATAAAAGTGATAAATGCTGATGTGATGAGGTCACTGGTTCCCTGTACAGCAGCAAGAACTTACAGAAAAGAACAATTATTGTGATTAGAGGAAAGATAACAGATTAATCAGCAATTCATTCACCAGTCACTCAAACTGGGAAGGTGACCTCATCCTTTATAAAGTGAGGGGCAGTGCTGCTGGCATTAGCTCCAGTGGGAAGGGGGAAAGTTTTCCCAAAGGAGGGTTAGCCAGGAAACTAGTCTGCCTTCAAGTGCTGAGAGCATAGTAGTATCTGAACATTGTGTCAGGGGGTGCTCTCTAATCAGGCTGGCAGCATATGGTTTGCCTACTCTCCTACTATAGGATTCTTGAGTCACTGACCTAGGAGGATCCTCATTGCTGCTGTAAATTGACTCTGAATGCACCTTTACCTGTCAGTTTTGCCTTTCCAGTTTCAGATGTGACCAGTGTCCACTGCCATATCTGTTACTTCCTCCTCCACCCATGGAAAAATTCATCTGTGGTTGTGCAACTAGAAGGCTGGATCATGCCAGCCCTCGTAGAATGCACAGCAGGTCGTTGCACTCCAGCATGAGCACCAGTAAGATAAAGCAGAAGGCACAGTCTTTTGCACGGGGTGGACAAAAGTCTCAGACCCCTGTGCACCTGCTCCTTGACTCACAAGTGCACACTGCACAGGGTGAAAAAGGAGCAAGAGAATGGGTGTTTCTGAGGAGAAATGGGCTTACTTGTTAGCATCAGGCGTATAAGGCAGCTTGCTCCATAGCCTGACTCCTGCTATAACGCCAGGGCTAACTTGGCGGCAGTGCAGCAGTGCTCTCATTAATGTAAAACTGAGTTCCCCTCTACTCCTGGTCTGACTCATCACTTTTTACTTGTGTTTATGCACCCGCACTTCCCAGAAAGAGGATCTGAGAACAGGAGGAAGGCTCAGCCTAGCAGGGGGTCTATTCCCCACCAAATGCCCAGACAAAATGCTTCTTACATGGTGGAGAAGCTAACAGAGGACCTGTGAGCTTGACTTAGGGAAGAAAGCCCTTTCCCCATCCCCTATAGACCTAGTCCTTGTTACGTATACTCTAGAGTTTTTACTATGCAGTAGGTGACGATATGAACTGAGTACAATTGAACTGTTTGCAGCTATCTTGTCACCTACAGTGGCTAAAGTAATGGAAATGTTGTAATAAGCAGTTGTGACGGTAGGTGACAGCTGACAAGGGGAGAGAAGCAAGGTGTGAGAGGCGGGTACTAGCAAAAGCTGAGGTGGTGAGATTTTTTTTTTCAAAAGCTGCAAGAAAAGGTGTGGTTTGAACTACCTTCAGAAATGGGCTAGCTGCTCGTAAGGAAGTAAGCGCAGCATTCCAGAAAGATGGAGTGGTGGTAGCAAAGGATTGACCCCCAGCACAGGAGGAGCAAGCGAGACCCAACCAAGAGAGAGAGTGAAAGACGCTACATGGGTGTAAGAAGTTACAAGATCAGAGGTAAATGGGGATGTGGCCATGAAAGGCCTTGGATGTGCGCAAAGGAGTGGAATTCGTTCAGGATGGGGAGGTAATGGGATCAGAGTATTCCTTTGAAAGGTTACTTATCACATAACCCAGGCCTGCAATTCCTAGAGCAATGTTTCCCAACCAGTGTGCTGCAGCAGTGCACACTCGTGTGCCCAAACAGCTGTGCCAGAGAATTTTTTGAAAAATTTATAAGGAGGGGGGAGTCTCCTTCTGATTGGCCATCTGCCTCACTATTCTGCCTCCTCTGGGGCGGAGCAACCAATCAGAGCCCAACCTCCCTCTCTTCCATCCTGTGTGGGCAAAGGGTCTGCTCCTCTGCCCCTCCCCTTCCCTTCTGCAATCACCAGCAGAAGGTGGGGGGAAGAGCTGCTGGAGCTTGAGGTATGAGGAAAGGTTGAGAACCACTGTGCTAGAGACTCACCGGATCTAATGGTGGTTACAGATGGCCCAACTGAATGGAATGTGGGCAGGAATAGCACAGAGACCAGCAGGGAAGCTCAGTATTAAGACACAGAGGTGGAACACAAAAGGAATAGCCACACAAGATCAGAGCAGGTGTCCATCCAGTCCAATATCCTGGCTCTGACAGTGGCCAGGACCAGCTCCTTCAGAAGAAGGTGAGAAAAATTATATTATTATTATTAAAAAAAATTATATTAACTTGCTAGTTTCTTCCTGATCCATAGCTGGCATGTTTATTGAAGCTTTAGGGTTTCTATCCCTTATGAGTGTAGCAGATTGTATTCAGTCTAATGTAACTCTCATATTATCCATATAAACATCTAATCCTTTATTAATCCCGTTTGTGTACTTAGCTTTAAAGATATCATGTGTCAGTGAGTTCCACAGGTTAATTATGAGCTGTGTAAGCAAGTATTTCCTTTTACCAGCTCTAAATTTCTTTCATTTTCATTGTGTGTCCCCTTATTCTCTAATGAGAGAGGGTGAATGGGAACACCCAATTTACCTTCTTTGTACAGTTGTGTTATATGTACATTGGGTCAGATCCTAAGCTGCTGTAAATCACTGCAGTATTTTCAGCCCCAAGGCCCCTCAAAATAATGAGATTGGCTTAAATATCAAAAGCTTAAAAATAATAAATTTTGAGTTCTTTTTATTTTCCTTTTGGTTTGGGGTGTGTTCGGATCACAGTTTTAGATATGTTTTTTTTCTCCACAAGCATGAGGGATACAAATTTACTTAAACAGAAGCTGAGAGTCTCACATAATCACAGAATTCTAGGAGTTGGACTTTAAGAAAAAAACCAAATATTATGTGACTTACAATATGGTCTCGTTATTACTTAATCCTGCCTTGAGTGCCAGGGCCTGGACTAGATGACCTCTTGAGGTCCCTTCCAGTCCTACACTTCTAGGATTCTATCACGAGAGTTGGCCACACTGTCACTGAGTTAAACGTGTCACTTTATGGTAATCAGACAAACAGGAAATTCACTGACAGAGGGAAGTTTTAAAACAGTTTTATTTTAAAAAGGTGTTTAAATAAAGTTTGCCTGCATTATGCACTCTAAGGTATCTGCTACATTCATTTGCTGAAATAGCATGACGACAAGTGAGACAAGATTCACCCTAATATGGTTCTGGCTGTTGAGATTTGTCTATAGAAATAAGTTTGGGAATCTGGACTGATGTGTACGGATGAGTGCAGGAAGAGGACTCTTCCACACAGGAAGGGTATTTTTATAAACAGGAAGTGTAGTCTCCTTCCAGATTTACTTCTGTATCAAGTCTTATTTTAGGTGGAACTGTGTGATTAAGGAGAAGAAAACAAGCAACTCATTGACAGGATGGCAGAGCAAATTAGCACATGATGAAAAACACGTATCTGGCTTGATTCTAATCTCATTTACATCCATTTCAAATGGGGAGAAATTCCAGACTTCAGTGGAATTACTCCTAATTTAACTTGTGTAACTGATGCATCTGAAGAAGTGAGGGTTTTTTAACCCACGAAAGCTTATGCCCAAATAAATCTGTTAGCCTTTAAGGTGCCACCGGACTCTTGGTTGTTTTTGTGGATACAGACTAACACGGCTACCCCCTGTTACTTGAGATCAGAATCTCACTCATACTGTTTTAGTGAAATGCACACAAATAAAAAAAGCACTGACTTCAGTGAGACGACTACTGTGATTCTAGTTTAACATGCATGTAAGGATTTGCAAGATTAGGGCCAAAGACATCAGTCCCTGATCACTTTGCTGGTATGTCATGTCCCATTCCCTCACCTTCCTATTTTGTCATTCTCTTTATAGATTGCACTCTGTTTGGGAGACTGAGTGTGGCTTACTCTAGTTTTTGAAAAGTGCCTAGCACATTTTGATACTACAAGGTACATAAATATATAAAGGATTATATATTAAGTATACTAAATTAATTCAGATTATGATATTTTGCTTTCCTTTGGTAAAGGGGCAGCTACTAAAAAGGTTACTTCTTCACTGAGGGCAGTTCAATTAAAAACTGTATGCAAAAGGTGCCACTACTAAACGGAGGTGGTTAGTGATGGCAGATTGCAAATGAAAATATATGGTAGTTTTTAAGCAATTATTAGAGAGCGGCCTGTATCAAAACATTGGATACAGACCTGAAATTGATTGGGCCCATTTTTGTAAATGACTGTAGTACAAACCAGAAGACTAGCTCTGAAACCCTCCCTCCCCAGGGATTTTAAAGATGTTCAGATACAATTCCAAATCAGGATTTCTCAATACAGGCCAATTTCTAATATTAACAAGTAAATGTGTTTCATACATGACGTAGTAATACTCAGTAATGTAAAAGTTGTGTTTATTTGTTGGTGCATAGGCACATGCTTGTGCACAGACAGTTGCCACACACATGCATTTACAGTCTGATCTTGTCAGAAATGCACCAGAAATATTTTTTCTAAACAAAAATAAATGTGAAGGAGTGACCATTTCTCCACTGGAACATGTATTTCTGGTAAACCAAAACTAATGGAATCCAGCTGTTACTGGAATCAGAAACAGCTCTGAAATCATGCAATTATTACAATCCGTTCATCAAGCCATTGTTTAGAGGCAATGGTCTGCTCTCCCTCATCAGTGTACACCTCCATCCTCATCCACCGTCCAGTTTTGAGGGGATATATGGATTGAGCTCTGTTAAGCTGCCAGGGCTACAGCCAGGCAGTTCTTCTAAACCAGTTGCAAGTTTCAGCCTGTCCCATTAGAGCAGTTTTGTGTGTGTGTTTGTCTATGACAATAATTTAATCTTATTCTTGGAAAAAGCACAAATTTCTCAAATATTTCTGGTTTCTTGGAATTTAGGATGTTTTACTGGGACTCGGTCCGATTAAAATGCAAAGTTAGCCTTGCTGCAGTCAGAATTAAATGCAAAACATATCTCTTCAGTTTAGTCCTCGTGTAATAACCCCTTCTAACATCTTCACATTTATATATTAGAAAGTAGTCCCAGCACTGGGCCAGCTCCTCAGCTGCTATAGATCAGTGAAGTTGATGGAGTTTATACTTGTTGAAAATCTGGCCCAGTAACTTCCTCTTACCACCAGGAGTGTAAGAGAGATTTGGGGGTTTACCCTTGTGGAAGGTGTCCAAGTTCCATGCTAGTGGGCAACCCTGTAAACACCTACGTAGTTCACTGAATTTTCATTCCTTATTTAAACAATTAGCCTCATGGTGCTTAACCTATAAACAAAAATTGGGCCAAATTCTATGGTGAATTATACCTGTGCAACCCATGGCTGTCTGCTCATAATACATGTGCCATATTCTGATCTCGGTTACATCAGGGTGGAGCTAGAGTTGCTCTGCTACTTCAGCATAAAACCAGAGTAAAATATGGTCTGGGGGTGGGAGGGGGAATAAGAGCTCATGGAGGTGTACCTCTAGCTCAATGGTAGAGAGGCCTGGCAGCAGATCCTGTCCGAGTGAATTTTTATAGGTTCATTTAAGTCAATAGAACTATGGCAGTTGGTACCATGTGAGAAACTATGTCCTGAGGATCTATGTCTTTTGATACTAAACTCCTGGCTGAGGGGATCACTACCTCAGCGCACACAGGTGTAACAGACTGGGAGATGCATATTCTGTCCTGTGTTACTGCTCACAAACCTAAGGGCTTGTTGCACTCCACAAATATTCAAACCTACGGTCTGAAATCCAAAGACAGGGAATAACGTGATCACTACTGTACAACGCTGAGGAACTTTAAGTGTGAATAAGGCTGAGCGCCACATGGACAGTGAAAACAATCATAGCCATCATTGGTAACCTCCATTTACTTTGAGACATTCATTCAACCGTGTCATTAAATACTTTATGCATTTTGAAATGTACAACAAGCACGTCACCCACTACCACTCAGAATGTGGTGGGAGGGAATAGCAGGGTGGGCACATTCACACCAAGCTGCAGGAGGTGGAAAAGGTAGCTGTGTTGTGCAAAGGCGATGGCTCTTGGTAGTGGTCCCGGCCCAGTGTGCTAAGGCTCCACACCGCTATTCTATGCTGCTCTTGAGAAGAGGTTGGCAGCTCAGCCTGCTATTGGTCCCTCTCAGAAGTAGCCCCCACATCTTCTCACCTCCTCTGCAGCCCCAACAACCACCTGGCCTGTTCTGCGCCTTTCAAACAGACAGCGGGCTTGGGACTCTACTTCACCAGAAGCTTTTGTATTTATCTGTGCCACTCTTGATAGCTGGAAAGAGGCCTATCAACACTGCAGAGTGAGAATCTGAACACAGGTGCTGTGACTCTCGGGGGTGAGAGAGACAGGCACCAAGTCTGAGCAGACCTTGGAGCAGCTTGGGATGCAGGGAGCCAAACTGGCTGTGTGACAAGGAGGCTGTAACATACCACTGTTTCACTAGCCATAAGTGGTGGTGTAGCTGTGTCAGTCCCAAGATATTGGAGATAAGGTGGGTGAGGTAATACCTTTCATTGGACCAACTTCTGTAATAAAAGATGTTCCCTCACCTACCTTGTCTCTCTAGCAATAAGTGATGTGTCATGCAGGCACAGCTGTAGGAAAAAGAAGTTTATGAAGCATGCTGACAGGCCAATGTTACTTGCTGAGGTTCTAATGTTTGAGTAGTAGCAGCCTGGTCGCACAGTCCATTTCTGGGCTCCCTGATGGCACACCAGACTAGATCCCTCCTAAAACCTAATAATCTTCCTCCAGTTCCATTCCTTATACAGCTCCTCCCTGGAACAGCCCCCAGGCCTGTGTCTGCTCAACCATAGCTTTAGAGTCAATGCCTAGGAGTTGCATTCTTTTATCTGTCTAAATTTCTTGTTCACTGGTAATTCTGACCTGTCTTTTCCTGCTCTTAGTTAGAACAGTGCAAATGAGGAGTAGTACTAGTGATAACATCTGTTTAAATCATAAACCAGAGGTCTAGCATGTATTTTCCCTCTATTTTTAAAGTGGCTTTATAATGCTGCTGAAAAGCTCCAGCTTAGTTATAAGGGTTGGGTTTTTTTGTTTTGTTTAACTAAATTGGAGTAACACACCAAGGCTCCAGCTAGAACTGGTGCTTCATTGTGTTGAAGAAGAAATGGTCCGTGACCCATAGACCCTTACACTTTAATGTAAGAAACAAAGTCCTCTAGAACAGGTTCAGAGTGAGGAGTGCAAGGGTGAACTTCCACACATTCCCTCCCCTGACCCCAGGATCAATCTGTAGAGATGAGATGATATGTCAATCTCCATGGTCCATTGAGTACCTGGTTTCTCTGCTCTGAAGACCAGCCAGGGTGCCAGTTAGTGCTAAGAGTGGTAATAGTTTTGGTGGTGTGGACATCTGTCCACTGGAAACTGAACTGAAGCCACCAAATTCATTTTGCAAAGCTCACCAAAATGCCTAAAAAAACAAAATAGGCAATACCAACCACAAAGGGAGTAGCAGGTTCTTAGCACTTATTATTAGCTGAGGAAGTGCTGGGATTAATTGCTCATGCAAAAACAGCTGTAAAGGATGGAAGTGTTTGATCAAAGTGGGTTTTTGTTGTTGCAAGTGGATCATTTCGCTGATCAACAAGACCCAGTGTAGGGCACAAGAGCTTCAAAAGGAGACTAATGACTCAAAGGCCTGAACCAAGGACATCACCAGAGCTAATCAAGTAGGAAACCCAGAGCAAGGTGGAAATGAGTCCTTCAGTGCAAGTTTTTCCATGGCTTTCATTTCCTAATGCCATACTTTTGAGGTAATAAAACTTACAATAATGGAAAAATAAATAGTGGGACAATGGGAAACGTTGCTCTGTGGGACTGGCCTACGTGTGGCCAGGCTGCACCTCACTTCTGTGCTGGTGTGCAAGGGAAACAGAGGGCACAAGAAACCTCTCCCTTTTGTACTCCACACTGTGCTTGGGCAAAATTGCACCCCCTGTGCTTCCACTCATGTAGTTTCAGCTCCATGCTATTGCCTGGCAGTTGCTCAGCACCACAAAGGGGGCAGATTGGAGGCCATGGCTGGCCAGATGCATGCGGATAGCATGCTGCACCCCTGATGGGGTGTAACAATAGGCACATTTCCCTCTGTGTGCCTGTGAGCTCCTGAGGCACAAGGCCTCCCTGGGCCCTTCTGCACCTGCTCAGGGCTATGGCTAAAAGCCACTAATGAGCTCATAAATTAATGAGGGAGATCTGAGTGAGCAGAACAATGGAATACTCAGCTCAGCCTTAGTCACATTAGGCCATATTCATCCCTGGTGTGACTCCAGGGACATGAATTTGGCCTAGTGTTTGTAGAGTAGTTGAGGAGGAAAAAATGTCTGTTGGAGGGTAAATCTCTCTGTTCTACTAAATACATTTTCTTTCTTTTCCCCGCCCCCTCCAAATGGAGCAGACATCTCCTTCCCCAAAACAGTTTTCTCCCTATCCTTCCATAACCTGTATGGATAGAAGGGCAGCTCCCTTCTAGCAGTAGTGCACAAATTTAAGAAGGTTTAGAAGTGCAGATCAGATAACAATCCATAGATCTGTATGGTTTTCTGAACTTCTTTGTTATGAAAGTAACATCCTTTTGATAGAATAAAAGGATCTGAAAGGATCATACCAACTACATACATACACTCCACCCCCACCCCCACCTTTGGGACAGAGGGCAGCAACCAGGTAAATAACATGCTACCTGTAGAATGGGGAGGAGGCATTTTTCCAAAGATACAACATCAACCTACTCTTGGGGGTAAAGGTCCCAGAAGTGATAACATCCATACTAGCCCTCATCTCTAAGGTCTCCTCTGAAAGTCCCACCTGGAGTAAATTACATGGTACTCTGTTTAACTACCTCAGAAAGAAAAGGCTTATTCCTCCTGGGATTTGAACTTGTGGCTCTAAGGGGGGGGGGGGTGTCAAAGGTGATGGCCAGGCTATGAAGCCACATTCCTGCTCAGAAATCTCTCTGGATAGGTGCCGTGCCAGCCCAAATGTAAGATGAGTTCTGGTTCCTCCACTTTTACTCACCTGTTATTCTGGCACACTCCCACTGAAATCAATAGGAATTCTTCCTGGGTAAGAAATGAGTCAAAACTGAGCAAGGATCTCAGTACGTAAATAATTGAATTTTTTGGTGCATCTTTAATGTAGATCTGGTAGGGTGGCTCTTCCTAATGCTAGAGTACGCTGAGATCCCAGAGTCATACAGCATTATGGGAAGGTACCCTCCTCTATCAGGGGATTGAAGGATGCATCCTCTTGCCAGTTATTGTATTTATAACTTCCTTTGTGTGGCAGCAGGTTCCAGAGTTCAGCTGAATGTGTCAGGCTGCATGCAGACTCAGACAGCTGCCAAGTGCATTTGGTTTGTGTTTTATTTGGGCCTCTGAGGGATAGAATTTGAAACACAATTTTTTTTTTGAATGAGAGCTGAGATTCTGATCTCACCCTGTGAGTTAGGTGGGGGTTTATTGCTGCCTATGCCTTACTCTAGCCCTGCCAGTGTCCTTCCCCTAGCACTCTTTCCAGAATTGGCCTGTGCATGAGGGTAAGAGGATAGGCCGCCATGGCTCCAGCCAGGGCCGGCTTTAGGCCTATTCCCCCGATTCCCTGGAATCGAGCCCTGCACCAAAGAGGGCCCCATGCCCACACCTAAGAGGGCTCCACTCTGGGTGGGGGGGGTCCTTCAGTGGAAGACCCGGAACAGACCCCCCGCCGCCGAAGTGCTGCTGAAGCCTTGGACTGCCACCAGGTATTCGAATTGGGCTCTGCAGGTCATAAAGCCGGCCCTGGCTCCAGCCTGTTTACAGATGCACAACTTTGGGGGCTGCTAGTGCTTAAAGTCGCACTGGTTGACACCCCCATGTTTGCAGTTCCTGGCAGAGCTAGCCAAGTTCTAGCTGCCTTCTGTACAGGCATGGAAGGGACTCTCTAACCCAGATCTTTTGCTCCCACACGGGGGCAGACAACATACTTCAGACCCAACACAGGAACACCAGCGAGAGAGACAGGAAAGTAGAGTCACTGCATAACTTTTTCAACTTTTTCCCCCGCCAGAAACAATCAGTTGCTTTCTTGCTTGCCAAGTCCAGCTGGAACAGTTCAGTGTGTATTTTGTGGTTTAAAGTCAAAAATGAAAGCAGCCCCCTTTCCCCAAAAAGGGGCTGCCTCATTTGCTTTCCTCAGCTGAAACATGTAGCTGCAAATTCTGATGAAGGGCAAAGCAAACAATCCGCCCCGCAATACTGACAGAATGAGAACTGGAGGAAAGGAACACGCGCTTGGAGGGGAATTCGACACCCCACACCCTGGTCACGGAAGTTATGCTCTGTGCTGTGTTGCAGCATGTTCTGATGGCTCATGGATTCGATGGGGGTTTTAAATACTAGGGCCGTGCACTTCCTTATGTATATTTCACTTGGGTGGGGATGGAGAGGATGAGTTTCTCTTAGTGGAGGGGAGTATGTACACTCTGCTACAAGGGGAAGCTACTGTACAAAATGTAGCCCATAAACCAGCTGTGACCCAATCAGCAAGTGTCTGCAAGATAACCTGTGGCTGCCCTCACTTTTAGCATGGGGAAGTGACCTGTAGAGATTATGGCCCAGATTCATCCCCGTTCCAGTGCAGAGCCTGACACAAGGATCATAGCATGGGTGCCCCACCTCCCATAATTCTGGGGCTGCTGGGGGGTGGTTCAACCACCAGCAGTCAGTGCTGCCCTGATTTAATCCCTGCTGCTCATGGCTCCTGTGGGCCTTGTGAGAGCTGGACAATAGCCAGGGCACAAGACTGCCCTGCCTACCCTCCCTGCCTCTGTTGTAGGGATCTCTCTCAGGAGACCAGGTGGTTGTGTTCCAGCTGCTTTCCACCACCTATGAACTGGGCATTATGCTCCTAATTCCCCACCTTGTGCAACTTGTGTAGTCATAGAGCTGGGTAAAGTGGGGGTAAAGTGCTACCCCCAGCAGGAGTGAATGAAGCAATCTGAGATGGTGGCATTTTGCATTTGCTTTGCCTGGGGGCACGTGACAAAAGATAGACAGCAGTGTGGAATCAGGCCCTCACAAATCCCAAGAAGTAATGATCCTGCTTGATTTGAGCCACATCCACTCAGGTCAAGAGAGATGATTGCATGCTGGAATCGTCTCTTTGGGGGTACGCTATATTAAATGCACGGCTTGCTGGAGTCTGCTCCATTTTATGCAAATCAGGTGCATCCCTGTGTTCCTGACAAGTTGTCAAAGCAGCCTTCAATTGAGCAAGGTTTGGAGGTTTGTGTTATAGAAGATGGACAGTATTTCAGAATCACAGCAAGGCAGGCCCTTAGCCACAGGAGCACCTTGGAGAGTACAAACTGTTCATTCCTAGCACCAAGGAAGGCACGAGTGAACTAGGCTGGGTGTGATGCTCACAGACGTTGACGTAGGGTTGCCAACTTTCTAATTTCTGAAAACCGGACACTACAGCAGGAGCACCGGAACCTCCCCCAGCCTCGTCCCCTGGGGCCGCGCCCCTGCCCTGCCTCTTCCCTCAAGGCCCCGCCCTGATCACTCATTGCTCCCTCCCTTCCTCATCGCTCCATCCTCTCTACCCTTCACCCCCCAAGCTGGGCTCCTCGGCCCCAGGGCTGGGACAGGAGCTGCAGGCCCTGACACAGAGCCCGCCAGGCCACGAGATGCAGGTAGAAGGTGGGCCCCAGCTGAGTTGCCCTTCTGCCACTGGAGTGGAGATGCATTCCCTGGGAAAAGGGGCACAAAAGAGAAAGAGACAGCAAACGCCATCGTTACTCGCCTTGGAAGAGAGACCTTTCTGACTGGCAAGCAAGAAGTCTTGCCACCTAAAAATGTTATGTAATTAGAGGGCAGTCTGGGAATGCTGTGGTAGCAGGGGTGAAAGGTTGGCGGGGGGGGAGAGGTCAGAGGAAGCAGCACCCCCTAGGCATGGCGAGGAGGGTCGAGAGGGTGGAGTGTGACCTGCTGAGTGGGAATCGCTTTTGTTATTTTAATACAAATCATTTCAGACATTTCGTTTCTGTTGATGTCCTGAACTCTGCCCCTGAAGTCACCAGCGCCCCAGCTGTGCCAAAATAAACATAATGGCCTGGCCAAGGAAACAAAGTGAGATCCTTTCGCCAGCAGCAGCAGTGCAACCTCCTCCGGGCCACTGGTATCGTTACCTGCTCTATTTAAAACAGTAAAGCAGATAAATATAGAGCCACGCGCTACAGTGCAGGCAACCAGAACCACGACGCAGGGAATAGTAAACTGATAGGGTTGGTGCAGCGAGGGGGTGGACACACAAACGGACCCTGAGCTGCAAGTGAAAACAAAGGCACAGGAACCAAGGTGCTGACAAGGGAGAGAGAGATGGAAACGCCTCGAGTGCTTTGATTTCAAAGCAAACATTTGGCCATGTGAAATGTTTGTACTGGTTTGGGGCTGCATGGAGGCAGCAAAATGGGATGTAGCAGCAGGTCTCTCTCTCTCTAAAAGAGCTGTTGGGGCTCTGGGCCAGCCTGAGGACACGGCAGCTTTGGCTCATGACTGTGGGTGCCCTGCCTGGTGCGCTCCCATTTGGAATGATAAACCCTCAGCAGATGTGATGGATCTGATTTCTTCCCCAAATGACGCCGTGAGTGGCTGAGCCGCGTGACAGAGGATGCTTGATCAGCCAGCCTGGATTTTGGAAGAGTCTTCCTGTGAAGCTCTTCTTTGTCCGAGGCAGCATGAGCCATGCAAAAGGCAGCTGCGTCCCATGGGGAAGGTGGTGCAAGAGAGAAGCGTATTCAGCGACGTGCATTATGTCAATGGACAGAGAGAAATGAACACAGCCAGGGAAGTTAATGCCAGTGACAGGTTAAGGCAGGATCAAATGAATCGGTTTATCTGTGTCTTGTGCTCCAAAGAGGGCCCCCAAGTTTCTGAAAGTATTAGTATGGGGTTGATGTGAGCCCCAGGAACCCAACTTTTCATTGAATCCCAGAGGAGCCTGTCACCCTTTCCCCACTCCATGGCTAGGTCTGCACACTTGCAGTCAATCCAGGACACAGTGAGCCTTAATCCTGGGCTATTTAATGTTGCTTTCACCGTAAACAGCAGTGCAGCTTTCCTAGTGTATCTCTGTAAGCAAGTGAAATGGGAGGGTTTGCCTTGTGATTTCCCTTTTTTACTCTGTCTCCACTTGAAGTCAGTGTGACAAACAGGATCAGTGAAGCAAAAATGCCATGAAACAACTGTAAGTGCATTTATTAAAGCCCAATCATACTGGTATGATATGGTATATACTTGGGGGTACACCATACCCTCCTCCCCAAGAAACATACTGGAGATATATTAGGTACATAAATGGGAGAGGGATTTCAGAGGTCACAACATGGCACTTGGGGATACAATATGTCAACAGGGGCTGCTGTCATCAACCCGGGGACCAAATTCATTTTGTGGGCACCTGTCAACATGAATGCCAGGCCACAGCCCAGCTGCAAGTATGCCTCTAAATCTCCAGAACTGGAAGTCAGATGAATGGACACATAGCGTTGGTACCAGCAGGGGGCACTCTTATCAAGTTGAGGTTCATAGCAACAGAGGAGACCCCCGACTGAGGGGATGCAGAAAGGAGCATGTCATCTTTAGGCCAGCTGAGGGCACTTTCACCCGGGGCAGGTTACAACACAACTTTTTGCTCAGAGGTTGATCACTTGCTCCGAAACTGAAATTCACACTGCTGTGTGCTGCATAACACCACAGTCTTGCTGTTTTATTGCACAGAGCCCAGACGCTTTTTCAGCCTTGCTTAATAAACTAATAATACTCATTTATCACACAGCAGGCATGCAGTGACTGTCACAACACGCTGCAGTTAGCAGAGCCAGTGTCAGTACAATTCAGCCTCTGCCATTGAAAAGCATTTTTAGAACTGAGGGGCTCCCACTTTCTAGCCTCCTTAACATTGTAAGCAAAGAAGATGTCAAAGGCAGATGCCAGAGTGCATCTTTGACCATGTAATGGATAAAACCATTGAGGCAAGGGGCTAAAGCAGTCCCCAGACACGTAGATGTATAGTTTTCCCTTAGTACCTGTGCAACTCCCCCTTTGCCTTTTGGTTTTCTAGGAGGCCTGTCATGCTATCTGTTTGAAATGGGTTCTTCTTGCCTCCCTGATAATGAGGTCTAACATCCTAAACTTCCCTTCTCTCCTTAAAGCTACTGGGCCAGATTCTCAGCTGCTATCAACTACTATAGCTCCACAGGTGTCAAACTTCATCAGTTTACATCAGCTAAGTATCTGGTCCAAGCCACCTGCCCTTCTCCCTTTGTCTGTCTAATTTGTCTTTCCAGGTGCTTATTCCACACCCATCACTGCGGTATCTGAGAAACATCTTAACAATAATTGAATTTTAAAAATAAAGAAATAACACCCCTCTCCCTTATCCAAAGACCCTATGTCCTCTCTAAGTTCCCTTTGTGCTACTTCAGCAGAGCGAAGGGGACTTCACGCTGCTTCAGACAGGCAGCTGACGATTCCCCCAGCATGCAGAGCAGAAAGCGCTCAGCGCCTCTCAGGATTAGGATACTTCTGAACAAAATATTCCAGAGTTCCCTGAACATGATGCTCCCAGTTCTGAATGAAACCATTCTTTAGCGTCTCGCCTGGTTGTTTTCACAAGCATTTTGTTTAGACGGTGAGGATGCATCCTGCCACTAGAGCAGAGACATTATTAGACCTAAGGCCAGGTCTTTCTTGAGCAAGAGAGTTCACCCAGTGGGTAGAATTTCAGCATTGCGCAATGCTCTTTTCCCTTTCTCTGATGCACATCCATATTACAAAGGATTTGACACTAGGGGATTATCTGGAATTGGAGACATGAGATGTTGGTGCATCTCCGGTTACAGGTTACTGTACCAAGGCCTTTGCTCTTATTGATCACGTGCATGTTACACTGTGGTTTATTATTGTTTGCTTACATTATTAATGCCATGAAATGGAAATACTGTGTGTACAACTGTGGGCATATCAGTCTTACAAACACAACTATTATCTAGTTTAAGGTGCCAATTATGCCAGGGAGTCTTTATTTTTTAATCATTGATGTATTGAAACATGAAATAATTATACATTTCCTGTCCAGCCGTCTCTGATCACTCTCTTTCTCTAATCAAATGAGACTTCAGTAAGGTCAAACCCAAAAATATTCGTAAAACATATTATACAACACAGATGTCGCATGTCTATTTGACAATGTTTACTGTCTGCTGGGTCATCTTAAATAAATAACACACTGAATCTGCTATTTCATTGGTGCTCTCCAATGTGGCTTCCCCACCCCTGTTTACACAGAGAGGGAGAGAGATGTGGAGTCAAACTGAGCTGCTTTGTAATTCATTAACATTTGATTAGCACAATGAATATTCATTCACATTATTAGCTTGTTGTTCCCATTTGTGTGGTGTGAGAAATATGAAAAGTTTTGGTGGGGAGGTTTTAATTGTGGTTCTTTCTCCTGGAGAGAAGTGTTCCATTAATCAAAAGAGCTACATGATTAAGGATTAGAAAAAAGAAAAAATGTTGCAATAATGTTCCTTGTGCAGCTTGCAGAATCCAAAGCTGAACAGCTATGTACATGTATATTTCTTATAAGGAAATATCGACCACAGTATAATTTTAAAATATGTGTGTGATCTATATAAGTAGCTACCTTTATATGGATGTACCTCTACATTTAAATACTACAATATATAGCCCTACATGTAACTATATTTATGGGGCTATTTCAAGGTAGATGTCAAACGGCAGCTCTTTGGAACTAGGCCAAGTCTAGTTGCGGAAATGCTGATCAGTAAGAGATATGAACCTGTCTCAGTCTCTTGATTTGCCCATGAGACAGAGCTGGAAGGAGATGTGGAATTTTACTTGAAAGCAACTGGCTTCCAGACTGACTGAAAAATGAGGCTGGTAAAATGGGCTATACCTGGAACCAGCTAGAGCGAATGGCCCAGGATAGAAGACTATGGAGATTGTTTTGTTGGCCCCCATACCGGGGGGTGTGGGGCATGAATGAAGTAGCAGCATCTCAGTGCTGTCAAGCAGGTTGCTCCCACAGTATTGCCTGGAGGAAGCCTATGGCGCAGCGACCATTTTGCCAGGATCAGCCATTGTTCAGTACATCATTCAGCCTGCTGGAGGGATAAGAAGGGAAGAAAAAGGAATCATAGCTATTGAATTTTTTGTTTTTTAAAAAAACCCTTGGTTGTTTTCTATGTATAGACTCTTCTAAAGACTGTGGTATATTCCCTCTGCCATGACGCTGGTGTATTCTACCCTCTGGGATATGTAACTTTGAGTTTCTATTGCATCTTTCATCCAAGTAGCTCAAAACATCTTATCAACATTCATTATTTGAGCTTCACAGCACCCCTGTGAGATAGCTAAGAGATGTATAAGGATCAAATCACCCACCTGCTGAAATGCAGGGACCTAAACTCCCAACTCCCTTTGATAGTCAATGGGTATTGGGTGCCTAAGTCAAATCTGTGTCTTTTAAAATTTTCCCCACAGAAAGCAGGGTTGTAATCAATTTGCACTCTGGAAGACATTGGGATGCTTTATAATGAGACACATTAAAAGTGCGCATCTCTAAAAGAGATTCACCCCAGTTAATAAGCTACCACACAGCAAGAGGTCAGTTGTTGTAGTGGTGGTCACTAAATGCCAGATAGATTTGGGATTCTGGACAGGTGCTCTGCCATGTAAACAAAAGGAGAGTTAACAGAAGAATTAAAATAACTTTTGGCCCCCATTTTCAAAATTAGGCCAATATGATTTTGTGCATGCTATCCCCAATGTGTGTGCATAAATCAGGAATTCTTGTATATAAGCATATGCCAAAAAATGCACATGCCTAACTATAAAATATGATTCTGTATTTATACTGCATTTTCTATCTGGAATGATTCCAAAGCATTTTATATATTGCACAAAAATGGCTAGGATTTCAGAACTAGCAACCTTAGGAGCCCTGAGATCTCCCCTGACCATGGATGATCAGGATTTTGGCTTTATATCTCATACAAATTATTGCACCTCCAAGTGACATAGAATCTTTAGAGAGACAAAGGGGTGAGGTATCTTTTGTTGGACCAACTTCTGTTGGTGAAAGAGACAAGCTTTGCTGAATGCAGACCTGAAGAAGAGCTCTGTGTAGTTTGAAAGTTTGTCTCTTTCATCAACAGAAGTCGG
Source organism: Mauremys reevesii (assembly GCF_016161935.1). Classification (NCBI taxonomy): domain Eukaryota; kingdom Metazoa; phylum Chordata; order Testudines; family Geoemydidae; genus Mauremys; species Mauremys reevesii. The sequence continues at coordinate 60,114,228 of NC_052626.1, forward strand.
TCCAATAAAAGATGTTACCTCACCCACCTTGTCTCTAATATCCTGGGACCAACACACATACAACAACCCTGCAAACAGCATAGTAGCTTTAGCACAGTGCCAGCTATTGAATCGCTAGCATCACTTTGAGTACCTTTAGGGGCCAGAGTCTCTGGTCTGCTAAGGCCACATTGCACTGCATAAGCAACCCCAAGGGGCTTTAAACTTGCCAGAGATAGTCAGTAGAAAATTCCCACTATGCAAGAGATGTCTCCACTGGTGGGAAGTTGGCAGAGGTGTTTCTTCCACCTCCCACAGCAGCCACCCCGTCCACCCACAGTATATGAGTGTATCAGGGTAGAGTGTGGGCAGGGCAGGGCAGGGAGGGGGGCATGGTGGCGTAGACCTCTGCAACACCCAAACCTCCACTCTTGGAAGGTCCTGTGATTCCCCTCTCCATTCATCCACATGCAGCCCAGATGGAGGGGAGAATCCAGGCCTAGGTGTTCTTTGGCGTTCTCCTGTTCAAGTATTGCCCCAGTCAAACTCTGTTAATTTTCTATATCAGGAAAGCTAACAGCCCAAATTCCAATCATTCTCGTCATGGCAGGATGCCCGGTAGTTGATCTGTATTGGCCCTTGTACAGTAGCCCCTGGAGTCAGTGGATATTGACCATAACCGTACGTAGCCCTGACCTGTCAGGTGACTGGTGCCAGGAAATAAGGACTATTTTTACCAGCACTCCTACATCTCACAGCATTATTACAGCCTTGTCATTGCCCTTAGAACCTGGACCATGTGGCTGATGTGCACAAGCCAAGTCCTGCCCCTTTGATTCCTGATATTGGGAGTGTAGATGCACACTGACCCTGTCCTGCCCCCTTGCACCTGGTTCTGTAAGTGTGGATGATGCACAATGACCCTCTCCTGGCCCCTTGGCAGCTGGTCAGGGGGGGTAATGCACTTTAGCCAAGTCCTGTCCCTTTGTCACCTGGTCCAGCTCCTAGCACACTGGCCCTCTCCTATCCAGCTGGTATTCAGACCATGTGGCTGATGCACATTGTTCCTGTCCCGTTAGTGTTTGAGATGCGTGTGCTAATCTGCCCTGATGGAACCCTGCACTGCCACTCCCTTCAAAGACTGCTACAGCTCTGACCCTGCAATTTGCCTGGAAAAAAAGGAAATGAAGGCAGTAGCTTATTTGCTGGGAAAGTCTGTGAGTGATTTTCTCTTCAGATCAATGAACATGCTGGAAAAAGGAGTGGACAAATTAGCCAGTGATGGCTGAAGGGAGGCCACTGGGACCCATCACTAATATAAACAAGGAAGCCACCTGATGTGACTGGGGTCAGATAAGAGAGTCATCACTTTAAAAGCAGGTGCTTCCTGTGCTGAGCCCTGAGTCTGTTCCAAGTTCCATCTCCCAGTAAAAACAAACCAAACAAGCGCTCTGGGATAGAAGTGTGATCTGCGTGGGCCTGAAGTTTATAGTGCTTAGAGGAAGCTGCTTCAGGTCAGTTCATTCTTAGCAGTGCAGCGGTTGCACCTCTGTGTTTTCTTTACTGTACCGCTGTAGCTTCTGGAGAGGATCCCTTTCATCTTGGGATCTGAGAAACGTAGGTTTTTACAAGTTTGCCTTTAAACACACAAACAACATGCTGTATAAGAGGAACAAAAACTGCAGAGTGCGCCAGCAGCACATAGGGATTTCTGTGGGTTGCAGCTATTTTAAAACACTGGTGGGTGAGAGCAGGAAGCCAAGAGCCACTATTTTTGCTTGGATCTGTAAAAAGGCCAGGTCGAGTTTTCCATGCATTTGTTTGTGGTGTACTGTCCCTTGAGTCCTTGACACAGCACAGGAGGATGACTGACAGACATGCACACATGCAGGTATGAAGAGGCTGATTGTTAATAAGGATGTTGGCTCAGTTCTCTTCCTTTTACCACGTAGACCGTAAGGCAAGTACTTACTTCCTAAAAGGATGAGACAATAGCCTTTTACCTTGAACCCCTCTAACACCGAGAGTAAAAATCAAAGTCAAACTTTTAATATTATTATAACTTTGGAGATGGTTCAGTTCAGAGGCCTGAACTCTAAGCTGGATTTGACTCTCTTGGAACACGGGGAAGGGGGTTTGGATCTGGTTCTGAGTTTCATCGGTTGGGCCCTTAGCTAGTTTGGATCAAACTCATTGATTTATGCAATGTTGGAGGCTCTCTGTACACACTGATAATCTCTGGGTTAAAATACACCCGTTTTACGTCATCCAAGCTGCAGAAATAGCTAGTCAGATTCTGTTCTCAGCTGCACAAGCACTGGTGCAGAGTAACGGCAATGACTTCAGTGGAGTCACTCCATCTTTGCACCTATGTCACTGGTAGCAAAATTGGGGCAACGTCTTTAAATGGACCTTTGTTTAGGAATCTGGGGAAGCTGGTGCTCGTAATGGAGGAGACAGTGCTGTCACTTCAACAGTATTTCTATCAACCATTAAGTACTTAGAGTGGTGCAGGGAAAGGCTGAGGGATTTAGCTCTTCCCTGTAGCTTTTGGTTTATGCGTGTGGAGGATCAGGACAGGTGAAGTGAACTGCTTGCCCTGGCCTGTGAAACCAGCTTCCCTGGCAAGTTTCTGAGCATAATACAAGGCTTATTTGTTTCGTCAGGCCCTTAACTAGTCAACCCAATGTTAGGGTATCAGGGCATATAATGGATTTTCATCATTCCAGCTATACTATACAGGGGTTGGCAATCTCTGGCATGCGGCTCACCAGGGTAAGTACCCTGGCGGGCCAGGCCAGTTTGTTTACCTGCCGTGTCAGCAGGTTTGGCCGACCGCGGCTCCCACTGGCTGCAGTTTGCCGTCCCAGGCCAATGGGGGCAGCGGGAAGCCGTGGCCAGCACATCCCTCGCTTGCGCCACTTTCTGCCTCCACCATTGGCCTGTGATGGCGAACTGCAGCCAGTGGGAGCCGCGATGGGCCGAACCTGCCGACGCGGCAGGTAAACAAGCTGGCCGAGCCTGCCAGGGTGCTTACCCTGGCGAGCCGCGTGCCAGAGGTTGCAGACCCCTGATGTATACGATATTTTGTATGTGTTTGTTTTTCATTTCCAGAGTGGTGCCTGGGTGCCACGGTTGTGGGCACCACAGAAACAGTTAAAAGAAATAATGCTAATAATAACTCAGATGCGAAGCTTTTCAGAGCAGGGGCTGTCTTTTTGTTCTATGCATGTATAGCACCTAGCACGATGGGGCCTTGATCCCTGACTAGAGCCTCTAATCACTACAGCAATACAAACAATAATACAGATAAGTTCATATGAGGCCAGCACTTGTTTTTAAGCTCCTTGGTGACTCAACTGTACTTCAAGGATCCATCTTTCTCTCTCCCTGTCCTTGTCTGCTTTTTTCCTCTCTTGTGATAATGAAATGACATCACTACCCTCCACTAGAGGACATGGCTCCCTAGCTCTGTGGGACCCCGGCAGAGGAGAGAGGCCCTTGTTATTGTAAACAGAGTTTCTATATTCACAACAGTGTGTTTCCAACACCATAAGAAGAAAAGAAAAAAGACGAACATAGGTAGCTGCATTAGGAAGCTGGGCAGGATGCTGTCCACTGGGTTGTGTTCAGACAATTAGTTGCAAGCAGGAACTCCAAAGTTCAAGATGTAAACTCTAAGGGGAGCAGAGAACAGAAGCTACAAACAGAGCTACCAGTCCATTCCTCAGGCCATGGATGTGTGATGCTGCCTTCTACTGTGTGACAAAGCCTTCAAATGAGAGACATGGCTCAAAGAACGCCAAGAGGGAGCGAAATTACACAGGGCACTCTCCTTTATTCGGTATAAAGTCATCAACAACAGCCTACATTGCATGAGTCAGCATTTTTTTACAGAGGCCATTTTTTTACTAATAATAGAGAGATGAGATCACATTGGGTCCATGTGGGATAGAGATACAGTATGTGTTATGTTAGTGATATGCCTCATTTTAGTGGAGAGCGTGATCAAGTGGTTGAAGCAGGGGACAGGACTCTAGGGGGTCTATTCCCAACCCTGCCACTGGTTTCCTGTGCAACCTTGGGCAAATCAGTTAATGTCAGTGTCCCTTAGTTTATCAATCAGCAAAATAATTAGGATAATACTAGTTATCTGCTTCACTATGGTGTTGTCAGTCTTCACTAATTAACTTCTTAACCTTTAGGAGATGAGTATGTGATGCATTTTGTATGTGGTACCAAAGGATTTTAGGGGTAAATGGGTTAATGTTGTAAAGTGCTTTAGATCCCAGGATGACTAATTAATACTAGAGAAGTCCAAAGAATATGATATAGTTGAGAGGGAAATTATGTATAAGGATTCTATATTTGCTTATGAGCAACCAAATCAGAGAGGCCAGCTGTAATTATTATAAATAAAATTCCGGTATGACTTAGAATGTCAGGAAGTTCCAAAACAGGCTGAGAGGCCATTGTATTCCAAATATTGTCCAAGCGCCATCTGATTTGGGAAGCCCTGCATGCATTACCCACACTCCGCTCATGTATCAAGGGCATCTCTGCTGGGATGTCTCCTTCAGCTCAAGGACATGCTACTAGCTTTGGAGATCAGTGGGGACCCTAGCTGTTCGTTAGAGCAATCGGTGATATATTTTGTATGCAGCCCTTCTGCAAGTGTGGGGCAATGAGTTTTGTGACTCAATATAGTTCTCACTATGGACCCCAAAGGTATCCCAGTCATCCTATGCTTCTAGAAAGCACCAGAGCATGGCCTTCTCTCTGCTACTAGCCCGTGCTGATACTGGAGACATCAGGCATCTACAATCACGCTAAGTCCTCAAGAACACGCCTCTTCTGTGCTGCCATGCTGTCAATGCTCCTACAATGTGTATCTAGTCAGATCACCTTCTTTTGGTCAAAGGGACACACTTCCATTCCTCTCGCTGTTCCCCTTCTCGGTGTCCCTCTTGGTGCATATGAACGCCATCAGATGAAGTCTTGGAGAAAACACTGCCTTCCTCACCTTCAGTCCCAGGAGATTGACACCCCTCCTGCCTCAGCGCTCTAGCTCTCACAGTAATCATCTATTGCTCTTGCCCTCTCAGTCCTGGGCACTTGATGCCCCCGACGGCACTACCTTCCCCCAGCAGCCTCTCGTCTAAAGAGGTGCTCCTGTATATTATTTGCAGACACTTCCTTTCTGCTCCGTTCCCAAACACCAGGTCTATTCTTGGAATGTCCGGCTAGCACACTTGTATTGACGTCAAAATTACTCAACAGTTATTGTCAGGAAGGACTTGATTTGCATTTCAATAGAGTAGCATTTTAATGTCTCAGAAAGAAGATGTTGTTGGGGACGTTGTCTGGAAGGGTTCCTCAAGACAAATATGAGACTGGCAAATTACATGCCTGGCCCTACTTTTAAAGAGTTCTCAAATCCTCTATGTGTATGAGTGTGGAAAAAGTACATAGAGTAAGAACGTGGCTACTGCTTCCAGAAAGCCTTCCTCCATCCCTGGTGTACTGTACACAGCAGTGCTCCAGCTTCCGGCACAGGCACAACCAGGCAGCATGTGAAGCTCTTGAAAGTACCATGGCAAATCTAAGCTGGCTATTGTGTGAATGTTCTCCTGGGAGAGAAGGAGGAGGAGGATGAGAGGGAAGGAGTCCTGTGACCTGAACTAGTTTTCCATAAAACAAGAGATCAACAACCTTCCCTCTTCTGTGGCCGGGGGCTTGAAGAGAATTTAATTCTACTCACTATATCTCCCTCCATACTTTCTAAAGCAAATGGAGGGGGTTGGCTTCAGTAACAGGTTTGCAATATGTAAACTCCCTAGAATCATAGGTTTTAATACAACTATGGTCAGCTCAGCCCTTCATTCTTCTAAGGAGGGTAAATTAAGTACTATGCAGTTTACTATGGGGAGAATTTCTCAGGTGAGATCTTAAGACCAAGGTCTTGTCTGTGCGTAAGCAGTAAGAGATGTGTTTTAACCACACATTCAAATGAAGGTGTCAATTTGTGGACATAATGGGTGCAAATCACAGAATTTAGACTTCTAATTGTAACAGAAGTCACTGGAGTTAGTGGATACCGACCCCTGCCATGTGATAAGAGTTTAACCTCTGTAACACTGACCCAAATCAGGTTTTTATTCCACTAAGTCCCTGGTTTTGCCTGTAAATCAGATAGCTAGACATCAGAATGCTCTCATTTGCACCCACAGTCAATTACAGGTGCAAAATTAGAGGCCAAGTTGAATCTCCTTTAAAACTGTGGCTCTAAAGATCCCATGGGACTTTTATAAGAGTAGGATGTGACCCCAGTTATTGGCTAAAATGTCCCTTCCCCCATCTCAACTAGTGAGCTGTGTGCCAATTTGCTGCCACTCTCCACTTCAGAGGTGGCCACCCTTTAGTGGTACTCTATGGATATAATTTGTGAAGTGCCTTGGGATGATGAGGTTTATGTGAATGAATACTGAATGGCTTAGAGATCCTGGGAGCTCTAGTCTCCTCAGCACAGGGTACCTATCAGTAACTCGCATGGACTTTAATGGAAGTTGCTACTGTTCTGCAGGAGGGAAATATCTCAAGTGGATAGAGTGTTAGTTAGGACTTGGTAGGGCTGGGTTCAAGTCCCTGTTCTGCCCCAGACTTCCTGTGTGACCTTGGGCAAGTCACTTAGCCTCTGTTCCCCATTTGTACAATGGGGATGACAGGGGTTTTGTTGTGAGGATAAACATATTAAAGATCATGAGTGGCTCTGTAATAGGGGCCATATAAGTACCTAAAATAGACAGTGCAGTGGCTCTGTATAGTTCCCACACTCAGGGTGGGATATTAGAACCTGCTGTCTTCAGAGTCAGAATGTTGGCCAGGCCACTGGGGTCATCTCTTACTTGGTCTGAAAAACTGCCCTGGGGATCTTTGACTTCCTTCAGACAGCCCAGGGAGATGGACCGAAGGGGCACCAGAGACAAAGATGGGAACAAGAAGCAGAACAAGAGAGACTACCCGGGACAAAGAGACTTGAAAACAAGTCAAATCTGAAAAATTTCATTCCAGCCCTTCCCTTGTCCCTGCCCAACTGTCCTAACTCCCTCAGCGATGTGTTTTAGGGCAGCAAGCCAAAACCTTGTTTTCTAGCATGCTGTTCCCAAGGAGGACATGAAATGTTCCAAGACTGGGACTGTCTGCTGTGTTTGTATTGCACAGTGCCACTGTTTACAGACAACTAGACTAAGCTCCCCTGCTGTGTGCTGTGTGCAGGGCTGTGTGGGCCATGTTCACCTCGCCAGTGCACCTCTCTGCACCAGACTGCACACTAGGCCTCTGATTCACCCCTTGGGGAGAGCAGGAGGTGTTTCCACAGCTATCATCCATGGTAGTTAAGCTTTAAGTTCTGCCATGAGCTGCCAAAGAGCTTTGCTGGCGAATCTATAGCAGGGTCTCCACCCACAGAAGCCATTGTAGACTCACAAGTGATACCTAAACAAATAACCCTCTGCAATTCTGCCACCCTTACTCACAGTGAGTAGCACCTGACTCTGTGAGTAGCCCTTTGAGAGAGATTGTGTCCCAGGTACACAGCCCATAGGAAAAGGTGGTATGATGTTGCACCACCCCAGAGCATTCCAGGAAAGGAACTGTGGCTCAGAGTGCACAGTCCCCTCCCTGTTTCCCTCTTGCTCCAGGAAGGTGGTAATTTGCTGCTGACCAATACCATCAGCTAATGACAATACCCCCTGACAACACTTCCCAAAGCTGCTCAGCTGGGAGCTGGGTGCCATCAGCATATGGAATACATCACAGTCCATGTGTCTTCACTCACTCTCCTAGCAGCCTCATATACACATTGAACAGGAGGGGTGATAATATAGACTCCTGTGGCACCTTCCTGGAGATAATCCTTGGGACAGAGGAACATTAGCTCACAACTACCCTCTGGGTTTCCAGAGCCTGACCAGCTGCCAGTGCCAGGACCATAAAGATCTCAAAGTTCTGTCTCTCACCAATGGTGTCACAAACACAATGTGGGAAATGTATCCAGCTAACTAACTCGCATTGTCCTTAATGTCATCTTTGTGAAGCCAGGGTGCATCAGCAACTCTAAACACTGGATGGTCAAAAATAGATGAGCTAAGCATTAGAATGGACACAACCCTGAACTTGCTGTGTATTTTTAAGGCAGGTTATCTGAGTTAAGCACTATGGCTCTCATGGCTTTTAACTGATTTCAGGTCAGAAAGTCTTTGGTCCATGAAAGCTCTCTGCCAGTTTCCTTAGTATTTGTTTGTTATTTACTTGCATTTCAGATCACTCTGACTGGCAACCTCTTGGAGAAGTGAAACACAAGCTGGAGGTTTCATTTTGATGTCCCCTTTAATGCTCACGTGCATCCCTGATTAAATTCTAAATGTTGGCAATGACTGTACGCTATGTGGAGGCCAGAACTCTGCCTGTGTTACCACTTCAGTATGATTAGTCAGCAGCAACAGATGTGTGCATCATGAACTGACTCATGCTCAAAAGATGGGGACGGGAAACAAATGTTTAGTTTGTCTTGCACTGCTGAAGCCTGAGGAGGTCCTTACACAAAACGGCTGTGAGGAAGCTCACGTTGCTGGGAGTCTGTGTTAATCTGGAATGGGCCTAGCTTTGAGGAGGCTGACTCTATTGCAGCCTGAGCTGGTACAGAAGGGGCACTGTTGTGAGGAAGGTCATGCTGCTGGCGTCTCAGCTAGTATGAACAGGACCCGGTTGAGATGATGCTCAGTCTGCAGTAATCCTTGTTAGCACTAGCAAGGCACTGCTCTAAGCAAGCTTATTCTGATAGAACCCTGGCTAGCACTGAAACACAATTGCCATGCACAAGCCCATGCAACTGGTCCGCTGCCGAGGGAAGGCAAGCTGTGAATAAAGTTTAGAGCACTGGATTAAGAGTGGCACCGCTACTTGTGATCTAGTTATATTCACACAGTTTGAGGGCAACAGAGGTACGCTTGAAGGTGTGTCTTGCATGTATGGAGATGTAGGAGTTGGGTTCGGAAAAAGACACAACTTATTGCTGCAGTTCTACTATGTATTTCCAGAGCATTTCAATCTAATATTATTGATGGTAGACTGGGGTTTCAGGGAGCCCTGTTCATAGTATAACTCGCACTATAACTTTGGCCTGTTTTCTGTACTGTATGTTCAAGGCAGCCTCAATATATACGTGAAATATCTGTATGTGAAAATCAATGTGAGTGAGCTCTGCAGTTGAAGAGTTTGGCATGTACTGGTACATCTCACCTTTTTTGAGTAGGAAAATTAAGGTAAATTGCTGGAAAGATCATGTTGGTCCAGATAGGAACCTCTTGAGCATCTGAAGGGTTTTTAATATATTGTTTCATGGCACATTAGGGGATGGATCACCACCTGGTATAAATTGGTGTGGCTCTTTTAATGTCAGAAGAGCTACATAGATTTACATCTGCTGAGGATCTGGGTCCTCTGGAAGAAGTAGGATCACAGGATTATTCTCTTCCTCATCCCTGGTGTAAATTAGCAGTAATTCCACTGAAATAAATAGAGCTACACCAATATAAAGCTAGCGTGAGGGAAAAATCAGACCCTGAGCCAGAAAAGATCCAGCTATTGTCTATATAATTTTACACCAGCTGCGGCTCTGGCTTATGCCTCTTTGGAAGTGCAGGGTACTGTCCCCCACAGAGGCTGAATCAAGTATTTCACTTACAGCATGTATAAGGAGGAGCCTGTGGACTTCATATCCACCTGCTGATCCACACCACAAAAATTGTCCACTGAAGATCATGGAAATTCAATATAAAAATTGCTTCATCCCTCTCATTAGCAACACGTGATGCAGCAGGCAGACAGAGTTGTAGGAAATAGATCTGTATTGAGCATGCGTAGAAGTTGGTGTTACATGCAGAGGGGCCTGTGCTTATCTGTGTAGCAGGGCATACCCAATTTGGCTTCAGACCTTGCCACTGCCTCACTTTGCCCTTCTTCCCCAAACTCCACATGGCGGATGTTTTCTCGAGATCCCTCCGTTTTCCAGGAGTTTAGTTTATTAACATACAGTTGGCACTAAGGGCAGAGTCACTGTATGGAGCAACTCGCACAGATCGCCTGTTACGTTGTGCCTCTTCCCTGGCTGACCTCAGGCTGCACTTATACCCCAGCAAGTCTGGTTCCTAGTCACACGCTCCCATCACATGACCCCTGGACTAGGGTAAACTATGGTAAACTAGTCACAGGTGAGGCTGAACTCAGCACTCCCTTAAAAGACCAGTTCACACTCTGACACTGTGGTAGCAGCCTGGCTCCAGGTTGGGTTCCTGAACCCCTGGTACCACACCAAACTAGGTCCCACCTAAAACCTGACTCTCTTTCTACAGTTCTACTCATTATAAAAGACACACACCATTAATTGGAGCGTATTCTCTTGGAGATGACAAGAGTCAGCTTCCTGATGGAACTCGGCCACCATCCCACCACCATTCCAGGGCTAAGTCTGCATGGTCAGCAGGTAGGGGTGTATGTTCAGGGGACACGGAACCTGTAAATGAGGATCAGGGCTGCTTTCTTCTTTAAGTTATGGGTTGGATTCTGGTTCAGGTCAGTAGCAAATCAAACTTGCTATCAGTTGTTTGAGGACCTTGGAAACATGTCTCCATCTAGCATCTCGTATCAGATGTTCATGTCACAAAGCCACCACAGTTGGTCCCCTTGTTGGCAGTCACAGCTGAACAAACAAGGACTGAATGGCTGTGGACCCTGAAGTCCCCTCTAACCCTAGAAGTGATCCTTCCAAGTCAGGATTAAACAAGTTCGTTGGGTGGCAACTGCCTGTGCCCTACCAGTTTTGCAGTAAATAGAGGAGTTCATTCTCTGGTGCTCTCAAGGCAGCAGCAGCAGCTTCTACAAGCACTAAATGTGACAGATACATTTTGAAAAAAATGCTTGGAAATTCTTTTTTCTGCCACTCTGCCGCCTTTGATGCAGTGAAGTTCTGCTAGTTACATGCACAGTTCATACACTCACAGTGTTTTCCAGTGTGGGTAATCACACAGAACAAGAATTCCCCACCTCTTGGCCATTGAAGTTGGCATTCTCTTTATAGCACTACTAGAGCGTGTTCAAGTTTCTTTCAGAATCAGAAACCTGCCACACGCTGGTCTAATCCCTTTAGCAGTGCATAGATTCAAGCAGCCCTCCAATAAAAGGGCAAGCACCATCCCGAGCTTCTCCAATTTGTCACAGTCAACAGAATTTTCTCCCCCTCTTTCACAGCACGGCAGTAACTTAACACGCCTTTGATGCACCGGCTGGTCCCTGTCGCATCTACAGGACGAGGAAAGTGTGGAGGGGCAGCAGCAGACAAGTATTGCTTAGCTAGACATTGTAAAAAGAAGCTTCCCTCCTAGCTATTTTCCTGTAGCATGGGAGAAAAGACCCCTTCTCTCAACTGTCTCTATCATCCTACAGCATGGGAGAGAAAAAGGTTTCCTTACTCCTCCACCTGAGTGTACTCAGTCATCCTGAAACTTGTAAAGATGGCTTCCTCCCCTACGAACACCTGTCCTCTTGTCTCACGTAGACAATAAAGTTCCCCTCAACCTGGCTCCATCACCCCAGTGCATGAGGAGGGTTCTGTACTCCCAAATTAATCGTGTCAGGTATAGAGTATGTTAAACACCTATAAGGAAGAGATTGGCTAGACAGTACTACAAGAATGGCATACAGTGAAGGTCCCTCTGAGGTCAACACTTTGTCTTCTGAGCCCTACAAATCATTGTGAATAGGAATTATTCATCATGATGATATTATTTATTATTATTATTATTATTAGGAACTTTCTCTGTAATGGTTTGTTAGATGAGTGAGAGATTGGAGCCCTGTATAATGATGTGTCACGAATGGCTCCATGGGTCCATGCTCACAACTACACTCTGTGCGTTAGATCCTCAGCTAATGTAAATCCGGGTAGTTCTGTTGATGCCAGCAGAGGATCTGTTCCTGCAAGTGCAAAGGGTCTCTGCCTGATGTTCAGCAAGAGTTCCCATTAGTTGCAGTGAATGTGTGTGCGTGTGCATTGTCTGTTTGTATATGCATGGAGCCAGCACTGGGTTCTGTGGTGCCCTACTCAAAGTAACATGTGTGGGGCCATGTCCATTTCACTCTCCCTAAGCACATACCTCACTCTGGCTTTACCACCTCCTGCCTGCCAGCTAATCCCTAAAGCTCCCCTCATTGGTTTGTGAGGCTCAGTGGTTTCTGGTGAACCTCCCAAAAGATGGAGCCGAATCACAACTTTCTAAGTGGGGCAAATAGGTGGGGCGCAGTTGGAGAATTCACCCTCCCATATGGAATTGCTTCTCCAGCTACCTACTCTGAGAATTATGAGCTATGACACCTGAGCTACGGCACACGACTCCTACAGGATGGATCTGCATGGGCAAATAATATATTCAGAGAACTCCTGTTACTAAAAAGCAACCTTCCTTTCTCTGCTTTGGCCCACTGATGCCAGAGTCAGAGAGGACTTCAGACAAGGAATGCTACTTTGGCAGGTTGGGTAAGGAGTGGCATAGGACCGCTGAAAGAGCAGGGCCCAGGGCTATCTAGGTTGCCTAGGCCTAAGGCTGTCAGCACATGTGTGAATCAGTTTGTATGCATGCAGCTCCACGCCTAAGTGTATGTGTGCACCTGTTTGGGATTGCACGTCTGTGTATGTACACATAGGAGCATATGTGTGTGAGGGTGCATGTTTATATATCTCAATGTGTGCACTTATATGTTTGGGGTGGGCAAGTTTGCATGAGTGTGCATGTTTTTGTGTAGTGCCAAGAAAATATGGGTGGTTCAGACCATGTACAGGTGGATCTTGTTTAAGGAAGATGGGGAGAGTAATTAAAAAAGACTAGGTCATTCTTATTAATTTAACCACTGTTCTAAATGGGGAAATTTTTTAAAGGTCTGGGTAAAGGTAGCACAATATTCAATATAAACACAACTCTAACTTCAGCAGGGATGGCTTTTTGCCTTGGAGGGATCTATATGAATGACAGAATTCTCCAAGAGATGCTGCTGGAAACCCTCTAAGACAAAGGAGTGAGTCATGAGAGCTAATCACAGAAATGTATTTCCCAGGCTTCTCCTTGCTCTGCACTGAGAGCAGACGCTGAAACATGGCACAGCAGATGGAAGCCACAAACATGCTCAGATCTTTGGCAAGATAAGAAGTTCTTATTACTACAAAATATGTATCCTTCTATATATTTCATTCTTCCTGCTTCTAATTTCTCCCCCTTGCCCTCCCCTCCCCCAGCCCTGTAGAGAGGGCATTCTCTGGTTTTCTGTCTCACATCCATTCAGTAACGTTCTATCATTAATAATTCTTAGACACACAAGCTGCAACTTTCACATACGGAAATTCCCAAAGGTCAAAGAAGGGAAATGGTTAATTCCTTTTATTCAATGCCTAACCTCCCCCCTCTTCCCCCACTTCCCACCCCCACCCTGTGTGAACAGGAAGTTTAAAAAGGAAAAGCTTTCTGAATCCAGCAGCTGGGAATGGAGGAATCCTGGAACATTATACTGCAGCAACACAAAGACAACAATAATAGTTTCCCCCCTCTGAAGAACAAGTAAAAAAAGAGACACCTCTTCAAACAAACAGACAAGGGAAAAAACACAGAAGCCAAGCACTGAAAGTTGGGCTTGAGATCCAGCAAAGCACCAAGAGATCAAGGGATAGTACTTACTGTGTCACCAAACCAGTTAGTTGAAACAACGGAGGAGGATACCTCAAACAATCCCATATCTAAATATGCCTTTCTTAACCCTCATTTGAATTAGTCAGAGAGATGACCCCCAAACCAACACCTGAATCCAAACCTCTTCAACTGATGGGGAACTTGAGTTAGATCTGGATCTAATCTTCAAGGGCATCACCATTTCTCTAATGGGCCAAACCAAAAGTGATATTCTCAACTCAGAGCTCTTGGAAAGTTTGGATGAGGGTCAAAACTTGGCTGCTTGAGTCCATCTCAGATTTCTAAGGCCATGTGCCTGATTATTGTGATTGTTATTTGCTTATACAGCACAATTGGTGTACAAGAGGCCGTACGGAAAGAAGGTCAGTCATGGTCCCTGTTCACCGTCAAATTGAAAATGGGATCTTTGCTTAAAGATCCAAGCTTTTGGCTTGCAAATTATGTTCCTGTGTTTTTGACACTGCAGTTGGTTAATGTGGAGATTATTTTGATACCACCAGGTTTCAGGTAGAGAGTGAGCAGCAAGAGCAGATAATCCCCTAAGAAACAAAGATAATGAGCTTAGTCCCACACCCTTTCTTGAGGCCAAAAAACACTGAAGTTAATGGGAGTTTGGCCTTAGTAAGGATTTGGAGAGCATGAGCAGGCTCTCTACTTACAGGACATCCTGCTGTCCTAAATCACAGACCTTTGGGCCAGATGTTCAAAAGTGTCTTCTAAAATTATACCCACAATTTTCATGTCTCATGTGCTTGTGCATACTCAGATTTGCACATGCACAGAATGGAACTGATCACAGCTTTATGTCAGTGCAGCCCCACTGACTTCAATGGAATTACACCAACATAAAATCCAAGTAATGCTGTGGTGAATCAGGTGTCAAATAACCCAATTTAGTTGTGAAGAATTGTGGGTTTAATTTCAGAGGCCAGACTGAGACCCTTTTGGATATTTAGCCTTCCATTGCCATGTTGCACACTGGAACATTTTGTGGCAGAGATTCATTCATTATTTATTGTTATTAGTCACACTCATTTTTAAAAATATTTTAGGCTGGTTTGGGCAAGCACACAGTTGTTCAGTTGGTTATCTGGGAATCAGAAATCCTGCATTCTATTTCCAGCTCTGTTTCTTATGACCTTTGGCAAGCCAAATTACCATTTCTTTCCTCCATTTCCCTATCTGTAAAATGGGAATAGTAAGACTGATGTAAGCAGGGTCTGCATGAATGCTTCCCTGACAGGTAGCTGGGAGGGGGAATGACTTGGGTGTGTTTATGTAAATACAGTTTGCTCCTGCTCTACTTACATATTCAGCAGATACAATGGAGTCAAAGTGATCAGCTTTGGCTGGTGTTGGGTACAAATCACCTTAGTACTGAATGCAGTGGTAGTGAAATATGGGTACCAATGTTGTAATTGTTGTAGCAATACAGGAAAGCAGGACTGTGCTTAACCTGTCCCAAATGAGGGGGCCACCCTCAGTTAAAAGAACCTTGTTAAGCCACGGTCTCGAATGTCAGATCCCTGTGAAAGTAGGAGCGGGTGGGGACAGGTATCCTTAGCCAGGAGGCTGCACACCCTCATCAAGGGTTCTCCCTAGAGTGATTTAACCTGTTCATCCCCACTGTTCAAAGAATAGAACTAAATAGGCTTCATTAGGAGCTTCTTTGTTGTGTTAAATGCCCAGAGCTGAAATCAGTTGTGATAGGACTGTGTTTATGCCCTGCCTGCTAAGAGCTTAAACACCACTGAGAGCTGAAATTGCATGATATGGGGAAGAGCTGAAAATTGCTAAGAGACTGATGTGCAGCAGTCACAGCAGAGAGGCAGGTGATAGCAGAAGGCGACTGACAGTCAGCTGGTGAATGAGTGGCTGGTGTGGCAGAGAGGCATGATGAGCGGCCAGCAGGGTGGCTGGTGGAGAGGTGCAGCAAGGGCGGTGAGCAGGTGGCCAGCAGGGCGGTGGGTGGAGAGGTGTAACGAGAGCGGTGAGCAGGCAGCCTGCAGGAGCAGCCAGCAGAGTGGCTAGTAGAGAGGGACAGCAAGTGAGTGCCCGAGCAGCGAAGCAAGTAAGGTACCTTTTTACCCCACCCGGGGATGGGGGGGGAAGTGAACTCTGCAGATGCACCTCTGAACTCTGGGTCTGCACTGACCAAGGACAGCAACTATGAGTGGGGTGCAGAGAAGGGCCAGGCACGTGAAAGGGACTTTTGGGTTGCTGGACTTAAGAACCTGAGGGGAAAAGGACACAGCCCAACCTACTTGGGGGTGGGTCTTTTACTAATGGTTTAGGTTTATTAACCGTTTGCGGTGTTTTTTCCCAAATTAACACTGAGTTACTTCCCACCTTTTATTAAAAGTTTCCTTTCTACACTCAGACTCTGTGCTTGCAAATGGGGAAGTATTGCCTCTCAAAGGAACCCAGGGGTGGTGTGTAAATTTCCCAGGTTACTGGGTGGAGGCTCGAGCTGGTTCTGTGTTGTATCAATGGATAGGATCCCCTAGATATTGAACCCAGGCCTGGTTGTTGCTAGCTCCAATTGGCAGAAGGGTTACACGTATCTCACAGTGGTGAGGTACAGGTTAATTCATTAGAGTCTGCAAAGTATTCTGAGATCCTTGGATGACAGGGATGCAAAGCATTAGTGATATTATCTGGTGACTGTAAAACGTGAGTGGAAAGCTCACCCAAACAGTCTCTCACTCTGCGTTTTGTAGCTTCACCTCCCAGCAGGATCCAGGAAATGTAGAAGCAGGTGGAAATGAAAAATAACTGAACTATAAAGTTAACTAAAACGTGTAATTTTTTCACATCTCAAAAATAGGTTTGGTTCTAAGATTTGGGTCAGCCTGTGTTTCCTTTGAACTGGTTCAGCTACAAACCAGGAACACTAGTGGATGCTGCTATAAGGAAAACAGAGAGTAGTACCTGGTGCCAGCCATGCAGTGATTTACTTAGAAATGGGTCAGAGCCAGTGAGTTAGGATATGAACTTCCTCAAAGTTCAAAGGCATTTAGATGTGGTGCTCTGGCTTGGGCCCATCTTGGGATTCAATGGACCAAAATGGCTTCTGTTGTGAAGAAACCCACTAGCAAAGTCCTGCTATACCAGGTGCAGCTTTATGATTTGCTTGTGTGTGTGATTGTAAGGAAAACAGGATATATGACGGCCTCAAAAATTCTGCTCCAGTGACTGTATGTGCAGCTTTTGGACAAATTAATTTGTCCTGCTGTAGCTGTAGCTGTTCTCTTGAATTCTGCTCAGCTTCCAATGTTTATAAATCCTTTGAAGACATGCAGAGTGCTTCCTGTTTGGAGTTGGGGATTTGTGATGCCAGCTCCCCTCCCCCAGCCATTGTTCTCATTTTGAAAGCTGTGTTCCTGTCCACGGTGAGTGTATCACAGTGGCGCTCATTCCCCCTGGAAAGGAATGGAGGGGGTTCATGCTGGTCTCACCATTTAAAATAATGTTGATGGCTGCAGTGTGTGACCAATATCTAGAAATCATTGCAGTTCTAAACAGAAAACGAATTGGCATTGATACCTCAAATGACCAGCTGTCAGATATGCAGTGACAAATGTGTATCAGAGGGCCGGATTGAGCCCACTGTGTATCGAGGATTCATTATGATTACAACAGTATGCAGTGGTGGGTGAAAGAATACTCAAATGGACCAGCCAGCCCCCATCCCTCACTGTATAGGGGACTGTAACCCACTGTAGACAACAGCTAATTCTTTTTCCTGAGGATCCCCTGCCATGGTTGCATTTAGCCTGAAGTCCCTGGAAGGATGCTAGTTCCAGTTCATCTTAATGAATCTTTATGTATTTTCACCTGACTAGAAGTGCTTTACAAACTATGTGCACATATCTTTACCACTAGATTGTAGGCACTTTCTTGGGTTCAGGGTGACAGCCAACTACACAACAGGCTATGAGCAGGGCTAAAAGGAAATGTCCGTACAGGGTAAACTCATACGCTTATGCAAATAGATGGGAAGAGGGCTTGGCCAGGGCATGCTATCCCCAGCTTGTGCATGACCCTGTGGGGACTATGGCCAGCTGGCATAGCTTAAAGCAGCCCACAGTCTGTACTGAGATACTCCAAGACCAGGGCTGGCATAGAATACGCCACAAAAATCAGGCCACAACCAGCTCCTTTTTGCAGAAGCTCAGTGCAGCTGGGAATATGAACCCTGGGATAACTGGGTGCAACTCTGTAGAACTCAATAGAGTCACGTGGCTCTTTCTGTCCACAGCAACTCTTTTAAAGCAGCTTTCTTGTCTTTATTACACCAAACCCTACTTAACTGAAACACCTGGTTAATGAAAGCTACACTCTCCAGCATCAGTGCACACAATATATTGCTTCCCCGTCTATCCAAAACTCTGTTCATCCAAAGCTTTGGGATTTCAGAAGTCTCTGAAACCCTTGCAGTAAAGAGGATTGTATGGCATTTAAAATGTTGCTCAGGCCACTGTTGATGTAAACATCACATCATGTTTGATGTAGTGCTCAAAGGTTAATGCATTATTAGTAGTATTTTGATATACTCTTAAAGGGACTTCTTTCTGTAGAGTTCTCTCTCCCCCCCCCACCCCTTCTCTGTTGTTTCTAACATCCCCTTTGAACATGCGACAATAAAATTTCCTTCCCCACTGATTTTGTCCTTTACCACTTGGCAAACATTGACATTTTCCCCTCTGTTTCTATGGAAAAAAAACCCCATGAGTCCCTTTTGTTTACTTCCTTGTAAGTAGCCGAGCATCACTGGTGAGGTCAGTGGGAAGGTGCACAGGCTCTGGGAATAGCTGGAATGACACTGCCAAAGCAGTTAGATTGTAAAATTAACCAGCCTTGACAGCCATTCCGTTTTGTAGGTGTAACTTTAAGGATTCCAGGATTTATAGGTTTCCACCTACTCCTGCACTTCCTGATTTCAGCTGGCACCAGAAGTGGAAGTACCAAAATACTATGAGAAAGTTATAATATTTGTTCAGTAGCTGTGCAAGTTAAAAAAGGGTAATAAAAATCTCACACTTCAATGTCTGATCTAATTACCTGTTCACGTCAAGAAGGAACTCTATCCCCATCCCCCATGTACCTTTGTATAACTGGATAGTTTCATTGGGACAGATCCTCACCTGGTGTAAATTGATGTATCTTCGTTGAAGTCCTTTTGTTCATCCAGAGTCAACAGAGCTGAAAATAATCTTTCAGCAGCAGAAGATCTGGCCCAGGGGTAGGCAACCTATGGCACATGTGCCGAAGGCGGCACGCAAGCTGATTTTCAGTGGCACTCACACTGGCCACCAGTCCAGGGGGCTCTGCATTTTAGTTTAATTTTAAATGAAGGTTCTTAAACATTTTAAAAACCTTATTTACTTTACATACATTAATAGTTTAGTTATATATTATAGACTTGTGGAAAAAGACCTTCTAAAAACGTTCAAATGTATTACTGGCATGCGAAGCCTTAAATTAGAGTGAATAAATGAAGACTCGGCACACCACTTCTGAAAGGTTGCCAACCTCTGATCTGGCCCATGACTGGGTTTGTAGAGGTTATGGGGAGATGTTTTCCTGAAGCATAATTGTCCATTCATTGCCAAAGACAGGATACCAGACAGAATGGACAAATACTGTGTTCTTAAAAGCTCAGCATAGCTCCGTTGACTTTGGATGAACGTCACCTGAGAATCTGGCCCTAGATTTCTGGGTTAAGTTTAACCAAACTGAGGTAAGACTCCAAACTTTTTAAGATTCACCCAGGAAAGATTCTTGTATTAAAAAATAAAAGGCACAAGAATATTTATAATCATGGTTACCAGCTGGAGTGTCCTGCAAACTCGTCTTCAAACCTATATGGGGAAGATGTCAAACTGTCCAATCAATTGACTGACTGGATCTCAAGAAAACAAATATAGTGAAATCTGTTAATAACAGTCACCCAAGGGACTACTATTTTCCTTATAGTTGTAATAGGTGGCTACCACACAATATAATGTTATTAATACTGAGGATCTCTCATGGAGACTGAGATTTTATTTGCTGTTGAGACAAGCGGTGTGGTTAGTAGGTGACCCTTAACACATGTATGACTATGTTAGTATGGAAGATTTTTTTTTGCACTTTCATTGAGATCCTTTTGGTTTTGTAGCAATGAGCAATTTAACATATATATTCATTTGATATGATATGATAGGATAACGGGTTTAGTCAATAGGTCAATAACGTGCCACACTGGTAATTAGTACAAAGGGTCAATGTTGGGATATTGTTAGCCTTTTCCAGAGGGTCTGGCTGGAGAGTCTTGCCCACATGCTTGGGGTTCAGCTGATCGCCATATTTGGGGTCGGGAAGGAATTTTCCTCCAGGGTAGATTGGCAGTGGCCCTGGAGGTTTTTCGCCTTCCTCCGAAGCATGGGGCAGGGGTCGCTTGCTGGTGGATTATCTGCTACTTGAAGTCTTTAAATCATGATTGGAGCATTCAACAGCAGAGTCAAGGGAGAGAATTAGTTCAGGAGTGGGTGGATCGGCTTATGTGGCCTGCATCTTGCAGGAGGTCAGACAAGATGATCATAATGGTCCCTTCTGATCTTGAATTCTATGATTCTATGATTTCAAAGATGCCTTAAGTAGAGATCTGCAAACCAAGGCTGCTGTCACTGTAGGGTAGCTTTAAGACCATACAATCTTCACATGGTCCTTTTAGCTGTTTGCTACATTTGCTTTCATGCGCACAAAAACAGTGACTATTGCAGTTTTGCCCTCTCAAGCCCCAGCTACACTAGTCATGAAATAAGTGGAGCTATGCCAATGTTCACCAGGTGAGCATCTGGCCCTGTATATGTAGGACATGATTCTGCTCTCACACCACTGTAAATCACGAGTAACTCAGGAGTAAGTTAATGGCTCAGGTTAGGGGGAATCCTTCAGTAGCTTACAGACAGAGTAATGACTCCTATGCTACCTCCCCTTCCTGCAGCCAGGAAAGGGGTTTCGTCTAGGAGAAAGGGGGTGTGATTGGAGCCTTCCTATGCCAGGGAAATTGCTGGGGTTTCCCTAGGAGACCAGCTTGATGGAGAGCCGGCCCATCTTTGCATCTTCCTCCTCAGGAGTAGTTTGTTTTATCTTTTGAATTTTTAAAAAGTTTTGTTTTCCGATTTTTTTAATGAAAAATTTGAAATGAAAATTTTCATTTCCTTTAGAAAAATTTCATTTCAAATTTTCACACCTCCCCATTTGATCTCACCTTTTTACTCCCCCCCACCTCCTTTTTTCCAGTGGGGAAAAAAGGCATGGTGAGGGGAGGGAGAAAGTTAAAAAAAGAAAAAAAGACTTTCCCACCATTCTGAATGAAAAATTGCAGTACTTTTTAAAAAAATTGAAAATTTTCACTGAAAATTAATTAAAAATTTCTATGACAACTTTTTTTTCCCCAAAAGACTCATAGACTGTAAGGCCAGAAGGGACCATCATGATCAACTAGCCTGACCTCCTGCACACTGCAGGCCACAGAACCTCACCCACCCATTCCTGTAATAGACCCATAACCTCTGATTGAGTTACTGAAGTCCTCAAAGCATGATTTAAAGACTTCAAGTTACAGAGAATCCACCATTTATACTAGTTTAAACCTGCAGGTGACCCTTGCCTCATGCTGTAGAGGAAGGCAAAAAAACCTCAGGGTCTCTGCTAGTCTGATCCAGGGGGAAATTCCTTCCTGATCCCAAATATGGTGATCAGTTGTACCCTGAGAATGTCAGCAAGACCCACCAGACAGACACCTTGGAAAGAATTCTCCATTGTAACTCAGACATCACCATCTAGTGTCTTATCACCAGCCATTGGAGATATTTGCTGCTAGCAGTCGCAGATCGGCTACATGCCATTGTAGGCAGTTTCATCATACCATCCCCTCCATAAACTTATCAAGCTCAGTCTTGAAGCCAGTTAGGTTTTTTGCCCCCACTGCTCCCCTTGGAAGGCTGTTCCAGAACTTCACTCCTCTGATGGTTAGAAACTTTCGTCTAATTTCAAATCTAAATTTGTTGATGACCAGTTTATATCGAGTTGTTCTTGTGTCATCATTGATATTTAACTTAAATAACTCCTTTTCCTCCCTGGTATTTATCCTTCTGATGTATTTATAAAGAGCAATCATATCACCCCTCAGCCTTCGTTTGGTTAGGCTAAATAAGCAAAGCTCTTTGAGTCTC
Organism: Mauremys reevesii; assembly: GCF_016161935.1. Taxonomy (NCBI): domain Eukaryota; kingdom Metazoa; phylum Chordata; order Testudines; family Geoemydidae; genus Mauremys; species Mauremys reevesii. The sequence continues at coordinate 60,136,225 of NC_052626.1, forward strand.
CTCTCATAAAGTAGATTTTCCATTCCTCACATCATCCTAGTAGCCCTTCTCTGCACCTGTTCCCTCTTTCTTAAACATGGGAGACCAGAATTGCACACAGCATTCCAGATGAGCGCTCACCAGTGCCTTGTATAATGATACTAACACTTTCCTATCTCTACTGGAAACACCTTGCCTAGGATTGCATTAGCCTTTTTCACAGCCATATCACATTGGCGACTCATAGTCATCCTGTGATCAACCCAGGTCTTTCTCCTCCTCTGTCACTTCCAACTGATAAGTCCCCAGCTTATAGCAAAAATTCTTGTTTTTAGTCCCTAAGTGCATGACCTTGCCCTTTGCTCTATTAAATTTCATCCCATTTCTGTTACTCCAGTTTTCAGGGTCATCCAGATCTTCTCATATGATATTCTGGTCCTCCTCCTTGTTGGCAATACCTCCCAACTTTGTATCATCTGCGAAATTTATTAGCACACGCCCACTTTTTGTGCCAAGGTCATTAATAAAAGTGTTAAATAAGATTGGTCCCAAGACTGATCCCTGAGGAACTCCACTAGTTACCTCCCTCCAGCCTGACAGTTCATATTTCAGCATGACCCATTGTAGTCTCCCCTTTAATCAGTTCCTTATCCACCATTCAATTCTCATATTAATCCCCATCTTCTCAAATTTAACTAATAAGTTCCCATGTGGATCTGTATCAAATGCCTTACTGAAATCCAGGTAGATTAGATCTACTGCATTTCCTTTGTCCAAAAAAAAAAACCAGTTCTCAGAAAAAGAGATCAGGTTGGATTGGCACAATTTACCTTTTGTAAAACCATGTTGTATTTTATCCCAGTTACCATTTACCTCTATGTCCTTAAGTACTTTATCTTTCAAAATTTGTTCCAAGAACTTGCATATAGTTGAAGTCAAACTAACAGGCCTGTAGTTTCCCAGATCATGTTTTTTCCCCTTTCTTAAAAATAGGAACTACATTAGCAATCCTCTAGTCATAGGATGTGACTCCTGAGTTTACAGATTCATTAAAAATCCTTGCTACTGGGCTTACAATTTCATGTGCCAGTTCCTTTAATATTCTTGGATGGAGATTATCCAGGCCTCCTGATTTAGTTCCATTAAGCTGTTTGAGTTTGACTTCCATTAGCCACCCTGGCCTGCCACTACCCCCAAGTGCCTCATTGCCCTTATTAAAAGCTCAGGCAAAGTATTCATTTAAGTGTAGGGCCATGTCTAGATTATCTTTAATCTCCTACCCATTCTCAGTGCTTAGCGGTCCCACTTCTTCTTTCCTTGTTTTCTTTATATGGTTACATAATCTTTTACTATTGGTTTTAATTTCTTTTGCAAGGTCTGACTCTGCTTGGCTTTTGGCAGTTCTCACGTTACCCCTACACTTTCTGACCTCCCAGAGGTAACTCTCCTTGCTGATCCAGCCCATCTTCCATTCATTGTGGGCTTTCTGCCTTTTCTTAATCACCTGTTTGAGATGCTTGCTCATCCAGCTTGGTCTGCCACTTTTCCCTGCAAATTTTTTCCCCTTGCTTGGGGTGCAGGCTTCAGATAGTTTCTGCAACTTTGACTTGAAGTAATTCCAAATCTCCTCCACATTCAGATCCTTGAGCTCCTCATCCAGTTCACTTCACTAACTAATTCCCTTAATTGTCTAAAGTTTGCCCTTTTGAAATCAAGGACCCAAGTTGCAGATCTGTTTTTGTTTATCCTTCCATTTAGTTTAAACTGAATTAGCTCATGATCACTCAAATCTAGGCTGTCCCCTGCAACCAGTTCTTCTATGAGGTCCTCACTACTCATCAATACCAAATCTAAAATGGCATCACCTTTTGTTGGTTTGGTGACTATTTGGTGAAGAAATCTGCCAGGTATCACATCCAGGAAAATCTGGGCCTTACTATTATTAGTAGCACATGTCCTCCAATCTATATCATATGTTCAAAATGACCTGTTGTCACTGAAACTGAAAACTTTCAATGAAAACAGTTTTTCACCTCCAAAACTTTCAACCAGCTCTACTCTTCTGAGTGTGCTGTGCCTTCTTTGGCCACAGCCAGGGAACTGTGCCAATTGAGTTACACTGCTGAGAAACCACCACAAGTGGTGGTAGGACCAAGCAAAAGGGACCCAGTTCTGCTATCCATTACACACATGCAAATTCCACTGCGCCAAGCTCTTCTCTGATTTACACCAGCAATGCCATATCAAAATCAATTGGCCAAATGCAGCCTGAGTGAGTGAATGCAACTCCCATGAAAATACCTGGCCGGATTCAGCAGTGATGTAGGCAGGTTACATGTTATATGCAAACTGGTAATAAAGTAGAGGCAGGTGGCAAAGAAGTAGAAGTCTAATTATGATCTGATGCTAATTGTGCACTGGTATAGCCCCCCTGGGTCAGATCCTGCTGTTCAAAGAGACTGTAAGATGCCCTAACAAAGCAGCTGAGCATCCACTCATCATGGGGAATGCCTAGCTGACATAACTGTCTCTACATCACCTCCTCCAAGCCACTCAAGAGTAGGGAGGGCATTAGCGGCATACCCAGAAGGAGGATGTATGTGCAGAATGCTGCCATGCTCTGGTGATCCCTGGCCAGTGTAACAGCTGGTTCAGTCCCCAAAGTAATTTAAAGCAGTCTCAGGCCTCCCAAAGCATTTCACTGAGATGGCCTTGGTTCATTCAATCAGTTTTAGCAGAGTGACGAGGCTGGTTTTGCATTCAGAGTGTGAAGTTCTTGCCAGGGATGAAAATTGAAATCTATTAATCCACAAGGTCATGAGTATCCCTAATAGCAAATGTCTGTACCCTAAGTTACACTGAGTTAATGACCTCAGTAATGATCACAGGGGACTTTTGACCTCTCTCTCTCTCTCTCTTTGTGAATGAGAAGGGATGCAGGATCAACACTATAATCCTCCAACCCCTACTAGGGAAAGGCTTCTAATTACGAGCCAAATCCCCCTTTAATTCACACAAGAATTGCCGCTGAAGTGAATTCTCCGGAGTAAAGAGCAGGATTTGGTCCTATGCATTGTGAGTCTGCACCAAGAGTAGGGTGCTTAGATCTATCTCACAGACTGGCGCATGGCACCAGAGGTAAAAGTCTAGTACTATATTAACTTGGTCAGCCACTAAAGCAAGCAATAAAACTCAGGGACAGAAAATTCCACCCACACCTGCTGTGGCTGAATATAAAACCATGGATTAGAGAGCACGAGAGGGGTAAAAGTAATCACTGAAAGCTAAGCTCATCAAAATCTTCTAGTTGCAGGGATCTTCCATGTTGCCAAATGTGAACAGATACTCAGGCTGACACAAGTGGTGAGGTTTTAAAAATCTTCCTGCTTAACTGGAGAAAAATGGTGTATACTGTATATTCTGAATTACAATAGCTGACGATGAGGAAGAGGGGGGAAGTGTTGAAGAATTGACTGACAATTTTTCTTCCTATTACTGGAGCCCTTGTTGACCTTTAACAATCAATGACTTTCCACTTCCTCAATTCCTCAATATATTTCCTCATACCTAATATCTTTCCCCCCATGAACTGAGTTTCTGTTTCCATCAATCATCATGATGACTTTCTATGAACTGCTAAACACCCATAGATACAATTTTCAAAATTGCTTCAGTGACTTAGGAGCCCAAGCCCAATGACTTTCCTACTATGTGTCTTTTGAAAATAGGACTTAAGCTCCTAAGACACGTAGTTACTTTAGAAAATTTTACCCATGGAGACTGATTCTGATTCCACATCAGTGTAAAGCAAGAGTAACTCCAGGGAAGTCAATGGAGTAGGACCTGTGTAAAACCAGTGTGGGAGGAGAATCAGTTTCCAAGAGACCTCAGAGCAGTTATGGTTTTGTAACTGACTGCAGAACTTGTTTGTTTGCATTCCATGGAAGAAAACTATAATTCTATAAACAAATGACCAAAGAGGTCAAATCCCGCTCCAACTGAAGTAAGTGAGAATTTAGCCCAAGGAGAGAACAGTGTCAGGTGTGAAACGCATAGGGCTGAATTTTCAAAAAGTAGTGGGATAACTGTGACCATAAAAAATGCACACACAAACTTGCGTTGACAACTGCATGCAAATGTGTCATTGCACATGACAACGACTAGCTAGGTGCGTGCCTAATGTGTGCAGTAAATGCACACAAATCACAGAGACAGCTTTGCTTGCCCATTCTTGCAAATGGACGTCTAGGCTATCTTGTTTTTTTTTCAAATGCATAACAAAGCTGGCCTCTACATTAATCCCCTCTTCTTCTTCAAGTGTCCTCTGAATATTCCCACTCATGGTATGCTCTGACTGCTGCAGCTTGAACAGTAGAACTTTAGCTAGCAGTGTTCGCTGGAGCACTCATAAGCGTCCCTTGTCCCATTCCGCAGTAAACATCAAACATTCTAAGATGAGGGTATAAAAAGGGGTGTGGCACTCCAGTCACCTCAGTTCCTTCCAATTGTGACCAGCTGGATGAAGGTGAAACTGCTCCGACTGGATCCATATGATTACTATATAGTTTTATAGTTAGTTTAGTTATAATGTTAGATTTAACTTAAAAAATAAATCTTTGGTGCTGCGATGGTGGAACCAAAGACCAAAAAGCCCAGATTTAAGAGATGCATCTCATGCCCAGCTGTGTTTCTGGTGTCCAACACAAATAAAATATGTTTATCATGTTTGGGCAAAGGGCATTCCCCTTTAGAATGCTCAGTTTGCTTGACCTGCATGACACGAGTGGAGATGGAAAGACGGAACAGCCTCCAGGCCATCTTACTCCAGGAAGCTCTGTCAGCCCAGTGACTTGGAACTGAGAGACAGCAAACCTCTAATGAGCCTCCGAGACAAGCAACAGCTCCAACCAAGTCTGGAGGAGGAAAAAGTTCACTGTCATCTTTGGTGCCATGCATTGGGGGATCTGGAAGTGGGAAGGCTCCAAATATCAAGATACCTCAACATACAGTGGTATTGAACTCTGTCTCTGGATCCAATCCACAAGAGAAGGGCAAGGCTGTTATAGTGATTACAAAGCAATGCTTAAGTTGTGCCAGGGCTTACCAGGACTGAGCCCTGGCAGCTCTAAGCTTGGCAGTTCATAGCCCTGGCACTTCTGGGCTTGCTGTATCAGTTATGAATGTAAAAAAATTGCTTGAGCCCCAGACACCTCTTTCATTACAAATTAACCACTGCTACAAAGGTTCCATCCTTGTTGGTGCTGGCTTCTTTATCAGGAGACAATCCACAAGAAAAAGACCCATGAGATCTGGATATATTTAAGGCAAACCTAGCCTGAGTATGACCTCTTGGTCTAAAACCAGGAGATGCTCTTCAAATGTTTGGTTGTTTTGGATCCAGAAGAGCTGGATCTGAGAGAAAAGATGAAACTATGTGTTAGGCTGGTTAAGGATAGGGATTCAACTAGTAACATCTGAGAACCAGTTCCAATACAGTACAGCAACAGATAATGGTTATGGCACAGATTCATCGACCAGATCTGTCTCCAATTTGGTTGGTGGTGAATCCATGGGTGTCGTTGGAACAGGAACCAGAGAGTTTACTGGCACAAATTCAAACAGATAGTCCTCCAGAGCAGGGAAGGAGAATAGGCTAGGATTTCTCCCATACCTCTACTTCCTAATAATCACTCTGGATCTCCAGAAGTTTTTTCTCCATTATCTTTCATTCAGCCCATAAGGTTACTATCTACACTTCCCTTGGAACTGAGAATGGCTCCAGATTAGACAGAGGATTTGAAGAAGAGATTTTATGAGCAGGCTTAGATGCTTGTTCCAGATCCTTATAATCAAAAATATTTTCAGCCAGATCTGAGTATGGAGTTTTGGCCAGAGTGGCAAGCTCCACCTTGGTTTAGGTGGTCTCATGGGCCTTCTCCTGTACCTTACCAGGATATTCCTAAATATAGTAATACACCTTCACCGACTCGTTACCATGAAGACATTCAAACTTTGGATCCGAAGGAGACAGATCTGGTGGTCTATCAGAGTCCTGATAGATCTCCTACATTTGTAAGAGATGTTTTATCAGAGGAAGAGGAATTAGTGGATATCCAAGAGTCAGATCCACACTTTGAGGACTTAACTTTTCCAGATGACAGTGTAGGACTGACTTCGGCTTCATCGCCTTCAGATCATGTAGTGATCTTCTACAAACTAGTGGGTCAGATTACAAGAACATTAGAAATTCCTTTGATTTCTACTAAGGAATATTCACATTCTGCATTCGATAGTTTATGAGCAGCTACTAGACAAAGAGCTACACTTCCTTTATTGAAAGGACTGTCTCTACCAGCAAAAACAATTTAGAATGTATCTTCATCAACTCAGCTGATGTCAAAAAAAGCTGACACTGTACCAATGTCCTCAGAAAGGCCTTACTATATTTTATACTCATCCTTCTCCTAATTCACTGGATTAGAGGCTGCAAAATGCACAGATCAAAGAATGAACAAATTCATTCTACTGCTTCAGATAAAGAAGGGAAGAGACTGGTTGTTTCTGTAAGAAAGGTATTTGTCTCAGCCACTTCAGGTATGAGAACAGTGAACTATCAAGCTGTGATGGTGCGATTATCTTTCATGGATACTCTGCCTGAGGAGCATAGAAGGTTAACAGATGCTTTTTTGGTAGAATGGCAGAATGTTGCTAAGTATCAGTTGAGGGCAGCATTTGACTTGTCTCATGCTTCAGCCAGAACAATAGCCTCAGCTATTTCTTTAAGAAGGCATGCTTGTCTGAGATCAGTGGCTTTTCCTTCCAGATGAGGATGAGAATGGAAGATTTTCTGTTTGAAGAAGACAGATTATTTAGTAGATCAGTGAGTAAAGTTCTGGAGAAAATGAAAAATGTAAAATCTGCAGCTAGATCTTTTTTGGGGGGGGTTCTACAACTAAGTGGTCATCATCTCTTCTGCTGTTTAGGTATCAGAGACAATACACACATTTTTCATCCACTCTTTACTTCTATCAGAGAAGGAATTATTATTATTATCAACCGCAACTTCAATATCAGCAAAAGAAGACATCTTTTAAAGCTTGTAATAATAAGAGGAAGTCTGCATCTATGATGTCTTCTGCACTCTCCTCAAGGATGCAGATTTAACTTGAGGACATAGAGCTTCAGTCCTGTCATATTAGATACTTGTACCCGCACCCATTTGAAGATCACCTGTCCCACTTTTACCATCAATGGCAATCAATAACACCAGACAGGTGGGTTCTAGAGATTATTCCATGCATTTACTCCATACAGGTAAAAACCCTTCTTCCTCCCATCACCACTCTCGGTCCCTGATGCAATTCAAGAGAATCAGCTGAGGGAAGAGGTTTATTACCTGTTATAATCGGGGCAATAGAAGAGGTCTCTTGCAAGCGTAAAGGGAGAGGCTTTTATTTGTATTGTTTCTTGATCCCCCTAAAATATGTTGGCCTTCATCATATCTTGGATCTCAGAAGATTAAACAACTTCATAAAAAAGTTTAGTATCCGAATGTGGTCTCTAGCTTCTGTAATGCCTTCTCTTTCCCTCCAGGACTGGTTTTCAGCTTTGGATTTAAAAGATTTGTATTTCCATATTTCAATAAGACTATGTCATCACAGTTACCTATGTTTTAGAGTAGGAGAGAACCATTCTCAGTAGCGAGTCCTGCCTTTTGGTCTGTCCTCAGCTTCCAGGGTATTTGCAAAATGTATCTGTCATTGCAGTATATCTAAGGAAATGGAATTTTAACATATCCTTACATAGACAGTTGGTTAATAAAGGCATGATGGAGGCAGATTATATGGAATGTAGAGTAAATATATTTACTTTTTATCAATCTGGATCTAAGCATAAAATGAGAAAAATCACTCCTATGTCCAACACAGGATTCCTTTCATAGGGGCCATATTGGACTCCATAGTTGCCAAAGCCTTTCTTCTGGAAGAAAGGTTGGTAAAAATAAAATCAGTGGTACTTCTGCCCCTGCAGTCCCCACAAGAGACAATACTCTTTTTTTCCCTTTGGTTGATAGCTCTTTTAGCATTGACCCCCTCTCTCCCCTCTCCATACTTATGTCTAATGAGGGGACTACAGCACAAGTTTCTGCACAACTACAAACTAGGCATAGATGGTATGCATCAAAAATGGATAATTCCACAGCAGGTGTTAACATTAAACTGGTAGAAATATGGTATAAATGTAAAAAAGAGTAAACCATTCAATCTCCCCATGGCAACAGTAACAGTTACCACACATGCATCTGCTGTGGAATTGGGGGTGAGGGGTCTCATTAGGGCAACAATTTGATGATCAGAGGGCATTTGTCACCTGGGGAAAGAAACATGTTGAGGAGCTGAGATCAATAAGATGAGGTCTAAAAGAATTGCTGCCTCATAGTGGTTCAAGTAGTGGCAGAAAAGATGATGTCATTATATTAACTAAACAAGCTAGGAAGAACCCATTGTCTACAGTTGTGCAGAGAGGAAATGTCTCTTTGGGACTGGTGTATAACACATGAGATTCACCCAATAGTACTTCATATATCTGGGAAACTAAATACCTTGGCACACCATCTGAGTTGTCACTGAAGGAAGAAGTGGTGTCACACCTCTTCAGCTGTAAGATTTTTTTTGCCTCCAGCAACAAGAAGTGTCAGAGGTTCTGCTCATGAGCAGGCAGAGACAAAGGTTCAGTATCAGATGCATTTCTGATAAACTGTAATCAAGGGCTCCTGTATGCCTTCCTCTCAAAGAGTATTAAACAACATGAAACAAGAGAAGGCCAGAGTAATTTTGTTAGCACTGGTGTGGGCCAGGCAGCAGTGGTATCCAGACTTAGTTCACCTGTCCAGAGGGCTGTACAAGACTCTGCAATTAGTATCAGATTTGTTGACACAACAACAAGGGATGGTGTATCATCCAGATCTTCAGTTGCTTCACCTAACTGCATGGGGGATAAGACTCTGGGACTGTTAGAATGGCCTCATTCTCTAGAAGTGCAAAATATACTAATTAATTCAAGGAAATTGTCCACATGAGAATGTAATGGTTATAAATGGAAAGAATTTTTATTGTGGGTTTTCATGTATGAAGTTGATCCATATAGAACTCCAATTCTTACATATCTTAAAAGAGCAGGTCTCTCTTTGTCATCAGTCAAGTTTCATCTCACAGCAATCTCAGCATATCATGTCCCTGAGGATAGTAAATTGGTTTTTATTCATGATGCAGTCATAAGATTCTTGAAAAATCTTAACAATCAATAGCCACCAGTTAGGGATCCTATACCATCTTGGGATTTAAACTTACTGCTTACACAATTAATGAAACATCCATTTGAACCTATGTGGAGCTGTATCTTGTTCTATTTATCCATTGAGACAGTTATCAATAGCTATAGTCTTGATAGCTATTACTTCAGCAAGGCACATAAGGCCAGCCAGTCCCGCACTCCTCTGTGTCCAGCGCCAACAACCCACCACACCCCCCCTCCCTACCTGCCAGTCAGCCCACCCCACCACACACACCCCTGCCACCAGCACACCCCCCCCCCCCTTGCAGCCAGCTGCCCTCTCTCTCTCCCCCAGCCCAGCCCCTCCCCTGCCCCCCCAGCCCTGCTGCCACTGCTGTGCCTGCAGTTTTCCCAGGGCTAACCTGCTTCAGGGGGGGGGGGGGGGGGGCAGGGGGCACACACACACCACACCTAGAGAGCAAAGGGGAAAAATGAGAAAAATTGGGGGGGGGGACAGGGGCCTATATAAGAAAAAGAAAAAAATATCAAAAAGGACTGTTCTGGACACCTAGCACACCCCCAGGGAGTGGCGGGATCACACACACACAAACGAGCTCAGTCTTCTTTCAGGGCATCTTTTTTTAAAAAAAACTCTGGTTAGGTTAACGACATATTTTATTTTCCCAGACATGTCCAGCTTTTTTTTTCTTCTCTTAAATCCGGGAATTTTTTTTAAATACGGGAAATATTGGTACCCTATTACAACAAAAATACATACTGTGGCAGCACCTTAAAGCAGAACTTTTTTAGGAACCGGTGTTGCTAAAGAAGAAGGCTTTTTTTTTTTTTTTTTTTTTTTTTCATCTCCCGGGGCCCCCCCCCAAAAAAATGTTAAAGGGGCCTAAAGCTCCCTGCACATAAGTGAATTATAAGCTCTAATGGCAGACCTTTATCGTTGTCTTTCATGCGGATAAAGTAATTCTCCATACATAGCTAAGATTCTTACCCAAAAGTAGTGCCAGATTTTCATATAAACCAATCAAAATACTACCTGTATTTTTTCCCAAACCTCACACTCAAGAGGGGGAAGCTAGATTACATATGCTAGATGTTAGAAGGGCTCTAGCTTTTGACTTAGATAAAATTAAGCATTTTAGACAATTTGTTTAAAATAAGAGGAATAAAGTACAGACTCTTTCAAGATGGGTTAGACTGTGTATTAAAGAAATTTGCTGATGGGTCTCCCTCTTCCTAAGAGAATTGGAATTCATTCTACTAGATCAAAAGGAGCTTCTATGGCATTTGCTAGACATATTCCTTTAATAGATTAATGCAGAGCAGCAACATGGAGTACAATCCACATGTTTACTAAGCATTACTCATTAGACTTAAAATCTAGAGCAGATGCAAAATTTGGCAAGGAAGCATTGCACTCCATATTTAGTTAGGACTCCAAGTTCCCACAATAGATGACACTCAAAGCGGAAATGAATGTTACTTACTAGTAACCAAAGTTCTTCAAGAAGGATTCTGTGTAATCACACTCCCCATCCACCTTTCCTCTCTGCCTCGAAGTCCTATTTAGCAAAGAACTGGGATCATTGGGGAAGGAGCTGAGGCAGCTGGAGCCCCTTGTATTCCCTCGCCCTGGAATGTTCACTGAGGGAGGAGAAAGGGAGGCACGTGAGAGCTCTGATGAACACTGCTCGCTACAGTTCTATGATTCAAGCTGCATTGGTCGGAGAGTCCCATGAGTGAGAACATGCAGCGTCCATCTTGAAGAACTCTGGTTGCAGTTCAGCAACCTTCATTTCCATGCCCTCAGAACTCCTATACAGGAGCACCTGGGTCTCCATTAACACTTCATTAACCCCCACACAAGGAGTGGTTTTACTGCAGCTATTAACCCTGTACATTGCATAAAAGAAAAGAGAGTCTTTGATGAGAGCAGGCATGCAGCTATCACAAGAGTGTTCTTAATATGTAGGTCCTGCTGTATAGGCTTAACTCATTAGATACTGCCGACATAAACATTCCCATCTGAGCACTTGTTTGGCTGGCAGTCTGTAAACTGGTGTGTCCAGAGGGTTAAGGTATGACAGGGAGGACATTATGGATGATAACTTCTTCCAGTACTTTGGCACAAAAGTTTTGAGGTCACCATCTCTGTTTTGGGACTTCCTCTCTGACTCCCTGAAAATTTATCTACATGGAGTCAGGATTTAAAAGTCCGTGCAGACATGTAAGAATTAAGTGCTGATCCCAGACACCGGCTGTATGGGAGCCATCTATATTAAGCCATGCTCACAGACCCAATTGCTGAGCACCATACAGTTAGACTAAGCAGCAGCAGGCGGAGCAACTCCAATAAGCCCCTCCACCTCCACTCAAGCCTGTCCATTAGTCCAGCCATTTTGCATGGTAAGACCTGAAGCAGGGAGGCAGGTGAATATGCTGCCAAAGGTAGCAACTGATGGGCACCTGAGACTAATCCTCAGTACGAAATGATGAAGGCAGCATGCTCACAGCGGAGGTAGCAATGTTTGTACATAGCCTGAGCATAAATTTATATGTGTATGCTCAGCATTTTAGACACAAAATGTTGCAAGTAATGTTGAGGGCAGTTCCTTTGGCCTCTAGAGCAGTGGTTCTCAAACTTTTGTACTGGTGACCCCTTTCACATACCAAACCTCTGAGTGCAACCCCCCCCCCCGCCTTATAAATGAAAAACACATTTTCATAAATTTAAACACCATTATAAATGCTGGAGGCAAAGCGGGGTTTGCAGTGGAGGCTGACAGCTCACGACCCCAGCATGTAATAACCTCACGACCCCCTGGGGGGGTCCTGACCCCCAGTTTGAGAATCCCTGCTCTAGTGGGAATGGACCCTGTGAAATATATTTCTTGGCGTCACTGGAGAAGCTGGATCAGCACTGGCAATGGTAGGAATATTAAGCAAAACAATCCAATAGGAGACAGGGCCTGTGGGCCTGCAGCTCCTCTTCATGTTTTCTACAAGCTTAATTTCACTGACTGGACTGGAGTAATTTCTGATTTACACTGATGTGAGAGGATGAGAATCAGCCCTTCAACGCATCCATTTTCCTAAACTGACAGATATTGAATGCTAACAACATGTCCCCAAAATGCAACATGCTTCCTACCTTCCTCACACACTCATAGCTCACAGCCCGGTGTGTTTTCAGACCCTGCAAAGCCATTTGTGTAAAGGTGAGGTATGAAAGATTGAAGGTCAGCAGACATTTTTAGAGATTACGGGACCTGAATGTCTTCTCCCTTGTGTCAATTTTACACTAGGAGTAACTCCATTGGCTTCAGTGGAATTACTCCCACTTGACACAGATATATGGGAAAAGACAATCAGACACTGAGGGTATGTCTACACTGGAGCTGGCGGTGTAATTTCCAGCTCACGTAGACATGCCTGCACTAGCTCTGATCAAGCTAGTGTGCTAAAAATAGAAGTGTAGCTGCCCCAGCATGAGCAGTGGGACTGGCTAGCTGTGCCAAGTACAATACTGCCCCTCCCACTGCTCATGCCACTGCAAGCTAGCCCAGGTATGTCTACCTGAGCTGAAAAGTACACCTCCCGCTCCAGGGCAGATATACCCTTAGACATTAAAGGGCTGTGGGCACATTATTTTTCCATCTACTGAGCTTTGATCGGATTGTGTGATCAAGGCATTGTCAAAATGATGTAGCTGCATGCTATGAGCTGGGAGAGGGGAAGGCTTTTGATGACATCTCCTTTGGGTGGAGGGAGAAAGCTGAATGCAGAAAGGTTCATTCAGACAAAAGAAAAAAATAGAAACGATTGAGGTTAAAGAATCAGGAAAATCTTCAGTCATTTGCAGGGATGCTCCCTTGTGGTTTAGCCTCTGAAGTCATACATGGAATACATCCCCCTTCATCTCTAGATGGAAAATAGAGTCAGAGCGAGAAAGCAGTCCTTATGCACTCAGTCCTGGTTAGCTCTTGGATAATGATTTACTCTCCTTTCTATGTATTTAATGTCTGATCAATATTCCCAACAATAAAATCCTGAAGAGGAATTCCAGTGATAAATCAGTCAGTAAGATTTAGTGTCCCCTGTTATTAATCAGCCCCGGCATGTTGATTGGTGGAAGGGTGGGACTGCTAACCTAGGTGTATATTCAAGTTTCTGTTTGTCTTGCTGTCCCAGTTAATCCCTGCATTATCTGAAGCCAGCAAAGCTTCAGTCAGATTGATGAGTGAAATAAAGCAAACCCAGGGGGCTTCAAGAACATGATCCCCAGTTTAACCCTGTGAGCTCCACCAGCAAGAACAGCAGGCTTGCACCTTTGTACATAGTGCTCAAAGATTGCTCACCGCTAGATTTGCTCACCCTTACATTTTCTCCAGTGAATGTAGTGAGGTGAGTCAAGTGCCTTTCAAAGCCCTGGAAACTGAAAACGTCTGTTTATCCATAGAACAGGCATAGAATGGACAAAGGGAGCTCCAACTGCCACACACCGACTGCTCCAACAAGTACTCCTGTTTTTTTTGCTCCAACACTGGTTCACATTCTAAAACCAGTTGTACTGGTGTAAATCCAGCATAACTCCATTGATTTACACGGGAAAATCCAGAGTAACTGAGATTAGAAAGGTTTCAGAGTAGCAGCCGTGTTAGTCTGTATATGCAAAAAGAACAGGAGTACTCGTGGCACCTTAGAGACTAACACATTTATTTCAGCATAAGCTTGCGTGGGCTACAGCCCACTTCTTCAGATGCATAGAATGGAACACACAGACAGCAGATATTTAGATATGTATAAATATCTTCGGTCTGTGTGTTCCATTCTATGCATCCCAAGAAGTGAGCTGTAGCTCACAAAAGCTTATGCTGAAATAAATTTGTTAGTCTCTAAGGTGCCACAAGTACTCCTGTTCTTTTTGAGATTAGAAAATGTCCCAATTTCTCTTAAAGTCCATTTGCCAAGCAAAACTTGTTTGTGGCGTCTTCACTGCTTTCTCTTTGGTAGGGGACTTTGCCCAGATCACAGTGTTGACACATGAGACTGCAATGTGAGTTGCGTATCTCTCGGCCCATTTAAAAAGGGAGGAGCTGTTGAATGGAGACTGGTCAAGAATCCTTTTTGATGAAAAATGGCTTTTCAAAAGGAATGAAAAAATGTCATTGGGGGGAAAGGGGACAGGAAAAAAGGAGTAGGGGGAAAAGCAACACCAACTTTTTTTATTCAAAACAAAATTAACATTTTCGAACTGAACTGAAATGAAAAGAAAATGTTCGTTTTGATTGATTTAATTAAACAAATCAGTGAAATAGTCAAATTAAATGAAAATTTTCCACAGAAAACACTTACCATTTGCTGGATGTCGTAGTGCTAGGATAGCAGCTCAGTGTCATACTGAGGCTCCAGTTCAGAGGAGCATCCCCGAGAATCCCTGGCTGTGTCCCAAGGTCCCAATGGCTCCCTGGGGTTTTGTTCAGTGTCGACTGCTCTAACTTTCACAGTAGAACAGACTAGTCACTAGCTAGTCCCCGCATAGGGGGAGGGTAGTATGAAAAAGTGTTTTAAAGCCATTGTCACCCACGCCCCTTTGCTCCTGGAGAAAAAAAAATTAAAAACAGACTCTGAGACAGTTTTTGAATCAAAACAAACCGTAAATGGCAAGAACAATTTTTTTTGTTTCACTGGCTAACTCTAACAACTCTGACCTACAGTGGCCATCTCTAGAAGTGAGAGAGTCTCTGTGCTTATTAATTCATTGCCCTCTCTGCTGAGTGTGCCAGCAAGGGGGTCAAAAGTGCCATCTGTTACAGTAGCTTTGTGATGAGGACACGTGTCCATTAGAAGCTGGACTGAGGCCACCAACTCATTTCCACAGGCCTCTAAGCCATCAGATGGCTTGGAATCACTACTGACCTGGAAATAAGTCTTATATATATTAATAGCCCCAGTTTTGTGTCTCTTTACTGCTTTAGAGCACTATCTTGATCTTCTGTGTTCAGAAGGTATATGAGATGGCCTGTGAGGACAGCTGAGCACAGACACCCACTATATATTAAGAAACAGCCATAATTTTTATTGTCAACCTGGATTTTATTGCCTGTAGCCTGGTGTGCCCACTATGCCTTCTGCTTCTACAATATAATACTTTTTTTTGGTGCATTTGCAATGAGAACCACAATAGACATTTCGCTGGGAAAAAAGAAATGTTTTTCATTTTATAGGTTTGAAAGTTGCTTTATTTTAGCTGCAGGATAGTTATCGCTAATCTTCCAGAATCTGAGGTGCAGCTGGCCAAAAATATACTTCATACACATATTAATCCTAATTCCTTTGTGGATTTGGCCCCAGTGATTGCTCGGAATAAAGGTGGTTAACATTGGTCTCTCCAAAAAAATGTTTTGGTGAAAACTGTGGCCCCTTTTTTAAATTAGGATTGTAATGGGAAATTTACTTCTTTCATAAAATTTATGTTTCATCCAAAGAAAAGAAAAGAAAAGAAAACCTCCAAATTGTCAGTTTTAAGTTATTTTCTAGTTTCGGGTTTTCAGTGTTTGAAAGCAGGAAAAAAAAAAAAGAGACTGGAACTCGTTTTTTTCCTTCTGTGGCTATCAATGACATTGTCAGCTGCAGAGCACTTACTGGGAGTTCAGTTATCAAACGCTGGTTTCCTAAAGCTAGGCACCTACGTCGACATTTACAGTATGTCTAACAGCAAAAAAAGATCCACAGCAGCACCGCTTAGAGCCAGGGTCAACTGACTCAGGTCTGCAGGTCTTGGGCCAGCAGGTCTCAGGCTGGAGCCTGGACTCTGAAACCCGGATGGGGGTGGGGTCTTACAGCCCAGGCTCCAGCATGAGCCTGCCTGTACATCTACATCGCTATTTTTAGCCCCACAGTGTGAGCCCTGCAAGCCTGAGTCACTTGACCTGAGCTCTGAGACTTGCTGCCATAGGTTGTTTTTTCTGCTGTGTCTAGGTACCCTGAGGTATTTAAATGAGTGCACAGCAGCCCGATTTAGACAATGCAGTGTCCATTTAGGCACCCAGTTTTGAAAACTGTACTACAAATGACTAACGGGATGCTGGAACATAGCATGGCATCACAGACATCGCACAGCAGCCACAGAGAAACTAGGTATTTAGGGGAAGCAGCATCAGGTGACAAAAATTCTCTGCTCCCTGGCAAACTTTTAGGCCTCCATAAAAAGCTGATAGTCTGTTGTAACAAACTCTTTTCCATTATCACAGCAAGAAGGAATTTGGGGAAACTCTTCCCATGCTCCAAGGCAAATGACACTCAATATATTGTGATATGATACAGAAGACTCTTGAACTAAAGCGGCCTGTTTCGTCTCTCTCTAATACTTGCACAAACTGGGCGCAATTCCATTAATGTCAAGGGGGTTGCTCTGGTATAAGTGAGAGGAGAACCAGGCACAAGATTTCCAACATAGTGATAGGATCCCTGGTTCTGATACATCTTCCACTTAAATCAGGAGTAACTTAAATCAGGAGTAACTCCATTGCCATCACCGCATGAAATTGGGGTTAGCAGGAGGAGATTCAGGTCCTTTGATTCCGTGTGTAACACACAAATAGCTGCATGTGCCATGGTAATAAAATGCTATATTGCTGTTCTTGATCATTGTAGTCTGGGCATATTATGTAATTGTGAGGGTTTTTCCCCCTTTTCCTTGCTATAAAAATAATGAATGAAAATTGATATAAAGAGAAGGGGTGAGTACACCAGTATTGCTGATCAAACTGAGGAGTTTGGCACTGTGTGTTGGATAGCTGTGAAACGGGTTCCCTTTCCTCCCTCACTGTGTACAATCTTCGGGGAAGATAATGGAAGGCCACACTGTAAGCACTGCCCCAGGCCTATTCAGCACCTGCCTGTGACACTGAGACATGATACCTCATAGAATCTCTGGGATATTAAAGAAGAGCATTCAGCACCCTTCACTGAGACACAGCTGCCTTATCCACCTGCTTCTGCTCCTGTACACCACAGTGTAAATGAGGAGCAACTCCACTGAGGTCAGTTGAGTTACACTTCCGCAAAACCAGTGAAAGTGAGAGCTGACTCAAGCTGTCTATTACATCACAGCATGTAGGGCTCTACAGTAATAAGACTCAGCTGTGTTACCTCTGCTATGTAATAGCACAGCACCCAGGAGCCTCTAAGACTGAAATACAATTCCATACGCTACACTATAGGACAGCTGCATCCAATAACCTCCAGTGCTATGACACATTATTATCTTCGCCATATTAGACTTCAACCAGGTGGGTGAGGTAATATTTGTTATGAGATCAGCACGGCTACAACGACACTGCATATTAGCGTTCAGCAGTCAAGAAGTTCCTAAACGAAGACAAACTGGCTACATTGGCCCTGTCCTAGGATCCAGGAAACCAACAGCTCTACGATATTACTACTTAACCCCGTTTAATTACGCGTAGTATCCACATTCCTTCAGCGCTCGGCCAGGCACAGCTGTGTTATTTTACTACTACATTTATGATAGATATGGCTATATATATAAACGCTTAAGTGTCTAAACTCCATGTTTATTATACTGAAAGCAAGTCAGCCTAGGAAATGCTCCAGTTCACGCTGGCATGCGCTAAAGCTGCTGACTGCCTCTTGCTGTGGAATTTTGGAAAGAAAATGCAGTATTTTGTAAACAGCACTTCCAGTGAAAGGCTCCATGTTGTTTCCCCATGTCAGTGCATGTGGGGGTGGAGAAGGGGGAGGTCAACTGTGTTGTCAAACATCATCTAGATTGCTTGATAATGTGTACCAGGCTGTGATAAATGAAGCTCCTCCGAATAACATCAGCCTCTCTTTCTGCAGGCGTTTTCACTTTCCAGCAGCTTCTCTTTGCCCTCTGCTCTTGGTGTCACACGCAGGAGATGCTGTGGGAGGGAAACACAGATCTCACTTAGTGATACTTTACACTGCTATAGCACCTTCCATCTGCGGAGCTTGGGTCAAAATCCACAAAGGTATTTAGGTGCTTAACTCCAATTGGGAGGAGCCTCCAAAACTCCAATAGGGAGTTAGGTGCCTGAATTCCTTTGAGGATCTGGACCATGGTGCTTTGCAAACATCAATGAGTTAAGTTTTGCCCTGTGCTGTAGGCAACCCCCACCCCATGCAGTAGGTAAATATTATTAGATACTACAGCAGTGCCTACATACCACAGTGTTGTGTACATTATAAATGCATAGATAGATTAGATCAGACAGGTAAATTGTCCTAACAGTACAGATCGGAGCTAAGGCATAGTGAAGTGCCCAGAGCCACACAGCACATCTGTAACCGTATCTGGCATAAAACCCAGCTCTGCAGACTTCCAGACATGGGTCAGATTCTCGGTTGGTATAAATCACTATCCACTGAAGTCAGTGGAGTTATGCCAGTTAGAGCTAATCGGAAATTTTGTGACAGAACATTTTTCTTTGGGAAATGCCAATTTGTCAAAAGTGAAACATTTTGCAAAAATGTGTCAATTTCGGCAACAGTTTATTTAGAAAGAACAATTGAAAAAAAAACATTTCTA
Source organism: Mauremys reevesii (assembly GCF_016161935.1). Lineage (NCBI taxonomy): Eukaryota > Metazoa > Chordata > Testudines > Geoemydidae > Mauremys > Mauremys reevesii. The sequence continues at coordinate 60,155,066 of NC_052626.1, forward strand.
TACAGTCAAAATATTCTGTTTCAACCTTTTTTTGGCAGGGACCATGTCCGTTTTCTGCTTCAAAATGACTCTTCATTTCAGGCTAAGATCTTGTTCTATTCTATAATATAAAAAGTTGAGATTGGAATGAAACATTTCAGTTGTATTGGAACAAAACATATTTATTGACCCAAAACATTTTTTTTCCAAAATTTTATTTCACAGGAAATTTCCAGGTGTTTTTTTTCACTCCATTTAAGAATGGAGAAAATTTCAAAACCATGGATTCCCAGCAAAACCAAAAAAAAAAAATGCAGTTCCGGCCCACCTCTAATGCCACTTACTCCAACTGAGAATCTAGCCCCAGGCACATTAGCTACCAGGCCATCCTTCTCAACCAGTGAAACTGCCTAGGACAAGATCTTTTTAAGGGTGAACTGAAACATTTTAAAAATAAATACTAGTGTTAATTAGTAAATTCAATGGAATCAGGTTTAGTGGAATCAAGTCTCAAGCCCACTTCATGAAATGGGACTGAAAACAGTTTTGATCCCTCTATGTCATGCTTTCAGCTCCAGTTCAAGGGGGTCTCTTGCTAAAAAGCAGCTTAAATAATTATACTATGGTTTTGAGCTGGTCCTGGTTTCTCAGTTGGAATCATCAGATTGGAAGAGAGACAGAATTTGCTTCCTGAAGGACCTGAAGTGGATGCTTAGATGTGAACTTTCTCTGTCCCAAGGCAAACATATTGCTTAACATACTGAAGGAGACTTTCAATTGACAAACAATATGCAGGACATTGGGCACCCCATGTTTTGGTCTGTCTGAGCCATTGTTAACTTTGTATTTGAAATAAACTTAGGTACAATGCAGGTTGTTCACTAAGCAAATCCTCCATCCATCTTTCTAATGTGGTCATTAGTCCATTTATAAAACCAGGAATTGGTTGAGCCACTGTGCGATAGAAGCCTTCTTTTAAACCTTGTTTCTAGGCTACATCTCTCTCAGTTCTTTCCAGTAAACTAATTAAATGCTGATTTACAGGAATGGTATTTGTTTACACTTTATTGTTGTTGGCAGTTGGTGAGGATGACAAAATGCCTCTGCTGCAGTTCAATCAAACAAACGATTTCAGGAACTCAAAGATAATGGCACCACAAAGAAGATTTACCATGGACCAGGTGCCAGTATCAGAAGACTTGAAATGGCAGCAATATATTAATCTCATTTGGATCGTCATGTTCCACTCTAAAGATAAAGGAGTTCTCACAACCCTTTCACACACATACATAAATTACATTTTGTTACAGTTTTCACTGGGGAAAATTACCATAAAGAAAACTGCTCATCACCCCACGATGCCCTTTTAAGTTTCCATAGTTCAGGGATTTCTGAGGCTTCTATTCCATTCCCTAAAAAGGGCTAGAGATTAGGACTGGTGGGACTGTGAGCTTCCCTACTGCCATCATTCATACACCTCCCTGTACAGCGATCCCTAGTGGGAGAAGGACAGTCACTCCTATAGTTGTAGTTTACTTAATACACGACCTTCCAGGTCAGGGGCTGGAATAGTCACAAATTCCCCCATAGCCAATGCTCATATAGTAGGTTAGGACTGGAGGTTAGCTTCCGCATTAACTGTGGTCCTACAGTATTCCCTGCAGTGACTCCTGCTGGAAGTGAATAGAGCCAACACACATGCTGTTAATTCTATGATGACTGATTGTACCACTGCCTGAATTGTGGTATGAATGCAGTTTATATAAATACAAATTGTTGTTGACTCTAGCAGCTGTGAGCGTACCTCTTACCACAGTTCCTTCATTCCTTATGTTGACCCCCTGCTGGGAGAGGTGGAGGCTGGAATAGCCGTGAGCTCCCTCACAGCCAGTTCTCCATTCTATTCCCTATAAGGCACGAGCTGCAAAATATGCAGTTGGATTCGGTTTCCGCACCATGAGAATTGGAGAGTGTTTGGATATGGGGTTCAGGCTTAGCCCATAACAGAGAGAAGCCCAAATTGTGGAATTCAGATCCAGGTTCAGCTCTACCTCAATGCGTCCCATCCCCCCCGAAGTTTATGTGTGTTCAGATTTTCACGGTTTAGTTCTGATTTCATTCCTGTCTGAAATGGGTGTTTTTGGTAACAGATGTAAATGCATTTCAGATGTTGACATTTTAAGGGTCTAATTTTATGTTAAAAGTCATAATTTATCAAGAAATAACTGAGGATGCTATTATGCTTTTATTATTATGCTATGGCTGGGTGCTGGCTCGTCTGACCAAGATGAAGATATACTCTGACTATAGCCTTGTCTGCACACAGGTTTTTTTACCAGTTTATTTATTTTGGTTGGGGGGATGATTTTTCTACTGAAATAGTTATATCAGTGTAACCCCTAGGGTGAATGCAGTGGTGTCAGTTTAGAGAGGTTATTATTATTGAAGATGGCTGAGAATTTTCCAATGGAACAGATTGCTGCTGAACATTGCTGATTCAATGGAATCAAAAGGTTCTGCAGCCTGAAAAAATAAATGTTTTGCTCTTTTTGTGTGTGCAAACCTGAGCTGCCAACGTCTATAATTTTCTTGCGAGTCTCACAATATTATGGGTTGTTGTTTTTTAAGTTTCTCATGATCTCCTGATTTCTGCCATCAAACACACAAATATTGCCCTTGGTCAACATGGCCACTGTTTCCAATGACTTTCAATAAGTCTGAAGTCACAGGCTGCCCTCAGCCAAGATGACCACCATCGTCTTCCAGCTTTTGCATGTGAAAGTGAGGCTGGCCCAATAAAGATGGCCACCATCTCCCATTGTTTTCAAAGTGAGAGAAGTCAGGCTGCCCTAAGTGAAGATGGCCACCCCTCTTGCTGTATGGTTAGGGAACTGCAAAGGGAACTATGAGGAGATGGTAATATGAGAAACATGAGGCAGACTGAAGGAGTTGCAAATGAACGTGGGGCACAGGAGAATGGGACTATAGGAGAATTTGCGGATCAGCAGGAAAATGGATGGCTACAGGAGAATGTAGGGACTAGGAGGAGACAGGAACACAGTGGAATAGAATAGCAGAGAAGGACTAGGAGGGGGTAGGATACTGAGGGGAAATAGGGGCAGAGGAGAGGGACAAAATGGCAGAAGCAGGGGATATGAGAGGCTAAGTCGAGTCCCTCCCTCCAAGCAGTAACGGATGAGGCTGGCATTTGTGTGTGCATTTAAGGTTGTATTTGGGACCTGAAATGATCAAAGGCAAACTGGGAACACATGACTTCCTCCTAATGTTTTAGAAGGCAGGTTAAAAAAAATATGACTGATTTTACTATTTTTTTAAACATCTCATTATTTTTAATCTCATGATATTTTTAGATCTAATTCCTTCTTTTTAAATATTCGGGACTGGCAGTACTGGAAAACACACCAGATTGAAATGATCAGCATTCAGCCTGATGCCATGAAAACTAATCTGAAGAGCGAAATCAGTGATGAACAAGGAACCAGCCGGAGGTAAAATGTCGACTGTTTTTTCCACAATTGAAATAATCGTTCTTGTGTTCAGTGTGTGACCCGATTTATAAAGAATCAAAATTCATCTTATCCCATCACATCAACTTTTGTGCCAGGAACAAGGGAACATGGACAAGAGGCAAATGTATCATGCAGAACAAACAAATGTGGCTTTTGCTCTCCATCCAGCCATTAGCTCCATGTTTATCCATCCCATATTGCAATAGTGTAACATGTTCCAAATGTGTGTTTTTGAGAAATGGCACTACCAACCCCTCCCCCACCCTTGATTATGAACACTTCAGTTAAGTGCGTCAGGAATTGGACGTCCTCTAAACAGTGGGACATCAACATGCCCCGCGCCCCCACTCCTAACGACACATTTCAGTTAAAGTTACAGAAATCATGTGTTGCACAATGCAAAGACACTTGACGTCTGTCTATTCCAGCATATGTGGAGGAAAGCCCCTCTTTAATTCCCTCATTTTAGCCTGAGTCTGAGATATTCCAGTAAATGTGTCCTATACTCATACCAGAGGGAAAGGAAATAGTATTTGTTCAAATCATACAACCTTTTATTAATTATTTTGTACCAAAAAGGTCAGTGAATGTTTTTTTCCCTGCTGCTTGAGGGAATGTCTGATAGTTAATGGTAATTGTGCAATATCATATTTACCATTCCTGTAACTTTCTGCTTCCTGTAACTTTCAGCTTTGCTCTTGGGATATGTGTACTGTTTCTTTAAATCTATAGACGGAAGCCAGGCAGGAGGGGAATTGGGGCAGAGCAGGCCTGCACAACATGCAGCCCGGGGGCCACATGCAGCCTGCATGGGCTGACTGCATGGGAGGTGAGTAGGCGAGTGGGCGGGTAGTGGCGGTGGGGCGAGTGAGCTGGTGGCAGTGGAGGGGGGCTGAAGAGGCGAGCTGTGACTCAGTGGCTGACCTGTTCTACTGATCTGGTCTGGCTCCCATCCCTTCTCCACCGGGTTGCAGCTGTCTGGAGGTGCTGCCTTCCACGCCTTCCTCATTCACACCTCATTCATTCAACAGGGCAATTGATTACAGCGGGGCGGGGAAGATCTTATTCTACTTCTAGCAAAAAGACATTTTTCTTTTACCTTAATTATACTACCTTAGGGGCCCGCTATAACATATTACCAAGGTTCAGTACTGCTGTTTTGGTAAGGCAGCACTGGCGAAGGAGGGTTTGTTTCCACGGGGCGGGCGGTGCTGGGGGAGACTATTTCAGGGGGGCTGGGCAGCGCTGGGGGGCATTTCAGGGAGGCTGGGCGGCACTGGGGGGGTGTTGTGTTTCAGGGCGGCTTGGTGCTGGGGGAGGTTGGCGGGGCTGGGGGGGTTTGGCCCTCAGCTGTTTTCTTTGGAGTAATATGGCCCTCACCACTTTACGAGTTGTGCAGGCCTGGGGCAGAGTCTAGGGAGAGGGTCTACAGCAAAGCAGAGACAGAATTGGTATGGAGATTATCCTTTTCTTTATTCTAATACAGTTCCTTATTCAGTGTTTGAAGAAAGCATCTCTATGATTCTTTAACTTGGTTACATGACATGGTGTCAGAAACTGATTTATTTTGATCAAATATAAATAAGACAGAAAAAAAATGTCACAGATCCACTCTCCACAACACTTTTGGTTTGATAAACCACTGGAATGGCTTGAGTGGAAGGAGCAGCTCACCAGATTTTGAACCACAACAAAATTGAATGCAGACAGTGGTGAATCACTGAATAGTGTATGCCATAAGGACTGAAGATGAAAATATGTATAAATCATTTGCCTTTGCTGAATACGGGGATAATAATCACCACGATATTATCTTTAAAAAGGTTGATAAGCATTTCACTCCAAAGAGGAATGTAGCAGACAAATGATAATGCTATTTCCAAAGGAATCCCAGAGAAAATACTAACAAAGATCCCTGCATGAACAATCAGAGCAGTCACAGATTCAGAGATATTAAGGCTAGAAGGAACCATTATGGTCATTTAGTCTGACCTCTTGTATAACACAGGCCAGTGAGTTTCATCCAGCAATGCCAGAATTGACCTCAACTGCTTGTAGTTCAACTACAACATGTCTTTTTGAAAGACATCCCATCTTGATTTAAAAACTGGAACTGACGGACAATCCACCACACCACTTGGTAAGCTGTCCCAATGGTTAATCTCTCTCCCATTGTTAAAACTTGTCCTTTTTTTCCACTTTGAATTTCTCCGACTTCAGTCTCTAGCAACTGGATCTTCTTAGACTTTTGTCTGCTAACCTAAAGAACTCACCAGTATCAGATATTTTCCTCTTGGGTAGGTTCTTGCAGACTAGAATCCCGTCACCTCCTAACTTCTTCAATAAGCTAAATAAGTTGAGCTCCTTAAATGTCTCACAGTAAGGCAGGTTCTCAGAAGATTAATCATTCTCGTAGCTCTTTCCCAAATCCCCTCTAATTTGGCAACATCGTTTCAGGTGTGGACACCAGAACTGGATGCTATTCCATTACTGTTCTCAATGCTGTATACAAAAGTAATATCACTGCCCTACTCCTATTTAATTTTCTCCTGTTTATACCTTCAAGGACCACATTAGGCCCTTTTTGCTACAGCCTCACACTTGAAGCTCATGATCAGGTGGTTATCTACAGAGATTCTTTTCAGAGTAACTGCCTTCCAGGAAAGTACCGAGTTCCCTGGGTGGATCATAGAATCATAGGGTTGGAAGGGATCTCAGGAGGTCATCTAGTCCAATCCCCTACTCAAAGGGGGACCCATCCCCAGACAGATTTTTACCCCAGTTCCCTAAATGGCCCCCTTAAGGGCTGAGCTCACAACCCTGGGTTTAGCAGGCCAATGCTCAAACCACTGAGCTATCCCTGTGGCAGGGGAGTACACAGGACAGATATGACTTGCCCAGCCATTGAAGGTATGTGCAGGACATTGGGAGTGTGTTGGATGAAGTAATGGAATCAGAGAGATAACCCAGGGAAGCCTGAATAAATGTTTGCTTCCAGAGCTCTTTGGCCAAAGCTGTATTCATCAATAGGCTTGGCCTGCTATTTTCCAAATCTGCAATACTGTTGCAAAATTTAAAGCTGATTCAAGTGTAGAGGTGATTGTGGTCTGTTAAAAGACAATGAAGGCCATGAACCCTAGCCTTAAATTGAAATAACCCATGGTGGGGTTCAGTAGCTCTCAGGGGGACAGATAAGTTGCCTAAGTCAGTTCAAATCTCAGACTAGTTACAAAGACAAGTAGTATGTGTTTGACCCCTTTGTCATTAATGGAACCACTGCTAGACTGAACCATTGAGATAAAATGCTTAGAGAATGATAAGAGTGTGTGTTTGGTGAAAATGGGTTGCTAAAAGAACTAGGGAGGAGAGATTCTACTGATAGAGGGGACACAGTACCCGATGTGCTCAGCCTACCCCCGAGGGTCTCAATCCCTCTGCTTCCTAAAGAGAATGGTGTAAGTGAAAGCAGCAAAGAATCCAGTGGCATCTTATAGACTAACAGACATTTTGCAGCATGAGCTTTCGTGGGTGAATACCCACTTCGTCGGATGCAAATAGTGGACATTTCCAGGGGCAAGTATATATACGCAAGCAAGAAGCAAGCTAGAGATAACGAGGTTAGTTCAATCAGGGAGGATGAGGCCCTGTTCTAGCAGTTGAGGTGTGAAAACCAAGGGAGGAGAAACTGGTTCTGTAATTGGCAAGCCATTCACAGTCTTTGTTTAATCCTGAGCTGATGGTGTCAAATTTGCAGATGAACTGGAGCTCAGCAGTTTCTCTTTGAAGTCTGGTCCTGAAGTTTTTTTGCTGCAGGATGGCCACCTTAAGATCTGCTATTGTGTGACCAGGGAGGTTGAAGTGTTCCTCCTACAGGTTTTTGTATATTGCCATTCCTAATATCTGATTTGTGTCCATTTATCCTTTTCCTTAGAGACTGTCCAGTTTGGCCGATGTACATAGCAGAGGGGCATTGCTGGCATATGATGGCGTATATTACATTGGTGGACGTGCAGGTGAATGAACCGGTGATGGTGTGGCTGATCTGCTTAGGTCCTGTGATGGTGTCGCTGGTGTAGATATGTGGGCAGAGTTGGCATCGAGGTTTGTTGCATGGGTTGGTTCCTGAGCTAGAGTTACTATGGTGCGGTGTGCAGTTACTGGTGAGAATATGCTTCAGGTTGGCAGGTTGTCTGTGGGCGAGGACTGGCCTGCCACCCAAAGCCTGTGAAAGTGTGGGATCATTGTCCAGGATGGGTTGTAGATCCCCGATGATGCATTGGAGGGGTTTTAGCTGGGGACTGTATGTGATTGCCAGTGGAGTCCTGTTGGTTTCTTTCTTGGGTTTGTCTTGCAGTAGGAGGCTTCTGGGTACACATCTGGCTCTGTTGATCTGTTTCCTTATTTTCTCGTGTGGGTACTGTAGTTTTGAGAATGCTTGGTGTAAGTGAGGACATTACTGAACTGACACTGTTGTGCTGTTTGATGCCTGTTACAAAAAGAAAAAGAACACATCTGTGTCTCTATAGACCTAAAGAGACTCAATGAAGTAGTAAAGGCATATTCTTCCTCTTCTGGAAAAGATAGGCCCAGATTCACTGGATTGGCTGAATGGTGCCCAGTGCAAGTCCAGAAGATGTGTCAATTAATCGCAGTTAACTCACATGATTAACTCAGAAAAATAAATCCTGATTAAAAAAATTAATTGTGATTAATCGCACTTATAACAATACAATACCAATTGAAATTTATTACATTTTTGGGGATGTTTTCCCACATTTTCAATATTGATTTCAATTACAACCCAGAATACAAAGTGCACAGTGCTCACTTTATATTTTTTTTATTACAAATAGTTGTACTGTAAAAAATGATAAACAAAAGAAGTAGTATTTTTCAGTTCACCTCATACAAGTACTGAAGTGCAATTTCTTTATCATGAAAGTGTAACTTACAGATGCAGATTTTTTTTGGTTACATAACTGATCTCAAAAACAAAACAGTGTAAAACTTTATAGCCTACAAGTCCACTCAGTCCTATGTCTTATTCTGCCAATCGCTAAGACAAACAATTTTATTTACATTGATGGGAGATACTGCTGCCTGCTTCTTATTTACGATGTCACCTGAAAGTGAGAACAGGTGTTCACATGACACTTTTGTAGCCAGCGTTGCAAGGTATTTACATGCCAGATATGCTAAACATTCATATGCCGCTTCAGCCACCATTCCAGAGGACATCCAGCTTCCATGCTGATGATGCTTGTTAAAAAAATAATGTGTCAATTAAATTTGTGACTGTATTCCTTGCAGAGAGAATTGTATGACTCCTGCTCTGTTTTACCCACATTTTCCATATATTTCATGTTATAGCAGTCTCGGATGATGACCCAGCACATGTTCATTTTAAGAACACTTTCACAGCAGATTTGACAAAATGCAAAGAAGGTACCAATGTGAGATTTCTAAAAATAGCTACAGCACTTGACCCAAGGTTTAAGAATCTTAAGAGCCATCCAAAATCTGAGAGGGATGAGTTGTGGATCAACTTTTAGAAGTCTTAAAAGAGCAACACTCTGATGCAGAAACTACAGAACCCGAACCACCAAAAAAGAAAATCAACCTTTTGCTGGTGGCATATGACTCAGATGATGCAAATGAACATGCGTCAGTCCACACTGCCTTGGATAGTTATCAAGCAGAACCCATCATCAGCATAGAAGCATGTTCTCTGGAATGGTGGTTGAAGCATGAAGGGACATATGAATCTTTAGCGCATCTGGCACGTAAATATCTTGCAATGCCAGCTACAACAGTGCCATGTGAATGTCTGTTCTCATTTTCAGATGACATTGTAAACAAGAATCAGACAGCATTATCTCCTAAAAATTGTAACCAACCTTGTTTGTCTGAATGATTGGCTGACCAAGAAGTAGGACTGAGTGGACTTGTAGGCTTTAAATTTTACATTGTTTTATTTTTGAATGCAATTTTTTTTGTACATAATTCTACATTTGTAAGTTCAACTTTCATGATAAAGAGATTGCACTACAGTATTTGTATTAGGTGAATTAAAATACTATTTATTTTGTTTTTTACAGTGCAAATATTTGTAATAAAAAATAAATATAAAGTGAACACTGTACACTTTCTATTCTGTGTTGTAATTGAAATTAATATATTTGAAAATGTAGTAAACATCCAAAAATATTTTAAATGGTATTCTATTGTTGTTTAACAGCGCAATGAATAGTGCAATTAAGCGCGATTAATTTTTTTAATCACGTGACAGCCCTAGTCCAGCTCCCTGGCCATGAGGCCTCAGGACTGTTTTATCACTGATTGATGAAGGCCCCAAAACTATTGGAACCACAGATCATAAAGACATTATGGTTCTCTGGCCACAACCTGTTTTGCCCAGCCATGTACCCTACACCAGAACCAGGAGTGGGGAGTGGTGTTGGAGCCACTACACTGACTCTCCCCACACCACCTAATGGAATCCCCAGTTAGTCTGTTATGCTCACTTTAAATCTGCTCCAACCAGAGCCGCACAAAGCAGATTTAACAGGCTGGTGAATCCAACCCATAATCTCCATGTTAGCTGGTGTAACAACATTCTCTGCACTAGATGGAGCTAGTGGATTCTGGCAAATTCTACTCCACCCTGAGATTGCCAAATTAACAGTGTTTTTGATGCCATGCAGAAGATACTGCTTTCATTGCCTCAAACGCAGTATCAAAGGGAGCTGCAAGGCCTGGTGGAGGGAGCAGAAGTTTATATGGATATCATTTTAGTCCACGAGAATTCAGAGGCAGAATATCATGTAGGGTTAAAACAAGTTCTGGAGGTAAGCAACTATGAAGAAATAGAGAAAAATATATGATATAACAAACTAACTAGAGTTCTTAAGGCATGTTATTGGTAAGGATGGGGTAAGTGCAGACTGAGAACGAGTCAAACCTCTATTGGAAATACTGCCACCTAAAAAAATGTATCAGAACTGATGTGATTCCCCTGTGTGATCAAATTTTGGGTAAATTCTTACCCAGATTATCCTCAAGAGGCCAAACAAACTCTTTAGGAGCTACAGAAAAGATTCAACATAGCTGTTGGGTAAAGCAGAGGAAGATGCTTTGGATAGTCCAAATCTCTATTGATCACATCTCCAGTACTGGCATTTTAAACTGCTCAGTCTGTACCTATGTCAGCAGTTGCCAGCAGCTACATTGTCAGTAGGGTGCTACTCCAATTACAGAGGTTACTGGACATCCATATCATGTTGTTCCAGGTTGCTTTCAGATGCCAAGACCAACTATGCCAAATATAAAGAGATGTTTGGCAAGTACATGGACATAGAAGAGATTCACAAGATATTTGCAGACTTGTTAATTTCAAACTTGTAAACAAGCCACTTGTACCACTAATAAATACTAAAGGCCTGGACAAGGTGTGCCTTAGATGCCCAGAAATTGCTCATACGTTTGACGAAATTTAAACTAATTGCACACTATGTACCAGACAGTATTGAGTGGTGAGCACCTTACTGAGGAACCCTTCCGATCACTTACATCATTCTCCAGAGGCCTGGGAAGCTGTAGATGCACACAGAAGTGGTATTTAATGGGCCTGTCAGCCTCACTACAGAAATTAGAATTGATTAAAATAGCTGCTAGACAACTGCAAGACCTTTCTCCGTTTGTCCAATGCCTCATCTTGCCCTGCCTTTCTGATATCTTCCATGGATGTCCAGCTGGCAATTTAAGCTTAAATTGGCCCAAACTGAGCTTTTGATCTTCCCCTCAAACCCTTCCCCACTATCCATGGTAGAAGGTAACACCTCCACCTCACAGCCTCTCCGTTTTGACATGGCCCTTTCTCTGGACCCATCCATCTGTACCATACTGAAGTCTTACCAATTTTACCTACATAATAGCCAATAGTATTTCAAAAAGTCAGCCTTTTCAGACTGCCAGGGCTCTTGTTCAGCCTCTCTCACCTCAAGCTTCCATTACTGTAATCTCACCATCAGAGGGTCTAGGCCTGATTCCTATTAAAGATAATTTATACTAAAAAAGGGGAGAAGATGTGAGGATATATCGTTTCTTTAAATCTCTAGCAGAAAACCAGGCAAAATTTGCAGAAATATACACGAAGGTCAAAATAATAAATGACTAGGAGATTATAAAATCTCATTTCCTCTCCAAGGGAGTCATTTCTAATAATCCCCATGTCATTTATTATTTTGACCTTTGCATATATTTCTGCACATTTTAGGGTGTGATGTCAAGTAAGATTGGTTGGGTGATGTAAGATCGGTTGGGGTGATATGGCAGTAGGGACTGGCTGAGTCCTTGAAATTGTTCATTTTCAGATATTCAGACCTTTGGGTTATTTTTTTAAAGTGTAGAATTTTTGTCAAGGAGGTATAATGTTTTGGGTGCCAGCTAGGCTCCACCAAAACGTGTATTCAGCCTTGACTATTTTCTAACAATTTGTGTTTGTTTGTTTTCAATTATATACTTTGTAAAGTGCTTTGAAGCCTTCTGAAATGAAAGATGCTATATATGTTGAATTCTGTAGTAGCAGCACTTTTCCTGTATTTGGCCTTCTGCCATTCACTGTGCAGACCTCACTGCCCAGTTTCAGAATATATCGTAGAAATGTGTATAGTAGTCACCTTTATGCATCAGAGGTCCATGATCATGTTGTAATATAAGGATCCTTTTCTGCAGAGCTGTTTTGGGTTTTGTTAAGCATTAGGAGTCTTAGAAAGCATTTTCTAGTGGTTGGCGCAGTAGATTCCTGCGTTCTATTTCACTGCCTTGCTGTGTGACCTTGATCATCTCACGTACCTTTTCTGTGCCTCAGTTTCCCCACCTGTAAAAAGGGGGATAATAATACATAACTACCTTGCAGGGCTATTGTGAGGCTTAGTTTGTTAATATTTGTACAGTGTTTTGAGATCCCCATATGAAAGCACTACAGAAGGGCAAAGCATTATGAATTATTATTGATAACTACTTCATTGGAGCTAGGAACCAGACTGCTGTGGCCTCATAGCATACTTGCTTCTTCCTGCAGTGGAGAAACACCTGTTGCTACGTTGTGTCACCTGATGCATTAATCACAACATCTGATGTGATGAGGCCCCAGCGTTTTACTGTAACAAAAGCAGGGATGCAACAATTGTGAAGCCTTCAGTGTCTTTCTGAAAAAGGAACAGGACTAAAGCAGGTGACATGCTTCATGCTCTGCTGCCAGATGCTAGCAGACCTATTTTAAGCAGCCTGTCCACGTGCTCTCCTCTCACTTTGAGACTGCAGGCCAGAGAAGGGACATTATCCCCTGAGACTAGGCCTGTTGCTATTAGCCTCTCGGCATATGGAATCTGAAATCACATAGGACATCCCTGGCTGACTGCTGGGCTTCCCTTCTGACGCTCCTGCTTTCAGCACATCCCATTCTTTGGGCTCAGTGGGATTTTTACAAAGGGGAGAATGCTTCCTTTCAGCAGCCTGTCGTCAGTGCAGGGCTGCTTTGCTAGCAGAGGTCAATCATTAGGATGCTCAGAGATGGCTGGGATGCTTGTGAAGGGTGGAATATTCTCCACCCCCCTCCTTCTCCCAATGCGGTGCATTGTCACTATGATAAATGAGAGAGTGGGGTGGAAGAAGCTCTTTACCAAGCGTGGTCTGAGCCCCTAGGGGTTAGCAAACTACTGCAAAGCAGCAGCTGATAAAATGGTAACTAATTCAATTAGTGAAATTTAATTTAGGTGAGAAGCGGATGGCGGGTTTGCCGAGACCATATGGGATACCAGTGGTGTTTCCATATAGAAGAACTTAATTTAAACAATGAACTCATGGGTCTTCATAACCCAGAAGCCTTGGAGCCCCAGGAAGCCCTGGAAAGAGTTGTTCTGATTAGCTTTACAAAAGCATGGCAAGTCTGAGGGAGGGGGGAACTGGTATCAAAAATGATCCACATGGAGGAAAGATCTATGGGTAAAACAGGTTTAAGCTTTGAACTTCAGAAAATAATTTTACCTCTTTTTTTTTAATTCTCCTGCTGCTTCCTTGAAACAAGTTGAACAATGAACAAGCTTCTGCCACTCAGGTAAGAGAGAGGCCAGACTGAAAGCTCAGAAGTGCTAGGTGAGAAGAACGAACTAGATACATTTTGTTAATCAGTGGCAGAATTGCCAACGTACTGTACCTGTGTAATAAAGAGTAATTAGAGCAAAAGGCATGCTGTCTGTCCCAGCACCCTGACATCCTACCCTATCCAACTACGGGAAAGACACCTGGGTTTGATTCCTCTGACCCGGAGCTGAGTGTGGCATGGAGTGAGAGAGAGAAAAAGGAAGAGTCATGTCACCCTCGTGACACTAATAGCAACAGTTTCAGGAGAAGAAAGGATTCCTGGTCAGACTGCCCTGTTGGGAGGCTGGTTTCCCTGTTAATCTGGGATCTCGACTGGGAGGATTATAGCAGGAAAGAATTAGAGTTTGTCAAGACTCCATCTGGGATACAAAGAGATCCCTCACCCTACCCCTGGAAAAAGGAATTCCACTGCAAAAACTATAGTACAGACTGAAACCCAGCTTTCACTTCTCTAACTAGAGCTGGGCTAATACTCTCACACACACAAACACAAATCTGCCAATATTCAGTTTCACTTTAGTTCCCTTGGCTGTCCATGTGACCCTGTTGTGTTTGGGAACAGTCATGTGACTGAGTTTTACTGGCTTGAACTTCTACAGAAAGTGAATTTGTTTGTGTGGGTGTTCATGGAAACCCATTTTCAGATTCACCTTTCTGAGTGATCATGCTGGAAAAGTTTGCACACTCATCCAATCAGGGAACCGAAACAATGGTATTGATTTATCTGACCAATCACAACTAACCAACACAACTTGAATAACAAATATTAGTTCTTTGTTAAGTGATTGCACATGTCCATTCCACTTCAGGTGTGTGCACGTCCAATGCACCAGAGTCAGAGATCTTTCCCTTAGAGGTACCTATCATGGTGGCGCATGCACCCTCAGTTGCCTCGTGCTGCTGCACAATGGTATAAAGGGAAGAGCCACCCTACACCTCCCACCCCCTCAGTTCCTTCTTACAACCCGTGATCAGTTGTCAGAGAGAATCAGCTTGCTACTTCAAGTTTCTCCCATTACAGGGAAATGATCTTCCTTTCTGTAAATAGTTAGGTTAGTGCTATTCGTTATTGTTAAATTAGTGTAGGTTTTCATTGTTATTTTTTCTTTGAGTGTCGGTTCCCTCTTATTCTCAGAGTACCAACACCCAGTACTGGGTAAACCCTTTGCTGGTTGCAAGCAATCAATGCTGGCGAGTGACCCTCATTCCACCTGCCTGAAGTGCCTTAGTGAGTGTCACATTCGAGACTGATGCCAGATCTTCAGGGATTTCAAACCCCAGACAAAAACAGACTAAGAGGTGAGACTGCATCACATCCTCATGGAGGCAACCTTGCATTCACCTTCTGAACCTTCCCACTGGGGGCAAGCACCAAGTACTTCAGCATCAGGGAGGAGTGCCCCCTGGACATTGCTTCTACAAGTCAGCCCCCACCCCCTCTAGTGCCAAAAAAAAGTACAAAAGATCAGACCACCATTCACTGAAGGAGCCAAGACCTAGCTCCAATGTTGTTGAGACCAACCCCCATTGCAATGCCAACTCCTTCAGTGCAACAACAGTACCAGGAAAATATCTTGGTAATGATGACACCAGAGGCCTATGCAACAGTATCAAAACTACTCTGCCTCTCGGTGCCGGACTCTCTGATGGCCCAGGAAACAAGCTAGAATGGTGGTTCCTTAGGCCCCAGCCACAGACTTACCTCAGAGACAAAATCTGCCCTCGATACTATCTTCGGAGCATGCAGCACTTTCTCCCCCAGTGCAATAGACGGATAAACCCAGCATGCTATCTCCAGGGCAAATGTCTCCTTTTATGCCCCTTGTTCCCAAGATAGAAGACGACACTCCGCTTTGCCTTCGTCTGTTCCTGGTCCATGCTGGATTTCCAAAGACAGTACGCAGACATGGAACCTTGAAATAGTCACATCTGGGTCATATGCCATACTCATGGCCTTACTGGAACGTATGGGGCATGCTCCTCACTTCTAGATCCTTCCTATTCCTTCATCTTACAGATCTCCCAGCAGATGACAGGAAAGGTCACATGTGGAGGTCCAGGAGGCTATAGTTGGTACCAAGCTCAGTACCAAGCAAGATCCTCAAGACCAGACTCAGATTTTGGAACCTCAACACACTGCACTACAAGATGTCCAACTTCAGCCTCCTCTGCATTCTTCATTCTCCCAATCTGTCCAGGATGACTTTTAAAGAAAGTAGCTACCTCTCTTGATATTCCTGTTGAGAAGGCTCAGAAGAGTTCCCATGGGCTGGGGGACATTTTGGGTTCCGCAGGGCACTCTAGAGCAGCTCTGTCAATGAAGCCATCCTAGAGACTACAAAATCTTTGTGGCAAACACCATCCTCTCTTTCTCTGATAGCTAAGAGAACCGAGAGAAGGGACCATGTCCCTTCTCAAGACTATGAACATTTTTTACACCAATCCTTTGGCAGGTTCCTTAGTTGTCTCAGCAGTGAATGAAAAAACGCATCAGTAATGACTTTTTTCTACCCCCAAAGCAAAGAAATTAGACCTTTTTGGTAAAAAAATTTATTCCACATCTGGTCTACAATTTCTTATCCCTGACCAACAAGCCATATTGGCCCAATATGACTTCTCCCTCTGGGACAATATACTGAAGGTCTCAGAGAAGTTGTCAGAGGATGCCAAACAAGCATTCCAGGCTATGTTGGACAAGGGCAAATTTTCTTTACTTTCTTCAGTTTTCTTTCTTTTTCATCTTCAACACATCTAAAGTAATTAAATACATAAATAACTGTGCTGATGAAGCACTGACCAGGCTGACCCAGCTTAACATGGCATATAAAACATGAACATAGCCCAAGGCATTAGGACTCCAGATCAGCCCTTTGTTCTGAACATATATTTCTCCCAATGCATTATTCTCTTTTGTCCCCCAGCCCATGGCCACATCATAGTCATGGAATTTTCATGACCCTACATTCCATTGTCAATAACATCTGCCTATATTAACTCTCATTGTGTTTTAGGATGTCCTTTCATCACAGATGGGACATACACTTAGAAACTATTATAATAATCTATTATTTGTTAAGGCCCAGAGCCTCAGAGGTATTTAGCTGCCTAACTTCTGTTGAAATCTGTGAGAGTTAGACACCTAAATGCCTTTGAGGATCTGGGCCTAAGTGTCCACAATGTATTTGACACTGTATACAGTACATAATGAAGATAGTCCCTGCCCATAAGGGCTTACAAGCTATTGGGTCTGCAAGGTGTACAGCCCTGCATCTGAAGGCAGTGCAGGGCTGCAGTATCCCATGAGAAGCACTAGAACAATGCTTCCTGGAGCTCCCAGATGTGCAGAGGCAGGGTGCCCATAGCATCATGGGGTGCAATTTACTCCTCCCCCACCATGTAGCTGGCCAGCAGAGCTGCTGCATAGTGGGGAGTAAACCCATGACTCTGCCTCCTCTCCACCCCTCATCCACCTTTTGAATGCTGTCTAACCTTGGGCAGTAGGGCAGAAACAGCACCTGCACTGCAATTGTGGTTGGCCCTTACATGGACCATATTTGCCGGGGAAGGTTCCTTGCACCCTTCTCAGCTGGATGTTTGTGAGAGGGCCAGGTACCATCTAGCACTGTATGACAGAAATGGAGAAGATGGGAAGACCAGAGGATAGAATAATATGGAGTAAATTATATAGTTTTTTACAGCTTAGGATGTTTCATTTCTTGTGGGCATCACAGAAGATGCTTTGGGGGAGGTGTGCGAAAGGCCACAGAGATGGTGAGGAAGGAGGAGGTAAATGGGACACCGAGGCTGGTTTAGACGGGGAATGTTGTTGTCTGAAAAGGTCAGAGATGTGGAACTGTGTAGAGCTCTAAAGGCATCAACAAGAAATTTAAGCATATTGGCTCACATCTTGTGCTGAAATTGAGCTGGGGGCAGAAAGGACTATGCTTCCTCAATCCTGTGGCTGTTCAGGTGGCGGGCTTGGTCTCTTGCACAACTTAGAATTTTTGTGCCAGCTGCCTATAACTTCAAAGGGCCATTCTGGAAGACAGGGATCACCAGAGCACAAAGGGGGCCTGGCCATGCCCCATATGCTCATGGCTGGGAGTGGGGGAAGGAGGGAGGGAGGTGTAGGAGCTACTATAGTGGTTCTGTGCCGCTTAGGAATTCCCAAGCCAAAAAGTAGCCTCTTCTGGCTGGATCCACCAGTTTTAGGACTGCTTTGTGTTGGGTTGCAAAGTAGCCCCAAATTTGCACTGAGGGCGGGGGGGTGGGGGGTGGGAGAAATATCACAGCCATTATACAGTAATTTGTAACTGAAGAAAATTAAATGTAGTGAGGTAAAATGTAACCTGACCAGAGGTTGCCATCTCCAAATGATGAGTAAATAAAAGGCAAGAATCCTTGAGAGAGCTAAATATGGTGGATGCTGCCTTGAGCTGCTCAGTGTTGGACTCTGGCCACAGCAGCAAACACATAGGGAATGCGCCTTTTGGATAGTGTACAGCACCTGCCTGACAATGGACAGCCATGCTCATGGCGTGATCGATTTAAGATGCACAGAACAGCAGGGGAAAATCCAGAGTGGGGTTTTCTGGGTTTTGTTTTTTTTATGTACAGTTGTCAACCAGGAATTATATAAGTATGAAAGTTCAGAAATTGTTTGCGATTTCGCAGAACTTATGTCAGCGTGGCCCAGTGCCTAAAAGTATCACAATTCATAAACATCACTACATGTCACACAGAATGAAGTGCTGGTTCCAGACAATGGCTCTGGGAATTTCAGGGGGTTGTTTAATGGGAACACTCCAGTGACTGGCTATGGTAACATGAGAGCTATGCAATACACTTGATTTGCCTCACAAATGCACTAGAAATTCATTCTAGTTAGTCTGACCTGCATTCGGGGACCATCTGCTGTTCACACAAAATTTTGTCACCATGTCCATAAATGTTTTAGCAGAGTTGGGTATAAACTCTTCTGCTCTTTCGAGATAGCCATGAATACGTTCAGACTGCCATTCACTGATGGTTTTCCAGTTCAAACCACATTCACTAGGAAAGGTCACATGGGGCACAACACTTGGTCTTTTTCTTGTGAACATCATTGGCTGGTCTACCACATGGAATCAGTAGGGTCTACAGAAGCCATTTTACCATGACACTGACTTTCCTGGCATATGTCCCATAGCGTCATGCGTCCATTACAAGTAGCAATGGTGGGAGCATTAGCCGATGTCTACACTAGTGAGCTTCCAGCATCACAGCTGTATCAATGCAGCTGTGCTGCTGGAAGATCACTCATATAGCCGCTCTATGCCGATGGGAGAGAGCTCTCCTGTCGACATAATTAAACCACCTCCAAAGAGCAGCAGTGGCTATGGCAGAAGGAGAGCATCTCCCACCAACATAGCACTGTCCACACTGGCGCTTCTGTCTGTGTAACTTATGTTGCTCAAAGCAGTAGAGTAGCTAGTGGGGTACAGGAGAAGCAGCTGCTTCCCCTCAGCACATTTTAAAAAAAGCAGCGCCTTAAGCGGGGTTACCATGGCGCCTGGGGCAGGGCCCATGCTCCGCTCTGAAGCTTGGCCTGCCCGGCTTCCCCCAGCTTGCTGCATACCCCGCCCCTGCCAGCAGGGGGGAGACAGCTGATCCCGTGGCAGGGAGGGGAAGAACTGAGCAAGCTGGGCTCCTGCAGGTAGGCTTTGCTGGCTTCCCCTAGTGTGCTGCATAAACCCTGCCCCCTCTCTGCCTCACTGATTAGCTGTCTCCCAGCAGGAGGGAGACAGACAGCTAATCAGTGAGGGGAGGGGGAAAGAACTGAGCTCCAGCAAGCTGGGCTCCTGGGGAGGAGGAGAGGCTGGGGCCTTGGGGAAGAAGGGGGTCGGTCGGGACATGCCCCTATAGGGGGCAGGGGCACCCACCCACCCACCAGTCAACTGTTTATGGGGCCTGTGGGGGCCCACGAGCCATCAGCTGTTCAGTGGGGGCAGTAGGGTAGCTAGCTAGGAGAGTGTGAGTGCTCCCTGTTTAGCTAGTTTTTGGCCACCAGCCAATCAGCAAGGGGAACTGCTCCTGGAGCAAGGGGCTGGTCAGCTGAGAGACCCCATCTCCTTCTCCTACCTGCTTCTTGTGGCACCGTGGCAAGTGTGCTTTCTCTGGCTCTACAGCAGCAGCTCCTAACCTCTCACCCAACTAAAGGCAGACAGTAGCAGCAGCTGGTAAGTGTATTTCAAAGGGGGTCTTTCTTGTGGTGAGGGTGGCTGGGGGGGAACTGGAAACCCTGCAGGTGGCTGTGAGAGCCAGCACCTGGCTGCTGGTGGGATGGCTGTCTGCATGGTGGGGGGCAGGGGACTCAGCCAGTGGCATCTCCAAAAACATCCCCTGCACCCGGGCAGCTGGACCAGGACAGGCATGGCAGGGGGAGGTGCATCTCCTGGTCTCCTGTGGGGTGGGGTGTCCCTGCTTGCCCTCCCTGCCCAGGCAGAGATGCCTGCCTCTCAGAGACAGTGGCTATGTAGTGTGCTTGGTTCCCCCTCCCTGGCATCTGGATGACTGCCTCTTAGGGGGTGAGGGGTGGAAGGGATAGGGGTGTGGGGGTAGGAGAGGAAAACTGAGACTATCAGGGGAAATCTTCATAGCAGTACAATCTCTGCCTTGGGGGTGTGGATGGAATTGTCTCCCAAGGGAAGGCTGGAACGAACTATCTGCTGTTGTAGTATGTTTAGTTTAGTCCATGTGCTCTGGCAAACACAAGTCCAGGCACCATGTTGCGGGGCAGGGAGAGGTAGCCTGATTTTCCCTCTCCTATCAGGGAAAACCTGAATTGTCTCCTAAGGGAAGGGCTTGTTATCATGTTGGGAGGAGGGGGAGGCATTGCTGAGTCCCAGGGTTGAGTAATTCTCTGGTGATGGTGGTCATTAAATTACTAATTGCCATTCACTTGCTGCACACAATGGCTGGTGATGGTTGTTTAACATCCACCCAGCCATTTGGTCAATGCCTTGTTTCTTGGGAGTTGCCTTCTGTAACTTCTCTAATTTCATCCCACTCTCCTGTGAGTACAAATTCTGGTTCTAAGGACCTGGTGCCTGGATCCCATATTGCCTTGCACTGGGATTGGGAATTTGTGCCCTGACATGCAACTCCTCCTATTGCGCCGGTGTAGATCCTGCTCTTAGTACATCTATTTGCAGGTGCCCTTGTGTTTAGCTGAAACTGAAAAGTTTAGTGGGGATGGACTCAGAGCCTGCGAGCTAAACTGATACTACTATCCTGCTGTGTGGATCCCAGTGTGCTTATGCATGCCAAAAATTCACAGTACATGTGGCTATATTTATCTCATTATGCTGATAGTGCTACTTCCTTGGCGTGATGATGACATTATGCTAAGATGAATCGTGAAAATGGTGTCCTGATGTGATGGTGGTCACTTTGTGCTGTTCATGTGAATCTTCCATTTTTGTATGCTGGGTTGGTGTAGCCCTGTTGTTCCCAGGAAATTAGAGCCACAAGGTGGGTGAGGTAATATCTTTTATTGGAGCAACTTTTGTTGGTGAGAGAGAGAGAGAGCGAGACAAGCTTTGGAGCTTTCATGGAGTTCTTTCTTCTTCCTGAAGAAGAGTTCTGTGAAAGCTCAAAAGCTTGTCTCTCTCACCAACAGAAGCTGGTCCAATAAAATATTACCTCACCCACCTTGATATATATCCTGCCCCCCCATTATTACCTCACCCAGCTTTCCAGGGGTGAGTTTTCATGATGACATGGGAAGTGCTCTGACTGATCTTGACTTCTCTGTATCAGCCCCTCTAGCTTGCACTGCAGCCCAGTACCTAGGGGCTGGGTGCCTGCAGCGCTGAGACTCTGTGAGATCAGGGACTCACAGATCCAACTGGGAGGGGAAGGGCACCACCTCCTCCTCGGCCTCTCTCTCTTGCTGCCTCCTTTTCCCGAGTGTCTCATGATGCACAGAGCCAGCGTGGCTAGGTGCTGCATTGGAGAGTCTCCCAGTGCAGCCTCCCACCCCCTCCATCCCATGCGAACCCCCAACAGACCCTGCCCACCTCTGTCCGATTGTCTCTCTTATGTGGGGGACTGTGCCCCCTCTCCGCTCCTTTGTGCTGCCTACTTCCAGGGTCCACAGATTAAAGAGCAGCCCCCTCAGGAGAGATGAGAGGGGCTGTCCCACCGGGTGTGTGCGCAGCCCCCCGGAGCACTGCTTTGTCCCGTTATATCTGAATTCGTGTTATATCGGGTCGCGTTATATCGAGGTAGAGGTGTAATTTGATATGTCAGGTGGCGCCTTTTTTTATGTGTTCGCTCTCCCTGATGTTAGAACCTGGCTACGCCACAGGCTCAGAGAGGTGTTTTCCACACCCCTGAGCAACATAAGTTATACCAACAAAAGTGCTAGTGTAGACATAGCCTAAATGTAGATCAGACACTAGTGTTTTTACCACGCTGTCATCCAAACTGGCTCAGAAAAGGCCTAGAGGACATGATGGTAAAAATGTTGGTGGCCAATCTTCAGAAGTGTCCCCAGTAGAGATTTTTAAAGAATAAACTATATCATAGCATGATTTGGCTAAAACCGTGTTTCAAAACCATGTTCAAATACAGTTAACTTTGCAGTGAAAATGGGGCCTTAGGTTCTCAAAGAGCCTCTGCATTTCAGCTAAGTTCTCTGATGCAGCTGAAAAAATTAGCAGACAAAATTTGTATCTTTGCCTCAATGTGTGTCTGTCTTGGGCTTGCTTATTGTTTTCAATTGCATCTGTTGGTGCAAATAAACTGTTATATACATTTTTTGCTGTAGTTTTAAAAGTGAAAAGTTCTCTGGTTCCAAATCCTAACTCAGCCAGCCCTGCCCAATGCCACACCACCAATGTGTCTGGTAGCCCAATTCTGGTTCTGATAGACCCATGTGAATATGTGAGTACCCAATCTTTGCATGACACGTGACCTGGAGAAAAAGGGGCTTTGTTTGAACCCAATTCTTTCTTAATTTCTGCATACCTATGCAAGTGGCTCAAATGAACATTTATGAGGTGGTTTGGGGTTTTTTGGTTTTTGTTTTGTTTATTAGCAGGTTTTGATGGGTTTGCAGCGCTCTCGATATAATGCTTTACCTTGCTAAGGAACAAATTCTGCCATCCTTACTCACACTGAGTAGTATTGTACTCCATAAGTCATCTCACTGAAATGGATAGGACTATTTGCAGAGTAAGGTGCTATTCTATGTAAGGGTGGCAGAATCAGGCTCAAAATGTACACACATACACATCTAACTAATCTCTCCTTTTAATTCTTAAACATGCCAGTCCTTGTTTCAGTATCTCCATTCAGTGAATGGGACTGGTATCTCTCCTAGTGAGAGCTGCCATTTTGATGACACAGCATGGTATTTCCCACAGGAGTCCCAAGTTGATGATGCAACATGGGAGTGAATAAATTATCATGACCTACAAGTCTTGAACCTGGGTCTGCAAGAGTAATAATTGGAGATATACTAATCTCCTAGAACTGAAAGGGACCTTGAAAGGTCATTGAGTCCAGTCCCCTGCCTTCACTAGCAGGACCAATTTTTTTTGCCTCAGATCCTTAAGTGGCCCCCTCAAGGATTGAACTCACAACCCTTGGTTTAGCAGGCCAATGCTCAAACCACTGAGCTATCCCTCCCCCCATGCTCCAAACCTCCATTTGGCAGCCTGCTGACACTTGCTTACCTGGGACCAATGAAGTCCAGCCCCAGTTTGAGGCTCCTCCCCTGCAGTTCTCTTGGTGGAGTCCCAGAGCAACTGATTGGCCTGCTGGCCCTACTTCAACCAGCAGCAGGAACAGGAAGCTGTTTGAACAACTGGGCTCTACCCTGTTCTGGACTCTGTGCCTTGAGCTGCCTGCTTCTGCTTTCTTGGCATCCTGACCTGGCGTGACTCCAGGCATCTGATTTGTGTTTCTGCCCTCCAGTTTGTCTCCTGATTCTGTCCTCCTGTATATCCTAACCTTGCTGATTCCTGTCTTGGGACTGCTGACTCCAGCTCTGAAGGCTGGATCTGGCTGCCCATGACCCAGCCATGACATGAATAGGATTTCTCACTGGGAATCACTGAGCTGAATAAGTTTCACAGTTGTATAGTCTGTATTTATAATGCGGTTGGTAATTTAATAGACTGTTAAAAATAACCCCAGTGTTTCTTAAAAGCCAGTTCTAGAGCTTACCTGAGAGAAGCCAAAACTGGCAGAGTGGATAATACAGAAGAAATTGAGATCGGAGTTAGGTGGGCCTTATCCAGTAGGCTCTTAATGACAGTAGCGCTAGAGGCTGATCCTGCATTTCTTGCAGACCCAACATTCCCAGTGAAGGCAGGGAAAATGTGGAGAGTTGCAGAAATGCAAAATCAGCCCCATTTCTTCCCCTCTCTTTTAGATAACTTTTTCCCAAATCAAAATATCACATTAGCAACAAGACCCTGTCTTAGGCAACCATGCTTTGTGTATCCAAAGGTCACAAAACCATGCATTTTTCTGTTACTGGTTTTAGTGGTCAAGAACACACATGACTCAGTGGTTGCTTAACTGACCATGGGAGAGGGGAAGAGAGAAGCAGACACAACTCAGGTAGCCTGAGAAAACCGTCCCTAGTTTGAGCTACTATTTCAGGTCTAATATTGTTGGTCTCCAGAGAATATCACTGGAGATTAACATACTGTGCGATGTCTTATGGAGCCTGTAGTATTTACTGTTCTCATGGAATACTACTTACTGTACTGTGTGCTCTTCTTGGGGAACATTATAACATCTATCTTCTCTTTCTTGGGGAACCATATTTACCATAAGGTATGCTCTTCTTGGGGAGCTTTCTGTACTGTACATGCTTTTTCTTGGAAAGGTCTCCTGTAATATAGGCTCTTTGGGTCAGGTTCCCAGGTCTGGGCATTATTTCCCAATAAAGCTTGAGACGGTTGCAGAGGCAGCACATCTTTCTCCTGCGGGAGACAGAGTGCTCCATGCCATTGAAGCGTGATCTTGCCATCTAGAATGGCGAGCTCCCAAGAGAGTTCAGTACTACTTGACCTAAAAGGAGGCTGCCATAACAGAGGCCCTTCACACTGGGTGTGTGTTAATGGGAAAGGGAAGTGAACCCAGAAAATTAAGCAGGTCTTTGGCATTCTGAGAGACACAACAAAGGTCTGTATTGGGCCCAGTGCTGTTCAACGTATTTACAAAGGGGTAAACAAGGAGGTGGCAAAGTTTTCAGATGATGCTAAATTATTTGAGATAGTTGATCCAAAGCAAAAAGTTACAAAGGGATCTCACAGAACTGGGTGACTGAGCAACACAATGGCAGATGAAATTCAATGTTGACAAATGCAAAATAATGCACATTGGAAAACAATCCCAACTATACATACAAAATGATGGGGTCTAAATTAGCTGTTACCAATCAAGAAAGATCTTGGAGTCATCATGGATAGTTCTCTAAAAACATCTACTCAGTGTGCAGCAGCAGTCAAAAACGCTACCAGAACATTAGGAACCATTAGGAAAGGTTAGTTAATAAAACAGAAAATATCATAATGCCACTATATAAATCCATTGCACGCCCACACCTTGAATACTGCATGTAGTTCGAGTTGCCTCATCTCAAAAAAGATGTATTAGAATTGGAAAAATTACAGAGAAGGGCAGCAAAAATGATGAGGGGTATGGAACAGCTTCCATCTGAGACAAGATTAAAAAGACTGGGACTGTTCAGTTTGGAAAAGAGACAACTGAGAGGAGATATGATAGAGGTTTATAAAATCATGAATGGTGTGGCAAAAGTCAATAAGGAAATTGTATTTGCCCCTTCAAATGCCACACAAACCTGTGGTCACCCAGTGAAATGAATAGGCAGCAGGTTTAAAACAAACAAAAGGAAGTACTTCTTCACACAATGCACAGTCAGCTGTGGAATTCATCGTCAGGGGATGTTGTTAAGGCCAAAGTAACGGGGTTCAAAAAAGAATTAGATATCTTCATGGAAGATAGGTCCATCAATAGCTATTAACCAAGGTGATCAGGGGGACAACCCCGTGTTCTGGGCATCTCTAAATCTGATTGCCAGAAGCTTGGACTAGATGACAGTTGCCCTTTTCTGTTCATTCCCTCTGAAGTATCTGGCACCAAACACTGTTGGATGACAGGATACTGGGCTAGATGGCCCATTGGTCTGACACAGTATGGCCGTCCTTATGTAGGGGAAGCTATCATGAGATGTATAAGACAGACAATCATGTCTTTATGATAGGGCCAAATCATGAAATGTTTACTCAGGCAAAATTCCTATTAAAGTCAGTGGCAACTGTGAGTGCTCAGCACCTCTGAAGATCATGCCATTTAGGCTCTGATCCAGCTCCCTTCAAAGTTAATAGGGACCTTCCGATTGTTTTCAGTGGGAGCTGGGTCAGGCCATTATTTAGGTATCTAACTTTAGTCATGCAATTTTGAAAATGTTGGCCTAACGGTATACATCTAAAATACATGGTTGCCCCTCTATTGTTGTTGTTATTTCTGTAATTATACTGTACTTAGTACAGTGCAGAACATAGAGGAGATGCGTCTCTGACCCAAGGAACTTACAATCTAAACTAACAATACAATACAGCCACGTAAAGCACCAAGTGATCAGAAGTTGAATTTATCATGCTGCAGGGGTACATTTCTATAATGTGTATACATGATGATGAAGTCATTGATAAAACACATATGATTGATCCAAGGGACTGCCACAGCTCCCTTATGAGAGCCAGGCTGGAGCCACTTTAATTTGTCATGGATACGTATGTGTGTGTGTGTGGGGGGGGGGTGTTAAAAAGAAAATGTTCTGGAAATAACAGAATCTGTGCAGTCAGCAATTTTTAGTCAATAAATCAGACACTCCTTGTCCTTAAAAAATGCCAAAAGCCCTTGTTATCCACACTATGAACTATAGTCTGGCTAAATTACACTTAAACAAACAAGATGGCACAAACCCAGTGCCCAAAAGGTAACTTTTCACATCTATTCCCCCTGTACCTTGGAAGCAGTGTTGTGTTGTTTTGAATTCGTGAAGCAGACTTGGCATTAAGCCCATAACTGAGTTGGATCAGAGAAGTGGCCAAAAGTTGGATTGCATTTCCAAACCAACTTCTGGTCTTGAATGGAATCGGGAAATTCAGAAGAGCATGTAAATAAAAAATCATGTAGGGCCAGGTTCAGTCACCCTAGCTTACATGGAGCAGGACTGTAACCCTGTCATCCACCCTAAGTGACATAGCTGCACTTCCTCAGGACCAGGACATGAACCAGCCTGTGCCTCACCCTATGGGAGAAATTAACTGCACCAGCCTCCCCATCTGTCTCAGTGCTAGGATACTTATCAGCACTGCCCACTCCCTGCCCATGCCCACCCACCCCTGCATGGGATGAGGAGGAGCAGCTGGCAGCAGCTGCTCTCCTCTTCGTGGGGGCTCCAGCAATGCAGGTAGCAAACATAAGCTCCTTATGATCCTTTCTCCCCTGCATGGGTGTGCAAGAGAGGTCATGACTGACCCCGTTGGGGAATAATGCCACTCAATGCCCTTGTCCCACTGTTCAGTCTGAGTAAGAGTGGCAGAATCTGGCTCTTAAAAAATAACTTTTCCAAATGTCGCCAAAAGCTCAGTTTGATTCTGGGAAAGGCTTTGAAGAGATGCGTATGCTCTGGGAGAGGAGGGAATCTTATTTGATCTACAGTTTCCCTTTGGAATCCTCGTCCACCCCAGCAATGTTTTTATATGTTGAGTGGTAAATTACTCAAAACAAGAGTTTATCCTGGAAATGCAGCCAGACCCTCAGCTAAAGCAGAGCTAGCAGCTGGCATTGCTTTCATGAATGAAACATCCTAGTGGAAAAACTGATATTTAGTCTATTAATTAGCTAGTTACATAAACTGTTTATCTCTGTTGCAGGTTTTATGCAATTTCCCTAGCTCAGAAAAGTGACTCTTCAGCTGAAATGCAAATTAGTAATTCAGTCTACTAGTTAGTTTACATCTGCTGTTTCATTCCTTTTCAATGAGTTTTCATGGCCAGCTCCTCTGGCGTTGAGTGTGCTCTCTTGTGATGAGGAAATACGCTCTCACCCCACACTTCAAATCTTCTTTCTTCTCTCCCTTTTTCCATCCCATGGAGTTTCTCTTCCTAGCAGACCCCAGTAAGAGAGCCTTGATATGAAAAAACACACGCATGCTAGCTAACAGAGTGATGGAGGTGAGGCAGGGGATAGCCCTTAGGCATTTCAAAGATAATAGAAGAAAGTAAGAAGGCACCATTTGGGCTAAAGACCTGATAAACTATGCATCAATTGTGGTCCGATATAATGTATCACATAATCCATTTTCTCACCCTTATCCTTCGAGGATCACAAGTCTGTTGATGTTCAAAGACCATTCTAATGTGAGCTATTCACACTGCTGTGTTTATTCAGATCATTGCTAAATGGAATCCAGTATTCTGAGTCCAGCAGTGCCCAATATCTGACGCTCAAGAACAAAGTAAAGCTTTAACTACACATGTTACCAATGTTATAAAATTAGCCAGGCTTTTTAAACCTTGCCCTGATGTTTTCCTATAAAAAGCCTAGTAGGTTGGCTTCTGCAGTGTATAGCTAGGAAGTGAAATTGGTGAGGTGGGGAGAGATATAAGGCATGGAAGATTCCTTGTTAAAAGCAAGAGAACTGTAGACTTTACAGACAAAAGCAAACAGCCCCTAACTCCTTCCCCATCTTTAAACCATGTTCATTTAAACAAATGGTCACTCTTTCAGTTAACTCATTATACAGAATCATATAAATCCTAGATGGAAAAGATCTTTAGGTCAAACTAATTTTGTTCAGGGTAAAAGTGTTCCCAGCACTAGATTTTCTGATATATCATCCAGTCAGGCTTTAAGTAACTCAAATCACAGGCCTCCCACTACTCTCCTTTGGGAACTGATCCAGAGGCCACTTGTTCATAATTAGGAAGATTTTTTTCATATTGACTTTCAATTTTCTTTTGCTCACGTGTCCCATTGCTCCTAGTTAACCCTCTTTGCACCACTCTGAACAAGTCTTCCCCTTTCTTGTGTTTATATCCTTTAAACTCTTGGAGACAATTGTGTCCAACCTTAGCTATTGTATAGACATAATAGCTAATTATACTTAGTTATTATAACCATCCCTCAGACAGCCTGATTCTCCTCTCACACTGGAATAAATCAGGAGTATCTCCACCAGCACCAAGAGAAGTACATTGGTGGAAATGAGCAAGGAATCAGGGCAGGATCATTCCCTTAATCATTCTTTCTTCAAGTCTCTCTGGTTAGTCAGTATTTATTATGAATTGTTGTTGTTGTTGTTGTTATAGTAACACCCAGCACTCCTAGTCATGGACCAGGACCCCATTGTGCTAGGTGCTGGGCAAATGCCAAACAAAAAGCTAGTCTCTACCCTAATGAGCTGTGGAAGAAAACAATGTCCTCAGAACCGCTCTACATCGGCTCTTGTTGCAAAACAATAAGTTTGGATGGCGTGAGCCCCAAAGGGACAGACGGCCCCACGGGCAGTCCTCCTACGACACCCCAGTAGAGATTTCAAAAGGTCTCTTACCTCTATTATGGCGCCATGGGGTTCTCAGGGCAACAGTCCATAGTAGTTTGTCGCTGTCTCAGCCTGGCGTTGCCATCCGAGTCACGGCACCAAATTGTGGAAGAAAACAATGTCTTCACCCTGAGTTTGAAGCAACAAGCCAGAGGCAGCTTTATTTTGAGCAATTGCAATATGCACGGGAGAGCACACACAGGCAGGTCTCCGCTAAATAAGCAATTAGGGCAAGCTTTTATACCTTTTGTGACATACAATAATGAGCAACAGCTGCATTTTGTTATACATACCGGTATTTCTTCCTGATAGCTCACTTTTCTCATTAATTTCTGCCACAGTCTACATTCCATTCTTATCTAGCATAAGGTCAAAACAGTATCTCTTACAGTCTGTTCTCACTCGCTTTCCACCTGCCTAGGCCCTGCCTTCAAGTCTCACGTTATTAGAGTCAGTGTCAGCCTGACTTTGTTAGCCTGACTCTTGCTCTATTCCTAGAGACTAAGATTCATAGATTCATAGACTCTAGGACTAGAAGGGACCTCGAGAGGTCATCGAGTCCAGTCCCCTGCCCTCATGGCAGGATCAAATACTGTCTAGACCATCCCGGATAGACATTTATCTAACCTACTCTTAAATATCTCCAGAGATGGAGATTCCACAACCTCCCTAGGCAATTTATTCCAGTGTTTAACCACCCTGACAGTTAGGAACTTTTTCCTAATGTCCAACCTAAACCTCCCTTGCTGCAGTTTAAGCCCATTGCTTCTTGTTCTATCCTTAGAGGCTAAGGTGAACAAGTTTTCTCCCTCCTCCTGATGACACCCTTTTAGATACCTTTTAGATATCTATGTTCAAATTCCCTTTATCCCTTTCTCCACTTCCACAGAGTTTACAATCTGGGATTGTGGTGCCCAAAACTCAACATTACAGTTAATTTGGGATGGAGTAAAACAGATATGCTAATTAAACACAAAATGATTTTCAAAAATGTAACTACAGAGGCTAAACAAGAGCTCTTATGCTATGGCAGAGGAACACTTAACAACATGGCTGGTTAGCCTCAGGTGAGCAGCTGGGGCTGTGCTGTCTCTGCAGAAATGCCTGTGTAAAGGAAGGAAAATACTACATCAGCCTCTCAGTTGCCTACATATTATTTCACAGGAGGGCAGATTTTCCCCTTGCCACACACACCCAGGCGATGCAGATGGCTAGGCCCCCAAAACAATTGGCTCCTCCAGGAACTGTGGTGGCATCGGCCATCCGGACAGAGGCTCTGTGCTGTGCCTCTCTCTGGCTCCTTCTCGAGCCCTCGCAGCCCTCTGCTAGCATAATGGCAGCAGCTGTGCTGTTATGGATTTCCTTGCCACCTCTGCCCTCAGAAACCCCCATCCCTATTTCCCACTTCCAAGGAGCTGTTCCAGAGGTGCTTGTGCAGTGTGAGGGGAAGGAGAGAGCAGAGGTAGGGAGGGATAGCTCAGTGATTTGAGCATTGGCCTGCTAAACCCAGGGTTGTGAGTTCAATCCTTGAGGGGGCCATCTGGGGCAAAAATTGGTCCTGCTAGTGAAGGCAGGGGGCTGGACTCAATGACCTTTCAAGGTCCCTTCCAGTTCTAGGAGATTGGTATATCTCCAATTATTATTATTTCTCCACCCTGCCCCCAGGGGCAGTGCTTAATTTGTGCCAGGGTTTGCCAGGGCTGAGCCCCGGCATCTCTAGGCTTGTCAGTTCATAGCCCCGGCATCTCTAGGCTTGGCAGTTCATAGCCCCCGCATCTCTAGGCTTGCTGCATCAGTTATGAAAGTACAAAAATTGCTTGAGCCTCAGCACCTGATTGCTTGAGCTCCAGCATCTCTTTCATTACAAAGTAAGCACTGCCCCCAAGGCACTGACAGAGGCAGAGTGTGCAGCAGGACCCTTGGTACAGGGTTTAACTATGAATGGATGCTCCCTTTCATTGACATTTAAGGGATGCTGAAAGGTTAAAAATCAGACATATAAGAAAAATAAGCCCTTATCTTCTGTACTTATAAAGCAGGAGTCAAATCACACCATCCCAAAGAACAGCCTCCTCCTTAAGAGCTGTGTTGGCATTGCCTTCTGCTCCATCACACTGGGGAGGGATGGGGGGGCGTCAAGAGCACAGAGCAGGTTCTGCAGGAGAATGCTGAGGATGTCCATCATTAACTTCCATGGGAGTGTTCCTGGGGGCTTGCAAAGCCCAGCTGTCCCTGACCAGGTCCCCCTTTCACCTAGCCTATCACCCTCTACTCTTGCCAAACCCCAACATGCATTTCCATACAAGCTAGATCATGTTTTCATTCATTTTACAGTTAGTCGCTTCCTCATTTCCTTTGTTTATTGTAGGTGGATTTGGTGATTTCCATGTACATGTGATGCAGAGCTTGGCACATAAGAGCAGCACATGCACTAGTTTAATCATGTGGGTGACTGGCGTCCAGTCTGTTGGACTCAGAAGAAGAGTCAAGCAAGCTGGCTGGGGCTCAGCTGGGATCACGTCATTTCTCTCCACTTTTCTTGGTCAATACAATTCTGTGGAACCTGCCGTCACGGGGGCTTCCTCCAAATAGGGAGAGTCTGGAATGCGAATGTAACGTTTATAGTCACACCCAAGTGTGATGTAGCTTCGGCTTTGAGCTGCTTCCCACTGCCCAAGAGCTCTATGGCGATTATAACATAAGCCCCTAGGGTATCAGGGTGTCGCCCCTTTGTTATAGCCCTGGTTGGGCACCTCACAGTTTCCCCTCCTCATGCTGGAAACCTGCATCAGCTCATCCTCTGTCTCTCTTCCCAAACAAACAGGCCAATTCTCATGCATTGGCTTTTCCCCTGGGCCTCAGCCTCCAGCTGCCATAGCACGGGAGTCTAAAGCAGGCAGAGGAGAAGGTAACACACTGAATGTTGGGTCTGGGGGCTCAATCTAATTCCTGTGCAGGAGGCCCCAGATTTGCTTGCACTGACCCTGCCAATGATCTTTCCTGTACCTGACACATTCCAAGATAGTGCCATTAAGGCACAGACCTAAGAAGCAGCTGATGTGGTGTCTCCTGGGTGCCCTTGAGGTGCGTGCCACTCATTAAGAGAGTGCAGCATGAACTCCCTTCCATGGGCAGCTCTGCATGCAGGGTGGCAGAGCTATGACCCTGCTGGCTTTAGGCCCTTCCTAGCCCCTTTGACGAGGCTGGTACTTGCAGGGGCACGTGCCCTGGACTCCCTTTCCGCTCAAGGTAATAGGAGCACTGCAGTTATGGCCAACCCAAGCCCAGGGACAGATGGCTGGGGAAATGGCCACAATCTGGTCCAGTCATTACAAAACCCTCTCTCCTACAGTAACAACACAGTACCAATGGTTTCCACATGCTTCTGGCTTGGCTTCTTGCACAAGGTGGGGCACCTTTGCCAGTTGTAATAAGCATCGCCAGTTACAGCGATAGGACAATGGTCTGTTGGTTAAGGCTCTAGACCTTGCTCTACTATGCACTTTCTATGTGACCTCGGGCAAGACACTCCATCTACCTGGTGCCTCCATTCCCCATCTGTAAGTATCTGTACTTCTCTTCCTCACGGGATGTAAGTGTGTGAGGTGCTTAGATATTGTGGTAATGGCAGCCCTATACATACAATAGCAAGTTGTGGAGAGAGGCAGGGCTGCTACTTTCCCCCTCCCACCTCTCCTCCCAGGCAGCGGCAGGGAATGGAAAAGACTTTGATTCCACTGCCACAAAGCATTAGCCAGCAGAGCTGAGCCACAGGCATTAGCATACTACTTCCCCCTAAAGCTGGGTGGTAATGAGAGAACAAATTGTGACTCAGAATGTAACCCCAGTCTGCTCCACGGGCAGTACAGTGCACGCGGTCCCTTTTCTCAAGGCAGAGAGTGAAGTTACTGTCTAGCCCTGGCTGATCTTCCAGGGGGACTTCTCTTTCCCCGTCCCTCTTTTTCTCTCCCTCCCTTTCAAAAAGTGCTCAAAACACTGATCATTTTCGTACCCCCAAAGTCTGTGAAGAAAGCCCCAAAAGTCATCATGAAGCTGATGCTGCATCCCTGCCCCATCTCCAGGGGTGGCTCCAGGCACCAGCACGCCAAGCGTGTGCCTGGGGCGGCAAGCCACGGGGGGCGCTCTGCTGGTCGCCACAAGGGCGGCAGGCAGGTTGCCTTCGGCGGTATGCCTGCAGAGGGTCCACTGGTCCCGCGGCTTCGGCGGACCTCCCGCAGGCTGCCGCCAAATCCGCAGGACCGGGGACCTCCCGCAGGCAAGCCACCGAAGGCAGCCTGCCTGCAGTGCTTGGGGCGGCAAAATACCTAGAGCCGCCCCTGCCCATCTCCCCCAGATTTGGGTCTCTCTTGTTCAGAGTCAGAGCAACAGCTGGCCTGCACTTCTTGAATTTCTTAACCTTAATGTTATTTCAATGCAATATTTCTTGTGTGATGACGAGCAGGCTTGGAAAGCGACACCTCACTATGGGCCATGTGTGTAATGAGGATCCTGCCATTCTTGTGCCAGGCGCTTTTCTTCCTAACGACCTGGTCAGTGCCAGTCCCTCGAAGGCATCCATTGCAGCAGGTTAACCGTCACCATGGAGATTTCAACAGCTCCCTCCCCTCCCCCCTTTCCTTTTATAGTTTGCTGTTGATTGTAAACAGCATCCTGAGCTCAGCACAAGCTGGCACTTCTTCTCCCTTTGCCCAGGTCACCTGCCTGCCCAAGTTGCCTCTCAGCCTGCTGTTGCCTGGGAGAGCAGCAATGCCACCCTTTGAAAACAACCCACATGTGATGGAGGGGTTCTTTTCATTCCTCTTTCTTTTATCGGCTTTGCCTGGATTTTTCATAACAGCTGCAGGAGCCACACTGCCAAGAGGGAAGGGGGAGCACTGTGAAAGGAGCCAGCTCTGTGGACACAGCCCCTGAGATCTGCAGCATTTGCCTGCTTCGTTGGGCTCCATGGAGGTTAGAGGGCTCCTCTCACCTCCTGTGCACTCTGCCAGGTCTCCACCTCCCTCCCCCACAAACAATGGGGCATACAGAAGAAACTCAGTTTCCATCATGTTCCTCTCAAGGAAAGCAAGCAACAGAAATGCAGTGAGACCCTTGTGGGGTTTTCTGCTGGCTTTTGCTCTCTTTTTTTATTTTTTTGAGGGAGAGGGAAGATTTGGCCCCCCAAGAGATTTATAGTTGTTGTTTTCCCCTAAAATCTACTCTCCTTCCATTGGCCGAATGTTGTGATCTCACATGCTGCATGGCTTGGGTTTGCCTTTCCTGAAACACCAACCATCGGCATGGCTCCCTTGTTTCACTCACCAGTCAATGCCCTTTCATTGCCATTCTGATAGGTGCCAGGGAAACTTGCATTGGGGTGGAGAAGGGAGAGAGTAAGTTAGCAAAGAGTCTTCTTTTTAGAAATTTTGGAAAAAATATATATGTTAAAGTGCTCCCTGTTTCTGCCCCAGTTACCACCTTTCCTCCCCCCCATCCTCCAATTTGGTGCTGATGTGACTGCTGCTGGAATACTCTGTCTCTCTGGTGACCACAGTTCAAGAAGGAAGTAGATAAATTGGAGAGGGTTCAAAGAAGAGCCATGAGAATGATGAAATGATTGGAAAACATGCCTTATAGTCATAGACTCAAGGAGCTTTAGCTTAACACAGAGAAGGTGAAGGGAGTGACTTGATTACAGTCTGTAAGGATCTACATGGGGAACAAATATTTAATAATGGGCTCTTCAGTATAGCAGAGAAAGAAATAACACAATCCAATGTCTGGCAGCTGAAGCTAGACTAATTCAGACTAGATATAAGTCATCACATGTTAACTGTGAGGGTAATTAACAGTTGGAACAATAGCCCAAGGGTTGTGGTGGATTCTCCATCACCAGCAATATTAGAATCAAGACTGGATGTTTTTCTGAAAGCTCTGCTTTAGGATTGATTTTGTCTAAGTTCTATGGCCTGTGCTAGACAGGAGGTCAAATGATCACATTGGTCCCTTCTGGCTTCAGAAGCTAAACAACTGGCACTTCCATGGCAGATCACCAGAGGTCTCTCTGTTTTTGGCACTGTTGTAGGGGTCACATTTCCTCCTGGTTGAACTGTTCCCAAAGAATTTCTACAACGTAAACAGGCTTTTCTTCAAAGTCAGGCGTGCATTGCTGCAACATCTCATATTTATTGTACACAATGCCAGTAAAATCCAGCTTTCACTTTCAATATGAATTCCTTAACATCCCTTCTTGCAACATCTCTGCGGAATAATGGAGTGTGCGATCCCATTACCACACACTCTTCCTAGAGTAGGTCAGGACAGTAATGGAGTTCAGCTTGTGTTCCTCAAAACTCCTCTTTCAATATCCTACTGCGGTATATGATCTTCATCCTCAAGCTGTTACTGGCCTGCTAGGTGTCCTTGAGCAAGTCACATCACCTCTCTATGCCTCAGTTTCCCCAGCTGTAAAATGGGCTAACCCGTTGACCTATGACCTTCTTTGTAAAGCGTTTTATGACCAGTGGATGAAAGGTGTGTTACCCCTTGCTGATCCCATCAGCTAGTCTTAGTCCAGAATCCTGGGAATTTTCCAGCTGGGCCTTGAAATTGATGTTACAGTCTGGTATTGTCTTTGATGCAATTTTGTTTATTTACAAGAAATGTATAAAGTCCTACTTCTCCTAATGCAGAAG
Source organism: Mauremys reevesii (assembly GCF_016161935.1). Classification (NCBI taxonomy): domain Eukaryota; kingdom Metazoa; phylum Chordata; order Testudines; family Geoemydidae; genus Mauremys; species Mauremys reevesii. The sequence continues at coordinate 60,191,071 of NC_052626.1, forward strand.
GACCCAAAGGCAAAAGAAGTAGTTTTGTAGCTTATAAGCCAGACCGCCCACCCCAGAACCTCTCCCTAGTTTTCTCTCTGGGTTGGTCGGTCAGACTCATGCACACTACCTTCCCCAAATACTATTCAGCAAAACCCCTCTCTCCACTACGCCAAAACTCCTGGGCAGGTTCACAACCCCTTTTGACTTAAGGTGGGGGGGGGAGCTTGTGATTAATTTATCCTGACAGTTATGTTAATTGAAGGGTGCATTCACACCAAGTCTCAAAGAGGTTTATTATTCATGCAGTCACCAGTACCTCTCAGCGTCACAGGCACTATATATAAGCCACATATTGTACGTACTTTAGATTCCCAGAGGATCCCATTCGCTCAGGTTTTTCTTATAGTATCCCAGTGCCATAAAGGGATGTAGAACCACCTCACCTCTGTCTCTTTGAGGGCATTCCAGGCATAGGTGCTGACTCCGTGGGTGCTCCAGGGCTCAAGCACCCATGGGGGAAAAAAAGTGGGTGCTCAACACCCACAAACTGTGGCACTGCCTGCGCTCTGCCCCGAGGCCCCATCCCCGCTTGGCCTCTTTCCCCATAGTCCCACCCATGCTGCGCCTCTTCCCCCAGGGCCCCTGCCGCTCACTCCTCTCCACCCATCACTCACTCTTAAGGCAGGATGGAGCAGAAAGGAGCAAGTGACAGGTGGGCGGGGCCTCTGAGGTGGAGAGGAGTAAGTGGCAGGTGGGTGGGGACTCTGGGCAGAGGCGTAGACCGTGCTGTCTGGATGGGGGGCCCTGGCACAGCGCAGGAGCCTGGGGCGGGACCCCGTGGGTGGGGCCGGGCGGCACAGCCCGGTGGGGGACACTTGCAGAGTGCGCTGGGCAGGAGAGACTATCTCAGGGGCGGGGGGGGGGGTATCCGCACCCCCGGGAAGCCCGCAGGAGTCCTGAGTCGGCCCCGGGGTTAATCTGGGGGGGGGGGAACAGGAGGAGCCAAGGGGGCATGGCGAGAGGAGGAGCCAAGGGAGGGCACCTTTTTTATGTTTGTTCCCCCTACACTTAAAACCTGGCTACGCCACTGGGTAGAGCGTTACAAACCTATCAATAGCTACAGAGTGACCAAGGGGAAATGCCACCAGTCTCAAGATACCCACAAGTAGCTGAGGTAGCTATGCAACACCACCATGCTACTTCCCAGACCCACATCTCATGGCTAGGGCCCTATCAAATTCACAGCCATGCAAAATGTGTCACGGACCATGAAATCTGGTCTCCCCCTGTGAAATCTGGTCTTTTGTGTGCTTTAACCCTATACTATACAGATTTCACAGGGGAGACCAACATTTCTCAAATTGGGGGTCCTGACCCAAAAGGGAGTTTCAGGGGGGTCACAAGGTTATTTTAGGAGGGTTGTAGTAGTGCCACCTTTACTTCTGCGCTGCCTTCAGAGCTGGGTGGCTGGAGAGCAGCAGCTGCTGGCCAGGCACCTAGCTCTGCAGGCAGCAGCGCAGAAGTGTGGCAATACCATACCATGCCATCCTTACTTCTGTGCTGCTGCTGTTGGCAACTCTGCCTTCAGAGCTGGGCTCCTGGCCAGCAGCCATCACTCTCCAGCTGCCCAGCTCTGAAGGCAGCGCCGCTGCCAGCAGCAGCACAAAAGTGAGCATAGCAGTACCACAACCCCCCCTACAATTACCTTGCGACCCTCACACCCCCACAACTCCTTTTTGTGTCAGGACCCCAACAATTACAACACTCTGAAATTTCAGATTTAAATAGATGAAATCATGAAATGTATGGATTTTAAAATACTATGACCGTGAAATTGACCAAAAGGGACTGTGAATTTGGTAGGGCCCCACTCATAGCAGTACAACTTCCTCAGCAGTCACTGCCCATTGATTCCTCAACAACGTCTGCCACTCAAGAAACCCTCAAAGAGGAATTCAGACTGCAAAAGGAGGAGCCGCTGTACAATAATATGGACAGGATCAGCATTATCTTATGTGGGATGAACCTTGCAGTGTTGGGGATTTTTTTTATGATGGTGGGGATTCATAGATTCTAGGACTGGAAGAGACCTTGAGAGGTCATCGAGTCCAGTCCCCTGCCCTCAGAGCAGGACCAAATACTGTCTAGACCATCCCGGATAGACATTTATCTAACCTACTCTTAAATATCTCCAGGGATGGAGATTCCACAACCTCCCTAGGCAATTTATTTCAATGTTTAACCACCCTGACAGTTAGGAACTTTTTCCTAATGTCCAACCTAAACCTCCCTTGCTGCAGTTTAAGCCCATTGCTTCTTGTTCTATCCTTAGAGGCTAAGGTGAACAAGTTTTCTCCCTTCTCCTTATGACACCCTTTTAGATACCTGAAAACTGCTATCATATCCCCTCTAAGTCTTCTCTTTTCCAAACTAAACAAACCCAATTCTTTCAGCCTTCCTTTAAAGGTCTTGAGAACATGACCTATGATCATTCTTGTTGCTCTTCTCTGGACCCTCTCCAATTTCTCCACATCTTTCTTGAAATGCGGTGCCCAGAACTGGACATAATACTCCAGTTGAGGCCTAACCAGAGTAGAGCGGAAGAATGACTTCTTCTGTCTTGCTCACAACACACCTGTTAATGCATCCCAGAATCACGTTTGCTTTTTTTGCAACAGCATCACACTGTTGACTCATATTTAGCTTGTGGGCCACTATAACCCCTATATCCCTTTCTGCCATACTCCTTCCTAAACAGTCTCTTCCCATTTTGTATGTGTGAAACTGATTTTTCCTTCCTAAGTGGAGCACTTTGCATTTGTCTTTGTTAAACTTCATCCTGTTTACCTCAGACCATTTCTCCAATTTGTCCAGATCATTTTGAATTATGACCCTGTCTTCCAAAGCAGTTGCAATCCCTCCCAGTTTGGTATCATCTGCAAACTTAATAAGCGTACGTTCTATGCCAATATCTAAGTCGTTTATGAAGATATTGAACAGAGCCAGTCCCAAAACACACCCCTGCGGAACCCCACTTGTTATACCTTTCCAGCAGGATTGGGAACCATTAATAACTATTCTCTGAGTACGGTTATCCAGCCAGTTATGCACGCACCTTATAGTAGCCCCATCTAAATTGTATTTGCCTAGTTTATTGATAAGAATATCATGCGAGACCGTATCAAATGCCTTACTAAAGTCTAGGTATACCACATCCACCGCTTCTCCCTTATCCACAAGGCTCATTATCCTATCAAAGAAAGCTATCAGATTGGTTTGACATGATTTGTTCCTTACAAATCCATGCTGGCTATTCCCTATCACCTTACCACCTTCCAAGTGTTTGCAGATGATTTCCTTAATTACTTGCCCCATTATCTTCCCTGGCACAGAAGTTAAACTAACTGGTCTGTAGTTCCCTGGGTTGTTTTTATTTCCTTTTTTATAGATGGGCACTATATTTGCCCTTTTCCAGTCTTCTGGAATCTCTCCCGTCTCCCATGATTTTCCAAAGATAATAGCTAGAGGCTCAGATTCCTCCTCTATTAGCTCCTTGAGTATTCTAGGATGAATTTCATCAGGTCCTGATGACTTGCAGGCATCTAACTTTTCTAAGTGATTTTAACTTGTTCTTTTTTTATTTTATCTTCTAAACCTATCCCCTTCCCATTAGCATTCACTATGTTAGGCATTCCTTCAGACTTCTCGGTGAAGACCGAAACAAAGAAGTCATTAAGCATCTCTGCCATTTCCAAGTTTCCTATTACTGTTTCTCCCTCCTCACTGAGCAGTGGGCCTACTCTGTCCTTGGTCTTCCTCTTGCTTCTAATGTATTGATAAAAAGTTTTCTTGTTTCCCTTTATTCCCGTAGCTAGTTTCAGCTCATTTTGTCCCCCATCACTACCAAATCTTGGGCTTTGGATGATTTTGTTAGTTGTTTTTAAAAAAGCCTCATTCACCTCTTCCACCTGGTTAGGTGGCCTGTAGTAGACTCCTAGCATGACATCACCCTTGTTTTTTACCCCTTTTAGCCTAACCCAGAGACTCTCAACACTTCCGTCTCCTATGTCCATCTCCACCTCAGTCCAAGTGTGTACATTTTTAATATATAAGGCAACACCTCCTCCCTTTTTCCCCTGTCTATCCTTGCTGAGCAAGCTGTACCCATCCACACAAACATTCCAATCATGTGTATTATCCCACCAAGTTTCAGTGATGCCAACAATGTCATAGTTGTATTTATTTATTAGCACTTCCAGTTCTTCCTGCTTATTACCCATACTTCTCGCATTTGTATATAGGCATCTAAGATACTGGTTTGATCTTGCCTCCCAGTTTTGCCTTGACCCTCCTTTCTCTCTGCCATTATAGCCCATGGTCTCTCTTGTTTCAGACCCATCTCCCAGGTCTCCATGTTCCCACTTACCTGTAGGCTTTGCTCACTATGGAGATATGCGATCCTACTCCTTAGCTCTGGCTTCCCTACTGTGGAGACTCAGCCATCTGGAAGAACGTCCAGAGAGGCAGAAGTGGGGCAGGAGCAGCGGGGTGACATTTCAGGCTTCTCACCCTTCCAACAAAAATTGATCCCCATAATTTCCCCCACCATACATAGAATTTTTCGAAAGACACAATCTGGCCATTAGCCAGTTATTTCCAGTTGAAGTTATAAAGCAAGATCGAAATCTTACAATTAATACAGTATTTTATCGGTAGCCCATGAGCAGTTTTGTGTGGAACATGTTGTCTACAGAGAAAGAGACCAAATTCCATTTTTCTCCAATTGCTTGGTGTGGTAACATGGAAAGTCAAAGTGCAGACCAACTGTAACAAACGTTCATGAGCAGAACTGCAACTGGGTTTAGGCCCTTTGTGCCTACTGAGTGAGCTTTACTAGGTGAACGCTCCTGAATTGCTCATTTTAAGTTTGATTAACTTGATCCTCCAAGCTCAGCATGAATTTCAGGGGTTCACACAGGCTGTGCTCCTCCTAGTTTCCCCTAGTCCTTTCAGAATGAGGTTCTTCTCCATTTGCTGCTGCCCCTAGACCCTCCCTTCATGGGGGAAGCACATGATGGAGGAGATAGAAAGAAGGTAAGACTGTTAACAGGCTCAAACATTTAGGAGTTGGCCAAAATAGTTCCCTAAATATTTCACGTGGGTTCATTAATACAGCTATCAATGGAAGTGGAGCATTTCTATGAGCAAAAAGATATAGGAGGAACAGTGACACAGAATCAACCTACACTGAGCTGAACAGAAATGCATTCTACATAGCTCCAAGCCACATGGAATAATCCCAACTGCTGTTCACTGGGGAGAAGAGAATAACCAATTTCAAGCAGAAGTTAAAATCAAAGGGATAAATTATATAAATGAATTATAGAAATTAGCGAGGGCAAAGGCCTGTTATATAATATAGTCCATCCCCTGCCCTTACCTAATGCAGGATTGTTCCCTGCCTTGCACACATGAAGAACAGAAAGAGAGAGAATGAGATAATGAGTTAATTCAATTCCTGCAATAGAGCAATCCCAAGGCTCTGGTCTCATCCCTGCTTTGCCTGAAACATTCTCTGGGGCCAGTCCTTCAGTAAGTAACACCATGCTCTCAAGTAAGCTGTTTGTGGAACTGAAATGACTTAGAGCTGGACAAAACAGCAAAACAGTATTAAGAAATGTTCTTGCAAATAAAACTGTATCTTTCTTTCCTTCCCTGGAATCCACAACCCTGTTTTTCCACAGACATTCTGGGAAGCAAGGTTGATTTCCAAGAATGGACATGGAAAGGAATTTCACATTTTATGACTGTGTAGATCAGACTAGCTCTTTGCATGAGCATTTGCACAGGAAGTGGTCAGGTGGCCAAGGAGAAAATTGGATAAAACAATCTATCATGATTATAAACAGCCATAGATTTGTAAACAGGGAAAAGACCTCCCTCTGTCTATGACATTTAGGCTACTCAAACAGGGAGCAGAAACAAATCAGAGGTGGTCAGAAAATGGAGTTTTAATCCTGTAAAAAATGGAGAGTTGGAGGTGTCATGGACTCACAGATCGTGCCCACTCTTGGCCCTGTGCGGTACGTGGAGGGTGCCCCTTTCAGTGAGACAGCCCTTCTCGGGGGTCCACTCTCGGGGTCAGGCCCCCCCATCTCCTGGAGCCGCACCTCTCTGAGCCTTAGCACATCTGTCTCTCTCCGTGGGCCCCCTCAGGGAGTCCACGCACTCTGGACCCCCCAGGCCTCCTCATCCCCGAAGGGGTTGGTGCAACCCTGTTCTCTAGACCAGAGTGACTCTCAGCCAGCAAAAAACAGGAGGGTTTATTGAGAGTTGAACACAGCGCAGGAAACTCTCAGGGCCTCAGGCCTGGCCTCCCTCAGCACAGCACATCCCAGTCTCCCTGCATCCAGGTGGGCTCTGCCTGCTCCCCGTCTCCAGCCCAGAGCCCCCCCTGCTTCCCAGCTGGGCCTCCGATATCCCCTGCCCCAAGCCCCGCCTCTGTCCATTGTCTTCTCTCCAGGTAAACAGGGTCGTAAACAGGAAGGCCTGGGTCTCCTCTCCTCTCAGCCCTCCTCTGGCCCCACTCCGGCTGGAACCTGCTGGTCAGGTCACGGGGGTCCTCTCTTCGCAGCCCATTGTCCTTCCACTGGCCAGAACCAGCTGTGACTCTTGAGCTGGGCCTCCAGGTCACCGATCGCTGAGGTCTCCATCCTCCAGGCTATGGGCCGGGGTCCCAAGTTCCCTCTCCGGTCCTCTGTAACAACAAACTCCCTCTCCCGTCACCTTGTTAAACCCATAACACCCAGGGAAACTGAGTCCCACTCCCTCTGCATGCAACCCACTGGAAAACACAGAAAAACCAAGAAACCCCCCCACTTCATCACAGGAGGGAAGGGGAAAATCTCAAATCAGGACAAAGCCAAAATGTTGAGATTTTTCCTGAAAAAAAATCACATTGGGTCAATTGAAGTGTTTTCTTTTGATCAATGTAAAATGTTACATTTCAGTGTTGATCTTCAGAGACACACACACACACCCCTTCTTATATTGGAAAACACATTTCAAAACAAAGAGTTGTTTCAAAATGAAACATTTTAATTTAGGAAAAAAGTCAAATGTTGAGTTGACTTTTCTGGTACAATTTTTTTTCTAAACAAAATTTCATCAAAATCAATGTGATTTTGCAGTTTTACCAAAATGGCATTTTCCAATGGAAAACTGTTTCATTTAAATGTTCCAGGCAGCTCTAGAAAAAGATGATCATATTGCCTGAAATCACCAAGTACAACACAAGGTATACTTATGGTGACCCCGTCACAATCCACCTATTGACTGAAATCCATTCACACAAACGATTTCTTGAACCGTTGCAAGTCATGAACAAATTGGCAAAAGCATGATCTGTTTGAGAGTAACTTGTGACTGGAATAAGAAGGCTAAATTCCTTGGATCAATTAGTTACAATGGCTCAGTCAACACTTCATAGCAGACGTCATGGAAAAGGGTTAAAGAACACCTCCCCAGCATCCTTTGTGTCTCCTTGCTGGAACTGTGTGGGGTAGTGAATGTTCCTCATCCTTGTTAAAATGGTGCTCTGATAAAGACAGGTGGGATTTCTTCACTATTCTACATGCATAACTAAGTTTAATTTACAAAACAACAAGTACCTAGTTGGCACATGTTCACACTCACACACGCACACATACACAGTTGGTTCACGCACATGCGCAGTGCTAGTTCACTGGTACACACTTGCCTGGATGGTACACAAAACAACTTCAGCCACGACTTGAGCAGCAAAATATGAAAGTGTAGTCCAACACTGGACAACAACATGCAAAAAAAAACGTTTGCAGCATGTGCAATATCTTATAAACAGGGCCATAAGCAAAACAAACAAATACACATTGTTTTATCTAGGTCACAAGTTAACATGCCATGTACTTTCCTTTCTGAAAGAAGAAAAAAGAACCTTTTATACACACTGAAATATACTTGATTAGTGTTTCCTGGACTATTTGTGAAGCGATCTGTGGTTTTAAAGAGGATTTTTGTTGCTGTCATGGCCAAGATTTTCTTTCTGCTTGATCCTGCAGGAAAGTCACAATCCTGCATCTGCAAACACTACACCATTAAAATGTATGTGATATATGAACTCACCATTATGAGTTTGCTGCAAGAGAAGGGTTGAAAAAAAGCTTGCACTTAAACAGAACCATCTGTAGTAATCAAGGAGATCTGAGGTTCCTTCCATGTCCCCCATTTTAACCTTCTAGATTCTGCTTTGTAGCCACAAGTCTTCCAGCAGAGGAGTGGACAGATCTCCACAGGAAGCCCATTCACACTGTTGTTCTTGACTGGCAAAAGCGGTAATACACATCCTGTGTCTCAGACACACACACAGCCATGTGAAGTCCTATGTGAAGTTTTCATGAAGTAGATGGTTTTGACTAAAGTGCCTCTTGCTCTGTTTTGTCTCAGCGTGAGCAGAGAGCTGATCATAGATATGAGCCACCCACTACCAGACATATGCATGGTATCGCCGCTACAACTGGACAAAAGAACTGGGGAATCCAGCCCCTAAAGCAGCTATAAGGGAAATAATAATACCTAGTTCTTACCTAGCACTTTTCATCCATAGATCTCAAAGGGCTTTGTGAAAGGAGGTCAGCATCATTATCCAAATTTTTCAGATGGGGAAACTGAGGCACAGAAGTGCAATGACTCACCCAAGGTCACCCAGCAGGCCAGTGATAGAACCCAGGTCCTAGTCCAGTGGTTTATCAGGCCACACTGTTAGCCCAAAACAGTTTAACTATGTTCTACACAGATCAGTAGATGAGCTGTCTGCAGATCCCCCACCCCCCTGCATCTATCATCAGGTGATTTATTAAGACAGAAACAGAATAAATGTAACACACAAATATTTATTATGCCACTAGTTAGTAAACTAGACAATAAACAACATAAGCAAGACACACTGGGTTGTTAACAGTTACCGGAGCATGAAGCTCAGAGCCCTTAAACCCCCTTAACCTATGGATGGAAAACAGAGGAAAACCACAATGGGTATTACCAGGGCCGGCTCCAGGCACCAGTGCAGCAAGCAGGTGCTTGGGGTGGCCAATGGAAAGGGGCGGCGCGTCCGTCTCTTCAGCAGCAATTCAGTGGCGGGTCCCTCAGTCCCTCTCGGAGGGAAGGACCTGCGGCTGAATTGCCGCTGAAGAATGAAGCATTGCGGCTTTTTTTTTTTTTTTTTGCCGCTTGGGGTGGCAAAAATGCTGGAGCCAGCCCTGGGTATTACAATACCATATCCTGAAGACAGGGACACAGTGACAAAGACTCAGGATACCAACAGGGATAGTGGTGAAAATCAGGGGCGCTGGACACCAAACAGGAACTCAGGAACTGGGTAGTCTTCTCCCTCTGGGCAGGTCTTCTCCCTCTTGGGCAGATCTTCTCCCTCAGGTAGGTCTTCAGTGCTTGCCCACACAGTCTCTGCTTGACCTCGTAGTCCAGTGCAAGTATGCGCTCACTATGGTGTGTAGCAGCTGAGTGCAAGTATGTTAATAGCAACCAAGAATCCAAAGTCCTATGAGTCCTGGTCCCTCTGGGGCTCCTCGCAGCTAGCTGAACTGTGTGAGACGCTGGCTGCCACTCAGATGGACAGCCCTGAGTAACAGGTGTGCCACTTACTAAATAACCTGCGCCTGCTAGGCAGATTATGGCTATCACATGACTCTAACTGCCCTGACCTTTTTCCGCCTTAATTTGAAAAAGTCTGAAAGGGCACTAAATCATCTGAGGAGAAGGGTATCCAAGATGGAGGCTTAGCTGTCCTTTTACAAATCCAAGATGGACACTACATAAAAACAGGTCAGAAATAGATTTTACCCAACAACACTGGTCCCCCACCCCTGCCCCTGCTGCTGAATGACACTACAGAAAGTCAGGTATCAGAAGGGCAGCCGTGTTAGTCTGGATCTGTAAAAGCAGCAAAGAGAGTCCTGTGGCATCTTATAGACTAACAGACTTTTGGAGCATGAGCTTTCGTGGGTGAATGCCCACTTCGTTGGATGCAACAGAAAGTCACAAAATCATGCCCTGACTTTGTGATTTGCATCAGGGCATTAATTGCATGGATATTTCTAGACACTGTGGTATGACAGTACACCCATCACAATGCAATGTCAGGGTCAGAGATGACGCTTGCCCCCACAGCTTTGGGAATGTTGGGAATCCAGCTTCCAAGAGTGTGGTAGAATATCTACTACATGTTTGTGGAGTGAGTGAGGGGACTAGTGGAAAGAGGTTTCCTTTTAACTGAAAGGAGTGGGAAAGGTGTGATGCTCCCAAGGGGGAGAGAGAGAAACCTCCTGAAGGGTGATGCAACAGCCCATACTCCACACCAGCTGACACTGGAGCATTCATTCAAATGCACTTACAGGCAGTCCTATAGGATATCAGGGTTGGAAGGGACCTCAGGAGGTCATCTAGTCCAACCCCCTGCTCAAAGCAGGACCCATCCCCAGACAGATTTTTATCCCAGATCCCTAAATGGCCCCCTCAAGGATTGAGCTCACAACCCTGGGTTTAGCAGGCCAATGCTTAAACCACTGAGCTATCCCCCTATAGTAGTCACCATCATACTATTTGAACACCCCTCAGACATTACCAAGTTTCCTCACAGTAACCTGGAGAGGCAGGCAAGAACGAACATCCCTATTATACAGAAGATGACACTGGGACAGAGAGGGTAACTGACTCATCCAAAGCCATGTGCTAAGGACAGAGCTGGGGACAGAAACCAGATCTCCTACCACCTCATCCTGTACCTCAAGATCATCCTTATTCCCTTGAGTCACCTTCCTTCCAGCACTTCACCCTGTCAATGGGGAAAGGAACTCCCAGTGCTGGGTGGGTGCTCTGTGGCTGCCAGTTTGGCAGCATGGCTGACCCAGCCCTGCACCCAGCGGACCCTCACACCTCTTGTCTTGTCACCAGGGTAATGTATGTTTAGGATGTTTCATCATTTCCCAGCTCTGTTTCAGGGCTCACATCTAAACCTCACCAGAACCCTTTGGGTTTCCTTTCTGATTTGTATGTGCCTAGGGTGCTCCCTGTAGAGGTTTCCCTAGTATTTAATGGAGTGGCTTGTTTGTCTGAGGACACATCCTGTCACTTTACAGAGTGCTTAGCTATTGTTTGGTTTAGGGATGGGAAATTTGTCCAGGAGAAATCTGTTAGGCTTTCACCTCGATGAACATTTCCTTTTCTTTCTTCCCTTCTCCCCATTATTTAAGCTGAGGAGACAGTAACCAAGCTTTCCCCATTCTTCTCGCTCCCATCAGGCCATAATAAAACCACAATAAACTAGGGATGAGTGGACCACTAGGACATTCCACCTCAGCCCCTCCCTCAAGCAGTTTGTCCATTCTTAGGCTGTTCAACAAAACATTTTAGCATATGTTTAAGCCCCATTACAGTACTTATAAGAAATTAGCCATTTTATAATAGAAACAGCTGGGGATAATTTATCTGTTTTTAAACTGTAGCCCTAACACTAAGAGGCCAGCCTGTGCATTTAGCTTAGATCCTCAAAGGCATTCAGGCACCTAACTCCCATTGACTTCAATAAGAGTTAGGCACCTAAATCCATTTGAGGATCTGGACCCTAGTCTGCATGTTGTAGACCTTGCATCGGCCTTTCATCTGATTGTTTGTTATTTTAGATTTAGAGCTCTTTCAGACAAGGGCTGTGTTTTCCCTATGTGTTTGTACAGGCCCTGGTGCACACACAAGTTCACAAAAGGAAATTGATTTTTAAATTAAGTATATTTGGTTGCCTATATTTCCGTCACATATATAAACACCCAGAGAGAGGGACTGCATCTTCCTGTGCATTTGAACAGAACCTAGGACAATGAGGCCTGACTGAGACCTTTACCTTTACCAATAAAATCATAGAATATCAGGGTTGGAAGGGACCTCAGGAGGTCGTCTAGTCCACCCCCCCGCTCAAAGCAGGACCAAACCCAACTAAATCATCCCAGCCAGGGCTTTGTCAAGCCTGACCTTGAAAACCTCTAAGGAAGGAGATTCCACCACCTCCCTAGGTAACCATTCCAGTGCTTCACCACCCTCCTAGTGAAAAAGTTTTTCCCAATATCCAACCTAAACCTCCCGCGCTGCAACCTGAGACCATTACTCCTTGAGACCTAATCCTACCCTCTGTAGAGGGGACTTTGCCTGTACAGCACCTAGCACATTTCACTTGCTAACATAATATAAATAATAATAATAGCCCTTTCTTGGAGTCTGTTCCTGCACTTAATCCATCTTTGGGTTCAGCTGCACCCTCCACAGGACTCAAGATCTTTTCAGTTAAAACTAATATTGTGCCACAGTCAGTTTACAGATTTTGTATTTCTGGTTTGAAAGCTCCTGCTTGAGATGCAAGTTTGTTCTTAGACATTCAAGAAGGGGGAAAGTGGAATTCTCCTGGCAAGCATTTCATAGCATAGGTGCTGACTCTGTGGGTGCTCTGGGGCTCAAGCACTCACTGAAAAAATAGTGGGTGCTCAGCACCCACCAATCAGCAGTTTGGCAGATGGGGAGGCGCTTGGGAGAAAGCAGCGAGCAGCAGCCAGGCGCCTCAGGAAGGGGTTGGAGCAGGGGTGGGAAGAGGTGGAGTGAGGGCGGGGCCTCAGGGGAAGGAGTGGAATGGGGACCGGGGCCTCAGGGCGGAGCCAGCGTGGAGCACCCCTGGGGAAAAATAAAAGTCAGAGCCTCTGTTTCATAGTGAGGCTCATTTGGAAGATCTTGAGCCAAGTTCAACTATGGTGTTACACCAGGGATGAATTTGCCCCTCGTCTATGAAACATTCTAAATAGCCTGCCTCATTCATCTGGGTGGAATTAAGAAAAGGCAGAACACTATGGTGATTGGTGAGAAATAGGTAAAGTTCCCATTGTCAGATAAAGAGATTTCCTTACCGTCTCTATGCTTTTTAGAATTAATTTCACTTAATTCTAGTAAAATAGGTAAAGTTCCCATTGTCAGATAAAGAGATTTCCTTACCGTCTCTATGCTTTCTAGAATTAATTTCACTTAATTCACTTGTGCCTAGTAAATAAGGAAGTGTTATTTACTCCGTCTCATAACACACGAACTAGGGGTCACCAAATGAAATTAATAGGCAGCAGGTTTAAAACAAACAAAAGGAAATATTTTTTCACACAACGCAGAGTCAACCTGTGGAACTCTTGACAGAGGATGTTGTAAAGACCAAGACTATAACAGGGTTCAAAAAAGAACCAGAAAAATGAATGGAGGATAGGTCCATCAGTGGTTATTAGCCAGGATGGGCATGGATGGTGTCTCTAGCCTCTGTTTGCCAGAAGCTGGGAATGGGCGACAGGGAATGGATCTTTTGATGAGTACCTATTCTGTTAATTCCCTCTGGGGCACCTGGTATTGGCCACTGTCGGAAGATACGATACTGGGCTAGATGTAAGGATAGCAGAGGATAAAGTATGGGCCAGATCAGACGAGAAACATTCACTTAAAAAAGAATCTGACACATCAGAAAAGGGCAGACAAATAAACAGTGACAAGTTTTTAAAGCACTTGTACACAAATGCTAGAAGTCTAAATAATAAGATGGGTAAACTAAAGTGCCTCATGTTTATGGGTGGAGGCATAGCTCAGTGGTTTGAGCATTGACCTGCTAAACCTAGGGTTATGAGCTCAATCCTTGAGGGGGCCACTTAGGGATCTGGGGCAAAATCAGTACTTGGTCCTGCTAGTGAAGGCAGGGGGCTGAACTTGATGACCTGTCAAGGTCCCTTCCAGTGATAGGTATATCTCCAATTATTGCCTTTATGTTAAAGGAGGATATTAATATAATAGGCATCACAGAAACCTGGTGGAGTGAGGACAATCAATGGGACACAATCATTGTGGGGTATAAAATATATCAGAAGGACAGAACAGGGCGGGGGCAGGGAGTGGCACTATATGTGAAAGAAAATGTAGAAGTACAAATCTTAAATGAATCCATATGTTCCACAGAATCTCTATGGATAGTAATTCCATGCTCTAATAAGAATATAACAGTAGGAATCTATTACCGACCACCTGACTAGGACAGTGATAGTGACGATGAAATGCTAAGGGAGATTAGAGAGGCTATCAAAATAAAGAACTCAATAATAGTGGGGGATTTCAATTATCCCCATAATGACTGGGTACATGTCACTTCAGGACAAAATGCAGAAACAACATTTCTTGATACTTTAAAAGACTGCTTCTTGGAGCAGCTGGTTCAGGAACCCACAAGGGGAGAGGCAATTCTCGATTTAGTCCTGAGTGGAGTACAGAATCAGGTCCAAGAGGTAGCTATAACAGGATCATTTGGAAATAGTGACCATAATATAATAACATTTAACTTTCCTGTGGTGGGAAGAACACCTCAGCAGCCCAACACTGTGGCATTTAATTTCAGAAAGGGGAACTACGCAAAAATGAGGAGTGAGTGCTTGAGCCCCAGAGCACCCACAGAGTCAGCACCTATGCTATGAAATGCTTGCCAGGAGAATTCCACTTTTCCCCTTTTTGAATTAAGCAGTTAAACAGAAATGAAAAGGTACAGTGATTAGAGTGAAATCCCTGTAAGCTGCATGGACACTTTTCAAAAACACCATAATAGAGGCCCGACTTAAATGTATACCCCAAATTAAAAAACACAGTAAAAGAACTAAAAAAGAGCCACTGTGGCTTGGCTTAACCATGTAAAAGAAGCAGTGAGAGATAAAAAGGCATCTTTTAAAAACTGGAAGTCAAATCCTAGTAAGGTAAATAGAAAGGAGCATAAACACTGCCAAATTAAATGTAAAAATGTAATAAGAAAAGCCAAAAAGGAGTTTGAAGAACAGCTAGCCAAAAACCCAAAAGGTAATAACAAAATGTTTTTTAAGTACATCAGAAGCAGGAAGCCTGCTAAATAACCAGTGGGGCCCCTGGACGATCGAGATACAAAAGGAGCACTTAAAGATGATAAAGTCATTGCGAAGAAACTAAATGAATTCTTTGCTTCAGTCTTCATGGCTGAGGATGTTAGGGAGATTCCCAAACCTCAGCCATCCTTTGTAGGTGACAAATCTGAGGAATTGTCACAGATTGAAGTGTCATTAGAGGAGGTTTTGGAATTAATTGATAAACTTAAGAGTAACAAGTCACTGGGACCGGATAGCATTCACCCAAGAGTTCTGAAAGAACTCAAATGTGAAATTGCAGAACTATTAACTATGGTTTGTAGCCTGTCCTTTAAATCAGCTGTACCCAAAGATTGGAAGATAGCTAATATAACGCCAATATTTTAAAAAGGCTCTGGAGCTGTTCCTGGCAATTACAGACCAGTAAGTCTAACGTCAGTACTGGTCAAATTAGTTGAAACAATAATAAAGAATAAAATTGTCAGGCACATAGAAGAACATACATTGTTGGGCAAAGGTCAACATGGTTTCTGTAAAGGGAAATCATGTCTTACTAAGCTATTAGAGTTCTTTGACGGGGTCAACAAACATGTGGACAAGGGGGATCCAGTGGACATAGTGTACTTAGATTTCCAGAAAGCCTTTGACAAGGTCCCTCACCAAAGGCTCTTATGTAAATCAAGTTGTCATGGGATAAGAGGAAAGAGCCTTTCATGGATTGAGAACTGGTTAAAAGACAGGGAACGGTAGGAATAAATGGTAAATTTTCAGAATGGAGAGGGGTAACTAGTGGTATTCCCCAAGGGTCAGTCCTAGGACCAATCCTATTCAACTTATTCATAAATGATCTGGAGAAAGGGGTAAACAGTGAGGTGGCAAAGTTTGCAGATGATACTAAACTGCTCAAGATAGTTAAGACCAAAGCAGACTGTGAAGAACTTCAAAAAGATCTCACAAAACTAAGTGATCGGGCAACCAAATGGCAAATGAAATTTAATGTGGATAAATGTAAAGTAATGCACACTGGAAAAAGTAATCCCAACTATACATACAATATGATGGGGGCTAATTTAGCTATAACTAATCAGACAAGAGATCTTGGAGTCATCGTGGATAGTTCTCTGAAGACGTCCATGCAGCGTGCAGCAGCAGTCAAAAAAGCAAACAGGATGTTAGGAATCATTAAAAAAGGGATAGAGAATAAGATGGAGAATATCTTCTTGCACTTATATAAATCCATGGTACGTCCACATCTTGAATACTGCGTACAGATGTGGTCTCCTCATCTCAAAAAAGATATACTAGCATTAGAAAAGGTTCAGAGAAGAGCAACTAAAATGATTAGAGGTTTGGAATGGGTCCCATATGAGGAGAGATTAAAGAGACTAGGACTTTTCAGCTTGGAAAAGAGGAGACTAAGGGGGGATATGATAGAGGTATATAAAATCATGAGTGGTGTGGAAAAAGTGAATAAGGAAAAGTTATTTATTTGTTTCCATAATATAAGAACTAGGGGCCACCAAATGAAATTAATGGGCAGCAGGTTTAAAACAAATAAAAAGAAGTTCTTTTTCACACAGCGCACAGTCAACTTGTGGAACTCCTTGCCTGAGGAGGTTGTGAAGGCTAGGACTATAACAGGGTTTAAAAGAGAACTAGATACATTCATGGAGGTTAAGTCCATTAATGGCTATTAGCCAGGATGGGTAAGGAACAGTGCCCCTAGCCTCTGTTTGTCAGAGGGTGGAGATGGATGGCAGGAGAGAGATCACTTTATCATTACCTGTTAGGTTCACTCCCTCTGGGGCACCTGACATTGGCCACTGTCAGCAGACAGGATACTGGGCTGGATGGACCTTTAGTCTGACCCAGTATGGACAGTCTTATGTTCTTATGGACCTTTGGTCTGACTCAGTATGGCTGTTCTTATGTTCTTATTATTTGCATTGTTTTGCGGAGAATGAAAAGTGAATGAGGTGAAAGCTGGTGACTCCAGAAGAGACATGACTGTAGGGAGGGGCTAGAAGAATATTTCCTTCAAACACACTTCCAAGAATCCAAGAATCTTTAATAACCAAGAAGCTCTGTTATATTTGTATTTAAAACAAACAAAATAATACTCTATCAACCTGTGTTAACTTCATCTTCTGGTCATCCAGTGCAATTTGTGCCTGAACTTCTCTGTGTACTTGGGGCCTGATCTAAAGTCCAGGGTTTTTGGTTTTTTCCCATTGACTGTAGTGGATTTTGTATCACAACCTTATGTTGTAAATGCCATGGGGCAGGATTTAGTCTCTTCTATGTAATACCAAGCTGCTAAAAATAATAATAAATAATCATATCCAATACAAATATTCTACATCCACTGCTATTCACTCTTGCCAGTTACTGTTTATAAAATAGGTAGGTAGATAAACAATAATACTAATAATGAGATGAATATTGATGCATTTGTATACAAGCAATGATTCTGATATGATCATTTTCATAATCCTAGTGCTTATCTTTTGTATCCCATTAACTTATTCATGGTAACAGGATGTAGTGGAGAAATACCTTGAATTGCAGGTAGAGAAGGTTGTGCTGTGGATATCAAGGAAGGGGCGGGGGAGGGAAAGGAGCAGATTAAACAAACACTAAACCATTCCCGCCTAAGTCCATCTGCTATGTTCTCCACCATAATCAGCAGTGTGGAAATCTCATTAGTACAACGGTGCTATCCACACTACAGCTTGCTTGCTCTTTGATAATAGACTTTAACCTCTATAAAAGGTTTGGTTATATTGGCTCCCAGCTCATCTCATTTGGGCAAGTAGAGAAATTGTAAAGAAACCTGCTTCCTCCTGGAGATGCTCTTTAATGTGTTTCTTTCTACTGAGTATGCACTTTCTATTTTTTGTATGATGTTTTGGTTTAATGTTGCATTTCCGCTAATGTGTCAGTGTATGTCACATCAGTATATGTTACTGCTAAACAAACTTCAGTGCCTGTATATTTCTCTAATGTAGTTAGTTCCAGGCAGTTCAATGGCTGTCATCACCGTAGCACTAGACACTAATGCCACCTAGATATGGGGATGGCTGGTCTTCTACAGGTTAGATAGGTAACTTCTATGGTCCCTAAGGCCCCCAGGCAGTAAAGCACTTAAAATGCCCACCCTCTCATTATTTTGTCCACCCACTAGGCCTAATGCCCCAGACATCAATTTTGGATCATTAATTTCCAGACCCATATTGCCACGTTTACCAGGCCTGATCTACCGCAGGCTGTGAGTTTCAGCAGTTCTGCTTGGACTAGTTCAGCCTGTCTCCCTTTCACACCTTTTCCCATCAATTTAAAGTACTTCGCTGGATGAGGACCGAACTGAACACAACTTCCCTGACACTCATTCCACTGCAACACAGAATTTGGCCTGTAAATAGTGTCTGAGGTGCTCGTTATTAAAGATACGACCTTACCAGATACTCGCCTTCGTCTTCAGGAGCAATCTGAAGGATTGACCAGATCACACAACCTGTTTATTTGACTTAACCAGGAGCTGCTCTATTTCTTCTATCTAGACCTGCCAGGAGAATTCCTCCATGAAAACACATTTCCTAGCTCCAGCTCAGTAGCTAATCCCTGACCATGCAATTTTAAGAACAAACAATGTACACAATTCAGCACAGAGGATGCTCGCATTAAATCTCTTTATGGCTGTGTTTTTAGTGGAGCCATATATACAGCCACAGGCTCTCAGAACAGAATTAATGCATTGCTCAAACAAATAGAAAAACAGCACTACCTGATTCAAACAGCCCCATAAATAAGAATGGACATTGAGCAGAGATGAGGGAGAGGGGAATTCAGATTTAGCTTCACACTTCAAATCTTGAGTCTCTCACTCCTCCCACCCCCAATGGGCTGAACTGGAGAACCAAATTCCAACAATGCCCGTCTTCGGGGAAGTTCAGATCTGGATCCAAATAATCATACTCAGTGCTTTAAGAAGTAAGCCCCTCCATGGAAACTCCCATGAAGCAAAGCTCATGCAAGCAGTTCTGCTGAACTGGGTGGGTGTGGGTGAACCATAACCAGGGGTGGGCACTCCCTTTGCAATGCAGTACGCTGCTACTTGGTACATTATACATTCATCCCTAGATCTCAAAGCACTTTACAAAGGAAGGTAAGAATTATCCTCATTTTACAAACTGGCTGACTAAGACACAGAGAGGTTAACAAACTTGTGGCTTGCCCAAGATCACACAGCAAGTTACATAGCAGAGACAGGACTAAAACCAGAGCCCTGGTTCTCCATTGCCTTGCGCCTTGTATTACCTATGTGAGGGTGGACTAGAACACTACCATTCAGAATGTACAGAGATTTGCACTCACTTTGGAAAGAAGTAAATGATACCCACAAAGTGGAAGGCAGTGGCAAATCAGGGCACAGGTGTGTTATCTCCCAGTAATGTGCTCAAGGCACTAGACCACAGCTACCCCTCTGCAGATCTGAATTTCATGGCTTGGACCCATTTCTAAATAAATAAAGATCTGAACCCGGACATTTGAATGAGATTTAACATCAGGGCTGGATGCACTTGACTCTCTTGTAGAAGCTTATTTGTATTTTTTAACTGACCCATTGTGCCATTATCACAATATAAAATAGAGATTTTTCACAAAAGTTATTGTTACCCCTATTCTGCAGCCACCAATACACTGTGCAGCGGAAATTTAGCCCACACAATTTTTTTTCACAAACCCACAGAATTCTATTAGATAAGAAACCACAAGCAAGGCAAAAACAACAAGAGAAAATTCAATTCAAGGTTTGCCCCAGGATGGACGTCTTGCTACGATAAATTAAGGTGTTTTCCATTATTAAAAATAAACAAAGCAACGAAAGTGAACCATGTCACCATTCATATACTTAAAAAACATCTTTAATCTGCTTGGGAAAATCTTTTTTTTCCCCCCTAACAGGAAAAAATATTAGTTGTCCCGATAACAAGCAAAACAAAATCAACTAAAGGGCATCAAGAGACTTCCTGAAATTGAAAAAAAAACAATGTTTCATGTTACGAGTTAAAAAAAAGCATACACAGCAGAGCAGAAGGATTCCTCCAGCGTTCTACAGGTCGCTTCTGGTTTCAGGAACATGAGGAGGAAACATGCAAATTTAGGAACTTTTTTTTTTTTAACCTTGCAGCATTTTATAGCTGGCTTTTCCCAGTCTTATAAAACCCATGAAACCGTTTGCCTTTTTGGGGTCTGATATTATCACCTCAGCTTAGCCCTTAATAGATGGTTCTTAACATAGCAAAACCAATAAAATCTGGCAACATTTGGACTCCCCAGGGCTGAACTAGCAGGACTGTTGCAAATGAGGATGGAGATTCATTGGCAGAGCTGAGTGGGGCCTAATGGTGGACTAGGAAGGATTTGGCGTAGCTGATCAGAACTGAAATGCACTGGCAGAGCAGTGCATGTGGGGAAGTTTGCACAGCCACTGCCCATGCTACACCTGGCTCAGAGCCAGTGCTATTAAACCTTCATTTTCATGGACTCACAAATATCATCTACAAATGTCAGATTAAGACAATTGTGGACATGGCATACACTCATTACCAGCTAATGTCTTTTGGCTACCCATGTATACAGAAGCATGGAAAGCATTAACCCTGGGCACTAGCAGTTATTACAGCTGAACGAATAATTCACAATGAATAATGTATCTGATTAATTGAGTGTCTCTTGCAGCTTCTAGCTATTTTGGATATCCTTAGATTTATTTGTTTCAGAATGTATTCAGTGACAATCTTTTCATTTTTTTTAGTCTGTGGATTGATCACAAATATGATTCAGACCTTTCTGAAGTGGGAGGCATTTGCATGTCACCAGATTGAGTTGTGAAAATGCCATTGAGATAAAATCTAATAGCTCTGGTGCTTTCTGCATACCTCGTCTCTTTTGCTAATGTAATATCCTTCTGCTCAAAAGGGTGGTTTCCAGTGGTCCAAAGAACACATGAAGTGTGCCTCAAAGGGAACTACAAGGATCTCGTTTCATTGAGAGCAGCATGTGACTTCAGCAGCTCTCTGTTTTTAATGCGTAATGTATCAGTTCTGTGTATGTTTTAATGCTTTCCCCTATCCCTTGCAGGGCAGGCTTGCTCCCACTCTTCCTCCTCCACCAGAAGCTGCAATGCCAAGTGTTCCCCCACACGGTATCTCAAAACACTTCACAACCCCCTGAGGTGACATTCACCTTTGTGCAGGGACAGCACAAGACCTACGTGTGTATCACTTAATTCCCATTTAAGCCCTATTTTGGCCCATTGCATAGGCATGAAATGGATACCAGTAGTGCAGTGACTGTGCAGACAAATGGAGCAGTGCGATGGGAACCAGACATTTTACCTTTGGATTTTTCTCTAGTCTCAGATTCGTGTACCCAATCAAGTGCTAGTTCCTCCAAGTTAATTATCTTAATTAATAACTTACATAGCACCTTCCATTCAACAAGCTCAAAGAATTTTACAACTATGAATGAATTATACCTCAACTACTAGGTGTGGTATTACTATTTATACCAATTTTACAGATAGCCAAACTGAGACACTGAGAAATTAATTGAATTGCTCAAGAGCCTACATAGCAAGGACACAGAAGTCATCACACAAGTTCTCTTACTGTAACCACTAGACAACACTTCCTTTCCAGCTTTTGGTTTTCACTACTGGAGTTACAGTGTACAGCACGTGACAGTGCACGTTAGACACTGGGCAAACTTCTACCCTCAATTATACCGGTGCAACCCCATTGAAAGTCCATAGGGTTGAACTGATGTAACAGTGGAGAGTTTGGCTGGGTAGAAAACATATTTTTTCATAGATTCCAAGGCCAGAAGGGACCACTGTGATTATCTAGTCTGACCTCCTGTACAACACAGGCCACAGAACTTCCCCCAAAATCATTCCTACAGCGTATATTTTTAAATTGTCAGTGATGGAGACTCACTATGACCCTTGGTAAATTGTTCCAGTGATTAATTACTCTCATGGTTAAAAAGGTACACCTAGTTCCAGTCTGAATTTGTGTAGCTTCAACTTCCAGCTGTTGGATCATGTTATACCTGTCTCTGCTAGACTGAAGAGCCCATTATTAAATATTTATTCTCTGTGTAGATACTTATAGACTGTAATCAAGTCACCCCTTAATCTTCTCTTTGTTAAACTAAATAGATTGAGCTTCTTGAGTCTATCAATATACAACATGTTTTCTAATCCTTTAATCATTCTCATGGCTCTTCTCTGAACCCTCACCAATTCAAATCTCTGCAAACCATTGTTCTGCAAAATAAAAGTCTAATAAATATTACTTTTACACAGTTAACTTATTTAGTTCATCATGCAAAGCCACCAGTATCCTAATGAATCAAACTTTATTTACAAGAATGTACCATATCTGGAGGGATACTTAATAAAACACAGTATGTAATCACACTTTATAATCAGTTATTACTTGTTATCATTAGAGATGAGCAATAAAATTCCCAGCAAAAAAAATTTACACAATGAATTTAGCTTCATTTTTCTGCCGATGGGATATCCATGAGCAGATAATTTCCCTCATTTTTATTCTTCATACAAAAGTGTTTGATGATTTTTTTGTGTCATTTTTTGATGATTTTTTTTTTAACTCTGTGGACTGATAATGAACCATTCTCTGTATCTGATATTTGCTATTTAAGTTGTACAGCTTAGTTGTGATTGGTCAGAAAAGTCATGTGGTATTGTTGCGGTCACTGAGTGGATGAGTGCACAAGCACTTCTAGTGTGACTACGCACACTTACAAATTTAAAAACCATTTTCTGCAACTACTCACACATACCATTTCCAAATGCACTTTTTGTAAAAACGTTTGTCAAAAAACCGTCGCTGAGTGAATGCTAACAGAAAGCAAACACAAGAAGAGCTGTAGCATGACCCAATTCATTTAAAAATACAGCCAGATATTTGCTGGAAATTGGTTTCAGTGTTTGCCCTGCTCAGGTTATTGTTATGAAATACTGTATAATTGATATGAATGTCTGGGGTGATCTCGCCTGATTGTATCAGCAAAGTATGGTATCACTCACTAATTACTTTTAACGTGATTTTAGCAGGAGGGCACTGGATGCTGGAGAACACAGTTGTCTTTTAAAATACAGCAAAACACTGTCTCATTATAAATTAAACTCCAGACTGGGAGCAGCTAAAATTCTTAATGGCTAACTTTGAGCAGGCAGCATTTTACCATTAAACAAGTAAAAATTCAAATCCTGTTTCTTGTGATCATCTTACCCATCAAAGCAGCATTTTTCTAAAAAATCATTTTGTTGCCCTAATGAGCATTTAAATTATAAAATAGCTGGCTGCCTGGAGTTCACGCACCACCTGCTTTTCCTTGTTTTGTTTTCTAGCCACTAATTACTGAGCAGAGTCAATTCCTAATGAGGCAGTTTGATTTCCTGTTTTTCATACTTCTTGGGCCACTTAAAGAGCCAGTCCAACATAAAAGGAATCTTTTGTAAACAGATTTTAAATTAATTATAACAACGTTGGTTGTTGTTGCTGTGTATGTGTGTCTGAGTTTTCCACGGCTGTATTTCTCATTTAATTCTTCAGCACCAAACAAACCCCCTTCCCCTCGTGCACGCGCGCGCACACACACACACACTCTCTCTCTCTCTCTCTCATTCTTGATCAGGAAATTGTAGCCACAGAAACACTGTGTCTGGAGCTGAGGAGGAAAAGATGATGATGTCATAAATAATTGGACTGTGAGAAAAGATGGAGCACAAATAAAGAGGGAAATATTCTGACGTCTGTCTTAAAAGCAGGAAGATAAACACTTGTTGGGTATAATGCATACTGGTTTCCAAAGGGCTATGTAGGGCCTATTAGAAAAAAATATAGATGATGCCAATAAAGTCCTTGGGCCCTATTCTAAATCCACAGGATATGAGTAACTCCTGCTGCATTCATAATTCAGGGCCCTCTATATAGCTGTACAAAAATTCCAGTGGCTCCATAGATCCGCTGCAACCCCTTGGATACATGACAGCTCAGTTTACTTATGTTTTATTAATCCACTCTCTTGTCACTTCCTACCATGCTCCACCCTCGGGTTCCCCACTACTCCCTCATGCTCCCCTGCTGCTGTGAGCTGCGAGTCCTGGTTCAAGTGGCCGTTGCCATCAAGGCTCTCATTGCCCTTGTTTGGCCTGAGTCTGGTGCACCTAACTAAACAAATAAGGCTGGAAATGCAACAAGGCACTGGCAGTGAGGTGGTATAGGACCATGGGTATATCATTTCGCCTCTCTGAGACTGATTCTCCAGGGTAACGGCAAGAGATGTAGTCACTCACGCCTGAGCAAAGTGGGGGTAAAATGCTACCACATCAGGAGGCTCCACATATACCAGCGATAGCATCTTGCACCCTCTTTGCTTGAGTGCAAATGATGACACAAGGTGCAAGGCCATGGAGAATCAGGCTCCCCTGCATTTCAGTTTCTCCATCTGTCAAACTACTGAGCTCAATTCTCCTTGCATCTAAGCTCTGGGGAGTGGGAGGGCCATCAGGAAACTGGCTATGGCTCCTTGATTCTGCACTGCCCCACCCCAGCATGACTTAGAGCGAGCTAGTGGCTGCTTAAATGTATGGCACTGGTGTAAAGCCCCTAGCACACCTCTTATGCTGGGAGTGGGCAGCTGGTGCAGAGAATGGCTGTACCACATTAACACCAGTGGGGAGTTCCCCTCCCCCTGGAGAATTCTCCACTGCCCACTTACCACCAGAATCCAGCCACTTTGCATTGCCTGAACAACGTAAAATGGCCAAAGCGGAACTAAGAATCTGGCCTATTATTCTGATGTATTTGAATGACAGCAGCACAGAGGGACCCCTATCAAGGAACAGGGTCCCATTGTGCCAGGCCACTCTACAGACATACGGTAGAAAGACACTCCCTGCCCCTGAGAGTTATAGTCAAAATGAATGGGGTTACACCAGTGTAACACCGTGTACTCTTGGCATCAGCCAGCACTAGATTTATAATGTGCAGACTACACATGAAATTCATTGAAAAAACTTATGCCGGAAACATATCAAATGCCAGTGCTATTGCTCCAAAATTAAATTGTGCATAGGCTGGGGAGAGCTGCATTCCAACCCCACCCAAATCATAAAGCTGAGAAAACTTCAGTGGACTCCAGCCTGTGGAGTATTATTATTATGACAGCGTTTTCCTCTCAGGATTCAGACTCTCACTAAATGGTGGGAAAAAGGGTTTTAAACAACCTCCAGTCTCCACATGACAAAGTGACTGCCCGTTCCTACAGTCATCTGAACAGAATAGACGGAATAAGCTATTGTCTGTGCTCCGGGCTCAGCCACTGCAATGGCACTTGATTGGTCCAGGATGTAGAAGAACAAAAAGGTCATTGAATAAAAGAAGAACAATACTTTTCATGAAACAAATGAGCATTTGCTAATTTATAACATGTTTGGTTTGGGTATCATATACATCATAATGATGTAATTAGTAAATGTCATTTTCTGGAGAGGGAGAGATCAGCAAACCCTTTAATTATGGGAATTTCCTGACCCCGCCTGGAGCCTCTATACTGCAGGGACATCATAGAGATGCTGCATTTCACTACTAATTAGAATAGGTCTGAACTAAAACCCAGATTCTGCACTCCAGAATGTTGGGACCTACACCAGCAAAAGGACAAGGTTCACTCATGGATGACATGAGGCTTAGTGGAAGGCTCAATTATTATTGTTCAAGGTTTAATGCAATAAATGTGCTGGCATTGCGCCTGGTTAAGGACACTCTTGCATGTTCTATACCTGATGCTTGCACTCTGCCCGTATGTTCTTTGCACTTTTAGTGAGCATTTAATATCCAAATCTGGTTCTGAATTATGCAAATAGCCCTTGTCTTTGCAAACCAAAGACCTGAAACAGAGGCTGAAGCAAACCCTCCAATCTGAATGTCCCCAGACTCTGAAAGTTCAGGTCTGGATCTGAACATTGGGGCTGGTCCCTTTGTTTATAAGGGGCAGAATCAAATGCCCAGATCAACACATACCTGAGGTTTGGGGATGTTTAGATTTAGATCCAAACTTTTGCAGCTTGCACATAGCTTTGTTGAAAACATTAATGCCCAGAAATAGTTTTCAACAGGAGATCCCAGTATACTTGATGCCTTAGTACTGTGTGATATTAGCTCAGTAAAACAAGACCAGCCTCCTACCCCAAATCTTTTCTAGAACCAAACATGAACTTCAACTGTTTGGGGTTCTGAAAGTCTTAGTTAAGACACCACACACAATCTGTTTCACACACGACTTCACGCACAAGAAAGACTGCTCTTAAGATATGCCTCGCCCAAATGAATGTCCATAGTATTGAAGATCTCACAAGGCAGACTTTTTCTCACAAAATTTCATTCCAGTTGGCACAGGGCCATCCTTTGGGCCCCTTGAAACCAGCAGGCACAGGTCCTGAGGCCCACTGCCAGATTCAGGGGAACTAGAAATGCACAGAACACTGGCAGTACTTTTCTTGGGAAGAGCAGGCTTGAAAATGTCAGATGAACTACAAACTGTTCACCTCATCACTGGGAGCATCGGCTGGGCCCCAGCTGTGCAGAAGGCTGGGAAGGACATGAAGGTTGCACACACATGCACACTTTTTATGTAAAGTGTGTCAATTACCCTTGGAAGTATCCCAAAGAATCAGTTCACTATCCTTGCCCCAGATCCTCCGGCCAGTCCCATCCCTAGTCCTGTGATAGTGATGGGCAAGAATCATTTATGTTTGGGGTGGAGAGGAGGCACAGTGAAAAAATTGTTTTAGAGGACTGCCAAAAAGGCTAGGGTCAGACCTCCTTTTGCCATTCGGGTAGTGGTTCATAAATCATCTACAAGAGCTTTTTTCCTGGAAGGAAAGCTGTCACAGAGTCACAGGTCCAATGAAGTCAGCCAGCCACCAGGACTCTGGTGTAGCATGACCCCTCAGGGCACGCTGTCCAGGGCAAAAAGCCTCCTCAGCTATGGCCTTTCTGGGTCTCTCCTCAGAGCATTCAGCACCCCTGTTCTCACCGTGCACTTCCCAAAGCGGGTCCACCTGGATGGGATCCCTGGGGAAGCCAGAGGACCCTGCACCCCAACTTTGCAGTCAGCCATGACTCTCAGCTAGTGTGGAAAACAGAAGGGTTTATTAGTCGACAAGAACACAGCACAGAACAGAGTTTGCTAGCACAGAATCAGGAACTTGCTGCAAAGTGCATCTTGGGGTGACCCAGGGCCTGGTGCCCCTGAACTTCCCCCTCCAAGTCCCAAACAGGACACTGACTGAACCCAGCTGCCTGGCCTCCAACATGCCCAAAGCCCATCCTACGTCTTTTGTTTTGCTTCCTGGGCAAAATGTTACCTGGTCACATCTTCTTCAGGTTCTCAGGTCACCCATTGCTTTCATGCAGGCAGCTGGGCAGCCTCTCCTGCCCCCGAGGGCCTCGGCAAAAGTCACACACCCTTATTCCCACCACTTTGGTGCAATACCCAGGGAAACTGAGGCACACACAGTATTCATGCAAAACAGTAAGATTCACATACAACATAACAAGGGGGTAAACCCCACTTCGTCAGAAGCCTTAGGGATTCCTTCCACTTCCCCCTTTGTCACCCCATGCCTCTTGTGAAAGCACCTGCACCAGGCTGATATATGCTTCTGGACAAGGAAATTCCCACTGCAGCATGATGACACCGCATGTGGACTGGCCGGAGGACAATAGCTCCAGAGCAATGTGAAGTGTTCACTGCCCATCAGACCTAGCTGAAAGCTGCAAAGGGGCTGTAAACATGATGGGGGAGAGAGTGGAGCTGTTATATAGAAAATCATTTCTCATGTGAAAAATCCAGTAAACAGATTTATGAAATGAAACCACCCCTCACAATGAGTGGATCATTCTCTAGGCTGTGTGATAAATAAGTTATATAAGTTCATGATTGCTCCTTTGCGGGAATTACTCAGATGCATGTGAAACAATAACATGATCCGGAAAAACTTCCTTGATCCTTTCTACTGTGACTTTGTTCTCTGTGGCAAATGAACTCACAGCCTACTTGTAAACTCATTTGTGATACCAAAAGGTCCACAAGCTATAATCTTTCTGCCAGTAATGGACTTGTTAGAGCTGGAAATGCTCAGCTTTTAGGGAATTTTATCTCTGCTTTGTGTAAAGGCAGCACACCTCTAAATGTGACGTTCTTCCCCCAGGAAATACCCTTACACTCTCCTTTCGCTCCATAAGGAAATGGCTGAAGTGTATATCATTTAATTCACACCCTTTGCTTTCCTTTACTTTGAAATGCCTTTCTGCTGCCAATATTTCTGTCTTTTATGAAGACTGATCTAGCAATGCCCACATTTGCAAACAGCTCCAGAAGAAATCTGTTCAATGAATAACCTTGAGGTGACACAGCTGAATCCTCCTGGGTCCCAGTTCAGCAAGGTATGTAAGCATCTGCCTAATTTAAAAAACTTGAAGAGAAAACATTAGTCAAGTCACTCTGGATGTTACCTGCTCTTGTCAAAAAGTGAAATGGGATCATTAACTGAAATCATCTCACGGGTGATTATGTAGCTGGAAGCTCACCATCTCCCACAGAGAATGGCACCTCTAGATCATCTGTGGCATATATAGCTTGAAACTGTTCTGCCTTTTCCTCTGTGCACTGTACCTTTAAATCTCTAAAACTCTGCCAGTGTGCAGAAAGCAGTCATTTTGTTCTCAGAGTTCCTCTACTCTACAGAGAAGCCTCAGATATGTGCTCTCTCGTGGAACCTTTCCTTTTGTTCTTGTCATTGTTTTAATCTAAAATAAAAGCCACTCAGGTTGATAGGGTTGTTCTCATGGCAGAACAAGACACTGTATCACTGCAGTAGGAAAATGATCTTTGGTGGGCCGGGTTGAAAATTGCTCGGACATTAGTATAAAAAAAGCCAGACAGTTTTCAGCACTCATTACAGAGAGCATGCTAGCACTCTCCTGGAACAAGATGTCTAGTGTGCTTTTCATAATGGGTGTTTAAAATGGTTTGGCTCTTTCTACGCTTGGCCTGGTCTACACCTAAAAGGTAGGTGACCTAGCAATGGTCACTCAGCCCTGTGCAATGTAGTTAGGTCAACCTAACCTTCACTGTAGACACCACTAGGTCAATGGAAGAATGTTTCCATCAGCCTAGCTACTACCTCTTGAGGGGGTGGAATTACTACAGCGATGAAAAACCCCTTTTGTTGCTGTAGCAAGCGTCTACACTACAGCACTAAAGCGATGTAGCTGCGGAGCCACAGCCATGCCACTACCGTGCTTGTCGTGTAGACAATACCCTCAGGCCTGGTCTACACTACGTGTTTAAACCGAATTTAGCAGCATTATACCGATTTAACCCTGCACCCGTCCACACAATGAGGCCCTTTATATCGATATAAAGGGCTCTTTAAACCGGTTTCTGTACTCCTCCCCGACGAGAGGAGTAGCGCTGAAATCGGTATTGCCATGTAGGATTAGGGTTAGTGTGGCCGCAAATCGACGGTATTGGCCTCCGGGAGCTATCCCACAGTGCACCATTGTGACCACTCTGGAAAGCAATCTGAACTCGGATGCACTGGCCAGGTAGACAGGAAAAGCCCCGCGAACTTTTGAATTTCATTTCCTGTTTGCCCAGCGTGGAGCTCTGATCAGCACGGGTGGCGATGCAGTCCCAAATCCAAAAAGAGCTCCAGCATGGACCGTACGGGAGATACTGGATCTGATCCCTGTATGGAGAGACAAATCTGTTGTATCAAAGCTCCGTTACAGCAGACAAAATGACAAAGCATTTGAAAAAATCTCCAGGCTATGATAGACAGAGGCCACAGCAGGGACTCAGCACAGTGCTGCGTGAGAAGAGTAACGGAAAGCCAAAGAATCAAATGGACGCTCATGGAGGGAGGGACGGGGGACTGAGGACTCCAACTATCCCACAGTCCCTGCAGTCTCCGAAAAGCATTTGCATTCTTGGCTGGGCTCCAAGTGCCTGAAGGATCAAAAACATTTTCCCGGGTGTTTCAGGGTGTATGTCGTCAATTTACACCCTTCACCCCCCCGCCGAAAGAAAAGGGGAAAAAATCGTTTCTCGCCTTTTTTCAATGTCACCCTGTGTCTACTGCATGCTGCTGGTAGTGGTAGACGGGGTGCTGGAGAGCTAACAGCAGCATCCTCTTCCCTCCCCTACCCGGTGGCAGACAGTACAGTGCAGAAGGACTGGTACCCGTTCTCGTCATCAGCCTGTGAGTACTCCTGGCTGGCCTCGGTGAGGTCAGCCGGGGGCGCCTGGGTAAAAATAGGAATGACTCTTGGTCATTCCCAGCAGATGGTACAGAATGGCTGGTAACCATCCTCATCATAGCAACTGGGGGCTGAGCTCCATCAGCCCTCCCCCACCCATCATGTATAAAGAAAAGATTCTGTACTGCCTGGACTATGATAGCAGTGGAAGGCCGGTCTCCTCTCCCTCCTACCCTTTAATGTCCTGCCTGGACTATCATAGCAGCTGGAGGCTTCCTCCCCCTCATTTTATCTCACTAAAAAGTCTGTGTTTCTTATTCCTGCATTCTTTATTACTTCATCACACAAATGGGGGGACACTGCCATGGTAGCCCAGGAGGGTTGGGGGAGGAGGGAAGCAACGGGTGGGGTTGTTGCAGGGGCACCCCCTAGAATGGCATGCAGCTCATCATTTCTGTGGGATCTCTGGGGCTCTGACACGGAGCGGCTGTGCTCTCTGGTTCTCTAGTACACTTGCCCCATATTCTAGGCAGGACTGACTCTATTTTTAGACAAAACATAGGAAGGGAATGACATTCCCATTTTTGCCTATGCGCCCCCGGCCGACCTCAGTGAGGCCAGCCAGGAGCACCCATGATAGCAGCAGACGATACAGAATGACTGATAACCGTCATCTCATCGCCAATTTACAATGGCATGGTAGACGATACAATATGACTGGTAACCATCTCTGCTATCTTGCAAAGGCAAATGAATGCTGCTGTGTAGCAGTGCAGCACCGCGTCTGTCAGCAGCATCCAGTACACATACAGTGACAATGACAAAAGGCAAAATGGGCTCCATGATTGCCATGCTATGGCGTCTGCCAGGGCAATCCAGGGAAAAAGGGCGCAAAATGATTGTCTGCCGTTGCTTTCCTGGAGGAAGGACTGAGTGACGACATTTACCCAGAATCACTGTTTTTGCATTGGGATCTCAACCCAGAATTCCAATGGGCAGGGGAGACTGCGGGAACTATGGGATAGCTATGGGATAGCTACCCACAGTGCAACGCTCCGGAAATCGACACTAGCCTCGGTACATGGACGCACACCGCCAAATTAATGTGCTTAGTGTGGCCGTGTGCACTTGACTTTATACAATCTGTTTTACAAAACCGGTTTATGTAAAATCGGAATAATCCCGTAGTATAGACGTACCCTAACACTCTCATCCTGCAACTTCGGGCACGCAGGCAGAATGTACCACCTGTGCAGCACCTCTGATGTCAGTGCGGCTCCGTGAAGACACAGCAATTCCACTGCTCACAAGAAATTGTAAGAACAGAGCCTCAGATCCCTTACTTTTACAGTTTAAAGACTTCATTTAGTCTCCAGATTTGACACAGCAACTCTTCAGAGAACAACTGAATTTTCTATGTACTTTTTAAGAACATGATTTAATAATGTTTGCGCTTTAAATGTTCCTTTTTTTGAAATACTGCCTTGTTTTCCTCACATTTATTTGGGCTTCTTATGTTAGGTTACATTTTGTTCCATCTTGTATTTATAAAAGAACAACTAACCCTCCATACTGGGAACCCTCCTTCACTGAGTGTTTGGTGTCTTTTTCCAAAGAGAGGGAAAGGTAGGGCCATGTGACAGCCTAAGTCTGCCCGGCAACTGCAGACTACTTAAGGGTGGTGCGCCCGTCACTCTGGGCTGTCCATCAGAGTGGCAGTCAGTCTCGCACACATACAGCCTGCTGATAGCAGCCCCAGAGCAGACCAGGATTTGGGTGAACTCTCGGGATCCATCCAGTTCCCTGTAAGGACTTACCTGCACGCACCTGTCTTAATATCGTACAATGACCAGTCCGCATACCAAATGCAGGACGTTGTGATCAAGAATAGAAGAAAGAAGATCTAAAAGAAGGAAGGCCACTTACTTACCTGAGTGATCGTCTATGTATCTGGTGTTCCTGTTCCTGTGTTCCTGCTCCTCGTCCCCATCAACATCTGCATCTCCCCTGTGCCCACGAGAGATGGTACTGTAATTACCCTTACTCATTTCCTCAGTTTCCCTAGCAATTATAATAAGGTTTTGGGGACTCTGGGTTTCATACCCACATAACACCTGTTAACAACCAAGTCATTCTTTACTATTGTTTACCAGTTTAGTTGGGGTCTTTGCCTTATTATATCATCTGTTGCTGTAATAAATGTGATCTTGTTTGCATCCTTATCCTGCCTAAGTTTTCATTCACTACTAAACACTGTTGAATAGATGTGGATAGGGGGGTAGAACCTGCAGATAGCCCATCTTCTAACAAACGATTTTAGTTGTAATTGGTCTCGGGCTAACACCTCTAACTTAAAACATCAGTGTCACACAGGCTTCAAAGTTCACACCCTAACTCATCTTTACAATCTCTAGCTCATAAGTAGTGAAACTTAAACTAGAAAAGTTTTAATGTTATTATTACAAGAATTTGCCAGAGGCTGATGGACATGAAAAGTGACATTCACCACACCATTGAACTAGGCACTTACATACTAGTCCCCTAAGAAGTGAGAAGAGTCAGGCTACATGGGAGTTTGGGGGAGCAAACCAAGGTATGGAGGGGAACAAAGAGAGTAATAAGCCAAAGTCTGTGTGGAAGTGGGAGTGAGTGGTGGTGATCTAGGGGAAGGGGGCAGGACATAAGAATTTGAAGGAGGCATAGGATGTTGCTGCCATGATGGGGGAGCGGCCATGGCAGTGGGTGTGGTGATGAGCACAGGAGAAAGCAAAGGCAGTACATTGCTTTCGCCACACCAGACAGACCTCCTGTGGCTCTCCTCTGGGAAAGGAATCCTTTGCTCTGAAACCATAGCAGTACTGCGGCAGCTCTCCTCTTCCACAGTCTGATGGGTCACCAGCTCCTTATACACCAGCCAGCCCAGGAAGCAGGCTACAGCACTCAGGTACTGTTTCACACATGATTCACCTTCGCAACAAAATCACTTTCTCTTCCCACATCCAACCCCCAATACACACACATCCAGTCCCTGTAAATCACACACACACCACAAGTTTCACTATGGCCTTGGCTTGCTCAGAGGTAAGAACATGCTATACTCTCACAGTGAAAGTGAATTCATCACTAAGGTAACCTCCTCTCTCTGAGACTGTAGTTAAGCTTGTGCTTTTGTGTGTGATTGAGAGGAACTGGCGGGGTGCATTGTGGGTGGCTGTGGGTGGGAAGCAAAAGGAAGTCTCTGGAAAAGGGGTGAAGAGTCTCTGATTGCCTGTGGATGTTATGATGTTTGAGTGGGAGATGAAGCTCGTTCTGGGTGGTAATACTACACTGGTAAGGTCCTTGATTTATTTACTGATTGAATTGATAGAAAAAGCACCAGAGCAAACTTAACCTTAAGGTAACATAGATTTTTGTGAATAACTATATAATTTGTCCTGATATGCGATATTTATTTCACTGCCTGTCTAGAAAATGCCACTGTTCTAAAATGATGGTCCCTCCTTTACATGAGAATTTGCCTCACACTAGGGTCTGACATTTCTAGTTGAGTTCTCCAGAGCCGGGCCTTTTCTTTTTTTTTCCCCCCCAGGGTGTCTGTTTTTAAAAAGGGCCTGTTGAGCGGGGCACCTCTCTGAATCATTGTGGTAGGAGGAAAGGGAGCTGGGGAGAGCAGCAAAAGAAAATAGCAAACACAGTGCGGGAAGAGGAGGGCAGAGAAAGAATGGGAGAGAGGACAGCATGGAGTGGGAACATCAGAGAAAGAGGGGAAAGGAGACGAAACACCATGGAAAGGACCAGGGGAGAGCAAGGAGAGAGAATCCCAGAGGAAAACAGGGGGAGGTAAAGCAAGAGGTAAGAATCAAACAGAGAAAGAAAGAGACTAGAAAGGCCAAAAGAACAAGATAGAAGGAGGCTGGGGAGAAGGATGAGGACACAGACCAGGAGAGGGATGCTGTTCTTCTGGCTTCTCAAACAAAAGGATAGTTTTGCAATGAGAGAAACACAGAGAGAGGATGAAAACAGGCTAGACATAAAGGAGCAGTAAGAAAAAGATGTGGAAGAAAGAAAGAAGAAAAGGGAAAGAATTGCAGGAGACTGAAATGACAACAAAATGAACGAAAAAGCGAGATAAGACATGACACCCACCAACACCTTTGGGATAGTGACATTTCTCATATGTATACATCTCCCATCCTGCATTTCAGTGTGTTCCTCTGAAAAACCTCCCACAAGTTCTGCTCATTTGGGCCGGGGGGGAGGGAGGTGATGGCAGAATGTGATTACAAATGGGATGTGGGCCAACTTGCTTCTTTCCATTGGGTGTGTAACTAGGTTAATGTCAGGGCAGGTATTTTTAAATCCTGTGCATGACAGCAGCAGTTTAGATAGATAGATAGATAGATAGATAGATAGATATGAAATTGACCATATTTCCCCTGAACTGTGTAGGTGCTATTTGGCTGTACAGCTATAAAGGAAAATATGTAAATTTTAAAAAATATCTGGCAGGTAGATGAGTAAAAATGGGATGCAGAAGCTCCAGGAACCTGCAGCCAGAGCATGTGAATAAAGCACTGGACAGGGTACCAGGAGAGCTGGGATCTAGTCCCAGGTCTGCCACGGATTTGCTGGGGGACTTTTGACAAGCACCTCCAACTTCCTGTGCCTCAGTTTCATCCTCTGTAAAATGGGGTTAATAATACAGCCCTCCTTTGCAAAGTGCTTTGCGATCTATAGGTGAAAAGGGCTATATAAGGGTTAGGTACAACCTGGGAGGCCCACGGTCCATTGTTTTTTTTTTTCACATTTCTATCAAAAATTCTGACTTGCTCTTTGAGATGTGCCACTTGCTCCCCATCCCATGAAGAAACATGGGATGAGTTAGAGCAGCAATGGGCAACCTGCTCAGCACTGAGTTAGTGGCAGCCATCCAACCCCAGTGAGGTGGAATTTCATCTCCTAACAAAATACTGCAACATTCTTCAGAAATGTCTCCCAACCTTGCAACCATTACTATGCATTGTAGGACCACAGTACTTCTCCATGGGCTTGAGCCAAAGTCAGCTGAAGCAAATGGGGGCCTTTCCACTGATGTCAGTGAGCTTTGGATCAGGCTCTGGAAGAACCATTCAATGGCAACACATCTGACGTGTTAAGGAAAGGCCTTGATAAGCTCCAAAGGGAATCTCATCCAGTGTGTCAGCTGGCAAGATGGTGACTGCAATTTTGGCAAGGAAGGTACAGGCAAGGAAAGTGGTGGAGAAAAGTTCTTTAAGGTTCAGGCAGGGATGAAAAGGGCCGCAAGGCTAAACAAAAAAAACACCCTGGATAGATTATAGATTCATAGTTTCCAAGGCCAGAGGGTACCATTATGATAATCTAGTCTGACCTCTGATAAAACACGGGCCAAAGAATTTCACTCAGTGATTTCTGCATCAAGCTCATACCTTCTGGTTGAGCTAGAGCATGTCTGAGGCTGTGTTACAGTCATTGAATCTGAGCAGCACTGCAGGAACTGTGCCAACCCAGGGCAGAAATCTGATGTTGAAAAAAGCCAGCATAGTGTTCCAATCTGCCTCTGTCAAAGGGGGACTTTATTTTACAAGAAGTAATGGACTCAATCTGCAGCAAGAGATTTAGGGTGGATATTAGGAAAAAATTTCCTAACTATAAGGTGTGACAAAGTCAGACTAACAGTTATAAGAAAGTGGAGGAAGGCAGGTATCTCAACCCTAGAATGGTAAAGGCCCTTTTCCCTATGAGCTGAAGGTTAACTAAAGACACCTGAGTCCAATTAAGGGCTGCCTATGACCTTTAACCCTCTCCCCTTTCTGCTATATGAGTGATAGGCCGGAGAAACGAGAGACCAGCTGCAGCAGGGTTAGGGGCAGCAGGAAGAAAAGGTGTCTTCTGGCAGAAAGGCTGCCCTCCTGTCCAGAGGGGAAGCAACCCAGCTAACTACCTGTTTGGGGAAGGACTGGCATACAGTACCCAGCCTAATAAGGTAACAGCCTGGAGAGTGGGGCAGGGAAATGTATTCCCTTTTCGTGTTAGGCGTTTGGTT
Organism: Mauremys reevesii; assembly: GCF_016161935.1. Classification (NCBI taxonomy): domain Eukaryota; kingdom Metazoa; phylum Chordata; order Testudines; family Geoemydidae; genus Mauremys; species Mauremys reevesii. Next base: position 60,227,484 of record NC_052626.1, read on the forward strand.
TTTTTGTTTGGCTGAAGAGTACTACATGGGCCTACCCTGAGGGCCACTTTGTAAATATCAAAAAATAAACCTGGGGGAGAAGACCTCTCTGGAGTCAGACTCACTCCTTCTAGGTCGCTCCAGTCCCAGAGGCATAGATGCTGGAACAAGGGGCAGTATCCCCTTGCTTGAAGCGGTTTCCATTATATACAGGCTTTAGAGTTTGGTTTGATGGCTCTCAGCACTCCCACTATAAAAATTGTTCCAGTGCCCCTGCCCAGAGGGAGGAATGGTGAGGCCAATGAGGTGAAAGAAGTGCCTTGCCACAAAGGATAGTTCAGGTCTGGAACAGGCTTCCAGGGGAGGTTGTGGAATCCCGTCATTGGAGGTTTCTAATAGGTTGGACAAACACTTGCCAGGGATAGTCTAGATATACCTGGTTCTGCCTCAGTGCAGAGGACTGGACTAGATGACCTCTTGAGGTCCCTTCCAGCCCTACATTTCTGTGTCTTTTAGGAAAGTAAATACATGGTAGCCCATAGCAGACAAGTATGAGTATTCCTGAATGGGGGGGTTTGTGACATTAGAGACAAGTCACCCCCTCCCTCCTTGCCATCATACTGCCAAACTTTGTGAAGATCTTTGAGCTCCTCAGATAACAGATGCTGTAAAAGAGTTAAGCAGTGTTACTGAAGATGTATATATGATGATGGAGGTTGGTATATAGGTTTCAGTATTAATAACGAATAGCAATCCAGTGATAGGAATTGCAGGCAGACAGCATGCTAACAATTGGAGTTGACAGAAATGATCAAATTTCTATTAGTTTTTGCCAACTCCTGACTAATCAGCTTAACGTTCTGATTTTTTTGGAAGAAGACTCATAAATTGAGGGGAAGGGGGATCAATGTCCAAGCTGGGTAATAACACACACACACAGATAGCATTTCCAGGAGCAGTAGCAGTAGTAAAGAGTTCACCTCTCTCAGACCTTTCAAATTAATATCTTCGGTGATTTGTGAGCTGCTTTCCTACAAGGAACTGGCACAAATGACCAGTTGCTAACTCATCTCCACAGAAATAGTCTCCTTGCCAGCAGGAGTGCAAGCAGGGTGGTACACTCCAGTACACAGTACCGGCAAGAGATTTTTACCAGGTATGGGGTACCGGAAAGACTTGGGGAAGCTAGTCACCTCCTCGGGGTGGGGGTGGGGGGAGGGAGGCTGCACGCTGATCCTTAAAGGAGCAGAACTCGGCTAGGTAGAGCATTCATTCTTTATATGGGTTTAACAGCACAATACATATGCTAACAAACTTAAACAAAGGTTTTGTTTAAGTTTGGTAGCATATGTATTGTGCTGTGAAGTTGCTCAGGAGTCCTCGGGGGGCGGGGGACGAAGGTGTTTAAACAGTGCCTTTGATTCCTGCTCCAGCCTCTGGACTATGAACATATACTGATGGGAGCATCCTAACCAAGGGACTGAGGACTTTTAAGTAATCTGGAGCCTTCATATTTCCTTGATCCTTTGCAGATGGATTTATGAGTTGTATATGGTACAGAGACTGTTCTAGCCTCACTGATTGCTGATTTCTCCCTTGCAATGGACAAAGATCAGATGCCTGCTGACTTTCTCACATGAGTCAGCAAACCTGTGCTATAAGCAACATAGCCCTTACTTGAGTCATTTTGTTCTTTCCTCTCCAAAAGACAAAGCCTGTTCCCATTGAACTCAATAGAAAAACTCCCTTTGATCTCAATAGGAACAGGATTTGGCCCCAAGAGATCAGAGAATGTGATTTTGATCAATTGCTTATCTGTCCAGAGACAGCTCTCATGCACGTTCTGCCAGGCTGATTTTGATTGGCCGTCCTGTATGTCATGCTGAGGAAAATAATAAAACAACATGGCACACACAGTTCTATGCCTCTTTTCCATCAAACCCAGATGGCACAGCATCTTTCCTTTCTTAGTGCCTGGCAGAGAGCGATACTTAGCGATACTTGTCTACACTACCACTTTACAGCGCTGAAACTTTCTCACTCAGCCATGTAGACAGTACACCAGTGCTAGGAGCCATGTTCTCAGCGCTGGGAGCTACTCCCCTCATGGGAGTGGATTTTTTTTATAGCACTAGGAGAGCTATCTCCCAGCACTGGTGCCACAACGACACAGAAGCGCTTTAACGTTGGTAGTGAACATACCCTTAGATAAAGGCAAGCTGGCAGACGCTTTGTTTGGACATAAGGGAGGCACTAACAGTGTGTTAAGGGAAAGTGGGGTGATTGTCCTTCCTATCCTTCTTTCATTTAAGAAGTTTTCAATTTGGGGTGCTGCTGGATCCTCAATGGCACCTGGAAGTACAGGTGGCACCAGGGGCCCAAAGCATCATTTTACAACTGCATCTGTTGAACAGATGCAGTTGTAAAATTTTAGACAGGTAAGGGGGGGTGTCGGAAGGGACAGAGAGAGCGTGGGGACCCCAGGCTGGGGGTGGAGTGGGGAGGAGTCACATGGCGGGTCACGTGGGGAGGTCACGGGCCCCTCCTTGTGTCCCTCCATGAGTGCAGTACCAGCAAGAAATGATTTCTACTTGCACCACTGCTTGCCAGAACAGCTTTCATCATTCATTGATAACGGCTGGAGAACAGAGTCTTTAAGGTAGAGTCCTTGTGCTGGCCTTGAAAAAATAATCTACTCAATGTAAAGCATTTCATGGGTGTTTGTTGTGTGTTTAAGGGCAAAATTCTGCTCTTGTATCTGCACTGCAGAGCTCTATTGCATATTCTCCACTTGATTCCCCAGAGCAGAAGCCCCATGAAATCAGCAGGAGTTCCTCATGCAGAACAAGGGCAGTTTGGAAGAATGGATGTGAATTTTGACAAATAAATCAGAGGACAATTATGTCCTGAATCAGTCATGGCACCTCTCTCCTCATCTCCTGAACTGACATCTCCAGGTCACCATATAATTTTAATAGGACAGAATGAATCATTCAGAAAAAAGTGTGAGCCCAACTCAAACCAGCCCTTTTTGACTTGGCCAGACTTAAATCTGAACATCTCAGGTTTGAGTTTAATGGACTCAAATGTGTGACATCATGCCTTGATATAACAACACTTAAATCACAGCACTGCCATCTTTGGTAGTATCTAGAGTTTTGAATTTGCAGCTAAACCTCATACCTGTTTGGGTTCAGCCACCCCAAATGAATAATTATCCTACAATGAATTGCTCATCAATCAGCAAACAAGATCACCAGCAGGCATCGGCTGGCTCAAGGAACAGGTAATGGTACACGGAATCTTCCTCTTCTAGGCCACCATTTCAAATCCAGCCCAAGGGGGCAATGGCCAAAAGTTGTTACCATCTGATGGTTATTAGCTGGCCTATCTGAGATGAGTTTGAGTCTCTGTCCCGTTCCCAGTGGCTATATGTCCACCTCACAAAACCTGCCACTGCAACTAGAGCCCTTGTTGGTGAGTTCAGTTAACAGTTTATACCTTCTAGTGAGCTCCTCCAGGTCAGGCTGGAGGCACATTGGCAGAGAGAGCAGTGTGGAGTAGCTTTCACTGCTGCTGTTGCCAGTGCTGTACTTGGTCTAGGGCTAACAGGAAGACATCAATCTGCAAAGCTATCAATCCAGAGCCTTTCCACAGCACTAAATTCAAGGAAAACATGGCTTTGGTGAATCATATAATTGTCATTTGGCTCATGAACCACTGATGTGGTGGTAACTGTCAGAAACAAATCTCATTTTGTTCATTCAATATATAGGCATTTCTATGGCACTCATCATCAAAGTATCTGATAGGGGTTTATTAAACACAATACTAAAGCGTGTCTTGCTGGCTGAAGTTTAGGGGACTCATGACACAAGATACAGCTTTTCTAAGTTTGGGTGTTGGCAAGGGAGAGCTTTGGAAGCTACGCAGACACACAGTGGGGACCAGTTATAAAGCGTGGAAGCCTTGACCTGCTCTCAGTTACACCAATATAAATAAGTCGCATTTCCACAGAAGCCAATGGACCAGAGCAAAACTGGGAGTGAGATCAGATGTGGCATCTGATCATGGGTTTTAAGCAGATACTGCAGCTGATTGTGAACTATGCCTTTCAAAATATCAACAGCCCCTGAGCATGAATAACGTTTGTTTGTTTTTAAACTGAAATGTCAATATTTATTGTTTAGTCTTTATATGCCCCAAAACTCGGATGTATTATTTTCATCAGCAGCCTCTTTTTTTTTGCTAAAAAATTTCCTTCTCCTTAAGTGTCCTGTTTCTATGATGTTTTGTAGCGGGGCTATAATTAATTTGTGTATGGTTCCATATGTGAAGCCCTTGTAATTGTCTTTGCTAACAGACTTTGAAGCATTGCTCAAACAGAGTTAATTTTAAAGGTTAATGGGGAAAAATCAATTTAAAAAAAATCAAATGTGACTTTCAATTATTCATATGTCAGACAGCTGTGCACAAGCGCTGTTATAGCCAGAGCTAAAGACTTGTGTTGAAAACTGGGGTACAAATGAAGAGGCAAAAGTCTGGGTTTCATGTCATTACAGTGGAGAGAGAGCAGACAAGATCCTATTTAGGTTTCAGAGGATATTGCATGTCTGTGTGCTAAAGCTCATTTATTAAATGTTTTAGAATAAAGTGGAGAGAAACATGCACACCAAAGGAAGAAATTAATTTCATAGGGCATGCATGGCAGTCTGGGAGTTATTTGCTTTTTTTTTTTTTAAGATTTTTAAGCCCTGAAAAAAACACTATGAGAATCAAGTCTGACCTCCTGCATAACACAGGAATTTGCTTGAGATCCTTATTTGTGAATATAAGTCACTTAGCTTGGGGCCTCAAGGACACTTTGGAACCCTTTCTAATCTGGGAGCATTGGACACCCTTTCCCCTCCATCCCTATCTCCTTGCTCTTTGTATATTGGTTTCAGTGTTCCTTAGTTAGGGGCCAGGGTGACTCAGTCCTTTCCTCTTGCCCTTGTCACTTCCAGATGCCAAAATCAGCTGACAGCACCTCCTGTTTCTCATTGACAAGTGGTGCTGTTTCTGGCCAAATGGCTCCTGTCCACAACTTTTTATTCCCTTCTGTCTCAGTCTCTCCTGTCCTGCTTTCTGCCGGTCTCTCTCTGCGTTCCTCTTCTGCCTTTACTATCTCCCTCATTGTCTCTCACCTCCTTTTTTCTCCACCTCAGCACATTCCAGTCTTTCCTCCTCCATTCCCACCTCCCTCTCTCCCCAGCTTTTAGACAGTAAGCTCTTTGGGGCAGAGACTGTCACTTGTAGATGATTGTACAGTGCCTACCCCAATGTATGATCTCACTTGGGGCCTCCTGGCATTACTGTAGTACAAATAATAAAAATAACAATTGTCTCCTCTTTTCTTCTCAGCCCTGTTGTCTCTCTTCTCCTTGCTTGTTTCATCCTGCAGTGCACTAGCTGCTGAAATGAGTCAACTGAAAAAATACATCCTGCCAAGGGGAAGTCCTGCATCTGGGTTTAACCGTGGCCTCCTGACACTGACTGACTTGAGCTATGCCATCCAGCTGAGTCCCTTCAGCAGGACACATCAGCAGAACAAAACAGATGGACCAGTACAAGCTACAGGGGGCATAAAATGTTCACTCCAGTTTCTAAGATAGCAAAGGTTTCAGAGATATTGCCTAGAACACCTTTGTAGATATAGGAGAAGACTGGCCCAGAGGCTAGGGCACTAAGTTAAAGATTGGGATTCTAGTTCCTGCTATACCACAGACTTCTAAGTCACATAGAGGCTTTATGCCTCAGTTTCCCACCTGTAAAATGGGGATAACAGCAATTCCTTACCTCACTGGGGTGCTGTGAGGATAAATATATTAAAGACTGCGAAGCTTTCAGATGCTGTGATAATGGAGGCTATATAAACACCTGAGAGAGATGGATTCCCTATTCTTATCCACTAACATCAGTAATATCTCTAAAACCACAAACAACTTGCAAAGCACACCCACTGCAAAAAGTGTTTGGTGGATTATAGGGCTCCTGGAAGCTTTACCATATGTGAACCAATCGACCGTGTCTGCTCACATCAGGAATAACCCAAAGGAAAGAAAGCAAGTAGTACACTACAGCCTTATCTCTAGTAAGGTTCTGTCTTCTAAAATTTTCCATCAGTGCTATTCCCAGTCCAGCTCCACTGAAGGCAGCAACCGTGAGAGTGCTAGTGTATGCAGGGCATCACCAACCACTGACATGTTAACCTCCATACAATGGACACCTGCTCTGAGAAAGGTCAGATAACATGATAGTTAACACACCAGCCAACAGCACCAAAACTGTAGCAGCATCCCCACTGTTACTACGCTGTAGGGTGGTAGCTGTGGTGTAAATTATGCAGCCAGAAATACTGAAAAACTGGAAATAGGCCCCAATTCTCATTATATTTGCTGATTTGAAAAATCAGCAAAAAAATCATTAACCATGATTGTTTCTAGTAAAAGGCCAGAAGCAGCATTCAACTGCAGAGGATAGATGAAAATGTGGCCAACCTCTTGCGGCGAAATAAGCAAGCATTATAATAAGCATTCGTACAGAATTGTATGCCGAGTGACTTTGTCATACAGTTCATCATTAAGTGGCACTCATTTTCCAGTTTTGTACCTGCATGAGGTCATGTGTCCCAGCTTGGTGAGACACCCCGAACACTTTCCACCACCTTTCTGTGAATTTCAGGCACTGAAAGCAGAAGAGTTTGCTGGATCTTAGACCATGAACACACTGGATGTCTGAAGTGTTCAGGATCTTGGCATCTGACGAGCAAAACATTCATGTAAAATTGAATGCCAGGAAATCTGCCTTCTGTCCTTAAACTGATTATTCAAGGGTGCACTATGAGATCTCCTAATAAAACCCAAAAATATTTCAGAAGCCTAATGATCCACCACCATATCCATTAGTGGGCATTCTAAACTTATAAATGGGGTGATGGGTACTCTTTACAAGCTATTAGGAGTGAGAGGTTGTGCCATATATAATTTGAAAGGTGATTTCCTCTAGATTTCAGCACAAAGTTTCAGATTTTACTAGAGATAAAATCTAGTACCAGTTCTACCATTGCATGACCTTGGGCAAATCACTTCACCTTTCTCTTTGGGAAAGAGGTTCTCTCTCTTACTGGGGGTATGTACGTGACCTAACAGAATGGGTCCCTGATGTCAGTAGAGCATCTCAAGCCTCCAATTTCCTGACTTCTGCAGTTGGCCTAGTGACATAAGGAGGATGGATCGGGATGGTCACACAGTTTACCAGTGCTTAGTATAAACAATGTCATAGATACCAGGATGGTAGTTGACAACAGAATTCCAGATCCCCACTTTCTGTGTGTGCACTGGCAGCACAGGTCAATGTGAAGGGAAAGAAAAGTCTGACTTGGTGATCCTGTGGTCACGTAGTTCTAGAAATTGCTGTGTAAGTTCAGCCGGCTCTTCCAGTCCATGGGCTTGTGGCCACCTGTAAGCTCAGTCAGTCAGTTGTACCAACAAGTTCAACACATGATGCTTTTTGGTATGCTAGGGTTTTGCATCTTTTGGCACTGCTGAGTGTAGTTATTACTGTACATTCACTTATTGAGCTTTCTTTAGTCTATCAAATTATTTGAAGAAACTTGCAATATCTTGTTTAAAGAACACACCTGGGAGACTGGATGGGTCAGAGGCCTGGTAATGAAATGTAGAATCTTATACCTCTAGCCCTAGTATGAAACCAGCCCAAGTTGGTAGTCACTGAAAATTGCTACCATCTGCTGGGTATTCAATGGTCTGTGTGAAGTGAGTTTGATCATCTCATGCCACAGGTGTCCACAGCACAATATTCATCACTTCTGTTGACACTAATTGGACCCTGGGTGGCTAAGAATCAACTGAACCATTGGACACTGAGCAGCCCTTTCATACCTAAATGTGGTCTCTGCTGCGAGAGCAGGCACATTGACAAGACACAACTTACACTGCTGCAGCACATGCTGTATCTGTGGGTAGATAGAAGACTCCCATCTCTTAGAACACAGTTCTTACCATCCTAATGGATCTAGCATTGCTATATAGTCTACGTGAAGGCTCTGCATATTTTTTTCGGTACATAATGTATATATATTTTCTTCCCTCATGGTGCATGATTTAAGCCCCCGATACCAGACATCAGTCATTGGCGTGAATGTTCATTTCCAGTTAATTGTAATGTTAATTACAGCTACAGTTTCTTCCTTTGCACCCTAAAAAACAATGTGCACAAAGGGCAAATTCAGCCCTTCCTATGTGACTTGAGTAGGGCCCTTATACAGCAAATCCAATAGAATGCACAAAGGCTGCTCTGCACGAGCTCCTCGCACAGTGGCACAAACACACGGACAAAAAGCAGAGAGGCAAAGATGGGCTGAGGGAGGGGAGGGGAGGAAGAGGGGCATTGGATACACTGCTGCATTGATCAGCCCAACCATAGGGGGAGGGGTGGGCTTTGTAAAGATTTACCGAGGCTAATTTAGCCATTGTGCATCAGGCTTATTGTTTTATTTATTTCATTTTCCTGAGCAATGCATCAGATATTTAGTTTCCTCTTACAAAGTTAATTCTAAAATAGAAAGGAAAACATCATCATGTCAAAATGTCATGATGCAAAATCTCCACCTGAGGTTGTCTCATGAGCCCCAGAAGATACCCAAGAACATCCACAAGCAATGGGTCAGACCAATAGTCCATCTAGACCAGTAGCCTGTCTTCTGACAATGGCCAGTACCAGATGTTTCAGAAGGAATGAAAAGCATAGGGCATTTAAAGTGATCCACTCCCTGTGGTCTAGACCCAGCTTTTGGCAGTCAGAGGTTTAGGGATGCCTTAAGAATGGGGTTGCATCCCGGACCATCTTGGCTAATACTCATTGATGCACCTATCCTCCATGACCTTATCTAATTCTGTTTGGAATCCTGTAATGGTTTTGTCCTTCACAACATCTCCTAGCAATGAGTTCCACAGGTCAACTCTGCGTTGTGTGAAGAAATACTTCTGTTTGTTTTAAACCTACTGCCTGTTAATTTCATTGGGTGACCCTGATTTGCATGTTGTGTAGGGATAAATAACACTTCCCCATTCACTTTCTCCACACCAGTCAAGATTTTATGGACTTCTGTCCTATCCCACCTTAGTCATCTCTTTTCTAAGTTGAACAGTCCCATCTTTTTAATCTCTCCTCATATGGAAGGTGTTCCACACCACTAGTCATTTTTGTTGCCCTTCTCTGTACCTTTTCCAATTTTAACATATCTTTTTTGAAATGGAGCAACCAGAACTGCATGCAATATGCAAGGTGTGAGCATACCATGGATTTATGTAATGGCATTATGATATTTTCTGTTTTATTATCTATCCTCTCTCTCTCTCTCTCTCTCTCTCTTTCAGTTTTGGCTGGTGGTGGTTCTACTTCCAATGCAAAGATTTTAGCAAGTGCAGACACACACAAATATTCAATGACATTTTAAAACCCTGCACTGTCACTTTTGGCAATGTACGGCAATGGAAATTTACAAAACCACCTTGGTCCAAATTCTCCACTGGCATAAGCAGGTGCAACACTATTGACTCCAACTGAGCTGTGCCTGCTTATGCCAACAGTGAATTTGGCCTCCAAATTTCATCAGGAAATCAGTCCCAGGTGCTCAGCAGCTGCTGATTCTAATGGCTTGGCTGCCCACAAGGCACAGGGGATGAAAGAGTGCAGCAAAATCCCTGCAAAACCATGCCAGACACCAATACATCTTCTAACAGTCCAGTGTATGAGTCTTATGAGTGTGGACAATATCAGAGGTCTGTTGTGGCCCCTCATTATGTGAGGGTTGCTGACACTGTCTCCTTCATTACTCTGCTGTATTTGGCTATTTTAGTTTAGTGCTATTTTGCTCCCCTCATTTGTATCCAAAGTTACGGCTGCCCAGAATGGCATCAACTTGTTCTTTGTTGTGTATGATGATGACAGTGATATTCCAGCTGTTCTGGTGATGGTCCAAAAGGCTTTTTGTTAATGAGTCCACTATCGTGCTAGTGATCATGCCCCATTTGAGCAGCATGTGTGGTATTTGTGCAGAATTTGTGCATGGCTAACTTTTGAGGTTTTCTTGACAAGGGTTTGAAGCCGCCTTGTATTAGAGATGGAACCTGAGCTCCTAAATTTGACTCTGGAATCAAACTATCTCACATTTTCAGGGGGGTTGGTATAGTGGTATGTCTGGGGGGGCAAGGGGGAATCAAACATACCTACGGGACTTTCCCATAGACTTTCAGTAAACTCAGGCTCCTATGTGTCCTGCTTTTGCAAAATTTACCCCTCATCTATACTGAATCATATAAAGAATTACACACGTGTAGCTGAGAAAATAGATAACCTTTTTGGATTTATTTATTTGTATACATTTCTTTAGATTAAAAATAATAAAGATGCCTTTCCAGCGTGCTAGGCATCCTACCTTAATTAATTTACACTAAATACAATTAGACGACATCTCAGCAGTATTAAAATGAGTGGAACTCTGACAACCAGCCACCAACCTCCCTTCATCGGCCAGCCAGCTCACCCTCACCCTCCCTGTGTGTGTACACACACACACACGTACGTGTTGTTTTCAGTTGCTTGATAGCATAGCTAGATAGAGCTGTCTTTATCTATTAGGTAGGTTTGTCTTTCATCTCCACCTGGGTAACCTAGAGGAAACATCCTTTTGTTAATCATCCCTTCAGCATAATTCAGTCTGATTTTCTCAGCTACAAAATGCACAGACAACACAAAGGTAAGCGGGTCTGCCTATAGAACCTGACTGTAGGGCAGAGCTGCTTTCTGGGGGTAAACAAACCCGTTCGACGAGTGCCCGCTTCTTTTGCTCTTAATAATTTCAGCCGGCGGCACCCTTCACGGCAGTGTTGAGAACCCCCTAACTAGGTTAATCCTGCTGCCCAGTGAGCCTTCCTTGCGCTGCATTGGCTCTGTCAGTGGTTGCACCCGATGGAGCAAGGCTGCACTCGGGAGCCGTCTAATAATCCCGAATCTGAGAGTGGGAAAAGGTCAGAGAAAGGCTCTGAGCTGCGGGGTGCAGCCCCCGCAGAAACAGCCACGAGGGGAGGATTGCTGGGTGCTCCACCAAACAGGATCACCAGCGCCGGGCTTTGCGGGGAGCGAGGTCCGCACCACTCAGGGCATTGCTGCTTCCCAGTTACCAGCAAACGGCACCAGCATCATAAATTCAACTGCCGCAAACTGCCTCCGAGGATGTCAAAGGAAAGTTGCGCTCGCGGGTCAGAAGGGTCCAGTCCCCTGTAGGCAGGGTTAACAAATGCAGGGAGCAGCACATCTCATATCTAACGTGCCAACCTTTGGCAGCATGCACAGGCGGGGCGGAGGGAGGGGGGGTCGCTCTGTGCTTTGGTGGCGATACTGGAGAAGGAAAACAAGAACGACGGGCCACCCCGTCATTATTTAGGGACAGTTTGCGAGCATCTTGCTCACACTGGCTAGCAGTTACTCACACCCGAGTAGTTCCACTGATTTCGCGCGCGCGTGTGTGTGTGTGTACACGCACGTACACTGGGCTTCTTAATTCCGTTTCCTTAAATCATGCAAAGTATCGGTCGTTATTAAAACACACGAACTGTGCAGCGCTCGTAACCCGAAAACCAGGGATCAAAGTTGTTTATACAGACGATTCCTTCTCCTTTAGCTCATCGGTGTCATAGATTTTCGTGCACACACGTAGTGATGAGTTGCACTGGTCCAGCCATGCGAAAGGCACTTTATAGCCCCCACAATGTTCAGAGAGCGAATGTGATTGAAGGAAAGGGACCGTGAGGATGAAGCTCTCTGTTGTGTTAGCCTTTAAATGAAAAAGCCCATTTTTGGCATCGATTTTATATCCTGCGGTATCTGGCTACGGATTTCTCTTGATTAAGAGTCCCTCTTTTCAGCTGTGAACACCGAAGGGTAGTTGATGGTGGGGGCTGTGGTTTGGGGTAGGGATGGGGGAAGGGGTAAAGGTTTGGAACTGCTGTGGCATCTGGCATGAAAAAATGTCCCGGGAAGCTGTTACATTAAATTGTAAATCGATTTATTGAATGGCAGGTGTTAGCTACAAACAGATGGAGAACATAAAAGCATAAGTAGGCATTTGTATGGAAAAGAAGCCATCGATTTGGAGCCAAAGCTTCAATGGTAATCGTTATACCATTTAATAGAAATGTTCTTATTTTATGGGTTAAGCTCTGAATAACAATAGGTGAATTGACACACCCACGTGTTGTAACTAAACCCAGCCCGAGTTATACCCCGTGGCAAGAGAGCTGTTTCAATTGTTAGAATTTTCTTGCCGGGTTTATACGGTATCTAGACAGGTCGCTTTCTTCCAGGGGGCACTTGGGGGGGGTGCTACTTGTACCTATCACGCTATCAGCTACAGTAAAAGGCACTAGGGCTCGAGTCCTGATAAGCGGATAGAGCCCTAGGTCTGCAGGTGCGAGGTAGGGGACGCGACAGCCGGTGAAACGCAGTCTAAACTTCCCATTCAGAGGCTGGTCACATCCTCCGTCCGTGTGATATTTACATGACTTGCTTGCTGTTAAACAGACACAGATCGGAATAAAAAACACAGCAACTCAAGCTGGGATGGCTTTAAAGGGGATAAGTGGCAAGTGTTAAAGGAAAGCTGGCTCCTCTTCTAAGGTTTGCTGTGCTCCCTGCAGCTGCCGGGTCTGCAGGTGCCCTTTGTGCCTCCTTCCCTTGCTGCTGCTGCTGCTGCCTGGTGTCTGCATGCCAGGCTGGGCTGGGCCTTGTTGTCCCAGTTGGCACGTGGCGTGCTTGGCTGGCTCGTGGCAGCTCCCCTGGAGCAGATGAGGCACGCGCCGTCCTCATTACAATGAGAATGGACAGAATGGAGGAGCCATGTGGTAGCAACAGTTTGCAAATCTCCCCTCCTTCTGTGCAAATCAGGAAACATTTCCAAACATTTGTACCCCAAATCGACCACATTAACACCCCTCGGAGCTGCTCTCCCCGGAGAGATGCTCTGTGCTATGGACATTTAGACTGAAATAAAACAAGCCAGTGGGACTTTCCCCCCTGTCCCTCGGTGTATGTCAGCACTGAATAGATGTGCAACTTTTTAACTAAGGGGTTTAAAAGCCATCAGGGAATCCAGCTCACAAAGTGAATCTGTGCACATGGAACTTGGTGTGTGAGCACTGAATAGATGGGCAACTTTCTAACGGAGGGTTTAAAAAGAACGAGGAGAGCCAAAGCACAAAACGAATCCGTGCATAGGAGAAAGAGGGACTGGTACCAATAAAAACATTCAAGGTACACGACAAAATCTAATCTTCATAGGGAGAAGGCTATGAGATTATTATGACTAATTTGATTAACCACTGCTGAAAGAGGCTGCTTGGAATTAGTTTATTCCTTCAGATGTCTCAGAAACCTAGAAATGTAAACCTACAAAAAATGGCATTTGCACAAGTTATTAGAAAAGTATAGTCTGTGCACCTGTTTACATCATTTACCTGTATAAGCTTAACAGTCGGTCTGCCTCACTGCTTACTCACTAATGGACCTGCCTCTAATTACCCACGTGGAACAGAAATAAATTATTATAGGAAAGAAACGTTTAGTAGATTTATAAATTTCCACATATATGTTACGGTTATGTGGAAAGATTTTACAACTCTGGCAGGAGACCAGCATGTGCTACTTATCCATTATTTAGAGAAAATGTTGTACCAGTTTAGATAGGAAGAAATTAAATGTAGGCAAGGAAATGTATGTATTAGTGTGATTCTGACTTTTTCCATGGATAACCCCCACTTTCTTTGGGAAGAGATTAAAAATACTAATGATTTGTTAATTTATGTACGGTCTGGTGCTTTGGGTTAGCATTTTTTCACCTTTGGAGAGCTGGGTTCAGAAAGCTAGTAGGAGTGAAAATGTGTTTGGTCTAAAACTAGTCCCAGACTGAGCACATCAGAAACCAGCGCATACTTTTTGTATAGTCTCTGCTTAGGAGATTCGGAGGACTGGCGGAGCATCAATGTTGCAAATCAGATATGTAATGCAATGCCAGATTTTGCCTTTGGTTACACCTGTGCACCTTTTTTTGCAACAGCTGGGTCTGGCTCTCGTCAGAGACTGAATGCTGAACTAGACAGACCACTGCTTTGGTATGGCAATTCCTATGTTCCTATAGGGAACTTCAATAAAGTCCATGAGGTTGCGGAGGAGTAACCAAGGGCAGAATGCCTCCCTGGGAACATTTCCCAACCACGTTCTGCTAGGGTTAACCAATCACCTAGAACTGGAAGGGACCTTGAAAGGTCATCAAGTCCAGCCCCCTGCCTTCACTGACAGGACCAATTTTTGGCCCAGATCCATCAGTGGCCCCTTCAAGGATTGAACTCACAACCCTGGATTTAGCAGGTCAATGCTCAAACCACTGAGCTATCCCTCCCCCCTTGCTAGGGTTAACCACTCCCTTTCCCCCATGCAATCCCATTGAGCCCAATAATGTACAGATGGGCGGTACAACAGGGCAGAACGTGGTTCTAGGTGAAGACGTTTGCAAAGAACTTGCTACTAGGCAGGTTCCTGGATCAAGACAGTGGTTTTAGCCCTGCATTTTCATAAGCATTAAATCTGCTCAAACATGGTTAAAAATGTGAAAAGCTGATTGTGCACAATCTTGCACTGGAAAATAATGTGAAATACGAGGGCATAGATTTCCCATCTTCAGAGTCTCTGATCTATAAAACTTGAAAAGGACTCTGCATCCAGCGAATTAGCAAAGGAGTACGCTTTATTTACTCCCCGAAATCTAACCAAAATCTCTATAAGTACCGATTGGAACTAATAAAAAGAGCCCTGTGCTCTTCTTCCATGGAAACCCTGAGGAAGAGAAACAGTGACCGAAATATTCTGCTTTATGTTATAGAGAAAGCTCTGTGCTCTCCCCTCTTGTGGGTGAGATTAGCGGGAGAACCGAAGAGATGTGTCAAATCCTGCTAGGTCCATTTAGGAACGAAGGCCTATTGACTTCACTGAGACTATAGCTTCCCTTTTAACCACCTGGAGCTGAAGCCTGAAGCTCTGAGTTTAAAAATTAGTCCCAGCCACGTTACTTATTATCTGCATTAGAGCAGTGCCTGGAAGGCCCATTCAGTGTTGGGGGCCCATGTGCAGGTGACTGTAAAAACACGGAGTGAAAAACGAACCTTGCTTTAGCGGCTTTTGGAATAACTACACCTGGCAGCTCTCCTAAGTGCTGCTTCCCAGCACACCCACGCGTTGGAAGCAATGGTGGATTCAGACGCTGTGCTGCCCCTGGCTTCCCTCCACCCCAGGGCTCTATTTGTGTCCTTTAGCAATCCTATAAGACACTTACAGAGGGAGAAAAGTATCCAGACCCAGGGAGTGGCCTGATTTACCCTTTCTTGCCATTCTTTCCATTGCCCTCTGAATTACAATAATGCCTGGTTTAAAAGATATGGGCCCCACATGTTCCTATTCAGGTTATTCCCATGTAGATCTGGGGGACTCCGTGGGCCCCGATTCCCTTTCTGCAGGATACAAGTAACTTCCATTGCTTCCCTATGCAAGGAGGAGAAGGCTCCATGAGTTTGTTCTCACGGTGTTTCCTCTCCAGTCTTCTTCTGGGGGGGGGGGGTAGGGGGGAGAGAAGGGGGTTGCCTTGCCTGCTTGCCACCACCAGTGGAGGTAACTGGGGGCTCAGCGTTTGGGTGATCCTCTAGTGGCCAGAGCCGTTTGTGCAGACCCCTGCGCGGCCTCCTGACCTTTCAGTCCCCTTGGCAGCATGAAAACGGAACGAGTAACACTGGCTCCCAATCACTCGGGAATGATTCAGAGGGCGGTGGAGAAACCTGCACATGGCATCAGAGTTACCTTGTGCTGCTTTGCCCCACAGGTTTGGGAAGGGATGTGTCTGTCCCCCGGCCCTTCTGACCTGTGGATCTCGATCCCTACAGAAAGGCTTCACTGTGGTTAAGATTAAGCTACCTCTTCCTCCTTCCCAACTCCTTCCCCCAGCCTACATCCCCAGCGTACAATGAAGTGGAGCAGTGGATACTCCTAACATTCAATATAGTTATACCAGTTTCTTTGAAAATTAGCAAAGGAAAAATGCAGCCTTGGAATTCGAATTGTCTCTCCAGCGCATGCCAGAAACAAATTCTGATGGGCCATGCATGCTAGAAAAGCAAAGACAAAACAAGCTCTTATCATGGCTACCCTAACCCAACCGTACCTGGTTATAACAGTACACATGTTGGTGATGTCACAAATTCGTCGGGTTTTGTTTTTCAAAGTAATAAAAGGCCTTGCTACATATTAATTATTGTCTTGCCAACTTTGGCGTAGAGGTTTAAAAAAATCACCTGAAACCCCGAGATAAGTATATAGCCAAAAACAAATAATACTGACTGGGTAATTCAGAATACTGTTACTGAGAAACATCATTTCTCACATCTAGGGCACTGGTGTGATTCTGCTGAGTGATCACAATGAAGAGGTCAGTAGTAACCAGTGCCCAAATAATGACCAGAAGCTGATTTTTTTAATGGTTATGCACTGACCTATGTGAAATGAGTTGCTGAGCAGTCCACATTACATAACACACCGAATCCGTTTACATCATTGTCAGCGTCAGCACAACACCTCTGTACTACTGAAATGCCACTTAAACCCTCAACACGGGGCTTAACCTGGACTTAAATGATGCACAGGCCTTATGCTTCCCTCAAAACAGAGGTGAATTTCACCCAGAGAGAGAAAGAGAGGAGGAGATGGAAACTGAACACAAAGATCCTTGGGGATGAGAAAGATAGCCTGGGTAAATTTACATTATTTTTCTTTCCCACTGCTATGATTACTTGTTCTGTGATAGAAAACTTGAGAAGTCTGGTATCTTTCACCAGTACTAGATTAATTAAAAGAACAATTATTGTTTTGTAGGGTAAATGCATTTGGCCTGGCAACTAATATGCCAAGTTTGAACTTCATCTGATATAAAATGGCAGCTACTAAACTGAAAGTCTAACATTGGTGAACAGTGCTCTAAAACTGTGAATAGCTGAACATGCTGGATGCTGGAGATTGGTTACTCCGCTGAGCATTAAAAATAATTAATTGTTATACTTTGACAGTTTTGTATATAGTGCGTCACCCAAGGATCTACAAACGATAAATGTAATCCGATTGGCTCCACTGGAATTTAATAGTTCACAAAACATTATATCCTTACATAAACATCTACCCATGTATTGTGTAAATAACAAGCCAATTATGAAAATTAGTAAAAATAATGTGCATAATGTAAGTAGTTTCCTATATGCATTGTAGCTATTCAGCAAAGTAAACATATCTGTAATTTCAAAGCGCTTTCTCCTCACCATATTAATTGACTCCAATTTCTTTACATAAAAACACTTTCTGCAAAAATCATTTTTAAAAAACAAATTAAGGCCACGAGCCTACAAACACTTACCACATAATTAACTTCAGTGGGACTTCTGCTTAAAGTTAAGCATGAGTGTAAATCTTGGAGGGATAGGAACCGAACTGATTTTAAAATAAATAAATAAATTTGGGAGATAAAAAGAAATCCAAAATCCTTTCTTATCCATTTTCCTAGTCTCGAGCTTTACAAGGGCTTGAGCAATAGATTGGAGAAAGTGGGGGAGGAATAATCTACCTGAGATGAAAAATGGCATTCAACGACCAAATTATAAACCTCTGAAATCAGAGTTTCTAAAAAGCGGACACCAACCTATAAGGGTGCTACGAAAGATATCGTATAATGCACTCTAAAATGACCTACGAATGCGTGTTAATAGGTATGTAGAAAACAAACAATTAGATAAAACTCTGCTTCTCACCTGCACTCTGTAAACTTTTAGACCCAGCTGCTTGATACTATTAATGCAGCTTTTTTATCTAAACTTTTTTGTCAACATGCAGCAGGTGGTCTATTATATTTCGTATTTATTATTTTATTACAACCTCGTTTATGGCTGCAATCACAATAATCCCTGGCGTTTAGGGAGGATTTTACATCTGTTTTGTACCAACAGGGTTCCCGGAAATATTTATTTTGTGGGGACACTGGGGAAATATGAGCAATTCCAGTTTCTGGCAGTTGGAGAGAAATAAGGGAAAGGTTTGAAACTAAAAATAGTGGCGCGCTAAGTAGGTAAAGACAGAGCAGTTACATTTCAGGGGACTGGAAAGTGCACTCCCATCACAATATTTTGATCAATGCAGGGAAGCTGATGCCTAAAGCATTCAGATTCAATGTGAAATTCTATCTGCAAAGGTGCATGTTGGGAGGATTTCAGGGAGCTTTGGCGGAGCTGTGAAAAGAAGAGATCAGCTTGTCTTGCTTTAACCTACATTAGCTCGGAAGAATAGACCGAGTCCATATGGTAGATGCTGCCTGTGGATCTTCAGCACCAATGCGATGCCCTGTTCCTGCACGCCGTCCTGCTTGTGCCAGATGGTGCCTGGGCCAAGTGGCCATGCGTGGGGTGGCTCTGGTTAGCCTAATAAACCTCCAATACAAGTCAAAAATCAAAACACACACATACTAACATCTGCTAGAGCCTGCAGTACCCAGCTAGCCTTTCAATAGTGAATTAAAGAGCCCCACAGCCCTTCTGTTCCCCTAGGTTAGGCACTCATTACCATTTATCAAGCACTGATGTTATCTGGCCTCTCATTTTATTTAGTACCGAAGCTATTAGCATCAGATTTGATTTTGACAGTTGAAGCTGCTGCTGGCGAAGCGGAGCGCTGCTGGTCAGATCGCTGCAGAATTCCCCCTTCATCAGGCGCTGGCACATTTCTCCTTCCGAGTTGTTTACTAGGCAATTTCATCCGGAGAGACAAAGGCTTGTCCTCTTGCAGCCCCTCTTATGTGCCTATGTAAGATACCTGGTATATATCTCATCACAAATACGTCCTCCCTTTGCTTTGAGGTGCCTGATCAAACATCCCCCTGTAATCCATGCACCATGCCATAGCCAGAGAGTCCTCAGAGGACTAGATGTACCCAAGGGGTTAAGGACAAAAAAAAAGGAGAAAGCCGGTCTATAGCTCACTGGTGCTGTAGGAGAAAGCAGCTGCTGGACCACGCTCGACTGGGGAGGAGAAAAGAACAACAGTCTTAGGTGCTACAGGTGCGGTGTAAAGCGGCTCCACTCCCGCAGGGCCCGCTTGCCCTTCTACGTGGGGGTGTTTGTGCCGAATCATTCCGGCCTCAATTCAAGACGAAACGCCACGGTTCGAATTTCAGCGCGTCTTTATTTTCAGTAGCTGACTCTAAACGCAGCAGAAGTTTACGCCCGTTTTTGAGGCGAGCATTTTTTCAGCACCCTCCTGGATGCCGGAATTACAGTTCTGTCCATTCCAGGCAATTCAGCAACTCTCGGTTGCACCAGGGCACGTCTAAATTGACGATTTGCTCCCTAGAACATTTAAGATTTGTAATGGAGGCAGTGATATTTCTTCACAACAGTTCTGTCCCCCCCTCGCCCTCCGCTTTTTGCTGTTCCAAGTTCTAAAGCTCTTCTAAAAACAAGTGACTTGATGAAAATTTAAAAATGAGGCTAAATAATAATCTCAGTTTAGATCGTATTCCCACATCTATTTATCGGTTTCCTCCGATCAAAATAAGCGAGGTTCCGGGCTTTTGAGAGAGAGTGGATTTGGGCGTTCGAATTGTATTGAAACACCTTTGTATAAAAGTATATCACCGATTGATAGGACATTTTCCAAATGATTGGACCAACTGGTTGTTATACAGGTGATCTGCAGCAGAAAGGGTTATAGCCTTATGCTAGGCCGTGGTGTAAAGGTGGCAAGACCTCATTATCATACAGCTGAAGGTTTATTTTCCCCCAACCCCCTCCTTTTAACAAGCTGAAATAAAAAGCCACATGAAAGGCCTTCTCTGTGCTTGGCTTTAATGAGGGACACGCGACCCAACAATAAGCACACATTGCAATCAGGCGGCTTTACTGGCACACGCCAGCCTTATAACTAGCAGGGTACACTCTTAGCTCAAAAATAGCCACTAAAAATCTGTTTTACAAACTCTATAGTGATTTGCTAGGTTTGTCCCCAAAATAATCCAAGTCGATCTTACATTTTCCCAGTTCCAGTTTGATTTAACTTTCCCTGAAGGTCTCCCTCACCTGAGTTTATCTTGTCAACATGAATGTGGCCGCGGGCAAACGGATTCCTGCCTTTTGGAGCAAAATGGCTTGCTTGATTTTGTAACCAGATTTGCCAGCATTGTGACCTGTTACAGGACCCTCCTTTAAACGGTTAGGCAGAAATTAAAGACATAACCAAACTGAGCTTGAGAGAGCAAAAGAGAATGTGGATGGAGGTTTGTAGTTGTTTGTTTTTTCTGCTCCCTCTCTTGACTGTCTGGTGAATTTCCTTAATTGTGATTAAAAATAACTAAAAGAGCGAATTCAGATGCCCAGAGGCCTTCGGCCACGTGTAGCTCAAGATTAACATGTGTGATCCAGGAGGACAGGGAAAGGCAACATTGCAGGAGTTTAGAGAGGTGACAAAATTTACAGTGTTTCAATTTCTTATAAGCACGATTTTACTTTTACTTTCTACCTGCTATCACCACAAGTAGGCAAGGCAGGTAACTTCCTCACTAAAGGGCTGTACTACTTGGTGCAATGTTTGTCTTTAGGGATCATTTGTTTCTGGAAGGAATTTGAAGCTGAATGGCGATAGCGTAAAATAAAAAACATATCTTTCATATTTTAGCCTCCATTGTTTGGCTACTTTTGGAAGCTTCTCTCCTTGGAAAAGCGTCTGCTTTTCGATGGAACTCTCCCAGTGTGAGTGCTGTAAATATCTCAGCAGATGCTTGGCTTGTTAATAATCAGCTCGACTCCTTGGTGGTCAGTGCAGCAGCAGGGTATTAATTCTGGATATGAGGGCTCTCCACAACATTTGGTTCTTTTTCCAGAAAGGAAAGATGAAAAAGGGGGAGGGATCGCCCGTGAGTCTGACTGACAGTTTACATAATGAGCTTGCGAGGACAAGAGGCAACTATATAAACAGCTCGAAGGGAAGCAAGTTTTCCATTTACAGAGCGCTGTTAGCTCCGGTGAAGGAGGAGCGGTTCAACACTAAACACTCCCCCTGTGCGTCTCTCACCAAATCCATTCGGTTTTGGAGTTTATAAAGGCGACTAAAGCAATCAGAGTTTGGTCGTTGGCTGCAGGATTAATTCCCAGAGGGGGATGGTTTAAACACCTGGATTATACCTTCCATTGTCTGCTGGTGCTTGGGGAATAATTGGAAGGACAGGGTGTTCTAGCTGAATTGCCGTGACGACTTTTTGTCTCAAGGAAGAAGCATTTACTTGGACCAATTGAGGAATATCGGAGGAAAATTAAACCCAATTCCCACTAAAAGTGTGCAGCCTTGAATAACAGGAGGATGGCAGCTTTGCGCATCTTTGGCTTGACGTTTCTGTTAATGATTTTGCAGCAGGTAATCGCTCATTGAAAAAAAGGGGGTTCACTGAATGAGTGGTCCTAAATGTAATTGGGTGATGGAAGCCAGTTGTATGGCAAACCTGGGGTAAGCGCTGATGTGGCTCTTTTGTATGTCTCCTCTTTGTGCAGAGCGTATCCGGCTCTGGCGTCTTCCAACTGGAGCTGCACGAGTTCGCGAATAGCCAGGGGTCCCTGGCTAGCGGAAAACCGTGTTCGCCCCACTGTAGGACCTTCTTTCGCGTCTGTCTGAAGCATTTTCAGGCAGTGGTCTCTCCGGGTTCCTGTACTTTCGGGAGCATCGTCACCCCAGTCCTGGGAGTAAACTCCTTCAGCGTTAAAGAAACGGAGAGATTTGGAAGCCCCATTAAGTTACCCTTCAACTTCACGTGGCCGGTGAGATCCCACCTTAAACATGATTGAAATTGTGTGGAGGGGGGATAAAGGGTTAAACAGAGTGCGCTGTTAATCTGTAGTGAAAACAAACTACTTTCGTCCTTAGACTTATTTCCATAACTTCCTCGTAAAGAAAAAAGAGATGGAATATTGCATCCAGTCTATAAGCATAGATGTCAGTATTACGTGAAGAGAGATGTAAATACATCCAAGCTGGGAAAATTTGCATTCAACAAAACGTGTGGGTGGGTGGCGGCGCGGGGGAGGGGGGTTGAGAGAAACCTTCTAACCATCAAAAGAGAAATAAAATGCCCTTGTCAGTGAAAGACAAAAGAAACCTTTTCCCAAGAGATTAAAACAACCCTAAGGAAGCTCCGTTTCATTGACTCGGACAAAGTAATGCTATCTGCAATTAGATTAATTAAAATGTATATCTCCGACCTGGCAGCACTACGGTTTCCTTGTTTCACCCAATTGTTTCAGCTGCAAGGAAGACTCTGTGACAGACCAAAACCTTTTTTGATCAATCTAACTCGAGATCTCGCTTGTCTTAAATTCTGTATCTTCCTCTCACTTATGTTTTGTTTCCATTCGCAGGGAACTTTCTCACTGATCATTGAAGCCTGGCATGCTCCTGCAAATTACCTTCCAGAAGGTGAATATGACACTGCACTTAGCAATCACGAGGGGGCGACCGTTTCCTAAAATTTGATACTTGGCTGTAAACTAATCCGAAATAGTTAACCTGTCAACGTCACTAGAAAAGTTTTAAAGTAAACTAAATTGACCTCATTGAATTCCGATGTTTATACTATAATCTCGGTGCTAGCTTTATCCTACAATCGGGAGCTATTCCCTAAATGATATCCATCAGGTTTGCTTTGATTTTGTCCCCTACCTAATCTCCAACACAATTGCGTTTCCTCCAGTTTATTTTTGGCGTGGGAAAGAAAGGAGCTCTTTGGTGAGAAAACTACAAGGCTGCCAAAAAGTCATGACTGCCTTTTCCTGTATTTTACACCTTTTGCAAATTCCGCCCTTTGGAAAAGAAATAATGGCTTTGGGATGTTTTTCTGACATAGAGGAAAAGGATATTTCAACAGCACAACAGTTCTCACTTTGAAAAGCTTTCTGCAAAGCCTCTTAGGTTCATGGTTAATAATTATTGATACTAGAGACAATAGCTGAAGTGCTGTTCCTGAACTCCACACTGGTATGCTTTGCATTAGCACATGGTGTGTGCCTTTTTTCCCCTATCGCATGCAAACAAATGGCAGAATGCACCGTGCTTCTTTGAAATTGTCCCTCCAGTTATTATCCCTTTATCTGACGTAAACAATACAGTGCTGTTTACGTGTTGCTATGAATAATGCACTGTTTCCGGGCCCGACCTTGGTCCTTTTTTCATTTAAATGGAAAAATAGTAATGCTCTTACTGGGATCAGGATCGGTGCCATTGCATCGATAAAGTAACGTGCATTGTTTAGTTTTTAGAAATCTTTAACATTTTGATCTTTAGCCGAGGTGGTGTCACTAGTTGCGCTGAGCAGGTGTGGGCGGCACTGGTTGGGGCGGTGCCAGTGTGGGATGTAGCATAGAGTCAGGGCACATCACTGGGAGGGCAATGAGATGCGCGGTGGGGTGGCACTGGCTCGGGGCTGCAGTGCGGGGAGCTGGGTCTCGCAGCAGCACTGAGCCCGAGCTGTGTGTGCCCCGCAGGTTCCCGGGCCCCGGCCGAGGAGTGGCTGATCAGTCAGGTGGCGATCCAGCGGCCGCTGGCGGTGGGCGAGAACTGGTCCCAGGACGTGCAGAGCAGCTCGCAGACCCAGCTGCGGTTCTCCTACCGGGTGATCTGCAGCGAGCACTACTACGGGGACAGCTGCTCCCGCCTCTGCAAGCGCCGCGACGACCCCTTCGGCCACTACGTGTGCGAGGCGGACGGCAGCCTGGCCTGCCTGCCGGGCTGGACCGGCGAGTACTGCACCGAGCGTAAGTGACACCGCCCGCCGCTGGCCCCCGGGGCAGGGGGATCCCGCCACGCCACGCCACGCCCCTCCCCCGCACTTCCACAGCGCTCCCTTCCCGGAGTCCTATCGGCCCTACCTGAGGGGCGGGGCTGTTGCGCGGGCAGCCGCTGCCGCCTCGCGCCTGTTGCCGGGCTGCCCATAGGTGGTAAAGCTGAAAGCGGCGCGTGCCAGCGCCTGGGGGCGGGGAAGGCGGTTAGCCCTTGTCCTCCAGCGCAGCTGCGGGGAGCAAAGGGCGCGCGCTGGAGCCAACGCGTGCCGCAGAAGCCAACAGGCTGCGAGCTCGGGGCGCGTGGCTCTGCCGTGTGCCGGCGCCACACGGAGTAGTGGCGGGGCGGGGCCTGGAAGGTGCTCGGGGTGGGGGCGAGCGCGAGCCGCCTTCCCCTAACCCCGGGCTCGCCCCTACAGCCTCTTCCCAGCCGCGAACCCTCTGGGGCCGGTGATTCACCTCCTCGGGCGGCCCCAGCGCCCCCTCCCCCATGCGGAGCGGCTTTGCCAGTGCCGCCCCCTCACCCAGCCCCGCACACTGGGGAAATCCGCGGGGCGACCGCGGGCTCCTGCGGCTGTTAGCGCCTCTTTCCAGCGGCCAGCCCGCCCCTACAGGGGGTACTGACTGGGGAAAGGGGGTGATCCTGCCAAGCCTCCCTAGCCCCCCATAACAGAGGCCAGGGAGAGCCTAGTGTAGACAAGTGTAGTTCGCATACGTGCTAGCAGGGCTAGGCGCTAAAGAGAGTTTCTCTCATGCGCTGCCTTGTCTTCACTAGGACTTAACTCCTGGCCCTGCCTTAGCCCTAGCAGTTGATGAGAACAAACTTTTTTTTCCTAGCTGTAGCCAAGGCCTAACAGACAGGTCCTGTCCCCAACCCCCTTTACACAGTTAAATAGTAGAGCTACACGGAGCCCGGCCTCACACTGACCCCTAGGCTCACAGCACTGGAAAGAGAAAGACATTGTGCCCAGTGAGGCCTTGCCTACAATGGCTTCCCTCCTGCCCCTCAAAACTTTCAGCTTCTGGGTACTTCTGGTGCAATTCCACAGGTGGCAGCAATGATGAGAGCTAGGGTAGACAGGATAGCAACCTTTTAACCACTGTAGCATCTATATTCTGAGTTCAAATGACAGCCGCTTGCCCATGCTCATTCTTTCACTACGGATACCCCCAGAGGAGATGCATCAGTGGTAGTGCAATAGTGAGAGGACAGGCCACCTCTTATTTTTTCTCAAGCTTAAAGAAGCAGGAGGCCATGTTTGTTGTGTAAACAGAAAAACTAAAGGACACCTCTGTTCACAGAAAATGCTGGCTTTCTCTGGTTCTCTTCTTCCTGCCTATGATCTGAATTTTTAAATGAAAGTTTTAAAGTGTGTTGTAGGTTTCAATATATTTATTTAAAAATTTTTTTAAATGTAAACAATATTGCCAGATGTTTTTAAATCTGCTTTTTTGTGTTTTTTTTTAATATAGCCATCTGTCTGTCTGGTTGTACTGAGCAAAATGGATATTGCAACAAGCCAGGAGAGTGCATGTGAGTAGATGATGATCTCAACCTGAACTTGACAGCAACTTTAACCTTTTATTGTAATTAACATTTTAAAATTTTTTTCTAGCTGTCGTCCTGGCTGGCAAGGCCGTTATTGTGATGAGTGCATTCCTCATATAGGCTGTCGCCACGGGACTTGTAAAACACAGTGGCAGTGCATATGTGATGAAGGCTGGGGTGGCCTCTTCTGTGACCAAGGTTAGTTTGTGTATTTGATGGTACTGAGCTAAGAAATGTTAAGGCTTGTCTACACAAACATTTAATTCGCTGCAAGCTGGGGTGTGAATCTACCTCCCTGCCCCCACTAGTCTGCTTGTAGACTGCTCTAATCCTTTGAAAAAATTAGAGTGCTCTAACCAATTGTTAGTGTGCCACAGGAGGGTGCTTATGGACAGTTACTCCACAGCAGGTTGGTTAGTGCAGGATAAATTCACATGTAGCTTGCCTTGAACTAATTGTTTGTGTAGACGAGCCCTAACCCAGAGCATTTGGAATAAATCTCATCCAGTGAAATGTCAATAGGCAACAATTTGTTGAAAGTCTCTGTCATACTAACTCTCATACTTTATTAATAGTATACATTAAAACACAAATTAACATTTTTTAACTGTGGCTTTTTCTTTAAAAAATGGTTGAAATGCTGAATATGCAGTCTTTTTGCTTGTTCAAACAAGAACTGTAAGTTCAGCTATTTATTAGTAGAAATAAAGCAGTTTACTAACTCCAACAGAAGTAAACACCGCCATTTGAGCCTTCCTTATTTCTACACATGAGGAAGTAAACTCATGATGAGTCTGGAGTGGGTGAGAAAACTCTCTTGGAGCAAGATTGAAAAGCAGAGGTTCTGTTTTAAGGGATACCAGACCACTTTACTTACTCACCCATTGAATTGCTGAACTTTAGCCAACTGAATGTGTCCTCAAGGCTATAGTTATATTGTTGAAACTGAGATAATAAACTATGGTTGTGAAACAATGTAAATAGCTGCGGAGATGGTTGTGATATGGTTAGGTTGTTAAGTGTGAATAAGGCAAGGCTTATTGTTAAGTTTGTCAAGGCATGTGTTGTCTTTCACAGGATGTTCACTTTTCAACTTGATAAGTGCACATCTAAATCCCATTAAGGCTAATGGGTTTATACACACACAGGGGAGAGTATACTAAGGCACTTATATAGTTAAAAATTTGCCAGGTCTTCCACATTTCGGAGCTTAGATATACTGTGATGGGAGAAATAACAGATTTATTGGTGATTTGGAGAGTTAAATAATCTGTATTCATTCTGCTGATGACAAAATGAAAACCCTCTTAGCCGAAACTCTTATTTTTTTGCTGTCTAAAATGTTTGTTTTCACTTTTTGTGCTGTCATATTTTGACAAATGAGTGGGTTCTATTAGGTTGTCAAAATCTCTAACATTTGTCTTTGCAGATCTCAACTACTGCACCCACCATAAACCATGCAAAAATGGAGCCACTTGTCTGAACACTGGCCAAGGCAGTTACACATGTTCATGCAAACCTGGTTTCACTGGTGTTGACTGTGAACATGAAATCAGCGAGTGTGACAGCAACCCATGTAGGAATGGTGGTAGTTGCACGGTAAGAGCTAATTTTAAATGAGAAGCCAGTCTGAAACAAACACAAGTATACCTTTTAAAAAATGGCTTGGTAACAACACACTGGGAATCTGATAGTTGACAGGTCCATTGCTAATGCTCTCAGATATCATACTGAACCCTTTCCTGGAAGTGTCAGGGGAGGAAGTTTACTATAGGAAGAGATGTATTGCCTAGATCAAAACTAGTCAACTGAGCCTTGCTGGGGAGGCTATTATGAAATCCATGCAAGATGCTGGCCTAGTAAGAGAATAAATATCAAAAATAAACTTCCTCAAACCAAAATGCACACAGAAATGCACTAAAACCTTTTTAGCCATCAATAAAGGAGTAAACCTGCATTACACTAGAGGAGTATAATATCGTACAATATGAAGCTGATCTATTAAAACTTCTGTACAAGCTTATGCATTTTAGAGCGTTCTGCTGTCTAGTGTTTCAATATATTTGCAGAACCATTCAGTCATTAATTTTACCCGTTGAAAAAGAACAATAGATCATGGATATCAAATGTGCTCTGTATATTCTGCCTGAACCAAGTGCATTAAGCCCCGCTGTTCACCCCCAAGGGCTCACAAGGATCACACTCAGAAATAGCAGAGGGTTTCATTACGGTTTACAGGTGGGTCTCTTCATAGAGTAGCAAAATGGGCTACCGTGCAGAGGATGAATGGGCAGCTAACCCACACAGTGCAGGCCTAAGAGGGCCTTGGGGATCCTATTAAATAGATAGTGGTAAAGTTAGTAGTGTCTTTATTTAGCTGGCCATTTGGATCCCACAGTTGCACCTGTTCTGCTTTACTAATTCAGTGAGTACCCCTACTCTGAACGTGGCTGTCTAGCAGGGTGGATAAAAATCAATTATTTAAAAAAAAAAATTTCTAAAAATTGGATTTTTTTATTTAAATGTGATTTTTTTTTAATGAAATGCTTTTGGAGGAAAAAAATATCTAAAGATAGATACATTATAGCTCAAAGATCTCTCATCATGGAATAGGGATTATAAAGTCTACTTCTATAGTATGAGACAATATATTCATGTAATGTTTAAGAAAAGTTTTGTAAATGAGTTCCAATAGTTCATGGATTAGGGACCTAATTTTATGGGGTTCCAGGGGCTTCTGTACAGATTATTTAGGTTAATCTTTCTATCTACCCAATGGGACTCAGTGCTCAGTCTAGAACAGGGGCGGGCAAACTTTTTGGCCTGAGGGCCGCATCTGGTTTCAGAAATTGTATGGAGGGCCTGTTAGGGGAGGCTGTGCCTCCCCAAGCAGCCAGGCATGGCCCGGCCCCTGCCCCTTATCTAACCCCCCTTGCTTCTCGCCACCTGATGGCCCCCCTACCCCATCCACTCCCCCTGCTGTCTGTTCCCTGACCACCCCCGGACCACCGCCCCTAACTGCCCCCTGTCGCCCCATCCAACCCCCCCACTTCCTGACTGCCCCCCCGGGACCCCTGCCCCATCCAACCACCCCTTCGCCCTGTCCCCTGACCTCCCCCGAAACTTCTGCCCCTGACTGCCCCCTTGCCCTCTATCCAATCCCCCTCCACCTTTCCCTACCCCTTTACTGCTCTGCCTGGAGCACCGGTGGCTGGTGGCACGGGCTGCACCAGGACAGGCAGCCATGCCACTTGGCTGGAGGCAGCCACGCACCGTGCAGCACAGAGCACCGGGTCAGGCCAGGCTCTGCAGCTGCGGTGCCCCAGGAGCTCGCAGCCCTGCTGCCCAGAGCATTGCGCTCGCAGCGCAGTGAGCTGAGGCTGCAGGGGAAGGGGAACAGCAGGGGAGGGGCTGGGGGCTAACCTCCCTTGCCAGGAGTTCAGGGGCCAGGCAGAATGGTCCCATGGGCCAGATGTGGCCCGCGGGCCATAGTTTGCCCACCTCTGGTCTAGAAGATACCATCAGAGATGCTTAGTTTTGCAGTTCTCAAACTGGATTTGTGTCTCCAGAGATAACATGCTTGTTAACAGCAAAAATGTTTTTAAACAAATAAATAAATAAATAATAGAGAGGTGAGAAATAACAGACCTCAACAAATTTGTCCCTCTGCAAATTTGTGTACACAGAGTCAATCCCTTACCTCTCTCTAAAAGTGCAAACTTTCAAAAAGTTCAATGAATAGAAGATTGTTGGGGCGGAATAGATCTGGATGAGGAGGAGAAGTCTGGAGATAAATGTGAGAAGGGATGGACAGGCAGTAGAAACAAAAGTGAAACTGTTTGAGCAGCATATGCCAGAAGTCTTGAGGTCTTTCTCATTGATTTGAGCTCTACCAAACCATTCTCTCATTAGAAGGGAAAACCTATAATGGCAGCAGGCCGTAAAAGAGACCCAGTTTGGGAATAAGAACCATTCAAGAAATATATGTTTGCTGATGATGTTTTAAAGAAAGTCGCACCAGTGAACTGGTGGAAGTCACTTAAGCACTTGGATTCAAAGACTGTTGAAGTGATAATCTCACTTTTAACAGCAGTAGCGTCTTCTGCCGGTGTAGAAGGAATATTTTCTTCCTTTGGACTAATTCATTCCAAATTGAGAAATCGTTTGGGACCTGAAAAAGCAGGAAAGCTTGTTTTTCTTTTTCCAGATTATGAACAAACAGGAAAATGAAGGTGAAGACAACTGAGTTAGCTGCAGAAGCCAATATTTTAAGTTTCTCAAGTTGACCTGGCTGACATAGTCAATTTAATTTTTTTAAATTAATTTAACTATTTTAGTTAAAAACAATTTTAACGAAACAAACCTGATTTTAAAAAACTTGTATGTTTAACTAAATTAAAAAATTCATATGCTTGTTTTGTTAAAATATATGTTTGCTGTTGAAAAAAATCCAGAATACATAAAGTTGTTGTTTAGTTAAATAAAACAATTTAAATGTCTGTCTGGTGATGTTCTCCTCCTAATACAGCATGGCAAGAAAATCCTCTAAATATTAATGATTAACCTATTGAATTGGAGATAGTTCACCTCCCAATGACTTCATCAATATCTGCTTCAATTACTTTTGGTAAATAAAATAACCAAACAATCATTCATTTTCTGATATAGCTGTAAAATTAACCTGAAAAGTTTTCAAAATAAATCACTTAAAAATGTATAGTGTGTACCTTCTAAAAATGAAACCTACACTATTTCTGAGTTGTGAAGAATATGTATTAAGGTTATAACAACCAACAAGAATGCGCTTTTATGTAGAAATCCATGATTAAATAGTCTTCCTGACTAGTGATTTAAATCATGATTTAAATCAATTTGATTTAAATCAAATCCACCCTGCTGTCTAGTGACTTAATCCTTCTGAGTCCCATCTGCATTTTTTTCTCTAAATACTTCACTGGCTGCAGAGAACAATACATTCCCATCAGATGAGGAGGGATGGAAGAAAGTTTGCTGTTGATCAACAGAGGATACATGAGAGTAACTGCCTTTGAATAGAGTCAAATAGCAAAAGTCCAATGTTAAGTTTTGAATTTTGCAGGATATGGAGAATGGCTACCATTGCCTATGCCCGCCTGGATACTATGGTGCTCACTGTGAGCATAGTGCCTTGACTTGTGTTGACTCACCTTGTTTTAATGGTGGCACATGCTTGGAAAAGGACCAAGGGGCCAGCTACACTTGCCGTTGCCCTCTCGGCTTTACAGGATCTAACTGTGAAAAGAAAGTGGATAGATGTACAAGCAACCCTTGTGCAAATGGTAAGTCTTCCCATGAGGAGATCCTGTGTATCTCTTGATCCTTCACACTTTCAGTGCTAAAGTGATAGACATCTTTAATTTGATCTCTAGCCCTTCCTCTGTGTTATCAGCCTACCTCTCCGGTTATATATTCACTTCCTATCCTGGCCACACAGAAGGAACTAACACTATTATATTGTATGTAAATTACCAGTGCATTAGAGATTGCAGGAGATTTATCAAGGGAAGGAGGAAAGAGGAGAAGTGTGCAGACTAAATTAAACTACCTATATATTAAAGGGACAAGGTGGGTGAGGTAATATCTTGTATTGGACCAACTTCTTTTGGTGAGAGAGATTTCGTCACCCAGCTTATCTCTCTATTATCCTGGGACCAACATGGCTACAACAACATTGCATACGTTATATTAAAAGGACATGATTATAAATCACAATAGCTTGATTCCTGTGGCACCTTATAGACTAACAGACTATAAGGTGCCACAGGATTCTTTGCTGCTTTTACAGAACCAGACTAACACGGCTACCCCTCTGATACTTAATAGCTTGATTAGGCAACTTGTAGAGCTTTGCATGTTGTGTTTATATAAAACTATTTCCCACCTGTTGCAGTAATATGAATTGCTTACCGAGGAAGTGACTTAGTGTTCAGGATGACATCCGTTGCTGACTAAACTTTTTATTGTATTTTTTTCCAGGTGGTCATTGCTTTGATTTGGGTCAACTCCGTGTGTGTCGCTGCCGTGCTGGTTTCTCTGGTCAGAAGTGTGAGATAAATATCAACGAGTGTGCCAGGAATCCATGTTCCAATGGGGGCTCTTGTCATGACCTGATCAATGACTATACCTGCACCTGTTTGCCAGGCTACACTGGCAGGAACTGTGACATTAAAACCAGAGATGAATGTGCCTCTGGGCCATGCCAGAATGGGGCCACATGCTATGGTGGACTTTATAATGCTAACTTTCTTTGTAACTGTCCTTACGGCTTCATGGGCAGCCATTGTGAGTTCCCGGTTTATACGGTGCCCGTTCCATATCCTCCTAAACCTGTTCACTGGATAGCTATATCCATGGGTGTGGGACTGGTGGCTTTGCTTGTATTATTCTCCATGATAGCTATGGTCCTCAGACAGATGCGGAGACACCCAGAGCAGGACTTGGAGACAATGAACAATCTATCTGATTTCCAGAGGGACAACCTTATTCCAGCTTCCCAGCTCAAAAACACCAATAAAAATAAAGACCTAGAGGTGGACTGTGGGCTGGAAAAATCAAACTACAAACCTAAGAACCATATATTGGACTATAACCTGGTAAAGGATCTGCCAAGCAGAGGGACACAGGAAGATAAATATTATAAAAGTGAAAAGTGTTTAGGAGAGAAGCCTCCCCTCCGATTATACAGGTAAGAGTGCAGTTTTCCCTGGTAATTGTTAAGCCACATGTATCCAAGGTGCATATGAGAGAAAAGGCAGTTTTTCATTCAGGGAGCATAAGTGTGTGTGTGTGGGGGGGGGGGAAATAGATGATAGGTGGGGTGGGGAATCTTCAGATTGGAGCATGAGTGCCTGTCAATTAAACTCTGTTTCTACCCAGGATGTGGCCAGCATGGGTAATGGAGGGGATTGGCAGTCAGTCCACTCATGAAAATAAGTAGAGTCTTTCCTTCCCAACTAGATGATGGAGAGACAAGAACAGATCTATACTGAGATTAAAAATAATTATTTCAGATCTTAATAAAGTAAAGATTAGGACAGCCTTCCCAAGAACATCCTATTTTGTGGGAGTGAGGGGGTTGGAATAAGAGCCATATTCCAGCCAAAGAGAGAAAAAGATGGGTTTCCATTGGTTCATTCTTTTGATATATGTACAAATCTCTCACTTGGATTTCACATGTGATTTAAATGCTGCATTGTAATGCTGACATTGCAGGAAATGAAAAGGGACAGGAGATGGAGCGGAGTAGTAAATTATTAGACAGGGCACGGTGGAAGCGTAGCAGGACAGAATCCTCTTTTCAATTGTAACCTTCTGCTCATTGTAGAGAACACCTGAAACAAAGATTGTTACTTGATTCAGGGTATTACCTCATCTTTTTACCCATCTTCCCCTTCCCATTCATCCTCTACCTTCCCATTTCTCCTATGGATATTTCTAGAAGACCTTTATAAGGGATTTTATTATCTTCAGAGTCCTTAGATTTTTACTTTGTCTCTGTGTCTTCCTTAGTGAAAAGCCAGAATGTAGGATATCAGCAATATGCTCTCCAAGGGATTCTATGTACCAGTCTGTCTTTGTGATAACAGAGGAGCGGAACGAGTGTGTCATAGCCACAGAGGTAAGTGCACAGTTCCCTAAGACTCTACCTAGGCAGTCATTGATTCAGAGTGACCGGGCAAGTCATCTTTCAGAACTGAAGTCTGAGAGGGTGGCAGTTGTATTGCAGGGATTTCAAGCACCCTCTGGTTTTCATCTATACTATGATCAAAGGCTATGATTGGCGGACCATCAGTGGTACATGGAACTCTTTCTGGTGGCCCACAGGAGCACCAGAACAAACAGAAAATCCAGAGGGGAGATATGGGAAGTAGTCTAACTTATTTCTTTCAGCGGTGCTAAGCTCAGAAGTGAAGTCAATGGGAGCGGAGGGTGCCCAGCACTACTGAAAATCAGATCATAAAAGTTTAATGAGTGGAGGTAGTGGGGCAGTGGTAAATGAGATTACTCATATACATGGTCCACAAAATGAAAAAGTGATAGATCCTAGGCCACAGACATAAAGCTAGGAGAGTCCCCCCAACAGCAAGAGGACGTAAGAGAATAATCCATGGGTGGTATCTGTTCTATGGGAACATAGATATAGCCATGGAATTCCATCAATAGATGTAAGATAGCTGAATAAGCACCAGGAAGAGTACTGTGAGGCCTGGTCTATGCTACCGCTTAAGTCATGTCACTCAGGGGTGTGAAAAAAGCACCCTCCTGAGCGACATAGCTTACATCAATTTAAAGCGCTGTCCACACTGCACTATGTTCACGGGAAGACGCTCTCCCACCAATTTACTTACCTTCCGCCTCTCGAGGAGGTGGAGGACAGCCATCAACTTATTGCATCTTCACAGGACCTGCTAAATCGATGCTACTGCATCAATAGCAGCAGTGCCGATTTTGTGTGCTAGTGTAGACAAGTCAGGGAAGGGCACTTAAATCCCTTGCCACACGGGATCCCATTACTTGTGTAGATTTTGATGTGTTATCTGAGAGGCCAGGGGACAATACAGAAACAGACCTTTATCGGAAGAGTTCAGCGTGGGGTAGGGTTGAGAATTTAAACAAAAGCTGTTAAAGAACTGAATATTTACTGAGGGACTAACAACCATTTGGAAAAAGGCCCAATGAGAAGTTAAGGGCAATTTAATGCCAACTGGTGGCTTTCTTATCTGAAGAAATACCTTGAACTGAGTTTGCTCTATTTCTGCTTTTCCTGCTTATTTGCCCAGTTTGGTACTGTAGTTTCAGAGGGCCCAGAGGAGGAGAAACCTGCTGTGGCATTAACACTCAGTACAACAGAATTCTAGCTCCTCTAAGATTCCTACTTAAAAGGCAAACTGAAAAATAGTGGGAATACAAATCAGATAAAATAGAAAGCTTATGGCTAATGGAAAGAATTTTCAAAGGCACGGCAGTTAGGTGCCTAATTCCTACTAACAATCAGTGGGAGTTAGGCCCTACTTGCTATATGTGCCTTTGAAAATCTCCCCTAATGTTTTCAAACCTGGCTGCCTAAAATTAAGCTCCTAAATCCATATTTGGCATTTAAATAAAAGTGGGTTGGTTTTCAAGAGTGCTGATGATTCTTAGCACTTTCGAAAGTCAGGCAAATTTGGGTTTGGAAACCTGACTTTAGGCAGCTGGATTTGAAAATCTAGGTCAAAATTAACTTGCATTCAAACCAGATAATTCACTTGTAGAAAGTGAGGCTACTTGAAATAGGGAGAGCTGTTAGCTAGTGATTCTCTGACCTGTGGGAATCAGTGGGACAGCCTCATCCCCTGGGTACTGATTATTAAGATGCAGAAACCTCTGGCTTAAATTAGTTTGATTTGGATGTACTTGGTTTATTGATTTGCTTGTTTTATTTTAAATCTATAATATTCTACACATGTTGCCTTCTTCTCAATCCTTTTTTTAAAATTTATTTTATTTCCTGACAGGTATAAGACTGAAGGGTCAGTTTGTATGCACCTCAGATTTGGTGATGCCAGGAGATGGACATTTCTGTTGCATTGTTTACAATTCAGAACTGGATTGGATTTTTTTTAATTATATGCAACTTGCTGCTCTCAGGAGGAGGCTGGAACTGGGTGAACTGGACAGACTGTGAATTTACCGAAAGATGCAATACACCTTTTTGTTTTTAGTGTCCTTGTTTGACATTTGATACAAGGAATTTAATTGGCTATAGAAGAGGGAGGGGGCAGAGGAGAGAAGAATGAAAAATATGTTGTTTTGACTAGTTTTTTAAATGATATTGAGGCCAGTTCCTCATGGACAGACCTGTGGCCTTCCAAACTCTAACTCTGAGAGATTCCAGTTGGAGCAGAAGACACTTGACTATCACTTATATGTGCAGATGTTGCCGTGGGAAACACGCATGAAGAAAAAGATACATTGCTATGCAGATATTGGATACAGAATAAATAAGACCCCAATTTCTTTCTTAGGTTTAAAAGTGCCTAAAGCGTGTCAGAATCTAGGGAGCCCAAACAGAGACTTGACTGCCTTCTTTTGCAGTACCTGACCAGTATTGGGCAGGGGTGGTTGACACTTCCTGCTGCTCATTTATTTACATCTTCTTGGCTCCAGATGCATTTATTTCAGGCAATTTAACGGGTATGGGGAAGAGGGATACTGAATTTGTTTCTCTCATTTGGTGTTGCTTTGGAGAACTTTGGACTTGAGCAGTAATCTGGGGGACAGTTCCATCCCTGAAATGATAGCGTACTCTTCCAAATTTAAACTGCTGAGAAGGGGTTTGTGTAATGAATGTTTGTTGCCTCTTTCCCCTCGGTATGAGGAGAAACATAATACCAGCCCTAACTGAAAGCCTTACAAATGCGTTTCAACTCAATCAGCTACTGGAACCTACACATGCTGAGCTATCTCAGCTCTTTTGATGCCCTTTGCACTACCAATGATTGTGAATAGAAGTGAAGTTTTTCTTCTGACAACTTTTTTTTTTTTTTTTTTTTGCGTAAGGACTTGGGATTTTGTGTTTTGATTCTGAATAAGGTGCCACCTTCAACTGCAAATAGTCTCAAAGTCCTAGCTGTTACTTTTCAAAGGAGGGGGAGGGGTTTATTTCCCTATCCTTTACTTCCCTATTGTAGAAACCACCTCTCCTCCCCTACACGCAGTCCTTTCACCCCTGTTCCAAATGCCCAACAGAGAAGCAGCATCTGAGAGGCCCTCTTTAAGGACAGACTCAGAATATAATTTGAAGGCTCTAGGCTTGTCCTCTTTGTTTCACTCCTGCCCACAGCAACAGGGAAATGGGGAAGCTACTCCTTGAATGCAGAGGTGCAGTTCTGAACTGGTAGGTTCAGTGCACATAGACTATCTTATATATACATTTACAGCAATAATATTTGACAGCCAAGTGGAAAGTGCTGTGACATACTGTAGTGATAAGAAAACTGCGAGGTGGGGCGGAATGGGGAGGGAGGAAACAAGATCCCATACAAGGAAACCTGGGACTGTGCTATCTACTACTGTTCCTGACCTTGTAAATCCTAGTATTGGACTAAACCATCTGCTGCCTTGAACTGTTCAGGCAAGGTCCCGTCCTAATGTCCACTACTGACCTTCTGCTCTGACCACAGAGATCGTTTTGAAGATGACCTTCAGAAATCAATAATATGGATTTTAGTTTGTCTGTTTGTAGTTTATTTTGAAGTCTAGTATTTCAGTAATTTAAAAAATCAGAAGCACTGAACTTTCTACGTTTTATAACATTATTTTGTATATAATGTATATTTATAATCAAACCAGAAGTGTAAATATGTTTACTTCTCATGTAATGTTTTTAATGTGATAAAGTTTGAATTTTATTTTTTTTCAAACAATGAAAATACCTTCCTGTTACTATGAAGTTTATGTGGTTTGTCTTTTTACCTTCAGATTTCATGATCTTCTGATATACAGCAGCGGGAGGTAACCTAGGGCACGTGCGCCGAAGGCGGCATGCAAGCTGATTTTCAGTGGCACTCACACTGCCTGGGTCCTGGACACCGGTCTGGGGGGCTCTGCATTTTAATTTAATTTTAAATGAAGTTTCTTAAACATTTTAAAAATCTTATTTACTTTACATACAATAATACTTTAGTTATATTATAGAAAGACACCTTCTAAAAACATTAAAATGTATTACTGACACACAAAACCTTAAATTAGAGTGAATAAATGAAGACTCAGCACACCACTTCTGAAAGGTTGCCAACCCCTGATATACAGGGTAACTCCTTGTCCCAGAAGCAAGTTTGATTGTCAGCTCTCCACATCCACCCCAAATTTACATCTTAAGCAGATTTGCTGTTATCCCACTTTGACTATTAAATGACATCAGAGAGGTTGTGGTATGGAACTGAGCTGACAGAAAAGTTGCTATTGTGCATTTACTCTAAACTTTTACATCCCTATACAAACTTCTTACAGATTTTATGTGCTTATAAAGTGGCAAAATTAACTCCTTAGTAAGGTTTGCAGTGCACTTACAGGTCAGAATTAATCACGGTAGGTCAGTAACACATTTCTTTCAGAAACTCCTTGAGTAAGGACCAAATCTTGTCCTCTGCAGTTTAGTCTTGCATAACATCCACAAGTTTGGACTTATAGAATTTATTCCTGCAAGTTTAATTGGGAGTAGGTTTGTCCATCCCCTGCAGAGTTTCATGCCCCCTTCTCCCAACAACATCACAGATCTCTTGGGAGCTGTATGGTGGGCCTCTGCTTCCAGGTAGTGTATTTCCCAGATCCTTCTGCTCCAACAGCATCACTATCCTCTTAGGATATCCTGATACCCCAAGGCCCGCTCAGAGGAAGCTTCAGCAAGCAGTGGAGGGAACTCGTGTGAGATAATGCTGACATGGTTAAAGACCTTTGAACATGCATATTATTTACATGTAGGCCACTGAATCTCTTACTGCAGCATACAAGTTTGGCAGTAGTGCATCTATACTACGTGCATAAACAATTTGTAACAACAGGAACAGGAAAAAGTTGTTCCTCTCTTAGTTACAAGTGCCAAAAAGCATGTTAAATTTTATTCCAAATGACTGTTTAAAAACTTTAAAATATATATGTATGTTTTTAAACTACAATGTCCATTATCACAAAATTTTTACCATTATTAAACCACTGCAAGTAACTCTTGATAAAACAAATACAGAAAGACCCTTAATGTATAGCAATGCTATTATTGAGTGGTTTGATTTGGGTCTCTTACTAAGCAAGGAACTTAAGAGCAGAAGTAGCTTTTAAATACTAATCAATTTCCTTGGCTACCACTTAAAAACATTCAAGATGGAAAACAGAAATAAAAAGCTCTTTCCTATCCCCAAACAAACATTCACCTTGTAGAGCAAATTATGAAAAACAAGCCATTGACAAAAAGCTGAGCAGATGCTCTCGGCTTGCAGCCCTTCCTTGGCAATGTGAAATAAACCCAACAGATGCCTCTCTTAATTGAACACACGGATTACATACACACATGCACTCTGTCCTGCTTAAAACAAAACACACACAAAATCAAACAGGAAAATAGCCAGAGAGCTCTTCCTACAGTACCAGGCAAGCAGCAATGCAAAGACCAACAAGACCTAGTTTTGCTTGCTCAAAATGAAACAGGAAATAATATCTGTAGGCTGGAGGGAGCTGAAGCCATTAAAACCCATGGAACAGATTATGTAGCTCCAAGTGGTAAAATAGGCACAGCACATGCTTTTGGGCATACCCACACAGGAAAGATGAAAAAGACATGCATCAACTCAAAAGGAAAATTGTATGTACATGTCCCAGAGTCGCTCACAGATCCTACACAGGTAAGACAAGTGTGGTGCATGCATCCACAATGGACAAGAAGGAAAAAAATACACATGAATCCATGCACATGTACACATCCCAGAGACATTACCAAATAAATTGAAAACGTGTGGACTGAATACACAATATGACCAGGATTTAACCTGATGTCTTTGGCCAAAAATTCCCCACCCCTACCACAACCTTGCGTAGAGAGTACTGTGCCCAGGCTGTTTACTCCAGTCACTAAGATATGGCTGCAGCATAGTTGTATTGCATGTAGTGTTGAGGCACTTTGAGATGTTTCAGGATGAAAGCACTATACCAGGGGTTCTCAAACTTCATTGGGCCGTGACCCCATGCTGATAACAAAAATTACTATATGACCTCAGGATGAGGGACCAAAGCCTGAGCTTGCCTGAGCCCTGCCATCTTGGGGGGAGGGAGGAACTAAAGCCAAAGTCCAAGGGCTTCAGCCCCAGGCAGGGGGCCTGTAACATGAGCCCTACCACTCAGGGCTAAAGCCCTCAGGCTTCGGCTACCGGCACAGGGGCTCAAGCTTTTGGCAGTGACCCTGGGCCCCAGGCTTCAGCTTTGGCTCTGGGCCCTAGCAAGTCTAACACCAGCCCTGGTGCCCCCATGAAAACGGGGTTGTGACCCACTTTGACGTCCCGACCCACAGTTTGAGAACCACGGCTCTATATGAATATAAAATATTCTCAGGAGCACAGAAGACGCACCAGTACCATAGGTGCAGCGATGTAACTAGTTTTAGGTTTGCCTATGGTGTAACTTTATTAAACAAACATGTATATTTTTCAAACTAAATTTAATAGCCCTATGGACTATGGGTATTACTCCAGGATCATCAACTACGGTGGAGTTGCGGATTTGTCCCAAGGCCTATATTTAAACTTGTCAGCTTCTAGTTTAAAAGACTTCACGTATACAGAGAAAACAATATATTTTAAAAACAAACATATAGTAGAGTCCTTTTGGTACGAAAAAGAACATTTTGCCATTGTCAGGCCAATTGACTTCATTGGGGCTCCACACAGTGTAGGAATCTGCCTGAATGGATCCAGTTTCAGGATCTGGCCTTACCTCTGAAAATAGTTGGTATGTAAGGGAAACAAAGGCTAGGATATATCGCTAACTACGACAGTGCTAATGGTGCTACAATATGCAGCAGCACTGCATTTATTCAACTGGAATGCAGGTCATGAATTTACTTAATGTGTCAAGGAGGGGGGACACACAAAAATGATGCATGTTGCAGGATGTACCTAAAAGTGGATAAAGGGGATTTTTGGAGAAGAAGCTTCTATGGGATGCAATGTATGGAAGTAATAAAATGTAACCTTGTGCCTCAAAGTGCTATTGTGAGAGAGAAGGATGACTATCGAGCAACTGCCACAATCTAACAAATGAACATAGCACTGTAAAAAATAATCACTTTTCAAATGCTATTATTATTACTTAATGTATTTTTGTTTGCTTGGTTGTTAAGGGAGACATGGAAGGTGACTAATGATACCCACACCATAAGGGTTATACTGAAAGCTAGCAAAGCATATATGTTCATTGGCTTGTCAGATTCCTATCCTTATCTGGTCTGATTAATAAATACGTATTAGTTTTACATAAAAGATAAGACACTCCCAATGTAGTTTGCTCAGAATCTAAATGCCAGATGTGATGTGACATAACACAGTGGCCCTTTGCCATGTTCTCTGTATTCACAGCCTGAATTTTTATAACTTGTCCAGAGTGTCAAAAGTAAAATGGACACAATTGTAAATAAAGATTTTTCCCCTTCCTCCCTGGCTCAGATTCAGTTTCATTTACCAACAGCTAACGAAAAGTGTTCAAAAGGTCCAGAGACCCTGAGGGCAGGTTGCTGCCTGGAGTACTGAGCACCGCCTCTGATCAGCTTTGTGGCCCCGCTGATGTTGTTCCCCAGGCTCGGGGCAGCATCCCACCTTTTGTCTAGGCACCACCCTCCTTCACATCCATAAAACCACTTCTATTAATCCTCCTAATATTGTCCCTTCCTTTCCCCACCTATGCTGTTGCCCTGTAAGCACTGCAGGGCAGGGACCTTGCCTCATTAGTTTTGGAAAGCACCCTGTATGTTTACGGTGCTGTAGAATTAATGCCACACACCCAACTTGGTTAAGGTGATCAGAATGTCCCTTCCTTCCTAGCCCCCTTATTCTCTGACAGCCACGGTCAACCCTGGGGAGGGGTTTTACTCGAGGTGGAAAGCTCAGACCTCCCTACTTCTTTGCCAGACAGCTCTTGGGAAATGTGATGAATGAGAAGGACACAGAGCTGCTGTGTTTAGGAGGATCATTCAAGTTATTCTGGCAAGGTGAAATTCACTTATTAGCAGAGGGCCAGCACCAAGGCTATGCACCTATTAAGCTTTATTTTGAAGATTTACATGGCATTTAGGCCTTGTATAGACTGTCTGCACAGGACTGAATTTTACCTGTTGGCAAGAGGAATCCAAACAAACTAGAAATATCGCTGCAAAAAAAAAAAATAGCGCTTGAAAATAAATCCTGACTCTTGTATCTCAATCCCACTTTCCTCTCTGCACCTCTGATTGGGCCTAAATAATATGTCAGCATCACTCCTGGTGAAAGAGGAAAAAGCAGGAGACTGGAGGCAAGTACAGTTACCCACACATTGAGAAAATATAACCGAGACACAGAGAGAATCTCTGGTCAACTTTATCTGACCACATGCACCAGACCTGACAGCACTTAATTACCTCCTGCACCTGCTCACTGCAGTTTTAAGAGCTTTAACAGATCAGAACTGATTTAGCCTATTCTCC
Organism: Mauremys reevesii; assembly: GCF_016161935.1. Lineage (NCBI taxonomy): Eukaryota > Metazoa > Chordata > Testudines > Geoemydidae > Mauremys > Mauremys reevesii. The sequence continues at coordinate 60,269,269 of NC_052626.1, forward strand.
CAATAGCCTGATGACTTCATGCCAGTCCTAAACTGAGCCCCAAACTACAGCACAATGGAACCAAGGCCATGCTAATTGTCAACTGATACCTGCTTTCAATTTAGCTGGCAAGATTTTTTTTTTTTTAACTCCAAATGGTTCTGTCCAACACATTTTAGATTGGTTTTCCTCTCCCACAAAAGCTTTCTCCTGTATGTGAAGGAACGGAAAGAAAGTTGTAAGAGCTAGATCCTGATTTTATTCCCACTGAAAACAATTGGGAAACTCCTGTCACTTTAATGGGGAGTGGGATGGACTTTTATTCTGGAATTGCTGCATTACTCAGAAGTAGCAAATCCTCAGTGCTATACTGAGATAACGCAATTTTTCCTTCTGAAAACAATATGTGCACATGATTATTCTCCTCAACAGCTCCAACCGCTATTAGTGGAATCTGACTGATGAAGGCACACTGGGTGCCCAGGAAATGAAGCACCACCATCAGATAAAGAGGCAAACAAGGAGTAAGGAGGACATATTTCGAGAAGTGCTGCAATCGTCTGATCATGCAGTTAGCGAGCACAGAGCATGGAGAGAGACAATAAATGAAAAACTAAAAATGGAGAGCCAGGAGAGGAGACTGGGGCAAGAGCGGATGGTAAAGCTCATGGAGGACCAAGCAGAGATGCTCAGGCCCTTGATTGCACTGCAGTCGGAACACATCCATGTTCATCTCCCTTTGCAGCCCATACAGAACTGTGTTCCCTGCCCTCCCCAAGGAGTGTTGTGTTAACATGCACAAGTGATGTAATTAAAGTGGTTTATGATAGTCGACATAACTTAAGTTAACTTAGCTCTGTAGTGTAGACATGGCCTAAGAGTGTCAGAAGTAAATACAAGGTCGAACGGATAGGTTAGCATAAGTACTGTAGTTAGCACATATTCCAAGGGGCCATACAAGGTGAAGTGGCCCATTAAAACCCATGTAGTCATAGAACTAAGGTCGGGGGTTGGGGGGGGGAGTTAGTGGCTCACAGATTGTTGTAATGAACCATAAATCCAATGTATCTGTTCAGTCCATTATTTTTAGTATCTAGCAGAGTCATTAATTTAAGCTCCCAGGCTCGTCTTTTGAAAGCATTGTGCAGGTTTCCTTTGAGGAAGAGAACTGAGAAGTCAGATATAGAGTGATCACTTTGTGAAAAAAGTGTTCACCCACAAGCAATGTGGTGTTTTTGTCTTGTATCATTTTCCTGCATGAGTTTATTCCAGAGCATAGTGATTGTCTGGTTTCACCCACATAGTTGTTAGTGTGGTATTTAGTGCAGTAGATGAGATATACCATGTGATGGGTCTTGAAAAGTGAACTGTGGCGGGGGCGGGTGATGATCATTGTAGCAGAGGAGATAGGTCTGCAGGTTTTGCATCTGTTGTTCTGGCAGAGTCTGGTGCCGCTTTGAGTTGGTGTCAGGGGCAGCTCTAGGCCCCAGCACGCCAAGCGCGTGCTTGGGGCGGCAAACCGCAGGGGGCGCTCTGCCGGTGCCGCAAGGGTGGCAGGCAGGCTGCCTTTGGCGGCTTGCCTGCGGAGGGTCCGCTGGTCCAGCGGCTTCGGTGGACCTCCAGCAGGCGTGCCTGCGGAGGGTCCGCTGGTCCCGCGGCTTCGGCAGACCTCCTGCAGGCACGCCTGTGGGAGGTCCGCCAAAGCCGCGGGACCAGCGGACCCTCCGCAGGCAAACCGCCGAAGGCAGCCTGCCTGCCATGCTTGGGGTGGTAAAAACTCTAGAGCCGCCCCTGGTTGGTGTGTCCTGGTCTGTGAGGAGCTTGCCTCTGGTGATGAGCTTGGAGTGCCTGGGTTGTTGTTTGAAAGCCAGAAAAGGAAGTTCCAGAAAGATTTCTTTCAGGATGCAGTCTCTATTGAGTATGGGTTTTAGTGGTTTGATTATACCATGTGTGGGTTCCAATGTGGGGTGGCATGTGACAACTAGGGGTGTGTAGTCAGAGGAGGTTTTGTTTCTGTTTTGAAGCATGTTCTTTCCAGGTATTTGGGTGGTCCATTCCATGCTGCAATCTACTTCTCTGGTGGAGTGTCCTTGTCTGGTGAGGGCAGTTTTGAATGTGTTTCGGTGTACATCACAGAATTTCTCCTTTGGGCATATTCTATGGTATCCGAGTTCCTAGCTGTAGCTAACAGATTACTTGGTGTGTTTGGGGTGGTTGTTGAAGTTGTGGTGGAAATCCATGAGGAAGTTTAAGTCATCTGTACAGAGGATGAAAATATCATTGATGTATCTCAGGTATATCATTGGTTTCATGGTGCATTTGTCCAGAAATTCTTCTTTAAGGTGGCCCATGAAGAGGTCGGCATATTGGGGAGCCATCCTACTACCCCTGGCTGTTCCCATGGTTTGGACAAAATTCAAAGATCTATGAGTCCTACACATGGTTATCACAACATGTGGTGTACCCCATCCAGTGCACTAAATGCCCCAACAATAATTATATGAGTGAAACCACACAATCACTAAGCTCTCGAATAAACTCAAACAGAACAATTATACAAGACAAAATCACCATATCACCTGTAGTTGAACACTTTTCACAAAGTGATCACTGTATATCTGAGCTATCAGTCCTCATCCTCAAAGGAAACTTACACAACACTTTCAGAAGACAAACCTGGAAGCTTAAATTCATAACTTTGCTAGACACTAAAAATCACAGTCTTAATAAAGACAGTGGATTGATGGCTTATTACAACAATCTGTAACCCACTAACCCCCTCTCTTTGTCCTATGATTACAAGGGTGTTAACTGGCCACTTCACCTTAATGGTCCCTTAAAATGTGCGCTACTTATGCTAAACTGTTTGACCTTGTATTTAGCAGTGACGCTTGGCGTACATTTCCCAGCCCTGAAGAAGCGCACTGTGTAGTTCAAAAGCTTGTCTCTCTCACCAACAGAAGTTGCTCCAATAAAAGATATTACCTCACCCCCCTTGTCTCTCTAATATCCTGGGACAGACACAGCTACAACATCACTGCATACTCCGTTTGCAAACGTTCCTGCCAATAAACTCATATGCTAGTTGGAAGATTCACAGAAAGTGAACACAAGAGGGGCCAAAGCAAATTTCTTTATAAATCCAAACAAATATTTGTGATAATTTTGAAAGTATCGCCCCAGTTCTAATCTTTCCTTTCATCTCATCCCTCTCGCTCCCCGTGTTCCACCACATCCTCTTCTCTAATTGTCCCCTCCCACTCTTAGCTTCTTTCAAGCAGTGGCCTAGGCTTGGAGCAGCCTCCACCTCTCAGGTACCACACAGCCTCTCTTGCTTCCTTCAGACCTACTCCTTTCATTGAACCTTGCTAAACTGATCTTCAGACTGGCAATTCTATTTGCTTGAGTTTTTTCATGAGCACTTTCAGGTGGGAACTGTCTTTTTTCAAGTTCTCTGAAGCACTGTGTACACTTATGCCCTTATGTAAAGAATAAACAACAATAATACAGAGCAGCATGCTAGACAGAGGGTGCACTTTTACCAGGAAGAGCTATATAAGCTCTTGTACTCCTGGTCATGGAACGTTGGGCAGGAGACTCAGCGTGGCCCTGCTCCTCTTTCACCTAGGGCTTGTCTACACTACAGGACTATTTCGAATCTACTTAAGTCGAATTTGTGGATTCGACCTTAATAAGTCGAATTTGTGTATCCATACTAAATACACAAATTCGAACTTCTGAGTCCACATTCACGGGGCCAGCTTACTTTTTGAGCGGTGCACTGTGGGAAGCTATCCCACAGTTCCCGCACTCCCGCTGCCCATTGGAATTGTGGGATTTCACCCCAATGCATGCTGGGGAAAAATGTGTCGTCATTGAACCGTCAATCCCGCCTCCCTCTCTTCCTTGAAAGCGCGGAAATCTGTTCGCGCCTTCTCTGGTCGGTTACAGCGCAGCACTGCGAGCATGGAGCCCGCTGCGATCATCGCTGCACTTATGGCGTTGTCAACTCCTCGCACGTTATCGCCCACCTCTTCCACAGTCAGATGCTGAGAAACCGGGCGAGGAGGCTCCTGAGGAGAGGGGCGCAGACCTCTCACAAAGCAGGGTACGCCGGGCAGTGGAGATCATGGTGGCAATGGGTCAAGTTCATGGTGTGGAACGGCGATTCTGGGCCCGGGAAACAAGCACAGACTGGTGGGACCGCATAGTGCTGCAGGTCTGGGATGACACAGAGTGGCTGCGAAACTTCAGGATGCGTGACACTTTCCTTGAACTGTGTGACTTGCTGTCCCCTGCCCTGAAGCGCCAGGACACAAGGATGCGAGCAGCCCTGACTGTGCAGAAGCGAGTGGCCATAGCCCTCTGGAAACTTGCCACGCCAGACAGCTACCGGTCAGTAGCGAACCACTTTGGCGTGGGATTGCTGTCATTCAAGTAGCCCACGCAATCGTTGAGCAACTGCTCTCAAAGGTAGTGACTGTCGGAAATGTCCAGGCCATCATAGATGGCTTGGATTCCCAAACTGCGGTGGGGCTATAGATGGGACTCACATCCCTATCCTGGCACCAGCCCACCAGGCCAGCGAGTACATTAACCGAAAGGGCTACTTTTCAATGGTGCTGCAAGCTGTGGTGGACCATAGGGGACGTTTTACCAACATCAACGTCGGGTGGGCGGGCAAGGTTCATGGCGCCGTGTGTTCAGGAACTCTGGTCTGTTTAGACGCCTCCAGGCAGGCACTTTCTTCCCGGACCACAAAATAACGGTTGGGGATGTGCAGATGCCTACAGTGATCCTCGGGACCCGGCCTACCCGCTAATGCCCTGGCTCATGAAGCCCTATACAGGCGCCTTGGACACTGAAAAGGAACTCTTCAACTACCGGCTGAGCAAGTGCAGAATGGTGGTGGAGGGAGATGGCGGACCTTACTGACTGACATCAGCGAAAGAATATCCCCGTAGTTATTGCTGCTTGCTGTGTGCTCCACAATCTCTGTGAGAGCAAGGAGGTTGAGGCAAATCGCCTGGCTGCTGTTTACGATCAGCCAGACACCCGTGCTGAGAGAATATCCCAGCGCATCAGGGAGGCTTTGAAAGCAAGTTTCTCGCAGAGCAGGGTAACCTGTGACTGTCCACTAGATTTTAAGAGAGCCTGATCATAAACCAAGTTTTCCCCACTTCCCAAGGACGTTTTAAAACTAAGGACATGTTTTAGTAATTAATAATAAATCTTTCGTTGACTTTTCATTTCTGTTTATTCGTTGAAACATGGAAGCATTCTGTGCTGGTTAAGGTGTGCACTGATGGGTGGGTTTGCAGGAAGGTGCCGTCCTTGGATAGGGGTTACCATGACGGCTGTGGGTTTGGGCGTTGGAAGGGTGAGGGTGTGGGGAAGGGTGAGTATCTGCCCCTGGATGAGGTCTATTTTTGGGGCTCGGGGCACCGGGAGGATCGTGACTACGGTCCAAATGCATGTGAAGGAAGCCTGCCTTTACATTCGGGATGTCAGGCACCAGGACCCTGCACAAGCATACACCTCAAGGAAAGACCGGGCAGCATACACCACACAGACTGTCCCTGGTGCCTAGTGACTGCAGTCTGTGTGTGCCCTGCAGTTGACCCTGCAGCCAAGTCTGTAGCATGGCACTGTGGGCTATGCAGTGACATTACAATTACCCCACAGAACAACAGAACGTCGTCTGCCACCAGCAACGGGACGGAACCAGTCAGTAACCCCAAAACGCTTATAATAATGTAATACACAGTGGGGGGTTTGAACTTGGAGTAGGGACTGGTTGACGCTGTAAAGAAAGAGCTTGTACCAATTTACAGCGACAGTTGTCTCTAACATTATCGGTGTGCTGCGGTGCAGGGACAGTTCTCACGGCCCCTACCGTCT